>NC_140419.1:96839908-99239908 GCF_965140295.1 Lepidochelys olivacea
TTGAATGTACATTTTATGAACAATATGGACAATTATTTGGATGTCAATTGTCAGTTATGTTATATAAAAGCAATTAAGGCTTATACCTCCATAACAAGTTCTGATTTAGTCCAGGTCTATGCCTAGCTTCCCAGTGCAGAATGTTCTGGTGGCATTTTTCTGGCCAGACAGATTCTCCTGCGGGCCCCCCCTCCCCAATCTAGCACACCACCCAGGATATGCCCACCTGTCATGCCACTGCTAACTTCTAAATGGCCCAACCTGGTATTGGGCTGCACTGGTACTGGCTCACAGATTCAGAATGTGGTGTGCACGCATAGGTGTGCTGAGAGACCCTACCATGACTTACCTTCTGCCTTTAACTTGTGCAGCCTTGTTACCTAGGAGATCCAACTAGCTGATCCTGGTGGTCTTTTTAAGCTTTAGCCTTATGAACCTTAAGAAGGTGGATATCCAATATCAAAAGCCCCTTGTTAGTGGTTCACTTACTACCACCCCTAAATATGTTCCTATTTTTGGATACACTGATTTGCATACTTTTACTGTGGTTTCCTCTAGTTATACAGCTTTCCCTAGCTCTTGCCTTTTTAAGACTACCTCCCGCCCCCAAAATTCAAATTTTAATTTTGCTCTAAACATGAATGTTGGGACTTATGCACATCCTTGCCTCTGACACTGTTTAGATGAGCCACTCTGGGGGGAGGGGGGGGGGTTGTTCTTATTTTGGGTGCCTGACCTGTCATTGAGGTGTAGTTCATCCATAAGTCTACTTGGAATCCAGGGGAGATGCAGGTGCTCAGCACCTCTGGAAACTGGGTCTCAGATGTCTCACTTTGGTCAGCCATAAACTGAGACTCTCAAATTCACTGGCCACTTATCAAAACTCTGGGCCATAGAGAATGGACTCTTGCACCTTTCCTCTTACTCATTGATCTGGCTGTCCCCTTGACTGTATTTCTCTGCTCTAGCTTGGGTCAATGTGTTTCCCCTGCCCCCTGTTACGTTTCCATAGTCAGGGGTTTATAGAAGTGTCATGCTGACAGGCTCAAGCAAAAGCACCGTTCAGTTAGAAACCCCTGAACACCCCTAAGTGTAAAAGCATGAGAGAGCTTGAGTCCCTGTAAAGCTGAGGCTGTCAGATCCATTCTGTTTCCAAACCCAGTGAATTGAAATTATTATAGCGAAAGTAAACAGTAGGAAGGGGGGGAAAATAACTCCCTGGCTGAAGGGCTGGCAATTAATTTTCTGCTTAGTGTGTTTTTAAGGGGGGGAGGGGAATCCGTTTATAAATGTTAACAGGAACATCAGTCTTGGTTTTGTCCTAACATTTGAGCCATAATCTAAATGGGGCTGGTTCTCCTCTCATGGGCTTTGGTGTAAATCAAGCATTTGCAATGGCATTTCACTGGTGTAAAAGAAAAGTCCAGCGCAGTGCCTTTTAAGTGTTTGGGTTTGTCCCGTCCAGTGAGCCAGCCTGCGGATAATCATTTCAGTGCTTAGTTGGTTTTTTGGGGGGGTTGTGGAGGGGGTTGACTTTTTGCCGTCCCGGCTAACGGATCCGTACAAAGTCAGCACAGATCAGAGGCAGGGGAAACAAGCAGGCTCCTGCAGCTAGACCTGGGGCGGAAGGAATGGCTGCGCCCCCCCCCCCCCCCACGCAGCCTGCAAAAGCGATCCGGATGCGGCAGGCCCCCAGTTCTCCCTTGAAATCCCGGCTCCGTAGCGCCCGGGAGCACAGATGGGGTGGGGTCGGCAATCCCACGGGCGACACTCGCCCCTGGCCCGAGCGCCGGGGTCTCAGCTCGGACCATGCCCGAGCCCGCGCAACACCTGTTGGCGATTTCACCTCCTCGCGTCACCCAGCCGATCGGGTTTCAGGCCGCGCTGAAGGGCCCCGTTCCCCATTGCGGCGCGCCCATGGCTGCGGGGCTCGGCAGCTCCCGGGGGAGAGAAGCCACCGGAGCAGCCGCGTGAACCAGACAGCGGTCCCTCCGTTTCTCTCTCCCCATCTTCTCCTGCACCCCCCCCCCCAGTGTGTTTCCTCGCAGGGCTCTGCCCACAGCTGTCTTCTGCACCGAGGGCGAGTTGGAAAGTCACAGAAGTGGGGGAGGAATTCAGCCCCACTAAAAATAGCCGCACTTAGCGAGACCCTGTGACTTCCCACTCTCCGGGGGCAGGCGGCCCGCCGATTTGCAGTTGCCACTACCTTGCCGCTTCCCCCTTCTCAGCGCGACCTGGAGGCTGCGCTCGGCCGAGCGGCTGGACCCGAGCGCGTGGAGCGGGGCGGAGAAGCACGTGCGTGGGGCAGGCTCGCGAGTTCCCCGGGGGCTTGGCGGCGCTCGCTCCGCTCAGCGGTGCGGGATTTGGCGGGTGGCTCTCCCCGGCAGGGCTTCGCAACACGTCTCCAGCGTAAGGTAGGTGAGAGAAACCCACCAGGCAGAGCAACCACAACGCGAGGGCGAACCGCTGAGCGCGGGCAAGCGGCGTGTAAATCGGCACCAAGGCGACCTGCTGCACCGTGCACGGGGACGCCTTCCCCTTCTTCTAAAGGGCTGCTCTGAATTAACCGCCGCTCTGCTCTCCACCTCCCGGGGATCTGTGGAACCGAACTCCTGGACTCCGGGACCCCAGTAGCTTCGCTTCGCTTCGCTCTGTGTGTACATCTCGCCACACTCCGATTTCTCCGAGAGCGGACGCAATACGGTCCCTAATTAAGCATAGGTGAGGCGGAGGCTCAGCGACCCCAGGTAAATGGGGTTAGGGGGAGGTGTCTGGGCACTCCTTAGTCTCCTTTCGTCCTGAAACACGTCTTCCTGCCCGTTTTAGTCTATCCCTTGTCACGATAGGGGGTGGGGGAAGAGAAGGAAGGAAGACACTGCTGTAGTGGGCGCTTGACATTAGGCGCTGGTGTGTAGCTGGAAGAGGGACCCAAGGAGAACGTGTGCGTGAAGTGGACTGAGTCCAAGCCGATGGACTTCCATTGCTTGGGGGGAACGAACCGTTTGAGGGTGAACGCCTGGGGGGGGGTGTCTTCTGGGGGGCGGATTCTCCTCCTGCTTCCTCCGCTGGGCACTTGAAACGGCTGGGCATGAAACGGGGCACCTCCACCAGTGGCCCGATTTCCAAGGGATCTCAATGCCTGTAGCCCCGGTTCGGTTTCTCCGCGGATCGGGCCATTTGGCTGGGGACCTGGAGATAACATTTGAGGTGCTTTAGGGATCCCAGTTTGAAGACTTTTTACCTCTGAACGCCCTCTCCGGGTGGGGGGCTTTGGGGAAGATGTTTTTAAGAACCCCCGAGGAAGGCTGGGTAGCTCTGCTTTGTGATCTGCAAAGACTCTTCAGTCTAAATATAGAATCATCGCCGTTTGTGTGTATTAAGTGTGCACAGGGCAGCTCTCTGCTGATTTCTGCTACGGGGCGCAGCTCCTGTTGGGTGACAGGAAACGTAGAGATCGTGCCAGAAATGGCACCTGTCAGGACCATCCATGAGCGCGGGGTTTGGTTGCTTGGTCCACGTGGGAAATGAAGTTAGAATTCTGCCCAGACCTCGCCAGAGTTGACCGTGGGGTGCCCGTTTCTTGCTTCAGCTAAGCTCCAGGCGTGTGATTTTCGTACTGCGAATTGTGACGCGAAGCAAAGGGAGACTTTACAGGATTGGGTGGGAAATGCATGACACGAGACTATAGTTCCCTGCCTGCATCTTCAACGTGCTGAGTGGCTTAACAACAACACAGCCCCCCCCCCCCCCACACACACACGTTTTAGACTCTGAAAGCGCACTATGCGAAATGAGTAGAAGAGACCCAGAGGGGAATGCTCTGTGCACTGCAGAATTCAACCTTTTCTAATGCACTTTCCAACACAAGACTCCCAAGCTCACGGTTCTTCCGGAAACCCTGGTTTAAAAAAATACAGAAGGGTCGCTGAAGGAGACGAAGAACAACCCCCCCTCCCCCCGAGGCAGACAATAGGTCCGGTAGCCCGCGCTCCTTAGTCTAGCGAAGCTCCCAGGTGTCACCTCCTCAGCGTGGTTTTGCCTGAGCCAGGACTGCAGCAGGGGGCTTGGGAAAGGTAAGAGCAGTTGGTGGCAGGTTTAAGAAGCGCCGTTCGTGTTTCTCTAGCCGTGTTCAATCAACTCCCGGAGAGGAAGGGAAAGTTCAGAACCAAGGCTCGTGCGGCACGTAGGTAACCCAAACCTCTTATTTATGAGCTGCAGCCAGTGCATAGACGTGTCTCTCTTTATATAGCACCCAGACGCATAAGGCGCAAGGGGGACACTGCCTTTTGCTCCATTGGGCGTCTTCAAAACAGCCACGATCTCCGAAGAAGGGGGAAAGAGAGACCCTCACAAACGTGTGGAGGAAAACTGGCCGGACGGTGTCAGCGTGAAATGGGAGAGGGGCTGTCGATGGTCTGCTTGTGGCTTCCTAGAAGCCTACATGCCCCGGAGCTCGTCTGATCCTTCTCAGAAGTACCCGTGGGATGCAGCTAAACCCTCCCTTCCCCTGCTATAGCTTACACCGCAGCCCTGTGCGCTCCACGCGGCCCCCGATCACTCGGGGAGCTGCTCCGTTAGCACGCGGATCTTTGCAGAAAAACGCTCCCCCCTGCCCCTGAGGTTCGCCACCTTTCAGACTCAACTCCCCCCCCCCCCCCCGCAGCTGCTGCTGCGTTTCCGTTTGCCTGCAGCAACAGGGTCCCGCTCCTGCGTGATCTCCAGCCTCCGGCTCCCTACTCCTAACCCAGCGCGCCCAGTCCCTGGCCTGGTTCGTATCCACTGAATCGAATCGGTGGGTGCGTGGGAGGGCGGGGGTGGCATACTCGCCTCCCAGCTGGGGTCGAGCCAGGCCTCTGTGCTGGTTTAGCTACAGCTCCCCTTCCTAGGCAAGAGTTTGGTTACAACAACCCCTAAAAATCCCCGGAGCACCTGGCCCCTGGGGCTGGTCGCACCCCGGTCTAGCAGCTCCGGCTCCAGCCCCCCTATGTCGCCGAGCCCGTTCCCAGCCCCTGCTTGGCGCGCGTCTCTCTCCCCTTCGCCTGGGATTTGGCAGCCCGCTCCGCAAGCCTCGCTCCCTGCGCCGGGGCCCCCGCACCCCGCCGGGCTCGCCCGGGTCCAGGCTGGTCGCTCGCAGCCCCAGCTCGGGCTCACCCCTGGGAACAGGCCAGGCGGCCCCCGGCGGCGATCTAAGCAGGAGGCGGGAGATTATTTTTTTTTTTTGGGGGGGGGGGGGTTCTTGCCACACGCGGTTATCCCAGACCCCGCTGCCTTCCCAGGATCGGTGCCCCGGTTTGGGGAGAGGGGGAGGCGAGAGCACCGCCCCCCCCCCCCCCGCGGACAGAGGTGCGAGTGTGGGGAGGGGGAGCTGACGCTGGCTGGGGCTACCGTGAATACAGAGCACCAGGAGCCTGCGCTGGGGGCTTTGTCTGCTGGCGTGCTCACAAAGGCCCCGCTCGCCAGCGCTGGGGCCGGGTCCCCTGCCCGCAGGTGGGGGTGGGACGGGGCAGGATCTCCTCGCCTGAACCCCCCCACCCCCGCCCGTTTCTAGCAGGAGGGTCTCCCGAGGCTCTGGCCAGCAGCGCCCGCGTCCTGGCCAGCAGCCCCCTCCCGGCCACCACTCGCCTGCGGGATCCCTGGGGCGGAGGGCAGCGGGGAAGGGGCGGCGGGTCCCCTCCCTTGTCCTGGCCTTCCCCCGGCCGGCGGCGACCCCGTTCCGCTGTGTGCCCGCGCCTTCCTCCTGCGGGGGGATGCGGCGAGCTCATCCCGCACCCATCACCCCCCCCCCCTCCGGTCTGCTCCATCCCCCCCACCCCCGCCGCCCCTCTGGGCTGCCCCCGCCCCGGGCGCCCGGAGCCGGGGAGGGGTCTGCTCCGTGCAGCCGGGACAGGTGGGGCGGCGGGCGGAGAGCAGGGCCGGGGGGAGACTCTGCCCGAGCGGCCCCATCACTCACCCCACCCCGTCTCCTCTCTGGTGCAGCGGCGGGGAGACTCCGCACCGGCCGAGGAGGAGGAGGAGGAGGAGGAGAGATTGATTTATTTATTTTTATTTTTGCTTCCAGGATCCCCTCCCCTTCTCCTCCCCCCTCGCCCCCCCCTTTCCCCCCCGCCGAGGTTTCTCTCGGGGTCCGGCCGGCCGCGGTCCGCGAGTCTCCTGGGGGAATCTCGCCGAGCAAGCTGGGATCTATGAGCGGGAAGGTGATCAAGCCCAAAGAAGAGAAAGATGCTTCCAAGGGTAAGTCCGCCCGAGCCTGCTGCCTCGCATGAACCCGGCTTGCTCCATGCATCGTGCGTCCCTCCTGGTGACCTGGCGGGGGGAGGGGGACACACACAACACCCCCCCAACCTCTGCTTGATCGGGGGGGGGCTGCTGGGGGGGGGTGAGAGCAGCATCCCGCCGGGGGGGGCGCGGTGAGTGCTGCCCCTCTCCGGCCATCGGGTAGCGCCAGGTGCCTGGACCGGGTGTCAATAGTGTGTGTGAACGGGAGGGAGGATAATTCGCTTCTGTGCTCGCAGCAATGGGGGTGGGGTGGGGGGGTGGGGAGGCTAATGGGGCTGCCATGGGGCCCGAAGTGCTGGATGCGTCGCCCCGAGAAGTTCCCCCCGCCCCAGTTTCGAGCCGGATCCGGGCTGGCTTTGCGATCAGGTGCGCGGCCAGCTTGGGAGCGATCCCCCAGGCCGCGACCCCTGCGATGCTAGTCTGCTCCCTGGCCCCGGGGAGGGGGGGTCACAGGCTGCGAACAGGGAGCCGAAAGCCCCTGCGACCCCCAGCCAGCGGCAGCGGGTCCCCTGTTATAATCTGCACCGGGGAGGTAGGGGCGCGTGGGGGGGGGCGTGGGGGGGATGCTATGTATCAGATTCACATCCCCCGCCCCTTGGCCAGCTCTTGCCAGGCAGTGGCCGGGTTTTGCTCCTGGATGTAAACTGGGTAACAATTGCCATGGAGACGGGGGAGGAGGAGGAGCGGAGTTGTGGGGAGCCGCCGGCGGATTAGTTCGCTGTGCAGCTCTGTGGCGTGGCTGGGGAGACGCGCAGCGGCAGGACAGAATGCATCGGAGGGGTGGGGTGGGGGGACTGCTGGTAACCAGGGGGAGATGCTGCTGCTGCTTCTCCCCGCTCCCTCACAAGGCTGGTGCAGGGTTTCCATGAAGAGCCCTTCCCCCACACGCGGGCCGTGTCCATGGGGTTAGTACACACCTTGGGCTGCGTGCAACGTGGCCGACTAGATCCCAGAACAAGAGCAGCGTTTTGCTTAATAACAATTAACACAAACCTGCTGTTGGCCGTGTAGAGCATACAAGCAGCCAATCGCAGGTGTCAGGCTTTAATGGACTTGACACACAAGGTTAAATGTGACCGGCGATTAGTCTGTATTAGGGCCTGTCTCATGTGGAATACTGGACGAGTGCATTTGGGAAAGTCGCCTGTGCCTACTGGATCTTTTTAATAAGGAACATTGCTACCCATTTCCAATATATCTATCAACAGCCTTAAATATTTATTTATGTGATAGAGTGGAGCCACTGGGCTCTTACAGGTGAATTATGCCATGTTTTTAACCTTCCATGAAGAAAAAAACTGTTTCTGGCTTTTAAAAAAAAACCCACAAGTTTTCTGGTATGTTATTTATTTGTTTTTAGCAGTCCTAGCACATCTTGACCAAAGCCAGGTAATTCAGTTTCAAGGCTGACATCCTTTTCATGTATTCCTTTTTTTAACTTTTTAGTTTCTTGGCTTCTAAAGTCATGATAAAAACATTGCATCGTGCAAACCTGTTTTTGCGTTTGATATGCTTTTTAAACGAAGTTTTTTGTTTCCTCTTGTTATATGGTATCTATTGTCTTCAGAATATTGTTTTAAAATATTTTTATTGAATTGCTTTTGGTGGAAAATATGAAAATTCATAATCCCGATGTGTCATAAAAAACTACACTTTCCAAAGAAAAAATTCTTACACTGAATGGTCTTTCCTTTTAAAAATATACTTCACTGTAAAAGTCTGGTAACAACCATTTTTTGTCAATGGCTTTGTTTACCAAAACGGTCTCAAAATAACTTAACAAGCAATACAGAGTGAAAGGTTCCTGCATTCCAAGGAGTTGCTTTGCATGATTTAGAACTGCATTATAATCTTAAACAAGAAGATTCTGTAATGCTTGCTCTTTAGTGTAACATTTCCAAATTTTCGATGTAACTTAAGTGTTTAATGTTTTATTCAGTCTGCAAATCATTATCTTTATCTTACACTTTCTGGTGCCTATGTATAGTTTGCGTGGCATACTCATATTTCAAAACATTGAGGCAAACACATATAACTAACTGAGACTGAGTTACACACACACACGTGTCTCTGAGCATATACCATAAAGTGTATATGTTAAAACCCCAAAGGAAAACTACATTTGCATGAGTCTTTTGTGCACACTTTAGAACTGGCATTAGTGTCTTCTCTCTTAATCTAGATCTAAACTTAAATTGACTAATATATCAAAAATCATATTAGAGACAACGTAAGGAGATAATATTTACAGGAAGCTTGATATCTTTGTAGCAGTGCGTGGCTATAGTTGTTTTCTTTGAGCTTCTGAAGTGTACCCCAATGTAGTGATAAGGAGATAATATTGATCAGTTTCTGCATGGAAGTTCTCTTCAAAGGCTACTGATTTCCTATTTGAATGAGTTTTTCTTCAAAACGGTTGGAGGTTTCTTGGGGTGACTGACAGTGATGGCATTCTTAACGAAACGTTTAAAACGGAGACCGCCATTCTCAAAATGGGCTGGCTGTTCTATCTGTGTATCAGAACTGTACTCTGATTGCAAACTAGAGGAAGGTTTGCCATTGTATATATGTGTACACTCTTTATGCTTCTGGGTTGGCTAACCCGTCCTGGCAAGGATGATGCACAGTTATATTTATGTAAATTCACATGGTTTGTTTTGGAGAGATTTTCCTGCATCCCTTGTTCTCTCAAATATATTGTGGAGTTTAAGAACCGGATATAAACAAAGCTCTCAGAATACTATGGTTCCACACTGAGTGACAACGCAAATTGTTTTCATAGTGTGAATTGAATATCAATCTTTCTCTTTATACTTTGAAACTTTGTATCCAAGAGGAAAACTCTTATTTATTCTCAAAATAAAACTCTCCCTTCCCCATTGTTTTTAAACTGGACTTGTAAGGTCAATTTCAGAGCTAATATAAGCAGATCAAACTCCATTGAAGTCTGTGGAATTACCTCTATTTACACCAGCTCTTAACTGGGTCCATGAAATAGGTCCTGATTACAATAGAATGTTGTAATTCAACATGAAAAGTTGAGTCACTGGATGTGGAACCTGGCTAGGAAATAACAAGACATGCATAGGAAGTGTTCGCTGCTTGTGTTAAGTATTTAGGTCAAATTGTCTATTCAGTTACACCTGTGCAAACTCCAGTAAGGGACTATAACAGAGGGAACAATTGTCTCTAATTTAAAAATAACTGCTCTCCTTGCATCCTCTTTGGAGAGGGAAGCAAGTGTTAGCCTCAACTCTTGTTAGTGCCCCTATTTATAACTACTTACCTGTAACCACAGCAGCTGCTTTTAAAAATAGTTAGTCAGTACCAGAAGAACAGGTATTTCAGCCTAAGTAATCAATGTGAATTAGTGCCATGAAGCAGGGCATATGCACCTTTAAATTGTAGAAAATGCTTCAGCAGATATGAAAACATTTAAGATGCAAACATTGATTTCTTGTCTAAAAATGAGTATTAGACAAGCTGCAAGATACATCTCCATCAGTGGTGGGATATAAACTCAGAGTCCAATTGCATAGCTGGATTTACATCCATGCCTGTACCAAATACTCTGGCTGTTTCATTTCATTTTGAAGAACCAAAGTGCGCACCCTGACTGCCCCCTTTGCACAAATGCAGGGCCTGAGCTTGCTTTCCTTCTGACTGCAAATTTCCCTTTGGCTTCACGGGGAGTCTTGGGTGCTCTAAGAATGCTGCATAAGGCTCTTCGTTCTTGCTGTAGTAGTTTGGCCATCAGAAATAGTTCCCTTTCAATTTGAGTTATGTATTCAAGAAATAGGCTCTGTTAAGTACATGTTTATCTAAGGATGAACATTTTGACCAACTCCCTTCAGTCTGATTCCTTACCTGTGGGGTATTGAGAAGTGTGTGTGAGTGGGCCGGGGGGAGGGAGGGGAAGAAAGGGAGGGAGATTGTGTGTGTGGAATAGGGGTGACAGTGGCAAAGCAGATGGTTTTTTAGGTAATTCTTTCCTGAAAGATCTTTTTTTTGTTGGAAATTTTGTCTGAGGGCTTCTTTTGAGTAGTCTGTCTACTCCCTTGGAGAACGGTATAGCCAGCGTCACAGATGGATACCTATGAAGAGTCTCGTTCTATGTTGGGGCTTTATCAGGATCATCCATTTGGGGCTAAGATATTTTGTTTTTCTTTGTTAAACTTTTGGTTGGGTGAGACAAGCCTTACAGTGAAGGAACAGGGCTTTAGAGTCTTCAGTGGGCTTTGGATCAGGTCCTGATTCCTGAGAGAACTTATGCTGTGTCATATTCATATACTATAACCTAGACACTTGCAGGATTTAGTTCAATCTTTTGGATGGGATGCAGTAAACTGATGATTCCCACATACATGTCCCTGCTGAGGACACTGGGGGAAAATCCCCCAAATCAAAGAAATGGATTATCTCCCCCCCCCCGCCCTTTCCCTCCCATTGTGCAGTTTCAGAACTTCACACAGCAAGATGGCCATAGTCTTTCTTCCTGTCGCCTACCTTGGCTGCAAGGTTTGATAACTTTACACAGAAGTTTGATAGCCTAAGCCGGCAGAGTGACACAATGCAGGTGCTATATTTTCTCTGTCTGAAGGCAAAATTGAGGGAATATTTTTAAAGCTGACTGTTCTCAGATTGAAGCTCTGTTGAAACAGTGGTGGTCAGGGTGAAAGATTTCGGAAGGGTAAGTAGTGTTTTAGCTTGGAGTCAGCAGGAAACAGAGTACATACAAAATTCAGGGGCCCGGCAGAAAAGCCAGAGCTCTGGGAAACCTGCTGCTGATTGTCTTGTTTGTGGGCGTGCTCCCTAATACAGTATGATCCACTTTATGATTGAAAGGTCTAAGGAAAACTGAGAAAAAGAAATAAGCTGATCTCTACAGTTGTAACACTTGCTGATTCATGGGACAATTACTTCTTTTAAGGACACAAGGTAGAGCAGTGTAAAGCCAAGATACGCTGCTAATTTCCTGATCTGAGCCTATGGACTCAAAATACGTTGCAGATGGGAAAACCTTGTGACAAAACCTGTTGGTGCCAAGGCACTGTTGTTCTGCCAAATCTGGTAGAAAGCAAGGAGTTTCTCTTTATCGAAAGTTTCCTTGCCCATTTTGGATCTCAGAAAATAGAACACCGGTGGACTTCACCAGTGACAACATCTTGACTGTTTTCTGTTCTGGTAGCTAGCTGCCAGTGATAGACTGGATCTAAGTATGGCCCAATGCTACTACTGACTTCTGCATCAGAAGTTGTGTTTGTATCTTAATCACTTACTCAGAATTAATGGATAAACTTGGTTGTATCATTTTGTTTCCTGCCTATTGTAATTATAAAGGCACCTGCATCGATTCTGTTTGAGACCTCAGAGATACTTGACAAGATATCTGCATTACCCACTGTAAAACTATGGCCAAAATCTGAAGCAAGGCCCCCTTATATTTAATATTAACATCCCACGTCACAACAGATGTTCATCTCTTGGTGTTAGGTTCTCATCCATTCAAAATTCCCATTGACATCAGTAAGAGTTCTGTGTATCTGGCTGTAGGATTGGTTCCAATTAGTGGGCTGTTGTTAACATATTCATGCTTGGAATATTTACAGTAACAATCTCTTGTTATGACTCATTATCTGTAACTGCATTTGGTTCTGCAAAAGTACAACTCTTCTAAAATGTAATAACTCCTTCTGAATCTCAAGGTGGTATCCTCAACATCCGACCTCTATTTATAGGACACTAGCAATTAAAAAATATGGAAATCACCTTTCATATCAAAAATCCACAATGTTCTCACACTAGTTTTCTGTATAAGTTGAAGGATTCTTCATTAAAATGACAGTTGTAGACCCCAATTCTGAACTCTTGGACTTCATAATCTTTTAACTCACATATAGCTGGTATCTATGATGAAGAACTTGCTGATTGTATAGAAGGCAGTGTAACCCTGTCATCTTTTTATAACTAGGATTAGAATGAAATTTAAAGTAATCATACATGCCTCCCAGCAGGTTACAAAAGCCTATCTTCAAAAGGAAACTCCAAAGACAAAGGAAACCAAAAAAGAAGAAAAGCCCCAAAGAGCCCTGCAAGGAGCTGCCAAAAGGGATGAATTCTAGTGTCCCATGCAGATCCAGAAGAAAGGCAAAAGCATGTGGCTCAGACCTCAGGCATGTGTGGGTTCTCCTGAATGCCACCCCCAGTCCTCTGAAGACTTATCTTTAAGTGGTGTTTATGTAGCTTGTGATGTGATTTTTTTTCTACAGAAGCACTGATATTACCACTGTGCTTTGGGAATATTATACAGCAGTATAGTGGTGGGTCAAATGCATGTTAATTTCCCACACCTTTTTTACTACAGTACATGTAAGAAGCAGAGATACTTCCAGTGCATTCTGGTTTTCCTTCCTTTGTGGAAAAGCTTGCCGAATCTTACTGATCAGTCCCTCCTTGCAAGCAGTGAACATACAAAACCTTAGATTTCTGTAAAGTGTTTTATTACTATTATCAACCTGTATACAGTGTCTTAGATTTACATGAGAGACAAGGTAGCTAAGATAATATCTTTTACTGGACTAACTTCTGTTAGTGAAAGAGACGAGATTCAGGTCAGACCTGAAGAAGAGCTCAGTGTAAGTTCAGAAGCTTGTCTCTTTCACCCACAGAAGTTGGTCTGAGTTAAATTAACTCACCCAGGTTGTCTCTTTTAATAGCGTGGAACCAACACAACTACAACAATGGCAAATTTAATCTCTTCATGGCATATTATAAACATTATATTAATACCCATTTCCCACTTCAGAGCCGACAGTCCAAGACTCTGATCCTGAAAGCATTTGTGTGTGTGATTTTTAACTTACTTTCTGCAGACGAGTAGCCCTGGTGACTTCAGTGGAATTACTAGTTTTCATATTTTGTAGCAGCCTTAGTAACTAACTTCAGCTTTGGTATACTTTGTTTTCAACAGTTTCCTAACGGAAAGCTATTGGCTCTCTAGCCATGTTGTCCCCATGTAGTTTAGCTTGGCATTCTGAAAATTCATCTGGAAAGAAGCATGTTGACTGTGTATGTGTTGTACGACTTCACTTTTTGGCATGGGATGATATTTTATCATCTCTCTTTGGTCACTTAGGCAAGAGGCTTGTTTCTGTTACTGATAATACGGCTGCCTACTCGATAGTTGTAGTCTTGTTGGGAGCAGCAGGGGATGGGGGAATTGAAATGCACATGAGGCAGGGAACACTTCAGTCTCATCAGTGTGGAAAGTGTATGATAATGCTAAGACTGAGATCTCATTCGAAACAGAATTAGTTTTATGAAAGCTGTGTAGGAGGCGAGGTCAGTGTAAGAGGAAGGGAGGGTCAGCACTCACTGAACACTTCTAATGTTTTAATAATTAGAGTATCACTTTGGGGGGAGAGATTGATTTGACTCAAACATAATGGAACAAGGAAAACTCAAGAAATAGCAATTAAATAGCCGCATGTCTGCTCTGGGGTTCCATCTCTCATGCGCTTTACAGGCTTGACAACATTAACTAGAGTTAGGGAGCACGTATTACCTCTAAGAGGGTGGTAGTGGGTTAGTGTAACAGCTGTCTTTAGTGGTGAATCTAAACTCCCTAGCCTGTGGGTACCCACTTGAGAAAACCAGTAATATTGTTTTAAATGCCACCACCAGCTACCGTCTTAGTTCATCTCTTCCATTGAGCTACTAAATGACTGACTAGGACAAGAGAATGTGTGGTGATTAGTAGTAGAATCGATATCACAGAGACAGTCTCAATCTGGAGTCTCTGGGATATATCGCAGACACCAAATATTAGATTTATGAATGGGAGGAAAAGAGACACTGTTTAAGAAGTACTTGTGGCACCTTAGAGACTAACAAATTTATTTGAGCATAAGCTTTCGTGAGCTACAGCTCACTTCATCAGATGTACATGCGATGTAAGTGCATTCAAAACTCCAAATTGTTGTAATTAAAACATCTTCCTACTAAGATCAATAACAAATAAAAGCTGTGATTAAAGGCCAAAAGTATAGCTGGGTTCAAAAAAGAATTCGATAAGTTCATGGAGGATAGGGCCCTTAGCCAAGATGATCAGGGACTCAGTCCCATTCTCTGGCTGTTCCTAAACCCAGGCCCTCCGACAGAAATTCCAGGCTATCCCTGGGGGGAGGAGGGCCCGGGGCAGAAGTGACGGGCCCGTCACTTCCAGGACTGCCCGCGCTGGTCAATCGCACTGGTGCACGGGACCCACCAAAGCTTGGGCCCCGGAGTGGTCGTGCGTGCTTAGGAGCCCTGCGTCCTGCCCGGGCGATTTTAAAAGGGCCCGGGGCTCCAGGCCACTGCTACTCCGGCAGCGGCCGAGGCCCCCGGGGCCCTTTTAAATCACCCGGGCGCCTGGGCACTTGCCCCCCTTGTCGGCGGGCCTGCCTAAACCACTGAGTGCCAGACTGGTCAACTAGGGATGGATCAGTCAATAATTGGCCTGTTCTGTTCATTCCCTCTGCAGTCTCTGACACTGGCCGCACTCAGAAGATGGGAAGCTGGGCTAGATGGACCTTGGTCTGACCTTGTACGGCCATTCTTATGTTCGTTACCAATAGTAGCTTTTAATTAATATTACAATGGCTGCTGCATGCTAATGTACCTCTTTATGGAGGGGAAAACATAGGATAAGTGAGAGAGGACTGAGCCCCAAACTTCTTTCTGACCTACTAACATGTAGGTTACAGCGTGAGGAAATGCTATAGCTCTAACATCTGGCAACAGGCTACTGAGGAGGAAATTGAGCAATATGGTTCCCCGCATTTCCCCCTTCACAGCACCTTCCAGCCAGTGGCACATCCCTCTGTGTATGAGGGGATCGCAGTTAGCAAATGCAGTGCTCCTTTCACTATCTTAAATGGCTGGTGGCTGGCCTGGTACTGCCTACAAACACAGCGTTTTCTTTTTGAACCCCTGCTTTACTGGCCAGAGCTTCACTTTCAGTTGTGTTGATTGGAATACCTTGTGCAGATTCTCAGTGCAAATCTAACCAGCTTATGCGTTTCATCTTTTCTTCCCTTGTGTAAACTCTATCCCAAATTTGTTCTGTGTTACTGGGAGTAACAAAGTTAGAGTTAAATTAAAACATCATTAAAATCATCCAAGGATCACAAAATGATTTGCAGGAGGAGTTTGAGGGAAAAATAATGCTTTACAGATTTGGGTGCTGTGACTTCCATTGAGACAGGAAGGAAAAAAATATTAACAGGAAGGAGAGGACAGGAGAAAGCTGAGATTTGAAGTGTTTCAGAAGTACCGTAAGTAGATATTCTTTTTTTCAGGCTAGTTACAGAGAGCGGAGAATGGACGAGAGCAGAGAAAGGGGAATAGGTTGTGCTGGCTAGGAAACACCAATTCCATTTCATGACAGCTTCTGAGATTTCAAAATTTTGTTCCGCATAGGAACAAAATAAAAACCTATCAGCGTTTTTCACCAAAACTGAATTGTGTCAAAATGTCTGGATCAAAAGGCCAGGTTTTCAATTTCTCTCTGGCTCTCTCTCTGGCTCTCTCTCTCAGGTCCAGGGTGGATTTGAGAGAAACTGACCCATCAAAACTTGCATTGAAATTGATAGGTTTTCTCAAAAAGTTTAATCAAAACTGAAATGGCATTTTTCGACATGCTGTTATAACTATAAACAAAAGTCCTGCCTAAGACCACAGGTGTGTGTGTGTGTGAACCCATGACCCAGGAGCTCTTGAGCTGAGGTGGTGTAGGTCGGAGTGCGAGGAAAACACACAGATACTGAGGTAACGGACAAGAACAGAGAGTGGCAGAAGAAAAGAGAGGCCAGAAAAGCTAAGCAGTAAGCACTTCTCTGAGGTGCCACAAGTACTCCTTCAGTAAGCACAGAGTGACCCTGGAAAAAGCTAGAGAGAGAGCTTTTGGGCCTGGGGTTGGCTTATAGCCCTCAAGCCTCTTTTGCTAAGAAACTGGTCCGTTTGTTCTTGGTTCCTTCTGTGCTGAGACCCAGGCCTCTCTCTCAAAACAACGAGGAGTCCGGTGGCACCTTAAAGACTAGCAGATTTATTTGTTAATCTTTAAGGTGCCACCGGACTCCTCGTTGTTTTTGTGAATACAGACTAACACGGCTACCCCTGATACTAGGCCTCTCTATGTTCTTTGTAAATAAACAAAACTACCTCAAATAAATACCTGTCTATCACCAACTTCTACTTCCAACTGAAACGTCTCTAGGACCCCAAACTTTGGCTAGCTGCTAAGGTCGAAAAGGGGCAACATGAACAGTAAACCTAATACGAGAAATACATTTGAAAAGATGTTTAAGTGTGGAATGGAAGTAGAGGAGACACCTATTATATTTATGAAATTCATATTGGACCTGTACTTCTGCGGGAAAAGCCATCAGCAATAGGGGAGGGCAGGATCCCCTGTCCTAAGCTATAAGGAGCTATGTTATCTTTATTCATGCAAGCAGTGTGTGCTCACAGAAGTGGTAAGTAAAGTTTGCTCACAGAAGTGAATTTTGGGCTTGGAGATTAGATAAGCAAAGGAAGGTATGACTTGCATTTCAATTCTGACAAACTTTAAATATTTTTTCACAGTTTTTCTTTATTCAACTTGGTCTCGCTTAAAAACCTATGAAAGTGAACTCTGATCACATTCATGGCGTGTTGTCCATTGAGGACTTAACATTCTGAATATTTGACCAATGCACAATGTGCTGATTTTACCTGTGAAAACAAAACAAACCCCTGCATTTTGTAATAGAACAAGAGACCACGGTACGCATGGCACATTGAAACATTGGTCTTGTCATCCAGAGCTCTGGCACTTTCAAACATTCACTTCTATCTAATCTAATTCCCCTATTCCCCCTTCCCCCCCTCGCACGCCCTTGGAGTCCTTCTGCAGTAAACTTGTCTTTTCAGTGGTATCTGTGCAGAATCTGTGTCCTGTGTCATGCATTTTCCTATTGACTCAGACACAGCAGGAATGAAGACCCTACACAGTTATAGGGACCCTACACAATATATTTGATTCAAGTGGAGGCCACAACTTTTGAACTTAAACCTGTTTAATGGGGAAGACAACTCTTTACCTTCCCACCCCACTCCAAACAAAACTTTACGTAGTTAGCACTCTTCACCCCCACCCTTCCTTGTCTGAGGGTTCAGGTTACAGGAGAGGGGATGCACCTAACCTATACCAGATACCAAAGCCTTGCTCTTGCTACAAGCAGGGTATAGACCCTCCTCTTCATTCTATGCTTCCATGGGTCTACCTGGGATCTGGCTCTGTTTTGACTACAAAATCTGCACTGGGCCAGGCAAAGTTGAGACAAACATGGAAAGGTGCGCTGGGTCCATCCAATCCTCACTACTGAACTGCTAGGCTGATGTGGGAAAGGTGAAAAAACTAGACTATCCAGTGAGGGAAAAATTCCTTTCCTTTCCCAAGGCAACTGGGGTAATGTCCATAGTATATCTGGAGGCCTGGTAGTTCCTCATTCTGTATAAGGTGAATAGCGTGGAATCCAAAATGGGCATCGCATTTGTCTAACCAGCTCAGGAGGGATTTTAATCTTATCCAATCAGTTCTGTTCGGCCCCTTCCATGCAGCCAATGGGCTGCTGTTGCAGAGAGAGAGAACTCTTTCCCTACCGTGAGGAACCCGAGACCATGCAGACCCCAGAGGTGGCTTCCCCTTGGCTGGTCCACCAAAGCCCTCCCACTCTTCGGATGGAAGGGAGCAGTTAAAGAAGTGCATTTTAATGGATCTTTTATTTACTCTAACTGAAATGTAATAATATTTTGCCCTGTTCATCTGTGGATCCCAAAAGTATTTTACAACTAGTGAATGTATTAGGCTATGCCACTCCCTTGAGAGACAGGGAAGTATTCACATCTCTAAGAGTTGGAGAAACTACATCACAGAGAGGGCAAATGATTTGGTCAAGGTATCTCCAGCCAAATATCTGTGGTATAGTGGAGACCCTGATCTCCTGATCCCCCACACTTCCATCCTCTCTGGGTAACATGGTAAACCAAGTGTTGGTTATCAGCTATATTTATTTGTAATTTCAGTGGGAAATATTGTTTTCACCAATAGAGCAACTTAAAAAAAATCAGTATTCCATTATCTATAATGGTGTTTAAAATTAATAGCCTGTCATTCTACATCAGTGTTTCAAAAATAAATTCTGTATTAGAGACTGTCTTTGAGATAAAGAGTGGCAATAATGTCAAATTGTCATAAAAGCACATACAGGTTTGACAACCAACAGCATAACTAAAAGGATTCCGAGGGCCCGATCCTGCAAGGTGCTGAGTATCCTCAGTTTTCATAGCTGAAGTCACTGAGCACTTGCTACTGGGTCTCATATCAGTGAACATCACACGCTTTGCTGTCATGTCATGTTCCCACTCTGGCAGATTTTCACATTGAAGTGTATTTTAGAAGGAGAAATGGCGAGTGTGTGTGATGGAGGAAGAGAGTGACAAAGGCTTTGTAAAGGAATCAACAAAATACAAGACATCTTCATCTTATTCTGAATCCGCTGTTTGTCAAAGCAGTATCACCACGGCTAATCAGAGAAGGCAATGCACTATTTTTCTTTCATAAAGTCATTATAATTGTTACTATTCATCAGCAAATTATCACATTCAGGATAAAACAATTGCACTGTTCTTTTACACGTCTTTTATAAATCTTTTAGCCTACTCAGTAGGCTGACTTAAATAATCACACTGTTTTTATTACTGCTTTAAATACATTTTAATATTCCTATAAATGCTTTTTTTAAAAGGCCTGTGCTTGAATAGGTCTTTGAATAATAGGCTTTGATAGCTGATCTGATATTAATTTGGATGACACTGTATGAGGAATAGAACTTGAACCAATATGATCAATTTCTTAATCTGAAAATTTGATGATCTTAGTCTGAATATCGAGTCTGTTCCATTATGTAGGTGTCAGATTAGACTAAAAACTAGTGTTTACTGAGGTATTGAATGGACTGATTTCAGAGGATGTTGAGCGTACTCAGCACCTCACGGTATTGACCTCTGCTCTGATCAATGATTGTAACTGATATGACACTCAGCTTGATGATTCAACCCTAGGCTAGAACAATATGTCCTATATCCTTGCACAAAGCTGCTATTCGACGTCAATCTGTTCAGATGTAGTTAAGCAATACTTTGTATTGAGGCCTAAATCTCCAGCTTTTACTCATGCGAGTAGTTCCTAGGGACCTCAGTGGAACTACAAGCAAGTAAGGCAAGTAGGATTTGGCTCCCGAGACCCGATATTGCAGGCCCTTTCTTAGACGAGGAACGCTCCAGTCCATGGAAAAAAGGTGTTTAACCTTCCTTATGTGAGTTGAGGAGGCAGGGTTGGGCTTTTAATTTGCATGTCCAGTGGTGACACAATTATTGCAATTTAAATAATGGAGCATATGAAACATTACCTGTTGGAGGGCCTCTAGAGGAGGTCTGATATCCTTTTTCTGCTCCTCAACCTCTTCTGCCCTGTGGTTCATAGTGTAGCGATGGGATTAAAAATCTTTCCCATTGGAAAAAATCAGAGCTCAGTAAACCAATCACCCATCATCCTTTTCTTTTGTTTTCTTGACTTCTCTGACTCATAAATGTTGTCAAACCTATTGGTCCAGGTGTCTGACAGCCCAACTTTTGCTGTAAGTGACATATAACTTTGATGTCATAGGTATGAAAAACGAAATTTTTCTACTAGCTGCTAGCATTGGGTGTTTGACCATATCTGTTGAATGTATAAGCTATGGTAAAGTATGCTTCTCCTTTAGAAGATGCAGAATGTTTACTAGAAAAATACCATCTAGGTAGTATATTGTAAAGTATTTTTGATTTTTCAATATCTAGATGAGCATAGGGCCATTTTTACATACTTAAGAGCTCAAATATCATTTTTTTCCCTTATTTTAAACTGATAGTCTTTGATTAGTTGACTTTTATTGACAAAAATTCAATATCTGTGTTTACAAGGTACCTGGCTGGATTTATAGACTTGGCATCTTGGATGAATTATTATGCAACATCAAGATCAGCTCCTGAGTAGGCCTAAATAAATTTGTTTTCTTGTGAGCACCATAATTTCTAAAATTCTCAGTTGAACTGTGAAACAAAACCAGGTCTGCCTTCATTTTGGATGCCCAGGTGTCATTGCACTGAGACAGGCTGACCAATTCTGCGCAGCATTACTTCCAAGATATAATTAATTTTTAGTCACCTATTTGAGGAAATCAATTTCAACTCTTTGTACCTACAGCAAGGGTTTGATGTAAGCTAATTGATCAGGGCACACAGGTGAAAGAGACAGACACAGGGATGGATTTTAAAGCAGAAGGTTACAAGTTTAACTTTGAATGGCGTGGAGAGGAGCACTCACCAAAATACCAGGGGTGTATTTGAGTGTTAATGGTTTCTGTGCCAAATAGCTAATACTCAGGGGTTAGGCCGAAGGGAGTTAATGCTAGGGTTCAGCCCAACTTTGAATCATCTTGCCTTCTCCTCACAAAGGGTAATGAGGGTATATGGAAAGGGTAGCTCAGTCTGCAGATTTAAGGTCTCCCTTCTTTCTCCAGGCTAATAGGGCCCCCCTGGGTCTCATTTACCTCTGTCTCTAACCAGCACTGGCCACAAGTTGTGATGAAATGACCAACTCATTTATAAACTTAACGTCTAAAACCTGCCCTTGCTTCTTATTAACCTAAAACCAGGCCTCCAGGATGCTGCAAGGAAATTGAAAAAACCCACCGGTCACCACCCCCCCCTCCCCGATAGAGAAATTCCTTCTTGATTTCAAAAACTGATCATTGGACAGACCCACACTGCCTTGGAAATGCCATTCAAACTACACCTCCATTGTAGGTTGTGGAGGGCAGGGCAGCAACCACAGCAGAATGGCAGCTGTGTGCCATGAGGGATTCACCTACAGGAAAGGAGGAGCATGAGAGAGGCACAGTCCAGGCAGCCGCAGCCGGGAGAGGCAGAGAATTCTCTCCTTGTGCCTGGGTGGCGAGGAAGACAGGGGAAAATCTCCACCTGCATTCTGGGAGGGGTAAGCCCCAGAGCACCCAAGCCTGCCTTTCCCCTTCTCCCTCTTCTTAGCACCCCAGGGATTGTCTTTCCCCTGCAGGTCTGCTCAAACATCCACCTGCCAGTGAGATTAGGGCTGAGGGAAGTCGATTGCAGCTCTTGCCTGTATGTTGAGAATACCAGCAAGGGTGCCAGCAAAGTTAATGAATTTCTCATGCAGCACCTACACCGAGACCACCAAGTCACTTTAATACAGTAGCCACAATTAAAGTCGACATTTCCAACAGTTATTGCTGGCCGCTGTTTGCTATCGGAAGGTGAAGGTATTTGGGCATTATTGAGCAAAGTCTAATTCAAAATAGTGGCAGGCACTATATATTACTAGTAACTCCCTGAGAATCATATGCATTAATAAGAGGAAAATCTTTGCATATTTTGTTAAATTACTGTTGTAATATTTTTTTTACTTTTTTCCTTACATTGAACACCATTGTTTCTTTCCTCCTCCCCTGCCAAGTTGCCCCCCAACTTTACATTCTGTTAATTACTCTAGTCTTTTTCTTTTGTTAATATATTCAGTGTGTCTACAGATTCAGGAGCAAGAGCAAGCGGAGGATTCACACATCGTAGTGACTGGCATGGTAAAAGACCCTAGACTGAAAGACAGAGCTTATCATGTATCTATAATTTTATAGACACATTTCAGAGTAGCAGCCGTGTTAGTCTGTATTCGCAAAAAGAAAAGGAGTACTTGTGAGCTCACGAAAGCTTATGCTCAAATAAATTTGTTAGTCTCTAAGGTGCCACAAGTCCTCCTTTTATAGACACAGTTGCTGCTACATCCACTGCCAACTGGTTATTTTTGCCATACTCTTATTTCTAGAAATAGAATTTCTAGTTGTCTGCTTAGGGCAATATGCTATAAGCATTGGTGTTCATGCATCCTATATATTGGCATTGGCAAGGAGCCACTGATGCATTGAAAGGATGGACACTGATTCAGTCTTCCCTTTGTAGAGGATATTTTAAATTACTGAGGTTGGTTTGGCTGGTGCTGTGTGGAACTTTTACTGTGCGTGCTCTGGGTGGCAGGTTGCTGTTGATGTATTTTGGATGTTTAGGACAGCATAATGCTACGTGTTGATACTAGCTGGTGTTTCTGAGTACAATGTGGGTGCATTGCCACTGACGTGTCCTGACAGCGTGATTGGCACGTTACTTTTATCACAGCGCAGCTTGTAAAGTAAGTGCATTGTCTTGGGCAAAGTTAATTTCTTGATATTCATGATGTTGTTGCCTTTCTATCCCCCCATCTCTTGCAAATATTGCTCGTCTTATTGACTACTGTTTATTGATGGGGACGAGGCCAGCTTACACCATTCTGTAATGCCAAGTGAGCATGATTGATAAATATGTATGCTTCGTATACTCTTTCCAGCTTGTCAGTTGTAGCATTTCTAGCAGTCACCACAACATGTCAGGGTATCAAACTTTTATGTTGACTTGATGTAGCTGTATCCTAGGCTTACCTGCTGTGGTTGGATAGCTACTCCTGGCAGAGCCCTCAGACCTCTTTCTAGGAACTCGTCTAGGAACTTTTTTTCATAAAATCATTGAAATAGCTTTTACTGAAAATGCTTGGCTTAAAACATTCCTTAGAATCTTATTCCTTTCCCCCCTTTCTCCATTTTTTCCTTTCAATTCCCCCCCCCCCGCCCCATCCACTTATTTTATTATTCTGTGGCCTTGTTTTGTCTCCATGAGTGTGTGTATTAACAATGTGGACTGGGTCTATCATCTCTTTCTTCCACTTCCTAATTCTCTCCTGCTTTCAGCATGTTCAAACTGACCAGAACCGTGGTCCAGCAATATTTTGCCTGTAGTAGTAGCAACAGAGTGAAATTGACTTAGATGTACATCTAGTCAGTTTGATTTTTTTCCTCCCACTGGCTCTGTGTGGACAGAGCTGCTGCTGGGGCCTCTGGTCAATATTTTTAGTCAGCCTAGGCCTTTTTCTTAAAATTTATTCAAAGATTTTCTGCCACAGACAAGAAACTAGAAGTAAACATTGCTGAATCGTGATGCTTAGTCTGACTCCCCCCGTCCCCCTCAATTTGTGGACTTATTTTGTGGTATTTAAAGCAGTAAATTTAGTGGGTTTTTTTTTTCTTCAATAATCGGTCACACAAGTTTGCATGATTCCTCATCATTTCCGAAAGGAATGTCTAGAGTTGCAAAGATGACGATGTCATGGATGCCATGCATTTTTGTGAGGAAGAGGACTGGTCAAATTAATCCAATTTTTTTTATTTTTAAGGACTCAACCTGCAACTCTGAAGTCAGTGTTTGGCAGTTACCTTTGTAAAGACGACATAAGTGTTTGCAGGTTTGGAGTCTAAATTCTTAGTGGCATTTTAGCAGAACTTTAATTGATATATTTAATGAAAACACAAAACTGGACACCTTTAATCACTCTGTAAATGAAGGAATTTCAGCCATAGGCTAGCTGAAGTTTTCTCCCATTTATTTCCATTAGGCATGTTTCTACTATCCCATTGTGTGCTAATTGGACTTCTGAACCATTTCTCTTGGTTATTTGGAACTAGCTGTTCTTGATAATCTTCCTCTAGAGAAGATTTCATGTCTATTAGTGAGTCACCTAGCTCAGTTTTCATTACCTACCACTGGCTCTTATAGTAACATTTTAATTTTTTTTTATAGGTATAACTGAATTATTCTGTTTTTAATGCTGGTAATTTTGGCATTTATCAAAGACTTCTTTTACATTCCTGTTTAAAATTACTGCATTGGCTGGATGATTCTTCCTATGGAAAGAGTTTGAAAACAGAGCTACGTTTCTGGAGAATTGTTCCTAACACTTTTGCTTCCTTCAATAGTTTGTTTCCCTCTCCCTTCCTTTTTTTAAGCCAGTATTTATCACCCCCCACATCCTCCTGGCTTTGCATCAAATGTTGCTGCATCTCCTTTGAAAATGTAGCAGTCTAAGGCCCATATCCTTCCCTCTGGACTGGAATCTGGACTCGGCCATGTGGAATCCCTGCTGCGTGCTCCGCTCAGGGTGATGGGGGTTTGTGCCTTGCAGTTCTGTCAGGCTCAGCAAGCCCACCCTTCTTGTGGGGACTGTGGCTCTGTGAGGAGGGTAAGCTACTCACTGAGGCTGCTGGGGCTGGCCTTCTGCTATATACAGCTTAGCCCTGGGAAGCTGCCCTGCCACTGGTTATTTCGGCTCTGCTGTGGCCTGCTTCCCTGTTTGAGACCCTCAGAACAGAACTTTACATTGCTCTGACCAATATTAATATCCACAGACTTTGTTTCCGGCCATGTCTGGGAGGTGAGTGTGCACCTAATCATACAAAGGGAGTGAGGATAGTACAGAAGGGCTTCCTTGGGGTCCTGGGAAGGAATATGCAGCAGAGCTTCAGAGTTTTAGGGCATCTTTTTATCTTTTTAAACTCCTACTTTCCTTCCCCCTGTGACGTGGGGTGCAGGAAATTCTTTTTGGATCCATTAGTCTTGACGTGTGATCAAGTTTTTATTGTATGCATCTATTTAGCTTGAGAGGTCTGAAACACAAAAGCATATGTTGGTGTTTCACAGAGGGTGCCTCCCCTTTCAAAAGGAATATAATTCTTATATTTTATATGGCATCTCTTATCCAGAAGGGACAGGTTCCAAGGCAGTTCATGACACCTGTGTGTGTATATAAATAGGGATCAGTTCATCTGACTCCTAAATGCAGCTGCCTCTAAAATGGAGTGCAATGGCATTGCATCTCAAGGGTTTTTGGAAGGGAAATTAGAAAAAATTGCTTTGAAATGAGAGGGCAGTTCAATTATACTTTCAGTGCTAAGTATTATTTCATTTACCCTCCTTTAGCGCTTTAGGATCTCGGTATCTTACAAACATATATTACTCTATCCTTGTGACCACCCTGTGAGCTAGGTAAGTCGTAACGGTGTACCCAACTGTAAACTGGGTCAGGGTCAGTAAGCCCAGAATAGGAGTCCTGGTTTGTACTCTTTACTACCAGGCACACTTCCAAACTCTGCTAATAGTTACGTTAGTTTGGCCAGGAGATCGTGGGTAATAACTTTACAGAAGGTGTCATGTGATCTTTAATGGCCTTAGTTTTCTGTTATCTCCAGAAACTCTGTACCTAGCTATTAATTCAGTTCTAGCTATGAGGGAAGAATGCTACCTGTTTGGTCATTAATACCACTTGAGTTTTCCTTGGAGGTCTCCAAGTACTGACCAGCCTCAAACCTGATTAGTTTGTGATCTGACAGGATCACAGCTCAAAGCCTATGGGTATGTCAGTCGGCACACAAGCACCATTGTCCGGGAGAGCTTGTATCTAACAGAAAGAGACTGCATTTAAAAATATATATATTAAGTCAGTAAATACCATCCTAGACCCCAATATGTAAAAAGAGAGACATTATAAATATTCTGTCTCCTCCTTGATCTACCTTTAGAGGAACATAAAGCTCATCATAGAAATTAGTGTTTCCGGGAGCAGGCCCCTTGACAGGTGGGGTTATCTGAGGACAAAATATGCCTGATCTTGTTCCCCCTCCTATGTCTTGTCTATACTATTCGATCATTTCAGTGCATAAAGAATTAATTAGCTGATTTGTCAGAAGCAAATATTACAGTTACACTCTTTTTTTGTCTTTAAATTTCTAAGCTGTGGGTTTAACATATTTTGTCTTGTTTTAAGTATGCCTAATAGCCTTAACATGTGTAGCTATAATAGGCTTAGTAAACTTGTAATCTTTATGGTCTTGAAGTTGCAGACCCTGTTAATAAACCACTTAGAAGTTAGCAAATATACAACTGCTTTAATAACTGTAATTCAAGGAATTTATTTTCTAATTTCATGAGACTAAAATTCTTTGTAAATATTTTCCATACAGATGCTTAATTTACACAGTCCTTTTACGCAAAAAGGACTTGTTCCCTCTGAAATAGTGAAATAGTGATTACTAGATAATCTGTCAGAAACTTGACATTTTTCAAATAGTCCTCGTCTAAAAGACAAATATTGAATCACATGCTGTGCCCTCTGCTAGGGAACAACAGCAGTGACTGTAAATTAAACACTTTTTAAAAAATCAGATTTTGCTATTGTGATTTTTTTTCTCATCTTTATAAAGATGAAGAACTTGATATGCAGTAGATCAGTGTAGTTAACTGTTACAGAAATCCCTGAGCCTTTCAGTCATGATCAAAATTTAATTTCTGCGCTCTTGGAAGACCTTTGTGAATGTTGTTTCTGTGGCACAGAGCATAAGTCGTCATGCATTGCGTGGGCATGCTGTGTCATGTACATTGGTTTGGAGCAAGAGTTTCTAACAGAGCAGGTAGAAATGGCTGGTTTTGAAAAGGACTGGAATAAACTCTTCCAGACCCTTTGGAGGGTATAAGTCTTTTCTGAGAGTGATTCACATAACATGGGGGAAAACATTCCTCTGATTGAACAGAAAATATGAATATTTCATTCAGGGGTTTAGTTTCTGCTTGATCCATAGGGACTTTAACATGCTACTTTCTCATTAAAATGAGACTAGAACCCATAAGATGAGATTCTGCAACCTTTACACACCTTGCCGTACTTCCTCATATGAATGGGCATGTTGAAGTAACTGGACTGCTCATCAGAATAAATTCTATTCAATAGAGTAAGGGCTGGAAAAATCTGACCCATCACATCTCATTGAAGGAGTCGTGTTTAAAATCCCCATGCACCAACTAGAGAACTAATCCTTCCTCATATTTTGTTTTTATTTTGATGTAGAAAGGAGTTCCTTTTATATTTAGGTCCATTCTTTGCGGGTTTTTAAGTCAGAAAATTTTTGGTTGTTTTTTTGACATTTCTACTGTCAGTAGCAGGAGTCTCATGAAACTGTTTTTAACAAGTGAAAGAGCTTATAATAGTCAGCTGGCGTCTCAAGCACATCCTGTAGAGGAGGTCAGACTCGATGTTCACAATGGTCCCTGCTGGCCTTGGAATCTATGAATGTTTAATTCCAAAGACTCCAGTGGCTATCCGTGCTGGAGTCTAAGAAATCTGGCATACATCAGTCCCCTCTGAATCATCACTTCTGCTATTTCTGAGGTCCTTACCCCAGGTTTTCTGAAACAAAACTAAGATAGGGTTGCATTTCAGATATTTGTTGTTTCTACTGTCTCACCCCATTCACTAAAATGCCTAAGAAAGTTTAAGAATGGAAAGGTACCACTGCAATTTGGAAGGCTGCTGCCTCTGTGTTGTGTTCTGACAGCATAACATGCATCTGTACAAATGTTTTATCTCTGAACAAGATTTCCTAAAGAGAGCAGTTACATTTTAACAAATATGTGAAAGACAAAATTGCTGTCTACGATTTCATCTCCAAGTAATTGCCCTTAGTCAATAAATCTATGTAATAATAGCTCTTTGTGAAAAATGTTTGTTGCCAGTTTTATCCTGAAATTTGCAATATAGAGCCATAGGCAGAGCATCAAGCAGACAGGGAGACTCAGAAGCAAAACTTGGGTGGAGAATTATGCATCTAACCATGACATTTGGACCAGCACTCAGGCTTGGGTTTACATGGTTTTCACTTGTCATTGATTTTTTGTTGTCCTCCACTGAAAACACTCTCAAGGCATCATGAAAATAGTATTTCTATCCCTGAAAATGTTTGGAAAAGCTTAAGCTGTTGAAGAACTAAAACAAGAAATGAAAGTGTACTTTTCATCATAGGGAAAGATAAATCAAATAGCCAGTCATTTTCATTTCTAACTGTATTACATCATTATTATACCCTCTTTAGAAAGTCTGTTGTTGTCCTTTGAAGTTTGTATAAAGTTTAAAACCAAGGACAAAAATAGTGATCTACTGCATTTCACTTGTCCACGTTCTTCTTATATTTTTTATTCCTAATAAGTATATTGAGTCTAAATCCACAACCGCATAGTGTAGTAGCTTGGTGATGGAATTGGAACTGCTCTGTAATTTATGGATACAGTATGTTGCCTAGTTATTGGGACGTTTACCGTATGGTTCCAGTGGTTTAGGTTAATAGGGGGCAGCAAGGAAAAGCAGTTGTGAGG
Source organism: Lepidochelys olivacea (assembly GCF_965140295.1). Lineage (NCBI taxonomy): Eukaryota > Metazoa > Chordata > Testudines > Cheloniidae > Lepidochelys > Lepidochelys olivacea. The sequence continues at coordinate 96,868,400 of NC_140419.1, forward strand.
AAAGAATGGCTCAAGATGAGCCCCTTCTCAGCAAACTCTTGAGTAGTTAAGAGATGATGCCAGGACAGGGGCGGCCTGGGAACCAGAAGATCAAAAGGACTATCACCGTTTTAAAAGGGTATCCCATGTAGCTGCTCCATGCCAACAGGAGAGAGTTCTACGGTCAACATAATTAAACCACCTTCAAGAAGCAGCTGATCACACCAGCGCTTTTGTCGGTGTAACTTATGCCGCTCAGGGGTGTGTTGTGGTGTGTTGTTTGTTTGTTTGTTTGTTTTTGTTTTCAGACCCCTGAGCAACACAAGTTCTACTGACAGAAGCGCTGGTGCAGACCACAGAGGCCGGCTTTCTCCGCGTCCTGGGGGTGCTCAACCCCCTGCTCCTCCCGGACCCCACCCTCACCTGCCCCCTTTTCCCCCAAGCGTCTACCCCTGCCTCTTCCCATCCCCACCCCTGCTTCACCCCCTCCCCACCTCGTTCTGCCCCCCTCCTCCGAGCATGCCCCATCCCCACTTTTCCCCCTCCCCGCAGTGACTCCTGCATGCCGTAGAAGAGCTGATTGCAATGGGCAGGAGGAGCTGGGAGGGAGGGGGAGAAATTGATCGGCGGGGCCACTGGCAGACATGAGGTGTGCGGGGTGGGGGGGAACCTTGGCTGATGGTGGGTGCTAAGCACCCACTAATTCTTTTCCTGCAAATACGTCTGCAATGTTGTTGTGAGCCATGTTGGTTCCAGTATATTAGGGAGACAAAGTGGGTGAGGTAATAGTTTTCATTGGACCAGCTCCCCAGTATGCCAACCTCTTCATGGGCCACCTTGAAGAAGAATTCCTGGACAAATGCATCATGAAACCAATGACATACCTGAGATACACTGAAGATCTTTTCCCCTCATAGATTTCCACCACAACTTTCACAAACACTGCCCATCCATTAAACTCTCTCTGGAGCACTCCCTTGCTAGCATCAACTTCCAGGACACCACATTCAGCTTTAACAGTGCAACCCTACAGACAACCGTATACAAGAAACCCACGGATCACCACACCTACCTTCATAGATCCAGTAACCACCCCAAATACACCAAGAAATCTGTTTTTTACAGCTGGGCACTCAGATACCACAGAATATGCTCTGAGGAGAAAGTCCAAGATACACACCTAACCACATTCAAAACTGCCTTCAGCAAACAAGGACACTCCACCACAGAAGTAGATCGCATCTTGGAATGGGCCCCCCAAATAGCTGGAGAGATCCTGCTTCAATACACCTACCTACCCCACACTGGAACTCATACCGAGTATCATCAAACAACTACAACCCATACTCAATGGTGACCCCATTCTGAAATAAATCTTTGCTGAACCCACACTTCTGGCCTTCAAACAACCCCCCAGCCTCTCCAAGCTCATCATCAGAAGCAAGCTCCCCAGAGGCCCAGGACCAAGCCTTGCCGGCACAGCAGATGCCAAATCTGCAGACATATCTCCACTGCTGCTACAATGATCATCACCCCCCTAACCCCACAACACACCATGGATCCTACATGTGTCTATCGCAGCACAACAGGTGGTGTACCTCATCCAGTGCAACCTGACAATCGTTACACTCTTGAATAAACTCACACAGGAAAATGATAAAAGACAAAACCACCCTATCGCCCATGGCTGAGCACTTTTTTTCTCGGAGTAATTATTCTATATCTGTTCTCTGAGTCCCCATCCTCAAAGGAAACCTGTACAACACTTTCAAAAAGATGAGCCTGGAAGCTTAAATTCATAACTTTCTGCTAGACACTAAAAAACCATGGACTGAACAGAGATACTGGATTTATGGTTTATTACAACAACCTTGTTAATCCACTAAACCCTAATCCCCCCCTCCTTTTTTTTTTGTCCTATGACTGAAGAGGTGTCAATGGGCCTCTCCACCTTGAATGGTCCCTTAGCATATATTCTAACTACCTATGCAAAACAATCTCTTCCACCTTGTGTTCAGTTGTGACACTCAGGTACCTTTCCCAGACCCGAGGAAGAACTCTGTAGCTCAAAAGCATGTCTCTCTCATCCAGAGAAGTTGGTCCAATAAAAGATATTCCCTCACCCACCTTGTCCCTGCAAATAAGTGTTTATTTCCTTCGATTTGTACAAAAATAAAACGGGGCACCTATGAAAAGTGAGAAGGATGGAGTTGAGCACTTGAACTGACCTCAGCTGTGGCAGTGTGGTACAAGGAGAGAGGTAGTATCTCGAGTAGGAACATTTCAGCTCATTTAGGGCTTCAGAGGTCAAGACCAACCCTTTAAATTCAATCCAGAAACCAACAGGCAGCCTGTGGACCATTTTATAGGCAGGCTGCTGCATTCTCTACCAGCTTAAATGTTAAATTTCTAGATTGATTTATATATCCATGTAACTTTCGGCCTGTGAGCAGCCTCACTGAACTTGTGTATTTGCATGAAGTGATTTACGTACATGTTAGCAGGCTTTGGACCAATGTTTTTAAGCATTGGTACAGCTCAATGACTTCACCTTTTTGACAATTATCCCAGTTAATTAAAACTTTTAACATGGCTTAGATGTTGTTACAGATGTGAAAGGAGCTTTACTGGTTGTCCTCAGAACTGTATTATAACTTCAATCAGCAGACTATAGAGTCAGCATGTTAATTACTGCTTTTGTGAGATGAGGTTGGCAAACAAATCTTCATCAAGCAACTGATGAATACATCTGTGACTTTGTAATTTAAAACTAAGGCTAATAAGACGAGATCCCAGTGGAAATCAACTGGTGGTCTTCACTGCAAAGGTAACGACTCTTGCTTTTCAGTTTGCGTGTATCCGTGCTTTAGAGATTGGCTAGATTTGTAGTTGGATACAGATGTGAAAGAAATTATCCACTTTCTAGCTGTTAATTAGGGTGTAGAATAAACAGATAATCACTCTGTCATGAATGAATGTAAACACATTCTCAAACAAATGTTTTAGATGATTTGTTCTGTTTGCAATGTTATGATCTGAAATAATTATGACATTAAATATCCATTCAACATGGTTCAGATATTACAGAATATCTTTTGCAAAAACACTATCCTTAGGTTTTCTAGTGTAAGCCATTTGGAAGCTCTGCTGTTGTTGCTGAAATTCACCCCTGTGCTGAGGGCTAACACAAAACTTGTGACTGCTCACGTTTTACTTAAAACCTAAAAGGCTTAAGTGGTGCATATTGGACTTTGTGGCAGCCTTCTTCATAGAAATGAATGTCACCTGCAGTGCCTATGTGACTAGAAAAGCCATATTTCTTCACACACTAAAACCCAAGATATGTACTGTATGTTATTTCTGATACAACTATCAAAACAGTCTGTCAGCTGAACCTCTTGAATAGTGCATCTCTCTTAGCACTAAATATTTGCATTATCGAAAAAATGACAGACCAGGTCCTCGGAGGGTGTATATTGTCATAACTTCATTGACTGCCATGGAGATCCATTGACTTGCATCAGCTGAGGATCTGGTCTGAAGAACTGACTAATTCTAGAAACATTTTAACTCCTACACATAGGGATAGGCTCTTGTCTCTTTTAAATGTGAGTTGCATGCATGAATGTGAGGAGACAATTTGTGTATTTGTCATAGTGTATTTGTCTTCTCCTTAGGTGAACTGGAATATATATTTCTGTTAGGCATTTAGCAATACCAAAAGAGAGAGAGGTTGTTGTTTGTTTGTTTTTTACTATGAACTGTAGTTTTTTTATTATTTTTTATTGAACATTTTCCATTAACTTTTAAATAAATAAATACTATTGCTCTTGCAGGTTTTGAACACAATTTGCTGATAGTTGGTATCCTCTTGTACTCAGCCCTAAAATAATATGTAGGGGAAAAAAACCCAAGCAGGATTTTAAAACTAAATGGCACACAAGTCTGAAGACTGACATTTACTCATTGTATGGATCTGCTGTATGCCCCACATGTTCCAGAGGGATTATGTTTTGAATGCAGCTTACAGCCAAGTGAGAAGTAATCAGACACTTTTTTATGTAATGAATTAATTTTGCATATGTAACATGTTTTTATAGCCTAACGCTCAATAAGAGCTCTGGGCACTCTAAAAATACTTACAGGAAAGTAGAAACCCATTATAGGCAGTAGAAGGGGGAAAAAAACCCAAACAATTAAGATATCTGAGTGTCAAAGCACTCAAATGTAGTCAAAGTAGCGCATGTCACAACCCTCCCAGCCCCCCAACTCTCTTCTTGATTAGATTTTTACCTATAAACCTGTCCTATAATTAGAATTCTATTATTTGAATCATCTTATTTTTTTCCTTGTGTTCCTCCATCTGTTTGTTTCTCACCTTGTATTTGGATAATCAGCTCCTTGCGACAGGACCGTCTGTCTCCTATAGGTTTGTACAGTGCTGAGCATAATGAGGCTGGGTAATCTAGGTGCTACTGCAATACACATAAATAATCATTTCTTATTAATTGTGTGCATGAGGAGGAATTGAGCAGCCCCGTGCATACTGTGACAGGGTCGGGCCAGATGGCTACAGGAAAGTGATAGAAGGCAGATATATTAGCCCCAGGTTAAGTAGGTCCCTTTTCCCTGGGTAAGGTAACAGGGAAGATTCCAGAACAATCGGGAACCTTCTGGAAACAATTAAGACAGACAGGCTGATTAGAACACCTGCAGCCAATCAAGAAGCTGCTAGAATCAATTAAGGCAGGCTAATCAGGGCACCTGGGTTTAAAAAGGAGCTCACTTCAGTTTGTGGTGCGCGTGTGAGGAGCGGGGAGCAAGAGGCAGTAGGAGTTGAGAGTGAGAACACGGATTGTTGGAGGACTGAGGAGTAGAAGCATTACTGAACACCAGAGGAAGGTCCTATGGTGAGAATAAAGAAGAGGTTGGGAGGAGGCCATGGGGAAGTAGCCCAGGGAGTTGTAGCTGTCACACAGATGTTCCAGGAGGCACTCTAGACAGCTGCATTCCACAGGGCCCTGGGCTGGAACCCGGAGTAGAGGGCAGGCCCAGGTTCCCCCCAAACCTCTCAACTCCTGGTCAGAAACAGGAAGAGTTGACCTGTACTGTGGGTTCACAAAAATGGCCAAACTGAGGGCTGCCGTGAAGCTCCAAGGCGAGCAAATCCGCCAATAAGCGCAAGACCCACCAAGGTAGAGCAGGAACTTTGTCACAATACATATTTTAAGCTTTAAAGACTAACAGTCAAATCCTGTTCCCCCATTCCCTATTCAATGGGAATAGGTATGCAAATGAGGTGAATATAAATTGGCCATAAAGTACGGTTTATATTGGTTTAAAAATCCTAGAAATGTAGAGATGGAAAAGATCCATTTGGTTTGTGATGTTGTATAGAAGGGAAGGTGACCGTCTACACTAATATGGTCACCTCTTTTACAAAATTGAGATAAATCTTGTACAAAGTGTGCCTTGTAAGGTATCGTTGTACAAACATTCTGTATGGAGTTATGAAATTTTGCTATGTGGTTGTTACTCAAATCTGTTGTGAGTCTGGGAAAAGCCCACTGGTTAGCTCTTCAGGAGAAACAAAAGAACTATAAACAAACACACCTGTGTGTCAGCCCCAGAGACACCTCATACATCACATTCCACATAGAAGAGGCAAGAAAAATTTGTAATTAGAATGAAGGGCAGGTGGCTGAGCAAGTAGACATTGAATGTGTGTAACCCAGTACGCAGGCAATGAAGGCCTGGCTGCATGGCACAACCAGGATTTTTCCAGATACGGGGTCAATATATAAAAGGCAAGAACAATGGCCCCTGGTGACCTCTTTCCTATCACATCTCTGAATTTTTGGCAAAAGCAATTTTGAACAAAGGACAGAGGTCCTACGAACTAATCTGAGAAACCAGAGAGACTTATAGAAACTAGCAGATAAAACACCTCTGCTAGCATTTATAAACTCTAATTCATCTGTAACATACTTTTCCTTTTCTGAAATAACTCATCTTTTTTTGTGAGCTAATAAACTTTAGTTTACTGAAGTAATTGGTTGGCAGTGTTGTCTTTGGTGACATCCTGAGCATAGAATCATAGGACTGGAAGGGACCACCAGGGGTCATCTAGTCCAGTCCCCTGCTCTTATGGCAGGATTAAGTATTATCTATTCCTGACAGGTGTTTGTCTAACCTGCTCTTAAAAATCTCCAATAATGTAGATTCCACAACCTCCCTAAGTAATTTATTCCAGTGCTTAACCACTCTGACAAATAGGAAGTTTTTCTTAATGTCCAACCTAAACCGCCCTTCCTGCAATTTAAGCCCATTGCTTCTTGTCCTATCGTCAGAGGTTAAGAAGAACACTTATTCTCCCTCATCCTTGTAACAACCTTTTATGTACATGTCCCCTCCCAGCCTTCTCTTCTACAGACTAAATAAACCCATTTTTTTTTCAATCTTCCTTCACAGGTCACGTTTTCTAGAACTTTACTCATTTTTGTTGCTCTTCTCTGGACTTTCTCCAATTTGTCCACATCTTTCCGGAAATGTGACATCCAGAACTGGACAGAATACTCCAGTTGATGCCTTCTGTGTAGAGCAGAAGAATAACATCTCATGTCTTGCTTACAACACTCCTGCTAATACATCCCAGAATGATGTTTGCATTTTTTGCAACAGCATTACACTGTTGACTTATATTTAGCTTGTAGTCCACTCTAACTCCCCAGATCCCATTCTGCAGAACTCCTTCCTAGGCAGTCATTTCCCATTTTGTATGTGCAACTGGTTGTTCCTTCCTAAGTGGAGTACTTTGCATTTGTCCTTAATGAATTTCATCCTATTTACTTCAGACCATTTCTCCAATTTGTCCAGATCATTTTGAATTTTAATCCTATCCTCCAAAGCACTTGCAACACCTCCCAGTTTGATATCATCTCCAAACTTTATAAGTTTACTCTCTATACCATTATCTAAATCACTGATGAAGCCACTGAATGAACCAGACCCAGAACTGATCCCTGCAGGACCCCACTCGATATGTCCTTCCAGCTTGACTATGAACTACTGATAGCTACTCTCTGTGAGCAGCTTTCCAACCAGTTATGCACCCACTTTATAGAAGGTCCATTTAGGTAGTATTTCCCTAATTTGTTTATGAGAAGGTCATGCGAGACAGTATCAAAAGCCTTACTAAAGTCAAGATAAAGGCATCTGGTGGCCTGTGATGAGTGACCGATCCTTTGGGATTGGAAGAACCTAATGTGTGGTAATTTTGGTTCTAATAACCTTTCATCACAGAAGTCCGGTTTGTCTGGGTGATAATATAGGCTGGAGTGCCTAAAGGGACTGCTGTTGGCTTCCTGGTAAGCTAATATAGTGATCCAAGAGCACACATTTGTTGCTGACTTGGTTAAATCTAATTATAGAATATAACAGCAGTTTGGGAGTGTCTAGCCAGTTTTGGCACTCTGACCTGAGATTGGATCTCTCAGCTGTGACCCATTCCAGACAGTGTGACAGGGTTATCAACTCATGCCCCTAAAAATGTAAGTTTGTACTTTACAGTATGTCATTACTTTGCTGTCATAAGTTCTTTCTGAAAATAATAGGAAATATAATCACTTGTGCATCTGATCATTTATGTTAAAATCAAAGTATAAAGTTGATAGTTCAGACTGAGATGTTTGCATATATGCCTATGAATGATTACATCCATATTGCATAGCATATTTTGAAGTGAAGCAGGCCCTTCTTTTGAAAGATGTTTTGACAGAACTCTAGATTGAAGACTTGAGGATGAATCTGTGTAATAGATGCATCAAAAATGAAAATATTTTTGGTACTATCCGTAGTACCTCACCATAAAGAATTCAAACTCCAGATTTAGGACTGAACTGAGTTTGAAGATAGTGTCTGCAAATTGGGGGGTGGGTGGGGGGGAAATGCATGAAAGAGAAGAGTTGGTGAGCATGCTTGGTCCAGCAAGGTTTAGAAGTGAGCAGAGCCTAATGTGGTGTTAAAAAATGTTTATATCTGAGCAATGCCTTTAGTTAGGAAAGAGATGAATTTCACATTTATGGTCCAAAATTTGGTTATGGGTGTCAGAGCCATGAAAGTGCACCATATGATCATTTCTCAGGTATACAATGTTTAAGAAATTGTGTAATTTAGTGTTTTTAAGTAAATATGTTGTTAAGTAATTTAAGGATGTTCCTTTTAAGGTGAAAAGAAAAGGAGTACTTGTGGCACCTTAGAGACTAACCAATTTATTTGAGCATGAGCTTTCGTGAGCTACAGCTCACTTCATCGATGAAGTGAGCTGTAGCTCATGAAAGCTCATGCTCAAATAAATTGGTTAGTCTCTAAGGTGCCACAAGTACTCCTTTTCTTTTTGTGAATACAGACTAACACGGCTGTTACTCTGAAACCTTTTAAGGTGGTGGCCCCATAGTTAGCTCTCTCACTGCTGCCCCGTAACATTCATGAGCACAGTCAAGGAGAAGTATCAGACTGTACCCTCTGAGTTTTGTGGCTCATGTCTGCTAAGCTCAGGCCCCTTCCTTTATTGCAGTGTTGATTTATTTGTACCTGTAATATTTTAAAAAAAATGTTAATCTAGGTAAAAACCCTGCTCCCATCTCAGTCTATGACAATGCTCCAGTTGACTTTATTGAGACTGGCATTTGGTCCATAATTAGTTTAAAATCTGTATTGGCTACTCAAGTGCCAAAAATCAAAGGGGTAGCCGTGTTAGTCTGGATCTGTGAAAGCGGCAAAGAGTCCTGTGGCACCTTATAGACTAACAGATGTATTGGAGCATAAGCTTTCATGGGTGAATACCCACTTCTTCACATGCATCTGAAGAAGTGGGTATTCACCCACAAAACCTTATGCTCCAATACGTCTGTTAGTCTATAAGTGCCACAGGACTCTTTGCCGCTTTCACAAGTGCCAAAAGTGTGTCTTGAGTTGAAAAGAAGATGTACGCATGCTGGTATATGATAAAGGGAAGCTGGTGGTGGTCTTGAAAAGTCTTGAAAATCACCTACTACAGGACAGGCCCCACAAGGAAAATAACTGAACATCACTGGCCATCACGTACAGCCCCCAGCTAAAACCTCTCCAGCACATTATTAACGATCTACAGACTATCCTGGAAAATTATCCCTCACTCTCACAGACCTTGAGAGACAGGCCAGTCCTCGCTTACAGACAGCCCCCCAACCTGAAGCAAATACTCACCAGCAACTACACACCACAGCACAGAAACACTAACCCAGGAACCAATCCCTGTAGCAAACCTTGTTGCCTACTCTGTCCCCATATCTACCCTAGTGATACCATCAGAGGACCCAACCACATCAGCCACACCATCAGAGGCTCATTCACCTGTATGTCTACTAATGTGATATATGCCATCATGTGCCAGCAATGCCCCTCTGCCATGTACATTGGCCAAACCGGACAGTCCCTACGTAAAAGAATAAATGGACACAAATCGGACATCAGGAATGGTAACACACAAAAGCCAGCGGGAGAAAACTTCAATCTTCCTGGACATTCTATAACAGATTTGAAAGTAGCTATACTTGAACAAAAAAACTTCAGAAACAGACTTCAAAGAGAAACAGCAGAACTAAAATTCATTTGCATGTTTAAGACCATTAATTTGGGCTTGAATAGGGACTGGGAGTGGCTGGCTCATTACAGAAGCAGCTTTGCCTCTCCTGGAATTGACACCTCCTCATCAGTTATGGGGAGTGGGCTATATCCACCCTGATCGAATTGGCCCTGTCAGCACTGGTTCTCCACTTGTGAGGTAACTCCCTTCTCTTCATGTGTCAGTATATTTATGTCTGCGTCTGTAACTTTCACTCCATGCATCTGAAGAAGTGAGGTTTTTACCCACGAAAGCTTATGCTCAGATAAATCTGTTAGTCTTTAAGGTGCCACTGGGCTCCTTGTTGTTTTTGTGGATACAGACTAACACAGCTACCCCCTGAAAAATGAGAGAGTTACTACAGGAAATCGCGTCTATCTTATTCCCTTCCCTCCATCTCTGTTTCCTTTTTCCCCTTTATTTCAGACAAAAATGAATATATGCTATCAAGTTTTGCTCTTATTAGCACCAATGTAAATCCAAAATATCCTGGGTTGGCAATTCTGGATAGCTGGATCCATTTAAGTATAGATCTCTAGTCCTCCCACAACTCATCCTCCCCTTAGGATTTGTTGCAGTTGCACATGGAGGCTGATATTGATCATTCCTTCAACATTTTTTGTGGAGAAGAGGGGGTGCAGTTGTTGGATTTGAATATGAAAATCTCTGAGCTAAATATATTGAGAGTGGTGATTTTTCTTTGCAAAAGGAAATCTGTATTTTTATTTGTCTTAAGTGATAGCTGGAGGAATGTACTGAATCATTTTCTGGCTTCCAAAAACTAGGCTTAGGGGCCAGGGATTCATAAATGTTACTACTGATGTGGTGGACAGGGCTCCCAGGAGCCTCCTGTTAAAATCCCACCACCTAACTGAAGAGCGCATGGGGATGATTCTCGGATGGAGTTTGCCCCATCTCTGGATGCTGTTAAGTCATCCCTGCCAGAGATGATTTATCCACCTCTAAAGAACAAATGTCTTGCTTTTTCAGCAGACCAGATTACACTAGATGAGAGGCCTTAAAAAAAGCCAATCTTGGAGACACCATCCCCTGTCCTTTCCACTACAAGGTCTTCACTCCAGCCCTCTATCCTTTTAGTTCATACCACCTAAGCTCTGTGCTATCAGTAGAATTGTACTTTTTTCAGGAAGAAAGCCTCTTTCATTGGTTATGATTACGGGAGCCGTTTTCATTTCAGTGGATAAATTCCTCGGTCTCTCTGTGTCACATACCTACTACATGGGGTTTGTGACAGGGTAAGGGGGCAATTTCTCTCAGTCCCTTTTTAAATGATTGGGAGTGCAACCATGGATATTAGTTACTGGTGAGCAAGTCGGACAGTCCTAATGAGAACATCAGGCTATAAGCTAAGGCTTTTGACTGACAGAGGTCATATTTGTGGTCCTGATCTTTCCAGAGGTTCTGCACATTTAGGCTTTGCATAAATCATTCTATTGCCCATAATGAGCCCAATTCTGTTGGATGCTGCATGCCTTTTCATGAACATCCTCTGCTCCAATCAAGTTAAGGCTGGGCTCAACAAGATTATATGTCCACAGAGCAAGAAATAAGGTTTATTAATTTATTTGCTGATTTGATTTGTTTAATTTTAATTCAGAGAGGAGTCTGGTTGTGAGTCAGTGAGCTATGCCAAGAGAGAATCTGGAGACATTATATAGGATGAATAATCCATCTAATCTGAATATTAGATTTAGTTCCTCATTGATTTGCTACACAGAAGGGGCTATGGTTATCAGATGGGTTGCTGTAATAGAAAAAGCAGGATGTGATGAGCTAAACAAGAGGAGCAAGTGGCCTTTCAGAGGAGGTTGTTGCAGTCAAGCAAATGCAGAGTGCTCTGCTGAAAAGAGCACACCTCTATGTTGAGGGGTGTTATGACTTACAGAAAAGCAATCATATTCTGCTTTCTGGAACATCTATGGGGCAGCTGGTGGGGGGGCTTTGAATTTCAAAATAGAGTTAATTATTAGCCTTTCAGAAACATTTATGGAACTCTTCTGTGCTTGAGAGCTGCCAAAGATGACTTCAAAAAGAAACAAGTCCAAGAAATTCAAGATGCATCCAATGTAGTTGTTTGACTTTTCTGAGCTTTTAGGTTTCAACTATGCAGCCATAAATGCAGACACAGAGGTTCCATCACCTCAGCTCTATTGCAGTGCGTATACATAAAGAATTTCCCATTCTTGTTTTGCTGGTTGAACATGCAGCTTGATCTATTGGTGTTTAATTTATAGTGTAAAATCTGTACCATGAACTATGAAGGATGTGTAATGACACTCCATTAACAAAACGTTGGACCTTTTACTTTTCTAGTTTCCTGGAGTCTTGTGAATGTAACTCTGCAATTGAGCATTGCATTAATGGAAGTTTTTAACTTCATCTACAGCGGTCCATACGCGCACACACCTCTGTAATGGGAAAGACAAGGGGAAAGTGCATTGATTTGCTGATGATGGATTTAAAAGTGCAGAGAACAAAGCAGGCGGCTGCTGGTGATGAGCTGTGGAGGCACTGATTAGATATGCCGAGCACAGTAGCCGGTGATGAGCTGTGGAGGAAGAGCCCTGTCAATGGAAGGACAGTTCCCTCACAGAATACAAGTAGATTACTGACCCCATAACTGCCTGTAATGATAAGTACAGAGTGAAAATTTGCTTCAGGAAGCTTCTGCTGTTTTAGCACGCAAAGGCACGGGTGATTCACAAACAAATGAAAGCTGGTGAATTAGTCACTCTGAACATGACTGTTGTGGGGGTAGTAAAAATGTCCGACTCAATGAATGGGGATAATAAGTGATGTGGGAGAGGGGAGGTTTAATAGCAGGGCAAGAGGTTTCCCGGTAAGTTAGTAGCAGCATTTAGAATAGGAAGGGCGGCTCAGAGGAGTCTCTCTCTCAGTCAGCATGAGCCTTAGTGATACACTTGGTAGTATAGGTTCACATCTTGATGCCAGGAAAGGCAATAGCACTTGAGGAAGCAATAGAGAGAGTGGTATAGGGGCCATCTATCTTCTTAAGGGGCATTTTAAATGCAAAGGGCCACCCTGTGATGGAGCAGTTTAGTAGCGGGACTGGTTCTATTATCTAAAAGTTCCTGGCTTTAGGCACTGGAGCCCATTCTCGAAAAGGATGAAAAGAGATGAGATTATATCAAAATCACAGGGGGATTGTGGGAAATAGAAGCCATAGTAGCCTATTTGGCTGAAGCAAAAGACTGACTCCTCTAACATCCTACATTATCCTTTTCATCTTGAAGAGGAAGGATTAAAAAAAGAGAATTACCAGTAGATGTAACTGGAACCAATACTAGAACAAGAAGCAGAAAGCATGAAATGGTACTAGCAGCAGTAATGAAAAGCTGATGGAACTATAGTTACCTGGGTCTCCTGTTTTACAGCAGGTCTCTTGTCTCTCGAATAGAGAGACAAGGTGAATGAAGTAATATGATAATCTGTACCTTATTCCCTGATAACCAGAAACTTCTGTGCTTAAACTCTGTACCGTTTCTTTTATTTTAACATGCTCTTAATAAAATTATTAAATCTTTTGTTGGACTAGCTTCTGATGGTGAAAGAGACAAGCTCTGTGTAAGCTTGAAAGCTTGTCTCTTTCACCAACAGGAGTTGGTCCAATAAAAGAGAGGACCTCCCCCACCTGGCCTCTCTAATAGCCTGGGACCAACATGGTTACAACGATGCTGCAAAAGACATGTAATACTTGTTTTATTTTCTCCCAACCTTCATGCTGTGCTCTAAAATGTCCTTATCAGAAATGTGGTACCTGTCTTTTCCACAGTGACATAAAAACAGCCATGCAGGGTCAGACCAAAGGTCCATCTAGCCCAGTATCCTATCTTCCAACAGTGGCCAATGCCAGGTGCCACAGAGAATTCTTCCATCAACCTAGCTGTGTCTACAGTGTGGGTTCAGTAAACCTAACGATGAAACTTTTCACATCCCTGAGCGACGTAACTAGGTTGACCTAAGTTTAGGTGTAGCCCAGGTTGTAAATGGTTGGGTTGAGCTTAGAGCCATCTCCTTTGGCAAGGAGTTCCACAGGTAGGATTCCACCATTGAGAACACTCAATCTGCACTGCGTGACATTTGGAAGTTGGATTTCCTCAGTCGCATCCTCCCTATGGAACACAGCATCTGGGAGGTTTGTGGATGGTCAGGCTTTTTTTTTTTTTGTTTGAGAGAGAGCGAGAGAGAGCGAGAGCGAGTGAGCCAGGTCCTGTCTAGAGCCTTGTAGATTAGTGCCAGGACTGTGAATTTGGTCCTGAAGTGAACAAGGAGCTTGGAGCATCAGAGCGATATTCCAAATTTGTATCCTCGCAGGGATCTACCCATTTCAGTGCTCCTAAAAATTGTGTGAAACTGCCTTCTAGCAGTGGAAAAAATGTGGTGGTTTTGGAGTGAGGAGAACTGCTCTACTGGTGGTGACGAAAAGTTGAAATTGTTCATATTAAAAGTCAATTGTTATATGTGTTCATGGCTAGCTCTCTGGTCAAATTCTCATTTAACAATGTTTTTCAATTTAAAAAATCAAAACCTGAAATAGAAGGCAATGTTGCTTATTTTGCAGCAATTGCCAAAAAATAACTAATGAGGATAGATGAATAAATTGTTTCACAAGGATAGACAACTGGCATACAATTACAGCACTTGGGGAGGTGGTAGCAAAATCAACAGAGAAACTGAATGGTTGAATATATCTTGAAGATTGTATTGTAAAGCTGCTATTAAAAGATAGGTATGTTGTAGTGCTCAGTACTGATATAGGGAAACATGCAGTTCTGAAAGAGGTGATTTTGTAAACTGGTGCATGATTACTCATTTATTTATTGCTCAGATTTCTGTCTAAATTTTTATTTTTAGGCACAACTACTCCATTTTATAAATAATTAGTTAAGAGTAAAGTTGATAGGAGTATTCCATTTGCATTTAAGAATTGTTGCTGGAAGGTATGCATATGATACACGCCAGACTAATCTTCTCAAACTGCTTAGACCGTAGTTTATCTTGGCAGAAGTAAGAAATCAGAATGTCACATTTTGTGCTTGCTTCTCTGACCACTCAGCTTGTTACTCTTCCTTCATCCCTAAGAATATTGCTTCATTAAGTTTAACAGAATAAAATTTCCAGTGATCAGTGTCTTTCTGAATTGACCCCATGTGTTATTTGATTGGTAGTGGAGTCAGTTCCTTGTTTGTCAGATCAGCCCTCAGATATTTTTAGAAGAATGAAATATAATCTCCTTCATTGTTGCAGTAATGTGCACATAAACGGAGTTTACGAGAATGATAGCCACATTGTTTTAAGATTTGGAATGGTGTCCCAATTTATAAAAGGAATGTGATGATGGTTGCAAGTAGAAGCCCTAACCTAAAATTTATAATCTCTTTTAAGAATATAAGAACATAGGAACAGCCATACTGGGTCAGACCAAAGGTCCATGTAGCCCGGTATTCTGTCTTCCGACAGTGGCCAATGCGAAGTGACCCAGAGGGAATGAATAGAACAGGGAATCATCAAGTGATCCATTCTCTGTCGCTCCTTCCCAGCTTCTGGCAAACAGTGGATACCTCTTGACAGCTCATTTATAAGCTACTTAGGAATGATAGTTGAAAATTTCATATACCACAATGATGTCAATGTTTTGTTGTTGTTGCTAGGTTTTTTTATTATTAAAAACGGTTCAAATAATAATAAATGGCTGGAAGAGTTTCCATTCCGCTCAGTGCATTGAAGATCATATTTTCATGATTACATGCATGCATAATTTGCTTGCACGATTACTGTGGTTTCACATGGAAAATTGAGACAACTGTATGTGGAAAATTATGTGTGCAGACAAAAATGAAAATTTGATCTTGAAATGTTATTGCACTACATATTCTTTTCTTTTTGCTTGGAAAAAGATCATGTAAAATAACAGGAGAGAAAATCTAAGTATTCTTTCTTCTTTTTTCCCCATATTTACTGAATCTTAATCAGCAAATCCCTTGGTGTCATGTCTACAGCTGAACTAACTAGGATTTCTGTTGCTTTGTGGACAGGTGGCTGGCTAATCATCCCAGGGATTTTTCTAGCATTACTGCTGTACTCATTTAAGCTTCTGTAAAAGCTGAGCTAGACTTGAGTTCCCTCCTGGAGCTTGAGTTCCCAATCCAGGGATAGCAAACTGCACTCTTCTGTTCTGAGCTTTTCTAGCACCAGATTCTGCAAGGATCATGGTGTGCCAATGTCACTACTCCATGGTATAACGCTTAGTTGTTTGTTTCTGGGAGATCCTTGGGCTGGAGGAGGAGAAAACAGAACTATTGCTTTCGGGGAGCTCCACTGTGAAATGCACGGGAAATAAAAATATCACTTTGAGATTTCCCTTTCCTTTGGAATAGCAATTAGCATAACAAATAGCAGGGCAATTATTAGTGATTTTTAAAAATTACTGTAATTTGTGAAAGCCCAGATAGTATATTTGTAAAAGAATGAGGTATTGTCAAGTCAAAGATTTTGTTCTTTTTAGGTTTCAGTCCCTTAAATTCCTACCTGGCTCTCAACAGGACATTTACTACAGATTCTGTCACTGGTACCTCTTACTCTCAGAGTAGTCTCATTGCAATCTGCAAAACTACTCAGAGTAACGTACTAATCAACCTGATGGTAGTGCAGATATTGAATTGAACACCTACAAGTGTACCTATTCAGTAAATATAGCCAGGGTGCCGGGGCAGGTGTCATGGCCAGAAAAAAAGACTAAAACATACTTCTGGAAGTTTTGGCCACCGTGTTATAAAGAGAGAACTAAAATATAGCCAACCCATGTAAACCAAATACAAAACAAATGCACGGACCTCAGCCTCCTTGTTGTGACAAACCCATATGCCGCTGGCCAATCATGGCGCAGTGGCAAAGTTCAGTTACGTAATACCCTGTGTGACACCATTACGTGTCACGTGGTACCCACAAGTTGTGTCCCCCATTCTAATATTCTCAGTCAAAACCTCTCTACTGGTAAAAGCTAGAGCCAGCGTGGCTTGGAACGTTCACGTTCTGAAACCTGCTCTGTGACTAGCAGATAGTAATTTGGTCCTCGATGAACTGTATTTGTGACCCCACATACGTCTGAGTAGCTAAAGATCACTGTGGGCGTAGTATCCTGTGGTACTGAACTCTTTTCGATTTTTGCTTCAGAAGTCTTTTGCTTTGCGCCTCAATTGCAGGAGGTCTATAGCAGATGCCCACTGTCATTTCCCTTCTGCTTTAGGTTTTTAGTTTCTCCTCTGCTTTCTTATCAATTACCCAATCTCATTGATTCTGTAAATACGTCAGACATATAGTGCCACTCATCCACCTCTTCTTTTCTATTGAGGGGAAAATTCGGCTCCCATTGAAGTCTGCCACTGATTTTAGTGGGGGCACCTAGGGCCATTAGTCTCCTATGGTGATTGTACCCCTTGGTGTTATCATTCTAGCCATGAGAATAAATCCAGCTCGTAAATTTCAGTTGTGTCACTTGGGTTATACTGTATACCCTCTATTTTATTAACTAACTCGGGATTGAGGAGTTCACAAAGAGAAAATGTTCATATAATTGAACGTCTCAAAATTACAGCAGATACAGTGCATATGTTAATTTAATAATCATCCAACAAGAGTGTACGTACTGAATGGTAGCAACTGTATATAGCGTACCTGATTGTTCCTTGTTTGAACTATCATTGCCGCCAATTCAATCCCGTACAGTCACTAGGGTGTTGGCTGAAGAACAGAAGTTACATTGGGCAGCAGAAGAATGACATTGGTAGCAAAAAAAATCATTCATATAACTAGTCATTCAGAGATTTGACATTTGTAAAATCAGGGTTCTATTGTACTCTGTAAATTACTATATTTTAACAGTACAAAGCTTATCTTGCTCATATGCCTTGTATATGTATTAAGTATATTCATGCTCATTTTAAAATTCTTATTAGTCTTCTGGTGCAAAGCATGGGTTTTTTATTGTTAAAATGGAAAGTTCTGTGTATATCAAATATTGAGTTAAGCCTCCCCTCGGTGCATTTTTGCTAATGCCTTAAAATCCAGTCAACAAGTCCTGCCAGTTTTGAACCCAGAACATGAGTATCACCGATGCATAGAGACTGTACAATCTGCTCTTGTCAAGGTTCCTCCCCCACTCTGAACTCTAGGGTACAGATGTGGGTCCTGCATGAAAAACCTCCTAAGCTTATCTTTACCAGCTTAGGTCAAAACTTCCCCAAGGTACAAAATATTACACCCGTTGTCCTTGGACTGGCCGCTACCACCACCAAACTAATACTGGTTACTGGGGAAGAGCTGTTTGGACGCGTCCTTCCCCCCAAAATACTTCCCAAAACCTTGCACCCCACTTCCTGGACAAGGTTTGGTAAAAAGCCTCACCAATTTGCCTAGGTGACTACAGACCCAGACCCTTGGATCTTAAGAACAATGAACAATCCTCCCAACACTTGCACCCCCCCTTTCCTGGGAAATGTTGGATAAAAAGCCTCACCAATTTGCACAGGTGACCACAGACCCAAACCCTTGGATCTGAGAACAATGAAAAAGCATTCAGTTTCTTACAAGAAGACTTTTAATAAAAATAGAAGTAAATAGAAATAAAGAAATCCCCCCTGTAAAATCAGGATGGTAGATATCTTACAGGGTAATTAGATTCAAAAACATAGAGAACCCCTCTAGGCAAAACCTTAAGTTACAAAAAAGATACACAGACAGAAATAGTTATTCTATTCAGCACAATTCTTTTCTCAGCCATTTAAAGAAATCATAATCTAACACATACCTAGCTAGATTACTTACTAAAAGTTCTAAGACTCCATTCCTGGTCTATCCCCGGTAAAGACCAGCATATAGACAGACACCGACCCTTTGTGTCTCTCCCTCCTCCCAGCTTTTGAAAGTATCTTGTCTCCTCATTGGTCATTTTGGTCAGGTGCCAGCGAGGTTACCTTTAGCTTCTTAACCCTTTACAGGTGAGAGGAGCTTTCCCCTGGCCAGGAGGGATTTCAAAGGGGTTTACCCTTCCCTTTATATTTATGACAGCTCTCATCTGAGAACCATTCGAATGCTCTATGAATCCAGTCTCCTTCTCTACACAGCACGCCCACACTGTATTTATTTTACAGCAGTGCCTACATGCCTCAGCTGAGATCAGTGCTAGGCCCTGTACAAACACTTTGTTAGAGATTGTCCCTGCCTTGAAGAGATTAGTCTCAATAAACAGGGCAGAGAAGAAGGGGTGGAGGCGGGGAGACAAATGGAAGTGCAGTGATTTGGCCAGGGTCACACAGCAGTTTAATGGCCACATGGAATAGAACCCACATCCCTGGACGCCCAGTCCAATGTGCTATTCAGTAAATCATGCTGCCACTCTGACCACTTCTCTGATTTATTGTTTAACTTGCGTTTGGCCCCTTGGCATCAGTGTCCCTTTTAAAAGGATCTGGTTAAATGTGCAGGTTTCCAAAGGCAAGTGAAACCATTCACACCTGTGAAAAAGCAGAAACAAGTAGCACATTAGAAAATATTTTGACTTTCTTGGTAACTGTGATTTACTGTGCTTCTTGGCATTCGGTTTGTTCCACCAAGATGATATTAAACTCAGAAAGCTAGTGAGCTGTAGCTCACAAAAGCTTATGCTCAAATAAATTGGTTAGTCTCTAAGGTGCCACAAGTACTCCTTTTCTTTTTGCGAATACAGACTAACACGGCTGCTACTCTGAAACCTATCAAAAAGACTGTTATGTCACTGCCAATGTAACCAATAACATGCCTTTTATCTTATTTCAGTTTTCAGGAACTAGTAAAATTTGAAGGACCAAAACCAGTCTCTATGGGGGAGATTTTCAAAGGCACAAAGGGCAACTGGGCACCCAAGTTCCATAAAAGTCTGTGGGATTTGCATGTCCAGCGCTCATTTGTACCGTTTGAAAATCTCCCTTGTAAGAACCCAAACAAGCAATTCTGTGCCTGCCATGCAAGATTATGTAACAAAAGTGTGTGTGTGTGTGGACACGCGCGTGCATGCAATCCTTGTCCAAAGTGTGCCTTGAAAGTAACAAGTTCAATGCGTGACATACACTATCAGGAAACTCAGACTGAAACATTCTGGAAGTTAAAATCTGTTATGCTACCGTGCACTATTTCAGAGCCTTATTCTCCTTTGGAAGCTGCTGCAACATTTTTATGAAGCTGAGCACTGGCATTTCAGTGCATATCCCTGGCTAAAAGTTGCCGTACTCGCAAAAGAAAGTGTGAGGTTTGGGTTTTAAATCAGAATGCCACTTTAATTTTTTTTTTTCACAAACCAGAATAGGAACCATGCAAATATATGTATGTAATGGCAACATTAAACATCCTATCTTATTTTCCCAACTGAATTTAGAAATGGACTATACTTCATTTAAAAAAAAAAAAGCAGAACTACAAAGCAAACAATTCTCCATAAACAAAAGTATTTGATTTGTCTGCAGCTGAGAATTTTCAATGAGCACGCAAATCAATCTCATCCTTGGAACACACTGCCTGAGGATTTGTATCGGAATGATATTTTTCACTGAGTGCGATACTTCTGTGGAGGAGAGTGCTATGAATGCCTCATGATTAAGTCACTTTGTATCTTGCCCTACAAGACTGTAAGGATATAAATTATTCAAGTTCAGTGGGTGTTGAGACTTCTGCATCAGTTGTGCTCTGAATATAGAAACCAAGAAGCTTACCCAGTAAAGAAAAAGAGATTTCAAACAGCTATTGGGAACTCTGTGAAAAATCTTTTTTTTTTTATAACTGATTACTCTGAAATATAACTGCATGAATATGCATTTCTAACAAACAAGCCGCTGGCTTTTTACTGTCCATCATAATTACGGATGAAAGCCAAATATCAAATTTACCTGTAAGATTCTCTGTGTATTACTGTTGTACTTCTATAATTCATAATGGGATAGATTCTGCCACCCTCCCTCAGGATAAGTGGTGACTTATGTCTCTAGTAGTCACATTGATTTCAGTAGGATGTATGACTCAACCGTGAATAAAAGTAGCAGAATCTGGCCCAATGATTACAGAGAGCAGGATACAGAATTGATTGATGATTCACAATAAGCAGAGGCTTTTGCCAGTTTACAATGGGATCCCTATAAAGTCTCATATTCATATGAGTAGTGAAAGAAGAATGATCTGATCAATGTGAAAACGATTCACTCCAAAGAAAGGGTTGCAGTAGTACTGTACTTAGCTAACATTCTTTAAAGGGGTGGTGGGGGTGGAAAACACTGAAAAGAATAGAGTAACTTCTGTGCTCAGACTTGTTTATGACTGAATGTAGGATAGTGTAGGATGCGAGGAGGGAGTGTGGCTGGAAAGTGCTATGCTCTGGCTGGTGGCATTGGTGGAGAGTCTCTTGGGGACCACGGCCAGTTGCAGTCAGGGATGGCAGAGATCCACCCTGAGGATCAGGGAGTCTTGAAAAGCTCCATGATGGGGGGCCCCCTTCTTCTAAGTGGAGAATCTGGGTCATTAATTTTTAAACCTTTAGTTGGTCCCCGAGGCTCACCCTTGCCCTGGGTGGATGGTAGATTTGATTCACACCCAAACCCTTTGAGTAGTTTCCTGCACAAAGCTTGCCCGTTTTGGCTTTGTATTGGGGACAAGATGAATTTCACCCTTACAGTGGAAATTGCTGACTAACAAACAAAGGTCAGGCTTGACAAAGCCCTGGCTGGGATGATTTAATTGGGGATCGGCCCTGCTTTGAGCAGGGGGTTGGATTAGATGACCTCCTGAGGTTCCTTCCAACCCTGATATTCTATGATTCTATGAAATAGGGCGATCCTGCGCGTATTGTATTTCAGCAATCGGCAAGACCTGTCCTAGACAATGGATATCAATGCATGAGTTCCTTTCCAAACTGTATAGACCACTCATCCCTAACAGCGTTCTTCGACTGTCTCTGTGGTATTGAAAACACCTTTGCCAAAGTGTTGTCACTGCGGGCCTCATTGAAAGCCCTTTGATGTCCGTGGAAACCATCTCATTGGCTCTGATGGCTTTTTGGATCAGGCGCTGTATTCTGTGAAGAGCACTCAGAGGTCAAATCATTACAAAAAAGTTGGGTTATGAAATATCTTGCTAGGAAGATTACATCATACCAAGCTGCATGGGTATTGACCAATTGGAAGGTCTAATGGCTTGTTATTTTTGCCTGTCATCCTATTTCAAGTCAATATTATAGCATCACTGCACATTGTAATATGATTTTGATGCCCTGTAATCATTGCTGGAAACTTATTAACTTGAGAGCTAAAACACCACTTTGTTTATAAACTTGTGAAGTATGCAGTTCTCTGAGACTTGACAGCCATCTAAACAATGGCTGTTCTTAATTACCCAGGGAAGATTGTTAGTAATTTCCTTAAAGAAGAGACTACAAAAATACTTTATAGGAATGTATAGTGTTCCATGCAGCTCAGAAAAGGTAAGGTCATTCAGGCAGGGCTGACCAATGTTGCTTTTCATGAGATATGTATCAGCCTCAGTTATAAACTTCCTTGCTCAGTTTGTGTTAATATTATAACATGATTTACTATCTATCTTTAGATGTATAATATGCAGTTTTCCCTCCGCAATATCACTGGGTGCACATGTTTGTGTAATGCTGTTTACATTGGTTGGATTTCTTTGCTGTCCTCCTTTTGAAATCCATGGATCAACCTGCCAATTGTTTGTCTGAAAGTGCCACCCTCTCCGTGTTCTGGCGCTCTCTTTCACTCGCTCAAAAAGTAATATCCGAGCAAGTCTGCCTGCTGGAGGAATTACACTCATATCAAAATAATTTCCTAGATGGATTAGAGGACTTTAAATGAAAACTAAAGAAAACTATAGTTCAGAGTAGAATGATGCATTCTTCTGTTTGGTACAGCAGCATTGCAGTTGGTTTTAAGAGAGAGAAATTTTACAATGTTTTAGTTTGTTGCAGACTCCTAGTTCCTGTGACTCAGACAAACCACTTGAATTCCTGTCTTGTGATTTCTAGTGTCACCAGAATCTCTGTGTGGAATAATACCTTTCTTGTGCATTGTTTCTAGTTTCAATTAGGCGTTCTTCGGTATCATTTGATACCACATGTGCACTAGTATTTGCAAGGTTGCTGTTGAGTTTATGCACAAGTACATAAGTGTCAGTGTATTTCCTTTTTTTGGCATATGACCAGCTTTGCTGATGGGCTAATTTCCACAGCTTTCCTTAGTTCCTGACTTGCCTAAGGAGACGTAACACTTTTCCAACCCAAGCAACACATCTCCCCTACTCAGGTCACATTCATGCTGCTCAGAGTCTATGTCCCCCTTCACCCCCCCCCAACCCACCCATGCATAGATGGGGGTTTATTTCCCGAAGAATCAAATTGCCACTGTACCCCAATTATTGATTACATGTGCTATGCATCATGGTGAAACTGTACGTATGTACAGAGACCCACCAAGTAGCTAACATGGAACCTTAAAAACCCAAAAACATACATTGTTTTGTATATTAAAGAGAATGGTCACTAGTCTGATCTCCCAGTTACTTCTGCCCCTTTAGGAACTGCGAGCAATAACTGCAGCCTTCTTCTTCAACGGGGTGGCCTTGTTTCCCCTCTTGTCATAGAAAACTTGCTTTACAGAGGCATAAAATGTAAGTGTGTTCTGACCTGCCCCTCATACACCAGTACTTGTTACTGCAGGTGTTTTGGCACTGGCTTGTGATGGAAAGTTGAACACAACAAATATTTTAGCAAAGATTCTCCCCCCACGCACACTTTTACTATGGAGCAGAAATGTGCAAATAATAAAATACTTGCTATTCACTTCTGTATGTCTTCACCAAGGTACCTGTCAAGGCAAATCACAGAAGCCTCCTTTCTAAATGCCCTGCCATAAGAAGACAGTGCATTTGGAGGTAGGCCTGAGCACTAATAAATCCTCAATTCTGGGAATGAAACACTTCCTTTTACCATAGCACTCTTTATCCTGAAGGATCACAAAGTGTCTCACAAATTTATAAATACTTAGCTCTAGGGAGACACTGCCACCCCAGCCGTGGGGACGGTAGTCAGCGAGGTGATATTTTTGGCTAAGGCAACTCTGGACTCTTAGGGAAAAATTCCCTGGCATCTTTAATGTCCATGCAGCACAGAGAAGAAACCAATATTTCAAGGCGTACTCTGAAAGATCTTTGCACACTGAATTGTATGGATTTCAGTTTATCTGCCTTGGAAGGATGACAGGGCTAAGGAAGACCCTGTTAGGATTTGAGCCTGTTATTCCAGGGAGTCCAGTCTTAGACCTCTGAGCCATCCCCTTCAATTTAATCTCGGGAAACAGTAATTACCACAGCGAGCGCCGTGACTTCACCCTGCATGTAAATAGTGGTAAAACTGCCATTGCTGCAGTGAGGAATCCCATATGTACAGAGGCCCAAATGTTCACTGGGGGAAATGATGGATAGTTGTTGGATTTCTTCAAATGCTTTTTAAACTGGCCATCCATGAATATTTGCAGGTGCTGTAATCATGTCATATTATACCCATCCTGCTGAGGGCAGCCTTCTTAAAGAAAAATATACAATCACAGCCTTATTTTCAGATAGGTTCAAAGTACATGCATTTAGGTGTGCATTTTGAGCTATGTTTGTGTATGCAGTTGCGTGCACAAACCAGGCAGTTACACACTCAAATGGATATTCAGGTATCTAGAACAGTGGCACTGATTGGGCCCAGTGGCTCTGGGAACCTGTACTTACTTTCTTCAAAAAAAGAAAAGGAGTACTTGTGGCACCTTAGAGACTAACCAATTTATTTGAGCACGAGCTTTCGTGAGCTACAGCTCACTTCATCAAATGTGGCACATCTGATGAAGTGAGCTGTAGCTCACGAAAGTTCATGCTCAAATAAATTGGTTAGTCTCTAAGGTGCCACAAGTACTCCTTTTCTTTTTGCGAATACAGACTAACACGGCTGTTACTCTGAAACCTGTCTTTACACAATGTGCATGATAATAAAGTTGGGCCATTTCCTGCACAAATCCAGGTTCTCTCACCCCCTCACCCCCCTCCCAAAAACCACACTAGGTCGCTATCTTAAAACAAAAAAACTTCAAATCCAGACTCCAGCGAGAAACTGCTGAATTGGAATTCATTTGCAAATTGGATACTATTAATTTAGGCTTAAATAGAGACTGGGAGTGGCTAAGTCATTATGCAAGGTAGCCTATTTCCTCTTGTTTTTTCCTACCCCCCCCAAGATGTTCTGGTTTAACTTGGATTTAAACTTGGAGAGTGGTCAGTTTGGATGAGCTATTACCAGCAGGAGAGTGAGTTTGTGTGTGTATGGGGGTGGGGGGGATGTGAGAAAACCTGGATTTGTGCTGGAAA
The DNA here is from genome assembly GCF_965140295.1 of Lepidochelys olivacea. Lineage (NCBI taxonomy): Eukaryota > Metazoa > Chordata > Testudines > Cheloniidae > Lepidochelys > Lepidochelys olivacea. The sequence continues at coordinate 96,893,520 of NC_140419.1, forward strand.
TGGCCCACCTTAATTATGCACATTGTAGGGAGAATGGTCACTTTGGATGAGCTATTACCAGCAGGATAGTGAGTTTGTGTGTGTGGTTTTTGGGAGGGGGGTGAGAGAACCTGGATTTGTGCAGGAAATGGCCCAACTTTATTATCATGCACATTGTGTAAAGAGTTGTCATTTTGGATGGGCTATCACCAGCAGGAGAGTGAATTTGTGTGGGGGGGTGGAGGGTGAGAAAACCTGGATTTGTGCTGGAAATGGCCCACCTGATGATCACTTTAGATAAGCTATTACCAGCTGGACAGTGGGGTGGGAGGAGGTATTTTTTCATATTCTCTGCTGCAGTTTCCACGGCATGCATCTGATGAAGTGAGCTGTAGCTCACGAAAGCTCATGCTCAAATAAATTGGTTAGTCTCTAAGGTGCCACAAGTCCTCCTTTTCTTTTTGCGAATACAGACTAACACGGCTGCTACTCTGAAACCTGTCATTAAGAATGAAGTGACTGGACTTAACCTTCTGGGCAAAAGTTATAGGAAACAGGAAACGTTAAACAAAAATATAAAGAAAGCTGGGAATTCACTGGACAATATGGGGAGAAAACCCCCCAAATGGCTCATGTTACGCCAGATATTTATGGATGCCTCTAAAGATGAACGACCTGGGAGAGAGGGGACATTATTCTGCATCTCAGCACTTGGAAAAAAGAAATCCATAAGGCTATACAATTTTGTGGCTGTCATGGCAGCTGAACTAGTGGGAATAATGCTAACGTTATAGTGGATACTGGATGTGCGATGATCTACCTGGGTTGCCGTCTTGACAGATTGGCTATCGGGACTGCTGGCTATCGGAAATGGGAATTCAGATGACAGGACAAAATTGATGCAATATTATTATGAACAGAATTGGCAGAGGTTGGAGTAAACATTGAAATAGGATGGATCCCAGTGCATGTTGGGATAACAGGAAATGAGGGGCTGGCAAGCAAAAATTGCTATAAGAATGACATAGAGAACCCTCTAAACAGGAATTTTTAAATTTAATTATAAATGAACTAAGAAAGGAGTGGCAGGAAGTATGAACAAAAGAAACCAGGGGGAAAAGATTTGATGAAGTATGCCCTGGAATCAAAAACATTGACATTCTGGAAGAACTTGAGAGAAAGGGTGAAGTAGCTTTACTCCGAATACTTACCAAACACTGTGGCTTAAACAATAACATGGCCTTTATTAACAAATGCAAAGATGGGCTATGTGCGTCATGGGGGGTCAAAGAAATGGTGGAATCACATCCGCTGGGAGTATAAAGTGTGTAAAATTGACAGGGATTTTGTATGAGAAACTCAGGCTCCTAAAACTGACAAAGTTTACACTAAAATACCTTGTAAAAACATCAGGAAAATGAGGCACCATTAAGAAAGAAATATTAAATTGCATCAAGGAAGGTTTACATTGGACGTTTGGAAAAACTGCCTAACTGTCAGGGTGGTTAAGCACTGGAACAAATTAACTAGGGAGGTTGTGGAATCTCCGTCACTGGAAGTTTTTAAGAACGGAGGAGTTGTGGGGAAGAAATTGTGAGAGAGGCTGGATAGGAAGAAGCCCAGGGAAACAGCAGCAAGGAGTAGGACTACACAGACCTTGGTTGCATAGGTGGTAAGTTATATGGGCCCGTGGTCCCTGTGCTCCACCAATATTCAGGAATGTGGGCCCGGCTCCACCAGTGTTTGGGCTTCTATTTTCAGAGCCATCCCATCCATAGGACGGAGCAGGGCAACTGCTCCAGGCCCCACACTTTGGGGTGCCCCACGTTTCAGGGGGACATGGAGTCTAGAGCGGCCTGTGGGGTTAGCGGGCAGCAGCGAGTGACCCGGCCCCAGCCCAGCCTGCTCCGCTCTGCCTCTTCCCATCCCGCCCCCGCTCCACCCGTTCCCCCAAGCACCTGTCCCGCCTCTTCCCAGCCCTGCTCCACCCCCACCCTGCCTCTTCCCACCCCTGCTTTGCCCCCTTCCTGCCTCCTTTCCACCCCTTCCCACAAACCCCTGCCCCACTTCTTTATAGCTTCTGCCCCATCCCTCAAGTGACGCCAGAAGCTGGTGGGGCGGGGCAAAGTGGGGTGGGCTGGGGCCAGCTCGCTCACTGCTGCCGGCACCAGGGTCCCCGCTAGCCCCCCAGGCTGCCCTGGACTCCACATCCCCCTGAAGTGCAGGGCCCGGGGAGGTTGCCCCGGTGCATCCGATGGACGGGATGGCTCTGCTTGGACCTATTCTGGGCACCACCAAAAATTATACAAACCTGGCACCCATGCTCGGTTGATGGTTATAAGGTCCCTGGGCTGGAACCCAGTGTAGAGGGAAGGCCTGGGTGCTTCTATTTGCCACTGGAAAAGTGGCACAGGACCTGGTGACATGGAACAGAAGACCGTCTGAGGCAGCGTCTGGATGGTTTGTCTGGTGGGACTTTGTTACCTCAGAAGAGGGGGAGCTATATGGTGACCTGGCCAGAGGGACAAGTCATGAAGAGGGATCGTTCTCAGTCACAAAAAGAGTGGGGGCACAGGGTGAGCAAGAGACAGAAGGGGTGAGAGCTATTTACCAGACGCGCCACAAGGAAGAGCACCTGTGGTAAGTGCACCCCTTCACAACACTGAAGCCTAATTTTGATGATTTAAATGTCATTCCATACCGTGGTATTGCTGATCAAAGTGTGCAGGAAAGGAGGAGGATCTTATGGGCAATCTACTGTGTGTGGCATTCGTGGCCTCCCAAAGGGAGCCAAGACTGCCTGGCAAGATATGGAGCCACATACAAGTAGTCCAGTAGATCATCCACGGGAAAACCAAACCTACGAGCCCAATGATACACCAAAACTTCACCAAGGGGGAGCCAAAACTGAAGATCTCAGGGGAGCCCAGTAAAATCCCATGGGAGTATCCAAGACCTCTAGAGAGGAAGCTAAGCTCAAGGAATCCAGCAGAGTCCAGACTTGTATTGAAGTCACACTGAAAGACAGCCAAGCGTAAGGAAGCCAACAGGGCATACGTGATCATATTTTGACTATCTACAAAATCAGCTGAGTGTAGTGTCTCATTCTGGATCTTTAAGTGGGTGAAACTTGCCTTGAGGGGGGAATCTTAGAAGAGCACAGCTCCTTTTTTGCAAAGTCTAGCGACCCATTTATCCAGGCAAATCCCCTGTTTGTGGTTTGCAGCTTTAGTAACTGCTCACATAAATGTAAGTATAAAATGAATGCACGTTTTTTTGCGTGTGGACTTCAGGCCTCTCTATCAGAAAACCTGGCACTAAGTCACTGATTGCTATTGAATTACACGTCCCCTTTGCAACGCATTTAGCAGATAACTGCACTGTCTCTTCAGGGCCTGAGATTCCTCAGTGGCATGCCAGTTTTCAGAACCTGATACTTCTTTTCGTTGCTGAGGTATGAATATTTGGGGACCATCATTTTCCACCAGCGACGTAAGTCTTTAGTGCTGCTGGCGGTCTGCGAAGGTTATATTATGCTGATGCTTTTGCTTAGTGAGATGTTTATTGGGAGAAGCCTAACTTGGCAGGCATCTGCTAGCTCACGAAGAACCCTTGTTTACAAGTAGAGCAAAGCTATTTGGTTACACAGTTTTGCTCTGTCTGTGTGTGTACGCACACTGCAGACTCATACAACTGTAAGTAACACATTTTTAAAAATAGAAAACCAGTGCAAGTACGGCTGTAATGGATTGCTCTGGAATGGGCCCTTGAATTCAGTTCGATAGTTGGCGATTCAATACTGAATTAAAATACATGTTTTTCTTTAGGAAGTCTAGATACTGCACAAAGGCTCTTGTAAGAGATCTTCCCCAGAAAGAGCTCTGGGTCTCTGTCCCAGCCCAGCCTGGGGCAAGAGGCCAGTTTGGAAAGTTTTGTGCCCAAATTTTGGGGGGGGTTTAAACTTAAAGTAACAACTGATTTGTTTCTTTACAAATTAAAATGGATGTGTGTTCCTGCTTTCTTTGCCAGTGGCTCTTTAACTTCCCCAGTAGCCTTTCTGAGCCTGCCAAATGCAGTTGTTTTTCCAAGTGGAGAACGTCCTGAGGCCTCCCGTTGTTCCATCACAAGAGAACGGCTGGTGTCTGGTCCCATGTGAGAACTGGTGTCATGTTATGGTGTACGAAGTTGTGCTTGTGGCTGAATTCACAGAACATTGGGAAGCACTGGCGTTCTTTGAAGACTGCCCACGTGACAGCCACAGAACGGTGTTTCAGAGCTGTGAATGCCTTTAATTGAGGGTTGTTTTTAGTCAGTTTTTACTAATTCATCCGCAGTCCCTTTATGCAGGGCTGAATTTACACCTTGGGCACCCCTAGGCGCGGGGGCTCGGAGCCACCCAACCCCTGCTGCCCATGACGGCTAGGAGCTGCGGGGTACTCCCACCACTCGCAGCGGCTTGGAGCGCCTAACTGGCATGAGCAGCAGGGATATCCCGCTACATTTAACTTTTATGTGCCCAGCGCCCCTTCATCCACAGGACCCCCACCCCACTGCCCAGCACCCCCTGCCAAGCCCCACCACAACTTCCCAGAGCCCCCAACCCCTCACTGCCCAGCACCTCTCACCCCCTCACTGCCCAGACCCCACCACAAACCTCCCCAGAGATCCACTCTCCCAAGCCCTGCCCCCCGGCCGCACTCACCTGCCCAGCTGGGAGGTGATGCTGTCCGCCGGGCTGAGTGAGGAGTGCTCCAGCAGGGCTGCATGGGGCCGTCTGCCCTTCAGCTGGCCCTGCCCCCAGCTGGGACCCGGGAGCAGCAAAATTTGAATTTTTAGATGCCCCTGGAATGCCAGCATCCCTAGGCACATGGCTACTGTACCTAATGGGAAATCCAGCCCTTTATCATTCCTTGTTGATCGCAGTTCTTTGAACTGTATATTCAATTCAGCCAGCTCTGAAGGAGAGAGAGTTCCACATCGCAAGGCAAACTGCAGTGAAGACCTGATTATCTGCCAACTCCACAATGTGAGGGGTAACATCTTGAGGAAGCTGGGGTACCTGTTAGGGTGAGACTTAAGGAGGAGCTCTTGGATCTTCAGCGTGGGATTTTCAAAAGCATCTCAGTGCGTTAGGAGCACAAATTCCCTAATGCACTCAGGCATTTTGACCCCCAACGCCAGAACAAATACATTCACTATTCCACAAGCAGGGAATGTAGAGAACACAAGGGTAGGTGTGACAGGATCCAAGTTGCTCACGTTATTGAGCAAACATGCCTGCTGCAATCTGAACAAACGAGGAGCCCTGCTAAAACAGAGTGCTATGAGGATCAAGTCTCCTAGTCAGAAAGGTATGTCTTGCTTTTGCAAGTTCATCCTGTGGTAAATAAGGGTGTGGCCTGTGCCAATTGAACAGCTGGGAAACATATACTTTGTTTGGAGCATATTTTGACACATGGTCAATACTGCAGCCAAGATTCTTCTTACTTCCTTGCTCAAGAAGAAAGCTAGGAGAACTTGTAAGCTCTAGGAGCAAGAGATGTTATGTTGCTGATAGTCGGTTAACCAATTATAATCTAACCGAAGTTAAAAAATTATATCCCAAATACCTCTGTACAATATATAAAGTGAAAAGAACAGCTCGCCTTGACAGATAAAGAGGAACCGATCACAGAACTAAAAATTAATGTAAATTTAAGTACAAATGATCATGATTTGATCACATTTATAATGTGCAAACAGAATAAAGTCCGGATCAGTGACACATACACACAAACGCATGTGCGCACACAGTTTCAAAAGGGCCAGTTTCACAAAGCTGAAAATAATTCAGAGCCCAATCAGCTGAGAGGAAGAATTTAATCGGAAGGATGTGAATGATGATTGGGAATTGTTTAAGAATACTTTACTAGAGGTCCAAAAAGCCACAAAAGAGGAAGAAAGCCATATTGGTTTAAAAAAAACAACCTGGCCTATAGGGAAAGTAAATGCAATTATAACATATACGTGTACATTGCTATCAACTGTTTATATTCATTACTATCAACTTTCCCTTTCTTGCATGTGTTTATGCAAATTAAATATATATAAAACACATGGAAGAAAGGGAAAGTTGAAAGTAATGAATATAAATCCGAAGCTAGTAATTGTAGAAATTTGATAAGGGAAGCAAAGGGACACAAGGAGAAATAGCCAGCAGAAGAGTTCAATAAATATGTCTGTTCTGTGTTTGGGGAAAGACATGATGTCATGTCATATAATAACAGTCTTTCCATTCCACTAGTATCTCAGGAAGAAGTTGACCAGCAGCTATTACAGTTAGAACTTTTTAAATTAGTTGGTCTAGATAACTTGCACTCAAGCATTTTAAAAGAGCTGGCTAAGGAGCTCACTGGACAGATAATGTTGATTTTCAAACATTCTTGGAGCACTGGGGAAGTGCCAGAGGACTGGAAGAAACCAAATGTTGTGCTAATTTTTAAAAAGGGCAAACAGGATTCCCTGGATAATTATAGGCCTGTGACAGTCTGACATCCGTCCTGAGCAAGATAATGGAGAGGCTGATACAGGACTTGATTGATAAAGGATTAAAGCAGGATAATTAATGCCAATCAACATGGGTTTATGGAAAACAGAACCTGTCAAACTAACTTGATATCTTTTTTTTTAAATGAGATTACAAGTTTGGTTGATAAAGATAATAGTGTTGATGTAATACACTTCAATTTCTGTAAGGCATTTGACCTGGTACCACATGACATTTTGATTAAAAAAAACTAGGATATAAAATTAACATGGCACACATTAAATGGATTAAAAGATGGCTAAATAAGAGAAAGATATTTCGTTAAGAGTTCTTTTTTGAGGTGCAAAGCTAAATTTGGAGAGTAAATTTGAGTGATTCACCGTGTCAAATGTTCTAACAGACAGATACTTTACTAGTGAAATGATCCTTTCTCGAGCTCAGCAAACGTGTTAATAAATTAGTTAATAAGTGGGTCAGAAACCATAAATTCCAAGGCCAGAGGAACCATTGTGATCATCAAGTCTGATGTCCTGTATAACACAAACAATACAACTCCCCCCAAAATAATTCTTGGAGCATATATTTTAGAAAAACATCTGTCTTTATTTAAAATTTGTTAGTGATGGAGACTCTACCACAACACTTTGTAAATTATTCCAGTGGTTAATTACCCTCCCTATCAAAAATGTACACGAAATTTATACTTTTAGTGATTATAATTTAATCCCAAACCAGATTATTTGTGATTTATATTATATTCAGTTTTGGGGGTAGTATATCTGTGATCACATGTTTTAATCACAAGGGTTCCTGACTGCAGATGATAGTTGTTAGGCTTAATTTAATTACAGTACCTGTTAGAATATATATGTATTTACTATCTTCACTCATCTGGGAGTAACTTAATTAGGAAGAGATCTAGTCTCTCTGGAGGATATCAAACAGAAACTATTAAAGTTAGACATTTGAAAAATCAACACATCAAGATAACTTGCATCCAAGAGTTTAAAAAGATCTGGCTGAGGAGCTTACTGGACCATTTATGTTGATTTTCGTGAAGTCTTCTTGTTTTGGGGAAGTTCCAAAAGTCTGGAAGAAAGTTAATGTTGTGCCAAATTTAAAAAACTCCAAAGATGTTAAATTAAACCTTATTGAATTTGTTTTAATTCAATAAAGTTCATTCAGGATATTTCAGGAAATTGTCAGTCTGTGACAGATCCCATCTACCTTAAGTATTTAAATCACATCTAATCCAATCAGAATTAAATTTTTACATGCTGCACTAATTTCTGTTCCAAGGTAGTTTAAGAGATTTCAACAGTAATAAATTGGTCAGAAATTAAATAATTGTCCACTAGCTTTTGATGGTGAGTGTAAAACAAGTTATGATCATTTACCAGCCTGCCAGATTATCTTAGTTTCAGTTCTTGCAAGCAGGACAAACATCAGGAAACATGAAAAACTAGGAAAGGAAAAGGAATAATGAAAGTAAAATGTCATGGAAATTGATAGAAAACTAGTGTGAGTTAATTGAACTCTGTTTTCAATCTCTGGTATTGAAAACTCTCTTAAAACATCATGCAATTTTGCTGATATAATTCATGGTTTTGACAAATAATAGCTTACAGGTTTATGTTTCATCTGTGGGAGAGTTGAATATAGTTCATACATCTTGGCTATATTTTCCGTGTCTCTGTTTGGTCTGTATTTTTGCCAGCCATTGCACATCCTTTATGGAAGGTAAGGCATGAAGGTAAGGAAGAATCAATTTACAAACAAAGTAAAACTAAGAAGAAGGTAATTGTACTTTCTTTTATTAATGCATTAAAACAAGCTATCTATCCACCGTGAATGTTCTGGTATTATTTTATCTTTTAATAGAGTAATAAATAAAATACTTTAATTCTCAATGTACTCCAGGAAAACCTATTTTTTCCCACCAAAACTCTGTGTTGTATGTCATATAGACGGTACATTTCTAGCTAATATTTTTGGATACTTTAACATATGCTATAATTGCTTTGATGTAGCACATGGCTCTCTGTTCCTAATGCTAAAACTTCATTTCAAATTTGCATTTAATTAGTGTTGATTGTAGTTACAAAAGGAAAGGGTTACAGCCCCCGTTCCTCCACCCCCACACCCCCACCCCCATTTCTTTACCATTTCAGCAGGGCCTTGTTTTCAGATAGAAGATTATACTTATTCAGATGCTGATTAATTTCTTTCAATCCAGAAATATAACGTATCTTCTAGCTCACATGAAACACAAAGTAATACATAATGCATTTCCTTAGTTTTCTAAAGACAATCAATCCTGTCTAAATTTACTCCAGGAATTAAAGAAAGTTCTTTTGAAGTTGCATCACTAAAATGTTAAGCAGCTGCATTTACAGCAGTATATACCTACCTTGTAAGTAGATATATGCTGCTTTTAATTTATGTCAGTGGGACTCTGCTGGGTATGGGCCTATGGGCAAAATAAAGGGTCTCAAGTCGTCAAGCATTTTGCACTGAAGACACAGAATTCCCAGTGTCGTGGGCTGACAGGATAGGGCCTGAAGAGAAACTGGATTGTGGCATGTGGTTGGACTACTTGGCTCTCAACATTTGCTCCTACATCAATTTAACATCTTATTTCCCTTTCTTGCAGATACATATTTATGTGCATCCAATAAATATAGAGCATGTGGCCCCAAACAGGGTGGGGTTTTTTGACTCTCCAAAAATATAAGTAACATGTTGGTGTTTGTTTCATAATGGCTGGACAAGAATTTCCTCTGCCTGGTGTTTGGACCAGGACCAAGAAGTTTAGTGGTATCATGAGACAACATGTGTTTTGCAATGGACAGAAAGTGACAACTGCCTACTTACTGTAAACCGTTTATGGACCATGCCTTGCTACTTAGTGGCAGTAGTGGAATCCATGTGGAGTTCTGAGATCTAGATTAACATAGGCTCCGAAGTTAGCAGTGAGAGACTCTAATTCAAATCTCTTCCCCGCACCAGGGAGAGGGGGGAATTGAATCAGAGTCTTCCACAGCCCAGGTAAACGTCCCAACCACTGGGCTAAAAGTTATAAGGTGGGCCCTGTGACCACCACCTCCACCTCCTCAGCCATTTTGTGAACCTAGTTTTTCTTTTGCTTTTATGTTAAAAATTGATCAGAAATTAAATGACTCAAAATATTGATTTTTGTCTTTTGATTTGCTGACATTTTTCAGAAATTTCAGATTTGAATTGGTCGAACTGAATTTCTTTCCTTTTTCTCTTTTTGGACTGCCAGTAAACTGGAAAAAAAAATTAGTTTTCTCACCATGCTCCCAAAGCAGCATGTTCTTGACTCGGATACATTGGAGCTGTGCCCCTACTTAAAGCTTTTCCATAGCCTTTCCTTCCAGTTTGTTTAAAAATCCTTTTATCCCATCAGTGTGTTCTCGCAAGACAGTACTAGTGTGCCAGATCCTGAGGTTCCACTTCAGGTTTTCTCTGTCCCATCAGGCAAAGCGTCTGTTTAGGCCAATGGGAGTTTTGCTTGAGTACCGCTGGAGAAAACGGAATAAGGATCTCAGGACCTGGTCCTCAAAGATGATCATATCCACAGCACATCAACATATGCGTGTTCTTATTTGCTACCCTCATGGGAGGCCGCAGAGTCCAAACCCCAGCTCTGCCACCAACTCACCATGTGGTCTTGGGCAAGTCCCTTTGCCTTTCTGTCTCAGTTTCCCATCTGTAAAGTGGGGATGAGCTTTATCCGCCTACATTTCAAGGGTGGTGTGAGGATTACCTAGTTCATGTCTTTACAGTGCTTTGAGCTTATAAAATGCTCATTATTATTAGAAGGCCTGGTAAAGCACAGGTACATGGCGATGTGTGGGAAGCTCTCCTCATGCCCTGCCTCTGGAGGGCTGGGCAACACTGCATCCTGACTATTCAGGAGTTCTTGTAAGAAGTGGGCTAAATCAAAGCCACCATTTTGGAGTCTGTCTAGGCTAGATCGTCAGCGACAGCCAAGATACGTGCAGCTTACCTATGCAGCGTGAAATGGCAGGACTTGCCCCTGTGTGAGGAGAGAATCCAAGCTGCCACTTCAGAGGTATCGCAGTCTCTTCACATTTGCTCCTGTGACAGTGTGAAATCAATAGGGTTTTGCTCCAGTAATTGTCTGTAAACCCCTTTGCAAATAAACTTGTTTGTGTGTTGCCTGACGGGGCGGAGGATGTTACTGAAGCACACACTCGCGTTGTGTTAGTTATGGGACAAGTAGTTACCTGACAGTGGAACGCAGTGAGTACCCGGGGCTCAGTTGTCCCACCCACCCGATCCACAGCTGATAGAAGAGGCACTCGGCCATCTCTCTAGTTCTGTTCCCACCTCCTCCAGCCCTGTGGACAGTTAAAGTGACACAACCTGGGGCGGTATTAATCGTATTTTCTGTGGCGTCTCCCACGGCCAAGGGCAATCCATTGATGTCTGGCTCCAGTGGAGCTGTACACCAGGAACCATACCTCATGCAGAGGCCCAGGCTATCAGCATGGAGGACGCTGGCCTCCCATGGATCCCCAGGATGGTGTGAATGGGGTGCACCCCTCTGGGCATTTCCACAGGGGGACCGACCTCGCTCCCGCCATGGGCAGTATGGGGTAATCTACGAGGAGCAAGAGAATGGTTTCAGGAACAAAACTAAGCTTCCAAGTACTTTTAGGATCTTGTCCACTGTGTAACTGATTTGATAATCTTGACGTCCTGGGTACCCTGCATATGAGGCTGTGATGCTGTGCGAACATCTCTGTGCTGTGAGTTTGCTTAGCTTCACGCAGCTATTCTTCTTTATTGAAGGTATTGAGAGGTAAAAAACAAACAGACATTTGTTCTATCAACACATTAAAATCCTCTTTTTTCACTGTCTTTTGACAGGCTTTAGTTGAAAGTCTCATTTAAAGGAGACACTGACTTCTAGATTTGTGCGGTCCATGGTGCTCTGTGGGTGAATGCAGCAGATCCTGATTTGGCAACTGGGAAGAACTCAGACTTTTTATTTTTATTGTACTCCCTAAACTCCCAGCACTCATTTGCTCAGCGTTGTTACATTTTTAGGCACTGTGGAAGCTTATAAAATACACTGCAACCCTGAGAAGACTCAAGACGTATTAGTCTGTTGGGGAAAAATTCTGTGCTGTCAAGTATTATTGCCTTACTCTCCTATCAGTGAGTCGTCTTCAGAGAAAAACCAAAATCAATCCTAGCACGATTTCATCAGACATCTTCATCTGGAAACTCAAAGTCTGTGTAAATTGCTTCAAAGATATTGGTGAAGATATTGGTGAAGATATTGGCTGATGTTTCTCTTTGGTGACTTCTGAGCTGTTCAGAATTTGTAAGGACATAGCGGGTAATGAGTCTAAACAAATCAAAACAGAGGCACGTTGCTCTTCTGTACTTCAAAGCTCCCATGTCAAGTTCCTACTCATCTGCTGGAATCTTTTTCATGTTTCTTTGTAATTGGTATAGTTACAGTCCCACAATTATGGTTCTGGAACAGCCTTCCAAGGGAAGCAGTGGGGGCAAAAGACCTATCTGGCTTCAAGATTAAACTCAATAAGTTTATGGAGGAGATGGTATGATGGGATAACATGATTTTGGCAATTAATTGATCTTTAACTATTCATGGTAACTAGGCCCAATGGCCTGTGATGGGATGTTAGATGGGGTGGGATCTGAGTTACTACAGAGAATTCTTTCATGGGTATCTGGCTGGTGAGTCTTGCCCTTCTGACCTTAATATTAAGTTGCCAGTACATCATTGGATCTAGTTCTTGGTTTCAGTGGTGTTACTCCTGAATGCCCTTAGCGTGATAGCAGCCTCTGATCCCGTGTGTTTATCCCTTAGTTAACAATGATATACACAAAATGTTTGGGGTGCTGGACCATATGGAAGAGTTAATGGCTTTAGCAGATACCTACGTGCCAGAGTAAAGCTGAGATTTTTGATAACTTCAAAGGAAAAGCCAACATGAAAAAGTGATATGCTTCGATATACACAGGGCCATATTCTGATCTCTGTTGCTCCAGTGTAAGTCTGGAGGGTTGTACCAGTGATGTACAATGGTGTAACCAGGAGGACTCGTGTACAAATTGTACTCTGTCACCTGAGGTGGATTGTACAGTGTTTCTAGGCATCGTCTGTGGACAAAATCTCAATGTTTTTAGAGCTTTAACACCAGAAAGAAGTCTAGAATAGCACAAGAGAGCTCTGGGTGTGGGAAGGGCAGGTAGGAGAGGGAAGGATTGGACAGGCTCTCTAATGTAGATAGTAAAATCTCTGGCACTAATTCAGCAAGGTACTTAAGCATATGCCTAACTCTAAGTGCATGCATAGTCCTGCTGAAGTCCATCAGATTATTTGCCTGCTTAACATAAGAGTGTATGCTTGAGTATCCTGCTGAACTGGGGTGTCTGGTGTGTGCATTCAGAACTAAAGGTAGTCATTCCCCCATGGACGCTGCTGCTGAAAGAGAGCTGGGGAGCTGTAGGGAAGAGGGGAAAGGATACTGATGCTGACGTCACCGCAGACTGTGCCTGTGGACATTGTATGTGTGGGATCTGAGGCCTGTATTGATATAATTATAGATCCCCGAGGATGTTTCTAAATTTCATTAGCCCTGCAAAGGATCCTCTAGGACTTGAACGCCCAGCAATAAGCCTCAGAGGGTGATCTGCTGAGTAAATAACCCTCTAAGAGCTCCTGCATAGTTCATAAGCCATGCAAGGACTCCAGCACAGCTTCTAATCTGGGCAGGTAGAAAGGCCTAGTGAATTGACCTGAAGAAAAAACTTCCATAAACCATAGATCCTTTGGTAAATCAAAAACTCTGATGTTCATGAAAATCCTTTTGATGCTAGAGAAATAGCCCCGGCTGTTAACCATATTTATCTCTATTTATCTATAGATATAAAAATAAGAATACATTTAAAAGTGCCTCAGAAACAGCTGGCATAACTATTGAATTTTAAAAATGCTTTTCATCTCTATTAGCGCTTTGGACCAAGAGATCTGCAACACTCAGGACAGAAACAAGTCATGTGCTTTTCAGAGACCCTAAATATCCTTCTTGAGTAACCATGAAAAAAGCAATTAATAAATTCTGTTACAAATAACCATCTTGAAAATCCCTGAGGCTGCTCTAATTTATGCAGAGAGTCAAACTAACGCCCGGCCAACACATAATCAATAGGCCACAAAGGGTGCTCTGCACTCTTAGGGTACTGAATCAGGACAGGTTGGTCAAACCCAAGAATTGTGACCAGAATTTCCAGCCTTTCTGGTTTGATCCCAGCTAGAAGTACAGAGGAGTATGGAAAAGAAAAACTAATTAGGAGTCACCAAACAACATTGGGGGAAGTTGTGCCCTTCCTCCCGCGCCCCCAAATCAGGTTTACTTACTGGTAGTGGGTGTCTTCAATCTTCAGAAGTACTCTCACTGTAGACTACTCAGCATGTCACCAATTTTGATATTTATATTTAGCTGGTAATACTTCTAATGACTGGCATTCTGACACCTGGCTGGTAACCAGATGGTTCCTCAGGTGTTAAATCCAGTTGAGATCTGGATGTACTCCGAAGTTCAAAGAGTAACTTCCTTGGCTGTAGAACACACGTTTTTAGCCTTCTGAATAAACCACTGAGCCGAGGCATAGTACCCAGTAGAGAAAAAATACTCTATCTATGCACCCAAACAGTAAATGCTTGTGTGGCTCAGATGAACAAATACAGTGGGTCAGTTGTACTGAGCCAAGGTCTACACCTTTATTTATGGTTCTGTAGTGTAGCAGATCCATTCAGATGAATGGAGTTAGCAATGTCCTTTTATTTTGTAAATATCCACCTTAAAGCTAATGCACGCAATATATGCACTGAGTCATTGTGTGCCCAGTTCTGCAGAGCTTTCCAGTTCATGTAGGTATTTATATCTGTGAAACATGAGTTTAAAATGCTACCATTCTGATTTGATAGTGCTTTGTCCTCACTCGACACAGGACTTCACAAGGTCAAACACAGGTGAGAATCGGGCCGTGTGTGCATACAAAGAACCCATTGCAAAGGGAACTTATTTCATTTATACTCCCTCTGAAAATTTTTAAGTTTGAAAATTAGGTAATTACAGTAATGAAGATAATGACTTGATTAAAAGAGCCTATTGTTTAATGAAACATTTTCAGCAAACCTAGATCTAAATGTTTTTTAAATTGAGTTAATCACAAAATAGCACAGCATAATTAGAAAGTGCATTTTAATAAAACAGCACGAATACTTTCGTATACATGCTATGCTGTAGACTTATGACATTCTAATTTTATTGAGAATTATAACACGTATCTTGTCAGTTCAGTGCTCCTGAAAGTGGCAGACATGGTGACGAAAGTCTCTTCTGAACAAGTACAGCATCAGCAAAGACAATATTATGCAGCATCTTCAATGTCCTTCAATGTATCTGAGGAAGGATCATTCAGTCTCTTCCAGTAGAGTCCTTGACCTCTCTACTAAGACTGCCAACAAGGATGACAAGCATGATGGTGATTTTTGAGAGCTAGACACCTCTCTACAAGGCACTATATGGAACCATATCTCAGATGACTTTGGCCACTGAATACCTGATGACAGAGGGTGACAGTATTCTACCCAATTTAGCTGGATTGGAACAGGTGACCTGCAAGAGGCTGGTTCAATACCTTATTAGATATCCCCTAAGTCGTCCAGTCCACTGTAACAGATGTACGCTTTCATTTGTTCACAAATAGTTTTAACTGCAGATGGTTTTAATCCTTCCCCTTCTTTAAACTGACTCTAAAGGTATGCTCATCGCTGCCAATTCAAGAGTAAATTTGCGCAGGGGTGTTTCAGGTACAAATCCCAGGATCTCTCAATGGGATTTATGTGTGCAACTCCCATTCACTCTGCTGATTAATCCCATAGTCCCATGATTTACAGTGCTCATTCCAAAGTTGGATGACCAGAGACCATCCAAAGAGGGTCTGTCTATATCCAGCAGGTGTTACTCAAACACGCGGCATGTTGCAGGCACGCCAAATCATTTGCATTCCTCCATATTAAACACTTTATTACTTGATGATTATATAATTTTACATTTCTGTTAGTTTATACAATTAATTTTCTTGCTGTAGTTCTATTTAGTTTAATAATAATAATAATAATTAATAAGTCTGACATTTTATGTCTTGCTTTTCATCCAAAAATCATTCAAATGCGGTCACCTCTGGGTTGAAATGCAGCAGCTAGTTAACAGTGCACAAGCAGACTAATAAAAACACTCCTCACTTTTTAATCCAGTGATCTCAAAGCACCTTATACAGGTGGTTGTGTATCTTTTCTTCCATTTTATAGACAAGGTAGTGGAGGAGCAAAGTGGTGAAATGACTTGTCCACAAATAGACAGCAAGTCAGTGGCAGAGTTGGAAAGAGAACCTAAGTCTACTGTCCTGACCACCAGACTATGTTGTCTCATTACACTATAGTTCAGACAGACAGGGAAGAAAACTATAGATTCCAAGTTTCCAACTGATATTACCAGAAGAACTTTACATAGAATGTAATTCTGCATTATTGAAATTGGCCCAGGATAGTGCGTCAAACAACTTTATTGTTGTGAAAAGTGCCGTGGGACTCATCGATACAAGAAGTGATAAGGGCTGTTGTGGTTTTGTATTTCATCCAATAGACAGGTTAGGCTGAATAGGAAATATTTTCAGAGATTTTGCTTTGATTTCTGATTGCAAAGCACTGCAACAGTTTCCATTTATTTTAACTAAGCTTTTGAAACCATAAGAAATCCCTATTCTTTCAAAAAGGCAAAATGTGACGACTGAGTAAATGATCTTTGAGCACTGAAGTACACCAACAATGCAGCCTAAATTAAGTAAATTGTTGAATGACTACAAAATCTGTGGTAGCGGCTCTAATTATTAGTTCATTAAAGTTTGCGGCAATCTAGGACTGCTATGTTCTGTGACCTTTGATTGCTTCGTCTTTTCCATCACTTAATCTTTGGGAGCTATAAATGTGTTCTTTTCCCATCCTGGATGTTTTCCCCTAGAGTGGCAGTGTTTAAAATGGTCTACTAAGGCGTGGGGTTTTTTGGTTTTGTTTTTCTAGTTTAGGTTCAGGAGCCATGGGGGGAGGGGAGCTCCTTGTCTAAGTTCTGAGCCATTGTGAATTAAGAACGGGGGCAGAGTGTTGAAAAGAATTCATCGTTAATGAGCCAATAAAAGGTATTAAAAGGCAAATTGGCTGAACTTTACTGGCCTGCTTCATTTCCTTCTATGGAAGTGAAGTATTTAATGGACAGACCGCCAAATGACAGATAGCTCAGGCCAATTGTTCTTGCAGAATGAAAGTAGCAAAGTCTTGAATAATAAAAGCAACCATATTTTTTAGCGCTTTAGCCAATAAAGCCCTTTATTTCTATTGTGGCCATTTCAGGTGTGCGGAAAGATGGATAAAGCCTACCTTCAGAGTCAGTCTATTATTTTAACTTCTGCTTTTTCTTCCTTTTTTTAATTTTGATCCCCAAGAATGCAGATATTGGCAAGTATTTCCAGTTATACTCTCAGCCTTCACAGTGGCTTACCTGGGTCCAAGGCCCTGCTACTGTGCCCTGGCCATTCTAGATTTAATTACAGTATCTCTTTGTCCTCCACTGCAGTATATTTGCTGGCATACATAGTCCCTCCTGCTGAGAAGATGGGCCTGCAGCTTGCTAGTTCTGCTCTAAGAACTAGCCAGCTGCCTCCCATTATTGCCACAAGGCCATAAGCATGCCAGTTTCAGACTGCTGTGAGCCAAGGATATTTTGGAACAGGCAAACGAGGGGTTCCTTAGAGATGGAATGCAGGAAAGAACTCATTAGGAAGGGCTGAGCTGAGGAACATAGTCTTCTAGGCAACCAGGTCTGACTTCTGCAGCTGGATCTCCCTCTTAGCAATGTAAAGGCTGCCCAACTGAACAGAGCCCACTAAAGTGATTAATAATACACTGCAACTTTAAGTGTGGCAATAAGACACAGACTGAAATTGTTATGCTTATTAATCTTCACACTGTGATATATGTAGTGAATTTAGCATGATATTTCAAAAGCCAAAGGAACTGACTACAAACGTACTTATTTTAAAGTTATCAGGGAATCTCGGTGCTTTCAATAGCAATAGTATTTTAAAAGCCTTCCCTGCCGTTGCTCAAAACAGGCCTAAAAGTCCTAAACTGTAGCACCGTGAGAAGACAAAATGCCATTGGAGTTACTGGGCTGATACTAATGTACAACCCACAGAACTGAAAGCAGAGTCGGAGGCGGCACCTGCATTGGAAGTGAAAGTCAATGAAACACTGAGGCTCTGTTGAGGAAATTCAGACTATTTGGGTCAGGTTTAACCCTGAAGCCGCTGAATGTTTTTATGATCAAGGTTACTAAACGTATTACAGGATTCCCCACACCCTTCTGTTTGGAAAGAGGTGGATGAATGTGTTTTTTCCATTCTCCTTGGGAAAGGGTGCCAGAATTTTGCCAATATGAAGGTTCCTTTGGCAACTCTGGCAGGAGCCTGAGCTCTGCATATAATCTGCCTTAACTGAGAAGTTTGTAGCTGTTTCCATCTCTGCTAGACAGGAGTAGCCCGTGTTGATCACTGGCCCTAGCCTGTACTTAGAGCTGGACTAAACTTTGATAATGGAACCGGCAACAGTGTGAATCCTCACAGATGGTTACAGGTTTTGTTTTGAAATCAGAACATGAGGTTCAAAAGGACCTTTTTTCTTGAAGATTGGGAACTCTTGAGAGAGAGTAATAAGTGTGGTCTAGGGATCTTCAGGAAGCTTGAAGACTCAGCTAAGTTTTATCCTTCTTTGTCTGCCCCAAAATCTGTGTTGCCATTCTGTGGGGAGAGGGACCTTCCAGGCTGCAGTTCCCTTCTTCCTCCCAGTGTTCTTGGGAGGCACAAACCTTGCCTCCACCCAGAGTTTCAAGGGTAGCTTCTACTCACTTCTCCCATCTGAACCCTATGGAAGTCAGACAAGATAGGGTCTAGAAATCCTGCAACCCTTCCATTCAGCAGTTCTCATCAATGCTTCTGCCAGTCCCATTCTTGCCACTCCCCATTCTCCTCATCCTATTCTGGGGCCTGATGTGCTCCAGGGTGTATAGCGTGGATGTGGCATCGTCCACGTTAATGAAAGGAACCCCACCGTAGTGCCCTGAGGCGTGAAGTTTGGCTAACTGTGTCCTGGGATGGCACATTCCCCTATAGCCATTCACCTTCAGAAGTACCGGTGCTTGGCATTCTTCTCGACTCAGGTTGTTATGGTGAAGTACAAATATGAAAGGCTGAAAATGATGCAGTAAAGTGCTCTGCAGCTCTTGTAAAACATATGTCTGAAAGATTCAGCAAAAGCCGACATTCTTTTAAGGCATAAGAGTTCTTATTGTCTATAGTCCTGTGTAAACAGGATCAAGCTCTTATGACAGCAGTTATCTATTGCCTTCTGATGGTGCATTTGCCATAGCTGACTGAGTTGCTACTATGAGAATAAGTTCAAACTAAACTGTTCTTCTGAACCATCAATAATCTTCTAGAAAGAAATACAAGCAGAACACATAGGTCTGCAGTTGCAAATTAAAGCTGCTCTTCCTGTTCAGATGCCTTCTAATCTGTACTGGCTAGGCTGTCGGGGTGGTGCTGAATCCGCAGAAGGGATCTACAGACTTCTCTTCCTTAGTGATTATTGTGTTTCCTTCATGTGCCATAAACAATGGTGATGCCAGAAGTCATCATTTGGGTTTCTCTTTTATAATTGTCTTTTGCATATGACTTATTTGAAATACGATATAGCTAGTTTCAGAGTAGCAGCCGTGTTAGTCTGTATTTGCAAAAAGAAAAGGAGGACTTGTGGCACTTTAGAGACTAACCAATTTATCTGAGCATAAGCTTTCGTGAGCTACAGCTTACTTCATCGGATGCATAAAGTGGAAAATACAGTGAGGAGATTTATATACACAGAGACCATGAAAAAATGGGTGTTTATCATACACATTGTAAGGAGAGTGATCACTTAAGATGAGCTGTTACCAGCAGGAGAGTGGGGTGGGGGGAGAGAAACCCTTTTGAAGTGATAATCAAGGTGGGCCATTTCCAGCACATTTCCAGGAGTTAACAAGAATGTCTGAGGAACGGGAAGGGAAATAAACAAGGGGAAATAGTTTTACTTTGTATAATGACTCAACCACTCCCAGTCTCTATTCAAGCCTAAGTTAATTGTATCCAATTTGCAAATTAATTCCAATTCAGCAGTCTCTCCTTGGAGTCTGTTTTCGAAGTTTTTTTGTTGAAGAATTGCCACTTTTAGATCAGAAATCGAGTGACCAGAGAGATTGAAGTGTTCTCCGACTGGTTTATGAATAAATGTTATATAGCTAGTGTTTTCTCTAGTTAGGTAGCTGTATAGATCTGTTAGTGATCAAACAGCACTGACTGAAGTTTCTCAAAATTCCAGATCACTACAGACTTACCCTGTGAAATACTGTTTATATATGGAGCATGGTCTTAGCATATTACGTCATTCCCCCTTCTTGGATTTGTTTCTGTTTTTTAAATCTTAACGTGTTTTGTAGTACAGCTCTCTATCCTGCTATAGTCACTGACAAAGCTACTAGGTTAATAGTGTTTGCTTCCTCCTACGCACTGAAAGGGCAGAAGGTATTGCAAAGTGATGCCTCATCTTGTGAACCAAGAAGTGGGAACGCTTGTTATAATCGCACCTGCAGTGGCTGCTACTGATCAGTGTTACTTAGCATTTATGCTGTGACTGAAAAGCTGCAAGCTTTAAATGCTCTCTTTTCTTGTATGTTGATGGAGGTGCTAGCTATGAAAGCGGTATTGTATCTGCCAGCCAAGTGTACCACGCTATGGGTCGGAACACACAGTTCTTAACCAATGTTTCAGTTGCTAAAAAGGGTGTTTATGGGCTATAAGGAGGTAAATGTTGTTTGTGTTGTTTTGTTTGTTTGAATATGGTATTACCCACCATATGTTGCATGCTTTCCAAACAGAGCAAGAACTATCCCTATCCAGAAGAGAGGACAGTCCGAAAAATGGTACAAGTACACTTTTTAATCCTGCCTTATGTATTGTTGGGTTGCTGGTCTAATGAGATTTGAGGATGGGTTGCTTTGCCTGGACATTCGTCACTAACAAGAATAAGGTGTGCTGTTGTCTGTTATCTAGTTGCAGCTCTTCTCCCCAGAGGCAAATGGTGGTGCGTTATGTACTGTGTATATGGGTGTCCTATGTACTGTAGAGCATACAAGGCCCAAGCTGCCCATGGGCAGAATATCCCTGGAAGTGTAATGGGAGTTTCACAAACTGATTGCCTGATCCAAAGCCTGTTGAAATAATGAGTGTTTTTTCCAGTGACTTCAGGGCATGGGATCAGAGCCTAACTGCTTCTAGGATTGGGTTCAGGATCTGTAATACACTTTGAGCTCTTTCGGAATCAAAAGTTATGTATGTATCATTATTTTTAATGCTTTGGTCTTGCTGTTGAGCTAATATTGAGGGATAACTGATAAATAGTTCTGAGCACTTTCCGCAGCATTTATACTCACCAAAATGTAGGATTTGCCAAGTACAGTGAGCACATAATTCATGTTCAGTTGTTTGCTAATTCCCATACTTGACTCATATTTTCCCCTTTTCATAAATCTAAGCCAGTACAATACTATGTCTGAGAATTCAAATGCATCAATGTTGGGGAGTTTGAAATAATGTTTCCCACACCAACCATAACTTGGCCACATTGCACATTTACAGTAGGGCCAAGAATTAACCGCATATAAAGTCATACAAAATAATAATTGTACAATGGTAACACCGTGGGGTCCTAGTCTTGGATGGGGACCTCATTGTGTGAGGTATTGTACAAATGCAGAATGAAAATATGATCCTTGCCCCAGAATAATTCCTGATGGCACAAGATTGCTTAGTGGTAACTCTGAATTGCATGCATTTAAATGTTCACCTGTTTTGTTGCATTAAGTCATGCCATTGAATTGGACTATATGATGTTTAGTGGTGGGAATTTATTTATTTATTTTTGCCATGTGCAAAACTGAACAGCAGAGGGAATTTTCATAAAACATTGAAAAATAATTCAGTCCAAAACAGGGATGTCACGGTTTCAGGGCTAGCTGTGTCTGTGACCCCTCTCTGGTGTGCCTGAGTGCATCTCTGTGCGCTCATCTCTTTCAAGGTGGAATTCTGTAATTCTCCTGCTTTTCAATAGGGTCTCTGGGTTATAGTCCCCGTGTGCCACTGTGATTTCTCAGCAGGTCCAACTGGCTTTGGCCCTGCAAGTCTTCCCTTTGGGAGCTTTGACCACCAGTGAATACAATGGCCAGCTCATTTTAAGAGAGCTAAGTACTGTTTAATCTTAACAGTAGGAACAGTAAAGCAGAAGAGGGGAAAAGATTTAAAGCTGCCTGTATGCATGTCTGTCTTGCCTAAGGCTTACCAACCCCTGGAAGCTTAGGAAGGCCAGGCTGCTTCAGACCTTCTTGCAGAGCCTGTGTCTTTGTCAGCTTGGTCTTCATGAACAGCCCCTGACACCTACCTCTCTCCTTGAGTGCGTCACTTTTTAATCTTTAAATCTGTCTGTTCCCAGCCTTGGCAAGACAGCTGGGTAAATCCAGGCTGAAGCCAAAGAAGTGGGATATTCACAGTTAATGTTAATCACCTTGATGTAGTTACCAGGAGATTACTTATTTAGCGGTATCGTATGGCCTTCCAGCTAGTTTCCTAACAGCCCTGCTATTAAAGCGAATCAACATATGAATGCAGTAAGCAAAGCATTCCAATAACCCCACATAATCATCCAGTAAATATTGCCATAATCTGGTGACAAACATTAGTCATAAATAATACAGAACAGCATTCTTAAATGATCGCATATCAGCCCCTTGTCCTTCACAGGGGAATTTTTTGCCAAGCTGTTAGTGGAATGAAAGGAAACCATTTTGCTTATGAAAGAAATGTTTTTCAAGCCTTTAATTACAGTGTTCACTATATCATGACAGCGCAGTTTATCATGCTTATAAAGTAAAACGGAGCCCACCTTTAGATCTGTATTCATTTTGGCTAAAGAAACAGCGATGGGAAAAGAGAGGTATTCATTTACATTTGTCCTCATCTCAGCTACCTCACCAATACATTTGAATGGACGATCATTCGATTGCACCCTCAGACTGCTGTTTTTCTGATTCTGGCACTGCAAGTGTGCAGAGACGGTGTGTGTTGTTGTATGCCCTAGAGTGTTGCACCCTATACGATGTTTTATCTAGTGAAGATTTGTTTAGCACCCACTTGGTTATTTTGACACGATTCATTTTTGTTTAAACTAAAAGAGAAAACACCGAGGGATTTGGAGATCATATCAACCCGCTTAAGAAGCTTCCAGAAATTCTGTAGACAAAGCCAGACTCAAACTAGACAGCTACAGACTAGAACACTAGCAGTAACAGTGTTTTGCTGTTTGATTGTTTCCAGTTTCTGCTAGCCAATAGGAATCTATAAAACTTATGTTGTTCTCAATTACCTATGTTCTGCAACTCATGCTGTTTAATTCTTGCATTTACTGTATTTTCAATATTTGGAAAGCCTATGAATGTGTAAAATTTGAAACAGACAGTGGTAGGGTCCAGAGTCCATTTAGCCCTGTTAGAATGTCACCAAAGGGGACCTCCAAAGCAAAGAAGGGTATTAAGTTCCCAAAGCCTAAAAGATTGTGCTGGAAAGATCATGTTTAATATCTTTTCACCTTCTAGGCCATCTGTTTAAAATGCTACAAAGGCGCATTTCTAGGTTGTGAAAAGGTAAAGAGGCTGAAGCTTGTAAAAGGTTAACAGGCTCCTGACAGCTAGGGGGTACCATATAAAATTACTGGAAGTTGAAACTAGAGAAATTCAAACTGGAAAAAAAGGCATGGACTTTTAATGGTGAGCATAATTAACCACTAGAACAGTTTACCAAGGGTCATGGTGGATTCGCTAACACTGGCAATTAAAAATTAAGATTGGATGTTTTTCTGAAAGATCTGCTCTCGGAATTATTTTGGGGGAGTTCTCTGGCCTGTGCTATATGGGAGGTCAGACTAGATGATCACAGTAGTCCCTTCTGGCCTTTGGATCTGTGAAAGTAGAAGCTAGGTAAAAGCAAGACTAAAGGGAAAGATGTTTCTCCTCCTCTCTTGGTTGGTTGACATGGGTTTCATTGCCCGGTGATTTTTTTGCTTTTGTTTTGTGACTGTCTTGTGGTTCATAGAGCAAGCCCTAAGGAAAGGCCCTTAAAAAGGCTAATGCTTTCAACTGTATTTCTCTTCCCTGGCTAGGGTAACTGCCCACCAGTTTCACAGGTGAATGATCCTGCTTGTGGATGTGGAATTGTTCATGGTCTTTATATGTAGAACAGTATGGCCAAAATTGAGTAGATTTTCATGCAAAAATACTAATAAAATAATGTCTGTATGAGGAACTTAAATCAAAGCCATAGAGCAATTTTTTTTTATCACAGATTTCTTATTGTGGCTGGAGTATGCATTGTGCAAGTTGTCTGCTGTGAAAAGACGTGGGGTCTCACGTGTTTATTGTTGTCTAAGGACTGTAGTTTGCATACTGCAATAAAGGTTAGAAGGTTTGAAACCATCAGAGGAATGAGATTCTGGAGCACAGGAGTAGTGGGGGGCAAACCACACAACTAGTTTTAAGATGGAGCTTGATAAATTTATGAACAGGATCATATGACTGGGTTGCATATGACAGCAGGGGACTGGACCTGATGAGCCAGGAGGTCCCTTGCAGCTTATGTAATATGTAAATTCTTTGATGACCTGAGACACATATATATCCTGTGTCATCTTCAGGGGTGTCTTTAACTTCTTCCTTCTTCTGCTTTAAATAGAAGATAATATGGAATGAGTTGGATTAAAATTCCTTTCTCCTTGTTTGAGTTCCAAAAGATATCACTGTCCAGCCCATCCTGTGTCTGTTCTGTTAGGGGTCAAATGGCTCTGAAAGACTATTTCCATACATTTCAAATTCACTACTGTACTTTGATGCATCATCGATATATAGTATGTGACAGGGCTTGAAGTAAAACTTTAGTCTATAAATATCTTTCCTGGTTTAATAAAGTGAAGGACGAATTCTCCGCAGACAATTATACTGAAAAAGTCACCATGCTGAAATATCCAACTTCAGCAAAATATACATAGCGGAAGCTTCAGGAGAGGAAACAAATTTGTTCTGATGGCTAGATTGTTAAAAATCCCATTTCCATTTTGTGTTGTGTAGTTATTTTTTAATGTGAACCAGTTAGGACCTGATCCTAAAAACCCACACTCATTCGAGCAATTCCATTGATGTCAAGGGAAGAAGCAATGCTCACAAAAGTGAGGGGCTGCAAAATTGGGCCTTTGTTTTGTTGCTTCACTTATCGGTGCATCTCCTCCGTGAAATGCAAAACATCTCTATTGATGTAAGATGTGGACACTCAAGGAAAACACAAGAACTCTCAGGGAACTTGAAAGGAATGAAAAATAAAATGAATTCAGCTGTATCAATTGGCCTTATCTTTGGGGACCATCTTGCAGGGTTTTTTATGTTTATGGGCTTATTCTCTTTGGGCCTTGTTCTCAATGTCCCAGTACCTTGTGTAGAGCTGGGATCAGGGGAATGTTGCCATTCTGATTTCTCATTTTGTGTTCATTTGGCACATCTGGAAGGGCAGTGAAGAATCAGGCTCTTCATGTTCTGCTCTCTGCTCTTGTCCCATTGTCCCTCTGTTCTGTTCAATGACTGCCCATTTGTTTTCTCCTAGTACACAGTCTGCATCTACTTCCCTTCCTGCAGCCAAATTCCTATTTTCTTCTTGAACCCAAGTACCTCTTGTCCTCACTACTCTCTCATGCTTGCTCTCAACTTAGCCTCCCTCCTGATCTACCTTCCACTGCTAGTCTGCCTTCATGAAGCTTGGATATTAGGAAAAACTTTTTCACTAGGAGGGTGGTGAAGCACTGGAATGCGTTATCTAGGGAGGTGGTGGAACCTCCTTCCTTTGAGGTTTTTAAGGTCAGGCTTGACAAAGCACTGGCAGGGATGATTTAGTTGTGGATTGGTCCTGCTGTGAGCAGGGGGTTGGACTAGATGGCCTCCTGAGGTCCCTTCCAACCCTGATCTTCTATGATTCTATGATTCTGAGCTGTTGCTGCATGTTTTTGTTGTTATTGGCATGATTACTGTCTACAGCCCTAGAGATCTTGGGTCAGAGGTTACCGCCCTCTTCCCTTCTGAGCCTCCATGCTAGCAGTTCTAGTCTGTAATAATTCACCTTTCTGTCTCACCAGTGCAGCTTGAGAAAGTCTGACTCAGGGAATTCTTAGTAGTAGGCCCATTCCCCTGGAAATTGTCTACTGGAAATATGTCTAAGTCCAGAAAGATTCTGGGCATCACATCTTTTTGTCCACCTACCTCTCATTCTGGAATCCTTTATATTCAACCTACAGTCTAGGTTTTCTCGGTTTCTGTTTGTTAAAGTTGTTATGGTGGGGTCGGGGGAGGAAAGGGGCCTCGTATTTTGTTGTTAGTCTATGCCTTGATGCTCATCACTGTAGTATCTGGGCGCATTCACAAGGTGTTGATTAAATGCAAAAATGTATTTATCAAAATACACTAGGGTTCTCCTTTGCCCCCTTGAGTTACCATGGTGATGGGAGTCTTCTAATTATTTAATAACTGTTGATATCCAAACACAATAAACATTTAACAAAAACAAATAAATTGTTTATGATAGGAATAACTGCATTATGCCAATCACAATGTAGTCAAAATTTTTAAAAGCTATCCGCAAAGGAAGACCTAAAGCGAAACTTTTACTAGAGAGCACTGTTATATCTTGCAAACCCCCTATAGCCTGGGACACTGCAGACAACAAAAACAGCATCTGACATGGTGTGCAACAAGTGCCACTTATTGGAGAAACAAAGAACTGCATATCAGATTGACCATTATATCAGAAATAAATCACAGGCTAGTATTGGCGAGTCGCATTCTGAGCCAGAGAAAAGAGGCAATCTGAAAAGATCAGTCATATGTGTATGGCAGAGAAAGTATTGAACAAACCGCAGCTTACTTAAGTTCCAGACTATCCAAGAGCACTAATAAAAGTCCATGTGGTTAACAATAATATACTGCATGCAACAGAAAGTGGGGAGAGGGAATACACTGGAAAGAATACACCTCTGCTCTCACAAACCAAGATGGAAAAGTACAGAAGTGATTTTGGAGAGGACAAAGGACACCTAGGTAACTAAAAGGTAAAATCCCTCTTAAGGCAAAGCCAAAAGAAACACAAACACACTCAACCATCAATCGATCTATAGTAGACAGTGATTCTGCTTTGTGACCCTCTTATCTAACCTATATACAGAGTCACTACAGAAACTAGTAAGCATATGGATTTTGGTGTCCTCAGTATGCTGATGACACCCAGCCGTACATTTTCATTTCTTCCTACTTGCCAAGCAGAAAGATGGTGTCTTCTTCTCTCAGAAATGGAGCTATGCAACCTGCTGATTCGTTTCCTGACATGTGCTCTGCCAGATGCTGCACTATCAAACCAACTAGAAATTTCAGCTAGCATAGCTTGTCAGGTTGTTTGTTACATAGTGTTTCTTGCAGAAAGCAAGGAACACCGGTGAGCCGCCATGCTCTGTACAACCGATCAGCTGTTTTCCAGATGACATCTGAGGTGTTTCTATTCACCCAGAAATGCCTAAGTGGTTTGTGTCTATCTGAGGCACCATCTCTCTTTCCATGTAATGCCGTGGCAGTTACCGGTGTCTGAGTCACCTGACCTTACAACCTCCTGGCATAATCAGAAGAAGGTTGACAGCTGGAGCTCCTCCACAAAGTGTCCTTAGCTGTGGACTTGCGTTCCTGTCTTGGCTTGCCAGAACCCAGATTTTCTGCCCTAGTGGGGGACAATGCAAGGCTCATTTGTTCTTCCAAGTTGTAATTGGAGGGGGTTAGGGAACAAGATGAGGGATGGTCAGAGAATTGTGATGAGGAGTCCCCATTGATAGGAATATTTGGTGCATGACCCTTTTTAAGGAGATCTGTTTATGATTTGTTGGCTGTATTTTGATAGTTTGGTGTGTGTTTATGTATATAATGTGCTTTGAGATAAACACAAATAAAAATACATAAACGTAAGAAGCTAGCGAAACAGATTATTCTTTCTACTCTCCATAACAAAGCACAATGCCAAATGGAAGCTGTCTTGTATTTATAGTACAATCTGAGACTTTATAAGCCACTCAGGAGATAGCAGCCTTTCTAATAAGATTAGAATAACTGTATGAATTAAAAATGGTGTATTTTAGTAGTATCTTTAGCTAATAGAAAGTTCCCCATCTCAAGGAAGAGTTGAAAAGACAACTTCTAAAATCTCTGAAAAAGGTTCACCAGTTATTGAATTCCGAGACACAAATGATTTAATTGAGCAATTGTGTCTTGTGTATGCTCTTATCATGGATTGAAATAAATTGTGCTGCTTTTCAATTTGCATAATATGCTACTTATCAAGTGCCATACAGTTCATAGCTTGCATTTCACACTCAGCAATGCACAAAATACAGCCTTAAGGCTTCCTCCTGGAAGGTGCCGAGTGCTCTTGGTTCCCCCTGATGTCAGGGAAAGTTGAGGGCACTCAGCACCATGCAGAAGTGAGCTCCAAATGTGGATTGAGATTAGAAAAATTATTCAACTCAGCGCGGTTATAAATCCAGAAAGCAATGGACAGGCATCTCCAGCACTATATAATTATATAACAGATTCTTAGTAGGGCTCTATTATTGTTCGGACTCCCTGCCCGCCTCCCATTACACTTCTGTGTGGCTACCAGAATCTTGGGCCCAAGCATGCAAGGGTAATCAGGTGCTATGGGAACACTACTTCCTCCCCTGATCCTAGGTAGGAAATGAGCGGAGCCAATGCAACTATGCTAGTGAGGTAGAGAGAAGGGAGAGAAAAATGCCTCTTTCCCACACTGCTCCTGGGGCACAGTCAACATCTCAGTGCTTTGGGATAGCTCAGTGGTTTGAGGATTGGCCTGCTAAACCCAGGATTGTGAGTTCAATCCTTGAGGGGGCCATTTAGGGATCTGGGGCAAAAATTGGGGATTGGTCCTGCTTTGAGCAGGGGGTTGGACTAGATGACCTTCTGAGATCCGTTCCAATCCTGATATTCTATGATCCTATATTCAGGAACCATATGACCCACCACTGAAATGCCACCACTTTTGGGGTGGAAGATGACAGATGTTTAAATCGTACAAAGAAGGTGAAATAAGGACAAATACCGTGTCCAAATTAAACTACCAAATAACTGTATAAATATCATAGGCCCTGTTCACAGCCAACCCCAGTCCTCTGCAAGACACGAGCAGTTCCCATTGACTTTAATGGGAGCTGTTCATTTCCTGCTGGGGAGAGAACCTAGTCATTTTTCTTAGTGAAAAGTAAATGTAATATTTGATTTTAAATATATTTTTAATATGAGTTCTGCACAGACACAAGAGCCAACCTGATTTATTTCATTTACCGCTATACTCCTCTCAACTGAATTATGTGTAATTGTGTAGACATGGTCACTTTAAATATTTTATAGGCTTGTATAATGTAAGACAGAGTGCAGCCCGTAGGGCCAGCAAGAAATATTACTATATAACTTAATTTTATTTCAGCAGTTTAATAATTCATTTTAACTGGATTATGAATATCAGCATGCACACACTTAATTTACATTCATAGTGTTGGATCAACTGTGGTTTTGCTATAGCATTTTAATAGGTGAAACGGGGAAAGAGGGGCCTCAAAACAGCCAACTTGAGTTAGCTACTGAAACGTGTGGGATAAAGTTGGGTCTCCTAGTGTTTGCTGCTATCCATGTAGGAGAAAAGTGTGACTAAGCTCCAGTGTCCTAGACAGCTGGGAAGCTGATACCAGAAGGATGTATTTGCCAGTCTTCTGTGCTTGTGTCTAGCTCTGCATTCTAGGGGGAATCTACCTGAGAGAGGCAGATGGTGGTGGTGTCATCTCCTGGAGTTTCTGCTCCACCTGAAGAGGCTGCTGTGGGGATGCCCTGGGGCCCTAATACAGGAAAGCACATAAGTACATGCCCAAGTCCATCACTGTTTAGGACATCCCTTAAAAATATACTTTAGTCTTATTGGGGGACTTTAATGGGACTTCAGCAGTCAACCTGTGGAACTCCTTGCCAGAGAATGTTGTGAAGGCCAAGACTATAACAGGGTTAAAAAAAGAATTAGATAAGTTCATGGAGGATAGGTCCATCAATGGCTATTAGCCAGGATGGGCAGGGATGGTGTCCCTAGCCTCTGTTTGCCAGAAGCTGGGAATGGGTGTCAGGGGATGGATCACTTGATGATTACCTGTTCATTCCCTCTGGGGCACTTGGCACTGGCCAGTGTCAGAAGACAGGATACTGGACGGACCTTTGGTCTGACCCACTATGGCCGTTCTTATGTTCTTATAGGTGATTAAAGAGTATTTGCCTATTAAACTGACAAGCAAGGACACGTCATGATGACTTAAGCTCATGCTTAAAGTTTAGATAGGTGCTTGAGTGTTCTCTTGAATAGGTGTGATTCCCTGAAGTGGGGCCTGACAGAAAGTGTCTTTTGCCCTCCTGGGCTACATTGGCCTTCCTGGCCAATGCTGTACTTTTTAGGCTCAGTGCTGGGGGCTCTCTGAACCTCTCCATGGATGGGAGGCTGCAGCCATCTTTCTGCTCCTGCCAGTTTAACCAGCATGCTTTGTGCCTGGGAAGCCCTGTGCTGGAGCAGGAAGAAGCCTTGCTCATTCTGGCCAAAGAGTATGTCTTCAGTGTTCTTCATTTGCAGGATGGTGGACTGACCATCCCTTCCTACCTCTCATTACCAGGACTTGGCTCTGTACAATTTTTGCAAGTAAAATAGTATATTCTCTACTTGAAGGCAAAACTGTTTTCAGATCTGGTGCAAATGAATCAGAAAAGCATCATAAATGGACAAAAAAAAAAAGAAAAGGGGTGGGGTGGGGGCAGAATGCTTTGGTGGTGGTTATTGTACTGGTTATTGTAAAATTAAATTGAAAATTAATCTTGTGTGATGACCACCTCTTTGCCTATTATGAATAACTACTCTTTTACTCTAGGCTGATCCTGCAAAGTGCTAGGTGCTTCCTCTGAACCAATAAGCATTGAGAGCGCTCAGCACCTTTACAAGATTGGTTTGTATGCTTGCAGTAGTTTATCTCTTTGAGATGGTTGCTGTAATAAAGGCGTGAGACAGAGAAATGCTAACTGGAGACTACTTCCTGGCTCCAGTAACATGACATGAGTCAGGGTTCAGAAAGGTTGATATCACTGTCATATGACAAAGGTCAGAATCCAGAGATCCTACTGGCTCCTGTTATGGTTGCTATCTCGGCAGACTGGTCTCTCCATCGTATCAGTCAGACTGTGGGCTTGTCTACACTGCAGGCAGCGGTCGATCTAAGCTACGCAATTTGACTCATGTTAGTAGCGTCACTCAAATCAATGTAGCTTAGATCTACTTACCGTGGGGTCCACACTATGCTACGGCGACGGGAGACACTCTCCCACCGATATTGCTTCCACCTCTCATTGTGGTGGAGTACAGAAATTGATGGGAGAGCGCTCTCCCATCGATTGAGCATGCCTTCACTAGACCCGCTAAATCGATGCCACTGCATCGATTGCAGCAGGGCCGATTTAGCGCGGTAGCGAAGACAAGCCCTGTGATTAGGTAGCTAGTCACACTGGATAGGTTCAGACAATATCTTGAGGTTAAAGTCTTGATCTTGAGGTTTATAATTTCTGTTAACTGGATGTACAAGTGTAATTCTAAACCACAGGAAGCTGTAGGCCACCCTTGCCCTGTTAAGATCCATTCCATGCACAAACTATAGGTTAACTATTGCAGCTCGTGTGTGACTTTTTGTCTTACTCTTGTTTCTTAAGACTTTCTCTCTCTCACTGGTTTTCTTATCACTTATGAATCTGGAAGTTCTTCCTAGATAGCACTAAAGGTCACACCATTATGAAAAAGAAATTGAGAAAGTATTACTAGATAATAATAGAAATGAGTTGCCATGCAAAAATATCTTCGGCCAGTTTCAAGGTATGTGGATGTATTTGGGAGATAGTAAAAATTATTGGAAGTTAGATGCAACATTTTTCTGGTGACTGGTTCAGGTTCTGTAGCTGGTGATCCATGTTGCTGGTTATGATATAATATGATCTGTCACAATGAGAGAAGTAGCAACACTGCATGTATAAAATGCAGTATATCCAACACTCACACTTTTGGCTAATACCTGATCTGGTTGAAGACGGTTATTTTAATCTGTTGCTAAATTGCTTTTCATAAACAATTGCCCATTTGAACAGCACTTATCTCTTCTGAATCTTGTCTACATCAGAGATTCCTAAACCACCTGGGTAGACTCCTGGAATTTGAAGTTCAAAAGACTGTATAAGCAAAACTGTTTTCTGGCCCTAGATAACCTCTACAAGGACTGTGACAATAGATTATTGTAAAGGATATTAGGAAAGTCATTCACATTAGGCTTAATTTCATGACCTGACCTTCTGTGCTTCTCTTGCCTTTCAAGATCATATATAACATAGTACTATAGTAGCTGCTGGGTTGATCTAGAATAAGAATGCCATAAACAACCTGTCCTCTCTGACTATATGTCCTACGTAAATGGCTTGTATCATGATGTAACATTAACAGAGTCAGATGTTTTTCCATCATGCTTTGATAAAGCGGAAGTCACATGCATTATTCGGAAATTGAACATTTTACAGCACATTCAATTCTAAAAATTAGTGCTCTCTGGTCTCCAAACTGTCTTCAACTATGCAGGAAATATTCCTGTATTTCCCAAGAGTGATAGAACTTGATATAATGCAATTTAATACTCTGTTTTACTTGGAATAGGTGTCCAGATTCTGCAGCAGTTTCTTTCATTTCTCTGAAATGATCAAAGCTGCCTCATGAGAACTGAAGTGTAATAGCTCTAACCAGAAGAACCTCAGTTAAAGAAAGGTGAGGGAGTTAAAGTGACATAAATCAGCATGAGTTATTGTAGCTCAGCTTCCTGGTTTCTGGGAGCTTTTTTACTCAGAAGAGCCGAACTGCTCTGCTACACAATCTTCTTGGGCTACAGCTTCTGTTCTGGTTTCCTGGGGGGGAGACGTTCCACTTTTGCCTCCAATGCCATTTAGAAAACTCTCTGTTCTGGAGCTAGTTTTTTAAATCTTTTTGGCCTTCCGTATAAGGCATCTAGTCCTCTAAATAAGGCAGATCTGAGATCCTGCTTAAATCACTTAGCTTCCCTTCCTGAACTTCCCTCTCTGTAATACAGGGCTATTACCAGATACCTAGAATGCTTTGTAAGCACTGTATGTTCCTAACATCATATGAGAGTGGTAGAGAGAAGGCAGTTTCCCAAGTAATAGTGTAACTTTCTGGTTTAAAAGCAAGCAAGATAGAGACAATTGGAGTAAAGTGAAGGCCTAAGAAGGTCATAGATATATTCTGTGGGGTTGGACCTTTCTGATACTAGACAACACATGTAGACTTGCACACGGAAAGAGTTGGTTCAATGCCATGCGACACTCCCAAGTAACTTTAAGATACATTTTGTAGAGTCAAAGGGAATCAAGATGATAACAATTCAGAAGGCAGCTGGTCATGTGACCAGGTCAGAGGTCACTCCAGAGCTGCCTGTAACTAAATAAATCTGTATTTACTAACACTGTGGAGCTTGCCAATGAGCTGGATGTTGATGCTGGAAAGATCTGATACTCGCATGTGGTGTGCTGGCCTACAACGTGGCCAGAGGAATGAAATCTACTTCTAGATAGGGCATCTGTCCCTTTTGCATCCAGTACGGTGCCTGAGATTCCTACTGCCAGGAAAATATTAATAGGGTGCGTGCTCTATTTTGAAAATTGGGATCCAGTAATATGTTATTACTTCCCAGATGTGCCTCTTAATATATTCTCCTTCCAGCTTGCCCTAAAGCCTTTGTGGCTAGGTAACGCCCACATGACTCCCCAATATTTTGGTCCTCAGCAAAACTTTACCTGAGGCCTGTGGGAGTTTTGTTGAGGAAGGTTGTTAGAATCTGGACCTGGGAGGCTTGTAGGAGTGAAGACTGCAGTATCAGGCTTAATCAGTAAACATATCTGCTCTGTGTGAGGCACAGAGCAATATTCTCTCAATCTCACGGCAGTACACCGCTTCAGCCTTCCGCTCTCACAGCGTGTGTGGATTGGAATTTTCTGTGACATCAGTGAGAAGCCCACATACTTGGGGAAAGTCACATACCAGCTTTGAGTAGTGCTGGGAAGATCTAGGAGGAGAATTTAGTTCCAAGTAGCCAATTTTTCATGCCACAAGCGTCCCTTTTTGGAAACGACTATAATTAAAAAATTGTCCTTTCTCTAGATCTATTGAGCAGGTCTTTGAGAATATTTGAGCTGTATTGGTTAGCTCTGATTCAGCATAAAGTTAACATGTTAGTGTTTGTGTTTTCTAATTAGCTCTCTGAATAATAAAGTTTCTGGTGCGACTACTCCACATCTGAGTGCATAAGAACATAAGAACAGCCATACGGGGTCAGACCAACGGTCCATCAAGCCCAGTATCCTGTTTTCCAGTAGTGACCAGTGCCAGTTGCTTCAGAGGGAATGAACAGAACAGGTAATCATCAAGTGATCCATCCCCTGTTACCCCTTCTCAGCTTCTGGCAAACAGAGGCTAGGGACACCTCCTGCAGAACTTACTGTTGGCAAATACTTGCTTAAAATCCTTTGTTCTTGCAAACACTTATGCCAGCAAACTCATTGTCTAGAAAACTTACAGAAAGTGAACACACAAGAAGTAAAAATGCAGCCAAAGCAAATTAAATGATTTTATTTGAGCAAATATTCATAGAACACATTTTGATGTATTTGCCCTGCTTTGCATGGGACTGCAATTTGCTGCATTATTGGGAACAATCTTAAGATTGAGAAGTAGGAACTCCTATGTTATCATTCATTGGCAGAGCAGGAATTGTGTGAAATAAATCAGTTCCCATCTTGTGCCTCAGTTTCCAAATTTGTAAGTGGGGTATAACAATACTTTCTCAAACGACTGGTGGGAGGAATGTAAGCACTATAAATGGAGAATGATCAATTACTGGTGAACAGCGTAGTAATACACCATTTCCTTTAAGGGATTACATCTCTTTATGTGCGTGCTGCTGTGCTTTTAGAAAAGAGCAGGCAATCATGAATTCAGCATTTTCCTGACGACTCCTGGCTTTTTGAGTTATCATTACCTTATTTAAAAAGACATGGAAGAAAGGGTATCAAAAGCTTCTAGCTTATAATTCAGTATGGTTTTTTAAAACTAAATAAATCTGTATTTACTAAATAGTAAACATCAGTATAGAGCCAAGCCAGAGCTGGAAACAGCAGAGTGATTTCGCTAGCTAGTTTTATCACAAGAAAACCTGCAGTTCGCATACATTTTGCAGTGTGTGTAGTTAGAACAGTCTGAACAGCTCTGCAATGACAGAAGCTTTGTACCTGAATCAACAAGAAGTATGAGCCAGTATTTAGATGTAGACTTCTTTGCTCTATTTCTAGAAATCTCAAGGCCACAGAAATTTAATAATCTGTGCATAACTAAAGGCTTATCAAAGATGGGGTATTGCAATTCCTGTTGCTTTGAACTGAAAGCTTCTTGATTCAACAGAAGAATTGCAACTGCATAATTGGTTATATAATGAGTACTGCTTATAATAATGTTGCTCACAGTTTAGTATAATCAAGTGCCTTATGTTGCACTTGAATTTGGGCAGAGCGGTGACATGTTATATAAAAGCACCCTCCACAGCTAAATCTAGGAGACAGCAAATTTTTATAAGGTTGAGGGAAGCTATTACACAAAGACAAATATTTGCCTGATATAATCAAACTTCTCTTTTAAACGAGAACAATGGCGGGAGGAGAATAACTGTGGATCTGGGTAATTTTTGTGCTAAATTTGCAATAGTGTTTTGCAGGGCTATGGCCAGATTTGGTAATCTGATTTGACGACCAGTACAAGGGAGAGAGAGATTTATGGCAGGCTTGCATTTCAGACCTACCCTCAAACTGACAGCATGGGCTGCATCATTAAGCCTAGGCAAGAAATTAATCCAGTGCAACAGATTGCTTTAAAATTGATCTTTAAGGCACGAATATGCCTTAGTGGCAGGAGCCTGCACTGGGGGCAGTGCAGAGTTCTTCAGACCATGGGAGCTCTCGAGGGAGTTACTGCAGCTAAAGCTGGGCAAATAACTTGTTTTTCAGTTCCCTGACTGTTCCGGGGGGGGGGGGGGGAGGGAATTGGTTTGGGTCAAAACTGAAATTGAAAAATTTGGAATTTTTCAGTGAATCAACAACGTTCATTTTGGGTTGACCCAAAACACTTTGTTTCTGGGCATTTTGAAAGGGCTAGACTCACAAGGTAGCTGCTCCCCTTAAAGCAGTGGTTCTCAAACTTTTGTACTGGTGACCTCTTTCATATAGCAAGCCTCTGAGTGTGACCCCTCCCCTTATAAATGAAAAACACTTTTTTATATATTTAACACCATTATAAATGCTGGATGCAAAGTGGGGTTTGGGGTGGAGGCTGACAGCTCGCGACCCCCCCATGTAATAACCTTGCGACCCCCTGAGGGGTCCCAACCCCCAGTTTGAGAACCCCTGCCTTAGAGCTTTTAGCCCAGTGGTTAGGACACGTACTTCTGTGAGGTTGGAGACCCCACTTCAGATTCCTGCTTCACACCAGGCTGAAGGGGGAACTGAACCCCCGGTTTCCCATGAGTGAGTGCCCTGGCCACTGGGCTAAAAGTTATAAATGGCACGCTGACCCCTCCTCTGGCTGTTTTGTCTAGGGTGGATTTTTATTTAATTCTTTTGGGGGCCAAAACTATTGGGAAGATGTGTCAAATTCATGAATAGTTTTGTGTTGACCAAAACCGCGCTTTTTGGTGAATAAATTATTTAGCCAAAAAATTCTGCTCAGGTCTAATGGCAGCATCCACACTCTATGCACTCAGGCAGCTTCACTGGCTACTTCAAAGGCATGACCACTCACTGCCTTCCCCCGCTTCCAATTTCCATGTGGAACCTTTGCCCGCCCTGAACATAAGGTCTCCCAAGGTGCCCAACCCTGGCACACCAGGCTCAAGAGGTGGAGGAGAGGCTCCTGGCAACCTCTGTCTCCTTTGTACACCCACACAGGGGCTGTGCGCAATCTGGCCCATAAGATAAAAGCTGAAAAAGAAGCAGGAGAACAAATATATTTTATGTTCAGTATTGACATGGGTACACTGAACACGCTGAGCTGAATACTAGCTTCCGTATTTGAATTTCCTGTTCTTTCAGATGCAGACCGTGCCATGATTATGTATGCCTTTGTCATGACATATTTGGCTCTGCATCTCCAAATCATTCAGAGATTGTAGCCAGTGGAGAACGTGGCGATCTGTTTATTAAGCTACGTTACTTGCCAAGAGCACATTATATTAGAGCTCTGTGATCCTTGTGTGCTACCCATTGATTTCTGAGTGAAGTTTAATGTGTTGGCTTTGATCAGTGCAGATGTGAACAATTTGGGTCCTAACTATGAAGGGAATTGTAATATTGCAGCAGCAGTGATCATCCAAGATACTGAAGCCAACATCCTGCTCCTGTTATAATCTGGTGGGGCTGGTGGCAGGGCATTCTCCAATATGCATCCTTCCCTTTAGAACTCTGATTTGATGGCCTTCATGATATATTGCATGAATCACCTGTGCTAAGTTTTTCCTGGATCGGGGCACTGAGGGATAGATGGACGGAAAGCTAGGGTAGAAGTTGAGCCTGCAACAGGTTTAATTCTGTTTATTTTATTGATTTGTCTCTTTTTCTGTATATATGTAGGTAAGGTTTCTGTGGTAAGTTTTGTGTATTAAACCATGTGCTGCAACTGGACCATGAGACTAGAGTAATTTGTAAGATCAAAATAAACTGACCAACCATATGACTAGTCTCAAGGTGGGAAAATGTCTCTGCATATTTCTCAAGCAACATTTCAGAAAGCATTTGGCACTTCAGTCATACAGAAAATAGAGGAACTAGATGGGAAATAAAATGTTTTTCATGAAAGCTATTCAAAATATATTTCCCTATTTTTCATTGAAATGTCAAAATCCTGAACTGACTCTTTTATATAAAAGATCTAAGAGCCCAGACTCACAGCTTCGAAAGTTAATCTCCTATTTCATAGGAGTCACAGAGCATAATTTATTTTTAATTCAGTTTTGGTACCCATGTTTGAAGAAAGCTTTTTTTATAGTTTAAGATCAAGGGTCTAATGTTACATTCACTGAACACCAGTTACTTCTAATGACTCATAGATTTTTAAGACCGTAAATGATCACCTAGACTGATTTACTGCATAACACAGGCCATAGAAATTCACCATTGACTCCTGTGTCAAGCCTGTAATTTCTGGTTATACTAGAGCAGACCTTTTTAGAAAGACATTGTAATTAGTGGAAAATCTGAGTGTGCCAGGAAGGCAGATCTGGGCCTTCTAAATGGAATGGGAGAATGTATGAGGAATGATGGACAAGTTGGGGATTGTTTAGTCTCATGAGAAAAAGATTGAGGTGTGACACCATAGAAGTATTTGAACAAACAGTTATACATTTAAACATGATCTGTTGAGGTCACAGGACACACTTGAATCTAGGGGATGAAAAAAAGTACATGATGTAAAAAGAAGTTAAGGAGGTAGGCATTTTACAGAGAGTAGTGAATGTATGAAATGCTTACTAGCCTACATTTACTTTTAAATGTATGTATTTTATTTTTAAAATAAAACTCAGTGTTCACTTAGAAGAGTCAAATAGTATCCGTGTATGTAACAAAAATTGCATGTGTATGTAGAATTGAATTAGTTAAAAGGGAAGAGGTCAGTTGTTCTTTGGAAGTAACCAAGAGGCCAGGGGAGAATTTTTCATTGATGCTTTCCCTCCAGTGTGATTGTGGGAGAATTTTTCTCTCTTTTCTTACAGAATTTTCTTTTTAAAAAGGCTTTAAAGTTCTTAGTTTTCAAAGTGGAAGATACAGCTGTCAGTATAGTCACCACACAGACTGAGGCCTCTAGCTTTCCATCCCTACACAATTATGTAAAAATCTCATAGTAAACATTATTCATCTTTATTATACAGAGAGGGGTATTTAGGTTTGGGCAAACTTCAAAAGAGGCAGTGTAGACTAAACAAGGATTGTGAGCAGCAGCTCTTGGATCTAATTTGGCCTCTTTCCCTGATCAAGTCATTTAACCTTCTATGACTCAGATTCTCCATCTTTATTTGAGGATAATAATGTTGACTCAGTAGTTAGAGTTAATTTTAATGTTTGTACAGCACTTGGAACGTGTAAAATGCTATGTAAATGCTAAGGACTTATTCATTTATTGCATGGCTTAGAGGAGTAGTTGGCTTGAACAGCAATCAGAAGTCTGGAATGCTTATCATAACCCTCTCCAAATTATCTAGCCCCCTTGAGTCTATGAAAATGAATGTGGTTTGTGAAGGATATCTAGTACTTCTGAATCGGGGAACAAATCCTGCTCACCTCATTCACTCAAATAGTTCCACTGAAATCAGCAGGATTACTTGGGTCAGTAAGATGGTCTCCAGTCAGGCCACAAATTCTGTAAGAACCACTTCCTGTAGTTTTGGCATGTTCAATTAGAGCACCAGCCAAAATCAGGAAGAGTGGATGAAAAATTCCCTGAAATGCTGTGCCCTTCCCTGCAGTCTATACACAGACGGGCCTTTTTGTGTGTCTTGAAACATAAATAGTGAGAAGTATACTTCTGCCAGTCCTTGGCACTCTTGCATCTCTTCTCCTCCCCTCAGTGCCCCCCCCCAAACACACACTCTCACTTTCCTTATGGCCCTTCCAACTTGCTGCTATTTGTGTTACTGTGAAGTGTTGTTCTTTTTGCTTAGGGTGAAGACCTTAACAAGTCATTGTAAATAGCACTGCCCTTTTACATTAATGGCAGAATGATTTGCTAGGATTGCCACTACTTAGCCTGCCTGAAACAAGCTTCTGGCATTATAATTACTTAGTCTGTCATTAAATCCGCGTTAATACGATATTGTATTGGGTGTCTAGCTGAAGAGACATCACTATTTGCGGTAAAGTTGGTCAGGAATTTTCAGTCAGAATGACTGTATGATGAAAAATGCAGTTGTCACAAAATTGAAATTTTCCACGGTAAAACACTGATTTTTGTGGGAAGAGTCTTCTTGCCATTCTTCAGGGCTAGATTCGAGTCTCTCCGTTTTTATTTTAATTAAAATGAAAATTTTGGATTTGGTTCAAAATTCTCCCCTTCCTGGGTTTTGCCGGTATTCTTAAATAACAGAACCCTGAGACTGGACTGGAGTTGCAAATGTAAACCATAGCCTGAATACCTCTTGGACTGGCTTTTTCACGGGAGTTCTCCTGTCCTTCTTTTTTAGACCTCTCTTCCCTCAGAGAGGGATTCTCGGCCTTTAATACGTCTGAGTTGGTGCTACTGAGACCAACCTGTTTGGAGTGCTAAAATGAGTCAGCAGAATAGTTGATGAGCTGTAGCTCACAAAAGCTTGTGCTCAAATAAATTGGCTAGTCTCTAAGGTGCCACAAGTCCTCCTTTTCTTTTTGTGAATACAGACTAACACAGCTGCTATTGTGAAACCAGAATAGTTCTGGATATCAATTCAGGTTCCTAAATCCTGACATCTAATCACAGAGACCTAAATGTGTATACATGTTAAAATAGGGATTTCCTGTTTTGGAGGACTATGGTGCACATTGTGGGCCATATTTCTTGCTACTTACACCCCATCTCTACAACCATCTCTAAGCTAAAACGTAGCCTCTAGGATGTGGAAGTTGTGTTTTGAAGGTCATAGATAATATACTTGAATGAGGCTGGCTGAAGAAGAATGCTTAGATCCAATATAGCCTTTTGATGGATTTGGGGCACAAAATACATGTCCCTAATAACAGGTTCTCTATTCAGGTGGCTATGTAAAATGTATAATATATGAGATTGGTGACTCACGTACATAAGGATATGCAGACATTATTTAATGTCAAAATACAGACAAGTATAAGAGCAAAGACAGAGAAGATAGATACATATAGCAAGAGTATTCCCACTATCTTGTGCATACTCTTGGAAACCCACAGGAATAGTAAGTGGAGCAGCACCATTAGTGGATGTGACATTCAGTTTCCACAATCTTAGCATCCTGGTTTACCCAACCAGGGGTTGGGCTGCCAAGCTTTTATAACCCTACTTTCCATGCATATCTCCTCTCATATCTGAGATCATTTTTGACTTGGTCCCTTACCCATGATTGTTATTCCGTGGGACCGTAGTTAGGGATCCAACTGTTGTCCTAGGCGATCTGCATACGTATGTTTCACAGTGGTGTTTTGATACATAAATGCGGTTTTGCTCCTTGGTTAGAGATACCAAAAAACCCCTACAAGTCTATTATTCTAAGCTTAGTCTGTTCCTTGGTGGTTTACTTGTTTATCACAAGATACATACTGCTACATCTTATAACCTTAGGTCAAGCATTCATGCTAAGTATTTAGGCTTTATGCTAACTGATTAGGCCTTCTAGGCTCTATTAGGCCTCAAAGTTGTTGTCAAGCCAATTTCCACTA
Source organism: Lepidochelys olivacea (assembly GCF_965140295.1). NCBI lineage: Eukaryota > Metazoa > Chordata > Testudines > Cheloniidae > Lepidochelys > Lepidochelys olivacea. The sequence goes on from NC_140419.1 coordinate 96,935,001, forward strand.
TTTGGACATTTTTGTTCTTTCGTACTTGCCTTGCAGCTTCAATACCATCATCTTTAAGGATCTTAATTTTCTCTGACATATAGATTGTAGTTGAAATATAAACATAAACCTTCCAAGATCAGGTCATGGGTCAACACCAATTAAAAAACAAATATAACCATGCAGAAACACTTTGTTACCCTTTCATAAAAGGATGCCTTGGGAGATTTTACTGAAGGATTCTTGCAGTACCTTATGCAATAAGTGGAAGAGAATGCACCAGTTCGTCTGAACTGAAGGCAAATTGAATAAAAGTTATATCACCAGGGTCAGGTGCCTAGATAGCTCATCGGCTGGATCACCATGTGTTAGACTCTGGAGCAACTTCTAAATTGCCATCGCACCAACTACCAGTTGAGCTGGGTGAGAAGCTTGGTGCTGAAGCTATTTTATATTTTGTCATCTGGATCCTGCAGTAGACAGATTCCTGCAGAATCCATTTGTGCGATACCGTCCATTCCTTTCTTCTATCCCGATCTGCCAGAAGAGGCAGGCAATGAAGTAGAAAAGGGGAGTTTTGATCCTTGTATGGAACTGCATGTAAAACATTTATTACTATAAAATGTACTTTTCAGATGTGCTTCAAATAATTAGTAATCGCTAAGATGACAATAGTGGATACAATCTTAAAGTCTTTACAGAGGTGAAACTTTCTTTGAAGTCCTGTTTAATTGAATTAAATTAAGAACGATTTCAGGATTTGGCCCATTAATTTGGCACTTAAGCAACACCCACTAAAAGTATTTACAGAGAATAGGAAGTATTTTCATCCCAATTTTACAGGTGGGGAAACTGAGGAACAGAGAGCTTAAAACTGCCTAAAGTCACAGTGAGATGGTTTGGGAATAAATAACATCCCAAGTTTCCTCACTGCTGCCCCCTGCTCTAAAGCATCGATAATACTTTCTCCTTCTGTAGCTTTCCAAAACTTCTTTGAGATAATTATAAATATAAAATGAAAAAGTAAGGATAATGCAGTGAGATTGATTTAAAAACTGTCTTTTAAAAGGATGTCTTTAATAAAATAACTGACATCCCAAATGAGCAGCAAGAACTATGAGTACCTGCAGTTAACGAAGTTAATTTCACTTTATTTGAAAGAAAAAAAAATCATATTAATAGTGCTGTTGCTGGGGATGTTCATTAAGAGCCCCGAATTAATGCCCGTTGAACTGAATGGGAATTTTTCCATTGACCTCAATGGGTTTTGCATAAGGTCCTGCGTTCTTTTATTATTCAGTATAAATCCCAGTGAGTTGTGAAATGTAGAAAAATCTTGCAACAGGCCAATAAATGTTTTGGCGAAGCATTATTTAGAAAAACTCACTTCAATTTGACAGATATAAGTTTTATATAACGGGGTGCATGCGTGCGTGTGTGTTTAATTTTGTGGTGTATTGTGAAAGGCAAAGTTTTGTGTCTGCCTTCCACTCCTGAAAAATCTGCCATCTCCTCAAAAGAGAGCTCGTGTCGCATAATCCCAGCTTCTCTAATACGGTTGGATCCCTTTGAATGTGCACCAACCTACTTCTCCTCCAGATCCAAGCTTTTGTCGTTGTACATATGAAGCAAGTTTGATCAGCTATGTCAATATCCTGCCTGCTCACAAACAGCCAAGTTTAAAAATAAACCAGCTCAGCTCTGTCAAGATGTGAGGATACCTGCAATCAATGACATTAGAAAAGTGTAATCCCTTTAAATGGTCAAACATAGCTCAGCTTATCAGGGCCCCTTCATATGGCTCAAAGAACCATACTTTGGAGTTCTAAATTGGAAAGGGCAAGTCAGTCTGAACTGTGTCTACATCATCTAAAGGTTTTCAGGATGTGTATTTATTTTTAAGATATCTTATCTAGGTACTGTATATGGTCCCTGTGGTGGAGCGGTGCCCCACCCCAATGCCAGATTGGGCTACAACAGGCCAGAGCGGCTGTGCAAGGTGGCAGCCAATCAAGGAAGGCCTGTTAGAGAGCCAATCAGGGCCAGTACTACAGCCAGCCAATCAGGGCTAGGCTAGGCCCTATATAAAGGCTTCCCAGCACGGGAGCACGCACTCTCTCCCAGGGCTTCAGAGGGTGAAGGTCTGTCTCCTGTGTGAGGAGACTAGCACCCGGGACAACGCAGTGCTGGGCAGGCAGTGGGAGCAGAAGGGAACTCCTGCCCAGTACCTGCCGGGCTGCAGGCCCTGAGAAAAAGGGCCTAGCCAGTGCAAAGGGGCCGAAGGAGAAATGGCCCAGGGAGAGAGACGGATGAAGGGAGAGAAGGAGGGCAGGCAGGAAGGCTGCTGCCAAAGGGTCCCTGGGTCGGGACCCAGAGTAGAGGGCGGGCCTGGGTCCCCGCCTTCTCCCTTGCACTTCCACCTGGCCGTTTGGAGTGGCCATGATGGACTGCACCAGAACCCTGCCAAAAGGGGTTAGACTTTGGGGTGTGGTTGGCTATTGTTGCTGGGGCAAAGAGAAGGACTGCTGATAACACCAAACCCCCAGAAGGGGGTGAGACCGGAGCAGTGGGCACTGCCGGAGGGCAGTGTCCTGAAGAGGATGCCGCAAGCTGGGAGCAATGCGGGTTGAGACGCCAATCTAGGGCGAGAGATGGTGCTCTGCATGAACTGAGCTAATTCCCAGAGTGAACAGCAGGAGGCGCTGCGGTGGTGAGTCCCAACCCTGTTACAGTCCCCATCACTGCATCAAAGTGCCTCGCAAATTTATCCTTTTGACATCTCTGTAAGGTAGGGAAGTGTTACCCTCTTCTTATGGAGGATGAAGTGAGGTTAAATTACTTGCAGAATGTCACACAGGAAGTCAGTGGTGGAACTGGGAATTGAACCCAGGTACCCAGTGTTACACACCAGTGTGGGAACCACAAGTCTATCCTTCTTCCTCGTATTAGATAGCTCATCTTTCTCCAGCTGAACACTTCTTTTCCAAATTTAGCTTTTATTTGGTTTCTAAGAGATGCTTTGGATCAGATCTATTTTTATTTCCACTGCCTTCCTACTCATCCAACAGGACCACAGTGTAAATGTGGAGTCTTTGCTTCTTAACTGAATTAAAAACTGTGAGTGACTAGAACAGTCTTAAGACCATCAATGTTCTTCTATAACAAAAACACTTTGTGGGATAATGCCACTTTAGTTTGCCTCCAGCATGTTGTTATGCAAAATAAATAAATGAGCCTATTGTCTTCTGTTGTTGGGATGTGGAACAGTTGTTTGTAGCTTGTCGATTGGTAGAATAAATCCAGCCCCAGATGTCTAGATTAGAGTCTAAATTTACAGTCTTGGATTACCACAAAAGTCATGGATTATAAAAAATGAGAGTCTCCCTTCACAAACGCCTCTTTGTTGTTTTTCCTTTCAGTGTTCTAGATGCTCATTTGCATGGAAAATTTTATAAATATGGCATCTGCTGCCTGTGATTTTGGAAATTGCTGCTATTTTGTCAATGGCTTCTTTGCAGATTGCACAAATTAATTTGTCTGCTCATTTGACTAGCTCTTTCAAGGTATTCTAGCTACTTTTGCTGAATGACATTGCTGTCCAATTACAGCACTAGAGAGAGATGGCTACTATCTTCTGACCACCAGTAATCTTTCTTCAAGAATTCTGAGTCTATGGGTATGTCTACACTATGGAATAAGGTCGAATTTATAGAAGTCGGTCTTTTAGAAATCGGTTTTATATATTCGAGTGTGTGTGTCCCCACAGAAAATGCTCTAAGTGCATTAAGTGCATTAACTCGGCGGAGCGCTTCCACAGTACCGAGGCTAGAGTTGACTTCCGGAGTGTTGCACTGTGGGTAGCTATCCCACAGTTCCCGCAGTCTCCGCTGCCCATTGGAATTCTGGGTTGAGATCCCAATGCCTGATGGGGCTAAAACATTGTCGCGGGTGGTTCTGGGTACATATCATCAGGCCCCCGTTCCGTCCCTCCCTCCGTGAAAGCAAGGGCAGACAATCGTTTCACGCCTTTTTTCCTGAGTTACCTGTGCAGACGCCATACCACGGCAAGCATGGAGCCCGCTCAGCTCACTTTGGCAATTAGGAGCACATTAAACACCACACGCATTATCCAGCAGTATATGCAGCACCAGAACCTGGCAGAGCGATACCGGGCGAGGAGGTGACGTCAGCGCAGTCACGTGAGTGATCAGGACATGGACACAGATTTCTCTGAAAGCATGGGCCCTGCCAATGCATGCATCATGGTGCTAATGGGGCAGGTTCATGGAACGCCGATTCTGGGCTTGGGAAACAAGCACAGACTGGTGGGACCACATAGCGTTGCAGGTCTGGGACGATTCCCAGTGGCTGCGAAACTTTTGCATGCGTAAGGGCACTTTCATGGAACTTTGTGACTTGCTTTCCCCTGCCCTGAAGTGCATGAATACCAAGATGAGAGCAGCCCTCACAGTTGAGAAGCGAGTGGCGATAGCCCTGTGGAAGCTTGCAATGCCAGACAGCTACCGGTCGGTTGGGAATCAATTTGGAGTGGGCAAATCTACTGTTGGGGCTGCTGTGATGCAAGTAGCCCACGCAATCAAAGATCTGCTAATATCAAGGGTAGTGACCCTGGGAAATGTGCAGGTCATAGTGGATGGCTTTGCTGCAATGGGATTCCCTAACTGTGGTGGGGCTATAGACGGAACCCATATCCCTATCTTGGCACCGGAGCACCAAGCCGCCGAGTACATAAACCGCAAGGGGTACTTTTCAATAGTGCTGCAAGCCCTGGTGGATCATAAGGGACATTTCACCAACATCAACATGGGATGGCCGGGAAAGGTACATGACACTCGCATCTTCAGGAACTCTGGTCTGTTTCAAAAGCTGCAGGAAGGGACTTTATTCCCAGACCAGAAAATAACTGTTGGGGAGGTTGAAATGCCTATATGTATCCTTGGGGACCCAGCCTACCCCTTAATGCCATGGCTCATGAAGCCGTACACAGGCAGCCTGTCAGGAGCTGTTCAACTACAGGCTGAGCAAGTGCAGAATGGTGGTAGAATGTGCATTTGGACGTTTAAAGGCGCGCTGGCGCAGTTTACTGACTCACTTAGACCTCAGCGAAACCAATATTCCCACTGTTATTACTGCTTGCTGGGTGCTCCACAATATCTGTGAGAGTAAGGGGGAGACATTTATGGTGGGGTGGGAGGTTGAGGCAAATCGCCTGGCTGCTGGTTACGTGCAGCCAGACGCCAGGGCGGTTAGAAGAGCACAGGAGGGCGCGGTACGGCTCAGAGAAGCTTTGAAAACCAGTTTCATGACTGGCCAGGCTACAGTGTGAAAGTTCTGTTTGTTTCTCCTTGATGAAACCCCCCGCCCCTTGGTTCACTCTACTTCCCTGTAAGCTAACCACCCTCCCCTCCTCCCTTCGATCACCGCTTGCAGAGGCAATAAAGTCATTGTTGCTTCACAGTCATGCATTCTTTATTCATTCATCACACAAATAGGGGGATGACTACCAAGGTAGCCCAGGAGGGGTGGTGGAGGAGGGAAGGAAAATGCCACACAGAGCTTTAAAAGTTTACAACTTTACAATTTATTGAATGCCAGCCTTCTTTTTTTTGGGCAATCCTCTGTGGTGGAGTGGCTGGTTGGCCGGTGGCCCCCACACCGCGTTCTTGGGCGTCTGGGTGTGGAGGCTATGGAACTTGGGGAGGAGGGCGGTTGGTTACACAGGGGCTGTAGTGGCAGTCTGTGCTCCAGCTGCCTTTGCTGCAGCTCAACCATACACTGGAGCATACTGGTTTGATCCTCCAGCAGCCTCAGCATTGAATCCTGCCTCCTCTCATCATGCTGCCGCCACATTTGTGCTTCAGCCCTGTCTTCAGCCCGCCACTTACTCTCTTCAGCCCGCCACCTCTCCTCCCGGTCATTTTGTGCTTTCCTGCACTCTGACATTATTTGCCTCCACACATTCGTCTGTGCTCCATCAGTGTGGGAGGACAGCATGAGCTCAGAGAACATTTCATCACGAGTGCGTTTTTTTTTCTTTCTAATCTTCACTAGCCTCTGGGAAGGAGAAGATCCTGTGATCATTGAAACACATGCAGCTGGTGGAGGAAAAAAAAGGGACAGCGGTATTTAAAAAGACACATTTTATAAAACAGTGGCTACAGTCTTTCAGGGTAAACCTTGTTGTTAACATTACATACATAGCACATGTGTTTTCGTTACAAGGTCGCATTTTGCCTCCCCCCACCGCGTGGCTACCCCCTCAACCCTCCCCCCTCCCCGTGGCTAACAGCAGGGAACATTTCTGTTCAGCCACAGGCAAACAGCCCAGCAGGAATGGGCTCCTCTGAATGTCCCCTGAAGAAAAGCACCCTATTTCAACCAGGAGACCATGAATGATATCACTCTCCTGAGGATAACACAGAGAGATAAAGAACGGATGTTGTTTGAATGCCAGCAAACATATACTGCAATGCTTTGTTGTACAATGATTCCCGCGTATGTGTTACTGGCCTGGAGTGGTAAAGTGTCCTACCATGGAGGACGCAATAAGGCTGCCCTCCCCAGAAACCTTTTGCAAAGGCTTTGGGAGTACATCCAGGAGAGCTGCGAATGCCAGGGCAAAGTAATCCTTTCACATGCTTGCTTTTAAACCATGTATAGTATTTTAAAAGGTACACTCACCGGAGGTCCCTTCTCCGCCTGCCGGGTCCAGGAGGCAGCCTTGGGTGGGTTCGCGGGGGTACTGGCTCCAGGTCCAGGGTGAGAAACAGTTCCTGGCTGTTGGGAAAACCGGTTTCTCCGCTTGCTTGCTGTGAGCTATCTACAACCTCATAATCATCAATCTTCAATCTTCTTCTTCTTCTTCCCCAAAACCTGCTTCCGTGTTGCCTCCATCTCCATTGAAGGAGTCAAACAACACGGCTGGGGTAGTGGTGGCTGAACCCCCTAAAATGGCATGCAGCTCATCATAGAAGCGGCATGTTTGGGGCTCTGACCCGGAGCAGCCGTTCGCCCCTCTGGTTTTCTGGTAGGCTTGCCTCAGCTCCTTAAGTTTCACGCGCCACTGCTTCGGATCCTTGTTATGGCCTCTGTCCTTCATGCCCTGGGAGATTTTGACAAAGGTTTTGGCATTTCGAAAACTGGAAAGGAGTTCTGATAGCACGGATTCCTCTCCCCATACAGCGATCAGATCCCGTACCTCCCGTTCAGTCCATGCTGGAGCTCTTTTGCGATTCTGGGACTCCATCATGGTCACCTGTGCTGATGAGCTCTGCATGGTCACCTGCAGCTTGCCACGCTGGCCAAACAGGAAATGAGATTCAAAAGTTCGCGGGCCTTTTCCTGTCTACCTGGCTAGTGCATCTAAGTTGAGAGTGCTGCCCAGAGCGGTCACAATGGAGCACTCTGGGATAACTCCCGGAGGCCAATACCGTCGAATTGTGTCCACAGTACCCCAAATTCGACCCGGCAAGGTCGATTTAAGCACTAATCCACTTGTCAGGGGTGGAGTAAGGAAATCGATTTTAAGAGCCTTTTAAGTCGAAATAAAGGGCTTTATTGTGTGGACGGGTGCAGGTTTACATCGATTTAACGCTGCTAAATTCGACCTAAAGTCCTAGTGTAGACCAGGGCTAAGGTATTATCCAGAATCTGATAAGGAAGCCAGTTGAATTTCTTTGTCTCTGGTAATGCTGCAAGGAAACAAGGGGCAGGTGAATCTCCTGCAATGATAGACCGACAGAGCTAGATTTTCATTTTTTATCCCTTGTCCTGAGTTGAATTGTAATAAAACTTTGCCTGGAGCTAGGCACCAAGACATTAATCTTTAAAACAAGAGTTGGCTGGTTCTTCTGCAGATTTTCATTTGCTTTTGGTGAAAGAAGACCAGAGATTTTTGCAAGGTTTTGATTATTTAAAATTGTAGGGATACAGCAGGAAGAAACCTACACTTGAAAAAAATTCTAAGGAGGGATTTTGTGTGTGTGTGTGTGTGTGTGTTTAAATAAAGGAACATAACATAGAAGTTTGTTTTATTTAACCTTTTATGTGTTGCGTGTAGAGTACTCCAAGCCTCAAACAACTGCTGGAATTTTCAACAGAGCTTAATGGAAATTCAGTGGGAATTGGGTGGCTTACTTCCTTATATTTCTTTGAAAATTCCAGACTGAAGTGATGTCTTTTCTTGCAGTTATGTTACTAAGCCATTAGATGTCCCATTGTGTAACACAGAGTACTTCTAAACTAGGTGTGATCCATGGTAAGCAAAGGAGAATGAGCTGGAGCTCAAGCTTTGTGGAAGCCTGTTTGTCTGTAACTGTAGCAGTTTTCTTTAATAAATGCCTCCTGGTTAAGATGGACTATTATTCCATATATCAGATTGCACTCTGTTCATATTCTTGTGAAGGATTGGGAGGGAAAACTCTTTTTTAAAAAAAACAAAAAAACCCAGATATTTAATTTTGTTTTTAGAAGCTACATAAAAATTTACTATGTTCACTTTTCCACCCTGTTGCATCAGTATATCATCATGAGCGTATAAACATATCACCAACTGGTAGCAGACAACAGATTAATTCTCTAGTTGTTGTCTAGGCAGAAGGTGAGAAGCTGTAGATAGTACTCCCTTCCATTCCATAGTCTAGAACAGTGGCTCTCAACCAGGGGTACGTGTACCCCTGCGGGTATGCACATATCTCCCAGGGACTACATCCGTTCCTCTAAATATTTGCTTAGATTTGTAACAGGCTACATAAAAAACACTAGTGAAGTGAGTACAAACTAAAATTTCACACAATGACTTGTTTATACTGCTCTATATACTATACACTGAAATATAAGTAAATATTTATATTCCCATTGATTTATTTTATAATTGTATGGTAAAATGAGAAAGTCAGCCATTTTTTAAGCTGTGTATTTTTATACACAGCTGCGCCTCTGTACTTTTATGTCTGGTTTTGTAAGCAAGTACAAAGTGAGGTGAAACTTTGGGGGTACGCAAGGAAAATCAGACTCTTGAAAACGGTCCAGTAGTCTGGAAAGGTTGAGAGCCACTGGTGTAGCTCTCCTATTCCTGGGAGGAAAGAAAGTGAAGGATATCCCCTCATCCATTCACTTTTGTCCCATCCCCACCTTCCTTACCATCAGGCCTTGGTCCAGTTCTCCCCCACATTCCCTGGCATTGCTTTCTTGGTTGGAAGGCGGCCCATTGACTACTTAACCCATCTTTCATCCAATAGTGTCAGCCAACTGCTCCTTTCCCAAACTCAGACGCTCTAAAAATTAAAGATCTAGTGTAAAGTATCAAAGGTAGTTTCATAATTAGGAAAAACTCATGGAAACAAACTTTGAAATATCTCTAACTTCAGTGCTCCAGTATGCAGTGACTACCTCTCATAGAAGTACTAGCTGTTCTTTCTGAATGATTGTTGGGATTGTAAACTCTCTGGGGCCGGAGTCTGCACTTCTAGCTGGGGGTGTAATTCCCGGCTCGAGGAGACATACCGGTGGTAGCATGCTAAGTAGATGTAGCCATAGTGGTGCAAGGGGCTAGCCACACCAAGTCCAATTCCATCTGAGAAATATGTACGTACTCGCTGGGCTAGGCCCTCCAACCACTCGCTCAATCAGAGCTGGCCTGGGTGTGTCTCCTCAAAGTGGGAATTACTCCCCCTGCTCATAGTGCCAACATACCCTGGCTCTGTACGGTTCCCAGCAAAAAGACCCCAGTTGTGGCTCCACAAACTATGAATATTTCTGATGCCTTCAGGAGATGGAAGCAGAAAGCAGCCACCAGGACAAATTCCCAGGGAAGTGGGTTCACCACTCAGGTTGAAAACGCACCTCCCTTCTCCCCCTCCTCTGCCTTTAAAAATGGAAAAGCATCTTTTTCCCCCCTCCCATCCTACTGGAACTACATTTTTGAACATAACCTAAAGGTTCAAACCTGGTGGCAGGGATTCACTGCTTAGGAATGCAAACGCGGTGGTAGAGCTGATTTGCAGGTCTCATCGGAGTCTCCTAAACCTTGTATGTTAATACTTGGTTAACAATGAGTTAAAGTCATTTTTGTCCTTCAGAGATTGAGGATCCACAAGCCCTGCTCATGGTCTGCGAGTGACCAAGGAAGACAGACAGCAGGTTTGCTAGGCCATGCCCGTCCTTGAGGGCGGGCATCCCAGCTGCTGACTGAACCGTCTACAGGGCCCCAACGCTTTGCAAAGGTGTCCTGCATCTAGAGCCACCTGTTAGGTATGGTGATCGAGTGAATCAGTTTCCATACAAACTGCCAAGCTGTCTTTAAAATATCGTGTGCTGTTCCCCCTCTTGCTGTTCATTAGGGGGCAAACTGCAAATCGAAGGTGGCGTTTTAAAGAAGGCCCCTATTTATCCTAATCGGGCGAAGAAAGCACAGACATCTTCCATATTCTTTTTTTTTTATGGAAGCTAACCCCCATTTAAGTGGATTTAATCGATGACTGATGTTCACAAATTATCTAATGATATCCTAATGGGAGCTGAGGGCCTGTGTGTTCATCTTGTAATGTCACAGCACCAGGATTTTATAAGTGGAGAGAGGCCTTGACACTCAGATTAAAAATAATTATACTTGCAGAATGTATTAACTTCTTCCAGGCACAGGTATTTCCCAAGAACCTTTGCCTGGCAGACTCATCCTTGCTGCAATCCTGTCAGATCTTGGTAGCAAAACAGAAGCAAGCCAGGTCAGGAGAGCATTAATATTTGCGAGGCCTAATCTGAGAAGCACCTATATGCAGCCTGGAAAAGTGCTAATGATGTTGTAGGTGGGCTATTTTTTTCTTGTTGATGAATGCGTCCCTGCATGGCGTTAAGAAACACAGGAGCCGGATGAGGCTTTTCAAGTGTCATTAGTGACCCCGTAGCATTTTTAAGAGAAAGTAGTTTAATTCCGGGGACCTGGTCAAAGTCCACTTGTGGTCACTGGCATTCAAGCAGTGATAAACTCCAAATATCTTAACACAGGGCTTCCACAAAAACGCCCCCAGTACCATGCTCTATAGACCCTGTGTTCCAGGGGAGATCCCGGCATTTGCAAACACAGGAGGGAAGTAGCTTTGGCTGTGTGTTCATTTTGTTTTCTCATTTAAAAAAAAAATTATTTCTCAGAATAAGAACCTGGGAAAGGGGGGAAATATACTAGGAGGGGAAAAAAACCTGTACTCTGTTCAGGGCCTGACACACAAGCCCACTCAGCTCCAAAGGAGTTTCCCCTTGACTCCAAAGGTTTGGGATTAGGCCAAGGTACATTTGCTGGGACTGTTTTGTTTTTGTTCTTACAAACTACAGTATGTTGAGAGTAGTGATCGTATCGCTTAGTGTTCAGCTTGTGAAATTGTGGGGAGAGGGAGGAGTAGAGGAATCTAGTTGGTGCTATAGAAATAACTAAATCCTCGAATAAGATTTATTCCTAAAGGCGAAATATTTGCCCATGTTTCTTTCCCCTGTTATTAGGCTCTTGCAACGATTCCAGGTGTGTCTGCTCTCAAAAGCCAAAATGCAGGAACCAAATCATAAAGCACCTCAAAGAGAAGAGAATTTTGAAAAAGTATACAAGCTCTACGAGAAAAGTCTTCATGGGCTGTATGACAACAGGTCATAGGGAAAATATTAGGGACCTTTTTAGCTGGCGAGTAACAAAGGAGAGTGTAATTGAGCTATGATTGGCACAATAAAAAATAAAGCTTAAAGCATCTCTAGAAGATGTTGAGATTCAGGAAGCAAAGGGTATCTGCTGTCAGTAACCAAATCCAGTTCTTCACCTGCAAGAAGAGATTTTTGTTTTGGTTTGTTTAGACAGTTTTAAAAAAAAACAAAACCCAACTTTGTTAGCATAGGCACACATGCATGTTTTGTATTTACTTACCCGGAAATAATACTGAGAGAACATCCAGAGATGAGAATTCAGATGATAAAGCCAGTAATCTCCCCATGTCAACTATTAGTTATTTTATCTTTGCCGAGCTGCTGGTGTAAATTCGTGTAGTTACCCCTCACTTTAGTGGAGTTCTGCCAGTTCATACCAGCTTTTCATCTTCAGATCTTACTCTCTATCTGGTCTTTGTTCTGTGATTCTGCAAAAAGTACTATAGTACGGCTATGCTAAGCAGAAGTATTTTGAAAAAAGATGACCTTTTAAAAAGGTATGTAATACACCAGGGGTGGCCAGCCTGAGCCTGAGAAGGAGCCAGAATGTACCAATGTACATTGCCAAAGAGCCACATTAATACGTGAGCAACCCCCAGTCAGCTCCCACCCCGCCCCCCTGCGCTCCCAGGGCTCCCACCCTCTGGCAGCCCCGCCAATCAGCACCTCCCCCGCCCTCCCCACATCTCCTGATCAGCTGGAGGCTCTGGGGAGGAGGGGGAGGAATGAGGGCACAGCAGGCTGAGGGGAGAGGGCGGGAAGGGGTGGAGGGGGGGCAGTGAGCATCCCCCGGCACATTGGAAAGTTGGCGGCTGTCCCTCCAGCCCCGGAATCGGTGCCTAGACAAGGAGCCGCATCTTAATTTCTGAAGAGCCGCATGTGGCTCGGGAGCCACAGGTTGGCCACCCCTGCAATACACATTCGTTACATATAAAATAGGGTTCTGTGGAATAAAGGAAGCTGAAAAGGTTGAGACTTTAACTAATAGAGCCTCAGCAACAAACTTAAGAATACCTAAAATCCAAATATTTGGTGGTGGTCTTTTAAAAATAAAGTTTCCTTTCTCTTATGCAGAGGAATAATAGCCATTCAATCAGAATACACTTGGCAGTGCTGTGGGTTTTGGGTATTATACTTTAACAATCGCTCTCGTACCAAACAGATAATGCCCTGCCCCTCAGTCTTGTGTAAAGAGAGACTTGTCTCTGGAGTTGACTTGAAGCTCATTTAATTTTGAAAACATCTGTTGTTTTCTTATTTCAGCAGCAACATGTAAACATATGTCAGGAGCTGCTAGTGATTTTTCGGCCCAAATGACATGAGTTGATACAGGTGATGGTGTATCTTATAGAAAATTAATCTCTTTCTCTCATTCATTTTAAATAAGTCTCCATCCATTGTTCTCTGCTGATTAGGTATCATTAAACCTAGCAAAAGAACTGTTAAAAATGGCCATCCTTCTGTAGGAACTTCTCATTTATTAATATTATCGTTATTTTTAATGTGAACAAATAGTGTAGATCCCATCTTTCATCTGTATTGGAGGCTTTTTGAGCCATGCTGCTTTTTTAGCAAACTTGAATTGTTCATTAATGATGCAGAGTTAAAGGAGGGAACCTGAGAGCCTGCCTAGAGAGAGAGCCCCATGATGTCCCATTTATCTAGCAAAAAAGGGGCCTGGGTTTACAAGTCTTTATTCATGTGAGTGAAGCACACCAGCATTCCCATTGACATCAATAGGGCTAACTGTGTAAGGATGAATTGTGTGCATGTAAGAGCCTTGTGAGATTGGGCCAAAAGACTTGGAAAGTAAAAGTGCTAGGTTTTATAATGACAGGTTTCAGAGTAGCAGCCGCGTTGGTCTGTATTCGCAAAAAGAAAAGGAGTATTTGTGGCACCTTAGAGACTAACAAATTTATTTGAGCATTTTAGAATGGTAAATTATAGAAGATAATTGCTTTAAGTACATTTGTTGTGCTTTGGCTTTAGCCCCGCAGGAGAGAGAATGTTCAGGCAATATCCATTCTAAATCCTAACGATTTTTTCCAGTGTATTTCACGTTTGTATGTTACCTGGGCAAACGCACTGTGCCTCTCTATCTCCCTCTAGTGCCTAGACTTCACATTGAGGCTTATGAATCTATTCTTGCCTTCAGGCTTGTTCCTTCCACAAGCAATAGAAGCGTATGCTTTGAGTTTTCAAAAGACTCAGTATGGCCATTCTTATGTCCCAGGCCCAACCCCTGCAGATGATCCAGCCAGTAACATTATTACATGTATATAACACACAAACGCAAACAAATCTTCAGTTTCCCAACCTCTCTCCTTCCTCCCTTTTTTCCAAGTCTCTTCATGTCACCTGTCTGGAAGCCCCAGTGCAACAAGCATTGTGACCTCTGAGGCTACCTGTTAGTGTTTGTAGAATACTCTGGGTGACAAGCAACTTGGGCAGCATCCTAGTGTAGTAAACAGTGCCCCTGGGAGGCAGCTAGACCTGCTGGGCCCCAAGCTCATTTTAGGGCATAGGGAACTATTGTGAGAGATGGAGGCCAAAGATCTGGGATTGTATTAAACCTCTGGGGAAGGGAGCAATGAGGGCAAATTGTGTGGGGCAGGTGGGGGTGGGGTGACAGGACGTGAAGACGAGACTGATGCTGGGCTGGGGATGGGAAGCCAGGGTTGGTGAATGAGAGGGATAATGCAGGCCTTGTGACTAGGTGATGGGAGGGTGAACAAGTCAGGGGTGAAAGTAACTTAAGGGACTTAATGGTATGAAGGGCCGGGGTCCTGAGCAAGGTGGTGGTGGGGCCCTCAACCGGAAGGGGGGTGCCTCGGGCAGAAGGGGTGGGACCTTTAAATCCCTGGGCCCTTTAAATCACCGCCGGAGCCCTGGGGCTCCAGCAGCGGGGCTCTGGAGGTGATTTAAAGGACCAGGGGCTCCGGGTGCTGCCAGGAGCCCAGGGCCCTTTTAAATTGCTGGCCTGGGGAAGTTGCCCCTTGCCAGTATGGTTGGCTATGTACCGGCTCTTGCTGGTACGCCGTACCGGACCAGCTTGCTTTCACCTCTGGAGCTAGTCCTTTGTGGATTTGTTCTAGTTCAGACGTGCATCCAAAATGGAAGGGGTCTGATCCTGCATTTATTGTGCACACCAAAATCTCACTGAAATCAGTTTAAGTTTTGAGTTCATTTTTCAGAGGCTCTTCCTCCCTTTTCTGTGCTTTTGTGTAGTGTTGTTTTTCTGATCTCTTCCTCGTAGGTCTCTCCATCCTTCTCTGGGTCTTCTCCTCTTCTTACATATGAGGTATCACAATGGATTGTTCTTAGGTTCTTTGAAATAAGATTCTTGCCTCTTACATTGTTTATAAACAGTTGTGTGTATTTATGGTGTAAATTATAAAACTACCTGTCAAGAGCTTACCTTACAAAGTAACAAGCTACTCTCTCATCTTTAATAAACCGGATGCATATGTAACCCACGCACGTCCTGGGTGTGGCGTTCTGTCCTATCTAGTGGCACCGAGACCACTTAGAGAGCGAGAGAGAGAGTTAAATTAGTCTGCTCTACAGCCTTAGCTAAGAGGCATGTGGCTTTTAGCTCATGCGGTAGCGGCTCATGCTTTAAGCTCCAGAGGCCCCAGGTTCTACCCTGCCCACCAGTGACCAGGGTCTGTCAGTGCTACACGTGCAAAAAAAAAAAAAAATCTCCCACCTGAACAATACTTAGTAAAATTTCTGATTTTACGAAATTCTGAAATGCATGGAAACAGGATGCTAGCTCAGTTGCACAAATCTGATATCTGTTCCTCTTGCAAAATTGAAAAAAAATATTTTCAGTGGCACCAAGAGTGCAGCTGGCCATTGTTGTACTTCTCATAACAATAGTAACATTTATGAACTAGCTTTTTAATGAAGGGATTTGTTGATAGCTTTACATTTTTGCAGCTGTTTACGGTAACAAATTAGCGGTGATGTCACTGAGGCAGTTTAATATGCTTCTTTCCAATCCAGTGCAATCCTTATAATAAAGCTGACATTAAACAATAATGTGTTCACTTTCCCTGATAAGCAGGAAGAGATCTAACAGTGTGTTCTTTTTTTTTAATTCCCGATTAGGAGTTTAAGAGGGGGTCTTGTTCTATTATCCATGCAAATTGGTAGCAATGATGGTAATAAATCAGATGAGCAAGACTTAAAATAAACCACGGCAGCTGACTTGATGTACAATTGATTCCTCATGCTTTTCAAATCCCTGGATGCTTTGTGGCTTTTCATGCTGTGACAAGATTATTTCCGTTGATCTATGATACTAAATTGACTGGATTTTTTTATTAAGTTATGGACATACCTAGGACTAAAACTGCATGCCTGAGAAATGACACCAGAATGTTACAGTAATGGGAAAACTTTCAGTAGGATATTGAAGGGCCTCGATTTTAGAGTATCCACGCTGGGGCATCTTCCAATGGGGTCAAATTCAGACAGCACTCGGCATCAACCCTCTCAAAGTCAGGCTCCTTGAAACTGTGTCAGGTTGGGCACCCAATATCATTTGTCACCTTTGGAAATTCTTATTTATATATGGGTTCCCCCAGGCCCGTCTGGGCAGCTGGGAGCACGGTACAAACCGTTAACACAGAACAATAAAGACGTAATCAAAAGCAAAGAATGAAATCTGTAAAAAAAAAAACAACAACAACAACAAAAACAAAAACAAAAACAAACAAACCCATGGGTTATTGAGAGAACAGACGGGACACCTGCTAATAGTGATATTCTTCTTCTTTTGACTTTTTTAACTATAAGTGAGTCATAGGGATGTAAAATATCATTTAAAAAGTTAAGCGGTTTAACAATTAAAATTATATAGTTTAACTGGTTAACTGAGGTGACTGTGGCCGGGGCTGGGGTCCCTCTGGCTGGCCAGCCTGGTGCAGCTGGGGCTGAAGTCCCTCTGGCACGCTCGGGGCCGCTGGGGCTGGGGCTGCTCTGGCCGGTGTGCAGAGGGTTAATGGTTAAGGTGGATTAATGGTAAGCCTAATGCTTACTGGTTAACCTTTTACATCCCTAGTGGGTCATGTATGGGATCTGACAGTTTCCAAGCTAGAAGCCTCTCTTGGGAATCATAAGGTTGTTTGTGTTTTACGGTACGGAGGAACAAGATGAGACAAAAACTACGAGGAGTCCTTGTGGCACCTTAGAGACTAACACATTTAATTGGGCATAAGCTTTCGTGGGCTAAAACCCACTTCATCAGGTGCATGAAGTGAAAAATACAGTAAGCAGTATCTATATTACAGCACATGAAAAGATGGGAGTTGCCTTACCAAGTGTGTGTGGGGGGTGGGGGAGGGGTCAGTGCTAACGAGGCCAATTCAATCAAGGTGGAAGTGTCCTATTCTCAACAGTTTTGTTAAGGATCAAGAGGCTTTAGACTGAGTCCCTTTCCTAGAAGTTGCAGTTGCTAGAATTATTTGCTGTGTTGTGTACATTCTCTGGTCTGGCCAGTGATGTACCAAACTGGAGTTGATGTAAAGTAAATTCACAGTATATAGAAACACAGCTCTAATTGACCCATTTATGTGCAAATTAAAACAGCTGGTGGAAGCAGTGACGCCATCAAGAACCATTTTTGCACCATGGTTTCATAAAAATTGAGAACTCGGTCCAGTCAGAGGTGATTCCTTTCGTCTCTGATATGTGAGATCATTAGTAGAATAATTTGAAAGGTTTTGTGGTGTGTCCGCAAAGCCTGACACTCACTGTGATTTAATGATAGTGAGTAGAAGACTAAATGTATTGAAATATAGGGATTGATCTATCCGCACTGACGTCAGTGGGAACAGGATTAGGCCCATCATCTATAATATGGTTTCAAGTCTTCATCATTTTCAAATAGTATAATGGGGAAGAAAAATAGCTGTTAATATAATTCATGCAACTGATGCATACAGTGAGGTAGACATTGCTTATGTCAGAGCTACTCATGTTTTGTCTTGCATATAATATCCTGCTGAACTGGCTATGAAAATTAATTTTATGTGTGGGAGATTTTTTTGCTCCCCTTGGAGAAACATGCTTCTGGGTTGTTCAGAATACTGTAGACTTAATATGAGTTTTAGATAAGGCCAAAGCTATGCAGTTTATAAGTAAATACAGTGGGCCAGATCCCCAGTTGGAGGAGATCTAGCACTATTGAAGTGCCCAGAGGAGGATCTGGCCCAATAGTTGTTTGAATTACTACTTAATGGGTCAGACAGCACGATCCGGACCTTAAAGCAGACTGCCAGCTTGTCAGAGCCTTCTTCACTTCACTGGGACTCCCCATAGGTGTAAGGTCGTGTCTATGTGGATCAGATTGTAGAGTTAAGAAGTTTGTCATTCCATAAAGCGCTATTTATCACACAGCTAATTAGATCACTTTTTTAGTATAACTTACATCGCATATGTTATATTTTTCCAATTTAGCAGAGCCAAGGTGCTGACTTTAGGTGCTACCATAATCCAAACAACAAAGGCTCCAGCTGAGATCTGGGCCCCGTTGTACTATGCACTGGGGAAACACACAATGAAAGATTGTCCCTGCTTACAGTGTACTTTTAAGACAAGACATAAGATGGTTTCAGTGGGCAATATGAAAGAGAGGGGAAGAAGGACAAGGGTAGCACTGAGGAGATGACCTGGGTACCAGTAGCTAGGGCACAACTGGATTATTTGTGGATGACTCTTGATTTTGATTGTGTTTTAGCTATACATTCTAGCATCTTGCTTCCTTCCTCATGTTCCTCATGAATTTAGCCTCATTCAGTGGTTCCCAAGCTTCTTTTTATTTTATTAATTTATTTTGCCATCTATTTTGGGGAACCTAGTAAGTGACTGTGACAAAGCAGCAGAAGTTTGTTGATGTGAGTGCTTCAAATGTCTTCAGCGAAGGTTTTTAAAAAAAAATGTAAAAGAAGCCAAGCATCTGGAGAAGCCACCAGAGACTGGCGGGGAAGGGAAAGGAGGCTAGGGGGAAGCTTAGAAACTTAAAAAAGAAAACAATCAGGCCACTGACCTATAGAGTGTGTGTTGTGTTGTGTTGTTTTCCTGGAGAGAGTGACCAAGCTTTGGTCTTTAACAGTAGACCCTAGTATCTCTTCTATGCCTTTCATGAGAACCAGGTTTCTTGATTGATCAGAAATCCAGTATAATAGGTCCTCGGCCATTTGAGCTGTACAAGCTCACAAGTTCCATTGATAGCTTGATGCAGGGCTCAGGTGTAGGAATCAGCATTCAGTGGGAGGTCTCTATCCATCCATCCCCCTCACTGGAGCTAAAGGACGCATATAGTCTCAGATGTGGTCATTCATTGACTTTTTTTGAGATGTGTGGATGTCTTAACATTGGAGCTTATTTCTCATACAATCTGTTAAAACTTTGATCATCCATGTCCTTTGCATAATAGTCCTATTTAAACTTTTATGTAAGGAGGCCACCTTTCTGAAAACTTATCCCTTTCACAAGCACAATTTATGCCCACAAATCTGAGTAGCTGCACTTTGATTACCTCATTAAAAGCACAAATCGAATAGATGGTGTACAGCTACTTAAAAACTGTGCCCCCAGGTGAATTACAGGTACAAAAATAGGAGTTAGAATTTAGCAAGCAGAAAGTGCACTCATGAACAAGGAAGCTATGTCTCTTGTGACCTTGATGTGGTCAATAGTCTTCAGATTGCATACTGGCTCTCAGGGAGAGACCAGGGACTTCAGGACAACATAACAAATCTAAAGTTCTCCCTAGGCTGATTGATACATGAGCAGATGGCTAGGAAGGAATCTGCTCCCATGTTCAAACAGTGAATGAGTCCTCTCAACAGGCCCGTTTGGGCTAGTGGATTTGACAAATCTGCTTCAATAGAGGTGCAACTGTCGGATGCTTGGAGAGGTGATCTGGAGCCTTGAGAGAGAAGCTACTTTCTGCAGAATCCAGAAAGCTCATGATACTTCTGAGATCCAGCCCCTAGCCGGCTTATTTTGGTAGGACTGAGCCCTTACCAGGAAGTCAATGAATGTTACTTGAAAACACTCTAGACCCCAAACACATCTTTTTGTTTTCACTTGAAATAAAAAGCTATCGAGGGAAACTCAGTGTTGTCAGTCTCTAATTACAGTTCTTTGGTTACAAAGTGCTCTCCTGCTGCCATCAATGCCTTTTAATATGAACATCTGACTCTAGAAGCTACGCTTCCACCAGAGGGCACCCCGTGGCGCCTACCATCCCACATTCAGGCATGCAAGTAGTTATATGTGACTGCCTCGTGGGTAGTTTTTCACATAACTAGCAGCTAGGGTGCACCATTGTTTGTGTGAGTGTGTATTTTTGTGGACTGTTGGGGTGCACATGCACTCTCATGGGTGCATGCAACAGGAAGGTCTGCCACTCTAAGGGCCAGCTAGCCCTGTTCAGTTATCAGACCCAGCTGGCAAGGGGTCAGGCGATGCCTATAAAGGGCTGAGAGCGCAGCTGGAGGAGATATGCAGGAGGAAGGTTGGTTACTGTGTCCGGCCCCACTGCTAGATCAGAGAGAGAGAGAAGATCCAGAGTTATAGGCCTCTGGGCCCATGTTGGTCAGGGGAATAGCTTTGTTTTGTGTTCCTTTGTAAGCTTTTTGTTTGAAGTAATAAACTGTGTGCTGAGGGGAAGGGCCTGAAAGAGACCTGGTGCTTAATCCTTCCTGGGCTGGGGAAACAGAGCAGCAGCCCTACAGTGTACTGCTTATATCCTCCTTTGAAAATCTGTCGCAAGGATTATCAGCAGCGGACCTCCTTCCACACTACATACCTGTTCATGTGGCTGTGTTCCGATTGCAGTGCAGACCACCAGTCTCCTGAATAAAAGAGAGAGGAGATCCTGCATCCTTATAATCCATGAGAGCCCTGCCATAGGCTTCCATGAGCTTAAGAACAGCGTCTAATTGTGATATCCAGTTTAAGGATATGATAGCAATGAAATGACACGTTGAAAGAGAAAAGGAGTACTTGTCTTTTTGCGCATACAGACTAACACGGCTGCTACTCTGAAACCTGACATTGAAAGAGGTAATTTGATTTGAGGTGCCAAAATGAAAACCTTAAGTTGCTTTCCAACAACAACAACAAAATGCAAGTCCTGCAAGCTCAGATTGTTTTTCATTTGATTTTTAGTATTGAAAGTTATGGGACTGTAAAAGACACCAACTGCTTTGCTTGCATTCTTGGAAGTAATTACATGTCACATGCTGTACTGCTATAAAATGGATCTGTGTAAAAAATGCAAGGTACAAAATTACCAGGTGTGATGCAAAAGTTTTATTGCTAAATATATGGAAAACCTGTTTTTACAAACAATTCACTGTCCTAGACTAACAAAACAAGAAGTAATTTCTGAGCTTGACACAGATATTTTACTTTTGTGGCTGTGCCGTGAGCACTGATGGATACGTGGCTCTTTTTTTAAAAGACCCCAAATTTTATTTTTAACACTATAATCACTTTTTTATATGCACTACCGCAGACATTAGGTTTTGGTTAAGGTGAGTGCATTGTGGGCCACATATCCTGCTTGCCTGACTCACACAAGTAGTCCCACTGATTTCAGTAGGACTCATGTGAGTAAGTAGAGTAGTATTTGGATTTTATGCGGAGATAATTACAGTGCAACATATTGCATTAATTGCTAGAATGCAGACCGAAATTTAAATAAAACAAAAATCTTCAGTCATATTTGAAATTCGGCAGTTCAGTTAGAAAAACTTTGAAGAGCAACATGAAACCAGGATGTTCATATACAAACTATACTTTTATTTATGAGAATCTAATTTCCATGGCGGCTGATAGATCTGTCCTTTTTGAATGGTTGCAACAGTATGACTAGGGCCCTACCAAATTCACGGTCCATTTTGGTCAATTTCACAGACATAGGATTTTTACATTTCATTATTTCAGCTATTTAAATCTGAAATTTCACAGTGTTGGAATTGTCGGGGTCCTGATCCAAAAACGAGTTGAGGGGGGTGATCGCAAGGTTATTGTAGGGGGGTTTGCAGTACACCCTTCCTGCGGTGCTGCCTTCGGAGCTGGGCAGCTGGCGAGTGGCGGCTGCTGGTCAGGAGCCCAGCTCTGAAGGCAGCTCTGTCACCCCCAGCAGCACAGAAGTAAGGATGGCAGGGATGGTATTGTCACCCTTACTTCTGCAGAGCTGGGCCCTCAGTCAGCAGCCGACACTCTCTGGCTGCCTAGCTGAAGGCAGCGGTGCAGAAGTAAGGGTCACATGGTATAGTATAGTATTGCCACCCTTACTTCTGTGCTGCTTCTGGTGGGATGCTGCCTTCAGAGCTGGGCGCCCGGTTAACAGCCGCCACCTTCCGGCCGCCTAGCTCTGAAGGCAGCGCAGAAGTAAGGGTGGCAATACTGTGACTCCCCTAAAATAACCTTGCAACCCCCCTGCAACTTCCTTTTGTGCCAGGACCCCCAATTTGAGAAACTCTGGTCTCCCCCACTAAATCTTTATAGTATAGGGCAGGGTGGGCAAACTATGGCCCGGGGGCTTTATGGCCTCCAGACGTTTTAATCCAGCCCTTGAGCTCCTGCTGAGCAGCGGGATCTCGGGCTTGCCCCACTCTGGCATTCCAGCTGGGGAGCAGAGTCAGGGGCTTGCCCCACTCTGCACAGCTCCTGGTAGCAGCAGCCTGTCCTCCCTCCAGCTCCTACATGTAGGGGCAGCCAGGAGGCTCTGCATGCTGCCCCCCCGCCCCAAGCGCTGCCTCTGCAGCTCCTATTAGCCGTGAACTGTGGCCAATGGGAGCTGCAGGGGCGGCGCCTGCGGACAGGGCAGCATGCAGAGTCACCTAGCTGCGTCTCCGTGTAGGAGCTGGAGGGGGGACATGCCGCTGCTTCCGGGAACTGCTTGAGGTAAGCGCCGCCCGGAGCCTGCACCTCTGACCCTTTCCTGAACCCCAATCCCCTTCCCCAGCCCTGATCTTCCTCCCGCCCTCCGAACCCCTCCATCCCAGCCCGGAGCACCCTCCTGCACCCCCAACCCCTCATCCCTAGCCCCAGCTCAGAACCCTCTCTCACATCCTGAAATCCTCATTTCTGGCCCCACTCCAGAGCCCGCACTCCCAGCCAGAGTCCTCACCCCCTCCTGCACCCCAGCTCCCAATTTTGTGAGCATTCATGGCCTGCCATACAATTTCCATATGATGTGGCCCTCAGGCCAAAAAGTTTGCCCACTCCTGGTATAGAGTAAAAGCACACAAAAGACCAGATTTCACAGGGGGAGACCAGATTTCACGGTCTGTGATGTGTTTTTCATGGCCGTGAATTTGGTAGGGCCTTAAATATGACAAACAACCTATTCAACTACAGTTTGAATGCCTTACATTTCCCTTGGCCAAATACCATATTCTACCATCAGTTTGTAAGCAGAAGTACTCATTGATTTTAATGAGGAGTTCTGCCTAAAAGCTGCTGGCATGATATGGCCATCGGCTTGGAGTCCTTCTTTTTATTTGTTTTAGGGCCTATAATAGGGTGACTGTCTCGAAGACCCTGAATTAGCATTCAGGGTTCCTCTGAGCCATCTTGATCTCAAGTGCGTGACTCCTGCGAGAAGATGCAAGGTAATTTCTGCTGATTCAGAGTGGCTGGTGCATGTTGTTAACTCCAATCAGGATATAAAAGGGGTCGCTGTGAGACAAAGAAAAGCAGGAGATGGGACAGAAGCAGGCCTGCTGGGAAAGCCTAGGAACAACCCAACTGGGGGGATAGAGCTTCAACTCTAGGGTTATGAGGGTTATGTTTTGTTGTTCACGTCGTCAATAAATCCAGACTGAAGGCAGGGTGCAGGTTTGGACTATAAACTGTTCTGTTCAGAGCAGGAATCTTACCTGGGCCATGTCTACGCTACAGCTGTGCCACTGTAGCACTGGACTGTAGATGCTTCCTACATTGACAGAGTTTTTGTGCCAATGCAGGTAATCCATCTCTCCAACAGGCACTAGCTAAGTCAGTGGAAGAACTCTTCCATCAGCCGTGCCATGGCTACATCAGGGTTTGGATCAACCTCAGTACGGCGATGATCAGGGTGTGAAATTTTTCACAGCCCTGAGGAACCTTGCTAGGTTGATCTAATTTTTAAGTGTAGACCAGGCCCTACTTACACCCACCTGTTGTGTGGGTGACCTGAGATGTCTTTTTCACATGCCAGGCTGCCCTAACCACCAGTGATCACAGAATTTCCCAGTGGAAGAAGGACCTAGAGTAGGTCTGGATAACGTGAGAGCATCTGAGTGCTGTCAAGGAGCCATGAGCCACCCCTGTTTGCACTCATAAAGTGCATTATACAGTGTTGCCATTTAGGTTTTGTGAAAACACAGTTTTGCTGTGAAGCAATTGAACTTGTTTGAAGATAGTGAAGCCGAAGAAGGGGTCGAGTGAGAACCTGCAGCAAAGCATGGAAATGACTACATTGAACAGCTTCCCCATATTCTTGTCTTGCTCTTGACTTCAGTCAGGCTGTCCATGTGAGTATAAGCACTCACCAATGTAAGGGATACATTATCTAGTCCTATAAATTTTGAGAAACAATGTAAATTTGTTCTTTCTAATCTATGCAAACAATATGGACAGTCCCATACTAGTGTATATTACAGTAAAAATATATATTACACTTGTTCTGTAATAGGAATCAGATGTAAGCATCACACTATTCTCTTGACCCTACAACTTAACCATGGTTGTTTTATTAGATTTTAAAACTGCATAACACCAGAGGTGTGCCCATCCTAAGCTCTACATTCCCTAACATAATTTGGGTTCACAAAAAAATATACAAGATAAAATACCTATATCCCAGAAGCAAAATAAACCCACACAGCAAACAACTTTCAGCTCACTCTCTCCAGAGGCCAAAGCCCACTGAAGTCCAAGAAAAGACTCCAGCTGACTTCAGTGGACTTTGGAGGTCTGAGAGAAAAGATGGACTTTATTTTTTCCTGCTCTTAATAGTCCAGATGTCCCGCCCTGCTCTTGAGGTTTTAGCATCTTGGTCCAAGTTTTCCTCTTGTCTTCTGAGACTCCTTTTGTCTTTGGAGTACCTGAAAGAAAACGCTGAGAAACAGGAAATTATGGACTGGCAGCTGAAGCTGAAATAATGTTGATAGGAAAATGTGTTGCCTACTGAACAGGAAAGCTGCAGTGTAGCATCCAGAGCAACTACCGGTGTCCTGTGTGTGGAAGAAAGGAATGGCTGTGAAGACCTTTAGTGCCTGCTGTGGGTCTGGTTTAACATAAGTAACGTGCCTCATTTCTTAGTGGGCATTATTGGGAAGGTGAATGGAAGGTTAAGTTGTGAATAGGGGCTTGACAAACGTTATGCTGGGCTCCGGATAGCTGTGGTTGCTAAGATAAGCAGCAACACCCTGATGCTATGGACAGCGAACAAGATAAACCTGGAATGTAAAAATCTGGCTCCATGTGAAAGCACCGGGACAGAGCATGCTGTACAAGGACTGGTTCCTCGCAAAGTCACCAAGCCAATCAAAAAATGCGTGGTGCAATGTAAAGTGGAAAGGTATATAAAGGAAGCGGTTTTCGATGTAATTTTGGGTGTGCTGTGGTTCGTGCTATACACAGCACCTACGCTTGAGTCTGATCAGCTCAGTGTCGTTTTGCTGTATGCCAAATAAAGGAACCTGAGTGACGAAATCCAGAGTCGAGCTGAATGTTGTGTGACCCGGAGAACTGAATGAAGTGTTCTCCCAGGACTCAACGGGGCACTCTGGATAAGCCGAGTAGCAAAGGTCTTGGAGGGAATCCCAATACTTGTTTTTAAATTATGAAGAATTACAGTTTTTTAGCTGGACAAGTTACTAAAGAAACCTTGGGTTTTAGAAGATGTAGGAAGTCCCTACAAATAGCCCAAATATTTCGTGTTCTACTATTGCAGTATTCAAATTAAAATGTGCAACACTGGTTGCATTACAAGAACACAGAGAATGTTTTATTTGCATTTGCCTTTTTCTCAAATGTACTTTTCTTAGCAGAAAATATTCACTATTTTAACTCTTATCTATCATTTTCCATGTAGTTAATTAATTCATTCATTAATAAAGCTGAATTTATATACAGTGATGATAGCTTGCAGGCTTTCTTAATTGCCTTTCATTTTCACTGCAAGATAAAGGCTAATGTTTTTCTTATGTTGCCATAGCTAAATCCTCTCTCACCAATATATTCCTGTATGTAAATCACCTGGCTAATTTTATCTTGCAGTCATTAAAGGAAAATAAGCTCCAGAACCCTTTCTTTCATAGGAATCATGTAGTCTGAAATATTTCAAATACGTCCTTTCTTGTTTATTTAAAACACTAATTTCTACTGGAAATTGTCTCCTCGCTATTTTATTTTTCAAAGTCTCCATATCTACTAGAATTATACAAATTCACGTGGTAGCCTCAAAGTACAGGAGATTTTTTTTAAAGACACAGTACAGATCCATCATCCAGTACCCACGGGTTGGTGGGATAGGTCTGGGTAATGCGGTTGCTATGGATGCCATTGGTGCTCTGGCTCCTATGGGTTGGAAGGAGCATTCCATTGCTCTTGATCCCTGCAAGACCCACTGCACAGGGCCTGTTGACCCCGGCTTTGCACAAGGGCCCAGGATTTAGTCCAGAGTCCGTTAATGTCATTTTCCTGCAGCAATTGCAGTATTGAATAAGAATGTAAACACCCATGTTTGTAAGCTGGGTAAAACTCCCCCATGTTGACGTGTTTCCGTTGTTCATTGCGGTCCGCTTCTTGAGCCCGGATTCTGTGCCATGAAGCAGCCACTTTACATCGGCGGTGCAGAGGAAAGGGTCCCTAAAGCCAGTTTAGGGGAGGGTCCTCCATTGATACAGAACGGGCATACCAGCTCCTACACCACCTGCTTCCTTGTTGCCAGGGATGTAGCCAAAGCAAAGGAGGCTTGTCTGTGGCTTCATTAGGCCTGACAGATCCCTGGATGCCACATCAGGGGGCATAACTTAGAGCTTTCTTGAAAGGGCCTGCAAGCTATCACCGGCATTTGTCTTTAAATCTCAAAATCGTGTTAGATTTCATCTGCTGCCTTAGTACAAGGAAAGCGCCCTCCAAACATTTCCTCTGGTGCTGGCTGCTGGAGAGATCAGGAGTCCCAGGGGCTCAAGAAGGGATTTTCCACTGAGATGAATGGGAGGCTATTGGAACACACTCGCTTTGGTCCCAGTGAGATCTCACTTTGCTTAGTAACTGGTGCTATCGCACCATGGATGAGAAAGTTAAATGTTGCTTCATTGAGCTTGCCTGAGGGTTCCCCTCTTATTTAGCTTTCTAAAACAGTAAGTGATACAGGGATTCAAAGTACTGTTTCTTCGTATTTTCAGAGATATTTAAAAATCTGTCTCTCACCAAGGTGATCCTTTTTTAAATACCCCCTTGAGCTTGTTCTAAATAAGGATACAATGGTAGCTACTCTCCCACACAATCCAATTTAAACCAAAATTTGGGGGGTTCAGCATTTACTTGGTATTGACTGTGTGCCAAACATACAGGAATTAACGGTGTTGCTGCTCTTTCATTAAATATGACAAAACTCAATTTCTTGTTAAGCTGGTGTGGGAATTTCCTAGGGTTAGGCTTTAGAAAGTATAGAAGCAAGGATTCTTATCACTTGAAAATGAAGTCATTCAAATCCAAGAGTTACAGTTTTGATGTCTATCACTGTTTGGGAGAGCTCCACTTCAGATTAACTACAGAGTATTTGGAATATTATATGCCAGAAAAGAGAGAGAATGTGCACTGAATTCCTCTCTCCATCAGTGTTATGCCCCTCTCTGGATATCTGAAAGAAATGTCTAAATATCTACTTAGTGTGTGAGGGGGCAAAGGATGTGAATGGAATCCTTGTTAACAAAACACAATACATTATACAATGCGCATTTCCTACAGCTGAGTCCTGAGGGCAGCTGTTGTGGTGTGTGTTGTGTTCAGGAGGTGGATCTGGTTGATTTGTGATCACTGAAGAAGCAATTTATAGAGACCCGGTAAATGCAGTTTCATGTCCCTAGTGGGGCATATGGCTATGGTATAATACAGCACAGTTCCGTGGATGGAACACTGGACTGGGAGTCAAGCTCCTGGGTTCTATTGCCACCTCTGGCACTGAACTGCTGTGTGACCTTGGGAAAATCCCTTCACTTCATTGTGCCCCTGTGTCCTCATCTATACAATGATGATAGTTTCCTTTTGTTGATCTTTTAAGGAAATGTGGCTGAAAAGAGCTCTATCCAAGCAGCCAAGTATTATTTGTTGAAACCTAGCCATAAGCCATCAGCCAGAAGTGTCAAGTGGTTGCCCTTAAAACTTGTCACATTTTCCTCAGATAAATAGATATTTACTTCAGTATTTACTGTATTC
The DNA here is from genome assembly GCF_965140295.1 of Lepidochelys olivacea. Taxonomy (NCBI): domain Eukaryota; kingdom Metazoa; phylum Chordata; order Testudines; family Cheloniidae; genus Lepidochelys; species Lepidochelys olivacea. The sequence goes on from NC_140419.1 coordinate 96,963,147, forward strand.
ACAATACTCTGGGGGATTATGACAAATACAGAAGTAATTTTCTGGAAGTCAGTGGTTCCCAAACTGTGGTCCATGCTCTGCAGAGCATTTGGTGGTGGCCAACAGAGAGCTAGCTGCTCATGTGGTGTGGTCTCCTAGTTTCCAGCTGCTAAATCGCCATGATAGAAGCTAAATCTACATGAAATACTCTCCAAATGTTACTGTTTGAGGTAAGCAATTAACGTAGTTGCCACATTGAGGCTGTCTGGATCACCTTCCCTCCAGTTCACAAAGGCATGGACCACATTCTTCTCATTGGGATACAGTTAAGATGTGATCTAAGGCAACTGGCACATTTCAGAGGGTAAAAAACGTATATGCTTTTCTGCACATGGTAGCAAAGAATTCTGGGGTGAAGAGATTACTAAAAGAGGAATTGCTAACCAGTATAAATCTTAGCACTTTTCCTTTGTTAATGTTCAGTGTCTCAACATTGACGTGTTTGCTCTTTGGAGCCGACTGAGATGTATGGCAAGTCAATGGACTATGATAGCCAAGAAAAAAGCCAAAGACATTCCGTTAGAAGCCAAATATTGTGATTGCATTCTGAGTTTTCCTGAATTGGCCTGCTTGTGACTTTAGCATTGCTGTAGGAAAAACAGTCTTCAGGCGAGCTCATTTGTGGCTCTCACCAGCAGGCAATAGAAATGGGACTCCTATGCTGAGACTTGAATGCAGCACAGTAAAGTTGAGGAGTGGGGGAAAGAGAATGTATTTTAATGTTTTATCAGTGGTAAATGAATGGTCTCTTGCTGTCACCCTGCCTTCAGTTTTGACTCCAGAGGGATTCCTGTGCCCTGTTTGGAGTGGGACGATGGTTTGTATTTCTGTTGTTTTCTGGTGCTGGTGCATGTCACAGTGATAACTGATCTATTTCCAGTTGGGCACTTGAAAAAGCCTTAATTAAATTTGTATTTAAGAAGAAAACGTGAGCTGTATGACTTGGTCATGCTAAGCTATGTGCAAATATATTTTCTCCTGAGCAGTTAGAAAATAGCAGACACTATAGTGGTTAGAAATCCAATGATTTTTATCATGGCAAAGGAATGCTGAGCGCTTTTCATTCAGTGAATTTGCTTGTAACCTATGTTACTCATATGAGGAAAAATTGTGATGTAGTTTAAAATATTATGAATACCCTGCAGTGTAAGCTTTACACTGACTACAGAAACACGCTAGGTGGAAAATGTGCTAATTCTAAAAATGCCAGGGTCTGGAAATGTAGCAAACGTTTGCCTGCAGTTTATTAAAATTCCTATTCATTTCTCTCTTTCTAAGTACGCTGTTGCTAAATTAGCTGCTGTACTGTTATTGAGAAGCTAGTTGTCACAACATTATTTCTTTGAACACAACCAAAATGTAAATATTAATTTTGTCATCTCAAAAGTGCTTTTCCATTTACCCTCTGCAAAATATTTTTCTTCCTGTAAGCCTCCCAGATAGGATGGTAAGCTGTGGAAATCTTCACTGGCAGAGCAATAATGCGCACAAGCCACCTGGCTCAAGGCCATTGGATAGCAAAGTCTGCTATCACTACTTTCTCAGTCCCAGTGTTAGAATGCACTTTGTCGCTGTCGAGAAATCTGACTTATCAACAGCTGCAGTGAAACTGGTAGTTGCTGCTGTACCCGGTACTTAGTGACTACGGGCATGGCAAGTCTTCCCTTGCTTTTAATAGACCTCCTGCCTTGGAAGCGCTGATTCTGCAAGTGGTGTTGGGGCAGGTAAGGAGCTTACTACGCTAATAAAAATCTGGCTGCAAGAGTAGTTATGCAGTAACTGTGTCTAACTAGAAGGGGTTGTTTTGAAGCTGCAGACCTTTCTGGTGTATGACAAGTGCTGAATACAATATTGAGTATTTCATGAGTCTGCAAAAGAAGAGGGAATTAAATTAGAATTTTTGATAAAACATGTCTAGGCAATTAACTACTGTTACGGTACTGGGGGAATTTTTGGGGGGGAGGGGGAGAAAACATCTGGAGAAACAAAAGCCACACTGTCATTATTTTGAATGGTTTCAGAATAGCAGCCGTGTTCATCTGTATTCGCAAAAAGAAAAGGAGGACTTGTGGCACCTTAGAGACTAACCAATTTATTTGAGCATAAGCTTTCGTAAACATTGTATATTGAGTTTCCCAGATAGTTTACTTTTCTGTAATGGATTGCTTTACAGCTTGGGAGGGGGAATCTGATAGAAAGAATCCTAAAAATTATCCATGGTGAAAATGGAAGAGCAAATCTGCAAGACAAACTTTCATAGTTCTAGCGGTGTGTGTGTCAAATGGACTTCATTATATGATCAGTGATAATTTTGAGTCCATACGGTTGGCTTTAGTAGTCATAAGAACCCTCTTTAACTAGTGATTGACAAGTATTGAAATGGTCGAGCCATTTCCGTACCCAGGGATCATGCAGTAGCCTGACTGGGTCCAGAAGCGCCACATATGGAACCGGATGCCTCTAAAACCCGCTTCTGGGCTTTCATAATACAGAGTGAAACTGATTTTTTTCAAGATACCTGTTGACCAGGACCATGCAGCAGGAAATTAGAATCTAATCCTGGATCACCATCAACAGTCAATTTGGGGGGGGGCATTGGGGGATGTCCTTCATTTAGGGGCGAGAACCTTGTAATTTTTCAAAAGTGTCGATCCACCTTTATACCACTTACCAGTCACATGGGGAGCATGCATGGTCCGTGCACGTCATGTGATTTATGAAAGCCCCCTGTGCAGCATGACTGAGAAGGGTCTGCAGGGTCATGATTAGTTTTCACATGTACCAAACCACAAAAGCATTCATAAGCTTTACAGAGAGCCCCCACGGACCTCTACCTTTTAACGACTGGAGCCTTTGATAGGGATCACTGCATGTCGATACTCTGCATGGATAATAAAAATCACGTTGCATTTTTAGGCATAGGGATTTTCTCTTGGGTGGTTAGCTCCCCCTCCCAGCTCTGTTGTGCAGGGCAGTTGTGTGCTAGTTTAGGGGTTCAAAACCTTTTTCTTTCTAAGGCCCCCCCAACAGACTATTAAAAAGTCAAGGCCCAGTTGTGCCACAATAACTGGTTTTCTGCATATAAAAGCCAGGGCCGGCAATAGGAGGTAGCAAGCAGCGCAGTTGCCTGGGGCCCCATGCCACAGGGGTTCCCATGAAGCTACATTGCTCAGGGTTTGGTTCCAGCCCCGGGTGGTGGGGCTCAGGGCCCTGGGCTTCAGCGCCATGCAGTGGGGCTTTGGCTTTCTACCCTGGGCCCCAGCGAGTCTAATGGTGGCCTTGCTTGGCAGCCTCCCTGAAACCTGCTCGCGGCCCCCCCAGGGGGCCCTGGGCCCCTGGTTAAGAACCACTGTGCTAGTTTATAGCCATGTGCTCATCCTAGAGATGGCTGGCTTCCAGTTGTGTAGCGTCTGATCCTCCTGCCATTGAAATTGATAGCAAAACTTCATTGATTTAAATGGATGGGGGGGAGGGATTGCTCAGTGGTTTGAGCATTGGCCTGCTAAACCCAGGGTTGTGAGTTCAATCATTGAGGGGGCCATTTAGGGATCTGGGGCAAAAATTGGGGATTGGTCCTGCTTTGAGCAGGAGGTTGGACTAGATGAGGTCCCTTCCAACCCTGATATTCTATGATTCATTGATGGCAAAGGAAAGGCTAATACTTCATTTAGCTTTTTGGAATGAAAGACAGTATGCATCGTGGTTATTTTATTTTTATGCACACTTTTATTCTCTTTGCTGTGCATGAACAGCTGCTGCATATCATGTCAGTAACCAGGTTTTCCTTCACTGGAAGGCAGTTACTTAAATTCGCTCCTGTACAGTTCATGTGCTGATTTCTCCCATCAGAAGTGAATCTGAGATTTCTGTATAATGCAGGCCTCTCATTCTTTGTAACACTTCTAATGAGCGAGCCAGTGTTTGATTATCAACATCATTTTCTGTCCCATCAGTTTTAGTAATGAATACATGCCAAAAAGCTTAAGCCCACTCACTGCATGAAAGCCAGAGACCGCTTACTGCTGGACCACCAAAGCATCACCGCAGCCTTAGCAACCATCACTCAGACTTCCATCACCTTTTTAATTAGACTTGAAAACCTGCGAATTAAATATGTGTATTAATAATTTGTTAGTGCTAAATAAATAATTATGATGGGGGATGGGGGCAATAGCCAAGATGTAACCATTCTGGATTTTTTTAATTGTTCTGAACTGTGCTTGTGTCTGTCTGTATTATTTTTTGAATGGTTATCAGGCTCTTAGCTTGACTGCTGGACACTGCATGATACCTGACAAGCTTTTCATTTGGTGTATTAAATAAGAGGAGGAAAGATTAATGTAGAATGAGAGAATTGTAGATTCAATGTTGATTAAAGAGTTGTTAGATTTCACTTGCAGACAGCCTGAATAAAATGCTATTTGTAGAGTGGAGATTAATGAGGAATAAAAAGAGTTTGTGGGAGGATGGAATATAATCTGCTGGTAAGGTCATGGTTTTTCATATCTTTGATCCTTCAGGACTCATAAGGTGAAGCTTGCAAGTTTCCTGAGCATCTTTGGGTAGTTACTGGACATGTTCAACTCCCGCTGACTTGGTGGGAGTGAATGGGCGCTGAGAGCACTTGGCACCTTGCTGGGTTGGATCCTGTGTCTGTAACAAGCTGTCGAAGTTATACGCAGACAAGGGAGCATGGTTTTCTTGCCAGACAGACAGGCTGAGGGGAAATCTGCATGATGATCTACTCCACAATAACTAACTTAGCTGGCTAATAGGCAGCCCGCTGGTCTGCAGATGCCGAGTAATTTAGTAATTGCTGTGCTTTTGCTCTCTATGTTAAATCCCAGATGCAATCTCCAGTGCTCATAACTCGTTGGGGTGTTGGGGAACTGTGTGGATCAAGGGGTCTTGCTATCCTGCCACCCTCCTGCTAGAGTGTACATGCCTTCTGAGCCCCAAGTTGCCAAAGCGGAGAGTGTGCACAGCAGAGCTGTAGAGACGGGAATGGCCAACTGACATCATGTTGTGAGGTCTGTGTCTGTTGGGCTGTGATGACGCACCATCCCTATGCAACGGTAGGATGCTGCTCTACAATTATTTTGTGATCTAGAGCTCTTCCCAGCCCTGCTGGTGAAGTGCATCTCCAGGTCTCTGAAGCTGAGGACCACTGCCTGCCTTCTACCATGGTCTGTGTAGATTAACAGCTTCCGTGCAACTTTTTTTTTAACTCCATTCTGATCCATAAATACAATAATTCTGAAGTATTCTTTCAAGAGTACATGAGCCTCGGGAGACGGGGGCCTATTTAAGCAAAAATCTGATTGTACAGGACTAAATAAACCATTAAAAGTATTCGTTTATGCTGCATCAGACTTTACAGAAGCTAGATTTAGACTGACATCCTCTTAAAGGAATATCTGGGAGAGGAATGTACTTGTTAAATTCCTAAAAATCTTGTGCATAGAGGGACAAAGTTAACCTATTGCAAGGATGATAGGTTCGGGGAGGGGGGTTGGTTTTTTTTATCATTTTAAAGATATTACATAATTCAGCCATGCCCCCAGTTTTCAATAATTCCTTGTGAAATTACTTCCTCTAAGAGGAATATCTGAACGCCAGTTTAGGAGAAGATATTGGCTGAAAGAACTGGTGGCTGAAAGAAGTGTCTGTTTAAAGAAGTTTAGACTATGTTCATTCAATTATTTAAACAAAACCTCTGAACTTCACTTGTTCAGGTTTCCATTCTGGGGATTGGTCATGTCATTCAGAGCCTTTCACCTCTGTGACGACTGCCATTGAAATCCAACCCAGGTCAGTACTGACCAACATCCATTATCATCTGACCTCTATGTGGCTTTAATGATCGTTGGTCTGTTGCCAGCTTATACCAGACAATTGTCTCCATCTTTGCTACCTCTGTCAATTATCTGAGAAGAAGCCAAACTGAATAGGCCCGGAGATCAGTCTGCCTTTTCACTCTGAGATGTTGCTCCTCTGGAACAAGGTTAAAGCACATTGTTTGGGCAATGTGTGAACTGCCGCTAACTCTGCTGTGAGTGTTCTGTTGAAGAGATGTCTCCTCCCAGTTCAGTCATTTTGGCTGCTTTTTCAAGCTCTACATTGACTTAATTTCTCTGGTGCGTATATTTATTTTCCCCTCCTCTTTTTCCCCTTCTCTAATGCGCAGCCTTCTACCCAAATTGCAGTGTAAATTTTAACAACCGGAGATCCTGGAAACTATGATGTGACAGCCAAGTGGTTAATTATAAATGAAAGAAAAACCTCTGTTCAAGTGATTCAGATTTGTCCGATAGCCTGTACGATCATGCTTCAGTTAACTCTGTCACAATGTATTTTCCTTGGTTTGCAGCATCCGCAATGTTCTGCTCTTGTTCATTGTTCTTGACACAAAATTTTTGTTGTAAAGCTTTGAAGTGGTCAGAAAGGATAAAGAGGAGGAAACGGTCCCTTAATCTTAATGGTGGTGGTTGGGTCAGATCCACATGTACTAATTGATGGAGAACATCAGCTGGAAAAAGAAAACTGATTACAGAGGCCATCTGATCACTGAACAGCATATAATTGTGTTGAATGCTGTGCCCTCTAACTCGAGACCAGAAGTTCAATAGTTTGAGGACAGGGAACACACATGCAAGGAAAACAGATGCTATCTTTGGATTGAGAGCATAGATGTAAGTGGTACAGCAGTACATATTGTGACTGAATTGGTTTGTTAAACATGTAGTAATTGCTATCTCAGAAAAGACCAGTGGGCCAGCTAGTCCAGTAGCCTGTCTCTGACACCGGCCAGTAACATCTGTTTCAGAGGAATGTGCAGAAAAGCCACTTTCGGGCAGTTCCACAAGGTGGAGCTGGGTGGGAAATGATTTTTCTGTGCTGCAACATTTTTTGAGAATTGAAAAATTTTCCAGTTGGGACAAAACCAAGATTTGCCTACATTTTCCATGGCTGGGGGTACAGACCCTCCCCAGAATGGCCAATAAGCATGGCGTTCAGAGTTCAAGTCTCTGCTTTTCCTGGTTCAGAGCAGCAGTTTGAACCTGGGTCTCCCACTTCCCAGGGTGAGTGCCCTAGCAGCTGGGCTTTCGGCTAATCTGGGGAGGTTCTGTCTTTTTGTCCAGAAATTCCATCCTGGCCCTGAGGAACTCTCCCAAGGTTTGTCAAAATGGACCCTTTCCTGTGATGAGATTCTGTCTTCGCACATTGGCATTTTCTGACCCCCCCCCCCCCCGCAACAAAAAACAGAAGTTGAGAAAAATTCGTGACCAGCTCTAAAATTAACCTGCCCATAGCAAAATTTTCCTCCTAACTTCTGCTGGTTAGTGGTTGGCTTATATCCAGAAGCACAGGGGTTTACAAACATTCCAAACTTTTTTTTTAATTTGATCCTTTATAGGGTAACTGGATGCTCTCATCATTCATATAAATGAGCAATCCTAAACTCTTGACCTCACTGCTACAGTATTTTATTTATGAATATTGGGCTGTAGTTACACTGCATTCAGCTCTGATATACTCTATGCCTAATCTCTCTGTTTCCCAGACCTGCAAAACTTTACTCCCTTGAGTAATCCTTGTTCATGCTGGCATTCCTGTGGACTTCAGCTGGAGTTCTTTCCTGAGTAGTGTGCAGGCTAGGCCCTCTGACCCTATTTTGTCACTGTCCATTTTAATGGCTTATTGGGGGAAAAATAAGACTAGTTTTTAAGTTTTATGTGACTACGTTCGAGATGAAATCCTCTATAGATTTATAATGATATGTAAGAGATTGCAGGGTTTGCTCGTATTGATAGCTTCTTCCCACAGGAACTGTATGTTGTACACAATGCATCTGATTTTCCTTTGGTCTGATGCAGACCTACCCGAAATGAATGTTTTGTCTTCACTATATTACTTCATTTGTTACCTGTCATAGAAGTGGAGGCAAGAAGGTCAGTGTCTGTATTGAAGATGGAGAGGACTGGTCCATTTTGATGAGACTGAATGTTTTTATGTCTATGAACTAAACTCTGGAAGAAATTGCTGTCCGACATCCTATGAAACTGCCATCTGAAGACCCATTCTGAATAATGGGGCCAAACACTGTGGCACATCAATTGTTGTAGTCTGGAGAAACTTAGAGGAAAGTTAAGGCCAGTAAGCTATTCACTCCATCCTTTCATGTAGCGTGAACTCATGGCCATCCCTTACAAGAACCGTTACACAAAAAGTAGAAATGTTTGCTTCTCTGGCTGATCTATGTCTTTCTCTGGCTTTATTTCCTTTTCCACTACACTCCTTCTAGTGGAAGAGCCCCTGGAAAGCATTGATTTTTTTTGCAATGCCACTAAAACTATTTAGGATTGAGTTATTCATAACAGTTCATTGGCTTTGCTGTCTATGCTACAGTGTGAGCAACTTACGTAAAGTGTAGGTATGGTGAGAGAGGTTACTAAGTAAAAAGTTATCATCTTATACAGCAGATGTGCCCTTTTAAGGCATAGAGGGCAGTATGAAGCTGTGGATAGAGAGAAGTATGGAGCTGCACCACCTGCAGGGGAAACTTGAGGAAGGATTATGCCTCTTCTCAGTGTACTCGGATCATGCTCCCTGCCTGCCTTCCCCACCTTCCCCTGTTCCTTTTGGTGTGGTGTACTTCTTGGTTCCTTTCCCCCTCCAAAATGTTCCTGCACAAGGGACAGTCTCAATTTGGCCATGTTATTTCAGAAACAGGTCTGTTGTCTTTGTTGACTCAAATTACGTTAGCTTCTGTCAGCTGTGTGGGCTCTGCAATGGTACAGAAGGGCAAACTGGATTCTCTTCTGGCTTATGCACCTTCCACTGGGGTATTAATCAAGTTCAGTTGTAGATTCTTTCAGATTCCAGGATGAGTCTGTACTGCTGGCAATCAAAAAAGGCTTGTTCCTTATCTGTACACTGAGTAGATTTGACAAAACCATTGATATCTGGTTCTCCACTATGTCAGTTCTAGAGTTATTTTTACCACACTGACAGAAGCCTTAATTGTACCATATATTTCTGAATACCTGCTGTCACGGTTCCTCCCCCACTCTGAACTCTAGGGTACAGATGTGGGGACCTGCATGAAAAACCTCCTAAGCTTATCTTTATCAGCTTAGGTCAAAACTTCCCCAAGGTACAAAATATTACATCCGTTATCCTTGGACTGGCCGCTACCACCACCAAACTAATACTGGTTACTGGGGAAGAGCTGTTTGGATGCGTCCTTCCCCCCAAAATACTTCCCAAAACCTTGCACCCCACTTCCTGGACAAGGTTTGGTAAAAAGCCTCACCAATTTGCCTAGGTGACTACAGACCCAGACCCTTGGATCTTAAGAACAATGAACAATCCTCCCAACACTTGCACCCCCCCTTTCCTGGGAAATGTTGGATAAAAAGCCTCACCAAGTTGCATAGGTGACCACAGACCCAAACCCTTGGATCTGAGAACAATGAAAAAGCATTCAGTGTTTTACAAGAAGACTTTTAATAAAAAATAGAAGTAAATAGAAATAAAGAAATCCCCCCTGTAAAATCAGGATGGTAGATATCTTACAGGGTAATTAGATTCAAAAACATAGAGAACCCCTCTAGGCAAAACCTTAAGTTACAAAAAAGATACACAGACAGAAATAGTTATTCTATTCAGCACAAGTCTTTTCTCAGCCATTTAAAGAAATCATAATCTAACGCATACCTAGCTAGATTACTTACTAAAAGTTCTAAGACTCCATTCCTGTTCTGTCCCCGGCCAAGACGACTACAGACAGACACAGACCCTTTGTTTCTCTCCCTCCTCCCAGCTTTTGAAAGTATCTTGTCTCCTCATTGGTCATTTTGGTCAGGTGCCAGCGAGGTTACCTTTAGCTTCTTAACCCTTTACAGGTGAGAGGAGCTTTCCCCTGGCCAGGAGGGATTTCAAAGGGGTTTACCCTTCCCTTTATATTTATGACACCTGCAAATCCAGATCTACTCATACTATACTTAGCTACTCTTGCTGGGAGAACATAAGTACATGTGAATAATGTTGCTGTACCCCACCATTATTTAACTTTTGTGTTGGCCTGAAGATCGCTCACCACTACCTCTATGGCTATACTCTAGTGTGATCTTATCTCTACATATGGTTGCCCAAGTTTAAAACAGTGTGTGCAAAATCTACTAGGTAGAGCCTGTGGGTATTAAAATGCCTCTTGCAACTTGATGGAACTGAAATATAAAGCAGAGGTCCTTGATCTGTGGGTCTGAGACAAAGAATGGAATCTCAGGTGCCAAAGGCAGCATGTAGAAAACACAATCTCTTTTCCTTTTTTAACCATTACAGCCAAGTTCAAAAGCCCCCACTGATCACATCTCGTTTAATGGTATTGAGTAGTTCCCTAGCACTTGTCCTACAAGTACACATGAGCTAACCCTGACAACATCCCAGTGGGACAGGGAAGTATTATCATCCTCACTTTATAGAAGCTGAAGCTCGGAGAGGTTAATGGATTTGTAGAAAGTCATGCAAGAAGTGGGTGTTAGAGCCAAGAATAGAACCCTCGCTTCTTGCAAGCTTCTTCTCCACTGCCCCATCAGCATGACGCAACACTGCTCTGGAGAAAACAAATAAAGGGGCGTGAGGGAACACATTAATTCATGGTCTGTGGTGATGGTAGTAGGATGAACAGCACCCACTCCCAATTCATGGCCCATAGCTCTCCAAAGGACTATCAGATGTTAACTATAGTACTGAGATAAGTAGGATTTTACTTGTAGTAAACTATGTATGTAATGGAAAATGCACTCATTGTCTTACTAGGGCGTATTCCGGATAGGCCGCCTCTGAAGTGCTCCTATTCCATGGAATGCTGACTCTCCCAAGAATGCTGTCAGCACACAGGATTTGCAGTGATGGTTAACAGTTAAAAAAGTGACATTCTTTAGAGGTGAAAGGCTCTGTACACTGTGACTGTTCCCTGAGCTCTCCAATTTCCACGCAGTAAACCTTTGCAGGGGTTGTTGAAGTTAATTCTGAAGTTAATGGTTAATTCTGACAAGTTTGCCGGTTGCTCTCTCTGATCACATTCAGACCAGTGTCTGACATGGTTTTATTATCCTGTCATTGTCTTGTTTTATTCTTGTACTTCCCCCATGTGAATTTGCCTGTGACACTGTGCCTAGAAGGAAGTCAGGACCCATAAAGCAAGATGCTCCGCAGGACAGTGGTCTGCACTGGTAATTCTGTTTCCAGTTTTTTACTGGTGTTTCTCCCCCCCGGCCCCGATCATTCAGCTGCATCAGACACTATAAACTATGCCTAATGAATGAGAGTAAAAAAAAAAGAGGACAAATAGTGAAGTAAGAAGCATCCTCTCTTGGTTTTCCTTCTACTTCTCTGGTCATTCTGTCAGTGTCTTCGTCCCACTCCCATTTGCCTTAGTGTCCCATAAAGCTCTAAACTTCACTGCCACCTCTCTCTCTCTTTCTGCCCTTGCTGTGGGTGATCTTCTCTGCTCACTGTAGCTTCCCCTACCATCTCTACACCAGTGACTCAAATGTACTTCCCCACTCCTGGCCTTTCTCTTTCCTGCCAATCTCAGCTTGTCTCATTGATAGCTCCTCACGCACGTCTCGCCATCAGTTTTAAATGAGCATGGCCTACACTGAACATCGTGGGCTCAGCGCTGTCCTGTGATAATTCCCTTTTGTGCTGCTCCACATACATATGCAGTTAAATTCAGTCTGGCCATATGTGGTAGAGCACACTAGCAAAGCAACAAACATGCCTGTACTAGTGTTGGGCTGTACAGTGGAGGATTGCTGCCATCATCTTTGCTCCCCCTGAAAACCTGGAAAGACGCTAGACTATGGGTTCTCCTCAGCTGGCCGTGTTAATACACTTACGCTCCCATAGCATTGAATGACTTTCATGCAAGCCCCCTGTGGAGGTTACGCCTACTTTACTTGGAATTCACAGGATTGCTCCTAGCCAAAAAAATACGAGCATATTCCTTTTGCAGTATAGCAAATGGGACTGCTTGGGGCAGGTAGGGAACGTTGTTTCTTAGCATCTGCTAAAATTTGGTCCATACAGGGACGTGTGTGATATGTCTTCTACATTTTTCAATATTCTACAGATGACACTAATCTCTCTAGTGTAATGCCACAGCATTTGCTAAAAACACGCCGCAGCATTCTCTGATTCCTGCGACAGAAATGAGAACGGAAGTATTACGGAATTCCAGGGGACCCTAGTTATGTTCTGCAGCAGGTTTTTTTATTTTTTTTTATTGCTACTTGAATTGTAATTGGATGCACTTTTTTCCCTCCCGGGCACGCTTGTTGTTCTTTTTACTGAAGGTGAGCTTGCAAATATGTAATGTCTTGAAGGAATTCAGCTGTTTGCTGTGTGCCAAATGTCTTGTTTGCAGCCATATTGGGGCTTAACACGTGGCTGACATTGCATGACTGAAGGTCCCAGCCAGCTGACCTTTAGTCAGCGTTCTATAAATAAATCCTTTCCAATGCTGGCTCGTTCAGCAGCAGGTGCGACTATGCAATGGGTCTTCATTACCTTTTGGCACTTTCTCAGTGAAGCATGAAAAGAACTAGAAATGATTTCAAAATCTATTCTTTAATAATGTTCTCTACTTGTTACTGAAAATGGTTTCCAAAGCCTGCATTTTGCCCTGAAACTTTTTTGTAATGAACAAAATATTTAAATACAAAAAAATGGTTTAATGCATTATACTATTTCAAAAAAGGCAATGCTATGACTTAACAACAGAGACACTCTTTAGTACTGGTCAGCCTGAACTTCAAATTTATTGGTTCTGATGGTACATGGTTTTTTTGGAAATTTTATCTTGAATATAACAACAAATTGGAGCCATGTTACAAGTCCAGCCTGTCTGCTTTTTACATAGTACAAGTCAATGAGGCAAAGTATGAAGCAAATAGTAAAAATATAAATATCATTAGAATAAGTATGTCTTAACAAATGCATGCAATTATATTATGTACTGTGTAAATTTCAGATCTTCAGAAAACAGGTTAGTCTGCATAAATATTTTCTCAATTTCTAATTTGTTTAGATAGGAGAAAAACTTTATATTTAGAAGGAGAAAAAAAGCTAAGTGATGGAACAGGGTAAAACGGGCTAGACACTCAAATAACAGACATATAGTACAGTAGGAGGCTCTGTAGGAACTTGGTTAATCTAAAGTAGATCTCATTCAGATTGCATTTTACATTAGCAAGCTCATTCATTTAACTGCAACGGGGGAGGGGTGTGTGAATTTTAATGCATTGATGTAAATGGTGCATTTTCAGATGGACAAATTCTTCTTTTCATAACCATCAATTGTCATCTAAGCAGTAGGGATGGGCTGGATCAGAAATACTTTGTTCACCTAGTTCAGCAAAACATTTAAGCACATGATGAATGGATGATCTGTTGGAATGCTAGCACTTCAAAGCTAAGTCTTGCTTGGGTGCTTCTCAGATGGGTTCTATAGAAGGTGTTTCTTTCTAGATTGTATGCTTGTGTGGCAAGGTATGTCTCTTTGTATTTAGCAAGACCCTGGCTGCTGGGCAAAATCCAGGAGGGGCTGTTAATGAGGCAAACACAGATTGCTTTTTGGACACTGTCATAAATATAAAGAGAAGAATTAACACCTTTCTGTAAACAGTGCTATAAAATCCCTCCTGGCCAGAGGCAAAACCCTTTCACCTGTAAAAGGTTAAGAAGCTAAGATAACCTCGCTGGCACCTGACCAAAATGACCAAAGAGGAGACAAGATACTTTCAAAGGTGGGGGGGGGCGGGGAAACAAAGGGTCCGTCTGTCTGTGATGCTTTTGCCAGGAACAGATCAGGAATGAAGCTCAGAACTCCTGTAAAAAGTTAGTAAGTAATCTAGCTAGAAATGCGTTACATTTCCTTTTGTTTAATGGCTGGTAAAATAGGCTGTGCTGAACGGAATGTATATTCCTGTTTTTGTGTCTTTTTGTAACTTAAGGTTTTGCCTAGAGTGATTCTCTATGTTTTGAATCGGATTGCCCTGTAAGGTATTTACCATCCTGAATTTACAGAGGTGTTTCTTTTACCTTTTCTTTTCTTTTAAGAACCTGATTGTTCTTAAGATCCAAGGGGTTGGGTCTGTGTTCACCTGTACCAATTGGTGAGGATTTTTATCAAGCCTTCCCCGGGAAAGGGGGTGTAGGGCTTGGGGGGAATATTTTGGGGGAAGATGTCTCCAAGTGGGCTCTTTCCCTGTTCTTTGTTTAACATGCTTGGTGGTGGCAGCATAGGGTTCAAGGACAAGGCAAAGTTTGTACCTTGAGGAAGTTTTTAACCTAAGCTGGTAAGAATAAGCTTAGGGGGTCTTTCATGCAGGTCCCCACATCTGTACCCTAGAGTTCAGTGTGGGGAAGGAACCTTGACAGACACTAATGATAAATATTAGCAAAGACTAATACTAGCAAACACAAATACAATAAAACATAAAAAAGCTATTGCTCTGGGCAGGATTTTTACTCATTTTATTTTTTTCTTTCAATTTGTTTCAATGAACTAGTTCCGTTTCAATGGCTTGGTCCGCTGTAAGATAGCGGTAGAGTTATGGTAAATGTGTTGTGTTATATTGTAAAATGCAGTTACCAGGACACCATGGCATCCTGGGATACCATCAGGATTGATAGGACCAATATTTGAACCCACTCTAGAAACACTGGGGCAAATTCTCCTCTCACACCAATTCCGCTCTTTTGGTCTTCCAATGTGTGTCCGTACAGCACCCAGGATGCTGGAGCTGTGAGTCTGTTCAGGGCCGCGGATTGCTACTGCTGTACAAATAATGAATAACAACAACAACCAGTCCATATAAATGAACTCTCCTCACCCCAAAAAATCTATCCAACTCATCTGAAACAAGGACTACAAGCCGTGTGAAGTTTAACTTCTTAGCGAAGTGACCCACTTAGTACAAACTCAGGGGGCTAGACTTCCATAGTCACCAATATCTGGCCTTTTCACTCTACTTGTCTCTAAGAGCAGGATTTCAGGATTCCTGAACTCTATTTGACTTCTTGAGGATCAGTGTGAATCAAAGAGCCCGAATTATTTGACTAATCATTGTAAGCAATGAATTACAATATATTTAGTTTGCTAGAAGTGTAGGTCTGTATACCTGTGCTTAGAAGCAAGCAGATGTTTTCAAACTGACATGACCCGTCTTACCAAGCATAATAAGATATAATCAAGGGGTTTTACAGGGGATTTTTCATGGTATTGTCTATTGTGGTGCACATTACCTTATTGATCTAATTAACAAAACAGAGCTGGATGCTTCACATCGTTACAGCATTGGTACCTGCTTACTGAATTAATTGCAGCTAACAAAAGCAGGGCAAAGGTAACGCTGAAGGAGAGTGCAAGCACAGGCTGTCTAACCAAGTTTGTTTCTATGTCCAGCAACATCCCGCTTGGATTTTAATTGTATACATTTTCTACCAAGTTTAAAGTCTGTCTCTTTTTGTAATATCATGCAGGTATTATAGCAGTGTGAGGTATGCTAGACAGGTGCAGCACATAAACTGGTCTGACGTATTCATTATCACCTCTTCCACCATACTTGCAGCTACAGCCTGGGGTGAATTATTTAACAAGTCTAAGCTGGTAGACTTTGTGTACTGCGGGTGCTTCAAGTTTATGATGGAAAACCTGTGCTTCCCACTTCAAAGAGAGCATTAAAAGAACATTTTCAAAACTCTTTTTTATAAGTAGCTGGTGACAGTTTCTTCAATGTATTTTCATCTCTGCTTTGTTGAGCTGCTGTATTGGTGGAAGGATTCGGCCAATGCTTTGATGGCATGTTGTGTTCCAGGCTGATTTGAATTTGTATAAACTTGCCTCCCTGAGTGAATGTTGACCAAAAAACAAATTAAAAAAATCAGACCCTTAAAATAAATTGTGGTTGCTAGAAGAGCTTTAATAAATAGAAGTAAATTTAATATGTCACAGTTATGAGCAAAGACATGGATAGCTTCCAGCTAGAAAAACTGCTTTGGCACAGAGGATGTAAAGAGCAGAATCAATCGCCAGGAAAAAACGAAACATTTCAGTGCATGGTGAAGGAAGCTTTTACATCCACGCACATCGAAAGTGCTTGTTGCCCTAGTGAATTGGTAACACAACTTAAACATTTACGGTAAGAATGTAGGAATCATCATATTGGACCAGAATGATTGTTCTCATCATGCAAAATATTCTGTCAGTGACCATAACCGATACCCAATGCTAATGAGAGTTAAACTCTCATGCTGGACAGTTAGGCAATCCCATGCCTGTTGGTGATGTTAATTTCTAACCCCAAGCAGTTATTGGTTGGGCGACTGTATGTACTAAACCATGAAACTTGATATCTTATATGAATTTTTATTCTAGTTAGAGTAATTGAGGGTTACAGTCTTATTATTCATATAAGGAATTTTTTTAAATTCAACTATACTGTTTTCCTCAATAATATCTTGTCATGCAAAGAAAAATGTTTACTTTTACCAGTTTTGACTTAGATGTTTGTTTGTTTTTTTTTAATTTCATTGAGTGTCACCTTTGAATTGGCAGGGGGAAAAAATCTGAAAGAAAGGATGATTGATGTAGAAAGAATTGCTCCAAAGCATTCCAGCAACTCAAAATTGAGAAAATGACTGGTAAGATGTGGGGTGACTCCATCTTCACAATGGAGCCAGAAGGCCAGGCCTAGAGGCCCTCTGTGTCCCCACAGGGGAGATGGTAGAGCTGCATTAACTCTGGCTCACTGCCTGGGTGAACATGGAACGCTGAAAATTGGGAGCTATAACGAGGCAGCATCTTCTGATGAGCTTTCCAGCTTGCAACTTGCCACAGCAGAGGAGGCTTGCTTGGGGACTGCAGACTTCTGCGGCCAGCAAGATTTTATTTTGTTGGTGTGCATTTAGGGCCAGTGAATTGTCCTGGCTCGAAGGCTGAAATCCTTTGTTTAATCCCCGGAACAGGCAGAAGCAGAGAAGTTTCCCTGTACTACCTCCTCAAGGTGCCTGGACCTTGACTGGGATAGACCACTTCTGGTGGTGAAAGGGCATTTCAGTCTCTAGTGACCATTCAGTTCATGGCCTCTCTGTAAGGCTGCCAACAAAGATGTTAATAGAGTCCAGTGGAGTGTTGGGGCTGGATTTTGTGATATGGACGTCGGTCTGCTGGGTAGTGGACTGACACCCAGCGGGCCAGATTTTCTCCTGAAATAGGCCAGCCTCCTGAAAAGCTGGGACCCACAGCCTGTTGAGACTTGCATGACTGAAAGACTGCAGATATTTTATGCTCGATCAAGCCCTTCTGCTTCACACAGGAATCTAAGATAGCTCAAAAAATTTTCCCTACATCACCTGTAATTCTTAATAGTAATTTCAACTATCCTTATTCAAACAAATAACCTTTCTGTCTGGATTTAGTAGTCTCAATTGTTCCTCAGTTGCTCTCATAAGCAACACCATGCTTATGAGAGCAATTTTACAAACTAGATGATCCCTCACTGGAAACTAATGAAGGGATTTCATAGTAGACTGTAGATGTGAGATGCCATGTTGGTAGTGTAGAATACTGGGTCGCATTTTTTTATTTGCACTATCTACAGCTAGTGCAAGAATTTATCAAGGAAATGAGCAGGTGACCTGCAGTGATCCATGTTTGTGGTCATCAAAGCACACATCTGTACGTCAGCAATAACCCATGAACGAACACACACACACACACACACACACACACACACACACACACACACACACACACTCCTGAGCACTTTCTTTACAGATATTTGTTTTTCTAAGATCTTTTTGGTTGCCAAAACCATGAACCTTGTTGCAGAAAGTGAAGCTGGGGAATAGAGGAAATATACAACAAGATTATTTTCATTAAACACTTTACTGCAATGTGTTCCATTTTTTGGTCTAAATGTTGAACTTTTCCAACCAGCTGTCTCTGAAAACTCTATTTGATCTGATCATAAAAAGAAAAGGAGTACTTGTGGCACCTTAGAGACTAACCAATGATCTGATCATGTTTCACTCCCTCTCTTTTTTGCCCACTTTTCTTTGAACATTTATGCAGTTGGTTTTTATTTACATGAATGTTTGTGGGGGTATTTTCCTGCAAATAAGCATGTTCATGACTGTTGATAAATTGTACAGTCACTTGCTAGACCACACTTTGGTTTGTTACACAATATACACAAGAGACCAAATAACTCATGTAAGGCTGGTTTATTGCTATATAGTATAGGGGAAATGTTTTTCTATGATACCAGTCTCTGGGAAGCATCTCGTGCAGTGATGTTACATTCACTTTATGCAGAAGGTGTGCTCCCAAAGTTACACATATCCGCTGGTATTGTAAAATCATCATATAAATAAGTTACACGTCTCCATGTGTCGCTAAAATCCAACCCATTTATCCCAGTTCCCTAACTTGTTCTGTTCCTTCCTTACCTTTGTTTTTGGATACTAGCATTTCATGTACTGGTACATGAAGGTACTTCCCTAACTTGTACTAAAACACAGAGCAAAAGTTTCTTGATTTTTGACAAGCTTCCTATCGGCTTATGCCAAAGCTTACTTGAGCAAATGCAAGGTGTTATGGGATACTTGGCATAAGAGAATAGGATTACAGTAAAGATATAGGCCAATTTAGACTATAACTGCTACACAGTTTGTGCTTAATGTCTCCCAATGTGTGTATGGTGCAGATAATACATGCTATTCATATGATATATATGCTAGCCAGTACATATTGGTCTACGTGACAGAATGCTTGCCTGACCACCCTGTGTACACATTTAGTTACATGGTGGGGATGTAACATGAGAAAAATGAATGTAAAGACTTTTAAATATGCAATGGTTCCGGCTTACACCTTTCTCTCTCTTTCATCAGGAAAGAATTCAGCTAATTTAAAATCTGTGGTCTATGTTTGTATCCAAGCTAATAATGCTCTTCCCTGTGTGAAAGAGGACAGGAATTATTGAATACATCCTCAAATTTTGTAGGCAGCCTTATCTCCTGTGTGTCTTGCGAAAATGTCTCCAAACTCTCCACCAGGGTTTTAACTCTCTAATGGTCCCGTTTCTGTTTTATAATAGTAAGGTCATCCAATCAGGGATCAGAAACCATACCATGTGACCTCTGTGACTAATTACACTGACTGAATTCCAAATATTCAAAGGAGCCCTTGTAGCAAACTGTTCATGAAAACCCAGGGGCCCAAATAGGTTAGTTAAAAATACTTTGTCAAACAATTCATAAAATTCCTGATCAGTTTATGAAAAGGCTAAATCCTATAGAGTGAACAATTTAACCAGCTCTAGATGGTAGCATCCCTTCCTGTGTAGAGACTCCAACAAATGGTTATTGGTTTCATCTATATTTTTTGGTAAAGAAGAATATATTGAAATTTCACTGTGGGAAAAGTTCCCTTTTATGCTTGATTGTTAACTGCTGCTCGTCACATCCTGTTAACCAGTTCTACATGACTTAGTATAAGTCCAGCTGTTATACAGGAAAAAGTAGTGTGTTAGCAATGTTATACTCCAGAGTATTACCCCATATTCTTTTCACATTTACAAAATACCAACCCGACACAGCACGAATGTGTTCTAGACACAACACCCTGCTGTCCGCGTCCTATGTCTAGCCACTGCTTCCTTAGCTGCTTCAAGCGCTGCCTAAGGTACCAAGTATGTGTGGGGGAAAACACAGATCCAGTGTTGCCTCATATACATGGTATGTCTGTATTGAAGTGCCAACTCTGGATTTTAAAAAAATACAAGCTGTTGCAGCTGTGGACTGTTCTGCACTTTGGCAGGTTTCAGATACATGGGCACATCTCTTCTGTAGCTCATGCCTCTGAAAGTTTGTAACTGTACATCTGATCTGTAAGGATGAGTTAATCAGTATTTCAGTCCCTAGTGATGAGAGGAGCAATGAACAAGGCGGTGTCCTGTGGATAGTTTACAATCTTCTACCCCGCCGCTTTTTGTTTTAAAATTCCCGTTGTAGCTCTAAAGAGTTCCTCCAAGTCAGTGATGGGTGATATTTTCCTTTCTTTCCTGAAACTCATGTTTGCCCTTGACCACAATTTCAGCTAGATGATCTGAAATATCTCAACAGGAGCTTGGACTCTTAAGCGTTGGCTGCCAAGTTTGTAAAGGCCTCTGACAAAATTCATTTCTGTTTTAACTAAATAGTCCTCACAGAAGCCTCTAGTCCTTGTCTCTTAAGGGAATGCTGTCAGTAAGTCTGGCAGATGGCCTGACATTAAACCTACCAGTTTCATTTTGATGTGTGTGCACAAATATGTAAGTTACACTTTTCTTTGTACCCTTCCTATTTATGCACAAAGGGTAGGGACATCTGAGTGTGCAGGTGTGTTTGCATACACATTTGTATTCATGTCCCATGCAGAATACCACCTGCAGAAAAAAAAACCCAAACAGTACTCTTTAGGTTTGATGGTGGTAGCCAAGGTGAGAAGTTGAGATGTAATCATGTTAATCCAAGGCCAGAAGGGACCATTGTGATCATTGTGGTCTGACCTCCTGTATAACGCAGACCAATGGTTGGAAAGCAATGCAGTTATGGTTTTGTGATTGTTTTTGTTTTTTTCAGCTAATGTGACACATTTCAGAGAGGATCAAAACACAAAGGTGGTGCACTGGGTATTCTATGGTGGTGGTAATAGGTTTGCTTGTATACCCCTAATGCAGAAGCCTGCATAACAATGTAGAGATGTGTCATAGGAATTGAATATAGTTAAGCATTAGGAAGATGGTATATTTCACCTGACAGACATTGAGATTTGTAAATTCTCTGGGTCACAAAGTTTTGCAAATTGTGAAATGCATATTACTTACAGGTACTTCTAGAAATGGATAGCCCCTTGGTAAAGCACACACAGTTTCAGCTGTGGATAAAGGAAAAATACTCATATCCCACAACTACAGTGCCAATATTTGAACATGAAAAATTTCCCCATAACCTAGGATAAATAATGTGTATTACACAGGTGTGTGTCTGCAGAGAGAAAAGGTGAGGGACTAGACACCTATCGTTTTTGTCTTCCTCCTTAAAGAAATCCTGTTTTCTCAAAGGGTAACACCAGAGGGCAGACAAACTTAGACTGAGCACAGCATGTTGTTGGAAATATTTCTGCTTTATTTTTTATTTTTATTTTTTAAAGTATCTGGAAAATATAGGACCGTGTTCAGCTTCTTATCATTTCAGCTGGGGCAAGGTGAGGGAAGAGGTGAAGTTGTTTTATGTGGGGAATGCAGGGATAGCAGATCTCCCTGGAGGTTTTTTTGAAAATATGTGCCATTTAATGCACCCTGTTCCCTTCTGAAGGCAGAACATTTTGCTCTTCAGAACTAATTATATAAACCCCAGGGATAAGCCAGTTCTGGCAGGGATGAGGTAGCAGAAGTTTTTTCCAATAGGAGACAGGGAAATCATCCCAATCCTCTTTTAATATGGTTGCAGAATTTTAACTAGTCTTGAGGAGTCTCCAAGAATCTCCTCCCTGACTCACGTATGAAGTCTCTTTTGAGTCTTTTGTTAGGACTTCTTCTGGTTGTAGCAGCATTTTCAGGTAACAGATGTAACTTTTGTAACTTGATAATGAGAACTCAAGATTGTAGTAGTTGGTTAGACCAAAGCACTGCTAATTACTTCAGATTTCCCTTTTTCTTTTGATTAGATGCTAATTGAACACATGGTAAAGCTGAAGAGCTTTCAGGAACAGTAGGGGACATTTAATTGAAAACACAGTGCAATCCTCTTAAGTTGAGGTGGGATGCACCCAAATAGTATGACTTGGAGATAAGAGAACTCTCTTTAGTGGTAGAATTTTCAATGGGAAACTTATGACATGAAAGGCCAGCCACTATGTCTAATTTACCTCAATTCAAGAGTCGGCTCAAAAGGGCACTTTGTGGATATTTATTACCACAGATGGAACTTTGAGCACTTTATAAATATACATATTAGTCATTGTCACCTTTCAAGTATGATACAGGTGTGAGTATAGCTATGTGGATATGATACTATAAATCATGTTTTAGCGTAACTTCAGGCCCTTTTGAGTGGGTGATGAAATACCTGGGAGAGAAGTCTGTTCTCGGCCTGTTGAGGAAAAGCGGACATTATTTTCCTGCCTTATTTGTATCCATATCACCGAAAAGCTGGTGTAGAGAAGCAAGTCGGTCTCAGAGGGCTGGATTGCTGGGCTTTCACCTCTGTGCAGTTTTTGCTGAAGCAATACAGGGAAAGTTGGCAGGCAGAACTAGATAGCCCCATACATCACCTAGGGAAAAAGGCCACTGTTTCTTAAATCTACTTTTGAATGGTGAGAAAGCCAGTAGGAAGCCCAGCAATGCGACTATCTTAGATCAGTGCATTCTGCAAGCATATCCCTTGGCTGTGGGTTCTCATGGTTGAAAATCTGCTTGCAATGGCTTCACAGAGGCACAAAGTGCTGGCCTGGAGCTGCCTGGAGCAAGGGGCAAGGCTAGGGAACAAAGCAGACTTTCACAATGTATTACCCAGGGATCTTTTGCCAGTAGGGCTCATAGGGAGCTGAGAGCGGTGGAAGGTGGCTGTGGTGGTGGTGGCTGGGGTCCCTGGGATAAATGCCTCTGCTGGGGTAGCTCTCCTGCAACAGCAGGGCAGCAGTTTGTGTGCCTCATTTTCCCACTGGAGTGAATCGAGACGAATATGTTCTGTCAGATTGGAAGCAATGACATATATCGTATGTGTACCTTAGGTCTGAAATGTGCATGAAATGTGCATGGATGAGAAGCAGATGGCTCCATTAATTCTTATTATGGGCATGCGGCTCCACAAAGTGTTTCCTACTTATGAGGCTTTTATTTGTGCACAGATTCTTTTAAGGGTGGTGGGGGGTCAGGGGGGAAGCAAAATCACATTATATCAACTTGTGCAATCTTCCTAGGCACTTGTGCCAAACACTGAATGCACGCTAGGTTCTCTGTGGCTTTCTGTACGTTTGGGAATTGTTTGGTATTGTGAAGGATGTAAAGATCTAAGTCCTTTATTTATCTATAGAAAGGGAACTGAGAAGTCATGAGCTTCCCACGCTGCCCTGCCAGCTCTCAGCTGTTTAAGAATGATTTGCTGCTCTAGTTCAGTCTGTTCTGGACACGAACCAGTGGCCTAGAGGTGGCAGAGTGAGCCTCAGTACTTACTTCCTAGTGTAACCCTTCTGCCCGTCAGAGTTGGCAGCAACAAGGGCCGGGTTCAATATCTAGGGGTTCCATTCCAATAACACAATGCAAACCGGCTCGAGCCCCCACCCAGTGACCTGGGACCAATATATACCACCCCCGCTGGGCGCCTCCAAGAGGCAATACTTCCCCTCTCGCAAGCACCTAGTCTGAGTGTAGCAAAAGTCTTTTAATAACAGAGAGAAACAATGTGGCATTATGTTGGGGAAACACCACCAACAGGATTCATAACACAACCCATGAGCAAAAACAACCCCACCCCAGGCAAATTGGGGCATGCCCTTTTCCCTTTGGTTCTTGAGTCCAGCAACCCCAAATCACCCAAAGTCCCAAAAGTCCAATGCCCCAAAAGTCTCTGTCCCTGGTCAGGGCAGCCCCAGAGTTCGAAAGTTTATCGGCGGAGCTTTACCTCCCAATCTGGGTGGAAATGGGACAGGGGTAAGAGGCACCTTACGTGATCTGAAGCTGACCGCCCCATAGCTCCATAGCGGCGCTCCGCTCCGCCAGCCGCCCCACGAACTCCTTCGCTCAGCTGCGCTCC
The DNA here is from genome assembly GCF_965140295.1 of Lepidochelys olivacea. NCBI lineage: Eukaryota > Metazoa > Chordata > Testudines > Cheloniidae > Lepidochelys > Lepidochelys olivacea. The sequence goes on from NC_140419.1 coordinate 96,987,060, forward strand.
GCTCCGCCAGCCGCCCCACGAACTCCTTCGCTCAGCTGCGCTCCGCTCCGCCAGCCGCCCCACGAACTCCTTCACTCAGCTCCACAGCCCACAAGCAGCTCCTGCCATCCACACACTGCTCCGCGTCGAACTGCTTCACCAGCCGTCCCGCAAATTGCTCCACAATATATCTTCAGGCTCCCCCACTACTTAACACAACACTCAGTGATTTCAGCTCTTAGGTGAATTCAGCTTATAGTAGGGGAGCCCCAGTGCTGGTGCACTGTCAGCCCAAAGTGAGCTCAGCAGCCTATAACTAGACTTCTAATGAAATCAAAATTAGCTCTGATATTCCACAGTGGAGAGAGGAGGAAGTGCAATCAGCATGTAAGGCCCTCACCAAGGGGCCCATGCTACCAAGTATTAATACTTGTCCCCAGCCTCTCTCCCTTCACACAGTTTTGGAACCCATGACCCTTGCCTAGCGAGTGCTACTTAGTTGATGGTGAATCCCTCCATCATAACAAAAGGCCACGTACAGTTCCAAGCACAGTTCCCATAATCAGGGTAATAGCAATTTATTCTTCCTGCCCCAATAACAGAGACACTGGGGATCCCACAGCAGCCAAAGTGACCATTTGGGCAGCTATGGTCTCATTCTAGGCGTGGTGGGTGTGCCTATGCAAATGAGATCGGCCCCTGAAGTTCTTTTCCACAACTTGCCACACCTCACCACCAGATGTCAGGGTGGAGCTCATCCTGACACTGCTTACATCCTCCCCCCAGCCGAGACTTTGTCGTCCCGACAAATCACACTCCCTTTATACCAACTCATTGGTTTCCTCCAAAGGGCCTCAGGAAGCCCACTTTAGCTTCCACAAGCCTGTGTGCTAAATGTATTGGCTCCTCACTAGTCACCCCAGGTGCATCATAAGTTAACCGTTTCACTGGTCTTATCACCCTGTCTCGTCTATTGAGAATCTCTGTTGCCGAAGTAAGGGGAACATCCTCTTGAGTGACGGATGGAGAGGCTTCCCTGGAGGGTCCCTCGGCTACTGGCGTAGGCCCCTGCACTCCTAGTTCTAACGCTGGAGGGTCCAAGGTGCCCAGGACATCCTCTACCTGACTGTCCCCATTGTCCAATAACCTGTGTTTGTCATCACAGGGGGGTCTCATCAGCAGCACCGGGGTATCAGAAAGGGGCCTAAATAGTTCCGCCAATGGGTTTAGGGCGGAAAAGGGAGAACTCTCGTTTGGTTCAGCTGATCGAGACTGAAATCTTGTCTCCATCCCAGGATACACCAGGGTTGTGTCTTCCTCCTCAGACTCACTCTCAGATGTGCAGAATAGGGGTAAGTTAGCTGCAGGGGGCCCACTGTCTGTGTTGGATGGCGGCTTTGGTCTAGCACCTCTGTTCTGCCCGGCGGCCCTGCCGTGGCCCATCTCACAAGGGGTGCTTACCAATTCCCCCACAGGGAGCAAAAGGTTTCTATGCACCGTCTTTATTTGCCCTGGACCGTCTTCAGGTTTGATCTTGTAGACCGGCAGATCTCCCAGCTTTTCCATCACCAGGTAAGGTATTGCCTTCCATCTGTCAGCTATCTTGTGTTTGCCAGCAATACCCAAATTTCGCAGCAGGACTCTGTCCCCCGGCTGGAGCTCCTGCGAACGCACTCTAGCATCATATCGATGTTTGTTGCGGTCTGCGTTCTTCCGAGCCGCAGCGGTAGCTAAGCGATAAGCATCCCGCAGCTTTTCTCTTAGTCGGGATACATATTGCTGATGAGTTTCATAGCTATCTCCATCCTCTGATACACCAAAGCACAAGTCTATGGGTAATCTTGGTTCTCGCCCAAACATCAAGAGATATGGGGTGACTCCCGTAGCATCGTTCTTTGTGGCATTGTAGGCATGCACCAGAAATGCGACATGCTGGCTCCAGGTTGCCTTCTGCTCTGGTCGCAAAGTTCCCAACATATCTAATAGGGTTCGATTGAACCTCTCTGGCTGAGGATCACCTTGGGGGTGATAAGGCGTTGTCCTAGACTTTTTAATTCCTGCTATCTTCAGCACCTCCTTCAGAAGGTGACTCTCAAAATCCCGCCCCTGATCAGAGTGTATCCGAGCCGGGAATCCATAGACTGAGAAATATTTGTCCCACAATACTCGAGCAACGGTGGTGGCCCTCTGATCACGTGTGGGATATGCTTGTGCATACCGTGTAAAATGGTCAGTCACTACTAGAATGTTTCCAACATTCCTCTTGTCTACCTCTACAGACAAGAAATCAATGCATACCAACTCCAAAGGTTTGTTGCTGGTGATGTTCTTGAGATATGCAGCCCTCGTGGGCAGAGTTTTCCTTTGAACACATCGAGCGCAAGTCTCACATTTCCTGCGAACATCTTCAGCCATTCGGGGCCAATAGAACCTACTACGAATAAGTTCCAGGGTCCTCTCCATCCCTAAATGCCCAAAGTCATCATGCAGGGCCCTCATGGCCAGGGCTCTGTACTTTTTTGGCAGTACTAGTTGTGCTCGTTGTTTTTGTAAAGGGTCAGTGGTCATTCGGTGTAGCACTCCCTGAATCAGTTTTAGTTTGGTCCATTCTCTCAATAGTAGTTTACCCTCCGGGTTAGGTGGGACAACCGCAGTTGGGCTTCGCCCCTCCCTTTTGGCAAGTAGTGTATCACGAATGTCAATATCTTGCCGCTGGGCTTCTTGCCAGTCAGCCGCATTGAGCATGGGCAAAGGAGATTGGTCTAATGCAATATAGTTCACCGAAGCAGAAGGCATGCATTCAGGGGGCAGGCCCAAAGCTTCTGCAACACATCCCTGAAAGTCTTCACGGGCCTCTGGCTCTCGGCGACTCACACTGCAAATAGCTCTCACTCCATCTGTGGGTATCACAGCAACTTCTGGAGCCTGCGGACGCCTGGACAATGCATCTGCATCTACATTGCTTCTCCCTGATCGGTACTGAATGCTGAACTCATAGCTAGCCAAGGCGGCCACCCATCTCTGCCCTGTAGCATCCAGCTTAGCACTTGTTAACACATAAGTCAGTGGATTGTTATCTGTCCACACCTGGAACTGAGCACCATACAAGTAGTCTCGAAATTTCTCAGTGATGGCCCATTTCAAGGCCAAAAACTCCAGCTTGTGGGTGGGATAGCGAGTTTCACTATCAGACAATCCTCGGCTGGCAAAGGCTACAGGTTTACATTTGCCTTCCACTTCCTGGTACAGGACTGCTCCCAGACCCTCCAAACTGGCATCAGTATGCAGGATAAATGGTTTGCTTGGGTCAGCAAAAACTAGGACTGGAGCATGAGTTAGGCAAGTAATGATTTCTTGAAAAGCCCTTTCACATCTCTCATCCCACCGTGGCCCAAATGGTGCAAAGGGGCCATTGTGTCTCTGCACAGGAGGCTTTGGGGACCTCCCCTTATTCTTGGACTTAGATTTGTTCTTGCTGAACTGATGTCCCCTGGTAAGATCATTCAGAGGCTTTACAATCGTAGCATAGTTTTTCACAAATCTGCGGTAGTAGCCACTAAATCCAAGGAAGGTCTTGAGTTCTCTGTAGTTACTTGGACGTGGCCATGTAGTGAGTGCTTCTATTTTATCAGGATCAGTACTCACACCTTCTTGGGACACAATGTGACCCACATACTTCACTGAGGTTCTGCAGAACTGGCATTTGTCAATTGAAAGCTTCAGACCATAATCCTCCAACCTATCAAGCACTTTAAGAAGTCTTTCTTCATGCTCCTCTAAGGTTCTTCCAAACACAATCAGGTCATCCAAATAAACTAACACTTGCAGTAAATTCATGTCTCCCACAACTTTCTCCATGAGACGTTGAAAGGTGGCAGGTGCTCCAGAAATCCCTTGGGGCATGCGTTCAAACTCATAAAACCCTAATGGGCAGATGAAGGCTGTCTTCTCCTTATCTTCTTCTCCCAGAGGGATCTGGTAGTATCCACTTCGAAGATCCAACACAGAGAACCACTGGCTTCCCAGCAAACAGTCTAAGGCGTCTTGCACTCGAGGCATAGTGTACTGGTCGACCACAGTACGGCTGTTTAGGGTGCGGTAGTCAATACACATCCGGATTTTCCCATTCTTTTTGCGGACTACCACAATGGGTGAGGCGTATGGGCTGCGGGACTCTGTAATGATGCCATTCGCAGCCAGCTCCTGAAGATGATGTCGCACATCTTCCATCTCAGAGAGAGCAATCTTCCTAGATCTCTCCCTGAAAGGTCGAGAGTCATGTAGTCTGATATTGTGCTCTACTCCTTTTGCACATCCCACATCCCACTCATGCAGTGAGAACACCTTGGATCTTTCACAAAGTTTCTTCCTCAGGCGATCTTTCCAGTCCTCGGACACTGGTGAATCTCCAAAGTCAAACTTTGCTGGGTCTATTGCCGAAACTGGAGTTTCATACTGGGGTTTTACAATCGACTCAGGCTCAAAGAGGTCTGCTATCTTTTGTCCTTGCTTCACAAAAATATCACGACTCGTTTCATTAGCAATCAATATAGTCACCCTTTCCTGGGCTTCAGCAGGTAGGGTTATGACTCCACTGGGGACCAGCACTCCTTCAGGGAGCTCTCCTCCCATCGGCTGCTCTATCATTGCTAACGTCCCTTTACTGCCTTTCAGACAGGTACTCATGACAAGCACTTCTTGCTCCGTCCTTGCAGGCACTACTAAGGGGGTTGTGCCCGCGTACTTCAGTGCCCCAAGCGGTAGCTCAGATGTGTCCCTTTTAGCGCTCTCAATTTTCCTATAGGCTTCAGCACAAAGCGTATGGATCATCAGGGTATTCAGGTACTGGTCCCCAGCCCGCCTTCTGCAGTAATCCGCGAGTACCTTGAAGAGACTGGAGTTGGTCCCTATCAGCACAGACACATCAGAAGTCCCTTTAGGGTCAGGGCATATTAAGGCAGCTGTGTCTACCTCTTCTCTTACCCCAGCAACCTCCTCTGGGAATTCCAGGTGCACTATGACATACCCTTGATAGGGGTATTCATCCATGCTGAGGCCACATAGGCCAAGGCCAGTCAGTGGCTGTATAGGCAGGTGCCTAAGCATCTGTTGGTAGAATGACTGAAATATAATAGTCACTTGAGATCCAGTGTCAAGCACTGCTTTACACTCCACCCCTTCGATCCTCACCATGACCTCTGCTCGAGGCCCTATCAGTCCTGCAGGGATCCCAGCTGGACAGTCTTTTCTGGGGGAATCTTCAAATCCTGCAGACCTGGGGGGTCCCCGTCCCCAGACCCTCTGGCAGCTACCGGATCTCTCCCAACTGATCCTCAGCTTTCCATACACTAAGGAGGGGTTTTCTTCATTACGGCACTTGGCAGCACTGTGTCCATCCTGACCACATCGGTAGCAGAAGAATTGACCTTTCCCCCTTCGCCTGGGGGGGATGGTGGCTCTAAGTGCGGGCTTCTCAATCGCCACAGTTTGAGGCTTCTTATTCCTAGAAGTCTTAACTCGGTCAACGGTACTTTGCAGCTCAGCTATCCGTTCCGTCAGGACCTGCATTTGTTGGGCAAGTTCCTCTCTGGTGCTCACCATCAGTACACTGGCCATTTGCAGTGGTGTTGTGCTGGCTGGCTCCGATGTTTGGGCTTCCCAAAACTCACTGGCAGCCTGCCTTTCTTCCTCCTCTCGGACCTCTTTTATCAGCTGGGAGTAACTTGGGGGATGTTCCCGTCGTTCTCTTAGCCGGAGATGAAGTAGAATCGGGTTCTGATACTGAGTTCCTCTTACAATTTGAGCCAGTCTGGTCTGATCCATCTGCTCAGCAGTCACTGCTCCCCTCATGACAGCTCTCTGAAGCAGTCTCTCCAGTCTCTGTATGTAGGCTGAAGCCTTCTCGCCCTTTTGTTGTCGGGAATTAAGGAACTTACAGTAGCTGTCTTCAGGGCCCTCTACGCTCCCAAAGTTGTGTTCAAGGGCCTCTAGGCAGTCCTTCACACTGACCCCAGGGTCAATGAGCTTCAGGGTGCGAATCACATCTAATGCTGGGCCGCCAAGGCTCTCTATAAGGCATCTTCGCTTTTCTGCATCTGGTACGGCCCACTCTTGCAGCATTTCAGTGGTATGCTCTAACCAGGGTTCAAACTCCTCCTCCCCAGCAAATAATCTTAACTTACGACAAGAGTCTGACTCAGCATGGGGAAGCACAACCTTTTCCAATATTTGCCCCAGAGCTTTTGTCCAATCATCAGCCGAGGCTGCAGCCTCTGAGCTAGAAGCTGCTGAGCCAGGGCCCAACAAACCTGACATATTAGCCATTATACAAACAGTAATTTCCTCAAAATATAAGCACAAACAAAAAAAAATATAAATTGTTTCCCAATGTAGTGGATCACTCAACAGGTGCTTGCGAGGGGTACTGACCCAGGCGATCCCGGACGAGCCCCCAAAAATGTAACCCTTCTGCCCGTCAGAGTTGGCAGCAACAAGGGCCGGGTTCAATATCTAGGGGTTCCATTCCAATAACACAATGCAAACCGGCTCGAGCCCCCACCCAGTGACCTGGGACCAATATATACCACCCCCGCTGGGCGCCTCCAAGAGGCAATACTTCCCCTCTCGCAAGCACCTAGTCTGAGTGTAGCAAAAGTCTTTTAATAACAGAGAGAAACAATGTGGCATTATGTTGGGGAAACACCACCAACAGGATTCATAACACAACCCATGAGCAAAAACAACCCCACCCCAGGCAAATTGGGGCATGCCCTTTTCCCTTTGGTTCTTGAGTCCAGCAACCCCAAATCACCCAAAGTCCCAAAAGTCCAATGCCCCAAAAGTCTCTGTCCCTGGTCAGGGCAGCCCCAGAGTTCGAAAGTTTATCGGCGGAGCTTTACCTCCCAATCTGGGTGGAAATGGGACAGGGGTAAGAGGCACCTTACGTGATCTGAAGCTGACCGCCCCATAGCTCCATAGCGGCGCTCCGCTCCGCCAGCCGCCCCACGAACTCCTTCGCTCAGCTGCGCTCCGCTCCGCCAGCCGCCCCACGAACTCCTTCGCTCAGCTGCGCTCCGCTCCGCCAGCCGCCCCACGAACTCCTTCACTCAGCTCCACAGCCCACAAGCAGCTCCTGCCATCCACACACTGCTCCGCGTCGAACTGCTTCACCAGCCGTCCCGCAAATTGCTCCACAATATATCTTCAGGCTCCCCCACTACTTAACACAACACTCAGTGATTTCAGCTCTTAGGTGAATTCAGCTTATAGTAGGGGAGCCCCAGTGCTGGTGCACTGTCAGCCCAAAGTGAGCTCAGCAGCCTATAACTAGACTTCTAATGAAATCAAAATTAGCTCTGATATTCCACAGTGGAGAGAGGAGGAAGTGCAATCAGCATGTAAGGCCCTCACCAAGGGGCCCATGCTACCAAGTATTAATACTTGTCCCCAGCCTCTCTCCCTTCACACAGTTTTGGAACCCATGACCCTTGCCTAGCGAGTGCTACTTAGTTGATGGTGAATCCCTCCATCATAACAAAAGGCCACGTACAGTTCCAAGCACAGTTCCCATAATCAGGGTAATAGCAATTTATTCTTCCTGCCCCAATAACAGAGACACTGGGGATCCCACAGCAGCCAAAGTGACCATTTGGGCAGCTATGGTCTCATTCTAGGCGTGGTGGGTGTGCCTATGCAAATGAGATCGGCCCCTGAAGTTCTTTTCCACAACTTGCCACACCTCACCACCAGATGTCAGGGTGGAGCTCATCCTGACACTGCTTACACTAGTCTTCCAGTTCCTCTCAGTTGTGCTCTGAGTGTCTTAAAGAATTAGCATGGAAACAAGGGGTCCATTGCTCTTCTCCATCCAAGCCGGAGTAGTTAAAGTTGGCGGAACAGGATCAGCAGCTCTGTGGCATAATCCCTCCTTCTCCCTGGCCTTCCTTCTGTAGCCATGTTGCACGATTGAACATCTGTACTGGCAGGTATTTTGTGAGCACAAGTGTAGCCAAGGAGCAGCTGTCTCACTTGGCACGCTAGCCTCAGGTCCCAGGGAAGATGTCAGCATGGTTTATGAGGATGCCATGCTGCCAAGCTGGGGGGGAAGTGGCTGGCCCTCTTCCCTACTGCTCTGAGATCTGTGACAATGCAATCTGGTTTCCTTTGGAGCTCTAGATTTTAGCAGGGTCTCCCAGGCCACTCTACCTTTTCCCAGCACAAGGTCTGGAACTCCTCCCCCTGAGGGGAGAATGGGAAAGAAGGTGAACTGGAGGGGAGAACTGCGCTGAGACCAATGAGTTTAGGTGGATCACTGCTCTACTTATAATGGCTAACTACAGAGAACAGCCAGACAGCTCTAGTTCTTACACCCGTGTAAATTTAATCCTTTTAATTGTGTTCTATTACAGCTTGTTCACATTAAGATTGCGTCTCTTAGCAATCCCATTGCTTCGAAACAATAATGTGATAACTCACGTTGTCATTAAGGAGTTGGTAATTGTAGGCCTTTATTATTTCTATTAAAAAATTGCCACAGAAAAGGATTTTTATAAAGTGGTTCATGTGAGAGACTTTGGGTCAAACACAGTGAGCTTCATTACTTTTTTTTAAATGAATGTAATACTCAATAATCAACCTTTCAGGAGTCTAATGGCACTCCATCCGTAACGTGTGATTCAGAGCAGTGCTAATTTCTTCACTCTTGCTGCTGAGTAAGGGAGATCGGGGAATGGTCCTGCATCTAGAAGTGCAATATTGCCTTTTTGCCTTAAGTGCCCTTTGAATGGAGTTAAGACACATTGACTTGAAAATAGTATAAAACAATTCTAACTCTTAACGAACGGTCTTGGTTTATCATATCTTGGACTGCGAACTTTCTGCCCACTGTGTTCTCTAGTTTTTAAAGAGTCTCCTTTGCCTTTTAAAATCGGGTATCCGACGATGAGGTCCAAAGTCTGTTTGGAGATGGGTTTGTTTATTTCAAAGCTGTTTTTACTACTGCGCTCTATCTGCTTTCCCTTCTTCACCTTGCAAAAGGTTACAGTCTTGTATTTAATTATTCTGACAGTTTCCAAATGCTATAGCAACCAATTGTGATGTCAGAAGTTAAGATTGTAAGAAGGGGATAGAGGAGGAGGCAGCAGCGTAAGAAGAAGGAATTGTCCGTTTGAATATTTGTTTTCTTCAGTAACTGAACCCCTTGCTCTCTTGAGCTCTGAAAGGGAGTTTAGCCTGAGTGAAAAATTCAGTGTCTGGGCCTCTAACTGCAGTGATAATGAAGCAAGAGATTTCATACATAGTGCCCATTGCCAGCGAATCTGCATTACATTTAAGCAGAATCTGGAGACAAGACAGAATGGACCTTAGGCCCAAATGGACATATTCTCACAAGTTCCACTGCTCAGCCATGATTTCCACTATTTTGGCTTAATCTTAAACTAGAAATAAGCCCCTTCCAATTCTGGGTCTTTCACGGAACCAGAATTGTAGGGGTGGGTTCAGATCTAAGAAGTTCAGATTTTAAGGAGTTCAGATTCAGGGTTCTGGGGGGTTTTGTGTGCCTCTCTGTAAATCTGCCAGAGCATCATTCATTTGCTGAGAAGTTTTGAGCTTTCAGCTGATTTGTAGGACAAACTGAGGATCTGAATGAGGTTTTTCTCTTACTTGGTTTTCATTTTCCATTTCACATGAAATTTCTCTCTTCCTGCCCCTCCTAATGTCCATGAAGTGCATACAATCCTGAAAAGGAGTATTGTGTTCATAAGGGGGGTGTCTCAGGCCCACCAAGAGATAAGATGTTAACAAAATCCTTGTTCACTGTTAGTGTTAAATACAATTGTGTGTAGTCCAGGGTTTTGTGTCAAGTTGTTGTTGGATAACTCCCATTGTAATCACCACATTTAAATTTTTATTGACTATATAAAAAAAGAGGGAAACGGATGAAGCATTTGAAATGTAAAGTAAGGCTTTCATTTGAACAATGGTCTTTATTCCCTTTCCTTTAGCTATAGAGGGGTTTTATAAGGAAACTCCCTATTGGTCAGTCTTTTAAGTTGTGTCTACACTGCAAAGAAAAGGTGTGTTAACTCGGGTTACCTAACCCGAGTTGGCCAACTCATCTTAAAATAGCAGTTGTCACCCTGCCTCAGTGGGTCACAGCTAGGGTGACCAGATGTCTCGATTTTATAGGGACAGTCTCAATTTTTGGGTCTTTTTCTAATATAGGCTCCTATTATCCCCTTTCCCCCTGTCCTGATTTTTCACATTTGCTGTCTGGTCACCCTAGTCACAGCTGAGAATACCAGATTCAGGACACACTGCTGAGAATAGGACAGGCTTACCCCAAACTGGTGGCTATTCTATCATTAGATATACCAAGCCAGTAACAAAAGTAAACATCTATCTCACCACACTGGTTAACGCAATCAGAGATGCAGCCTCTTTAGGCATTCCAGCCCTTATCTTACCACCCAGACACTGGACTCCGTGGTTATTGAAAAGTAATTTCATCACGTCTAGTGTCCTTCTAATCTCAAGAGATCAGTCATATAACCGGGTCAATATATATAACTCAGATCTTACCCAATAATCATGCTGCTGCCAATCCTTTAGTAACTAAAATCTAAAGCTTTATTAATAAAAGAAAAGAAGTGTTAAAGTGATTAATGGATCATATACATACAATAATTGCAATGTTCTTATATCAGGTTTGTAGCAGTGATGGTGTAGACTGGCTTGTAAAGACTCTCTGGTCACTTCTGAAAGATTGGAAGGTCCTCAGTCTGGAGCTTAATATGCTGAGGCAAAATAGAGTCACCGCAGGGGTCTTTTATATCCTTTTCCATGTGCCTGGAAATGTTCTCTTTCCAACAAAGCTCAGAGCCCAGTTTGTGGAAAGTTACTGGCACAAGGTGCAGTCCAGGGTCACATGAGCATATCACATGTCCTTACATGGCTTGATGACTCATGGCCCCTTGGAGGCTGAGGCATCTGCAGGAAAGCCATCTGGGAGGAATGAGTTTCTTCTATAGCCCATTGTTTGTTAGAGCGAAGTGTCCTTAATGGGCCATCAAACTTCAACAGTCCATTCACAATGTGCTGGCTAGACTGGATGTAAACTGTAAAAAGAAAAGGAGTACTTGTGGCACCTTAGAGACTAACCAATTTATTTGAGCATAAGCTTTCGTGAGCTACAGCTCACTTCATCGGATGCATACTGTGGAAACTGCAGAAGACATATACACAGAGACCATGAAACAATACCTCCTCCCACCCCACTCTCCTGCTGGTAATAGCTTATCTAAAGTGATCACTCTCCTTACAATGTGTATGATAATCAAGTTGGGCCATTTCCAGGACAAATCCAGGTTTTCTCACCCTCCGCCCCCCCCCCCCCCCACACACACACAAACTCACTCTCCTGCTGGTAATAGCCCATCCAAAGTGACCACTCTCTTTACAATAAGAAAAGGAGGACTTGTGGCACCTTAGAGACTAACCAATTTATTTGAGCATAAGCTTTTGTGAGCTACAGCTCACTTCATCGGATGCATAACCTCTCTTTACAATGTGTATGATAATCAAGTTGGGCCATTTCCAGCACAAATCCAGGTTTTCTCACCCCCCCTTCCAAAAACCACACACACAAACTCACTCTCCTGCTGGTAATAGCTTATCCAAAGTGACCGCTCTCCTCACAATGTGTATGAAAATCAAGGTGGGCCATTTAAACGGTAAACAGTGTTATTCCAGGAACAAACACATTTGAGATACAAATATAGAGCCAATACTCCTAACTTAAGATATAGCGATGGTACATGGATTTAAACAGGGTAATCTTATTTAGCATATCATAACTTTTCCATTGACACCTTACGTAATATACTTTGTACAAGATTTGTTGCAGTTGTCTCACAGTGGCATAATCGTTTGTGACTGGCCGTAGGTCAGTTATGCAGCATCACGGCAGTGAAGATGCAGTAATGCAGCTTTTAGCTTAGGTTAGCAGATCAAGTTAAAATCTACAAGGAGCCTGCAGCTTCTGCCTCTGGTGCTGACTCTCGCTTGCAATCTCACTGCTGGAGAAACATGTCCACAGCTCAGTGTCTCATCAGCCACTCGGAGACCTGGCACGCTTTCACACTGGGTTGTCTCGGGCATTGCTTTTAGCTGCCTCACTGGTCACAGCACTGTTGCAAGAGATGGAGTTATTTTAGCTTGCTAAGCCAGACTCTTATTGGATAGGGGCAAAATGGAAGAGGTAGGAAAAGGAGAACATAAGTTGTGGAAGGAAAAGGAGACACCAGGGAGACGGCAAGAACAGGAAACCAAGTCTCAGATTCTAGGTGGTGCTCAGGATTTAGCTGAAGTTAGTGGTGGTGTCTGGCCTGGTCTGGACAGGATACCTTTCAGGAGCAGGATGATGTCATGGTGAGTCCCAGGAGATGAGTGTGTGAGGTTACATCTTGTCCCATGAAGGCAATTTTAGAATTTAAATCTGTGCGTGGCAGCATTGTTTGGCTTAACAGACACCTCCTCGTTGGGTCCCTCCCTTTGAGGCCTGCTTCCTATGTCCCTGGTTCTCTCTCAACAGCCTCCCGTAGTACAGATGCCTGTACTCTAAGTGTAGAGGAGAGACCTCTGTATTGATGAAAAGATATTAATAAAATTATTGTGACTTTTATTAAGTTAGTGCAAACTTGTTTGTGCCTTTACTGGAAATAGCAATGCATATTTTTAGCTAGTTATGTTACAAAATGTAAAAGATAATAAAACTAATTTTAAAGAATCCCTGTTGAGGTTACAGGGACAAACCATCCCGATGTGTAGAAAGAATAGTAAATATGGCAGGCAACCAGCTTGGCTTCACAGTGAAATCCTTGCTGCTTTTAAATACAAAAAAGAAGCTTACAAGAAGTGGAAGATTGGACAAATGACCAGGGAAGAGTAAAAAAATATTGCTCGGGCATGCAGGAGTGAAATCAGGAAGGCCAAATCACACCTGGAGTTGCAGCTAGCAAGAGATGTTAAGAGTAACAAGAAGGGTTTCTTTAAGTATGTTAGCATCAAGAAGAAAGTCAAGGAAAGTGTGGGTCTCTTACTAAATGAGGGAGGCAACCTAGTGACAGAGGATGTGGAAAAAGCTAATGTACTCAATGCTTTTTTTTTGCCTCTGTCTTCACGAACAAGGACAGCTCCCAGACTACTGCACTGGGCAGCACAGCATGGGGAGAAGGTGACCAGCCCTCTGTGGAGAAAGAAGTGGTTTGGGACCATTTAGAAAAGCTGGACGTGCACAAGTCCATGGGGCCGGATGCGTTGCGTTGCATTGGCAGATGTGATTGCAGAGCCATTGGCCATTATCTTTGAAAACTCATGGCGATTGGGGGAGGTCCCAGATGACTGGAAAAAGGCTAATGTAGTGCCCATCTTTAAAAAAGGGAAGAAGGAGGATCCTGGGAACTACAGGCCAGTCAGCCTCATCTCAGTCCCTGGAAAAATCATGGAGCAGGTCCTCAAGGAATCAATTCTGAAGCACTTAGAGGAGAGGAAAGTGATTAGGAACAGTCAGCATGGATTCACCAAGGGAAAGTCATGCCTGACTAATCTAATTGCCTTCTATGATGAGATAACTGGCTCTGTGGATGAGGGGAAAGCAGTGGACGTGTTGTTCCTTGACTTTAGCAAAGCTTTTGACACGGTCTCCCACAGTATTCTTGCCAGCAAGTTAAAGAAGTATGGGCTGGATGAATGGATTATAAGGTGGATAGAAAGCTGGCTAGATTGTTGGGCTCAACGGGTAGTGATCAATGGCTCCATGTCTAGTTGGCAGCTGGTATCAAGTGGAGTGCCCCAGGGGTCGGTTCTGGGGCCGGTTTTGTTCAATATCTTCATAAATGACCTGGAGGATGGTGTGGATTGCACCCTCAGCAAGTTTGCAGATGACACTAAACTGGGAGGAGAGGTAGATACACTGGAGGGTAGGGATAGGATACAGAGGGACCTAGACAAATTGGAGGATTGGGCCAAAAGAAATCTGATGAGGTTCAACAAGGACAAGTGCAGAGTCCTGCACTTAGGACGGAAGAATCCAATGTACCGCTACAGACTAGGGACTGAAAGGCTCGGCAGCAGTTCTGCAGAAAAGGACTTAGGGGTGACAGTGGACGAGAAGCTGGATATGAGTCAACAGTGTGCCCTTGTTGCCAAGAAGGCCAATGGCATTTTGGGATGTAAAATTAGGGGCATTGCCAGCAGATCGAGGGATGTGATCGTTCCCCTCTATTCGACACTGGTGAGGCCTCATCTGGAGTACCGTGTCCAGTTTTGGGCCCCACACTACAAGAAGGATGTGGAAAAATTGGAAAGAGTCCAGCGGAGGGCAACAAAAATGATTCGGGGACTGGAACACATGACTTATGAGGATAGGCTGAGGGAACTGGGGATGTTTAGTCTTCAGAAGAGAAGAATGAGGGGGGATTTGATAGCTGCTTTCAACTACCTGAAAGGGAGTTCCAAAGAGGATGGCGCTATACTGTTCTCAATGGTAGCAGATGACAGAACAAGGAGTAATGGTCTCAAGTTGCAGTGAGGGAGATTTAGGTTGGATATTAGGAAAAACTTTTTCACTATGAGGGTGGTGAAACACTGGCATGCCCAGTAGGCACTCCCACTAGGGAGGTGGTGGAATCTCCTTCCTTAGAAGTTTTTAAGGTCAGGCTTGACAAAGCCCTGGCTGGGATGATTTAGTTGGGGATCGGTCCTGCTTTGAGCAGGGGGTTGGACTAGATGACCTCCTGAGGTCCCTTCCAACCCTGATATTCTATGATTCTAATTCCAAAAAGTTTCTGCTTCTCTATCCCAATTTACGAAGTGTGACAGCCCTTCTCAAGCAAAGACGACTGTGCTGGCTGGGCCATCTGAGCAGGTAGGAAGATGGACACATACCCAAGGACATGCTATACGGGGAACTATCAGAGGGAACAAGAACAACAGAGCATCCTAAGCTTTGCTATAAAGACACAGGCAAGCGAGATGTGAAGGAATTTGGAATTGATCCTGACCAATGGGAAATTTTGGCAAATGATTGTAACAAGTGGCGCCATCATCTCCATCAGGTCATCAAAGTCCATGACAGGAGCTGGCTCCTACAGCTTGAAGAGAAAAGATCTCATAGGAAGCAAGCAGCTCTCAACCAAGATACATACATTTGCAACAACAGCCAAAGATCATGCAGTTCTCGGCTTGGACTGTTCAGTCACATGAGATATTGCAAACCATCTACATCATAGGCTGCAATTCCCACCATCTTTTGTAGACGAAAGGATGTCAGCTAAATATCCCAGGACAAGCAAACATCAAGAATAAAAAACCATTCATGTTTTAGAAAAAGGTGTGATTGTGAAAGAAATGTAGGGTATGTTATCAGAGCAATTAATCAAGGAAAGTGGGCTCTGCCAATCCCCATCCTCTTGCAAGAAAGCCTGTTTGTGCTCTTAAACTTCAGAGGGAAATGTGTGTAGTTGGAAATAGTTTGAACTTTTATTTCTTAAACGTTGAAATGACAAACACTGCTGTAAAATGCAGACTTGCAAATACAGTAGCTAAAAGTAATGCTCCTAATATAGCTCATAATCTCATTGCTATGTAAATTGTAAAATGCTTTTTGTACCAACATGGACTCCAATGACCTTGCTAAACTAAACTGATGTAAGAAACCATTTCTGTATAGAATATTTATATTAGTATGGAATTAGTTATGTACTGGCAGTGCATAAGCAAAACCTTGCCCAGCTCAGGAAGACAAGAAAAATTATTGCTCCAAAAAATTGTCATGTAGAATCAACAACTTAAGCACTTTGGAAAGTTGTTTAATTTTTAAGACTGTTTTGAGAATTAGAATCTTTTAAATAAAGAACAGGAGCATTTGAATTTTTTGAAAACAGAATTTCATTTCCTGTCAAACTCTGATGAAATTGAAAAAACAGCTCAGAGAATGGACTGAGTAAAAAGAACTTCCAAAGCTAGTTTTAACTCTCATACTTTCCTGCCACAAGACAGACAAAGGCAATTCAGGAAATGTCGCATATTAGTTAATGAACTACATATTAATAAGATGAAGAGGATCCTAAAGAGGAGTCATGGACCCAATGACAGAATGATAGCAACCGACTCGAATCTAGACAAGCCTGAAAGAGGTGTGTTTTCTTATAATTTCATGAAAATAGGAAGGAGGAAGGTATAAAAGACTCTGAAGTGAGCACTCCCGCCAACACCCACCCACCCCGCTACTTTGTTTAGACAGGAAGCACTCCAAAGCTCATCCCATCTGTCTCTACAAGCAAGCTGCCGCAGACAAGAAAAACAGAAAGGTCTCAAGAAGAAAACCTTCCCAAAACTTCAACATGGATTGGTGAGAGGAAGTTAACTAAACACTGCCAACAGATTAGATTTAAACCTTTGTGGTGATTTTATTGAGATATGAAAATGCTGTTGTAACATAGGTTACTACATTTCTCCTGTTAATCACCAGATGGTTAGACCATATGTTACTGGGGAGAAGAGAGGGACTAAACATTGGTAAACAGAGAAATAATGGAATTTAATTGTATTTAAGATTCTTAATATTGGTTAATTGGCCTGGCTGAAGACTGCTCCTTGCATGGCTTCTTCTAAATAACTAATTTAAATATTTTCTTCAGTTTCATAGGATTTAGTTAAGATTGCTTACCTTCTCCAATTACAAACTGTTTTGTTATTTATTAGTAACCAACATGATCCACTTGCCCTGAAACTGTTTGTGTGTAGGCAAAATTATTTAAGTAACTAATAAGATACTAAACCAAATTCACAGTAATGCTGTGAACAACGCAATGTACTAAATGCATAATGCATCACAACGCAAGGTTGTAATCTCTGTTAAAGTCTTCAGAGAGACAGAGAGAGTCAGATGAGATTGTAACAGAAGCCACCAATTTATCACTTGTATTTGTCTTGTTTTGTTTAATGTTTCCTTTTCCTTTCTTTAATAATAATAATAAGAAGAAGAATAATTAATGTAGTCCTATTTCAGAGTAGCAGCTGTGTTAGTCTGTATTCGCAAAAAGAAAAGGAGTACTTGTGGCACCTTAGAGACTAACCAATTTATTTGAGCATAAGCTTTCGTGAGCTACAGCTCACTTCATCGGATGCATTAATGTAGTCATAGTTAATCATTCTGATTATTTCTAAATTTCTACAATAACATTACTTGGCATCCAACTATTTAAAATTCCCCCCTTCTGCCCCACACAAGGTAACAAAAATCCAACTCAGTCTGTTACATAAAATTGCTTTTAAAAGTCAGCAAAAGTTGGAGACAAATGGACTGGTACAAACTGAATTGTTTAGGTTGAAAGAACAATTAACATATGGGCCCATTTCTAGATTCTTTCAACACATCATATCATCCTGTGTCTTCATGGCACATGATGTAACCTCACACACTTGTTAAAATCATTTTAGAATATGTTTTTTGTTTTATTTTATGAAATACTTGCAGTTTTAGGGAAGTACTTTAGGAGTTGGACCCTCCAGAGGTTACCTCCCTTGCTAATATTTATATACAGCATCCGTGGTAGCAACCAACTGCAGTAGAAAGTGGTTTTATTCCGTATACAGCGTGAAATCTAGAATCCTAAAATGTTTTATCATTGTTCCACTTGCTGATCTCAAAAGAATAAGGTGCTAATGGTTTTGTTGTTGTTTGACACTATGCCAAGGCTTTACTAAGATGATGTACCAAAGTATATTTTCAATACTCTCTGTTGCTTTTACTTAATGCTTTGACCTGCAGTGACTCTATGCAAACAAAAACAACGAGGAGTCCGGTGGGACCTTAAAGACTAACAGATTTATTTGGGCATAAGTGTTCGTGGGTAAAAAACCCACATGCATCTGAAGAAGTGGGTTTTTTACCCAGGAATGCTTATGCCCAAATAAATCCCTTAGTCTTTAAGGTGCCACCAGACTCCTCGTTGTTTTTGTGGATACAGACTAACACGGCTACCCCCAGGATACTTGGTATGAAAACAAAAGCAATCAACTATTCTGAATTACACAAGTTTCATTGGACAAAGAAAAAGATTTTGAACTAGGATATAGTCACAATTTTGATTGACAGGAACTGGAATTCTTTAGAAAGGAATATTATAATTTAGTAAACTCTGTAGGGATTCTGTTGGGTTTCTTTAAGTCTCTATAAACCAAATTGGAACCATCAATGTTTGTTGAGTGTGAAGGGAAAGTGACCAGCTCATTAACAGAGTGTTTGTAAAATAAGAATAGATTTTAAAAAATTGGGTATGTTTTAGAGCTTATATTTGGGGAATTTGAATTTGACTTTTTCCTATAGAATACTCCACGTGGCTTCAGTAAACATAGGGTATTCGATTTTGGGAATACATTTACTGTGAGAACTGGTCTTGAGAAGATGATTTAAATATGGAGGCCTACATCTTAACCTCCACTCTGTAACATTTGCGTCACACTCTCACAGAAGGGCTGGGTGCGGGGAGGGAGGGAAAGCTGGGAATTTCTCTCATGTAGTGTAAAGTTGGGTTAGCTGTCTCTGTGCCACTTGCTCCTGTCCAGCAGTGATCCTGGAACAGTGCCGAGGGGGCCATTCCTGATTGTGCAAGTTAAAACAGCCCTAAGGTGGCTCTGACGGGTACTGGGATTGAACCAGCCTCTGTCTACTCTGAGGATCGGCAAGGTGAAAGCCTGCAGAAAACCACCACTGGCCACCCCCACCCTTACAGGTGCACCAAGAGCATTTATCTGGGGGCACCTGAGCATCTGGCTTGGCTTTCAAGAGCACTGAAGAGATGCTGCTTGTATTGATTTGTTTACTGCGGCATTATAGAAACACTGCCACCGAAGCGCTATTGTGTTCAAACGGCTGTTTTACTGAGTGATTCCTAGAGTTCGCTTTGAACTGGTTTTGTAAATTTTATGATACATCTCCCATCATAACTCTGTCTCAGTCGGTTTGCATATTACAAAGAGATTGTCATAATAAAGGCGATCATGAGCGACACAGGCGTCTTCTATCATAAAGCGGAAAATTGCTTTAACAGAGAGCTTTACAATGGAGCGGCATGGAGTGAGTTTCTTCCTGTCTATGCAGCAGAATAGTGATAAACATCTAGCAAGGCATGTGATTAGGGCATCAGTTCTCAACCAGGGGTCCAGGCCCCGTGGGGGGCCATGAGCAAGATTTCAGGGGGGTCTGCCAAGCAGGGCCAGTAATAGCCCTGGGGCCCAGGGCAGAAAGCCAAAGCCATGCTGCACAGTGATGAAGCCTGGGGCCCCGAGCCCTGCCACCTGGGTCTGACGCCAAAGCCTGAGCAACTTAGCTTCAAGAACCCCTGATCTTAGCTGGGGTCTCTAGGCACTAAACAACAATTGTAATATTAAATAATGTGGAAGCAGAAGTGTTAGCACATGCTCGATGTGTACACATGAATACACGTGTGTATCTGCATGTAAGTGTGGGAGTCCGTTTCTACAGATTTATTTATATAGGTATCTGGACAGGTGTGCATTTCTGTGGTGGTGCTCTAAGGATTTGTATTTGGGCATCAGGAGTGGGCCTTTAATGGACCCTTTGCAGCTGTGATAATGTGTGGTCCTCATTCCATACCTAAAATTACAATAACTTTAGTGAACAAAAACCATGGAGCTGGTTACAAAAAATGGGAAGAGGGCAGGGAAATCATGAAAACCTTTGTGAAATTTCATTTTTTTTTTAAATTACCCTCTTTGACTATTTTTCTGCCAGCTCTAGCGTCCTATAACAAATAAAACCTGAACTTCGCATAATGCATCCGTCAAAACAATAAATATTCCTGTTTGGGCCGCGCAGGGAAAATGAGCACGTGAGAGAGGGTGGGGAAGAGCAAGTGACAGAGGGAGGGGAGTGGATGAAGTGAGTGGGGGCAGGGCCTTGGGAAAGGGTGGGGAGTGGGAGGGGCCTCAGGGAAGGGGTGGGGCAGTGGGCGGGGCAAGAGTGTTTGGTTTTCTGGAATTAGAAAGTTGGCAACCCTATTGCTGCCCCTCACTTTCATATACAGAAAAACCAGTTGTTGTGGCCCAGGTGGAGTTTTGATAGCATGAGGGGGAGGCGAGGCGAGGCTCCGAAAGAAAGGTTGAGAACCTCTGGATTAGGGGATACTGTTGTTGTGGTAACTGTTGTGAAGAGGACATGGGCAGAGTTTAAAGAAAACAAATCTTGTTGCCTGTGCTAAATTGTGTGTGTTCGGACCCTGTTCATACCAAGCTGGGCTGACCCTAAGTGCAGAAATAGATTTTGAGGTGATAAGAAAGTAAACCGTGAGCAATCAGAGTTGTGTGAACACTATTCTGGAATCTGTGTACTATGGCAACTTCTGTAAGGGCAGGGACTCAATGACTCCTCATTGCACAGACTCATTAATACTCCAAGTAAACAGGAGCGTGGTCAAACTGTAGCAGCCAAGTAAGGAAAGGACATTGATAAAGTGCAGAGAGTTCAGAAAAGGGGATGCTAAAATGATTAAGAGGTTAGAAGGTGAACCCTTGGGAAGAAGCTTTAGAAAGGAAGTGATACAAAAGGGAGATGCTGAGCCAGACTGCACATGGCATAGTCACAAGAAACGTAATGGCCTGAAGTTAGAAAAATGTCTTGTGTTTGCAAATCTTTTCATTCCCGTGCTGATTTTTCAATTAATTTCTAAGGAAAGCTTCAAAGCGAGGGCACAGTCCTGCCTTATGGCACATCAGTCAGTTACAATCTTGGCAAAAGTAGAGCTCATGCAACTTCATCAAATGCTGCTAAATGTGCACTCCATGAACCTAATCTTTAACGAACAATTACCTTAGACAGATGTTAGCGCAGCAAACAATGGGCAGATATAGAGTTGTTTCCCTTTTCTGGAATATGGAACAGACTGATTTTCAGATTATTGTGCAGAAAGGCCGGTTAATATCCCCCTCCTCCCTTCCTGTTTGTTAGCTGGGAAGTTTTGCTTTTAAACATAAGGTATCTTAGGAAAATGCAAGTTCTTTTGTGCTGAGTGAACATGCCTTCTCGGAAGGAAAACACAGTGCTTGGTTTTGCTCAAGGCCTCATGCTTCATCTCTGGCTACAGGGATGCATTCATCTGTTTCAAGAACTGAATTTAATTATTCAAAAGCCAATGACTGGAACACATGTAAAGTTTTTCCACTTAAAGGCTAAATGCTGTCCTGATAAACACTGAAAGATTTTTCTTTTCACCTCAGAGTAGCATAATCCTCCTCTCCATCCTTTTTTTTACAGTGACAAGTGGTCTGGACCTTGCTCCAACGTCACAGTTGTTTAGTATTGTTTAGTATTTAGAATGCAACACATCTGTAATTTCTTTCCTATATATTCTCCTGCCTATGCTTTTAAACTGTCTTTGTCAGGCAGTATACAAGATAGTTTATCAATTTCATCTGTTTGCTTATGAATTGACATCCCACGCAACTCTTGTTTCCAGAACAATTTGTGTCTGAACAGAATTTCTCATTATCTGTTGGAATAACCTTTGTCTCTGTGAGCAAAGATAGAAGAAGAAAAAACATGTTTTAATGTTCTTTTGGACAAATGTTTTCAAGTCCTGGAAGAATCAAGGCTTTCTATCTCCTTATTTTGTGAGGCTGGTTTTTTTCCCCAGACAGTGCAAGCATCAGGCACTGCAGGTCTTGTCTGATACTGTGTGACAAAAGCAGCAGCACAACCTTCAAAGCAATACTGATGGTGGATGTGTTAACGAGAGCACCGTTTCCATCAGATTGGTTTAATGATTTAATGCAGCTGTGTTAACCTCATTATATTTCTGAATTAATGATTTAGGAGGAAGTTTGTTATCTGTTAAGCAACAACCTATTTACAATATAGTAAGATACCATGATATACTGGAATGTGAATCAATTTCACATCAGTCTGCACCATCCCCTCTAACAATAAAGCAGTCCGATAGCAGCAGGTGGATGTGAAAATAAGTCCAAATCACTAATGTGCCAGTTCTGGACCCATAGTTTGTGCAATTGTTTTAGATTAAGTCTCCCTATTTCCTTTTTAATTTTAATAGGACTTGTATGAAGCATTTGAACAAATGTAGCGCAGGCCTCATTGCTTTGTTGGAGTTGGAGTTTGGGCCCTGATTCTCTCCTCTGGGCCCGGTTCCCCAGAGGACAACATCTCCCACAATGCAATCTGAAGTTCCCACTGCCCAGGCTTTGTGGCGCATTGTGAGTCACAGGACTCTGGGTGTATTATGGCAAATGTTGTTGGGGCAGGAAGCTTGGCCATAGGGGAAAATGGGGGCATTAAGTTCCCAAACTATAACCTCCATGAGACCATGCACCGCTATGGGAAAATGCAGTTTAATATTGGACTGACTCAAAATGAAGCATTTCAGGTCAGGTCAGTTAACCAAAAGGAAACATTTTGACTTGGAAATGTTAAAACATTTTGACATTTTTGATCCAAATGAAATATTTTGACATTTCCACATCTATGTTTTTCAGAATTTACATTCTGCGAGCAACTGTGAAATTATAACTTTTCCTCCTGATTTGGGAGGAAAATAAATGCTGAAATGTCAGAACTTCCTGGAGGAGGGAAATTCTGAATTTTGCTCAGATTGGTTCATAAGCAAGTTTAGGCTGAAACTAAACCTTAGGCTTGAGATACATCACTGCTGCTGTGTGGCTGGCAATGCTTTCATCCTCACTGCATCCTCCTTAACAAGAGTAGCCAGAGGATTCTCCAAATGTTCATTCTTCTGTTATTGTGGAGGTTAAATAAATTAAATAGCACATAGCTAACCAAACATCTGTTTTTTGTTAGCGTTGGCACAGAGGGTGAATTTTGTTTAAAGATATGATGCATCTTTTGCCCATTGGAACATATTGTAGTAGGTGATGTAAATCAACAGACATAAAGGCTTGTCAGAGCGTGTGTATGTGCTCATTGGTTTCTGTGGTGTCTAGGACTAGCAGTATTGGATCAGAATTCATATTAGCAAATTTAATGCATGTCTTCGCTTGTCTGTGGACTGCACAAGCCTTTCTCCTTATCAGCCCATTTATCAATTCTATTTATGTTGAACAGCATTTTTGCTATCACTCTTGTTGCATTTTAAAATTGCAAAAAGGGGAATTTTAACTGCTTTTGATTCAAAAGTCATTTTATGATCTCCCCCCCCTCATCCCCAAACCCCAGGAAATGTATTTAGTTTGGTTGTATTTAGACCTATTTTTATTTTTAAAAAACCCTTGAATTTCATGTTTTGTATTTTGTTACAAATATTTCACACATTTTCTGTTTGGCTTTGACAGTGGAGCTTTTGCAGGCTCATAATTAATCACCATGAGGCACTACACAATCAATTAAAAGTCTGTCTCCTTCCTCAGGAAAAATTCCCCTGGTAGGTACTGGTGAAACATTTATTCTAATGATGATACAGAGCAATCAATGAATGTGAATCTAATTCCAAAGCCCTAATTATTTTTTTTATATTCTAGTGCGGATAATCTATCTGTTAGAAATACTTCAAAAAATTCTGACACTTTCACTGACATCTGCCAAGAAAACTTAAGTTGTGGGGCTAAGGGGGAAACCTGCTTTCAGAAAGGTTCATTTTGTAGCTCTTTCCATCCTCAAACAGCCTGTATCAAAATTGGCAGTAACACCTTGATCTGCCTAAAATAAAGAAATTAATTTGATCCGCGAATGCAGAACATCTGATCCATAATTTAAAAAGCAGGACTTAATCAGAATGGAGGGAGGAAAGCCTTAGGGTACTGTCAGTATGCTAGGCAGCAAGTCACTTGCCCAGGGTGCTTTTGTTGGTGACTGAGGATTCAGGTCACCTGAAGATGTTTCTCAGAACATGATCATCTCTTTTGGAAGGTGGGAAGTGAGTCACTTATACTCCCTCTAGGTGGGGGACTTCTGCTCTTCTTTATAATTCTAGACATGCTGCAAGTCCTGCCTTTAATTAACAAACATGGCAAGTTAGCCCTGCTCCCTGCTTCTGAGCTGCACATCTGAGCCTAGGGACTTGGGGATGATGTACTCACTCATGGCCAGATAGTACCTAGCTCTCAAAGGGGGACATGGGGAGGAAAGTTGGCAGAAGGGTTTGTGTACGTTGCCTTCTCCCACCCCTTTTGCATGGCCCATGTGAGGGTCAGGTGCAGTTGCAGTCCCTGCACTCAGGTGGGTGAAATTTACCCCTACACAGAGACCTGTGGGGAGGAGGAAGAGCCCATGCAGCTGGACTGGCATATGGGGGTGGCAAAGATGTGGGGGGGAGGGAATGCAGCACTCCATAACAGGGTGGAGTTGCAAACATGCTCTCCCTGTGTTCCACTCCCAATGCAAAGCTGTTCTTTAATACTGATTAGAGACAGGAGAGCATGAAAGAATGGGGCAGATAGATTCCTGCCTCTCTCGATCTTAGATCTTTTAGGAGTTCAAGAAGCAATGAAGATTATTCCAGCCAGCTGTGGTAATTTTAGAATAGTTGTTTCAAGGAAATCTATGCTGGTAATTTGTTGTTGTTGCCATGACCTTTGTTTGTTTGTTGTTTTTTAAAGACAAATTATTCAGTAGAAACCTCATCAACCCCAGCATTTCGGCCCTCTTTGTCACAGGCAGCACAGCACAGCAAGTCGTCTCCGTCTCCTGTGAAATCCTGCTAAATTTCTTAAGAGAAGAGCACCCGGGGGACGAGGCGCCCCACTGATGTTCTCCAACATCTTACGCTTGTCACAGAAGCAGAGTCAGTTTCACCAATGTGATTATAGCTGCCACTGTCAAGGAGGCAGATGCCTCTGTTAGGAAAATATCATATGCAGCCTGTCATCTGTGTTCTATAAATGGCACTGGACTGGTGTATGTAAAAGCCAAAATTTGTTTAGTTGCAAGTAGTTAAAAAAAACAAAAAAGCAAAAAAAAACCCACCACAAAATCTGACAAGGTAACAACATGGTTATCGGGAAATGTTGGTGTGTGTACTAAATGTACAGGGTGCAAATAAAAGGCAATCTTATATTCCCTTTTTTATCTCTCTCTTCCACATTCACTTGTCAGTCAGGTTCCCATCAACAGACCATAAATATTCATTTTTTTCCTGCAATAGTTTTCACCCAGTATTTGCTTTCTTCACATTCTAGCAGCAGCAAAATACTCTTAGCTGGAGCTGTGAATTTGACTGTACATGCCCTGGATAACCTGAAAATTATTGAATAAAATGGTTAATTTGTTTTTTATTTCCCCCTTAGGTATTGACTAGTGTTCACCAGTTCAGAGTTAAGTTAATTGGAATTTAGTTATTGATCGTTGTATTCCTACACCAGACTCTGACATTGTTATTTATTTTAGCATTCTAATTTATATTTTAGCAACATTAAGAAAATTGACCAAAAAGTTTTAGGAGCAATAATCTTTTCAGAAACTAAGCCTTTGAAAATTAATTTTCTGTTCAGTTTAATTTCATGGATGCACAGTTTTCATTATGTTTTGGCTAACTATTGCAACAAGTGTTTTGTTTAAAAAAAAAATGCACTACAGTGAATCCTGTAAGTGGATGATTAATTGTAACAGCTTGTCCTAATGGTAAGGAAGATGTAATATGAAACAGTTAATTAAAAATGAAAATGAATTAAGAAGGTTTAGACAAATAGGCAGAACTAAAGGAAGAATAGCCAAGCTATATTCAGCCTTGAATGATGCAGAAACTGATCAATCATACAAGTAGGGTGACCAGATGTCCCGATTTTATACGGACAGTCCCAATATTTGGGGCTTTTTCTTATACAGGCCCTTATTACCCCCCACCCCCGTCCTGATTTTCACACTTGCTATCTGGTCACCCTAAGTACAAGAGAAGTAAGAATTAGAATTCCTAGCTCCTATAGAAGAAGGTACCTGAACAGACATACTCCAAGTGGCTGATTCCAGCATCTCCCACCATCAAGGTGCCTGTAATCTATTGTCGAAATCCCATAGAGCTTGTAGGCTGTAGTATATGGTAAATAAGCTTCTGGCTCAACTGTTTGAGAGCCATTGGATTAACTTAATCATAGCCGATATCAACTATTGCCAGCAGGAGAGTGAGTTTGTGGGGGGCGGGGGGGGGGTGGAGGGTGAGAAAACCTGGATTTGTGCTGGAAATGGCCCAACTTGATTATCACACACATTGTAAGGAGAGTGATCACTTTAAATAAGCTATTACCAGCAGGAGAGTGGGGTGGGAGGAGGTATTGTTTCATGGTCTCTGTGTATATAATGTCTTCTGCAGTTTCCACAGTATGCATCCGATGAAGTGAGCTGTAGCTCACGAAAGCTTATGCTCAAATAAATTGGTTAGTCTCTAAGGTGCCACAAGTCCTCCTTTTCTTTTTGCGAATACAGACTAACACGGCTGTTACTCTGAAACCTACTTTTGAGTAGCAGGTTTACTCTGCTGGTTGCTAGTAGGTGTCTGATGAATATTTCAAACCCTATTCTATGCACATTCCAAAACATTTTATATAAAATAAATGGTTCTTAATGGGAGTTAAATGCTATGGAAATTTGAAATAAGTAAATTGTTGACAGTTTAAGACTATGAAGCAGTGGTTACCAAGCAAGAGAAGCAAAGAAAAGCGGGCAAGCCTGCTAATATTGCGGATAAATGATACTAAATCTGCAGAGATGTAAATAATATACTATGCTATCTTTATTTCAGACTTTAGTGTATTGTGAATTTGGCATAAGCACAGCTTCCATGCTGTACATAAACACTTTCCCACCCCTCATTGTTTCTTTAGGCTCTATGCTAAGCAATGTTGCAGCGGTGTATACATATTCTGACTAATGCTTCAGGCACTTTGGATAACAGTTGTGTTTACTGAAAGCTGCAGGCTGCTACCTGGACACTACTGGAAGACCTCTAGGGCAACTAAAGGAAGTAAATAGGGAAATCTCTTTCACAGGTAAAAGGTGTGTTTTATAACAAAAAGTTATTTTGCTCATGGGTAAGGAGAAATTGCTGAGGTACTGCTTGGAAAAGTCACCAGACCAAAGCCAGAGGACCTTGTATTCCTATAGTTCCTTAGTGCAACATTGCTTTCTGTTCTCCATTTTCAAGGAATATGGAAGGGAGGCCTTAAAAATATTCAGAGCCTCGTCGGTCAGGACTAGATTTCAGAAGCTGACATGAATTTGGATTAAACGGGAACATTCTGTTGCATCAGTTGATTGGTAAAATTCCATTGAGATGTCTGTTACATCCCACTCTTTTCACATGTTTATAGCTTTTTGAATAATTCTGTTGTGAGGATCAATGCATGTACATCTGCACCTGACTTCAAGGCAATTGGGCCGGTGTACCTAAGGGCAAAACTGGATCTGGGGGCATAATCCAATCCTGTGTACAATGTGACCATATTAAGTTTCTGTGCAACCTTAACGATTTGCATTTCTTGTCTTCTGACTACTTCATATTAATCATGTGGGCTGGGATTCTCAAAGGGGCCCAAGGTAGTCAGGTGTCCACCACTTACTGAAAATCACTGGGTGTGCAGAGCCCACTCCCTTATATCCATTTGAAAATCACAGCTGTGATCCTCTTCCTTTAATTTTACTGTTGTTTTTTTTGTTTGTTTGAAAGAAAAAGGCATTTTCCAAATAAACAGCCAAGATTCGGTGAAAGGACCCAGTTCTGCCCCTCTGTACTCCCTCCATTCTGTTCACACACAGATGTTTAAAATGTTCTCCCTAGCAACTGCCTCTCCTTTACCCCACACAATAGACACTTAATCTAGATACTGTGCTGAAACTGAAGAGCTTAGTCGGATTCTATTAATGTGTGAAACTCAAAAAACTAATTGAGACACAGGTTTCAGTGTGGTCCTTTCAGGCATGGCTGGGGGAAGCTGGCTTTTGTCTCACCTGGTGGGGGATTCTGACTCTTGATGGTGAGGGTCCTACCAAATTCATGATCCATTTTGGTCAATCTCACGGTCATAGGATTTTGAAAATAATAAATTTCATGATTTCAGTTGTTTAAATCTGAAATTTCACAGAGTCCAAGGTTGGGGTCCTTTGTTGTCCAGTGTGTGGAAAGGCTTGTGGGGTCGTAACGGATTTAAAATATTTATCTGTTCTCTAACCTCCTCATCAATCCCATCCCCTGCAGTCACAAAACATTTGTCACTCAGTCACAGACAACTACAAGGCTATGTTGGCCTTGGCCAAATCTCTTTCAGCATTTCCTTTGCTCCACTTTGCCAACACAATTCTGACTGATCACCGACTCAAATGACTGCCAATTCAAATTATTTACAAGTTGGCTACATGCAATTTTTCACTCTCTGTGCAAACCAATACTATCTGGATTTGTCTAGAGCCAAGTTTTCAAAAGGAGCATCTACATTTTTTATTTCCAGTGTTTGCATAGACACATGATCTCTGTGTGCCCAGAGATGATGGTATGCACAATAGTATTTTCATGTACTCACTGGATGGTTAGCAGTCCAGCTATCCAAATTGGACATAGGTTTGCAAGTGTAAATTTGGATTCCGCCCTCCCACCCCATGATTAAATGCTTGCATGCACAAAATTGTACACCAAGTAAAGAGTTAAATTTCTAGACTGGATTTAGTCAAGCTTTCGGTTTTGTGGGTGACATTTTGCAGCCACGATTTTTTAAATTTAAGGCCAAAACCTAACCTTTTGGATCATAGAGTCCAAGGTTGGGGTCCTTTGTTGTCCAGTGTGTTGGCAAGATATTCACTTTCTCATGGTATTTTTTTTTACCCCGATATAACTTTTCACATCCATTTAATGAATTGCACGGCTGCTTATCTGTTCCTATTTGAGCCAAGACAATTAACACTTTCTGTGTTAAGGCAGTGGAGGAATGAGGCTGCCTTTCAGTATTGGTGAGGTATAGCGTGTGAGGGTAATGATATTCTCAAACTTTGTGTATATGATGTTATACACGGTGTTTTTGTTCAAAGAGAAATTTAGAATGTGAGGGTTAGTCCCAAAGTGGACCATTGTGGCTACTGTTTGACAGAGGAACAGCGTTCTGGGAAGTAGGAGAGTGGTAGAAGAAGGAAATCAGAACCTGGAAGACGTAACGGGGGTGCTAGTGAGCATATGAGGACATGATTGGGCCTTTCAACGTGACTAGAGAGGCTTTTGTCTTGTACTGGGTGAACTGTTAGGCAGTAAGAGAAGCCAGTCTGAAGAGGTTTCAGGGCAAACTAAAGGTTGGGAAGAGCTCTGTGCAGAGAGGAGATCCCTGACTCAAAGTTAAGGAGGCACTAGGAGAAGTTACTACATGCCCTTCCATTCAGAGTACAATGAATTTGCAATGAATGCCCTCCTCCGATGTACGACTGGCTTGCCTGGTTAGCGTCTGACAAAAGTCACCAAGTTACTACATGGTGGTGGTTGAAGGTTATTGATTTATAAAATAAGAAGATCACTCCTTGTTCTCTTATCTGCAGCACAGCGCTAGCCATTTCTCTCTCTTCCTCTTTTTAACCTGGAACCTTTTGTCTTTAGTATCGCAAAACCCTGGGTAGTCAGTTCTCTATCTGTGTATATGAGAACAACGAATTTAAAGTCACCCTTTCTAGTAAGGGTGTTGTAATTATGGTGAAGTTGCTTTGAAATTATACAATGGTTAAGCTTTTGGGTATCTGGAAATACCACTAATTCAGAAGTAGAAAGATTGCTGCATGACTGAGTATAATTACAGGGTAAATATCCTAGAATTAATATACCATGATTCTGAAAGTATATGTATTAAGATGAACTCCCAAGTAAATCAGACTGTTAATCCTCTACTTATATGATTTAGTGCTGATAGGATTGATTGATTTTTGAAAAGCAAAACCACAGTATGCTTACATTTCAATTTCAGTATAACTGCGCCATATAATAAGGGCATTGTAATCAGCGTGACTTCAGACAGGTTCCAAAATTATTTAAATGAGTACATAGAGGGAAAAGTAGTGTGCGGTACATCGGCTAATTCAAATTGGGGAGGATTTCTGAAGTTTCCTTCTGTTATTGCATGAAGCTAAGCAAGGAGACAGTATTTTAGAGTGTTATGTCAGCCCTTGTCATGGACTCCTCTAAAGTGACATCTTCTTATATCTGATCTAAGGACTTTACACTTCATGAACTAGAGGAAAAAATACAAGTTGGTTAATTTTTCAAATCATTTGAGGTGTGTTGGTCAGTCACACCATTGACAAGCTACCTGCTACACCAGGCGGGGTGGGGGAAGCTGTGTCTGCAGTGATTTGTGGTGCTCGGGGCATGCTAAAACGTGTAATTGACAATGTCGATACAAGGTTATTTGGGTCTACAAATGATTCACTCTTAAGATTTGTGTCAGAAGCACATGCAGACTTTTAATTGTCTTGCCAAACGAGGGGTAACAGACACTTGCTGCTTTTCAATGCAGTGGTAGCACACAGTGTTTCTTTCTGCAGCATACCTCTACTTTGCTTCTGCTGATATTGTCCTTTGTGCTTCCTTGTAAAAAGCTTTCCCAAGGCCATTCCTCCTGACAACTCTTTCTGTGCTGGCACTGAATCAAAAATCAGGTTTGTTGTGTTTCTTCCTTTTGTGAATCCATGCTAAGAAACTCAAAGGTGGAGGCGTACACTTATCCATTCTCGGATTAGTGTTTCCAGTCTCTTCCCCTTTTCTCAAGTTGATCTCACATCTTTAGCTGTTGAGAGCCACAGCAATCTAGATCCTCTCTGAAATCCCGTCTTCGATTAGCTTTTCTCCCAGTCCATCCTATGTTTCCCAAGAGATTAAACAAATACTTCCTTCAAAATTCCAAGACCGATACAATCCTACTTGACAGTTTTGTCAGCCTACATTGGCTTCTATTTTTTGATATGCTCTTCTGGAATGACCCTGATTTCCTTTGCTTCTTTTTTCTCTCTTCCCTAAGGAAATTGTTGCCTCCTTCACAGTCCCTGCACTGTAAGAAAATATCTCCTGACAATCACACTTCTCTCATTCTCTCAACTTCCCATTCAGCTTGAATCCTTTCTCTTAGCTTCAGAATGGGGCTATATTAGTATTCAGATTCCTATTACAGTTAATGTTACACTGCACAAGAGTGTTATAGTATGTTAATAATTAGTGGACTATAGCGCTCAGAGACACGCTTCCTTCCCAACTCATGGCCTTTGTCTCAGTAGCCCTGCCATCCATGTCTCTGCTCTTCTGACTTCCCCACGCTACAGTGATCTTCCCCCCCCAACTGTGTTTCTTAATTACAAGTTAATTGTCTTATTTCATGCTACACTGAAACATTCTCTGAGCTGACCTTGCCACCCCAGGTTTTAGTTTCCCTTGTCTTCTGCTTTGGTGCTTGAGTCTTTCTCACTGACTCTCATAGAATCATAGGTCTGGAAGGGACCTCAAGAGGTCATCTAGGCTAGTCCCCTGCACTCTTGGCAGGACTGAGTATTATCTAGACCATCCCTGATAGGTGTTTGTCTAACCTGCTCTTCAAAATCTCCAATGATGGAGATTCCACCACCTCCCTGGGCAATTTATTCCAGTGCTTAACTACCCTGACAGGAAGTTTTTCCTAATGTCCAACCTAAACCTCCCTTGCTGCAATTTAAGCCCATTGCTTCTTGTTCCATCCTCAGAGATTAAGAAAAACATTTTTTCTCCCTGATCCTTGAAACAAACTTTTACATAATTGAAAAACTGTTATCATATCTGTGACGCACTCTCTATGATTTTATAAAAATATGCTAATGAGCGTGAATATAATGTAACTGGAATATGCTTCTTGCAAAAGGTCTCTTGTACGGTATCATTACAAAGCTTATAATCTACTGAGTGTGGTAATCCTATCTGTATAAATATATCACTCTTGTATCTGAAACTAGAAATATAAAATATAACTCTGAGGGCCTATTGTAATTATGCAAAGTGTGGACCATTAGTGATGGTTTGGAATCTTGATGGCTCCCATTAACCAGGACAATTGTCTGTAGGTGGCTCTGTTTCACTTGTAAGTCTTCCTGTATACCTGTGTGCTGGCAAGTGAGTAATGAAGTCTTACACTAACATGTGACCATGTCACCTGAAGTGGAATCCATCTTTAACCTGATGCTTTCCATTGAGAAGGAGCGGGTGGGAACCCAGAGAGGGACAAAGGATTCCTGCCTTATGCAAAAAATATAGAAGTCGGTGGAACAGAACAAGGAGAGGCAGCAATCATGAGAAATCTCCTAGCTACCACCTGAGGTGGAACAAGGGCTGAACCAGGGGAAAGGATTGTGCCTAGACTAGGAAGGTCTCCAGTCTGTGAAAGAAACTTATTGAAACATCTCTAAGGGTGAGATTTTATCTGTATTCAGTTTTATTACTGTTTAGGCTTAGATTGCGTGTTTTATTTTATTTTGCTTGGTAATTCACTTTGTTCTGTCTGTTACTACTTGGAACCACTTAAATCCTACTTTCTGTATTTAATAAAATCACTTATTAATTAACCCAGAGTATGCATTAATACCTTGGGAGGGGGGAACAGCTGTGCATACCTCTCTATCAGTGGTATAGAGGTCGAACAATTTGAGGTAAAACAGATTTATTTAGGGTTTGGACCCCATTGGGAGTTGGGCATCTGAGTGTCAAAGACAAGCACGCTTCTGTAAGCTGCTTTCAGTTAAGCCTACAACTGTTAGGGGATGTGGTTCAGATCTGGGTCTGGGTTTGCAGCAGGCTCGTGGGTCTGGCTCTAACCAGGCAGAGCACTGAAGTCCTAAGCTGCCAGGGCAGGAAAGCAGGTGCAGAAGTAGTCTTGGCACATCGGGTGGCAATCCCAAGGGGGTTTCTGTGATCCAACCTGTCACAATATCTTTCCAGACTAAGCAAACCCAATTGGTTCAATTTTCGCTCCATAGGTCATGTTTTCTAGACCTTTGATCATTTTTGTCATTCTTCTCTGGACTCTCTAATTTGTCCATATCCTTCCTGCACAAAACTGGACACAATGCTCCAGTTGAGGCCTAATCAGTGTGGAATAGACCGGAAGAATTACTCCTCCTCATGTCTCGCTTACAACACTCCTGCTAATGCATCCCAGAAAGATGTTCACTTTTTTTGCAACAGTGTTACATTGTTGACTCATATTTAGCTTGTGGCCCACTATGACCCCCAGATCCCTTTCCACAGTGCTCCTTTCTAGGCACATTTTTTATGTGTGCAACTGATTGCTCCTTCCTAACTGGAGGACTTTGCATTTGTCCTTATTGAATTTCATCCTATTTACTTCAGACTACTTCTCCAGTTTGTCCAGATCATTTTGAATTTTAATCCTATCCTCCAAAGCACTTGCAACCTCTCCCAGCTTGGTATCGTCTGCAAACTTTATAAGTGTACTCTGTTTGCCATTATCTAAATCATTGATGAAGATACTGAACAGAACCAGACCCAGAACTGACCCCTGTGGGACCCCACTCATTATGTCATTCCAGCATGACTGTGAACCATTGATAACTTCTTTCTGGGAACGGTTTTCCAGCTGGTTTTGCACCCAGCTTTTAGTAGCTCCATCGAGGTTTCATTTCCCTAGTTTGTTTATGAGAAGGTCATGCGAGACAGTATCAAAAGCTTTACTAAAGTCAAGATAGTCATCTCTTACTATAAGCAGCCCATTTGGCTCCAGTACGGAAAGCCGTGGCCTTCTAGCAAAAGCTATTGTGTGGGTAATCCCCCACCAACATTCATACACAAAATGGCAGCATCCATGCAATGGTGTTGCATCTGGTAAAGGCTGCACTGTTATTGGCTGGGGGGCACATGGCCTGATTGGGATGCCTGACTGACTGGCCCATCCCAGGCTGCTTCCTCTATCACCCAATTTACACTGAAAAGATTGGCTGCAAGTCTAATGGCCTTTCCCACTCATGGCAGATGAAAAGAGGGGAGCAGCTATCACCGGCAAGTTCAGCGCAGCTCCTTTTGATAGCAAGGACTAAACCATAGGATTTCGTGTCTGTGTTGTAATCAAGCTGCAACTGGCCAGCCATTAAAACAGAGCAGGTGGGTGCTGTCGTGTGAGCATGCCTCCGCAACCCCGGTTTATCCATGCTTGTCTGTCAAGTCCCTGTAATGCTCCAGCATGTTCATAGCTCCTAAAACCATTGGCTCCAACGGGCACGTGACTCTTAACAGCCCACCCTAGACAAATGACTGGGAGACCATAAAGCAATCTGCCACCCACTGCAGTGCTTAAAGTACCCAGGCTGTTTGGAAGTGGCAGGCTTGAGCTCCGCTCACGAGTAGAAACCCACATCAAGCAGATAGGGAAGCAGCATTTTCTCATTAAGTGACAATTGTGGCATGACTGCCTGACTCCGTTAATTGGACTGCAGAGGTAAATGCGAGTGGGTGCACATGCTACATAGTATGACTGAGGAGGACTGGGATGTATGAGAAGGGAAAGGATGCAGCTTTACATTCAGAGAGAGAATTCCATGCCACCATTGTGACAGAACCAAACTATAGAGCTTTCCCAGCTCCCATAAGGAACTTCTATTCATCTGATAGCTCGTTGGCAGGGCAGGGCTGGAGCATGCTGTGTAGGAGCTGGAAATTAAGGCTTGGTTCTGCAGAAGACTGACCTAAAGGTGGCTACAGATAGGTAGTTTGGGAAAGGAAATAGAATTGTATGATTCTGGTCAAACTGTGCTCTCATGCATGGTCACAGTAAGGTCAAATTGACAGACGCATCACAGAACACTGGGCAGATTTCAGAGTTAACTAAAAGCAGTTTGGTTGTAGATGAATGCCTGGAATGTCCAGAAAATCCGGTTAAGTCCAGAAACGGAAGCACAAATGATGTCCCAGCAGGAGAAGGAAATGTATCCATAACTGCATTTGTAGACAAACTAAGGACATTAGATGTGAAAGCCAATTTTTGTTATGTGGAGAGAGATCCCCTGTATCCCCACAAGGAAAGCTAATACGCAGGCTGGAAGCAGCACTGTTGTGGATAATTTTCTTTGACCAGGGGAATAGGTATAGCATTCTGCTTGCAACATGTGTGGTCAAAAATACAGCATTTAAAGAGGCCTAGTTGCTATTTTCTTCCAGATCACCGCTCTACTACACAGCCAGAGGGACGGCTTTAGCCAAGCTTAAAAAGAACATTGCAAACAAATGAGTTGAACCCTCCAGATTCTATCTGAATAAACTCAAAATTCTGTATGTTCTGGGATCAAGCACTAGTGCTCAGATTATTTGATACAATACAAGACCATATTCAAGAGAAGGATTCTGAAACAGAAGAAAAATATTGAGTGAAACATAGTTTATGAATTCAGTCCCTTCCTTTTTTATCTTCATCTCAGTGAAGGCATATTTTGTACAAAGTGTGTCTCATTCCCCTCTGATGGATGGACTGTAAGAGGATAACAACCAACTAATGCTACCCAACTAATGGAGTTATTTCTTTAGTTCAAGTGATAGAGGTCTGTGCTGCGGTATTATCTGTTCCAGATTCAAAACACCATCTACAGCCTGTGTTGGACTCATTGTGTATGAGTACCGAGAGCAGAGATTCGATGGACTTTGCTATAAGTACTATTAGCCCATATGCTGCTTAAGATAACTGGGATGGCAGAAATCCACCTGAGGTCTTAACAAAACCCTCAAAGGATTGTAGTCTAACTATCTACGCCTCCCAGAATTTTAAAAGGAGTAGAGTTTTGTGAATAAGTTGCTGTCGCTTGCTGGGAGCCAGTGAAGTGGTCCAACTGCTTTCCCTCAGGTCAAGCAAACTGGGACAGGAGGAATGTCTGCTAACTAGATATTCAGGAACTTTGCTTTAGGGACCCACAAGACCTAGTTAGCATTAGGCTTCGGCACAGCTCTTTAGGGAGTATTTGGAGCAATAACTAGCATCCTGGGCAGTCACTGGTGATTTCAAAAAATCTCTGTGATTGAAAATTGGCATGTACCCCACTGCAGAAATTGTAGCACAGCACCCCTACTTCCAGGACCACTGGTACCAGCTAATACCTAGACTTAGTTCACATCAGCAGCGTGAACCATTGTTGGTTCAGATAGTACAATGCTCACAATACCTTAGATAAGCAGCTTCGTTTCCCCAATATTTGTAAGTACTTCAGATTTTCCAAAGAGACAATGCCCATCTTCAAATGCCCACCATATTTAAATAGATTAAACTGAATCCATGGTAAACTCATGTAGAATGAAGTACAATCGTCATGTCATATTTCAGGCAGTCTGTCATCAGTTGCTAACTCCATCTTAATCAGGAGTTTCCATGTGTAAGGAGAGCTAGTGCTGGTCAGGATCTGAATTTTGATGGGGGAGAGGGGAGCCTGGGGTTGAATTTCATAAAAATGTCATGAGATTTTTTTTCCTGTGTTTCAACCAGTTCCAGAGTGAATTGATTTTCAACCGTGTTTGGTTGCAGTGGTACCAGTGAGGCAGTGCACATCGGCAGTAAAGGTTAAAGAATACAGTCCTTCGCGATTTGCATGATATCATCTGCCATTCCTAGAAATCAAGCAAAGCACACACACCCTCCCCCCACCCCCACCCTCCAACTTGTGGACATGCAAACCGGATATTAAGCGGATAACAAGATTTCGGGTTTGTAATATTGCTGTGGCAGACCGACTGCCTGACAACACATCAGGAAGGAGAAGCCAGGCAAAGCCATGTGGAGAGAAGTGCACAGATGGATCTTGTTATCATTAAGAGGATTTGAGTGTGTGGCAAGTCCAGAACAGCTTTAAAAAAAAATTAGCTGTAAGTATTTTGTAATACAGAGTACACAAATGGGTTCATTATGCTGTCCAGATGGCGAACAAAATTTACACCAGCAACTGGAATGAATCATGTGGAAAACAAAGCAGCTAATGAAAATAAGCACCAAGGGCTAGTTACTGTATATGTAACAGACCTTTGTAGCTATCAAATGCAGTGAAAAGACAAACTACAATAGAAGAATACACCAAGTCGCTCTGTCTGCAGTCTATGCCACAGGCATTCCCCTGAAATATAAAGTGTTGGGGTCCCCTTTACCTGTGCAAAACCCTACTGAAGCCCACTCACTGTGAATATGAACTACTGGTAATGCCCATCACATTGTCCCTTGCCAGCTAATGTATTTTGTTTTCCAGATTTGCACTGACTGGAACTGCTTCAGGTTTAAGTCTTGGAAACTTTTAATTTGATGTAAAGACACCTGATTCAGTGTGTGTTCTGAACACTTCCTTTTGCTGTATTATTCAGAAGTTTCTAAAGTAATGCACATGGTATGATCCCAGCGAGCAATCTCAACGTCCAGGGACCAGTGACTTCAATGAGCTTTGGATCAGGCCTATAGGAGGACGTACTTTCAATAGCCTTATTTTTAGAGCCCACATTCCTCATGTGCGAAGTGTCATGTATGAAGGATTAATGTATTTACACAAGAACGGCCATACAGGATCAGACTAATGGTCCATCTAGACCAGTATCCTGTCTTCCAACAGTGGCCAATGCCAAATGCTTCAAAGGGAATGAACAGAACAGGGCAATCAAGTGATCCATCCCCTGTCACCCAGCCCATGCATCTGGCAGTGAGAGACTTAGGGACACCAAGGTGGCCATCTTGGCTAATAGATAAGTTCATGGAGGATAGGTCCATCAATGGCCAATTCTTTTTGGAACCCACTTATAGCTTTGGCCTTGACAACATCCCCTTGCAATGAGTTTTATAGTGTGCATTGGGTGAAGAATTACTTCCTTTTTGTTTTTGTTTTTAAATCTGCTATTTATTGATTTCATTGGGTGACCCCTGATTCCTGTGTTATTTGAAGGAGTAAATAATGCTTTTTTGCCACACCATTCATGACTTACAGACCTCTATTCTATCCCTGCTTAGTAGTCTCATTCCAAGATGAACAACCCCAGTCCTTTTAGTTTCTCCTTATATGGAAGCTGTCCCATACCCTTCATCATTTTTGTTGCCTTTCTCAGTATTTTTTCCATTCTAATCTATCTTCTTTTGAGATGGAGTGACCAGAACTGCACGCAGTATTCAAGGTATGGGCATACCCTGGATTTATAGAGTGGCATTATATTTACTTGTTTATAATCTATCCCTTTCCTAATGGTTCGTAACATTCTGTTGTCTTTTTTGACTACTCCTGCACAATGACTCCAAGATCTTTCTTGAGCTGTAACAGCTAATTTAGATCCCAGCATTTTGTATATCTAATAGAATTATGTTTATATATATATATATAGTGGAGATTAGGTTTTCCAATGTGCAAATCCACATTAAATTTCATCTGCCGTTGTGTTGCCCAGGCGCATCCAGGTTTGTGAGGTTTCCTTTGTAACTCTTCGCAGTCTGCTTTGGACTTAACCATCCTGAGTAATTTTGCATCATCCAAAAACTTTGTCACCTCACTGTTTATTTCTTTTCCCAGATCGTTTATGAATATGTTGAACAACACAGGTCCTAGCACAGATCCTTGGGGGAACCCACTGTTTACCTCTCTGCATTCTGAAATGATCATTTATTCCTACTGTTTCCTATTTTTTAACCTGTTCCTGATCCATGAGAGAACCTTCCCTTGTATCCCATGACTGCTTACTTTGCTTAAGAGCCTTTGATGAGGGACCTTGTCAAAGGCTTTTAGAAAGTCCAAGTACTTTCTGGATCACTCTTGTCCATATATCTATTGGCCCCCCTCAAAGAATTCTTATAGATTGGTAATGCATGATT
This sequence comes from Lepidochelys olivacea, assembly GCF_965140295.1. Classification (NCBI taxonomy): domain Eukaryota; kingdom Metazoa; phylum Chordata; order Testudines; family Cheloniidae; genus Lepidochelys; species Lepidochelys olivacea. The sequence continues at coordinate 97,025,886 of NC_140419.1, forward strand.
TCCCTTTACAAAAGCTGTGTTGACTCTTCCCCCAACAAATGGTGTTCATCTATGTGTCTGATCATTCTATTCTTTACTCTAGTTTCAACCAATTTGCCTGATAATGAAGTTGCACTTACCAGCCTGTAATAGCCAGGATTGCCGCTGGAGCTGTTTCAAAAAATTGCTGTCACTTTAGCTATCCTCCTGTTATCTGGTAGAGAAGCTGATTTAAGTGATAGGTTACGTACCACAGGTTCTGCAATTTCATATTTGAGTTCCTTCAGAACTCTTATATTTCCCATTGTATTTTTTAAAGATTTCATTCAATCATACTTTAACGATTCTAGACCTTATTCTACCTTCTCTTTTCTGTTTTCGCTCTTTCTCTCTCTCTCATTTTCCTGATATTCTCTCACATCTACACATGTTAAGAAGGCAAGAAAACGAGTGGAAGACGGCAATGATGTTTAGTGTTTTGCTTCCTCATCCGTAAAATGGAGATGATGAAACTGAGCTGCTTGTGAAGTGCTTTGAGATCTACTGATGAAAAGTGCTAAATAAGGACTAGGTATTATTATTACTGAGCCAAGACCATAGTTTTCCTGGGACACCAGGAGGAATAATGTCCTGCAGACAAAAAGCAAGAGGGTGTCAATACCTTGAGCCTTACTACATTCAAAACTGCTGTAAGCAATCAAAAGAAAGAGAACCTCAAGAAGGAGGTAATTCATGTGTCAGGTCACCTAGGAAGGGAAGTCAAAGTACAGCTAACACAGAGAAGGACAAAATAATGTCAAATGTATAGTACCAAGACTGGACAGTTTCCTGGCAAGTATGTCAGGGCTGGGGAGATTGCCTTTTCCAGGATATTAAATCTTTGCAAGTGGCCAAAGATACAATGTCTTTTTTTACTCTATGGTACCTTGAGCTTTGTGGTTACAGAGTTAGAGGTATCTCTGGGTAAAACTGGTAGCCAGCTAAAGGTAAAACAGGCCATAGATTTAAGGTGTGCAGCTGCAGTTTCCTTACTGTAGCAAAAGCATGCTTTCTTGTCAATTTTATCCAGCACAGAATTATGGGGGAAGACTAGCTCAGTCAAAATAGTAGCCAAGGCTTTGAAAACTATGGAAAGATTCATAGTCTAGTGAACATTGGTGTTACAAAGTCTAGACATTTTAGGTGGGACTATTCTGACTCTGAAGTAATGGGACATAAATAAAAAATGCCGGAGTTTTAGCTCGTGCCTTATTTAATGCCAATGTGTTCGAGCAAATCTCAAGAAGGATTCTGATGGAAGCGTACTTGTCCCTGACTGCTTTAATTTCACTCCATGGCTGAGGGAGGAGGGAAACTTTTTCTTACTGGCTTTTTGCCATCAGGGGGTTTTAAAATAAAAAGCCGAGGGATGTGGCACCAAGTGATATTATGTTTACCTAGTTGAATTTTTTGCCTTGGGAAGTATATGGGTAACCGCAGCTCTTTTATGCTAACTGCTTAATAAATGGCTTTTGTGGGCATGCTCTTTATCCACAGTTGCTGCATTATTTTTGTGCAGTTACATTAACTTAGGCCATTATTAACCAGCCTGTTCTTTAAAACAACCCCACTCAGCATTTCTTTAGCACCGTGCACCTGAGGATCTCCAAGGACTTGACAAACATTGATTTAGCCTTGCCATGGCTCTGTGCGGTATGCAGGGTAAGAGGTGTTGTCCTTGTTTTACAGATGGGGAAACAGAGGCAAAGAGGGAACATAGGACTTGCCTTTGGACACAAAGCGAGTCAAGGAAAATAGTTACACAACTGTAATAGCACAGTGCCTATGCAGACATACTACTCTAGAGCATGCTCTCCGCTTGGGAACCATAGCAAGGGGCGGTGGAGAGCCTTATTACACTGCGGGGGTGAGGGGTGTTGGGGAACACTGGGAGGCATTCTGCCTCCAAGAAACTGAGTTTAATCCATTTAATTTCTAGTGTGATCATTAGACACTTCAGTTGTAGATCTGTAATCAGTCTTCACCAACTGCTGGAAATACGACTAAGACTTTCAGTTCTCTCACCACCTTCGCTTGGGGTACAGGGTTGTTTTCTGTGTGTGTGTGTGTGTGTGGTCAACTATCCCAACATTATGCACAACATTACATAGGCTCAGTGTTGTAGGTTTATTTCCCCATTGCGTTTGTTGAGAATACATGTCCCATATTTTCCTCCTTCCTGACTCTGAGTGATGGAGTTAGTAATTTCTGGAAGGTAATCACACTAGTAGTAGTATTCTTCTGGATATGTTGTGCTATACACTTGTCCTCTTTTGGCCTGATCCAATACCCAATGAAGTCAATGGTAGCCTTTTATGCTTTGCACAGCCAGCCTAAAGATTTATCAGTTGTGTTTTGCTTTTCAATGTAGGAACACTTCAGGTGTTCAAATGGTCTTGATTTAGTAATGCCGTCTGGGTGCTCTGCTCAGAGTGGTAGAAGAATACTAGACAGGTATTTGTACAGGAGTGTAGTATATAGGAATTGGGGAGTATTGCTTTAAATAGTTTCTGAGCCTCTAGCATCTTCTGTGTTTCAAAACCCTTCCAGTGCACTCAAGTGCATGTGTAACTAGGCCCACTTATTGACTATATTTAGTCACCGCAGTTATTTGGGTCCCACCATGCCACTGGTTTCTTCATATTGCGCTTTATTGCACAAAGAACAAAAGACACAACAAGCAGCTGCTGCTTCAGTTTGTGCCAAATGCAGTAGGCAATCCATCAGTGACTAGGGCAGCTTCAGTGATAATGAAGGTGCCTAGATTTATTTTTGTACCAAGTATTGCTGTTTGCATTAAGTTCACTCCCAGTTATCCGTTACATTCACGTTTAGGTACGGTTGGGAGTGTCAGATTGCTTAGCTTGTGAATGTCACTGAACTGCGTTTTGGCATATTTTGTGTTTTTGTTCCTCCCACCTCCCATGATTGACCTGATGGGTTCAGCTAGTATTTTCTAGTTGGTTTTTCCTGTTAGTGAACTTATTTTGAGGTTCTGCTGCTGAGAGATTTTCCTCTAATTTTCTGTTTGTGCTTATATCCTTCACAAAGCACACCGAATAATCACTGTAGGGTGGTGCTCCTCTATATTTAGTCCTTCATCAAACAGTGGATTTGATCAGTTTCTGCAAGCTCCTTGCATTAGACTGTGCTGTTCAACATTTCGCAGTAATTGGCGCATCTGGGCAGTAATTGAGGTCCTTTACTTGAGTCTGTATCTTTCCTTTCGGTGGCTCCCTTAAGTTGTATGACTTGTGTGTATTACATCATGAAATAGGAGACAGTAATGTTTTTCTAGTTCTATAATAAATTCTATGTTTGACTTTAGGCCATTCATCATGTTAAGAAAAGGTTTAACTAATGCTTTCAAAATGATGGCACTGATTGTCACTCATACATCATTCAGCATTAAAATTTTATTCAAATTTGTTTCTAAGACTGACCCCGGATGTTAATGATCTAATGATTCCTACCATGCGAAGCATAATGACAAAGTCCAATTAGATCTTTTGACCCAGAGCCTTTCTTGTAAATTGACATAATGCACCTACTTCCAGTGACTGCACTGCACCTAGGCTGATTTCCACCAGCTGAGGATTTGGACCTTAATTTCTCTATTTAAATTTAAATTAACTGAAAATAAATGTGTTTTGGTGAAGACAAATGGAAAGACTAGGGGATTGATAATACCTGTATTCTTAGTTCCCCAGGTCTGTGATGAGTTTGGACTGATCAAAAGTGATTCTCTGACAACTGTTTTTGTGTTTCTGTAAGAATTAGTAGATAGAGCATCCCAGCCCCGGTTTAAATTGATATGTCCACTGGCAATGTCCATTGATAATTAACTGGCCCTTTCGTTTGGGCTTCTCAGAGGTCATGCACCAAACTGATGGGGGTGGGGAGGAAGCATCTGCTGCTGCTGCTTATACGGTATCTATTCTGCGTATCATAATTTTGAAATTAATGGAATCCATCTTAAAAGCTGATTGGCTGGTGTTTGGTTTTTTGTGTTTCTGGGAGTGTCCTGAGCATTTAAAACAAAAGCCCCACACTTAACCAAGTAACCAGGTCAGTACACGGGGAAGAATAAGTCTACCCCATCTCTCCAGCTTTGTTACCAGAGTACCTCTGCTCTACCCCATTGAAAGTACCTACTCACCCACTCCCCTTGCCATTGGCAAATCTTCTTGCTCGCTTGTTGAAAGCAGTGTAAGCTGTTCTCCTGCCCAATTCTCCTTTCTTGCAGCCAGCAAACCTCTCACCTTGGTCACCTTGCCAGCAACAGGCCTCCCTCCTGGCCAATGCTTCCATCTACCAATAGCTAGTTGCTCTGCCTTATTTGCAGTAACTAGCCAGTTTGCTTCCTCTCTGTACAAATGTAGGGCCCAATACTGCAAGATGGTAAGCACCTTATATGCTATGTTGAGCTCCTTCATCTTATCTGGAAGCTAAGATCTCTCTGCATCCCTCCAAAGAGGCTCAGCATCTTGCAGGATCAGGCCCACTCCGCATCTCCTGCCCCAGGCTGCTGATATAACAGCAGGGTATGTCTTGCTGCTGATCAGCTGGCTGGCTATTTGACGGTAGCATGTGCATCTCACGTCCCTCCTGGCTAATAACGTTCAACAGCCACACGCTGTATCTTTTATTTTTGTAAATGTCACAGTGATCATCATCTGGTCACGGCACCATTGACGTCAATAGCATTGCACGCAGGTCGCTTGCCACCTTACAAAAATTTTTGTTCTAGTAGCAAAATTCTAGCAATAGCAATTTCTGCGCAGCATTTCCTGCGGAGAAACAGCCAGCTGGCGCTATTGGCCTTCGACACCTCTTGGACCTCCAGCTCCTCACCGCCAGTGATTACTTCTAGAAATTGCCCCACAGCTCCGGTGCTGTCAACTTGGTCTCTTTCACGCACACACAACCCCTTTAAATAAAGCCAAATCAAAACAAGGATGGTTAAGAGAGCAATTATCCAGCAGTCCAGACCCTGCGCTCCAATGACCCTGCTGCTCTTTTCAGATGAGTTATATTTTCCTAATAAGTTCATGAATCACTTTTAGTGGTACTTTCTCTGGATTATATGTGTATGTAACTGATGCTGCCTCTTATCTAATGAAGCAACAGCAGTCTAGCTGCAAGGCCTTTCCTGGGGATTAATGAACACTTGAAAGAAGGTGATTGCTCATCGTGCAACCCAAGACCACTAGCCATAGCCTCGTTACTTATCCCCAAGGAATGACTAGCACTAAAGTCCTTGCTTTCATTTATGGTTTAAGATGTCAACAATAAGGCAAGTGGGTTGTTTTTAGTGGGTGATGCAATTCCACTTGCTATCTATAAGGAGCTAATTAAAAATGAAAGCACATTAGCCAGTCGAATTGCTTGGATCGTCTGTCTAGACTCCAGACAGTGTATGATCTCATGTCTTGCTTGTGTATTTGCACTGTTTGTTCAGCATAGCATGTATGCTGTTAATTTTCTGGTCTCTGGGATTTTTTCTTTCAGGTATTAGGTTGAGGTTCTACAATCCACATCTTCAGCTGAGGTCTTATACTTCTCTAGACAGTCACAAATATCTAACTAGGATGATAAACTCTCTTAACAATTAGATAGCCACTGCTCCTGAAAAAGGTCTGCATTTTAAGGCCAAAATCCCAAGACCATTGCATTTCTAGGTGAGGAGTGATTTCTAGAAGCATTTCTATGGCTTCTTTAGCTAATAGAATAGCATTTTGACCCTCTAGCGATGTAACATCGTCAATGATTCAAAAGCTAGCTATTTCTGTGTGTCATAACTTACTGCTTAATATAATGATTCGATCTGAGAAAACAATTCCAAAGATATGCCATCTGTAGTATCAACAGGAATATTGATTTAAAAGGACAACTGGAAAAGCCATAGCAAAATTAACATGCACTCTTTGTGCTTCAACTTTTTTATCCATTTGACGGTGATAGTCCATTCATTGGATTATCATCCTTGCTGTGAGGAATTGCCTGTTGTTACTGATCCTGTTAGAGACCTCTTCTGTTGTACTGTGGGGACCAAAGAGGTGTTGGCGCTGCACTGCAGATTGGCAATGTGGCTTACTGATATTATAAACTCAAGTGCAGAATATAAAATCTGCAGGTTAGACAATGGCATGCTCTCGTTTAGTTTTTTCTTAATCTGCATGCAGAATACAGCATGGACTGCCAGAGACTGTAGGGGATTCGGAATAGATAGACTGTGTTACTTTCTGCAAGAGCTCATTATGATGGTACTTTTTCATTAGGGTGAAGATTGCATGAAACAAGATGAAGGACAAATGTTTATGAGAAGTGTTGTTTTATCAAAGTAAACTATCCCCACCCCTCTCCTCCATCACCACCACAAAACTTTTTTAATGCTTTTCATTTTCTTTTCCTCGCGACCAATGTTTCTCCCCCTTTTTCCTTCCCCCACATCACGTTATATAGTTTATATACGTCTCTAGATTTCTTTCGTTAAACTCTAACTTGAGTTCATTTTGTTATGTGGTGACCACAGTTATGGATGACGCTCCCCCTGGCACACAGGAGTACATTATGTTACGGCAAGATTCCATCCAATCTGCGGAATTAAAGAAAAAAGAGTCCCCTTTTCGTGCTAAGTGTCACGAAATCTTCTGCTGCCCACTGAAGCAAGTGCACCTCAAAGAGAACACAGAGCCGGAAGGTTTGTGCACTATGGATCCATGTTTTGTTTGTTATGATTACTTTTATTTTTAATGTACGTGTCCCTCTAGTGTGCTGTGTGTTTTTCAGCCTGTGTCAATATAGTGCAACTGACACAGGAAGCGTTATGCGCTTCATGTCCCCCTTTGCTTGCCTGTTAATGTCTGATATGGTCTATCATGGGACACTGTATAATATAAACCATATACAGTATTCTAGACAAGAAGTAAGATTGTGCTGCTTTTCTCAAATAAAGTTTGTTTATTTCAGCTCTCATCATTACACTGCCCTTTTTTGGCTGCCAAAAGTTGCTTGCTACTCGAAACAGCATCAATCCCGAGTCAGTTTCTCGCCCGGACATTTCTGAAGCTGCACTCTGCTGAAACTAACGGCACTCAGAACCAGATTCCCCTTGTCCCCAGCCCCTTCCACCCCATAAGGCTTCTGCATACTGCTGCAGGAATGCTCATAACAGCTGTAGTTCAGTGAAGCAGGATAACACGTTGTATGTAATGCACGCCCCGTTGCATTTTGAGAAAATGAAATGCATGCCTAGAGGAAACTGAGTCGAATATTTTCCTTTTCAGATAAAGTAAAGGTATGGACAAATCTACCTGTTGTTCATTAAAGTAAAACTATTAAGAAGTTTGTCTCTTTCACGTGTTGCGGTAGCATGTAAGATGAAGCTATCTTTTAAAGATGTCATTATATTTAACATTTTTTGTCTTGTTCTTCTGTATGTGTTTTTCATTACTGCCTCAAATCCCACCTGGTAAGCCTCCCACTTTTTGTATAAGCTTCAGTGTATGGAACTAACTGCCATGATGAATAATGTCGCTCCTACTTAGGGCTGGATCCTGTTTTGGTTGAGTTTCACTAGCAATGTAAAAGCAAATAGGTTTGAGCCCTTAGTCAAATCTGACCTGTATTAGTCTGTATTTAATGATGGCCACTGCTGCTGCAATTGTTGAGCTGCTACTATTAGCACCCAAATATTTCATTCAGCTGCAGGCTGCTTCCACGTGGTGCATGAATAATGCTCGCACCAGTGTTAGAAGAAGACTTCTCTCCGTCACTAAGTGCTGTTCTACCAGAAGTGGTACCCTTACTAATATCACATGGTGGGCCATTCAAAAATGTACCACGTGAAGCAAAACCTGCTGTAAGAGGAGGGGGAAAGGGGTTATTTCTCTCAGAATGTGACTTTTAAAAAATCAGGTTTCGAAACACTGAACTCAATTCTCCTCCTTCGAGGCACATTGTGCGTTTCTTCTTTGTCCATACTCAGATCTCCTGTTGACGTCAGTGAGAGTTTTGCTTGTTTAGAAACTGGAAGGATTTGGCCATTTGAGTGCAATTTCTAATGAGAACCTGAGTTCCTACGGAGTGACTGGTTCATGGCTGTGAACGTTTTCAGTGAGTAAATCAGTAATTTACACTGACAGAGATCAGTAGAAAACGTATATATGGTGGTGGTGTACCTTGATTACTGTCTGCTACAAAGGGGCTGAGCCCTATGGAAGCCTGGTGTAGGTGGAGATTAAGTCACTGCACATCTGCCACAAGAAGCTTGCAGCCTCGGGCCCTAAGTGAAGACCCAAAGAGTGAAAATTGTGCCTTACTTTTGACTGAAAGCTAACTTTGCTGTTACTAATTCTCCACCGTTTGGGATACTTTTTCTCTCTTATAACAGCCGTGCAAGTCCTTTCCCACAACATGCGGTATCATTAGATTGTTCTCCCTGAAAATCTATAGTATGAAAAGAGAAAAGCCTTTCATCTTTTGTTGCATTATGAAAGGATTAATGTCTTTTTTTAATTCCCTCTGCCCCCTGAGTTTTGCATTCATAATTATCAGACAAGGCACAACTGTATTGGCTAACCCACAACCCTGAAGAGGATCTGTATTTCAAAGGGATATCATATCCATGGACTTTTGGGAGGTGACTTCTACTGTTGCATGGCTTACGTGTTTTTTATGAAAGACATTGCCTGGGTCAGAGTGAAAAATATACGTTCAAGATTTCTCTTAGCCTCTTCTGCCTCCAGAGTAGCCCAGAGCTACCGTGGTGGAGCGTCTTTCTCTTTTCAGTCTGTGAATTGGCTGGCAAGAGTGTTAGACCCCCCTCTGGGCTCTTTGTGCCATCTTCAGTGCTTTCTTGGCATAGAGCCGGAGAATCTTGAGCAGAAAGTGATGAAGTTCTGCTCTTGGTTCAAACTTGGAATACTATCATGGAAGTCAATGGAGCATCTGAAGCAAACATTAGCCCAGTAACACAGGTCCAGCAGGTAACATGTCAGATCTGCTTTCAGGCTGTCTAAAAATAAAGAATTACTCATACTGAGTTATAAAGAATATAGATTTTCTTAAAGGCACTGGAAAATGTAATTGAGTTGTTAATGGAAGAGGCTGTACAGAGTAGAGATATTAAGTTCTACAGTACAATAATATTGTCTTTCAAGAGAAATCGCAATACAGAATTAACTAAGTCACTACTGAAAAATCTCTCCAACTTGAATGTCAGCCTGTGGGTTACGTATGAAACACTGCACGGATTTGAAAGACTCTGGGAAGGATATAAAAATATACTTCCATTTTTGTTTTAATATTGCCACAGGATTGTCTAGAAAATCATAAATGCCTCTCTCAGTTCCCTCTCCCCACTTTGCACCTCCTTCTCATACCAGTATTTGAAATTAGTTAACTAATTTATGCCTTAGAATATTGACCTTATTGTTTGGGACTGGAGCTAGTTTGCTTACCAGCTGCGGGTGGTCCCAATGGGGTTCACAGTGCCAGGCATGTGATGCAGAAGGGTTGGACTGGTAATGAACATACCTGGCTCCCTGCTGACACTACATCAACTGTTTCACTCATCCAATGTACCCTGAATTCCCATAAGGCAGTTTTGGCAATGATCTTTGCCAATTATCACCAGATGAATCCAGGCATAGCACGCCACTCACTGAAACCAATTTCCTTCCCATAACCCAAATGCTGTCTTTAAAGAGCTGTTTCTCTGTTGAGGCCTAACTGTTAGTGTCTCTGTCCAAAACTAACAGCTCCTATGCACCCTTCAAGGTAGGAGAGCTATTTTCCTATTCCCAAGGAAACTCAATAGCCTTTTTCTCCCCCTGATGGCATAAGGATACAAACACCCTATCATAAGTCCACAGAGTTACCTGTATACCTGCCTCTTTCCCCTTATGTCTTCCAGCCATTCTGAATCAATGCTTCACTTAGACCTCTCTTTAGGAGAAAAAGAATTGCAGAACCTTTCAGGATAGTTTTGACAAGCCCCTGCCTCTTTGTAGGAAATATTAAACCCCATTTGATTTATGAACCATGTTGGTTTCTTTAAACGTTAACCTGCATCAGCATAATAAAGGAGTGCTGACTTGAGAAGAACAGTGGATCACAACTGTCTGCAGATAGGCATAGGAGACGCTAATCCTTTTGGCATGATATTGTCTAAGTCATTCCCATGCGGCTGTTTGTTGGCAACGGCTCCCCTCACAATGGTTGTTGTTTTTTTTAACGTAAAGACTGCGAGGAAGCTTCCCTTGACAGCCCACCTGTGACTTATTTTATGTTGCAGCTTGTTAGGAATAGTTCTATAAAAGATAAGACTCATAGATTTTAAGGCCAGAAGGGACCATCACGAAGATCTAATCTGATCTCCTGCACGTTGCAGGCCACAGGACCTCACCCACCCACTCCTGCTATAGGCCCAAAACCTCTGGATGAGTCACAGAAGTCCTCAACTCTTGATTTAAAGACTGCAGATCCCAAGGTGTGATTCAGGCCCATCTTGAGCACAACAATGCCTGTCTGTCTGGACTCTGGATCTAAGGTTCCTTCCTTGATGTCCCAAGGGCCTATGGAGTAGGTAAAAGGAGAAAAGCCAGTTTTGTTCTGCAGCCTTTTAACTTTGTTTTTCTGGATTCCTTCTCATAGTTTACAATGTCATGGATCTCTAGGAGGGCACAAATCAAGAGGAGTCAACATTATCTCTGAGTGCTGGCCCCTGGGTTTTTGTGCATTCTTCTATGCTACATTCAAGCAATAGCAAAATACAGAGCAATTTTGTAGCTTCAGTCAAGCCAGGAATATGCTACTAGCATTGGAAAGGCCATCTGAGGTACATTTTGCAACTATTTGTTCTCTTAAATAGTTTAAACATAAGCTGCTGCTATCTTTACAAAACATGGTCACATAAAGAGAAGTCTGCTTCTGGGAAACTAATTTGAGTTGTGTTAGTACAGAGGCTATGAGAGAGTTTTTTAAAAAAAAACCCACCATTGGTTAGTCACAGTCCTATAATCCAAGAGTTTGGCCTCTTGCCCAAAGTTCTGTTTTCATGTGATTTTTTTTTTTTTTTTTTGTAACATTCAGCCTTCCTCAGGGCATACATAACCTTTTTACATGAAAAAGCAAACAAGCATGGCAAAGTCTGGACCGAAACAAAAAATCTGTGATAGCAGCTCATAATGAGGTATGGCAGCTCTCATCAGCCAACAGGAAACCTGATTAGATAGAAAGTGTTAAGAAGATGCTTGTTGCATATTAGCATCCATGCTTGCCCTTGATACTGGCTGGGTTCCTTTGTGCCTAGAAATAGAATGACTGACACCACAACCACTGCTTCTCCCAAGGGGGAGGAGAAAGGTAGGACATCTGGACAAATTGTCAGACAGATGGTCTGTTTTGTCCCCATTTTGTCACCAAAGGCAACGCCTGTGTCTTCAGTTGGTCACACTGAATGTCCCTTTCAACGTTCACAGCACTGTGTGACTATTGATAGTACTGGTGGGTGTGTAATTAAAGGTGCCAACTTTCTTCTCAAAAAATCAGTCCTATGAATCCAGTTCTGTGGTTTAATTATATTAATACCTGTGTAAATTAGTGGAGAATAAGGAGAGAGGGCGGAAGAATTTATTTCTCAAGATGTGTTTGAGATTGTGGAAAGCTTGAGGTCTTTAAACTAGCAAGTACACATTTTACACTAATAGAAACAGCTCCTCAATAAGTCTCTGTGGTCCCTCTGGTGAATAATAGAGATGGGCCCAAACTGCAAAATATGGATTGGGTCCTGATCTCACCCCAAAGATGTTTGGATGTAGGGTTCAATTTATCCCATTGTATAATTCCCAGCTATGAAGTTTGGATACCGAATTCAAGGGTATTCAGAGCTGGGGATTTGGTTCCAACCCCTTTCTCGTAAATAATTACGACTCATAATCTTCCAGAATGACTTCTACTTTTAAAAGGAATGAATGAAAAAAACAGTGGGCCAGGTTCACCAAAGCTCTCACAGGCAGATGGAACTGATTCCTTGTTGCAGCAGCTAAGCTGTCTGCACTGGAGAAGTGATTCAACCCGTGGGCGGGCAGGCAGTATCACCCCCATTACCTGTGTTAGGGGACCAGGCCATGAAGTGTTGCTTTAATTCCTGCAAGGAGCCCCACCCATCCAGTGTCACTCACTTCTTTGGCTCCACATCTACATTTCCCCCTCCCCTCTTCCTAGGGTAGGGGAAGTTCTAGCCAACATGGGTGTTTCTGTTTTGTTCGTTTTTCACAGCCCGATTTCCCACTGCCTGGGAAAAAGCAGTGTAGATTCTGGGCTGAACTGTGCCCAATTTAATGTCATTGAAGGTCCAAACCCTACATGGTCGTTTGTGGCTGTGGGGACATATTTAATGAGGAAGGATGGTCCAGTGATTAGGACATTAGCCTAAGAGCTGAGAGACCCTATTTCACATCTGTGCTCTGCCACAGACTTTCTGTGTGACCTTGGGCAAGTCCCTTAGCCCAGGGGTTCTCAAACTGGGGGTCGGAACCCCTCAGGGGGTCATGAGGTTATTACATGGGGGGTTATGCACTGTCAGCCTCCACCCTAAACCCCGCTTTGCCTCCAGCATTTATAATGGTGTTAAATATATTAAAAAGTGTTTTTAATTTACAAGGGGGGTCACATTCAGAGGCTCGCTATGTGAAAGGGGTCACCAGTACAAAAGTTTGAGAACCACTGATTTAGCCTCTCTGTGCCTCAGTTCCCCATCTGTACAATGGGGATAATAGCACTGCTCTTCCTCACCAGGGTGTTTTGAGGATAAGTGCATCAAAACTGTGCTGTGTTCAGATACTACACTGATGAGCCTCTATAAGTACCTTGAATAGATAGCGTATGATCTAAAAGTGGTGGCAGAGACCAAAAAGCCAAAGTAGAGAAAGCTAGAGCTGATTACTTTTTCCGGACACAAAAGGGCACAACTGATTAAATCACAGTCTCTAACCTTATGTCTCAGAGGTTGGCGTATGTGTGAAGATGTTTCATTCATATTTATATTGAGTATTTAAAAAGAAAAGAAAACCACAAGCCAAGAACAGCACCAGCGGCTCAGTCTTGCCAGGTGCCGAGCACTCCTGCTCCGAGCAATCAAGGTTCTTAAGCACGTGATTAACTTTAAACAGAGGAATACTCCCATGGGATTCAGAAGGGAAGGCATGGGTTCAATGAGCTTGTAACTGAATGTGGTCTATGAAAACAACCAGGGCCAGGCTCTGATTCCAGTGCAAATCCAGAGTAACTCTACTGACCTATCAATGAGATCAGAATTTCCCTGAGCCCCTTTCTTCCTCTTACTCTATTTTAGGTACTTACATGGCCCCCATTACCCTAGGACCTATCCCTGTATAGTATGTAAGGGGTGGAGTGTTACAGATGGGAAGGAGGCACAGAAGGACCAAGTCACTTGCCCAGGCTATGGTAGAGGGGGGAATTGAATCCATGTCTCCCAAATTAATGCCTTAACCACTCCACCGTTCTTCTTATTAGGTGTTGTAAGATGTTAACAGCTCATCAGGAAGAAATTACATAGCTATGCTATACAATGCTGTTCTCCACTGCCCCTTTCCCTTTGCCTACTTGTCTACCTCCCTGAAAAATACGTTTTAAGGTGTAAAATATCTAACTAAATCTTTGATAGCTTGCAGCCCCCATCTAGAAACCAGCCATTTTTAACATGGGGGTGGGGATGAATTAGGGAATAACCTGCTTGTAAGTATATCACTAGCATAAGAGTTTTCACTTCACTTCAGGACTTCAGTTACTCAGCCAGAGGTGTTAGGCCTGTTACAGGAATGGATGGGTGAGTTTCTGTGGCCTGTGATATGCCGGAGGTCAGACTAGATGATCATGATGGTCCCTTCTGGCCTTGAAGTCTATGAAGCTATAAAATATTCCCAACAGCAAGCATGATGGGGACAGTGGGAGGAAAGCCATTTAAGATGTTGTGAATCAATTCAATGCCTGAATCCACACACGCATACCACATCACAGCGAGGCTCTTCAGGGTCACCTGGGAATTGCATTTGCTCAGCTTTTCAGAGGCTCCGAGATGGGTGTTTCTCCCACAACTGTCACTCCTGCCCCTGTTAACAGGATGGACCATATTTACTTGGCTAACTCCTGCCAGCTGACAGCTCTGTCCCATATCGCTCTCTAACAATCGGCTTTGTGCAGTGGTATTGGCCCAGAATGGAGCTATGCTGATTTACAGCAGCTGAGATGTGGCCCATAAAGCACCTTAAAAGCAGGTTTCCAACTGGAAAAATCTCTCTCACACTCAGGTTACTTTCAGCATTGAGAAAATGTACCTTTTTAATGAATATTCCTCAGGCTTAAATCTGTGAAATGAATAAGGCTAAAAGAAGTAAAGGCAAGAAATATAAAGAATAAAGTATCTTTGGTAGAATATTCCCATGACGGAATTTCTCGCATGCTCTCTCATGAAACAACATCAGTAATAATGCTTCCTCCAACCTGCTTTGACTAACAACTAGCTCTCCAGTGGAGCAGATAAAGGGAACTAACCCTTTGCTATCCAGTGCTGATTGACTGAAACAATACTTGCTCCCCTCCAATCCCTGAACAAACATCTCTCAGGAAATGTAGGTTATATTTACTACAGAGCATGACCTTTGATTGAGTCTTCCTGAATTCAGCATCCCCTTTGAAGGGCATTCTTAACATTTTTGACTTCCAGAGGTTCTTTTTCTTTGATGCAAAAGGGTTTCCTAACCACTCGAAAAGTCACTCACCCTTTATCATAAGTCAAGGTTTCACAGCTCACACAGACTAGCTTTACCTAGGAGACCTTGTTGGTTTAATAATAATAATAATAATAATAATAACAGTATTAAACAAAAAAAAGACTCCATTCTATTGAAAATGGTACATGAAAAGTTGAGGAGCCTTAGTGACAGTGTTCTAACTCCAGCCTTCCCCCATCCCCCCGCCCCTCGCAGCTGCATGTAGCAAATGGAAAACTATGTGGGCTATTGAACAAACTCTGAATTTTCCTAGTGGAACAATGTAAAGATGCTTCTGTATGTATAATGTATTGGGTAAATTCACACTCGTAGGCATCCTAGCCAGCAAAGTTGTAATGGTACAAGGAGCAGTCTTAGGTCTTCCTTAAAAGAGAGTACATTTTAATTCACCAGCCCCTGCTATCGCCACATAATGGCTGTTTACATATGCCTCTTCACTCTGTATTCTCACTGAAACAATTCTTTTAACTTCTATGCCCTTCATTGCTGTGTGGTGTTGTCTTGGAATAAATATTCATTGCAGAGCCACGGCCTTACGCTTAGCACTTCTGAAGTAGAATGTTTTGAACAAATGATTCACATTGACAGCACGCTCACTGATCTCATTTTAAAAATGGCTTGGTCTGCAAACAGCACCCTTTCAACAGAGGAAAGTTCTCAGGTTCGTTGCTCCTTCATTCTATAATCCCCCTGGGAAAGTGTCAGTCTTTGGTTTTAGCTGCTAAAAACAGAGAGGAAGCTCTTATTAATAACAAACATTCTTCTTAGTATCTTATTCAGCGACATGGCCCGATATCATCATTACACAGCCCTTGATTAGCAATAGTGTCTTTACTGTTGATATGTAAATATTAGGGCTGTCAAGCGATTAAAAAAATTACTGTGATTACTGCGCTGTTAAACAGTTACAGAATACCATTTATTTAAATATTTTTGGATGTTTTCTACATTTTCAAATATATTGATTTCAATTACAACACAGAATACAAAGTGTAGAGTACTCACTTTATATTTATTTTTTATTACAAATATTTGCACTATAAAAAACAAAAGAAATAGTATTTTTCAGTTCACCTAATAGAGGTACTCTAGTGCAATCTCTTTATCATGTGAAGGTTGAACTTACAAATGTAGAATTCGGAACAAAAAAATAACTTCATTCAGAAATAAAACAATGTAAAACTTTAGAGCCTACAAGTCCAATCGGTCCTATTTCTTGTTCAGCCAATTGCTCAGTCAAACAAGTTTGTTTACATTTGCAGGGAATAATGCTGCATGCTTCTTGTTTACAATGTCCCCTGAAAGTGAGAACAGGCATTCTCATGGCACTGTTGTAGCCGGCGTCGCGAGATATTTACATGTCAGATGTGCTAAAGATTCATAGGTCCCTTGATGCTTCAGCCACCATTCCAGAGGACACGCGTCTATGCTGATGACAGTTTCTGCTCGATAACAATCCAAAGCAGTGCGGACTGACGCATGTTCATTTTCATTATCTGAGTCAGATACCACCAGTAGAAGGTTGATTTTCTTTTTTGGTGGTTCAGGATCTGTAGTTTCTGCATCAGAGTGTTGCTCTTTTAAGACTTCTGAAAGCATGCTCCACACCTCGTCCTTCTCAGATTTTGGAAAGCACTTCAGATTCTTAAATCTTGGGTGGAGTGCTATAGCTATGTTTAGAAATTACACATCAGTACCTTCTTTGTATTTTGTCAGATTTGAAGTGAAAGTGTTCTTAAAATGAACAACATGTGCTGGGTCATCATCCAAGACGGCTGTAACGTGAAATATATGGCAGAATGGGGGTAAAACAGAGCAGGGGACATACAATTCTCCCCCAAGGAGTTCAGTCACAAATTTAATTAACACATTTATTTTTTTAACAAGTGTCATCAGCATGGTATCATGTCCTCTGGAACGATGGCTGAAGCATGAAGAGGCATGTGACTCTTTTGTACATCTGGTACATAAATACCTTGCGACAACTGCTATTGCCAGGCGAAAGCCTGTTCTCACTTTCAGGTGATACTGTAATTAAGAAGTGGGCAACATTATATCCCATAAATGTAAACAAACTTGTTTCTCTTAGCAATTGGCTGAACAAGAAGGACTGAGTGGACGTGTAGGCTCTAAAGTTTTACATTGTTTTGTTTTTGAGTGCAGTTATGTTACCAAAAACATTACATTTGTAAGTTGCACTTTCATGTTAGAGATTGCATTACAGAATTAAAAAATGCTATTTCTTTTGTTTATCATTTTTACTGTGCAAATATTAGTAACCAAAAATAATATAAAGTGAGCACTGTACACTTTGTATTCTGTGTTGCAATTGAAATTGATATATTTGAAAATGTAGAAAAACAGCCAAAAATATTTAATAAATTTCAATTGGTATTCTATTGTTTAACAGTGCAATTAATCATGATTAATTTTTTGAGTTAATCACGTGAGTTAACTGCAATTAATCGACAGCTCTAGTAAATATCACCCTTTGTGTTGAGAGCTCACCATGAGGTTCTGTGCTGGGATAACTTGGGAGATAAGGAATTGTTGACTCTCTGACACTCCAATTTGTTATAAATTCATTGCATTTAATACCGTGTATGTTCCTAAGGCATTTCCTTTCAAAGGCTTTCAGACATCTGTATTGAAATTATAACAAATTATGAGATTCATCAGAGAATTCAACTATTTAACTTTTCAAGCTATCTAGAACAGAGAAGATGAAAATATCTGGGATGAGTTAACAATGAAGCCAGAGTACCTGCCGTGGCAGGGGTACAATTACTGGTCAGCTCAAGGAACACAGAGAAGGGGTCAACCAAAAGAATCACTCTAACAAACAATACCTAGAGCAGGAAAACTAATGGGATTTAACAACAAAAAGGACATCCAAGAGAAGCCCAAGACAGACAGGTATGGCAGAGTCTTGTTTGTGTTCTAAGCAATGTGTGATAGCATGGGAAGGATTCAAATTATGTGCTAGACCATGTTATTGCAAGATGTTTTCCATTTGAAATTAATAGTGGCATGTTATCACCTAATAGAGGTGCGTTCAGTATGCATCATACATTCCTGACATAGAGCTAGATTCCGCTTTGCACACCCTCACAAGCACTGGAGAGGTCACGTTACTAATGGAGCTTCTGAGATTTATTCTGGCTGAATCAGCAGTAATTTCTCCAGAAGACTCTGATATATCAAAGCAACAGGTCTTCCACATTGCAATGAGTACAGAATGTTGACCTCTCCACGTCTAGCCATGGTCTTCTGTTGAGAAAGGGAGGAGTCATGACCTTGCCCTCACCTCAATTATAGTGGCATTGGGAGGGAGCAGGGACTGATCTTCCTAATGGGATTCTGGCCAGTCCTCGCACATGAGGCAACAAAAGCTGGAATGTGGCCAATGGATGGTAAAGGCAAGCCTCTCCTGCCCTAGTATACACCCTGTTACCTGAAAAACCATGGATAGGGTGTTAACAAGAGAGAGACCTCATGTTGATCACTTTTTAATTAAAAACAATCTCTTCGTTCATTTGGACACCATCTAATGCTTGTTAGATACTCCCCATCTTTAACCTGCCACCTCTTTGCAAATAGCCCATTTCTGTGGTCTCTTAGACTAGAAATAAGACATATATTTTTGACAGTGAAGGTACTTAACCAGTGGAATAATTTACCAAGGGCCATGGTGGATTCTTCATCACTGACAAGTTTCAAATCTGGATTGGATGTTTTTCTTAAATGATCTGCTCTAGGAATTATTTTGGGGAAGTTTTCTGACCTGTGTTATGCAATAGGTCAGACTAGACTGACACAGTGTTCCCTCCTGGCCTTTGAATCTATGATATGTTCACCTGCTTAAATACTTACTAAATATGAAGCAAATGAACAAGTGCCTAATTGGATGAATGCATTATGTGGTAGGCAAGGAACCTGAGTGCCTTTGAAATATTCTTGGTTGGACTACAGTATACTGCTAGGTTCAAAATCAGTCTTGAATCTTTATTTCTCTCCCCCCACACCCAAATTCTCCTCTCATTCTTTGCATGGCTTTGTATCATGTTTTCTTCTTATACCAGTAGACTCTTCAAAACCTGAGTTGGTAACAAGTTTATTTTGCAGTAATTCTGCAATTTAGCATATTTTGGGTTCAATGCATGGTGACTCTATTGGATCCAAGGTACATGGTAACTTGGATCAATGCTCCTGTATTGTCTCATATTACTAAGGTAGTTAACTTGTAATACTGCTACATTTTCCTTTTTTGAAAAGGACCTTGTACATGCAAGTCCTAACGTAACCCAAGCCCAGTAGTACTGTAGTTTTGATGTTGACTTAAGTAGGGTCAGGATCAGACCCAAACTGAGAAAATGAACAATGTTTTAGTGCATTAGCAAATGGTTATTTAATGCAATTGTTGCTATAATTGACGTGTGTTGGGAAAATTCAGTGTGCAAGCTGCTTTAAATGCACTCTTTTACCTAATGTTAAATCACATGGCTACAGAGTTTGACTTACTCTGTGTACAGGTCTTTGTTCTGTATTAAGGAAAAGACCCACATTTTTAGCAGCAAGGAGCAAAATGGATTTTACAAGGTTTGCTTGGACCCAGCTCTTTTCCCACATGACAAGCACAAGCGTTAATATGCTATGGGTGCACACCATGGGATAAGGTGGGCCTCAAGAAGGATGTGCTTGCAATTCAAGCAAAGAGGACAGGGCATTTATTCCTTGAGAGAAAGGGGGTGTTTCTTTGATTCTTTCTGCTAGAAGTATGAAATTCTGAAAAGCACTGATTGTTAAGAACACAAGAGCTGCTATACAGGGTCAGATCATGGTCCATCTTGCCCGGTGTCCTGTTTCCAAACTAAAGCCTCAAGGGGAGTGTACAGAACACAACAATTATGGAACGATTCACTCCTGTCTTCCACTTCCTACTTCTGTAAGTCAGAGGTTTAGGGTCACCTGGGAATGGGATTGCACCCCTGTCTCTTGTCTAATAGCCACCAATGGACCTATCCTCCATGAACGTATCCAGTTCTTTTTTGAATCCAGTTATAAATTTGGCATCACAACATCCCATCTCAACAGGTTCCACAGGTTAGTTTGTGTTAAACATGCTGCCCGTTAATTTAATCAGGTGACCCTTGGTTTTTGTATGGTGAGAAACCTTAAATAACTCTTCTGTATTGACTTTCTCCACACTAGTCATGGTGTTACAGACTTCTGTTATTTCCCTTCTTACTCATCTCTTTAAGCTAAACAATCATAATCTTTTTAGTCTCTCCCCATATGGCAGCTGTTCCATACCCTTGATCATCTTTGTTGGCTTTCTCTGAAACTTTTCCAGTTCCACTATACTCTTTATGAGATGAGGCAACCAGAATGGGACATAATATTCCAGGTATGGGCACACCATGGAATTACATAGTGGCATTATGGTGTTTTCTGTTTTATTTTTTATCCCTTTCTTAATAGGTCCTAGCATTCTGTTAGACTTTTTGACTGCTGCTGAGCTGAAGTTTTCAGAGAACTATCCATGGTGACTTTCTTTTGTGGTAACAGCTAATTTAGAACCCATCATTGTAGATGTACAGTGGGGATTATTTTTCCCCAGTGTGCATTACTTTGCACTTCTCAACGTTGAATGTAATCGGCCATTTTATTGTCCAGTCACCCAGTTTTGCAAGTTCTTTCTGTAACTCCTCACAGTCTGCTTTGGACTTAACTGTCTTGAATAATTTTATATCATTTGCAAACTTTGCCACTTTACTGTTCATCTCCTTTCTCAGATAATTTATGAATATGTTGAACAACACTTGTCCCAGTACAGATCATTGGGAGACCCTGTTGGTTACCTCTCCCCATTGTGAAAACGACCCTTTATTTCTACCCTCTATTTCCTATCTTTCAGACAGCAACTGATCCATGAGAGGACCTTCCCTCTTATCCCATAGTTAGTTAGTTTCCTTAAGAGCCTTTGGTAAGAAACCTTGTCAAAGACTTTCTGAAAATCCGAGTACACTATATTAACTGGATCACCCTTATCCACATGCTTGTTGAGTCTCTCAAAAAATTCTAATAGATTGATGAGGCATAACTTCCCTTTACAAAAACTGTGTTGTGTCTTCCCCAAAACTCGTGTTTATCCATGTCTGATCATTCTGTTCTTTGCTATAGTTTCTAATAATTTGCCTGATACTGAAGTTAGGCTCACCAGCCTGTAACTGCCCAGATATCCTCTGAAGCCCTTTTAAACAAATCCGGGTACATTAGCTACCTTCCAGACACCTAGTATCCGTGATAGGTTACATATTTGAGTTCCTTCAGAACTCTTGGGTGAATACTGTCTGGTGCTGGTGACTTATTACTGTTTATATTTTCAATTTGTTCTATTGACACATCATTTTATGATTGTACTTCAGATTTGTCACCTAAAAAGAACAGCTCTGGTGCAGGTATCTCCCCCACATCCTCTGCAGTGGAGACTGATGCAAAGAATTCACCTAGCTTCTCTGCAATGGCCTTGTTTTCCTTGAGTGCTCCGTTAACATCTGTGTCATCTAGTGACCGCCTGCTTGGCAGACTTCCTGCTTCTGATTCACTTAAAAATAAGTTACTGTTACCTCGTGTTTTTTGCAAGTTGTTTCCCAAATTCTTTCTTGCCCGGCCTTATTATTCTTTAACGATTTACTTGCCAGATTTTGTGCTCTTTATTTTTCTCATTAGGATTTCACTTCCAAATTTTAAAGGATGCCTTTTTGCCTTTAACAGCCTCTGCTACTCGGCTGTTTAGCAATTGTGGCACTCGTTTGGTCCTTCTACTGCCTTTTTTTGATTTGGGGTATACATTTAGTCTGAGCCCCTACTATGATGTTTTTAAGTAATCTCCAAGTGCTTGCAAGCACTTTACCCTCGTGGCTGGTTTTTAGTTTCTGTCCAGCTAGAGTTGTCATTCTTGTGTAGTTCCCCTTTTTAAAGTTAAATGTTGTGGTGGTGGGTTTTGATATTTTCCCCCTTATAAGGATGCTAAATTTAAAAACACTAATACTGAGTGGTTTAACTGTAGCTGCCTCCTGGACCAGGTCCTGAGCACCACATAGGACTAAATCTAGAATTGCCTCTCCCTTTGTGGGTTCCAGGGCTAGCAATCATTAGTGGCATCTAGGACTCTTATCTCTGCATCAAGCCTGAGGTGACATTTACCCAGACAAGATGAGGATAGTTGAAATAACTCATTACTATTGCATTTTCTGGTTTTATAGCCTCTTTAACCTCAGCATTTCACAACCGCTGTCTCCATCCTGGTCAGGTGGTTGGTAGTATGTTCCTCTTGCTGTACCCTTATTATTCAGTCATGGATTTTCTATCCATAGAGATTCTATAGTACATTTTGTGTCCTTTAAGATTTTCACCTTGACTGTTTATTTAAACACATTGTGCCACTCCCTCACCAGAGTGACCCAGCTCTGTCATTCCTTGAACCCTGGTATTACCATGTCCCATTCATTTTCCTCATTCCACCATCCCCTTTCTTCTGAAATGTTAGGAATGAGGACAAATTAACAAGAGCTGGGGAGACAAAAGTGAGGGGTGAACCTCAACATGTTGAAAGGTATATCCAGCACTTAGTTTCTGTCCTCTTGATGTCATAAGAGAGCATTGCTTGAACTCCTGCTACAAACCAGATAACAGTGCATCCTCTGTAGTAACACTGCTGCCTTTTCTGAAGCACCATTGGATACACACTCATGGCCATAGGCTAATTCTGTCTGTCTGGTTTTTCAGATGCATTAAATAAGACTGGCATATTTATATAGTGAGGGGAAACTGAAGTATACAGAGAACCTATTTATACATTGCAACAAGACCTGAGGTAGCAGATGTCTTTCAGACTTGATATGGTCACATTACACAATAGTCACTTATTTCTATAAAGACTTACTAGTGTAGATTTATACAATTGTGAAGAGTAACGCAAAAGGGGCCAAATTCAACTCTCCCAGCAGTATCAAAATCCAGTGGCCACTCTCTGGATTTGTACCAGCATGTCTAAAGGAGAATTTAACACAAGGAGCCACATCCTCACTTGGGGTAAATCAGAATAGCTTCAATTGCCTTCCATCATCAATAGTGTACAATTGTACCAAAGTACCTAACTATTGTAGTTGAATGGGGTTGGGTGCAATATAAAAAGCTGAACAGAACAATAATAAATAGGAAAAAAGCCACCCCTGCTGGGGCCTGGTTTAAAGCCAGTCCCTAAATATCACTACATAGGACACCAGCTTAACCCTTCTTCTCTGGCTTGTCATCCCTTGTGGTTACATGACCCCAGTTCAAATCTTTTCTCCAGGCTTGGCTATTCCTAAGGTTCCTTCCTTCAGGATCCTGTCTGTCCCAAACCCTCGTTCTCTCTGACCCCTCCCGCCACCTCCCTTCTAGCCACACGGCGTAAGTAAGAAGCCAGCTGGGCCTGTGAGTCAGCAAAACCCACTCCATTTCAGCCAGATCAATAACTGATTACAGGGGAACATTACTAGTCTATTACAGATGCATAGTCACTAAACTGCATGGAAATTAATCTATCTACCATACCCCAGGAGGATGTATCCACTGATATGCAAATCAGTAGTTTCAGGGAATTTGGGCATTTCGAAAAATGATTTTTCCACTAAAGCCATCCAGTTTTGGATCTCCAGCATTGTGCTTTGCTTCTTACATAGATGGGGCTGCAGAGTTAGAGAAGGCCATGAATAATATGAATGGGGAAAGAGTCTGTGATTTCACCCAATAGCGCTCTTAAATTTTCAATCATGTTGAAAAAATCGCTAATAGGATGAGCCAAATTCATGGCTATTGTCAATCTCTCTTCTAAATCTGGCTTTCATGTCACCAGAAATATGTTCTTTCTGTTCTACGTAGACGATGCCAAATATCGTGACACTAAAATTAACTCTACATTTTTAACTTTTCTGTAAATTTAGTCATGCCACTGTGACTGATTAGCAACTGAAATAAGCTAAAATTATTTGAGTGGATGGCTGAAGATTCTGTTTTGTATGTAAAAGGTCTTCATTATGTGAGTACAATTGATTTCTTATTCCAGAGCGATGATGGATATTGATCTTAATATAATTGGTGTCTCTCAAACATTATTAGTATGTGTTAGCGTCACGTACTTGTTGTATTCATTTTAAAGGTATGAACCTTCAGTATTAACATACTGCAATGCCTAGAACTAATTTCTAGTTCTAAAGTGACAAGCACTAACAATTTTTTACAGCTACATGTTTAGAAAAAGATTTTGTGTAATGCATGGTTACAAAATACAGTGATGTTAATTATCAAGACACTTGAGGATTGGGAATAAATCAGCATAAATATGGTGATATGTTTTGTTTCTGTATCCACAGTTCTAGGCATGAAAGAAAATTATTCAGTAAAAGAATTTAAAATGAAGTTTTAAGTAGCATGTATAATAAAATACATATGCTCAATGTTCAATCAGTGCTGAATAGAAGAAAATGTACAAGAAAATTCTTTCATGCTACTGGTAAGTTTTGTGCCAAAGACAGCTTTCTTCTAATAGGTGATGAACAGGGACAAAAGGTATTTCTTTAATATTTAGCTGTTACATACTTGGCATCCAGACATATGAGAAAGGAAGATCTTTTTCCTACTGTGTATTTGCCAGCAGAGCCAGACAAATAATTTTATAATGAGTAACTTATTCAACAAATTTCACCTCTTGTTCTGATTATGAGTACTTGTATGATTTCTACCAATCATTTCTCAAACAATGTAAACAGTAAAGAATTAGCTGTGATCCTTTGTCATTAAAAGTTTGAGTGCCGTTGGCTAGTTATTATTAGACCTATATATGAGATACAGCATGTTTCTGTTCTCTGATGGGATGAATCAATCGGTTTTCTGATGCACATATTCATGCTTTCAGAACGTTGATTCTAAGACTTCAGACTCTTTTCATCAGAGAACAGAAACATCGTTTTGAAACAATTTTCAGTGAACTTTCCTGCCAGTAAAATCATTTGCTAGAGCGGTTTCAGAAACTGAACACAAAAACGGGCATGAACACATTCAAGGTAAATTCATTTTAAAACTCAAATGAATATTCATAGGAAATATATTGCAGTATTTGCCCAGATCTGTTTGTAATCCATGTAGTAACGGAAGATGCTTTTTACCTATTTGAAAAGGTGCTCTCTCTGAATTTTGAATATGTGTAAAGAAGAAAATGGGTTTCCAAAATGTTTTTATTGAAAATGTTATTGGTGATTAAAACATGGTGTTTACATAAAATGGGTACCCCGCCGTTGTTGTGGCCTCTGGGCTCTATTGTAACACACACAATAAAAATAAAATCATCCAGTGAGTTAAAATTTAAAATAAGATTTTTCAAACATAGCTTCTAAAGTTAGACACCTAAATCCCCATTTAAACACCTAAGTAAGTGGCCTGGTTTATGGCCTCAGCTCCTTTTGACACTAGTGGAAGTGGCAGATGAGAATTAGGCCTGAAGAAGAGCTGTGTGTAAGCTCGCCACCAGAAGATGGTCTGATAAAAGATATTGCCTCCCCAGCTTGTTTGTGTGGTAAACAGCCCTGGTATAGCAATTCTGACTCTAGAAGCCTGCTTGTTACATCACAGCCATACGTGCATCTGTACCAGCCTTGGTTACTATTAGCCAAGTGACCCCAACACACCCCCAATCCCAAATATTCCTAAAACCATCTGCCCTGAAATGTTCAGGCCTCTCCTGGAACATTTAGAAATGTAATAAGGCCCATTGCTCCTTTAAAGAGACAAAAACACTGCAGTTTCTTGCTTTAACTGGAGTTAAGTCAGTTCAATTCAAACACAGCACTCGGTGGGTTTAGATTAAAAATAAAACATGGTTATTATAAAAAAAGAGAGGATTTTAAGTGAGTTCAAGTGTAAGGGATAAAGTCAGAATTGGTTACAAGCAAATAATAGTGAAAAACACGTTCTAATGCCTAAGATTAATAAAACTACAGTCTTGGTTCAAGGAAAGATTCTTACCACACTTCCTTCCAGCAAGATAGCTGACCATGCCTTTGGTCAAGATCCCCCACAAAGTCTATGTGTTCCTTTGTCATCTTAGGTGAAACATAACTTGAGGTTCTTTGCCGCTCTCTTTTATAGTCCATTGCTCCTGCTGTGAGGAAAGGTGTCAGGGATTCTGATGGATAAAGTTCCATGATAGTTTCTTCCCTGCTGGTAGTTTCTACAATGCAATTTGACCTGTCCCTGCAGCCTCCAATATGCTAATGACTGTGAGTGCCAGTTGTCTGTGATTGCGCCTGGATGGAGGCGTCGACCTTTCCTTTGTCTGGGAAAAAAACCTGTTTACGTACTGCCTACATTTGTCTGGTTCAAACACATTTTAGTCCCATATTTTATTCACATTCGTGCAGTCCTTTGAGTGTTTACCGTATATACACCACAGAAGAGTATTAATGATCAGTGTATGTTGGTTTTCCGATGATACCTCCCAAGGCACCTAGTAGATAAAGATTGTGACATAAGTGAAATGGGATGCACTGAACTTGTCAGACCACCTGAAACTCACTACCAGATACCAGTGAGCCCCTTGCCTTCTGGCATTGGGTTGATCTTCGGGTCACATAGCTCCATTGTGATGAATGACCTATGGGACTATTACAGGAGTGGGTGGGGAAAGTTCTTTGGCCTGTGATATGTATGAGGTCAGACAACGTGATCACGATGGTCCCTTCTGGCCTTAAAGTCTATGAGTGAACATCTTTCCTATTTCACTTCTATCCCCACTTCCAAGAATGCTCCTCCCTATGTACCACTCTCCAATTCCCCATAACACATTCAGCTTTTAAATATTAGTATATATCAATATCTGTATTTCCAGCTCCAAGCAATCAAACATCATGAGATTGGCTTAACAATGAGATTTTTAAAAATAATAAATGTTGGGTTCTGTTTATTTGAATTTTGAGCTTTAGGGTTCATGTTTTAAGACTTTTCTCTGCAACTACGAAGTCTATAAACTTACGTATTAAACAGAAGCTGAGATTCTCATGTAATCACCTAACTGCAGGAGCTGGGGCTTTAAGGGAAAAAAACCCAACTCACTATCCTGAGACTCATGACAAAATCATGAGTCGGCAAGTCTAGTGCTCTGATCTTGTATAAACATTGGGCTACGTTAGCAGTGATTCAGACGTATGCTTGTTTATGTGTATGTTTAGAAGCTTGGAGGAGTAAGAAAGTATGGTAGAGTGGAGGTCATGCTGCAGGAAAAGGATGTGCATGGAGAGGAGCATGGGGGAAAAGGCTCTAAAGGTGAACAACAGGCATGCAGCTCTTTGGCGCTGGAAGGGAACCTAGGCTGAGACCTTGGGTCTTGGTTGGGAGTGTGTAATGGGGAAGAGACATATTAACATTGATAGATGTCCATGTGAAATACCTCTCGGATTCATGTGTATTTGGGGAGGGGGACCTACACATGGGAAATACTCACCAGAAAACCTTAATTAACTTAGATTGCATATCCTACCGGTGCAAACTGTAAAAGCCAGGAGACAATTAGTTAAGTCATCCCTCTTCTTAGCTCCCCAGTTTCATCATGGGTGCAGGAACGGTGAGTGCAAGCTGGCAACAGTTCCAGAGAGGCTTTAGTTCCAGGAAACAGCAGCTTTTAACATGCTTTGCCATGTCCTGACACTGTTCCTAGCAAGGTATCTCATTCATTGGACCTTTTGGCTCCTTATCAAAGTAAATATTATCTGCTCTGCATTGGCTTAGCCAGGATTTGAGCATGCCCATTTTTCAAAATGGGGTTTATATAAATCTGGATGTCACAATTTAAGTTCTACTATCTGATAGCCTTCCAGGATTAGGATCAAATACTTTGTACTGTTAAAGCCAGGAATCCTAACTCTCCCAAGGGAAATAGCACTCATTTCTAGCCCCAAAAGCTCATTTTAATATCCATCTGTAAACTGCCACTGGTCCAGGGTTGTGCATATCTGCCCACAGTCTCTGGTCCAAACAAATTGTACTAGGTTCAAGACCGGTCACAGTGGGGGGAAAAGTAGCTTTTCCCATTGTGGATCCTGGATCCAGCTGGGAACCAGTTCATTCTCTGTTGCAACTTAGAGTACCTGGGGGTGAGGAAGGGGCGGCTGGGGATGGTGGTGGTATGTCACCCAGGAATTAAATTTATGCAGGATGAACTGTTTGGATGTTAAGTTGGCTGTATGGCCTCTTCATTTGGATGTTAAGTTGGCTGTATGGCCTCTTCGTGCCACCAAGGATGTAGTTTTCAATCCCTGCCTTTACCTGGTCCCAGTTGTCACATCTTGGAGGCGGGATGGAGAGTGAGTTTTGTGGTAGGTTGTTTTTAAATAAGCCTAATAGCTGTGGGGGAAAACCAGTGACAGGAGGAGCTTTAGCATAGCCCCTGCAGAGGCTGGTGCGGAGACCATAGTCCAGAGCATGATGGAGAAGATCAAAGGTGAAAAATAAATGTAGTTTCTGCCATGTCTGTTAGATGTTCGTTCAATGGGTATTATGCCCACATACAGTCAACCTGTGGAACTCTTTGCCAGAGGATATCGTGAAAGCCAAGTCTATAACAGGGTTCAAAAAAAGAATGAGAAATTCATGGAGGATAGCTGGGAGTGAGCAACGGGAGATGGATCATTTGATGATTACCTATTCTGTTCATTCCCTCTGGGGCACCTGGCATTGGCCACTGTCAGAAAACCAGATACTGGGCTAGGTGGACCTTTCGTCTGAACCAGTGTGGCCATTCTTATGTACAATATGTGCTTTGTGTGTGTGTATGTATATATATATATTTATAAAAATGCATAAATACTATGTAATATACATCCATATCTGTCAAGTTACAGTGAAATGAAGTGCCGTAAGATAATATTTAAAAGACAGATGCAGCTAAAAACTGCCTGTGGCTTCTTGAAGCCAATCTCTTTCACATCAGATACCTGAGTAGCAGGAGAGTCAAACATTATTTCACCTATATATGTAAACGAGGAAGCCCCTTTCTGCAGAAGGAATGCATGGTGCAGTGCCGTGTGGTGTGTGGCACTTGTGTCTCTTTCAGGACCTCAGAGTTTCACAAGAGTTCAGAAGATCTTCTTGGGTGACTGAGAAGATACCTCAATTGGATGGTCAGAATTGGAACCCCGGCACCACCAACTAAGAGAGTCAGGCTCAGAAAGTAGTAATAAAATCCCTGCTCAGTTACCCCTTTGGAGATTGCCTTTCTTATGCATTTAGATAGAGATTTTCTCTCTGGAGAGGTAATATAAAGGAGTTACCTTCATGGGAGCTTCACAGAGAATCCTGTTTGTTTAAGAAATCTGACATACCCCATATTAATACATGAATACGTGACTGAATGTGGAAAAAACTTTTGAGTTCATCTGTTAACTGTTCATGAGTTAACTGCAGAGCAAGTCGAGGTTATCTACTCATAGGCTGATGCACTACTTTGCAGATCAACAGAAAGGCAAAAAAACCCTCCCCACTTGTCCGTAGGGAGATTGCTCCAGGATTATAGAATCAGCAGAGAATTGTAAGCTAAAGTTTCTAAAGGTTGCTTAGCATTGGATGGTCTTACGGGTTTCTGACCTTGCCTGCTCTTAAAAAAATCAATTTTGACCGTTATAGGGTTCTCTGAAAGCAGCAGGCAGTGAGGATATGCTGGCTGCATCTCTTTACAATGATTTTCGCTGTAGTTCATTGAGTTAGCCAGCTTGAAGGTGTGCTTTGTAGCCATCAAGAAGCTTAATGACACTGGTACCACTAAGCACCTTATGTAAACGCAGATTCCTCCATTGTCAAGCTGTATTTAAGATGTACGACTGCTTGAGCCAAGAAATATCAGGCTTGATTAGAGGATTTCTCTACTAAGATTTCCTTGTCCGTTTGCATCTCAGCACTTTAAAGTATAGGACATCCTAAAGAAGTCCGACTGCGTGAGGAGAATCAGCACATATTTTTCTTTCATTCAGAATCATGGAGAGTGGCATCATTCATTATTACAGCTCTATGCTTTGGCAACGCAGTCAACCTACACTGGCTGTGGGTAAGCAGCCAGGAGAGCGCTGAGGCGTTTAGGTACCCCGGCCGCAAAGCACTTAAGCTTGTGCTCATCTTCAAGCATGTCCTTAAGTGCTTTGCTGAAGCAGTGCCTTAATTCCCACTCCCATGCAATATATATATACAGGACAAAGAAAACTCAAGTTTCCAGTAAAGTGTTGAGTAGTCACCAGGTGAAGGGTGGATTGTGGGTGATGGGGGGAGTGGCGGATGGTGAAGAGAGAGGGTATTTGAACAGCAACTGGAAAGGAGGGGTACAGTTTGTGGAATCACCATCAGGAGGGAGAATGGAATGAAGGCAGTGGATGGAGGAAGTGGGTGGAACGGTAGGCTGCAAACTGGAGGTTCAGAGCGGGGTCTGATGGAACCATGGATGGGAAAGTGGGAGAGCGTCAGATGGAGCAGATCACTGCTGGGCCAGGCACAAGAGAGTGTCAGGCCTGAGAACTAGAGAAGACCCTAGGTCAGAAAGGAGTTGAAGGGATAAGCTAGGGAGAAGTGGAAGGCAGCTATGTTGGGGAAGGACTGGAAGCCTATGCTGGAGGGAGACTTGAAAGGCATGTTGGGAGATGATCTGAAGAAGCCAGACAGGTCCGAGGAGGAGCCGGAGATGGGGTTTGGGAGAGGAGCCAGTTGGATTGAGGGGAAGCATTGCAGATGAAAGCACTGAAAGGTTATATTTGCAGAGCAGCCCTGAAGTCCTGCTACAGGGCCCCTTGGCATGATAGTGTTAAACCATGAAACAAGTTCTGACTGAATCTTAAAGTGGCCATTTGAGATTCCCAGGCCTTGGCAAGTGTTGGTTGAATATAAATAATACAGAAATGACATTTGCGAGCGTTCGTTTAACTCCAAATGCCTTTTTGAGCTGGCTGTGTTTCTGCTCCTTTGCATTCACTGTTCACAAACATTTATGCAAATAAGTTTCTGTTCATACACAAGTCTGGAGAATGGCTGTTCTCTCACAAATTAATGTGTGAACAAGAGTATGTGTAGGAGCAAGAGCAGTTGCTATCTGCAGTTCAGTATGTTTTATTCTTTCTTCTCTTGCTTAAGAAAAATATCCAATCACAGAGGTAGAAACAATGTTATGTGACTCACGTCACCAGTCATATAATGCAAAGAGCAAATACTTGAAGGGAACAGTCCTCAAACAGACTCCAGTGTGAATACCTAGGAATGACAAATACATTCACAGAAATCACAATTGGTCAACAGGTGATTCATGAACAGAAGCAAATGCTAAATTGTCAGATGATTTATTCTCAACAAAGAGTTTGTTATTCAGTTTTAGTTTCTTCATTTGAAGTAACTTGCACTGAAATCTAGGGCCAGATCTTCAGCTTGGGTACATCGTCGCAACCCAGGTGATGTCAATGAACCCAAGATAATTTGCACCATCTGAGGCTCTGGCCTCTAGTTTGTATGAATGCACCTTGCAGGTCAAATATTCAAAGTGGCCACAACTTGTTCTCTACTGTCACACTCTCAATTCTGTGCACAGAGTCGTCTGCATGAAATAATTTCAGCAGAATTATACCAAGGACCACCTTGTCAAAATGTGGCCTGTAATTGTGTACACTCAGTCACTTGTACATATAATTCTGCGCACACTGTCATTGGCACATGCAAAGGAGAGAATCTTCACACAGAAATACCAGGCCAGATTCTCAGCAGATGTAAATCAATTGACTTCAGTGGATCTACCAGCTGAGGATTTGGACTGTTTCTTGTATGTGCAGATTCTATCATTTGCATGTGCTAATGAGTGTGCACAGAATTATATGAACAAGTGACTAAGTGTGCAAAATTACAGGCCACATTTTGACATGTTCCCCAGTATAATTCCTCCTTTTACCTAGGTGAATTTGTACTACCTAAACAGAATTTTTAAAGTGCTTTTAAAAAATAAAACTCTCGAGAGGACACCCGTTTTTTTAAGACCAGCAATCCTGCTTCCTTTAAAAAAATATGTATATTTCAAGTCTTCTATTATCAACATTTAAGGTCAGCTTGTTTCCAGCAGAACTATGCTGAAATGGAGGCTTGCCCATATTTTTCATTGTAAGTCCTTGGCAGTTATTTGTAGATAAAATTGGAATTTGTTCAACCGGGGTTTGTGGCAGCCATCGTTGCTGGCTTCAGCTCAACTCTACCTTCTGAGCTCTGTAATACAGCTGCGTGGAGTTCACTGCATGCCTTTGAAAGGCTCTACTGACTTGACTTTGTGTTACCAGAGAGTTCTAACTTTAGCTCTGCTGTATTCAGGTGCCAAACTCTCAATCTTCATTCCTTGTTTTATGCCCAGCAATCTTTCTGTGTATCCTTTGTTTCCTGAGTTGTTCTATTTTGAGGATGTTTCTAAGTTGAATCTATATTTGCTCTAAAAAGCTCATCTTCTTCTTTGTTTAGGCGCTCTGTAGGACATCAGAATTTTTGGCTGGTAGGAAGATTCCATCAGCTTTGCGCTCTCCTGAAGTTGACATCTGTGAAGAATATTTACCTTCAGAGAGACAAAGAAAGCTATGGGAAAACTTGTTATTTGTTAATCAGATTTTGTCTAAAAAAGAAGTGTTGTCCAGATCAGAATTCTTCTGCCAAATGTCCCCAAAGAGTTCTGTTAGTGCAGGTAGTTGGCTAAAAATAATTCGTAGGTAAAAGACTCAACTATGCTACCAGAAATGGAGGAAACCATACAAAGGAGGAGGGTCTCAGAGCCCAGGTTCCAGCCCAAGCCTGAACATCTACACTCCAATTTTTAACCCCAAGAGCCTGAGTCAGTTGACCTGAGCACTGAAACTCAGTGCCACGGGTTTTTCATTGTAGTGTGGATGTACGCTTTGAGATGGGAGAGTGTTTGTCTGTTCCATCCCTTCATTGTTGTATTAACCAGACAAGATTTTCAGGCATTGCTTGAAGCTATGAAGTCAATGGAGTGACACCAGTTTACACCAGCTGAGGATCTAGCCCCAATATTCCCCTGTAACTCACCTGGTTACTAAACATTTCAGGGTTGATTTTACCTGTGATGATGCCAAAGGTACCAGGAGTTATCTATCATTCCATTAACTTTAACTGCGATAATGGTCCACTAAAGAACAAGTAACAATTTTGTTCTCTGGGTTCATCTGTTACTAACAGAATGATTTCTGAATACTCTATTTAAAAAAAGCATCCTCACCAAAACCAAAGAGGAAATTCTCACACACCTCATTGAGAGAACCCACCTGTGACTACATTGTTGATGGCCACAAAGAGCATCACTGACGTGAGCCATGAAGCTAGTGCAGAGAAAGGTAAAATGGTTGTTATGAAAGGAGTAATGTGACTGACTTAAAAAAAAAAAAGGTTTTGTTTGCACAAATATATGGTGTAATTGAATGGTTCAGAATTCATTAGCTACTTTGCTGTGCTTGAAATCAGTATCTCCATTCCAGTATTAAATCCAGGAAAGAAGACCTTTTATCTCTCTCTTTCAATTCTGTTTTTGGTAGCCCAGTCCCCTCACACCTGCTTCTCAGTTAAGTAACTAGGGTCATGCAAATAGTCCACAAAATAGCTCAAA
The DNA here is from genome assembly GCF_965140295.1 of Lepidochelys olivacea. Lineage (NCBI taxonomy): Eukaryota > Metazoa > Chordata > Testudines > Cheloniidae > Lepidochelys > Lepidochelys olivacea. Next base: position 97,059,438 of record NC_140419.1, read on the forward strand.
GCCACTTGAAATTAGGTTGGATCTGGAATCCATGGCCAGCCACCCCTTCTACCCCCCGCCCCCAGGTTCTCAAATGGTTCCTCAACATGGAATGATCCTTGGATGCAAAGAGACCCTCATACAAAACTTTCCCGCCACAAAAATGATCTTTTATCCCCCTAATACACTCTGGACCCACCAACCCCCCTTCAACTTAATTTTTGCTGATTTCACTGAGGGGGTTTCTGAGATGGGGAACATTTGGCATGCAGGGAACTTTTCTCTGATTCCACCCATCTGCAGTGCTTAAAAGGGTGTGGGGGAGGAAGGTATGCATGTCTCCCTCCATAACGCAGTGAGACTCCACCATTCCAGCTGCAGCAATCTGCTATAATTTGTGGTGGAATGTCTCTCCTACCCATGGCTACAAGCTCCCTACCTACTGATCATCAGCCATCTCTTACCTCCTGCTTATGTACTGGGCTGGCTGCAGCATGAGTGGGATGTTTTTCCTGCTCCGGTTGCAAATCTGTACCCAAACCCTCCCCCAAAAGACTGTTCTAAGGACTGGACATCAGCCTCTCATGTTGGTTAACCCAACCACTTTCAAGGAGACTGTTTGAACAAGGTAGGAGAGGAGAGAGGTTCCTAAAGTCTGGGGGAGGCAGCGCAGGGGTGTCATTGCAGAAGGAGGGCACTGTAAGGTGGGAGGAGGTTAGGCATTCATAGAACCTCAGTATCCAAGTGCCCCAGCAGGGGGTGGTTGGTTGCCAAGCCCTATGTAGTTGGACAAACTGAATCGTGTGGTGACTGTACAGCCTTCTTGGGGCAACTCTCTGAGACCACTCCCCTTGTGGCACCAACAGGCAATGGAACAAAGTGAAATGCAATAAATACATTCATGGATATTTGACACATAGGTGTATCCATTAGTTCATTCAGGAGCTAATACTAATGACTTGTAGTTCCCAAGAGTCCAGTGGATATTCAGCAAGCCCCATCTTGTAGGATATCATGTATCTGAAGGACAGCACAATTGCAGTACCTGGGGAATGTACAAATTCAGCCAGAGAAGAGCAAATGCATCCATCACAGGCCCCTCTTTTGCCATAATGTTACATTATCCTGGAATTTTCAGCACTAAAACACCTGCCTAAATGTAAGCATGGGAGTAACCCCACTACAGTCAGCAGGGCCCGGTTTTCATTTAGGGCCACTTTGTACTGTTCTGGCAGTATGAAAGGGCCTAAATTACTCATTTTCACCCACTTAAGGCCATTTTACGCTGTCAGAGCCCGAGATCTAATGAGAATCAGGTGAATCGGACTATGCACGTGATTAGAGTTAGGCAAGTGCCTAAATACTTTCTTGGTTCAAGGCTCTAATACATAACAATAACACAATAGCTAAGAGATGGGATCAGATGGCCACGAGATTGTTTGCTATATCTAATATACTACAGATATGGATGTTACACTGAGTAGCAGGATAACCAGGAATAAATTTTCTCTTTTCTCCTAATGAGCAAAGGAAAATGTCATAGCTGAGATCAGCCTTGATGTTACTGTATAGAGTGTATTTTTTCTTCCATTGTTCTTGAAGATAAAACCCATTTGATATATAGAAATTTAAAAGCGTTGTGATTGAATGAGAATGAAAGGTACTGAACATTGTTAAGTTTCTGATAACTTGTGAGTGGCGAATGATGTCATCCTTCAATACCATAGATGTGGATTCAACTCGGGGGGAAAAAACATCATATGGAAATATTTCCACACACACAAAGTCAATGAATTAATCAGCCCAGTGTGTAGAAAAACATTTCAGCAGGAAACATGGAGTTATTCTCACATATGAGGCATGATAGCAAGTTTTCCACTTGGATTTTAAAGCTGAGTGAAAAAGTTGCCCCACCACTGACAGTTGTCTGCAATGATTTGTAGATTATAATGACAGAAAAGGCCACTAGATCATCTAGTCTGACCTTCTGTATAATACAAACCATAGATTTTCATCAATTTACTCCTATGCTGAGCCTAATAACTTGTTTGACTAAAGCATGTTTTCCAGAAAGTCGTCTAGTCTTGATTTTGAAGACCTCTTCCCCCCAGTAATTTGTTGCTCTGGTTAACCCTCAGTGTTACAAAATAGCTGCCCCATGGGCTTGCAGGAGGTAGCTTGGGGGATTATAGAAATACTCACCCTATTTGTTTTTTTTTTCCACAGAATTTTTCTCTTGGAAAAAATGGCCTCTTTTTCTCAAAAATTATAAACCAAATTTTTTCCCTTTTTTCCCCACACATTTTTCCATCTCTTCCAAGTCTGTCATCACACTCTGGTGGTCTCATTTTTTTCCTCCCTGCACATTCTTGGCCCTGGAGGAAGGTTTAAGGTTCACTTTCCTCTCAGTTGCCCAGCCGAGATTCCTTTTTGGATTCAGTTGCATTTAGTGTCTGGGATTATGAAGGATGATGAAGCTGGGAGAGAGGGTCAGAAGTTCAAGGGGCCATGTTTGTTTTGGGCTTATCAGTGGAGTGAATTGAGACTAACAAATCAGAGTGGTGGAATTAATTGTGGCCAATCAAAAGTAGAGAAATACACATATCATTGTGTGGTTATACGGTGATTGCATAAATCTCTGTGATGAAGGCCATTTTTAGGCAATCTGATTTGCAAACTGGCTATTGAGAACTCATCGTACAGTTATGCAGATTTCACTCAGTATTTCCAATGAATCAAAGCCTAGGGAACTGGTATATATGAGCAATGAGGTAAGGCTATGTATCATGTATAACTATAGTAGCTGGGTAAACCAATTCCCTTTTAAACACAGGGGTCACATACTGGTTATTTCTGGTCAGGTCCTCCAAGCAGATACATACTCTGTAAAATGATCACTTACATCCTTTAACAATAGCCCGACACACAACATGGATTAAAGACACATAAATAAAATGCCACATCAAACTGATCACCAACTGAGACTTCAAGAGGTAAAACAGAGAGACACCGGCCATTTGGCAAACTGCAGAAATATTAATAGAGCAGAACCAGCGAATTCAGTCTCGGGACACGCGAGCTTTGTTGTCACATAAGAATATCTTGATTAATAGTTTGGAAAAGTAGGTTTTAGTTTTACAAATAGGACTGAATTGAGAGTCAAGCAGATAATGAGAAACAATTTAATCTGGTCCATGAAAAGGATTAATTTGAGTACCTGCTTTGTAGCTGGGCAATGCAGCTCAATGCAGATAAATGGAAGGTAATAAGCCTGAGTGTAAAGTACTCCGCCCAGTAAATGACTGCACAGAAAGATGGTGCCGCAAGCTGACTTGGAAAAAAACAAATGTTCCTGGAGAAAAATTGCCTTTTCAGCAGTGAAGCTGGAGGCAGGAAATGGGATATTGAGCTGCTGCTGCTGCCAAAGGGGAAAACCAAAGGCCTTAAAAGATTCTGGTTATAGCATGACTATGTGCCATAATGCTGGCTGCCGCTGGAAGTAGGAGGGTGTGATGTGTAAAGTTAAATATGGCATGGATAGCATTTCAGTGCCTGCTTCAGGAGTGTCAAGTAACCTATCCTGAGAATATGGCCACCTTCTTTCATGAATTACATTGACTATGAATGCTTTAGAGCAAGGTTCTCAGCCTGGGGCTCAAGACTACCCTAGGGGGTCATCATGATTACGCTGCCTTTCCTATGTTGCAAAAAGATACAGAGGGCCCAGAGGGAAGCATTGTTTTAAACTGTAAATGCTTTGAGAAAGCGCCAGTTTCCTGCATTCTTTTTTGTTTGGAAAGCACCTAACGTTGTGGGCGTAACTAGAAGAAAATATTAATAATAAAATGCAAACCATGCAAAATGCAGGTTTTAGCTTCAGTCACAAACTGGTAGCACAACACAAGCTAAATGAAAAGTTTACTGAGGTTTATAAATCTTTGGCATAAGCCAGACAGCACCTTTGGGGGGCCGTGGGCCTCAATGATGTGGTACTGAACTCAGATGAAAAATACAGTTTCTCGTTAGGATGATGCAAAACTAGGTGGAAGGCAACCATTGAGACTCATTTCATTTTGACACTGGGGTTCCTATGAGACGGAAAGTGAAAGGAAAAATTAGAAGGCTCAAAACCAAAGATCATGTCCAAATGAACTGTAAAGCAACAGGGCTAAGTTTGGCAGAGCTCTACTGAAAACTCACTGTTTTTGGTACATATGCGATTAGTCTTTACAGCGACATGTGAATGGGCCAATGCTGGGGGTAATAGAAAATAAGAGGCAGCATGCAGTGCTGAGAAGAGAGGGAGAGAGAAACACACATGGTTCATTATATGACCAAACTGCGCTAATCTTAGCCTTATGAATAGTTCCATTGACTTCTGTGCTCAGGTCTATTATATGTTAGCCTTTCATGTTTCCATTTTCACTGTTAGCCATATATTTCTGTGATACCTGTGATCACTTGGAGCATTCTAATACATTCTCGGACATACTTGACCTTTGATTTGTCTGCTAAGTTTGGTGTTTGTAGTTTACCCTAGGTAGCGGCTAAGTTTCTGCATCCTTCCCTTGGGCAGATCAGTTGCATTTTCAGCATCAGCCCAGGGCACCAGAAAGGGTCCTACTGCCCATTTCTCCTTGTAGTGTTAGAAATAGTTAGCAGAAATTACACTGTAGGCTGTCAGTCTTTAGAAGATGGCCCAGTTAGCAGATTCTGCTGTATAGCAGAGGTGTATTGGCCGAGCCACATGGAGGAGTTTTTGCTCTTGATTAAGGCAAAGTAGGTCTAAAACTATAAGGTAAAGCAGAAGAGGGTGGTATTGTGCATAATTTATTATTGTTATTGAACAATAATAATTGCAAATAATAAAAATAGATCAGAGCCTCATCATGCTAAGCCCTACACACACACATAACAAACAATGGACCCTGCCCCGAACACCGAGCAATCTAATTAGATCGGACAATAGCACCAGACACTGCTGCTCTGACAAAGCGACATAAGGGTTAATAATAACAAATGCATGTCTGTCAATCCTCATGCTGCCGGAAGTGGACCGGTCGTAAACCCCTGATAAAAGTTCCGCGCGTCATAGGTGACACTTCTCAACTGTGAGCTTGGCTCCCTGAGTTGTTCCTCTTCTTGTCTTTCTGCAGTCTGAACCCCTTGAAACGTCTTTAAATTTACTTCAACAGTTTAACCGGGAGTTTAAAAAAAAACATTCATTTGAGCTTCGTAAAATAAAATATCAAAGGGAAAAGAGAAAGAGATAGTGAGAAAGTGCTGGCCGCTAGGGATGCTCCACTATTCCAGCTTGATGGCATTATTAATTAAAAGGTAAAGCAATTACCAAGTATTTGTTAATTAAAAATCTACAGTTTCAGCAACTATTCAACTCTATCTCCTAGCGTAACCAAAAATGATTGAAAGTCCATGCCTAGCGTGTAGCACAGAGTGCCTGGAAAACTCTGACAGCCTGTGTGGAAACTCACGACTCAACATACAAGGCAAGAAAGTGACTTAAACTTCTCCCTGCACTGCGGGGTAGAGATAACTGGGCAGTAGCGGCTGCACCAGAAGGCAATGAGCCTCAGAGACTCACAATGCTGCCCAGGTCTCTGGGGGAGTGTGAGCCAGAGCAGCTCCTGTTGCTTCTTGGGTGTTGGCCCAGCAGATAACATGTAACGGTAGGGCATGGTTCTTCTCACTCCCTGTCTTTCTCTGCCCCCTACGGCTACCCTCTGCACTTGACTGCCTGGTCCTTGCAGGCATGGAGCAAAAGAACCAGGATTGTCTTTGTGCTCTCATTCACATTGCTCACTATGCTTGGAAAGGGCCTTCCTTAGCTGGGACACAGAGCTGCTACCTTTGCCTGACCTCACTTATACTCTTCCTGAAGACCCACCTTCCCCAGGGTGACTGCAAGGAAGAAAGATGACTGAGCTGGTCATCTATTTAGTTTAGTTTATGGCCCATCTCTATGAAGGAGGGAGATTAACTGCTAAAAGGGAGGGCAGCAAGGGAGGTGGAATTGAAGCTGGGAGCTGGAGTTGCAGGAGGGCTGAACGGAGAGCGAGGAGAAGCTAAGGGAGTGTGTTGGATTTAAAATGCGGCGAAAGCCTGGGCTGTCATATGGATACAATTCATCGATGTAAAAAAGCCCAAAATGGCTAAGAACTTAAAAATCGGATGATAAGAGTCCACAAATCCCAATGGTGATTCAACCTGCTAATATTCTGAACCAAGAGAGCTCTCACCCATACTTGTAGCTGTTTCCATCACTTTACACTGGTTCAACAGACAATCTAGGCTTCAGAGTGACACATGGATAGAGCGACAATCCTGGAATCTTATAGATACGAGACCCCAATAAATAAACAAACCAATAGCAAATGAACTAATAAGGAATATGTCAGTCATCGCACTGATCGCTTGGCTTTTATGTGGCATCACTTCCCCCCACCCTCTGTCCATTATAGGGCTTATAGGCTGTGTGCTCTTTAAAACAGGTGATTTCCTCTGGGCTTGAATGGAGGGAGCTCTTGGATGAGGGGAGCAGCTGACGGCTTTGGGAGGATTAGAATAGTTGGCAAAGATAAGAAAAGGGCTGAGAAGCCAGGGGAAACATGTTCTTTGCAAATGTGACCCTGTTTGGCTCATGTAGCATGTTGCATATACGGTTTAATCTGCATGTGCAAAATGTGTGTCATGCAGGCTGTGTAGGGGGGACAGCACAGTAGTTGATCTAGATCAGTGGTTTTCAACCTGTGATCCGCAAAGTTCTGGGGGTGCACAAACTGTTTAAGATTTCCAAAGGGATCTGCACATTCATTCGTTAAAAAAGGCTGAAAACCGCTGATCTAGATTGTGAACAAATCGGTTGAGGAAATTGCATTTTTCTTCTGCATGTCATTAAAACAGTGTGTTAAGTTTACATGCACAGACGCGCAATATGGGACAAAAGCAGAAACTGTTTATAATGTGTATTTTAAATATCACAATGACTTGAAAGCAGAGGTTTCACTGATGGTCTTTGAAGACAAATGCAAGATTGCCCATTGATTGTTATCGCTGGACATGAAGGTCTGCCAGAATACAGGAGTGCCCCTAATGGGTTAGTCTATTGCACTAACACCCTATTTTCTAGCTAATTAGGATTTTGATCCTTTTAGAATTCGAAAGCAAACCGTATTTTTAGGAAGGCTTGTGCATGGCTAATGAGCATCTTGACATGAAAGCTGTCTCCAGCTACAGAAGTACCAAAGATGCCACAGGACCCCTGAGAGATGTTTTGAGGTATGATCCTCTAAATCTGAGTAACACAGAAGAACTTGACCATGGTCCTGTAAATACCAAACATTGTTCTGCCACTTCCCCCCTCGACTACACAGCTGCGAAGACAAATTTTGTAGAAAATTATAAGATAATATTTATAGTCCTATATCATATGTTAGAATCTCTTAGTACAACAGAGAATTATAGCGGGTGGCTGGGTGAGCCAGCCTTATCTGGACTGGGTGGGACTTTAACTCAGTGAATGCACGAAACACCCACCCCTTTTACAAACTTCTATGCCAGCCGGGGGAGAAAAACTGAAGTCAATACGAGGATACAGCATACGAATGGTAAATGTGACCGTGATATTGCAAGTTGTCCCATACAGATTGTGATTCCAGTGTCACAGATCCCTCAGCAGCTGCAGGTTTGGTAGCATTGTCTGAATTGGCCTTGCTTGAATCACAAAGGGCTTTTTGGGCCACTTTCAGGAGCAGTTCCATTGGCTCCAATTACACCAGATCTTAATTTGGCCCTTTAGCTCCAAATACATAGTAACTCACTCCCCCTGAGTGTGCATAATATAGCAGTAAATTGCTTTTTCCCAAGGGCATATTTTTTTACAAACTGATTTCACTCTAACTTAGGACAAACTGTTTCTTGGGTCCAGAGACTGATCTCAGACAGAGTCCCAAGCAACAGAAACCTGTAAAGGAAAGTTGCATGCAGAATCATCTCTGTGTGCTCCACTCCCTCACAGAACTACGGCCCATAGAGAAGGTGTAAGGCAGGGCTCTTCCCAGAGATGTTGGGAAGGATGAACAGCAGTGTTGGGACTTCCTCCGAGACCTCTTTCCACTTGGCTTCCCAAGAACTCAGGTAGACTCCGGACTTCTTCACTCAGGCATTTTTATTTTCCATGCAGCAAACTTAAGCTGAGCTGGTCAGACACACATGCGGCGGCTGGGGGCTGGATGCAGAATACATCGCAGCTCCAAAGTTACATGAAATCCCCTTCTTTCATATACATTTACATATCCCATTGCATTTACTATACAGAGCATCACATGTTTTGCAGGAACCAATCCCTGTACAGCACTCTCTATCCACGCACTGTCCATGTTTGACTTGACTCTTTACCTCAGCTTTATGCTCCCGACTTACCTTGTCCATTGTTATCTTGTTCTTCGTAAATGGCTCCCTTGGTGTTCCCCCTCTAAGCTGAGCTAGTTCAGACGTTCCGTCTCTGAGTTTACTGATCTATTGACTTATCTTAGTTAGCCAAATGTTCCCTCTTCAGCCTGCGGAGCTATTTACCTCCCTGTCTTCCAAATCATGAAGCCTCCCCCATGTTCAATTAGTCATGTCAAGGCAGACTTACAAGCAGGAGGAGGAGGATGCCTCTTGGAAAGTGTTGAGGAGCCAGAAGAGAACCACCATTGGTGCTCGTTGTGGGGAGAGCAGGCCTGACAGCTGTGGAAGAGAGGAAAAAGCTGGAGGGTTTGGGTTGCAGAACAAGGTTATCTCACTGCATCTCCCACCAAACCCACTTGGTATACTCCGACCACCCAGTCGCTGAGCTCCAGTTGAAATATACTGGCCCCCAGCACCCATCTTATTAGGTTCATTGTTGTCCGTCTGCCATAAGGCCAGTGTAAATGTTTGCAGACCACTCCTAGCCTCCCCCGCATTGCATTCTTATCAGTCTATTTTTTTTTAAAAAACTTTGTTTTAAAATTAGTACAGTCAAAAAGGCAGTTTAAATAACAGAATATTCAACAGTTGCTAAACCTTCCTTCAGCAGATTTGAGTGCAAGACTGAAACTGAATAAAGCTGTTATCTTTTTCAGCTCTACTTACAGAATGAAGATTTGAATTGCAAAAAGGCCTTTAAAAATAGCTTGTGCATATTAAAGCAGACTGAGTCAAACTGACAAAGCAGAAAAAGAACATGAACTAGAGATGCACTTGTGTGATACATCATGTTAACGATTCCATTTTCTAAACCAGTAACATTTCAATAATGCATAGAGTTTCCAAACAAATGTATATTGAAATACATTCAGACTGAGAAAACTATAACACTGTGGAAGGATGAGTGGGGGAGGCAAAGAAAAATAATTAATTAATATATATCTGTGGTTTGTGTCATTTCCCCATTTGTAAGGATTGCATCTGCAAATTTTACTTCTGGATTCAATCCCTTGTATGCAGGATCCATGAACATGACATGACAAATATTTATTGCAAGAGGACAATGTGTGCAAGAAATGTGCATAGACTCCTTTTTCCTCCCTTTGTTAAAAGATTCTGTAATCTAGCCTTTGTTGATGTTAAAGAGAACAGCTGCATCAGGGTAAGGAATATTGGATTTTTGTGTGTGGTACATTCAGCATGAAGAGCATTTGAAGTTTGGATTCAGCTGTATTGTTTAACTGCATGGGAGCTAGGAATATTTTAACATTAATGGAGAAGCTCGTTAAATCCTGCAGAGGCCAGTGTACGGTACACTGACTCTAAATGTGGTAATATATGTCTGCATGGGGCCAACCAGAGCAGCGCCTGCTGTCTAGAAGCCAAACAGAATTTACATTCTACCTTGTGGACCCAAGCCACATTTTGAGCTGTTGAATCCCGCAGCTAAAAGAGTCTCCTGGTTTGCATGCTGCCTATAGCAAAGCCAAGAGGTCATCGCGTCTGGAGGAGCTATTCCAGCAGCCAACTTGTGTTAACCGCAGCGAATGGTTTGTGATGCCATTTTGTCTTATCCAGGCTGATGCCCATATGTTAAGGGAAGACAGGATGCTCCCTGGCAGGGTGATGTAATCATTCTTTACATCTGCATTCGATCCCACATGATATGCCTGAGAATGCCATGAGCCTTGCTATCCCCCCGCTGGCTAATCTGTCATATCCTCTTGACAGTTATTAAACATGGATTTAGCCGCATGACTCAAAGGTACCTTTCTGGCACATTTGAAATGAAGGGATTTCAATAAGGAGGGTCTCGGGCTAGTCACTGACGTAAGCCATTCTGTGAAGTCAACCCAGATGTCCTTGATTACTAGATTAAAATGACATTCCTATAAGACTGAATTATGTCAAAAACAATTAGGAAAGTCCAGATCCAGTGCCCCTTGGAGTCAGTCGGAGTTCTGATTTCTGTGGGCATTGGATCAGGCAGTAAAGAGGGCCTTTCTTGCATGTTGGTTGGTTGTTTCATTTTTTTTTAAGGACAGCAAACGCTAACCTTGGAAATCTGGGGAGCTGGCTGAGTTTGCTTAGACCTCACTGTTCCATCGGTATTTCTGAGGATGGATAGACTTGTGATGGACTGGGATTTGTGAGATTTGGGCACAGACGTGCCATGTGGCTACAGGTAATCACTGAGGGGAACATTTAAAAAAAAAAGCCTAAGTGACTCAGGAGCTAAATCCCATTTCAAAAGTGACTTAAACCCTTCGGCCTAGATCAGCTGAAATCAATGGGAGTTGAGCAGCTAAATACTTTAATGATTTGTGACTGTGCCTACTTCACTTTTGAAAAGGGGACTTAGGCCCCTAAACCCCATTGGGTCAAGTATTTAGATGCCTAAAGGTGCTGATCATTGCCTAGTGGATTGTCCAAACACCTAACTTCAGTTGATTTCAGTGTAAATTTGGAGTCTAACCTTCCTAGATGCTTTTGAAAACCCCTCTAGGAACCTATCTGCAACCTTAGGTGTCTAAATACCTTTAAAAATCTGGCCTGTAAGCAATTTTGAAAATTGTAGCTAATGCCTCATTGAAAGTCAATGGGAGTTAGGCTTCTAAGTCACATAGGTACTTCTGAAAACTTTACCCATTATCTCTTTGTGCCCCAGTTCCTCATTTCTAAAGCAGGAGTGGTGATGATACTTCATTTCTTCCATCTTTTGTCTGCCTGTCTTGTTTATTTAGATTGCAAGAGTTTCAAGGCAAAGGATTGTCTATATGTACCTAGTAGAATGGGACTCTGGCTTTAGTTGGAGATTCTAGGCATCATAATATTGCAAATAATGGGGAAGTACACTTTTAGTTACAGAGCAAATGTATTCAGTAGGATAAATATTTTCATTTTCACCTCCGTGTTACAAATTGACATGGATTAAGATATAACCATTTTAATATTTCAGTTATTTAGTAGAAGCACTTTTGTTCCATGAACTGTGGCACCCATTGCCATAGGAAGTCACTGAGACAAAAAATTACCAACATTCAGAAAAGGATTGGACATTTATAGAGATCACAAAAATATCCAGAGATATCATAGTTAATAATAACGAAAGTTCTGGGAGGGATATTTAAACCTCATGCTCCAGAACTTAAACCAGTCTCTTACCATTAAGGAACAGATGAGATTTATGTGAGAGGCAGATTATCCCAGAACTGCCTTACAGCTTTCTCTGAGGCATCTGGGGCTGGCCACTGGACTAGATGGGCATTGGATCTGATCCAGTCTGGCAATTCCTGTGTTCCTTTTTTCCCTACTTGGAGAAAATTTTGCACAGAGTCCAGAAAACTCTATGATTTTCAGCCCCTGGAGTTTCCTATGGATTGTTCTGTTGCAGGTGGTAGGGATCCTCTTCTATATTCCTATGAACCCACTCATGGCCTGATATCCACAGTGGCATTCTGTGGATCTCTGGTCACCTTCAGAGGGTTCTGGCATGTGCAGAAAAGCTGAGTTCCTCTGCACTGCTCCTCAGCCTTAACTCCCACCAGCATGGCTCCCACAGACCCTGTGTGGCTCCCTGGCATTAAGCCCCCTGGACAGTGCAACCTTGCTGATTTTTTGAGAGGAAGGATGGCTCAGTGATCAGGGTGCTGGTGTGGGACTGGAGAGGTAGGGGTTCTGCTCTGCTACAGCCTCTGCTCTGCTACAGCCTTCCTGTGTGGCTGTGGGCAAGTCACTTATTCTCTCTTTGCCTCAGTTCCTCATCTGCAAAATGGGATGATAGGAGTGTCGTGAGGATAAACACATTAATGATGGTGAGGTGCTCAAATGCTACAGTACTGGGTGCTGTGTAAGTACCTTAGATTCTGCTGCACAGCAGAAATTCTAGACCGCCACGAAGGAAGGCCCTGCATTTGCACTCTAATAAATTGGTGTCCCATTGAAGTGTGCTCAGCGGAAAAAGCAGATGAGCCTTCCCATAACTAACATAGATATCCCATCTCTGTATAATGCAACACACATTTGTTAAAGGTCACTCTTAGCATCATTTTGCTAACCTATGAGAACAGTAACAACATACTTGGATATAGCCCTATATTACATTTAGTGCTCCAGAAGCTGGTGCTAATTTTACATTAAAACCTATGACAACCAATGCAGTACCTCTGTGTATGGCATACTGCAAGATTAAGATGCACTATGCCAAGCAAGCAATAGCAAATAAACACTGTGGATGTTTGGATAGATGATATTGGGGAGAAATATCAGACACAAGAGCCCAAGCCAGCTTCCACTAAAGTCAACGAGTGTTCCCATTGACTGTAATGGGAGGTGAATCAGGCCTAAAATTAGTCTGGCTAGATCCGCTTCCACATATACTAAAACCAGCTGTTTCAAACTGATTTAGACTTAGAGAAACATAAGAGTATCAACTGACCGGGAGTAAATTTAAGCTGGAAATGAGAAGGTTCTGGAGCAGCCTTCCAAAAGGAGTTATCAGGTAAGGAAACTTAATGGTCTTTAAGATGGAGCTTGATAGCTTTATTACCCAACAGGGTGGTGTGTGACCACAGGGGACTGGACACGATGGCCCCTTCCATTCCAGGAGGTCCCGTCTACTCCGATGTTCCTAACTATGGCAGCCTTCCAAAATTACCCTTGCTGCCTGGGGCTGCTAATGTGTTTTGGCCAGGAAGTAAAATTTCCTTTGTTTTTTCATTATTGTTATCCTGGCGAAGGGCAGGCAAATAGCTTTGGTTCCTGGGCTAGTAAATGTTCTTGACTACATGGCAGATTATCAGTGTGCAATATAATATGTTGTATTCCCTGAGCAATAAAGGGACTGGAGACAGGGCACTCTAGAATAATTGTAATGGTAGTTTAAAAAGACATCCCAAAGAGCACTGGTCTGAAAACCAGGTTGTGAAACTCTATGTATTGTAAGTTGTCAGTGTTTCCTAGTGTTTTCCTGTTGAGAAAACACAAATGCCAAGGTAGTACATTGGCAAAAAGTACAAAGTGTCCGAGTCCAATGTCGGTTAAGGGCAACTGCAGACATCCTGTTGCTGGTGGCCGGAGTTATTTATAAGTCAGCTTTGGGGCAAAAAGCATCTTTGAAAATGGGAACTTGATGTAGAATCTAGTAGATCAAAGGTGGTGGTTACTCAGAGACATGTTGAATAGACTTAGCACCTCCCTCTCACGCCCCCAGAAAAATATGGAATAGGAGAGATGGCTACATGTGCACCCGGTTGTTTTCATCATCTACGTTCCTACTATTTCATGTACCACATTTGGCTTTTTTAAAATGTTACTTAACATGTTGCTTAGCAGCTGAGCTGCTGGTGGTATAATGTAGCATTGCAAATCCAAGGCAGAGTAGAAATGAAAGCTCTATTTGTCACCTTGATAAATCTTATTTGCAACACTTCTGTAAAGGACGTGACAGATGAGCTGAAGGAGAGATCTGGGGACATAGGGTAACACATGAAATTTAATGCTGAATGATTTGATGTCACAGTGCAAATGAAGCATGAGCTCACATGAAGTAGTAATTGCAGATGTGTTGTCCACTGCTTTGTATATCCTTCTCACCCTCCTTGTTGATTGGAAATAATGTTGCCATAGTACCAGAAACATTAATTTTCTCATGGTCTCTTCCCATGTTTTATTGATCCCCTTCCCTCCCCCCCCCAGTAGAAATGACACTTCCTCCTCGTTTATTAAATAAGTCAGTTTTATAGATCTCATGGACATCCACAGCTTTTGTGACAGTTCAGACTTCATTGCAACTTAGGGCTCCTCTATAGTGGCAAAAATGAGACTCATAATTCACTGGTGGTGAAAATGTCAGAGCTCTGTTTACACTCAGCTTCCACTGTTGCTATCACCAATGGGGCTGTCCTGGTGGGCCTCGATATTGAATGACAGGTCCCATTGTTGCCAATGTGTATGCAGCCTTAGAGAGGGAGTCCTTTTTCTATACTCAGAGATTCAGGTCTTATTCTTTCCTAGTAGATGTGCGGTAGTTTACCAGTGCATTTCACGTAGCCCACATCCAGTGCACGGGGCCTTGCTTTAGAAGTGAAGTTAGAAGCAGTCTTGATCCATTGGTAGAGAGCACAATAGAAATGAAGTCTTCATGAAAAGAAAAACATCCCCCTCCACCTACTGCAATCTTGTCCGTTCCCTCCAAGGGTGGGGACACGTCTTAATTCTAGGAATTCCGGGTGCAGTGACGGAACGGTGCAACAACAGCTTTGAGTGCAGATAGATATTTTAGACTCCAGCAAGAGTTTTAGTCCAGCTACTGCTGGTGGGGAAAATTATTTCTCCTAGTTTGCAATATTCATTTGCTCCTTCGGGCAGCGATTTTGTCTTCCCATCCGGCTGTACAGCACCTAACTCGCCGGGGCTCTGATCCATCCTGGACTGTGGACTTTAGGTTCCACCGCGATACAGATATTGCAGAAATGATAATAACCATTCCATCCTTGCCTGGCTTGTAACGGGTGGCTTGTAATCAAATTACTTCTTTTACCTCAGCATCCAGGAGCTGTCAGCCAACCCTCCATTTGCAAAGTGAACATCACATCTCTTCATACCAGCTAGCATTTAGTGGAACAAGCTGATAATAGTGGAAATCAGGACTTTGGAAATTCATTCCCCTCCACCACTCTTGGTCCAAACAGCTCTCATCTTTTGAGGTTCCACAAGGTACAGTCAGTGGCTTAGCCAAGTGCATTTTCTTCCCCATCTGCCCCTGCTCAGTGTGACCTCTTCTCTCTGCTATGGACCGCACCACAATCATCCATACCTTTGTCATCTCAAGATTAGATTGCTGTAAAGGGATCTATGTGGAGTTACACCTTGGGATCGTTCCAAAGCTGAAGCTAGCGTAGAAGCTGCAGCCTGCTTATTGAGTAGCGCTGCACAATGGACCAGCTCCCTGTGATCTTGCACTGGCTTCCAGTAAGCTTCTAGGTGGAATTCAAGGTGTGGATTTTAACCTGTAAAGCCCTGAATGGTTTAGGACCTTCTTACCAGAGAGCTGGGCTCTCTCCTGGGGATACACAACCACAGCTGAGATCAGTGGAGACACGAGCTTTGGATTTTGGATTGAGCACACTGCAAAGGCTGGCTTCATTAATCTTTGTTAAGGCTCTTGGGAGAGAGGTGGGGGTAGGTGTAGATGGAGATATTTGTGGGCACTCCTTTGTCTACGTGATAATTTATAATTAGTCTGGGCTTGCTGAGAGCAGTTGTAAGCAATGCCACTGTTCCAACAACAGGCCTCTGCTTGAAGTTTGGTACCTGGAACTTTGGTTTAGCCTGTTAGAGAGATAGGGGCCATTTAGAATCAGGTTTGGAGGTAGGGGCCATTTAGGTGGGGAATCAGGTTTGAAGCTATTGAAATCCAGGTTTGGAACTGTGAAGGCCAGAGGGCAGTGCTGCATTAATTTGTGAATTCTGTATGTGACTGAGTTGTGGGATGGTTACTGCATGACTATAGGGGGTTAACTCACTGTATGCGCAGGCTGCTCTAGTTAATAGCAAAGCTCTTAGGAAGCAAGCAGGAATGTAACACAATGGCTCCAGGTAAAGCATCTCTTGGTAAAACAGGTTAGGAGGTTTGACAATACTCAACTATTCGATGGGAGGATGCTAACTCTAGGCTCCAGCCCAAGTTACACACGCAGCTGTTTTGGTAAGGCCAACTGTGCACAGCTTCCCAACAGCTGGGAACAGTTAAAAATTCTCTCTGGAGAGAGGGGAGAGGCAGTTGTCAGGAGCTATTCCCAAGGAGCAGGCCGACATAGACACAGACTCTGCAGTGGGGCTCTGCAGCAGTTGGGCCTTCCTAAACTTCCAGGGGTTGGTAAGCCTTAGGCAAGACAGATGTGTATAGACTGTTTTATTGTTGAAAATTGTAGCCAATTAGTTCATTTTATCATCCATTTATCATTGTGTTATGTGGCATTACAGTCCATTCATATGCTATTTCATATGTAATCAGTGTATGCTAAATAGATTTAAGTGACTAGGCCATAGGCTTAAGAATGCCTGACAGGAGGGGGTGACTTAGGAAATACCTATGCCAGTAAGGTAACAAGATTCCTGCAAAAGATGTGCCAATAGGTAATGTTACAAACAACTAGATTGCCCTGGAATTGCATGGTATTGTCACAAGACACCTGATTGTAACATCATGGAATGTCCTGTCCTGAGCACAGGGTGCATGTTGAGTGTAGAAGCTAATGAGAATAGGATTAACTAAGAAACAACCTATGAAAAATGGAAGTACAGATAAAGAAAAGAGGGTTGAAACCCTCATGCATATGCATGAGGTGTTAGGCATGGTCAGAACAATAATATCAAAGAAATTCCCTGGTTGGGTAAAAGTGGGAAGACCTCCATGGGACAACCCCACAGGATGATCGCATGGGAAACCCCAGCAGGAACCATCAGTGATCATCTATTGAGAGGTGTATGGGACCCTATAATATCTTTGAGGATGTGTGTGTGACTACAGTCTTAGTCATTGCATAGGTTTTTGTAGGATTTCTATGTGCCTGGGTAATTGTGACTTTACTTATAGCTTTAATAAAACTTGTAGTACAGATAAGACTTTGTACTTATGATTGTGTCTGTGGTCTCTACCCTTGGACTTTGTGTTTTCCTAGAGTCTCCAAATTTGAGAAAAGCACCAGAGATTATTTTCACTCTGTTGAGCTTCAAACTGTAGCAACAGGAGCTGAACCCAGGGTAGTTTAATACAAAAATATATTAAATTCAATTTAAATTTAAAAAAGACTACACAATTGTTTTCTCTTAGGCTTTCCTGTTCCTACTGTTAAGATTAAACAATCCTTTGTTTGAAGAAGGCCATCTAGTCACTGTATTGACTGCTGATCACAGCCCCCAAAGGGCAGACGTGCAGGGACCAATCCCAGTCAGACTGCACAGCTGGTACACAGGAGATTGTAGCCTAAGACCCAGTATAACAGTAGGAGAATCACAAGATTCTAGGAACATAAAGGCTTGAGGCCTACAACCTAAGGGGGTGCCCTCAAGAAGGAGTTGAGGGCTCAGAAGTACAGCTAGCTCTCTAACCATGAAGGGAACCATCTCCAGTTTTGAATGTAGATATTATCCATAGGGAATAGGATCTTTTATGGGGAACTTTTAAAGAGTGGAGAATAGAATGGTGTTGAATGTGTCTGTCAGAGTCAATGGAAAAGAACGTTTATCCTTGTGAGAGGCACATCCTGTTACAGAAAAACATTTTTAACTAGAGGAGCATTTCTTACAGCTGTTCTTTAAATGTATTGTCCTCATGGCAATGAAATGAAGAAAAGATATAACTAATATTAGCCAATTCAATGTACTGCTTGCTACATGGACCATATTCTGAACTCACTTACACCAGAGAATCCCTACTTGTGTTTTGATAATAGAAGTAAACAATATGGCCACATGAGCAATGTTAGGAAATTTTTACCAATATTTTGATTTGGTCTGAAATGATCCAATTTTGCAGGGTTTATTTAAAAAAAAAAGGGGTTATAAAATGTCAAAAGCTGAATAGAGAAAGAATCGTCAGATGCAGAGCAAAGCAAAAACGCTGTCCTCTTGTACCCACTGACTCTATTGCTCTGGATTTCATTTATGTCCTACGGTAAAGCTGAGAAAATGCTGATGACTAAAGAGTGAATCTTTTTAATTGCATTTAGCTGTTTAAGCATTACAGATTAGCCTTACTTCCCTCACTAAATTATCTTGTTTTCCTTCTCATTTTACCCGCAAAGTGCAATTAATATTATTAGTGACAGAACCAGTATAAATGTTCATCTTAGTTTTTGCTTTGTGCAAAATTGATGCTGGTGTCATTTAGATGTTTTATCTAGTGGTTAGTCGGTGGCTTGCAGAATAATGTTCCCTGTGGGAAGGTCAAATTTACAATGTTTCCTGTAGGTTTAATTGCAGTTATAGACAAAAACAAGCTATGAATGCTTTGCAGCTCAATTGAAGAGCACAGCAAAACATGGGGTGGAATGAGAAAAGAATCATTTTCTGCCCTGTCATAAATGACATTTAATAATACTAGCCCCAGCATTACAATATTGTAATAGCAGAGACAGGAATGTTGATGTTCTGTATGCTCAGTGATGAGTGGTATAGGAAAGTGGAATTATACTGTATTCCAAAGATCGATGCATTTAACTAATTAACATTAACATACGCACGCTATCTATGTATCTTACTGGCAGCGAGGAGACCTTGGTTAATGGTGCTCCCAAGATCCTAGGCATGGACTTTGAAGGTAGATGCACTGCAGTGAGTGGTGTCCTGTTGAGAGACTAAAGCGAGAGATTCATGCAACTTTAACGTCCTCTTCTGGCCAACTGAGGTATGAATCAGCGATGAACAAATTGTCCTTCCTGCAGTTTATTTTAGAACATTTGGTCCATTGCTGATATAGATAAGTCTGTTTTTCTTTTCAAATGGGCTGGTTCTGCAGCTAGCAATCAGTGCTTAGTAGTAAACTAAACATGAGCTAGTTACTGATTAGGCTGAGATCTCAGCAGCTACATTTCTGAACATTAAAATACGTGCCAAGCAACTAAGGATTGACTTAGTAGCTGACTCTTTGATCATATTAATGTTGGCTAAAAGGAGCCATACAACCAGCTGTCTCTATAAGT
The DNA here is from genome assembly GCF_965140295.1 of Lepidochelys olivacea. NCBI lineage: Eukaryota > Metazoa > Chordata > Testudines > Cheloniidae > Lepidochelys > Lepidochelys olivacea. The sequence goes on from NC_140419.1 coordinate 97,078,592, forward strand.
TGACTTTTACTCCCCCACCCCCCGCCATTGATTTTATGAATTAGAATGGGAGAAGTGAAAATGCTGACAAAGCTACTTTCACGTGGCTGGGTTTTGGCCAGATAGCATCCTGGGTGAGAGAGAATTCAGTGCAGCTGGTCAGGAATTTTTCCAAGAAACTTCTGTTGTTGTTGGAAAATGCCAGTTTGTCACAACTGAAACTGCTGAAATGTGTCTGTTTCAACAAAACTTTGGCCCAGAAGGGTTTCTCAGGTCCAGGATGGAATTTCTGGGAAGGAAAGGAAGAGATGGAGAGAAGGCTGTCACCGGGGATGTAGGAGACCTCGGTTTAAGTTTCTTTGGATTTGGAACAGGGACTTGAAGTGGAGTTTCCCAGATGCCCCAGGAATGCCCAGTTGGCTATTCTGGGGTGTGTAGTATCTGTGTGTGTCTCTCTCTGTTTTTCACAAACAATTTCCAAAGGTCTCGTTTTCATTCTGATGCAGAACAAAAAGCAAATGCTAAAGCCACAAAATTGTTCATGAAATGGAAAATTTTTTTGTTTTTCAGACAGCCTTAAAATTAAGCATTTCCTCGCCCATTCCTGCTCTCCCTGTACCAGTCCCCTTCCCTCCCCCAAAAAAGAAATGGGGACAAACATAATTCCAATGGCATGTTTGGTGCTTTAAGTGGCTGCTTGAATTGTCTGCTGGTTCTTATAGCTGGGTTGCCAAAGAAGGAGTCGCTATTGCTGTGTATCAGGTATGCAGTCAAGTGTCCAGCTATGCGAACGCCAGTTCAATTATCAGTGTCACACATCGCTCCAACGTGTGACCTGTCTTGTAACACAATTTGGTTTTACTCTGGTTTTCCGGCCCATAGTATGTGTCTTTCTCCTCTTTAGGCCTGCACAGACCTAAAAATAATGGACCGTACATACCCCGGTCAATCTAGATAACACGTCACTGGCACTGCGAGGACTTGCATGCACACACACATACCAAAGGCATAGGATTGCATCACCCTGCCTCCTGCACGTGGGCCAAGCCGGAGTAAGCAGAAGGGAACTGCAACGTACCCTTGTTGCAACGTAACAAATCCGGGCTCTGACAGACCATAGAAAGAAGCACATTCTAGACTCAAGGGCTTTCCATCAAGAATGCCCTGCACCCAGCTCTGTGAATCTAGGGAATGACAACTCAGGTGCCTTAGCTGGCCTCAGCTGTTACTAAGGGAACGACCGGGAACTGGATTCTCCATTCACTATCAGAAGGGTTTATTTTACATCCACTTTGCACAGGTATAAATGAGTCCACGATGTGCTGGGCAATGAAGAATCAGACCCACCAGGGCTGGATCCAAACCATAAAGAACTTTTTAGGTCCAGACCAACACTGTGAATTTCCCTCGGACTGGAGGTGGGAGCTGGTCAATGGAAGAGGATGCTAGTGTGCTCTGTACGTGACACGCCCCTAAGCCGGTGAGCAGCTGTAATCATCACTAGCAGACGTTTCTGAGTGATCTTCAGGGTTAGGCAGGGCACGCTGCAGCCCAAGTGAGGAGGTGAATAGGTGGCTCTCAGCCCCCTGATATTGGGCTTGACTGGCTGTTGGGCTGGTTCCCCTGTGCTGGCAGTGGCTTAGGAATCACTACAGGAGTTCTGTGCTGTTTGGAGATTCCTCTTGGCGAGGGAGCGGGACTTCAGATGACTGATTAAGCCAGCTTCAGAGGCTGCTTTGTGGCAACAAAGCAGCTGGGACATATTGGAGCATCAGGTCCATTCTGGCAGGGATGTAGAGAACCCTCCCAGATGAAAGCACAGGAAGCATCAGTTGCAATGGGCCCCACTAAATGCTAGTTGGAGCAGACAGACTGGGTTTTTTTTTTTAATGTTATTAGAAGGATCATTGACAGAAAGGGTTGCAAATATGTGAGGGAAAGATCATATCTACCTGTTGCAGAAGAATGCCCCTGTTAATAAAACAGACGTAAGACCCGAGCTGTGCAGTATTAATTAACCTACCGCTGCTAATTCTGACTTTCTGTGTTATTAACGTGAGGGCCCTTTCTTGCCTTTTTCCAGACATGAGAATGTCCTGTCTCAAATCTTCCTTTTAGAAGTTTTCTGATTTTTATCTTCTTGTCCAGTGGAAAGTTTAACCGCTGTAAGTCATGAGAGCACGTTTTTAGGTTAATAGACCTCAAAAATGTCTCTGCTTTTCCGTTAGGTTTTCAGGTGTGCTTGCAATGAATGCAGTACCCATCAGAGAGAGTTTGGGGATTGAAAATGTCACCCAAGTAAAGGATTAACACCGAGAAATCAAGTGACGTCAACGTTTTTCTCAAACAGCTGGTTGTGTTGGCAGTTGAGTAAAATGCACCGGGTGCTGATTCTCGGTCCCATTAAATGATACCCTGCCAGATTTCTTGCAAAGCTGTCAAAGGACATGAACGAATGTTGAGATCTCTCAAGATACAGTAAGATCATAAACATTAAGGGCCAGATTCCGCCTGGGCTATTTGTGATTGCCAAGGTAGGGGGAGGAACAAACAAGGAAGCTCCTGTATTGCCAGCTGTCCCACATAAAGACAGGGCTTTATGAACTCAAGGAAACACAGGAACTGTTTCCTCCTTATTCTCCTAGGTCCGCATGGCACTGGTAAGAGGGTGAGACCATGTGTCTGTCCCCATTGTACACTGGCCATAATGACGTGTAGCCAGTTCCCCCTGCACCCACAGCTCCTGTTTGCGCTGTCTAGATCTTAAGTAGTTCACTGTAATTCCTTCTGCAGTTAATTCACAAGAGAGATTGAATTTACCTGCTGTATGGTTATTTGCAGACAATGCTGATTAACTGAACAGAAAGGATCTTAAAGAGCTTAGGGAAGAATAAATTTTGCTTGCTAAGGTGTGTCACATCACTCTGCTGTGTGTAGACATATCCTCTGGAAAGGACACTGTGGTCTAAAACTTTAAAATGTCACGTGAATTAAAATCTTTTCACAAATGAATGGCTTAGCTATCAATCCAGCTGTCTGTGAAGCCTCCAAAACACTGACAGCAAAGAAACAAAGTCTATAAAAGTTAATTACTGTGGAACAAGGACAACCAACATGAGAATTGGCTTTAAATGCATTAAGCAATGTAAAAATGAGACTCACCTCTCTGTACGTAGCTGCATCATGATTTTCCACTAGAATTATAAAATGCTATAAACTTATTTTCATCCAGAAAGTCTCTTTCAGGCCCTATAACGTGGGTTTTTTCCCCCCTGCTAAAATGATATGAAAGCCCAGGTTGGACAGTGGTTTAAAGTATCCAAATAACAATGGAACCTAACAGTATAGTGTAGCAACATTTGCAATTTGACTGCAAATCAAAATCAATATGTTATGGATGCTATTCATTTGCTATTACACTTTCTAGAAAATGGTATAAATTTGTCTGCACCAAGAATCCGTAGATGGAACCTATCTGCTGGAATTGTGCTCCTTTTTCTGGTTTTCCAGCTGTCTCTATTTGACAACAGTGAGTCTTTGAACTTTCATAGATTTTTAAGGCTACGATCATCCTGTCCAACTTCCCAAGTAACATCTATCCCAGTAGTTATCATTACTGTCTCATAATGAAACTCTTTCTAAATCAGGGCTGGCATACTGTTTGCTTGGCCTTAAAATTGGCAAGTCAGGTGCTCCACAATTAGGGCCAGATCCTGGGCTGCTTCACACCCGCTCAGGATCTGGTCCTTCATGTGTACAGTATACATATTCTGCTATATGTGTAGATGGTCCATGGACACTCATTGGCCAAGATTTTCAGAAGTGACTAGTGATTTTGGGTGCCCAGTTTGAAACACCCTAAAGGGGCCTGGTTTTGCAGAAAGGGCTGAACACTTGTGCTCAGAAAATTGGGCCCCCTTAAGATGCCTCAGGTGGGGCACCCCAAATCACTAATTGCTTTTGAAAATCTTGGCCGTAGGCCCCAGTTGTTAAAGGGGCATTCCCAGAGTTGCACACTTCAGTCTGTTACTTGCACAGCAAATTAAGTGGCCTGACTTTCAAAAGTTCCCAGCACTCAGCAGCTCCCCTGTTGCCTGGTTCCACAGGCTTAGTGCTATAAGAGGAATAGCCTATGACTCTACCCTCAGCCCAGTCAGATGTTCCATGTGAAGCAAACATCAGACAAAAGTAGCTCCCCTTTTTGCTTCTCCTTGGCTTGACTCTTGTTTTTCTGTGCCACTTTCTGCTGTCTTGCTTCAGCCCTGGAGTGGCGAGAGCATTCTTTGCTGACAGCAGCTGTGTCAAGGTCTGCAGGTGTAGCAGCAGGGTGCTTATGAGCTTGGGGGAACGTCTTCGCCACAGTCAGAAAGGAACCTGTTGCATCTTTGCTAGGGAGTTGATCCCAAGCCCTTTGATTTGGTTTAAGAAATCAGAGCTGATCTCCAAGACATGGGAAGCAGCGATATCTGCAGAGCCGTTCGTGCGCATAGGTTCAGGGGGATATTTTTGTGACTATCTATTAATCAGCCCGAACTTCCTTCCCTTGTATGGTGCTGAGCACTACACACTACATTTGCCTCCTAAGCATATTGATCCTTAAACAAAAAGGGACGGTGCTTAGAAAGTAAATGATAAATAGGACCGTGTGGAATATTCCCAGGGAACCTCAGACCTATTCATCTCAGTCCAAGCATTGGTTCAAGATCTGTGAATCTCAGCCTCTGATCAGAAAAACACAGCAATCTGGACATGGGCTGAAGTCGTCTGCATTGAGAGGAAGATGGCAAACTGCTGTCCTGAGTGAGTCTGCCTCACTCTCTTATTGATCCTCTTGGTACTCCCAGGTATGTATCTAAAGTAAAAGGAGTGGGTGACAGGGTAGAGGGTGGATGGGGTGGCACCTATCACCAAAGTATTTAAGAACATAAATAGCAGAGTCATCTGTCTGTCTTCGTCTCTCTATTCCTCACTGTAATATCTAACCACTGGGAAGTGGGTGAGATCTAGCTACAGTAATCTATGGGTTTTCTGAAGAACGCACCAATGTAGTACCTATGCGCTTGGGTCCTCTTGGCTCTCTAAATTCATTGAATCTGAAGGTGTTTTTTTCTTCCAACCCCTGTGAACCCCAGGGCAGAGCTGTCAATAACCCAAATGTTAATGCCTGGCATTGTGAACTTGGTTGTGTTTTACAGTGCTGTCTGTCTCAGGCCTACCACAGAGCATGGAATATGCTCCCAGGTTTGTTTCTCCCCTGCTGCCCCTTGCAGGGTACCTGACTGACTGCTCGTGTCCGTTGCCTGGTTCAGCAGTGCTCTCTAAAGTCGTCTTTCTGCAATTAATTGAATAGGGACAGGGCTCCCCCCAGTGCTAAGTGTTGGGATAGTAGCTGTAAATGTTGCACTTAAAAAGCTATTGACTTCATTAAAAATTATCATTAAATTAAATTACTTTGTTGTACAGCTGTTGACCCTACCATGGAAGGGAGAGTGAGAGCGTTTAATGACGCAGTGGCGTTGTGTGTTTGTATGAGTTGGAAACAGGGAAAAAAAGCATGAAGGAGAGGGCTAATCAATGGTCTCCCAACATCTACCTCAGTTGTTCAGGGCTGGGAGCCCTTAGGTTCCGTTTAGGAGGAGTACTGCAGTAAAGCGGATGCATTCTGAAAACCCAGCAAGCACGGGGCCCGAGGCATGATTATTTATCTGCTTTGTAGAAGTGCCCCCGCAGCCTGTCCGTGCCCCTTCAGAAGACATTGCTTTTCTGCAATAATGTCTCACACGGTTCATCTGATAATCTCCAAGCCCTTTACAAACACGAATGAACAGAAGCTCACCCCGGTCCTGTGAGATCAGGAAGTATTAGTGCAGTTTGGTGAATTGGTGGGGGAGAGGAGGGGGAAATGTTTGTGAAAAGTTCACAATATTTTTTTCCCCGTTTGTGTGTGTAAATGTTTGGATGGGAGTTTTCCAGCTAGAGTTAGTATGTATTATTCCTGATATCCTTCAGATGGGGAAAGAAGTTAAATTACTTGCTCAGGATCCTATAGAGCTTGTGGCTCAGTGGGGAGTAGACACCTAGAGCCAGATTCACTTCTGCACAGCTATGGCTGCCCGTGACTCCAGAAGGGTTCACTCATTGAAAGGCTCACCAATGTTGCAGCCAACAGATCTCTCAGGGGTTTTCACTGGGGCAGACAGCTCTCTGTTGCAGTCATCACCCTTTGTCAGCTGCTGAGGAAGGGCACAGGTACTGATGACCATGGCTGGATCATCTACTGGGATTGAATTTGGGGATTTGAAACATGAGCTCCTACAGCTTGAAGGATCAGATGCGTACATCTCTTACATGGCTCAGCCACCAGAGGGGGACAGCACACATGTGACCAATGCGTTACACGTGTGCAGTGAGGCACCCTTCACAAGCATCAGTTTTATTCAATACAATTATGTGGGCCATTTCCTCCTATATCTATATCTATATATCCCTTAAATATAGAGAGAATTATAAAACTATCTCAATTGGGGGGGGGTGAGATTTTTGATGTGAAAAAATGTGTAATGGAATGCTGACTCAGGACAATGTGTTTTGGCAAGAGTGGATGGCAGACACACCAGTCCAGGTGGCTTTGTCCTGTTTCTGATATGTGTTGTGTTGTTAGGATTGTTGCCCATCGGCGAAGGAAGTATGTTAATGAGCTGTGCGATCAACCAACTAGGTCCAGCACAGCAGTGTAAGCCCTAGAATGTCACTGATGCTGGGCTAGGGTGACCAGATAGCAACTGTGAAAAAATGGGACAGGGGGTGGGGGGCAATAGGCACCTATATAAGAAAAAGTCCAAAAAAACAGGACTGTCCCTTTAAAAACAGGACATCTGGTCATCCTATGCTGGGCCATCCTGTACATGGGCCAACTCTGGAGAGGGCAAAATGCAAACAAGGAGCGTGCTCAGCAGGAGTGGGTAGTGAAGCTGCTCATGTAGAGAAGGAAGGTGCAAATCTTCTCCTTACCTCCTGCATACTGCACGTTCCAATTCCAGAGGCTGTGTGCCCTTGTCACTACCCCAGGGCCATGCAGCCTGTAGGAGCTGGCAGGACTCCAGGGCTCAAATTACCTTTCTGCCTCGCGCAGATAGTCCCTTTTTCTTGGAGCTTGGAGCCATTACGGGCTCCTTCCCAATGTGTGTGTTTCGTTAATGGGTGGGGCGGAAGGGCTCCAGAGCCATTTCACTGAGGTATGGAGGGAAGGGGCTCTCTTTTCTCTTTGCCTCAGTTGCTGTTGGTTTTTTGTTTGTTTGTTTTTGCAAGGGGAAGATCATCTTTAGGCCACACGGGGCATGATGCAACTGCCCGGTGTCATTCACTATCCTCTCGCCATTAGGAGCTGTAATAAAAGGGAACGACGCACACGTAAATATGTAACTACAGATGGAATGGACTGCAATTGTCTAGGATCTGAAGTCTGTGGGTTCTGTAAGGGTTTTTTTTTTTTAATTTTTATTTGGGCTACAAAGCAAATAGGTGATGCACTAACCTCTGAGACATTACGGTAATGCAAACAGATGAAGAATAATAATCCCTAATCGACTCCCATGCTGAGGAGCTGTATGCTGAGAGCAGCGGGAGCGGCATTGTGGCATTCTTAGCAGTGTCCACAAAAAGACTTGGCATGGGCCCATTTATCCGGTATACATTTATACTTCCACTTCTGGCAAGTCCCTGTTATTAACAGCCCATTTCCTGCTGAGATCAGTTTTCCAGGATTAACATAAATCTGGATACTAGCGCGCTTCTGGGACAGTCCCAGTGTTTGTTAGTGTTTTAACCATGAAAATTAAGCCCGGGGGATATTGCTGGGCATCTAAGGCTCATTTTATCGGTTTGGCATTCACTTTGCTTCTCTAGTGGCCTTCGCTGCAGCACCTTGCCTCAGGGCGCGAAGAGTCGTCAGCGTTCTGGGTAGGGTTGCCACCCATCTGGGTTTTACCTGAACAGTCTGGTTTTTGGCTTCTGTGTCCAGGTGCCATTTAGGGTTGCCAGGTGCCCGGTTTTCAACTGGGAAGTCCAGTCGAAAAGGGGACTTGGCAACCATAAATGGCACCCACACCGAAAGTCCAGTTACCACGGCGTGGGGAGGAGGCACCAGGGCCGCCTCTTACCTGCAGGCAGGATCCTTGAGATGATCTACCAAGCAATGGGGGGAGGGGAGAAAGGAGTGTGCGACGGGGTGGGGCATTGGGAGAAGAGGTGGAGCAGGAGGCGGGGCCTCAAGGGAAGAGGTGGAGAAGGGGTGGGGCCTTGGGGGTCTGGTTACCAGCAATTAGAAAGGTGGCAACCCTAGATCTAAGGTTCGCATCTTAGATCAGTATTAGCATCTTGGATCAATTAATATGACTCTGTGTGATCAGGGCACCATTCTTTCAGCGAGGATGCCAGACTGGAATCTCCTCTCACTGCAACCTGTGTGAATAAGGAATAACTTCATTGGTGCAGAGTTCCTCTGGATTTACCTGGGTGCAAACTAAATCTGAATCTGCCCACCAACTGCTTTGCCACAGAAGCTTTGCCTCTGTTGACCTGGAGATAGGAAACTGAGGCTGACTTTGTCAAAGCAGTGCAAAGCATTTATCAGTACATCTTCCAATAAGTCACTTTTGCCCACCCTTCCAGACCCTACGCTGAGCAGATCTCAGCCCATCCTGAGCACTGGGCCAAACCTTCTCTTACGCTGAACATTCAGATAGTATGGATTTGCGCTGCCATAAAATACAAACAAACTAGAAGGGTAGAAGTTGATAGATAAGACACATCCCTGAATTTGTGTCAAATTAAATGACTTTTCGCTCATTATTTTCCTCAGGTAAATACTGAAATCAGTCTCTTTTATTAGTGCTCATTTATTTAATTAATATAAACGAAATGACTGATGACCTCTGATGTTTGTCCTGATTTGGGCTGTAAATTCTCACAGGCTGCTGAGAGAATAGCTTTCCTTACAACATTGTTAATGTAGCAGAAAGGGACTCGGAGCTGGATTGGACTTGACGCGGTGACACTCATTTCAAAACCATCTGTTCATTACTAAGTGCAGTGTTCACTGGGTGTGGGCTTCTTGCCCTGACCACTTCTTCCAGGGCTTGCTTGTGTCACACTTGACGCTGAGCTGGAACCACAGCCTTTGGGTTTTCCTCATGGGGTCCTTGGAGAGCTGCCCATTTCACTCGGTTGTTCTCCATTCCTTCAACCTCACCTCTCGTTAGGAAGATGGGAAGGATGGTGTTGGCCAACATTCATTGTCCCACTGAACAGCTGGCAACCACCAAGTATGTCCCTGCGTTTGCCTTACTCCCTTTCCAGGATGGGATGGATGACCCTCTCCTCTTCTTTCCTCTCATGAGTCCAGGCCCCTGCCTTTACCTCTCCGGGACATTACTTCCACATGAGTGCAAAGGTTGCTGGGGTGTATGCAAGCCAGCCAAGATTTTGAGGGGGCCAACAGGAGAAATGGAGGGACACATTCCCATGGAGACCATGGCTGGCCATGCTTGATGCATAGCAGGTGTATCGAAAAGGTGTTGAAAAGCTGTGCAGGGAAGAAAGTCCTAAGAAGCCGATCCCTTGTGGCTCTCTGACTGGAACTGCCTAGCACTGGCTGGGTCAGGAGGAGCCGTGGGCTGCACAGGACTTCATATTACTGCACAGGAATCCTAGGGCTATGGCAAAATCGGGTGAAAGTTATCAGGTCACTTCCACCCCAAAATTTCCACTGTGGCAGACAGAGCTGAGCAAATAATGTGTCCAGTCAATTGAGCCTGTTTTCCCACGCACCAAATAGCTGAGGCCGTGTAGCAATTTCCTCTCATTGGTGTGTTCTGCAAAACTATCCACCAAATTATCTGTGTTTTGTGATCAGTCCCCAAAGTTAAAGAGGACTTGTGACCGGTCAGACAAGTCATGGGAGGTGTCTTTCATGTTCTCTAAGTGGGCAAGAAGGTCCATTGCTAAGACTTGTGTATGCCGATGTAAAATAGACTTTCGGATTTGCTTTCCCTCATACGATAGGGTCAGGAGAACTCCATCCCAAAGTGTTCATGGAATGGTAACACAAGCATACATGGTATAGTTTTGAGTGAATATTTGGGGTGGGGGTGGAGGCCTGCCAGCTCCTGAGCTCACATACGATAGAACAGGGGTTCTCAAGCTTTTTCTTTAAGGCCTGCCCAACATGCTATAAAAACTCCACGGCCCGCCTGTGCCACAATAACTGTTGTGCATATAAAAGCCAGGCCTAGAGTTAGGGGGTGACAAGCAGGGCAGTTGCTTACAGCCCCACACCACAGGGGGCCCCATGAAGCTAAGTTGCTCAGACGTCAGCTTCAGCCCCAGGTGGCAGGGCCCCGGGCTTCAATCCCATGCGGTGGGGCTTCGGCTTTCTGCCCTGGGCCCCATTAAGTCTAATGCCAGCCCTGCTTGGTGGACCCCCTGAAACCTGATGGCAGCCCACCAGGGGGCCCCGGACCCCTGGTTGAGAACAACTGCTATAGAATAGAATAATGAGAGCACAACGGGTTACCATTTGGCAAGTAGAATGGCCACACTGAATCACGGGTGATCGGCCATAGCCATGTGTTTAAAGCAGAAAATAACGATTGAACATGTTGTAATACCTAGGACAGCGTACAGTCTGAGCATTCACTGTTGAGAGACACTCAGTAATTGTTAGATAATGCTGCCACATCCAGGTGTCCTGCTGCAATGTGGACATGCCGCTGCAGGAGAGCAATAGTTCTAGTTGGCTTTAGTGGTGTATAGATGTTTTGCTTCTTTCCCAGTCGGCAAAGACCCTTCTCATTTGAATGGAGTAAGAAAGAGATTTAGGGAGATGAGTGAAGTGCTGGCGAGACAAAGGAGTCCAGAGTTCAGACGTGTGGAGAAAGCACCAACTGATCATATTAACATGCTCCTAAGGAAGGCTCCAGGAGGAATCTTATCACTGCCTGGTAAATCTGCCAGGAAGCCTGATCTTTCCCTTATTATTATTCATGATATAGTTATTAGTATTATTTAATGTTTTATTAGTGTTGCCCAGAAGCCCCAGTTTGGATCAGTGCCCTACAATGCTAGGCCTTGAAATATTGCAACGTTTTCTAGCGTGGAGGAAGCACAGCCCAGTGATTAAAGCACAGGGCTGAAAGTTTGGAAACACGGGCTTTGTTCCAGCTTCTGCAACAGACTCAAATACCCTGCGCTAGCCACTGAACACCTCTTTGCCTCCGTTTCCTCATCCGTACAATGGGGAAATTACTGAAGGCACATTGGGCTAAATTGCCTTACAGGAGCAAACCCCAATGGTAGAGAACAGTCCCACAATATGTCCCTCTTTTTTTCGTGGCATGAAGGAGAGTTGCTGTAACAGGCAAGACTCCATTTGTGCTACTCCGTCCTGGTTTTCCCCACTGGCATAAGGTACATTAGCAATGAGAGAGCTGTACCAAAGCATCTGGGCCCTTGGCATCAGAACTACTTGCAAGAGGCAAGTTAGCAAGATCTGGCTTGTTGATTTCACTTTGTTTTCAAAGTGTAGGGCCCATCCCTGCAGATCCTGACTTCCCAGTGTGGTGGTTACTCGAACTTGCACAGAAAGGGAACGCGAAAAGGGTGTGAGCGCTCCTCCTTTGCAGTGCCATGTTAGGGTCGCATTCTACCTTTGATTTTTCTTCAAAATAGCTTGAATTCCTTGCAGGCATTTGAACCTTTATGTTTGCCTAACATTCAAAATGTTGTCTTCAGCTGTACACCATTGCACCACTAGGGGGCATGTGGAATCAAGACAAGGAAATGTTAAATCTGTTGCTTTTAGTCATGAACAGAATAAAACGTTTTAAAGCAGACACATGCCATTTGCATATTCTTGGAACGGAAACAATATTTGCAGCCTCACCTTATTAAACTACTTCACTCTTGCGGTCTTATTCCTTCCTTTTGACTGCATGACATCTGGGGCCAAACAGAAATACTGGCATGGAATAACAGATATTCCTACTTCTGTCCTGCTAAATAAGATCAAGACAGAGTTTGAGTCTTTATAATTTGGGTACAATTCAATGTAGTTCAAAATCCCTCCCAAAAATATAAATATAATTAACCTTAGAATTATCTCTAAATATCAATAAGCACCAAAACCCTAAATGTCATATTGTTTAAGGGTCACAGGCTGAGTGACAGGGCAGTGTATTATAGTCTATTTATTCCCCGTTATACAAAAATACAGGAAGGCCGTATACATCCTTGATGTAATTCATCCTGTTTTGCTGGCAGCCTTCTGTTGCATTAGCAGATTAACCCTGTATCCTATTACCAAGAGAATGCCGATGCAGTAATTCTACTCTTGCTTCTTGTACTTCACTTGCAACAATTTGTGATCATATAACAGCATGGAAATCTGTATTTGGGATGTTGAGCCCAATAATACACCCAGAGAAGCCAATGAGAATTTTGGCATTGATTTCATTGGAGCAGGATTAGGCCCAATCCTTGTTTCCTGGGTAAGGAAATGAATTTGTCTCATCGAGGGTCTCGATGGGTCATCGAGGGTCTCAGTTCCAGAAGACTTTCCCCCAGGACTCAGCAGATTTACTAGTAACCTGTCTGAGCCTATTCTGCAAAGAAATTACAGAGTCACCAATAAAATACTTTCTCATGGCAAAACAATGATGTACATGGTTTCTTTTGAGCACACGCAAATCTTGTTTTGCTATGGTTGGCCCTGTATTTGACAATGTCCCTGACTTAAATATTGACTAAAGGAAGTTTGCAAAAAGGGAAATATCCACAAACACCCGCTAGATGTGCCTATGGTGTGGTAGAAGTGGAACGGATGGGGCTGATCAAGAGTTTTTTTAGGAATTGTTTTTTCTTTAAAAAATGCTGATTCTTTGAAACCAAAACTGTTGCAAAATAGGGTGAGGTTTGATGAATTTCCTGACTCCAAACAATTCAAATGATGAATCATAGTAGTACTTTTGAGAAAAGAGTTTTAAAATTGTCAAAATATTTCATTTTGACATTTTCAAAACAAAATATTCCAGTTCAAACTGACTTTTCATTTAGAAATGTATGGTAATTTAGATTGAAAAAAAGATATACAAAAAAAGAAAAAGGTTTACACTGAAACACAACATTTCCATGGACCCAACATGGAAAAAAAAAAGATTTTTTGGTTTGTGGATATTTTTAGATTTTGACCGTTCATCCCAATTCAAGATGGGAGAATTGTTTCCTTCTCCCACCCCCAGGTCTAAAAGCTAATGTGATATACTTCTCCATTTTCCTGAGCTCAGGAAACCTCTCTGCATGGGGGCGGATCCAGACCTGTAACCTCTTGAACCTTGCCAGAGGATGGGTTTTCTGATTAGATCTTAATTCCATACTGGTCCCTCATGCAATAATGGACTCAGCTAAGATCTCCAATCCATACCCCTCCTGCAAGCTTTGAGTGGGATGTGCTGTTTGAAATCTGAATCTGAATTTGGCAGCTTGGGCCCTTCTCAAATGAAAACTGCACTCTGCCCTAAGTTAAAACTCCACGAGGCCTGCTTCTCTTTATAAGCACAACTGCTCCATTTGGGAAGGTCTAACAAATCCCGCGTCACACTTTGGAGGTGTGTTCTGTGGAAGTGGACTAAAAAACACCTGTCAAAGTAAGCATCAAGCTTGAGGAATTGAGCCAAGGAGTGCACCCCAAGGGAAGGCCAAGAAGTAGCTCTTTGCCATCCCAGCCTTTCCAGACACTGCTGGCTCAGGCTCAGAAAACCAGTCTCCGGTTCCAAACTCCGCTGCCTGTGTGTTGGTGGTGCGCAATGCGATAATGCTGCCAGGTCTGGGAGTTAGGCGCACATCTCTGAAGATCCTGCAGTTTGGCAGCAGCCAATGAGTATTTCACTGCGTATTGTCACTTGATGTTTATTGATTCCTTAAGAAAGAAAGAAAATGGCCATTTCCTTTAAATACATTGTGGCCTTTTCGTTGCGGAGCCTACAGACACACTTCAGGTGCTTTAAATTGACACTCTGGTTGACACAATGGAACGTCACAACTTTCCAGGTGCTTTTAGCAGCACAGCAGATATATTGGGCCATATCATAACTGGTGTAAATCAACATAACCCATTGACCTCAGTGGAGTTGTGCCCATTTACCCCAGCTGGGGATCTGGCCTGTGGTCTGCTAGATGTACTTAGTGTGCTCTGCAGAAGCCAAGAGGTCAAAACAAAGAGTAAACAATGGAAAGAAGCTTTATTTACTGTTATTAATAAAACAGCAATCCATGTTGCTATGCAATGACCACATTAGGTTGCATTAAAGAACAGTTGAGCAAAGGTTGTTTGTAATACATCATGCAAAATTATCTATTACAGACTCATTAAAAATTGTTTGTGGCTCTTTTAAACCATTTTGGGAGGTGGCTGCAAGGGATAGGGACTACGTTTTTTAAATTTTAATGAGGACTGGTTAAATTTCAAGGGCTTGCTGTTCCAAATGCATGTGGGCTTTGCAAGAAGGGAGAAGTATTGATTGGTGCATGCAGGAAAGAATTGGTTTACAAAGTATAACTCTAACAATCATTGCAGAGGGGTAACTGATGCCATTCTAGAGGACTGGTTGGGTGTGGGTAATTAGTATCCTGAGATAAATCCTTTACCCACAGGTCTCTGCTTTGAAATCAGTGCATGTCAAAAGTTTGATCATGAATTTTCATGTAGATGATTATTTGTTAATGCAATTTCTAAGAGAGAAATTTTTATCAACATTCAATAGTTTTCCTGTTTAAAATGTTTGTCGTCCAGTCTGGGAGGTGAACCAATACCAAGTGACCTGTCACAGATCATGAATATTGAACAGTGACTAGTCAAAAGGTGTTTGCAAAAGGTGATTGGCTGAATTTTTTTATATATTTTTTTTTTCAGTGAAGAAGGATGTTGATAAATTGGAGAGGGTTCAGAGGAGAGCCACAAGAATAATTAGAAGGTTAGAAAACATGCCTGATAGTGATAGGAATTATTTTGGGGCAGTCCTACGGCCTGTGTTCTATAGGAGGTCAGACGAGATGATCACAATGGTCCCCTCTGGCCTTGGAATCAATGAAACTATGAAACACTTGTGAATTTCAAATACATCAGTAGAAATCTGAATCAATAAACAGTGAATACAAAAATCCGTAATTTACTGGGCTAACTCAAGGAATAATTTGACAAGCTCTAACCTCGAGACACAAATTCAGTAAAGGTAAAAATTTTAAAAGCACTTAAGTGCCTAAGTCCCATTTTCAGCAGTGGGTTAGCTGGGGTGCGAATGACTGCTTGGGTAGACGCAACCACTCTGGCTGTACGCTAACCAGCTCAGCATAGGCTGTACGGGCCTGCCTGACCCCCTATCCTCCCTCCCGCCTCCCCCCCATCGGGTACATACTCATTTGTGCAGCTGGAACTGATGCCTGTGTCACGGTGTGCTCACTTCTGTTTTTAGCGAGCTAGCTAGAGTTCAGCTAGCAGAGACCGTCTATACGAGCTGCCGATCACGCTCCTGGCTGCAGGGGAGAAGTATCCTTAGGCACCCAGTATCTTCAGTCTCATCAAAAGTCAATTTTCACTTTTGAAAACGTGGTTTAGGCTCCTTAAGTTACTTAGGTGCTATTGAAAATGTTACGCTTCAGGAAGGACTTAAGTCTCATTGACTTCAGTGGGATGTAAGCATGTGCTTAACTTGTTTGCTGAACAGGGGTGAACTTAAGTATGTGCTTAAGTACTTTGGTGAACAGGGGCTTTCATGAGTATTCCTTCAGTTCATGGGCTTGCACGGTAACTGTGGTAAGAAGTTGGCTGATAGTATTTACAGTACCATCTCTTCCGAACTGACTCCTACATCTGTGTTCCACTTTTTACCACTACATTCTGAAGATCCCATTTGTGGACCCAACTAGAATGGTTTCACTATGTTTTTCACTCAGTTTTAAATGTAAATAATAAATGATCTTTGTGGATTTTTAAAGGTTAGGCTAGAAATGTCAGTAATTATCACAGGATAGTTAGCAAACGTTATTCTTGTAAATGCTTTCTACACTTGTAGCATTTACTGTTCATCAATAATTCAGCTTTGAAAAAAGAATAATATATTTTCGACTTCACAAAAGCTATTGTGGAGCTATTCATATTGCAAACTGCCTTACAATAAAAGGCATCAACCAAACCAAGGAGCAGGCTTCTAAGGCTGGCTTAATGCACTGCAGCATCCTGTTACAATCATTTTTTGTAATTCTAGAAGACAGAAAATAAAATTTTACACTCGAAAATAATACGTTTAAGTAAATAGTATAGAAGAGCCATATGTTTGTCCAAGAAATGGTTAGACGTTGCCAGAACAACACTGCTACATTATGAATCTTTCATGAGCTCTGAAAGTCATAATGGTCTGTCACTAATGCCCATTAATGATCTCTCTATACCACGAGTCTGGGTTTGATGTTTCTGGCTGGTACCTTAGAGAATACTTTCAATATGCCTTAAACTTTCTCTGGTCTACTCTCTCTGTGTCTGCTCCAAATGTAGACGGCAACTGTCTGGGTAGGATCAGCTTGTAAGGAATCATGGCTTTGGGATTAAGAAAGTCTTATTCAGGTAAGATGTATTTAAGCAATATTTTTTAGAAGAATAAACTGGAAGGCTTTTTCCTGGCAAGTAATCCTTCTGTAACAATGAGAAGGAAGTGGATGAAGGTTTTAAGGCATAGTTTATATCCTAATCATTCAATCCCTCTTCTTTTCCCTCGGTTTGGTTACTATGTAAACGCACTTTTGTAAAATGAAGAAAGCAACTGTTATGGTTAATCCATATTGATTGGAATGGTAGATAGTATCACTGCATATCGCTAAAGCGGCATGGTGTCCCTGTTTCAACAGCAATAGTTAAATAAATGTGGCATGAGCAGATTTACTGGCCTTTAAACATTGCATGTGAACTTCTTGCGATGTCTAAGGCTATTTTTTTCTTTAAAGTAAGTAAAATATGGGCACTGGTTCACAGTCTATTTTAATTCCTGTTACATGGGAATACTGCAGCTAATGTCAGCGAAGGGAAACATTGCAACTGTGTTGATATCCTTAAAGCATTTTTTTAAATTAAATATGAAAATGTAGGCAACAATGCATTTTAACACAGTTATTCTGTTGCAAATGACTTCACTAGATATAACTAATATCTCCTTAATAGTGAAAATGTGTTCTCCCCCTTCGCGATATGAAATGATCAAATTATTGACTGAACCAGCGCCCTTTAGCTGCCAGAGAAAAACAAACCCAAGAAGTCCTGAAAAAAGCCTCTAGAATCAAGCCATAACTAGAACCTCAAGCTATATATATATATATATATATTTGAACTGTACTGTTTTCTTGGGTGTCTATAATGCTTTATTTGAAATAGACTACCTTTTGGTAAATGGCATGTGACATCCATGTTATTGCTCAATGAAATTAACACGGTAAATATAAATATGGAGAGAAAACCAACTGATCTGAAATGACTGATCAATTTTTTTTAAAGTATTACCAAATGTTATCTCTCACCCTTCTAATTCCAGTATTAAACTACTAATGGATACATTTCCTCTAATTTTAAAAAAATAGTTATTAAAATACATGCTTTCTAAACAAATAAGTGATTTCCAAATCTCTGTTTTTCTTTAAAAAGTTGTCTGGCCATATGAGGCATGAAATAAATATCAGTGGGTAGCTATAAAGCCAGAAAATGGTAAATTAATGCCAGTTCAAAGCTACAAACCAAATCCTTCTTTTGTTACTCACACAGCAGTCCCTCTAAGCTTTATGTTTGATTAAGGTTAGCAGGATTTGGCCCACAGGGCCTGATTCAAAGCCCACTGAAGTCCATGTAAAGGCTGTTGATTTCAACAGGCTTTGGAGCTGGACCTTAGATACCATATAATCTCATGCCTGAATCTGTAGATAAACTAGTCAGCACCATAGACAGAGGATAAAGCCCTACTAAATCCTCCAGTAGAAATGATGCTGACGATTAATTTCATTAGATAACAAAATGATTTTAACCCGAGTTGATAAGCATTTCTACTTACATGTAGCAATTTTAATTCAGATCAGGTATGTATTATCTCCTTGGTGGAAGTATTGTATAGATCTACTGATTTGAACTTAAGACTTTAACAGGGATAGTGTCTGGATTAACAAAAAAGAAGAGGAGTACTTGTGGCACCTTAGAGACTAACCAATTTATCTGAGCATAAGCTTTTGTGAGCTACAGCTCACTTCATCGGACTAACACGGCTGCTACTCTGAAACCTGTCTGGATTAAGCAAATCTAAAATGGATTTGGGTTAAATATAAAAACCCAGCAACTCTTTCTTCCTATTTGAACTCTGTGCTTTCAATATCACACACCTTTGCTGTTGATTACAGCTTTAGGTACTATATACATATTTTGTAATTAAATATCACCAGTAACAGAAGTTAAAATGGAACAGGAAATTGCAACGACCTTGTTGTGGTAGTGACAAGAACTAACTCTAGGTGGCCCTCTTGTTTCTGGTTTTATCAGTAACTTGATGCATCTGGCCTTTTACTGAATATGATGGACACTTTTCTTCTTTGTTTATTTCAGAACTGTTTCCATCTAACTGTTGTGTAGGATGATTCAGTGATAAAAACCTGTGGGTTTCATTCAAAGCCCCCTGAAGTCAGTGGAAAGATTTTTGGATCAGAACCCTTTATTAAGATTCAGATTTAAACCAGTAATAGTCAAGAAATTCAGAATTAAGGTTGAAAACCTGAGCAAGACATGTTACATATGACACAGCTGTGAAAGAGGGAGAGAGAAAAGAAAGGACTGAATGAGACGGAAAGTTCTCCATGGAATTACAGCTTCAGCTCCGGATTTCATTCCATTCGTATTCCTCGGTCACAGTCTCGGTGCGGCTGATTGTATGTCTGGATTGTATCCGCAAGTCTAAATGGAGAGAGGGGAAGAAAAATAGCTCTAGCTTATGTTTAAAATGTTCCATAATTATCAAGTCTGAATTATTTTCAGAGGTGTTGGGCAGTTTCAGTTACCGCCAACGGGAGCTGCCAGTGCTAAGCCCCTCTGAAAATCATATATTTTAGTCAGATTGACAACAGTAAGGCTGCTGATGTGCTGAGACCACTACCTATTGTGCTGACCAATATTATCTCATTGTTTCCTTGTGCTCCCTCATCTGTCTATATCCATTTGTTATCTGTTGTCTTCTACTCAGATTGTAAATTGTTTGGGGCCGAGACTGTCTCTTTTTTCTGCCTTTGTACAGTGGGGTCCTGCTCCAGGACTGTGCTAATAATATGATATTCAGTATGATAATGCAAATAATAAATCATAGTTCAGGCTTTGATCCTGCAAGGTGAACTGTGTGCGCAGACCCTTGGGCCCTTTGACTTCAGCAGGGCTCCATGCGAGTGCACTATTCGACCAGGGCAGAATCAGTTGCAGGATCAGGGCCTTAGACTGTAGAACTTGTGATTGGACAAGTACTTAGATTCTCAACCTGATCTTTCGGCAACTTGTGAATATTGGAGTTGGGACATCATCTGCATGGGCCAGTGGGTGCACTGTTTCCTGGGATCTTGCCATTTGTATTCATAAACTATGTGACTCCAGCTCTGCAGCTTGGATGGGGTTAGGTCCTTCTTCATAGTCTTAGTTTATAAAAGATGGTCAAGCAGAAGTACTTTTAAATAATTCAGAACATGAGTGCACTCCATTTTCTTTGCTATTTCTTTGCGGGAACTCACACAGTCAGTTAAGCTGTTTCCATTCATGGAAAAAAGCTCCTTTCATTGCAGCCTTTTAATCCAAGCTAAATGTACGTATGCATAACCGCAACAAGTGTTGCGTTAGTTGTGTTACTAACAGAATTGTGCATTTGATTTGATAAACAAGCCTATGAATCTATTTTGGATCAGTGTCTAGATCTTTCAGACATTTTTGCTGTAAACAGTGACAGAACATTTCAACTTAATTTGCTCTTCCTCGTATTTTTGCAAGTAGTAGAGTGAGATGTCAATGATTCATGTCAATAAGGACTCTATTGAAGACAGGAAGATACTTCTATCTGTAACCTTTAAAGTTTATACTGTGCATGATTGCATATGCACACATGTACACCTATTTAGCCCTATAATATGTAAAGAAAGCAAAGATATTAAATGTATGTGGTGGTTATCAGCATGACTTTGGGATGGTTGTCAATGGTAAAGTTATCACATCAGTGAGTTATTCAGGTCATACCGAGTGAGTGCTGTAAATAATTTTATACTACACATGTAATCATGTATTTTAGAACATAAGAACGGCCATACTGGGTCAGACCAAAGGTCCGTTTAGACCAGTATTCTGTCTGCCGACAGTGACCAATGCCAGGTGCCCCTGGCAGGTAATCATCAAGTGATCCATTCCCTGTTGCTCATTCCCATTATTTTGTTTATGCCACTTATTTTGCAGCAAGAATTATTTTACAAAGCTTTTTGAAGAGGATTTTATTTAATTGGCTTGATATTATTTTTTGTGTCCTGCAACGTGAAAAAGCCAGGAGCCATATCACCCTGGGGCAATTGGCATAGACTTTAGAGAGAGAGAAAATAGAGCTAATAAAGTTTAGAATCCTCAAAAATAGATTTTTGGCCATCCAGATTGTATCTGACAATCTATGGGGTCTAGAAAGAAAACCATTTGAAAGGAAGGATTTCCAAATTTTCTCCAATGGTGAAAGATGCCATTTCTAGTCCAGCTTGTCCATGGGGTATTGAACTTTCAGCCTGTTACCAGTCCATGATTCAGTATTGACCCTCCTGACCCTCAGTCCATTGTAATTGTGGGGGGAAAGAAGGATTATTTCCTACATTTGGAACATTTTTTTGGTTGTGGTTTGCTTTTTTAATAAATGCCAGCTGTTTGAAGCTGCTCCGAGGTTTGGATGGTTAGAAATAGCCCAAGCTGAGATGAATTTTGAAGGCAGAATGCAGGTGAAGCAGTCACTTTATTGCACAGATCTTTCCACGTCATGGTGAGAGAGAGAACTGAATGTTCCTGCAAGCTTTTGGATTGATACAGCTTAAGACCTGAACCCACAGAACAGAGGGGAACAAAACAGAGGAAAGAGACGGGAGCTTCATTGCTTCACCAGTGCATCTCATTTGTGGCCTGGAGGGATCAGCTCTTAGGGAGATTGATGGATGTGCTCATTCAGAATGTGTAACTAAAGCTGGTCTGGAAATGGTTTCCCTCCCCAAAAAATATTAGATAAAAATTTTCTTCAAAACTTTTCAGTTTTTCGTCAAAAAAGTGAAAACTCCAAGCCCAAAAGTTTTCAGGTTTTTCACATCACCCCAACACTATTCTGATCAGAGAGCATTTTCCATGAAACTGTATGTTTCAGCCTAAAGACAATTGCAAATGAAAATCTGAATGCTGTACATGCAACACGGATGTAACTAAAGCAACCGGATTTTTCAGTTGAATTTTGTCATGAATTAGAGAGTGTTTTGCATAACGGGCTCTTGTCTCTGTGGGTCATCTCAGCAATTTCTGCATTTGATGGACCCTTTCAAGCCACCAGCCTCATCAGGAGGAAATGATTTGATAAATATTTCCCTGGTAACCTCTTTGCCATTGTTGACTCGCTTTAACTTTACAATTCGTTTTGAGTTCACGTTTAACCAAACTAAACAAACTAAACTTGTGTTGACTAAACAAAGGCAGCGATACAGGTTCAACATGAATAAGTGATGTCAAAATCAGGCTTCCCAGCATGCTGTGCTGGGACATGGACTAAGGTGGGCTTCAGTGGAGTTACACGAGCCATACATCTGGGCCACTTGTGTAACCCCCTGTTTGGTCTGTGTAGCACATCCTCATCTGTTGGCTGGACCACAGAGAAAACGAGTCTGCTACAGGTAGGCAGAGTTGCTCCTTTAGCTCTTGTAATAGAGGTTCATGCTTTTAGCACTGGAGGTCCTAAGTTCAATCCTTGGTGAACCATGATTTTGCTTGCAAGAATAAAACAAGTAGGATTCGGCCCCCAGTCTCTGGCTCTCATCCAGCTGCCCTTCCTTCCTCAGGCAAAACTCCAAATGATGTTAGAATGATCGGCTAAGATTTTATAAAACCCTAAAATAAATATAATTGGCTTCAGCTGGAATCCAACCTAAATAAGGACGTCGACATGATGATGATTCTAAAGTTTCTCATTGCACAGAAGTAGGTGAAGTACTTTACGGGGCCAGCAACCCAAGGTTCCCGCCCAGAGAGGTTGACAAGTGAGAGTAACAGACGGAAAGGAGAGAGGGAGTCGGATGAGAATTGCGGTGATTGGATCTCAAGGTTTGTCAGTTAAGTCATGAGCACGTGCTGATGGCTCCATGTTAGTGAGTGTTTTAGATCAGTGCTTGAAGGTGATATGATGGGTAAATTGTAAGGAAGGGACTAGGCCATACATTTGTGCTGTGTTTTTAATTAAAATCTTAATATCATGTTTATATAATAATTTGACTTAATTTAGGGGATCTAGTTGCAAACACATGTTAGGGACCCTAGAGCTACCTAGTCACCTTATGGTATTGCATGCCTCAATTCTAGTTCAAGTGATGCTCATTGTCTGAAAAATGGTGCTTGGTGGGTGAAGTGTTACCAAAGTGATCTAAATCTCTGTGTCTTTATGTAGCAACAACCTGTTCCTAGGCTTTCTGATGGGGTCTGCTTCCCTGGAAATGCATCTAGCATGCTAATGGAAATTTCAGTAAGAATAGTAACAGATGTATTGCTCCTTACTTGCTGGTGAAGAAGAACATGTGCATGAAATTGTTCTTGATTTCATGCTCAGAACATGTTTCAACTTGCTGCAAGCAGAAGCTTTGGTTCTAACCCCTAATGTTATTTTGCTCCTATTTTGGTTAATTCTTGTGAACCGTCCAGGAGAAAGAATGTGTCTAGGTTCATTAACAATCTTTCCCTTTTTATACTTTTATCCTACTTTTCACCTAAGGATCACCAAGTGATTCACCATTATTAATTATTAATGCAGAATGCTTCACAGCACCCTTGACTGGTAAGTGAGTATTATTATATTCATTATAATATGTTTGTAATCATTCAATACGATGAGTAAACAAGGCCCAGACCGGCTAAGAGCTGGATTGAGGCACACAACCATAGCTCCTTGCTGAGCACTACATGACGCATTGTACCTGAAGTGGGCATAATATTTCCTCGTGCTCCCAAAGACCATGGGGGAATGCAACCACTAGGCAATGGGGAGTATCCACTTCCCTCTCCAGCTGCTCGGCTCTAGCAGAACTAGGTAGCAAAGACCCTATGTCTCCCCTTTGCAGGGCTAACACGGCCAGCTCCCCCTGCAGAGTGGCGCAAGTGGAGACGATGCTGTAAGTGTTCTCTCCTTCCTTTATGCTCCCATTTGAGCAACGGGCATAATCTGGTCCTAAGTGACTTGCCCTAATGTTATACAGTGAATTCCCAGCGTTCTCTCTTACAGTGTAATCCTACATGAACACTGCCTCCCTTCTCTTATCAAATGTTGAGGCCAGATTCTCAGCTGGTGTTAATTGGTGTAGTTCCATGGAGGTCATGAAGCTAAGCTGATCTACACCAGTTAAGGATCTGGCCCTTTGGGTGTAATATGTCTCACGGTGCAATCTGTTGGCAAAGCCTCTCAATTTCCGGAAGGGCATTGCATACCAGCAGGACGGGAAGTCTCTTGGTATTCTGGAATCCAAGTCCCTTCCATTGGTTGGCTAATGCTGGTTAGTTTCTTTAGTTCCTCCCTGTACTTAGTATACCTGGATTCCCATCCTGCCTAACGCAAATAGATTTTGTACCACAGTTATGTGTGAAATTAAACAACTGGTTCAGAAAAGGTAGTCTGGTCTACAATGCCGTGAGTGTGCTTCTCTCTGAATAGGCAGAAGGTCTCAGAACCACAGTGCGAAGCTGTCCATTAAGTCTGAATCCTTGTCAGCAACACTAGAAAAATGGTACATACCAGATCTTACTTCAATAACAGGAACCAGGAATCACAGCAACAGGGCCAAATGAGCAAGCATCTTCTGAACAAAGTGGGGAGTGTGCTTGTGGGAAGTCACAGGAGTTCCATGGGTATAAGTGGGAGAAGAATGACTATAGAAGAGAGACCCCTTCTCAGAGCCAGCCCAGTGAGTTTATTTGCAGCGATGTCAAGTACCAAAAAGGAGCAAAGCATCCAAGTGGCCAGTGTGTTGCTATCCAGGCCTCGTGCCTGGGAGGAATTGGGTATGGGGTTTTGTCATAGAATAAGGTTTCCCCACCTGGAAAAATTGACAGTGGTTCATAGACTGCTCTTCTAGTTTGGCTCCATGCAGAGATGTAAATGTTTCATGGATAATACTCCATCATTTGCATCTGTGCGTCTGAATGTCATCCTGCTGAGAGGTGACGCTGTAGACTTTCTTTCATGCTCATGTGGGCAGAGAATGGCTACATTGTGCCAGGCTTTGTAACTGTAGTAAAGTGGTCATCAAAAGTTTAACTGGCTTACTCAAAGTATGATGGGTTGGAACCATGCTCCACCCCTCTGTTACTTCCTGCTTAGTTAGTGGGAGTTCCCCCCCCCCCCCGGTTCTGTTTGCTATCTAGTTTAGTAAAGCAGCATGTTCCCAGCCAGTGTATTTCTTATGCACTGAGCAGCCCCTTTACAGAAGTACCGGTCACAAGCTGCCAACTTAATTTAGGTGTGTGGAGACAGGTAGAGTCTGGAGGGTTTATGGATGGAGTTCTTGGAGTATTCACTTGATCGTTAGTATCTGCATTGTGACCTTTCCTTTAGCAGATGCATTGGATGAGTGGCTACACATACAGGTGTTGAATGGCTGATATTTTTGGAAGATGGAATGATTGACAATGGGTGCTTAACAGAGGCAAAATGTTGTCTTTTGCCCCCCTAAAATGCCCTCTTCCAAAAATGTCAGTTCTCTCGCAGTGTGCAACCAGTTGAGATCAGTGGAGCACCTTTCATTACCCTTTGCTGAGCATCGAATGTGCTTGGTAATGGAAAAAGCCCTGTCCCAAAGAGCTTGTACTCTGAAAGACAGGTACGGTTTATCCTCCCAAGTGCTTTACCGTAAAGCAACACTAAAATGCATGTGTGTGGGGCAAAAGAAAATAGCTGTGTGCGCACGTTGGGCTGCATGCTGCAGCCCTACAAGGTTGGGGAATCTGGGGCATTGGGCAAGCTCCTGCTGTTGGGAATAAATGCCAGTAGAATCTTTAATGTCCACACAGAGCACTGAGAACTTCTGCTCTCTCTGAAAGTAGCATGTTAGGCACATGTACCTATCAAAAATTCACTTTAATAAGCAGCCTGGAAGTGCCATCTCTCCAACCAGCACTCCTTCCTCTGACAGCAGTATTTCACTGATACACTGTTTTACACTAGATCACATCTGTAGACATTCCTGTGCCAGAACAGAATACGTGATCAGTGGGGGCAGGAAAGGAAGTCATTCTATTCACTAGCACCCCCAAGACTACAGCTGGCAATCCGGTAAGCTACAAAGACTGTAGATTGTCAGAATTTACAGTATGGTTCATGAGAGCACTGCCCACAGGCACTCGGTATGAATTCAAACTCGGGGGAAAACCATGGCACTGCGGGACCCGCTGCAGCACAAATGCATCAAGGAGATGGAGCATAAAATGAAAGTTTTGCACTTTTCCCCTGGAATTGGGAACAGAGCTCCCATGCATGCCCCTGGTTTGGGGCCATGATAGTTGAGACCTTTTCATGTAGGGGAAAGCCAGCTTGTGCATATTGGTTCAGAGCAAAAGCCTTTGCTTTTCCTCTAGGCAGCCAACCATGGTTTGGAGGGTAGTTGGGCACCATATGCACCAGCCCGGCTCTTGACCAATGCCTTGGAATCTCTAAACACATTTTGATTGAGCACATTTTGATTATCTGAATCCAAAGGCTGGAAATGCTCATTAGCAGAAATCTAATAGGTACTTGCAGAGAGAAGAAAAAAACTTGGGCGAAATCTTTGGCCTATTGAAATCAATGGGATTTTTTGTCATTACACAGAGATTGCCATGTTGGATCAGGCCCAAGATCCATCTAGCCCAGTAGTCTCTCACAGAGGCCAGCCCAAGATGCTCCAGAGGAAGGTGTAAGAAACCCACTGTGGGCAGACATGGAATAATCTGCGCCCCATATAGCTCTCATTCTGATCTATAGTTCTCAGTGATTGGCTTAGGCATTGACTTCAGTGAGGCCAGCATTTCGCCCTTTGATTTTTAACGAGGAGTTGTCACATTTATATGTACAAGACTAAGGCATCTGCCTCAAGAGGTTCTAGCTGCCTTCTCCATTTAGAAGTTACTTGGAATATATCAGGAAAACAGCTTCAGGTAGTCAAAAGAACTAGCGTATTTTATTACTTTTTTTTAGCATGCTTTTCGTGGGAAAATGGAAAGAATGTATTCATCATTCTGGCTGAACAAGTAAATATAAATATATGATATAAATTCATCATAGTCAGTAAGAACTTGAAGCAATCTGCTCAAAAAAGATTTCGCTCAGTGGCAGAGAAATTCATCCTAACTCAGGGCCCCATTGTGGGCACGAAGAAGGCATATTTGTAGAAGGCTTCAGTGACGGAGACGGATCATGAAAAAACGGTTGATGACTGTTGAAATTTTAATCTGAATTAGCGTATTCTGGTTTTGCTCCTCATTTATATGATCTGTCCTGGAACATTTGTGCAACTGAGTTTTTTTTAGGATGAATGCAGATTTTAAACTTGTTTGCGAGAATGCTCATGGAAAGCAAGAGTAAAATTTGCTTTGCACACGCATTTTCAATAGTAACTGGATTATAAGAGTTCTGCTCATCCATTCAGCAGCATGAAATACTATCATGTGACTTCATGACCAATCACACCTAAGCACCACATCTTTCATTCTAAATATCAAGTAGTGAATACCATGCTGTAGAGTAAACACAATTAATGAAAAAATGTTGCAGAATTATAAACACATTTGAGAAAATGATGTTCCACTTCTGGATATTTTGCAAAGGGTAAACAAAGGAAAATTCACAATAAATTATTGGTTGTAAGTACACTCCCTTACTAATAATACCTAACTAGCTGGCTTTACTAGATCTCATCTCATGTATCTGGAGTTAGCTGATGGATGGGTGTGAAGGTGCAACTTATGAATGGCAAGTTTATTTTTGTAAGTTAGTATTTCTCCAGTTAAGAATTTGTCAGTGTTTTAAATGCTTTTTAGATGGCTCCAGTTATTTTGTAGCTTAAGCATCTACAGAAGGTACTCATTTAGCACGAACATATAAATATCACAGGGATAGGTGTCTGATAAAAGCCATCTCGCTAGCTAGCTGGGTACATATGGGGACTGACTGATAGATGGAAGGGAATGCATGGCTATAGATAAGATATACTTTTGCAATTAAACAGGGTCTCAGGCTGTGTGGCATAGCTTTTGCTTCCGTTCAGACACATTATTAATACTAAACTGAGTATCTGAAAATGTTACAAAGGGATTGGCATTTCTGTTAGCAAGACCTTGCTAATGCTATGTTTTGCTGCAACAGAAATTGTTCTCCACTGTGTCCCAAGCTATTTCTACTCAAGGAAACAAATGTGACAGTTGCAAAGTTACTGTGAATTGCATTTTATTGTAGCAGTTAGAATTTAAGAAATGGTGTGGCATTATTCTTTTTATTCCAGGTTGGTGCTGTAGCAAATAACATCTAGCTCCCCTGTCAGGGCATGAAGAGAAGGTAATCCGGCTTCCATGTCAGCACATTGAGAAAGGGCCAGGTATTGCATGAGCTCAATGAGTCTGAAATAAGAGGGAAGGCAAGGCGCGAGAGAGCCCCTTGCCTTCCAAGCGAAACAAATGCTCCGAGCTCAGAGCTCCTGCTTGGACTACAGATGTGTTATGTATGGAGCAGGGGGCAAGGGTTATGGGCCCAAGGAAGCAAAGGAGTTTGACATTGGAGAAGTGTTTTGCCTTTGGAAGCTCTTGGTCTGATGCTCTGGCTTAGGATGACCATAAGTCCAAGTTTTCTGGGAGCCTCCGCCTTTCCAGGGCATGTCCTGGGCTTCCTGTTGGGTTTATTAAAACTGGGTCAGTTCCTGGTTTTTGTTCAGCCCTAGACACTGGGGCTCTTGATGTAAAGGGGGCACTCACCCCTTGAGTATCTCCTAGTGGCTGGGTGTGGTACTGCAGACCTTTTCTAACCCCTGGCACCCCTGCAGGTTGCCAGCTGACTTTGGCAGGTCTTCAGAGGCTTGGTCCTCCAACTAAGTCACAAAGTCCAAATGAACCGTTTCAGGGTAGTGAAGAGTCCAACAAATAATCAATCTTTTCCCCCTTGCTAGGGTCTTCAGGCCCAGGTCAGGACCCTTTAAATTCAGCCCTTTTGTTCAGGCTCACAAATAAGGTCTTCTTGGGGCTTATGCTCCTTTACCTGTGGCCAGGAGAGGACGCTGGGGCCTCCCACTACTCCAGGCTCCAGCCCAAGGATCCTATAAAAAGCAGCCACATACTGCTCAATTTCAATTTGTTGCTGCTGCTTCCCTGGGCCTCTGTCTGCCTGGCCCTTTTTTGCTTCACCCTTATTTCAGGGTTAAGGTTCTCAGGTCCTCTCTCTCCCTGCAAACCCAGCAAAGCAAAACACAACCAGAAACAAACTCTGGTTATCCCTTGAGCTCCTGTGGCCAAAGGGAGCCCCTTTCCTTGCCCCTTGTGACGGGGTGACGACTCACCGCTGTGGAGCCTCCTGCTGGTTGTCCAGGGAATTAGCTCTTTTCAGCCAGGAGCGCCCTCTACCGGTCGGTGTCTCGCCTGCCGCTGGCCCAATGCCCCTCCGGGACCACGGTGCCCTTCTAGATTAGGGTTCTGCCCCCTGGCAGTACCCCCCCAGTCTGGGTCTCCCCTCCCAGGGGAACCCCCAACCTCCTATCCCTCCCTTGCCTCAGTGGCTACTGTCAGTCATCATCTAGACCCCGCTCCCTGGGGCAGACTGCAGTCTGTACCACTCATCATCGGCAAGGGGGGTTGGACCAGCTGCCTCTGTCTAGGTCTGGGCTGCTCCTCTGCAGCCTTAGTACCCTTTTGTGGGCCTTTACCTTGGCCTGCAGCCTGGGGCTCTGCTAGCTGGAGCTCCCCAGCTCCCTCTGCCCTTCCTCAGCACTGCTCTGCCCTAGGTACCCTCCTCAGCTTCCCAGGCAGCTAGGTCCTCCTATCTCCAGGTAGCTAGAGAGAGTGTCTGTCTCAGCTCCTGGCTAATAGCCTTCTTATGGGGCCAGCTGTGGCCTGATTGGGGCGTGGCCCCACTTGTGGCTACTTCCCCCAATCAGCCCAGCTTTCCTCCGGCTACAGCCCTCTCTTAGGGCTGTTTTAAGCCCTTCAAGGCATGGTGGGGTGACCACCCTGCCACACTCCTCTGGTCCCAGCCAGGGACTGGCGGGGTAAGGCCCCGTAGCTCCTTTTATCTGACCTGCTAGGCCCTGGCTGGGTGCTTCTGTGAGGCCTCTCTAGGTGGCCCTGGACGAGCCACCTTCACTGCTCCTTTTGTGTCACTTGGCGGCCTCTTGGGGTGGGGTGTAGTAGGCCCCCAGGGCCTCCTGTAGGAAGCCACAAAGGCCAGGTCACCCCATCACACGTGCCTTTTGCTGGGCTGACCTGAGCTGGAGGTGGTGCTGCTTTGCAAATCCTAAGCCAAGTCGTGCAGCAGCAAAAGAAATATCTGCTCCCCTGGCCCCTGTTCCCCTATCTCTTTAGGGCAGTTACAGATTCATAGATTTTGAGACCAGAAGGGATCCTCTGGTCTGGCCTCCTGCCTACCACAGGCCATCGAATCCCATCCAGTATTTTCTGCATCAAGCCTGTAACTTCTGGCTGAGCTGCAGCATACCTTTTGCAAAGACAAACAACCAGTCTCAGTTTAGAGACTCTCCAGTGGTGGAAAATCCACGATGACCCAAATAAGTTGTCCCAGTGCTTAATCAGCCTCCATGTCTCAAACTGTGCCTTATTTCCACTTTGAATTTGACTTCCTTCAGCTCCAAGCCATTGGCTCTTGGTCTACGGGAGGAAGTGACTTGACCAAGGTTGCACAAAAATCAGTGGCAGAATTGCACAAAGATCCCAGGTCGACCTGCCTCATTCACTGGCCCACAGGACTTTCCTTCCTGCTGCTGTGACTCAGATATAAATGGAGGCTGCTGTGGCCACAGTGAAGAGCATTAACTACGATAGGACCAGAGCTCCTGGGACAAGGCTCTGCTGCTCATCCTCTGCCTGATTGCAACAGACAGACTCCTACAGCCTCCACCCGCACTGGACCAGCAGCTCCTCCTTTCTGCCCCAACAAACCAGCAACCCTTCTCCTTCCCTCACAACCTGCCTGAACTTCTACTTCCCCAGCACCTCCTTCCTTTCTCCCCACTTCCATGGGGCCCTGCTTCTTCCTTCCCCCACCTTTCCTCCAAACGGGCAACCCCACTCTTGCCTTCTCCAGCCCTCCCAATCTAGCAGCCTCCCCCCTTAATCCTCAAACCAACAACCCAGCCTCCCCCACGCCTACCAGGGACCTTTCTGTCCATCAAGGAAGAGATGGGGAGGGATGAGCTGGCCTAGGAGCAAGGATCAGGGCTTGAGCTGGCCTAGGAGCAAGGATCAGGGCTTGAGCTGGCCTAGGAGCAAGGACCAGGACGTGGGGTGAGAGAGGGGAAAATGAGAGAGAGAGAGAGAAAGAACAAGCCTGGAAAACTCTCCTCCTCCACAAGGGTTTTCCCAGTCTCCGGGAATGGCCAGGAATAAGGTAGAGCTCGAAGCAGGTATGGTGTGAAATAATGCAAAAGGAGAGGGAGTTGAAAGGCAGGGAGAAAACAATCAAGAGAGTCACAGGGGTACATGGGGCTTTCCTGGATCCCGATTTCCATTGGGAAAGGTTGAGAAGGGGGGAGGGTTTGGCTGGAGCCGCGTTGGCCCCCTTTCCTCTCCCCCCCCCCAGCTTTTAAAACCTACCCCACTGGACTCCCTACCCTCCCCCAAATCCTGCCCCACATGCCCCTGAGAGACCAATCCCGCCCCCTTTCTTTGCCCCGGTGCCCACGCCAGGCGTCCTGGTGATGGATATGTCTGGTCACCCTGGCCGAGCTGCTGGAGAATTACTCATCCCAGTCACGTTTGTTTGGGTGTCTGACTCGCCCCGGGAGGCGGCTCTAGTCCTAGAGCAGGTGCTCTCTATGCAGCCCTTCGGGACCTGAGATGCTTCAGAGGATCCAGCCTCCTGCCTAACCGCTCCATGGGTTCCTGCTCTCTGAACCTCTCCACACGAAGAGGCGCTGGGGCAGATCTCCTGGGTTGCTGCCTTCACTGAGGAAGGGGGAGGGGAGGTGGTAAGGGGAGCGCTGCATCGTCGGATTTCTATATCCAGCGCACAGCTCCTGGTGTGTGTGTGCGCGAGAGAGGAAGGGAGTGCGTTTGCTGCCTGAAGGCTGGTGCTGCTGGCAACCAGGCATCGGGGAGCCCTTTTGCTGGTTGCTGAATGGTTACAAGCGTTGCAATGCAAAATACAAAAGCATCGCTGGAGGAGAGGCTGCATTTGAAGCTCCACTGGTAAAATCTTAGGGAGGGGGCTTTCCAAGGAATTCAGAACCAGCCAGCCAGGGCTCCAGGCAGTGGAGTGCCTTCCTCCCTGCTCGCTTCACATTCCTTCTCCGGGAAGGGAGGGAAAAGAATCCAGAAAACCCTGCCACAGACCGACTCTGCCAGAGCCTAACAGGTGCTTGCTGGGATTTGACTGGGGAGGAGAAGGCGGGAGAAAAGTTGACTGGAAAAATCAAGCTGGGCAAAGGTGCATGGATCTTGTGCCAAGTGGAGGTCCCAGGTCTGCCTGAGAACAGCGCGTCTGGAGAAGCACCGAGGGATGTCTTGTCAGTGACCTGCTTGATCTCCCGAGGAACGCTGAGCCCTGCCTGCAAACTTTGCCCTGCCAGAAGTTGCGAGGGAGAAAAGCCCAGGAACAAAGCGGCTCTCCTCTGCTGACCAAACCACTTGAGCTCAACTGTTGCATCCTGGTTTGGTCTGGTGGAAGCATCCCCACCTGTGCCTCCTCTGCTCCAAAGCTCGTGCCGCGGCATCCGCCGAAGGTATTAGCGGTGGGATCCAGTGCCCCAGATTTTGGGGGCTGGAAGAGCAGCATGCTGGCGGCTGCACCTGCAGCCAGCGCCCAGAGCCCCTGTGTCTGACCCCCAGGTGGCGTCGGAGCGGTGGCGGCCATGGCTGCAGCAATCGCCAGCTCCCTGATCCGCCAGAAGAGACAAGCCAGGGAGCGGGAGAAATCCAACGCTTGCAAGTGTGTCAACAGCCCCAGCAAGAGCAAGGGCAGCTGCGAGAAGAACAAGCTGAATGTGTTCTCCAGGGTCAAACTCTTCAGCTCCAAGAAAAGACGGAGAAGGCGACCAGGTTGGCAAGGGTTACCTGCTTGGTTTTGTTCTGTTTAACACAAGCCCTAATGTGCATCATGCCTGGGGAGGGGGACTGGTGAAATTAACTCTCAGGTATTGTAATTGCCAATAGACATGGGGACACAGACACACAGAGCTGGTTTCTCACTCCACACTTTCTTATCACTAATTTGTCTGACACACACCATTGATTTCTCTTCTTTCTCACATGCACACTCATGTGTACCCATGGATCAGTCATGTATTCATCTCTCTCTCTCTCACACACACACACAGAGCCCTACCTCTCCTTCAATCATGTGTTCATCTGTCTACATGTTCAGGAATCTGTTTTCCCTCCTTCAGGTCTCTAGAATTTTTGTGCCTTGTGCTATTATTTGCTAATTATATGAGAACAGGCTATTTACGTCAGCCAGCAGTTTCTAGACCTTTATAACCTTTCATCCCCTTGCGCCTTTCTAGGAATATCTTATATAAATCATTACACCCACAATTCTGTATGTAACAGAGGTGAAAAAGATCAGGTATGAAGAATTAGTCTTCTGATCCAGTGCATTTTGTACACAGGAAGAGCAGAAGCCCTTCAACAATGTTGCTAGTAATTTGCTTTTCCAAAATCTAGCTGCCTGTAGCTACTGAACTTGCTTGCATTTTTCATGTAGCCAAATAATAGGGTGGCTAGTTGAAAAAGGGAGCCTACATTTGCTAAGAGCTTTTTGAACATTGTTAATGCAAGAAAATAGAGTGACCTTAGTTTCATATTAAATGAGAGGGTGTATATAAATTATGCATCCCTCAGTACACTTATTAAAGGTTGCTAATAGGAAGTAATATACTTATGCAAATCATTATAAGGCTTTGCTTCAAATCCTATCCAAAATATGTATAACGGAATATCTACCCTGATTTCTTTCCTTTAAAGACCAGGAAGTCTTGCCCAGATGTGGGAACTTTTTGGGTTGAAAATGGCAATTCATATTTTCATATTGTGTTTATCTGTGAATCAGCTAAGGTTTTGGAGCAGACTGCTAGAAAGGCTTCACAGTCTGATGAAAATAACTGTGTGACAATTACCACAATGCAGATTCATTGGGATTCAGTGGAAGTAGACCTATTTTATTGCAATTCCTCTTGATGCATTGCCGAGATATTTTCTTTAAATGTACAGACTTCTTAGCAAATCCTGTTGCTATTTACTTCAAAGTTCAGAATGATCTAATGTTGGTTTGGCTATTTCATTTTCGAACATTGAACATGAAGATGATTATAAAGCAGATTTATATCAAAACTGTTTTTTCTTTTTCTTTTTTCCCCCCGAGTCTGTGAAATAGCATCTTTTATGGTAATATTCCCATTACAATTCAACATATTGCTGAGTTTAAAGCGGTTTCCTTCTTCTGTTTACCTCTGTTCATTGACTAGTTTATCCCTTCTGATTCTGCATGTTCTTTGGATCAGCAAAGAACGGTGGATTGTTTATTGGAATTGCAGCAGTTCTTATGGTAAACCTTAGCTGCTGTATATTTAGGCTTTTGATTTGGTATACAGTTTTCATTCTTATTACCATTGTTGGGAACACTGGGGCATGGCCACTAGGTAACTCGAGGGGATGGAAGACCACGAGTGTCGATGAAGCCCCCTCGCACTAGGCCCCGGTGTCCTTGGGCCCCCCCCTCCTGCCTGGAGGCACTCGCAGCAGCTCTGCGTTGTGATTATTGGGTGCAGCACACCGGGTAACGAACCAACTCAAGCTGTTGTTCAGCCTCTCGGCACTGGGTGCCGGCAACACCATTATCTTACCTTATATTAGCAGTTCTCTCTTTCCCTCTTTTTGAGAATTCACACCTTGTTAAAAGCCAGAATACACTCTTTGTCAGCACATTTCTAATCTTAAATGAGATAGGGCACACTCCCTAAATCAAATGACACGCTGTTGGAATTTGTATTCAATGGAAGCAGATTTAAATGTGTTATATACATTCCAATAGAGAGTGGCATTTCATCATTTGGCAATTGATTTTTACAGTCACTAATTTGATCTTTGCCTAAACGGGAACAGATATAAAGCTGCTAATCCTGGTGTTTTTTCATATTCCATCTCTGAAATCAAAAGTGAAGATTTGTTTTGAAGCCTGACAACATGCAACGGCACATCCAGATTTCATAAATTAACCTCATTGTTGTTTTCTTACAGAGCCACAGCTTAAAGGAATAGTAACAAAACTATATAGCAGGCAAGGCTACCACTTGCAGTTGCAAACAGATGGAACAATTGATGGGACAAAAGAGGAGGACAGTAGTTATAGTAAGTGGCATCCGAATGCATCAGATAACCTCGTGTGTTTGTGAATTATGGGGTATTGTTCTTTTCCATCTCAATCTGTTTGAAAATGAGTGCTCTGGGATGTCTGACTGAGGGAAACATTAACACTGCGCACATACTTGCCATTGAGTCTGAAGGAAATACATTACAAAAACACTGAAAACAAATATACTTGAGGAGGTAATGGTGATACATCCGAAAAACAATCCGAATGTTATCTCCATGGTAATCTAGAGAAGTTCGTCGCTGTCCTTTGGATTTTATTAGATTTTTTTTCAACAGAAAAAAAATTTGCTCGCCTACGCAGCGTGCCTGAAATAGACTAACATTATCTCTAGTCTTAAGCAGGGGTCTCACTCCAAGAGAGCTGAGTTATTTCACATAATGAGACTTCATCATCATTTTAAAGTTCACATTCCTTGTCTCCCCGTCCCTGGTGCTGATAATTCTGAGCCCAATTATGATTTCAGTAATGAAACAATTTTCCTTGGGCTTTTCTGTGAAACAGTTTTGAGGAGGTTTTTTAAGCCAGGAGACCAATGGAAAAGAGCAAACGAGGACTAAAAACAGTGATGTTGATACAAGTACCAAAAAAAAAAAAAATTCACACAATTGTTTTGTTTAGTTTAAACTAATTTTTTGTCTTGAAAAGAGTTGGAATGAACCAAGAGGGTGTTTCAGTGATAGCTAACGTGTATAATTTTGTTGAGATTGTAAACTGGAAACCAAAATGCAGTCTTCCTTTTCCACAAAGCAAATATCTTTTCAATTTATTTTATTTTCATTAAGCTCTCAAATGTCAAAGGAGGGAGGTCGGGTAAGAACAGAAATCCAGTAGTTTTATGACATTTCATTGATCATGTCACATTTCACCCGGATCCATGTAGGTTTCTACCCTTCTCTCTCTTTAACATTCATTGCTTTGCAGTGTTATTTTTCACTGATATGACAGAACCAATGAGGTTGCCATGGATCTGTCATGTGCAGTCATTACAGGTGCTGAGAGCAATGCACGCTGCAGGCCAGGTAAACCAAGGCCATCTTAGGTCTACGGTTCTGAGCTGCTTTCAAATCTGAATCCCATGCAACAGAGTTGGTGATACCCCTTTAGGATGCAGCCAATCATCCCAGCTCTCTCAAGCGAGATTGGGAATCCTCGAAATCTAGTTTAAACCTTCAACAAACACCTCATGGAAGATGTGTAGTCAGGTTGCTTAATGCACTCCTGGAAGGCACTCCGATACGATGGTGATCAGCATGATACAAGAACCCATGTGGAACAGAATAAAAGATGATCATTGTGCATCATAAAATGCTGCTGTTCTTTAAAACAATTGCTGGTGTTTTGGCATTACAAGTTAAAAGAAATAACATAGATTTGTTCAGAATGTTGGCAGAACGCTGCACTTGGTCTATTTTTAAATAAACGAGTTAAGAAGCTAACAGGCAAATGTAATAATTTCAGTTGTGTTATAAACTTTTAATGTAACATACTGAGTCCCCTGAATTGCAGATTATTTCTCTTGGGGGCAGTTCCACCCAAATACTTTATTTTGACTTATTTTAATGGAGTTCTGACATTCTAGGCAAGAGAGCCATGAGGGGACTTCTTACAGTCACACAGATGTGTCTGTTTCCAACATATTTGTGTTTGCATTATGCATTTAAACTTACCACATTGAGAGAGAGTACCAGGCTACGTGTAAATCATGTACGCTTCTTGGAGCTGAAAACCAGCCTTCATAAATAATGAATGTTCTCCGCAAAGGAGGATGTGATGGGTATATCCTAGAAATGGATCCAACTGGCCTGCACTTTCCCAACATGGAAGATATTTATCATGGAAAAGCATTTTACTTTCACCGATTGGAAGTGAATGTAGAGAACTGTAGAAAACCTATGGCATGTAATAATAATACCTCCTTTCCTCAGTAGATCTCAAAGTACTTTACAGTCTCCCCATTTTACAGATGGAGAAACTGAGTCATAGAGTGGTGACATGACTTGTATGAGGTCAGCCAGAAGCCCAGTGGTGGAGCCAGGAATAGAACCCTGCTCTCCTGGTCCAGTGCTCTACCCTCTAAGCCACACTGCCTATTTACCTTGGTCCTGAACCTGCTGTAATGACAAAGTTCCTATTAGCATCAGCAGGGCAGGATTAAACCCTTATACACTATTGGCCTGATCCTGCACATGTCACTCACATGAATAAGGCTTTGGAGAATCTGGCGCTAAAGAATTACTATTTCCTTTCTTCGACGAAGATGTACCTTATTTGGCTATACATCCCTGCTGGGCAAGCCCCTGAATTAAAAGTCCACGCAGCAGTGGCTGGGTTCCAACCTGTTGCTCTGACTGCAGTAAAATTCTGATCCCCACCCTCTTTCTTTCCCCGTTATTGTAGTTCCCACTTGCAGATCTGCTGAGTCTTACTCATTTGCAGGAAGTCTCCTTCATTTCGCATTAATTTTAAGGCTGTTTTGATTACTCTTCCTTGTATGGAGGAGTATTTGGCTGTGCCTTGCAGTGAGACATTGAAAATCCCATTTGTAGTAATTAAAAAAAAAATTCTTCTGCATTCAAATCATTCCAACATGGGACAGCCCTTCGTTTTTTGCCGACAGCTGTTATAAGTCTGTAGCCAGGAGCCCACGCGCTCTGTCGCACAGTGGAACAAAATTCTGAAGCAAGCACCCCCCAAGTCAGTGTTAATGATCATTTATTCTATCTCCATGAAATACCCTTCATTCCCGTTGCCCCTTACCCCCCCGCCATGCCCCCCGCCAGCACCCAGACATGAACACTGCTGGTGCTCAGAGTTGAAAATACTCATTCATGTAAAATTAACCCATGATGAAGTTAGAGGATGGGTTTTGTCCTATACTCTCCAGGTGGTCCACTCCATTTGTTGGGCCTTGTCTCCCATAAAGCATCCAGGCAGCCCAGCTCAAAATCTCCGTCCACTGTTTCTGCTGGGGAAGTGGAGATCATGGATTCAGCTACAGCAACTTATCTCGCAAGCTCCCTGGGCCTTGACTGCTGCAGCCTAGATGGCCACTCTACATTTCCAGCTCCCCCATTCCCTGGATTCCAGTTCTAGCTATCCTCTGCTGCCTGACTTCATAGATTACTAGATGAAATAGGCACTGAGATCCAGTTTGACTCCTTGTGTGGAAAGCTGGGCAGCAACTGGCAGCTGCAGGTAGGTTACAGTAGAGCAGGAAGCCCAAAAACAAAATGCCACGTGCTCAGATGCAAAGAACGGCGAATTCTGCACCCCCAGAACCTCAGCATACACAGTGTCCTGAGTGCGATGAATGGGACAGTTTGCACCTCTCAGGGCTAATCTTCCAGGCTCTCTGCAGGCTCAGAAGATGATATTCCATCAATTTTCACTTGGTTCACATTTTCACGATCATATCCACAGCCATAAAGGCTAGAAACGTATATAATTTTAAAAGAAATCTGAGATTTCAGAGCACAATTCTATGGTAAATGATGGATCGTAGAATACACAGGGCCTTGTCTTTAGCCAGTGAGAGAGTCTTCACAGTTTGGGGAAGAATTTCTGGGGACAGGAGTTTTCCTGGCTTTAATTTTGCCTCATGAAACTGGGGGTTGTTTGGGTGTAAATCAAGGCAGAATTTGTTCCCTAATCTAGGTATGGGGAGAGATTTGACGGCTTATCAGATAGATACAAAGGAAAACATCTTCTTCGGAAAGTGGACATGTTTGTGTGTTTCAGCCTAGGATGGCCTATAATTATCAATAATTTACACAGTCAGGCATACGGTTGCAGCCTAGTGCCTTCTCAATGTTACAGCTATTGTTTAGTGTCAGTTTATATTGAACAGCGGCCCCAGCAAATATCCTGTCTCCCTTAGGCATTACCTAGTTTTTTCGTTCTATCAGGTAGTATGTCCTATCCTACGCAGTGTAAACTCGCATGGAAATTCTAGTAGTGACATTTGGCATTATCTTGGGCTAACACAAACTGACAATAACAGAGCGTAATGGAAAAGAATTAATTCTGGGTTGGCTTTTTGAGGCTTTTCCCATAATGCCTGTGCAGCTAAGGGAGTACTGTAGTTTGTTACCGTGTGCGAATAATGTCTCCGGCACAGTATCTGTGGCATCATGAGTGTACATTTGAATAACAGAGAGTTTCCATGGTTCTATCGATTGGTGTTAAATATACAAGAGACTCTTGCACATCTTTCCATGCATTCATGCTGATTACTCACCGGGGTATGTAAACGAGATGTACAGTCTGCAAGGGCTTCATCGGAAGGGAAGGCCAATTTCAGGAGTAAATTATGTATAACATGGGAGTCAGGATAATGTGCTGACCTACTAGTTCACACAGCATACCCCAAGGAGGGGCAGCTGGCGGCCAAGTTGCTCCTCTTGCCTCATGAGAGCCAATGTGCGTGCTGCCAGGGCATGCCAGTTTCTGGTGAGCATGTATGCTCTGTGACTCAGTGAAGCAGCAGACTGTGCCTTAGAGTGAGGCGCCCAAACCCGCCCTGCGATGGCAGGCTTCCTCTGGCAAAATACACACAGCATGGCACTCAGCCCTCTCTCCCTTTGGCAAGCACAGCAGGATGACTTACTCTGAAAACCATCCCTCGCTTTTTAAATCTGGGAACTAGCTCATCCTAGGCAGGTTTGTCCCGCACCAGAAGAAATGTCCTTAGCAGATCCATTGACAGGCTCCTACCAGCATTTACCATGGAGACTGTACACACAGCTTCCTGGTGAAAATCCCGACTCAGACTGCAGGCTGACGGCAGTAGGAAGAACAGCGCCAGTGGAAGAGCGAGTTTCAAAATGGGGTTTGTCCCATTTTGATTGGCAGAGCAGAAGTGAGGAGAGATACTGGAGAAGGAGAACCACTGGCTCTTCAGCTCTTCTCTTTGAGTTTCAGCCACGACTATCTAAACTTCCTGTGTCCCAGCAGCACCAGCTGACCGCTGTACGGTTGTGTGGACACGCTCTGCCAGCAAAACATACAGTAACATTGCGGTTTGCACTTACCAAAACACCTTCGTAAGATGTTCGCCAAATGCTTTAGGGACTTGAAAGCCTAAACCAGCAATACTCAGACTGACGATCCCAAGCTACAAGTGGATCTTTAATGGGTCTTCTGCAGCTCGTTGCAGCAGATGATATTAAAACACTGTGTGATTTAATTATTAACCCATCTAAGTTATTAACCAATCAGGATGCTTTTACCGTGTTATCTACCAATTGTAGTTGATAAAATACTCGGTCAGTCATTTTGCGGTGAGAATTATTTTTATATATAAATAATTCTCACCGCAAAATGACTGACCGAGTATTTTATCAACTACAATTGGTAGATAACACAGCAAAAGCATCCTGATTGGTTAATAATTAAATTACACAGTGTGTATATATATATATATATATATATATATATATATATATATATATATATATATATATATATATATATATATATATATATAAAAAAACCAAAGTATTTCCTGTCATACTCTTTCTATGTGAATAGATCCTACTACGGTACATGGAGCAATGAACTCACACTATTCTGGCTCTTTTGGGTTATGTTGATCGCTAATTTGGCTCCAGGACTACCGAGATCTGAGTATCACTGGCCTAAACTATGCTGCCTCTACTTGAATAAGAATTGGGGGTCTCCAATGTGGTGAGGTCTTCTGAAAATCTGGCTGCAAGTCAGGAATCTTCACAACTCCCTTATAAAGTGACTATTGCAGCTATGCAGGAAACGATTTCTGTTTTTTTTCCCTACAAACAAATTTTTAAAATGCCAGTGAAAATTTGTGCTGCTTTGTGGAGGCCTAAAACTAAAAGCTTTGTGTTTGCTGAAAACGAAAAGGTTTCTTAAAAAGTGAAAAAAAAAATTCTGAAAATCCAAATATTTTTGTCGAAAAAGAATTTGGTCATTAAAAATTGTGTTTTTGACAGAAATCCCATTTTTCTGTGAAAAATCTTTTCATCCTAAAAAGTTCCACTCGCACCAGTATTTATGCACAATGTACAGATCGGGAAAGCAAGGCATGGAACTCTTAAATTAATGTTTCAAGGTCAAACAGAGAGCCCGTGACAAAGGCAGGAAGAGAACCGAAAAGTCTTGGGACCAGATTCTCACTGGTATAAATGGGAGACATTCATTTAAAATCAATGGTGCTCTGCCCATTTACACCAGTAAAGAATTTGGCCTTTGGTTTCCAGTCCCTTTTTTAAATCCAAAACACTCTCTCCTTTAAGGACATTTTAAAACTTGCTCTTTTCCCCAAGTTTTATTGATGCACTGCCAGAATTTACAGTCTGTATTAAACACTGGTAGGCTGCAAATTTTCTTGTAACTAAACGTGTCCATTTGGGGGTTGTCAGGCTGAAAGGGAATTTAAAACTGGTCATATTTTTTTGCTTATACCTTTGTAAATAAATCAATAATTTATTTCAAATTGGTGGTTTGGTTTTAAATTACCCTCGGACAACGATCATAAATACCAAAATTCAGCCTGGAGCAGATTGGAGTTTTACAGCCATGTGTTTATTTATTGTAAATAAAATTCAATATGGCATTCTGTAGTTCTAACCCTGCATTTATGCCACAGTCTAAAGGAGACTCTATAGATTATGGTATCAGCTCCTGTTGTTTTTCATAACCCTTCTTTACGCCATTTCTTTTTAATCCTACAGCGGGAATTGACGATACAAAATACTTGGTTCAAACAGTGGTAAAATTCCTCTGCCAAACAACAATAGCAAAAATTTGAGCCAAGGCTGAGCTCTGCTTATTTCTTTAATTTGCCAGTCTACGTACCAACTTCAACGTTATTAAAATATAGGCATCTCTGCCTGTAAATATTGAAAATATTATTGATTATTCTGAGGAGAAATGCTAGCAGAGAATTAAAAGCAGTTTAATTTTGAAAGTACAATGTTTAGGCCTGATCCTGCAGAACACTTTTATTACCAAGGGCCGCGTTACAGTTGTGAGGAGAGCAATTGAGGGCAATATGTTGTTCAGTTACTGAAGCTAATGGAATGACTACTATCATGGGAAGCTGTGTGGCCTAGTGGATAGAGCACTGTCTTGACACTCAGGGGATCTTCAGTTCTATTCATAGGCTGTGTCTCTGGCCTTCTAGGTGACCTTGAGCAGGTCACGTCACCGCTCAGTGCCTCAGTTTCTCCATCTGCAAAATGGGGATAACGATACTGATTTCCTTTGTAATGTGCTTTGAGATCAGCTGCTGGCAAGCACTAGATAAGAGCTAAGTATTAGAATTAAGTGTTTGCAGGACCAGAGCCACTGTGAATAGTTATAATGATTATACATTACTCATCTATCTCAGATAATTATTTGAAAAGATTAACTTTGCTATTTGTGTCCGTTTCTCTCCTAGCTTTGTTTAACCTCATACCCGTGGGCTTACGAGTGGTGGCTATTCAAGGGGTTCAAACGAAATTGTATTTGGCAATGAACAGTGAAGGATACCTATACACATCCGTAAGTAACCACTTCCATATTTTTTCTGATTTGAAGTTCAGTGACCCTGATTCTAATCCGTATCAACGGGAACATTCGCGTGATTTGAAATGTAATATGCAGGTGATGTCTTGGATTTAGTGCATTACACATTTCTGCAATGAATGCAAAGCAGTGTATGGAATAAAATCTCTGTGTCTTTTATAAGAAAAAAGTGACCACCCCACCCTCACCCCCCCACATTGTAAGAAAATACAGCTGTGGAGATCACTTTAAACTATTGCTTTGTGCGTGTGAGAAAACCAAACATTTCCTTTATGTTTGCTGAGAGATGTCACTTTACCCCTTGTCTGATGTACGGTGAGAGTCTGAACAAGTCCTTTAAGGGTGGACATCACGACTAGAGACAGGCCTGAAACATATTGGTGGTCCTAATGGCTCATGCCATTGTGAAATTATTTCATGTCAGTATTGTATT
Source organism: Lepidochelys olivacea (assembly GCF_965140295.1). NCBI lineage: Eukaryota > Metazoa > Chordata > Testudines > Cheloniidae > Lepidochelys > Lepidochelys olivacea. The sequence goes on from NC_140419.1 coordinate 97,121,480, forward strand.
CTCCGATCGGTTGTTACACCAATGACCCCATCTGTTAGATTATTGGAAGCAATATTTTCTTATATTTGAATCCCAAGTGGGCCACTCCTTCTTGCTGGTAGTATTATTATGCCATAAATGCACGTTTTAAAATACAAAGTCATAGATGTGTAACAGCCATTTAACACTGCTGTACTTTTCCACTGAGAATTTCCACACTCGTTCTTAATGTGTCTGCTTTCATTTCTGATTTTTATTTTAAATGCTTGGCACTTTCTTTTCTTGAAAGAAAAGAAAAGGGTTTAATCATGTCCCCATCCATATAGTCCTAGAGTGGATGGGAGGAATTCAGGGGTCTCCTTGCTTGACCTGGAAAAAGGCTGCCCAGAATTGCAGTTCCTGCATATTACTTTAAGTGGTTTTCTACTCCCCAGTTGTTTTCAGTGTTCCCTTCAGCAAGGGACAGACAGACTGACTACATGGGAAGCTGTGAAAATGACTCTATACTTTGGGCCAGGTTCTCAGCGGGTGAAAAAGGGCACAGCTCAACTGAGTTCGAGAGACCTGCTCTGATTTATACCAGCTGAGGACCTGCCTCAAAGCACTGTTGAATTCCCAAAGCAAACAGATTGGGGGGAAAATAGAAGTCCATGTTTTCTGTTCCCTACTTTCTTCTCATTATAGTTACTTGTAACTGTATAGATACACCGTGTTTAGAGGGAAATGACATTAGCGTTCATGGTGTCATTTAATATTGAAAGAGAAGATGATGGCCTAGGCCATGATCATCTCTTTCTAGCTCTACTGGGACTGAAACAACCTCAGACAGGCGCTCACAACTTGCAGAAATATGCTTTAAACTGTATTGCCCAGGTTTACAGACTGGTTTGGAAAGCAATAGTCCATAGACTAAACAAACAGCCTGTTAACTTGCTCTACCAGTTCATCATACCTGGCACTGCCCTCTGTGGAGAATTGTTAGTAATAATTTATTCAGCATGCTTGGCACTGTATAGTACCTTTCAGCTGCAATGTACAAAGCACTTTACAAACATTGGGCCTAATCCAAAGCCCATTAAATGGAAGTCAATGGAAAGACTACCATTTACTTCAATGGGTGTTGGATCAGGCCAATTAATTTTTACCCCACTGAGAGGTAGGTAAACATCATAAATGTTTTATAAAGGGATAAAGTAAGACCCAGCAAGGTAAAGTGCTTTTCCCAAGGTCACACAGGGGCACTCTGACATTTGGGTATAGAAACTAGGAGTCCTGAGTCTCCGAGGACAATACCTTGCACTAACCACTATCAAAACTGACTCAAACTTTGGTTTCTTTTCAGCTGTTGGCTGAAATTCTCTTCATGTTGTATTTCAATTCTGTGTGGTGTATTCTGTACTGATGAGTTCTGTGGCAATCAAGCTGACCTGGTTTTCTCTGAATATCTTGCATTTCAAGAAAATATTTTTCTACCATTAACCAGTTATTGTCAGGGTTAATGAGAAGTTTATTTCTTGTTCCAGTTTGATGGTTTGTTTAGCTCCATCTCTGGTCTGTTACGTAGCAGTTACTGGGTCTAGCTTTCAGTCTGATGTGGTTTTAGGACTATGATCTCTAATTGACACAGGAGAATTGTTTCCTTCTGAGCCACTGATTTGAAATCATGACTGAGGTGGATTTGCGCCATGAGGAAATCTACCGTGTATGATAAGTCTGGAGATAGCAGATATCCATGGTTGAGTGTCAGACTTTTCAAGATCGTTTGTCACGTCTGTAAGTTACAGCAAAAAAGACGCCTCTAATGTAATTATAAAAGCTCCTCAGGGACAAGAGATTGACTCAGCTGAGAAGAATGATAGTTGGTTAAAATATATAGAGAGAAGCACGCACACATGCTATAGGCAGGCTAGTGAGACTGAAAATGATAAATACAAAAGGAAACCTTCACAGTATTTTACATGGTGCATTTCTGATATCACTGTTCATCCGGTTAGTCTACCACATCTGTTAGTTCACACTGGAGAGAGAAATTTTTTTCCATAAAAAGTGCTGGGTTTCAAGCCCCTGTTCTCTCTCTGGTTTCCCATTGAAGTCAATGGCAGTGGTGTGAGTGCATCTCCAAGGGTGATCATGCCCTTAAGATTTTATTCTGAGGGACCTCATCAAGAGGCATTTGAAGCTGTAACGGCCTCCCTCCGAGCTGATACATGTGGAAGATCAAAGCAGTGGGCTTGATTCACCTTGTGTTACGCCAATTTTCTGCTGGAATCATTTTGATTTCAGTGGCCTTACACCAGGGTCATCCTGGTCGAACAGCCTGGTGAATCTAGCCCAGCCTTCTTTGTGCAGTAGCAGTTCTCTGTTTAATTTTATTTTAATTTTAATTTATTTTATTTTTTTTACCGTGGCTGACCACAGCATGTGCCAAACACCAGTTCTTCGAGCCTCTTTGCCCTGTGGATTTCTTGCATGCTTTTGTCTTCTTGAATGAAAGGGTAAAAAATCCTTTCAGGTATGCATTTGTAAGAAGTTGAGTTGTGGGGTGTTCCTCTGCCCCCTGAAAGTGACTGGGGCTGAACTGAGATGGTTCCCAGTGGCACAAAGCACAGTTGAGTGAGGCTCATAAAAGGAGAGGCGTGTATTTTCTCAGCTCAAAGACTGCAACATAGTGCAGGAGCTCTGAAAACGTTATTCCCCCATCCACTACCAAAGCACTCCAAATTCAAAGTGAGAATCCAGCAGCCAAGGATTTTCACTGAGCCATGACACCGGTGTTTTAAAAGTCATTTCAGGGAGGACAGTAAAATGCAGGTTTCCTTCTCATTCCAAGTAGCAGAATCGTCAGCCAAAATCCTAGTCTGGGCTTTTTCATGTTCCCATGATTTGTGGGGGAGTGTTGCATTGTTGACAATATCGAGAAACCTGCAGTCTGCCTCTCCATTGTTTTAAGTTAGGTTGCAGTACGTCATGAGCTTGGAGCTTGTGAATTTAAGTATCATGTGACTATTGTTTGCTAGAGTCTTTATTTCACAAATACTATAACGTATGTTGCAGTTTTGTGAACAACCGTGTCTTTTCATCAGAATGTCTGTGTGAACCCGTTCATTTCCGTATGTAACCCAAGTAAGTGTTTCTTGCTTGTAGGAGCCCATTTTTCAGTGCCAGCCATGGGTTTGGTGCAGGGCTCTGCCAGAATTCCCGAGGGAGGCTCAAGCTGCTTCACAATGTGCACGATCCTGCCTTTTAAACAATTCCAGCCATGAAGATCTAGGAGGGATCATGCCCGTGTGTGGGCAGCTCATTAAGTGTGAGTGTTTTCCATAAAAGGGTTTGAGGCAACCTAGGCTGTGCACATCATGGGCCCCTTATCATCTCCTGTGAGATATTTAGTGCCCTCAACCCTGATTGTGTCTCCTGGGAATGGAAGGCTCGGCACCTTGCCGGATGGCTGTAGGACGATTGGTAGGTGATGGGTTATTATAGCATTCTTCATGTTTGTTTTGTTAGGTGTACCGGGATGTACGATGTGCTTGAGGTAACATCACTGCTGTAAGGTGTTTTTCTTCAGCATTTCCTGACTATTTGACTAGAACAGCACATCCTTAATGCAGAGTGAACATGGGTTTCTTTTAATGCATTTAATAGAAACATTTTGAAATAATACATAATGCACCATTTTACATATAATTTACCTGTACATAGCATCTATCTCCCATATCCAACATATTTTACTTAGATCATCATACACATAGGTACAGTAACTACACTACAAGTAAATATGATCTAATGCATTCATGTTGATTATGACCAACAGAAATTAAATGTGATTATAGTCTTGGAGTGATTTTTTAATTTGGTTTTAGTATACTGGAGAAAAGACACATTTGCAAATAACGAATTTCTTGCAAAGAGCATTTTTCCACCTCAGGGAAATAGCCTGAACCTAGAGATAGGAGAAACAATAAAAATCTTCATCTCATTAAATTTGCATGTCAATATAAATCATGTTCCACCAATAATCTTCAAGTACAGATTAGGCTGTGACACCGTAACTTCTCCTAAAAGATAGCTTCTTCGAGACTGCTGCAGTGAATTTTCCTTTTCATAATACCTAATTCTTAGCTGGAGAGATGTGCGACTTCCTTACTGTTATTACTGCTGCTATAGATTCAAACGGGCTGGCAGCACAGCTCACCAGTCAGCTTTCTAGTGCCAACCACAATTGAGTTTCTTTGGAATTAATTGTCTGGTGCAGGACTTGCACTTGACTAGATTCTTACCGCAGGGACAGAGGTGCACCACTTTGCTGCCAGGTGCACAGGCCCAGCCCCTTCGTGTCAGTCCAGTGGTGAAAGGGAGCCATAATGGAAGTGGAAATGGCCGTTGGGGAATTAGCCCAACATAAGGAGGCTCCTAAGCTGGAACAAAACCAGCCCAGACAGACAAATGCTTTCCAGCAGCTCAAGATGCCCCGAGGCTGCTCTAACTTATGCCAGGGGCCAGGCGACGCAAGTGGAAAGCACAAAAGTGCTTTAAAGTTGCCTTTGTCCCCTCCCCCTTCACACACCTTGTTGCTGCATTGCTCAGGAGGAATGGGACATTTGGCCCAGAGCTTGCCATAAATTGTGTGGTCCCCCCCTCCGTGAGGTAGGATGCTCCCTGGAGTGGAGTTACTGCCTGGAGAGGAGTGGAGCATTCCCCAGCAGCATGCCTCCTTACTGAGGGGTGCTGTGAATGGATGCTAGGAGGTGGGGGAGGGGAGAGGGGTGGGAGGCTTCTACTCACCAGCTACTTGCCTCTGGTGGATTCGAGGAGTCTGTAGATGTGGAGAGACAGATGCCCTGCCATTTCCATGGAGAGGAGGGGGAGGGAGGGTAGACCCTGCTCTCCACTGGAAGAATCATGAGGAATCTCTGTAAGCTGAAACTCCTGGAGCTTCACTGCTTTCCTGAGCCAGCTCTCAAATCCAGCGAGGTGCAGCTGAGCACCCTCTCTCATACTGCAGCCACTGGGAGATACACATCCTGAGAGCCTTGGAAGATCTGGCTCTTTGACTCGAAGCCAGTGTTACTGGGCATGATGAGAAAATGGCTGTGTAATAAACTCTTGGCTACAGAGTGGGTCCTGCTGAAGTCAAGCACCTTACAGCTGCTTCAATCACAGAATGTGTGAATACCATCCTCTTAAAGTGACATCTGTTCACAGAAATCAAGGGAATGTTCATGAGTTATAGAAAGTAAGATTGGCTCAATACTGTGTTACTGGAGCAAAATTTGGAAAAGAATCCACCAGAAAGAGATTGTTGGGTGATACATTTAAAACAACTTGCAACTTTGATTCAGTAACTAAATTCTTTAAAGTAAATAAGTAAGAGAGAGAGACACACATTTGGAGTAGCGTAGAGAAAAAAATCACTAGAAGGAGAAAGGATCAGACCAAGGGAAAAGATCAGATTTTCCAGTAAAAATTTTACTAAGACACACACTTTTTCTTTTGCACTTTCACTAATCAATTTAGGATTAATGCAAGAATCCAAAATTTAGAACAGGTCAGTGAGTTTGCTATACCTGTGGCTATAATGCTAGCATGATAGCTTTTTTTCTAGCAAAACAGATGGTTTACCTAAGTAAACATATGGGACTTTGAATTGTGTATGCTCTGTGGAGGCTACAGTGTGACACTGATGCTTTCCTTGAGAGTCCCCTGCCTTCTCATTTCTGCAATTTTATCTAAAGTGGCAGTGAAAGTCGAGCTATACAGTTCTTCTGCCTCGTCTCAATCCAGTGGGCAACTACAAACCAGGCTCAATAATTGGTGCAGTGCAGGGCTGTTAATCTTAAAAATCAGGGAGAAACAGAGTTGCAGGTGAACAGCAATAAACCAGCTGTGCTTTAGAAGGCTGGTTCTCCTCTCACTGACTCTGGTGTAACTCCATTGACTCCAGGGGAGATATGCCTGAGTAATACCAAAGTGTGAGCCAATTCAGGCCCTATGGCTTCACTCCCAAAGTAAAGACAGTTGGCACTTCTAACTGTGCAAAACTTCACTAGAATTGCTGTCACCAGTCAGTGTGAACCCAGGTACTACGGAAAGTAGTGATGGGTGAACTTCAAAAGTGTTGTGAGTTTGGTTTGCATCAGCTCCCTAAAGTAGGTAAAGTTTATCCACACCATATCTGAGCTATCTAATGAGTCTTCCAAATTGGGCTAGCAATCTCAAAAGAACAACAACAACAAAACCCAGGCTTCTTTTAAGCTTTCTAGTACTTACACTCTCAAGTGAGGTTGGAAAAGCCTACCATATTTCAGCACTTATATTTCTTGTCCCAGATGGAGTCAGTAAATACAGAGGCAAATCAAAATTAAAAACACTTTTTCTTAAATGTTCATTCTGTTGACTTACTAGAAAGGTTTTAAAGGTTTTAGTTCTGGTTCAGTTCAAGTTTGGGGCAAAGGTTCACATCAGTTCTTATTCATTCAGACCAGTATGTCCAAACCTAGTGAAGACTACCCTCCTGTCCTAGAGGAGCATCTGCTGCCATCCGAGCCATATTGACACTAACAGAAGGCACACGAAGCTCAAAGTAAATAAGTGAATGATCAGAAAAAGGACAGAACCAAAGTAATTCCAGTAAGTGAAACAGACAAATTTCCAATGGAAGAGATTTTGCCTTCAAATGTGTAACTCTAGTGGTGTGCCAAACATTGCTGAGGATAGTAATCGAATCTAACCCTTTCTTGTGTATATCCCACCACATAATATTTGAGTTTAAGGGCTGGATCCTGCAAAGCTCACTCACGAAGTAATCCTTACCTAAGGAAGTAGTCCCATTGGCTATTCGCTATAGCAAAACATTTTTACATAAGGAAGGAGATTTGGACAGAAATCGTCAACAACCATTAATTTACAATGTAATGTCTCCACGTGTCTTAATAAATTAGAAAATTTACCAAGCATTTGGGAGACCAGTGAAGCTCAATGAATAGAAGAAAGTGAGGTAATATTCTGAAAGGGAGGGAACTGCAAGTCCAAAACCAAAGTGACTAAAATAAATCCCAACCCTGATGAAGAACAGGGTGGCGCTGCACTCTGGCAAACGCATCTGATCTGATTTTCCCAACCACCATGCATTAATACATCACACATCTCTGTTAAAATAGACATTTAAAGAGTGATATGTGAGCGACAGAGGAGAAGTAGGTGCTTCATCTTTTGTGCACACATGGAAATTTCCACTGGGAAAGGTTTCTGTATGCTGTTCCAGTCACTTAACACCTGTTGGCACAGCTCAATACAAGATGGAACAGATGATTTAGCAGAAGGAGTTACCATATTGTAAGAGCCCATTCAAGGTGAAGTGGGCATTTAATACCTCCGCAGTTGTAGGAAAAAGGAAGGTTTGTGACACTCTGAGTACCCTTCCCAGACCTGAAGAAGAGCTCTGTGTGAGCTCGAAAGCTTGTCTCTCTCACTAACGAAGTTGGTCCTATAAAAGATATGACCTCACCCACCTTGTCTCTCTGATATCATGGGATCAATACGACTACAACAACACTGCAAAGAAAACACTCATTTACTTGCATGTAGCGTACTGTTGGTGGCAGAAGGCAAAACAATACTGAAAGCAATTGCAGGCTCTTCCCGTATTAAAACATGCGGCTAGCAGAGTTAGGCAATCTGCTTAGAAAAATAAGAGGCAGACGTTTCCGAAACCACGTAACAAAAGCAGCATTTACTAGTTCAAATGCAACATTCGTGGAGCTCTAAAGCTTTGTCATGACAACCAAGTATCATGATGAAAATCATGTTTTGTTCTAGTACATTAATGAGTGAACCACATTGCTAATCCATTTTGGGGTTGCGAAGTCTATGATTTGGGGGGAGGGATAGCTCAGTGGTTTGAGCATTGGCCTGCTAAACCCAGGGTTGTGAGTTCAGTCCTTGAGGGGGCCATTTAGGGATCTGGGGCAAAAATTGGGGATTGGTCCTGCTTTGAGCAGGGGGTTGGACTAGATGATCTCCTGAGGTCCCTTCCAACCCTGATATTCTATGATTCTATGATTTAGACTGAAGCAGCCAGTTCCTATGAAAATACACTAAAATGGGTCATATTATTACACATGAATGTGTGTACATGAATTTGCTTTGTATATTTCCTTGCATATTCACAACTGATGATATTAATATCATCTTTCATCAAATTTAGTTGTATGAAACGGGTTATGCAAACAAGTTTTAAAGAGTTTCATTTCCTCACATGCACACCCACCCCTTAGGATGAGGTTCAAATGCGGTTTATCTGATATCAGTTCATGAAAAGTTTCTGTTTGAGTTTTATCTTTTGGGACATTGTAAAGAATCAATTGTCATTTTTTTTTAAAAAGGAGAGTTTACATAATAGTGTCAAACATTGGGCCAGGGTGTAGTGGTCCACAAAAGGTTAAGAGACTACTGTTGCTATCGGCTGATGGCGTTGCTCCTTTACCTTAAGCAGCAGAGGTCTCCATTTTTAGTGCCGAGGGCATTGGATTTGGTAGCTTCTAATGGATTGTTGCAATAGCTTTCTCATACGTGTTCATCTTAAATTCTGGGTTGGCACCATTTTGAACAGTGAATTCCCCTTCATTAAAAATGGCAGTCATTCCTGTTAATTGATTATTATTGCCGAGCAATGTGGTTGTTTGACAGAGGGCCAGGAGAAAGAGGTACTACAGCAAGATGGGCAGCTATTGAATCTGTCATTTGTTCCGCTGGACAGCACCCATGTCTAATGCAAGTGTTTGTTTACATTTAAGCCACTTTCTACAATATAGGTTTGTGTTAGCTGATGTATACTTGGCATACATCGTTTCATGAATTTGAGAATCCTAGTTTCTGCAATATCTGCCATCTTTTTTGTTGCTGTTATTCATTATTTGTGTATTGTCTCGTGATCAGAATTGAGATTGGGGTCGCATTGTGCAAGATGCTATGCAAACATGTAGTACCAGACAGCCTAGTACGAAGAGTAGTCTCTGCTCTAGATAGTTTACAATCTAAATAGACAAGCAAGAGAGATGTTGAGGCAAAGGTGTATTGTCATCACCTTTCTACAGGTGAGGAACTAAGACACAGAGTTGTAGATCATTTGTACAGCAATAAGCAATTGTCAGTGTCTGTAGGTAAGCATTTGTGTCTTATATGTAACCCTTCTGCCAGGCCAAGTTGATAGCAGCAAGGGCCGGGTTCAGTACACAGGGGTTCCCTCTCATCAAAGCAAATGCAAAACTGGCTCGAGCCCCCACCCAGTGACCTGGGAAAATCTTACACACCCCCTGGGCGCCTCAAAGAGGCAATACTTCCCCTCTCGCAAGCACAGAGTCTTGGTGTAGCAGAGAATCTTTAATAACATGAGGTAAACAACATCAGCATTAAATTGGGGAAACACCACAACTAGTGTTCATTAACCAAACCATGAGCAAAGACCCACCCCTGCAAATTGGGCCACATCCTTTCCCTTGGGTTCTTGAGTCCCAGAACCCAAACGTCTCTTGAGTCCAGCAATCCACAAATCACCCAAAGTTCAAAAAGTCCAGCCCCAGAGTTCAAAAGTTCATCTGCAGAGTGTTACTCCCCAGTCTGGCTAAAATGTGCCTGTGTGTGGGGGAAAGAGGTAAGGGGCACCTTATGTGTCCTGAAGTTGACTGCCCCCCAGGGCTCTGCTCCGCTGTCTCACGACCAGCTCCGCTCTGCACAGCTCGCCGTCGCACGAACACTTCACTCCGCCGTCTCACGAACAGCTCTGCTCAGCTCGCCGTCTCACAAACACTCCGCTGTCTCACGAACGGCTCCGCTCTGCACAGCTCACCTCGCCGTCTCACGAACACTCCGCCAGCCTATCCACGAACAGCACCACTGCACTCTAGTTCTTCCGGCTCTCCACTACTTGACACAGTGCTCAGTGATTCCAGCTCTCAGTGATTTCAGCTCATAGTAGTGGGAGCCTTAGTGCTGGTGCACCATAAGGCCAAAGTGAATTCAGCACAGTACCTGCAGCAAGACTCTTAATAGACCCAAAATTAGCTCTGACATTCCACAGTGGAGAGAGACAGACGTACAATTGGTGCTTCAGGCCCTCACAAAGGGGCCCACACCACCAGGTACAAATACCTGTCTCAAGCCTCTCTCAATTCACAGAGTTTTGGAACCCATGACCCTTGCCTAGCGAGTGCTACTTAGTTGATGGTGAGTCCCTCCATCATAACAAAAGGCCAAGTACAGTTCCAAGCACAGTTCCCATAATCAGGGTAATAACAATTTATTCTTCCCGCCCCAATAACAGAGACACTGGGGATCCCACAACAGCCAAAGTGACCATTTGGGCAGTTATGGCCTCATTCTAGGCGAGGTGGGTGTGCCTATGCAAATGAGATCAGTCCCTGAAGTTCTTTTCCACAACTTGCCGCACCTCACCACCAGATGTCAGGGTGGAGCTCATCCTGACTCTGCTTACATCTAGATGCACTTTTATTTGCTTAAATAATTGTGCAATCTCTTGAATTAATGCACAGGTTTCATTTTGAAATATACAGTAGCTAACAATGCTAATGCTTTCCCATGAAGTAGTTCAGTGCAGTTATGTATGATATGTATTTCATGAGAAGTTCGTTCTTCGAGAGATTTGTGGTTTTTAACAATTGCTCTTTTGGAGGACTTCTAGTTGTTCAGCTGTAGGGAAAGCTCTGGTATTCAAGGCTATGGGTTACATTAGCAACATGCTGTCTGTGCAATGCAATTAGAGGAGCAAGAATGCTGTGATAAACTCTACCACTTAGCACAGTTTACTGTTCCCTATCACCTTTCTCTAGAAGACAATGACTTTTGGTTGTAATGGACAAGCAAAGACTGGATACATACTATGTGTTAAAAGAAAAGGAGTACTTGTGGCACCTTAGAGACTAACCAATTTATTTGAGCATAAGCTTTCGTGAGCTACAGCTCACTTCATCGGATCTGATGAAGTGAGCTGTAGCTCACGAAAGCTTATGCTCAAATAAATTGGTTAGTCTCTAAGGTGCCACAAGTACTCCTTTTCTTTTTGCAAATACAGACTAACATAGCTGTTACTCTGAAACCTGATACTATGTGTTGCCACTTCCCTTGTGTGTGATGGTGTTAAATCCTACCCACCTTCCATGTTTTAGAAGGCCTAGAATAGAATTCAGTGGGGAAAATTAGGTTAAATGTTCTGATTTCAGTGGGATGTAAATCTGAAAAGATTTTGGCCTGGTGCCTAAAAAGAATAGTCAGACAATGGGAGAAGGCACCAATGGAGTTTGTAGATAGTTATTTAAAAGTGCACTTAGTACATATCTACCAGGGGTGGTTTAGGAATAATTAAATTTAGGAATAATTAAATTAATGCTTCAGGAACTAGACCCTCTTCAAGTCCCTTCTGACCCAAACCATTTTATGACTCTGGTTATTCCTCTGAATGCAATCAGATCCATTCAGTTGATTCCATTTTAGTGTAGGAAGATTATCCAATGTAGGATGCTGAATCTGTTATCTCATTTGTACAGAAGTAGACTAAGATTTTCAAACCTGGATGCTTAACATTAGGCTACTAATAAATCCATGTGTAAGTAACCAAAATCAGAGACCTGATTATCAAATATGCTGAGCATGCAGCAGCTTTACTGGGTTCTCAGCATTTTTGAAACTCAGGCCAACTATTTAAATGGATTTGTGCACTTAAATATGGATTTAGGAGCCTCATTTTATGTATCCAGTTTTAAAAATCTTGGCTTTAAATTATACCTAAGCCTTCTCTGTATTAAATAATTTCAATATAAACTAAACTGAGGGACTGGGACCTTGCTCCATTTGTAGCCATGTTGATACTTCCAAAAATTTGTTCTTGAGATGGAGATTTTTGCAGCTATAACTCAGAAGACCTGAAAGTATTCTATGCAAATTGTTGATTTCTAGCACATTAGTTAATTACTTCACAAATTTGCATTCCTAGTCAAACTGAGAAGCAAGCTAAGACTGATATTTCTTTGCTGAGAGTTACTAGTAGTGTGTGTCTCATTTAATGAGTTTAGTGTGCCTATAAGAAAAGTCCCAGAACCCTGAGCAATAATTTTGAAGAGCTTGCAGAACTCAGTGCTAACTCATAGATGAACCTGCCCTATGATCCTACATCATCCCCTGAGCCTGACTGAAGACAGAAATAAAAGAATAGGAAGGAAACACAAGCTAATGCTTGATGAATTGCTGAACAGAAGAACCTTGCAATGTGATTTGAAGCTTGGAAAACTCTAGCTCAGGGGGAATCCATTTCAAAGGGGGAAAGCAGAGCTTTAGGTCCCAAGAGCAGACACACCCCTGTAGACCTCAGCTGTTACGGTAGGATGTAGGGAAGGAAAGCTCTCTTCTGTAAGTACATTTCTGGACCAGACAAGGCTATAAAGACTGCCACTAATGCTTTGAACTACGCCCAACACTAAAGCCCTGATCCTGCAACTTTCTGCACATGGGCAGACTCCCCCTGAAGTTAATGGAGCTCTAGACAAGGGCACGGGTCCACTGCACAGTGTCAGTTGCAGGATCAGGGCCTGAATCTTAGTGGGCTTCTGCAGCATTCGGTAGGAGGTCTGACACACTTCAACACTTTTCTCAGTAGTCTGTGACTATCCTGCCCTGGCTGACACAGATTGGCACAGGACAGGACAGTCACACAGAGCCATCTGGATTGCTTGGGCCCATTCAAATCAAATGCATTTTAATATAGCCAAATGAAGAATCCAGGCCAGGCCTGCAAAATGAGGGATTGTGTCATGGAATGCAGTGAGTCTGAGCAGGATTTAAAGGTCAGTGGAGAAGCAATTCAACATGAGCTCCCAGTACGATACTGTGACAAAAAAGGCTAATGTGAGCCTTGGATGTGTTAACATGGGTAGTGAGTAGGAGCACAGAGGTGATGTTACCTCTGTGTACAGCATTGCTGAGACCTATACAGGAATACAGTGTCCAGTTCGGGTGATCATATTCCATAAAATATGTTGAAAAATTGGAAAGGGCAGAGAAAAGAGCTATAAAAAATTATTCAGGGGCTGGAGAAAAGGCCTTACAGGGGGAGACTTAGAGCTCATTCTGTTTAATGTCTCAAAATAGAAGATTAAGAGGTGACTTGATTACAGTGTATAAATTCCTTCATGGGGAGAAAATACTGAGTACTAAAGGGCTCTTTAATCTGGTGGAAAAGGCATAACAAGAACGAATGCCTGAAAGCTAAAGCCAGACAAATTCGTATTAGAAATTAGGCATGAGTTTTTAACAGCGATTAGCCATTGGAACAAACTACCAAGGGGGGAAATGGTGGATTTTCTATCTCTTGATGTCTTCAGATCAAGACTGGATGCCTTTCTGGAAGATGTGCACTTTAGCCTATCACAAGTTATTGGGCTCAGCACAGGGGTAACTGGGCGAAATGTAATGGCCTGTGATATACAGGAGGTCAGATTAGGTGATCGAATGGTCCTTAAACACAATGAATCCATGAATAATTAGCCAGTGGAGAGGATGGAGCACTGGCTTTCTGTGCTCTGGTCAACCCACCTCACACCTCAACCTTTCTCTACCTGCTCAAGAATCTGGAGGCTTCCCAAGCACTACGTAAAGTAGAGCACCCTGTATCCTGGTGGGAGGATTCCTCCCTCCTTAGCCCATGGATTGACCACATAGTCCTGCTCATCTGGACACTGCAGGGTGCCAGCAGAGCAGCACCGAGGAAGCAATGGTTACACCTCTAAAAGCAAGTTCTTCTGCCAAATATGCCTGATCTCCATCCCCAGGCAACAGGAGGCCTTATGCCTAGTGAAAGGGGAAGCCACTGGAGGTGCTCCCCCTACATGTTCACTCTCATGGCCCTTATTCGGCCCTAAAAATTGGTCACCAAAAAGGGGGGTTGACCTAACTTCCTACACGAATGCTATGAAAAATGTCAACGTTGGGTGTGTAGAGGCTTGCAGTGAATCATCTGGTGAACCTTCAGCCACCCAGCTGGTAATGACCCAAAAGTCAAACCCCTCCATACTTACAGCCCATAATTTTATAATCGCGAGAATGACAATAAGGGCAGATGAGTAATTTTTTTCCTCATTTAATACTAGTCTTTTCTTTGTTAGGTTGTTTAGTTTCCCTGTGCAGCCGTCTTCTAAACATTTGCTGTTTCTCTTTTGAAACAATTTGGATTTAATGTGGATAATTGTTCGCAGTGTTGTGTGTTAGTGTCTTCGCTTTTTCAGATAGTAATTATCCAATCTATACTTTTTTTTAAATCAGCAAAGCATTGTTAGTAAAGTTAAGTAATCATTAGACCAAGTTCTCTGGCGATAATATGATACACTAGGGCCAAATCCTACCATCTTTACTCAGTCCTCAACCAAATGAGACTCCCATTGTCTGAAAAGGAAGCTTTGAGAGAGCAAGGACTGTACATTTTGGCTTCTGCTTGTAATATCCAGGCTTGGGGCCAAATTCTGTCCTCTCTTACTTATCTGCAACTCCAGTGACTGCAATGGGATTGCACAAACCTAGAAGAGAGTTTGAGCCTTGGTGTCTTTATGGTAACTTTTTTTCTCATGCCACAGCCATCATGATCTGTTTGTGATGTGGTGCCTATTTACAGGAGTGAAATATTTTGAGTTTGGGGCAGAAATGACCCCTAACCAAAACTCCAGATCTGAATAAACCCTGTACTTTGGGAAAACTCAGACCTGGATTCAAACATTGTTCTCACCCTCCCTGCAGGGGGTCCACTCCAGCTCCCAAATATGGCCTCTAAGAACAATCAGACTTTGGGAAAGTTTGGTTGTAAACACTGTTGCTCTAGGGCTCATCTCTTGATTTGTGAAAAGATGTTTTTACTATTCAAGTTTTTGTAATGGGGTTTGTTGCTCATGAGGAGAGATGTGTGGAAAAGAAGAGGCTGATTGGTGCATATTATTTGAGAAATGAGCAAATATATCCTTTCCTCTCTAGCCTTCCTGATTTGTTTTATTGCTTCTTTAACATAGTCTGATGAATGGGTTTACAAAGCAGAAAGCAAATTCCCTTATTTATTTGTAAATTGCCTCATTTCTCTTTAATCTCAGAGACCCTAAAGGCTTGATAAAATCTGACTTGCTTTTAATAACAAGCAAAACGCTCTCTGAAGTAATAATTGTTTTGCAGACCTACCATTATGATACCATAGGCATTTAGTGTATTAACATAGGTTTTAAGTAATATATGTTACTCTAAGTGAGCAATTAAAGATGGGCAAACCCAAACCCTTTTATCAGAGACCCACAAATTGTGGGTAGTCATGCAGAGTGGGACCTGGACCAAAACTCCAACTGAGGTTTTGTAAAACCCAAACCATTTTGCTGTTTCTGTGTCTGCTTGAAATAGAGATGAGCCAAAACTGGAACTGTCCATACCTCTGTCTCTCTGAACTTATGGGGAGGCAATTGGCTAAAATTTGATATGGACACATGACAACTCAAGTGTGTTTTTGACCAATCAAAAACCACCACAGGGCTATCCCTGTGCTTTAAGTCAGCAACACACACTGAGATCAGCAAGGAAATGAAGACTTCTCTTACCTCATTCTGCTCTACTTGAATATTGGTATGTATATGTTATTTAGAATGAGACAACCACACCCAAACGGGAAGGAGATGATTGGTCATTGAAAGACGGGGTGATGCTGGTAATGCTTAGCTCTCAGTGGGGTGTTTTGCTTAAGGAAGCAAGGCCCAGCAGGTCCACAGTTCACATGTTGATATCAGCGTAGACCATTTGAAGCTGCTGTCAGCCTATCATATGGGCTGTACATGTGCAGTAAGGACTTCTGTGAGAAAGAGAGAAACCTTGGCTGGTTTTCCAGAATGCATATTTTGGGTTAATGGGCATACAGTATTTCTGCTTAGAAAACCCAAAGCCCTTTCTGAGTTACGATCAGAAAAATCATTAACTCCAGGCTCCAAAAATTGTCAGCATCACCCAAGGTTGTGCTTGCCAAGTTTCAGCAGCAGTGTGTTTTTGTGGCCAAGCAACAACAAAAAAAAGGGGGGAGTGGAAATGTGGACAGACAGGCATTCAGCAGTCCGTATGGACTAATAATGGAAATACTGAGAGATCCCCTAATTAGAGCATCGCTGTTGGTCACTGCATCAGTGGAGGATGCTGATATTCTAAGAATGGTATGGAAATGGACAGATACATTGGAGCCATCAGAAGAGAGTTTGCAATGGCATGTTTTGAGAGGTCAGAGATCCACTTCAAGTGAACATTTATTTTGAACACCGTGCTTTCTCTCCTAAGAAGTCATGTCAACATGTATCATCATTCATGTCACACTGTCCCTTAAGAGGTGTTTCATCAGTACACGCTATTGTGTGTCATTGTGTAATGCAGCAAGCACAACATAAAGGGCACAGCGCAGAGTGGCAGTGAGATGCAAGCGCAAATACCTGTTTTTCTCTGTGATTGATATCCGTGAACAAATCTGATGTTGCATATCTCGTGAACTGTGGGATGGCTCTAATTCAAGAGCTGCCTCAGCAGGACCCTGATTCTGAGCCTCAGCTGACTTGAGTGAGTGCAGTGCAGGAGTTAGGGGCAAAGATGGGTCTGCACTGGCTTTTTGGACCTTGGATTCTGAGTAGGGCTGAGGACCAGCTTGGTCCTGGCATAAAATGAAATAGGCTGCTCCAAATTATGCCCGGATTTCTGTGGCTTCCAGGGGGCTTTCTTGCAGTTAGGAATAGCCAGAGTACAATGGTGCTCAAGTTGCACCCTACTGCATCTGGCCATGCCCCTTATGTCAGAGGTTGTGAGGTGTCACCTCTATGTTCCCCTTACAAAAGGGGAATGTCCACGTGGCCTGTCCTGCTGGCTCCCCGGCCCCTTTGTGCCAGCAGAGTGACAAAAAGGGGCAATCTTATAAGAGGCCTTACAGAGACTGCTGTTTTCAAGCATTGTGGGGAAAAAATCTGTTCATACTATTGCTCTTTGAATCATTTATTGGGTTCTATGCTACATATGCCCACACTGCACCAACCCACCATCATTCCTGCGTTTTACTGCATCTGCTGCCAGAATTTGAAATGGAGATACTTTCTTGTGATGTCACATTGCATCACATGACCTCTAGGGAAATCAAAGAAGATCAAAATGGTTTTGAAATCTGTGTGTCTCCGCTGTAGGTGAGAGCCACCAAGAAAGGCAGGAGTGAGTTTGATGTGTAAGGGTAGGATTAACACCTCTTTACAGTGCTTTACAATGACTGTTATCTAACTGCAGTAATTTATTGTGTCAGTTCTCCATCCTACTCCCGCTGAAATCAGGGAGAGCTTAACCATTGGAGCAGGAGCAGGTTCGCAATCTGACGAGATGCAAGAAAGCTTTTCATTGTCCTGAATCTTAGCTCCAAGCCATTAAAGTAATAATGCAAAGATTGACGTCATGCACAGTAGTAGACCCTTCAGAAATAAGCCTGGACCAAAATCCCAGATCTCAACAGACAGAGATGGTGAGGGAAAGAACAACTTGGAATCTGGAACCAAATACTACAACTGGGCACTATCTGTATGATGGATCAAACCAAAGACATGAATGTATTCAGAATCCCTGGGCCAGAATTTGCTCTTGCCGCACTCATATAAATCTGGAATTGCTGGAGATAGAAATTCTCAAAAAATAGCTGAGCATTTACTGACAGGGGTTGTATCATATGGGGCAGTGAAGAGAGGGAGGGTAACAGAGGCTGTCACTTGCTTGGCGTTTCATTCTCTTTGGTCTCCTGCATTTTGCCATTATCAGAAAAGGAGTAACTGTGACTCCATGACATTTAAAGGTGAAATCCTAGAACTACTGAAGTTAATTGCAAAACTCTCATTGACTTCAATGGGGTCAGGATATTACCCTAAGAGTTTATTTTTCAAGTCTGATTTGTAAAGCTTTACTTTTAGCAGGGCTCCATGCGTGCATTTTCTCTCTCGCTTCCACCTACCGCTTTCCCCTATCCTTTGATTCCCTTCTCTCCTGACTTAGTCCTGTGAACATACAATGCTGCCAGAGCTTGGGGGAAAGCCTATCAACCTCTCAAAAATCCTATTAGTGCTCAAACTTGACCCTTTCTTGTATGGCAATAAGCTTTTTTGTCCTTAGCACACTCCTCGTCTCTCACTTCGCAAACATCTCAACAGGCAAACGCTTGAACACCAAAATACAGTCACTTAGAACTCAGCAAAAATGAAAATGTCTCTTTGGGGCCCAGTGATTGGCACATCGGCTCACCACGGAGCCATCAGCCCTGCTCGAGTTGAGCAATAGACTGCTCATAGGGTCTTTTTGTCATACAGAAGGTGCTGCTGAGGTCCACCCTTCCAAAAGCAAAGAAGAACTTATTCTCTCGGATCATATGCCTGGTTCACAGCCAAATTCTTTACTCAGAATACTGCCCTGCACTTCACTCAAAGCTTTGAAGCACCTTCCTCTGCCATTCAGTGCTTGTTCTGAGCCCAGTGCTTATGAGAGCCACAAATATCTTTAATGTGCTATAGTATTGGGGTGTGGAGGACTGGAATGTGGGCCCATTGAAGTCCATAGTAGCCTTTCCATTGCTTTCATGGCAATGGATCAGACACATGAAAGAACTGTTGGGCTAAATCCTGCTCTTACAGTGCCGCAGCTCCACTTTTTCACTAGGAGGGTGGTGAAACACTGGAATGCGTTGCCTAGGGAGGTGGTGGAATCTCCTTCCTTAGAAGTTTTTAAGGTCAGGCTTGACAAAGCCCTGGCTGGGATGATTTAACTGGGGATTGGTCCTGCTTTTGAGCAGGGGGTTGGACTAGATGACCTCCGGAGGTCCCTTCCAACCCTGAGATTCTATGATTCTATGTGTGTGGAATGCAAAGAGGCATGTGACAGTCTGATCCCAATTTCAGTCTTTGATCACACGTTTCTGAGGCCTTTCTTTTTTAAATGAGTTCTAGGTAGGGAATAATGTTTGCTTGCGATGAACTCCCAATGTAGGGCGCGAATCAATGCTTGCCAAATGGAAATGGACAAAAATCAATTATGATTCCTTTCTTACTCTTGTGCTTCACATGACAAATGATGGAAAGCAAATTCGGTATCTGTGGACAACACTGTGCTCAAGGAACTCCAGGGATGTCAATGAGAATTCAGAATTAAAATCTGATGGCTGAAAGGGTCCTATAAACAGGGAGGTACTGACTCCAGTGCAGAGAAACCGTGTGAGGGTCTGTGCTAAGCCCTTGCACTGAGTTAGGGCGAATGCCACCTATAATGCTGACACATATTTTCATCACTTTTGTCTTCGAAACAATATTTGTTTATTTTGGACATTGGCCCTTCAGTGATGTGTTTCAGCTGCACTGAATCCTTTTATCAGCCCAGCCAGTGTTAGAATTATTCTGACTAGGGTCTAATAGTAACAGGATAATTCTTAGGGCCTGTGAGAGTGTGGGTGTGTGTCTAAATTGGCCTGGTGTGAAACCAGCAGTGATTTATAAACCATGACAAGTCAAAACATGTGGTTTGTTTAAACGTGGAATTTTCTGGGTTTGGAATCAGTCCCTCGATCTTTTCACTGGATGCAGAGTTTGCCAAGGCAATTTATGGCAGCCTCACCAGCAAAGTGCAGAGCCTTCAGACCACCAGCACGGCAGCCCGTCAGGGACATGTGGCATTGTCTGTCTTTGGCCACACAGCTGCTTGTGGGCTCTTGTTGTTGGCCCCAAGAGGGAAGGTGGGCTGCACACGGACCCTGGCCCATTCAAAATCAGTTCAGAAGGGCCCAGGAGCAGCGTGACAAATCAAAGCCAGGTACGCACATGGTCGGGTCAAGTATGAGGCTGGTTTCTCACATAATCTGTGGATTATTTTTCACGCCACATGGACATCGCAGGGAAATCTGGGCAGGGCAAGTGGGCCCACAATAGGTGCCTTGATGACAAGTGCACTCTTGGGTGGTTGAAGAGGTCTGTGTATAGTGGCAGGCTCGGGGTTGCCGTGATCTTCTCAATCATTCTGGCTATAGCATCCTCACGACGGATGTGTGAGGGAGTGACGTTGCATAACATGAGTAGCCACAGTACTGGTGTAGGTCGAATCATCCGAGTTACGATGCACAGGGTTGAGCGCATTTGTGTACCAACCAATAGTCTGAACCCAGTTAAGGCTGTACACTTGATTTTTTTTTTGCCTGATTCTTTTCTTTTTTCTCTGAAAACTGTGAGTGTAGTTGTTGGGTTGCAACATCAGAGGGTTCGCAGAAATCTTATTATTCTGATGGATTTTTATGTGATTAATTTTGCAGTAAAAATGAGTTTAAAAGAAAGCATTGTAAAGACATGCAACTTTCAATGTATATTTTAAGATTCATAGCCCCTTTGTGCCATTCTGATGGTGCCCAGGTAGCAGGAATTGCCCATATCCCTTTATATGTAGATTTCCTTGGCACGAGGGGAGAATCTCCAGAAGGCATTTAGCCAGCTCTCTACCGCCATTTCCGATGCAGAGAGGATGCATTGAAAGGGCAAAGGCATGGCCAGAACACACTGCACTGTGGCTGTGCCCAGCTGGTGGATGGCCCCAAAGGGCCCTCGTCATTGGGTACAAGTTAGAGCAGCCTATAAGCAAATAGGATTTAGTCCTGTTTCCTTAACTAGATCATCATTTTCTTCAGCATGGCTGAAATGTTCCTGGGTTCCTTGTTGTTTTGGCTCTTGTTTCGGCTGACGCATATGACACAGAACACAATTACTTGTCACTTAATATGCTCTGGTGGCATTTTCCATCTTAAAATAATTAAACCCACTTCATTTTAAAAGCCTTCTGTCGGTTTAGGGGAGTTTCATAGTGACGAAGACTGATTTCTTCAGGCCCTATGAGTTTTAAGCCCTGGTGATTTTTTTCAGATAGCATGTTACATAAAGAAACAGCATCAATGATGTTCAAACATAATGAAGTATTGAATAAACAATTCCCCTTCTCTCATCTCCAACGTGAAGCAGGAAAGCGACAGACAGAAAAGTAAAAATGGGATCCAAAATTGGGGTGTCAAGCTGACTATATGCTTTTGAAAGAGAATAAATAAAAGTGTTTTTCATAAAACTTTCTGTGTTATTTATTACGATAATTGGCTCATTATGGTGCATTCTATGTCATTGAAATTGCAGTTGACAGCAGTATCTCTCACTGAGCAGCAGTTTTACAAGATTCCCATAAAGAGCTTATGGAAAGTTCAGATTCCTGAAAGGCTGTCTTAAATAGTGAATTTGTCTAGTGTCTGAGAGAGTAGTAAATCAGCGGTCTTTGCTATATTAGGCTACTAGGACAATACTTAGAAAACAATCTAAACCCAGCAGCGGATACTTCTGAAAGCCATTCAGTTCTTCGGTGGTGCAACATGCCAGAGCTGTGTTTGTCTGAGTTTTTATTTGTAACAGGTAAAAAAGAAAGCAGAGAATAGTGGTTTGGGCAATGTATGTAATATACCTTTAGGAAAGAGTATTTGTTAGCAACACGCTTTGTTTACTGAGAAGGCAAAAAGCTAACAACAAGAGCTGACATTAATCTGAAGGTTTGTTACAAAACAAGCAGGCATTTTAGTCATAAATTCACTCCTTAGTCAATATTAATTTGTACACTTTATTTTCCTAACCATGGCCTCTGTTCTCCAAGGAGACAGTCACTGGGACTGCATTTATGTATAGGGCTTCTATTTCCAGGAGCGGGACCTAGAAATGTGTGTGTGTATAAATAGTTTAAATGTCTTATTTTTTTACCTACTGTAGATCACTAAAAGCATCCTTGCTACTTTGTACACAGAGAGACATTCTAATTAACATTCATCCCCCACATGTAGCTGAATGAACTCGTGGCGAACCGGGGAAGTCCCGGATGACTGGAAAAAGGCTAATGTAGTGCCAATCTTTAAAAAAGGGAAGAAGGAGGATCCTGGGAACTACAGGCCAGTCAGCCTCACTTCAGTCCCTGGAAAAATCATGGAGCAGGTCCTCAAAGAATCAATCCTGAAGCACTTGCATGAGAGGAAAGTGATCAGGAACAGCCAGCATGGATTCACCAAGGGAAGGTCATGCCTGACTAATCTAATCGCCTTTTATGATGAGATTACTGGTTCTGTGGATGAAGGGAAAGCAGTGGATGTATTGTTTCTTGACTTTAGCAAAGCTTTTGACACGGTCTCCCATAGTATTCTTGTCAGCAAGTTAAAGAAGTATGGGCTGGATGAATGCACTATAAGGTGGGTAGAAAGCTGGCTAGATTGTCGGGCTCAGCGGGTAGTGATCAATGGCTCCATGTCTAGTTGGCAGCCGGTATCAAGTGGAGTGCCCCAGGGGTCGGTCCTGGGGCCGGTTTTATTCAATATCTTCATAAATGATCTGGAGGATGGTGTGGATTGCACTCTCAGCAAATTTGCGGATGATACTAAACTGGGAGGAGTGGTAGATACGCTGGAGGGGAGGGATAGGATACAGAAGGACCTAGACAAATTGGAAGATTGGGCCAAAAGGAATCTGATGAGGTTCAATAAGGATAAGTGCAGGGTCCTGCACTTAGGACGGAAGAACCCAATGCACAGCTACAGACTAGGGACCGAATGGCTAGGCAGCAGTTCTGCGGAAAAGGACCTAGGGGTGACAGTGGACGAGAAGCTGGATATGAGTCAGCAGTGTGCCCTTGTTGCCAAGAAGGCCAATGGCATTTTGGGATGTATAAGTAGGGGCATAGCGAGCAGATCGAGGGACGTGATCGTTCCCCTCTATTCGACATTGGTGAGGCCTCATCTGGAGTACTGTGTCCAGTTTTGGGCCCCACACTTCAAGAAGGATGTGGATAAATTGGAGAGAGTCCAGCGAAGGGCAACAAAAATGATTAGGGGACTGGAACACATGAGTTATGAGGAGAGGCTGAGCGAGCTGGGATTGTTTAGCCTGCAGAAGAGAAGAATGAGGGGGGATTTGATAGCTGCTTTCAACTACCTGAAAGGGGGTTCCAAAGAGGATGGCTCTAGACTGTTCTCAATGGTAGCAGATGACAGAACGAGGAGTAATGGTCTCAAGTTGCAGTGGGGGAGGTTTAGACTGGATATAAGGAAAAACTTTTTCACTAAGAGGGTGGTGAATCACTGGAATGCGTTACCTAGGGAGGTGGTAGAATCTCCTTCCTTAGAGGTTTTTAAGGTCAGGCTTGACAAAGCCCTGGCTGGGATGATTTAACTGGGAATTGGTCCTGCTTTGAGCAGGGGGTTGGACTAGATGACCTTCTGGGGTCCCTTCCAACCCTGATATTCTATGATTCTATGAATGTATTATACTTAACATTTTATATGAAAAATCCTTTCATCATTTAATATGTGATGTCTGACAATTTGCTTGGTACATATATTTTATCTTATGGGGCTTTGGTTGATGATATTATTGCTTCAGAATTATTTGGAATGTATTTTCGTTGCTCTAGGAGCATGAATATAATTTATTCTACTGCCCAGTAGGCACATGTCCATAATAAAAACTCCCCCAACCCAGTCCCCGAATTATAATTCTGCGCCTTCCTCTGCTCTCCCATATTTTGCCACCCATGCACTCAACACCTGGTCTGCTCAGGAAAAGCCTGGGAGGGGAGATAGACTTTGAAGAGTGCCTTGAAGTCAAATAAATGCAATTGAGAAAATGGGGGAAGCATGTTTCAAAACCAAGGGCATCCCATGAAGGCACCCTCTTCCTTTCCATTCAATCTAGGGGTGTCTGCATTAGCGACTCTGCTGACCTGAGCTATCACGGAATGACACGATGGGTGTGGTGAACTATCAGGTAACCAGTGCCCAAAGCATTTAGGATCTGATTGGTCAAAACCAGCATCCTGGAACTGTTTCAGAGTAACAGCCGTGTTAGTCTGTATTCGCAAAAAGAAAAGGAGTACTTGTGGCACCTTAGAGACTAACCAATTTATTTGAGCATAAGCTTTCGTGAGCTACAGCTCACAGTACTCCTTTTCTTAAAGCCATGGATAAATGTGGAGAATTTCACAATGAGGTAAAAGCTTGCAATCTTCTTGCTGACTGCAGATGAGAATAAAGTATTCCTCACCGCTGCTACTGTTTGGGTACCCTGTAGCAATCTGGGATCCAATGAGAGCCTCAGGTTCTCTGTCTGAATAACAAAAAAACAAGCAGCCCCCCCTTCAGTCGAAGGGTCAGACATAACCTTCACTATTTACTGTGGTTGCTTTCTCCAGCTAGCCTTAACCCGATTGTAGCCAATGAGTTTCCAGCCCTCAGTTTAGACTCTCAGTAGCTAGTAAGCAACGCAAGTGTAATGTGTTCTTCTAGTGCCCTTTTCTGGGATGATAAAACATAGTGCAATCAAAGGCAGTGGCCACGACTGAGCTATTGGTATAAAAGAAGAGAGCTGCTGAAAGGATATTTTCACCTAGATATCTGGATCTAGTCTCTTTATCTGTCTCTTTTTAATTTTTTTTCTTGGTGTTTTCTGCTCCAAGTGCAAACTTTCATACAAGCCCTACATTTTTGCATGCATGCATATTCAGGATAGTAAATGAAAGGAGAGTGACAGTAACTTCACGCCTCTACACCTCCTTTCTTTCTGTTGCTGACACTTCAGCCTTTGAAATGGTTCCCAAGAGCTGTACTCAGCTGCAGACAAGTGAGATCTAAAGAGAGAATCTGGATCTGCTACTGTTTGCACATGGCACCTGGAAACTGCTTTGAAGAAGGGCACTTATTCTTGATGAGTAATGTAGATATTGTTAACTCAGGAGAGAGACGAAAGCCATTTCAAAGAAGAGATTATGTGTGTGGGGGGGGAGAGAGGGATTCTAAGGTTAAGTCTGAAGGAAGAAACTAAAGTGTTTTACAAGTGACATTAAAGGTGAATTGGAAAGCTAATTCTCTTATCCTGCACAGAGAACCATGCATTGACTTCAGTGGGACTCCATGTGTGTGCTGAGGTCTGAGCATCATGTTCTCTTTCCAGGATCAGGGCCTAAATTAATAACTCTTAAGGTCCCTAGAATACAGAGCTTCCTCTTTGCTTCTGTCTGCCAGTTTCCTTCCCTGTTTTGTTTGTTTGTCTCACTCCAAACACACCCTTTCCGAGCTCTCTGGGAGTGTTGCCTGAGTTCATGGCTGCGGGGTTAGGTCCTGATCCTGAAAAGAGAACCCGCAGGTGAACCCTGAGCCTGCACAGAGTCCCAATGTAGTCAGGATTGGGACCATAGATTGTATTTGATGTTCTCTTACCTCTCCGTGTCTCCCTTTCCACTCCCCTCTTTTTTCTTTCAACTGGATCCTCATTTTGTTTTGTTTCTTTGGGTTTCACACATCTGTCTCTTCCCCTCTCCTTCCCCCAACTCCTTCCCCATGCTTGTCTGTCTCCTCTACCATTGTTTCAATTTCTTCCCCCGCACCCACTCCGCATCCACTTCTGCTTCAGTCTCTCAGTTTTCATTCTGTTTTTAATTTTCACTGCATCCTTCCTCTTTGTTACATCTGCTCCCTTTTTTACCCCCAGAATCATAAAGGGCCGAAGCCAATGAAAAGACAGCCATTGATTTCTGTGTACTTTGCATCATGCCCCTAGTAGAGGCCATGTAGTATACAAATAACCAGGTACCTAGTACATTTCAAAACAGAATTAATGAGTTGAAAGCCAGTTCCTCCTCCATTGATGTCGCAAGAGTTTTCTGAGTTGGAAGAGGTTTTCTTTTATAAACCTCCCTCCACCCCAGAAAATAGAGGTGTGTTACAAAGTAGAAAGCCATTTACAGATTTGGAGGTAAGGTGGTAAGATGATACAATTAACTCCAACCTCTTGTATTATGGGAAACTGAAAATTACCACAGGTGGGAAGTACCTTAGCAGATCACAATAGTGCACACAGTTATATAGCCTCTGTTTAAATTAGCATCCTGGAGGAGAGTGAGGGTTACCTCCTGGAAATAATAGTCTTTGTCTCACAGGTGAAAGGAAGTGCTTGAGTTGCCTTTGCAAAGCCTTCCTCCGGATGAGCTCGAACACGATCATCTGAGTGATAGAGGAAATATTTCCCTTATGTGTTGTCCTGCTCATTCCTAAGTGAGTGTGGAAATAATTTCATGCAGGGGTGACCTGCTGCTGCCTGATACTGAATGTACGCAAGCCTTGTGTGAAAATACACACAGGGTTTGACAGTCTGCCTTGATCCCTGGACATTACTGGGTTTGTCTTTTGGCTTAAAGGGACTGAACAAATGAGCTAGGGGAAAATCCATTGAAAAAAACTGAGGGTAGAAAATGGAGCAGGAAGAAAACAAAGAGAGACTGAAAGAAGGAACATAGGGAGAGAGGAACCATCAAGCAGATTGTGCTTGCTGGGGAATTAGACAGCTGGGAGTTTGTACCACTGAGCCAAAACAGACCACGGGAACAATAATAAATAATATTCATTACTTATTTATTTACAAACTCGTTTAAAATGACACCTGTGAAGCAGCGGTCGCATTTCAAAGCAAACCCTGGAGGTTAAACAAGAGCTACCGGCATAACTGCACAGGAGTATAGCATCGAAACGACAGTGGAAGGCCCCGCAGGAAAACCGCGTAGTACTCTCAGCAGGGTTTCCATTGCCCTGGTAAAAAGAAACCGATTATGTAGGCTGGTGTTTATTGGGGATTTGGCTGTGTGTGTTTCACTGGGAACCCTACACTATCCCCTCATGAATATTGTCCTGCAGTAGCCTGAGAACAAAAGCCCCCATCCTAGCCTGGCCATCTTCTTGGGGTGAGCAGAAGCCCTGGGAACACTGGGATGTCACAAAGGGTTTGATGCTGCTTCAGATACCACAGTGACAGCACCTAGCTACCGTGGTGATTGGGCCCTTTCTAAATAGATTAGGTTAGAAAGATAAGGCTCCATTAAGACCTTACCAGGTGGCATGGAGTATGCAAACAGATGGTTTTTCATTCACTGATCACAGTATTTAGCGTTAATGTTTTGTCCCCAAAGCCAAGTGAAGATGCTAATCCTCCCTAATGTCACCAGCTTCATTTTTGCTGTAGCCATTTACAAAGTATGGGAAGTGGAGGGAAGGTATATATTTCTACTCTCCCACAACTGAAATTTTCTGGAAAAATTTTACATTGAGGCTGACTTCACTCATGAAAAACACCAGTCCTGATGGAGACTGTTTCAGAATGTTACGGGGGTGTGAAATCAGTGAGTTATCGTGGAAACTGTTTTTCCAGCTTAAGTGTACTGGGTGCTGCAAGGCTATGAGGTGATAGCAAAGTTGGGTCACACTTTATTTTAAGGTTCCATTCTTCTTCTGCCTCAGGTGGCACATAACCAGGATTTACCACCGAATTTGGTCAGACCGGTTGGATCATCAGCTTCCCCAGCCCGGGCCGGGTACTGAGGGGAGTAGGATGTGAACGCTGATCCATGCCCCCCTTGCTCCATTTATAAAGGGCTACTAAATAATTAGCAGACCTGGTTGAAATTTTTTGTCTAACATTTTGGAATAAACAATGGTTTTACAACCAAAGTCTAATTTATTTTTTTAGGCAAAATTTTCATTTTGGCCAAAATTTTATGGTTTTTCAATGGAGAAAACAATCTTTTCTTCAGTTTTTTTGTAAAAAAAACCAAACAACAATAAATAAAAATTGGTTCTTTTCGGTTTAATTTTTTCAATTTTATTTTCAAACAAAAATATTTTTTGTTTTTGGTTAAAAAATGAAAAATATTTGTGGGATTTTTTTTAACAAAACAATTTTAAAAAACCCCGCAAAAATAATGGATATTTTTTACTATCCCTGTTAGTTAGTAGGTATTTCAATAGATGAATAATCATTTGATTAACATAGATTGTTATAGAGTCCAACCAGTCAATAAATTGTTTATAACCATGACTTACAATTTCCTGTAATACCTCTTACCGATGCTTATCTCCATCTAGAATACATATTTTGTCTGTAAAATGCTTATAACATCTATTAATAATCACTTTAAAAACTATTTATTACTAGAAACGTAATACAAAACCTGTCCCTAAATCGTACAGGAAAATACTACAGTTTGTTTCTGTTGTGTTGACTATCATGATGCATCCCTTCCCTCAGCCACTGCTTGGCTTGTATTGTTATTTATGAAGTTGAACGGAGCTAGTAATCACAGTAGCAGTCTCCTTGGATTCCAGGGGCTGCTGTCTCTGCTGTCTTTCACAGATCTGCATCCAGACTAATCAATTAAACACAAGTGCAGGCTGGAATATTAGTTGGCACTTTGGCTGCCAGCATAGTCCGTGTGGCTGTGCTGAGAATTAGTTAACCTTTTAAATACTGGTTTAGCTCGGACACTGTGCCGAGCGGATATGCCCAGCTCCAGCGCACAATCCTCTCTGCTCACTCCACTCAGGCTTTTCACACTCATGGACTTTTCGCCACTTTGAGCCCAATTTTGTCTGCACTACACAGGTGCTATAGATTGTGGGAGTGGCCCAAGAAGCCCTGAGTGAATCTTTGCTGCAGGTAACCCTAACTGGGCAGCTGGGAACTCAGGAATGGTGGAAGCTTCCCACATGCTGTGGGGAAATATCCAAGCAGGGTAGGGAATGGGCTGAATCTCCCTGAACGCAGGCTGGCAGGTGACTCAAACACGCAGCATTTGCTAGAGCCCATCACGCTTTCTTGTTTGTGTTTTGTTGTTTGCCCACTAGATGACATTTCACATGTCCACTCTCTCACAGAGGAATGCTCAGACGCCAGACTATGCAATTAAATGTCCTAAACAGCCGCTCTGCTGACTTCTTTGCTGTTGCATCAAGTTGTGTCAACAATGGGGAAAGTGACACTCCCTGAAAATACTGCTCGTCCCAGTTCTCTGGACTGGGATCAGGTGACTTGGAAATGTGGCTTACCTATGGCGTATTTAACGTGTTTCTTGGCATGCCTCCTGTGTCTGGTGTCTGCAGCTGGGCTCTTCAGAGAGGCTTTCGGAATCCAATATCACCTGAAACACGGCTTCCTGCCATTCCACCTCCTGATACTATGCTACGCTCCTCCAGATGTAGGCTGACATTAATTCTTCCTGGCCGTTGTGTCGGAGCAGGGAGTGGGGCAGGCCAGAGCACTGCAAAACAGCCTCTCTGCAGTCACTATGCAGCCCATGAGCAGAAATAGCAGCCACTCCAGGCTTGTCTTCACTGCAGTGTTTGCTTGAGCTATAATTTGAGTTTTGCCTAAATACCTTTAAGGATCTGTGACTGTGCTTACCTCAGTTTTGAAAGGGGGACATAGGCTCTTAAACCCCATTGGGTCAAGTATTTAGATGCCTAAAGATGCTGATCATTGCCTAGTGGGATTGTCCAAACACCTAACTTCAGTTGATTTCAATGTAAATTTGGAGTCTAACCTTCCTAGATGCTTTTGAAAATCCCACTAGGCATCTATCTGCAATGTTAGGTGTCTAAATACCTTTAAAAATGTGGCCTGTAAGCAATTTTGAAAATTGTATCTAATGCCTCATTGAAAGTAAATGAGATTTAGGTTCCTAAATCACTGTCCCCCTCAGAATCCCTGACTCATCCTACCCCCCCCGCTTCTTGTGCCCTGATTGCCCCCATCCTGGGACCCCAACCCCTAACCACCCCCTGGGATCGCACCCTGTATCCAACCGCCCCTTCTCTCTGTCCCCTGACTGCCCCAACCCCTATCCACCCCCCCGACTCCTGACAGGCCCCCCTGGGACTCCCACGCCTATCCAACCCTGTTCCCTGTCCCCTGACCACCACCCCCAAAACCTCCACCCCATCCAACCGCCCCCTGGTCCCTGTCCCCTGACTGCCCCCCCCGAACCTCCAACCCATCCAACCCCCGCTCCACTCCCTGACTGTCCCCCCCAGAACCCTCAACCCATCCAACTGCCCCCTGCTCCCTGTCCCCTGACTGCAGCCCCGGGAACCCCCGTTCCCCGCCCCCTTACCATGCCGGAGCCAGCCATGCTGCCGCGCTGCCCGGCAAGAGTGGCAGGACACAGCGCTGGTGGTGCGGCGCGCTCAGGCTGCGGGAGAGGGGGGACAACAGGGGAGGGGCCGGGGGCTAGCCTCCCCGACCGGGAGCTCAGGGGCCGGGCAGGACAGTCCCGCGGGCCATAGTTTGCCCACCTCTTGTGCTATCTGAACAAACCTACTTAGTCTAATTCACCAAAATATATTTGTCTGCCAAACCAAGAAAGAAAAGGATGAGGCTGTAGATTCAATATGGCTCTTCATTATGTGGGCGTTAATTACTGTTGTTTGGATACCGAAAAGTACTTTTCTCCATATGCTATGTTCTCTTGAATCTGTGTTTTTTATACACAGATAGACGTAGCTTTTCTAACACGTGGTTGTCCAAAACTGGAGGTATCTGAATGTCATTTTGTACCTTATTTCTGAAATTGGCATCGAATCTAAAACTCATTTTTCTGAAACTTTGGTTTTATGAATGCTTCCATGAGATCATGGTCCACCTGTGGTTTAAATATGAGGATTAAACTGAAATGTTGTTCAGCAGTTCTCTGAGCCTGAGCCTAGCCTCAGATATGCACAGTATTCAACGCAATACTGCATTTATTCTCATGGTGTTAATTGTGCACATAATGGGGAAAATTAAATCAGCTCCGCATTAGCTAAAGAAGGCAGTAATTTCATAATAGTGATTTGCTAGTTTAATTTAGAAAACCTATTTTGTTCTCTGTAAATTCCACCTTGTTCATTTTTTGTTGGTGTGTCTATCCTTGCTCTTCTGTAAACTAATTTGCACTGAAATAAAGATTGCCATCGCATCGGATTTAAATTACCATTCCAGCTTTTAGCTTGGCTTTACATTTTGCTTTGTGACCATCATATTTCTGAGAATGGATGAATTTGATCTTTTGTAGTAATTCAATGGGTAAATTAGTGTGACGGTGATTAAGCCAGCATGAGGTGCCTGCACATGGCTTTGTTGGGAAGTTTGGGTACCAGTTGTTTGGCTCAAGTCAGGGTTCTTGCTTTCTCATTTTCCAGGAGAACTAAATGTTAAATAGAAGCAACTTAAGACTTCCTTTTCTTTGGAACAATTAGAAGTGTTAGAATTATAGCCTGGCACCTGTGTGTATATTAATTCCCTGTATTTAAATGATGGGTTACAAGGAAATGTTTATATGCCATTCTTGGGCTCGGGGTATGTTGTTGAAAAACATCCCGGCATAAGACTGGCTAGAATTCTGAAGTTGTTAACAACTGAGCTAAGGATTGTCCTAGAGCTGAAGCTTCCAGGCGGGAAAATTTCTAAGACACTTGAACAAACGTAGTTCTTCGTCCTCAGATGACTGTGGGAGGAAAAGCTCCATGTTCCCAGCTGCGGACACTACAGACTATTGCTGCAGAGCATCTGGAAGTGTCCTGGTTATCTTCAGTGTAGGGCAGACTGGGTTGAAAACACGGCAACCTTGTTCCACGTCTCTGGCTCCCATCACTGAGAGCTGGCAAAGTTGGTAGGCATTGGAGGAAGAGGGGGAAAGGAAAGCTTTCAGTAGGACCCACCACAGGGAGGATGGAAGAAAGGAGTTGCCATAACACGGAGAGGATTCCCATGGGAGGAGGGGAAAAAAGGAGGAATGGAGGGAGGGGAGACAGCAGAGCTAGCAAGGGCAGTGGGGCAGGGGAGGTTGAAAGTGGAAGCCTTGGTAGGCGAGACAGCGAAGAAGTCAATGCCTAGCAAAGATGTAGGAGAGTGGAGCACTGCTTGAACCCACTAGAACGGTGGTGCTCAGCCTTATTACACAGGAGGGAAGGCCACACAAACCTAAGCACAACCTTACGTGGGCCAAACAGATTCTACATATGTTAATAAGATTTAAAGTCCCCCGTATTGATTTATATTTTAAGTTCAGCTTGTGTCATATGTATTTAGATGGGATGTTTCTCTGTACAGTCTTGTCTATTAAAAAACAAAGAAATCAGTGTATAAAATGTGTATCAGAATTATAGAAAACGGGAGGGGGGGACTCAATAAAGGACACACAACTCTCTCCCTAATCACAAATAAAGAGTAAACATGATGACAAAACACTAATGAATCGTCTGTTAGTGTATTGTGTTGAAGCAGGCCGTGGGCCTTATGAAATGCGCTTCTAGCACACGGGAAAGGGAGCAGCCCTTTTCCAAGGGTACAGAAGAAATAGGGTCTGCTGGAGGAGGACGGTGGGGTATGGCAGGACCTCCTTAGGTTTGGGCAAGCACCCAGATTTCAGGATGCTCTGTCTGAACCTCCTGAACTCAGCCAATCATTGGCTTCACGGGTCCTTGGAGAGCATTGGAGGCAGGGTTTGCACGCCCTTGTATCTTTGAACAAAGTTGTGCTCTGACCTGACACCATCAAAGTTGATGCAATGTCACAGTGTAGGGCTCAGCATGTGGGACTTGCTAGATTCATTTCTGATGTGATAGGAAGGGGGATTTTTAATAACAGACTGAAAACTATTACTTTTGAGGCCTTGCCAAGAAAGACAGTTAGGTAAGAGAACTAACCTAAAGTCCGTCTGATGGCATACACAGCTCTTCAGCAGCAGGAGACCAGGGAGGGGAGCTCTGTTAGCCCCCCATTCCTCTGCCTTCATTGGGAAGAATGTTTAAATGTTGGCAATTCTGATGCATTGTGCTTGTGCTGAGATAGCCACATGTTCCTTAGCACTCTACATCTAATCGCATCTTCCTCTTCCGCTTGGCCATTTTACAAAATAAATTACTGCCAGTCAGGGTTAATCCTCTGCTTGGTTCATTCAGATGTCTGTATGTTGATAACACATCACTGGTCTGCTTCAGAGTGTCAAAGGAATGGTTAGTGTTAAGTCTGAATAAAAGTCTGTCTCCCCGACTAATAAGCAGAAGTGGTTCAGTTTCCATAAATTTATTTTAACAAGGTTGGCAGCCTGACTTTCTTGTATTTCTAGTAAATTGGACTCTTTGGGTGGGAATGGTAGGACAGCAGAGGAGCTAAACTGAGAACGGATGCATCTGGTAAATCTTTGCTTCAGATAAGATTTAATTTATTTTTTTCTCTAAAATTGATTTTTGTAATAAAAACCCAATTGTCTAAGTCCTAGAGAGGATGCAGTGGGAGCCTAGCAATTGAGTTACAGTAGCTACAGTAGATCTCTTGCTTTACTGTAAAAGGAACTGCTCCACTCTTACTTGGAAATTGTGTTCCCAGTGCAAAGGGGCAACATTTCCTGCTTGCTGGGGTTTGAATAGCTTCAATAGCTGTCATTAAATAAAACAGATGTTTTCCATCTGACAGTCGATCAAAGGATAGAACATTAGAACCTTTAATGGAACTTAATAAGACACTTAGTCCATTTCCTATTGTGCCTGGCTTTTACGGGTAGCATCTTCACATCACAGACATAGGAATGTCACAAATATAAAAGCAAAGGTCATTTAGCCTGCCCTGTACATGCTGATAATTTGAGCGCTAAATCTATGGGAGTTATCATTCTCATTATATGTTAAAAGGATCTTGTCTGCTAATTGTTTTAATGATTCTTCATATTGCTACTTTCTAGTGGCCCTCATCCTGTAGCTACTTTGCACGCAGACGCCCTCTGAAGTCCCCCGAGACAGCCTACAGGAACTGCCCATTTACCTGTAAAAGCCTTCTCAGTTAAGATAGAAGGTGCCAGATCCTCAGCTGGTGCAACTCAGCAGAAGTCCATTGTCTTCACTGGAGTAAGGCTGATCTACACCAACTGAGATTTTGTTCCAGACTTCTTGAATTGAGACTTCTGTCCTCTTCCTTTGAGCAAACGTTGATTTTCCTCCCAAGACTCTTGATCCAACTAAGACAGAAATGACCAGAGCTGCTTTTCTGTACTACTCAGGTTGAGCACGAGTTAATATAGCTGTGCAAAAAGGGATTGTGAACTGCTGAAGACTGGGGAGTTGGGATGTTTCATTTTGCGTGCTTCACCATGGCTCCAAAATGCCAGGACTTGTGCTATGGCTGCAGCTGTGAATACTGCAACTGTGGAAATCATACGTGAAAGAGAACAAAGGTAACATAAAGAGATTAATCCTGTCCAGACTGCTTACAAAAATGCCAGTTCTTGAACCCACCATTGCTTGGGCTTACTGAAGGCAGCAGTACATTGTTTCCATGACCAAAACTACAAATTCATTGTTTTTATTTCATTTTTTGTCTCCCAAATGGCAAGTAGGAACCCAGGCAGAGCCAGAAGGGGCGTAAGGGTTTCTTGCCAACCAAGATGGAAAAATCTCAAGCTATACACCTCCCATCTAAAAATATACCATTCCCAGTAGGCTGCTGCTGCTCTATTTCAA
Source organism: Lepidochelys olivacea (assembly GCF_965140295.1). Lineage (NCBI taxonomy): Eukaryota > Metazoa > Chordata > Testudines > Cheloniidae > Lepidochelys > Lepidochelys olivacea. Next base: position 97,155,903 of record NC_140419.1, read on the forward strand.
TATTATTATTATTAATCATTATTATGCATTTGAACGGTCGATGATCTCAGGAAAGCGTTTGGGGAGGTGGATCGGCAGCCTCGCTGTGTTATGTGCTGTACAAAGGCATTGGTCTGTATAGCCCTTGCACCAAAGAGCTTCCATTTTAATTTGAAGATAAGACACAGAGAGTGATTGTAAAGCCCAGTAGAAGGGAAGGGGGAGGCAGAAGCACTATTATCCTGCGCCAACAGTGTGCATGGCTTGGCTGTTTTGAATCATTTCTGTATTTGGTGGGTTTTTGAGACTCATTGTAAAATGCTCTTATTGAACTATTAAACCTGCAGGGGGAGGGATAGCTTAGTGGTTTGAGCATTGGCCTTGGGTTGTGAGTTCAATCCTTGAGGGGGCCATTTGGGGATCTGGGGCAAAAATTGGGGATTGGTCCTGCTTTGAACAGGGGGTGGGACTAGATGACCTCCTGAGGTCCCTTCCAACCCTGAGATTCTATGATTCCTTGTGTCTTGTTGGCATTTGTAATGCCGCTGCCCCAACCCATCCTCTCTGGAAAAAATAACCCAGGGCTCATTGCCATTTACAGTAGGTTTGTTCCCCTCCCAGCCCCAGCTATATAGACTCCCCAGCAGTCTTTGTATTATTGTTTCTTTAAAGTCAATACATTATTGGCGAGCCTGGTAAGAAAGGAAAGAAAGTGGGGGAGGGGAGACAGACCTGATGAGGAGGCAGGACGCAAGGGGAGAATTGGGTTTGACTAGGCAAAGAGACTGGGACAAGGAACCAGGACGAGGGACCGAGACTGGGAGCCAGAGGGGATGAAGAATGTGGGTGGGTAAGGAGGAGGCAACTGGAGGCCAGGTGGTGGATGAGGAGTCAGACCGGGGCAGGGGGCGTACTGGGACTGGCTGGGCAGGGGTAACGGGGACAAGAAGCTGGAGGAGTGGAGGTTGGGACAGGGTAAGTGCGGAGTTTGCTTTTTGAAAATCTAGACAATTACACACACAAGCGATGTTAAATGAGCATTATTAAGGGTGCAGAGCCAAATGTTCAAAAGTTAGGAAATGCCAGAATTAAGCTTGCCTCAATTCTGCGTCCTTATATGTATGCGTTCTGGGCCAGAAATCTTTAGTTTCTAGTTATATGTTCACCTACTCGTTTTTCCATTGATCTTTTTGGAGCATACGCTCTAATGTCACCCAGCCCAGGCTATGAAGGACCTCCTTACTAAGTTTACCCCACCCAGTCCTCCCACGTCTCCCACTCCAATGTCAATCTCTCAACCACACCAAACAGCTCCTAGAGTATGGAACTGCTGATATCGTTGCGGATTTGGTGGATGCCAAGGGGTCACCTCTTGTGTCTGCCAGGGATTGTGTGCGGGAGAGTCTCCTCCCAAATTTCTGGTTCCGTAGGAAAGGGGTCGGGCTGGAGACTCTGGTAGCCTACTTCACCTAATGATGCTAAGCTCTGTAGCAAATGTGCATTCTGATTTCTGGCTCAGGTCCAGGTTGAGGCCCTGGGAGGAGAGATTGTCATGCATCACTCAACAGCAACCTTTCTACTTAGGAAGCCTTGTTGATAGGCTCTGATGGAACTCCCATCTAGTCCTCAGGCAGATGGACAGTGATTTAGAAGGTAGGAGAGCATAAAGCAGAGCAGTATATGGAGTTTAGCAGGAACTCAAAAGATTCCCTTTCCTCTGAAAATTATTTTGACTCTGCAGGACATTCCTCATCAGACACTAACAATTTTATGAAAAAAGAAAAGGAGTCCTTGTGGCACCTTAGAGACTAACCAATTTATTTGAGCGTGAGCTTTCGTGAGCTACAGCTCACTTCATTGGATGCATGAATCCGATGAAGTGAGCTGTAGCTCACGAAAGCTCATGCTCAAATAAATTGGTTAGTCTCTAAGGTGCCACAAGGACTCCTTTTCTTTTTGCGAATACAGACTAACACGGCTGTTACTCTGAAACCTAACAATTTTATGGTGACTCTAAACTTGGACCTAAATATCTTGATGGTAGTTGGATTCATATTCTCCTAATTGTGCATCAGGCTAATATTTACTCTTTGGGAACATGTGAACTGGAGCTGTATTCACAATAATTGAAGAGAGAATTCATTGTGAGCTTTGCCTGAATAAGGACTGCAGGATCAGTCCTTTTCTTTGTTCTTCAGATTCTAGAGCTATGGGATATGTATATTTTAGTTGAAACTATAATTTTATTAGAAAATTATTAATAGATCCAGGGTCAAATGCAAAATAAAATAGAGCTATGAAATTATTGGTTAGTATTTTATACATGGGGTGTTCTGTACTTATGATTGCTATTTTGGGTACCTTCAGTATTGCTTAAAATAGTAGCAATCATGCTCAAGCATCCTAGATAGATTGATTGATTGATTGGATTTCTTGTTAAACAATAATGCTAAGTTTTGCATGTAGTAAGCAATATTGGGACAACAGGGGGGAAACTTTCATACATAGCAGATGTAAACAAAAAAATTGCAATGTACACAGAAATGAGTGTATATTCAACATGAATACATTTAACAAATAAACGTCTCATTACATAACATTTCAGAGAATAAAAAGTCCACAGCATGTTCACAAATTAGTGATTGATGGAATTGTGTCACTGATGCATAAAAGAATTCTCAAGATCTTGGAATGTGCCAGGGTGCGGAATGCCAGAGTATTTTGCTTTACAATATAACAAAGAGAAGGTAGGGTTTTTTAAAAGGAATCAGTTAAGCTACTTGGGTAGTGACTCTTTCAAAGCTGTATTTTCAATATATATACATTGTACAACCCATTTCTTAATTGTACAACTGTTGATGATGATGATGATTTATTATTTCCTAAAGTCCTGACAGATGATCATAATGGGCATGGCACACACATATAACAAAAAGTCCTTCGCAGGGAAAGCTTAGACTTTATACAGGTGCTCACAACGTATACAGCTCCTGTGTAAACTGTGAGTAGAACAGTAAGTACTCAGTGCTTTTCTCTTGGCAACTCAGTTGTTACACCCAGTTGTAGATGATGTCCGAGTCTCTTAAAAGGGATGCTGTTTAAAATATTACATATACCCTCTTGCTTTTGATCAATAGCCACAGACTGTTCAGTTTTTCTATTAGAGCGACAAGGTGGGTGAGGTAATCATCTTTTATTGGACCAACTTCTGTCAATGAAAGAGACGAGCTTTTGAGCTTCAGAAGAGCTCTGCGTGGCTCGAAAGCTTGTCTCCTTCACCAACAGAAGTTGGTCCAATAAAAGATGATTACCTCACCCACCTTGTCTCTCTAACTTCCCAGGACCAGCATGGCTACAACAACACTGCAAACAACAACAGTTTTTCTATATCTGTCTAAATTCTTACTCAAACACAAGCATTTTAAGGAGGAGTTAAGGATGCAGCCGTACAACAGTGACCTGTGCCGCTTGTCTGTTTGTGAATGCAAGAGTTCAATTCCCTGAACACTGAAAACCAGGGGAAAAATGAGTTAAGGTTCCTCAACATAACCATTACAAGGACATTAGCGATACAGTAAAAAACCAAACCAATGATGATAGAAAACTGAGAAATGTTTGAAGGTTGAAAGAGGAGGCAAGATCTGACTTACCAAAAGCTCATTTGCACTCTTAAGTCTGGAGTAGTTAGCGGCTGCTCTATAATATTAGTGCCCAGTACCATTGCAGCTACTGAAATCTGCTGGCACAGCAAAAAAGAGAGAACTCTTCCCTCTTTTATTGTATTTAAAAAATGAAATCAGACATGCCATTGGAATGAAATAGGCCACTATTTCACAAAACCAGTGTTTTACAATTGTGTATTTCCTGTGGATTTTAGCACTTGATGCCCACATTTTACCTAATTATACATACCTCAAATCCAAACTTAAGGATGGCTGGCTTATTAAAATCTGTCATTGCTGTTATAAAATATGCCCAGTGTTACACACATCTCTGTTTCTGACTTCCCTTGTCACCTTTGCCAATGTTTTAATTTCCTGCTTGCCTCTGTTTAATTTTTGGAAGCATTTTGAAGTGAGAGAAACCACAGTAGAGTTTCTTCCATGAAATAATGTTGCCTTTATATCTGGGATCTCTGAGATTCACTGTTACAGTGAATCTGTACTTTACTTCACTTACCAGCAAATAAGAGAATCTCCCACTTTACAGAAGCAGGATCAACAGTATCCTGAAATAAGTTGGATATGTAGGATCATTGGGATTCTTGAATCAGTTGGATGTGCACTTCATTGAGCAACTAATTCTGTCTTGTCAGCTTTTTAGAGTGGGATCTTTACAGACCTCTTGGGTTAGTAACTCTAATCAGAGGGGGTTTTCTTCAAGGACCGTGCTCTCAAGCATAAAGCATGAAGAGGTCTAGAAAAAGATGACAAAAATTGTTCGTGACGTGACTGGGAATGCGTGCATATGATGAGACTACAAGGACTGGGATATTTTAGTCTGTAAATGAGACGTGAAAAGGGGATTCGATTGAGGGATACAAAAAGAATGACGGGAAGAGCTCTCGTGACACACCTCTTTAGTCTGCCTCCTTGTGCAAGGATGCTTGACAAAGCTGAAAGGCGGAAAGTAAAGATCGTGTTCAGCAGACTAAGCACAAGACTAGCAAAGAGGAATTCTTGGGTTCTAGTCCATTTGGGGAAATAACTCCCGCTTTGGCTTTAGGCAAAACACTTAACCTCTCTGCTTCAGGTTCCTCTTCCATTAAATAAGTTAAGGCTATTTACTGTAGCTACACCAAGGATTGTAATGAGGGGTTGATAATGGGCAACATTTTCCAAAATGTCTAAGTGATGGAATAGCCTAAGTCCCATTTTTTAAGGTATTTAGAGTCCTAAATCAATTAGGGTAAAATTTGCAGACGCACCTATGTGTCCAAGTGTCATAACCATGTAGCTAAGCGTAGCCTAGAATTCCTCCTTACCTGTAAGGGTTTAAGAAGCTCAGATAACCTGGTTGGCAATGGGGAAAGAAGATACTTTCAAAACTTGGAGGGTGGGGGAAGGCTTTGATGGTGTGTTATCTGGGGAAAGCAGAGAAGCATCAGGTCAAAAAAACTTCTCCTGTAAACCATCCTGTACAAGTCTCTGATCTTACAAAAATAGTTAGTAAATAAGGCAAGGTGCGTTAGATTACCTTTTTGTTTTCAACTTGTGAATTTTCCCTTTGCTAGAGGGCGGTTTATCCCGGTTTTTTCTAACTTTAAAGTTTTGCCTAGAGGGGAATCCTCTGTGTTTTGAATCTGATTACCCTGAAAAGTATTTACCATCCTGATTTTACAGAGGGGATTCTTTTACCTTTTCTTTCAATAAAATCCTTCTTTTAAGAACCTGACTGATTTTTCCATTGTTCCAAGACCCAGGGGTTTGGGTATTTGATCATTTTGTAACCAATGGTTAGGATATTATTCTCAAGCCTCCCCAGGAAAGGGGGTGTAAGGGCTGGGGGGGATTGCTGGGGGGAAGAGGAACGCCAAGTGGTCCTTTTCCCTGGTTCTTTGTTAAATCACTTGGTGGCGGCAGCGTTACTTCAACCCAAGGTACAAGGGAGAATTTGTGCCTGGGGAGTTTTTAACCAAAGCTGGTAAGAATAAGCTTCGGGGGGGGGGGGGGTCTTTCCTGCAGGTCCCCACGTCTGTACCCTAGAGCTCAGAGTGGGGAGGGAACCCTGACACCAAGTCACGGCTGAAAATGGTACTTCGGCTCCTAAGTCAATTAGATGTTTTTGAAAATTTCCCACAGTCCCTCTTAAAGGCCCCTTCTACTGTACTGCCTATAGTGAAACAAGTTTCCTTGTATAACATTTTTCCATTTCTTGCTCCCCTTTCCCTAACCTCTATGTATCTGTCTGTGTATCCTTAGATTATGACTTCCTTGGGGCAGACACAGTCCCTTCTTGAATGTCTGGAACGTGCTTAGCACACTGTGGCCACTACTATATCATAAGATGAATAATAATAACAACGTTGAAAAGGGCTTTGATGATGAAAAGCAATACTTATTATTCTGTACAGAGATACAAGGTTCTTGACTGAAGGATTACAAATTATGAAGGGCATAATAAAAACTGACGGCTCCTCTGCTCTGTACCCTGTCTCATAATATGCAAACAAGGGGTCACTGTTGAAATTGAAGGGCAGCGCTGCTAGAATAGATACAAGGAACTGCTTCTGTATGCAATGTGCAGTCACCCCGTGAAATTCATTGCTGGAAGGAAGTCATCAAGACAAATAATTTTGTAGGGTTTTTTTAAAGGCCTGGATAATTGTGCAAGAATTAATCAGTAAGCTAAAAGGATGAGCTAGAAGGATAGAAGGAAAGTCACACATTTAGTTTTTGGGAGCAAGTACATGGGGATCAGGAAGGAATCTTTGCAGCATTAGGGGTGCTGCTAAGTGTCAGATACTGGCCACTGCTGAGGGGAGACTACCAGACCAGATGGACCAAGAGCCTGATTGAGCATCACCACTCCTATGGTCCCATGAGATCACTGAAGCCTGTTGTGAAATAGAAGGGACTTCCCAACACCCATATCTGAAACATAGGGGAAAATCTACGTATGGTGACACTCCATCCTTTGAGAAGGTCAAAATCTATGTAGGGTGACACTCCATCCTTTGTGACAGTCAAACCTGGAAGGATGAGGTGTAAATTGCATACTGTTATTCCCCCATCACTGTTATCAGATAATCTCCACTTCTTGAAATAACGTATTAAATTTTATGTTTATTGGTAGTTTTTGGGCTGTTTTATTCGGTCTGGACATGACTTCAAAGACGTTAAGAATACAAAGTACTGTCTGCCTGATTTTAAAGGTATTATATGCAGACAGTTCTCTTACCTAGCCAGATTCTTCACGAACATTCATCTAGCCTGGGAAATTAGTCTGAGATAAATAATTTAGCTTCTTTCTGTTAGATTCAATTCCATTATCCTGGTCTCTGATGCTGTGAAAAGTCTTTAAAAACTAATCAATTCCAAAGTGCTTTTTTTTTTACTTTTCTTTTCTGTGAAAAGCTAAACCTAGAGATTTTCAGACCTGCTGTACTTTGTATCTGGGTCTGTGTTGAGAAAATAGAATTATTAGTAAACCACTGAATTATAAATACTTGTATTTTGGATGGATCATATTAAAACATTGCATAATGACCCAATATACCATTTGATTGCAGGCTATCATGATACAATCTACATGAAGAAATAATTCATCCCTATGTATTCTTGCCTGGCATTATTTTTTGCAACTGGTAATGGAGATGAAGAGAGCGAATTTCTCCAAAGAAAAAAAAATTGTGTGTGTGTGTGTATATATATATATATATATATAGTTTGATTTAAAACAAAAATAAATAGTAAAATAAAAAATACAAATTAATGTATTATAAACCCGGGGGGAAAGAATTTTCAGCACAGTGCAGAAATTTAAAGCATTCCTTTCTTTAATTGTGAAATATATATATGTGGTTCAACCATCTGCTGTATGTAAATAGTGATTATATTCAGATGTTATCTAGTACTTCACATGTTCACAATGGAGTGCATACATTAATCCTTACAGTAATTATCACTCCCATTTTACAGAGGAGAAAATTGGGATTGGCCTGCTGATCAGAGCATCTGCAAAGCTGAGTCTCTAATAAATCAGATCATTGACTAAGTAACTTGACCAAGGCCACAAGCTGAATCAGTGGCAGTGCTGGCATTAGAACTCAGCTCTGGCATTAGACCATGCTAAACCTCCTAAGGCAAACTCCGGCCCCCAGAAAGGCACAGGCATGTCCCTTTGAAGGGTCAGAATCGGATGCTCCGACACCTGAAGTCAGAATTTGGACTGTCGTTTAAAAAATGATTCTGAGGTGTTTGTGGTGGCAGCAGTGCATGAGCAATAGGTTCTGTCTGGAAGACGGAGCATCTCATTTTCTGCATAATTATTTCCCAGTCTAGACAGAGCCTTGTAAATGTCAGACACTTTGGCATAGGCAGGTGTTTGGTAGACTCTGGATACAGGAAGGCTCCATGTATTTCATCTAAGAGAGGCTTTGATGAGGCTACCAGCTTATTTTAAAAAGTAGCACCTTTAAGGACTATTGTGATTTCCTACTGCTGTAGGCACAGCTATTTCACAGTGACCTCATGAGGTTTCATTCATATTTGTAAAGCTTTTCGAGAACATAGTAACACCCATACCAGGTCAGACCTGGAGTTGAACCCAGGATTTCTGAGTCTCATCATACCTTTGCTGTCTAGCAAATTGCCGAGACACCCACTGGTGAAGTGTGTGTGTCTACATCCCCCTCTAGTGACAGGTCCACATGCTACCAGTTACTCCACTAACTCAGGTGGTAGAGGACTATGCTGTGGTTCTAAAGATCCCAGCCCCACGATGAAAGAAGCAATTGCTTTGGATGCAATTTATATGGAGTGTTTGAAATGTATGCTGTATACTACTTCATACTCTGTATTATGTGGCTGAGCTTTACAAAGCCCCCCCAGAGGTAGCTGATGGCCTAATTCCTGTTAATTTTGAATGGGAATGGAGTATCCAGTTCCCTTAGACTTTGACAATTTCAGCCTGTATCTGTGTACCATCGAGTGAGTGTAATCTGAATGTAAACTCTGTTCATTAAACACACTACTTCCTGGTACTCTCATGCCATGTAATTTGCTGTGGATGCTTTCCCCCCAAGATTTAATATGATCCTGCTATACAAGTGAGTGACACTTCCCTGGATATAAATGGTGCGTCCAAAGGCATTTAAAAGCGAGAGAGAGATGGGTGGAGGCATGATTGGTAAGGGAAGAGCAAAGAGACAATGCTATTCAAGAACAATGATGGTATATTTTACCTCCGTTTGCAGTGTGAATATTTTGGAGAGCCAGCTCCTCAGAGCTGTCTAGTTAAACTCTCAGAAAATGCAAATTTTCAGCAGCAGCTGTAGGAGCTTGATGGTAAAAGAACAAAGTAGGAATTTATAATGTGCATATAATTGTAAAGAGAGGGGTTTTTTTAGTGAGGGAGAGCAGTGGCAGAGAAGAATCATCATCTCAAAGGGTGACTCTCTAGAATTAGTTGTTATTTTGTTTGAGTCCTTTGAAATCGTTTCCCTACTATATAATTATCTTTAGTTTTAAGTGCTTCCTGCAGTGATAATGTGTTGCATTTTTGTATTCTTATGTAAATGCTTTAACCAGCTCGTGTTGAATTGCAAAAAAGTCATTCAAAACCAGGTATTGATTTTGCAAAATCTAGGGGGAAATATATTTTTTAAAATAGTTTACAGTTTATATTCTTTGAGTGCCCTTGCTCTGTGTGTGTCTCAGTTCCCTGACTGTAATTTGCCCATCCTGTCTATCTGGATTGTAAACTCTTCAGGGCAGGGATTATCTTTTTCTGTGTGGCTGTACAGTGCATAGCATGATGGGACCCTGTCGTTGGTTGAGCCTCTAAGCGCTTGAATAATAACAATATTACTTCAGGTTTCATTGATGCTGGACCAGATTCTGATCTGACTGACTTCTGATTTACTGAATCTCCCTAAGTGTCTTTTTATTTACACTCACAGTAGATGTCATACCTGTCACCGTTTTGTCTGGCCACTCTCTCCACATATGCAGCGCCCAAACTGGTGTCACTGAAATCTGGGAAAGAACGAGCTGCCTGATGTCAAATGCTCACAGAATCTAATTAGATCTGATTATGCTGTTGTCTTGAAACCTGTGGTTATATTTATACATGCAAATTCAGTGCCCAAAGTATCATTACACTGCCTCTGAAGTTTCGACACTCTGTCCCTGAAAATGCAGTCTCTGAGTTGAGCGGTACGGCAACAGGTAATAAAAAAGCGAAGTTTCTGATGTAACTGCAATAGATATTTTGCAACAGAAAGAAAAAGCAAAGCCAATCTCTTTTCTTCCGCTGCCAAGTGAATGCTAGAAGATGCGTGCTCACTGCCGGAAACCAGAAACGGTGAAGCTTATAATGGGACCAGATGAAATGAGGTGACAGCTCTGTATATTATGCAGGAATGATGATTCAAATGGATTGTTTAAAAGATATTATGGTCTCACTTAAACCACAAGGTTGGGATTTTTAAAGCAATCTGTGGGATTTAGTTAACAGGAGTGATGCCCAAGTAAGAATTGAAAGATTGGGGCCTTTCTGGGCCAGTAGGTGCTTCTGGGCAGGCAGCTGCTGTACTTCTAACAGGTTCGATCTGTTATGCCTTAAGCTGCGGAAGTGGGAACACTGCAGCATCTTTAGCTGGACACACAAACTGGTAACATTAGATGGCGCAGTGTGTTGTGATAATAATGCAAATCTTTAGACCACGTAAAAACACCTAGCAGATTAAATTATTTCTCTGGCAACTGGCAAATCCATAAAAAAACCCAACCAGGCTGGTCAAATACTGGCCAGGTTGTAACTGGACTCTGGGGGGAGGAAGGGGTGTGAGTGTCTGGGTGGGGGGCCCGCAGCTGGGGGTGAATGAGCTGTGGGGGTGCCCCATGGCTGGGTTCTGCGGATGGGGGGGAGGGTATCTGGGCAGGGGTGTGGCTGGGTTCTGTGGGTGAGGGGGGGTAGAGAAACTGAGTTGTCATAGCGGTTTCTTTAATTTCTCTACCCCTGGGGGAATTTTTGTCTGTGTCTGTATTGTTGCAGACATAGTTGCTGACCGGTATTTTGAAGTAAATTACCAAAATAATTGAAACTGGCTTCATTATAAAATATTATTTTAACAGATAAAATAGGCAGAATTTTAAAATATTGTGTCCAGAATTTGTAGGCACAGAATTCCCCCAGGAGTAAGTAAACTAACAAGGTCAGCTCCCAGACTGCTGCGCTGGGCATCACAACATGGGGAATAGATGGCCAGCCCTCTGTGGAGAAAGAGGTGGTTAGGGACTATTTAGAAAAGCTGGACGTGCACAAGTCCATGGGGCCGGACGAGTTGCATCCGAGAGTGCTAAAGGAATTGGCGGCTGTGATTGCAGAGCCATTGGCCATTATCTTTGAAAACTCGTGGCGAACGGGGGAAGTCCCGGATGACTGGAAAAAGGCTAATGTAGTGCCAATCTTTAAAAAAGGGAAGAAGGAGGATCCTGGGAACTACAGGCCAGTCAGCCTCACTTCAGTCCCCGGAAAAATCATGGAGCAGGTCCTCAAAGAATCAATCCTGAAGCACTTACATGAGAGGAAAGTGATCAGGAACAGTCAGCATGGATTCACCAAGGGAAGGTCATGCCTGACTAATCTAATCGCCTTCTATGATGAGATTACTGGTTCTGTGGAGGAAGGGAAAGCAGTGGATGTATTGTTTCTTGACTTTAGCAAAGCTTTTGACACGGTCTCCCACAGTATTCTTGTCAGCAAGTTAAGGAAATATGGGCTGGATGAATGCACTATAAGGTGGGTAGAAAGTTGGCTAGATTGTCAGGCTCAACGGGTAGTGATCAATGGCTCCATGTCTAGTTGGCAGCCAGTGTCAAGTGGAGTGCCCCAGGGGTCAGTCCTGGGGCCGGTTTTGTTCAATATCTTCATAAATGATCTGGAGGATGGTGTGGATTGCACTCTCAGCAAATTTGCGGATGATACTAAACTCGGAGGAGTGGTAGATACGCTGGAGTGCAGGGATAGGATACAGAGGGACCTAGACAAATTGGAGGATTGGCCAAAAGAAATCTGATGAGGTTCAATAAGGATAAGTGCAGGGTCCTGCACTTAGGACGGAAGAACCCAATGCACAGCTACAGACTAGGGACCGAATGGCTAGGCAGCAGTTCTGCGGAAAAGGGCCTAGGGGTGACAGTGGACGAGAAGCTGGATATGAGTCAGCAGTGTGTCCTTGTTGCCAAGAAGGCCAATGGCATTTTGGGATGTATAAGTAGGGGCATAGCGAGCAGATCGAGGGATGTGATCGTCCCCCTCTATTCGACATTGGTGAGGCCTCATCTGAAATACTGTGTCCAGTTTTGGGCCCCACACTACAAGAAGGATGTGGATAAATTGGAAAGAGTCCAGCGAAGGGCAACAAAAATGATTAGGGGTCTGGAACACATGAGTTATGAGGAGAGGCTGAGGGAACTGGGATTGTTTAGTCTGCAGAAGAGAAGAATGAGGGGGGATTTGATGGCTGCTTTCAACTACCTGAGAGGTGGTTCCAGAGAGGACGGTTCTAGACTATTCTCAGTGGTGGAAGAGGACAGGACAAGGAGTAATGGTCTCAAGTTGCAGTGGGGGAGGTTTAGGTTGGATATTAGGAAAAACTTTTTCACTAGGAGGGTGGTGAAACACTGTAATGCATTGCCTAAGGAGGTGGTGGAATCTCCTTCCTTAGAAGTTTTTAAGGTCAGGCTTGACAAAGCCCTGGCTGGGATGATTTAATTGGGGATTGGTCCTGCTTTGAGCAGGGGGTTGGACTAGATGACCTCCTGAGGTCCCTTCCAACCCTGATATTCTATGATTCTAAACCATAAACTCTCCATGGGGCTAACCCCGTCACCAAGCCTCCCTGAATACGCCAGGCCATCTCTTTTCTTCTAGTTTTACCATTGATATAAAAGGCAAGTGATTCCCATTGTCCACTTAGTTGACATTCCCAGTGAAATGAAAATACTAGAAGTTCATCTTAAGTAACACTAGTTTATTTCTTTTTAAACATCAGGTTCTTAGATCTTTATTAAGCCTTTTTCACAGCCCCTATCCTTTGAGTTTCCAGCAAGTTGCTTGCTTCAGCTATCGAAAAAGGTGGGATAAAAGAAGTCCCTAATGGAACCACAGTCCTGCTGTCTAAATGTCCTGGGATGGTCTTTCAGTTGCAGGTGAATTTAAACCCCGCTAAGACGTTACTACTCAAAGTGGTGCTATGAAGAATTAGAAAGCTTAAACTAATAGAGACTCTTATCTGTTTGAGCCAAATGACTCTCAGTGACGGGCTCTCTGCCCGTTCAGAACATTTGCTTTCAGGAAGCACATCAAACATTTTAAAGCCACGTGGAAAAAAAGGCCTTAAAAAAAAAGAAAAGATGGAATAAAAATCTATAGCGATTTCTTCATTTGTTACTGATTAAGAAACTATATTGTTGGTTAATTTCCTTAAAAGAGTGAGGTTGCCGTAGTGGTTAGGAGGCTTGGGAGAGCTGGCTTCAATTCCAAACTCTGCCACAGACTTTCTATGTGACCTCAGGCAAGTCACATAATCCCTCTGTGCCTCAGTTTCCCTTCTTTAAAACATAGATAATCGCACTTCATTTGTTTGTCTTGTTTGTATGGATGGTAAGTTCCGGGCCTCTCTCTCACTATGTGTTTGTACAGAGCAAAGCACAGAGGGGCCCTGATCTCAATGGGAGCCTCTAGACACTCTATCACAAGAAATAAAATAATCATCTAATAATAATACATTAATTAAGATTCTGAGGATGGAGATTAGGGGGAAATTATTAGGTATAACTAGCTGTGACTAAAGAGGTTTCCTTTCTTTTACCAATTGTCCACTGAGTATTAAATTCAACCCAATGCAAACACTGTCCGCATCACTTAAACGTGGCGTATAAGTGATGTGAAGGGTCTTGTGCTGGAGCAAATGCCCCCCTTTATTTGTGTTCTCGAATGAATCTCTCACTGTTAGAGAACCTTTGGGTTTTTGGAAAGGATGCTGCTTTGCATCACCGATCGTAACTACTCAGGTGTCCTTTTGTGTTAAGGAGTTTCCATTTTTCATTGCGTCGAGCTATTGTTTAAAGCATTTTCATCCATATCAAGCGAGTGATTTGGATGTTTCCATTGTTTGAAAGCAGAGCCTTCATAGTGTTTAAGGGTGTGGCTGGTTGGGCGTGGCATTTTGGAGAGCGGCATTTCTGAGACTGCCAGTACAGCCTCAAGGAACTCACGTCTCCCTGCAGATGCCATCAGGCAAGTGGGGTACAAGAGGGTTCATCGAATGTCCCCTGCCCCATCTCACCTGTCTCTTCTGTCCCATCCAGAAGTGTTCTGATTTCCGAGAGTATGTCTACCCTGCAATCACAGGGCGAACTGTGACCTGAGCTAGCTTTGATATAGCTAACTTGAATAACAGTAGCAGCGAAGCTATTCGCTAATAGCAGGATGGATGGCAGACTGTACAACCTCACCCAGGAATTGAGTAAGTACCTGAGAGCGTTGCCACTGCCTCGCTGCTACTGTTGTTTGAGTTACACTGCAGCACATGGAGACATGCCCTTAGATTACTGCAACCAAGGCCCCTGCGAGATAGTGTATTCTTTTCATGTCACTCCTGGCCTAGCACAGTGGAAGATCAGCCTGAGGAAATCAAAAGACCATCACGTTTATTGGAAGGAGACCCCGTAAGATCATTCTTTGCAGTTTCAATTGCTGGGAGGTTTGCTTGGCTGGCTCTCATCACACTTGGAAGAAATTGCTTAATTCAGTCTCATAGACTTTAAGGCCAGAAGGGATCATCAGGATCATCTAGTCTGACGTACAGTTCGTCACAGGCCACAGAACCTCACCCCTCTCCTGTAATAGACCTGTAACATCTGGCTAAGTTACTGAAGTCCTCAAATCATGATTTAAAGTCTTCAAGTTACAGAGAATCCACCATTTCCTCTGCAAGCGACCCATGCTGCAGGGGAAGGAGTGCAATCTGACCTTTGGGAAAATTCCTTCCTGACCCCAGATATGGTGATCAGTTACACCCTGAGCATGTTGGCAACACCAACCAGCCAGACACCTGGGAAAGAATTCACTGTAATAACTCAGAGCCCTCTCCATCTAATGTTCTATCTTCGGCTGTGGGAGATCTATGCAAGTAGTAGTTGCAGACTGGTTACATGCAATTGTAGGCAGTTTCAACATACCATCCCCTCCATAAACTCATCAAGATCAGTTTTGAAACAAGTTAGGTTATCGTTTCAAAGAAGGAGATCAGGTTGGTCTAGCATGATCTACTTTTTCTAAAACCATGGTGTATTTATTCCCAATTACTGTTCACCTCTATGTCCTTAACTACTTTCTCTTTCAAAATTTGTTCTAAGACCTTGCATACAATTGAGGTCAAACTAGGAAACAGGCCTGTAGTTTCCCAGATCGTTTGTTCCCCTTTCTTAAAAATAGGCACTATATTGACAATTATCCAGTCACAGGGTATGACGCACAACTTTATGGATTTATTAAAAATCCTTGTTCATCCATCTTGGTCTGCAACCCTTCCATATGAATTTTTTTCCCCTTGCTTGGGATGCAGGTTTCAGATAGCTTCTGCAACTGTGACTTCGAGTAATTCCCAGCCTCCTCCACATTCAGATCCCTGAGTTCTTAGGTCCAGTCCACTTCCCTAACTAATTCCCTTAATTTTTTCAAGTTTGCTCTTTTAAAATCAAGGACCCTAGTTGCAGACCTATTTTTTGTTTATTGTTCCATTTAGTTTAAACTGAGTTAGCTCATGATCACTTGAACCATGGCTGACCTCTACAATCAGTTCTTCTATGAGGTCCTTGCTAGTTACCAATACTAACTCTAAAATGGCCTCCCTTCTTGTTGGTTTGATGACTATTTGGTGAAGAAATCTGTCCACCATCACATGCAGGAATACCTGGGCCCTATCATTATTAGTAGCACTTGTCCTCCCATCTATACTTCGGATATGACAGTGTCCCATAATCACACAATTCCCAGTTGTATCTGTTTCATTAAAAATATTAAAGAGGTCTCGATCCAAATCCACATCGGACCCTGGGGAGCTGTAGCAGACCCCAAGCACTATCCCAGTGGAGCCTCTGTTACCTTTCTTCCCCTGTACCGAGGCAGTGGCCATGCATGCAGTTGCAATCATTTGCCTGTCGTATCCCCTTCTCCTAGATCTTAAAATTGGGAAAATGTTGAAGATGACCAAGAACATCTTCTTGCTTGGCTGCCTGCCACCAGATGGTATTGTCTGACTCAACAATGAACGCTCAGAGTTTGGAACAAGAATTGATCCAGGGCAGACTAAATCCCCAAGAAGAAAAATATTGTAGTTTCCAGACCAGGAATTGAACTTCTCTTTCAAACTCTTAATAGCCATGCAAAGAAACTGTCCACACACAAAAAGAAAAGGAGTACTTGTGGCACCTTAGAGACTAGTCTGTATTCTTTTTGCGAATACAGACTAACACGGCTGTTACTCTGAAACCTGTCCACACACAGTGCTTGAGAAGTATTTTGTCTTGATTGCTCTTAAAAAGAATCTGGACCTTCCTGTAGAGTTTTGTAGTGAAACGGGGTCTATTTTGCAAATCAGGGAGCACACTCTGTTGAGCTTCTAGTACAACTTGGGAACAAAGATTTATCTAGCCTAGCTCCCTTCTAAGACCTTCTAAGCTTGTCTCTCTCACCAACAGAAGTTGGTCCAATAAAGGATATTACCTCACCCACCTCGTCTCAGTAATATCTTGGGACTGACATGGTGACAACTACATGGCATACTTGTAGAGACAGAGTTGATCCAGTCTTTATTCAGATTTGCCCCCAGTACCAGCACTTTCATAAATGTTCTGCTTTACCTCTCGTCTCACTTTGGTCAGTTTCCTTGTTCTTTTTAAACATGTCCACCTTCATGAAAACATTGAGGCTTCACACTTGGCTTCACACTTGGTTAGCACCTACCAATGAGTTTTGAAAAATCTCTCTCTTCTCCTCTGAACAGCAGGTCAGCATTGGCATCCTGTCAGTGCAATGCTCAATTGGCTCATTTAGGGAACAGAGAGGGTGGAGTAATTCCACAGAGCATCATTGCTCCACACTGAGAAGATAGTTTTGACCTACATTAATGCCCTGTCATTGTCAAGCTGTAGAGGGATACTTGACATTCATGAATAAATGGATTCCAGCAGCTACGCCCACGCTAGAAATGTTTCATTTGCTCTTCAGTCTTTGAATGTATCCTGGGAGGCTGATCTGGGAAATCTGGAGCAAACCGAATCCTTTTAAGCTATGTAACGTTTCAATTATTCCCACATTTTGCTTGGTTTTACTTACGCTTCATAAGTCATTGCAGGGGGTTGTTTTTTTTTAAAAGCAAGTTATACCATACATTTCATATCTTAAATCAAGAATTGCATATGGGATTTCTTTACAGCATATGTGTACAGTAAGGGCATAAGCCAAACACATGAAAGTCAATGGGAGTGATGTGGACCACGTCCTGAACAAACTAGGGCCTTAATCCAGCCAAACACAGAAGCACATGCTTAACTTTAAAAATGGGAACAGTCCCATTGACTTCAACGAGACTTCCCACATTCTTAAAGCTAAGCATATGCTTCAGTGCTTGGCTGGATTAAGGCCTAAATGAGTATGTCAGCAGCAGGATGCTGTATTTTTAGTGTGTAATGCTCCGAGGCTAAACTGTCTTGAATATTTGTACTCAGGTTGATGTGTACTGATCGGCCGTATCCCAGATACATTTGCTAGCTGCTGAATAAGTGAGGCTTCTCTAGGAGAAAGAAAAGGAGGACTTGTGGCACCTCAGAGACTAACCAATTTATTTGAGCATAAGCTTTCGTGAGCTACAGCTCACTTCATCGGATGCATACCGATGAAGTGAGCTGTAGCTCACAAAAGCTTATGCTCAAATAAATTGGTTAGTCTCCGAGGTGCCACAAGTCCTCCTTTTCTTTTTGTGGATACAGACTAATACGGCTGCTCCTCTGAAACTTCTCTAGGAAAGTAACTGAAGAGCGTGCAGCACAGAGGTGGGGGTGTGGCAGGAAAACTGCGACCATTTTAGCACGCTGCTGGCCTGAACCAGAGAAGTGAGAGCAGAGAAAGCTTTGCTGAGGACCCTAACCTAAAAGGCTGATATCGAACGTTGCACTACTAGATAATCCATAGCGCCATAAATACTCATCCACGTTAATAAAATGTAGAGGCCAAGTAGCAAGGCCTTCCTCTCTTGTGGACAGCACGCTACGGTGACAGGGGAGAGGGGAACTAATTGATGTAATGTGGCATTATTTCTCCTCCGGCAGCCACTGGTATTATTTATCTTCCACTCACTGTCAGTGAGCAAAGTCAATGGCTAGTGGCCAGAAAAAGGTCTCCCTGAGCAGGCTGTCTATAACCCCATTCTCCCTCTCTTCCCCTACTGCCCGTCTTTCTTCCTAATAAATCATCGTGATTAACTATTTGTATTTTGGTCGCCCCAAGCTGTCCCAGCTGAGGTCAGGCCCCCATTGTGCTAGACGCACTACATCCCTAGAGTAAGACACGGTCCCTGCCCCCAAAGAGTTGACAATTTAAACAGATAAAGCACGCACACAGTGGGAGGAAGAAAGGATCATCGCCACCATTTTATAGAGGGGAAACTGAGGCATGGGACCGCTTTCTAAAGCAACTCTATTGAGATGATATAAGACATTTGCAGCAGAGGCAGGTTTTGAAGCAATGCTCAGGCTAGGGCCTTAAATGCAACCCCAGCTGTCCTTCTTATGGCTACGGGCAGCGTGGTGTAGTGGACGGCGAACTAGACTGGGGGGGGGTCTATTCCCAGCTCAGGCCTTGGCCAGTTGGATGACCTTGGGCAAGTCATGTCACTGCTCTGTGCCTCAGTTTCCCCATCTGTAAAATGGGGGCAATGCTACTGATCTCCTATAAGCAAGGTCTTATTATTACTCTCAAAGGGAAGCGTGTAGTGGTGGTTCTAACGGCTACTCCTGAATTCCGAAATCGGGCAACAATTCAAATGCTTTCCTGGAGCAGTTACTGGATTGAATTTTAGCCCCTTTCTTTGCAACGGTAAAAGTGTTGCGCCTCTGCTTATAATGATAAGAAAGCACCTAGAGCTCAGCGGCTATGCTAATTGTTTTTTTTTTAAACATGCTTTTAACTCAGCAGCCATAAAACACATCAAATGCTAGATTAGAGCACCGAAGCCCACAGTGCCATCATTGGTCCTGGTATTATGACAGTGTCGATGCTAAGCGAGGGAGGGGGGGGGTCTGTAAGGAGTAGCTTGGTCGAGGCAGCGTCAGTGCCCACCTGGGTGGGGGAAATGGGGTGGGGGGAGGGTGCTCATCCGTGTTAACAAAGCTAAAACTCAAAGTTTATTTGCTGAGTTATTCTCATTAGCCGAGGAACAGGCGCAGCAGCCATCACAGGCTTGCCTGAGTCGCTTTCAAATTTTCAGTCTAAAAGATTAATTGTCAGCCATGTGCTTAAGGACTTAGGGATTGTAATAGGACATGCCGGGCCGCTGCCTGGGTGGTTTTCACTGTGCTGCTGTTGTGACTGCAGAGAGAAAGTAGGGCATTTTGCTGGTGTTATAACAAAGCATCCTCCTCCCGCCCACCTACTGTTCTGCTGGGAGACTCTGGCACTGATGTCAGCGGGCGAGAGGACCGCGTCACAGGGAGAACTTCCCGGGGTGTAGTGATGCAGGGGTGGCAGAAGCTGCCTACCAGTGGGGGGGTGTGTGTGGCCCCCCCCACCCCTGCAGCACCCTGCCCCGAGGCCTCACCCCCGTGCCACCCCTTCTTGCCGAGCTCCTGCCTTTGAGGCCCCACCCTCCACACCGCCCCTTCCTACAAGGCCCTGCTTCTGCTTTGTCTCTTCCCCGCAAGGCCCTGTCCCCTCCCCCACATTGCTCGTCCTTACCACCAGTAAAAAGTGGGAGGGCTGTGGTCCCCTGCCCTCCCCCATTTCCAGCACCCCTGTTACAATGCCACCCCCCCACACACACAATTCCCCTCCTGCCCACTAGCGTAGGAGTTATGAATGGGGCACTGATTCCCAGATACCCCAGCATCCCCTTGGGCCCAGCCAGTGTAACTGAGAGCAGCCTTTTCTAAGGCTGTTGTAAGCTGTGCCATGGGCAAGGATGAACACAGGACCAGGAAAGTGTAAAAGCAACACGGCCCCCAGCCCTCCCATGGTGTTGTCAGTTGTGACAGAGAGGGGTGGAGCGACCTCGTTTTAGTGGAGACTAACCCCCAGCTGCAGCCCTGCGCAGCACAACCCGCAGCACGGCCGGCTTTCCCTAGCGCTAACAGCAACGTAAACACCTCCAACAGTCATTGTGAAAAAGGCTCTGGGGACAGGCGTGCTGCTTCGCCCCTTCCCCAGCTAGGGCTTCCCTTCCCTAGCTGTTCACGCTCTTCCACAGGCATCCCCCCTGAGTCGGGCGAGGGTTTGAGCAAACAGATTCTCTTTAAGCCAGAATCACCCTCTTGCTCTAATCACAGGTGCAGGCGGCATTGTCTTTAAAAGCTGCTCTTTCTGCGCGTCTTGTGACACGTGGGTAAGCAAAACTGACACCCACGGGTGAGCTCGGAGACGGTCAACAGCAGAGAGGGGGAGTAGCACTGCCTACACTAACGGGCCCAAGCCTCAGCCCAGTGGACTCCTCAGCTGAGTTAGGCTCGCAGGATCCCTACACGTGCACGGGGAGAGCTGGGAGCTGAAGAAACTAGCAAACTGGGGCGGGGGGGCAGGCGGGGAGTCACCTAACCTAGCCGGTAGGCGATGCTGATGAGAGAGTCAGGGCCTATGCTCCACCCCTCAAAGGGACGTAGGCTCGGGCCTAAGAGCTGTGAACCCTCCAATGGCTAAGCTGGGCCAGCCCTTTCTGGCACATAAAGAGAAAGACAAGCTGGTGCTACCACCTGACACCCATTATCCCACGGGTCAGCACATGCCCCGAGATTTAAAGCCTCACGCTGCCCCATTTGGAGTTGGGATGCTAGGATTCGATTTAAATATTATGTGGAGGTGTAACCCCTGCCTGCTTGGTTGGCGCCCTGTCCCCCTCCAGTGGCACCGCGCCCAGCTGGAGATAGCTGAGGCTGTAGCAGACTCACCGAAGAGGCATGTGGCTTTTAGCTCATGCACGAAGCTCCAGAGGTCCCAGGTTCAATCCCGCCTGCCAACAACTGGGGTCTGTTGATGTTTCACAGGGAGTGGAACCTGGCTGTCCCAGAAGAATGTGCTAACAGGCATTCTTCCTCTCGATCTGGCCACAGGAATATTTCACTTCAACAGGCAATATTGAGAGCGACCCACCCCAGAATACCATATAGTAGCCCACTGATTAGAGCACTCACCTGAAATGTGGCTCAAGTCCCTGTTCCAAATAGGGCAGAGTCGGGATTTGAACTTGGGTCTCGGGTGAGTGCTCTAACCCCTGGGCTGTTGGGCTTTCAGGGAAGCCGTAGCACCCTTTAGCACCCAGTTTTGTGCAGGGCATGCTCTTGGGAAGCCTTAGAGCATGGCTGGTGGCCGTAGCCTCACAGGCAACATAGGAAGGGAATGCCAAGTTTGAGGAATTGTGTATTTAGGTGCCTAACATAGCAGCCAGGTGCCTAAATCTCGGTGGGGCTGTAAACGCCCACAGCTGTGAACAGTAACCTTTCACAGCAGCCACACACACACACAAAGATGAAGTGGGTACAAACTAAGCACCAATTAGCAACCATGTTAAAAGAAACAACATATAAGAAAAACCAGTTCTGATCATTAGCTCTCAATCTGTGAGCGAGCAGGACACTGCAGCCTGTACTAACCATATGCTGCAGACGAGTTCTGTTGGGAACCCTATTAAGGAGGAACATAGTAACATCTCAGTGTCTCCAGGGCACGTATTCTTGTTGCAAGGTCATCGTGGGATAAATAAGGGCACAGCCTCCATAAGTCGTGCAGCCGAGTAAGACACTCATGCTGCCTCCCACCTGGCTCTGCCCAGAGAAGGCATGGTTGATTGTGGCACCAGGATTTTTAACCTGGCTCATTAATGTGCCCCCCTCACCAAGTGGCTATGCAAAGCAAGAGATCAAGGAGATTGCTGTTCAACAGCCAGCTTTTGTTAGGGAAGAACAATAAACCGTAGGTCCTATTCAAAGCACTGGGGGCTAAAAATTCATCAGGACGACCAGGACTGTGGATCGCAAACTGAGGGCTACAGTACGGATGGCCTATGTGCAGGAAGCAGGGAGAGACAAGCTAGTCAGTGGAGCAGCCAGCCACACTGGAAATCCCAGCAGTGAAGCTTGCCCCTTATGGCACTGTCTGGCACTCACTGCTGGCCATGGCCACCCCTGGTTGTGTCCAGAGTTGGCAGCAGGGGAAAGAGAATGCGCTCTGTGCCAGCATGACGCTCTCTCCCTGGGCTCCAGGGAGGTCGAGGAGGCAATGTTTCTGCCTGGGGGCGGGGCAGCCACAAGCCCAGCTCCTAGCCCTGTCCCCAGCCTAGGTGCAGCTCCTGGCCCCGGTCCCACGCCCAGCTGTGGCCCCAGCCTCAGCCCCTCTCCCAGCCCTGGCTCTGGGGGGAAGGGAGGGGCTAGGAAGGGGTAATGGGGTGGGGGGGTGACCCTCAAAAATTTGGCATAAGGCAAAGTACCTGCCAAAGCCCCGAGGCAATGGTGCAGCTCCGCACTGTACCCTACGTTGGGCCATGCCTTCTAGGCGTCAGCAGAGCCTGGCACACGGCGATTACACTCTACAGGAAGCTGGTGGTAGCTGCCAATGGGGAAGCAAAGGGGGTTGCAGCCTTTAGCCAAAAGGGCAGCTGTAGGTCTAAACTGAAAGCAAGACTTGGTGACTGCTTCTTAACGTGCTTCCCAGCCCACGTGTGAGTGTTGTAATAGAAATTGTCCTTTTCATTGGCCAACATGTTTTTCCCCCCATCCATTCAATTACAGATTGATTCACAATAGCTTTCTACAGCAAAAGCCGTAATGGCATCTCCCACAAGCCATTTCCCAAGGAAAAGGCCACAGCTGGCGTGGCAAAACAGAGCTCTCTAAAAAGAACCATCAGAAAAGGCTACTTAATTGGTCAAGAAAAGCAAGGCGCAATTCGGGATACCTTTATTATCAGTTCACATTTAGACTCTAGTGGCTCCTAAACACCAATTAGGATGGGGAATCATTCTGCTAGATGCTGTACAAGCGCACAGTAAATAGCTTCTGTCCCAAGGAGTTTACAGTCCAAAAGGCTCTAACTCCTTTTGGGGTTCATGCGATCTGAATTAGCAAAGTGGGGCGAAGTTCACATTCTCTATCCATGATCACCTTGACCATTAGAACAGCTAACACTTGTCTAATGGGCCTGTAGTGTTTGCACAGGAATCCTGCACCAAACTCTGCTCCCAGCTAAACACATACGCACGTCCCCTTGAAATGAATGGGGCTTGTATATGTGGTTAACTGGGAGCAGACTTCGTTAGATATGGGTGTTTCCAACTTGCATTTCATTTTAATTTAAATTTGTGGAACGTTTTAGAAGGACTGTGCAAAAAATGTGTGTTTTAGCGATTTGACAGCAAAAGGATTTCAATTTTACACTGCTTGGCATCTGATTGCAACTTGTGGCAGGATAATATTTAGGTTATAAAGCATTCGCTCAGTTTGCTGTGCCAGCTTGATAAAGACTCTTTCATTTGCCTTTGGAGTCTTTAATCTCTTTGGTTTGGCACATGGACTGATCAAAAGATCAGAAATACCATAAAACTGAAATATATTTATTAGTGAGACACGCACACCTTAAAAGATATCAACCTTTCTATAAATGATCAGTATGCGGCAAGAAAGCAAACAATGTAATATGGGCATAGGAAAGTGACAGAGAATGACTGTGAAGGTATTATAACCCCGTTATGAAGGGACGGTACACACTCTTCATGAACTCTGTGGCTGGTGCTCTAAAAGATACAGAAAAAATGGAAAGGGTTCAGTGACAGGCAATGAAAACACTCTGAGGTACATAGAGACTTCCATATGAGGACAGACCTAAAACAATTAGTATGCTTAGTTTTGAGGAGAGATGAGTAAGAAGAGCCAAGATAGAAGTGATAGAGAAAGAATGGCATAGAGAAGGTAAGCCAGGTGCTCCTATTTGCTCTCTCTGATAATACAGAAAGAAAGGGTACTGAGGCACCAGTTAAACTCTATTAGTATTACTCTGCACTATTCAGAAGGCAGACTGGATGCCCAGTTCAGGAGAGTGATTTGCTGTCTTCATTTAATGCTGCTTAGCCCTCTGTGGGGTGGTTTCTGCTAAATGATCTCCTAAGAAAAGAGGACAGCAGAGATAATTCCCAAAGGAAGAAAAGTTTTTAACCTATAACTGGAGTATGTTGCTTCAAGAAAGCCACATTCCCCCATCCCACCACTTTGGAGGTCTTTTCATGCTCTCGGGTTGGAAAGGAATTGATGAGTGCTATGGCGTATTCCATATCCTCTGCATGAAATGTTTGGATCTAGGAGAGGATAAGCAACTTCAGCAGTCATTGCAGTCTGGATGGCTTCCAGCCTGCTATATCAAGGGCATGTTTTTCTCAAGATGATCTGTAGATCTTCTGCTGTGTATTCATGAGGCCTCAGCTGGATGCCACGCTTTAGGAGAGAGGTGGACAAATTGAAGAGAGTCCAGAGAAGAGCAACAAAAAGGAAAAAACGTTTTAAAAACCTGACCTATTAGGGAAGGTTAAAAAAAAACACTGGGCATGTTTAGTTACGAAAAAAGAAGACACAGGAGGGACCTGGTAACAGTCTTCTAATATGTTCAGGGCTGTTATAAAGAGAGTGGTGATCAGTTGTTCTCCATGTCTGCTGAAGGTAGGACAAGAAGTGATGGGCTTAATCTGCAACAAGGAAGATTTAGGTTAGGAAAACCAACTATGAGGATAGTTAAATTCTGGAATAGGCTTCCAATAGTGGCTGTGGAATCTCCACCCTCGGAAGTTTTTAACAACAGGTTGGACAAATGCCTCTCGAAAACGACCTAGCTTTACTTGGTCCTGTTTCAATGCAGGGGGCTGGACTAGCTGACCTTTCGAGGTCCCTTCCAGCTCTATAGTTCTATGATCCCACATGTCCACCTGATTTCATAGTAATTTTAAACTTTCCATATGCAGGACACACTTTTCAGCAGTCCCAGCTTTTGATTACCAAGAGAGACAGATCTTGCTCATCCTACTCACATGAGTAGATTCACTGGCTTCAATTGGTGTAGTGTACCATGACAAAGAAGAATACTTTGATTATTGTCTTGTGGCTTAACATTTTGGAAAGATATCCAGAAAGTTAACCTATATGATAAAATCCCAGAAAACATAACTACTCCATGTGGAGATCTATCATCAGAGTCTTACAAGAATGTCCTTTAGAGCCTTTGAAAGCAGTAATGTTACAATTTTAAGTATGAAATCATGAAGGTTAGATATGGAAAAACCTATTGGTCAGCTAAGCCTTTCCCTGTCAATGTCAGGATTACACCATGCAGCAAATGCTTTTAGTTTTTTCTCTAGCTCAGCCCACATTTTCCTTTGGCCGATATCATTCTGTCACGCTTAGCTAAATGCTTTGCACCATCTGCAATTCTTCTTCTTTTTAGTGTTTATACCCTTCAAATGACTGCAGAACTACCAGCATTTATTGCTTAATGAAACTTTCCTGAGCTTTACAAAACACACAGTGCTTTAGAGTCTTCCTTTTATCTTAAAAGGATATTACATTTTCACTCCAATTTTAAAGTAAGACTGGAAATCTTTATGCCCTTAAGCCATTGAAATCAAACAGGAGAGACGTGTATGTTAAAAGGGCATTAAAATATTTATAGGGGCTAGACCATTCAAGAAATGTTGACTCTCCTCTACTCTCCCTCAGCCAGGAAATGGGGATGTTTACTTTTATCACACCAGTGCAGAAGCATACAAGCGGTAACACAAATCTTCTCCCTTTCTTACTCATGTTGAGTAAACTAGCAGTACGGCAACTCTGGCTTAGGAAAGGGACTCATGTTTGACATCTGCAAGGTGGTCTCTTGGGAATCCTGCAAAACATTTAAATCACATTATGGCTCCTCTCCAATGGGATTCATTTCTTCTGCAGTTACGAGAGGAGCATTTCCCTTCCTCATGTATTATATGCTAATTTGCTCACCTCCAATTAGGCATGGCTTTCATAAATCAACACATTTCAAGGTGAGGAATAAACTAAAAGACAATGGAACAACAACAACAGGGCATGTGAAGTATCTATCATGGATAAATTTCAAAGCTGCTTACAAACATAAATTAAGCTTCATGACATTCCTTTGAGAAAATTATTATTATTATACCCATTTCACAGATGCAGTAAGACAAGCAACGAGGTGAAGGGCAAGATTGTTAAAGGTAGTTAGGTGCCCAGCTCCCAGTGAAATCAATGGGAGTTGAGAGCCTAAATACCATTAAAAATCTGGCCCAAAGTTAGTTGCCCAAGTTTTCACAGTGAGTCAGAGGCAAGGCTGGAAAAAGATTTCAGGATTCTTAGAGCTGTGCAAAGCTCTGCATTTTGATTAATATACTTTGTTTCAGCTCACCCTCTGAATTTTTATTTTATTGGGGGGGGAGCGGGTTGATTGAATATTTTACTTTGTACAAAGGAACACTGTCAAGTAAATAATTACCAGGGCTTTCTTATAGATCCAAAGATACCTAACAAAACCACGAAATCTCACTGCTGGAGCACAGATATATAGTTTGTAGCTCTGACACAACACATTTTTCCCTTTCCCCAACCACACTTGAATGGATTTACGTACTCTGATTTATTGCTTTGTTTGCAGTTTTCTGCATATCCCACTAGTACTGGATGTTTATTATGCAAATAAAAAAGATCCTCATGCTATGAAAGAATGCCCTGTAAAGACATGCTGCCTAAATTACTTCTGTGCCCAATTGCTCCTTATTTATTAATTAAATATCGTAGGTCGTTTCTGATATCTCCAGTACACACGTCTTACAGAGCTCTAGGACGTTCCTTTTCTTCTGCTGACCAGCAGAGGTGAAATCTCGCTCATCTTTTCTTACAATCCATCCCCTGCATCATTTTGGTTACTTCCCACTGCACTTTTTCAGTCTTAGCAACTAAGCCTTTCCTATAAGAAGGACAGTAGAATTGCACACTGTATTTTAAGAATGGGATTTGCAGCAGTGCTCAGTATAGGCCTATCTCTGCTCCCATGAAATCAATGGGAGTTTTACCATTTCATTTAACGTTTTGCATGGCACTTAGTCAAGTTCACATTTGCAGTGTTATTCCTGATGTCTTGTGAAAACAACACAGCCAGCCACACTCTGCTGCTTTTCAGTGGATATCACTACAGGGTCAGTTAGGAAATCCCTCTATGGCCCCAAACCTGCAAAGACTGACACACATACTTAACTTTATGCACTGTGAGTAGCTGCACTGAAATCACTTGGGCAACTTACAGTAGGTAAAATTAAGCAGAGCGCACAAGTCTTTGGAGGATTGGGACCTAGCTATACCTGCAGTCTTGACTGAGACCAAATTCTTTTAAAGAAGGAGCTTCTATCCCTGTAGCTAACAGGTCCATGTTGGCTTCACAGACTATAGAAATTTCTTCACAGAGTTTTTTTCATGCTGATGATCCAGAAGCTGTTGTTATTTCTGATACCTTGCAAGTTGAAGTCTTCACATTTTGTGCTGTTGATATTTCACACGCTACTGGGTGATGATGCAGAGGATACACTCTGGAAGGCCACATGCCAAAGATGAAGAAAATCCATCTCTGTTAATAAAAGGCGGAACTGCTGGTGCAGAAAAATCGCCAAAGTAGCAGCAGTGTAGCTTGAAAGGAGTCCTTCGGAAATTCACGATGATAGAATGAAATCCTAGTTTGCATCAACGTGCTGAAAGAAATTAGGAAACAGAGAAATGAAAAGTTGGGATTTTGTTTAAAGTGGATAAAATAAAGGCTACATCCCATAAGGATACCACATCGTTGTTCTCATGGAATCTGTAATTATGCACCCCACATTTAAGAGCATGTCCTGATCCTTCATCTGAATTAGTATATCTGAATCATTTGTGTCCATGCCATTGCATCCTTTTGAATCCAAATTCTGACCATTCTGATGACCTGCTCCATGGAATATTATCATGCAATTACAGCCCAGGTTTGCTTAATAAATACCAACTTTGAGACAGTTAGATTTTGAATGATCCACATTTTTTACTCCTTAATTTGTTGGGTTAGTTCCTCTGCAGGTGGGACTAACACAAAACACATGGTGATGACAGCCATGGGATAAATTCCATATATCATACATCTTTGATAAACACATTTGTAGTCTGCCTGCTAACCCATCTCTGCTGCGATCTAATATAATATGACAAAGATTTGAATAGCTTTAAACAGCCACCTTAAAAAAGGGGCGATTCCCTTCTGCTCCCCATATGTGGGTGGAATTCCCTACCCCTTAAATTATCCTTGGTTGAGGATCAGGATGGTTAATATTTAAATCCTGGATCAATTATTGGGTTCAAGGTCTGATACCCCAGGTATCTGGGCTAGAAGCAAGAGCTTTTACACCATTAGAACAGGAAGATTTCCAGCTTTGCATTGGTATAGTAACTTCCACCTCAGGTAGGTATTCAAAACCTGGACCTTAGAATTTGGTATTGGGGAAAAATCATTTTTGATTTTTCCATAAGTAATTATTTATTACTTTTCTCTCCCTTGGTAATCTGTTCAGTTATCTGCTTGGAATAATGTGGCCATTCCAACTTCATACTACTGAAGTCTTTATACCAAATGATCATATTAGATTCCTTCTTTTTTATTGTCCATAGATATATATTTTGAATGCAGATGTAATTCTTTTTATGCAAGAACATTTCAGGAGTTCAGCTGATTAGATCAAAACCAAGCAGAAGTTCCTGACAATTTATCTTCTTGCTTACTAAAGCAAGTCTGAGTTGTGACCGGAATTAATCAGTTTCCTTAAAGCTATTTTGTCTTTTTATTTGGTACAAAATATTTTTGCATATATATTGCCCTATATGCTATTAACTTCTAGGCAAACCAGGTGACTATGTCACACAACTCTCTTTTTTGTTTTTATCCTAGGCATTTATAAATACACAATTCATGAATGCAAAATATTTTCACATTCTGCTGTGGGCTTCCTTCCAGAAAAGCTGAAAGAAAAAAAATGGATTATTATTATCATCATCCACACATATACTAAGTTAAATCTCAAGATCTAATCCTGCAACACTTCTTTGCATGGATAAATCGTCAGTAGGATCACTCATATGAGTAAGGGCTGGACTGGGGCCTCAGTTTGTTACTGTCGGAAAGAGACAAATTCTATCATATCTGCAACTTTTAGATTTCCCTTGTGCATGCTTCATTCCACAATTTCTAGAGACTTTTTTGAGATGCTACTCCTTGGATAACAGCAAGAAACTTTCTGTCACCCTCACTGGTAACTAAATGTGTGGTTAACAAAGGGAATATTTGTCTCATCAGTACACACTGACGTCTGGAAGTTTGTGAACTTTTGTAGGTTATCAGTGATGTTTCTGCATCAGATTTTTGACTTGAGCTTTTGTCTCATTGTTGGGAGAAGGAAACAGAGCCCTGAAAATTACAATTTCAGTCCTATTATAAAGAACACAATGAATGTATACTCTTCAGGGTTCTAACTTCAGGCAGAAACTCATTTGTGAAAAGCCCATTTGAATACGAGAACCGGTAGTGGGTTACCACTTAGCACTTCCTTCTGTCCACCGTTCTTTGCAGTATAATTCCACCATCTCCCTGCTTTGTATCAGCCACCCACACTACTGTGGAAGAAGCAGCTTCACCAAATATGCAATGCAATGTACAACCAGCCACTTTGGGATGTTAAAAGGTGAAGCAAGCCACAGTTTGTCCTCTCCCAACAAGACAAAATACTTTGTCCACCTGGCACTATTTAAATTGGATGTCACCTGCAGTCATTAGGTATTTCTCATGCAGCTAGAGGACTGCAGCCCTGAAGTCTTTATGGGAAGGGGACTTTTTAAACCATGTTCACATTGACCAAGAATGCTAGACTCCAGACACTAAACTCCCACAGGAACTATAGGACCATCACAAACCTCACCAGCTTCACTCCAAGTATAAGGTGCACTTCTTTGATCTGCCTTCAATGTTAACACACAGCAGTGTGTATGTTTTTTTTTAAAATGCAAAAAATCCACACCTTCAACCAAACCAAAACACTGTAGGAACCACACACAACTCTCCTCCTGGGGAGGGGATGAGAGAGAAAACAAACCACACATGACCCAAATGTTAATCGTGGCTGGGAGGTGCTCGGACACTACAGTGAGGAAAGCAGTTTAAGAACCTATACAGGAAAGAATTCCTTCACTACCATTACTTACAGAGAGACAATCCACCTCTTCTGGATGCTGGGTGTAAAATTCCCAGTGACTGTCCATGGGAAATCTATTCCTGTATGTGTTTTGAATTAATGTACAGAACATGCAGTCTCATGTTGTATTCCTTTCAGAGACATTCATTTTTTCTGTTATATCAGCAGCAGCTGAAACTGATTAGCAAAAACAGCGAAGAAAGAGAAGTGTTTTTGTGATCATTTATCCCACGTATTTGCTGTCTTGCACATTGTGTATGGTTGTGCCAAGACATCATAGGCTCCTAATCCTAATGGATGCCAATGACAAACCTATTGATTTCAGTAGGAAAGGGCCCAATCTGAATCAAGGAATTCCATATGAATTCTTCATATCACTTTAACTTGCATTTCTTCACTGCAGTACACAAAAAAAATTAACCAACAAAAACAGTGTGTGCTAGCTGCCCCGAAACATATCTATCAAAATACATTTGTCAAGGGGCCCCTCCATTATTGCAAGACTGGTTTTAGACTCATTGACTTTAAGGTCAGAAGGGACCATCGTGATCATCTAGTCTGACTCCGGCACATTGCAGGCCACAGAATGTTACCCACCCACTCCTGAAATAGACCCCTAACTTCTGGCTGAGTTACTGCAGTCCTCAAATCATGATTGAAAGACTTCATGTTACAGAGAATTCACCATTTACACTAGTTTAAACCTGCAAGTGATCCATGTCCCATGCAACAGAGGAAGGCAAAAACCCCACAGGGTCTCTGCCAATCTGACCTGGGGGGAGATTCCTTCCCGACCCAAATATGGTGATCAGTTCAACCCTGAGCATGTGGGCAAGACCCACCAGCCAGACACCTGGGAAAGATTTGCTGAAAGTTAAATGATTGGCTAGATTGGGGTGCAAGACCGTAAATTACTGGGGGGGGGTCATCAGTGATGGTATTTTCTTTAATTGCTCTGTTGCTAAATATTTCTAGCCTTGTGTTGTAACAATAAAACACCTGCTTGTGAGAAACACAGCTATTTAGCATTCCTACTGCAAAGATTCCCCTTTTGTTTTTTAAGCGGGCAGGAAGATTTTATGTATTATTAATTAATAAACTGAATTGATGGAAATAAATACTTGTAAAAAATAAACGGTGTTAAATGCACCACTTTGTGTTCCTGAAATAACACACCATTTCTGCTGCCACAAACCGCATATAAGGCATCAGATAGATGTTTAAAAAGACAAAAGACGTTCAGAATGCGTGTCTCGTCTTTCAGAAGCTAGGGCCACATGCGAAGAAAGAATAGCAGTTAGTCAAGCCAGAGAAGCATGACTGAATGCCAAAATAGTCAATTAAATTAGGTGCCTTCCCCCCCCCAAAAAAAAAAGCTGGAAAAAACAATGAAAAGAAAACTGATGTGGTAGCCCAGCATGTGAGGGAGAAGATTAGACATGGTGGAGCTCTGGAGGGACTGTCTTTTAATTGTGTGTGATGCCGTTCACCTTCAAAAACATCACACCCATGTTAATGGCCACTGAGTTTCTGGATGAGCCAGGTAAAGGGATTGCCTCCTGTGAGTGGGGGAGGAATTACCATGGCATTGTACCATCAGACCAGCGTGCGGCGTCGAAGGGATGTCTGGCATTAACAGGGCTCTCTGCTGCATCATAGTGCCAAGCACAGCTTGTTACCGGAGCAACAAAGCCAAGAAAAATCAAGGGTGAAATAGGCTTTTTGGAATGTTTTCCTTTCTATTTCCACGCTTTATCCTCTGTCACACCAGACAAAGTGCTGGGAGTATATCTGTCCTTACTGCAGTCTTTTGACGAATCCTGTGGTGAGAATGTCACACACTTAATCTGGGGAGGAGGGAGAGATACCTGCTTCCTTGTTACGGCCAAGTGTAGCCACTCCATGTGAAAGCAGTGCACTCTGAAGTCAATTGGCTTCTTGAGAGGGGGAGAGAGCATGCAAATGTTGTGGTTTCAGTTCCTAATCTGAACCTCCATCACTGAATACAGCAAGCCTTTTGTAAACAGCTGCAAATTACTGTATATAAGCCATAATCATTCAGTGGCACACTGTCGTTTTCTGTTTTACTGCTCTTAATTGGATGATATACTCACAATATTCCTTATTAACACAGTGAGCGAGGGACAGAGTAATGAGGTAGAAGTGTTTTATTTAGAAATCATATAAAATACGGTGACTGTCCCCCTTTGATACTGATTGAAGCTGACTGTCAATTAACTAATTAACATGAAGGAACAGGGATAACATTGCTTGCTATGCACTTTTTGTTAAAAAGACTGCCAATCAGTTGGGTTTGAATTCTGTTTCTTCGCCTGCACAAAGACACGGGGGTGAAAAGATGTAATACAAATCTGTAAAGGAATGTTAAAATAGGAATGTTAAAATGTTAAAAATTCTTTCTCCGAAAGGAATATTCAGGAAACTGGGTCCAGCTCTGACTCATTTAATTTAAGCCTCTCACTTCCTATGATTTTTTGCAATCAAAATTACTCTCAAGATACTTTTACAATTTATTTCTTGCTTGTGTTTACTATAGTACTGACATAATTAAAGTCAAATCCTTATGCACATGAATAACTCTGTTGAAGCCAATGAGATAACATATATAAGGAAGGCAAGCAAGATTAACCTCGGAAATTTTAGGAAAAATACAGTGGCATTTTGCAATAGCCATCACTACTACATTTAAAATTGCATTAGTGTTTCTATTATAAACCCCTTGCTTTAAGGGATTTATAACTCCAGAGGAAACACCTCATGGGTTGAGACTTGGCATATAGGTTTGTTGCTTGAGAGCTGTTTTAAAAAAACATTCATCATTTGCAGTTTACTCAAAATTCCTACTGATTTCATTAGAACCTTACAAATGTTTTTGTCTTTTAAACAGAAATGTCCTAGCTCATCAATTTATAATTTTGATTATCCTGTGAGTTCTAAAATATGTCCAACGATGCTAGGGACTAACGGGCCACTAGGTTGCATTGAGGAGTGATTTAAAAAACAAAATCAAACAACCCCTTTATTTCATAGGGTGAAATCCTGGCCCTATTGAAGTCAATGCGAGTTTTCCCATTGACTTCAATGGGTCAAGGATTTCATCCATAGTTTCTACTTCCATATGCTTCAGGGAAGTTATTTTCCCCTGTATAGTTCTTTGTTTAAGAATACTGTTAAAAAACAAAGGAAATTAATGCAGAAAAATGTGACAACTAAAAAAAAGGATCTAAATTTTAAAGGACGATAGATATTTTGCTATAACCTAGGTGAAAAGAATTTGCATTTGTGAAGCATGTATTTATGCGTGAAGAGATGGAAAAAACAAACACTGTTGCTTTTCCACCAACATGCAAATGACTTATAACAACAAATCCTAGATGTTGGCGGCTGGTAAATCAGTGACTTGTTTCTCTGGAAAAGACTGAAGGAGCCAATGGTAGGCTTGCAGTGGAATCAGCTCATAAACCTGGCAAAGGCTGTGGGAAATGGTTTACTTTTTTGTTTTTAAACTTGCTGTGTTGACTTTGGGATGCATATTGTGAATATGCTGCTGTTAATGTGGAACTTCGGTATTATTTACAACTACAGCAGGACTCTTAGTTTTGAGCCTAGTCACGTCTTACAATAGCTACAATGATGCATGTGGGCGGTCAACACTGAAAGAAAGTGTGCCCCTTCTCATTGATTCAGCCTTGGACATGCTAATTAATACTGTATGTAAAACTAACGATCATATCACTTGTTTTGGGAAAAAATATTGAATTGTGCCTTTTTGTTTGCATAAGGTCTAATCCTGCACCCCTCAACTTAAAAGTGTTCTCAGTGATGCAATTCAAGGCTTTACTTTGCAAGTTTTTCTTTCCCACCTGCATCTTTGTTCTCATTATTCTCAGAGACTGGAGTGAGTGTGGGTGTGTGGGGGTGTGTGTGGGGGTGTATTTTTTACACACACCCCCAAACACACACCCAGTCACAGAGAGCCAGACTGGGTAGATATAGATTTAAGCTAAAGTTCACAAGCTTGGCTGATCCCCCCACTACTTCATGCTGGGGCTGCTCAGCACCTCCGAGAATGAGGCCACTTATTTATGTGACCACAATGTGGAGTTAGGAGTCTAGGGTTGTGTGTCTCACTGTGAAAAGTCTCAGCCTTAAATTGAAAACACGAAGCCTGTAAATGTTTTCTTTTATACTTGTTTTGGAAGTTACTTTCTTCATGTTAGCTCGGTGCCCGTCGTTGCCCGTGCGCCGAAGCGGCGTGGAGGGCGGTCCCAGCGACCGGGGCAGACTGCACGGGCGGGCAGCTCTTGCTGCTGTCATCATCTATCACCGTATACTAGAGCTGGTCAAAAAATGTCACGTTTCACAAAAATGTTGAAATTTTTTGGCTGTCTCAAAATTTCTAATTTTTCAACAAAAAATTAAAATAAAAAAAACCCTTTTTAGGTAGTTGCTATAAGTTATTTTCTTTCCTCCCCCACTTCCTCTCCCCCCTCCTTTTACTCTCCCCCCCTTCCATTTTGCCTTGGGAAAGGGGAGAGAAAGGAAGGGGAGGGGTACACACAATAATTGTGTGTGGGGGGGGGTTGGGTCAAAAATATAAAATCAAAGAATTTAGAAAAGAAAATGTCTATGAAAATGTTTGTTTGAAAGATGACCAATTTTGATTAAAAAATAAAAAATAAAAGTTTTTTGCACAAAAAAATGCTGGCCTGCTCTACGCTGCTGACACACAGTGACTCCTGCTGGGAAAGTTGTACAGGGATGGCCTCAGGCCCAGCCGCCCCTCACTCTCTTGCCCTCCCTAGCCTTTTGTATGACATGGGCAGAGGGCAGGCTGATGGGCAGCGCTGCTGTTGCTGGGGAGCAGACTGCAAATTGATACCTGGCTAGAGGTTTATTATTATTTGCTGACCTTCCATCATCTCCTGAGGCAGTTAGCGGGTGTCCAGTGCACTGAAGAGGCAGGGCTCTGTGCTGGCAGGCAGCCCCGCTGCTCAGGGCATCAGCATGCATGAGGAGAGCTCCGCCCCAGAAGCAAGGAGAGGGCCTAGGACACAACAACCATGCAGACAGATGCAAACAGTGTATTTATCTTCGAAAGCTCAGCTGCCAGTTTCCAGTGCAATTCCTTGTTATTACTCTTTGGCCTCCAGTGCCAACAAGAGGTTAACTGACTCAGCCAGAATTACAGGACGAGAGTCAGTCACTCAGCCAGGATTACAAACTAGGCAACTCCGGTCTTGCTCATTACTTTAACCATTAGCCCACATCATTCCTTTCAAAGCGGTGAAGTTCAAATTGAAGATTAACGCTTCATCTTTAACCCTGGCCATTGTAACTAGGTGCTGCATGGTTCTCAGATCAGAGCCTGAGCTCACATACTAATTTTCCAATAGCTATCGCAAGCTTCAAGGACAGTCAGCATGTAATATGCTGGTGCTCATCAACGGGTATAAATAATTTAGACAATGAGGTAGTTGCTATAAGCTAATTTAATAATATCAAGTGGTTGGTAAGAGAGCAATTTACTCACTGTGCCCTTGCTTGGAATTTTTACTGGACATTTCTCCTTTTAACACGCAGTAGTTCACCACTGGTTTATACTGCCATTGTGCGTGCTCACTATCAAGTTCAGAGAGACCCTCACTGATCAATAATTCTTCACTTTGAGTGTACTCATTGGGCAGCAAGATTTTATTATGCTTCTTTGAGTTGCTCCCTGCACCCTTTCATGGATTTCAAATTGTATTACTCTGGTGCTCATATTTTTAGGGGGCTAGTGTTCCATAATTGGATGGGGAAGGGATGTCTTTTAACCATCTGAAAGGCAATGAATATCAAATCATCTTGTATTAACTGATGTGCAATTCAGCACTGCAGGTATTGATTGATCTGTTCCTTTCTTCCAGGAACATTTCACACCTGAATGCAAGTTCAAAGAATCAGTATTTGAAAACTACTATGTGACATATTCTTCAATGATCTACAGACAGCAACAGTCTGGCAGGGGTTGGTATCTGGGTCTTAACAAAGAAGGCGAAATTATGAAAGGAAACCATGTGAAGAAAAATAAACCTGCAGCACACTTTCTTCCAAAACCCTTAAAAGGTAATTTCTTCCGTTTTCCCAACTGCTATGACATGATGTTACATTATATCAGAAATATTTAATTGCAAAAAATACATTTTAAGTGTTGAACCATTTACATCATGGACATGTAACTTCCTGCAGCATACCATTAATGTAACTGGAGCTGCTTTTTCAGATTTGACTACATCCCGTGATATATAATTTGCTTCGTGTATTCAAATACATGTTAACGCAGTTCCCAGTATGTCCATTACAGTCCATAAAGATTTCACCTAGATAGTACAACTGGCAACCAGCAGAAAGATGTATCATGTCATGCTTTCTTTTATGCTTCAGGCATGTTTATTAACTTGGTATAATATTCAGATGGTAACATTTTATCTCTACTACACAATTATTAAACATATGGTACCAGCACCCAAACATTAAAAACAATGCATGTGAGACACAGATGATGCCTTGTCTTAGACCCCAGGTTTATTTGAGTAACCTCTTAAGGCAAATGCCATTTTGAAATCATAGAGATTATCTCCAAGATGCACAACCCTGGATGGATAGACAGGCCATTTCAGCCTACGTCTAGTCTAGCTTTACAGTTTACATATTTAGGGCCAGACTCTCAGCAGAATCCAGTGCACTTACAAAACCACTGCATTTGTGTATTCAATAGAAAACTTAAAGGTTCATTTTTGTGGTCATTTACCTGGACCATGTGCACAAATGTTGGGTCAGATCCATTGAAGTCAATGGAGCTAGGCTGATTTATGCCCCGTGAAAATCTAGCTGACAGAATTTTGCAGAGAGAAAGTGGGCATGTGCGTATTTTATTTTAATATTTTACCCCTTAATATGAACCTTTCAAATTCTCTTTTCATGAGTGTTTGCATGTAGAAAAAGAAATCTCCTAATGATCTTATCCATGTAGTGAATACATTTCTTTCACTACTCCTATGTTACTTATTGAATGAAAAGTTCTAATTAGCCCTTGAAATTGCATAGCCAAGAACAGAGGCAAAAGAAGTCGCATATAAGATGTGCTGATATGCTGCTATTTCTTTCTGATTTTCAGTGGCCATGTACAAAGAACCTTCTCTTCACGATCTCA
The DNA here is from genome assembly GCF_965140295.1 of Lepidochelys olivacea. Classification (NCBI taxonomy): domain Eukaryota; kingdom Metazoa; phylum Chordata; order Testudines; family Cheloniidae; genus Lepidochelys; species Lepidochelys olivacea. The sequence continues at coordinate 97,193,336 of NC_140419.1, forward strand.
CAGAATTTTCAAGATCTGGAAGTGGGACCCCGACAAAAAGCAGAAGCGTTTCAGGAGTGTTAAATGGGGGGAAATCCATGAGTCAAAATGAATCAACGTAGCCAGGTTAAGGCAAGCCAAGTGCTCTGTAAATGGAACCTTACCTCTGGATGCCGTTGAATTCTTACTAGCAGTCTTTCATCCAAACCGTTCAATTGTTCAGGACAAGCCGCCGAACTTGCATAGGTCACTCGTTTATCAGCCATTAGATCTTCTGGTTGTCAAAGGATATATCCCAAATATGTAGAATATGCGTGTGCATATCACAAGGCACCTGGATAGCCAGCAAAACATAACTGTGGAATAAATCTCAGAGAAGAAATGTCCAGCTCTTTTTCCTCTCTCTCTTTCTCTCTCTAGTTTTCCACAAAGCATAGGAGAGAAAAAAACAAAAACATTTCTCAGCATTCACTGCTGATAAGAATTTGCTTTCCAACCAAGAAATAAAAAGACCACTTTTGCTCTTCAAAGGAAATTTTAATGCTTATATGTTTTATGGGGGCAAACAACAAAAATGTAAACTGTTCTTTTCTTGGCTTACTGTTTTATATCTAAGGCTTGATAACAAAGGTATCCTTTAATTTGGATTTGTGCAACTTTTTGATTTCTCAACTCCAATGGGCCTTTAAAGCTGTGTCTTTAAAAAAAAACAACAGTAAATTCAGGGCTGGAACTGAGAGTCGGTGTCTCAGGCTCAAGCAAACAGTGTTCTTGTGATTTTAAACACACTGAAATATAAATTTTTATAGATTTGTAGCATTCTGGTAAAGTTCTTGTGCTGACCCCAGTCTGTAGGAATTGAGTTGTTTTGTTAACCCGAGTCAGTGGAAAATAACGTAAAGGGATAAAGTTATCCTCCAGTGTAGATTTATCTTAATTCCATTTTGTGTACCATGTTAAACTATTGTTGTGGCGTCTTTTCTAAAGACAGAAATTGTGGAATTAAGGTGACTTAATTTTTATAAGAAATGTCTTATTTGTAAAAGTCCTTCTTTCCCTGTAATGGGCACGTGATTCTTGTGTAGGAGGAAGTGTTAGGACAGGTTACCCCTAAACAACATATACTCAGACATGCTATTGGAAAAATTGTTTAAAAATTTAGTTAGGTTTCCATTTAGGTCATCATATCTGTTGCATGGGAGAAAGTTGGAATATTGGCATAGAGTTGCATGAGGTGTAAGATTTTGTGCATTAACCATCATTGGATTCTGTGCTCCAAACCTGACATAGTTCTGTACAAGCAGTTGTCTGCCTTGTACAAAAGAGTTGTTTATTATTTGTTGTATACACAATCATGCACTGAATAAACTATTTATATTAAGATGTACTTTTTTTAAAAAAAGCTTGCCGTTTTATTAGACAATGTACATTGCTGACTTTTACTTGGAGACACAGAACTGACAGTCAGATTCATGCAAATTATGATGTTACTAATATTATATATAACATTTTTTGTTTTGTAAACAGCTTTATGTGAAGCTGTTTACACCCCTGGAATACCATTCACAGTACAAATGAAAACCTGTCCTTCCATAGTGGAGCCCTTATTATAGGGTGACCAGATAGCAAACGTGAAAAATCGGGACAGAGAGTGGGGGGTAATAGGAGCCTATATAAGAAAAAGCCCCAAATATCGGGACTGTCCCTATAAAATCGGGACATCTGGTCACCGTACCTTCTTATATACCCAGCTGAGACTGCATGCTAATTACTTAACAAGTCTGATTTTCTCTAGAAGAACTTTTGAAGCCCTATGAAAATTTGGGTCATGGGGAAAATATAACTGGCCGAGACTTTAGATCTCAAAGCTACTCAAGTTGTCCCTTTATGGGGTGGTATTTTCATCATGTCCCTTTGATTTCTGTATCAAATTTATTCAGTTTACAAGCAAAAGGTATGTGGGGTTAAGTTCCAGTCCCACACATTCACCTTTGGCTTGCCTGCAGTCTGTCCCTCTCAACATAACCAGGGTTTGGCAGGCCAAATGTGTTGTCCCCAGCACCTGTGCAAACCTGATGGGCACTGTGGATACTAGACTTTTTTTCCCTAAAATGTCCCATCATTTTTACTACTGGTGTCACCAACAGTGGATACATTAATGTAGACCAGCCATCAGCATTTGAGTTACCGTGAGCATTTAAGCTACTGTGAGCATTTAAGCAACAACGGAAAGAGAAAGTTAAGATTTTGATTAGATTTGGGTGAAAAGGCAAAATCTGGAGGTAGAGAGAAAGAGAACAGAGAAGAAAGGGAGACTCTTATAGTTATCCATAAACTTTAGCTAGAAATTAGAGTAGCATACTAAGTTATCTGGTCTATCCTCTCCAGTAAAGATTTGTTCCCTACTAAGTAGTTTGGCTTATCCCAGCCAAGCCTCCAAACTGTTTGAGATGTGCTCTTCACTCATTCAGATATGTCTAGACGGAGTCCCTATGAGAACCATCCACTTTTGGATACATAAGGATCTCACTTACAGTAGGAGCTTCTGCAGAATGCTCTTCTATCAGTCATTATATCCTGTAGCACCAGCTGTGTGGTAAACACCAAGGACCAGATTTTCAAAGGTATTTGGGTGCTTAATGGGAGTCAGACACTCAACCTGCTTATGCACTTTAGCAATAGACTCCTAGTGGGATTTTCAAGAGGGCCTTCCCTTCAACCCCTCCCCGATTCTTGTCACGCAGACTGAAAGCAGAAGTCCGAAGTTCAGACTATGCAATGTTTATTGGGGTTAGTTCCAAGCAAGCATATCCACAGTGCTACTTGCTGGCAGAGTCTGTTTCCCAGTGTTCCATTCCCAGCTCTGACACTGCAGAGCCTGTTCTCCATTCCCACCTCCTCCTTTTTAGAAGGCCCCAAAATACCTGCAGTGCATGCCTCTGTCCCATCCCGTCCCACTCCTTACAACTTATGGTCATGTTTTAGGGTTTTGGAGGGTCTTCATCCCACCCCTTTTGTACCCCATGGGAGGGGTAAGGAGTGCGGTTGTGCTGTGGCCAAGGAAAGTCTTTTCTTTGGCATTTAGTGTTTCTTATGCCCGCCCATCTCCACTTGCCCCTCCTAACTGCTTGCTTGACCTTGGCTTGAGAGAGGAGCAAGGCAGCCTTCTAGTGTGTGCTCATATATTACCTTTCCACCAAACCCTGTTCCAAAGAGTTTACAAGCTAAGGCCCCAATCTAACAAGCCCCAGGACAGCACACCCATAGGGTGTGCTGGGTACATCCTTGAGCTCAAGCTGTGTTGCCCCAAAGATATGTTCCTTGACAGAGCCACACACAGCTGGCTCTTAAAAGCACAACCTAGCACTACATACGACAAAGCTATGTTGACAATACCTAACGTCCTACAGAAATAATATATGCAAAAACTGTGACAAAAATGTAACTGGTGCACATGCTTAGAAACCATAGGAAACACCTTTTCTGTGTATATTTTTTAAACATTTTTTGCTAGGTATAGAAAAAGCTAAACTAAAGAGCATTAACAACCTGCATCAAGGTAAGCAATACATCACGTAGTAACAGCTAAGCACATAACCAGCTAAATTATATTCCTCAGTGTTAATATAGCTCCATAGCATCACCTTGAATTTAAAAAGTTAATCAAAATGAAGCTAAAAGACTACACCAATTCAGTGGTCTAGCATCAGGAAAATTCTCTATGTATAATTATTCAACAGACTCACCCCCTGAAAATGGCTATTCACACTCCAGTTTCTGGCATATGTAAAACTTTTCTAGCACTAAAAGTGTCCTATGTCATCAATCGGAATTTTCAGAAGGGCTCGGCCCCCCGCTTCCCCCCCAAAATAAGACCAGATTTTCAAAAGTGCTCAGCTCCTCATGTAGGGACCCAAATGAGGGGCTAGAGTTTCATGACACTCTTTTGAAAATCTGGCCCTAAATATTACAGTGGGAGCTGTGCACTTGAAAAATCTGGCACTGGGCTCATCTGAGCAAACCAGCCTTCAGGGTGAGAGTTTTAGAGCTGCCTCTGTGACTTGGGAACACAAGGCCCACGGAAAGTCAGTAACATCCATCACAATGTTGTTTTCCTCTCTGAACAGCTGACGCTGCAGATCTGCCTACTACTAAAAAGTGTGAGCTTGGATTATTTTCAGCTCATAAACCCTCTTAATTGGTAACAATGACAAAAAGCCATAAGAAGCTGTCTAGGCAGCTTTTGCTATGTCACTATTCTAAATGGCAGGCCTGAGATGTTTTCTGGTATCAGGTCGGGCCAAGATAGGAGAATGACACATTATTTTTCCCCAATGCTCCTTTTTGCAGGTGCAGAAGGAGTCAGCATTTGTGTAGTGTTAAATTTACCAGTAGTTTTTGTCTTCCTTTATGACCCCTACAAACCCCAGCTCTCCCCTCACAGAGGGGTGACTAACATAAATGGTAACGAGTCTACGCCATGAGCTAAAGGTGTTAACTCCACTGCCTGACAGCAGAACTAGGCGCTTATCCCCTGTGGCTGGCATTTTTTTCAAAGCAGCCTAGGCCAGTTAGGTGCCTGACTCCAATTACAGATGAACAGGAGTGAAGTGCCTAGCTCCTTTAGGCTTGATTGAAAAATCCCACCCTATGTGGATTAACCCTCACATGGGAGGACACAGGACAATTAACCAGTATGTTACACACACACACCCCAGAAATGGGACTAACAAGACACGTGCTAATCTTTCCCCTCCTCCCACCCCGGCCCACTCAGGCACTTTGCTTGTTGTTTCAGCTCACCTCCCAATTTTTCATCTGGTTGTCTTCTACTTAGGGCATAGCTACACCTGCAGATGTAGAGCGCTTTGAGTTAAACCAGCCTTCCGAGAGCACTGCAGTAGGGAAAGCACTGCAGTCTGTCTACGCTGACAGCTGCAAGCGCATTGGCATGGCCACATTTGCAAGCTCTGGCCCTCTGAGCCCTCTCTAAATACTGATGATGCAGGTGGCGTTTTCAGTGGAATGCCGTGGGAATGGGGCACTTTTTAGCTCTCCATGAAAGCCACACCCATAAAATTTGCGCATGTGAAAGGTTTCACCCAAACAGTTCCTTAGATCCATCTTTTTACCCGGGGGTGGGAGTCTGTGGTTTCAAAAGCAGCTGTAATTTAGGAGCCTAAAGTCTATTTTCACAAGTGACTTAGGCACTAAAGCCCATTGACTTGCAGTGAGATGTTGGCTACTAAGTCACCTGGGCACATTTCAAACTATTAGCCTAGATCAGTGGTTCTCAACCTATTTACCACTGTGGGCTACATATGCAGCTCTCGCTGTGTTATGGTGTCCACAGCCAAACCCTATATATACTATCTGTATGGCCCTGAGACTGTTACATGGGCCGCAGCTATGTGCTGATTGGCCCGAGACCCACTGCCTTAGATGCTTTTACGTAACATTATAGTTATTGTCCCACAGTCATCTAAGAGCTGCTTCTTTATTTTAGAGAACATCCTTAACAAATGTACTTTGGGGCCAAATTTCAAAAATGACTAGCCCCAGGGGCCTCTGGACTGGATGCCTTCAGCTCAGACACGCACTGCCTCTGCAGTGTGATGTCTGGGTTTACTTCTGGTTGGAGGGGTTCAACTAAGCTGACCTGGGGAAGGACGTCAGTGACTGAGGCTCACTCCAGCAGGGTAAAATTGTTCAACAAACACTGAGCGGATGACTTGCTGCCACCAAGGCCTTGTCTACATTAGCCTGATAATCCCCAGGATTCAGCAACGACCAACACTAGCAGCTGCGCTTGTACTAAGCTGTGGCTGTACTCAGCGATCAGGTGTTCGTTTCCAAAGCCTGCCCTGAGCAGAGTTTCCTGGCATGGTGGTTAACATCCCCACCCCGGAGGCATCTCTGTACTAGGGGCTCAGCTCTGGTGCAGACGCAGGACCGCAAGCAGTGTCAATTTTTCTAGGGCAGACACCATCACTTCAGTTTCCCTTCCTGCTGCTCATAGCGGACTATGCTAGCGTAAACCCGCTCTGCGCTTTCACACTGGGCTAACACTAGAGCGGCTTAAAATTTAATCACAAAATCTTGCATCTGAATAAAAAGAGGGTGGGGGAGCAGACATCGCAAATAAAGTTGAGATTATTGTTTTAATACTGTTTCTCAACCAGCTCGTTAGCACTTTCTGACCATGGACCGTATTTAAAACCAGTTCGATGGAGCCTTGGCTACATTAGGGAAATTTTGCCCCATGGCTCAGGTGCATTCAGCGGCTAGCGACATCTGGTGCCCTGATGGTGCTGGGTCGTAGGCTGCTGCTGGTCTCTTGCAGCACACTATCATCCGGGCCTGCTCAGAGCATCTCTGATGGTCAAACAGAGGTTTCAATAGCCTAAGCAGCTCTCCTGAAACTCCAGTTCCGGAACCCCCACTTATTTAGGCCAGTCTGCTAAGCGCAGAAGCGTGAGATGGCTGGCAAGGGAGCCCCGTGCCAGCCCACAAGCCATTTTCATGTTTTCTGATTTAGCGCTGTCTGTTGGCCTCACAACACCCTCCTCTGCATTCCTCCTTCATTCGCTACCATGCAGGGCTTTGTCCTCCGTATCCCTTGAGACATGATAGCTGTTTCCCTGCGCCACTTCCACCCACAAACTCAACCGTACGCATGCGGATGAGCAGCAACATGGCAGAAGGAGGCTGTGCGGCATTCCCTAGAGTCTGGAAAGGAATTTGTGAATGACCAACGCCACTGCTGACGTGCTTTATAAAACAGGGAGTGCGCCCTCGCTTCAGGCACTCCAGGAGACCTCACTCTAGGTACAAAGTTTTTCATTCCTTTCTTTTTGGAAAACCTTTTTCTCTCTACCCTTCCGCACAGAGGCGGCGGAGAGCCAGTTTTCCCAGCTATGGGCAAGGCGAACATCCTCACTTATTTGTGCTTCCTCCTTGTGCCAGTGTGGTTGACAACACACCTTGCTTGCCTGTCTGTGGTCAAGTAGGGCTCCTCACTCTCCTCCTCCCATCATCTACAATCACTGGCACTTGACACACAGAGACAAATCCTTGCACTGGGGAATTTACAGTCTCTAATATACAGGCACAGAATGGCCGTGTGTTAGCCTCAGAGACAGCAGTGGAACGGTAAGTTTTGGTGCAGGCTACATAGGCAATGAGGAGTAAAGGCAGTTTGTATACGCTGGGAGGAGGAGAGGGAGGAGCCCTTCCTGACCACAGACAGGCAGGCAAGGAGGGTTGTCAACCACACTGGTACAAGGAGGAAGCACAAGGATTCAGGAGAGAGACTATGAATCTGGGTTTGGCCTTGTCTAGCCTGTCTAGGCCTTACTTTCCTGTCAATAAAATGGCTATTCTGCTAATTCCCAAACTCACAAGAGGTGTGTGAGGGTAAAGTCATGAATGGTTGTGAGGCCCATGGTGCTGAGCACCATAGATCTGTGAATAAATACAGATGGACTCTACCTGATGCTCAGCTAACTAGAGGGGTAAATATTAGAGCCTGGAGGAAACTTTTGACTTTCCATCAAAAAACGGAAAACTTGTTTTTGATGAAACAGCATTTTTTGCAGCAAGGCAATTGAGGCCAAAACCCAATCAGCCATCCACAAACGATTCTGATGGGAAATTTATTGACTAGCCCTCGTAAATGTCAGTTGTGGCCGCATATCTGTGGCGGAAAAATGGCAGGCCCCTTGTAAAGCTCATGCTTTTGTGCCTTATTCTCAGATTGTAGCACTGTGATAAGAATCTCCTTTAAGCTACCACACCCAGCTTGCTATGTATGTGGATGTTTGCAGGAGCTTGCATACCAGGGCACAATGACAGCAATTTCCTTGACAAAAGTTGGCACGACTGCCACTGAAGAAACTCCTTCATTTACCGCTGACTGGATTTACAGGCCTACCAGGCTGGCAAGGTGAAACTCAGCAATGAATCAATTTCTAACAGTGGCAGAAAGGCCTTGTCTACACTAGATAAGATTTACTGGTCTAGCTCTTCTGGCAAACACGTCTAGCATAAATGCAGCTTATACTAGCAGAAAAGAGTGCTTTGTCAATACACTTTATACCAATTCCTCACATGAAATAAGCTATGCTGGCAAAAGGACTTTTGCCCCCCAGGATAATGTGTCTACACTCAGGCTTTTGGTGGTATAAAAATAATGGGGGGGAAATCCCACCTCTACGTGACATACTGGCAAAAATTTCTAGTGTAGAACAGGTCAGGTATAACGACAGATCTTTGTATTTAGGAACTGGCTGGCAGAACAGAACAGAAAAGATACAAATGCTGAGAACTCTGATGCTATTATTTCTATTAGTTCTGCAACAAACATTATGCCATAGTCAGAAACTCAAATGGACAGCATAGTATATGAAGCTAGAAATTAAATGGATGCTAAAATAACATTCATAGGCATTCTAATAACCCCTCAACCAACAAAAGAATAAGAAGCATATAAGCCTCAACTTACATCTGCTGACAACTTTTGTAAATCAGATTAAAACCACGTGTTGTGGATTGAAACACAAATCAGCTAAATGTCATTGTATAACACAGGCAAAGATTTCTGTAGTAATATGATGTGGGTGGATTTTATGCTCAAGGTTCAACTGGTCTGTGACATTTGGTTTGATGTCCAGCTTCGGTATGCTTGCAGAGTCAGAAACAGGGTTTAAAGCAACGTCAGTGGCTGCATTCACACAACAAACTAAACCACGTCTCCCTTTACAGACAAGGAAGTGGAACAAAGAACTCCCCCCTCCATTGAGCAGAAACAAGATCTGCTTCTTCAAAGGAACAGCTTTAAAAGTGTCGACCCCATTTCTTCAGTGCCTCTGCTTAAAGTCTTTGGGTGGCTCCTCATACAGCTGATTTCTCTGCAACAAACTCCGTTTCACACACCTGTTGCAATAGAACATGCTTGGATACGTAAATTGATGGATGGCAAAAAAATAACTAATTTAGCTCCAAAATGTATGAGTTGCTGCACTGGAACTGCAACTGTTCCAGCATGAACAGGTGGAAGGCTGGGAATGAGAGAAACCATGTCCTTGACAAAGCCCAACAAGAAGAACTGCAGCAGAAGCTACTGGATAGCAACCAAACCTCAACAGGAGGATTGGTCTCCAACGCCTTCATTAGGACTAGCAGTGGAAGCAGCAACACAAGCATTTCATCCAAAGTTTTGCTCTTATACCCAGATCTTCCATTCACTGGACCAATTTTCACTTTCTTAATCCACAGCAGCATAAGGAACATTTTCCTGCTGTCCCTCCCTGTGATTTCCTCCAACCTATGAAGAGCACCCCACTCTTTCTTTTCATTGCCCCTCTCCCATGTACTTCCACTGCACTCATATAGCTCAGTTCATCACTCACATTTACTCAGCAGAAGGCTGACCTTTTAATCCTTCACAAGGCATTTCACTTACCTAGCTAATTACATCATTGAAAGCATGCCTGGCAGCCCCGTCTTTGCCCTTCCTTTAAGTCTGTGCAGTGTCGGGCAGCTGCTAGCAAGACGGAAAGTCAGCAAGTCCCCCGTGACAAAGGGCTTTGCCTCTGTGTCTCACTCAGCAGGTGAAAAAAAGATGCACTGTGCATTGCCCCCCTCTGCCCGAACTCCTTGGAAGCCTTCAGAAAGGCTGAAAATAATTATCTGCCAACTTGAGATGCAATAGGTCAGTCATGAACCTGGGAGAAACTCTGCTAGGCGCACCACTATTATGAGACACAACTGCTACCTTCTTGATCCATCTGCTGGAGCTGTTTTCGCAAAGGCCTGCATTACAAGTCACACATCAACACTTTAGCCCCGTTCAGAAGGGAGCCATTACTCTTTCTTGCAATGCACAGATCTTTTTTCACGTTATGGTTGGCAGCCACCACTCCAAATCACTCCACCATCTTTGTCCATCCATCCATCCATCCATTGTATATATGTATCCATCTTTCATAAACTGCTCTGTGGTTATTCTTGGATGACCTCCACATATCTCCTGCCCTAGCAGCTCAGCTATCTTTAGCTCTTCTGCAGAGTAAGTCAAATTCACCTTCAGTGAAACTCTGCTCAACTCAATCACATGACACAAAGAATGACTTTGGCTTACTCTACGGCTTTGTCTACCATTCACATGTTCCTTACTGCTCGCTTCCAGTTCTCTAGTACCTTATGCTCAGGTGGCACAAAGAGGTCATAATCTGCCCAGAAATTCACAGCAGAGAATGTCTCTGTGGTAGCAGAACTCTCTCTGGGGTGAAATTATGCCAGATCTGTGTCTACACCTGTGTCAGAGATGGGTCTGCAGAGCTCAGCACCACAAATCGTCCGCTGCAGCTGGATCCAAACCCAGTGGCTCTGGGTGCCGTAACTGGCTCCCTGACACCATCTTCTCTCTCCTGTGCTGAGCAGAGCTCTGGTAGAGGACAGACTATCTGTAAATGACAACAGTTCCCTATCTCAAACTATATATTTTCCCTAGCACACATTCCCTCTTTCCTGAGCTTTGTTATTGCTAACTTACAGGCATTTAAGAAATCTCTGAATGCAAATAGTTCTATTTTGTCATTTCTGGGCTTTATTTAATAAATACCATGGTTGCACCTTAGTGAGTCGCAGCAGCATTCTGGCTTTTTAAAATATTAGAGAGCAAAGTGCAAGGCCAAAATAACACCAGCTGTTGGGTTAGAACCTCAGCTGGTGTGAATCAGTGTAGTTCCAGTGACATCCCAGAAGCTGTGATGATCTACAGCAGCTCAGGAACTGGCAACCACTCTTCAAATGGTACATGAGCTCCTCGGATGGTGCAAATATTGTAAGACCAACTTTTGGCCAATGTTTGGTGCCACAAATGGTTCCCAAAAGCAGCAGGGGACAGGGATGGAGAAGAAGGGCAAAACTGCTTGTTAAGTTGTTTCTGAGGAGCTGGAACATGCAGCCCTATTGTATAATCTCCAAGGCATTTCACAAACATTGTGCTTTTTCACCTCTTTTGGGGAAATTTGCCTCCGAACTTAAAAAAAAAAATCTATAACCCGTATCATGTCATTTTTTTCTAATGATAGGTAAATCTCAGATGATTCTGAAGTTGTATTTGGCCCTAATAAATATCATTAAACTTGGGTGTTTGTTCAGAACTTATTCAAACCTCTTGGGTCTTCACAGTTAGGCTGGAAATTTCACAAGAAAATGGCCCCTCTAAAATATCTAGTACTTCCTGCACTGACTTTGGCAGGAAATTTCAGTCCTTCTAGCCCCAGATGGAACCCAGAAATATAGTGTCCCATAAAACACAGAACCTCATTCTCCTCTCATTAACTCAACTGAAATTCCATTTACTTCAGATGAGCCGCCCCGCCCCCCGATTGTCTCCTGGAGGAGAAGTAAATTCTAGTTTGGCTTGGCTTTTAGGTGAGAATTTTAGGGGCGAAGGGGTCAAGCGATGGGTGAGTTATTTTCAATTCACTTATCCCTCATGGTTTTTTGGTTTTCTAAACTTACGGGATCTGAGCCAAAGTTCAAAATGAGGAACCGCCTTATTTTTTAACAAAAGTGCAACAGGCAGACATAATGTAGAAAGATGATTCAACATTACAAAACCATTTCGTGCTTAATATAATTCTGTTATCAGCTAATCTCTCTGACCACAGCCCACCCACACACCAAGAGATAGAGTTGCCAATACCAAGATTTTCATTCCAATCTGTTTGGTATTTCACAAGGAATAATGACAATGGGAACCACTGACCACTCACAGGGCCAGGTGCAGATCTGGGGGCTGAATGCTAAGGTGGCTCAACATAACCCCTCTCCCTCCCCTGAGCCTGAGTTTGCTCTGTTATGGACACTGCCCCTCGTTTTGTATTACAGTTGGTAAATTACACCAGGCTCCAAATAGCCGCAAAGGGCCAATACGCACCCAAGGATTGTCATGGCACAGGGGCGCCATGACTCATTTCTTGTGTCATACTCCCTTTTACTTGCTATGCTGGCATGAGGATTAGTGAGTGGGGCAAAGGCCCCTGTGCTGGTGCTATGCTACCAGAGGATTACTCGGGGGATCTTCATTTGAGGCCAGATTGCACCTGTGGTAAAGTGCATAATAGCCACACTGCACCAGAGAAGCTGGCCCATAATGTTTGCCCACTCCCCGCATAGTGCCTCCTAGCAATGACAGGACTAGAAGGCGATAGACGTCTTGAAAAATACTACTGATTTCCTGATTAGCTCTGTTAAGAAGCCATTACAGTCTAGCAGGACTTTTTTCAGCAGCAGATGATAGCAGTCGTTAGGAGCACTAAACCACTACTGCTCGTCTTTTGCTGCTCTCACCAAGAACTTTTATAGGAATATAGAAAAAATTTTCACACTAACCAAAGAAACCATAATAATAAATTCCTTCACCTCTCGCATAGCTGGGACAGAGTTTATAGAGTTACACTCAAAACCCTCACTGATCAGCTAGATTTTTAGCTACCATATAAAGAAGATTGCCTTCTTATCCAAACACATAGCCTCCAATAGTCTTATTATTCATGTATGTTTGGCCTCGGTCACCACAATTCATGTATCAGGAACCTGATTCTGCCATGTACTAAGAGCTCTCAGGTCCCACTGAAGTCAATGTAAGCTAAGGACATGTAGGGTCTGATCCAAAGCCTACTGAAGTCAACGACCATCTTTCCATCGACTTCAAGAGGCATTGGATTAAGCCATTAGCATTTTGTCAGATCAGGCTCTGAATTAATATCAATTTCTTGAATGTATAAGAGAATTACACACTAGAACGCATTCTGTTATGAGCAAACATGAGATGATGTGTTAGATTTCTGCGGTGTGATACCAACAAAACTGTAGATATATTACCACTTATTGATTTGCATTTGTGTTCAGGATTTTTTGGCAGATATCTCTTAGTTCTTTTTTTTCACCTGAAAATCTTACAAGACTGAAAATCTCGACCTCAACTTTCTGGAAAACCCAACCAGAAGTCTAAGGGGATCCATGTATTTATTTGCGCTGGGATCATTTTACTGGTGAGGTCTGAAGTTTCCCAGAAATGAGGACACCCTAAATTCTTTGGTTAGCTAATTGAGGATGGACCCTACACAACAGGCACATGAATTTTTTCCATGCTCTGTGCAGCTCTACAGCAAGCTACTCATGATTGTGCTAAAGGCAGCGTTGCCGGTGCTTGCCATTTTATCGCTAGCCTTGCTGTAGGTGAGGTTTTTCATAGAGTCCCGTGACTGCACAAGAATCTCAGCTTTGTTTAAAAAAAAAATAAACCCACCCTACGTGTCTGGCCCTCATGCTTGCAAAGTATAGCTTGCAACCATGAATACTAAAGCCTTAAAAACCAGAAGGCAAACAAAACAAGACCCCCAAACTGTATTATTTTTAAGGTACCAGGATCTTTGGTGACCTGCCTTATGCTTTTTTGAACACATGGCGTTAGCAACACTGATTATGGCTACACTTCCATCAGGCAGCATGGACTAGCTACCTGGATACAATCCTACACAGGACTCAAGGGACATGTTCAAGCAGCTAGCCCGAGCCGCTGTCCATGCAGCTGCAGCTACACGGCTGTTTTTAGCAAGTTAATTCAATCAAAGCTAGTAGGCCTATTTGTAGCTGTCCCAATTACAATATAGTGTGTGTCTTGCATCCCTCGGACTACATCTGGGGACAGATCTTCAGCTGGCGTCAACTGTCATCACTCCATTGAAGACAAAGGAGGGATGATCATTTGACACCAGCTAAGGCTCTGGCCCCTAGGGGTAAAGCAGCCAAGCAAAGCGGACATGGGGAACATATGCACAGAAAACTGAGATCATGTAGACACCCTCCCTGGTAGCTTACTTCTCAGGCTACTGTAGGGGCTTCTGATCAGCTGCCATCCGAGGAGACGGCGCATATAAAGCGCCCTGCAGGCCGCCTGTATTTCTGTACTAGATGACGAATGAGTTACTATAGAGTGAACTGCTGCTCTGGAATAAATAGTTCAATATATTTCATATCCATAAGGCTACGTTTTTACTAGCATCTTAAAGAACGCTCACCCCCTGAGTGAGTTATAAGTAGCGTGGTATTATGGGGAGTAAATGGGCACCAAAGGAAAAAGCTAAAATTCAGGGCTGGATGAAAAAGAAGAGATTTTTTCCCCCCAGAAATGGAGTAAAGAGAAGCAACAAAGAGTTTTCAAAAATATCCAAAGCACTGAGTTATGATACTACTGTGCTTGTGGAAACAATCTCATGTTAGCCCTTTATTTACTCTCATGTTATTTTATTACTGCTACTCACAATGGTACCTCTGCTAACTCTGTATTTATTATTATATTTCTCTCTCCCAAGTCAGAACGCTCCTAAAGAATCCCGCCCAACTGTTCCTATATACCAGGGGCCAATGACAGGCCCTAACGTCACAGCCCAGCAAAGGAATGGTATTATAGCTTTGCCAAGGCTTTACCTTCCAATTTCAAAGCCATCACTAAATTACTCCTGTTTTTCTGGGCTTAAGTCAGACCCTGGACTAGGATGTCAACAAAATTCTTTGGTAGCTGAATGACTAAAAGTGGTTCAAAATGACAAGTGTAGGTGAGGACAATTATTATAATAACTGGGGGTTCTTGCCAGGTAATAAATTCAAATAAGCTGTTTAAAATACATGTGGAGTAAAGGCTGTGTTTTATGAAAGTGTGAATGACACGCTTGCCAGCAGAAACAAAGATTGTGTCGCATTTTGCTGACAAAGATGACTCATTCTTTTTCTCATTTCCTGACTAGTCAAGACCAATCAATACCTCATCCTCAGCACAGGCCTGAAGGCCAGTCTAAACCATTATTCAATGGGGCCCCTCCTCAAAAAGCACCTTACGTGCAAAGAAATGGACCATTATGTTATATGTTCACAGAAAGGTTGCCCTGTGCGATGTTCAATGATCAGTCAGGCCCAGATCCTCAAAGGTATTTAAGTACCTAACTCCCTTTGAAATTATTGGGAAAGTCACATAGGCCCAGATCCACAAAGACAGTCGTTCTCAAACGAGGACCGCCGCTTGTTCAGGGAAAGTCCCTGGCAGGCCAGACCGGTTTGTTTACTTGCCGCGTCCACAGGTTCAGCCGATCGCGGCTCCCACTGGCTGCGGTTCGCTGCTCCAGGCCAATGGGGGCTGTGGGAAGGGCAGCCAGCACATCCCTTGGTCCGTGCCGCGGAATGAGAAATAGAAAGGAAAATGGCCAAGCAAGTCCCTTTCAGTCATCTCCATAAGGAGGGAGTAATGGGCATCTCCGTAGAATGGGCTAGGTTAATTACAATACCACCCCTTAATCGAAGTTTTTCACCTGTCTGCACCTTAACTGTTTGAGGGTAATTAACATGGGTGGTGTGTGGCATAGGCTGTGCCTGATCCTCCTTGAAGCCCTGCTTGCCCCCAGCCCAGGCAGGCTGCTCCTCTTCAGGGAAGCAGCATGCTGGAGCTAGGACTAGGGTGCTGGGGGCCCCTGGCTCAGGGAGTGGGGGGCTGGAGGCGCTGGGGCTGCCTGCCCTGTACTTGGGGGGAGGGGGAACGGACGCACACCCACCCAGTGCTGGGGGCCACATGCCGCCCACCTGCACACCCTGAGCTAGGGCGCCGGGGGGAGGGGGGGGTTGAACGCCAGCCACCCATGAGCAGTGGCTGGGGCGGGGGGCTGGCAGCCACGAGGAGGGGAGGCTCCAGCAGGGAAGGGGAGCGGGTCCTCGGGGGGGGGAGCTGGCTGTGGGCTAGCCTCCCCCAGATGGTGGTTCACCCACCACCCATGGTAATTAACTATTTACCAAGGGTCATGGTGGACTCTCCATCACTGGCAAGTTTTAAAACACGATTGGAGGTTTTTTTCCTAAAAGCTCTGTTCTAGGAATCATTTTGGGGAAATTCTGCTATACAGGAGGTCAGCCCAGATGATCACTTTGGTCACTTCATGCCTTGGAGGCTGTGTAAAAACCATGCAGCCTCACACTTATATGTGATGGGGCACTAGATGGGGAGGGTTCAAAGTTACTACAGAGAATTCTTCCTGCGGTGTCTGGCTGGTGGGGCTCACCTGCGTGCTTAGAGTCTAACTGATCCCAAAATTCCCCCCCCAGGTCAGATTGGCAGAGACCCTGCAGGGGACTTTGCCTTCCTCTGCAGCATGAGGCATGGATCACTTGCAGGTTTAAACTAGACTAAATCATGGCCCCAGACCTCTAAGTGACAGAAGCTGGGACTGGATGACAGGATGGGTCATTTGAAACTGCCCTGTTCTGTTCATTTCTTCTGACACAGTGGTTCTCATCCAGGGGTATGTGTACCTCGGGGGCGGGGGACATCAAATCAGTGTTTTTCAAGCTGGAGGGTCACAACCCCCAGGGGATCACAGGTCAGGGTTGGGGGAGTTGCAAGTGTAGGACTGGCACTAGGGGGTGGTAAGCAGGGCAACTGCCTGGGGCCCCACTGTGGGACCTATGCAGCTAAGTTACATGCTTCAGCCCCAGGCTACGGGGCTTGGGCTTCAGACTCTGGAAAGGGGTAGAGTAGTTGGGAAAGGTTGAGAACCACTGCTCTGATGCACCTGGCACTGGCCATTGTCAGACACAGGATACTGGGCTAGACAAACCATTGGTCTGGCTCAGCATGGCCATTCTTAAGTTACACTGGCATAAAACTGGGGTTATTGTTACTACTATTATTTGTATTACGATAGCACCTGGGAATCCAGTCAAAGATCAAGGCCCCATTGGGCAGCAAACAAGACAATCCCTGCTCCAGAGAACTTGGTGGCAGCCAGAATGAGGCAGATTGGTCACACCAGATAAAAAGGGTGAGGGAGGATGAGGTACCACACCCTGCCACCTCTTGAGAACCTCTGATGTAGAAGATGTGTAAGAAGATGTTTTGTGTGTCTTGGAAGTGTGGTCCAGTAGATTGAGTGCTGTGCTCGTATTCAGAAGACCTGGGTTTCAGTCTTGGCTCTACTACTGGCTTGCTGGGTGACCTTCAGCATTTCTATGTGCCTCGGTTTCCCCATCTATAAAATGGGGATGATAATAATACTGACCTGCTTTGTAAACTCTGAGATCTACTGCTGACAAGAGCTGTATAAGAACTAAAGTATTGTTGTGGGCAATTCTGTCATATGTGGGTGTGTGTGCAACACATAGGGAAGCGCATATTCTGGGGTCACTGAGACATAGTCAGGAACAAGCAGCAGAGCAGGGGCTAAAAGAATCAGTACATCCATCTTTGTTCCACCTCAGATTTGAAAAACATTCCCCAAGGGCGAATTCAGTGGACTAGAAAGAGGCGTGCAGTGAAAATGATCGTGCATAGACACTGAAATGGTAAGCTGCAGCTGAATGGTCACATCAGATACAGTTCTGGGAGGAGCAACGTTGCCACTTGTCACAAAGAACAGGTTAGAGAGCGGAGCACAAGGGTTGTAAAAAAGTCATTTTTTTTTTTAAAGACACTATTTATTTTGGAGAAGCACAGCTGGCCTGGGTCGTTTTTCTGCCTCTCACGTGCGGGTTTATTTGATTCTAATGTTGGGATTTGTTTTCCAGGGCACTGATCTGTGCTTGAGCCTAGGACATTTTATTAAATGTCATCTGCACCATTGAAAACGAGGCCAGAAGAACAACATTTCTCTTTGCCCAGGATGTGGATCGAGCTCCTTGAGCCTTTTCAAACAAGAAAATTCAGGCACGCTTCAAATGGACACAGTATTAGGGGTGAAAACAAGGTGTCACGTATGAGGCCTGATGCAATGGAAAGACACTTCACTTCAGTGGGCTTTGGCTCAGGCCCATAGCAAACAAAAGTTATTACCCCATGACAGCTGTTTGACGGTCACAGTACCCAGTGGGTATAAGCTTTCGTGAGCTACAGCTCACTTCATTGGATGCATACTGTGGAAACTGCAGAAGACATTATATACACAGAGACCATGAAACCTGCTGGTAATAGCTTATCTAAAGTGATCACTCTCCTTACAATGTGCATGATAATCAAGGTGGGCCATTTCCAGCACAAATCCAGGTTCTCTCACCCCCCCCCCCTTTTCCCAAAAACCACACACACAAACTCACTCTCCTGCTGGTAATAGCTTATCCAAAGTGACCACTCTCCCTACAATGTGCATGATAATCAAGGTGGGCCATTTCCAGCATAAATCCAAGTTTAACCAGAACGTCTGGGGGGTGGGGCGTAGGAAAAAAACAAGGGGAAATAGGCTACCTTGCATAATGACTTGGCCACTCCCAGTCTCTATTCAAGCCTAAGTTAATTGTATCCAATCTGCAAATGAATTCCAATTCAGCAGTTTCTCGCTGGAGTCTGGTTTTGAAGTTTTTCTGTTGTAATATCGCAACTTTCATGTCTGTAATTGCGTGACCAGAGAGATTGAAGTGTTCTCCGACTGGTTTATGAATGTTATAATTCTTGACATCTGATTTGTGTCCATTTATTCTTTTACGTAGACACTGTCCAGTTTGACCAATGTACATGGCAGAGGGGCATTGCTGGCACATGATGGCATATATCCCATTGGTGGATGTGCAGGTGAACGAGCCTCTGATAGTGTGGCTGATGTTATTAGGCCCTGTGATGGTGTCCCCTGAATAGATATGTGGCACAGTTGGCAACGGGCTTTGTTGCAAGGATAGGTTCCTGGGTTAGTGGTTCTGTTGTGTGGTATGTGGTTGTTGGTGAGTATTTGCTTCAGGTTGGGGGGCTGTCTGTAGGCAAGGACTGGCCTGTCTCCCGAGATTTGTGAGAGTGTTGGGTCATCCTTCAGGATAGGTTGTAGATCCTTAATAATGCGTTGGAGGGGTTTTAGATGGGGGCTGAAGGTGACGGCTAGTGGCGTTCTGTTATTTTCTTTGTTAGGCCTGTCCTGTAGTAGGTGACTTCTGGGAACTCTTCTGGCTCTATCAATCTGTTTCTTCACTTCCGCAGGTGGGTACTGTAGTTGTAAGAATGCTTGATAGAGATCTTGTAGGTGTTTGTCTCTGTCTGAGGGGTTGGAGCAAATGCGGTTGTATCGCAGAGCTTGGCTGTAGACGATGGATCATGTGGTGTGGTCAGGGTGAAAGCCGGAGGCATGTAGGTAGGAATAGCGGTCAGTAGGTTTCCAGTATAGGGTGGTGTTTATGTAACCATTGTTTATTAGCACTGTAGTGTCCAGGAAGTGGATCTCTTGTGTGGACTGGACCAGGCTGAGGTTGATGGTGGGATGGAAATTGTTGAAATCATGGTGGAATTCCTCAAGGGCTTCTTTTCCATGGGTCCAGATGATGAAGATGTCATCAATATAGCGCAAGTAGAGTAGGGGCGTTAGGGGACGAGAGCTGAGGAAGAGTTGTTCTAAAATCAGACATAAAAATGTTGGCATACTGTGGGGCCATGCGGGTACCCATAGCAGTGCCGCTGATCTGAAGGTATACATTGTCTCCAAATGTAAAACAGTTATGGGTAAGGACAAAGTCACAAAGTTCAGCCACCAGGTTAGCGGTGATAGTGGGGATAGTGTTCTTGACGGGTTGTAGTCCATCTTTGGAATGTGTGTGGAATGTTGATGTAGAGGGCTTCTACATCCTGGAACCTGGATTTGTGCAGGAAATGGCCCACCTTGATTATCACATTGTGTAGAGAGTTGTCACTTTGGATGGGCTATTACCAGCAGGAGAGTGAGTTTGTGTGTGTGGGTGGGGGGTGAGAAAACCTGGATTTGTGCTGGAAATGGCCCAACCTGATGATCACTTTAGATAAGCTATTACCAGCAGGACAGTGGGGTGGGAGGAGGTATTGTTTTATGATCTCTGTGTGTATATAAAGTCTGCTGCAGTTTCCACGGTATGCATCCGATGAAGTGAGCTGTAGCTCACGAAAGCTCATGCTCAAATAAATTGGTTAGTCTCTAAGGAGCCACAAGTACTCCTTTTCTTTCTACATCCATAGTGGCCAGGATGGTGTTATCAGGAAGATCACCGATGGATTGTAGTTTCCTCAGGAAGTCAGTGGTGTCTCGAAGGTAGCTGGGAGTGCTGGTAGCGTAGGGCCTGAGGAGGGAGTCTACATAGCCAGACAATCCTGCTGTCAGGGTGCCAATGCCTGAGATGATGGGGCACCCAGGATTTCCAGATTTATGGATCTTAGGTAGTAGATAGAATATCCCAGGTCGGGGTTCCAGGGGTGTGTCTGTTTGGATTTGATCTTGTGCTTTTTCAGGAAGTTTCTTGAGCAAATGTTGTAGTTGCTTTTGGTAACTCTCAGTGGGATCAGAGGGTAATGGCTTGTAGAAAGTGGTGTTGGAGAGCTGCCGAGCAGCCTCTTGTTCATATTCCGACCTATTCATGATGACAACAGCACCTCCTTTGTCAGCCTTTTTGATTATGATGTCAGAGTTGTTTCTGAGGCTGTGGATGGCATTGTGTTCCGCACGGCTGAGGTTCTGGGGCAAGTGATGCTGCTTTTCCACAATTTCAGCCCGTGCACGTCGGCGGAAGCATTCTATGTAGAAGTCCAGTCTGCTGTTTCGACCATCAGGAGGAGTCCACCTAGAATCCTTCTCTTTGTAATGTTGGTAGGGAGGCCTCTGTGGATTAGTATGTTGTTCAGAGGTATTTAGGAAATATTCCTTGAGTCGGAGACGTCGAAAATAGGATTCTGGGTCACCACAGAACTGTATCATGTTCATGGGGGTGGAGGGGCAGAAGGAGAGGCCCCGACAAAGACAATAATAGAACGCCACTAGCCGTCACCTTCAGACCCCAACTAAAACCCCTCCAACGCATTATTAAGGATCTACAACCTATCCTGAAGGATGACCCAACACTCTCACAAATCTCGGGAGACAGGCCAGTCCTTGCCTACAGACAGCCCCCCAACCTGAAGCAAATACTCACCAACAACCACATACCACACAACAGAACCACTAACCCAGGAACCTATCCTTGCAACAAAGCCCGTTGCCAACTGTGCCCACATATCTATTCAGGAGACACCATCACAGGGCCTAATAACATCAGCCACACTATCAGAGGCTCGTTCACCTGCACATCCACCAATGGGATATATGCCATCATGTGCCAGCAATGCCCCTCTGCCATGTACATTGGTCAAACTGGACAGTCTCTACGTAAAAGAATAAATGGTCACAAATCAGATGTCAAGAATTATAACATTCATAAACCAGTCGGAGAACACTTCAATCTCTCTGGTCACGCAATTACAGACATGAAGGTCGCTATCTTAAAACAAAAAAAACTTCAAATCCAGACTCCAGCGAGAAACTGCTGAATTGGAATTCATTTGCAAATTGGATACTATTAATTTAGGCTTAAATAGAGACTGTGAGTGGCCAAGTCATTATGCAAGGTAGCCTATTTCCCCTTGTTTTTTCCTACCCCCCACCCCCCCAGACGTTCTGGTTAAACTTGGATTTATGCTGGAAATGGCCCACCTTGATTATCATACACATTGTAAGGAGAGTGGTCAGTTTGGATGAGCTATTGCCAGCAGGAGAGTGAGTTTGTGTGGGGCGGGGGGTGAGAAAACCTGGATTTGTGCTGGAAATGGCCCACCTTGATTTTCATACACATTGTAAGGAGAGTGGTCACTTTGGATAAGCTATTACCAGCAGGAGAGTGAGTTTGTGTGTGGGGTTTTTGGAAAAAGGGGGGGTGTGTGTGAGAAAACCTGGATTTGTGCTGGAAATGGCCCACCTTGATTATCATACACATTGTAAAGAGAGTGGTCACTTTAGATAAGCTATTACCAGCAGGAGAGTGGGGTGGGAGGAGGTATTGTTTCATGGTCTCTGTGTATATAATGTCTTCTGCAGTTTCCATAGTATGCATCCAATGAAGTGAGCTGTAGCTCACGAAAGCTTATGCTCAAATAAATTGGTTAGTCCCTAAGGTGCCACAAGTCCTCCTTTTCTTTTTGCGAATACAGACTAACACGGCTGTTACTCTGAAACCAGTACCCAGTGGAAAAGTGTTTCCATCCTAGAAACTCTCCCCACAATTGTTTAACCAAAGTCCATTGCTGTAAGCATGGGTCAGTGGACAGAGCACAAGTCTGGGGAAAGTGCAGATCTGGATCTGAACCTTATCCCTGCTTACCTGCTATGTGACCCTGAGCAAGTCACCTCTATGTGCCCTTTTCCCCTGCCACTCTTGGTCTGTGCTGTCTGGTTAGAATGCAAGGATTTTGAGGCGGGACCTATGTGATTGCACAGTGACTACCACAACAGGACTACAAGCTGGGGTCTATGTGCTATGGTCATACAAACAGTGAGGTTAATGTAAACCCTGAGGTCTGAAGCTCTGGAGGTAGGAGCGAGCTCACTCCTACCGTCTGTTCGGAAACGGGAAAAGAGCAAACAGACATTCTATAGGGGAAGGCGCTCTCTGCCACTGTTCCTCTCTTGGTTCCTCTCATTTGCATAAGCTTTCTACCCAGAACTCCACGTGACACCTTGGGGGCTCACCAGAACTCTACTCAAACTCCAGATTGGTGGGGTAGCCAGAGTGGGGTAGAAGTAAGAGGGGGGCAGGGCGGGGCAGGACGGGCCGGGACCAGACCGGGCCGGGCTGGGCCAGGCCACATGCCATTGTTCCTTCTCACCCAAAGACCTTCTAAAACAAGGGTAGAGAGATGGCTCTTTGCTGAAGCTGCAGAAAGAACCAACAAAGCCAAGGGAACTCAAATGTAGGCCCCCCTTGCCTCCCCAGTACCAATAAAGATGAAATCCCAATAGCTGGATTAGGTGGTGGACCTCAGGAGTAGACTAGGGCTGGAGCTGGCCTGGCTGAGTGCACTCCTGGACTCTGGGACTATGCTACCCACTGACGCCAAGCTGAGAGTGGGGTGCAGTGGAGGAGGAGTGGGGAGATGATGGGATAAAGGGACATTGACTTACTGGATGTTCACACCAGTGGGTAGGGAAGTGAGGTAAAGGACTACTGCTAACATTACCGTGGGGGTGAGTGCTTTACTTATTATTCATACAGCTCTATTGTTAGTTTATTGGTGCTAGGTTTCCCCAAGTTGATTCTGTGTTCTTTTGTTCCCTTTTATTAGTTTTCTCCTGTTTTATACACAGACTCAGCACTTGGCAGCAGAGAAGTATTGCCTGTTAAGGGCACCCAGAGAAGGTTTTCCCCAGGTTTCTGGGTAGAGGCTTGCACCAGTGTGTTTGTTAATTTTAAGAGGAACCCCATGCCACCTTAACCTGACCCGTGTTGCAGCCAACAACAGCTGGCAGCAGGGTTACAATAATGATAGACAACTATTGATTTCAATAGGGCTTAGATCACAAATGCTTCAATGAAACAGTAAGGCTCAGCTGGAACCCATTAACGAACCTGCATCTTAAAGCTCTAGCCCCAGATTCTGATCTCAGTCGCAGACTAACTCCCCGGAGCTCTCTGCTTGGTGTCCCCTCTGGGCTCCTGATTTTACACAAGTGATCCATACTCCCATCTCTGTTTTTTCATTTGTCGTCTCCCGAAATTATTTGATGCCTGAGTCCAGTGGCGAGGGAGACCTTCAGATGTGGGCAGGCATATGCCTGCCCATCCCCCATGCTTCAGTAGGTACAGAGTATAACTCCCCTGACTCCAGTAAAACTGAAATCAACAGTGACTTTAAAATAGTTTTACCTAGAACAGCAATTCACTCTGTTGCTGAAGTAGCTCAGCCATTACCTAAAGTATAATTATGTCACAGTGGTTAATCTGTGAAATATTTATAGATAACAAACTTAACCAGTTCAAAATTTAATTAATACTATTTTCATCCCAAATGATTTCTAAGAACAATATTTGAAATTGTTTTACCTTTTCCCATTGTCTAACAAACTGATGAACTTTTCCATCTGAGCATCTTACTACTTTAATTGTCTGATCATTGAACCATCCCATATGATAATTAAGTAAGTTAATAATGCAGAGCAATCTTAACCAAAATCAAACTTTTTTCTTATTTAGTAAAAGCATGGCATTTGGTCGCGTCATTTTCACTGAGTTAATTTAGAAAAGCAATTAATGTCTTCTAAACTAGTGGCATAATTTAGGAACACAGCACTCACCCGGAGACCAAGAAGCTGATAATGATATTTTATAATAAAATAATGACAAGACCACCCCGCTCTTCTATAGCGCCTTTCAGCCAGAGATCTCAGAGTGCTTTACAAAGAGGGTCATTATCATCATCACCCCCATTTCAGAGATGGGAAAACTGAGGAACAGAGCGGTGACATGACTTACCCAGGGTCACTCAGCTGCTTGCATGTGTGATGTGTGCATTGTGCCAGGGTTCAGGATAATTATCAACCTTGTGTCTGTGGTCACCTGTTCACAGTAGCCATGCTGTCATATCGTTCATGGTACTGGCATGGTGCTTTTCCTTATCTTCACCTGATGCTGTCGGTCATTTTCTGAGGCTCTTTCTTTGGCGTGGCCCTAGTCTCTTTTTTATCCAGCACACAGAATCACAGGACATAGGAAGGGATCTCAAGAGATCATCTAGTCCAGTGCCCTGCACTCATGGCAGGACTAAGTATTCTAGACAGCACAATGGAAGGAGTCGTCATCCTTGGGGAAGGAAGAAGGTGGGGCAGTCTTTCAAAGTTGGCAAGAAAAGATTCAACAGACTCCAATCCCTTTGAAAAGTGAGCCACAGACTTTGCGGGAAACTGCTCCAAGGTCCCAAGCTTAAAGAAAACAAACCAGCCCTGGCCAGGGAAACAGAGAAGGGTTTAGGCAGCCGAACAAGTTCACAGAGTCAGTCTGAGCTGGCCAGAAAAATGTAGGGGAATTGTAAGCGGCTGCACTCGCCGCAGTGACACGGCCTTGTGCTGGGGCATGGTGCTGCTGGAGTCTCCACCTGTACCATCCCATTGACCCTCACTTTGACTTCACAGTGACCTGACTCAATCAGCCCTCCAGTTAAATCCTGTCTAATCCCTCCCTGGGCTTAACAGTCCTTATCCTGGCCATGATGACCCTTCCTCGGGGCTTGTAGGGGAACCGAGGCCCACCCTCTGCTCTGGATTTCAGCCCAGGGACCCTGTATTGAGGAACTAGATTTGCTCCTTCAGATGTGCTGTTATTTCCCTGGTCCACTTCCTACCTCCAAGCCCCACGGGCTATTTCCCTGCAGCTTCTCCACTGATTCCCAAGCTTCCGGCTTCTCCTTAAATCCTCCCAGCTCTTCCTTCCTCTCCTGGACTGCTGACCCCCTCCGAATGGCATCTCTGTGCCTTGCCCACTTTTCAGGGCCTACGACAGGGACTAATTCCATGCCGGTCATCTTCTTCAGTCTGCCTTCCCAGAGCGTGGGAACTCCCTACCTGCTCTCTCCTGGGGTTTTTTCCTTTGTGTTGGCTTTCCTGACCCTTGCATAGCTGGGGTCACTAATTATCGTTAAATAGCCAAATCAGAACCAGCTGAGGGATAGCAGCTAGGTCACAAGCAAAGCTGAGCCCACTCCTCTTTAAGGGCCAGCCAGACTGTGACAGGAATACAAAAATAAATAAGGTCTATTAGCCAGTGGGGTTAAAGGGAATTAAAAGGGTTCTGTGCAGCTGCATCAGGAGAAAAAGTTGTGCTAGAGAGAGAGTAGGCCTCAGAATAAATGAGGAGTGGGGGCGATATTAACGATGACTAAAATGCTTAACTTTGCCAAATCTGGGACTGCCTCCAGAGCCAAGCATTTCTTCTCAGAATACATCAAAACTTCATCAAACCCTAATAAAAACTCAGCCCATCTGGGGTGGAGAGACGCTTTCCTAAATCTACAAGCCAACAAAGACAATGTTTGTTCGGAATCTCCACTGCAACGAAAAGGATCCCCCATACTGGGGCTTGCTCAGAAGAGAAAATCCTCATGGTTACAAGGTGGCCCAGCACAATATGAGAAACAGACAGACATTGAGCCTATCACAGCCTGGATCAGGCAGTTCCAAGGCCGGTTTGAGGAACACTGGCTTCAATTAATGGCTTACTTATAAGATGAAAGAAGACAAACAATGACCTTGAGCTAAAACTACATTGTTTTATAACTAGAAAGAGGCCACTCATTTGGGAGCAGAATAAATATCTCCTAA
Organism: Lepidochelys olivacea; assembly: GCF_965140295.1. NCBI lineage: Eukaryota > Metazoa > Chordata > Testudines > Cheloniidae > Lepidochelys > Lepidochelys olivacea. The sequence continues at coordinate 97,219,489 of NC_140419.1, forward strand.
GGACTTCTCTAAGTAGTGCATAACAATTCTGTGCCAAATACTAATGTGTTTATCTGTGCATAAAAACACTACTCCAGAAATTATGGTGAACCTACCACTATAATATATAATGAACCAATAATACAGCAGCAAGCAAATATGTTCTACTTACCTGTAAAAAGCTTTATTACAAACTCCTGGAGAGCCTGAGTGACATTCAGCCAACCCGTTCGTGCAGATCTTTATCGTGGACAAGAAGAGAAGCATATAATCTGCCTTTCTGGTAAGTGGCCTTTGTTTAGCATAAAATAAAATGAGAAATAATCTGTGTGTGTGTGATTGTAGGTATGAGAAGTGACTGAACACTGAGTTACTAGAAAAGCCCTTTTTCCTACGTAGATCTTAATTCAAAATGTCTTAGGGTCCCCAAACTGTGGCCCTTGAAGAGCTATTTGGCTACATGGTCCTAGCCCTCCTTCTTTCCAGTTGGGAGATGTGAACAGATAGGAGGATGAGGTGAAATGAAGAGCAAAGGGAGACCGTGGGGATAGATCTTTCCTAAAAAAGGGCAAAACACTGGCAATAAAAATATACAATTTACTTTCCTAGTGCACATGAGTAACCTCACACATGCCAACAGTCTCACTGAAGTAAGAGTTATTCACGGGTATAAATCATTACAAGATTGGGCCTTTAGTCTTGAGTTGATTGGGAAGCGATTCTCTCTCCCTACCTAAAAATTTTTGAGGAAAATTAAATTCTTTGAATTTTGGTTGGGTTTCCTCAGAAACAAATCTTTTTCTTTTTTGACAGGCAACCTTAATTTTAGAATTTCCTAACTTTTGAGTACTTGACTTTGCAACCTTATTGGTTTTTTAGCACATTGTTTGCATGTGCAATACATAATATACTAGAAATTTAATAAATGCTATAATAAAAATTTATATTCCTGGCATACCCTATATACAGGATCAGATATTTTAAAACTGTGTTTGTTCAAGCCATAATGGATGAAATTATCCTTACTATTGCTAAACAAAGGTCTGGCATCATTCACAGGATAGAGCAAAGATGAAATTTTGTGTGTCATAATAATGCATATCAAAATAATTATGCAAAACTCACCCATAATTTTAAATGTCACTAGAAATGTATAATAATTAGAGCAAGATCTGTAAAAGACACCTCGCAGAAACTAAAACCTGAGTTTTAAGGAGTGTGATACGGAACCAAAATGAAGTAACTGAAAGTACATAAGGGAAGCACAAGAAATTGGTATAATAGGCATTAGACACAATGGTTGAGATTTTCAAAACCAAACAAGGGGATTTCGACGCACGTCCTCTATTAATTTGATTCCTTTATACAACCTTGAAAATCTCAACCATATTTAGGGCCTAATGCTGCAACCCTCATGTAAGAAGCAGTGAGCTGGAGACTTTAAAAAGTAGAAGGAGAAACAAAACCTGGCTATGTACTTAGTTTTTAATACACACTTGCTCTGCAAAGGCGGCACCGCCTTGGTGGCCGACTCAAGCCAGCCCTGATTTACTGAAAGAGGAGCCCTGTGCCCCACCTACTCCCTGGGCCTAATTCCAAGATCATTCAAGGCAATGGGAGTCTTTCCATTGACTTCAATGACTTTGAAACAGGCCCTCAATCAGCGGCTGAATTGGGGCCCCATCTCTGACGCTGCCTCCGGTACCATCACTTCTGATGGCCATGCCAGTAGGGAAGGTGTGAAAACACAGAGCTGGCTGGCTGGCACAGATGCTGAGCTGGACTTTACTTAAACAAAAGAGACAGAAGCAAAGATGACATCAGCAGTGAGTCTTATGTTCTTATGAAAGGTTAAGCCAAGAGATAACTACATCAGCCCCCCAAAAGGCAGATGTGCAATCGGTGCCTGTTTCTTCACAGAGACGCTGCTGCTTAGCATGCAGTGGCAGCATCGTCTCATCCTCTCCCTTTTATGCGCGAGATCCTTTAACTCAGGCCTACTGGAACCTACATTTCATTTCTTAGCTCAAGATTAGTTCCGGTCTGACACCAGAATGCCTGCTGCAGAGAGCACTGAACGGGACAGCTGCTTTTCCCTTCAACCGGGCTTGCTTTTAACACACACCTTCCCCTCTGATGTAGCAGGAGTAACACTGCTGTTCACTGCCAGCATCCTGCCAGAGGAAGAGCTTACCTTTACATGGAATAACTTCCGCACATTTTCCACCAGCTCAGACACTCATGCCCAGGAAATGCAGAGCAGGCCGTAGCCCTTCGTCTTTATCTCTTTGTAATGTTGGAGATATTTAGGTAGAGTTGTTAATCATCTTCATGCTTAATATAAAGACTCTCAAAGGGGAAAAACTTAGCCACAGGCCAGGAACTGGTATTACAGAATTGCTGAAGTTAGAGAGCAAATATGGTGATCATATGTAGATCAAGAACCTGTTTACATCCATCCTTTTTTGCTTCCACTCTCATGCTATCATATTTATGTGGAGTCTCATGGGGACAAGTACTGCACAATAAATGTGCCTACATGAAAAACCTACAAGCTATTTAGGTTTTGTTGTCTGTATAACCACTGAGATCCTTTCTGAACAATTTTCAGTGGAAGAGGAGAAAAGAACAGCAGCAGTCTCAGAAGGATAACTGGTTCTCATATATGAAAGGAATAAGTAATCCCTTTATTTTGTAAAGGATGAGCAACAATTACTATTAGGAATCTCAAAGCATATCGTGTGAGAGGCAGTGCATATGGCCACCACATTCCCCCATGAGGCCTGCAGCAACTGAGAAAGCACCTGCATTGCGTGTCCGAGGATTACAGATGCTGGTGGGGTGGGTTGAAACTGTCCCATGTGCCATGGTAAACTACTGAAAGCTGGAGGAATTACTGGCAATGTCAGAACACTTGAGGAGTGAACTGGAGGTATGCAATTTGGATCTGGGCTTCTTTTGTAGGACGTGTGTAAGTTGCCATCGGCATGGACTGAAACTGTAGCTTGAATAAAGGCTTTAGAAGCTACTCCGTTACTGATGTGAACTCCGTAAGACTTCACAGCACCTCCGTAGTCGTTTCAGTTTGTCCTTGGCATGTTCCGTGTTTGTGGCGGGGGGACGATAATATTCAAATCTTATCAAAAACTCTTTGGACCTAGAAATGCCAGACTGAATTAGCTCCTACGTTTGAGGTAGTTTCACAGCTTCAAAAGAGATGAAACAAAAAGCAAACCTTATTGAACACCTCAGTGACACCCAACATGAAAGAGCAAGGAAAGGAAGGGTTATTATTTAGATCTATCACATTTTCTGGGTACAGAAAAGGAGAGAGCATGCATGACCTACTTGCAGAATTAGGAATTATCAAGCAAGCAGGTTTTAGGAATTCAGGACCAAATCTGAACTCAAAAGCTAAATCTCCACACAACTCTGCAAAAACCTCTCCTGTCTGGTGACCTCTGCCTAAAATACTGTACGGTCATTTGAATTAAAAACACTCTTCTCCCCAACTTGACTTCTGATAGCTTTCCTGGTTTTAGTTATTGCCCAATCACGTCACATGGTTTCTAAGATGCAGGGACTACAGTTTAAGGACATCTAGAGCCTCCTGCAGACCCACTTGGTGAGACACTGACTACAGCATCATTCATTCCTCCACAAAAAGAAAAGGAGGACTTGTGGCACCTTAGAGACTAACAAATCACAAAAGCTTATGCTCAAATAAATGTGTTAGTCTCTAAGGTGCCACAAGTCCTCCTTTTCTTTTTGCGGATAACCCGGCTGCTACTCTGAAACCATTCCTCCACAGTATCTCTGCACTGAACAACAATCAAAGCAGCAGGCCGTGCAGGTGTGAGGTCCTGCTGGGATGGGACTAGGACCCAGGTCTCCAGGGTGCCTGATGCTGCCACACCGCTACCTAGCAGTTGTAGCAGGGCTGCATACATTATTGCCACACAAATACTTTGGAGATAAACTCTGCAGGAGGTACCACCTTGGACGGCTGGACAGCTTCTCTCATGGCCCCTGATTGATCCAGGCGCCCTATTTAAGCCCAAGAGGAGCTCCCAGGCAGTGTCTGTGCAATGAGATGGACTCTCATGCCAGCCGTAACACCAGACCTGCCTCTCAGCTCACTCTTGGACTCCTGACCCCAGCTCGGACCCTCAGCTTCTGCCCTTGAACTCTGACTCCAATCTCGACCCCTGGCTCCAGGACCTGGGATCTGACTCCATCTTTTTACCCCTGGTTTTGGTATTAGAGTTTCATCTTCAGCTTTGACCCTGAGCTTTGGTGCTTGAACTCAGTCTCTGGCTACAGACCCTAACTTTGCTCCTTGAACCCTGGCTCCCTTTCTTCCCCCCTGGCATTGGTACTAGGACCCCAAACTCGGGCTACCGCTCTTACATGCCGACCCTGGTTCTGACCCCCAACCTAGCCCCCGGGATTCTGGCACGGGCTCTGACCACCCTGCTCTGACAGCAGGGAGGTCCATTTTCCTGGCACTCCATGCCATGCCAAACAGAAAGGAGATGGTGTAGAAATGTATCGCCCCCTGCTGGGGATCAGAGGAATGACAGATAGCCGTTTCCAACAAACACTGCTCACGCAGCTCAGCAGCAGTCCCAGCCAGCAATCTCTCCTCCACAGCCAGCGGCTCCATCTGGGAGGGATGCTCTACGCACACTCCTAGCCCAGAAAGAAAAGCAGAACAAACATGCAGAGAACTCTAATTGCACCCCTGCTTCGGCTGCGTGTAGAAATGTGAAGAAATCACTGCATCTGTTGTCATACAGTGATGGACGCCTCTTGGCAGTCACACCATGGATCGAACCAGTGACTTCCTGACCTAAAAGCATGAGCTGCAAGATCTTAAGCCAAGACTGTATAGCGAGGGACTCTATCAAGTCATATCCTCTGCAGATCAGCAGAGCGGTGGACCTGTAACGCACACTAACCAGAGGGTTACAACAGCCCCTTGGGTTTGTGGGTCAGAAATGACAGTGAATGGTGACACAACATACGGGAAATAATGACCAGAGGGACACCAGTAAACAACTAACTTCTAGAGAAGAAATCTCTGAGAGAAGCAGATGCTGGACAATACACCTGAGCTGTAAGACATCCATGCCAGGAGATCTGCATATGTCAGGGAGAAGCAGTCAAGGACTTGGTTAAGAGTTTCCTTATTCTTGATCCAAGACACCTGACTCTAGCTCCCTGAGGATGAAAGTGTAAAGGGCTGGTCCGAGAGGGTGAAAAGTCTTGATACTTGAAAATCACAGGAGGAGATGTTGAAAATGTGGAGGGATTCCCCTGCCCCTTTCAGAACATGCCCCAGGGGTCAAGGAGCAGTCCTCTCTTTCAACATCACCTTTCATCTCCTAATAGGCTTTTCATCTCCCAGTGGAAACTCTCTTAGCCCTAAAGCTTCACTGCTGATACCGAGGCCCAATACTGAATGTGCAGATTTTTGAGACTTGCAGTGTTGCAAACTCTGGAACATCTCATGGAATTCTGGTATTTTTCTTAAAGCCCCAGCTCCTAGAGTCATGTGATTATGTGAGAATCTCCATCCTAATTTAAAATAAATGAACAAAAAAACAGCAGCTAAAGTTTACAGCCTCATGGTTGTGGAGACAAGCTTGAAAACATGAATCCAAAAGGCTCAAGAATCAGAAGGCAAATAAAAAAGAACCTGAAGTTTATTATTTTTAATCCAACCTCATGATTATTGACTGCTTTGGGTGGGCAATACCAAACATGCAAAAAAATCCAATCTATACAAATAAATCCTCTAACTATCCAACTGCATTTGCACAACAAAAGATGTGCAAAACTTTTGAGACACACAAAGCCATAAGCACAGCAAACCACATCTTCACAAGTATGCATGTGCAATTTTGGAGCGTGCATATTAAGAAATATGGTTAAGATGGCTTACGAAACTTGGCCTTCATTAAAAAATTAAACTAAGGAGAAAACCGGGAGAGGAAATGAGATTCTCCTATGTTCCCTTAAATATTTCTGGGAAGGTTTATCTCCAGTGCCCTTTGAAGTCAATGGGAGTTTTTCCCCACAGACTTGGATGGGCTTTGGATCAAGCATATGATCAGAAGGATTTCCTTCCGTCATCATCCTCCAAACCTGCATGGTCTTAAGGGACGGAATTCATTTTATAGCATGGAATCCTCAATTTTCTAGATAATGTTCCCCTTTCTTCCACAAGACAACAAATGAAAATGGAGGTATCCCCTATGCATTTTGTACCGCCTCTATGGACTTCCCCCTCCTTACGGCTATCACAAAGGGAATCCTATACATATTTGTAAAGTATGTTTTATGTATTTCTGTTTAAAATGTTAAAGTCGGTTTTCCTTTGTTTCAGTTTCCTACACCAAGCTGTGATCCATGCTGACTGAGGGACAGACTCTAAATGAGTCAGCTGCACTAAACACAGATAGGAAAAGTGGTTTCCTTAGCAACAGGAGATGTGTGAAGAGGGGGGGAAAAAACGGAATGGCTTTTTCACTGTAAACAGGTTTGTTCTCATTTTAGCGACCTTCCTGCAAAACTGCACACAGAAGCTACTGACATTTTCAATGGTTTAAGTAAGATTTCTTACTTGGTTGGATGTTTGCAGTTTTGCTTGGGGTGGGCATGGGGTTAATTTTTATTTTGTAATTAATATTTCAAAGCAGCAAACAGTGTGATTTTAAAATAACAAAATCTGAAGTGTGGAAATGTGTTCTGACGTCTGGCGACAAAGAAAAATGAGAGGTGTTTTAAATCAATAAAGTCCTTATATCAACATAGCCACAGTGCTGCAAAGCCCTTTTTGATTATCCATCAGAAGTAGATTATGACTCTTCTACAGATCAGGAAAGGAAAATGTCAGGAGTGTTACTAGAAATCTAGCTGATGTGATATGCATTCAGGAAAAATCCCCGTTCCGGGGGATTGGAGATAAACCTCTGGAGATTCCAAACGAAACTGAAATGGTCCTGCAAGTTTTTTTTTCTTTTCCTCCTCTTTCTCCTGAAATGCTTTTCAAGGAAGAAAACCACAACTGAAACCCCTTTCTGTGTGCATTGGAATCAGTACCTTCCCATCCATTGGATATCCCTAAGCTATCTAAAAATAGAAAGGGGAAACCCGCCTGAGATCAAAGAGGTTCATTTACAAAGCACAACACGAAGACCGCCACAATTCTCATTCTCATCACGTCCGCAGTAGTCGGATGGCAAGAATCAAACCATTACTTTGAAAATGTAGGAATGTATTTTCTGCCTGTCACCCTCACTGGATACCAGCTACAAGTGACTTCTCCTGGAGCTGAGTTAAAAATTAAAAGCGGCAAATAATGTATTCAGTGAATGTAGCCTTTATTCTTCTACGTGGGGGGGAGAGTCTTGTCCTCGGAGAGTCACGGGTGAAAAAATGCAGGGAAGATCTGGGGAGCTAAGACATGAGTGACACAACCAATGACAGGAAAGCCTCTGCACCCACTCTGCACAGAGCAATGGCAAAACAAGCACCAGCCTACCTCCAATATTCCAGCCAAGAACATCCCCCAGAAAAGAATGGGAAAACACCGAGAACACTGAGTATATGACATTAGAAATGGGGGCAGCAGATCCTCACCCCTGCCCCAGCCCATTTACATCCTGCATACAGGGGCCAGAGCAGTGAATAGGGGCCCCAAATGTCCCATATTTGGCTCCAGCGCAGACACAGGATGCGGAAGAAGCTGTAAGACAAGCCTAGGCGCCAACTCCATGGGTGCTCTGGGGCTGGCACTGCCAATATGCTCCTCCCCTTCAGCGGTTCATTGGCGGGCGGGAGGGAGGCACTGGGGGGGGTGGAGGGGCAGTGTGGGTTGGAAGAGGCGGAGCAAGAGTGGGGGGAAGGGAGAGGGGTGAAGTGGGGGCAGGAAGAGGCAGAGTGAGGGTGGTGCCTTGGGAGAAGGGGCAGAGCCGGGTTGGAGCACCTCCGGAGAAAGCTGAAAGTGGGCACCTGTGCCTCCAAGGACCTCTTTGCAAGCCTTGGTTTGGAGGCCGTGCTGGGCCAGGAGGGGCAGGTCAAAGGAGGGGCCACAGCATGCAATGCTGCAGAGATACTGTACAGTCCTGTGGGCCATTGGGCAACCTGGCGAGGTTGCTGTAACTCAGAAAGGCCCCCCAAGGCTAAATTACTGTGGGGACCATAGAGCTGCCCTGGGAGGGCAAAAAGGTGACTCCTTTGCAATCTTAGAGGTCCAACAAACAATCTTCTCCAAAAGAGTCCAGTGAACAGACAGCACCCAGTCTAAGCCAATCTGGAGCTTTCCATCTATCATAGACAGATTATCAGGGTTGGAAGGGACCTCAGGAGGTCATCTAGTCCAACCCCCTGCTCAAAGCAGGACCAATCCCCAATTTTTGCCCCAGCTTCCTAAATGGTCCCCTCAAGGATTGAACTCACAACCCTGGGTTTAGCCAGCCAATGCTCAAACCACTGAGCTATCCCTCCCCCCTGATTCACTAGGGCTTGGATGGCCCATGTAATTGGTAGGGATATATCTCTCTAGCCAGAGTCTTCACAACCATAGTCCATAATACCCAAGCACCTCACAAACACCGAGTAATTTAGCCTCACAAAACAACTACGAGTTAGGGGAGTATGAAAAGCCATGGAATTAATGGGCAGGAGAAATGGAACTATGTTAGCAGTGCTGGTGTCTGCAGGTAAGGTTGGAGGGGCAGTACGAATTGGCCTGCATTACCTGTGCTGTAGATAACTAAAGGATGGCATTTTTAAGGGCTGACAATCTGGAATCTTCACAAGTACAATAAGACGGACAGCAAAAGGCTCCATCTCTAGCCAAGGGTGGTTGAGAAGGAGCTGAGGACAGTTAGCCCCCATGCGCTGTCTAGCCTTGTGGTGCAGCACAAGGAGACAGCACGTGCACAGGCCCAATGGACACTGCTACCGAAGTTCTCTGATCAGCAGCGCAGTGATGCAGATATACTTACAGCACCCACAGGGACACTATTCAGAAAATTTAGAGGACTGTAAGAACAGCCACACTGGGTCAGAACAATGGTCCATCTAGCCCAGTATCCTGTCTTCTGACAGTGGTTTCAGAGGGATGGACAGAACAGGACAATTTATTGAGTGATCCAACCCCTTTCATCCGGTCGCAGATTCTGGCACTCAGAGATTTAAGGACACATGGGGGTGAGTCCCTGACCATCTTGATGGAGCTATTGATGGACCTATTCTCCATTAACCATCTAGGTCTTTTTTTAACCAAGTTATGTTTTTGGCCTTCAAAACAACCCCTGGCAAGGAGTTCCACAGGTTGACTGAGTTGTGCAAAGAATTAGATTCATACAATCATAAACTTTAAGGTCAGAAGGGACCATCAGGAACATGTAGTGATTCTAGTCTGACCTCCCAAACATTGCAGGCCACAGAACCTCATCCTCCTCTCCTGTAATGGACCCATAGCTTCTGGATTAGTTACTGAAGTCCTCAAATCATGATTTATAGATTTCAAGTTACAGAGAAACCACCATTTACTCCAGTTTAAAGCAGCAAGTGGCCCCATCCCCATGCTGCAGAGGAAGGAAAAAAACCTAGGGTCTCTGCCAATCTGACCCAGGGGAAAATTCCTTCCCGACCCCAAATATGGTGATCAGTTAGACCCTGAGCATGTGGGCAAGACCCACCAGCCAGACATGTGGGAAAGAATTCTCTGTAGTAATTCAGAGTCCTTATGTTTGTTTTAAACCTGATGTCTATTAATTTCACTGAGTGACCCCCTCCCTCACTTCTTGCATTATGCAAAGGGGTAAATAACACTTCCTTGTTCATTTTCTCCCCACCATTCTTGATTCTACAGACCTCCATCATAAACCCCCTTTGTCGTCTCTGCTCTGACCTGAACAGTCCCAGTCTTTCTAATCTCTCCTCATCTGGAAGCTGTTCCACGCTGCTAATCGTTTTTGTTGCCCTTCTCTGCACTTTTTCCAATTCTAATAGACCTTTTTTGAGATGGGACGACCAGCACTGCAGGCAGTCTTCAAGTAGTGGGTGTACCATGGATTTATATATTGGTATTATGATATTTACTGTATTGTCTATACTTTTCCTAATGATTCCCAACTTCTGTTCGCTTTTTTTTACTGCCGCTGCACACTGAATGGATGTTTTCAGAGAACTCTCCACAATGACACCAAGATCTCTTGCTTGAGTGATTACTGCTAAATTAGATCATGTCATTTTGTATGTATAGTTGGGATTATGTTTTCCAGAGTGCGTTACTTTGTATTTATCAAAGTATGTCATCTACCATTTTGTTGCCCAAATCACCCAATTTTGTGAGATTCCCTTTGTAACTCTTCACAGTTTGCTCTGGACTTAACTATTGAGTAATTTTGTATCAATTCTGCAAACTTTGCCACCTCACTGTTAACCCCTTTTTCCAGATCATTTTTGTGTAGTTCCCCTTTTTGAAGTTAAATGCTACTGTGATGGGTTTCTTTGGTATTCCCCCCATAAAAAGACATTAAATTTAATTACATTATGGTCACTATTACCAAGCAGTTCAGCCATATTCACCCTTGGACCAGATCCTGTGTGCCACTTAGGACTAAATCAAGAAATTGCATCTTTCCTTGCGGGTGCCAGGACTAGCTGCTCCAAGAAGCAGAATTTATTGATCTCTAGAAATTTTATCTCTGCACCCCATCCTGAAGTGATATGTTCCTTGTCAATATAGGGATAGTTGAAATCCCCCATTATTATTGGGATTTCTGTTTTCGTAGCCTCTCTAATCTCCCTGAGCATTTCACAATCACTGTCAACATCCTGGTGAGATGGTCGGTAGTATACTCCTCCTCCTATACTCTTATTATTCAAACATGGCATTTCTATCCACAGAGATTCTATGGAACTGTAATTCATTTAAGATTTTTACTATATTTGACTATGCTTTTTTTCCACATATAGTGCCACTTCCCCACCAGTGCGACCTACTGTCATTCCTATATATTTTCTACCCCCGAATCACCTTGTGCAATTGATTATCCTCATTCCACCAAGTTTCTATGATGTCTATTATATCAATATCCTCATTTAATACCAGGCACTCAAGTTCACCCTTCTTAAGATTTAGACTTCTTGCATTTGTATACAAACACAACATTTGTCAATATTTAGTTTTCTGCCTTCATGTGATATAATTGAATGGGATCTTTTTCATTTGACTGTTTCCTTTCAGTTCCTACCTGCACTCTATCAATGTCTAGCCTCTCCTCTTTACAAGGATATAGAGTACCCTCTTTAATCAATCCTCCCCTACGGGATGTGTCTGTCTGAACCGTGTGCTCCTCCGCACCTGTCGGCTTTCCCCAGCCCTTAGTTTAAAAACTCCTCTATGATCTTTTTAATGTGACATGCCAGCAATCGGATTCTGTTTTGGTTTAGGTGGAGACCATCCTTCCTGGACAGGCTCCTCCTTTTTCCAAAAGCTTCTCCAGTTTCTAATAAACCAAAATCCCTTCTCCCAGCACCATCGTCTCCTCCATGCACTGAGATCCTGCAGTTCTGCCTTTCTAACTGGCCCTGCGCAGGAAACTGGAAGCATTTCAGAGAATGCTACCATGGAGGTCGGGAACTTTAATCACTTACCTAGCAGCCTAAATTTGGCCTTCAGGACTTCTCTCCTATCCTTCCCTAGGTCATTGGTACCTACATGAACCACAGATACTGGCTCCTCCCCAGCACTGCACATAAGCCTGTCTTAAGAGGTCTGCAACATCGGCAGCCAGCAGGCATTTCACCATGCAGTTCTCCCAGTCTTCACAAATCCAACTATCTGTATTGCTAATGATTGACTCTCCCCTTGCTATGACCTAACTCTTCCAAATAACTGGAGTTCCCTCCCCCGGAAAGGTATCCTCAGTATAAGAGACTACTATGACATCATCTGGGGGGTGGGTCCCAACTATAGGATCATTTCCTTCTGTTCCACTCTGATGTTCTCCTTTCCTGACATTTTCATCCTCCTCAATAGCTCACAGGCTGTCAGACTGGGGGTGGGACCGCTGTACTGTGCCCCAGAAAGTCTCATCTGTGTACCTCTCTGTCTCCCTTAGCTCCTCCAGTTCAGCCATGCTGGTCTCCAGAGCCCATACACGGCCTCTGAGGGCTATGAGCTCCTTGCACCAAAAACACATTTGCCACCTGCCCACAAGGCAGGTAATCACACATGCTGCAGTCAGTGCAATACACTGAATAGCCCCTACTCTGCTGCTGGACTTTTGCCTGTATTATTTTTCTTCTTACAGGGTTTGTTTGTTCTTTGTGGGTTTTTTGTTTTGTTCTGTTATTGGTAAAAACAAAAGTGTTTGCCATTAATGTCTTACCATGTGTAAATTGATCACTGGCCCTGAAATTTGGGGATAATAATAAACAGTTCATCATGAAGCTAATACACACTGGCCTGAACTTTTTTAGTTTTTTTCAAACAAGCTATTACAGCCGGACGAAGCGTCCGGTGAACATCCCATTTCTCAAATGTAGCTCCTTTCTGTGCTCACAACAAAGCGACTTCACTGTTTATAAATGTCTTCGTTACTAGAAATTGCTCAATGGTTTGTGTGAACATATTGCAGTCTGTGGACATGGGTGCAAGTTATTCACTGCAACTCTTGCTTTAAGTATTTGCTGCAGTAAGCAAGTTGCTGTATGTACAGCGTGAGTGGTCACCTACTCACACGCTATCATTTCTGCTCCCTAACTGGACGATCAAAACCCATGAAGAACTTTCAAGACTTCCACACAAACACTTCTGACCCAGCTATATATGCACATGGGTATTTCCCATACTTTTGCACCATCTGAAGTATGGGGAAAGTTCAGCTTATGTATCTACATACTAGTTTTAAAGGCAAGATTCTGCCCACAATTTGCAGTAAAGAGGAGGTGCACACAGTCTGGCTGTAAGTGGCTGTTTCCAACCTTCATTTTTTGTTTTTCCCCACAATTTCTTCCTTGTTTTCTTCTTGTGGCTTCAGGGGAAAGGGGGAGCAAGGGTGGGGCCTCGGGGCAGAGTGCGGGCGGGACCACGGATTGGGGAGGTTTAGCCTCCCCTGGCCTATTATACCCACTGCCCATGACCTGTGGTTTTATTCTGACTTCTCTGTCATCTTTTAAAGCAAGGGTGCAGATTTAAGTTCACACCTGATCCAAATTTTGTGGTTAATTAGTGAGTTGGCTAATCCACTGGAAGCAGGCATACTTTAAACATGTGTGAGTAAATACTGAGTATTTCAATCCCATCTCTCACTCATTTGAACTCTCGCCGATATTTACAAGAATTAACATTTTAGGCATTTTAATTACACTGCTTTAGTCCTGAGTATCTCAGGTATTTTCAGTTCATCAGACAGATGATATTTAGCTCATCTATACACACTGAATGGCTTCTGTTTCCAATCACACTGACGTTAACTTGCTTTGATTTTAACTAACTCAGCTAGTCCCTGCCATTGAGCGCCTATCCTGAAACCCAAGCAGCTATGAGATTCTGCATCTTTATGTCGGACTCCAGGACAAAAAGCTAATATCTGCAAAACTGACAAATTTCACAACATTCACTCTAACATAGCCCCAATTTTATTTAATGCCACTGCAGTGTTGTTAAAGACAACGTGTCTAATGATATTTATGTGCCAGAATCTCATTACAAAGAAAGGAATAGTATCAGACTGGTCGACATATAAATCTCAGCTGCCCTCTACGTATTAAAAATGTTAATTCTTATTAGAAATGCTAAATGGCTTCACAATAAGTAGTGAATCTACAATAATTTGGAGAACTTTGTTTACATTTTGCCAGAAGTCCCCTCCTGCATTAAAACCCACAGGAAAGGGGCTCTGTGGGAAGAAATATCTGGGATTTAGGTACCCCCAATCTAGGTGTAGGTGCTGATCTCTGGCACCCAACCCACAGCTCGTTGGAAGCATGGGCAGTCTCAGTCTCCCAGGGGAGAAGTTAAAAAGCCCTTCTGCAAGATATCTGATCTGTATTTCACAATACCTTACAGGGAAAGCTTGTGAGCTGACTGCTGCCCCCCTGGTAGCCACTGGCAAAAGAGGTTAGTCCAGGAGAGGGAAAAAGTATTTCACATGTATTTCTTGAGGATTCCTATCTCAGCTGGAATGATAGGGCAGTTTTGACACTAAGAAGAAGACAGGCATTGACAGGTTATCTCCCTGACAAGACAGTTCTTCCAAATTCTCACAGCTATAGAAATAATCCTATTAGCCCTTCTTCTCTCCTAACAAGTTCTTGTACTTGTTTGAGTGGTTTTATTTTCAGAAGGTTTTTATTAGTTTACACATTTGGAACATTTAAGTGTCTAAGAGACCCTTTGTTTCCATACTTGCATTTTTTTTTAAAATAATCTGTATGACAATCTTTGACTTTAATTTGGTTTTCTCTGGGAAATAAGACAGACATTCTAGCTAATTAAATACAAGTTTGGAGTTTGACTGGTTGGTATATTCTTAGAAGTAACTGACATGGATTTGTAATTACAACATTCATAAGGATCCTTAAATGGCCCCCTCAAGGATTGAACTCACAACCCTGGGTTTAGCAGGCCAATGCTCAAACCACTGAGCTATCCCTCCCCCCATATTGTCTTTTGAAATATGTTCTTTGCACAGATAAACACATTTTTTAAAATAGAGCAAATGGGGAGTCAGACAGTAGAGCTAGAGGAGCAGGAAAATGGCAGTAGAAACCAAATTCTATCACGTTTCATTACATGATATTTCACACAAAAAATGTGGTATTTTGGCAACTCTGCATGTAGTAGTCATACCGGCTCTATTCCTTGAACCAGACTCAGAAGTGCCCAGTGCCAGACCTGCACAGAGGGGTCACTGGAATGCCCCCTTTCTGCAACTGATGCTCTCTGTGTAGGCAGAGGTTAGGCAAGGATAACATAGATTGGGCTACTCCTGGTCTACACCACTCAGGTATTCCCCTTCATCGGGGGAATCCCTTGCTGTCCACCTATGATATCTTTAGACCCCTAGAATCACAGAATATCAGGGTTGGAAGGGACCTCAGGAGGTCATCTAGTCCAACCCCCTGCTCAAAGCAGGACCAACCCCAACTAAATCATCCCAGCCAGGGCTTTGTCAAGCTGGGCCTTAAAAACCTCTAAGGAAGGAGATTCCACCATCTCCCTAGGTAACCCATTCCAGTGCTTCACCGCCCTCCTAGTGAAAATGTTTTTCCTAATATCCAACCTAAACCTCCCCCACTGCAACTAGGAGACCATTACTCCTTGTTCTGTCATGTCATCTGCTACCACTGAGAACAGCCTAGCTCCATCCTCTTTGGAACCCCCTTTCAGGTAGTTGAAAGCAGCTATCAAATCCCCCCTCATTCTTCTCTTCTGCAGACTAAATAATCCCAGTTCCCTCAGCCTCTCCTCTTACGTCACATGGTCCAGCCCCCTAATCATTTTTGTTGCCCTCCCCTGGACACTTTCCAATTTTTCCACGTCCTTCTTGTAGTGTAGGGCCCAAAACTGGACACAATACTCCAGATGAGGCCTCACCAATGCCGAATAGAGGGGAATGATCACGTCCCTCGATCTGCTGGCAATGCTCCTACTTATACAGCCCAAAATGCCGTTAGCTTTCTTGGCAACAAGGGCACACTGTTGACTCATATCCAGCTTCTCGTCCACTGTAACCCCTAGGTCCTTTTCTGCAGAACTGCTGCCTAGCCATTCGATCCCTAGTCTGTAGCGGTGCATGGGATTCTTCCGTCCTAAATGCAGGACTCTGCACTTGTCCTTGTTGAACCTCATCAGATTTCTTTTGGCCTAATCCTCTGATTTGTCTAGGTCCCTCTGTATCCTATCCCTACCCTCCAGCGTATCTACCCCTTCTCCCAGTTTAGTGTCATCTGCAAACTTGCTGAGGGTGCAATCCATCCCATCATCCAGATCATTAATGAAGATATTGAACAAAACCAGCCCCAGGACCGACCCTCTTGTGCTCCCACCTGATGCAACAGAGGTGCATTAGGAATGAAGATCTAATCCATAAAGTTTTACCCAGCCCTGTCACGTGGTATGTTCAGGAGCCCCTGCATCTACTGTGCTCTGCACAGCTTAGATTCAAACAGTCCTTGCCACTACAAAGGAAATTCTTGATGGCTAATGGGTCAGATCTTCAGCTAGCGTACATCAGCAGTGCTCCACTGATTATCATGTTACCTTTTAATTAAATGAATGGAGCTGTGCTTCTTTACCAGCCTGAGAATCTCACCCAACATGTGTGAACTCAAAAACTGTTCAGACATTTCCCCAAAACCTCAGATCTCAAATGTTACGCCAGTGAAGTAGTACACATGAATTGGTAGAAAGATGCATGTTAACTGTACAGAAAGGGTGCCAACAAGCTGTAATTAAAAATGCCAGAAAATCCCAACTGACTGAAATTAAAATGTTATCAGATTAGAAATATGTACTTTATTTGTTGTTTAAAAGAAAAATACGTCTGGCATGTAATCACTTTTGTACTGCACTGATACCAACCACATGGTTAGTGCATATAGCTAGGAAATCAGTGGAGTTTATCATTAGGTATCAACAGTGGAAAACTAAGGACAGTATGCAGTAATTCTGCAGATACAGTATTCTGATTTAAGTGTAATTTATGTCTGCTCATTTAGACTGCAGTTATTCCAAATACCAGATGGTTTTTAACTTCTTTAGTCCTACATAAAAATGGTGATTAGTGCACATTATATTTATTTTGTGACTGTAGAGGAAATGTAATCCAGCTGAAGTCAAACCCTTATGGCAACACAACAGGAATTCTCTGCCTACACTTTACCGCTAGGAAGTGAAAGAAAGATCTGTTTTGTTGTTCTAACATTCTAGTTTATTGCTGACATTTATTATGCTACCTTTCATAAATGAGAGGTAAAGGTGCAGCAAAAATCAATGGTAATAAGAACTAAACTACACTTATATTGAACAGGAGCAGAGGGGTATTCTGCCTTTGATTAATTCATTACTAAATAGAATATGAAAAATTATTTTCTTACATTGTTCATAAACAATATAGTACTGTATGTGGAAATATGTGGACAATGAAATACTGGCTTCTTCAACAAAAGGACTTTGTTAATGGAACATTTAGATTATCCTAGCTACACTGTTGCAGTTGCAGCTAGATGCAATCTAGCTGCCACAGTTCGGGAAGGTGGATTACCTACATCAACGAAAAACCCCTTCTGTCGATATAAGAAGTGTCTACAGTGGCATAGCTGCATCTATGTTGTGTAGCTATGCCCATATACTGAATAGCAAGTTAATATCTTCAACCTAGGAGAGATTCCTATTCCTTCTACAACACATTTTTTAGGGGGTTACAAAATTAGATGCAACAAAAACACGTCTGAAAAGGTCCTATTAGCTCTATAAAAGGCACTTCTAAAAACTCTTCCCCTTGGAGCACAAGTTCTATTGACTTTAGTTGCTTTGGAAAAAATCTCCTTACTATCTCCAAACAAGTCTGAACTCATCTTCACACCTCCTATGCCTTCACCACTTTTATTCCTCTTGGGGAATGAACAGACCATGCCAAAGCAGAGAGTCTGATCAAATTACAAAAAGCGCCTATAAGAAACAAGACATGGAGATTCTAAGATATATGCCTCCCTCTGTAATTCAATAGTATTAAGGATGGGAACACAGTAGGATAAAGACTGGGAGGTGAAAACCCTTGTACTTTATTATTTAGACAATGCATGAAACATTGCTGTTTTGATTAATCAAGCAAAGTATTTAAACCCATGCTTAAATGTAAGAACCTGCTTACGTCCCATTGAAGACAACGGAGCTTAAGCATGCTTCTAAAGCCAAGCATATGCTTATGTGGTGTGTGAAGTGAGGATGGATTATTTAAGGGTTTAAGACCCAAGCCTACAAGTGACCCCTGCAGGCAGACCTTTGCAATGAAGTCAAAGGGGCCTTACGGGTGCAGGGGTTTGCTGTTGCCGTTAGATGAAGGCTTGTGTCAGATCCTTCATGTTCTCGTCCTGTGCCTTGCTGGACCTAGCCATCCTTTGATGTACATGTGCAATAACCAATAATAAAGGTTTTGCATGTGTTTAGAGGGGCAAGTGAGCCCCATTATTAGAATTAATATATCAATAAATTACAGAAATCATACATTGGCCCAGTGCTCGCCTTTTGCTGCCAAAGAATATCTTTGTGTTGGCAGAGCTTTCCTCTTGTAATTAAACTGAGTCCATTCTTGAACCCGTTCTATCTGGGAATGAACCACTGAACCATAGATCATCAGTGCAAGCTGTCGCATTTGAGACAGATCAGTAATACAGTTTGAGAAATAGATGCACTGATGAGGCATTGCTGAAGGAGCTCTCCTCACTATTCCATGAAGAAAATCAGCCACGCACACCATATTAAAAGCTAATTTCCTGATAACCTGGTAGGAACGCTGACGCTAAATCAGCATTTACATTTCCAGCTGGGGTATTCAAATCCAGAATCAGTGAGGCTGCTGAAGACCTGCCAGTGATGCCAGTGGACTGAAAGGGAGATTCCAACCCTCTGCGGTGGCACTGTGACTTATGCAGGCAGTCATACAGATATACATACACTACTAATTCCTGCCAGGCCTGGTCCCTGCACTCTGCCTGAGCGAACGGTTGGGTGCAGAGAAATTGTTCAAGTCATTCTGGAATCTTCCAGCATATCCTCGATCATATCCTTCATTAGCATACATGATCCATTAAGCAGCTTTTGGTCATGGCTGAAGGCCTGTGGCCCCAGTTACTCAGGGACCACAATCCTGCCCCTTTCCTGTTACGCCCAGGGCTACAGCAAACCTGTGATGCATGATGCAGAAAAGGTGCAAAGGCCCCCGGTTCCTGATCAGTGGCAAAACAGCCCAGGCCCTCTATCCTTAGCTGTAAGATATGGACCTGCTCCTTCCCGGTTGAACTGACAAAGCATCAATGGGGCCAAACTGTCCATCTCCTTTGCCGAGAATATCTCCACATGTGGGAGTCTGCACCAGACACGGAGCTGGCAGGTAGGCACCACTTTCCGTTCAAGCAGGGAGATGTGTCAGGGTGTGGCCGGAGCATGCTGAGCACTGATAATCTCTCTCAGGGGCACCACTGGAGTTTAGTTCAGCTGCTCTAAGCTACTCCGAGGTTCTGGCTAGAGCAGAACCAGCCAGAGAATCAGGGAGCTGTAACCAATGACCCCTCCCCCCTGGCATGTGTGAGCCCAGCTCTGTCACAGCGGAGAAGACAGACCGAGGTAAACTACTGTACCTCATGGATTCAAGTGAGCTGTAGCTCACGAAAGCTCATGCTCAAATAAATTGGTTAGTCTCTAAGGTGCCACAAGTATTCCTTTTCTTTTTGCTGTAAACTCTGCAATTTTAGTCCATACGCTTTACTGCGGCATGAGTTCAGAAGGGATTGGGTTATTTGCAGCTTTTCTTCAGTTAAGGGGCAAAATCAAGTGACTGTAATTTATACTTTGAGAGGAGGAACATATAATATGCAGCTTCTTTTGGGGGCAGGGTACAGGACAATCCTTTAAGTGTGACTGGAATGTAAGTACTTACACGTACATTTTCATTCTAAAATGTATGGTTAACTAGTTTAGAAATAAAAATAAAAAACCCAGAAGATTAAAACGGCTACTTTAATAAAAACACGGTTGAAAATTTGCTGTGTATTATTAAGTAGAGAACTCAAAGTATAGCTAAAGTGTTGTAGTGGTCACTGATGGACTGAAAGTTATTGAATAAGCCATAAATCCGAGGCTAGTTTTATTGTACGTTGTTCAAACTGCCACTGTTTCACATACCACAGCACGGAAATCATGCACTGAGTTTACAAAACAAGAATGTGACCCAAAGCCCAATGAAGTCAATGGAAAGGGCTTTGGACTAGGCTCTATGAGCAGTCAAACCTCAATCACAAAAAGTCTTTCTTTTTTTTACTTCCTAGGAGCCACCTTCCTCCCTCATCCTTTGACGATCCCTTAATAAGGCTACTTGGACTGCAGCCAGCCATGGATTCTCAGTCTCAACTGCTGTATCCCATTTAAAATCTCCGCGTGTTAATGCCAGACACTCAGGAGGTGTCAAAATTGTGTGTCCAATTATAACTCCATAACAATCATAGAGAGGAACTGGCAGATGGCTATCATATGCTTAAAGTATCATTTCTAAAGTAAAAAAAAACATTTGTTTTCCCCATCAAATTAAATATTTTCCTGTTTGAGTTCATATTTTAAGAAGAATTTAGGAAAACCTGCCGGTGATCTAGAAACATTCTGTCTTACATTGGCACTCTGTGCTTTACAGCTCTTCTTTGGGGATGGCTCTAAGATGTCCCAGATGCCAAGATGTTTTTTAGCAGCATCTGGCTTTTTGGCACACTAGGGTTGGCAGCTTCAACACTGCCAGGGGGTAGTTCTATGTTTCAAGTGTGTGACTGGGGTTGCCTTGACCGTCTACATGACATTTCTTTTTGATTTACCTTTCTGTGTGAGTGGCGTTATTTCCTCTCTGGTGTCACGGCTCATGCAATTTCAGCATGTTGAATCCACAAGGGGATCTTAAAATCGAATCACAGTGGACATCCCTGTATGATTAGATATGAAATTGTTGGATCATTCTAAACCAGGGTCATCTGTGGGTCACGAACCGCTCTTCCTGCCCTATTGCCCTTGTGAGAGCAACATGACCTTACGGATATTCGGGGGGGGGAGGGGGAGGATTTGAAATTTTTTTAGTTAACAACAAAAAAAACCAAAAACACATTGTTCCAGAAAAATGTTCCCATTTTTCAACCAACTCAGACATTTTGATGCGCCATCACTTGTAAAATGGAAATGTATGTTCTCACTTAGCTACAGAGGGGAGGGATAGCTCAATGGTTTGAGCATTGGCCTGCTAAACCCAGGGTTGCGAGTTCAATCCTTGAGGGGGCCATTTAAGGATGTGGGGCAAAAATTGGGGATTGGTCCTGCTTTGAGCAGGGGGTTGGACTAGATGACCTCCTGAGGTCCCTTCCAACCCTGATATTCTATGATATATGCACATCAGAAATCTGCTTCCTCTGATCAATCACAGCATGGTCTCATGCAACGCTTCCCAAACTGCGAGCCAGGGCTTTCTTGGGGAGACACAATGGTTCATGGGGGAGCTCTGAGTGTTGCCAGTGGGGAGGGGATTGAATCGATATGGCTGCTTTTCTTTATTTCTAATTAAGATACTATTAAACTAGGCTTAAAATCACCTGTGTCTTACATACATGTCTCTGTCTTATGTTGCTGCTGGGCTTGGCAGCCTCTCTGTGCCCTCCTCTCCTGCAAAGGGGCTTCAGCAGAGAGACTCCCTGCTGGGGGAAGCATTCAGCAGGACGTCTCTTGACTGAAAGACCCCTGCTGGAGCAGAAGGCCAAGCAACACTTCCAGAACCAGTAGCACCCGCACTTGCATTGGCTTTGCCCTCAGCCCCCTTGTTGTATGTACATGTTATCTTCATCACAGAAGGATTTTTACCAAGTGCCACGACTGGATGTAGCAAACATTTGGCTGAAGATTATTAGATTTAACTCCCGCTCTTGGGTAACAGTGTGCTTCATTTCAGCCTTAAGTATCTCAGCTCAAGGAAATCTCTTAGAATGATCAAGTGAACAAAGGGTGAAGACCAAGTTTTCAAAGTTAACACACCAGGAATTCTGGATTTCTGTTCAAGGGGAGTATGAAGAACTCAGGGGTGAAGCTATGAAATTGCTGCTTCCATTCACTTCTAGTCTTGGGTTTTCAGTGAAAACTAAACATAGGAACTTTTAAAACTTGGAAAACAAAAGTTACGACTGATGCTACAAGAGATTCAATCAAACATTACTACATGGCTCAAAACAGGCCAAATCTTCTCACTAAAATGTTACGCTGTGTCTGAACACACACACACAAATTCCATATTTTCAAATCATAGTTTTAAAACCCAGATTAGATTGAATTATATAATTAAACAAATTGTTTGTTGTTGAATAAAGTCACAAAACCATCTGATCTCTAGCGTCCCTAGTGAATCTAGTGTCTGGAGTTAGTTAAAAAATGATATTTGGTTGTGGGGAGCCACTAACTTCTAAGATATCTGTAAGGGAGCCTCAGTACTAAAAGGTTTGAGAACTACGTATCTAGTGGGTAGTGTACTAGACTGGAAATCAGGTGACCAGAGGGCAAGTCACTTCACTTCGTTTCCTTTCCTGTCCGTTGTCTGGTTTGTCTAATTAGATTCCAGCCTCATCAGTGCAGGGACGGTCTCTTATGATGCATTTGCACAATGCCTAGTGCAATGGGGAACTGATCTCCGTTGGAAATCTAAGTGCTACTATATTACTACTAACGATTATCCCATTTATTTTTCTTAAATGTCATGGGATATCTACAACCCACGTTCTGGATAAATGTGTATCAAGATTATCATTTACAGTAGCACATACTATGTGCTAGTTTTTTTCCTGCTTTAAGGAGATCACAGTCTGAGAACAGACAAGACAATAAAAGGTAACAGAAGAAAGGGAATGTGTGAACAAGAATAGGGAAATTATATACAAGTCAACTTGTTTCACTGTCAGCAATACGTTAATGAAAAACACAGTATTACAAATCCACACAGTACTCCACACAGTACGTATGTCCTTTCTAATAATTCCATTTTGGAATGCATCTTTGCATTGCTTTCACGTCAGCCATAAGCTTTGTAAGACATTGTGCTGTTAACATCTCTCTCAGACATAAGCTTTACGGTTCAAAGAAGTTGTCAACAAAGTTGACCTATTAAGTGAACACATACTGAATGATTTTAGGAAATGCCTAGTTAGATGAATGTCCTTACAATAAACTACTTTATCATTTTACCTTTCATACATCTATTAAATTGGCACTGTAGTCCAAACAGAAACCATTTTGCTATCCTTCAGAGTTATCTGGTTTTAATGAGTCTCTGGGGGTACAGCAATGGATTTTGCTGCCAATTACCATTCAGCTGAACACTGCCATGGAAACATTGAACTAGAGGAGTTTGGTGTTCCTGCTTATAAACTGCTATGCTGTGAAGTTAGGTTACATGCAACATGGGCAGAACACACCAAATGGCAACTTTTACAAGGAAAGTAAAACCAGAGGATAGGTCATCATCAGTGCTGATTTTCACAGTCAACTTGAACTGTATATTTTAGTGCACGGGTAGCTACTTGAGCATGCGCCCAGGGTCCTGGGCAGGCAGGGCTCACCTGTGCCACCACTGATCCTGACACAGCTTCACTGCTACTGTTACCTGAGCTAGCTTTGAGATAGATCGATAGAAAGAAACTAGGTCAGGCAAGACTACACACGTGCTGCAACAACACTTCCTGACTGCAGCGTAGACCTACACTAACTTTCAGAGTAGCAGCCGTGTTAGTCTGTATTTGCAAAAAGAAAAGGAGTAATCCTTTTCTTTTTACCCTAACCTTGTATCTCTGGTTTTTCACATACAGAAACAATGGAAGTCTGATGTACTGGAGCACTTCCTCTGAAGGGATCTTTGGTGTTTGAGGCAGAGGATTGGGAGCTGGGAATTATGGGGCCGACCGAATTCTACAGGCCTTTCCCATCATTAGCCATTTGTATTGCAATTGTGCAGAGAGGCCCCAATCCAGATTAGGGATTCACTGTGCTAGGCATTGTACGTATTTATAGTAAGACACAGTCTGTGTCCCAAAGAGGTTACAGACTGAATAAATGAGACCAAGGACTATTCTCCCCATTTTACAGATTGCGAAGTAAGGCTCGCAATTAAGTGATTTGCCCGAAGTCAAACAGGGAGTAGAGCAGAGCCTAGAAGTAAATCCAGGTCTCCTAAATCTCAGTTCAGTGTCATGGAGTCAGAGTTTTAAGCCAGAAGGGACCAGCATATCATCTAGTCTAACCTCCGGTATGTCACGGGCCACCAACACCATCTGGCACCCGCACACTAAACCCAACCATCAGACCAAAGTATCAGAGCCCACAGGAGACTAGACTATATGATGCCACAGGCACAGAATTGGAGGGACTGAGGTGCAACAATGCCCGAGGCCCCCACAATGGCAGGGAAATGATTAAGTGAGATTTACCCTCATAATCCTGCTAAGTGATCTGCACCCACATACTGATCAAAAAAAACCAAGAAGATCAAAAAAACAAGGCCAATCTGACCTGGGGAAAATTTGTTCCTTCCTGACCCCACACACGGCCATCAGTTAGATCCTGAGCAGCGCCTGGGCCACAAAACCACCTTCCTTTCCCATAAGTATTTGAGGTGGGCAGAAAGGAGGTGTCTGGGGCTGGGGGGTTTCATTGCAATAAGGGGGTTGGGAGAGAGACAGTGGCAGGGAAGAAGGGGATGTTCCCACAGTAGTGGGAAAACACAGGCTGTCGGCACCTCAGTGCAGATCAATGGGAACTATTACTGCATAGTAAGGCCCTAATTTGCAAATGAGCCTCACTCCCATTTAGGAGTTTACCAAAATAAGAGGCTAAGTTTTCAAGAGTCCAGTGCATGTTGGCCGCTGACCTCCATAGAAAATTTGTCCCTGAGCCTCTCTATTGAAGGAACCATCTCAAAGACTGATCTGGAACACAGGTCCTTAAACTAAACAAGGAAAGCCTCTGACACAGTAACCAGAATAGGATACTAACATTTTTATACTGAATATGCAAGCAGATAATTAACAAACCTAGAGCAGCTGAGATTCCACAGCCATTCAGCAGTTTGAACAAAGTATTAGGCTCCTTCCAAAATAAAAAAATATATACATATATCTTTTCTGTAGGAAACCCCCTGATTTATAACTACAGTGTCTGATGAAAGGGGCAGAGGAGAAGTGAGAGAAAAGCAGTATTTCTTTGAAGCTCATTCTGCAGCTTTGACAGTCATTCAGAGATCACCCTCTAGTAACACGCAAGGAGGGTTTTCTTTCTTTTTTTCACCCTATGAAGGCTGACTTAGGGAGCCACAAAAAAAAGAAGAAGAAGCACTAGACCGAAGTTAACTTTGTCCACACTAGACAACACATTCAGATTTCAACCCAGCTGGAAGACCTGGAGGAAAGCGTAGAAGTCATGGACTGCTGCGCAAACAACCTGGTGATAAGGAGCCACGGATCACTGCATATATAATACCAAAGCAAGGGGTGAGATCCTCAGCTCATCCACCGTAGCCCCTTTTTACGTAGTAAAGGGGCTGAGCTCTAAAAAGGGGCAGTAAAAGCACCAAAACAGGTCAGGGAACAATTCCTCTGGCACAGGTATTGTGTGCAGCAGTTATAAGGCTGCCCCCGATCACCCTTTCACAAATCCTGGGGTAAGGGGTGGTGTTGGGCAGGGTCAGAGAACTCAGCGCTGTGGAGATTCCAGGCATTGGTGTGGAGGCTACTATAAAATAGGCTCCTGGGGGCTGTCTAAGGGGGCCAGTGACCGCCCCAGCCCCTGTAACAGTCCTGGATTGAAAGGGTACACAGGTGGCTTGATGCTGGAGCTGTAAACTTATACAAGGAGTTTACAGCCTCAGAAGTCTGGTAGCCAGCGAAGTCTCTTGTTGCCAGTGCCCTAGGGATTGTTTCCCCAGGGGAAATATAAAGTTAATTATTAAACAAGATTTAAAATGACTGAGTATTGGGCATGTTCCTGGAGAAAAAAAAAATTTACACTAGGGTGAACTGATCCCACTTGAATGAGAACTCATCCCCATGGAGTGTGGAATGCAGGCTTCCGTATCTAAAACAAATCAAGGGCCAAATTCTGCATGTCTTGGAGTGATCTGGCAAAACTCCCATTGACACCTCTCGGAGGGAGCATTAAATCAATGGAGAATTTTCATACCAAAGGCAGGATTCACAATAACTGGTGATGTTTGCACATGGCAATGCATGAACACATTTGCACTAGGACTTTTTCTCTCTTTATAAAGGCCCCAATTCAGCAAAGTACTTATGCAAGTGTTTAACATAAAGGTATGGGACAAGAAATTAACACAACACAGTAATTAAGTGAAGGCCTACAGTGAAAGTCTCTAACAAGAAATTAAAGGCAAAAGACAAAATTATCTGAATATTTTCCCAGCTGACTATACCATTAAATAACCCTATGCATCAGATATAATTATCTGCTGACCTTTCTGGACATCAGTGGAAATGGAAAGTGATTAGAGAGAAGAGACTTGTGATAATCAGTTAAAAGCCTTTAGTTGGATTTTGGTAGTTTACAGGAGGAAGGATATTAATATTGTGCACCTTCAGAAGAACTTCAGAGAGCTCTCTCACCAGGGAAAGGAGGAAAATAAAAAAAGGAAGTAAAATGTGAAATATTTGAGATTAAAATGTCCACTCTCCTCTAAAATGCCTGGATAGCAGGCTAGAATACTGAAGCCTAATGCTAACTATACCAGACCTTTTTTTATATATATATTAAACGTTATGATATCAAAGGTTATGATGTCCAAATTCTAGAGAACTGAAATTGACTGAACCTGATACCTAAAATTCAAGAACTTGTCATTTATAAAGTGGAACAAGCATACATTTGAGGTTGAAGTAAAACATTATTTCCTAGTCTAAATGATAAGCTAATCAATATTATTTCATCCATATCAAACACTTACTCCCACTAAAATAGTGAGATCAGTAAGTATCCTGATGAACACTGTTAATTTCAGTCACACAGTATAATGCATTTAAAGAATTACATTAAAATAAAAGGAACACTCAGATTTGGTTAGCTGCTATCCATTGGGGAGCCCTGGCAAAATTCATTGGCACTCAATCACCTGTCATTAACCATCCCAATTAGCTGATTTGTGAGAACAATTACAGTATGACTACTAAAATCAATTACTACATTTCTGAGCAGACAAAGACTGTATTATCTTGCCTAGTTTTTTGTGCATTTATAAACCAGTTTAGGCTAGTGTTGGAAAATCAAACAAGTTAGAAGCTGTAAATTAGAACCTAGTTAGAATTTAAAAATCAAATACATCAGCTGGCCCATCTCCAAGCCAGTGCAAGACCAATCTTTACTATATGTTTTCAAGCGTTTTGTAAATCACAGTTGAATTAAGTTAATTCTGACTAATCAAAATAAAGATCCTGAAAACAATGCGAGTGAAACAGATAATACCTAGACAAAACTGAGCAAGGAAGTGGGTTGAGCTTAGGCAGTGGACAATAAAGTATAAAACGGGCCTACCAAATTCATAGCTGTGAGAAATGTGTCACTGACCAGGAAATCAGACTTTCCCCGGTGAAATCTAGCTATCGGGAGGGAGGGGCAGGGTTTGGGGTGCCCCAGCAGGGACTCCTACCATGCCCCAGGGTCCAGCTGCTAGTCCTGGCTGGTCTTGGGAGGGATAGGAAGACTTCTTCCCCTACATGGCTGCTCTTGAGGGGAGTAGATCAAACCCACCTCTGGGTACCTCCACTGGTACAAGAAGCTCTGGGGTTGCTGTCTTGAGAGCCAGCTCTGAAGGCAGCACAGAGGTGAGGGTGGAAATCCTGCAAACACCCTACAACAGCTTTGTGACACCCCCGCCTCTCCCATACACCCATTTTGGATCAGGACCTCCAAGGAAACCACACAGTGACATTTCAGATGTAAACATCTGAAAACATGAAATTGACTCATTTTCAAATCCTATGGCCATGAAATTGACAAAAATGGACCATGAATTTGGCAGGCCATAAGTATAAGGAACTACATTGGCACCCTATAGCTATTCACATTCTGTAAAAGAGAACAATGCTTCCTAAAAGTTCAATAAATTATAACTTGGGTGAAAAAATAATGAACTGTTTCCTTCACAGTAAGGAGTACACCACTGAGATGTCCAAAAGCATACCTGTACTAAGTAGTGTTTTCTTCTCTCTTACCCTGGAGTGAATTGTAATAACAACTGAATGTGATATCAATATAACTTTCCTTAACTTCTTTTTAGCTATATGTTACATAGGAAGTAATGTACCTTTGAAACTCCAATTTGATATATTGGCATTATTATTATAATATGTTTTAGACAGCTAGAGTGTGATGCTCACAGCTGGCAACTGGGGAGTTGTCGCAGCTTTGCTTCAAACTAAGCATTTTGCAAATACAAATGAAGTCCAAATATATAATCACAAGTGGAATGCTTCCTGGACAAGGTGTCCTAATTTCTAGGTTGTTGAAAGCTGTGGTATGTGGGGAAAGCATAAAGATAACTCCAGACACAAACATTCATCAACAACAAAATAAATTCAAGAATCAAGAGTAATTTTGTATCTGGAGCTGTATCAGGCACTTACAATTTCCAGGAAATTACAGTTTACAGTGGAGTCTATTTAAAGAGGGATTACCAAATTTTCGGGCTGCCTTTGACCTCAGTTTTTCAAACATTTGTTTGCTAACTCATGGCCCCAACTCAGAAAAGCACTTAAGCACATTCTGAGCTGTAACCCTGTGCTTCAAAGGGATTTAAGTACATGTTTAATGTCAAACAAATGCTAAGTGCGTTCCTGAATCAGGGCCTGCTTTAGGCCATTTTCCCCTCAACCAATAGTTTCAAAACTATTTTTTCAATGCCAACAGGCTAGCCCTAATAAGAAATCAAGAGAAAATAAGATAATGAGATTATGCCATACAATGGTGTGGAGCAAAGGATGCCTTCATCTATAGTACTGTGTCCAAATCTCCCCTATCCTCACTAAGAACCAGCCTGGATCAAAAAGAATGACAAGATATTGCCAACTGGGCTAATCAGAGCTAGAGAGGCCATAGCCAAAACTAGTCTCTCTCACCTTTTCCAGATGCCCTAACATAAGATAAGGAGAAACCTGATCCAGCAAAAGGCCATCTATACCAAGACTTCCACTGCCCACTTCAGCTGGGCATCTCTCAGAATCTACTAGACCCTAAAAGCTCTCTTTTTGATTCTGTCTGGATTCATGCCCACTAGTCACTGCAAAGACTCTGTTAGCATTATCTTGTTATATTTTAATCCAGTGTTGAGCAGGGCCCTCTTTGCTTCCTTGCTAAACTCTCACTTGAGCAACCACATTCAAAGGCAGGAGGGGCCATAGTTTTCCTGCATCTTCTTACAAGACGACACCTTCTTACTTGCTTCATACGAATCATCAAATGGATTTGTTACACTTGCTACAATCTGCCCCTCTAATTTCTGGGATGGTCAATGTGACTACATCCTCAGGACCCAGCTTTTGCCCTGCTTTGTTGATTACTGATTCTGTTATTTTTGTTTTATTAAACAAATTTTTCTAGGAACTGCTGTTTTATGATGTTTTTCCATTACTATTCTTTTTTAATGATTGTTTTATTTTCATTGTTCCTTTTATTGACATCCATTCCAGCTACTTCATTTTTTTCTTTCCTGCTCTATCAGGATTTTTATTTATGATGTAGTAACTTCTGCAGCTCTGCAGATATCTATCGCTTTAGTTAATGTTAAGTCGGGATGTCTTAGTGACGGTTCCTTCAAACTGAGGTAACTAATGCCAGAAACAATCTTATCCTTTAACCACGAGTCGCTGAAAGCTGTCATCCCGATTAGTTGTTGTACAGCTTTCAGCTGGTTACTGATGTCTTTCATATGTTTCATTCTGTCCAGGGGTATATTATTCATCAAATTCTGTAATGCCACATCCAGATTGTTTCATTCAATTTCACACTCAAACGTGAATGTGCTTTAATCTTCCAATACTGGTTTTCCCCCACCCCACGCGGGAAGAAGAAAGTCACGCTACTGTGGCTTTTCCATCTGGCTCCATAGCACGAGACCATTGTTTGGACTGCCTCCACCATTAAACAACATTTCCTGCAATCTCTGAAAGAGAATTCAGTAGGAGCCTGGGTCACACTTCATATTTCTAAAGAGGTAGTTAATAGACGTGAAAAGCATCTTACAGTCATGAGCAGCATGGGTAACAGGTAGTTATCAGCACAGCTGGTAAAGTTGTTACAGAGGCTTTAAGCAACCTACTGGACCCCATAACAATCTATAAAAATCAGTTCACTATTCATTAAAGCACCATTAATTCTACCTTTTCAACTATTTAGAAATGAATACTTAATATAAAGTGTGACCCACATTTTAGTCCCAGCTTGTGGCTATGTGTTATACTCTGGAGCTCGGACCAGGTTGGATCACTTCTTTATTATGCAGTATTCACATTAAACCACCAGCAAAATAGCGGCGTACATCACAGGTGATAGTGGGTTTGCCCATCAACACTAGGCATTTGCACTGGTACAGCTACACCAATGGCTGTAATTGCAACAAGTCCCCCACTGTGGAGATTTCCATCACTTTAAGCTACTTATTGTTACATCCTGGATACTAATTAGGTGCAGGTGAACTTGGTTTATTAGTGCTGCTGTCTTTCTGGCAGGGTGGATGAAATGACCCAGGAGAGTAGGTTTTGTCTCTTCCATCTCTAACTTTAGAACAGGGGTCCATGGATGGCCTCATTCAATGTGCATTAGGGCTGGGCCAGTCCAGCTTACATTTCCTTCCCTGAGCTGATTGTTTGTAGCCCTGTCTCCTGAGATATGACTGAGCACTTCATAAATCACTGGCCCTGTTTGTATCCAGAAGTAACAAAGATTACTTGTATCTGGTCCTCTTTCTCATGAATACAAAACTGTCATATAAATGGAGGTGTCTAACCATCTCCTGGCATGCAGAGGAGAACCCATAAATGAATCTTGGGCAAACTTTTCACAAGATTCTCAAAGGGAACAGAACAGCCCCTACTGAAAATATATTACAGCCATTCAATCCTGTACCTTTTTGTTATTGACATTATTCTAACAGAGGGCTGGGGGAGACAAATGCTAATCCACTAAAAGACTTAATGGTCTTTTGGTGCCTGATCCAAAGCTGAGTGAGATCAATGGGAAAATTTCCATTGATTTCAATGGGCTTTTTGGATTAGGTCCCTAGGGCATCGAGAATTAATATAAATTGTATACCAGTCAGCCCTGATCAATCTGAATCCATTTAAAACCATATTCACCGATATTAAATAAATTTCAGATTAATACACACACATGGTTCATACAAGGGCAATATCCACTTACATCTTCTGGCTACTCCAACATGCAGCAAAACCAAGCATGCATTAAACCAAGTCTGTTAAAGAAAGGCAAATCATTTGCAGACTTGATTCTGCCCATCCAAGCAAACCAAAATCCTGTATTTATGCATGAAAGCCCTCAGGGTTTGAAGGACTATTTTTGTTAGAAATGCCTTAAGTAATTAAAGTTTATCTTAACTTTCTCACACACAAAAAAAATACAGGGTTCTCTCTTTTTAGACTATTGAAGAATTTGAAAGACGACAGGGCTTCTCAATTAAACAAAGAAATGTAATCTAGAAAGTTTATGAGCCTCTGGGTAGATCCTTAGCCTAGTAAATACACAGAACAGCTGAACGCAGTATTTCTTTTGTTGATAAGATTTTCACAATCTTTAATAAAGCAATGGGAGCTCTGCTCCACTAAGGATCTCTGAAATCACCTGCAACACTTCTAAACTGCATTTGGACTTTACCAGTTTAAGGTTCAAATTGAGAGTGAAAATTGGGACAAAAAACCTGAAAGTTCTTCTCCAGCCGGCTTTCCTTCCTGCTCTCCTCATTTACTCACATCTTTTATTACAAAAAGCACAATCGCAAAGTACAGCAAGAGATGGGAATAATCTTATAGCGTCAGCAGAACCAACTCCTACAGACATCGTTTTCAAAAAGGAAAGCACAAGGGAAACTAGAACATGCACTAAATAACAGATTCACTTTGCTGGCACCATTTTAACAGAAAAATATACCCTTAAGACAGAAAGCACTGTCCTATTTACCGAACATCATTAGCTGAAAGGTGTTTATTTTCCTTTGTTCCGTTCCTGCTCTAGCTATACTGAATCAAATTCTGCTATAAACATGGAGGCTGCACAGATGTAATACAGGCCAGAATTTGGCTTGTGGCTTTTTTATTTTTTTAATTCTTTTTGTCCCAAAGGCCCTCCCTACCTAGCAGGACTGGTGTGTTAAGTGGATTTCAAATACAGGCACCAGGATTTTCCCCTCACCCACTCATTTTACTATGAGGGAGTAGCACAAAATGTAACCACAGAGAAAGCTCCACTCAGTGCGCAGGGCTCAAACTCAGACTGATTTTATAGTTTAACATGGTAAAATGACTGTACCTCAAGCCGGTCGGCTTACACTGAATCTCTCACCATTGCTATCACTGTCTCATTTGCAGTAAGGTGCAGCAAGCAGAGTTGTAGAAAAGAGATCTTCACTGAGCATGCTAAGGTGCCAGACACATGCTCTTGCCTCTGTTTGAGCAGCAGCTGCCTGGCCCCTGGTGCCACACCAAAGTTAGTCCCTCTTGAAACTGACCCTCTTTCTCCAGTTCCACTCACCATGCCACAGTCACATCCCATCAAATGCTGGCACTTCTGCAGTTCCTCAAGTGAGGAATCCAGGGGTTTACTCTGGAGCTTCAGGATGCCAAAAAGTGAGGGAAAGGAATCTCAGTATGAAAATATTTCCAAATTCTTATGCATGAGGGTGCAATTCCTCTGTGCTGCTGAAGCCTGGCGGGACAATCCAAATGTTGGCATGGCAAGACAGAGCGAGAGCTACTTTGGGGACAGAGTTACAGAGGCCCTTGGAGAACACAGACGTCAGTGGGGAGGAGACATACATTACATTTACTGCGATAGGTCTCTTCCCACTTCTGCTTAATTCAATGGGAGATTTGCTATTAGGATCTATGGGCGCAGAAGCAGGCTCAATAAGGTAGATAAGAAAAAAATATTTTGAATACAAATGTATTCTTGATGTTGAATTCACATCTGCTTAGTCTCAACTGTGAGAAACAATATTCAAGCACAGTCTGGTATTTAAGCACATGCCTAATTTTAAGCATGTCAGTAATCTCATTGCCTTCAACAGGATTACTCCTCAGCTTAACTACTTTGCTAAATTTGGACCATTATCCAGTATTAAAGATTTCCTTGTAGTGGTTTGACTTGCATAGTAAAGGAGTGGTCTTCAGAAGTGCAGAGCACTCACCTTAAATCAATGGGAGCTCTCATTCCTCAGCCCTTCAGAAAACCAGGCCAGGTTTTAGTTCAATCACACAATTCTGGCATTGTTGGGAAAACATTCACGATGCAAAATGCTAACAGATTACTCAAAGTCCCTTCACGCAGGGAACTGCAATGGCTACACATAGTGTGCATTGCTAACATTTTGACCAGAGCCTTGTTAAAGTACAGTTTTAGGCAGCAATGGGTGATCTTTCTTTAATCTGTACATTGAAGAACTCGGCTATTAGGGAGTCTTTGAGCTAGACTGAATAATGTAATCCTAAATGGGAGTTCAAAAAGAAATACTAGGTTCCTAATAAATTTTGGGAGATGGGTGAAATGAGAAGCCATTTCACTCCCTACACAGATACATCTATCTCTTTATAAGCAGACAGAAATTCTCTAGCTTTGTACTAGACCTAATTAGGTTTTAAATGAGATTCCAGCATCCATAATAGCTTATTCTGATTGTTCTTTTTATATCATACAGGCACTGAATATTCATGGTGTTCATATGATTAAGTACCAAATCAATAGAAACGGCTAGTGGATTTGTTTAAATTAATACTTTTGCTGTATAAATTTTAACTATGAAAGTTATATCTGATGTACAGTTGAGCTTTCCTCTTTTAAGAATCAGTGGCTAGTATTGGTGAGGGCTGGGGATTGAGCTGAGGACTGTGAGAGAACTGGTAAAATATAAACAGGTTCTGCATCTGTGATCAGTCATTCAAAAAGGGAATGTTACAACATTTTGGAAGGAGTTTTCTGGGTTCTCTCATGGGTGAGGGTTAAGAAACCAAGTAAGAACAATATAAGTTAAAAAAGAAAGAAGATCACAGTAACAAGAGACTAAAAAAGAAAAATCAGACCTTTGAATCTACCACTCAGCAAGGGCATGCTGGAGTTCCCCAGATATAGAGAAAACAGGTATGAAACGGTCACGACACTGATTGACGTTAGTAATGAAGGTGATAGAGAAAAGAGACACTCCAACAATGTGAATTTTCAAAGTGTGAACCCTGAAATATAAGTGAAGGAGAAATCCCCAGAGATATAAGCTTTTCTAAAGAGATCATAATGCCTGTATGAACCCTTCCCTTCAGCAGATACCTGTGAGAGAAGGGAATTCCTCTGGTAACATTTCTATTATGGTTCACCATGTTGATGAGCCTTTTACTTCCATCCGTTTTGTATATTTGATCTCTCCTGGCTTTTTAATCTTTGTGCAGATTGTTTATTAGAATCCCAGCAGTTCTGAGGCAAGTCAGAGCTGCTGCATATTTAGGTCCTTGATTGGCATGCAGCTATCCTCCCTACTAACATTATCTTAGCAGTTCTCATTTTCCCTCCATAAGAGAAATCAGACTGTTTTTGAAGCACAACCCCACTGGTTGCCAGCACATTTCTAATCTTACACAAGATAAGGTGCAGCTCCCCGACCCACGTGACACACTGTTGGCAACTTAACTCACTTTGCTTCAATGTGTTACTGTCATTTAACCATTTTGTCCATTGATTGTATAGTCACTGAGTTTGCTTTTAATTTAAATGGAAAGCACCATAAAGTTCAACCATTTCAAGTGTGCCTAAATGACTTGGGAACCTAAGTCAATGGGACTTTGAGGATCTGGGCCTAAATGACTTAGGAACCAAAAGTATTTAGGCACCTAATTCACATGCTATCAGTAGAAATATTTCATGCAATGTGCACTCAGCCTGCGGAACTCATTGGCACAAGATATCATGGAGGACCAGAGCTTGGTAAGATTCAGAAAAGGACTGGGCATTAAGACGATAACAAAATCAAATGGTTATACTGATAAGGATTAATAATTAAAACCCAGGAGTTTTGGATGGGAAAGAAACCTAATGCCTCAGGGCATAAGCCTCTTAGGCTCTGTCTACACTAGAGCACTTACAGCAGCTCTCTCCCGTCAACAATTAATCCACCCTCAATGAGTGGTGGTAGCTATGTTGGTGGGAGAAGCTCTCTTGCCAACAAAGCACTGTGCACAGTAGTGCTTATTGCCGGCGCAACTTATGTTGCTCAGGGAGGGTGGAATATTCACCCACCTGAGCGACATAAGTTTTGCCAACATCAGAGGTAGCGTAGACATGGCGTGACTAATGGGAATCAGGAAGAAACTTTCAATGTGGCAGGTTATTCAGTAATTGCCTGCTCAGGGGTTTCTCTTCCTCTCAAGCAGCTGATGCTAGGCACTGATGGGGACAGATTTCTGAACTAGAAGGACCATAGGTCTGATTCCGTCTGGCAATTCCTTTGCTCCTACGCATCAGCTGATTCTAAGTATCAAATAGGTGATCAAATGAGATTGTATTTATAAGCCAGTAAACACCTTTGGAATCTACTAATTGAAAGTAAAGGACTGCATCAAAGAAACCACATGATACAAATGATAAACACAACAACACAAATCTTTTACTCACTCCAGTGACAGCCAGAGAAATCTAAAATGAAATACAACTATTATCTCCATGGTAATTTAGGCAGGTTTGGAGCTGTCCTGCACATCTGATTGCATTTTTACCACTGAGCTTACTCGCCCACACACCAGACCTAAAATAGAATAATGTTATCTCCAGTCTCAACTTGGCTCCCCCGGTACAAGGCCTTTATATATTACATGCAATTATGATTTATCTTTTAATTTTTTTTCTTACTCTTTTTTTCATGATGATGCTCCTTTGACTAATAAATTATGAATTTAGCATTTAAACACCTCCACTTTGGTTTCCATTTGGAATCATCAAGAGTGCAATATTTCCTTTTGTTATCAAGTAACGGAGACATGATGTGATCCAGTGGTGAAGGTACAGGATCAGGACACTTGGGCTCTGGTTCTTGCGTGGGCAAGTCATTTCATGTCTCTATGGGTCAGTTTCCCATTGCAGCCTTTGTGTATTTAGATTATACACCCTTTGGGAACAGGACTGCGTTTGGGAAAGGAACTTGTGTTTGTACAAAGTCTAGCACAACGAGGCCAGGATCTCAGTAGTAATGATCTAAAGATTAAAAGTGATAATGTACCATAACATACTATATATAAATAAATGTATTTTCAGTGGCTTAATTAGGACAGCTGGATGAGTTCTGATTTCACAGTTCTGATTGAAATTTGGACAAATCACAAAAGGCAGGTGTAGTGGTGCAGGTGGCCCACTCCAGCAGGGGGTGGGGCAGAAGCAGCCAGGGAGGCTGTGGAAACCTGTAGCTAATTAGGGCGAGGCTTGTTAGGAGCCAGATAGGAGGCAGCTGCTGGGGCAGCCCAGATATAAGAGGCTGCCCAGCAGAGCAGAGGGGAGTTGCTCCTTGCCTAGCAAGGGAGAAGAACTAGCTCCTGAGGTAAGACCTTGGACAGAGCAGTGCTGGGTAGGCTTGGGGGAGCAGAGAGAGGGGGCTCTCGCCTGTGACCTGCTAGGCTGCGGCCCCTGACTAGAAGGGCTGAGAAGGTACAAGGGGCCAAAGGGAAAGTGGCCCAGGGAAGATAGTCAGACAAGGGGAGAGAAAGAGGGCAGAGAGGCTTCCACTAGAGGGTCCCTGGGTTGGGGCCCAGAGTAGCAGGTGGGCCTGGGTCCCTCCCTTGTACCGTACCTGGCTGTGGAGGAGTGTGGCTGATACAGACTGCAACTTGCCCTGGAGTGAGGTGCTAGACTTTAGGTTGTGGTTGCACCCTGCAGTGGGTATAAGCCAGAGGACTGCCATCCACCCTGGAAGGAGGGTGAGAGAGAATTAGTGGACACTGCGCGGGGGCAGTGTCCTAAAGAGGACACTGCCGACTGCGGGAGCAATGGAGGTCCGAAACTGCAGTGTAGAGCAGACCATCGGCAAGACACCAGCCACAGAGGGTGCTCCAGAGCTGGAGCTAATTCCCAGACTGACCAGCAGGAGGTGCTACAGCAGTGAGTGCTTGACCCATTACAGGAGGATAAGCCAAACATTTAAGGCTCAAGAGCCATTAAGTCATACTGAATGCACAGCATGATCTCCCAGGAGAGACCAAGCCAACAGAACTGTTCCAAACTTATGGAGATGTGTCTATTTAGAACCAAATGAAATAGGTATAAAGACAATGGAATTAGGGGTATTTTTCATTACTAGGGGGCCATTTCACTAAACCATTTCTTCCACTGTCCACTCACCTTGCCCTGCCCTATCAATTAGAAAGTGCCTCTAAATAATGCTAGCAGCAGCATCTTTCACATCACTTTATGCCAGATACAGTGCTCATTGAAATCAAGGAGTTTAATTGACTTCAATGGGTTTTGGATCAGGCTGTAATGTGTTAAGGCAGACCATTTCCTTCTCTTTAATTAGAGAGGATGGCCACAGTGGGATAATGGTAAGAAGTGTGACTACATCAACCCCATTCTCAGATTACCCCTGCTACATGTCCAGTTATTTCAGATCAGGTTCCAGTTCAGAATTGTCCCTAGTGAAACTGGGATAAAGTATCTTTGGGGGGGTGGGGCGTAGAATTCCCCTGAAGCTGCCTCTTCCAAAAATATAGAGTGGGGACAATAGAGGGGCTTAAGCAGGCCTGAAGCTGTATACTTATTTCTCTCCTCTGTAGTAGAATGCTGTGATGGAGACAGCCTGGCTAGAAAACCACCAAGCCACTGGAACTGCAGGAGATAGGAGTGTGAGATAAACTTTGGAGAACTTTTAAAGTGTTGAATCTGGGACAGTGGAAAAGGCACCATTGTTTCCTGCACAGTTCAATAAACAAAATTGTGATGGATCTAACTCTGGCTTTGCCCCACCTTTCTTTCCAGAGATTGGCGGGCACACACTTTGTCTTTCTTTTTTCTAATTCTCAGAAACTAAAGTGGTTCTGGGATTTACATGAGTTTCTTCCACCAGAGAACAAGTACTCAATATAAACAAGTATATATACGTTTATGAGCACTGCAGGTATTGGCATCTTTTGCCACAGAAGTGGAAAGATCTACCATGAACAAAGAAAAACAGCAATTCGTTACAGTCATGCTAACATGATGGGTAACATTTTTAAATTTGATTTGAAATTCGGTAGCAGCAGAGTTTATTAAAAAGCTACAAAAATGAATCTTCCATGCCTATAACAGAGTTTATTTATTAAGCTGATGATGGTGACTGTGTTACTTAAAATCATCAAGACAGCTATTTGCACTATAAAATCTTCTTCAACTAGCCCAGGCTGACTTTTTTTGGATGATTTTCTTATATCTAAGGAGTGAGGTATAGTGTGTGTTTCATCTTGAGTCAATGAGCAGTGAAGCTTGCTTGCTCACATATACATTATCAATTTGAGACATTGGCAGGTTCCCACGCCCTCTACAAAACATATTAAATCAGCACCACACTGTTTCTGAAATACAAAGAATGCAGCTTCTTTTCCCCTATCATGATGATGTAACAAGCTTTCAACATAAGCCAAGAACGTTACAGAAAGTAGTCATCAATTATATTTCTGTTGCAATTATCGAAGGAGAGATTTCTCCACCAAATGACAAAATCTAGCTTATTCTATGGCAGGGTAATATCCCATGGCATGGAATGGAGATGAGGAATCCCAAACAGAAGGCTGATCCTGCAAGGTTCTGAACACTCTGGGCCTGATACAGTAATGTACTTAAGCACATGATTAATTTTAAGCATGTGTGTAATGCCACTGAACTGAGTAGGATTTCTCACATGCATAAAATTAAGCACATGCTTAAGTACTTTGCTGTCTTGGTGCCAAAATACTCAGGACCTGGCGGGATCAGACCCAGATGAGTAATTTGATTAGGCGGTCTAGGTACATGGCTGACCCTGAAAGGTATCTTGAGTAGAGCTGGTTGGGGAAAAACAGGGAAAATGTGATTTTCCCCCCCAACATGTTTTCAAATTCAAAAACTATTGACCAGCTCTATAACTGGATGAAAAGTTGAGAAATGTAAAGGAAAATTTTCCAGATTTTTTTACATTCCACATTTTGAAATTTCATTCAAATTTCAACATTCAAATAATGTCAACCAGCTCTAATTAATGTTGAGATATAAACACTTTAGAGGGTCTGCCTGGCTAGTAGTGAATCTTCTGATTGTTTTATTAACTGAACAACACCCAGGTTCTCTAACCAAAACAAATCACTTCTTGGTTTCCTAAATAATTAAAATCATAACAGGAAACAAAATTTTAATGCTCTCCCTGATCAAGCATGTCACGCAATCAGCAACTTCAAATCCTTCCTTAAAGCACACTACTTTCTTTTGGTGTCAGGGCTTGATCCTGCAAGGTCCTGAGCTCTCTAGCTTTATCCAGCAAAACAGTTAAGCAAATAACTAATTTTGGCACCTAAACTGGGCTCAGAGGAACATTTAGCCCTCAGTACCTGACACTGCTGCAGAGTTCTACGCAAAGGCCTGTGGAAATTGTGTTATCCTGGAAAGAGTTCATGGAAACCTTGTTGGCTGCTATCCAAAATCCTCGCTGTCCTCATGGTCTTCTATCTTATGAGAGTCTAGAAGCTATTTTCCTTAGAACATTACAGATCTTTATTCCTATCATTTTGATTTACAGTGAGTCACGTACACCTGCAACACCTCCACTTCAGCTTTCTCCTTGGTAGTTCTAAATCTCTTCTTTGGGCTGTTGTTGAGATTCATATGTCCTCCCAAAAGGAGTTTTATTAATCTGGGATCTAGCAATCCCGGGCCATCTGCTAAAATCAGAAGAGGAATGAGGTACTGCATTGTAAAAGTTCTTTTCTCTGAAGGCCTTTTGGGAAAGATTCTAGGCCCAATCTTGCAATCCTGACTCAGTGTGAGCCCACAGAGTTCAGTCTTTCATCTGAATATTTTCAGTTTTAGCAAAATGTCTAGTTCAGACAACTAGCTCAGAATGTAGGATATGTTCTATTTTATTCAAATACTATAGACTTGCTTTGCTTTTATTGATAAATCTGACACTCCAGACAGGATAGAAATGATGTTTAAAGTCTTGTTCCAGCTCCCACTGATGGATCTATTTCTGGAAGATGCTGTATCTTGTTGTTTAATTCTGTGTCTTCATATAAGTTACAGTGTGAAAATTTAACCACATACGCTTCTTTTACCTAGAAATCTGTATTGCATATAGTGAGCCAGATCTACAGATGGCATAAAATGGCATAGCTCCATTTTGTCTTTAATGGATATAAACTGGACATCAACAAGTTTAGGCTTGAAATTAGATGAAGATTTCTAACCATCCATGAAATGAAGTGCTTCAGCAACCTTCCAAGGGAAGCGGGGTGAAGGGCAACAAATCTAACTGGTTTCAAGACTGAGTTTGATAAGTTTACGCAGGGGATGGTATGATGAGACTGCCTACAATGGCATGTAGCCGACCTGTGACTGCTAGTAGCAAAGATCTCCAACAGCCAAAGATGGAACATTAGATGGGGAGGGCTCTGAGTTGCTACAGAGAATTCTTTCCCAAGCGTCTGGCTGGGTGGTCTTGCCCACATGCTCAAAGTCTAACTGATAGCCATATTAGGGTGGGAAGGAATTTCCCCCAAGGTCAAATTGGCAGAGACCCTCTTTCCTTCCTCTTCAGTACGGAGCATTGTTCACTTGCTGGTTCAAACTAGAGTAAATATGGATTCTCTGTAACTTGAAGTCTTTAAATCAAGAGCTGAAGACTTCAGTAACTCAGCCAGAGGTTAGGGGTCTATTACAAGAGTGGATGGGTGAGGTTCTTTGGCCTGCGATGTGCAGGAGGTCAGACTAGCTGATCACAATGGTCCCTTCTAGTCTTAAAGTTTAGGAGTCTATGAGCTATGCCAGTTTACACCAGCCAAGGATCTGGCCCATCAATACATATAGCAGAGGTTGCCATTAAAACCTTTGCAGTTTACAGCTTATTAACCTCAGTGCAATATTTGTGCTATTTGCTCTATTAAATATTTATTGCTGGGTGCTTATGGGAGCATCTTGGGATTACAAGAGTCACCTGCTGTGCTGAGGTCTGGGTACTTCTAGGAAAAAGGCCAAGGGCCCAGCCTTCACTTCAGCACAAGGTGCGCAAAGACAGCAGGAAGGTTGGTAGATGGCAAACATTGGTTACGAAAGACCAAGAACAGCCGTTACATTGAGAAGAATTAGACAAGATGACTGGGGTGAGATTATATATTGCTATTTTCTTGTCTAAACTTGTATGTTCAGATGTTAAATTCCATGTGGGCTAGTAAGTGCCTCACACCATGGGGTTGTAGTAGCAGCCTGAGCTTTTGTGGGCTACAGACTTTTAAAGATGGCATAGTTTTCCAGTTATGCTTTCTGAGTATCTCATACTAGTGTTCTGGGAAATCAACACTTTACAAATGGAGCTAGCACTCCCAGATAGAGCAACTCTGTTTTCAGTAACTCCTTGAAGTCTGGCTCCCCTTAGCAAAACACTCAGATGTCTCAGAGGACAGTTTCCATCTTATTCCATTGTACACATCCGTTGCTTGAGAGGCAGTGTGATCCAGTGGAGAGGACACTGGGCTGGGGTCAGTTTCCAGCTCTTGCCACTAATCTTCTGTTGCCCCGCACATCCTTACTCTATCTTGCCTATTTAGGCTGTAGCCTCCTTGATGCAAGGACTGTCTCCTACGATGTGTCTGCACAGTAAGGTCCCACCCTCAACTGGAGCCCCTGATTTGACTGTAAGGCATTATGATTTGTTCATCTACCCTGCCTCTTTGATGCAAGAGGTCTTTCCCCCACAGACATGCGTGAATGCAGTTTTAGTGACAGTGTTTACTCAGAACACCTGCTAGTGAAAACCCCAGTGTGCAAGTCAGCCAACGTCTTCCCTGGATGGCACAGGGCTGTGACCATCCAAAAATACATAGCACACAGTGTATGA
Source organism: Lepidochelys olivacea (assembly GCF_965140295.1). Taxonomy (NCBI): domain Eukaryota; kingdom Metazoa; phylum Chordata; order Testudines; family Cheloniidae; genus Lepidochelys; species Lepidochelys olivacea. Next base: position 97,261,602 of record NC_140419.1, read on the forward strand.
TTTTTATAGACCCTATCCATTTGGAAGTCTCTTTTTGAAAGGAATATAGTCTTACAGTAGTCTAGGGCCTTGTCTACGCTACGAAATTAGGTCGAATTTATAGAAGTCAGTTTTGTAGAAAGCGTTTTTATACAGTCGATTGTGTGTGTCCCCACACAAATGCTCTAAGTGCATGTAGTCGGCGGAGTGTGTCCACAGTACTGAGGCAACCGTCGACTTCCGGAGCGTTGCACTGTGGGTAGCTATCCCACAGTTCCTGCAGTCTCTGCTGCCCATTTGAATTCTGGGTAGAAATTCTGGGCAAAAACATTGTCGCGGGTGGTTCTGGGTTCATAGCGTCAGGCCCCCCTTCCCTCCCTCCTTACGTGAAAGCAAGGGCAGACAATCGTTTTGAGCCTTTTTTCTTAAGTTACCTGTGCAGATGCCATACCATGGCAAGCATGGAGCCCGCTCAGCTAACCGTCACCGTATGTCTCCTGGGTGCTGGCAGACGTGGTACTGCATTGCTACACAGCAACAATTTATTGCCTTTTGGCAGCAGACAGTGCAGTATGACTGGTAGCCATCATCGACGTAGTCCAGGGTGTTCTTTTAACCGACCTCGATGAGGTCAGGGACACCTGGGCAAACATGGGAGCGACTCAGCCAGATCATTTCCCTTTTAAGTTTCATCTCATGGTGATTCAGTCCTACCGGCAGTGCACTGTCTTTTAATCAGCAGCCAGCAGAAGACGATGGCCAGCAGTCATACTGCACCGTCTTCTGCCAAGCACCAAGGAGATGACGATGCCTAGCAGTCGTACTGCACAGTCTGCTGCCAGCAAGATGTATAAAGATAGATGAAGTGGATCAAAACAAGAAATAGACCAGATTTGTTTTGTATTCATTTTCTCCTCCCTCCCTCCGTGAAAACAGCAGCCTGCTAAACCCAGTTTTGAGTTCTATCCTTGAGATTTTGAGTTCTACCCTTGAGGGGGCCATTCTGTTTCTCGCAAAGCCACCCCCTTTGTTGATTTTAATTGCCTGTAAGCCAACCCTGTAAGCCATGTCATCAGTCGCTCCTCCCTCCGTCAGGGCAAAGGCAGACAATCGATCCGCGCCTTTTTTCTTTGCAGACGCCATACCACGGCAAGCACGGAGCCCGCTCAAATCACTTTGGCAATTAGGAGCACATTAAGCATTATCCAGCAGTATAGGCAGCACCAGAACCTGGCAAAGCGAAACCAGGCGAGTAGATGATGTCAGCACGGTGACGAGAGTGATGAGGACATGGACACAGACTTCTCTCAAAGCACGGTCCCTGGCAATGTGGACATCATAGTGCTAATGGGGCAGGTTCATGCAGTGGAATGCCAATTCTGGGCTCGGGAAACAAGCACAGATTGGTGGGACCACATAGTGTTGCAGGTCTGGGACGATTCCCAGTGCCTGTGAAACTTTTGCATGCGTAAGGGCACTTTCATGGAACTTTGTGACTTGCTTTCCCCTGCCCTGAGGCACAAGGATACCAAGATGAGAGCAGCCCTCACAGTTGAGAAGCGAATGGCAATAGCACTGTGGAAGCTTGCAACGCCAGACAGCTACCGGTCAGTCGGGAATCAATTTGGAGTGGGCAAATGGACTGTGGGGGCTACTGTGATGCAAGTAGCCAACGCAATCAAGGATCTGCTGATATCAAGGGTAGTGACCCTGGGAAATGTGCAGGTCATAGTAGATGGATTTGCTGCAATGGGATTCCCTAACTGTGGTGGGGCCATATCCCTCTCTTGGCACCGGAGCACCAAGCCAGCGAGTACATAAACCGCAAGGGGTACTTTTCAATAGTGTTGCAAGCACTAGTGGATCACAAGGGACATTTCACAAACATCAACGTAGGATGGCCGGGAAAGGTACATGACGCTCGCATCTTCAGGAACTCTGGTCTGTTTCAAAAGCTGCAGGAAGGGACTTTATTCCCAGACCAGAAAATAACCGTTGGGGATGTTGAAATGCCAAACGTTATCCTTGGGGACCCTACCCCTTAATGCCATGGCTCATGAAGCCGTACACAGGCAGCCTGGTCAGTAGTCAGGAGCTGTTCAACTACAGGCTGAGCAAGTGCAGAATGGTGGTAGAAGGTGCATTTGGATGTCTAAAGGTGCGTTGGCGCAGTTTACTGACTCGCTTAGACCTCAGCGAAACCAATATTCCCACTGTTATTACTAAAAAGAAAAGGAGTACTTGTGGCACCTTAGAGACTAACCAATTTATTTGAGCATAAGCTTTCATGAGCTACAGCTCACTTCATCAGATGCATTCAGTGGAAAATACAGTGAGGAGATTTATATATACACACAACATGTATTTAAAAAGACACATTTTATAGAACAATGGTTACACTCTTTCACGGTAAACCTTGCTGTTGACATTACATACACAGCACATGAGCTTTCATTCCAAGGTCACATTTTGCCTCCCCTCAGTGCGTGGCTAGCCCCTTCCCACCTCCCCATGGCTAACAGCGGGGAACATTTCTGTTCAGCCACAGGCAAACAGCCCAGCAGGAACGGGCACCTCTGAATGTCCCCTTCAGAAAAGCACTCTATTTCAACCAGGTAACCATGAATGATATCACTCTCCTGAGGATAACACAGAGAGATAAAGAACGGATGTTGTTTGAACGCCAGCAAACATACACTGCAATGCTTTATTCTATAATGATTCCCGAGTACGTGCTACTGGCCTGGAGTGGTAAAGTGTCCTACCATAGTGGATGGAATAAGGCTGCCCTCCCCAGAAACCTTTTGCAAAGGTTTTGGGAGTACATCCAGGAAAGCCGCGAAAGCCAGGGCAAATTAATCATTAAACGTGCTTGCTTCTAAACCATGTATAGTATTTTAAAAGGTACACTCACCAGAGGTCCCTTCTCTGCCTGGTGGGTCCGGGAGGCAGCCTTGGGTGGGTTCGGGGGGTACTGGCTCCAGGTCCAGGATGAGAAACAGTTCCTAGCTGTCGGGAAAACCGGTTTCTCTGCTTGCTTGCTGTGAGCTATCTACAACCTCATCATCATCATCTTCCTCGTCCCCAAAACCTGCTTCCATGTGGCCTCCCTCTCCATTGAAGGAGTCAAACAACACGGCTGGGGTAGTGGTGGCTGAACCCCCTAAAGTGGCATACAGCTCATCATAGAAGCGACATGTTTTGGGCTCTGGCCCGGAGTGGCCGTTCACCTCTCTGGTTTTCTGGTAGGCTTGCCTCAGCTCCTTAAGTTTCATGCGGCACTGCTTCGGGTCCCTGTTGTGGCCTCTGTCCTTCATGCCCTGGGGAGATTTTGACAAATGTTTTGGCATTTCGAAAACTGGAACGGTGTTCTGATAGCACAGATTCCTCTCCCCATACAGCAATCAGATCCAGTACCTCCCGTTCGGTCCATGCTGGAGCTCTTTTACGATTCTGGGACTCCATCATGGTCACCTCTGCCGGTGAGCTCTGCATGGTCACCTGCAGCTTGCCACGCTGGCCAAACAGGAAATTGAAATTCAAAAGTTTGCGGGCCTTTTCCTGTCCATCCGGCCAGTGCATCTGAGTTGAGAGTGCTATGCAGAGCAGTCACAATGGAGCACTCTGGGATAGCTCCCAGAGGCCAATACCGTCTAATTGTGTCCACAGTACCCCAAATTTGACCCTGCAAGGCCGATTTCAGCACTAAACCCCTTGTCAGGGGTGGAGTAAGGAAATCAATTTTAAGAGCCCTTTAAGTCGAAAAAAAGGGCTTCATTGTGTGGACAGGTACAGGGTTAAATCGATTTAACGCTGCTAAATTCGACTTCAACTACTAGTGTAGATCAGGGCTAAGACCCTCTTCTGCAAGGTAATTGCTTATTATGCCCTAATTCAGCAAGGTACTTGCTTTATGGAAGGAGGCACCCGCATTGAAGGCAATGGAGTTGATTCAGGTGCTTAAAGTTAGGCACCTGCTTAAGTACCTTGCAGAACTGGGATCACACGCAGTAAGAACCAGGTCAATTTTATCTGTGTCTATTGCATCTAAGTTAGTTATATGCTGCTGCCCCTTAATGTTCTAGAACAGTGTTTCTCAACTTGTGGTCCGTGGACCCCTGGGGTCTATGAAAGACTCAGACTGAAAATTGACTGCACAGAACTCACTATTTATACTGACAGTAAATTTCTATTTGATATTTTTTTAGGAGTCCGCAAATGAAAAAAGGTTGAGAATCACTCTTCTAAAAGGCTCTACAGGAACTTTGAACAGCAAAGGGAAAATATACCCAAGGTTGGAATAGCCTGTCTGCTATAAGAGTCCCCATGTTGTCCTTGAAAATCCCAGCACAGGGAACATGCCATTGGTGGGCCTGACAGGGGGTGGGCAAGTAATGAATGGTTCTGTGGGATTTTGAACTACACTACAGCCCAGATAGTCAACTAAGAACAGGTGAGTGCACCAGCCCACAGAACAACCCAGACTCTGGAAAGCACAGAGGTGATACACAGCTTCCATCACTCATCTGATAACTTTTCAAACAAGCACCTTTGTGCTTTCTCCCATGCTACTGTCACAGTTGGAAGGCGCTCCTCAGAAATAACCTCAAGGCTAGCTCAGGATAGGATTAAAATTCAAAATGATCTGGACAAACTGGAGAAACGATCTGAAGTAAATAGGATGAAATTCAATAAGGACAAATGCAAAGTGCTCCAGTTAGGAAGGCACAATCAGTTGCACACATACAAAACGGGAAATGACTGCTTAGGAAGGAGCACTGCAGAAAGGGATCTGGGGGTCAGAGTGGACAACAAGCTAAATAAACAGTAAACAGTGTAACGCTGTTGCAAAAAAAGCGAACATCCTTCTGGGATGTATTAGCAGGAGTGTTGTAAGCAAGACATGAGAAGAAATTCTTCCACTCTACTCTGCGCTGATTAGGCCTCAACTGGAGATTGTGTCCAGTTCTGAGGGCCACATTTCAGGAAGGATGTGGACAAATGGGAGAGAGTCCAGAGAAGAGCGACAAAAATTATTAAAGGTCTAGAAAACATGAGGGAAGATTGAAAAAACTGGGTTTGTTTAGTCTGAAAAAGAGAAGACTGAGGGGGGACATAACAGTTTTCAAATATGTAAAAGATTGTTACAAGCAGGAGGAAGAAAAATTGTTTTTCTTAACCTCTGAGGATAGGACAAGAAGCAATCGGCTTAAATTGCAGCAAGGGAGGTTTAGGTTGGACATTAGGAAAAACTTCCTAACTGTCAGGGTGGTTAAACACTGGAATAAATTGCTTAGGGAGTTTGTGGAATCTCCATCATTGGAGAATTTTAAGAGCAGGTTAGATAAACACCTGTCAGGGATGGTCTAGATGTTATTTAGTCCTGCCACAAGTGCAGGGGACTGGACTAGATGACCTCTCAAGGTCCCTTCCAGTTCTATGATTATTATTCTTCAAATCCCCCCTTAAAAACTCTTCTTTGCTGCAATGCCTACAAAACACTTAACAGAGAGGCCGTGGCTTCTGCACAGTGGCAGCCTAACACACTGACCAATATTGTCTCAGTGTTTCCTTGTGCTCCTCCATCTTTTTGTCTGCATCCATCTGTTGTCTCTTGTCTTATACTTAGATTACAAGGGCTGTAGGGCAAGGACCATCTTTGTGTTCTGTTTGTAGAGCACCTAGCACCATGAGATCCTAGTCCATAACTAAAGGAGTACTTGTGGCACCTTAGAGACTAACAAATTTATTTGAGCATAAGCTTTCGTGAGCTACAGCTCACTTCATTGGATGCGTACTGTGGAAAGTGTAGAAGATCTTTTTATACACACAAAGCATGAAAAAATACCTCCCCACACCCCACTCTCCTGCTGGTAATAGCTTATCTAAAGTGATCACTCTCCTTACAATGTGTATGATAATCAAGTTGTGCCATTTCCAGCACAAATCCAGGTTTTCTCTCTTCCCCCCACCTCTCCCCTCCTCCCCCGCCCTCCACAAACCCACTCTCCTGTTGGTAATAGCTTATCTAAAGTGACCACTCTCCTTACAACCCACTTTCACTTTAGATAAGCTATTACCAACAGGAGAGTGGGTTTGTGCGGGGGGGGGGGGGGAGGAGGGGAGAGGTGGGGGGGAGAGAGAGAACCTGGATTTGTGCTGGAAATGGCACAACTTGATTATCATACACATTGTAAGGAGAGTGATCACTTTAGATAAGCTATTACCAGCAGGAGAGTGGAGTGGGGGGAGGTATTTTTTCATTCTGTGTGTGTATAAAAAGATCTTCTACACTTTCCACAGTATGCATCCGATGAAGTGAGCTGTAGCTCACGAAAGCTTATGCTCAAATAAATTGGTTAGTCTCTAATGGTGCCACAAATACTCCTTTTCTTTTTGCGAATATAGACTAACACGGCTGTTCCTCTGAAACTAGTCCATAACTAGGGTTCTTGGCACTGTGGACACAAACAATAATAAAGCCATCTCTGTCTCTGTTTGCCATGCCTCCAGGACCCTATGGGCCTGCTGCATTCCTGGCAAGAAGTGAATGGTGTGGGCAAAAGATGATCCTTGGAACTAATGTTTGCGTTTGCACCTGAATTTAAGCAAGAGGGAAGAGCTGTGCTGAGAAGAAGCGTGACAGCTACTAAGATGACTAAACTGTCTGCTTTGACCTCTGTCTCCTTGGAATCTTCTTTCTTGGCTAGGTTCTACCACTTACAATGCCGAGTAATACCGTACTATAGAAGCATTGCCACTGGTTTCAGTGGCGCTACTCATGAAGTAAAGTGCTTCTCAAAGAGAGTAAAGTTGGCCGAATCTGCCTGTCTTTTTCCTGTTACGTTTCTTCTCTAATCAAACAAATGTTTTGCCTCAAAATAGAATAAATCCCATTTCAATCTCATTTAGAAAGGGGTTTTCTTTTCATTTTTTCTTTGAAAAATGTTATTGTGTTTCACACTGCCGCCCGTTCAGTTGAAGGCAAATATAGATTCCAGTTAAGGAAACATACTACAATACCCTTTCTTCCTTGTACTAGTTTGTAAAATGAAAGCAATCTGGTAAGTGTTAAGAGTAAATAAAAATAGAATGATCTTAGGGCCAGAGCAAAGCTGTTAATGAAATGAACTCCTTTACTGATTTTTGTATACAAGTGTGCAGCTCTGCTCTTGGGTTAAAATATTACATTTCCTTTCCTGGGCAAGTGGAGATAAGAGTACTGCTTCTTTCATTTCCTTTGTTATCATATGAGAATGATCTTTTCATTTGCTGAATGATTTTTAAATTGGCTTTGGTACAGCGGTTGCAGGAGGAAGAAAGGTGTGTGCTGTTGTTAAGCAGCCACAGAAAGCAAGATATGAACATTTTCTGCATTTCTAATGCATCACTGGGGAAACTATTTTTCCAGTTTTGGATAACGGTGATAATACCAGAAAAGTAGGACTATTTCAAAGCTTCAGCTGAATACAGTAATTCACCTTATGTACTGACAGCCACACTCTCACATGGGCATCACAATCAGCACTTACATGCCAAAGAAGGGTACCATTTGAGGTGTACAGCACCGCAGGCAGAATTCCATACGCTTTCTGCTGTACATTTAACTACTTAAATAGCAACATACTAAACTACAAATTAAAAACTTTCTCAAACAAAATCACTCTTCTTGTGTGTGAAATGGGTTTATTTATTGGTAGAAATCAAAGCAAATCCCTTTTGAAATATTATTGTGCCCCCCTTTTTTTTAAATAGAAACCGACATGACCATTCATGTTATCCATCCATTAAACCTTAGTTAAATGGTATTTCCATATTAAAAATAAAAAAATGACATTGTCCTGTGTCTAATGAAGTTCTATCCTTTGTCTGAGTCAGAAAAATTAAGTTTTACTGATTTTTATTTCCCTCTGTTTATCTACTGGATTCGTTAATAAGTTGTACATTATTTCTAGATTTACATAAATCCTAATAAGAAAATATGAGCTGTGATGATGATTGCTCATGCACTTGTTGTACACATTCTCCATGCTACAAAGAGATATGCAAATATGAATTGTTCCATCTTTGATGAGCTCATTATTTCAAAATTTGACTGATTTTTTTGAATTATTCAGATGTAGAAATGATTCTTATTGATCAGACTTGTTCTTTTATCTTTTCTTGAATCCCAGCTAATAACTAGGGTAGCTCATAATATTAACCCCATAGCTTCCCTACATATTCATGTACAGTGCCAGCTACAAGAGAATATGATATTGGTATTAATCAACCTGTCGTCCATTTTGCTTTTAATGTACTTAACCTCAGTGTGATTTGTTCTTATGTAACTTAGCACCCCTGGGGGAAGAGGGCATTGATGCCAGAAGGTATCAAACCTAGGACCTCTGGATCTAAACTTATGCACATTTCTACCTGGGCTAAAAAAGTGGGTGGGGTCTGTTATCTCAAATGCAGCAGCTAACCAGCCACTAGAGGGGTCAGGAAGCCACCCAGTGTAAGCATCAGTTACACTTGCGTTGAAACTTGTTACTTCCCACTACTATTTACTTAGATAGGACCAGACTGTGATACCTTTCCTTGTGCTAAATAGTACATTGCCCCATAAATAATCCCACTGAAGTAAACGGGACTCCTTGTGGAGAAAAGTGCTATCCATCCCAAGGAAGGATATGAGAAGTCGGCCCAGAGGGTTCAGACACATGACTCTCCAGCACTGAAGGAAGACAGATACACTGTCCCATCTCCTCCTGACGTCAGTGGGTATTGTGCCTATGTATGCAAGGTCAGAGTTGGGCCCCTTTTCTCTAAAAAGTGGCACATTCAGCGGTAACATTGCCACATCCTCTAGCCATGGGTGTACTTTGGAGGGACAAAGGGGCATTGCCCCCCAAACTGCAAGCCTCAGGCAGACACGGAATTTGCCCCCCCCCACACACACACGGCCCCATTGGACTGACTGGAGCCGCGCCCCCAAATATAGAAGTCAAACTACACCTATGTCTCCAATGCAGAATATTCCCATTGGAAGTACTGTGCTTAAGAAAAGGAAAGGTTTCAGAGTAACAGCCGTGTTAGTCTGTCTTCGCAAAAAGAAAAGGAGTACTTGTGGCACCTTAGAGACTAACCAATTTATTTGAGAAGTGACATTTTCTAAAAAGTTCTGCACGGTACCAATTACTTGGCGTGGACTGAGTATTTTTACATTCCTATATTGATTATTGCAGCACTTGCTCCCCTGGCCCAGCCAATGTCCATTTTAAAGCTAGTTCTCTTAGTGTATGTGCTAGAATTGTGCCTTTCCCCCAAGGAATTAGAAGCTTAGTAGCCTGTCTGGATCTGGCAGATGTGCAGACTCACAGTTGTCTGCTAAAGTAATTCCATAGATTTCAGATGGAGTTACAATAGCAAAGAATGAGTCAGAGCCTCCAATCTTTTCCTGAAAAACAAAGGAAAAAAAAGACAATTGGGATGGGGGGAGGGGTAAGCCTGGTTATCCCGGGGGGTATTAATTCAAGCTTTTTTGATCTGTGAAAAAGTTATTTCACCTCAAACAAAATGGTCATCTATTTATTCCACAATATTAGAAGCCACATAACGTTACCTTACCTTGGTTTCTTGTTTCTTCCCAAAACACGTATGATCCCAGTGTCATCTTCTCTGATTATCCTTTGGCCACATCTGGGAAGAAATCGAACATAACAATATAGTTTTGGATGTTCCTACTGCAAGATCAGGCTCAACTTTGGACAAGAAGAACATTAATTAAGAATATAGTGAAACCCTCTCTCTCAAGGGCCAAATCTTCCAATCCTTAGTCAAAAATCTCATACCTGGATTTCTCCCCCAAGGTTTTCACAAAAGTTTTTTACTTTTAAAGAGCCTCGGCCAAATTCTGCTCTCATTTCTATCTGTTTAGGTGTGGAATAATTCCATTGACTTCAATGAGGGCACAATTTTGGATCCCACTCTGTTTAGCTGACCAGTTTTTGCTGGTCTCTTGGGTAGTCACTTCAGGGCCAGGTTGAAGCGATCTGGATTAAAGTTTGAACATCTGTTTGTTTTCTAATTCACTGAAATCAACGGGGATTTTGACTCCATAAGGCCTGTAGGAGTTGGCCCTAATCAATTTTATTAATAAACATTTACATCATGGCAACCTCCAAAGGCCCCATTGGAGGCCTAGTGTCACCTCTAGTGATCAATGGCTCCATGTCTAGTTGGCAGCCGGTATCAAGTGGAGTGCCCCAAGGGTCGGTCCTGGGGCCGGTTTTGTTCAATATCTTCATTAATGATCTGGAGGATGGCGTGGATTGCACTCTCAGCAAATTTGCAGATGATACTAAACTGGGAGATACGCTGGAGGGTAGGGATAGGATACAGAGGGACCTAGACAAATTAGAGGATTGGGCCAAAAGAAATCTGATGAGGTTCAACAGGGACACTTAGGATGGAAGAATCCCATGCACCGCTACAGACTAGGGACTGAATGGCTAGGCAGCAGTTCTGCAGAAAAGGACCTAGGGGTTACAGCGGATGAGAAGCTGGATACGAGTCAACAGTGTGCCCTTGTTGCCAAGAAGGCCAACGGCATTTTGGGATGTATAAGTAGGGGCATTGCCAGCAGATCGAGGGACGTGATCATTCCCCTCTATTCGACATTGGTGAGGCCTCATCTGGAGTAGTGTGTTCAGTTTTGGGCCCCACACTACAAAAAGGATGTGGAAAAATTGGAAAGTGTCCAGCGGGGGGCAAGAAAAATGATTAGGGGACTGGAACACATGACGTACGAGGAGAGGCTGAGGGAGCTGGGATTGTTTAGTCTGCAGAAGAGAAGAGTGAGGGGGGATTTGATAACTTCTTTCAACTACCTGAAAGAGGATGGATCTGGACTGTTCAGTGGTGGCAGATCACAGAACAAGGAGCAATGGTCTCAAGTTGCAGTGTGGGAGGTTTAGGTTGGATATTAGGGAAAAAAAATTCACTAGGAGTATGGTGATCCACTGGAAAGGGTTACCTAGGGAGATGGTGGAATCTCCTTCTTGAGAGGTTTTTAAGGCCCAGCATGACAAAGCCCTGGCTAGGATGATTTAGTTGGGGATTGGTCCTGCTTTGAGCAGGGGGTTGGACTAGATGACCTCCTGAGTCCTTTCCAACCCTGATATTCTATTATTCTAAAACAATATCCATATGAACCCAGAGCAAGAGGCTGTCCTGCTCTGGAGAACTCACAGTCTAAAGGACACAGCTAAATTGCTGGGGATGGAGAACAAGACAAACAAATGAGTCTTTTTGTAAGTTGCACAAGATCTTGTTAGTTACATGTTCTGTTGTTAAGTTGTTTTTAACTGGGGTAGACAAAAAGCAAGTTGAATAGCAGGAATGAAAGAACAAGTAAATGGAGAAGGAAGAGAAAAGAAAGGGTAAAAGAAGTAGTTTCTGCACATCATATGGCTAGCAATGATCAGCAAGGTACCAGTTAAAAAAGAGGGGGAGGACACTGAAACCAAGATAGTCTTTAACTATAGTTTAAAGGATTAGTGTCATTTAAATTTGTCCTGGAAACTTTTGGGGGATATTTACCAAGAGGTGGTCTTCAGCACATCTCACTGGGCACTAGTCCTTTTCTATACTGAGAGCTCTCCCAACATCAGCCAGCTGGAAAACAAAATGTAAACGGGGCTGTATCCAGAAGTCTCCATCTGTGTATGATCATCTCAGGGAGGGCTTCTCAGACATGTTCACAGTGTATGTGAGAACTTAATAGTGAAATTGTCTCATGGACACCTCTTCTTGCATTGACCGTAGCACAGACAGCCCCCCCCCCCCATTCCAAGTGATGGAAACCAACTCCTACTGTTAGCAATTCACATAACATTGCTATGTTAACTACAGCAGTGGCCTATAGGGAAAAGTTACATTAGGATGCTATTTAATGCATCTTTAACCATCTGAATGCAATTGAGCAGCTGGAAACAACAAGAAAAGCCAGCATCATGTGACCAACCAGCTCTCATGGACTACCTGTTCCACAAACCACTGAACTAAGGAGAGCAACTGGCCCACATAGACCAAAGATTTTAACAAAACAAGATCCTAATCCTACTGCCACTGAAGTCATTGTGAGCTTTGCAAATGATTTCAACAGGAACAGGATCAAGATGTAGTTGCAATACTGCATGGGAAGAGATGGGGTGAGGTGCAACAGAGGAGCAGATGTTTTCCTGTCTACAGTATTCCCAGGAATGTCTTTTTTTAAAACCCATCTAAGTGAGGGACTAACTTGGGGCAGGTCTATCTTGCTGGCTGCAGCCATACTGGAGAATCCTTCCAGCCCCAGATTTGTGCTAACTCCCCTAGTTTGCACAGCTGCCTGAGAATCAGCATCTGTGTTTCACCGGAGGAACTGCTTTCTACCATAGGTACAGCTGCAGGAATAACTGATTTTTCGGTTGGGTGGTCGAACCAAAGAATCAAAAATAAATATATGTAGTTTGAGTTGACCTGAAACAAAAGTTTTGCAATATCTCCAGAGAAACAAAAAAGTGGAAAATATTTCTTTCAGCCTGAGACAAAACACATTCCATTTAATTTGTGGTTTAAACTCTTTTAAAATTTTATTTGATAAAAATGGGTAAAATTCCCAAACAAAACATTTTGACTTTTCAGATTTTTTTTAATTTGACCAAAACAATTTGCTGAAACTGACCCAAATTCACAAATTGTTTCACTTGTCCTGAATCTACATTTTTCTGGGGGAAAACAAGTGTCCAGTTCAAATTGCAGAAACTTATCTGGTCTCCCCCACACCCTAGTATCTGAGAACCTTCCAATCTTTAACATTTTTATCCTCATAACCTCCCTGTAAGGTATAACAGTGCTATTAGCCCTATTTTACAGATGGGGAATGGAGGCACAGAAAGGCTAAGTGACTTGCCCAAAGTCACACAGGACATCTGTGGCAGAGCTACAATTTGTAGCTGTATAGCAGAAGGGCATTTTTAAGCTTTTGTGGCAGGCTGACCCTTCTCCTGGCCTTTTTGTTTTGAAGACTCTCCATTTAATTTGCTTTTACACTGTTCAATTCAAGGGATTTCTTTTCCACCTCTGCAATTTCATTTCACTAATAGACTTTTTACAATAGAATCACTGCAGCAAAGATGTTTTATTTTGTTTTTTAGGTCCAAGCTGACTAAGTCACAAACCTGACAGAACTTTTGACTGATGAGACCCGTGAATGTTTTCAATATTATCTGGAATAAACTTTTGCTCCTGACAATAACAGTCTGTCTCGTCATCCATAGAGGCTTCTATAATGCATCCTGCTTAACAATTTACTGTCTGGTCTGCTCCTGGGGCAGACCACTGCCCCTCACTCAGAGCAGATTGTAAAGTTACAATCTAGCCCGCGATGTGCAGGTGCAAATGTGCTACATATACCAAGGTTTGTGCGTTAGAGCAGGTCACAAAGTTTGACATACTGAAAAAAAATAAGATTTTGCTACATTCAGCCCATTTTAAGGTAAAAGTTTGGACCCAGCATGACAACTTGAATGTTAAAGTTCCGCTGCTGAAAAGTGGCTGTTTATCCTGGCACTGCTGACAACAGTTGCAGCTTTCATCAAAATGATCTTAGTCATCTAAACTACACAGTGGCACATGCAAATTCTCACATTGAGAAAAGGGGAAATGATGATTTGGTGTGTACAATAAAAGTTACAGCTCACTTCTGAAAGGGATTCTTTTTCATTTATATTAAGACAGCACCAAGAGCTGAATGTGCGTTTGGACTGTAGGTGAGGAAATTCCAGCTCGTTAGAATGTACTGTTTGTCAGATAATATAGAATATTGCTATGGCTGTATTTTAAGTGAACCTTAAGTTACAAAAACCTTAAGTTACAAAAAGACACAAAAGACAAAGTTATGACTGAGCTTTCAGCTAGGGTAGGGCAAATACTCCTCCCTCTTTTCCGTGGAGGGGGGGGAGAAGGAGGGGTCAGGGAGGCCTTGAAGGTCACTTGAATTTTGACCTGAATTTGCTTCATTTCTTTTGTGTTTGCTTCCACAAATCTATGGTTAAGGATGTACGGTCTGATCATGCAAAGTACTACATGCCCTCAACTTCCAGTGCCTTTTGTGCTCAACATCTCACAGGATCGTGCCCCGAGACAATAGTACATAGGCTCACGTTTCTCCAACAGGGCACACAAACTCAGACACTGTGGTGAGGCTGCATAAGTGCACAGATAGATACATAGGCAGAAGTTCTGTTTAAAAGCTAATCTGGAGCAAGCACCTTCCTGTTCCTGACTCCTTACTGTTCCTTACTCCATCAGTCTGGTCACCTATTGGCAGCAGGAATGTATCAGCCAGAGATGCACTCATTGCACCATTTGAGGGTAGAATAAAGGCGGCTACTGAGCATGCTCCCCCTGTGCCATTCCATTCCGGATGCCTTAGGGGAACGAGCATCCCTTGTGCAGCACATGGTCCCTTTTGCAAAGGGTCTCCCTGAGTTCACAGCAGTTCACAGAGGCAGCTGGGTGTGACGCAGGAGCATACTGGAGGAAGGACTGAAAGATCCACAGTTGCGCGTGCCCTCTATTCCCCCAGCCTGCACTGAGGGCAGTATTAGGTCAGCCATTGGGGCAAAGCAGTTCTGCAGCAGGGGGCGTGGTTGAGGATGCTGTCCCCTCCTCCTCACCTGTCCAGCCCAGTGACTCCAGCTGCTGGGCAATGAGGATTCAGGGTACTTGATGTACAGGTTCCCAAGGTTGAAAATATGACTCACATTAGAGACAGAGAGATCATTAAACATAGGAACATCATTTAACAGGTAGGAGAAGAGAGAACAGTACATCTTGTTCACAGAGCATCACTCTGAAGGTTCTGATACTGATGATTATGTCTTTTGTACTCAGGTCTTACTCTATAGTGAGAGAGAGCACGCATGTGCGCATGTGTTAAGAAAGTGGCTGGTCTGGTAGATTCAGTGGGCCAGATCCGTCCTTCTAGCTGAGCTGTGCTCAATACAGGGCCTTGATAGGGAAGGCAAAGGTGACTCCTCCTCACTTTTATGACTCTTGATCCTGGGACCAGCCAGGAGGTGCTATGACCTCCATCATAAGGCAGAGCACCCACAGGGCTGCTCTAACTTACACTCGGTTGTCTCCTGGCTCCAGGAGTTGTTCTAGCAGCCAGGGATTGCAAGAGCACATTAGCACTCTGATCACACCCTTTTCTCAGCAGCCATTCCTCTTCACCAGCTTTGCAGCCCCTTCCTGCCACTGGAGCAGGGCACGGGGACTGTTGGGTGCCAAAGGAGGAACACATTTTTAACGAAGACTTGAATAAAATTGCCAATCTGGTTGAAAACATGGCATCTGTTAAGTGAGGAATGAAGGGATGATGCGCATCTCCCACGGGCACGTGAGCCCAGGACGTTTCCTACCGAGGCACTAGCCGTGATTTACAAACTGTCAAGGTTCCTTCCCCACTCTGAACTCTAGGGTACAGATGTGGGGACCTGCATGAAAACCTCCTAAGCTTACTTTTACCAGCTTAGGTTAAAACTTCCCCAAGGTGCAAACTATTTTACCCTTTGCGCTTGGACTTTCACTGCCACCACCAAACGTTTTATCCGGGTTTATTTTATTAGGAAAGAGCCCGTTTAGAAACGTTTTTCCCCTCAAAATCCTCCCAACCCTTGCACCCCATTTCCTGGGGAAGGTTTGGTAAAAATCCTCACCAATTTGCATAGGTGAACACAGACCCAAACCCTTGGATCTTAAGAACAATGAAAAAAGCATTCAGTTCTTGAAAAGAAGAATTTTAATAGAAGAAACAGTAAAAAAGAAATCAGCTCTGTAAAATCAGGATGGTAAATACATTACAGGGTAATCAGATTCAAAACATAGAGAATCCCTCTTGGCAAAACCTTAAGTTACAAAAAGACACAAAAACAGAAATATCCATTCTATTCAGCACAGCTTATTTTCTCAGCCATTTAAAGAAATCATAATCGAATGCATATCTAGCTAGATTACTTTTACTAAGTTCTAAGAATCCATTCCTGTTCTGTCCCCGGCAAAAGCATCACACAGACAGACAGAGAGAGCTTTGTTTTTTCCCTTCCCCCAGCTTTTGAAAGAATCTTGTCTCCATATTGGTCATTTTGGTCAGGTGCCAGCAAGGTTATCCTAGCTTCTTAACCCTTTACAGGTGAAAGGATTTTTCCTCTGGCCAGGAGGGATTTTAAAGGCGTTTACCCTCCCCTTTATATTTATGACACAAACGGAGATGGGAAAGATGAGGTTTCATGAATGAGGTTGCTGCTCTGGTGAGCTGTACCTGCCGGGGACGTGCTGAGGCCACTGTTAATTAAAAAACATAGTGCTGAATGAGAGCCCAAGGAACAAATGGCAGCTGATCATCAAGGATCATTCGTCCCATGCCGCCTGTGGATTCAATAGGGTACAACACCTGGTGACGGCCAGCCGCTGCCGCCATTTTTAATTTGATTTGCCTTGCTTTATTTATGTATTTGCTAATGACTCCTGCTTTTGCATTCCTGAGCAATCCCCGCCTTTGTGGGAGTGCAGGGGGGGAACCTAGGAACGCCCGTCACAGGGACCTCCTGCAGCAGAGGCCAGAGTGACATTGCCATGGTAACCGCTCCTGCCGCTGCCAACATTTTAATGTAATTAGATGGGCAATGTCACGGCGGGGTGTGAGGGAACCTGCTTTCTGTGCTTGGCACACTGACATAGTGGCTGCTTCTTTGGCATCCCAGCTCTGTCAGTGCACGTCTGCAAAGCCTGGCTGCATCTGTTAGTCCAACGCCACCCCCAGCACCGACAAACGAAAAGGAACATTTAGAAAAGAAGTCTGGAGGCTCCCTGCGCCCCTTATCTGGCTGCTGCCCTGGCTGAATCTTAGCCTGCTCTTGCATTTAGCTTCCTGTCCAGTTCAGCAAACTGGGATTTAACCATAGTAGGTTGTGGGGGCTGCCAGTGCCGCCCAGCCATGCTGCATGTCACAAGGCCTGCCACTGCCAGCCTGACAACAGGAACAAGGACATATATCCCTACAACCCCACGTTCCCTGTCATTTCAGGTCTGAGCGGTCACTTAACGGCATGTTGGAAACAGCTCCCACTAGAAGTGTGTATCACTGAAAACTTCTCATGCCACAGATCCAGTGTCTCTCCAAGTCCCAACACAAACCCGCACCAGCCTACCTCTTCTCTCCCCTCCCCAGGGAGCAGCCAGCTCATAATTGCAGCTCCATCCATAAGGCTCTCCATACAGGGGCAGCTTCTAAATTCCTGCCAGATGGCCAATCTGTCATCAGGGTCCTCCTACCTGCCTTTTTTCCCCTCCTTACTGGTGCCTCTGCCTGGCTCCCCGAAAGAGCACCCACTATTGGTGGCACCCTTGATCTGAGCTTCAAGGGCCTGGGCCTAAATGCACAGTGATGCTTTGCATCAGCCGACCCTAATTTTCCCAACTGAGAAGGAAGCCAAATATCTGTCTAAAGAGTGATAAGACTGATAAGGATTTGAGCTCTCACTTCCAGATGAGCAGCAGTTCAGAGACTTGTCGGTCTAAAGTGCTACAGAGGTGGCATTGGTAGAATGTGCTTTGGATCTTTGGGAGAAGAAATAATGAGAGAGAGAGAGAGAGAGAAAGAGATGGAAAGAGCTGAGCAAATAATTCACTCCCATCGATGAACTAAGCTTCTTTGGCCTTATGGAATGTCCAGGGGCCAACAGCAATTCACTTGCATTTGTTGTGCAGTCTATGTTTTTTAATTGGTCAGCCTGTCACATTTCTGTTCCCTGCTGGGAGAAGCATAACTTATCATTTTATGAAGATCCTGATGATCTGGATCTCTCAAGGAGAGGGAATGGTTTAAGAAGAGGTGCAAGGTTAGTCTTTCTAAAGTTATCCTTCATGAAGAAGTTCAGAACTGTTTCCACTCTGAGCCAGAGGCATCTCTTATGGAAAATCTAGGCTCCTGTAAGATTTACTGACTGGGTTTTGTTTAGTGTCCTATTGTCAAAGTGACACAGTATAATTGCTTGTGTGGTCCTAACTATGAAGGATGTGCCCAGATCTCTGTCTAGCTTGATCTTGACCTCTGTGCCAGGGCTCTGGCAAGGGGGTTTGGAAACCTCTTGCCCATGCTGTGGGAAGCGGTGTCCCATCACATATAAAATAACCCATCCTTTTCATGTGCAGGCTTAAAATTTGTTTTCCACAAGCAAGTGATCCAATTCAATCACTTTCTCTGAAAAAGCCAGATCACACAATAGAGGTGTGTGTGTGGCTGAAACAAATTCTAATCAGTGTTTGTAGAAAATACCTGCAGGTGTTAGTCCAGCTCTAAAAGTGGTGCCTGGTGAAAGAGAGGACATTTAAGAGACAGAACGGTGTCACACAGGCATAACTAGGCAACCCTTAAGAAAAAACAAAAACTATTTGCCCTGAAGACAGATGTACCGTCATAAAACTTAACAAGGAGAAAACAGTTTACCCAGAGTGGACTTTACCTGCTACCTTTCTAAAAATTATTATTGAGAAAAGAAAGCCCTGGATTTACCCTGATGTAACAGAAAGCAGAGTTTTGCGCTTTCTCAGGAGGAGAATGTATTGTGACAGGGTCGGGCCAGATGGCTATATAAGAGTAATAGAAGGCAGATATATTAGCCCCTGGCTAAGTAGGTCCCTTTTCCCTGGGTAAGGTAACAGGGAAGGGGTTTTTTTTTCCCCCCCAAATTCATCAATATTTTATTTCAGAGCATAATTACAAATCCCTTTTTGCATCGCTTGGTCACCTCTAGAAGTGCTTTCTGTACTGCTCTATGTAATACTATACAGAATACTTAAATCTTCTCATTTTCTTTATTATTTCTTTATAATTATTGATATTGCAAACAGGAGAAATCTTAATTGGGAAGACAGGTTGTATAGCAGTCTGTTAGACTTGTATGTTTTGTGACAGGGTCAGGCCAGATGGCTACAGGAGAGTAACAGAAGGCAGATATATTAGCCCCAGGCTACGTAGGTCCCTTTTCCCTGGGTAAGGTAACAGGGAAAGTTTTTTTTTTTTTTTTTTTTAGCCAAGGCACCTGGCCAGGTTTATTGTCAATGAGGCACGGTCTTAGTATCCTGCAGACTCTACAGGACCACTAACACATGTATGCCCGTTACAAAGGACCAGCTCGGTGAATGGCGGGACTTTCTGCTCCCCACAAGGCCAGACAAAGACATTCCCTCTGAGATATATTTTTATACCCCAGTACAAACAAGTTATGTACTACCTCTCTGATATAGTTAGGTGCCACACTCTGACGTGAGTTACTGCCCCCTCTGACGTAGCTAACCACAACCCATTACCTCGTACCTGTTGGTTTGATTAAAACATCTCTATCCATCATGCTGTCATCCTGACCTTATTTTTAAAATGGGTCAGCATGTTCCTGTTATCTTTTGGGGAAAGTGTTGTGTGACAGGGTCGGGCCAGATGGCTACAGGAGAGTAACAGAAGGCAGATATATTAGCCCCAGGCTACGTAGGTCCCTTTTCCCTGGGTAAGGTAACAGGGAAAGTTCCAGAACAATCAGGAACCTTCTGGAGACAATTAAGACAGGCTGATTAGAACACCTGCAGCCAATCAAGAAGCTGCTAGAATCAATTAAGGCAGGCTAATCAGGGCACCTGGGTTTTAAAAAGGAGCTCACTTCAGTTTGTGGTGTGTGTGTGAGGAGCTGGGAGCAAGAAGCACTAGGAGCTGAGAGTGAGAACGCGGACTGCTGGACGACTGAGGTGTACAAGCATTATCAGACACCAGGAGGAAGATCCTATGGTGAGGATAAAGAAGGTGTTGGGAGGAGGCCATGGGGAAGTAGCCCAGGGAGTTGTAGCTGTCACGCAGCTGTTCCAGGAGGCACTCTAGACAGCTGCATTCCACAGGGCCCTGGGCTGGAACCCGGAGTAGAGGGCGGGCCTGTGTTCCCCCAAATCCTCCCAACTCCTGGTCAGACACAGGAGAAGTCAACCTGGACTGTGGGTTCAGAAAAATGGCCAAGCTGAGGAATGCCATGAAGCTCCAAGGTGAGCAAATCTGCCAATACGCGCAAGACCCACCAAGGTAGAGCAGGAACTTTGTCACAGTATATACATTGTCGATGCAAAGAAACTCCAGTTAGTTGGTTGGTTGAGGGATTATTTTGTTCATAGTCTAGGGGAAAGAATCTATTTATTTATTTTTCACCCCAACAGGCCAAATTCTGACATCCTTATCCACAAGTAAGCACCAGATGCCTCCACCAGGGGGCTGAAGGGGCAAACTAAATCTGGTGATTGCAAATAGGCCTATTAAAGGCCTCCAATATTATTTCTCCAGCTGGAAGGTATGTTATGCAATGCTGTCCTACTTATATATTCACTTCATTCCTTCTGTAATTCATGCTACTTAGGAGCTGAAGCAAGAGTGATGGCTTTGATTAAACACTGTCATGTCACATGGGTACGTCGAGGTTAAAATGCCTTCCTTGTTATTGCTTGTCATTTCATTGTTGTCCCAAAATTGGTATCCACTTTGCCTGTTTCCTCATTTGTTAGTGGAAAACAGTGGGGTGAATGTTTCTGTGGACAGCTACGGTGCACATACATGCAACCAACCATCCTTTGGAAAGTTCTCTCATGCTCTAGTAAACTGCAGGAACACAATCTTCTGGCAGAGCTAAACAATTATCTTAAATACACACTAAAAATAGAAACAAAGGTTATCGACAGTATTTTGACCTTGAAGCACAGGGGAAAAAAATGCAAAAGGGAAGGTTGGGGAAGGAGCATGAGAGCAATCGTGAGCCATATACAAATAGTCATACACACAAGCCATATTTTATGCTTAGCCTTTGTGAAGACTCCCATTGCCATCAGTGGGCCTTTCTGTTAGCGACAGCGGGGAGTACATAGCACTAATTTTGCAGCCACTTCCCATGGGCCTTAATTAAAAATGTGATTTGGTCCGTTCCATAAGACCTGGCGGTGTATCAGATACATAATCATCTGGGGAAGTGTGTAACTCAGAAGAAGCAGGAGTAAGATGACTTGCACTGGGGGGTGTCACAGACTGGTGGGAAGAAGAGGAGGACTTGTGGCACCTTAGAGACTAACAGATTTATCTGAGCATAAGCTTTCGTGAGCTACAGCTCACTTCATCGGATGCATGCAGTGGAAAATACAGTGGGGAGATTTATATACGCAGAGAACACGAAACAATGGGTGTTACCATACACACTGTAAGGAGAGTGATCAGGTAAGGTGAGCTATTACCAGCAGGAGAGTGGGGTGTGGGGGGAACCTTTTGTAGTGATAATCAAGTTGTGTCATTACACAAAGTAAAATTATTTCCCCATGTTTATTCTCCCCCTGCCGCCCCCATTCCTCACACGTTCTTGTCAACTGCTGGAAATGGCCCACCTTGATTATCACTACAAAAGGTTCTCCCCTCCCCACCCCGCTTTCCTGCTGGTAATAGCTCACCTTACCTGATCACTCTCCTTACAGTGTGTATGGTAACACCCACTGTTTCATGTTCTCTGTGTATATAAATCTCCGCACTGTATTTTCTACTGCATGCATCCAGTGAAGTGAGCTGTAGCTCACGAAAGCTTATGCTCAAATAAATTGGTTAGTCTCTAAGATGCCACAAGGACTCCTTTTTTTTGTGGATGCACACTAACACGGCTGCTACTCTGAGACTGGTGGGAGACTCATTAGGAGGTGGCCTTAAAGACCTAGGTAGAGCGGACATGTGCCTGGTTAAGGTGAAGCTTGTATGAGAAGGCATTGTGAAGTGTGAGCATTGGGGTACCTAATCACAGCTACACAAATTCATTGTGAGGTCACAGACAGACAGGGGATAATGACTTCAAAGGAAGAACAAGCAGCAGGGAGCAGCTCCTTTCCCCTAAGTAACAAAGAGGAGTTTTCATGCAAGCTGTCCTAACAATAATTTCTTAAATTAAATTCTTAATAAATAAATATGCAGAAATGTCACTAAATTAGACCGGGTTTTTTTTGGAAGTTTCCCGAGACACAATGCAATTTTAAAATGGTGTCCTCTAGAGTAAAGCGCATTGTATTCATGCACTACAGGTCAAATTGCTACAGCTTGTGATGACACTGAGTTTCACAGTTGGCTAATATCTGTGCATGACTCCTGGATCCACTCAAAATATGACTGTAATATTGAGAGTACACCCCCAAGACTCCCACCAAACCAGAATAAGTACAATGTGCCCGCTAATCAATTGGAAATTGGATTTTTAAAAAAAATGATGGGGCGGTCCACTACAGGAAAAATGGCTACAAAATATTTTTGAAGGAAAGAGCTACATATCCATGACAACATTAAGACAGAGAAACCCCACATGATCAATATTGGTCATGTGCCTTAACTTAAATCAGCCCCTCTACCAGATGACTGGCAGATAGCTAATTTGATGCTGATATTTTAAAAAGGCTCCACAGGCGATCCTGGCAATTACAGGCCAGTAAGACTAACTTCAGCACCAGGCAAAGTGATTGAAACTATAGCAAAGAACTGAATTATAAAACACATAGGACTAACATAATATGTTGGCAAAGAGCTAACACAGCTTCTGGAAAGGAAATCATGCCTCACCAAACTATTAGAATTCTCTGAGGGTATCAACAAGCATGTGGACAGGGGTGATTCAGTTGATGTAGTGCACTTGGACTTTCAGAAAGCCTTTGACAAGGTCCCACACCAAAGGGGATAAGAGGGAAGGTCCTTTCATGGATCAGTAACTGGTTAAAAGCTAGGAAACCAAGAGTAAGAATAAATGGTCAGTTTTCACAGTGGAAAGAAGTAAATAGTGGGATCCCCCGAGGATCTGTGGTGGGACCTGTGCTGTTCGACATATTCTTAAATGATCTGGGAAAGGGGGTGAACAGTGAGGAGGCAAAGTTTGCATTCAATAAAATATTACTCAAGATAGTCCAGAGCTGGCTGCAAAGAGTTACAAAAGGATCTCACAAAATGGGGTGACTGGGCAAGAAAATAGATGAAATTCAATGTTGATAAATGCAAAATAGTGCACACTGGAAAACAATCTCAATTATACACACAAAAAGTTGGAGCCTAAATTAGCTGTTTCCACTCAGGAAAGAGATCTTGGAGTCATTGTGGATAGGTCTCTGAAAACATCCGCTCAAAGTGCAGCGGCAGTCAAAAAAGCAAACACAATATTATGGACCATTAGAAAAGGGATAGATAATAAGACAGAAAATATCAGAATGTCACTCTATAAATCCATGATACGCCCACACTTTGAATACTGTGTTCAGTTCTGGTTGCTGCATCTCAAGATAGATACATTAGAATTGGGAAAAGGTTCAGAAAAGGGCAACAAAAATGACTAGGGGTAAGGAACGGCTTCCATCTGAGGAGAGATTAAAAAGCCTGGGACTGTTCAGCCTAGAAAAGTGACAGCTCAGGGAGGAGATGACGGAGTTCTATAAAATCATGACTGGTGGGAAAAAAGTGACCAGGGAAGTCTTATTTACCCCTTCACATGACACACAAACCAGGGACCACCCAATGAAATTAATAGGCAGCAGGTTTAAAACTAAACAAGGAAGTACTATTTCACACAACACTCAGTCAACCTGTGGAACTCATTGCCAGGTGATGTTGTGAAGGCCAAATGTATAACTGTGTTAAAAAAAGAACTAGATAAATTCATGGAGGCTGGGCCCATCGATGGCTATTAGCCAAGATGGTCAGGAACACAACCCCACACTCTGGGTGTCCTGAAACATCTGAGTACTAGAAGCTGAGACTAAATGACAGGGGATGGATCACTTGATAATTCCCTTGTTCTGTCCATTCCCTCTGTAGCATCTGGCACTGGCCACTGTTCGAAGTCAAGATACTGGGCTACATGGACCATTGGTCTGACCTAGTATGGCCGTTCTTATGCCTTATCACGCTGCTGGAAAGGCTCAGATATCACAGTGATGGGTTGGTGGAAAAATAGAAGAGTGATAACAAAGTTTTAGGGAGTTTCGTTGAAAAGCTGGGATAGATGGAGTGAGGGGACCATTGCAACAGGAACTCAGGAGGATGTTAAACAGCAGCTTCTAAAGTTACACAGTGTTAAATCAGCAGGTCCAGATAACTTACAACCAAGAGCTCTTAAAGAGCTGGCCATGCTCTTTTTTTTCCTTTTTCTTTGTGAGCGGTGATTCTGAATCAAAATGCCAGATCTAAACACCCAGTGGATTTAGGATCCAGATTGAAATATCCTCTGAATTTTGGAGCCAATCTTGAACTTTGCAGTTGGCTATTATCTATATGATGGACCAAGCTAAAAATTGTGGATCTGGGCATGTCCAGACTTTTGGTAATGACAACAAGTTAAGACATTTGACTCGGATTTAGGAGATCTAGCTTAAATTCCCAGTTCTCCCGTGGACTTCGTGTATAACAGAGGCAAGTCACTTAATCTTTCTGACCCCAGTACCACATGATATTTGAGCATGTGCCTAACTAACTAAGTGTGGGAGCAGTCCTACTAGTCCCTGGTGAATTGGAACTTCAGTGTCTGACCTGTAAAATGGTGGTGGTAATATTTCCTCTCTCTGACACTTGGTGTGTCTTATCTATTGGAAACTCTTTGGGGCAGGGACTGTCCCTTACTATCTCCATCTACAGTGCCTAGCACAATGGGGTCCCAATCCCATATGTACTACTCTATCACTAAAATTAAGACTACTACTGGTTAGGGTAAATTCAGATCTGCATCCATATCTCGCTTTCCTGGCTTCTGCCTATTTGTAAATATTCTTGGTTACAAGCACCAAGAACAAACAAGAGTATTGAAGGAGACAAGAAATGGCTCTCAAAGCTAATGAAATGGGAAGGTTCACATTGCAATTAAGACATGGAAAATAAGGCTGCTTGGGTTCAGAACAAAACACTTCATCAAGAAAAGCAGCTGTTGGCCACTCCAGCAGCAACAGCACCAGGCATACACATGCGGCATTCAGAAGCAGAGCAAAGCAGAGAGGTGGCAGCAGCAAAGAAATTAAAAATATATATATTCACTACCAATGACAGCACTATCAAGATTGCAGAGGATAAAGAATCTGCAAAAGAGAAAGGCTTCAAGGACGTTAGAAAATATAGAGCAGGAGTGAGATAAAAATGCAGACAGCTGTTCCACATAATCATTTGTGCAACTGAAAAAAAAATCCTATCATCCAAAAATCTGAATTGCAGAGTAAATTCATACATAGGGCCTGAGCCAATGGTCACCGAGATTAGAGACTTTTCTTTGAGCATTGGATCAGGTCCATAGGGTGGCTGCTACTACCAAAGAGGGCAGAAGGGGAATCATGTTATTTATTGTAGTATTTCTTATTCCAAATATAGGAAATACAGCAGATCACTCAGTAACTAATGCCATGGCAAGAAAATTGTGGGTTTTTAAGTGGCCAGCAGCATTACACACACAACCAAGACAGGAATGGATTAGAGGATTTGCACAGGGCACTTTGCTTGGTCAGTGATATGACTGACCCACCCCCCACCCATCCCCAATCACACAAAAATCTGTCAATGCCCTTGGGAAATGGGGACGGGCTAAACGACTGGTTCAAATCAATCTATATTACATTATCTCAACAGAAAGACTTGAAGGAACTACAGAACATTTTCATTAATCTTGCGTGCTCCTGCTGCATGTCATTCTAAATTGCATCAACAGCAAGACAGAGAAAGTGGTTATCGTTGGCAGACAGGAGGGAGAACAGAATGGGGGGGAATCTGAGCTGGATTTCCATCTATGTTCATTTAAAGGGAAAGGCAGTGGAACTTATTCAGCCACTCAGCTCTTTCTTTCAGCATCCAAGTAGTGTGAAGGGTTGGAGTCATCTCAGCTAAAGCCAAAGATTATGCAGAAGGGAAGTGTGAAGCCTATGGGTGTGGAGGGAAATGTCTC
The DNA here is from genome assembly GCF_965140295.1 of Lepidochelys olivacea. Classification (NCBI taxonomy): domain Eukaryota; kingdom Metazoa; phylum Chordata; order Testudines; family Cheloniidae; genus Lepidochelys; species Lepidochelys olivacea. Next base: position 97,287,623 of record NC_140419.1, read on the forward strand.
ATGTAATTTCCCAGAAGCATCCTTTAGCCAGCCCAAGACCTGCATTAAAGCACTTTGCACTGCAGAGGTCTCTTTCCACCTGAAAGAGGCCTTTACAAGTATTGGACCTGATCCACTCACCTTACTTGAGGCCTGATCAAAAGACCATCTACGTCAAGGGAAAAACTCCCATGACTACAGTAGGCTTTGGGTCGGGCCCTAACAAAAGCCAATATCCCACCGAGTTATCAAAGTCAGTGAGGTTCTTCATGAGAGTAAGGTGGGCAGGATTGGCCCATTAACCCTCACAATACATTTGTGTCATGAACAGTGTCTTAGGTACATCTACACTGGAGCTGTGTAATGTGTAATTTCCAGCTCAAGTAGACGTATACTAGCTGCCCTTGTACTTGCCTAGCATCTCAGATGGGAATGTATCAGGGCAGCTAGTCCCTCCCACTGCTTATGTTGCCATACGCTCTTTTTAGCACGCTAGATCTATCAGAGCTGTCACAGGCATGTCTCCTTGAGCTGGAACTTACACCTTCCAACTCCAGTGTGGACATACCAATAATGTGGAGACACACTGAAGGTAGATGTGTTTGAACTTTTTCAGTCGGAAAGATTTCTGGTTGCCCCCACTTGGGGCTGGGGAGACCAGGAAGGAGAGGGTGACTATAAGAGGAAAAATTCCTGAAGGATTATCTCATAAAACATCAAAGTTATGTGTGATGCCATCAGCTCAAATCCAATGTCAATATCAGTATTTGCTTTAAATTTCTAGTAGGAATGACAGAGGTAGGGATTAGTACAGAATATAAATTGCTACATTGAATCATTTCTGATTTAGGAATGGACAAAAAAAGTTAGAAAAACATACCACGTTCAAAATCTTGAAACTCCAACATTAGCTGTCAGACTAACTTTACACTGACTGGGTAGGTACAGCAAAAAAAAAAAAAAAAAAAATCTAGCTAATGCAGAGTTCACATGAGAAATTTTCCATGGAAAGAGTTCTGTTGAGAAAAGTAGGGAATCAAGAACAAGCTTGTAAAGCAAAGTGTCTTACAATCATTGGCCTCAACCCTTCATCCCTTGTTCACGTGTAGTCTACTGAAGTCACATGAGGAAAGATCGCAGGACAGGACCTTTACATACCAAATCACTATTGGGACTTTGTATTATAAGAGCTGAGCAAATAAGTCACACCAAACTTATTCAGTGGCTGTTGCCTCTTTCTGCTTATGGAACAATTGCAAGCAGATCTCAACCTCCTCACATTTGTTTGTGATTTGAAATTATTTGACAGTTTCTGTGGTATTTTTCTCCCTTTTTAATCAGCATCTATTGTGGGCAGTTTTGTGAATATACAATATTTGTTATTGGCACTGTGTAAGTTAGTTATGCTTGGTCAGGTAAGTTTCATGCTATTGTTTACATTCCCTGGTTACCTGTGCAAACATTTTCTGTGTGAATACTTGCTTGTACAAATAATAAATTTGATGTAGGTGGGTATGTCCACCTACAACTTGATGTTAGCTTTCTGTAAACCTTTGTGGCAGTAAAACTCAATTGCAGAAATGTTCAGAAAGGTCCAGATTCTACTGAAGTCAATGGACATGAGTATAGCCCTAACTAATCTACTTGAAAATTCACGCAAATATTGACAGAAAGTGGTTTTTACATTATGCCTCCAGCTCTAATGGTTAGAATTTTAACATATTCTATTAATGAACTCTTGAAAGTAATAAATAACTAATAATTACAGTAGAGGGTACTCTTCAAAGCTAAAAATTAGATCTAATTTATAGGTAAAGAGCTAATGAATTTCCAAAAAATTGTTCATCCTTGTTGTTGAAATTATTACTATTGAATCAAGGTCTAGAAAATCATTTGCACTGAGGCACCATGAAAATGATTAAAGGCTGCTAAAGACAAAATACAGATTCCCCGATAGAGTCTCTAGGCCTGTTTGATGTGAAAGTTCAGTCATTTTAAACCAATTGAGTACTTATGCTGTAGAATATGAAACCATATTTTAATTAACACAACAGAAAGTGATAGTTTGACAAAAGACAGACCAAAATTTTTAAAATCAATAAGAGACTGCTATCAGCATGTAAGAAGTGCTTTATCAGTCTAATTAGAATGAAACAGACCCATATACTCTATCAAAGGTTATGGGGGCAGGGGGGAAAAGGCAATTCCATTTTTGCAAGTGCCAAGTTATAATGTTTATGAATATTGATGAGATTGCAGGCAGAGGGATTCTGAAAAACCTGTCAACTCTTGATTGGGTAAGTTGAATCGAAAGACTCAGCCAAAGCTGTTTTGTTCCCTGACGAGCAATCACAAATATCAATATGAATAAAGAACAATATTGCAAGAAGGGAACAATGCATAGATAATGATAATTCTTCAGGGAGAATGGCCCAGACTGAAGCTTGGTGAGAGCAAGTTCAATTCCCCTGGAAGTCATGGGGGTAAATTCAGCAGTGCCATAAATGATAAAGTAGTGTAACTTGCTGGGATGTGGAAAGTGAATGCAAGTTAATAGAAAGGAGAATAAGATCAGTAGCCTATGTGGGGGGAATAGAGTATGGATTATAAATATTAAACCCTATTCAAATAAAAGTAAGTAAAAGAAAAGCAGTGCTGCAAACCCCCAAGCATTCAAAAATCACAAGTGAGGCCTCCAAAAATTATGAGATTGGCCTAAAATCATGAAATTCTACAGAATAAAACATTTTGGGTTCTTTCTCTTTGCTTTCCAGTGTCTGAACCTGTAGCTTACACTTGGGTCACATTTTCCCGATTTTCTCCACAAGCACGAGGGCTAGAGTTGTGTGTGTGTGTGTGGGTGTGGGGGGAGGGTGTTTTAAATGAAAGCTGAACTTTACATAACTTCAGGAGCTGGGGGGTTTACAAAAAGACAAAATATTGTGAGACTCTTGATAAAATTGTAAGAGTAGACAACACTGGAACAGTAATATTACATCTGCATTTCCCAGTCCAGTTTGACCTGCCCTCACACCACCAGACACTAGCACTGAATGCTCTAGGCTGGATACTAATCACGCCCTCAAGAACCCTCCCAAAAACCTCTTCACTCTGTCCCCACCAGCTTCTCCTCTCTCAATATCCATTCTCTCCTCCCTCCTAGTCTATCCTTCCCAAAAACCACTCCAGACTCTTCTCCGTCCCAGTTTTTCCTCTCAGTCTTCACTCCCTCTTTCATCCATCATCCCTAAGGCTACAAATTTGGCGCGGAGGTCATGGTGTTCACAGTAATTGGGAATTTGAATAGCCTGTGACCCCCACACCACTGGCTCTTTTTCCCTCCAGGTGCTGTCATAGCCCAGGCTGTCATAGCGATGCTCAGGTTTGATGTGTATGTCCCTCCATAGATGGGAGACGGAGGGCCAGATTTGATTGTGACTACGTGGGGCAGCTTGCACCACCAGTCAAATTTGGTCCTCCACCACTCTGGTTCTCCACCTAGGGAGGGGTGGAAGTGCCAAACCTGAGTGACGCTGAGCTCACGTGGGACAGTTCGCAATACCTGGACTGTGCAATCAGGCCCAGCTCAACTCAGCCCACTGTGGGGCAAACTCACTGTCCAGCCCTGCTCCCTAAGGGACCTCAGCTCCTCTCTGCTTTCTCTGACATCCTTGTTTTCCCCCACCTCTGCTGTGACATTTATTAAAATTCACCATGAAAAGAATCATAGCCTCAACCATACCCCGTCCTCCCTACACTTTGTCCAGCCCTCACAGTCTGCCCTTGCCCTTACATCCCTTTTCATTGTTCCAGTTCCCTTGTTTCTAGCATCCTCCCTCTCCTATTCCACCTTGCAGCGCCTCTGCTTTTCGTCCCTCAGAAGCCCCGTCCCATTTTTCCTGTCACACCTCTCTTCCTTCGTGGTTCCCTCTTCTGCTGTCCTCCATTTCTGTTTGCCCCTATGCCACTTTCTCTGGCATGCTCTACAGGTACCATAACATCCATCTGAGAATAGCTCTGGTGTTTCCCCTAGTCTCCTTATCCACCCCAGAATCCATTTCTTCTTCCCACCAGGCAGAGCCAGGTCCAACAGAGCCCGTTGGCCTGTTTGACGGGGGGCTCCAGTTATTCAGAGTTGTGAGAGGGAGAAAGAGGATGGAGAGGAGGTTCTGGGGAAGGGACAAGCCTCTCCCTTGTGAGCTAAAGAGCAATTCCCTCCACTGTGGGAAAGTAGCAGGCTTAGCCTGTACGGGGAGACTTTGGCAAACCAGTAAAGTGCCTGAAACCACTATGGCTTGTTACTAAAAGCAGCCAAGTCAGCAGGCTTAGCTTAACCAAGGCAGGAGGGGAAGGAGGTTTTGGGTGACCCCGCGTCCTTCCTGATAAGAATTGTGTTGAAGTTGCTGATACATGCATCTTAGAAGAGCAGGATGTGCCCCAGGAATGTCTATTGGGGCCTCAAACCCACACCTGGTTAATCGATAATCAGAAGGAACCTCTTGCTTGACCATTGAAACCGCTTACTTAACAAGTTTTGCTTTAAAGGACATGTCATTCTATTACTAATGTATAAATAAGGGTGAAAAGTTTGAGGTAGGGGGACTCTTCAGGACTGGACTCTCTCTCTCCGGATGCATCTTGCGTTTCCCAGCAGCAGACAGGCTGCCGCTGTGCCACTCGAGAGCCACGCTCAGCTTTGGTAATTATCAAGGGTTGGGGGTGTTTTACTAACCTCTTGCGGACGTGTGTATAAGTGCTTGAGACTAAGTAAAGTTTAGCTTTAAGTGAAAGCACTCTTGTGTTGTCCTGTTTGTGCCAGCCATCTATCGGTCGGATGGCCATGTCTCCCCTGATTTATTTCCTGACACCACCTCACGCAGAGTAAAAGTTACCAAGAGCTTTGGGTTGAAAGAACCCTGGGTAACAAGCCCAGCCACTAGAGGGAGTTATGTGATCATGAAGCCACGTGGCATCCCATGGTGGCATTTCTAGAGAGCTCCTTTAGGGCAGAACAGCACTTAAATTCTCAGGATCACTTGCTTCCTCAGCACAAAGTTTGAGGATGATAAGAAATCCCTCTGACCACCTACTTTTCCTTGCGAACATCTCCACAGCAGGTGCCCGTTCAATTGATTTTTACAGGTGGGCTATTGGAGCTGGACTGTTCCAAAGAATTAAAAAACAGGTCACCTAGGTACCTGCTGTAATGTCACCTCCAATGTCATCAAATCACTAGCCTTGACTCCTCTGCTTCCTGCTCAGGTTTGGTACAGCATACATAATAGCACAGCTCTCTCTTTCTGCTGGACTCACCAGCACGCTTCACATTCAGTTTACAGCTTTTACACTAGCTCTTTCGGAAGGCACAAATGATTTCTCAGCAATAAAATCCCCAGTGGACACATCTGTTGGCTCGGGTAAGTAATGCAAATCTATATATTATTTATCATTTACACTTTAGAACCCTGCAGTTAAAAGCACTTCTCTCATTTTGCTTGTTTTCCTCCTGCTGGTATAGTCTCAGGATCACTTTGACTCTAATTGCGCCTGAATGAGCCAAGTGAAAATAAAACCTTTGACAAACAAGCTTTATTCAAAACTCGCCATGCCCTATGTTTGTACAAAACTATCATTATACAAATCTGTTTGCTTAGCTCCAGGCATATTGCTGGAGGGGAAACCTGCGCCTTTGTCCTTTTACATATAAGCTCACAGAGTGAAGAACATGAGAAAGTGGTCGCATTTTAGCCACAACCCTCTTTTTTCAAGGTCTTCCTTAAAACTAACAAGTCTTCCCCAAAAAAGTTCTCCTTGCACAGCAGTGTTGGCTAATTAGACCCAATAAAAACATGGTTTCCCAACGTTCCCTACTTAAGCACACAGCATTTCCTCACATCCCATTCCCAATGGTTTGTTTCCTTTTTTGACAATAAGCCCCTAAGTAAGTGCTCGGACCTTGTCTCCTGACCACTCTGTAAAGTAACTCACTATTGGTGCTATACAAGTAATAAAGAATATTTAAAACACACAGTGTTAAATATGAAAACGATATGGTTAAGTATTATTATTTTAACTGAAGCCAACACAGTATGCATCTTTGTCCACCTCTACCCATCACTTGTAACAATGCCCCTGCTTGGCTCATCTGTGGAGACTGACCCATATATTCTGGATCTCGAAGCATGAGTCTCTACTGTAGTAGGAAGAGAGTCTGAGACATAAGCCCTTCTATCAGAGGCCTGGTATGAGGCAGGACCTGCTTACGGAATTTGGCAAGAACAGGGCTGATAGTTCAGAAATACACATTCCTAAGACGTGCTAGTCACAGAATGCTCATGCAAACACATCCTGATATCAAGTGGTACCAGAACATGCCGATATTAAGCATGGTACAAAAACATTCCCCAATGATAACAGAAACACACTGACCCCTCCTAAAAGATAAGGTCAGGATGATAGTAAGTAAGAAAGATGTTTTGATTGAACCAACATGTAAAAAATGCAGGGTGATAACTACTGCTTGAGCTAAAGAACCAGAGTTCAAAGGCAATAGCAGACTCATATACCTCTATGTGGGGTCAAAAAGCCACGCTGTGTTAGCTTGACTTACACTGTTATTTACAATGTAGCAGAATTCCCAATCAAAGATAGAATCCCTTATGTGCTAGGTGCTGTACAAAATGACTACATCAAAGAATCCTTATACCAGCAAGTTCACCAGCCTGGGATGTTGAGATATAATAGGGGAATGAAACCCAGACTGAAGGGGTAGGTGCGTGTGCGAGTACGTAGGGGGAGCAGGAGCAGTCAGAGATGGGAGATAGGAGTTATAGTAAAATAGGCATGTACTGTATAAATCAGCAATCTTCAAAGCCCAACCTATGCCTACAAAACCATGGGCGTCCAGAGGTCAGACTTTGATGGGTGTTGGGTGCCTAAGTCACTTGGCCGCACTGGAACTCCCAGACTGACTCCCCAGGCGTGCCTTTGCAGAATTGTTCAATAGTCAAATTTAAAACTAGACATACATTTACGTTACAAAGAAATGAAGCAGCAAGGTGTTACAAAACTCACCGTCCCAGAGCACCCCCGGCATTGCAGCAGCTCTGCCTCCAGACAGCCAGCAACGCCTTCAGGCTGCTGTGGTAGCTCAATGCCATGACTATGACAGGACTTCCAGCCAAGCTTTATCCCAGTCTCCAGCTAGGCCCAGCCCTTCCTGCCTGAGAGGTTTCTCCCCTCTAATTTCAGACACTCTCTGCCTCTTCCCCCACACCGGGCTCTGCTTTCCCCATTCCCAGGCTCCTTTCCAGCTCTCTCTTCAGCCCCTCCTAGGCTCCATTAGGTGAGGCTCCCTGCACTTTCCTGAGCAGCCATTCCCAGGCCTTCCTGCCTGGGATCTGCCACAGGCCCCTCTGCCTCAGGCTCTCCTTTCCAGCCAGCACATGATTCTTTCCTCCTTTTAAGTCCCAGACCCGGCACAGGTGGAACAGCATGGAGTTAACGAATAGATCTGACTGGCCCCAGGCTTCCAGGCATTTAAAGGGGTAGGATACCATATTACAAGGGGGAGGGGGAGGAACCAGACAAGTATAATCTCTAGACCAGATCTGCAAAGGGACTTAGGCACTTCGCCAAAGCCCCACTCGGCTGCCACCTAAACCTGTAGGCATCCAAACTCCCTTGGTGTCTAAGCTTTTACTGTAAAGGTTCCCCTAGGCACTGCCTCTGGGCATGCACACTGCTGCCTCCCTCTAGACATCCAGACACCTATCTCCCGCCTGCGATCCACAACCCAGGGGAAGACAGTCACTCCTCTGCCTGACTTGCGTGCAGGGCCTAATCCAGTAGGTGTGCTCAGAGGCCGACTAACTCCACACAAAATGCCTGAGGGAAGAGGGGATGTTCGGGCAAACATGTGAGTGGGTGGATGGGGGGGGGCGAGGGGGGGGAAAGACTTCTGTTCAAATCCCTTCTGCTCATCAGGTAGGGGAGAATTGAATTGGGGTCTCCCAGATACCGGATAAGTACCCTAACCTCTGGGCTAAAGGTTATAAAGCCCCCCACCATCACTGGGAATCCCACCATTACCACCATGACCATTTCATTCTCGCAAGAAACCATGGAATAATTTGTGCATCTTGTGGCAAAGTGTACTGAATGTTGATGGGAGATACTGTACTAGGACCAGCGACGCAGTATCCTCTTTCTCATTTCCAGATAATCAGCACCGATGTTATTTTTTGAGTATGAGGCTTTGATGGATCCGGATGTGGAAAGGAGAGTCACTTGTAATCAACACATTAAATGAAAGACTTGACAAGCTTGCCACTGAAAAACAATCACGCCCAGTAAAAGCTTAATTCCATATCTATAAGTCCTTTAGTGTAATCAGTGTTCACCAGCAACTGAAACACTTTACTCAGAGATTTTTTAAAATTCCAGAAATACGGATGCATTGTATTGTGCGAAGAGTTACAGAAGGCACAAGCAAATTAACATTAAAGCCTTCAATCCTACAAATGCTTATGTAGGGACTAAACTTTAAGCTCATCTGTAGTTCTATTGACTTCAGTGACACTATTCAAATGCTTTAAGTTGATCACATTCATGAGTGTTTCCAGGGTCTTAGTCATTTTACTTCTGAGATACCTAGGAGCGGTTCATGAATTCAGTGATCCCTGGATTCTGATGCTGCTGTAGCTGTCACTGACGTTGCATGACACCTAGTAATTATAGACTGCTGTCAAACTAGTAACATCCTCAATAGCACAGAAGTGAATGCTTGAACTTCAATGTGTCAGGCAGACAAACATACAGCTCTAGAGCAAAGAAATTATCTTGAACGAAAGTAGGCCAAATCCTGCTCTCCTTTGCACACACTGGAGGGGCTGCATGGGTTGCCCTGCCAATGGAATTGGGTGAGTTTCATCAATATAGCAGCATAGAGCCTCTTGCAAAGCTCCTGTGGATGGAATCCTAATGCACAAATTTAAATTTTAAGGGGCCTATCCCCAGCTGGGGTGCATCAGTGTTCTTCCACTGAAGTCAAAGGAGCTATTTCAATATATACCAGCTGAGGATCTGGATCTAAATGATTCGGTTGTTTCAATTATTCCACCACATTCCCCTCTTAGTCCCCCAGACAGCACACATTAAAACTATTTTTTTAAATAAATGGGGAAATTGTATTCCTTCCCTCGCCCAGTCTTCTCATGGATCAAAAGAAAAGTGATGGAATTTTGCTCAAACCATATGGCAGAGATCAAACGGGAAATTTCAGCCCCAAAGGTGAATGATAAGTATTTGAAAACTGGGGCATTATGAAAAAAATTGTTCTGTGACCTTAACTTGTAGTGGTAAGGATAAAGTAACCTCTATAATGGGGCCAATCTGTCATCGTCATTGGGAGGAGGGTACAGAAAACTGAGCTATTGTATTTTATTCCAAGTCTTGACAATTGGCAGACAGGATTTGCCAGCCACTCTGCCAATAAATTCATGGATAGGGCACATTTGTTACTGACACTTCATTTTTCTCTGCTTCTTTTATTGACAACAGCTCCAGGGCTGAGTAGCAAATTACTCAGATGTTGAAAGATGGAATCAGAAGAGAACAGGCCTAACCTGGCTCACACAGCCAGTGCAGCCCCAGTGATTTCAGTGAAGGCAGGGCAGAATAGACTTCACAGGTTTATCACCGAAGGGATAGCTGTCGCTTTTGGCACATGCCTAAGCAATGGGCAGTGTGTAAGCTGTCCCAGCCTAGGAGTACGTCCAAGACACAATTCCTCCCCAGCTCCGCTCTGGCTCCAGGGGAATAGTAAATTACTTCCCACCTTGTGTAAGTGGCAAGAGATGGGGCCCCTCCCTGCCCACTTGTAAACTGTGGGGAGTATTCGGGAAACGGGTGCTATGCTCTGCACCAGGCTCAAGATTCAGGCGGAGGTGTTCCTGAATAAGACAAGGGCATGACATAGCCCTAAATAAACAGGGCCAGATTACATCACTCTTGCTCACACTCCGTAGCATCTTATTCCTCTTTCTAGCTCCCGGTGCTGCTCACTCAGCTAGAGCTCAGCCGTTGTATTTTCAGATTAAATTAGCCTTATCAGGATGCATGTGCAGGGATGGAGGCAGAGAAAAGGCTAGGAAGAGCATAGCCCATCATGCACATGGACCCTGATCCAGCAAAACACTCGGGGCCCGATCCAACTTCCATAAGAGTCTTTCCAATTACCTCCGTGGGGGCTGGATTGGGCCCTTAGGCATATGCTTTAGCAATGGGATGACTCAAGTGCTTTAAGTAAAGCTTGTATTTCAGTGCTTTGCTGGATCAGGCCACAGTTTTTGTCCGATTGTTTTGTTTTTCAGGAGCCATAGAAATCCGTGGCTGCAGATTTTGGGAGTTGAGATCCCCTCCGCTGACTCCACTTTGTTCTGACACCCTGCAGCCTTCCCTCCGTAAATCAATCAACTGGCGTCTCATCTGTTCCATAGCCAGTCAGACAATATCAACATAGTGGCAAGAGAGGTGTGATATCCCACATTTGTCTTGCAGTAATGGGAAAGACGCGCATGTGTTGACCTCTAACATCAAAGGCACCTGCCATATGCAGTGTAGTTGTAGCCGTGTTGGTCCCAGAATATGAGAGAAAGAAGGTGGGTGAGAGAATATCTTTTATTGGACCAATTCACCCACCAATAGAAGTCGGTCCAATAAAATATATTACCTCACCCAGCTTGGCTCATCAAAGGCATCTGACTGCTCTCACAGACAAGAAATACATGTAGATAGGAAGTTTGACATTTATTCCCATAGGGTAGACCACACTTTAATGGAGAGATTTGCTCATGGGTCACTTCACCCTCATTCAGGATTCCAATGACCCCTTCTGCTGCTACTTACAGTCACTCACATTCCCTCCCCTCCCACTTGCAGCCATAAAAGCTCCCTGTGACAACTGCTGCAGCTGGTGACATGCAATAAATAAAGACAATATTGTATGTATTTTAGTTGCTCTTATATGATGATAGAGGAGGTCAGACTAGATGATCCCAATAGTCCCGTCTGGCCAATGATCTACGAAAGCAGCTGGACACAAGGGGAGAATCAGCTCCCTGAAGATCACTAGCAAACCATTAGTGACACACTCTCCTGTTCTCAGCATAGAATCAGAGAAGCGTCGGGCTGGAAGGGACCTCAAGAGGTCACCTATCCATCACCCTGCGCTGAGGTGGAACCAAGGACATCTAGATCATCCCTGACAGATGTTTGTCTAAACTGTCCTTAAAACCTCCACCTCCCAAGATGGGGGTTCCAATACTTAACTATCCTTCTAGTCAGAATTTTTTCCCTAATATCTAACCTCAATCTCCCTTGTTGCAGATTAAGCCCATTACTTCTTGTCCCATACCTTCAATGGCTATGAAAAAACAATTTGATCACCGTCCTTTTTTTATAACAGCCCTTAATATATGTGAAGACTGTTATTGGGAGCCCCCTCAGTAGTCTTTTCTCAAGACTCAACATGCCCAGTTTTTTAAAACTTTCCTTATAAAAGTCAAGTTTCCAAAACCTTTTGTCATTTTTGTTGCTCTCCCCTAGACTCTTTCCAATGTGTCCTCATCTTTCCTCAAGTGCGGCCCCAGAACGGAACACAGTACTCCAGATGAGGCCTCCGCTGTGCCGAGCGGAGCAGAACAATGACTTCCTCTGTCTTACGTATGACACTGTTAATACACCCCAAAAGGATATTAACCTTTTTCGCAGCTCCATCACATTGACAACTCATATTCAGTTTGTGATCCACGATAACCCCCAGATCCTTTTCTGCAGTATTACCGCCTAACCCATTATTCCCCATAAAGAGATACTATGATGCAGATTTGAACCACAGTTGCTGTGGCCACAATGCAGAGTACTAACTGCTATAAAATCATAACAACCCAACTGGAAGGCACTCTGGAGTAGACCAAGGGAAGGAGGGGACAGTGGCAGGTGTACAGTTTGCTCCAAACACCTCTAGCTGGTGGAATGGCCCCTGTGGACTGTTCTAGCCAATGTAACTTAGAACAGCCCTCAGACTGCTCGATGTTATGACAAGGGCCATTTCAGTCCCCAGTCAACATCGAGATCAGTTTCTACAACCACCTTCCCATCCCGTGCCACATCCTGTGGTAAGCACAGCTCAGCTGGATTTGGAGATCCAGCCCTTTGGTCAAATACTGCTCTGATTTACACAAGTGTAAATCAGGATTAATTCCATTGAAGGGAGTGCATTTACTTTGGGTTTAGACCATCATAGTGGAGAGCAGCTTTTGCCCCATAGTTACACAGTAGGCTCTTAAATCAGGGAATGTTAATTTAATAAACCACAGACTCATATGTGCGGGAATGCCCTTCTTTTGCTGGAGTTCTCCATCTGTTGACTCTACTTGTGTATGAAATGCTGAAAAACTGAAGTATAAAAGAGGAAGTAGATGCCAACCTCTCCTAACATCAAAATTTGTTTTCTTTCCCAATCTGGGAATAGAAGAAACACCTCAGTCCTTCTCCCTCATACTTAATCCAGCTCCACCACTTTAGTTTGGCTGCCTCTGCCCCACTTCCAATTCTGACATTGAAATACAAAGTACATTGATTAGGCTGAGGCACCAGCTACCTGCTTCTCCTAGGTCCCCTGTGCGTGTGCTCAGATTGCTCAGCCAGCGTTGGTCCTCATGGAACAGTCTGGTACTGCCACCCTGTGGCCTATCACTTGCACTCCTGTTTCTGTGGGCTGCGGCATTGAAGTACGCAGGCTCTCAGTCCCTCCCAGCTGGCTGCAGTCCCTCCCCATCCTGACCCCTCAGTGTTTGAGCTCCTTACAGCTGATCTAAGAGTAGCCACCTTTCTGGAAGCCAGCCAACACTGCTGGAGTATAAAAGGGCACTGACATGTGTATTAGAGTATTGTTGAGCAGGTTATTGTTACATAGAAAATAGATTCTCCTCTAAACAACTGTAAGAAAAAATACTCACTCATATTATTTACTGTCAGGGTCAGGTGATTCAGAACATACTATTGCAGTAACCTCTGAATTTGGAGGGAATTTTCCATCCAGCACAAAAACATCTACTGCTCATGGCTTGCTGCTAGGTCCGGCGCTGATATCTCACTTAAAACTGTTCTTCCAGCTAATGTGCAAAAATTAAGCATGTTTGCAAGTCCTGGCCAGAATCAAACTCAAGTTCTTAAATTTTAATATTGGGAAACCTAAACTGGGTTGAAATACAACAGAATACAATCACTGTCTCATTCTTGTGACATTCTCAACTATGAAGTTGAGTCCACCGAGTTTCTTTTCTTTTGCACTAGAGAAAACACTATTTTAACCCCTAAGTTGGAAGGAATGGCAAATTATATTAAATGAAAACAACTTTTAAGAATTTTAGATAATAAGGAATTTTGAGCATTAGGAAAAACAGTGATTGTGCTGGGGATTTTTGTTGCTGTTTCTTTTGCAAGCTCTTCGTGTTCTCCTATCCCTCTATTGAGACACAATTTTTGGTAAAATTTTCTGAACTCTTGAAACTGTTGTCCATGATAATAGACTTTAATTTGGAGTCTTTAAATATATTGATAGGTGTATTAGAAGAGACCATGGTTTAATTACTGGAGTCTAGATATAGTTAGTAACATTTATACATTCAAAATGTTTACAAGAAAAAACAGGAAGTGATGGGTCCAGGTGCTGAGAGGAAGTAAACAGAGACAGTAGTAAATACAGTCAAATTTTCCTAGGCAATAAATTTGTGATGCACAAAAATGTCTAAAAGTTCTCAAAATTTCATTTTAAAAAAATCACAATTTTTTCTAGACCGAAAGTCCAAACATTTCATTGTTCACCAATTTCTGCTAAAGTTGCTCATGTGAGCCATCCTTACTGAGGCAGGGAGACCGATTGCTGCCTATAGGGCTATTTGCTTAATGAAGGATTTACAAGTATAGCCCTAGAAGTTCTGAAAAATGATTTCCCCGCTCCTCTAACATGGATCTCTCCACTGAGTTCTAGTTATCTTATTTTGTACCCTGACTCCACCCATGTCCGTTGCGTCTGGAGCATGTAAGAAAGTTACAGAGAAAAGCAAAGGCTTGTTTAATGTGTGAGCATATCTGGTGGTATGTATGGTAGTATGGGCTTGATCCAAAGACCATTGATGTCAGTGAAAAGATTCCCTCTGACTTTGATGGGCTTTGGGTCAGGCCCTAAAACCTGCAGTCTGTGGGTAGGTTAATTTGGTGAAATAGAAGGAAAAAAGAAGACTGAACAAGCAGGGAGGAAGATTTCAGAGCACAATAAAACCTAAGAGTAACCTTGGAAACCTGCTCAGAGTGCAGCAAATTCTCATTAATGGAGTGCAAGAAAGAAAACTGAAGGAAAAATGCCATACGGTACAGCTTTTTATATATATAAAATTTTTTATATATATAAAATTTTATATTGCAGAGGGCAATAATAAAAATTAAGCAATAAAACCTAAATAGGACTTATAAATCAAAACTTAGGAATTAAATAGGAGAGCAGGACTTATAAACAAGCAGAATAGCATAACTTCAAAGTCTTGGTTCATATAAATCAGTCAACATATCTCAAACTGCAACCTGAGGATTTATAAACTAAATCTTTACGAAGTACTTATTAGTCTGATTTATAAATCAACTGTGCTATTTATAAATCTGTTTTATGATGTGCAAATCCATTTCTTGACTTAAAATAGCAGTTGAATGTTGCAGCTAAACCTTTGCGTGCCATATAATGATCTCAAAAGCTTTGTGGTCAGGGTTTACTGGCCGTTTTATAAGTCAGTAGCAATATACAGGACTCAGCCCAAGATGTAAAGAAATGCAGATGTGAAAATCCAGCATGTACAGGAGTGCTGGAACAATTTGTGTAGCGACGGTGCTGAGAGTCATTGAACCAAACTGTAAACCCGTTAAAAAATGGAATCCACTTCAAGCCAGCACCCGCTGTATCCCTAGCTTCAGCCCCTATGAGCATGTAAGTCTACAGCAAAGCAATGGTTTTTCATCAAGCAATAAATTAACAGATGCAGCCCATATTTCTGTAAATAAAACTCTGACTTCTCATTCGCCGTACATGAACATAGACTAAAATGTACATCACAGGAGTCTATCAGAGCAGGCACAGAGGAAAACAAGAGCCTGATTTGAAAGCACAACCTTCAAATATTGTTCTGCTTTTCAACTCTTAACAGGAAACAGCACAGGAGACAGACAGAGGCGGTTGGCTTGAGATCCCATTGTTCACACAACTTTAAAAGAAGAAGAAGAAGAAGTTACGCTTGGGCAATGGTCCACAACTGGCTGGAGGGAAAAAATAGATTGACATAAGGCCTGGACATACTGTAAAAAAGAAACCACAATACGATAATCAAGACTCTCAGGACAAACTGCCAAAAAGGAACACAGCAGAGAGACAAGCACAACCGACAAGAGGGCTGGATTGAGGGGTACTAAATTCCCCAAATACTTTGACTTCTGTTTCATTAGAAATGAGGGCCGAGGGTGGGAGACCAGAAAGCGAGTGTGAAAAATCAGGACACTTTTTTTTCGGGGGTGGGTGGGGAGGGTATAGCTGGATCTCTCAGACAAAACACCAAATATCAGGACAGCCTCGCTAATATCAGGATGTCTGATCACCCTGGCTGAGGGGTGAATCTAACTCGCAACAGGAGAACATGGAGAAATGCCATGGAACCAAATTTTTAAGGAGAATTTTGAGATACTAATTTTAAAAACCGTATATATTTTTAAGTATATAACGAACCATTTTTATTGGGCTTCCATGCACCTCAGTTTCACCATCTGTAAACTGGGGATAATAATACTGACCTCCTTTGTAAAGTACGCTGAGATCTACTGAAGTAAAAGTGCTATATAAGAGCTAGGTGGTAGGATTTTAATGCAGAATGACAGTAAAGCTTTTCAGCTCCAAGTCCCACTGTGCAAAGAAATGAGCTGGTTGAAACTTTTCCATTAAAACTGGAGGGTTTTGTTTGTTTGGGGTTTTTTTTGTCAAAAACTGGGTTTTCAATCAAATGAAAAGGTTTCTGGAAAGTGTCTGATTTCCTCAAAAACTGATTATCAGAAAATTGAAAACCTCAGAAATGAAATCTTATGTCGGAAAACACTGAGGTTTTCATTTTTTGAGGAAAAGGAGAAATTTTTCACTGAAAATTTTGACAAAAACAATGTTTATTTGTTAGTTAATTATCAGCTACATTTTCCATAGGGGAAAAAAAGACATTTTCCAACCAGCTTTATTAAATAGGCCATCCTTCCCTCAGTAAATTTACAGTGTACAAAAAAACTGAGGCTGAAGATGGCAGGAGAGAGGTGGGAAAATGACATTTGATTAAACTGATTTTGTTAGTGAAATCGTATCAATTTTTACTAAACTTTGTTTTAAAAAAAATTGGAAAAAAGTTTTGAAAGCTTCAAAATGTCCCATTTTGACATTTTCAGAATGAAACATTTCAACTTTTTGTTTAACAATTTACTTTATTTTATATTGAAAAAATACTAAAATAAAAAAGGATCAAAATTATTTTTCAGATTTTCATTTCAAGAAAAATTTCAAAATTTTGGAGCTTCAGTCCAATTCAGGATTTCTTTTTTAAATCTTGAAATTTTTTGCAGGACACAAAATCTGTTTTCCAACCAGCTCTACTCAGCACCTAGCAGGATCAAGTTCCATATGTTTTAAGTAACAACAGATTCCCCAGACTTCTCTTTTAAGCCCTAGATTTTCAGGCACTGTGTTTTTTAAAAACTCATGCCAGATCCCCTATATCTACAATTACAATAAAATTATAAATTAGATAAGATTTTTGAAAAAAAAATTCTGCTCCACAGAGAGAATTGTTATATTCCATTCTGAAGTACTGACATTTTGCATAACCCTCTTTCCTCAGGTCTTCCATCTTAGCATGTTTCGCTAGCAAACAAAAGAACATTTTGAATAAGTCTGGAGTTTCTTAGGAAAAAAACATAGTCTCATACACAGAGCCTAAATAGACAGGGGACTCTGACTAACCCAGCAGCTGCACAGTCAGCACCACAGCCCATGGGCACTCCATAGGGCAGGTAGCAAGTACATGGTTTTTTGTTGTTTTTAAGGGTGGAAAACTCAGAGTAGAATTTTCAAAAGTACCCAGCAGTGGGCTAATTCTGTTCTCACTGATCTTACTGGAAGTTGGGCCAACGCTGAGCACTTTTGCAGATCCCTGCCTAAAATGTATGACAAACTAAGAGCCAGATCATTCCCTTCTTGTCTGCAGGGCTGGAGGAGAACTTTTCAATTAGTATGAAACTGATCATCTTTCTATGCAGTGATTCCCTGCCTTAGTAAATGTTGTGACTGTAGAAATACTTCAGAGGAGGCAAGAAACATGCCAGACGTTTTAGCTAATATGCCAGCTGGCTTCAAAACGCAAATAATAAAATCAAAGTCCCAAACTCACTGATCTGTTCAGATACAGTATCTCACTGTGCTCCTAACAAGTATTTTATGTTAGTTTGCTGGACTCCATTATTTTTTATTTATTGTTGATGTTTCTCTGTGGTGTTTTTCCTTCCCATTTCCCTGATATATGTTGCTGTTAATTATTTTTTGCTATATTTTAGATGTTAAGTTTTTCCAGTACGTCACTGTAAAAAGAAACCTTTCAAAAATGCAACAAGAACAAAGAAAGATCAAGGAACTTACTTATTTAAAAATCAATAGTCAAGTCAGCAAAGATTTGGGATGCTTCACCCCTGCTCCCCATTCCATGTTTTACAGGACATAAAAAGAACCAGGAATATATTGATTTGCTCATTCATTATGTATGACCAAAAGTAACTTATAAGCCGGTACAAATCTTCCCTGTTTTAAAAACCTCTATAATTCTTCAAGCACAAAACTGTGCACAAAGCGTGATGCAAAAAAAGAAGAAGATGCTGTTACCAGGTGGAGACAATGAAAAATGTTAAGCAGTGGCATTTTTCTATACACATTTCCCTATTCATAATCTTTAATGACAGTGCTGGAGATCAGTTGCAAAGTTCAGAAATAAATCCAAACTTCTCCAAAGTCCATGAGGATATGGATCAGCATCCTCAGTTTGGGTGTAACCTTGTGAATGAGATCCTACAGCTTGCTGTCAAGCAGCTGCAGGGGCTTGATGGCTAAGATCCATTTGCCTGAGGAGGGAATAAACTATTCTTGAGAGGACTCTCTGGTAAAACAGTCTAAATCTACAATCAACAGCTACCAAATCTGTCTGAGGACTTGCTCTTTTGTACATTGCAAGTAAGGTTATTGTCTAAAGGAAAACTACTGACATTGCCTCCCCAAATGGAAGCCTGTTGCCAAGTTTTTGGACACCATACCAAAAAAAGAAGTGTGCATTAGTGCACATGCACATATGCAGGAAAAAGTTACAGTCCATTTAACTGCCTGCACAGCTGTGTTAATTGCTAGTTTGTTCAGTTTTGCATGCCAGTCTCAGTCTCCACCTGAATTTCCAGGCTGCTTGTCTTTCCTAAAAGTCCTACTGAATCCACTCCCCAAATATTTGGGGGGCAGAATGTATGAAAGGAAGAGATGCTCTGTAACAATGAGAACCAGTGCCACTATTAGAAGGACTGCAGTCAAGAATTTCCCTTGATTTAGGGCTCGATCCTGAACACTCTGATCTGGCAAAGCCATTAAGCACACGCTTAACTTTAAGCAAGCGAGTAAATCCCATTGACTTCAATGAGACAATTCACATGCTTAAAGTCAACCAAGTGCTTAAGTGGTTTGCTGGATCAAGTCCAGAGTGCTCAGCTTGAAGGGCTGATTCCACATTTCCTGCCAAGACTGGAAATATTTGACTCTTCGGAAGTTGCGTTCCCAGCTTCCCAATGCTATACCACATCTGTTTCAGTAGATCATGAGATGTTAGCACTGAAAACAGCCCCCATTCCTGTGATCTGACAGTACATTTTGGCTCCAAGACTTAAAATAACAAATCACCTGATCTCATATCAGCATGATGTTTAATCCCTCCTCTAGGCCAGCCATACCACATGCAACTACAGTATCCCTCATACCTACTACAGTGGTCTCTGATGAGGCCGCTTCTTGATAGTCATGTTAAAATGCGAAAATAGAAATAGCCCTGTTGGATCAGACTGGTGGTGCACCTAGTCCAGTATCCGCTCTCTGACAGAAGCCAATCCCAGATGTTTCAGAGGCAGCTAGACCACCCCAAAAGCCAAGATTCTTTCTAACTTCCCCCTTAGGCATTTCTCTTACTCCAGTAAGTATGAGAGTTTACAAGGTTTTGTTGTTGTTGTTGTTTTCTCCCCAATTTCAACCCTTATTGTTATAACTCTATATATTTCTGATATCAGTATAAATATCATCTCCCTTCCTGAGCCCTGTCAAGTTCTTGGCCTCAGTGGTGTGTTGTGGCAATGAATTCCACAGGATACTTATGCACTGTGTGAAGCAGTATTTCACCTGATCAGTTTTAAGTATGTAGCATTTCCGTTTAATTGAAAATCTCATTGTTCTTACAAGAAAGATTGAAAAGAAGTGCCTGACCTACCTTTTCTATTCCATTAAGATAGCCTCTCTTATCCACATCTTTTCAAATTATTTTCTCATGAATGTTTTTCCATACCTAGTCTTCATTCTTGTGGCCTGTCTCCACATCCCTACTATTTCTTCTATTTCCTTTTTAGACAAGTGATCTGAAATGAACATAATATTCCCCTGCTATATATTGTATTTTCAGTATTATTTTCTATCTTATTCCTTATGCATCCTAACATAGTTTGGCTTTTTTGACTGCCATTGCACCTATTCCATAAATAATGGCATGATGCTTTTTGTACACACTAAAGCATCATAATTTAAAAAATAAACTCTACATCTTCTCATGTTTTAGAAGCATGCAGCCAACCGACTGTCAACTTTTGCTCATATAGCTTGAAACTCAGTTTAAGCATGCCCTGTTTGACAGGAAGAACGAACTTCAGTACCACAGATGGTTATCAAAGGATGATTCATTTGTGTGTACAAAAGCACAAACACAGCTCACAGAGAACTTACGAGTAATGTATAAAAGAGAGTGAACACAAAATAACTAATAATGTTGACGCAGATCAGTGGGACCACTACATTAAAGGATAAAAGAGAGGTACTTGAATAAAGCTTAGACAAAAAGAATAGCTAGAATAGACTAACCCAGCAGGGAAAGAGGGAACAATTGGCCACCCAGAACTATTATTAATGCCAAATTTTTCAGTCCAGTAACAAGAAGTAAATTTATTACCAATGGAGGAAGATACACAGGAAATAGCCAGCTGCTGGAAACCACTCATTGTGTCGCTCAGTCAGTTGTCATGGACATCAAGGAAGACACAGAGGCAGAGCCGGCTGTGCTACTTAATCTTCCTGGCGGAGTATTTTAAAACTTTAAGCCAACAGCTGGCACATGTGGTAAGAGCAAAAACTAGGACAGTATTGAACACCCACCTCCGTCCAATCAAGTGAAGAACTTCAATATTGCCTCATCCATGAGTTTGTTAAAATATTTGGAAACAGCAAGATGTGTGTACTTTACACAGCCATATTGACAACATCACTGACACCCATGCAATTGCATCGTGGATGAAAAATGGCCCATTATTCTGCTTCTGTCTGAATCCATCTGTTATGGGATTACATGGATCCAAAACTCTAGCCGGAATTGGACGCTCCATGTCAGACTGTTGTTAGAGCCAACACAGACTTTGACAGAGCTATACAGATTTACACCAGCTGAGGATCTGCCAATGTTTTACGAGGGATCTGTCATTAGTCTAGCATGCACCAAAAAGAGGGCCTGAAAATATTGCTATAGAAGTTCAGCATAAGAGTGCAGCATGTCGAGAGTCAGACATGGCTGGAGCCCAGATGCCAACAGGCAATTAAAGACAGCGGATAGGATAGGAATAAGAACACAGCAAAGACAGAATGAGACCTTTGTGGGACACACATTATCCCACTGCTGCCTCCTGCAGGGCTCTGACATCTTCCTCTGGACCACCCAGTACTGACCATGGGTCACAGACTAGATGGGCCTGGGGTTGGAGCCAGCCTGCAAATTCCTACGGCCTTAGAGTTTGCTAAATTGCATTTTAGTACTTCTTTATTAGTTGCAGTAGATTTGGGGCAGGGGCTTGTTTGTTTGTTTGAAGAGCCACTGATTCGACTTACATCCTGTTAATTGGTCTATCCATTTTCCTGGCTGTGCCGCTGAATTCATATTCTACTGCAGTGACCCCGATAAAAAAAGAATGGTGTTTTCATGTAAAAAGGTTCAAATTAGGAACTGGGGGGGGGGGAAGGGAGGCAATACAATGAGTCACCATGAGCATTCCCCTCCTGCCTCAAAACAAATCCAATCCAAACCTTTTCAGAGCTTCAGTAGAGTTGAATTAAGGACACGCCCTCACCTTTTCTAGAACATTTAAATAGCATGGTATAGCCTGGCGAGCTCCTGAAAGTTATTACAGCCCCAATCCTGAAATGAGCACTGTTGGGGCAGACACCAGCTGTCGCCTGGCGCTCGCTGCAGCAGATCAGCTAGACCCAGCAAAGAGGCTGCTGTATCAGAATGGAGAAACGGGGTGCCAAACTGAGGAAGCTGGGTTTTCTCCTTCGTATGCAGGTCTGAGGAGGTGCTAAGGCACCGTAGCTTCACCCTTCGTGTTCAGTAGGAGCTCTGTTGGGATCAGTCAGCGTGTACTAATACATTATACGCCTGCCCATGGCAGAACAGTAAGGGCCAGATGGCTAGTGGTTCTTATCTGGGGAATGTGTGAAAGGAGTTTCCCCCTCACACACTTGGCCAGTCACAGTTCCCAGGCTCAAGGGAGTTCAGGGATTGTTCTGTCTCTGTGGAGCACTATGGTATGTATCACTCTAAACAGGGGGCAGGAGTGGGTTGGAGACAGTGGTGGTTACAGGACTACCTCTGTCCCCTCTTTGGGTCTCTTAGTATGGCCCCCGAAGTGTCAGGCCTCGCGCCTTTACCTCACCTGGAGTGGAAACCTGCAGTTCTCCCACTCTTGGACAGGGTCTTGGGCCACAGACCCCAATGTACCAGCCATGCTTACCCAGCAGCTTCAGCTGGGATCGGCAGCTGTGATTGGTGGTTAGTACAGTGATCAGACAGCCTGTTCAAAACAAAGTATTGTCAAATCTTAACAATAGGAACCAGGCAAAGCATAAGAGAAGACCCTACGCAGATGTATCTTACTCCAAGGCTTAGGTAGGCCTACCTTATCCCAGACTCCTGACTTCCAGGAAGTCAGTTTGCCCCCCGCAGCAGTGTCTGCCTCCCTCTCCTCACTGTGTCCCTTCTTCAAACCAGCCAAAAGCCTTGGTTCTCTCCTGTGGCTCTTGAGCCTGGTTACATCAGTTTGTGCAGCTCACCAGGGTGTTTGGAGGAGAACTTCGAAGCAGTTGGTTCTGCATTGCCTCAGAGACTTGCGGAGCAGCTGTTGTCAGACTATTGTCCCCCTGGTCCTGTGCATGGGCAGCCAACCCCCTTCTTCATTTAAAGCCTTGTAGCCATACAGAATCCCTACCACAGTCAGACAAGCAGAGAGAACCTATTCTCTTTACGAATGACGACAGAGCAGCTCCAAATGCGCCACAGAAAATTGGCCCCATCACTCACCTCTGCACTAACCCACAGAGGAGACCTGGCACACTAGAAGGAGCAGGGTGGTGTGTAACTGCACAGCCCTTCCCTTCATACCAGGAAACTCAGGGAGAGTCTGTCTGCCGCACCTAGACACAGAATCCCTCCCTCAGCTTCCTCTGAGGGTGAGTGCAATCCTTCAAGGCATAATCTAACCCTGTCTTTTCCACTATGGCGAATTTGTTGAGCCATGGCGGGTTGGCTGAGGTCAGCAGTGTTGGGCCCGAGGCTGTTCTTTTCCTCCTGCTCAAGGGGGCCATAGGTTGCCAGGAGGGGAAGATTCTGCAGTAGAGGCTGAAGGGTGGGTCACAGAGGTAGAGTAGCTGGGGAGGCCTGGGCGGAGCGTGGCAAGTCCAGTACATACTGGAATCCATCAGGGCCCAGCAGCAGAATCATCTACGGTGCTAGCTCAAGCCAAAACTCGTTACCAATGGCAGTTCCATGAGAAAGCTGGTGGTGAGCATAGTATTTCAGAGATTTCATGGGACATTCTCTTTTGGAGGCCTTTAGGAATCTGGTACCTTTACAAAATAAAGATCTGAACTGTTTTCTAAAATAATCTAGCTTAGAGAAAAACTGGAAGGTATAATCATTTGAAGAGTAATATAATAAGAGTAACTAAAAAAAGGGGGGAATGTAAGCACTGGCTGAATGGTCATTGTAAGCGGCATCTGATGCCCCAAAGGGTGGAAAAGGAAGGATTTATTGCCCACTTTGTGGGGGCACCCTCTCTCTCTCTAGCCCAGAAAAAAGGCACTGGGAAGCCTACATTACCATGTACTCTGCACCTTTGTGAGTGTGTCTGTTGTTTAGTGAGGCCCTGTGTAAAGCACTGGCTGATCAGATGTGTGTGTGGAAAAGTTTGATTCATATTGAAAGGCATGGAAATATTTTGATATATGGACATTATAAAACATTTGTGTTAATAGAATGTGTTATTTGTTGTCAGTCTAAAGTATGTGGCTTCTTTTCATTACTTAACAAATTATTTAATCATGCATATTTTTACAACTAGATAAATATTTTAATCTCTGTTTTCTGCCAGTAGCATTAACTAACTGCTTTCTATAATCCCTTTATAAATCTCATTTGTAACACATTTAATCTTATATAAATTCTGTGTTCTCTTTTGCTTTCTTTAGTAGCTTAGATTCCAACTGCTTATTTTTTTTATGGTCTGGATTAAGATTTTTTTTTTTGTCTGATTGGTGGCTTTTGGAACAAATACATTTCAGTAGATAATTCTGTATACTGTATCTTGTAAATGGATTAAATCTTGGCAAAGTATAGGCAACATGCAAAGAGTTTGCATAGCTACAGCTGACAGTACATATATCACCTTAAAATATCTTTGGCAATTAAAAATGTCTGAGTGGGAGTCTAAGAATTATAACAAGTGCTACAAAATTTTGTACTGAAATTTTGAATTTAAACTTGAAAATTTTCTACACACATCCTTGTGAAACTGTGAGCCAGTGTCTTGGGGATAAGAAGGACAAACTAAAGTCTATTCAGAATTGTAACTGTTATCAAATTTTGACACTTTACTTACACTAGAGGCCTGGTGTCAGTGGGAGTCATTCTACACCTGGAATGCGAGGAGTGCCACGGTGAATTGCCCAACGCAAGATGCATAAAGAATGAAAAAATGAACAACACATAGAACAATCCATTGATAATACCTTCCTGAAACTACATATTACCTTTAAAACAGCTACTTCCTAATATAGAAATCCTCTACTCACACTAGAAACAAGGAAACAGACAATTCCATGTCACACTTGGATGCATCAGCTGCTGGCCACAGTGATGAATCAAAATAATTGCCTGGTCCAGTGTTTCATGTGATTCTAAATATAGGGCTGGATCTAGAAAATCTTTAAATGAATAAACCTCTGATTATAACAAACAATTCAGTGGCTTCCAGCCACCTCATTATTTCTTGAGCATTAAACCTAAAGGAGAAGGGCACATGTTTAGAAATTGTGTTCTAAATGGGACTGCTTCCCTGACTAATCTTTTCTTTGTCCAGTTTTTGGGTTCTGTTCTTATGTCTGCAGGTATAAAAGTGACCGAGGAGTTGCTGCTCCTAATGAAAACTGGATGTTTCAAATCCTTCCATGATGGATAAACTTCAGAACATTTGGATCCTCATGGAAAAGTCGTACTGACTTTAATAGAAAGATTAGCATTGTCTATAGGAAGAAAAGGAGTACTTATGGCACTTTAGAGACTAACAAATTTATCTGAGCATAAGCTTTCGTGAGCTACAGCTTACTTCATCAGATGCATGCAGTGGAAAATACAGTGGGGAGATTTATATACACAGAGAACATGAAGCAATGGGTGTTACCATACACACTGTAACAAGAGTGATCAGGAAAGGTGAGCTATAAAATCTCCCCACTGTAACTTCAGATGTTTGCATGAGAAAAGATTTGGTTTGGTTAGGCATCCCAAAGTATGACATCATTTGGGTACTCATCCAAAACTCCAGAAAGCCCCATCTCTCTGTACAGACTACATGGTCTTTGTGTGGTAGGAAAAGCAGAGGGCAGTGTCCCATTTCATTCCTCAAGGGCCCACATCGTCTCCTGCCATCTAGCATCGGGTCTCTCCCACACCACCTCAAATTTATGTCGGTGTGGGAGGTGCTATCTGGGGTTGCTACTAAATAGCTGAGGTAAAATCCACCGGGTAAGACCCCATGAAAATCAGACCCACACTTGAACTCACAGGCTAACTTTCTTTGCCTACCGCAGGAAATATATTTACTTCTCTAATTATCAACTGCAGCTAAGTGTCTTAAGATAGCAGCAGAAAGGTAATATACACTACAACACCATTCACCTCCAACAGGGAGGTGAGGTAATGGATACGCTTTTAGCTATGTAGCAGCTACTGCATGGTCACTGCCACTTAAGATAAAAGGGCAGCTGTTGCATTGATTTTATTTCACTTGTGACGGACCTCTGCTATCAGATGCTTCACAGCATGGTCTGATCTCGCTCCACCCGAAATAACCTCGCTCAGGGCCCGATCCCTGGAGGAGCTTCCTGACCTTGCAGAGGACTGGAGGGGAATATCGCCTCATGGGATCGCCCACTCAGTTTCTTTCATGTGCTCGGTTGTGCCTGGCTGCAGCACCTTCAATTCCAGAGGTGAGATTCAGACAGGCAAGAAAAGTGACTCTCCCACAAAAAACATTTTATCTTTTCAGCTAGAGCTTGTCAGCAAGGGAACTGTAGGCCATTTTACTGCCATTGCTTTCCTTTTATGAGTTTCCCTGTCTTGTCTGCTAAGTGGCAGCTAGAATGGGGTGAGCTGTAAGTGTCATCTTCGGAATTGAAAAGATGAAATTATGGACTTGGGGATCTGCCTTTCACTCTCCCCCCCCCCACCCCCGACCTCTGCTCAACCCTTGGTCCCAGGCTACTGTAAGTACAGTTATTTATTTGTTCCAGAGGGAGGATGGTCTTGCAGCTAAGGACCTGATCCAAAGCCCATTGAAGTCAATGGGGAAGGCCTTAGAGCAGAGGAGGGAGTCAGCTGGGTTGTAATTCTCACTCTGCCACAAAAACAACGAGGAGTCCTTGTGGCACCTTAGAGACTAACAAATGTATTTGGGCATAAGCTTTCATGGGCTAAAACTCACTTCATCAGGTGCATGGAGTGAAAAATACAGAGGCAGGTATAAATACATAGCACATGAAAAGATGGGAATTGTCTTAGGAAGGTGGGGGGTCAGTGCTAATAAGCCAATTCAATTAAGGTAGAAGTGGGCTATTCTCAACAGTTGACAGGGGGTGAATACCAAGGGAGGAAAAATCATTTTTGTAGCGCTAATAAGGCCAATGTAATCAAGGTGGCCCATTTCAAACACTTGACAAGAAGGGAATAAAGACTGGGAGTGGATGGGTCACTACAAAAACTAATTTTCCCCTGGTGATACTCAAACCTTCTTATCAACTGTGCAATTCCACAGGCTAGGGCTCAGCGTGATAAGCAGCGAGGGTGCAGCCCACAGCAAAGATAAATAGTCCAGCCCTGCACATCTCTACCCACCAGAACCTCATTGGCATATAGCAGTCTCTCACCAGCATATGCTAATTAGGTCTACATGCTCCTGGAAACCCCTGAAGTAAGTGGAACACCCATAGAAATAATCAGCACCCCCAAATCCATCCAGCATGGCCAATGCATCAGATCTGGGGTGCAAGGGATGACAAGTTGGCACATGGACGTGACAAGCAAACATCATGGTTGAGGTGAGTGCCTACTATGCAAAAATGCTCAATTTATTGCTGCCTTATTCCCTCCCTTGTATCTGTCTTATCCACCTGGTGTCTTTTGTCATAAACCTAGATTGTGAGCTCTCTGGATCAGCCTTTTTACTACTTGTTTGTTCCATGCCGAGTATAACGGGACCCTAATCTTTGGATATGCCTATATTGCAAGTGAAGGTGTGATTGTAGCACTCATAGGCCTACCTGCATGAGCTTTTATCTAACTAGCAGGTAACAATAGCAGTGTATACGTGGTGGTACAGGCTTCAGCATAGGCTAGCTGCCCCTGTACAAGCCTGCCAGGGAGCCTGGGGGAAAACGCTGGTTGCTATCCCATACTGCAACATCTGCACTGTTATTGTAACCTGTGCTGGCTAGATTCAGGCTAGTGTGGATAAGGCTACCTGTGCGACCACCACACTTTCACAGGCAGTGTCGATGGATTCTTTCGTTGAGGCCCACAGGTACCACTGCCAGATAAACAACCACCGCCCCTGAAGAAGGAGTAAGAAAAGAAGGGCACACACACTGAAGGACTGCCCAAACAGGCATGGTTTGGAAAGGACTATACAGCAGTGACAACAGGACTACCCATGGAAGTACAATGTGAAGGGCCCAGTCTCAAGAGCACTCCCAGTCTTCTGTAGGCCCAGTCTCAAGAGCACTCTTGCCTTCAAAACTGAGCAGAAAACTCTCAGTCCCCAGCACCTCTCAGAACTGGGTCTAAATTTATGGTGCTGCTAAAATGATCTTTAATCATAATAAGTAAAGATAAACAGAAAGACAGATGAGAAATACAAAACAGACTTCAGAGTAACAGCCGTGTTAGTCTGTATTCGCAAAAAGAAAAGGAGGACTTGTGGCACCTTAGAGACTAACCAATTTATTAGAGCATAAGCTTTCGTGAGCTACAGCTCACTTCCTCAGATGCATATCGTGGAAACTGCAGCAGAATTGGTTAGTCTCTAAGGTGCCACAAGTCCTCCTTTTCTTTTTACAAAACAGACTGCGGCTTGCCTAATTTCACTTTGTTAGTTACCTCCAGCCCTTTGCATTTTAAATATTTGGAGCAGATGAAAGAGTTGATTTTCAGAAGAGTCTAAGTAATTGACGTTCAATGGAAAGTGTGTTTCTAAATCTCTTAGGCACTTTTGAAAAAACTCCTAAATTCTGCTGCAATAATTCAATGCATTAACAACTTTGGGTTTTAATATTTGTATTCAGAAGTAAACAATGGGCATATAGTGAATTAGAAAGAACTTCCAGTAATTGTTTTTGTGAGAAGCTATATTCTGTGAAGAATACAGAGAGAATAATTGTTCCAGAGCTACTGACTTAAATCGTGTGAGTTTATATGTGAGAGTACTGTTTCCAGGCTAAGATTTGGAGAGAGTGTCGGATGACAGACTTCTGCTGCTCGCTAAAGTGTTCTCTTGGTTTTAATATTATGATGCTTTCGCTTGTTTTTGGGTGCTTGCATTTTCTGGGGGAAGCAGAGGGAAGAACAGGACTTCTTGTGGTTGACTTATTTCTGCACTGTACTCTTGTACTCTGTCTGTATCCTATACCATAAACTTATTCTGGAATTTTGACTGGATGAATGTTTCTGAGTATAGATTTTTGATGCATTAAGGCCTCATAAAATGGAAAATTATTAAAGTAAAGCGAACCCTGATGGATTTGTCCGGTGAAATTTCCATATTAGTGCCAGGGTGTTGGATCACATTAAAGAAGTTCTGTATTAAAATCACAATTGAGTTTGATTCCCCATAGTTTAAATTCCAGGGTATTACTAATTAAGAGGTCTCTTGGTTTTTAGTGCTGTTTCTCTCCCTCTCTGTGTGAAACTTGCAAGCTGCTCATTGTGTTAGTACATCCTAAGACAGAGTCTGTTCTCAAAGCAATACTTTATAACAACAGAAACAGCACACAGAGACTCCCCGCCCTTTTGTTGTATTTATCTCGCTTTGTTAACAATTGTGATTAAAATAGAGATAGAGGATATATGTGGATGGATGCTTGGTATGGATAATAACTGAATGATCAGGAAGGTGCCAGCCTAAGAATCCAGTGTCCATTCGGCGTCAAGTGGAAACAACCAGAGGACCCCCGGAGGGCAGACTAGAATCCACCCAACAGCCTCAAGAATGGGAGAACCGAAGAACAAGATAACATCTGGCAGTACGGAGCCATTAGGAATGTGCCATCTGCTGATTGATTCAGCAACAGCATGATGAAGAAATTCCCATAGACTGGCATAGGAATAAATTCCTATAAAAATGGACTCTAGAAACTGAGAACTTCGGGGAATGATTCTGCAAACCAACTTCCAGGAGCGTCAGATGTGCATCTGACAAGGCCCTGCTCCCTCCTTGTGTCCAGGACACCTGGCCAGTGGCTTGGCATGAGCAACTCTAAGGCTGGTAACTATGATAACAACTTTGCAGAACCTCTGTGTGTGTGTACGAATGAATGTGTGAATAAATATGAAATTGAATGGAATGTTATAGCTATAACTAACTGCTTACTATGATTCTTTCTGTATTCAGAATAAATGTGGCATTTTGCCTTTTCCCCTTTAATAAGATCCTGCTGGTTTTTATTTTATTGGTATAACAAGGGAGCAGGGGAAGAGAAATGATAGCATTTCTGACTTTCATCCCTAATGAGGAGTATTGCTTTAAAAATTGATTTAAGAAAAGCCACATGGAAAATGAAAGTATGGTAAGTTCCAACAAATGAAAAGTCGGGCCTTTTGATAAAAGTAAAACATTAGAAGATACTCCAACCCAGGAACTAGAAAAGTGTTATATAGTAGAACATGCCTTAATAATATACTGGTTTAAAAACAAGTGACAATATATTGCAGTAGTATGGAACTTTACTCTAAAGATCTCAAAGTGCTTCATGACAGCCCATTGTGCTAGGTAACACTCATTTGGTAGATGGGAAAATCATGTCAAAGAGTGATTTGCTTAAGAACACAGAATAAGGCCTGATCTACTCTGGGGGGCGGGCGTGAGTTAAGTGGGTCTAAGTTACACAACTTCAGCTACGAAAATAGCATAGCTGACGTCGACGTACTTAGAGCTACTTACCACGGTGCCTTCACTGCGGTAGGTCGACTGCTGATGCTCCCCATCGACTCCGCCTACGCTTCTCGCTCAGCAGTCGATTTATCGCGTCTTAAATAGACGCAATAAATCGACCCCCGCTGGATCTATCACCCCGGAGATAAGTGTAGACATGCCCTAAGACATTGTTACTGCTAGAATTAGAATTAAGGGATGAAATCCTGACCCCACTGAAGTCAATGGGAGTTTTGCCATTGACTGCAATGGGTCCAGGATTTCAACCCCCTAGTTCTGATTCCCACATCATGTTCTTGCCATTGAGTACATCATACTCCCTGCCGTACCGTGTCCTGGAGTATATCATCAGAAAAATAGGTTACAATTGTAATCCTTCTGCTAATCAGAGTCGGCAGCAACAAGGGCCGGGTTCTGTATCTAGGGGTTCCTTTTCAACAATACAACACAAAACCGGCTTGAGCCCCCGCCCAGTGACCTGGGACAATTACACACCCCAGGCACCTCTAAAAGGCAATACTTCCCCTCTTGCAAGCACAGAGTCTGAGTTAGCAAAAAACTTTTTATAAAAGGAGGGAAATAACTCGGCATTAATTTGAGGATACACCGCAAACAGGGCTCATAAACAAAAACTATGAGGGAAAGACCCACCCCCAAGTAAGTTGGGCAGTGTCCTTTTCCCCTCAGGTACTTAACTCCAGCAACCCAAAAGTCTCTTTAACATGCCCGTCCTTTCTCTGCACCCCACTCACAGTTGTCCTTGAACCAGAGTTCAGAGGTGCATCTGCAGCATTCACTTCCCATCCTGGGTGGAGGGGAGGTAAGGAGGCACCTTACTCACTCCGCTGCTTGGGCACTCACTCGCCATGCCTCTCTGCGGGGCTCTGGTCTGCCCTCTCTGCCAGCCACCCTGCTGGCCGCTCCTCTCCACCAGCCACCCTCTCTCAGTCAAGTCTAAATTAGCTGAGCCTAAATAATATATATAAAATAATTGAGTCTAAATTATAACACAGTGGAGAGAGGAAGGGTCAGATGGTGTCTGGGGCCCTTAGGCAGGGCCCACACCACCAGGTACAAGTACCTGTCCCCACCCTCTCTCGCCTCACTGGGCTTTGGGACCCACGTCCCCGGACCAGCAAGTGCCCTTTAGTTGAGGATGATTCCCTCAATTGGGAAATGCCAAGTACAGTTCTGCTGCCCTGGATTCACACAGCAACGATAACAACCCTTTATTACTCCTGCCCCAATAACAAGGAGACTGGGAATCCAACTGTGATGTTATCTGATTAAAATACAACCATATAGATCATTGTTGCAACTGCTTTTATATATTTGCAACAAATCTTGTACAAAATGTGGCATGTAAGACGTCTATGGAAAGGTTATGATTTGCTGAATACGATTATGCTATTTGTAGGCAAAAGTGACCTGTCCCAAAGTCAAAGAAACAGGTTCAATCCTTCTTAGGCTTGGCCGGTTATTACAGACGATTTGTACCGCAATACAGCCAAATCGCCGCGCCACTGACAGACCTAACCAAAAAGAAACAGCCAAATGCCATTCAGTGGACCGAAGAATGTCAGAAGGCCTTTAACCAGCTTAAAGTGACACTCATGTCTGACCCTGTACTAAGGGCCCCAGACTTTGACAAACCATTCCTAGTAACCACAGATGCATCCGAGCGTGGTGTGGGAGCAGTTTTAATGCAGGAAGGACCAGATCAAGAATTCCACCCTGTAGTGTTTCTCAGCAAGAAGCTGTCTGAGAGGGAAAGCAACTGGTCAGTCAGTGAAAAAGAATGTTACGCCATTGTCTACGCTCTGGAAAAGCTACGCCCATATGTTTGGGGACGGCGTTTCCACCTGCAAACCAACCATGCTGCACTACAGTGGCTTCATACCAGAAAATAACAGAAAACTTATTCGGTGGAGTTTAGCTCTCCAAGATTTTGATTTCGACATCCAACAAGAGCATCTAACAAAGTGGCTGATGCACTCTCCCATGAAAGTTTCCCAGAATCAACTGGTTAAAATCATCTTTGAGATGTGGAAAACATTGTAAGTCTTTATATACTTGGTAGTATATTTAGAGGTGCATGTGTCTTATTAATTCTGTTTTTTCCCTAGAGCTCCAGGAAGAAATCCCAGCCAGCGTTTCACCCTATTGTGATTTGGGGGGCGTGTCATAAATATAAAGGGGAGGTTAAACACCTTTAAAATCCCTCCTGGCCGAGGAAAAACCCTTTCACCTGTAAAGGGTTAAGAAGCTAGGATAACCTTGCTCGCACCTGACCAAAATGACCAATGAGGAGACAAGATTCTTTCAAAAGCTGGGGGGAGGGAGAAACAAAGCCTCTCTCTCTGTCTGTGTGATGCTTTTGCCGGGGACAGAACAGGAATGGATTCTTAGAACTTAGTAAGTAATCTAGCTAGATATGCGTTAGATTCTGATTTCTTTAAATGGCTGAGAAAATAAGCTGTGCTGAATGGAATGGATATTCCTGTTTTTGTGTCTTTTTGTAACTTAAGGTTTTGCCTAGAGGGATTCTCTATGTTTTGAATCTAATTACCCTGTAACGTATTTACCATCCTGATTTTACAGAGCTGATTCTTTTTACTTTTTCTTCTATTAAAATTCTTCTTTTAAGAAACTGAATGCTTTTTCATTGTTCTCAAGATCCAAGGGTTTGGGTCTGTGGTCACCTATGCAAATTGGTGAGGATTTTTATCAAACCTTCCCCAGGAAAGGGGATGTAACGTTTGGGAGGATTTTGGGGGGAAAGACGTTTCCAAACGGACTCTTTCCAAATTATATCCCTGTTAGACGTTTGGTGGTGGCAGCAATAAGTCCAAGGGCAAAAGGTAAAATAGTTTGTAGTTTGGGGAAGTTTTAACCTAAGCTGGTAAAAGTAAGCTTAGGAGGTTTTCATGCAGGTCCCCACATCTGTACCCTAGAGTTCAGAGTGAGGAAGGAATGCATCCGATGAAGTGAGCTGTAGCTCATGAAAGCATATGCTCAAATAAATTTGTTAGTCTCTAAGGTGCCACAAGTACTCCTTTTCTTTATTCAAATTAAGTGGCTCATCAAGAAACACTTGAAACTGACACTGGACCATGGGAGACACCCATCTACACTGAATGGACTGTCCTGCAAACGTGCTCTCTGGGGTATAGGTAATGATTTCCTGCTGTGACTAAGCAAAATTATGTATGGACATGTGACGTGTCCACATGATTCCAAACCCATCTTTTAACTGTAATTTTCCACGAGCTGTGCTGGGGGCTTTTGTTTTCTTCCACATGGCAGAAGCTATAAAAGGCCCTGGAAACACCTCAGTTTTGCCTCTTTCCTGCTCAAGCCTCCAGACTATGGACTTATACAAATGGGAGCATTCTAACCAAGGGACTGAGGTCCTTCCAATGACTTGGAAGCATCCAGAGACTTAACAAGCCAGCAGTTTATTCCATCCCTGCTACAAGCCTGAACCAAGAACTTTGCAATTTCTGTATGTATTTGATTCCTTTAACCAATTTTAAATCTCACCTTTCTTTATTTTTATGAATAAACCTTTAGATTTTAGATACTAAAGGATTGGCATCAGCGTGATTTTGGGGTAAGAACTAAGTTATATATTGATCTAGGTGTGTGGCTGGTCCTTTGGTATCAGAAGAACCTTTTATTTGAAGAGATTGGTTTTAAAGAACCACTCATCTCTAAGTCTAGTGTTTTTGGTGGTAATACAAGGACTCGAATGCCTTAAGGAAACTGCTTATATGACTTCTTGTTAGCCAGTGTGGTGAAACAGAAGTTCACTTTTGTTGCTGGTTTGGGTATATCCTATGGGGGATAGCCACCAGTCTTGGGGTGTATCTGACCTATTTCTCAGCAGTTTGTCCTGAATTTGGCATTCTCAGTTGTGGCCCAAGAAGGCACAGTTACACCAACACCAGACAAAAGTGACCATTTGGGCAAGCAGTCCCATTATGCTAGACAGGGAGGGTGTGTCCATGCAAACAAGATCAGCTCCTGAAGTCCTTTTCCACAGCTCATCACTAGATGTCAGGGGAGAGCTCATTCAGACTCTGCTTACACAGTCAAATAATCTAGACAGAAACTCAGTCTCAGCCATCTTAAATAATAGTTGTAAGGTCTTTGAGGCAAGGAGAGAAAGAGAGAGAGAAAGTGTGTACACACAATGGCACCCTCATTCCTGACTATGGCCTACTGCAAGTCAGATAATTTTTTGTTTTAATTTCAACCAGGTGGGTAAAAAATATAGAATATTCCATAAGACTTTACACTTGGTCCCAAAGGGAAAAAGTGAGAAACAATTTAATTGTATTAACAAAAGAATTTTTTAAATAGCAATCTTTATTTCGAAGTGAAATCAATCCCACAATTTTCTGGAATGAATGCAGGACAAGAGGGAATCTAATTCTTAATGACTACAGGCTTCAGAGCTGGCTCCTTTACAGTCATTAATATGGCTGATGCTGAAACTGACGGACAGGCAATACAACAGCCATTATGTACAATACACCCACATCACTGTTGCATGGAGAATAGTTAAAAGGCTCCAATCCCTACACTCATTTTGTCTTTGTATTGGTACTTTTAATTTGGAACAGTTTGTTATTATCCACTGCAGTGGCTGTAGAGAATTCCACTATTTTACAATATGACAACTTCTTAAGTATATGTCACATGCATGTTTTAATTTGTATACAGATCTGAAATTTGAAATACCCCTTCTTCTCAAAAAGAAAATTCAGGGATTTCAGATCCAGGCTTTGGTTCACAGCATTAATGAGATAGATGAAGCCAAGAGGAGCCTGATCCCAAAAAAACACATTTGAGTTAATGGAAAAATTCCCATTGATTTCAACAGGCTTTACATCAGGCCCCAAATTCAGATACAAGTTTGAATCCTTACAGCCCGGCCATCCCCAGTGTTCTTCAACCCCTCTCTAAGGAGAAGGGTCCGGTCTGTAATCTTCACTGGAAAACCCATCCCCAGTAATCAGCTGAGAACAAAAAAACATTTCCAAGAACTGTCATTAAAATCTTGTCTTTAGTATTCAAAGAGGGTTGCCACCATTAACAAAAAAAAAAGGCCTTTTATTTTAAAAAAAAATCTGAATGATTCAGTTTTAGCTACATTTTTTAAGGGGCCTAAGAAAAATAGTCCTGACGGAATTTGCAACAGCACAATTGTGCACACAAAATGTAAACCAGCCCTGGTTGAAACTCTTTCAATTTGGACTTGTCAAAATTTGGAGGAGGAAAAAATGTGAGGAAAATATTCACAATATATTTTAAAAACCCCCAACACCACCTCTGTTTTTCAGCCAGCTCTAGACCTGGTCTTGACATTTTAAAACATTTGATGAAAAATTTGAATTTCCCCCCCAAAACCTACCAACCCCTTTCTTTCAAACCAGCTCTAACCATGACCTTGTTGTGCAAGCAAGCCTAGGCATCTTTTGCTAGTAGTGCTTATGAGCATAGAAGGAGCATTTTGAAAGATCCTCTGAAAATCTGCCTCAACTTGGTGCCCTAGAAGGGCATCCTAAAATTGAAGCCATAGGCCCTAATCCTGCAAGGTGTTCTATGCGAGCATTCTCCTGCACCTATATAGCATATCCTGCAAGACTGGGGGTTTAGGACCTGATGCAGGAAAGATTTATGCCATCGCTTACCTTCACATACTGTGAGTAGTCCCACTGACATCAATGGATGCATAAAGTTAAGCGTGTGAATAAGTCTTTGTAGGACTGGGGCCTAAGAATCCAGTCTGCAGCATCTCCTCATCATTTGAACAATTATTTCCAATTGTTTTCAGTTGATCACCATTTGTTGTACTGAGCTTCCTTCGGATTACTGCTAAATATTCTGTATTGATTTTAAAATGTGAGGGTAGCATTACTCCATTTATCACCTCTGTCAGGTATGAAAATGCTTTTTCCTTGTCAGTGCAGATTAATAACTATCTTGGGCTTTCCACCAGCTGAAATAAAAACTGCTTTGTGCAGACATTCATTCGGCCTTTGTACTCTTTTATAATTGAGATTTCTTTTAAAAACTACTCATTTCTCATTTTATTGGGCATGTCCACGGTACTTAAGGTTGCAAAGCAGCTTCTGTTATGACCCTCTGAAACATTAAACCTCAAACCTCAAACTGAAGAGGTCTCAGCCAGAGCTCCCGATTTCTCCTCCTCCAGCTCTGGTCTGAGTGGCACTGCCAGAAGGGAACACAGGAGAACTCCCAGGCACAGACCTGAAGCAAGAGAGACGAGACCTTGGTCTAGACAAGGGATGGGCTGACTTTGCCCTCTAGGTTTCGCTGTGAATTCCCCGGAGCATCTAAGGGCTCATGATACAGCATGGCCAGAGGGCAGCAGCAGAGTGTTAGAAGGGAGCCTTAGAAAGTTTGCTAT
Organism: Lepidochelys olivacea; assembly: GCF_965140295.1. Classification (NCBI taxonomy): domain Eukaryota; kingdom Metazoa; phylum Chordata; order Testudines; family Cheloniidae; genus Lepidochelys; species Lepidochelys olivacea. The sequence goes on from NC_140419.1 coordinate 97,324,206, forward strand.
AGATTAATTAGAACACCTGAAGCCAATTAGAGCACCTGAAGCCAGTCACCTGATAAAACCCACCTGCTTCAATCAGACAAGGGAAGCAGAGTGGATTGGTGTTGGAGTAGAGAGCAGTTTAGAGGAGTTGAAGCAGAGTGGATTGATGCTGGAGCAGAGAGCACTTTGGAGGGAAGCAGAGGAGAGTTTGGAGAAGTGCTGCAGTGGGCTAAGAAGACCAAGACCCTAGGTAAAGGGACACCTGGTTTGTGCAGGGGGAGGGCAGGAAGCCCTACAAGCTGAAGGGCAGGAGAGTGAAGTAGCCCACGGGAAGGAACTGCTAGTTCAAGCGGTTTACTGCTATCTCTGGGCTGGGACCCAGAGTAGAGGGCAGGCCCGGGTCCCTCCCTCTCCACTCCCCTCCTCTAGGACACTAGTGGGGCAGTTAATACCCCAGTTCAGGGGTGAGAAACGGTGCCCTGAACCCTCCTCAAGAAGAGAAAGCGTGAGCCCCATCAAAGTAGTGCCGGCTATTTGCCACAGGCTGTATTCAGGCTATGCAGACTGCCTCCTGAAGTAAAAGTACCTGGATTCTAAATTTGGACACCAGACTGCTCCTCTTGGACAACCCTCCATGGAAAGTTCTAGTAAAGCCAGGTCTTCTGCTTACGGCCTGAGGGCTGCTAACCAGGGGACTATGGCCTTGCCTAGGTCAAGGTGGTGGGGTTCCCGTTAGGTGGACACTGCAAGAAGTATCTGTGCTAACTGCACTAGATATCGTATCTCTTGTTAGACCATTCCCAGCACCTTCTGCTCTTGCCTTCTCTGATTCGTCTTCTCTGGCACTGCTACTTCTGCTGTAATAGTACCATAAGCAGTAAAAGAAGAGCAGATGATCTAACATGGCAGGAACAGGTGCAGGGAGAACAGATGGAGAAGCAGCAGCTGTGGTAGGCATCCCACCTCCTCTTCTCGCTAACCGGAGGGCACAGCTTTAGAAGCTCACATTCCCCTTGCCAATAAATCAACGACCACCAGCAGTGAATATGCAGTCTCTCTCCTCTGCTAGTCAGCTGTGTAGGGCTGCAGCTACATTGCGAGCACACGGATCCTCCAGGGAACACAATAATATTGATAGCTTCTGCTTCCGCTAGTAAACAGAGTTAAACAGAGTACGAGTCACTCACACATCCACTGCCACTGCTGGATCATAATAATAGCGGAGGCATTTTACCTCAGACTCAAAACTTAACAAACCTGGGGCAAAACAAAAAGCAGGCAGTGGTGCAGGTGGAATGAAGACACCATTAAGTACCATGGAATTCAGGTGATGGAAAATACGAGGACTCTACCCTATCGGTGTCTTCTTTTTCTCTTCATAGGCAACAGCACAGAATAAATTCCTGGGCATTATTCCATACATGAGAAAGCTGTCATAAAACTGTGCAAAAAGAACAGGAGGACTTGTGGCACCTTAGAGACTAACAAATTTATTAGAGCATAAGCTTTCGTGAGCTACAGTGCATCCGATGAAGTGAGCTGTAACTCAGAAAAGCGTATGCTCTAATAAATTTGTTAGTCTCTAAGGTGCCACAAGTCCTCCGGTTCTTTTTGGGGATACAGACTAACACGGCTGCTACTCTGAAACCTGTCATAAAACTGTGTGTCACTCTTGGGAAAAACATGGTTTTTAATGATGTGTTCTAAACACTACTCTCCCTTTTAACAGGGGCCGACCCTCTCTGGTAGGAAGTTCCCCACTTCCACCTTTTGCCTTCGGATGGAGACCCCTCCTACAGCCTTTGGAGAGGCAGGAATTCCCCCAGAAGTCACTCCAACACTGTAGCAGTGAGGAGAAGAATCACCTTATCAGCAAACACACAGTCCAAGGGCCCCTCCAGCGTCAGTCACTGATCAGAGTGCCTTCTTTCCTTAGGCCTGGCTGTTTCTCATGGGCCACGTGCTCAGGCTGCTCCTTGGACCTGTCCCCCAGCCCGGAGCTCAGAGTCTCAGCTTGCTGTGTGTCCCTGCAGTAGCACATGCCACCTCCGGCAGCCTGTGCAGTCACTTCTCAAAAGGCATCCCCCTCCTCCCATCGGAATGAAGTCAGAATGAGACTTCCTGCCAGCTGCCTAGCCAATCAGGGCCCTGGGGCAGAGGGCTGGTCCATTCATGCTGTTGATATGTAGAGTGTGGGCTCCACAACGGGAACATACACCTGTGCTCCCCTTTGTCTTTAGGTGCATCAGCTCGCTGCTGTCAGTCCTTCTTTGGTGTACACAAGACAGACAGTGAAGGGCTGCACAGAGAAGAGAGCAATGACAAATACAGGCCAGTCCTTGCCTACAGACAGCCCCGCAACCTGAAGCAAATACTCACCAACAACCACATACCACACAACAGAACCACTAACCCAGGAACTTATCCTTGCAACAAAGCCCGTTGCCAACTGTGCCCACATATCTATTCAGGGGACACCATCACAGGGCCTAATAACATCAGCCACACTATCAGAGGCTCGTTCACCTGCACATCCACCAATGTGATATATGCCATCATGTGCCAGCAATGCCCCTCTGCCATGTACATTGGTCAAACTGGACAGTCTCTACGTAAAAGAATAAATGGACACAAATCAGATGTCAAGAATTGTAACATTCATAAACCAGTCGGAGAACACTTCAATCTCTCTGGTCACGCGATCACAGACATGAAGGTCGCTATCTTAAAACAAAAAAACTTCAAATCCAGACTCCAGCGAGAAACTGCTGAATTGGAATTCATTTGCAAATTGGATACTATTAATTTAGGCTTAAATAGAGACTTGGAGTGGCTAAGTCATTATGCAAGGTAGCCTGTTTCCTCTTGTTTTTTCCTACCCCCCCCCCCAGATGTTCTGGTTTAACTTGGATTTTAACTTGAAGAGTGGTCAGTTTGGATGAGCTATTACCAGCAGGAGAGTGAGTTTCTGTGTGTATGGGGGTGGGGGGATGTGAGAACCTGGATTTATGCAGGAAATAGCCCAGCTTGATTGTCATGCACATTGTGTAAAGAGTTGTCACTTTGGATGGGCTATCACCAGCAGGAGAGTGAATTTGTGTGGGGGGGTGGAGGGTGAGAAAACCTGGATTTGTGCTGGAAATCACTTTAGATAAGCTATTACCAGCAGGACAGTGGGGTGGGAATAGGTATTGTTTCATATTCTCTGTGTATATATAAAGCCTGCTGCAGTTTCCACGATATGCATCTGAGGAAGTGAGCTGTAGCTCACGAAAGCTTATGCTCTAATAAATTGGTTAGTCTCTAAGGTGCCACAAGTCCTCCTTTTCTTTTTGCGAATACAGACTAACACGGCTGATACTCTGAACTCTTATTTTAACAGACTGTCCAAAGACCTACTATTGCCTGAGCAAGGGGAAAAGGACACGATCCCTGCCGTGCCCAAATCACGTCGCTGACAGGGAACTCTGCATAGGGTTGCAATAGCCTCTGCAGGAAAACCATCATAAAGTGTAATAATGAACATTCATTCATTTCTAAAAAACAACAGAAGGTGAGAATGAGACATTTAGAAATAAATGATGCAGCCCTTAGGTTAACAGGGATTAACAGCAAAGAGGTTTATTAAGCTTGGATCCTTTCCAGATTGTCTACAGATGCATTAAAACTTGTTTTTCTCTTCCTTTTTGTTAGCCAGACATATCACCATTATTAGTAGCCGCCTCCTCCTCCTCTCCCCTGCCTTTAGTTTTAATTAGAGTATGGGGGGGAGGGAAGCATATTTGGTATTAAGATGAACTAGGGTGTTTTAAAAATTTGGCAATATTTGAGTATTTTCATTAGTCACATGCTGCCTGGGCCAGATTTTCCAAAGCATTCAGCACCCATAATTAGGGCCAGATTTTCCAAAGAGTCTAGCACATTTGGTGCACTCTGGACTGAAAAACTGCCCATAAGTGTCCCAGTGGGAGGTGTTGGGAGCAGAACACTGCTAAAAAGCGGGTTCTTATTTAACTGCTTAAATGGGTGCTGTTTCTCTTGAAAATCTGGTCCCATCTGTGCAGGCATACACTAAGGCTGACCATGGAAAATATGTTTTCTGCCTTCACTTTGCTTCCTGAAACCCATTACATTAGGTTCTGACTCCTAACCAACCTAGCTGCTTATTGGTGGGAATTATCAAGTTCTTGCTTTCCAGGGGAAGGTCCTGACCATCCTCATATACATGTCTGTCCTCCTAAGAGTCACCATTTGATGCTGAAGCACCTTCCCAGTTACTGCTCTATCCTGACTTATAACTTCCACATCTCAGAAGTTTATTTTCAAGAACATGCATCTCTTAGAAGGCATATTGCTTCTTTGCCAACTACGCTTACTAGTGCCTAGGAGTTAAAGGCCAGAGAGCGCACGCACTCAATACACCAGAGATGATGCAGCCAAAGCTTGTTAAGTTGCTTGTCCCCAAGTGAGCTGGGTTAACTTTGATATACCTGATAGCAGTGCCAACAGATTTGGACTAAGGAGTCTCTCTTTGCTTGTTCATTCTTGTATTTGTATTTTGAAAAAAAAAATCAGATTAGGGTTAAAAAAATTGGAAAAACATTTGAAAATCTGTTTAGTTTTTATTATTAAACAAACATTTAAGAAGTGCATTGTACAGAACATGCTCTGTGTAATTATTATGTTTGAAGTGGAGAAAATTTCTTTCAGCTAGCATATAGTGTTTATAAAATACTGTCAAATGTGCATCTATGGAAACCATAGGATTTAAATAAGATAACAGTTTAATCGCATTTTGTCAGCATATTTACTCCAAGAGCCCAATTTCCTAAAGTTTAGCATGGTTTCCCCTATGGCTCATAATTCTACATTTTTCCAAAGTAGCTTTAAACCGATCATCACATCTCCTCTTTAATGCAGGGATTAACAATGACTTCTGAAGGGTCCCTAGTTCCAGATTTGTGAAGGATAATTGAACTTTTACCACACAAGTGTGAACTGTACAATACCACAATTATCAAATGCAGTACATTATGACGTGAGTGAGATTTAGCCAGAGAAGCCTGTAGGAACCAGGACAGATGCAATCTCAACCCAGCACCCCAAAAACACTAAATTATATTATTTCCCTGTCCACCTTTGACCCCTAGCTTTCAAATGCAGCATCCATTTTGACCCCTCTAGAGAAGACAACTCTGCTGCTAGCTCCTGCTGGTTATTTCTCTACATCATGTCCAAAATCGATCCTCCTTCTCCATTCCCACAGCTAAAACCACTGACCACCTCATTTTCTGCCTGCTACTCATCTTTTCACTCAACTACTGCAGCCTCCTTCTCCCTGAATCCTTCAAGCCACCTGAAACGCTGCAGAAGTCTTGCACCTTTCCTGCTTTTCTGACTACCCAGCCACCTTTCACTTAACCTTCTGCATTAAACTCAAGATAATTCTCCTTGCCTGCAGAGCTCTGTGCAACTCAATCTCTCCTTACACCTTTGCCCTTATCGCTTATTACTCCCTGTCCCTTGCTCTTTTCACTCTGCCCAAGCGGCCACCTACCCATCATCCTTTTCGTAACTTGTCTCCTATTCTCGACTTTGTGCTGCCTTTCATATGCCCCCCCCCCCCATGCCTGGAACTCTCCTCCTGACCTGCTCCATCAGGCTCCCAATCTCTCCTTTGAATCTCCGAAGCCATTAAACTTTAGTGCACTCTAATGAAAGCTAATTTTATCCAATGCCACCCAGCCCTTCCCCTCATCCCCCCAACCCTGTGATACTTCTGCCAGCTGGTCACATCGGGGGGGGAGGGATAGCTCAGTGGTTTGAGCATTGGCCTGCTAAACCCAGGGTTGTGAGTTCAATCCTTGAGGGGGCCATTTAGGGATCTAGGGCAAAAATTGGGGATTGGTCCTGCTTTGAGCAGGGGGTTGGACTAGATGACCTCCTGAGGTCCCTTCCAACCCTGATAGTCTATGATTCTATGATCAGCCACTAGCTGCACACATGGTTTTCCTTAACAAGGCTATAACTCCAAGTGGGAATACCCATGTGTCTTTGGTCAGTCCAGTAATGAATGTAAAGGTTGTTGCTCAACTAGTAATAGCCCTATTTGGGGTTGTAGGCCTGGTTTCATTTTAGGGTATGATGGTGAGTTGTGTTCAGGGATCTGACAAATAATTAGTCTCAGCCCTGGACTCAGCCTTATGACTAGGCCAATTAAGCCACTTCAGGGCTTATTTCAAATTAAATGTAAAGGGATATAGACATGGATTAGAGAGATCCAGAGATTCAAGGAAGAGGAGAACTTGTAGTTACTTCACCACAAGTCTAAATCTTCTCCTGTTTCACAGAAGCCTGAACACCTTGTCAATCCTCTTAAATACAAGCTCTCGACTCTTCTCAGGTGACACACACAGAGTAGGTAGTTTATCTTGAGCACATAATTCCTTTTAAATGTTATTAATTCTCCACAGTGAAAGCTGCAGCTATTCCCACCTACCGGGATCTGTTTGCATGGTATCTCGATGGGTGGAAGTTATCCAGAGACATGTGCTGTAGGTCAGTAGTAATTCATACTCCCAAATGCTGCATTCTTTGCCTGCTATTAAAAGCTCCATTGGGATAGTAAACTTTGGTCGCAAGAATCAGACCATAGGCATGTTTCAGATTTACTATGGCTTGATTTTAAAACCAGAGAGCCCTGAAAATGTATCTCTACCCTTTGCGGGAGAGAGAACAGAGGAGTCAGGATTACAAAGAGTGACCTAAAACTAGAGAGCCTCTTTGCTAGTCACATCCTTTTGCAGCTTCAGTCACCCAACTTCTGGGATCTAAGATGGAAAGTAGTGGAGAGAGACAGCTTTAGCATTTACCTTTTCCCAGTGTGGAAAGAGCTATGGACACGCCATTTGAATGCCCAGATGCCACTAGACTGCTAGGTGGTAACCTATTTCCACAGCCATGGGCTGGCAAAATCTGGCCATCATGTAAGACAACGCAATGTCAGCACTTTTCCTGCACCCAGGACAATAACAGCAAGGGAGACATCCAATTTTTGTGCAGTCTATAGCACCTGCTGAAGACTGAGTCCTAATATAATCTATCTGCTTTGGATGAACCCCAATGGACAAACAACCTAATCATTAGAATTTTAGATTTTTATTCCTGATGAACTGGCCAGACACAGAAGAGCAACCAGAACAGCTCTGGCAAAGACTTGCTGACAAAGGGCCAACCTGAAATGAATTGCTGGCTGTTGAAAGTCCAGGCAATTACAAGGAAGGTTTCTCTTAAATAACAGCTAACCTCAGCATTTTGGAGCGGGCCTGGGAAACAATCTTTTGCTGCCCCACCCCAGCAAACATAACCAGCTCTTGTCTATCATGATCATCCCACCATGCACAGGGCTGCCCTGAGGATTCTGGGGCGGGGATACCAGTATAATTCTTTGGGAGATCCCCCAAATGTAACTGACTCATTCTATACACAGAACTTGTGGTTTTGGGGCAGGGACATGCAATATTAGGTTCCCCCCACCCAGCATCCTGCTGCAGCATATTGTGGCTTTCAGCCCTAGCAATCAGTTTATCTCAGCCTCGGCTTTCAAGGCTCTCTTGGAAAAGACACAGGTTGGAGATTTCCCTGGTTTTTTTTAAACAGCAGTAGGCTGATATTCTCAGTCACGTTTAAGGTTACCCGAATGAGAGATCCCTTCACCCCCACACCTAATGGCCGGCGCTGGTGAATGTATGCGGTGTTAGCCTGATGCAATGACAGTATTTCATAGATTCTTCGGCCAGAAGAGACCGACGTGATAGCGCGACCTCCTGGAGAGACCACTTTTTGCAGGGCAGGGCCAAGTCATTGTCTCCTTTTTGCAGGTGGGGAATCTGAGGCACAGAGAGTGGTGGGCTGGAAGGCCAGAGAGAGACCATATCGCCCAGGGCCCAGTCCAGTATAATAGCCTCTAGGCCATGCTCTCAGGTACTGTCTCTCTGGTCTGTGTTTAGAAAGAGAACCTAGCACAATGAGGCCTGGTCCATGGGGCTCATGGTACTACCACAATAAATAATAATAGCAGCGGAGGGGCAGACTGCCTAGTGGATGGGGCACTGGCCTGGGTCTCGGGAGACCTGGGTTCTACTCCATGCTCTGCCCTTGGCCGGCAGGGTGACCTTCCCCTCTATGCTTAACTTTCCCCATCTGTGGAGTGGGCACAATGGTGTGGACAGCTGTGAGATCTGCTGGCGAAGAGCAGTACCGAAGAGCTAGGTAGCTGTATAAGGGAGTTCCAGGATTGTCACGCTGTCTGGGTGTCACTATGAAGCCTAGAAATGCTGTTGGGTCAGTGGGAAGTGATGGAAACAGCTACAAGCCAGGGTAGCACCATGAGGCTGTCTTTGTTTCGAATATCACCAGGCTCCCTCATTACTGGGATTCACCGTCTGTTCCCACATGTACTGGCATATGGAGGCTGGTGACTTTACAAATTAAGCCCAGGTAACAGAACGGGCTTTCGGCTAGTTATTACTGTACTAATGGGTTGGCTCTCCCAAGCACGTGGGGCAGCCTGGGAGACTGCAGTGATGCTCTAGGGTAGGTTGTGCCCGGCGGGCTGCGAGTGGTGGGACAGTGTGTAAGGGCTGCGAGGAAGAGAGAGTCCCATTTTGTGAATAGAAAGAGGGGCCAAGAATAATCCCCCATGCTGACATGGCCTGCAGCCCAGTCACCGTCCTACTGCCATCGGGACTGGTGTTTGGTGTTGGGTTTAACCAACTACGCACAAAGGACCAGCTGGTATTGCAGGCACAAGCAAATCTGAAGAATGAAACTATGGGTCCTGCTGTTCATCCCCTTCCTCCATGGGGAGAAGGGGATTGTCTGCATCTCCTTTAGCATGCTCAGAGCACTTGCAGCTCTGCATTCAAACAATTATTCTAATCTAATCTCATGCTTCAGGGCTTCAGCCAGTCAGCTGCAGGGGTCAGGAAGGAATTTTTCCCCTCAATGCTCAATTGGTCAGATGTCTTCAGGAGTGGGGTGGATGCTTCTTCTGAAGCACCAGGGATTGACCAGAGCTGGGGCAAGGGTTGCCCAGTGCCCTGAGGTGGTCCAGAGAATCCTTTCCAGCTGCCTGGCTGGTGGGTCTTGCCTAGATGCTCATGGTCTGACTGATCACCATATATGGGGTTGAGAAGGGATTTCCCTGAGGTCAGTCTGGCAGTGACCTTGGTTTTGTTTTTTGCCTTTGTCTGCAGCATGGGTCACTTGCTGGAATCATCTGGGCACGTCTCACCTCATCAATTCCCTGCTATTGCTGGGGCCTCAGGCATTGGTGGCACCTCAGTCAACTTCCTGTTTCACATAAATCTAGTCTCCTGCGGACTACAGTGCTTTGGTTTAACTCAAGTTATTTGACTCAATACAGGGAGAACTGGTGGAAATGTAATGGCCTGTGATAAATGGGAGATTAGACCAGATGATCCAATGCTCCCTTCTGGACTTAAAAAGTCTATGGAACTGTAACACAGGCCTGAAATGCCCTGGAATAATTCCTAATTTCAAGATGCAGAATGACAAATTCTGGGCTGCTCTAGGAAAACTGAGATGGTTGATTACGCTAGAGGTATATAACTAGTTTAGACTAACAGATGTCCAATGCTAAAGCAGGCTGCCCTCCTCCCTCCCCCCCTAGTACAGCTCTCTGGCTAGTTATTGTCCAAACCCTTTTTTTCATTAAGATGGGCTGTAGCTATACACAAACCATAATGAGTAAATATAATGGAGTTTGAGTGCATTCTATTTTTGCTAACCACACCTTTATTTAGCAATATTGGCCCCGGCTCACAACTGCTCAAACAGAACATGTTGCAATAGAGATTACTTCCAAAGTGAGCTAAAATACCAGACACAAACACTATTGACATGCAAGATGCTTACCAAGTCAGAAAAGACCTTTGCAGCTTTTGGTAGAAGCAAAGTCATCAATCACATCATTAAAGTCTAATGACTTGGCGAAAGCCGTTTCAAAAATGCTAGAGCATGTATGTGGGCCTGATGCACTGTACTTTGAAAACCGCTTTTGATGCATTTCTAAACTGAATAATTTTTTTCCATATTAGTGTTTGATGTAGACGTGCAAAATACAGTCTCAATATTAAGAAGTGCCCTCTAGCCTCAATCTTCCAATATTTTGTGCATGATTTATCACTCTTCAAGAGCATTCGGAATTGGATAAACTTCTCTGGATATCCATCAGGTCGTCTGCAGCCCTTCCTTCTAAAAGCTTTAGCGAAGCCAATTCATACACTCATAAATGTAACCTCTAGTTCAGTTCTTTATATCAAAGTGGGGTATTGATCCTGAATCCTTGAACATTTTCATATCCTTTATTTTTCTTTCAGGATGGGCCAATGGTTAGAGCAGTAGCCAAGGACTTGGGACACCTGAGTTCAAATCGCTGCTCTGCCACAAGTCACTTAGCCTCTGTGTCTTAGTTCCATCTGTAAAATGGGGATAATAGCACTTTCCTACCTCACAGGGGTGTTGTGAGAATAAATACATAAAATAGTGGGAGGTGCTCAGTAATGGGGCCAGAGAAGTACCTAAGATAGATTGCCAACCGAATAGATTTAGGCAAAGACAAAGACTGAGTTTCTACTGTGAAATCATCATGACCTAAAACAATGGGGAAATGGGGCATCATGATGAAACTCATGGGTTTTGTGCACTGGCTGATCTTTCAAACATTAGTCACAGGGTAGAGATTTCCTTCTCACTCATGGAATGAAGGCAATGAGTTAGACCTAGAAGTGTTATTAGTATTTGTGATAAAGTCCCAGGGGACTGAGATCGGGAGCCCAATTTTACCAACACCGTGCATACAGCAAGCAAAGAGACAGTTCCTGCCCTAAAGAGCTGCTTATGCTCCAGATAGACAAGACAAAAGACAGAATTATTATCCCTGTGTTACAGGCTGGGAACGGAGGCTCTGGGTAGATTAAGTGATTTGCGACAGTCACATGGGGAGTCTGTAGCAGTCAGGAATCGTGCCCAGGCGTCTTCAGTCCCAATCTCGTGCCTTAACCACAAAGCCAGGCTTCCTCTCCGAGGCAGAACTAGCAGTAAGTTCGTGCCAATACTGCCACGTGACACGGGCAGTTGAACTCCTTGAAGCACGGAGACCTAGGTCACTGCCCTTGGAGCCTCCAAGCCATAGAATAAACATTTCTGGTGGTCCTGCCCTAGCCCCCTAGGCGTCAGAACCCGAGCTCCAGCCCCGGCTGCAATGCCTCCACGGCTATTTTAAAGCCAAGTCTGTCGACCTGGGCTTAGTTGGTTGCTGCTCTGGGCTCCAAAATGCTCCGAGGACATATCTTAGGGCGTGTTAAAATCCCCCCCCTTGCTCAAAATAAATTTAAAAAAATAAAAGATCCAGACTCAACATTTTCCAACCCAAGTATCTAACATTAGGAACCTAAATCCATACTAGTCTCCAGAATACTAAAACATAAGCATTCATAACTGGACACCACCTCCTGCTGCCCAGAAGTGATTCAGTTCAATAATGCATAGATCAGTTTCCAGAAGTAAGACCAGGGCTACATTTTCCCTGGCATCAGGCTGAGGATATTTTCCTTTCTTTATAAAAAGCTCTGAAAGATAGCTCTAGTCACTAAGCCAATTCACAGAAGGCTTGAGCATGATCTCATATTTATTTATTGCCTTATTTTATTGCGAAAACAGCTAACACAGCACCATGCGATCAACACAGTAGGCATAATATTTTAATCAAAGCTCACATAACCTGTGATAAAAGGAAAATAGCAATAGAGTTCTTGGGCAATCACAAAGGTATTGTGAAAAATAAATCCCACAGAAACAGATTGTAGAGTGGCTGATACATTAGAGGAACCTTTATGTCGGATGAAAGATTTTTTTTTTTTGCCTAAGAAAAACAGAGCTCTTGTGAGAGGACCTACCCCGCTGGAAAACAGCAAAGTTAATTGGTGGTATTTATGGTGACAATGTTGCATACCAAGCAATGGCAACAGAGTGCCTTATTTGGCTGGCTGGCCTAAACTAGAGCTAGGTTTTGTATTTAAATTCCCTTGTTAAAGAGAAAAATCAAAGGAGCAACGGCCTTGAAAGCACTGGGTAGGTTGGTGGGGAGACATATGCAAACGGGCCCATCTTTACAGTTAACTTTTCCCCACTCCTCACGCCCATTGGTCTATTGGCCTCTTCCAACTTGTCACAATCTAATGCAGGGATCATCTTTGTTTCACTCAATTGAACACTAGCTCGCACAGCAGGGGCCTGACAGGGTTCCTAAGAGCTACTATAATGCAAATAAAAATGGAAGAATAATCTGTACTCTGTCATTTGGGGCATGAGAAGAGAAAAATCTAAACAGACAAATGCACTAACTTCCCAAGTAACCCCATTACCATATTGTCCTCTCCCTCCCCCTTTCCCCTACATCTATTGGCATCTCTTCCTCTTTATTTTTGGCTAAATAAAAGCCTGATTCGGGAAACCCCAGAAGCACAGTTTTACTGTTACTGTTTTAAATGCTTATAGTGCTCCCCTGCCTAGAGATGCTCTCCTGAATTGGGGTCTCAGACTGTAAGCTCTTCAACACAGGGAACCCATCTTTACTTCTGCTGTGAAGCACTCTGCACATTTATGGCACTCTCCAAGAAAATTATAACAAGTAACAAAATCACGCTACTGTATTAAAAAAGAGAGACTCAAGGCATTTCATGAGCATCATTATTATGCAGTTGTACTGCAGTAGTGCCTAGAAGCCAGAGTCATGGACCAGAACATCATTGTGCAGTCCCCTGTACGAACACATCATTACAAAATTACTTTCTCTTTACCACTTGTGCAACATTAGGTGCTTTGGGATTTATAACATGTATACATGAACAGCAGAGAGGCAACAACTATCAGCAACGAGGTATAAATAGAAACAAAGGCAAGAAGATGGGAGTCCCAGTAATTCCTCTTAAACTCTGCCTGCTATGGATGGATTAGGCTCTTGGAGTGTCTGTTCTTTCTCAGAACATTGGAACGGGGCAGAGTTAAGGGTGTTTGGGTACCGTATTTATGCAGTTCTACTCTTTCCAATACATGGTTTTCTTTGACGTTTAACCTCAACCCTGAATTTCCTGGGGTTTTAATGGCTGTGAGCATCTGTAGACAACCTGATCTACCCTTGCATTCCCACCATAGCTCGCAGCAACAGAGTTACATGCATGCCACAACAACAGGGGGGCGAATCTGAGTAAATCCTGAATGTAGTTCCCTTCCCTTAGTTCTCTCTCTTTCTCTCTCATGTCTTCCTTCCTCAGGCTGCAATTTCAGCCTGGCTTAGAGCTCACTCTGCTGATAAGGTGCTGCAGTGATTCAGACCACCCTCAAAACAACATGACACATATATCTCAGCTATTCAAACTGAGGTGTAGTCATTCAGAAAAGCGGGTTAAAGAGTTTGAGTTAGCTTTAAGTTCATGGTTATCAACATGGTTAGCCCTCTCCCATCCTGTGCCTTTGTCTACCATGCACTCTCATCTCCACGTTCTCTCCCACCTTCACCCTGACAGGCCATTTCCGCTCCTCAAATTCAGCTCTGGCTTGCAAGTCCTGTTTTTGGTGAAAGTTTTTGAAATCCCTCCTTAGTTAGTTTTCTCTGAATTCTGCAGAACTGTGGGTTCAACTAAACTGTTCCACTCTGCAATCCCGTTTCCACAGGCTCACGCTCCATGGCAGGAAGCAGGCCACAGAATAAGACAGGGCCAGTGCCTAAAATGGTATAAATCAGGTTTGCTCCACTGACTCCAACTGGGTTAGATGGATTTACACCAGCTCAGGATCTGGCCCATATTTTTTCCTGTAGCTCACAATCAGACCATTCCTACAGAGGCAAAGATAGTAGATTATTCAAAGTTATATTTGAGGTGAACAAAGAATTTTAGTTGGAAAGTACTGCAGACTATGTCAGCCCAGAAAGATTGGTGGGTGCTTACATGAAGAATTAAGGTAGTCTCACTTGCTGGAGAGTTTAGAGCATACTGTAACGTGGTAGCAGAGGTCTCTCAGAAAAAAATAGCTAGAATGGTTTTCCTTTTGAGCTGCAATAACTTGCCAATGTCTGCCTGGGTCTGAATGCATGAGTGGACGATTAGCGGGCAGCTTTGATTGACAACTGAGACACTTGACTAAGTGACAGATTGACAGCCTTACTTCAAAGGACTTCATGGGGTTAAGCCATGAATTTAGCCCACAGTGTAATGGAACAGATACAGGCAGAATCAGTCTGGCTTAATGAAGATATACAACTGCTTTCTGGTGCTCTGGAAGGGGTAAGGTGTGTGGCGCTTCTGCTTTCTGTTATCTTCTTTATTCTCCCAGACTCTCAGGCACATGCACAGGGCACCCATCAGTTTCTGCCATTTATTCTGGGATTGTGCTGGTCTGTTCAAACTTCTGAGTGCCATATGAGTGCCATGTTGATGGTTTGACCTATGAGGGAAGACTGAAAAAATTGGGTTTGTTTAGTCTGGAGAAGAGAATACTGAGAGGGGACATAACAGTTTTCAAGTTCGTAAAAGGTTGTTACAAGGAGCAGGGAGAAAAAATGTTTTTCTTAATCTCTGAGGATGGAATAAGAAGCAATGGGCTTAAATTGCAGCAAGGGAGGCTTAGGTTGGACACTAGGAAAATTTCCTAACTGTCAGGGTGGTTAAGCATTGGAATAAATTGCCGAGGGAGGTTGTGGAATCTCCATCATTGGAGATTTTTAAGAGCAGGTTAGACAAACACCTGTCAGGAATGGTCTAGATAATACCTAGTCTTGCCATGAGTGCAGGGGACTGGACTAGATGACCTCTCAAGGTCCCTTCCAGTCCTATGATTTTCTTTTGCTATTGTTCTGTATAATATTTGAGATCACCCTCTTTTTCCTCTCTCCAGGTGGTGTCCATATTACCACTTGCTGGAGAAGTCGTGTTGGTGGCATCCTTAAAGCATATCCTGATACATCCATTGTCACCTTCTTACCACATTTAATGTTTTAGACTGGTTCGCTCCACTTAGCATTTCTGGTGTTGCAGGAAACTCTTTCCAATAGACTCTGAAGCTCTCCCACACAGACTTACTTTGAAATGAGTCGATCTTCTTCTCCATTTCTTGCGGAGATTTCCATGACTCTGCTCAGACAGGAGGACAGATGTGGTGCTGGTGTTAAAAATCTGTACTTTTGTACCAGTGCCAATCATGGTACTTTTCCAAACCTTTTCAAGTTTATGAAAATTGTTTGCTGCTTTTGATATTCATTGCTTGATATCTAACGTGGTGTCAGCATTGACGCACATCTCACACCCTAGATATGTAAAGTGACGGACTTCTGTGTTTCTTGGCCACTTTTGGGACACTGATAGCCATATATTTTGTCTTCCCCTTGAGATGAACATAAGAACGGCCAGACTGGGTCAGACCAAAGGTCCATCTAGCCCAGTGTCCTGTTTTCCGACAGTGGCCAATGCCAGGTATCCCAGAGGGAATGAACAGAACAGGTCATCACGAAGCGATCCATCCCCTGTCGCCCATTCCCAGCTTCTCACAATTAGAGGCTAGGGACACCAACTTGTGTTGCTGTGTCTTGTCTTTCATTAAGCAATATGCTGAACTAAGCAGGACAATATCATCAGCAAAAACAAAGTCACCCAATTGTGATTTATCATTTGTCCATAAGATTCCTCAGTCCCCTTCTGGGGTTTCTGAGGTCAATGACCAATGCAAACAATAGTGGGGACATGATGCACCCTAAGATTACTCCCATTGGTGGATATTGTCCCCATCTCTGCCTGCACATGTGGCATTGTCGTACATTTCTATGATCCTGTGTAAAACCGCTATTCTGTGCATCTCGTCAATGAGAGGAGACTAGGATAAAGCATCTGTTGGCTGTGTCCATTCATTTTCTCTCCCCCAACAAGGAAACCAGTAACCCAATCCTGGCATGAAATCTTGGCCCCGCTGAAGTCAATGGCAAAGTTCCCATTGACATCAATGGGGCCAGGATTCACCTCCTGGCATCCAATCTTTTCTGCTTGCTCAGCGTACAGAAAAACTGCCAATTTACACAGTGGGCTTTGTCTTGGTCCCACTGAAGCCTCTGACAAAGCTGTTGACTGAACTGATGCAGGATTATGCCCAATTCAGTACGAGATGGGGGGACAAGAAACATTCTGGTTACATTCTGATGATGCAATATGTATTGCTAGTCCTAATCAAAATCTATAGCTTTATATAAAGAATTGGACAAATAAGTATCCTAGTAAGAGGTACCAAAATCTGAGTCAGGTCTGAGTCCTACAGGGTACTTCCCTTAGTTTCCCTGTCTTTTTTAACCATTCTTTGAACCATCTTCCTGGAGTTTTGGTTGAGTTGCTTGGCAAATTGTTTTTCTATCCCATGGAAAATTGCAAAAACTGAAAATCCAAAACACTGAAAATTTTTAAACTATTTACAGGTTTTTAATTTGACAGAAAACAAAATATTTTCATCAAATATGATTTTTTTCATAAATGTTTTCATTTTTGACCAAAAATCTTTGCCAAAATGTTTTTCAACCGGTTGCAATTTTTGGATCTGCTACAGATTTCTCTGCTCTCCTTTGCAATCAGTGGAAAATGGATTCCTCTTGCTCACGGGGAGGCTCCTGTGTTGAGTGATATCAGTGGTAACCCTGTGCATCATCAGTCCTAACTGGTTCTTTTGACTGATGCACCAGACCTCTGTTTGGCATAGCCCAGCACAAGAATGCAAAGGATTTGTCATCTTTGCACTCCCCACAGTCACTGGGGCAGCTGGATCCACATGCAATTTGCCTCAATCTCAGGGCTTCTCTAATTTTCACTGTCTTCTATATTAGGGACCATTTCATCAACAGAGCAAACCACCCTCTGGCCATATCCTTTCCCAGCTTGATACTAGATGGGGTGGTGAAGAGATTCTCCATTTGCTCTCTTAACAGGGTTATTCCCACAGTGCGAAAGGGCCAGAGGATTTGGCTCTTTCTATTTTAGCTTTATTACATAGCATTCAGATGGTTTGTGGCAGGTGCCCTATACAAGTGAAAAATAAATAAGATCTTCTGATATTTGTACTGTGTACAATCAGTATCCAATTATACATAAACTATAACTTCCCTCACTGGTGAACAGCTGTACCCTGAATTTATGTTATTTGTTTTGCATCAAACAGTCTCCTAGCGATTTTCCCAGATCAAATCATTCTGGGTACAAACCCATACAAAAAAAGTATTAGCTACTGACATACAGGAATAAGAACACTGTTTCTAGATGATAAAACACCTGGTGAGCTAGCCTTGCTAACCTCGTGATGACAACATATTGCACCGAACTGCCAATTGCTCCTAGCAGGACTGTCTGGCAGCTAGGGAATGTTTGTGTGGATTTATTCTATGATAAACAGGAATGGGCTAAGTTGTTTTTTAGATACTGTACTTTCTATCATTTTATACATGGCTATGGCCAGATTAGCAGCCCTTTTCTCATTCTGATGAACAGCTGATTTCAGTGGCACTAGTCAAGTGAGCATCTGTTTTAAATACGGAACAGTCTAGAGAAGGGAGATGGGGACCCTCTGCTCTCCCTGTCTCGTGGCACAAGCACAAGGGACTATTCAATTAAATTAAAAAGGCAGAATCTTCAAAACTGAACAAAAAATACTTTTTCACATGATGTATAATTAGACTGTGGAACTCATTGCCACAGGAAGTCATAGAGGCCAACAATTTAGCAAAATTCAAGAAGTAATTGGACAATTATATGACTATCAAGAATATCCAGAGTTATCACAATTAACAAAAATAATATTGGAAGGGAGATTAGAAACCTCATGTTTCAAGATTTAGGCCAATCTCTAACCATTAGAGATCAGGATGAGACCTACATCAAGGGAAGATTATCCCACACCTACCTTTTCCAGGTAGGTGTGGGATAAAGTCTTATATCTTCCCCTCTGCAGCATCTGGTGGTGGCTTGTGTTGGACTAGGTGGACCACGAGTTTGATCCAGTCTGGCAATTCCCATGTTCAATTTACAGACAAGACAACGAGGTCCCTAGCCATGAATAGCATACACAATATCTCAAAATATTATATGGATAACAAAGAGATCTGAACAGCCAATCACACAGCATATGCAAATATCTGTTTACTGATTGGATTAAGCACACTGCTTTCATAGAATATCAGGGTTGGAAGGGACCCCAGAAGGTCATCTAGTCCAACCCCCTGCTCAAAGCAGGACCAATTCCCAGTTAAATCATCCCAGCCAGGGCTTTGTCAAGCCTGACCTTAAAAACCTCTAAGGAAGGAGATTCTACCACCTCCCTAGGTAACGCATTCCAGTGTTTCACCACCCTCTTAGTGAAAAAGTTTTTCCTAATATCCAATCTAAACCTCCCCCACTGCAACTTGAGACCATTACTCCTCGTTCTGTCATCTGCTACCATTGAGAACAGTCTAGAGCCATCCTCTTTGGAACCCCCTTTCAGGTAGTTGAAAGCAGCTATCAAATCCCCCCTCATTCTTCTCTTCTGCAGACTAAACAATCCCAGCTCCCTCAGCCTCTCCTCATAACTCATGTGTTCCAGTCCCCTAATCATTTTTGTTGCTGGACTCTCTCCAATTTATCCACATCCTTCTTGAAGTGTGGGGCCCAAAACTGGACACAGTACTCCAGATGAGGCCTCACCAATGTCGAATAGAGGGGAACGATCACGTCCCTCGATCTGCTCGCTATGCCCCTACTTATACACATAAGAGGCTTTTTCTGGGCCTCTAATCCAGCCTCTTTATCAGAATACTTGGGGCCATTTAGATATCAATGACCATACTGGAGATAATTTTGAAGAAGAATTTTAGAATGTGTGCTTCAGTGAACATATTTATTGTCCCAGAAGGAAACTATTGACATCGGTCTACACTGACCTTCCCATCCTCAGAATCCCTTATCTGCTTCTAGTGTTAAGGGCCAAATTGTGGCTTGAACGACAACTGTACAAAGGAGAGAGCATCACCCCTTTCACAGGCTATCTGGACCTTGGGTTCAGTCACACAAGGGACAGTCACCTGCTTACTCCCTCTCCAGAAGAGGTGGATGGAGGAGAAGGTGGAGAATGGGCGTGGCCTTGGTTATACATACACACACGCCACCTCACTGGATGGTATCGGAGCCAGGGTGTGTTAGTAAAGAAAGAGAAGGTTTTAATTTACAGCAGCAAATTACTACCCCCTTGCCCTTTTCCAGGAGCAAGGAGGAAAAAGGGGAGGAATTGAGACTCAGAGGTGTATCTGATGTAAAATACTTCCTGGAGTTACTTCTCAATTGGTGTAGTTCACAATTAAACTAACATCTAGTCTGTAGCCATTAGGAGTAGACTACACCCCAAGTACCCTGCCTTCAAAATATCAACAGGCTAACGTCATTGGTACGGTGACCACTGATAGTGCAGAAGCTGTAGCCTTAGCAAAGCAGCATCAAGCACTTTCACATTTTTAACACAGCCTTTTTTATTCTTATTGGTAGAGCTCCAACCATCAGCGTCTCCCACATGGATCGTCGTGGCTGTCTTCTCCTGCCCCCCTGACTGTGCCTTCATACAGTCTTCACAACAAAAAACAAACAAAGAAACAAATGTGCCTAAACACCCCTTTCCAATGAAAGTAGATTTTTCTTTGCCGGGTTTTCTTGTTCAGTGTTTATGGGGGAGAGATGTCATCTGTTGACTGAGATGCTGCAGTGCAGACAATTGTCATCTGAAGCCACAGAGTGGGTGATAGATTTCATTTTCAAATGCACCCACTTGTACGTTATAAGTGAGCCCAAATACCGTGCACTTAGGGACCCAAACCATTCCTTATTGGAAAATCAGTAGTGTTCAATGATTAAAGCACTAGACAATGCTATGTAACTGCTAATTAAGCATATTGCGCTAATTGCTGTGTTAAGTCATTCTGCACTGAAAACAGACAAATCTGTTGCATCAGGAGAAATTGATCACTATCAATCCAAGGGATTTTCTATGTATCAAAAAAATGGCAGTCTTTTCCTATGTCAGGCAAACCGTTGGTCTCACTTCAGTTCCCAGTAGAACAATCAGATCATTCAGTGACGAGAGGTTATAAATAAATTAAATTAATACATGCCCAGTGCACAGTTGGCAGCTGTGTTGAAACTCAGTAGAGATGCCCAGGGTTGAACAGACACAGTATGAATCAACTTGTCCTGCCCACAGAGGGCAGCTTTCAGTCAGGCACTCTACCACCAGAGTGGTATGGTAATACTGTTGAGGCTGCTGCCAGTCCCAAACCTGTTTGGGGAATTAATGGAAATAGAATGATATGTCTGTGCTTGTAACTTGCCAATAGAAGCAAACTGTCATCCACCACCATCCCCCCCAGTTAACATCCATCTCCAATAAAAGCAGCTCTCAGTTTGAAATTAAAGATTTTTCATTTTGAGAAACGTTTGGTTTTTTGGAACAGTCAAATTTGCCAATTCATCAAAACCAAAACTGTTCATGAGACAGTGTTGGGGTAGATGAAATACGCAACTTGAACAATATTTTTATAAAAGTTTCAAGACTGCAAAATTGGAAAGTTTCAATTTTTTGAGTCAAAATGACTTTTTGTTTCAAAATTTTAGTAAATGTACACTAAAAGGTAAAAAAAAAAATTAAAAAGTATCAAAATGTAACTTTTCAATTGACCCAAACAAATATTCAGGAGAATTTTTGGTTCATGAACATTTTCAGTATTTTGACTTTGTCCCAATTTGTGATGGGAAAATTTTGCAAAACCTCAAAAAATTTTTGGGGATGGAAAAAACCATTCCCTGCCCATCCATATTCTCCAATGTATCCTTATTGCCTGTGGTTATTTGTAGGGATACAGGGTGGGTAGAGGTATTTGCTATGAAAATTTGAGAACTCTTTTCCATGACAGAGGATCTTATCTCTATTTCCTATTGCCATGGCCCTCATTTACCCATCTCAAATGGTATCTCTGGCTACATATATATTTTTAAGAGGAGTCACTTTCTAGCTGTAAGAGTGTGACTCACCAGTGGAGCGCCCCTTCGTGGCCAGGTGGGGGCACTGCAGAGCCATCCCCTCAGTTGCTTCCACCAAAAGGCTGCTTAGGCCTTACGGTGGTCTAGTCTGCTGTCCTCACATTGTCTCTTCAGCCTGACTCCAGACTCATGAATTGTCACTCCTGATATCAGCGGGTTTCCACACTGCCTTCCTCACAGGGCCAGTAGGGGAATCCAGGCCCTCCCTCTCCACTGGGTTCTGGTCCAGGGACCCTTTAATGAGCAGCAACAGCCTGTCTGTGCAGACTTTTTGCTGCCTCCCTGGACCACTTTGTATGTTGCCTTGTCTTTCCCACAGCTTCTTCCGAGGCTTCCAGTATCAACATTTTATATTTTGTATGTGTACACACACAAAAACATATCATCTTCCTCTTTTCCAGACTCACTTGCAGAGCTTCTTTGAACTACCACCCAGCTGACTCTGCAGCAGGAGATTTTCTCCACCCCCCTCACAGGGCAGCAATCCCTAACCGTATGGGAGTCTTTCTGCCTCTCCAGCAGCACACGCAGAACCCTGGGCAAGTTCATTTCCCCCAGATTTCCTTCCCAAGTACCTTGGGCTACCTGTTGGAGGCTTACCTTCCTTAAGGGAAGCTATATCTGCCTGCTCCCCGACTCCAGCGAGGCCTCTCTCCCTGAGCAAGTCATCAACCTTCTGGCTTTCCCGGTCAGCCCCTAATTGAACCGAGTTCAGCCCTGTTAGCTCTTCCCTCCAAGCGTGGCACCTACTGCAGGTGTAGCGGGGTGGGGCTGACTGAGCCCAGAGGCTCACATTAACCCCTTCTTGCCTAGTGTGGGGTTTGTTCACCCCATCCTACCAGTCCATGAATATGTAAACAGAGAACGTTGTCACAAGGATTTTTCAGATGAAAAAAAACCCAACAGATTATTCCTCTTGTTCACCAGTTGTCTCTTGCCTTATACTTAGATTGTGAATGCTTCAGGAGGGCAGGGACTGTCTTTGTTGTGTGTTTGTACAGCACCATGCACAACAGGTCCCTCTCTCTAGATACTACCACAATATAAACAACAATTATCTTCCTCACCCAACCACTTCCCTTCCCTCAGCAGAATTCTTGTTCCCTCCTCCTCACCCCTAAAGCAATATTTCCTCTTTTGCCCCAGGCAGCTAGCCAATATTCAGGGCCTTGCAGAGTTATTTCAATTAGAATAAGGAACCTATGAAATGAGTCAGGTCTAGCCTTAATGTAATATTGTTTACTTATAAAAGAAAGGCAAGCTGAGTCTTGTTCACCTAAACACAGTAGAAACAAACAGAAGCAAGCAGTTTCCTTGCTTGGAAATCCCGAAGTCTGCCATTCAAGCAGGCTCTGTGCCCAAGAAGCTCTCTCTCCACTTCCTGTCAGGGTCACGCTCACAGCTCTTTCTTCTGGGTTTTCTGCTCCGACACACACAGCCTGCAACTGACATCCCAGCACTGTGTTTGCAGCCAGGGAAGTCCCTGCAGTCCACATGGGTTAGCTCTGACCTGCCATCCTGCCTAGTGCCTTGGGCAGTAGCATCATCACCCCCAGCTGTTTTACTAAATAAAGGGGCTTGATTGCTCCTTCTGTTGAGTCTGACAGAGTGCTTGGCCAAACGCATTGGGTTTACTGGGGAATGTGATGGTATTTGACTCCAAGACTCCCCTGATGTCAGCCATTAGTACCTTCCAGTATAACAACCACAACATATGGGGTGGGGGGGAGGGTTTTCAAAGGGGCTTATCCCATTGACTTTCATTGAGAGCTAGGAGCCAACTCCTTTAAGCTCCTTTGAAAGTGCCAGTCACAGTAAAAAGAAAAGGAGTACTTGTGGCACCTTAGAGACTAACCAATTTATTTGAGCATGAGCTTTCGTGAGCTACAGCTCACTTCATCGGATGCAGCTGTAGCTCACGAAAGCTCATGCTCAAATAAATTGGTTAGTCTCTAAGGTGCCACAAGTCCTCCTTTTCTTTTTGCGAATACAGACTAACACGGCTGTTACTCTGAAACCAGTCACAGTAAAGTATATTTACAACTTTAACTGTCTCACAGTTTTGGCTGGGGACTAATTAAGGACTTCATTCTCCAGCACAGGCAGTCCAGCACCTGTCACCGGCATTGACTTCACTGGTGACCATCCACTCTCTCTGTGTCTGTTCATTATCACCCTAACAAAGTCACTACAGACTCTGTAAACAACAGCAGTTAGTTAAAGCCACAAGCTTTATCTCTAACTGCCGCAAACCCTGAGCGTGAATCCAGGATGCCCTGGGCTACAAACATGGACTCTCAGTCAATTGGTAACTGCACTCAGATCGGTGTGGAGCCCAAGAGTCAAACCCATCCTATCAAACCCAGAAAGTCGTACCACTCACTGAGCCAAACATGCCAAGGCAACAGGAACGGAGACAAATGGAACCTATTTCCCTGAATCTGAGAGAGCGTATCTGCCTACCTACTATTTCGCTTCAAGAGAAACAGTTGAATTTCTTATCTGTGAGGGCTCCAATACCGAGCAATTTCCTATGCCATGTGGTTCACAAAGCTGGGGCACTGTTCCTCCATCCACAGCCTGATTGACGGGAAACAGCTGCACATCGTACAGGGGATTTCACAGAGTAGTGTTTAATACACAAGGCATGTTAAAAAAAGAGAGAGTATCGCCTTACTGCTTACTGTGAACAAAACAGCTAAGGGAACAGGACTGACTGAAGCCAGACACACTCAAGGTGCTAATATTTTTACGTTCACTGCTCAACATCAGTGCTGTATAACACCGTATGGCACTTTCTATCAGTAGATCTCAGATCACTTCACATAGGAGGTCAGTATCAATACCCCAATTTTACATCTGGGGAAACTGAGGCACACAGATGGGTGAAGCAAGGTCACCCAGTAAGCCAGTGAGCCAGGAATAGAACCCCAGATTCGAGTCCCAGTGCAGTGCTCTAGCCACTAGGCCATATTGATTAGTGCCTCTTTCCAGTCATAATCCTACATATAATAAATATTTCCCTCACCGAAAGGTATTTAATAATTTTAAGTCTCATTTTGCAGTGATAACAGGCACTTCCATAGTTAAAGTTGCAACCGAGTTTTCATTTCAAACCTCATTTTGATCCCACCTCTAAAATCCACCAAGATGTTACATCAGCTACAACATTGGTAGGTCAGACCTGAGTCAAGATCAAATTTATTTTACATGATTTGAAGTGAATAGTGTAAGAGCTTCCCAGCTTATGACACTCTAAAAATAGAGCTGTATCTCCAGGATATTCTTCCACAGACTTCATAATATATATATTACATATACTCTGTGTCCTCACACAGACAGGGGCAGATCCTCAGTTGGTGCTTGAAGTCCATGGAGCTAGGAGAATTTATATCAGCTGAGGATCTCTCCCCCTGAGTGTGTGTGCACACACGCATGCCTGCGGCCTAGCTTAAGCTTTTGCGTATATATAGTTAAAGAGGGAAAAACCCCATACAACCAAAATAACTATATTAAATTAAATGTTGTAAACACACTAAGCTGCAAAATGTCTGTAAAATATTTATGCCTATAGCTATATTTATTTTCTTGTATATGTTTACTCCAATAAGATTCTGGTTTGAGCCTTTGTATAAAATACAGTTTAGCCTGTGAGATGCAGCCAGTGGAGAATGGCAAATATAATTTCTCTCAGCTGAGAGGACGACAACAATGCCCAATACATCAACAAGATTTCAGTCTGTGTCAGCATCACTGATAGAACAGGAAATTGGATTCCACTGTCTAATCCATTGTTAATGACTCCACTTCATAAAAATACTTAGTCTTCATTATAACTTCGTGCTGTTGGTAATAGTTTAAACCTTGGGGAAAGTCTTCCTGGAAGAATCAATTATCCAGCATGTCACCTTTTAATTCTACGATTTATTGATCTTTTCATGGGTATGGGCTTTGAACCCAAGCTTGGTAGCAAGAGGTCAAATTGATGTTATTTGCCTTGACTTCACAGTAACAAACAAACGTGAAGTATTACCATCTTTAAGTAACATATGGAGACGGACTAGTGCATTTGCACTTTTGAGAAATGGGTGCTGTGATTATTTTTAGAACTGAACAGCTTAAGCTCCCGTCTTGCAATCAGCCTTGCGTGGGCGGATCCCTCTGCCTGACAGGAGCCCTATCATGCTCAGTGGGAGGCCACTTGAGGGTAAGGCTACACCTGCATAGATGAAATTGCAGCACCTGGCCCTTAAAATGTACTAGAAAGACAGTATCAGTTAAGGCCTGCACTTTGTAACCATTACAGTCATCGTTCTCAGCATGAGTTGCGTAAAACGCTTGCAGTTGGGATTATTTTAGCAGTTGGCTAAGTACCTTGCCCAAAGTCACGAAGGGAGACATTAAAAGAATTGCAAATAGAACCAAGAGCCCTGTTTCTCCTGTCTCCTGTTCTAATCACTGCATACAGGAATCTTGGGGATTCCAAAACACCATGTGCCAGTCCGAGAGGCATCTCAACTCCAGAGTCACCAACAATGGGAATAGCTGTGTTTACACCTGTTGGGCTCCCTTTCCCCACTGACAATTATAGGCTTCAAGCAGTAGGCCTACCTGTCCCTGCCCCCAAAAAATGCAGGATCAGAATGCTAGTAAACCACCTCTTGCAGAGGTTGGAAGGGGTCACTCTTCACCAGTGATGGAGCAATGGGTTAGAAATCCACCAACCTGCCCCGTTGTATTAATTTAGATGGGATACATGGGCCCAAAAAGCCAAAGGTGTTAACATGACCCTGTAACTGTCCAACATTAAAACAAGGCTCAGGGCTTGATATACAGACACCTCAGCCTGCTTAGCACCATGGCAAACACACCATTAAATATTCTTTTAACCTTTTCTTAAAGATACAGAAGAGAAGGAAAAGCAGTTAAAAGATGAGAAATGTGAAGTATTGAGTAAGGCTTTTGCGTTAACAACATCCCTTGTTCTCTTTCCCTATCGCTGAAGAGAGGCTTTAGAAGGAAAAAAACCTTTCAATACCATCTGAGAGATGGTAAACAAGAGGGCAATAACTCTCTTTCTGGGGGAAAAAAGAGAAACAGTTAGTTAAGATGGGCTTGTTATGGTTAAAATCTGATATCATTTCCTAGGAAACAAAATAAGACAAACACACAGAAGGGGAAAGAAAAAAAAAGCACCCAAGATAGAACATGAAGATTCTGTCTCTGGTGTTAATTCTCTCTCCCAACCTCACTGCTGGAAAAACAGAGGCAGAGCAGACAGTCTGATCAGTCACTCTGAAATATGCTAAACTCACACCAGCATCATCTGGTTGTTTAGGCCACTGCTTTTAACTACCCCTCTGGTCACAGGCTCATGGCAGTGTTGCAAAATATGCAGTCTTAGCCAGCTAAGCCAGACTCTTATTAGACAGAAGGAAAAAGGAAAAAGCTAGGAAAGGGGGGCAGAGGGGGATTGTAAGGAAGGAAAAGGACACATGGGGGCATAAGGGAAAGACAATGTCTCACATCCCAGGTGGTATATGGGATTTAGCTGGAGGAGGTGGTGATGTCAACTGGGTCCCCCTCTCTGGTCCGGTCAGGACATCTCTCAGGGTTAGGGTGAAGATCTGGGGTCCCAGAAGATGGTAGGGGTGGTAGCCATGATGGGGCAGCTCACTCTCCCTGTCTCTTGACTTTCAGTCAAACAGTCTTTGCATCCCCTCCTTTCAGTCAGCCAGCCTTGCAGTAGCCGCCTTTTTCCACTCACCCCCAAAGTCCCTATTTTAAGGGCCCCAAAAGGCAGTGAGGGGTGGAACAGCCCATCCCCTCACTATTCTGTCTACCATTTAGGCCTAAATTTCCAATGCACCAATTTTGGTTCATTGATTTCCAATCTTACAATTTTCTTGTTTACCAAGTATGATCTTAACACAGCCCTTGAATTCTATCAGTAAGCCTTTTTGTTTGAACTAATTCAGTCTGTCTCTTTTTTGCACCTTTCCCCACCAGCACTAGCCATTATAGGCTATTGTGACATTTTATGAACTTTCACTCACTTTTCACAGTTGGTCCCATAATCAGGGTAAATTTATAGGCCCAATTATTAAACCGCCACCCATAAGACGGCAGCAGGGAAGGAGGCAGGAAGCTAGTTCTTCTTCAACAATGGATAGCTGTGGATAGAAAGGTATGGCTTTCCCTTACATTCCCCAAGTCTGACCAAACCCCAAATAAACCTCCAAATCAAGTGAGTTTTACCTGGTTTAGGGCTCTTCTTTGAAATAGCCAAATAATTCCAAGCAGCAAGTCTCTGCAGCTCATGCAATTGATGTCTCCTTGGAGTTAGTCACTGCCCACTTCTGCTTCATTTGCTAGCTACAGACCCATGATATTTGGACACAGCCTCTTAGCTCATTCTCCGGTCTAAAATTACCCAATAGTAAGTGTGCTGTTCAGATGTTACCCTGACTCTGATGGGATTTCAGACGTGTTAAAGAGCATTGGCATAAAACAGTGGTTCAACTAAATCTGAAATGTAGAACTCCTGATTTCTGGGAAGAAATCTCTGCAAAGCAACTTCTATTTACAGAGTCTGCCTTTGACTTTGCTCTCCCACGAGTTCCCACTAAAGTCAACAACGGTCTCTTCTCTGCTGCCCCTGCACTGCATGTTGTGCATTAATCAAGTTAAATGGTGCTCAAATAACACCCACTATAAATAAAGCTAGTAGCACCTCAGTGCCGAAAAACATATACCACTTTAAAGAAAAATAAAAGACTGCTTATGTTTCCAAAATCCAATTCGTGATACTGCCACAAGCTACCCTGCATCAGTAGTAAACTGAAAGAGATTATTATAAAAAGAACTTAGAAACAGAAGTATTTCTTGTAAGCATTTAGAAAGAAAATGCTAGACCCCATTTGCTGGAAAGAATCCCACCTCAATTTTTCAGCAGCTGGCATAATAGCAATCTCTTTTGGATGGAATTACTAGGATTGTTATTAATATTTCGGCCGACTCCTGGACCCATAGCATGAAACACTTAAAAATTTCAATTGAACAAAAATATACTTTTAAATTAAGGAATCTGTACATCCACTCTCCTGATCATGAATACAATTCAGTGTGACACAAAGGGAAAATTACTATCTCCTCATAAAGTATGTGCTGTGAAGGTGGGCAAGATGACAGATACTTTTAAGATGCTAGGAGAAATCCAGCATTTAGATAAAGACAGAGGTTGGATTTCCAAAGGAATCTAAGTGAGTTGGGTGCAACGTTCAATTACTGTTAACGGAAGCTGGAGGTGACTTTCAATGAAAGCTAATGAGAGCTGGTGCCTAACTTCCTTTGGCATCTTTGAGAATCCCAGCCAATGCTCCTAGTTGCAGGAATGTCCAGTTCAGTGTGGGGCCTCACAAACACTTGGCCTGACTCATACATGCAACAAACAAGAAAAATGCATGGATGTAGCTTGTACAGAATTCTCTCTTTGGCTACCCAAATAGCCATTATAATAATTAGGAACATAAGCCAGGTATGTATCATAGCCAGCCTCCCTTTGATCACATGCACTTAACCCTCTTGCTGTGTTCCATGGAAGATTGCCTTCACCTGTCTTTACTTCCTTTTCTGAAAGAGCCAAGGTCTGGAAGATAATGAAACCCAGAGCCCTTTCTTCTTCTATAAAGGGTGTTTTCATTCCTAAATTCATAGATGTTAATGCTAGATAGAGCCGTTGTTATCATCTAGTCTGACCATCTGTATATCACAGGTCAGAGAATCTCATCCAGTGATTCCAGATTCTAACTGCCAGCAAATGCTCTACATGTGGAGTGTTTTCTGAATTCCTGTTAACAGTACTGATCTAGTGAAAACTACAGGGGTTCAAAGAACACATATTACATATGAAAAACCTACATTCAGTTCAATCCACAATGGCAGTGCCCACTGTCCTCTGTTAGAATCTCATCCCACACTCCCTTCAACCCCATCACTGCTTTAGATTCTGTGGGAGACAGTAAAACTAGGATACAAGGAGGAATGTGAAGTGCTATTGTCTGTTTCTAATAAAAATACATAGTGGTCACCATTAAAATGCCAAGATGTGCCAAAGGTGACATCTGAGATACCAGGCACTGAGGTACCACAGTAACTAACAACCTTAGGGAGAGAGAAAATATCACCACAATTTCCCCCCTATATTTAGTTACAGAATGTTGGATTAATTTGAAAAAAACATGGTCCCAAGTTTGAAGTCACTTACTGTGACAAGGTTCCACTCACCAGACTGGTGCCTTCTGCTGCCCATTTTAGGGATTAGCAACATAGGTCCATACACCCTCTCCCAATGGTGCCTTGCCCACCATTTCATCTACTCTTGGACTCACATCACTCAAAGGACTATGGCATCCTCTCCATGATGCAGCCCTCCAGGCATGTCACTATCTGTGCTCCTCCACTTCCAGGAGCCCTGCAGTCAACTATCCAAACACTTCCCCAGTGGCGAGTGAAGGGGGGAGGGGGAGGCGGACCAAGACTGGCCCACTACTCCAGGTCTCAGCCCAGGGACCCTGTAGATGGCAGACACATTCTCCATCCTCTCCAACTCCTCAGTGCATTTCCTTGGGCCACTTTCTCACAGCCCCAGGGCCTTCTTCACCCTCACCGCAGGGCCTCAGCATGCCAGTGCTAGCAGCCAGACAGGAGCACCCTCTGACTCCCCTGTTCCTACCCAGCACTGCTTGGTCCAGGGTGCTAGCTTCCCTCTTCCTGCAAGACACCCAATCCTTCCTCCTTGAGCTCCAGGGAGCTACTAACCCTGCTCTGCCCTGAAACTCTTTTTATATGGGCCTGCTGGGCCCTGATTGGCCACTCTTTACAGCCCCTCTCCTATTGGCTGCTTTTTGTGCAGCCTCCCTAAGGCTCTATTAACCTCTTACTGGCCAGCGTGGAGCAGATGCTCCACCACACTTACACTGGAGTAAATCAAGAGTAACACCGCTGAAGTCAATGGCGCTATACTAGCATAAATGACAGTAAAATCAGGCCCCATATACCTGAAGCACACTTTTCTTACCAAACATGCATTTGGCACCAGCAAATGGTGGAGAAAGGAGGAGACAAAGCAAGAAAGTAATGATTTAAAAAAATTAAATTTTTGCTACACAAGGGTGATGTCTATCTACAGGATATGTTAAAGTGGCTGGGACAATGCTTCTGCTAAATTCTTCCCAGATGCATGTAAATAGCCTTGTTGCTTGCATTTCGTTTAGATGTCTGTTTTATGAATATTTGCTCTTTTGGCAATGATATCTGGGACAGATGGGTTTTAGATATATGAGGGGATAATATACTCTCCCTTTCTCCTCAGTTGGATAGCTGCCGTTGCCAAGCCACTACTCTCTCTTTTCCCTGAAGAAGGGTATAATGCTTTGTGAGGGAAATGCTTGGGTTGCAAAGATCACTTTGTTGAAGGTTATGTTGAGGAAAGCATTTCTGAAAATTTACTGAAGTACATCCACTTCTGCTTTCCATCATTGCAAAACATGTTCTTCTGAAAGGATGTTCTCCCTCTGCTAAAGTACAGACTTGTATAGCTTGTACAAACTCTGCTTTGGTAGCTCCAAAAATCGATTTTTGTCCAGATTTTGGAATATACAGTTTCTTGATAGAAACTGTAGTGGTATTTTTAAAAAAATTTAGCACATTTTGCAAGACTATTCAGTGTTAATTGTGTTAACCCAAGACTATTAGTGCTAACCCTTCAATATTACAAGTACAGATATAATGATGTAGGGATGAGTGAAAATCCCACAGATAGGTAGAGGAAAGAGACCTATATCATAAATTATGTGGGTTAAAGTGATGCCATTCGAAAATGCCTTTAGATGCCAGCCAATAAAAATAGAGGACTACAAAACTACCCCACCATGAGATACTTGCTGAACTAGAGTTTTCAGAGAAGGAATTAACAAAGTGCTTTTCATTTTTTAATGGGCAAACTTTTACCTAATGACAGGATTGGCCTCCTGCTTTGCACCTCTGAAGTTCTGCCTGAGTCTCCATTTATTCAGATCTTCTGGTGCATATGGTATTGGTAATGACTGCTACTTTATTCACACACTAGGCAGAGGTGAATCTAAGGGAGCCCATAGGATTATAGTGCTGATACAATATCCAGAAGAAAGATGTGCACAAACAGTTTAGTGCTAGTTCAAACATCTCATTAATTTAATTTCTATGGACAAAATTGTCAGCCTTAGTTTCAGCTAAATACTGAGCCACAGGTGAACCTTGTACCTTGCAAAGAGAAAAGCTCAGAATTTTCCCATACAGTACTTTATGGCCTTAATAACCATGGTGAGATGGAATGAACCATCTCAGCAAGCTACTGGAAAAAAAATCCCTGTTTCTCTAGGCAGTACCATTAAAAGCAGTCTACATATTCAGAGTCAAAAATAATAGCAGCTGCATTTAAATAGTGTTATAGTTTGTGAAACAAACTCACAAAAGCAAAGCAATGCATAGATGAGGCAAAAACAAAGATCATAGAATCATAGAATATCAGGGTTGGAAGGGACCTCAGGAGGTCATCTACTCCAACCCCCTGCTCAAAAGCAGGACCCATCCCCAATTACATCATCCCAGCCAGGGCTTTGTCAAGCCTGACCTTAAAAACTTCTAAGGAAGGAGATTCTACCACCTCCCTAGGCAACACATTCCAGTGTTTCACCACCCTCCTAGTGAAAAAGTTTTTCCTAATATCCAACCTAAACCTCCCCCACTGCAACTTGAGACCATTACTCCTTGTCCTGTCCTCTTCCACCACTGAGAATAGTCTAGAACCATCCACTCTGGAACCACCTCTCAGGTAGTTGAAAGCAGCTATCAAATCCCCCCTCATTCTTCTCTTCTGCAGACTAAACAATCCCAGTTCCCTCAGCCTCTCCTCATAAGTCATGTGTTCCAGACCCCTAATCATTTTTGTTGCCCTTCGCTGGACTCTCTCCAATTTATCCACATCCTTCTTGTAGTGTGGGGCCCAAAACTGGACACAGTACTCCAGATGAGGCCTCACCAATGTCAAATAGAGGGGGACGATCACGTCCCTCGATCTGCTCGCTATGCCCCTACTTATACATCCCAAAATGCCATTGGCCTTCTTGACAACAAGGGCACACTGCTGACTCATATCCAGCTTCTCGTCCACTGTCACCCCTAGGTCCTTTTCCGCAGAACTGCTACCTAGCCATTCGGTCCCTAGTCTGTAGCTGTGCATTGGGTTCTTCCGTCCTAAGTGCAGGACCCTGCACTTATCCTTATTGAACCTCATCAGATTTCTTTTGGCCCAATCCTCCAATTTGTCTAGGTCCCTCTGTATCCTATCCCTGCCCTCCAGCATATCTACCACTCCTCCCAGTTTAGTATCATCCGCAAATTTGCTGAGAGTGCAATCCACACCATCCTCCAGATCATTTATGAAGATATTGAACAAAACCGGCCCCAGGACCGACCCCTGGGGCAATCCACTTGACACCGGCTGCCAACTAGACATGGAGCCATTGATCACTACCCGTTGAGCCTGACAATCTAGCCAACTTCCTACCCACCCTATAGTGCATTCATCCAGCCCATACTTCTTTAACTTGCTGACAAGAATACTGTGGGAGACTGTGTCAAAAGCTTTGCTAAAGTCAAGAAACAATACATCCACTGCTTTCCCTTCATCCACAGAACCAGTTATCTCATCATAGAAGGCAATTAGATTAGTCAGGCATGACCTTCCCTTGGTGAATCCATGCTGACTGTTCCTGATCACTTTCCTCTCATGTAAGCGCTTAAGGATTCATTCTTTGAGAACCTGCTCCATGATTTTTCCGGGGACTGAAGTGAGGCTGACTGGCCTGTAGTTCCCAGGATCCTCCTTCTTCCCTTTTTTTAAAGATTGGCACTACATTAGCCTTTTTCCAGTCATCCGGGACTTCCCCCGTTCGCCACGAGTTTTCAAAGATAATGGCCAATGGCTCTGCAATCACATTCGCCAGTTCCTTTAGCACTCTTGGATGCAACTCGTCCGGCCCCATGGACTTGTGCACATCCAGCTTTTCTAAATAGTCCCTAACCACCTCTTTCTCCACAGAGGGCTGGCCATCTATTCCCCATGTTGTGATGCCCAGTGCAGAAGTCTGGGAGCTGACCTTGTTCGTGAAGACAGAAGCAAAAAAAGCATTGAGTACGTTAGCTTTTTCCACATCCTCTGTCACTAGGTTGCCTCCCTCATTCATTATGGGGCCCACACTTTTCTTGGCTTTCTTCTTGTTGCCAACATACCTGAAGAAACCCTTCTTGTTACTCTTAACATCTCTCGCTAGCTGCAGCTCCAGGTGCGATTTGGCCCTCCTAATTTCATTCCTACATGCTTGAGCAATATTTTTATACTCTTCCCTGGTCATATGTCCAACCTTCCATTTCTTGTAAGCTTCTTTTTTATGCTTAAGATCCGCTAGGATTTCACCGTTAAGCCAAGCTGGTCGCCTGCCATATTTACTATTCTTTCGACACATCGGGATGGTTTGTCCCTGTAACCTCAACAGGGATTCCTTGAAATACAGCCATCTCTCCTGGACTCCTTTCCCCTTCATGTTAGTCCCCCAGGGGATCCTACCCATCCGTTCCCTATCATATTGCATACCTATCAGATTGCATAGCTGGTTGCCCATTGGTCTGTTAGCTTCCCTCAAGCTCCCAGATCCTTCAGTTGGTGAGCGAAGCTTGTCTTGGGAGCACTGGAGAGGGTTATATTATATACAGTGCTGCCCTACCCCACCAATTCCTGAAGAAGGATGGATCTGGACTGAAAACTGAATGTTAGTCCTATATCCCTGTTAATAACACCCAGGCATAGCCTAGCTAGAGATTTCCACACTGTTCCAGTAGGCTTGAGTCCTGCTGGTATGAGGCTCCCAGACCAAAACTAGTCTGCAAAGCAGTCAGAGCTGCTGGCACTTCCTAGAGATCCATACAGCTACATGCTAAAGCTTAGAGATGGGCCTGACCCAACCTCAACAAATCTTTGCAGAAACTGGGAGCTAATTTTGGGCACATCTCAAATTAAAGAAGGTAATATAATTAATGCCAATCAACCTAGGAAAATAGATCCTGTCAAACCAACTTGATACTTTTCTCAACCAAACTTGTAATCTCATCAAAAAAAGGTAATAGCGATGATGTAATATACTTAGACTAGTGTAAGGCATTTGACTTGGTACCTCATGACAGTTTGATTAAAAACTAAAAATATATAAAAATCAATGCGGCACATGTTACATGGATTAAAAGCTGGCTAACTAATAGATCTCAAAATGTAATTGTACATGAGGAAGCATCAGAGAGGGGACATGTTTCTAGTGGGGCCCCTCAGGGATCACTTCTTGGCCCTAGGGTATTTAACATTTTTACCAATGACTTGGGGAAAAAATATAAAATCATCACTGATAAAGTTTTCATAGGACACAAAAATTGGAAAAATGATAAATAACGAAGAGGACAGGTCACTGAGACAGAACGATCTGCATTGCTTGGGAAGCTGGGTGCAAGCAAATATACATTTTAATACAGCTAAATGTAAATGTAGAAACAAAGAATGTAGGGCATACTTAGAGCATGAGGGACTCCATCCTGGGAAGCAGTGACTCTGAAAAGAGGGCGGGGGGGATAATTAGCTGAACATGAGCTTCCAATGTGATGATGTGGCCAAAAGAGCTAATGCAATCCTTGGATGCATAAACAGGGGAATCTTGATTAGGAGTAGAGAGGTTATTTACCTCTGTATTTGCAGAGGTGCAACCGCTGCTGGAACACAGTGTCCAAATCTGCTGTCCACAGTTCAAGGAGGATGTTGATAAACTGAAAAGGGTTCAGAGAAGAGGCACAAGAATGATTAAAGGATTAGAAAACCTGCCTGATAGACTCAAAGAGCTCAATCTATTTAATGTAACAAAGAGCAAGTGAAGGGGTGACTTGATTGCAGTCTATAAGCAACTACGTGGGGAACAAGTATTTGATAATGGGCTCTTCAATCTAGCAGAGAAAGGTATCACGCGATCCAATAGCTGCAAATTGAAGTTAGACAAGTTCAGATCAGAAAAAGATGTACATTTTTAACAGTGAGGTTAATTAACTATTGGAACAACTTACCAAGATTCATGGTGGATTCTCCAAATGCTGGCCATTTTTAAATCAAGTGGATGTTCTTCTAAAAGATCTGCTCTAGGAATTATTTTGGGGAAGTTTTATGGCCTAAGTTATACAGGAGGTCAGACTAGATGATTACAGTGGTCCCCTTTCTGGCCTTGGAATCTATGACTCTGGCCTTGGAATCTATGACTCTATGAAATAAAGATTTGGTTTCCTAAAACTGATCATTGTTGCACCAGGCCAGAAGATAGCAAAATTAGGGTTTAGGGCATGGACCAGACTTAAGGCCCCATTTGATCAACTGAAAAAAAAAACCAAACTGAAAATCTTTGAAAAAACAAAACTTCTTTGGTCTTGTTAAATTTTTCAGTTTTCAAAACCAAAACATTTCAAATTTTTCCAACAAAAACAACATTTTTTCTTCCCACTCTGCCTATAAGAAGATCCTCAGCCGGTGCATGAATTCCCATTGCAGGCTGTATATAATCAATGTATTCCCATTGCAGGCTGAGTTAATTAGGCAAAAATCTGACACTGACCACTCTCTTTCCCAGCAGTAGGGTCAGAGCGGGAGACAACTTAGAGCCTAATAGCTTGCACCTGTCTTTCTTGCTTGGGACTCTACTAAATCATAAGGGCAGTATTTAATGCTAACAATGTTCCTTTATAGTCATGCTTAAAATCCCTCTTTTTCTGTACTTCCTTGCAACTTTTTTTCCACATCCTCCTTACTCAGTGCTTTGTTTTTAAAAGCTTTTCCACTACAGTAATTTTATGATCCTCTATTCCTAGCTTCAGTGTGGCGGGCGTGGGGGAGGGTTGAATCTAATAATATCGATCAATAACCATGCTGCTTGAGAGAAGTGTGCCTTTTCTTTTGTTTAACAAATACTTGCTGGGAAGAGTAAAGCATGTGTCAGCGTACAATGTAACAAATTTGGTAAACGATAGATTAGGGGCCTTGTTCACAAGCATATTGTCCACATAAGGGAGAGAGAACATAATAGCGCAGCATCAAAAAGCAGAGATGGGACAGAAAACAAATCACTTAGCAACAGCTGATACCTAGAAAGGTTAAGTCCACAGAAAGGCATTTTGGTTTCACCTTCCCCTTAACAAACACCATCACAATCCTGTATGTTTCCCTTCTCTTGCTTGGTTTGTATTATTTGTTGAAATAAACTCAACGTACCCACCCAGCGTACATCAGATTAAACTACTCAGTCAAAATGAGGACTATGATGAATGACAGACTAATCAACATGTACTGGGTCTCTTCCACAGGAGCTGGGTTTTGTTCTGAAGCGTCACCCGTTCTGGGGTGTGTGTACTCCAGATCATAAATCAAAACCGAGGAATGTTATTCCCGATTGTGCTATAACTTAATCCATTTGTAACAACGACTCTAAGGCAAGAGGGATAAAAAGGCAACGACTGGAAGTGGGGGTTTGGAGAGATGTAACAAGAATAAAAAAATATAGACCAGGTAAGAGGGAGGAAAACCCTATTAAACTGTCATTGGTACATTTGGGGTAAATGTACACATTTTTATACTACTTCGAGTTCAGGATCCTGACACAAGGAAAAAAGGTAAGCAGCAGAATACGGACCCTGGGCTTCAGAAAAACAGACTTTGACTCCCTCAGGGAACTGATGGGCAAGATCCCCTGGGAGAATAACATGAGGGGGAAAGGAGTCCAGGAGAGCTGGCTGTATTTTAAAGAAACCTTATTGAGGTTACAGGGACAAACCATCCTGATGTGTAGAAAGAATAGTAAATATCGCAGGCGACCAGCTTGGCTTAACAGTGAAATCCTTGCTGATCTTAAACACAAAAAAGAGGCTTACAAGAAGTGGAAGATTGGACAAATGACCAGGGATGAGTATATAAATATTGCTCGGGCATGTAGGAATGGAATCAGGAATGCTAAATCATACAAGAAGGGTTTCTTCAGGTATGTTGGCAATAAGAATAAAGCCAAGGAAAGTGTGGGCCCCTTACTAAATGAGGGAGGCAACCTAGTGACAGAGGATGTGGACAAAGCTAACATATTCAATGCTTTTTTTGCCTCTGTCTTCATGAACAAGGTCAGCTCCCAGACTACTGCACTGGGCAGCACAGCATGGGGAGGAGGTGGCCAGCCCTCTGTGAAGGAAGAAGTGGTTTGGGACTATTTAGAAAAACTGGACGTGCACAAGTCCATGGGGCCGGATGCGTTGCATCTGAGAGTGCTAAAGGAATTGGCGGATGTGATTGCAGAGCCATTGGCCATTATCTTTGAAAACTCATGGCAATCAGGGGAAGTTCCGGAAGATTGGAAAAAGGCTAATGTAGTGCCAATCTTTAAAAAAGGGAAGAAGGAGGATCCTGGGAACTACAGGCCAGTCAGCCTCACCTCAGTCCCCGGAAAAATCATGGAGCATGTCCTCAAGGAATCAATTCTGAAGCACTTAGACGAGAGGAAAGTGATCAGGAACAGTCAGCATGGATTCACCAAGGGAAGGTCATGCCTGACTAATCTAATTGCCTTCTATGATGAGATAACTGGTTCTGTGGATGAAGGGAAAGCAGTGGACGTGTTATTCCTCGACTTTAGCAAAGCTTTTGACACGGTCTCCCACAGTATTCTTGTCAGCAAGTTAAAGAAGTATGGGCTGGATGGATGCACTACAAGGTGGGTAGAAAGTTGGCTAGATTGTCGGGCTCAACGGGTAGTGATCAATGGCTCCATGTCTAGTTGGCAGCCGGTATCTAGTGGAGTGCCCCACGGGTCAGTCCTGGGGCCGGTTTTGTTCAATATCTTCATTAATGATCTGGAGGATGGTGTGGATTGCAACCTCAGCAAGTTTGCGGATGATACTAAACTGGGAGGAGTGGTAGATACGCTGGAGGGCAGGGATAGGATACAGAGGGACCTAGACAAATTGGAGGATTGGGCCAAAAGAATCTGATGAGGTTCAACAAGGACAAGTGCAGAGTCCTGCACTCAGGACGGAAGAATCCAATGCACCGCTACAGACTAGGGACCGCATGGCTAGGCAGCAGTTCTGCAGAGAAGGACCTAGGGGTGACAGTGGATGAGAAGCTGGATATGAGTCAACAGTGTGCCCTTGTTGCCAAGAAGGCCAATGGCATTTTGGGGTGTATAAGTAGGGGCATTGCCAGCAGATCGAGGGACGTGATCATTCCCCTCTATTTGACATTGGTGAGGCCTCATCTGGAGTATTGTGTCCCGTTTTGGGCCCCACACTACAAGAAGGATGTGGTGAAATTGGAGAGAGTCCAGTGAAGGGCAACAAAAATGATTAGGGGTCTGGAACACATGACTTATGAGGAGAGGCTGAGGGAAATGGGATTGTTCAATCTACGGAAGAGAAGAATGAGGGGGGATTTGATAGCTGCTTTTAACTAATTGAAAGGTGGATCCAAAGAGCATGGATCTAGACTATTCTCAGTGATAGCAGATGACAGGACAAGGAGTAATGGTCTCAAGTTG
This sequence comes from Lepidochelys olivacea, assembly GCF_965140295.1. Lineage (NCBI taxonomy): Eukaryota > Metazoa > Chordata > Testudines > Cheloniidae > Lepidochelys > Lepidochelys olivacea. The sequence continues at coordinate 97,363,051 of NC_140419.1, forward strand.
CAGTGGGGGAGATTTAGGTTGGATATTAGGAAAAACTTTTTCACTAGGAGGGTGGTGAAACACTGGAATGCGTTACCTAGGGAGGTGGTGGAATCCCCTTCCTTAGAAGTTTTTAAGGTCAGGCTTGACAAAGCCCTGGCTGGGATGATTTAGTTGGGATTGGTCCTGCTCTGGGCAGGGGGTTGGACTAGATGGCCTCCAGAGGTCCCTTCCAACTCTGTTATTCTATGATTCTATGATTCTGTGGGTGATATCTGGACACTATTTGAACTACAGAGAGATGGCTGAACTGTATCACTTAAAATATTTAGTTGAATTTTATTTTTGTTGATTTAATCAGGAGCTGGGAGTGTGAATTGGGGGGAGGTGAGTGGGGGAATGCCATGCTTCCATCTCCCCATGCTATCCCCTGGTGCGGTAACAATTTTAATCTCCCACAATAGCCGCATAGCGCTAAAGGTTTATTGTCATGCTGTCTCTTTTAGTATTGTCTCAATGTGGCTTCTGCTTGGTATCATTTCAGTTTTGGCATGATCCAAAATAGTGCCATCCAAGTATTTAGCTACATGGCTGTTAACAGCATAGCATCTCTAAGCCTTACTCAAGGATTTAAAAATAGAACTCTCTTAATTTCAAACCAATAGTTGAAATAGCTTGATTAGTTTATGGATGGGTGAATGTGAGAGTATAGAAACTGAGGGAAACCAAGCAGAAGAAATGAGTTTCTCAAGAGGGTATTTGAGTTTTTACCCTTTTATTTTTCCAGATTGTTTATAATTTACGGCCCCAACTGAACACCTACAACTATTGCATTGTGGTATAAAACAGTGAAAAACTGTGTACCACATACCCTTCTCCTGGATAGGGCCAACTAGAAGATAAAAACCCACTACTATCACCAGCTAATGGAGATATTCCTTTAACTGAAGTGGTAGAGGTCCATGCTGCTGTGCTGAAAGCCATGGGTTCAAACTCTGCTGAAAGGAACCATGGCATTAGTATTGTTCTCTGTCCACTGAGGATAGGACATGAAGCAACTGGCTTAGCTTGAAGTGAGAGAGATTTAAGTTAGACATTAGCTGAACACCAGGGTTGTGGAATCCCCATCCTTGAAGGTTTTTAAGAACAGGTTAAACAAACATCAGTCAGGGATGGCGTAGGTTTCTTTAGTCTTGTCTCAGCACAGAGGGCTGGACTAGATGACAGTCTGTACCCCTTTGTTAACCCTTTTACAAAACTATGATACATTTTGTGCAAAGTATGCTTTGTGAGGTATCATTTGAAATCTCATCATTTGCTGATCACTATTGTCCTTGTAAAATGTGTGTGGCAACACTGCATGTAAAGTTATAAGTTCCTCTGTATGGTATTATTAAAACATGTTCCAAGTCTGAGGGTGCAGCCACAACCAGAGACAACAGGCTAGCTGATGTCTCAGCCAGGTGTCAACAAGATCAAATGGACCATCACCTGGTTAAGTGGCCATTCTTTCTCAAACAGTGCCTCCCCTGCTTACTCTGGTATTTTTAGCAGTGTAGTGTCCCACTGCCCCCCTACTGCTGAGCCTTTCCCCACTGCCAGAGCCTTTCACTGACACATGTAGCTGCACACCATAGTGTGGACACAGCCTGTTTTTCATTGCAGGGTGCAGCTATGCATACCCTACATGCTGCTGTAAGTGCTGTGCAGTGTAGACATAGCCTTAGAGGTCTGTATCCAGTGCAATTACACATTCACTTTTGCTGGGAAAGATAGACATAAATTCGTAGCATCTCTCAGCAGAGAATTGTTTCGAGTCTGTCTGATTTTGCAAAAGGAACTAGCTGGCATTTCGTTATTGGAGGAGGGAGCGTGTAATGATGCATGCTGTACCAATCATATGCAGCCAGAGGATTAAGTGTCAGCTCACATCTGAAACTATAATGAGATGTACACATTTTTTAAATGAGGAAAGTGACCGAAAGGACAACCCAGAACAGTGCAAAACACAGATGTATCCTACATTACGAACTTCCAGAGTGCAGATTCAACAGTGACCAGAATGACTTCCCCACTCTTCAATCAGGGTTAGGTAACGGACACTGTTTGGTCATAAAAGTTCTGGGGATATGGGGAGAGCTGATTGAAATTTTTTATGGTTTTTTTTCTCCAACCAACGTATCAAATGATTAAAAAATTGAAAATTTTCAAAAAGTCAACTAAAAAGCTGGAAACCCCCCTCCCCCCCACCCCCCGCCAAAAAAAACATGTCCATGAACATTTTCTTGTATTTTACATCCAGCTCACTAAAGACAACTGAGATTCACTAAAGCAGTAAATCACTTCTCCCTTCAGGCAATGCTTCCATTACCATGCTCAAGTCTTCTGCTTTAAGTTCTGCCAGGGGCTCCCCTGAAGTTCAGCAAGCAGCAGCTGCTGATGGGAGATTCTAAATAAGCTTATCTCATAGCTGCATTCGATATGCCCCATTCCTAGCCAGCACTGCTCACTTTGTGACTTGTCCCCCCACTTCTCCAGACGACTTTTGGTCACTGGGGACCCACAACAGGGTTCCCACTGGGGTAAATCTCACCTGTGGAATTTAACTGGGGGAAAACAAGGTTAAAAATCAGTTGTAAGTGGCACAGTTACAAATGAGGAGTTCGTGACATCTGAGTAGTTATGTTTTATATTTACAAAGTTCCCTCCATTTTCTAGTTTTTATACTTGTGGGTGAATTTCACTGCTCTTAAAACTGAGGGATTCTAGCAGTGGTTAGATTCTGAGCATGCAGACATCCTGCAAGCTTCCACAGAGTCTCTGCCAATACATCTCGATCCTGCCCTGCTGCAGCCCTGGGCCTCTGAGCCACATAAATTACTAGTCAATGAAATGCCTTATGAAGTACTCTGAATGACAGAAGGTGCAGCTAGTTATAAGCCAAATTGATATCTAGTATAATTGCACAGAAAAGAACATATTAGCCACCGTGTGTAGTGTGCCAACCTGTCGCTGGATGGAGACAACTTCCACCCTCTGAGCAGCTACTGGAGAGACAAGCTCTCTTTGGTGACATCCAGCCCAGAACAATGGGTTTCTCACAGCCAACATTCATGCTCAGCACTCAGGAGTAGTAAAGCTGAAATCTTTAAACCTTGATTTGAAGACTTCAGTAACTCAGGCAGAGATTAGGGGTCTATTACAGGAGTGGCTGGGTGAGGTTCTGTGGCCTGCAACATGAAGGAAGTCAGACTAGATTATTGTGATGGTCCCTTCTAGTCTTAAAAATCTGTGAGTCCTATTTTACCTCTGTTTGTGAAAATCCTCCGTGAAATAAATGCACTAAAAATACAGTCATTTTCATCAACATAGGGAGAAAATACAGTCTTACTTATAGTTGATGACAGAATGTCAGAGTTTTTTTGCTACTCATAAAATTTTACCACTTCAAAATGATCCCGAGAGGGGTGTTTATTAGGGCAGTCTGAACTCATCTCTGGCTGAAACTGGCTCTGTCTAGATGCCATATGAGCGATGTGCGGTTTCAAAGTGCTTATGATCATGTCCTACAGTAAAATGTAATCAATAAATTACATTAAATATTTATACAACCTTACTTTGTGCTGCTCTTGGCTCAATCGGTCTTCGAAGATCATCAAATGTATTAGCAAAGTTCACTGCTTAATCTTGTTGGTACAGTTTAACATAAATACTTTGCTAAACATACTACAGTAGAAGATATGGAATGAGCCAAATTCTGTTCTCAGTCGCACCAGTGTAAATCTGGAATAACTTCATTGATTTTAATGGAGCTACTCCAGATTTACACTGGTATAACTAAGAGCAGAACACAGCCCAGTATCTATCACTTTTCTCATGGTCTCTGTACAGTTTGGTGTTTTGTGTAAATTACACAAGCGAAACACATAAGTTGTGCAGATGTGCACAGACCCTGATGTTCATGTTGGGAAGTAGGGAAGGGTGGCATCTAAAATTTGGATTTTGAATAGAGCTGGTTGGAAAGTGAAAATGAATCTGCACAGATACTCAATAAATTTTGCTTCTGTTTTTCTCAAATTGCCTTTTCTGACAATTTTCTAAGCAGCACCATATTAGAGAAAAAATAGTAGAGCTGGTAGAAAAATGAGTCAATATTTTCATGGACAATTTTGCAAACATTTTGTCCTGTTTGTCAATGTGAAATTTTGATGACAAATTTTGTCACAAGTTCTAAGTTTTTCAACCAACTCTATACAGTTGCATAAAATGCATGAAAATAGCAAGGAAAGACGACGAGAATGCCACGTGCAGGATCTAGCTTTTAATTAAGAGGAACAGCTAGGGTGACCAGATAGCAAATGTGAAAAATTGGGACAGGGGGTGGGTGGTAATAGGAGCCTATATAAGAAAAAGACCCAAAAATCGGGACATCTGGTCACCCTAGGAACAGTAATTATTACACTAGGAATAGTACTTCTACAGCCACTGTTACCATATCGTCTGAGTGTCTCACAAACGTCAATCAAATACTCTCACATCTCCCCCAGGAGATAGCAGAATACTATTATCTACATTTTACAAATGGGGAAGAAAGACCAATGACTTTCCCAAGGAACTCTAAAAGCTGAGCAGCTGAACTCAGGTAGCCAAAGCTCACATGTAAACCAATGCACCATCCTTCTCCCTGGAGACAAAAATTGCTTCTATGCTCTCCAAACGCTTTACCTTTGCATTCTAACCAGCAGGAGTGGGAAGGGGGAGTATGGCATAACCATGTACTTTCTCCTAGTTCAGACAACAATAAGGGGTAACTGTCTTTCCAGTGCTGCCAGGAGTAGCCATGCTAGTGGCAGCATGTAGGAAGAACTAGCATTTTACTACTTGATCAAAAAAAATTAAGACCCAGTTGGCAGGTTGGCTTCATATTTGAAGTTCAGAACCTTTACAAGCATTTCTCAGTGGCCTCTTTCATGTTCTGATCATCCAGGGACATTAACCTGGGTGTCTTGTGCCCGTAGCTAGTGATTATATTGCAAGCCAGCCAGCCTGTGTGCCAACATCATCATTATTATTATCAACATTTAGATTACAATAACACCTAGAGGCCTCAACCAGCTCAGGGTTGCACCTTCATGGCAATCTCTGCAATGATAACGTAGAATGATGTTACACATGTGTGACCTGGGTTACAGTCAGATGTGTCAGGTACTTGACACAAGAAAGAATGGGATCATGGTTAAGGGTTTGTATATGACAGGATAAATTTGATGGAACTTTTACATATGTATTTCTGTCCAGCACCTGTTGGCAATGGAAGTGAACACCTTATGGAGTGCTAGCATGTATTATCAGTAGTGTTGCAGGCAACATGAAAGTGACGAGGAATGCTGGAGACTTCTCCCTTAACTTCTTATTTCCATGCTTCGAAGATTATGCATGAGCAGGATGTGTCCTGCTACACCTTTTAACTGTCATTAAATAACATCATGTTTATTGTTCTGCCAGGGGTTGGGCTTTCATACCACCTCACTGAGGCTGTCCGGCATGATGGCTGCCTCTCATTCACTCTAAATGAAGGAACAATTAAATGTCCGTTTGTGTAGTTATAGCTGAAACAATGGAAAACCACCACCCAAGGACTAGACTGCAGGCAAGAGCAGTAACTGGGCCATCAAGGACTTTTCTGTGAGGGGACTGACAAACACAGGGGCTTGCCTTGATTTTGTGTGTGTGTGTGTGTGTGTGTGTGTGTGTGTGTGTGTGTGTGTGTGTGTGTGTGTGTGTGAGAGAGAGAGAGAGAGAGAGAGAGAGAGCGCAGAAGCAGACAGAAAAGGGAGTCAGGAAGTTCCAGAGAAGCACTGTTAGCATTACTGAGAAAAGGCTAAGAGATTTTGGGAAGAATGCTGGCTGGAAAGAGACTTGGAACTGTGAGCAAAGAAACTGTCTCCTGCTTTTTGATTCCTATTATGTGCAAGGAAACAGGACTTTGGATTTGTAATTCAACAGGATTGCATCAAGGAAATACCTGACTCCACCATCAATATCTCCTCCCAGTGGAAACAACCCAAAAGCCCCCAAATACTGACTAATCGCTGTGGTCAAAATGCTCATGTCAAAAGGGATAAAACAATATAATATATACTTTGGTTTAAGAAATAATAACCCAGAAGAAAACAATATCACTATTTCTGTTGAATTTTATCTTTCCCATCATTATCTGGCTGAGATGGGAACTGACACAGTCCTTTGTAGTCTCTATACCTTGTCTTGTTTTGCTCTATGTTTATTTTTAGTTAATTAATATCCACAGGAACCCAGATATTCCTTTGATTAAAAGTTATTGGTTTTCCACTGATCTTTATCTGCTTATGTTTGATAGCATTTATTTTTAGAGTTCACACCAAGGAGGAATGAGGCAATCATCTTAATGTCGTTTTACTGCATTAACATTAGTAGAGGATTTGTTGATGCTTTCATGAGCTAACTTTCAGTGGCACTGTATAGTTCCCGGTCACTCTGAATTTATATAGTGCTGCAAACACAGACACTATTTGATGAGACTGAGTGCTAAAGAAAAAAATTAAAAACTTTGGAAGTTTTTAGCAAAATTCTATTAAAAGTCATTAAAACATTTCTACATCTGATGTGTATTTTCTCAAAGGACTTTTTTAAAAAACAAAATAACTGTAACCCTAGAAGTCTGCATCACAGCAGACTCTGGCCCCTTAGTAGTATTTAGGGCTTTTAGAGTATTTAATTTCAAAACACACTAAACATAAAACTAAATAGCAAAACAAAAAAGGGAAATTTAAATTAAAATGTTACTGTATAGAAATTCACTTAATTACACACAGATCTACAGAATAAAACAAATTTACTTGGGAAAAACTTTTAGCATTACTAATATTATGATACAATGCCATCTTGTGGATCCCACAGGTATCTAACAGGAAGTAGTGTACAGCAGTGGATCTCAACCTTTCCAGACTACTGTACCCCTTTCAGCAGTCTGATTTGTCCTGCGTACCTCCAAGTTTCACCTCATTTAAAAACTACATGCTTACAAAATCAAATACAAAAGTGTCACAGCCCACTATTACTGAAAAAATTGCTTACTTTCTCATTTTTACCATATAATTATAAATCAATTGGAATATTAATACTGTACTTACATATAAAGCACTAGCAAAGTCAGTACAAACTAAAATTGCATACAGACAATGATTTATTTATACTGCTCTATATACTATGCACTGAAATATAGCTTGTTGTAAGACAGGGCAAATATCTAGATGAGTTGATGTACCCCCCGGAAGACCTCTGCGTACCTCCAGAGGTATGTGTACCCCTGGTTGAGAACCACCAGTATAGACAGAGTCATAGAATTATAGAAGATTAGGGTTGGAAGAGACCTCAGGAGGTCAGCTAGTCCAACCCCCTGCTCAAAGCAGGACCAACCCCAACTAAATCATCCCAGCCAGGGCTTTGTCAAGCCGGGCCTTAAAAACCTCTAAGGATGGAGATTCCACCATCTCCCTGTGTAACCCATTCTAGTGCTTTACCACTCTCCTCGTGAAATAGTTTTTCCTAATATCCAACTTAGACCTCCCCCACTGCAACTTGAGACAATTGCTCCTTGTTCTGTCATCTGCCACCACTGAGAACAGCCTAGCTCCATCCTCTTTGGAACCCACCTAGAATCATGGAGATAACGTTAGGGCTTCCAAGTTAGACACTGATCCATTATGTTATTGCTGCAACTGTTAAATAATATTTCACTGAAACCCTATGTCCTCAAGACTACAAAAGTAATCATAGATTTTTAAGATCAGAATGGACTATTATGATCATCAAGTCCAACTTCCGATGGTAACAAAGACCATCTAGTTTCACCCAGTGTTTACTGCATCAAGCTCATAACTTCTGGTTGAGAAAAACATCCAAAACAGGATTTAAAACTCTAACTAACCCCTTGAACTTGCAAGTTGTTCTGTATCATTTTCAGTGCAGGAATGAGGCCCTATTCTTAGCTGATCCGGCAGTAAACTAGATGTGACCTTATTTGTCAAAAAGGATCCTAGATACTAGTTCCTTTAACTACATTATCACAACAGCAAAATGTGGGCATTCAAATAGAAATTACTGACTTTAAAAAATTATGAATATATCTAATTTTATATTTTAATTAGGATGGCCCAATGGAAAGATGATTGTGCAAAAACTGAAATTGCTTAACATCTTGAAAGATCGTTCTTTGAAACTATTGCTCTTTTCAAAAATGCAACATGGTCAAGGCATAGCTATAGAAATATTCCTAATATAAGAGACCAAAACAAGTTGGGTACCAAGCCCCAACCCTACAGACATTCATCCGCAGGAGTATATCTTTTCCCCCCGTGAGTAGATCCACTGAGTATAATGAGACTACTCATGTGCATGAGAGTTAGTGTGACAGCCACCATCCTGGCCAATACACTGGGACCCAAAGAAAATTCCACGTTTTGAAAAATCACCACGCATACTGTGCTGGAGTGAGCTTCCTCTGGGATAGAGACAGCCCAAGGGGGAAGTTACAGCAAAGGAGAAGCCAACTGCAGAGCTGATTTCCTCCTTCCTCCTGTGCTTAGGTTGCAGAAGTAGAGACCTGGACACTCGTACCTTAGGGGACTTCCTCAGCATTCCACCTCTCCTCTGGATCCAGGAGCAGCCACCAACAGTGCTTACTGGAGAATGCCATTTTGGTATCACAGGAGAGGGCCAAGGAGTGCTGTTGATTTATAGCCTCACACAGCTCCATATTGTGGCAGGAATGCAGAATTGCAGCTTTCCAACAGACTTGAACAGAAGTTGGGGAGGGATTTGGAAAACACTGGCTTGCTTTGGTTTTTTGTCTTCTTTTCTTTTCATTCTTTTGTTTGCTATTTTGTCCTTTCATGTCAGTAACACCTTTCTTTGTGCAGGCGAGAGGAAGATGGAGTAATGCTTTAATAGATGGTTAAAACCAAACACACATTCTCCAATCCCAAAGCAGAACAGGATGAGAATTCTGTGGGGATAAGAGAACAGAGGCTGGTTGGGAGAACAAAAGTTGGTAAAACAGATGGTCTGCAGGCCGGACAATTCAAGTCCGTTCTCATTGGGATTAGGACTTCTTTACAGACCTGGGCCTCGGAACGAGCTAATCATTGCTTGTAACTATTCAAAAATTCAGTTAATTTTTCTTTTGGAGTTTTAAGCAAAGAATACATTATTTTTGTGTATCCATGATGGCTTCTTGTCTCATCTTCAGCCTTCCTTCCCCACTGAATTAAGCAAGTTTATAAACCAGACAGTTGGTGTATGACCCATACAGGTGATGACAAAATATCTTCCGGGTTACTCTCCCTCTAGGAAGCAATGAAGTTATTCCTCCAAATACACCCGTGTTTCTGTATCTCCTTAGATCCCTGCCTATAGTGTGTCTCCCAAAAATAGATCAAATTGAACCTGGTTCTGAGGGCAACTCTGCACATATGAGATGGTGAAGAAATGAATATAATGAAAAACTTGAGACAAGCATTTAAGTACATAAAAGGTTGTTACAAGAAGGAGGGAGAAAAATTGTCCTCCTTAACCTCTCGGGATAGGACAAGGAGCAATGGCCTTACATTGCAGCAAGTGTGGTTTAGTTTGGACATTAGGAAAAACTTCCTAACTGTCAGGGTGGTCAAGCACTGGAATAAATTACCTAGGGAGGTTGTGGAATCTTCATCATTGGCGATTTTTAAGAGCAGGTTAGACAACCACCTGTCAGGGATGGTCTAGATAATACTTAACCCTGCCTTGAGTGCAGGGGACTGGTCTAGATGACCTCTTGAGGTCTCTTCCAGTCCTATGATTCTGTGATCCCTTTAGATTAACACTAGGCTGAAGATAGTTCTCTTCAGCTCATTGGAGGAATGCTATGATATTCACTCTGACCGAATGGAGAAAGATATTCTAGCTACAGAAAGTTTCTTACAAACAGATACCATCCATCACCTACTTTCTACTCCATGTACCTGCAGCTGAGGATTGTTTTTAAAATGTCCTCTTTGGTAGACTCACTTCCCTGTGCTTCACCTGCCCTGACCAGCTTTAGTCAGATGTGTAAGGATGACAAAAATAAAGCATTAACTCTGAAAGCTGGGAAGAAGGCCTGCCCATCGATAGAGAAAGGCTGGGAAAGAGCCTGAGGAGGAAGTCACAAGGGCTTTCCAGTCCCTTGCAATAAAAACCCTCTTCTTTCTTTTTCCACAGAGTACTCTGTAACAGCGGTGAAACTGAACAGTGCAGACTTGAGGGACTCAGAAGATGGCTGGCTGGGTGCATCCAACAAAGGAACAATATCATATGTCGGTTTGCAAGGATGAGATTTTTATTAATAAATGTTGATTTCACACACCCTAAACCCCTCCCCCCCCAAAAAAATGACCAAAAAATATTTCCATAGATAATAATCAAAATTTATAGAAAAGCAAAGTAAGAGAAATGGTGCCTGAAAGCTTAATAGAGTAAAAATCCAATAATGTAGACTTCTGAATTAGGCTTGTTACAAATGGACTAGCAAATGAATAGTAAAAACAGGTAGGATTTAAGGATATGTACTTTACCAACATCATATGTCAAAATATACAATATTCAGTTATATTTTCAGACAAATCTAAAACTATAGGTCCTGACTCTGCAAATGGCTCCTGTAGTTGTCGTCTGACTGCAAGGAACCCATGAGATCTATTCTGTTACCATGTGGGGAGGGTAACGTTTGAAACCTGTTGACCAACGTGGTCAACGAAACAAAATGTTTTTAGAGTAGTAGCCGTGTTAGTCCGTATCCGCAAAAAGAAAAGGAGGACTTGTGGCACCTTAGAGACTAACAAATTTATTTGAGCATAAGCTTCCGTAAGCTACAGCTCACTTCATCGGAGGCATGCATCCGATGAAGTGAGCTGTAGCTCACGAAAGCTTATGCTCAGATAAAAATGTTTTTAGATATGGTTACAAGCCAGAGCAGGAAAGAGGACAGAGTCCCTCTCCTGATGCCCCCTACTCAAAAAATAAATAAAAGCACTAACAAGAAGTTGGATGAAAATACAAAATGTGAGTAAAAGCTTATGGATCAAAATGTGCCATTCTAAATTGGATTGCTCCTGTGCTTAAAGTGAGAATATTCATCCTGCTTTAGCATCTTTGTGTTTGAAAGAGAGAATGGATTTGATTCTATCTGAAAAATTGGTCAAGACTGCCATCTATTAACACAAAACTGAAATGACCAAAATTGTGCAATCTTTTTCAAGAGAAAAATATAACAGCTAGCAGAAAACTATGAAAAAAGCATTTCTAAAGTGTACAATTTAATCCATTTTGCCTCCTTCTGGTTTTGAACTTTAGGAGGTACACTCAGACCTACCATTCAGGAACTGAATTATTCTTCCTTGGAAGAATTGCTAGAGCTGGTCCAGTAATCGATAATCAATCATTGATTTGAATATTTCTGCTTCCCTTTCTGTTCAGGAAGCATTCACAAACAGATCATGATTTCCTGAACTTGGTTATCTGAAATGACTTATGAAGGGAACTGACCCTGTGAATCTCAAAATTCAAGCTGTTTTTCTTTAGTTACAATTAGTCACATGGTATTGTCCTCAGATCAGAGTGTGAATGAAAGAGAGAGCAAGAGATGATTGGCACAACAGGACTCAGATGTCTGACTGGGACCTTAGATACTCATGATAATAATAAATACATAACTCCAGCAAATCAGTTTTCTGGTGTGAACTCTTGCCAAAAGTGAACTTCAAATTCTCTTTCCACAAACGGTCCGCCATGAAAGCTCCAGACGGGCTTTCTGCAAACGTTCGCATGCGTACAGTCTGTTTGCATGAAAGTTCTGGGAAAGCAGACACCAAAGAGCACTGTAGTGGGGTAGTTACCCTCTCCAGCCCTGGAACAGGTTAAAGCCAGCCCTGGGAGAGGGAGACGGCTAGGGCTGGGGCTGCGAGAAGCAGATAGGCTGATGGGGAAGGCAGCCACAGCTGGGGCCACGCCCCAATCAGGATGCAGCTGGCCCTATAAAAGGTCAGTGAGCCAGGAGCTTGAGACTCTCTAGCTTTTGAGAGGGAAGGACCTGGTTGCCTAGGAGCTGAGCAGGGACCTGAGGTAGGGCAGCGCTGGGGGAAAGGCAAGAGGGGGTGGGGAGCTCCAGCCTGACAACCCCCCAGGCTGCAGGGCCTTGTGCGGGGCCCAAACCAGGTGCTGGGGCTGCGAAGGCAGTAGGTCCTACACCCCCTTGTCAATGATGAGTGGCCATCACAGTTGGCCCCAGTGAGTGGGGGCTAAATGATGACTAGCAGTAGGCACTGAGGCAAGGTGGGATTAGGGGATTGGAGGTTCCCCGGGGAGGGGAGACCCAGAGACTGAGGGGATACTGCTGGGGCAGAACCCCCACAAACAAAAGGGCACTGGGGTCTGGAAGGAACACAGGGGCCAGCGGTGGCACTGGCCTGCAGAGGGCGCTCCGGAGCTGGAAAATGAGCTAATTCCCAGACAGCCAGCAGGAAGCGCCGCAGGGGTGAGTCACGCACCGTTACAAGCACAAACACAGCTGAAGTGAATTTACATATTTCAATATATGAACAAATATCCACACAACATTTACTGCAGTATTCACCTAATTCTAATAACTATGCACTATGCCCAGTAGAAGAGTATATGTAATCTCTATGGCTGCCATTGCTTAGATGAGTTTGCCTTGTCACTTTACACATGACAGAGCCAACACACTGTAAGAAAGATTTCACTGCCTTTTGCTGTGGCTACTGGAAGAGCTAATCCCAAAGAAGCCTTAGCAATATAGCTATAGCGAAATGGCCATTTTCAGATAAAAGGCTACCTTCAAAATGGCTTCAACCCACAAACAATGTTTGGACATGGCAGCTTAATGAACAGCTGACCTCAGAACATTTGGCAGAGGAAATATCAGTAATGAACCATTCCAATTAGCCTGACTTTCAGATGAATCTTTGCAAATTAGAACAGCATGCATCAGTACAGGATTCTCCAAAGAGCCCCGTACAAGAATGTGTCCTGGTAACAAATTAAATTAGTGCCATGAGAGAGGACATGTAAGTGCTTTTTAACCCAGAGTCAGAACTTGTTTCAGTTCAGAAACATTATAGCTTCTTGAAAACACCACATCATAGGGCTGTCTCAGCACTGCCAGTGGAATTTAGCAGACATTTTTCCACTGAGATTTGTGGGGGGTGGGGTGGAAAATAGATTTGGGACAAAGACAAAAAGGTTCCATTTTCATCAAAAATGTTTGGGATTTTGTAGAGAAAATAAAACTTCCCAGTTTCAGGCCAAAAAAAAAAGTAATTTTTGATGAAAATTTGAAAAAAAATATTCAAAGACAAATTTCACTGAAAAACAAAACAAAAAATTCAAACATTATGAGTCAGTGCAAAAAACAAAACATGAGCTTGGCTTAAAAATCATTATAAAAACACAGCAAAGCATTGGCTTTGGTGCTTTCTGGGATTGCCCCCAACCCCAATTTTGGGTAATCATTTCAGGTTCAAAATTCAACCTTAAATGCACCAACAAATGTGAACTTCCCCACCGATAGCTCAGATGAATGAACAGCTGTTCTAGTACTTCCCATCTCCTAACCCCTAGGGTGAGGGAGCTTCCATTAATCCCTCTCACCTGTTACTGGCTTGTGTTCTTGGAGGGATAGCTCAGTGGTTTGAGCATTGGCCTGCTAAACCCAGGGTTGTGAGTTCAATCCCTGAGGGGGCCATTTAGGGATTTGTGGCATAAATTGGGGATTGGTCCTGCTTTGAGCAGGGGGTTGGACTAGATGACCTCCTGAGGTCCCTTCCAATCCTGATATTCTATGATTCATTATTCTTCCCTCCCCTGTATCCCTTAGTGTCTGCATTAAAAGTTCACATCAGGATTCCATTAAATATAAGGGGACTTATTATAGGACTAAGAAGAAGAACTAGAATGGGGGGGGGGTGTCATTTATACAGGCTTCTCCTCCCCTCTATAAAGCAGGCTCTTTTTCTTGAGCACATGAGCAATTGCCAAGCGTCTCCAGGTACACAGCCAGCATACATCGTTTCTGGGATGGGTCCATCCCAGGAAGCCCCTTATGTGGCCTTCAGAACTGTGTCTGTAGTTGGGCTGCCAATTTCTACACAAGACTCTCTCTGGCTTTAATAATAATTAACTACAGATCACTTTTCCATCTGAAGATCTCCAAGCACTGTCTCAAAGACAGGGAAGTATTACTACCATTGTGGGAAAGGGAAACTGAGGCACAAAGAGGGCGAACACCACACAGCTAGTCAGTGGATGAGAACCCAGAGCTGACTCCCAATCTTGGGTGCTTGGCATTACTGCTTCCCATGGTGGGAGACATGCAGAATGATGGCCAGATTTGGCTAACACAGATGGTCAGATTTTTCATCAATATTTTGCACATTGATAAAAGGATGGAGGGAAATTTCACAATGCATGTGTCACATTTTTTTCCTGCTTTATGATCAGCTATAGAATAGTTGAAACTTTTGAAAATTTCGCTTTATCTTAAAAAAAAAAACCCACAAGGTGGGGGAAAGCTTTATACATTTTTCAACCTGCTATCGTAAACAGAGCTGAGTGAATTTTTTCACAAATAGTAATTTGCCAAAAGAAATTTTCAAAGTATTCAAACTATTCAAAACTTGGATCGAATTCGGTGAATAGTTTTGGCTGAAAAAATGGGATTTTTTTAAAGTCAAAACAGTTTACTTTCAAGATAAAACGCTTTGACTTTTCATTTTGAAATGTTCTGTTTCAACCATTTCAAAACTGTTTCAATTTTTCATTTTGAAACTGTGTTTTGTTTAGAAATATAACTAGATATTAAAACAAAACAAACAAACAAGGAGAAAGATATCTGAAAATGACCCACTGCAGGAAAATATCCTGAAAAAAAATTTCCTTTTGTTTGACCTGAAACAATTTTTTCCCATTTTTTTCATTTCAGCAAATAAAATAAAATAAAATAAAATAAAAATAGTCAATTTCAGTTTGAACTGAACTGATTTTTTCCCCTGGATTTTTTGTTTTGCCTCTCAAAACCAAAAAAATCAGATATTCACTCAGCTTTAACCTTAGATAAGTACATGGCTCCCATTTACCATCATAGCTGAGTGCCTCATAGTCTTTCATATATTTATCTTCACAACGCCCCTGGGAGACAGGAAAGTGTTGTTATCCCAGTTGTACAGGCAGGGAGCTGAGGCACACAAGAGACTAAGGGACTTGCCCAAGATCACACAAAATCAGTGATGGACAAGGGAACTCATCCCAGTTCTACGGAATCCCAGGCTAACATCCTAATCACTGGACCTTCCTTCCTCTATAGACCTCTGAGAAAACAAAATCACATTGTTTTAAATACTGGTTCTGAACTTTATATGTTGTAGTGTTTTCATTGTTGTTTATTTTAAGTTGGTGTTCATTTTACAATAATAATTCTCTTCTCTATAGAGACATGTAGTGTAGTAGGTGACAGAGAGAAATCAAAAAGATTAAAAGGGAGAGTCTATAAAACAGTGGTCTGTCCAGTTTTAATGTATGGTTCTGAGTGTTGGACGACGGAGAAATATGAGCAAATGATCTGTTCCACAGAAATGTGAATGTTGTCATTGATGAGTGGTGTAAGCAAGACGGACCACATGAGGAATGTGTATGTTAGAGATGTGCTCAAAGTAACATCTAAACGAAAAAATCAGGGAGGCTTAGATGTTTGGTGATAAAATGTGCATTCCTGACAACTACGAGAGGAAGAGAGTCCAACAGATGAAGACTGAAGGAAAAGAGACAGGACAACCCAAGAAGACATGGTGGGATATCATAAAGGAAGACATATTCACAAGCGGTGTGAAAGGGAATATGGCATTGATCAGAGCCCTTCTGGAGAGAGAGGTCTCCGAGCAGACCCCATTTGATAGAGTTTACAGAAGAAAGTATATCGATCTATATATGTATCTATACACACACTGTGTGTAAGCATGCAATTATATATTATAAACACACACAATCAGATGTCATTAATGTGAAATATTTGTCTTCTAGAAAAATTAGTTGACAGCTGCTTAGCTACTGGTAAACTGGCTCCTTAAATATTTTCTCCTTTTCTTTGGCATCATGCCCTTGGCTTGGTTTCAGCTACACATTGCAGAGACCATTCAAAACAATAACTTCATACTGCCTTGTAGAGTAAGCTCTGTAGAATACATTCCCCTTCAAATCATACGTGTAGCTCATTAATGATAACATAACTTACACATTAGCACTGATAGGAGAAATTAGCTCTGCTATGGATTCAATGACTTGCTTGCGTGCTCAGATATTTTGAGCCTCTCCTCTTATTTTAAATAACTCATCACACTAAAATTGAAGGAATCCAAGAGTTGACATCTGAATCAATGGTAGGAAAGTGACCGTCTTAAGAGAAGTTACTGATAACGTTTCAAATCTTTGTGATCATTCTATATTATCTGTATGTTAGTCTACCAATAAAGAGGATAGCATTTTACAACCACTGTGCCCTAAATTTCCACTGGTGTAGATGACAACACAAGGGGCAGTTCAGAAGAGAATAAACTTTTAACCGATAAAGACATAGGCCCTTATCTGCCTATGTTTACTCTTCAGCTGAAGCCATCATCTTCTGTCTGTGGCATCGCAAGCTGTGGCAATGTGAACGTGATAATTATACCAAAGAGCATGATGTGATATTAAGGGGTGAATAAGCAGAAGGAACACTTGACACACAAAAGACAAAGTCCAGTTCATCATTCTCCTGCACCTGGTCCAGTCATTTATACCAAGGCAAAGTGGATTGGGTGTTTTTTTCCATCCGCCTTGTGCTAGTGAAAATGACTCCACAAGATGCAGGATCCAGCCCACAGTTTCCATGCAAATTCAATTAGCAACACAAAGCAGGTGAAGAGAAATGCAACTCATATTTTGGGTAGGATTGTTTCAGAATAGAATAATATTTATTAATATTTTGCAGATTGTGTCATGTGCCCATTAAATGCTAATAAAATATATACATCCTGCAAAAATATGTAAATAGTTTCCAGTCATTAATGCACACAGAAGCAATCAAACTGTGTGTTGCATTCTCTGCAAGTTATATTTTAGACCAATATTTTTTGTATTTATGTGAGCGTGAACTTCTTTTGTAAAAATATCTTCTTCCACTAGTGGTCATTGTTGCCCTGTATAGCAATAATCTTACTAGTTAATGAAAAGAAGATACTGAAAAATAGTCCTAGTGAGTCTATTTTCATAGCATATTAATCAAAGTAATAATTTAGAGAGAGAATCAAACAAGTAAAACAGCCAATCTTTTACCCATTTATCCATCAGGTGGATGCATGTTATGTCTCTAAATAATTATACTAGTAACTATATTCAGATTCAAGGAAAACATAACAGATTGATTGGCAACCGCCAGAGTTAGGCAGAACCATGAAGAGAAAATACTGCCATAAGACAGCAGTTGATATTTTGTTAATGCTGTTTCTGGCAAACAGGAATTTATATGACACACTCTGTTATCTAGTTTGCCTATGTATTTCCCAACCTAAGTATATCCTATTGCAAAATCATACTGCAGATCCCCAATTTAATGAAAAGTTTGGGTATCTTCTAAGACTTCTGTATAAAGTGAGTGTGAGTAGGTGCTTTTCCTAAACCCCTCTAAAACAAAGTCCAAGTAGAGTTAAAAACTTACCCACATACTGGGGTTTGGGCTTATTAACAAAGAAATCAACCATCAGAGATGAGTGAATAATTGATTTTTCTGTTCTGTGGCCGAACTGAAAAATCTCACCGAAATGAAACAGGACATTTTCTAAATGAAATACAGATTCAAAATGACATTTCAAAATAAAATGGTTCATTTTGAAACAAAGTGTCAGAATGGTTCATTTGGAAAACACCCAGCGGAAAACCATTTATTTGGCTGAAACTATTTGCTGAGTTCGCCCCAAATTCACAAATAGTTTCAGTGGTCCTGAAACTGCATTTTTTGACAAATTTACTATTCGCCAACAAAAATTTGCCCAGCTTTATTACCAACACAAAGTTCAGTTCCAACCTTCTCCCTAAGATTGGTTCTTCCCTCAAGATAGTTCAACTCACACCCTACGATGCTCCTTCTCCAGAAAGCCACATTCACCACCTTATGTCAAGGCTGAGTAATGAGCCATCTCTGTAAATGAGTCACCAGAATCCACCTAACCATTTCCCAGCAGGATTAATTCCAGTCTACAGGGTGGGAGGTTTCATAAACGTACAGCTCATTACATTGAGATTTACCTGTATGTTATTTTCAAGCTGCCATAGGAGAGATCGAGATTTCAAGGATGAATGCAGCATTCTATGCCCTGGGCAAGTGCAAGTTTTGCATTTGATGGGGGAAATGTCCACCTTTTCTAAGGGAGCTGCCCAGTTATACGAGTGTTGTCAAAACTATTCAGCAAGATTAATCCCTGGTGGCTAGATGTACAAAAAAAATTCCCATTAAGCAATCTTTCTGGAGGAAGGGTTAATTCCATATGCTTGTTTGTAAGTAGAAATGAAGGAAAAAATAGGGAAAAGGACGAATTGCAAAACAACCTCCACTGAGTTTATTAAGAAAACATCAAACTTTGGTAAAATTTCATCCTACAATTACTCCCAATTACAATCACTAATGAGCACTGTAAGGATATCATGCTGTCTGCCTTCATTCATCAACTTCAGGGTAAAATTCTAAACTAAGAGGCAAGAGCTGAATTTTGCGGCACTTGAAAATGCAAAAACTTTGCTATTATATATACTTGTATATAAAAATCATACTTGTCTTGACAAATTATTATTTTATCCAGCCTGCTGTACTTGGTAAGCCAGTGAAATAAAATCCCATTGGAAATCTCATTCCACCCGAATAAATACCTGCATCTGATGTCACCCAAATATCTCAGAATCACCACCTACAGCTAGTCAACATTTTTCATTTTTCTAAACATTTTGTAGGTTTTCAAAAATCAGGAGAAGTTTTGAAAAAGGTTGGTGGCATTTTCATTGGGTTCACTGGAAGCTCACTGAAATGTTTCAATTTTTGAAAAAATATTGTAGAAATTTCAAAGTTTCAGATATTTTCTAAAATTTTTGAAAAATAGAAAAAAAATTTAAGTTTGTGAATTTTTCATTTTTTAAAAAGCTTCTATTTTTACTTTCCCCAGTATCTGTCTTCCTATGTTGGTCTTTTAGGCTGTATGCTCTCTGAGGCAGGGCATATTGATTTCTGTGCATTGTGTAGCTCTGAATACATTGTTGGTGATTACATTACTGGATATTAACCCCATTCCTTCCCAGAACCCTAGACTTCAGCTACCTAGGAAATTAACTTTTGGAGCACCAAGGTAATGCCCACGCTTGCCCTGTCAAGTCCAGTGAGAGTTTTCCTAATGTTCACACATTAAGTGTGACCACCCATCTTAGAGGCCTGATGAACCCCAGTGCTTGGTGGTGTTGTCCAGTCCACCATGCACTGTGATACATGATCAGCTATGAAATAAGTCAATCACTGATGCAACCACTATGAGATTAACCAGCTTCAACATCAGAAACACATAAGAAAGGTTCAGACGCTCCCCAGGGCAAGAGAAAGGACAAGGAAGTTAAAAGAAAATGACCAAACCTAGAATACTGAATCAAAGTTATCCATGACCTTTACGAAACATATGGTAGAATGGAATCTGGCATTGTAAAAGTTCTGGTGTGGTCTTCATTATCAGGGTCGCCTGTCCTTTGCTGCCAGGCATTGTTAATTACATCCAAGAGCAGATTTTCCTGTCCCATGAGAATTTGAGATTTCAAAATTTTTCTCATCTAGAATCAGAAGAAAAGGTCAAAAATCTCAAAAAAAAATTAATGAACCAATAATCTGAAAAGAATTTCAGACTGGATTAATTAAAATGTTTCATTCTGATAATTTTGTAACATTTTGCTTCAGTTTTCACCTTTCTATATTTTTAAACTTTTTTTGCATAAATTAATTCCAATTTCAAAATGAAAAGTTGTTTCAAACTGAAAAATGAAATTTTTCATTTTGAAATTGTGAAAATGAGATGTTGACCATTTTGAAACATTTTTCAATCCCTCCCCCCTCCCCCCCCCAAAAAAAATTGGGAGATTGGTCCAAAATGAGCCTTTCCCAGGAACAAATGGGTGGTTTCCCATGAAAAAACCTTTAGTGAGAAAATTCCCAACTAGCTGTACCACATATACCACAAATGAGGATGACGAATCTGAGACGGAAGGTGCCCAGTTTGTAGCAGAGCCCTTTTTACTCCGATATATGGGCAGACAGTTCTAAAGCAGCTTTTTCTTTCTGGAAAGGTTCTTCAGTTCATTATGTGTCCTTATGTGCAGTAAAAGGGAAAGCTGGACCCCCATTCAGACTGTGCTGATAGAGAGTGCTAATGAAATTGCTGGTATTACTCATTCAGTCAATAGTGCATGTTCTGGAAACCATTCCTTCGGTTGCAGATTGTCCCATTGGGAATGCACTCAAAAAATGTTTAAAGAAATAGTCATTTACTTTAAATCCAGTTATACATATTTCCATTTTAGTGCAATCTATATTCAAGCAAGCATTTAAATATTCTATTAGAACGGATCCATCGTCAAATAACAGAATCCAGCAAAGTCATATCTAACATCTCGGCGCTAAGCCTCCATCAGAACCATGGCAACTCCTTGATACCCCCTTCATTTATTTTCCAGTTCTGGCACCTGTAACCATGACAACATACACTGAAACCTTTCAAGCAGAACAGAACTGAAACACAATAAGAGCACAAAATACCTGAGGTGGGGAAAAGAGAGGAGATGCACAAGCAGGTAGCTGCTGAAATTAAAAGCAATTGATAAGAAAACAGCAGGAAACAAATGCTGGCTCACATGGTCATATCCTCTCGGCAGCAGTATTTTGTGTGTATTATTAGTTGTGCAGCCATAAAAAGAATAGAAAATTAAAATATCATTTTACCAAACAAGTGGCGTGTAAACTTGAGAAAATAAGGGCATGTTTACACTTAAACCACTGCAGCTGTGCCACTGTACTGATTCAGTGTAGACTTCACTTATGCCGATGGTAGGCATTCTCCCATCAGCATTGTAATCCATCTCCTCAAGAGGCGGTAGGTAGGTTGACAGAAGATTTCTTCTGTCGACCTAGCACTGTCTACACCAAGGGTTAGGACCTCATAGTGATGTCTCTCCAGGGGTATGGAGTTTTCACACCCCTGAGTAGGGTTGCCAACTTTGTCATATTTAAAAACCGGCCACTAGCAGGAGTGCTAGAACCTCCTCCGCCCCGCCTCTTTCCCCGAGGTCCCTCCCCTGTCCTGCCCCTTCTCCCCAAGTCCCTGCCCCTGCAGCCCCACCTCTTGCTTCCAAGGCCCCGCCCCCATTCACTCCTCTTCCCCCCTCCCTGCCGCTTGCTGATTTTCCCCTCTCACCCCTCCACCACCCGGGTCAGGAGGGACTCACTTGCAGAGCTGGGGTTGGGAGCTGCAGCTGTCTGATGCAGGTAGGAGGCAGACCCAGCTGAGTAGGGGTTGTCATGGGTGATGACCTCATGGCTCCCCACCTTCTCCATCTGCATTGACCAGACACTGTCAGGTTTTCTTTTCAACTATACTTTCCGGTTGAAAACTAGACACCTGGCCACCCTACCCCTGAGAGTCATAGAATCATAGAATCATAGAATATCAAGGTTGGAAGGGACCCCAGAAGGTCATCTAGTCCAACCCCCTGCTCAAAGCAGGACCAATTCCCAGTTAAATCATCCCAGCCAGGGCTTTGTCAAGCCTGACCTTAAAAACCTCTAAGGAAGGAGATTCTACCACCTCCCTAGGTAACGCATGGCAGTGTTTCACCACCCTCTTAGTGAAAAAGTTTTTCCTAATATCCAATCTAAACCTCCCCCACTGCAACTTGAGACCATTACTCCTTGTTCTGTCATCTGCTACCACTGAGAACAGTCTAGAGCCATCCTCTTTGGAACCCCCTTTCAGGTAGTTGAAAGCAGCTATCAAATCCCCCCTCATTCTTCTCTTCTGCAGGCTAAACAATCCCAGCTCCCTCAGCCTCTCCTCATAACTCATGTGTTCCAGTCCCCTAATCATTTTTGTTGCCCTTCGCTGGACTCTCTCCAATTTATCCACATCCTTCTTGAAGTGTGGGGCCCAAAACTGGACACAGTACTCCAGATGAGGCCTCACCAACGTCGAATAGAGGGGAACGATCACGTCCCTCGATCTGCTCGCTATGCCCCTACTTATACATCCCAAAATGCCATTGGCCTTCTTGGCAACAAGGGCACACTGCTGACTCATATCCAGCTTCTCGTCCACTGTCACCCCTAGGTCCTTTTCCGCAGAACTGCTGCCTAGCCATTCGGTCCCTAGTCTGTAGCTGTGCATTGGGTTCTTCCGTCCTAAGTGCAGGACCCTGCACTTATCCTTATTGAACCTCATCAGATTCCTTTTGGCCCAATCCTCCAATTTGTCTAGGTCCTTCTGTATCCTATCCCTCCCCTCCAGCGTATCTACCACTCCTCCCAGTTTAGTATCATCCGCAAATTTGCTGAGAGTGCAATCCACACCATCCTCCAGATCATTTATGAAGATATTGAACAAAACCGGCCCCAGGACCGACCCTTGGGGCACTCCACTTGATACCGGCTGCCAACTAGACATGGAGCCATTGATCACTACCCGTTGAGCCTGACAATCTAGCCAGCTTTCTACCCACCTTATAGTGCATTCATCCAGCCCATACTTCCTTAACTTGCTGACAAGAATACTATGGGAGACCCTTCTTGTTACTCTTGACATCTCTGGCTAGCTGCAGCTCCAGGTGCGATTTGGCCCTCCTGATATCATTCCTACATGCCCGAGCAATATTTTTATACTCTTCCCTGGTCATATGTCCAACCTTCCACTTCTTGTAAGCTTCTTTTTTATGTTTAAGATCCGCTAGGATTTCACCATTAAGCCAAGCTGGTCGCCTGACATATTTACTATTCTTTCGACTCAACGGGATGGTTTGTCCCTGTAACCTCAACAGGGATTCCTTGAAATACAGCCAGCTCTCCTGGACTCCTTTCCCCTTCAAGTTAGTCCCCCAGGGGATCCTGGCCATCCGTTCCCTGAGGGAGTCGAAGTCTGCTTTCCTGAAGTCCAGGGTCCGTATCCTGCTGCTTACCTTTCTTCCCTGCGTCAGGATCCTGAACTCAACCAACTCATGGTCACTGCCTCCCAGATTCCCATCCACTTTTGCTTCCCCCACTAATTCTACCCGGTTTGTGAGCAGTAGGTCAAGAAAAGCGCCCGCCCTAGTTGGCTCCTCTAGCACTTGCGCCAGGAAATTGTCCCCCATGCTTTCCAAAAACTTCCTGGATTGTCTATGCACCGCTGTATTGCTCTCCCAGCAGATATCAGGAAAATTAAAGTCACCCATGAGAATCAGGGCATGCGATCTAGTAGCTTCCGCGAGCTGCCGGAAGAAAGCCTCATCTACCTCATCCCCCTGGTCCGGTGGTCTATAGCAGACTCCTAGTTATGCCAGTGTAGACCAGCCTTAAGTTGCTGTAGATAATTTGCAAGTAAACACCACTCTGCATCGGGCTCTACTCATGTTCAGCTTTAGCACTTAGCATCCTTCCCAGATGTAAACAGGCATGACCAGCAGCAAGGAAACATCAGCGAGGGAAAAAAGGGAAAGGATCCTCCCCCTTGGAGAATTCTAGAAGATCAAGTCTGTTAGCCTAGATCAAAGAACCTGTCTAAAACAGGCATGAGTTAATAAACCATGTGGGTGTAAACTGGGACTACTACATCCTGTACGCTGAAGGAAATCAGTCATCAAGGAGGGTGAATTTTAATAAACAGTCAATCTGTACTGTGAATCAAGGAAAGGGAAATTCTGTTCCCTATATTTTAGGGGATTGTGCTAATAAGATCACAGCTTGAAAGGAACTGTGAGAAAAGACTTGAGAACAGCTGAAGAGTAGGCCCCCTCATGGGAGTTGTAAGATAGTTTTATGGCTTTTATCTTCTTCCGAGCGTCACCAGAACTAGAGATAGGCTTAAACCAGTGGCCCGATTCAAATGTCTCTGAACTTTGGGGAAGTTCCCAATCACATCAAAACTGCATGGCTGAGGCCTATCTCCGATCAAAACTAAGTGATCAGAAGTGTCAGGGTAGGAGGATGACAAAATGAAATAAATAAGAAAACAGAAAGAAAGACAGACAGACAAAGGAGGCATTAAAAAAAAAAAGATTGATATTTCTCCGCATTTTCAATGTAACAAATTTCCATAAGGAAAAGAGCAATGGGTAAGCATAGCAAAAGCAATGTTCTTTGCACCAGGTTTCTCAGGGACAGGGATACAGCTCCTCTTGCTCAAGACCGACAAGTTCTTACACCATCGGCAACTATAACTGTATGTACCGCGCCGGTACCGATGCCAGACTGCCCAAAATGAAAACCAGTATCAGGGACGGGATCTCTCTCTCCTTGTATCTAAGGAACGCCTAGGCAGTTTGCTGGTCTCTCTTGTGTTTTTATGTAACAGTAAATGGAAGGAGGTTGCAGAGATGAGAATTTCTCTTCTAAGAAACCACAAGCAGAAAAAAGTGACAAGCTTTTTACTACACCTGACCTTGAAATTATTTAACTGTTACATAGGGGACCTGATACACTCTCAAATCCTGCAAATTATTTAGACCCGTTACAATCTGTCCCATCAAGAACTATCTAGGGACATGTTTTCATTTATTATATAAACCATTATATAGAATTTTTATCCTTGCACAATCGAAAAATATAAACAATATTTCAAAGGATATTAAGAAAAACCACCATCTGGTTGCCTATGGGTGAAAGTGTAACAAAGAAATATAAAATGCAGAGTTAATTAAAACTTTCAAAGTGGGGTTATTTTGAAAGGCCTCAGTCCTACAACACTTATGCAGGTGAGCAAGTTGTGGCAGATCAGAGCCCAAGGCTCAAGTTCTTCTCTCTGCACCAGCAAACATTTCAGGTTGAGTACAGTCAGTGCACAAGAGAGGGTGAAAAAGAGGCAAAGTGGCACTGCCTGAGTGAAGTCCCACAGGTCTGGGGAGGGATGGAGCCCCTCTGCGTGGCATGGTCCCCTCTAAGCCAGGTGGATTTTTCAGACCACCATTAACTTCTTTTCCACATTCTTCAATCCTCAACAGAAGGGTCACAGAGCAGGGAAACCAATGCCAATGCAGCCAATCAGCTGGCTGGAGAGCAGGAACCTGAGGAAGGAATTCATCATACCTGGGAACTGGGCCAGTGTTCCTCACACACTGTTGGGGTCCACACAAGTAAGGGGCCAGGTCCTTTGCCGTAAGTTAAAACTCAAGAAGCTTCTGATGTTTTCCCCTCCAGCGCACCTTTGTGTCAGGGAGATAACGCAACTCTCAAGGTAACAATAAGATGCGACAGTGGTAGGCTATCAATGAGTGCCCTGGGTGTGCTGTAGTTGTTCTGGGCTGAGCCTCAGTTAAGCATCACCAAGAATTACATTTTATTGTGTTTGGCATCTGGGTACTGCCCTGCAAATCCCCCAGGTTGGATGGACAGAGAGCTAGATCACATAGGTAGAATTGCTTAAGAGGATGGGGTTTGTTTATAGGGTCTGAAATAGAATGTTGATACATTCCTTTTTTTCTCCTCTTCTATATTCCTGGAAGGAAAAGTGGCATCTGGTAGCTGCTGGGCAGATTCCACACCTGCGATAATTCAAATTTACTAAAGCAAGAAGGATTTGTGCAGTCTCCCTGAACTCAGCAGAAGCTGAGCAAGAGTTAGGACTCAGAATGGAGGATGCCCAGCTGCAGAGAGGAGATGAGATGCGATTGAAGGAGGAGATTTTCTCTCTCTCCCTCTTTTGAATTTCAGGGAAGATGCAGCTGTCATCCCACAGTTTGTGAAAAAAGCCATCACTCACTGTCATCCAGCCGGCACAATATGGCTCTTCCTCTGGGGAATTCTTTCACAGAATCATAGAATATCAGGGTTGGAAGGGACCTCAGGAGATCATCTAGTCCAACCCCTGCTCAAAGCAGGACCAATCCTTTGGGAAAGAGACTCTCTTTGTTTACAGGGTTTTTTAAAAGGTAATATTTTTCACCTATCAGTGTATTGTACTGGCTTTCATTTTCCTCTGTTGTTCATAGGAGTCTTGATTTTGCCCTTCAACAGTATTTTAGCTTTCCCATAGATTTCTGTGATGACCAAGTCACCATAGTTATTATTGCAGTGCTTGGCAGCAGGTATGCAAGCAACAAATGAGCAAGGGATCAATCCTACTCCCGTTGACTTCAGTGCCACAAGATTGAGCCCTCATCTTGTTCAGTACTTCCTGGAGCAATACTTGGCTCTGCAGGAGAATCAGGGAGGAATTAACTGCAAGAAAAACCTTGCTCAGTCTCTGCAGCCCCCCAGGATGTGTATTGCTCCATCTGGGATATGTGAAAGAGGGCAGATGCATAAGCATCACTCAGTTTGCATGGTGTTGGCGGGTCTGCAAACCTCATGCCTTTCAAAGATTCAGTTTGCTGAAACACTCCACCGTTAGCATGCTTATCCGACACTTAGCTATTCCATACATCTGCATTCAGGGATTCTCAGACCAGAAGAGAATTATGAACCATTGTGAACATCTATTCTGAGCTCTTGCATAACTCAGGCCATTGAATTTCACTCAGTGATTCTTGGATCTAGCCCAACAACTTGCATCAGAGCGTATTGTTTAGAAAGCCATCCAAACTTCATTTAAAGACTCCAAGTGATGGAAAATTTACCACATCCCTTAGGAAGCTGTTCCAATGATTAATTACTCTCACCTAAAAATGATCACATTTCCATTTTGAATTTTGCTGACTTCAGCAATTTCCATCCATTGGATCTTGTTATACTTTTGTCTGCTACATTTGAGAGTCCTCTAGGATCAGATATCTTCTCTTCCCGTGACCACTTATAGACTTTGATTAAATCACCTCATAACCTTCTCAGTGAACCTCACTGGCCTGGGGAAATATTATTTGGAAATCTCAGGAGATCAGTTTTCCTATGAGAATTCCTACTACTTCCCAGATTGGTAGGAAATGCCATGGGAACAGCCTTTGCATCTTGTGGTATTTTGGTACCTCTGCTTGTTAGCCCAGCTGACAGTGAAGAGGTGCAAGAATCTTACTCTGACTAATCCAATTTAGAGCTCCAAGGTTCAGAGGTGCCTGACTCTAAAACAGAAAAGTTATTGGCAAGATGCTTGTACCCTCAGAAACCACCCTGTACCTCTACCTCTCACCGACCCATATATTCCATATCTGCTACACGACCTTCCGACATCCTTGATACCCAACCTCATCCTTCTGCACTTTCAGCCTTTGTCCATGAAAAGCGCCTTTGTCCTCAATAACTGCCCCTCATCTTCACACCTCTTTCCACTGCCTCTGTCTCAGATACCATGGAGATGGGCACATCATAAGAACTAGAATGAACAGAACCACTTCATCCTCAGTAGCTGTAAGGATGTCTTTGCACTGAAACCGGGGAGTGGATGATCAGGATGGTGATGTAACAGAGGAGCAGCACAGAGAGGTCACTGAGGTGCTGCTGAAACAGGTGAAGAGGCCATGTGGCTGCGATTGGATTGGAGGACATGTGGCTGCGATTCTTCAGTTGTAGATCAGCTCCAGTGTCTGAAGTCTCTGAGGGGGTAGTCTCTCCCTGTTAGCGATGGGGTGGAGCTGAACATTGAGGTTTAGTATACAAGTCAGTTGCCAGGTGAATTCTTGTGGGGGGGTGAACAGGAGCAGCAAATGGGAGCTTTGGAGGGAGTTTGGACAGGGCAGTGTCCAATTTCCAAGTAGCAGAGCAGTACTTGTCACCCAGCTGAGGTCGCTGGCAGCAGCAGAGCTGAGTAGGGCATGGCCCTAGAGCCATTAGAATAGCCCACTCACACAATCCACATACCAGGGTTGGAGCCCAGTGAGAGACACCAATTACCCTGCCACACTAGCAGCCAACCTTGAGACAGAGGAGCTGGGACTTGGAGGTTATCGACAGACGTAGAAGTGAGTCAGTTGCTGGGTCAACAACCAAGCACATGAAGCTTATAATTTAACAGGCCCCAGTTTTATTTAACTGACTGACTATTTTAAGGCAAGCCTCTCTAAAACAAGGAGACGCGGGAATGGACTGTCCTTAAAGTTACTGATGGCTACCATGGTATCAACTTCAAACCTGGGCACTTTCAACAGTACCACCCTATGTCTATAGATCAACCGAGAATATCTAGCCTAGATTCACCACACGTTAATACACTTCACAATGTTGAAACAAAGCACTAACCACTTACCAGTCATCTTGATCCCCCACTCACAAAAGACAAACAATATTAAACCAGTTACCTCCTATAAACAAACCAGTGTCCAACCTCACAGTTTCATTGATATGGAGGTTATAAAATTATTTGCTTCACTTAGGACCAGATCCTCAGCTAATAACTTCAGTGGAGATACCCTGCTTTACACAGTCACCCAAAGCATTCTGCAAGAGCGACCAATTATGGCAAACCATTCCATGCATTATGGTCTGTGTGCAGTGATTTGCATTCATCACAATGTACCACCTGTGCCGATTCTCAGAGAGAGGAAAAGAACAGTATGAAACAACCTAACATAGAGAAGAAAGTCAAATTAGTCAATATGGCACATTTTAAAACTAATAATTGAATTAGTTACTACTTACCAGCTGTGGTTCTTTTTAGAGTTGCAAAGAAACACAGCAATGGCTGCTTCATAAATACAAGAATGTCAAGAGAGACAATTCAGTAATTTTTGATGGGAGAAACTTAATTGGTTATCATTTGCTCCTACCCGCTGTTGCCAGATTCCCAGCTGTGAGCTGGAAGAACAATACCAAAACAGGTAGCTCTATAAATATCACAGTACTAAACTGCAGAATCTTAGGACCCTACAACAAGTAATAGGAACTTAATTGGTTACAACTTCCCACCAGTGGTCGAAGTTAGACTTCAGGGGAGTAAGAAAAATAATACAAAGTCAATGCTTTTACATGACCATAACCCTCCAAGAATAATGGTTGGGCTATGACGAAGGCCGAATAAAACCCTCATAGTACTGCACATATCCATATCTCATCTAAAAGGATTTTGAAGAGGTTAAATTAATTAGCTCACAGGAAGACAGGAATTGTCCTCCAGGATGCATCTAGTCCAATACACAGTCTCTGATAGCAGTTCCACTCAATGGCATCTGCTAGAGCAGCCTAGGGGTTGCTCTAACTTATATCTATATGAACACCATACCCCCATTCCCAGCACATTCCCTTTGTCCCCTGGCACATCACTGATCCTTCCCACACCAAGGGCTGTGAGGGGAGAGGGCAGCATGTGGCTGCTATGCAGTTTCTGTGCCACACTGGGAATCCCGGTGCAAAGGGAATTCCAGAGTGGGGAGATTTCAGCTGCTTTCTGGCCCCTTTCTGGCACAGGAGTGGTGGGAAGGGCAGGAACACAGCCCAGAATCAGGGTGTTTTGTCTCTAGAACTATCAGCTCTATATTAAACTTAAAAACATGATATAATGGATTCATTCTTTGTGATCTGAGAATTTGGACTGACTCCCATTATAGAGACAAAAAAGCTTCTTTTGATTCATACACTTTTAACAGCATGGGGGAGAAACTATTATTTTTGGTATGATATTTAGAGAAATTAATCCTCCAGTCCTAAAGATTTGAGGGCTAAGGAGACTGAGTGACTATTTTCCTTCATACTGAATGTGTTCCTCACTTTAGCACTAGTCACTCAAGGAAAGAATTGTTACTGCTGCTTCGCTTCAGTTACTGCGGAGCTGGATGAACAATGAAAATATTCAAAACAATAAAGTTGTTGTTTCGGTTCCCAGGGTTCAAAATGGACCATTTAAAAAAAAATTCACCAACTTTTTTAAATAAAAAATTTGTTTCAAAGTTTTTTTAATAAAAAAAATAATTATTGAAACTGTTTGATTAAAAGTCGGGACATTTTTCACAAAACATGAACATTTGATATAATATGGACAATTTTTCACAACCTATTTTATGTTTTAGGCCTTTTTTGATGACCCCAAAAAAGTCTGTTTTAAAGCTTCAACCAGTTCTAGTTACAGGTGATGTGGCAGAGGGTCTGTAGGGCAGAACTGCTGCACAGGGGTCCCGGCTGTGTCAACAGAGACCTGGAAAGAGATTTTCTATGATGTGCAAGATAGCGGCAAGAGAGAGTAATGGAAGGCACCACAGTAGACACGGACATGGGCCTGAATTAAAGCAGAGACCAACAAGGAAGTCTGGCTAGTGATCAGAGCCAGGGGTGGAATCAGGTCACGATTGGAAGTCACACCAAAGATCACAGCCAAGGTCAGAGTTGGAGCCATGCCAAGAGTTTAGTCAGAGTTGGAGTGAGAAATCACACCAAAAGTCAAAGATGGAGTCAGCAGTAGAGGTCAGGGCAAGGAAGCAGGAATGAGGACAATGCATGGTAACAGGAATAAGGAGTAGAAGCCAAGCAAAGAAGCAGGATCTTGGTCTGAGAGGTCTAGGCAGCAACAAAACTAGCAACTAGTTACTCAGAATAGGGTGGGGGCAGGAACAGGAAGCTTTATATCCAGTGGTGTCCAATCAGCAGCCGGCTTCTAGTTACCTGACCTTCCTGAGTCAGCAGGGGAAGCATCTGGTGGTGGGGCATTAGCTGCAGTTCCTTCATCTGAGCCCACAATGCAGCAGTGCAGAGGGTAAGGCTCTCACTCAGCATCCCTGTGGGCCTAGGCGTGAGGCCACTGGCACCTAACGCAGGCAGAAAGTCACGGGTGGTGTAAGCTGCTTGAATGCTCTGTGTCCTGGTAGCTCTGAATTTCTCTGGTGTTTGGACCTGAAGATTTGGTTCAGGCCCATTTCTAAAGACATCTTTGCCCATTTCCTCATTGCTGCAGGGAGCAGTGTTTATGTCACACAGCAGAATCCCACTGTATAGTTTCGCCATTGCCAGACAGGGGGGGAAGAGGAGAAAGGAGACATGCTCACCTCCGCTTGCTATGGCAAGGACAGCCCACGACCATGGACACTGGTGGGGGTGAAGGGGGAAAGAATGAGGCAGCACAGAGGGGAGAAGGAGGCACCGCCAGCATAGGGACATCAGCTGAGCAGACAGGCATGGGAGGGAGGAGCAGGTTGCACAGTTGCTATGGCAGTAGCAGTTAGGCCCAAGGAGGGAGATCAGGAAATATACATTGTGAGCTTAGTTTGTAAGTTTTTTAATTAAAGAAAAGCTGTGAAAATAGCGTAAATAAATTTACAGTGAATATTTCCAGTGTCTCGACATTTTGAAAGCTGGGAAACACTCACAGAGGCACATTAGACTAGGTGCAATTCTGCTCTGAGCGCCGCAACCTCATGGAAATCAATGAGGTTACAAGAGCACACCGAGGAGATGGCTGAGAAACTTAAGTATCACACCTTATAACACTCTTCTTGTCTTTGCAGAGTTTTGGACCTTATCCGTATAAACAATGAAACCTGTGCCAATCTGGAGTGACTCCACCGAACAGAAATGTCATCACTGACAACGGGGGAGAACTCTCACCTTCCTGGCACAAAATGTCACCCCATATTGGGTAGATTCACTCATTTGCTGGCCTCCCTCAAGCTTTCTGCCCAGGGGGGAGGCTGTAACAGTGCATCACCTGGTGGTCTTGGTCACTCACACTTCATAATCAGTGCTATTCAATTTTGAGAGGCCAGAGGCTGAAGATTTATCCCACAGTTGCACATGTGGGGAGAGCAGCAATGAAGCTATAAGCATTGGCAGGTACCTGTGTTCCTTCTACTTCATCGTCCTTCTTTCAGGTGGGGAATTGGGACAGGACAATCACTTTGTGCAAAGCAAGTCAGAACCAGGTAACCTGAAACTACAATGAGAGGAAGCAAAAAGAAAAGAAGTATTTGTGGCACCTTAGAGACTAACCAATTTATTTGAGCATAAGCTTTCATGAGCTACAGCTCACTTTATTTGAGCATAAGCTTTCGTGATCTGTAGCTCACGAAAGCTTATGCTCAAATAAATTGGTTAGTCTCTAAGGTGCCACAAGTACTCCTTTTCTTTTTGCGAATACAGACTAACACAGCTGTTACTCTGAAATGAGAGGAAGGTTTCTACCCATCAGAGGAGTGAGGTTCTGGAACAGTGTCCCATGAGAAGGCATGGGCGTGGAGGACAACCTAACCAAGCTTTAAACTGGAGCTTGATAAGTTTATGAATTGGATGATATGATGGGGTTAACTGGTATAGCAAGGGACTGGATTAAGTGAGATCCCTTCCTATCCTATGGCCCTATATGCACTTCCCTGATAATTGGTGGTACAATGTGCAACCATGACATGATTGTGAAAAAAGCCTCCAGCATGTGTGAAAAAGGACAGAGAACAGAATCCAGTCACCACCCAGAAGAATCAGAGAGGCAGCAAGTGAGAGTTGTGAGGGATCTTCTTGTGGAGAGTGAGCCAGTCCCTACTGACACAGACAACCGCTTCTCCTGACAACTAATTGCGAGCAATCCCTTCCCATCCTGACACAAAACAATTGTCTACAGAGCAAGTTAAAAGTCAAATGCTACCACATATAGCAAAGGGGCATAGTTACATGGGTCACTTACTTATTGTCACTGTTTTACTTAGGCTGTTAAGTAAGGGTGAGCCAACACAAAGAACATCCGCAGCACAATTGTTTCAGCTATTTCTTTGCTTTCTCACTGTATCCACAAGATGTTGCTGCTGATACAGCTCTGACTTTCAGGTAATCATTGCACTAGGCAGGGGAGGGGATGCATTCAGTTTCATAACTGAATTAAGGCCAGTCTGAGTTCATTTTAGGAGGAGAAACTGTTCTGTTCCCACTAGAGACAAAGGACTTGATTCTCATTTACACCAGCTTACAGCCCTGAAGATCTTAACACAAATGAGAATTAGTTCCAAAAAGGAATAAGCTATAGGTATAAATGCACTAGGATCAGGATACACATGGGCTGGAGTACAGGTTTTTAAATGGCCAGTATGATCAAGCTGCAGCACATTTGTGGGATGGGGAGATCAGACCTCAATCCTTGCTCCTGTTGCTGAGGATGAGTTATGTGGAGGGTGAGAATCCACATCAGTACTTTTGGCAATGTTTAATATTTTCTCTCTTGCCTTTAAAATTCCCCTTTGATCTTAATTAAACTCCTGTTCGCTCACAGCCCAAAAGTTATAGCAGCTTTTCCAAACCTCATCTGGGTTTCTCTCTGTTGTAGTTCAAGCCCTCTGTCACATGACATCCAAGCGACAAACATCCTTTCCCCCAACATAATTTCTTTCACGTAGTTAGAGCCGTCTCAGATCTCCTTCCCACCAGTTTTCTTTCCCTACTATTCTTTTTCAAGACAAACTCGCTAAACCAGGCCTGTTTTCCATTTTGACCTGCAAATAGCAAAACACCATCAACTGGCAAGGATAATTACTTACTTGTGAAAGCAAGTGTTATTTCTGAATTCTGTGATAAGGTGTAACACAAATGTCACCTCAAGTGGGTTATATTAAGTAGATTTATGTCACGTGACACAGTGTGAACTGACACATACCATGCTGTTGTATTAGATCTTGGGTTGCTTATTTGAAGAGAGTTTTTTCCTTTTATTTAGAAGCAGGTATCAGGAGCTGGAGAAAATAAACAAGGGGCCCATTCACTAACATCAATGCATCAGATTCACCTACAAGGTTGTAGCTGCTGGTGATAAAACATTTACACAACCAAAGATAAATTGCAAGAGACTGTTTTATTTAACACACCAGCAAACAGTCAGGTTGCCCCTGAAAAATAAAATTATACCAATTTCAAAAGTCCACCTAAATACGTGATACGGTAACTTCTGCTTTTCCTTAGCTACTGACAGCACAGATTGGACAATCTCGTACAAGTTTATAGCATTGTTTTATTTCAAGAAGGAGGATAAAGTATGGCAGGGTCAAGGAGTTTATGTAATTCTCACTTCGCTAATCCCCAAACCTGACCATTCTCACAAGAAACCCAGCAGTCTTACCCACCTTCTCAGGAAAGTTTTAATAGAAGAGGTAATGGTGTAAAGTCTCATGTGACTAAGAGTTCATTACTTCTACAGATCATACCACCACGCATTAGCTTGAACACTATGAAATACCATAATTAAATCTAGAGAACCTTTACTGAAGTAAGGGCCTGATCCTAGACCAGTCAAGGCAAGCCATCTCCACTGACTTCATTTTTGCCCTGATCCAAAGTGTACTGAACACAGTACATACAATATCCTTAATTTTCTTGAGTGTGTTTGCTTGCCTACTTAATAATTTGCAAGGCTTGGTGATCTGCAATGAGTCTTCCAGATTATTAGTGCGAGTCCAACTGGTGTAAAGAATCAGTATTGATTTAAAAAATTGTTGTAATAAAAATAAATAGAATGGAAAACACTGCAGAATCACTATAGCACTATCATGCAGGAATAAGCTGTTAAACTGAAGAATATTGGAGAGGGAATCTCCTAGCTAATGTTGTTTATTTTGATTTATAAAACACAAGCCAGCATCCTAAATGATCTAATGGTCCCTTCTGGCCTGAAACTCTAAGGAACTATGAAATCCACCTCCCTATTTATTAAATGTCATAATGGATTGCACATTCCAGGCCAAAACACATGTACCAGTGCATGTTGGCTCACCCCCAACATCCTCTGCTCCAGAACCACAATAGGACTCTGGAGAAAGTCCCGTAACCACACAGACTTCTTCTGCTACAAGTTTGTTCTTTCCTCCTTCAGCTCTGCCATATCCCTTGTCAGATAGCCTATTGCCCACCCTTCCAAGCCTATAAACCTAGCTGCTTATTTGCTACTTTTGATTCCCTACTCAAATCCTTCCAATTCCCATCCTTCCTTCTTGGGACAAAGATCTCACCAACATTTTGGAAGAAAAGTTCAACAAGATCTGCTCCAATGCCCTTTTCTCTCCCTTCCTCTCCTGTCAGGGCCTGTAACGTGGGTAGTCTGACCTAGTGGTCAGAGCTCAGAGCAGAGTCATGGCCATGGTCAGGAGTCACACCAAGGGTTAAACCAGTCAGAAGCCACGCCAAGGGTTGAAATAGAGTTAGAGCCAGCGGTCATGCCAAGGGTCAAGCTGGAGTCAGTTATTGGAGTCAGGGTGAGGAAGCAGGAGCCAGGAACAAGGCAAGTTAACAGGAACAAGGAGTGGGAACCAGGCAAGGAAACAGGAATTTGGTCTCAGGCCTGCTGCTGACCAGACCCCTAATAACTAGTCGCTCAGACAAGGGGTGTGGCAGGAACAGGAAGCGTTATGTCCAATCAGGGGTCTGCTGTTAGTCAGTAGATCCTGCTGAGTCAACAGCCCCTCTTAGCTGTAGTTTTCTCATCTGCCCTTGCTGGGCAGTAGCAGAGAGGGCAAGGGTCTTGCTTAACTATATGGTGGCGCTGGGTTTGAGATCTGTAGCGCCTGACCTCTCCAAAGTGAAAAAGCTCAAAGTAAAAGCCAGTCAAAACCATCTGGTATTGCCTCAAAGTCATGAGCTTCAATATGAAGCCACAATCTCCAATATGTTTGCCTGGAACTGGGCCTGCACTTGCTGCAAGTGTCCACCAACCTTTCAGTAAATATGGACTTGTGGTTAGTAAGGAAGCCTGCCACCGGACGTATCTCACAAAGCCTGGTAGTTTGGTAATGAAAGTTCTGCAGAGCTCTGCAACCGGAACTCCTTCCGCTGAAGATGAAACAAAGAAATTTCAACTACCTCCTCTTGAGGGGTTTGTTCTGACATGGGCCTTCAAAGGAACGGGGGAGGGATCCCAGGGGATATAGGAGCTGCCATAGCGGACTGTCACTGAGAGCCACCAGCTATCAGCAAGAAGAGGTGCAGCCCCAGGCAGTAGTAGTGTCAGCTTCCCCATGCTGTGCTTTAACTATAGCCTCTAGGGGCAAGGGAAATGCTCTGTCTCCCGCCTCAGCATCTCCGCTGACAGTGGCAGCATGGGTGTCAGGAAAAAACCCTCCACAAGTGGCAGTGACTATCTACAGCAGGCGGCTACCGAGTCCCCTTCACCATCATATCTCAGCACTGAGGAGCACAGGGACGTGGATATCTGTCTCTTGGGAGCAGGACAGGCTACAATAAAGAGGTTTAATATAGGATCTAATCACCACTTAAAACAAAAAAAAAGTCCTAGGATGGAACGTATTATTTTGTCAGGTTAGTAACATGAGGTGAAATTCTCACCCCGAATACAGATAAAGAGGTTAGAACAGCCTAAAAGCCCCTGTGATCCATCCAAGTGGGGCAAGAATTCCCTCCGCACAGGAGGTAGACAACTACAGGTTGTCTTCCAAGGAGCCCATTACAAAGCCCAGTGTAGGGACTATGTGGGGTAGGGCTGCAGCACAAAGCGGAGATTTAGGTCAGGGCTGCTGCCCATAGGCAAGCGGAGACAGCCAGCCCTGCAGTCAAAGCTGCCTAACTTACATTAAGGGACACTCCAGCTCCCACCGCAACCAAGAAGCAGGAGGACATAAAGATCACATAAAGCCACCATAGCTCCCCAGCCTGGGTTTGCTAGACACACCACTCAGAACCTCATCCACAGACTTCAAAGGCCTGACTCTGCTGCCACTGAAGTCCATGACAAAATTCTCATTGACTTCATTGGTGCAGGATCAAGGCCTACAGCTCTTTCAGGATATGTTTGCAGCTTGGTCCTGTTTTCAAAGTCAACAGCAAACTCCCACGGACATCAACTGAGCCCACAGGCCCTTATAAAATAAAAAGCAATTGTTCTTTTGTCACATTGGCCTGGATATTGCAGAGGGTGGTCTGGCGAAGATATGCGCTTCACAGGCCAAGCTAACAAACACAACTCACACTTACGCTCTCCAAAGCAGACCATCTGAAATCCAGTCTGACTCGAAACACTATGTGAATGTGGTTGTACCTCCATGCGTAGCTTGCGAGTTCTACATTTAGCCAGCAACACCAGAACGATGTATTCTTAACAATGACTGTGGTTGGGTGTTGCATTTGCAAGCAAAACACACTCTTACTTCCTCAATATTGGCTCCTTTATTGGAGACCCTTACAGCTGACAACACAGGAGAGAACTTCATAAAGAAAGTCTCATGATAGCTGTTATTTATTATGCAAATACTGTCTGCCATGGCAACATTGCATCCAGTAGTTTGCTTTATTTGCTCTGGTACATGGCCTGCATATTCAAATTAAGACGGCATACATTGTGCCTACACATTACAAAGATTTTGTTTTCCTTGACACTTACAGGAGAACAAACTACAATTAATACAGCTCATTGAAGCAGACAGCACCCAATTAGTTATCATCCATTTTCAGATTGGGACACTAGACAAAAAAACATGGAGCTGGCTTCTTATTCAAAAGGAAAATACATCCAAACTACAGGTTTTCAAAGACACATTTAACTCACAATGGCAAGGATACTCACTTGGCCTTTAATGTGAAATGGAGTGTTAATTTTTCTCTGTCACCTCTTAATTGCTTCCTTATTATACTGTTCAAGCAGTTAATTGCTAGACTGAGTGAAAGAGTGTTTTCAGGGGAAAGGAAATGCCACAGCATGAAAGAAAAAAAAAATAGAAGCAGCGCACTAGAGTAATTGGGTCTGATATAACATTAGTTGCGGTATTACTTTTAATGGTATCTACAAAAATTAACAGGCAAAGCCAAATGGTTTTCTAGTGCAAAAACAGGGAACAAGTCAGTCAGCATGTCTGCATGTTTCTTATTCAGCTGCCATTTACCTAGCAAGTTAGTGTACTAGATGAAGTTTATCTACTTTGTGTTCTTGTATATTATATATATATATATATATATATATATATATATATATATGCATCCGATGAAGTGAGCTGTAGCTCACGAAAGCTTATGCTCAAATAAATTGGTTAGTCTCTAAGGTGCCACTAGTGCTCCTTTTCTTTTTGCAAATACAGACTAACATGGCTGCTACTCTGAAACCTGAAATATTTCCCCCTGTTTATCTCTTGTATTCACATGCCTCTTTTACTGTTTGTATTGCACAAAACATTTTTCAGAGTTGCATATGGAAATTTGTTTACCACCAACCTTCAACTTTACATGGATGAAAACACCCACGGTTGTTAGACAGGGAAAAATAATCAAAAGGACAGGAACTCTCATGCTCCGGAGCATAAGTCCACCTCCAATTGACAGGGGTTCAGAAAAGTCTTCCTGTATGGGCTAGATAATTGTCCTCTATGGAATATTTTTGCACTTTCTTCTGGCCACTCTCAGAGCCAGGATACTAGATTGGTCTGATCTGGTATAGCTGACCCTATATTGACATTACAGGGAAGAAAGAGAGACAAATAGTCCTGGACCTCTAAATCCCGTTACTGGATCAGGTACCTGACCCACATGGGAATTCCTCGTTCAGCTTCCTTCTCTAGCTCAATGGCATTACATTCCTCTCCTCGGAGACAAAGTCCCTTCCCTCAGAACCAAGGAAATTTGAGTCAACAAGGGAAGACTTGACTGTGCTCATAGGGGGAAAAAATGGACACTCTAGATGCAAAGGCAAGAATTACAGACATTTATTTAAACAACAACATGTGGATCGCTGGCTTTAATGAGGATCTTTGCATGCCAGTGACAGAATTCATTATTAGTATTATTTTCTTCATTCCCTAATTTTTATTAGTGCATAGCAATTATTAATGGAGACAGACAATGGAGGAAAAGCATGCACTAAAAGCGATGCTGCACAATAGATTTAAATATGCACATTAATTCATAAGAAAAGTAAATTAAATACGAATTTTGGTTTAATTTCCTGAATGTAGTTTCCCAATGGACAATAGAAGGCAGATGATCCAGTCACTAACTTGTGCTTATTAGCATTTAAATGTGCTGATTAACTCATTAGTAAGACTCCATTTGAAGTCTCCTCTTTTGTTTCCTGCTTAAAACTGATAGTCTTCCATTTAATTAATTAATTAATTAATTCAGGAAGGAAGGATATTTCAGTGGATCACAGAAGAATGCAAGTTTCAGAGTAACAGCCGTGTTAGTCTGTATTCGCAAAAAGAAAAGGAGTACTTGTGGCACCTTAGAGACTAACCAATTTATTAGAGCATAAGCTTTCGTGAGCTACAGCTCACTTCATCAGATGCATATCGTGGAAACTGCAGCAGACTTTATATATACAGAGAGAATATGAACCAATAAGAGTGGCAGAAAATTGCCAACACACAGGGTACAAATTTTACCTTTCATTCTAAATGATTGTCAAAGTCTAGCACCTGCTTACTTGGTGCAAAATCAACGAATGAATACACCGCCTCATTTGACACTTAAAAGGAAGGCAAGTCAGGGACAATATAGTTCCGGGTGATAAATACTCAGCAAAAATCTCTTTTCCAACAAAGGGATCCAGAGTTATATAAATTGCTCCAAATCAAAGTATTCAGTGCTGATCTGAATGAATCCCAGATGAGGATGAGGTGTCATATCACTGTTTAGTGAACCAGATTGCCAACTA
This sequence comes from Lepidochelys olivacea, assembly GCF_965140295.1. Lineage (NCBI taxonomy): Eukaryota > Metazoa > Chordata > Testudines > Cheloniidae > Lepidochelys > Lepidochelys olivacea. Next base: position 97,402,869 of record NC_140419.1, read on the forward strand.
TTTGTGGCTCACCATTCCTTTCTAGTTTTATTCATTTCAAGTGATGCTAGACAGACTTCTCAGCCACTGACCAAAGTCTGTCAGCACCATGGTGCCTGGACATTTTACAACAATCTCAGAGTGCAGTGAACGTGCAAAAGAGGTTACAGCTCATTTTCCATACAAAATGGGTAATGACTGCCTAGGAAGGAGTTCTGCTCAAAGGGATCTGGGGATCATAGTAGATCACAAACTAAATAGGAGTCAGCAGTGTAACACTGTTGCAAAAAAAGCAAACATCATTCTGGGATGTATTAGCAGGAGTATTGTAAGCCAGACAAGAAGTAATTCTTCTGCTCTACTCCACGCTGATTAGGCCTCAGCTGGAGTATTGTGTCCAGTTCTGGATGCCACATTTCAGGAAAGATGTGGACAAACTGGAGAAAGTCCAGAGAAGAGCAACAAAAATGATTAAAGATCCAGAAAACATGGCCTGTGAAGGAAAACTGAAAAAATTGGGTTTGTTTAGTCTGGAGAAGAGAAGGCTGAGAGGGGACATGATAACAGTTTTCAAGTACATAAAGGGTTGTTACAAAGAGGAGGGAGAAAAATTGCTCTCATTAACCTCTGAGGATAGGACAAGAAGCAAAGGGCTTAAATTGCAGCAAGTGTGGTTTAGTTTGGACATTAGGAAAAACTTCCTGTCAGGGTGGTTAAGCACTGGAATAAATTACCTATGGAGGTTGTGGAATCTCTGTCATTGGAGATTTTTAAGAGCAGGTTGGACAAACCCCTGTCAAGGATGGTCATAATACTTAGTCCTGCCATGAGCACAGGAGACTGGACTAGATGACCTCTCGAGGTCCCTTCCATTTGTACAATTCTATGAGGACAGTGAGCTACTTACACTTTACTCACTTTCCTGGATTTATCACAGCTGATAGAGAGGTCAACATGATGCATCTCAGCAAGCAGGGGAATCTGCCTGTTTGCCTTGTTTCATACCCTACCTTGATTTTACTGGACAGCCTTCTTAGGTGAATGGAAAAACATCAGGACAGGAAAAGTCTTGGGACTACAAGACTTAGATTTACTCCTGGTTTTTACCAGCATAAACCAGAGTGCAGGCACCCAGCACCAGAAAGATCACACAGAAGGCCAGAGCAGCCCAAAGCATAGAGGGCACTAGTCACTAGGCAAGTATGGCAGGTTGTGATGGGACACGCCAATGCGTGCAGCCCTGCTGAATCCGCTCCTGTGGAGCTAGCTATTGGTGCAGACAGGCTAGCCAATATAACCACCAAGGAGAGATGGGTCACCCATGGCGAACCCTTCCTGGGCCATGACAAGGCCACACTGTGCTAGCAAGGGTGAATCTAGCCCAGTGTTTCGTTGCAGATTTTGCTCCATTGTCAGGAGCGCCTACAATTTCATTAGAATAAAAACTAGGGTTGTCAAGCAATTAAAAAACATTAATCATGATTAATCACACTGTTAAATAATAATAGACTACCATTTATTTAAATATTTTGGATGTTTCTTACATTTTCAAATATATTGATTTCAATTACAACACAGAATACAAAATGTACAGTGCTCACTTTATATTTATTTTTGATTACAAGCATTTGCACTGCAAAAAAACAGAAGAAATAGTATTTTTCAATTCACTTAATACAAGTACTGTAGTGCAATCTCTTTATCATGAAAGTTGAACTTACAAATGTAAAATTATGTACAAAAAAGCTGCATTCAAAAATAAAACAGTAAAAGTGTAGAGCCTGCAAGTCCCTTCAGTCCTACTTCTTGGTCAGCCAATTGCTCAGACAAACAAGTTTGTTTACATTTGCAGGAGATAATGCTGCCCGCTTCTGGTTTACAATGTCACCTGAAAGTGAGAACAGGCATTCTCATGGCACTGTTGTAGCCAGCATCGCAAGATATTTACATGCCAGATATGCTAAAGATTTGTATGTCCCTTCATGCTTTAACCACCATTCCAGGGGACATGCGTCCATGTTGATAATGGGTTCTGCTCGATAACAATCCAAAGCAGTGCTGACCGACACCAGCAGAAGTTTGATTTTCTTTTTTGATGGTTCATGTTCTGTAGTTTCCTCATCAGAGTGTTGCTCTTTTAAGACTTCTGAAAGCATGCTCCACACCTCGTCCCTCTCAGATTTTGGAAGGCACTTCAGATTTTTAAACCGTGGGTCGAGTGCTGTAGCTATCTTTAGAAATCTCACACTGGTACCTTCTTTGCATTTTGTCAGATCTGCAGTGAAAGTGTTCATAAAATGAACAACATGTGCTGGGTCATCATCTGAGACTGATATAACATGAAATATATGGCAGAATGCAGGTAAAACAGAACAGGGGACATAAAATTCTCCCCCAAGGAGTTCAGTCACAAATTTAATTAACACATTATTTTTTTAACAAGCATCATCAGCATGGAAGTATGTCCTCTGGAATGGTGGCCGAAGCATGAAGGCCATACAAATGTTTAGCATATCTGGCACGCAAATACCTTGCAATGCCGGCTACAAAAGTGCCATGCAAATGCATGTTCTCACTTTCTGGTGACATTGTAAACAAGAAGGTGGCAGCATTATCTCCTGTAAATGTAAACAAACTTGTTTGACTTAGCGATTGGCTGAACAAGAAGTAGGACTGAGTGGACTTGTAGGCTCTGAAGTTTTACATTGTTTCGTTTTTGAGTGCAGTTATGTAACAAAAAATTCTACATTTGTAAGTTACACTTTCACAACAAAGAGATTGCACTACAGTACTTGTATGAGGTGAATTGAAAAATACTATTTCTCTTGTTTATCATTTTTACAGTGCAAATATTTGTAATAAAAATAATATACGCTTTGATTTCAATTACAACACAGAATACAATATGTATGAAAATGTAGAAAAACATCCAAAATATTTATTAAATTTTAATTGGTATTCTCTTGTTTAACAGTGAGATTAAAACTGCGATTAATTGCGATTAATTTTTTTCGTTAATCGCATGAGTTAACTGCGACTGATCGACAGCCCTAATAAAAAGGTTTCTCAGTTCATTCTCTGGTTCTGAAGCGACAGTAGTTAAGGGTCCTCCCCCGATAGGCAACACACCTTTTGTCCCCAGCACAGTGCCAGGGATAGTGAAGTCTCTGCATTCCCTCAAATGCCCCAGTGGCTCAGATAGCACTGAACATGCTGAAGCCATGGCCTTGCACCCTCACTCCACTGCTCCATCCAACAAAACTGGCCAGTCATGAGAGGAGAGGCAAGAAATCCCTCCCCCCAACCCAATGTGATTCCACCTTACCGCATCTACTCAACACAATGGCTCCGTGACACGATCTAGCCCTTAACTTCAAAGCCTAAATCTGACCACTAAGGAGACCATATTTTTAACTGTTTCACCTCCAGGAGTCACTCCAAACTGCGCTGGCTAACGTACTTGTACAGATTAGCTGTGGACACTCATTAGACAGAAAGTTCCCTGGGAATTGGGCCACTTGTTTAGAACATGCCAATGGCTCATATTCCTGTGTTATTCAGGTCATTAAGTTGTTTTTAATCTCATTTTCAAGGATAATAATAGAGACGTTATATGGTAGCTGGTTCCACAAGGGATTACAGAGGACCGCTTCCTCCAGTTTTTGGCATGCCTTTTCTTTCAGGAGAGAAGAGCTCAGGCCACAAAGTTTGGATGTGGCTCCAAACTTCGCTAAATTTGGAGCTGGGAGTGTCAGATGTAGGGTTTCGTTTAAAGCTCATCTCTATTTGCGATGGTTTCCATGCTCTCCTAGAGTCTGCAGGTGCTCTGCCCCAGCCCGCCTACCTCTGGTGCAGGATGGTTGGCTGAGAAGTTTGAATAGTCTTTGGCTAAGCATCCAAGCTGCTGAATGTGTATGTGAACCAAACTGAAGCTCTGACGACGTTCACACATCACTAATTCCCACTGTTCTACATGTACAGCACAGCTATCCCCCTCAAATCTGCCACCACTGAAATTACTCTAAATCTCATAGACCAAATACCACTTTTGCTCACTACTCAGCAGGGATTCACCACCCAAACCCCCAAGAACATGGCCAGCTTTTCTCCATAAAGAGCTTTGCAACTATCAGAGAATTTTATTGATTTTTATACAGTCAGTGTTCTGTTAAGACAGATTCCAGCACCTTCACTCTCTCCCTAGGTACTTATATGGCTCTCATCCCCATCGGATCTGTGCACCTCACAAACTTTAATGGAATTTTTTCTTACATCATACCTGTGAAGTATCTTCATATTAAACACAGGGCACTAAGGCACAGGATAGGTTAAGTGACTTGCTTAAGGTCACAAAGGAAGGCTGTGGCTGAGCCAGGAACCAAATCCTTACTTCCAGAGTCCCAGTTGAGTGCTATCCACTACACCAAACCATCCTTCCTATTCTGTCCTCTTTTGACCTATTTTTCTCCTATTGTTTGAACATTGGAAAGTGCAATAGAAATAGTTTAAAGAAACCACAGAAGAAGCCTCCTTCTTCCATCGGTATAGTCAACAAGCTCTTCATAATTCAAGCTAAAGATTACTGAGATTTCAATTTACATGGCACAACTTCTGAAATAGTCTGCAGAATCTTTATCTAAGAGTGTTTGATCTTAGCATAATTCCTAAGCACATGAATGTGTTCCCTCTTGTACAGCATCTCGCTGTTATTATAACACAGTAAAATCTCTTTATATATTTTGTGCAATTTAATAGAATATAAATATGTTCTATGTATAGGATGTAATTAAATTGAACAACCTGATGTCTTACTTCCAGATAAATCCATTTTATTAAACTAACCGTCTGTTCCCATTCTTCTATATTAAGTTCTTTACCTAAATCTCTCCCACTTTTCTCTTTAACTTCCAATTTGCCTTTGTCTAAGGATACTGACAGTGTTCCATGTAGCCTTGAAATCAATTTAGTGAGACAGTCTCTTTGTACAACAATTTTTCAATCTGTGACATTTGCATTTCTATACTTTTCTTTAATTCACAAAGAATAGCATGTCTTATTTGAAAGAAACAGAAAAGCTAAGCTCCAGAAATATTAAAATCTACAAATTGGTCAAATTATTTAAAATGTCATCCTTAAACAAATCTTTAATATAAATGATCCCTCTTTGTTGCCAAGTTCTAAAAACTCCATTTTTAATATACATGGAAGGTCTACATTATAATAAAATAGAATCAAGGGAGACAATTTCTCATTCCAGCCCATGAATTTATGCATTTTTCTAAAGAGTGAGAAATAGTTAATCTTTTTCCCAAGACTTTGTTTCTTACCTATATATTTAAATATCTGCTATTATCAACTCAAGTTCAAATTTTGCAAAAATCTTCTTCCATAAATCAGGCAAGAATTTAGCCTTGTCAATATCACCTAGAAATATGGCTTACTGATCCTCCTCTCATGTTGCAACTGAAAGATACCTATTGAGACTTGCTTTCTTTTTATTGCAATAACTTTTCAGCGTAGCTTTCCTGTATCTTCAAACACACTCTGTTCTCTTTATCAGTTCTCAAAATGTGCATAAAATTCTTTTTATTGCAATTACGTAAATTTAAAAAGTTAAAATAATAATGGGTTAGGTTCACCTAGAAAGAAACTAGGGAAGTAGTAAAAATGAATAATAATCTTCAACTGAAGTTTGCCATGTAGCTACGGTGTTAAGGCTACGCAATCAATAAAGTTGGAACAATCAACTTAAACTTGCTGACCTCCCTGAAATAAACCCAGACTGGTTACACTGGGCCAATTTCATCAGCACTAAGAGTTAACCAATGTCATACTAAAATGGAATTGTCTCAACCAATCAGAGAGCAGGGATGCAGTAGCATTACTTTCTGTACCCTTTTTCCCCCAGTCACACAGTTCTCATTGGTTGTGATTGCCTGATTTGCATAAACACCATCTAATTATTTCTCAGTAATTATACTGTACATGAATCCCTGTCTTCCAGCTAATAGTGGCTGTTAGCCAATGGAAGTGTAGGGATCAGCATAAACACTGTACAATTAATAACTGTATATAAATATGCAAATCTCTCTACTCCAACTGGCTGCCGTCCCATCTCTGTTCTGATTTCTGCACTCAAATTCACGAAAGTGTCTAACAGCAACAAAGATGGCTGACTCTAGCATCTCACTCTGGAAGCAGGAAAATGGCAACACGTTCATGAAGGAGGGAAAGAAAAGCCAAAGCAGCAATGAAAATGGGGCTGCCAAATTGATGAAAGGCAAAATGTTGTTTTAAGAAAGTAAACCTCATTTTGACACATTTCAGTCCTTCATTGCACAACCTCCTCTTCCCTGCCCACAGATCTCCAACACTCTGCTCTGCATAAGCCCTTTTTGCCAGAGGTGCTAAGTAACCAACAGATCAATAGGAAATTAGGGTGTTCAGCACCTCTGAAAAAGTTAGGCTCGTATTCTGGGGACAAAAGTCCTCAGTTTTACCCCTCCTGTCCAGTCAATCCCAAACATTCAAAAATCACAAGTCAGGCCTCAAAATATCAAGAGATTGGCTTAAAATTCATGAAATTTTGAAAATAGTAAATATGGGGGCTCTTTCTATTTGCTTTTAGGTCTTTGAGCCCATTGAGTTCACATTTTCAAGCTATTCTGAGCAACTGTGGGACTAGAAACTATGTTTGTGTGTTTTTTTAAAATGACAGCTAAGGTTCTCAGAGAATAGATGGACTCCAGGAGCTGGGGCTTTAGGAACAATAAGAAGACCATGAGGTTGTATGACAGTACTTCTCAAGCTAAAGTATCATATTATGAGAAGGTTAATTTAGAGGTGGGTCCATGCCACAGAGTTGGAACCTAATCCAAAAGTTTAGGGTTGATTTAGATCCATTGCCCTGGCTTGGTACCATCCCTAGATTAATGATGCTAACTAATGCAGGATTTTTCGCTATAGCCTACTAAACTACCACGTTCAAAGTCTCTAAAAGTTAGAAGGTACAAAAGCTTATTTGCTTAAGTATATCTAATGATATTCAGATTTCAAATGAGTTTTTATTCTAACATCAAAGAGACATACTACAGAATTGCACATTGGAAAATGAGCTGTCATCATATCTTGGGCAATCACATTTTTACCTGCTCAGGTAATGAACTAATAATAAATAGCATCACCTAACTCTATACTAGTGCCATTCATCCCAAAGGATCTCTAAGCACTTCTCAAATGATGGGTCAATCCTGCAAATACTTATGTGAGTACTCCTTTTCCACCCCAGTAGTCCATCTGATAACTCATGTGAGTGTCTCAGGATCAGGCCTTATATGCAGGATTCACTTCTGCCACTGCTGAGGTACAGCTACTTCTGGGGTGGAATGCAGCAGTTGGTTACCCAATGTGAATTGGGAGCGGGAACCAGAGCACATAGCAGGTCACTATTAAGCTGGAAGATTGGAGAGAGTGAGCAGGAGACTGGAGAGAGTGAGCTAAATTGGGTGTTGGGGTGAATCTACTGTTCACCCCAAAGATATGAATGGTATTTTAAGTGAGGGATTTTCCCTTAGTGGAGGAGAATCTGAAATTAAATCCCCAAGTGAACTGGCAGTGGTTGGTTCAGAGTTATTTCACCTCTGCTGTGATGGATTTCACTGGTGACCCACCTGAGCCGGATACTGTGTCTTGTACTGTATGTCTTACAAGCCAGAGCAAACAGCACAGCACAGCGCAGCAGTATTTGCATGATACTGTGTACTAGTCAGGGATTTCCCATTTCCTGCATTGTTCACAGCTAGCTGCAGTGATTCTTCAAAGTTAGCACATAATCTTAGTACAAAGAAAAAGACGTTTGGTTATTGTTTTGGACATTAAGCACTTTGGGCACTGCGGCATGGATCTGAATTCCATTAAACTACATCACTGACAGTGAATTTGTCGAGACCTGTACCACCACATGTGATCTGCCTGGGTATTCCTATATTTCTCATCATGGCAGCATCTGAGCAGCTCACAAAAGTTCATGAATTTATCCTCGCAACCCACTGCCAGGAAAGGGAGCGTTACCATCTTCATCTTACAGATGGGGAAACTGAGCCATACAGCCAGTCGCTCACACAAGATATCTGCAGCAGGGCCATGAAAGGAAACCAGATTTTCTGAGTCCCAAGGAAGCGCCTGATCCACAAGACCATTCTTCCCCTATGCTCCCCATGCTGTGCACACACAGTTCCAACAGATGCAGATGGGAGTTATCCACACAGACAGAGGGGAAATTAGTTCCCAAAGCGACCAGGATAGTAGAGGTGTCACTGTTCTGTTTCAGGGCAGTTTGCCTTCCTACAGAATTTTCGGGGAAACTCACCTGTATGTGAATTTTTGCATATTTTCACTGCAGAACAAATTATTCTCAGAAGTGGCCCTGGTTTTGCTTGAAAGTTTATGTTTTAAACAGAAAACGGGTCTGTAAACCCTCCAGTCACTAATGGTGCAGAGGGTCCTAATTTTGTATTCATAACAAGCAGAAGTAAAGTCAACTGTGCTGTATTTCGCTGTGAATGTTTCAGTGACATTAGACTTATCTGCAGCATCTTGGGGATTATAAGGTTAAAACTGATAGTCACTGGATAGATCCTCATGCTGGGTGGTAAAAATTTACACCCTGCCAGATTCTCATCCCAATTACACCAAGGTAATTCTGAGTAGCTCCAATGAAGTCAAGTAAGTTACATTTGGGCAACTGAGAGCAGCATCTAGCCCACTATAAATATCAGCTGATGCAGGAGGTTCATTAGAACCTACGTGTGTTGGGGCCTTTGCGGGACATCATCAACAAATGGAGATCATTTCACATACAGGAGCAAAGATTCAAGGTCTGGTCTTGAATTGCAAATCTGTTACCCTGAAAACAAATGCAATCTCAGCGAGCACATCACATGAACGCCTGAAAACGAGAGGGTGAGGGATACCATGACAATTTTACTTTTCTATTACATTCTTCCCAAGATGTTGTTATTGTGCAATAAAATACTATTTTTCTATTATATGCAGTGACATGTAAGAGATCCTAGTAAAAATAAGCATTGGGTTTGATTCTCTGCTGCCCCATACCTACTGAAATCATTTACACCAGTGCAGAGAGAGTGTAAAATGCTATCCATTCAGAATGGTACCATTTTACCCCCCACTTTGCACTAGTGCAAGGGACTGCACCAGGCAGTGGAAAATCAAACCTATTAAGTATTAGGCAGAGCAACATGAGGAGATGCACTAAGAGGTGGGGAGGCATTGTTACCACTAAGATGACTGTTGCTATTATAGAAGATATAATACATATGGAAGAACTGGGAACAGTTTCTCTCTCCCCATGCAGTTTGTTCTACTTTCTAGTTATAAGCGTTTCACATAACCACTAAGCAGGGGGGCAAAGTCACCCAGGCATAACTCCATTTATTTCAATGGATTTACACCAAGATTGAATTTGCCCTACTGTCTTTGAGATGAGAAAGAAAATCTGATCTTTGGTGGTTATATTTTCTTTAATTTGAAAGATCCCTAAATGAACGTGCCAGGGTTGTACTAGCAATTGTATGTGCATTTAAACGTGGGTGGTTGTAAATATAGGTAAGGGCAGTAATCAACCAGGTGGCTACACGCTACCCTGAACATGAGCAATTAAGCACATGGACAATTTTCTCCCAGAGGTTTGTTATTTCATAGCCAATTACCCAGGCAGCTTCACCCCACTTTGAACTGTGTGTGGAGTATGGGCAGCGTATGCATCTGGGCCGTCAATAGATTCCCTGTAGCTTTGGCCATCAACCCTATTCATCTTTTTTCTAAAGTAGTTACAGCATCCACCTGCCTTTCAGTATTTAACTCCTTCATTTGTGAAGAAGCAAGCAGAAAATTTGAACCAAGAGCTATTTTTATCTGTGTAATAGCCAAGGCAATTTGAACACGATATGTCTGTGAATCTCTGTGTTCAGCAATCTGCTGTGTCTTCAAAATTTCCAACTCTAGAGCGAATGCAGTTGGTTAAAACATACACACCCACTAGTGCTGGTCTTTCTAGTCAGAACTCTGTCTTGTTTAGTAGGTAGTTCTAATGGTAAAAATATGGCAGTCACAAGGAAGATTGATCGAATGAAGCATGGGGTCATACCCAGAGAGGATACTATATGATAGCTTATAATAATGAAAGTTCACTTGGAGACCCAGTTACATAATACATTAATAATATAATTATATCTTAAAAATTAATGGAGTCAGCTAAATATCTATAGATCTAGATATGAGAATATGAGAGGGAGAAAACAAACACACTAATATGTGTGTGTGTGTGTGCGCATTATGTTTGAGTGTATATATATAAACAGGGTAATAAATATAATTTGTACACACGCATGTATGTTCCAGACAAATAAGTACATTAAAAGAGCATGAAGGTTGCAATATTAAGCACTCAAAAGTCAGGAAACACCAAGGTTGCCATGCAACCTTATCTCTGCCCTGTTATGCATATGCACTGAAATACAACGGATTATATGATCACATGTTCTCTGGAATACCCCTGTGTCATTCAAGCCACGATCCAGCAAAACACTTGAGCATATGCTTAACCTCCGAGCAAGTGAATAGTCCCATTGACATCAAAAGCTGAAAAACAATATGTGTGCATGAACTGAAAAGGCCAGATTGTCTCCTTAGGTCTAGCCCCTTTGCAGCACTTAGATGATGTAAAGAACCAGATTCTGACCACATTGCCAGGAGAGAATTCACCTGTCATAGTAGAACTCTCTGCTGGGCATGGATAGGTTGACTCCAGCCCCTATGACTACCTCCACCAATGGTGTAGGAGGCATCAAGAGCTCCATTTCACTGATCCTATCCTGGAATAGGGTCCATTAAGGACCCTACATCAGTGGGGTAACTTAGAACAGCCCAAAAGCTTCTCTAAGCATCACAGGGGCCAACCCAGCTGTGAGAATCAGGGAGCCAGTTGCAGCTTTCTGATAGTCAGCTCTACCCCCATCATCCCCAGGGGCTCAGCAGTGTTCTGGCACACAAGAGAATCTTCACTAAAGTCTGCACAAATAGGCAGAGTTAAGGTTGCATAAGCAACCTTAACTTTGATATTGCCTGACTTCGGAGTTCTTCATTTCATAACCCTGGTGTCCTTTTAATAGCATTTTTGACATGGAAACTTAGATTTTATTTAAAAAAAAGTGAAAGAACAAAAAGATTCCATTGTGTGAAATTATTTCCTAGACTGCAGCCGCATGGACTGTCCTGCACTACGCGTGCCCATTGATATCACAGGACTCCTGCAGACTTGCCAGGTTTTGATTTTCAGATTTTCATCACAAAAACAGAAAGCTTTCAACAAAACAAAAATTTTCCACAAAAGTTCTCCTTTTGGTCGAAAAGCCATTTCTCATTGAAAATATGTTTTAATGACAAACATTTTGACAGGCTCTTAAAAGACCATAAAAAGGTCATTCAAATAATTTTACTCAGCTTTACTTTGAACCATTCAATCTAGGATCCCAAGGACCGCTGAGCAAAATTCAGAATTTCCATCCCCTCAGAAATTCTGCTATTTCAACTTTTGATTTCAGCCCAAATTGGAATGAAAGTTGAGATATCAAAAAAAATTTGCAGAACAAAATATTCTAAAAATTTTTGATTTAAAAAAAAAAAAGAGTCTGATGTCTCTTTTAACAGCCAGACTAGCTGATGGGATTACATCTCTCACAATGCACTCACAGTCACGTAACTGCCATGGTGCATCATGCAGCTTGGTCAGAGGGAAGTCCACTTTGCATCATGAGAGAGGTAGTCCTCCAGGGATCCCAGCTCATGGAGGAGAATGGGGGCCCAAACTACAATTCACATGTGCCACATTAGGGAACTGTAGCTTCATGTTGGACTGACCCAAAGTGAAATATTTCATTGTGATTTTCAGCATGGAAAATTTCAATTGTGCAGAAACGGCATTTTCCATCAGAAAATCATTTCAGTGGAAAATTCCTGACCAGCTCTAATCCTCAGGCCATTTATGAACATAAACTAAACCTCACAGCACCTCTCTGAAGCAGGTGAATATTACTGTCCCCAACTTACACATGTAGAAACAGAAGCAGGGAAGGATTAATGTGACTTGCTCAAAGCTACCTAGTAAGTCAGCGGAAGAGACCACCAGGCTCCTACTTCATCTAAAGCACATTAGAAATCACTTCCACAGCACAGACCGAGTATAATATGTTGATGAGTTGTACATTACATATACTTTCTAGGTTTTTAATGAGGTGACTCTTCACCTTGGCGGCTGAGTGTTATGCAATAAACCCAGAAGTATCTTATATCTAATGAAAATTTAGGTTCTTGGATGTAGAATTTACCCATTTTTAGTGTATTTTGATAATCAGGGCCTATATCCCCCAATCACACAAACACACGCACACAAAAGTGCTGGACAGGGCTAGGAACCTCTGTACGTTTCCTCCTGTGGAAGTTTTTGCTACACAGTTCATTCCACTAGAAGGGCAGAGATAGCCAACTGCAGAGCATGCTAGGAGGCTTGGCCTTGAAACCTACGGATGGTCCAAAAATCTGCTGGGAAATGACTCCTGGGAGAAAGCAGACCCCAGAAACAAAGAAACATCAGGCAAGAGAAAAAGACGATGGACCAGATTCTCAGTGGGTGTCAATCAGCACTACTTCACTGAACTCAGAGAAACTATGCTGATTGACACCCGCTGAGGATCTTGGCCAATATTTGTAATTTAGGTGCCATGAGCAGCAGAGACATTGTGCAGGCCAGCCAGATAAGAGAAAAGAGTTCATAACCCACAAAGGGATCCTGGACCAATATTCAATAATTTCAATTGGAGATGGATTAATATCAGGATCTATCTATAACCTGACAAAATACCAATGTGCCTAGAATGGCTGCACACATCTGCTCTTTGCTGTGCCATCTTCAGGAATGAACCTGTCATTTGAAACATTATTTGAATAAAACAGATAAAAAATTTGTAATAGTTGAAAATCTAATGGACTATATCTGAGAGTTAGAAAATAATAGCAATGCCCCAGGGAAGCATGAACCGTAAGTTTACTTATGTTAAATAAGTAATCATATGAGTTATTAAGACAGTCCCAATGAGTGGCAAACTCCAACTCCCAGCTGATTCATACTAACAATTAGTCAGTTACCACGTTTATAATACAATTCTGTCCATCACAGCCACCATTCGTTTATAAAATTAGATACAACCCACTTAATAAATATAACAATTAAATTACACGTGCCATTTAATATAAAGTGGTAGGGGTTATGGAACGGGAAAGAGGCATCTTTTGGAAGAGGTCACAGCAAAGAGAAGGGCAAACTTACCCTGATGTTTGCACTACAAGTTGTATATTTCAGCAGTGGAAAAGTTAATATTATTGTCTTATCTGCTAAACATCACCACAATGCAGGGCCTTTACGTGTCTCTATTGTAAACCCATACTGCAACTTTCAAACTTTCAAAATTAAAGTTTACAGAAGTGTAAAAAAGGATAGACTGATTTTTACCTTTTCTTGCTGCTTTAGGCCAGATTTGTATCTCTGGTGTAAATCAGGAATAACGCCTCAAATTTAATCCTTCTGGATTTATGCTATGCCACTGTAACAGAAAAGAGATTCTAGCCCTTTGTTTTATGTTTCTACAGTATAATTCACATTTTTAAATTAATTTAAAATTATATATTTGAAATGTAGCTACTTTTAGAACTTTCAACAATTAAGTTCATATTCACATTAAAGTTACAGATTTTAAAAAGATATTATATCAAATGTTGACATAAATTATAAAAAAAGTCTTTTAAATGGTCATGTAAAGATCCTACTGTGCTTAAAAAGGACCTAAAATATGGAGTTATAAGGCATGGGTACATGCACACTTTTTATTCACAAAAGAGACATATATAAATCAGATGATTCTTTCTCTTTTGAAAATGAAGTTGAACTAAAAAGTCATTAATTTCACAATTACTGTCTGGATTGAAGTTATCTGAACAGACATGCTTTAGGGAAGTACACTGATACATTTTTATCACATGGCTGTGGCATGTGAAATATCACAAACATACTGTGCAACCTTGAGTTGAATGGGACTATTCACATGTAAAAAGTTAAGTATGTGTGAAAGTGTTTGCAGAATTGGGGTCTTATGTTTTAGGCTAAGTCCTATCACCCCTTCTGAAGCATGGGGCTCCGGGGACATTTCATTAAGGAAAGAGTATTAAAGCAAATGTCTTCAGTCCAGATCTGCAGTGAGATATACAGTCAAACTTCAGTGCCTGCATGAAGCCCCACTGAACTGAGTGGGCCGTCTTTTGGGTATCTCTTTGCAGAAGCAGGACCTAAATATTTTCCCCATTGATGAAGAGCATAGTTCTCAAGAGAGCTACAGTACATCGGCAAAAACATAACGGATGCATATAAAACTATGCTGTTCAAACCTGAACTTGTAGATTTTGCTGAAAAGAATGTAAAACTGAAGTCTGCAGAAGAACAAGTTTCCACTTTAGAACTCACCCCACAGTAACAAGCTGAAAGGCCAAGAGGTCTCCAACCAGATGATCTCACAAACAACTTGGACTGTAACACCTTGGAACAACGAGGTGAGTTATAAGCAGAGTAATAATAAACTTATTTTTTGTTCAGGTAATTCAGTTTATAGCCATCTAATCCCATATATTTTTTTTATTATTATTATTTAAACAACTTTACTGTGCATTGCTCAATCTCTAACTATTTAGTAGGTGCTGTTATTTTAATTTGTCAGTCATTTCCCCCATAAATACACCACAAAACATTTGCTGTTGCATTGTTCTATTTTGAAATCAATTGCCACTAAGGTGAGACTCGTTAGCCATTCTGCATCACTGACAAAATATGTTCTGTAAAGTGCCTTGTCAACAGCGTGGGGATACTGCTAAGAAAGGTTCATTTGTTTCATTTTGGGGGTGAAATTTGCACTTTTGCCCACAAGATGGCAGACTATGATGCAGTTTTCATTACATAGAGGGTGACCAACTGGAAAGTTTCCCTCTCAAATGACAGCAGTCCCCCGGTAGCTAAGGTGACATTTGCTTTACATTATAATACACACTAATTAATCATTAATGATCCCAGAAGTATGTTGGCTAAAAATGCCCTTGATATGGCTTGGCACAGTAGGGGCTTTCAATATTTATGTTATTAGGTACACATGTTCCACTGCTGGATTTAAACCTTTCGACTCTAGAACATCCATTAAGTGTTTTAATTAATATAATTACTCGCTAAAAGATCTGTGTGGTCAGAAATGATATTAACATTTTATACCTTATGTGAAAAAAAGCTTGAAGTTACGTCACCAAATGCGACCAAGAAGAGTGCCTTCTTGGGAAACAAAATAAGATTTCTTCATGTAATAGCTGCTGCTAATGCCAATGCAAAATTGATCAGACTCCAGCTCCTAGGTGCATAATCTAGTTTTGTCCAACTATTTCATCTTGTCCACATTGAATGCAACCTCTCTCAGTGCCATCAAACTAGCCTGGGTGGTTGGTGCCACCTGCTACAAACGGCTGAGTTTCATTACATAGAACGGATTTTTGACACTTCTGTAGTGCTTTTTAAACGAGGATCTATAAACAATTTACAAAGATTAACTAAGCCTTATACAAATTCTGCAAAGAAAACAAAAGGTGCTTTAATTCACTCCACCTATTACCTCTGGGCTGGAATATAAAAGATGATTAACAGCTTCGAGAAACCCATCTCAATAATTTAGGACAGGAAGCGAGGACTACTACGTCCAAATGACACCACAGAGGGAATTCTGTTTGGTGCTGGAGTTAATACATGTACTCTTATAAAGATATTGTTAGTGACTGTAAGTGGCTTGGAGCTTGGTTTCACATCCCATTCAAGATATAGATTTGAAATGGTGAATTTCCTACCACAACCCTCACACACCGAATCTCACAGCATGGGTATGTATTTCCTTGGGCTTTCCACCACTTTGCCCCCCACCATTCTCACACGTGCACCCAAGAGACAAATCTCCCTGAAATGGATACGCTGACAGCCCTGCAACCAGTATGCTCATTTTAAGAGATGCCAACTGAATGAACAAAGTTGCCTTAAACAGTCATCAGAGGTTCCCCCTGTATGTCCTTGGTTGGCATAAAACTTCTCCCCAGCTCTCAGACACACGCCGCCCCACTCAGTCTCCTTTAAATGGTGGATTTTTCAAATATAAGCAAACCAAACACAAACAGATCCTCGGCTCACCCTTCTCAGCCAGCTCCCTTCTCCTTCTGGAACAGCAGCCCCAGGGCTACCTCCCTGAGCACCTTGCTCCAGGCCCCCAGCACAGGAGTTAGCTCCACTCCTCTGGGGCTGGAGACACAGCCTGCCCCACTCTGTCCACCACTTCCTGCCCCACACCGTCTTCAGAGCCCCAGGTGTAGCCCTGCCCCCTTTAATTGGTTCAATTGGCCCCACCTGTTCTGACACAAGGATGCTGGGCCTAGTCTATTCACAGGGACCAGCTACCCTGTGACAGCCACCACTTGCTCCCTTTCAGTGTGGGTGCGTTCTGATAAAGAGGGTTCTGATGGGTGTGATGACACTGGATGGATTGGAATGCACTTTATTCCAGAAGTCCTGGGTTGGCAGAATGGTTCCTGGGGATCATTCCATGTGAGATAAATTAGAGCAGCCTTCAGGCCTATGCAATTAAGCAAACCTCCTGGAAACCTGTCCCATCCTGGGCTGTCATTCTAAAAATTAGCCTGTCTAGGCATTTGCAACCTGTGAATGCTAATAATTTGAAAACCTTTTCAAAAGCCATAAGTTAAAAGCAGAAATAAGGCCTTTCCAGTCTGATGGTCTCCCAGTCTAAACCTTATGAGGTGAAGGTGGTGGGTGGAGGGGGGTCGGACAAGCATTTAGGAAAGGTGTAAAATGACCGGGGCTGCTATCTCAGATGGTTTGTTTACCCTCCCACGAATTCAAGTTGAAGTAGCCAATAAATATTTGTTTAAAGATCTTGTTCTGCCAATAACCATTAAGCGGGAGAAGGAGGGATCTCTGTCAGTCACCCTGGGAGCGCTTCATTGACCAGGACAATCAGCGGAATGACTGACAGACACATGGGACTGGTTTAAATGGCAGGCTGCAACTGTATTAATTAAACTGTGGGGAGGGCACTCCATCGCCCGTCCCAGCACTCATGTACCAGGCATTTAATTGGTTCCATTGTTACCATGGTTTAACTGGTTCCAAGACTGTTACCAGGAGCCAAACAACTCAGGGTAGACCTGCCCAGTCTAGTCCACGGACTCAGTTGCATTGTGCAACCTCTACCTGCCCCTACCGCGTGGGGCTGGTGGCAAGTAACAGAGGCCACAAGGTTGGACAGGGGAACCTGAGGCAGTAAAGACTTCAAGCCCCTCCCCCACCATGAGTACAAGGTCCAACTGGACAACCCCAGGTCTTGTCTACCTCTGAGAGCAGGCCCTTTTAGCCTTCGCCCACCCTGGACACTGGTCACAAGTTGTACCACGTCAGTAATCATAGCAGCGTTATAGGAACCTCAAATCCTGTTGTTTCTAACCCAGCTGTGCCTTTTGGGGGCTACAAGAGAGCAAAAACACCCACTGGGCCACCTGCCAACTTGAGCCCTAAAATCAGACCCACAGCACTATACGTGGCACAGCTTCTCATCTACAGCCGAGGGGCAGCTAACTGGAGAAAAAGAGGCTTCCACACAGCCCAGACTTAGCTTAAACAGGCAAGAGGGAGCATGCAGCAGCCAATGAGCTGGCCCTATTTCCCTTCACCCACCAATGATTAACCAGAGAACCAAAAGGGGGTGGTTTGGGGGAGCAACCCCCCTCCCTGCCACACATGCATTTGGACTTTGTCCTCTCCTGCTGTCCAGTCAAATTCTCCTTCCTCCTGCCCCCCCAAAAACAGTAGAGGGTATTCTTAGCAGAAGCAGGCCGTTTCAAGTTGTCTCAAAGCAGCACTCACCAATTCCTCTTCCCTGCAAGCTAGATGCAACACCATGAGCCAGACGCTGGAAGCCCATAGCCACGTTGGCAGCCCAATGACAAGAGTCAAGACTACTTGTGTGGGGGGAAGGGTTTGTGGGATGAGCCTGAGAGCTCTAAAAAAAAAGAGCTAATTACCAGATTGTCCACCCCAAGGGTTCCAAAATCATGAGTCAGGCCCCCCAAAACTGTGAGACTGGCTTAAACAGCATGATGTTTTAAAAAATAATAAATATGGGATTCTTTTTCTTTGCCTTCTTTTCTTGAGAATTTAGGTTGTATGTGGGTCATGTATTCAAGCTTTTCTCCATCATTAAGAGGGCAAGAAACTTACTTCTTTCTCATGGAGCCACATAGCTCCAGGAACGGGGGCTTTAAGAAAGACACCAAATATCACAAAGCTCCCAATACAATTGTGGCAACTCTACATTTCTGTGAAGGCCTGAACTCTTAGCCTTACCAGTACAGATTTTAGGGCCTAAATGGAGCAGGACACACTTTCTAAAACAGAGGCCTGCTCCTGAGTTCATACCTAGGCTCCTCAATCCAAGATCTGATTCTCAGAAGTGCTGAGGTCTCCCATAGGTCTGTTGAAATTCATGGCCACTATGCCTGGCACTTCCCAAGTGCCTTTCATTTCACAAGATCCCAGTGTGCCCTAAGCCACAAGCTGCTACCCGCAGCTCTTCCTGCTCAGAGGTTGAGAAACTCCATCAGTTTTCCCATGCGGAGTATGCTTTTGCATTCTTCACTTTGAGGGACAGAAAGGTTTGCCTCTTCCTCTGCAGAGCTGGGTGCTTGGCTCTCAGAACCCAAGGATCTGCCTGCATAGAGACTGTGTGGCTTTACTCACTGTTTCCTTGCCCCCAGCACCTCATGGGGCCCCAACTGGCCACTCAATCTCCTTCCCCCACCTGCCACCCCCCTCATTTGGTGCAAGGGCAATGACCAGAGTTCAGTGGTGACAAAGGTCAGCATTAACTCATGTGGAATCTCATATGGGATCAAAGAAAAGATGCACTGGACAGCAGCCCTCGTCCCCACCTCCTGGGTCTTTTCCTCTGCAACTCACAGAGCCCTTTACTGAGGTCGGGGGAAAAGGGGATCACAGACTGCTAAACCAGCCTACCCACAGCCACCCTCATCTGCATCCACTGGAGTTTGCCACCCACTTAGCTGCTTAGGGGGAATTCTTGACCCTATAGAAATCAATGGGAGTTTTGTCATTGAGTTCAATGGAGCCAGGATTTCCCCCTTAGCGTCCACATACAGCAGAGAAGACCTTGACTTTGAAAGCTGTGTGTACCCCAAAGAACCACATAATAAAGGGCCTGGAACTCCGATGATCTTGCTCCCAAGGAGGAAGGGCTGCGTCAGCCCTGCCAGAATTGGAACCCATAAGTCTCCCTTTAACTCTGCCCATGCCATACACCTATTTCCATGTGCTGCAATGGATTTTCCACTATATGTCCAAGGCCAGGATCAACCCTTACATGCCATTGAAAGACAGCCTGGTAAACTCCCAGCCTCTGAATTTCCAAGAAAGGGCATCATTTCTCTGAAGTAAAAGCAGCATTTGCCCGACCCTCCTTGCACTGGAGTTTTGCTATGGACATGAATGGGACCAGGAGCAGGCCTCTATGTTGGCAAATATTGACTTTTCAATGGTTTCCAATGTAAGTCCAGTGATATAAGAGGCCCCCACACATAGTACTAAGTTTTGGATTGAGCTGTGTGTTTTGGTAGTCCTGTAGCAGTTGCAGATTTTCATGTCCCAATGGAAGTATGACTGGGGATGGCAGGGTGTTGTATTTTAGCCCAGGCTCATCCTTACCCCCAAGTTAAAGTTATTTTGTGGGGGAATTAAAGCCCGGAGTTAGCAAAGCACATGCTTAAAGCTAATTACAAGTGAGGTGGAATCTCCACTGACTTTAGTGAGACAATCACATGCTGATAAAGAAAAGTATGTCTGAAAGTGCTTTGATGAATCTGGGCCTATATTATTATTACTGAAAGTATAATATTTAATGTTATGGTTATTCTAATGTTGATACATTATAAATTATATTTCTGGGATTAAATAATGATGAAAAAGTAATAATTAAATTATTATACTCCTTATTGTCTCATCACTAAATGCAAGTTTTGCTCTACTCAGTCATAGTATTCTGTCCAAAAGTGAACAGAAGACAGCAGTCAAAAAAGACATTTTGCACTGTAAGAGCAGTTAGAGCCATTCCTACACTTAAAAACTCTTGGAATTAAGCACTACTTTATTTTCTCTCTGTATCATGCCAAACACAATACTTGTTTAAAATTCTCTCCATTCCTTAAATGCTACAAACCTGAAAGCCACTTTGATGGTTTAGAATTTAGCATCTTTTCACCAGCCTCTGATTTATGTTCTTAGGGTATTCTTTTTTAACATACATTTTAGCTGCTCTTTTCTGAAGCTTGAAAATGTAGCGCAAAAAAAGAAAGCTGACTTTTAGCAGCAGGACACTATCATTCAAGACATGCAGATTTTGTTCCTTTTCCTGCTTGCAAAACAGATGGTGTTTTATGCTTAACACAATCAGTACCATTCTCTATCTGTTGCCACCTAACCTTCCCCACCTGTGTGAAACACAGCCAGAGTTTAATGAACATACTTGGAGCTGTCTGGACTGAATTAGTCCCAGTAGGAGCTACCTTCAGGTACTCCATATTTTTTTATGGCTGGGTAACTGCAAAGGAAGACAAGAAACCTTTACTCTGTGATTAATTAAATAAAGATTTGCCTCTACTAAATGCATTTTCTTTCTTCAAAAAGCAGGTAATGGCTTGTGTGTTGAACTATTTTGAAAGTACTTGGTGCTCCCTTGAGTTCTAAGAAACCGCCAGTGGCATGAAAATGGTTTTCTGATTTTAAGTCATTTGTCTGCAATTTTTTAATGTTCTTCCTTCACACAAAAAATATGAAAATACTTGTCCTACTCATGGAAGGGGTCAGAAAAGAGACTTTTTCAAAAACTGTATATAATAACAAGGATTTCTGTTCTTACTACTCATCACCCAACTTTTGTGCCTTTCCGCTCAAAAGCCAACACTTTTGCAACACATTGCTGTAGACCTAGCTTGACATGAGTGATTGGACATGGGTGAGGCTTCATATTTTGGGACATGGGGTTAGGGTGGTAAATGGATCAACAGGCTGTAAAAGGAATGTCTGACCTAGCTAAAATAAGAAAAAACACCTAACAACTGTTTGGAAAAAAAACCCAAAAGCCTCCCCACCCCCAACAATGAAATCAGGATGAAATTAAAATCCGTCTCTTCTGACCAAATTCCACATCCCAGGAGGTAATATATTTTAAAGGCATTAGAAAGTTATTTCATTAGCACTATCGCTTGTAGAAAAACACAGTTACACTGAAACAATTCAGCAAAGTTTGATTGCTTCTAAAGTGGTAGGTTATTTGAGTCAGCAGCTAGGGTGTGAGTTTTTGCTACTTGCTTTCAGTCCCTACATATGTTGGTCAAGGGGACTCTACTTAGCTTTCAAACTGGATACACGAAACTTCCATTAAATTAATTGAGCCATTCAGAAGAATGAGCTAAATGAGTTTTACAAGGCTGGCTTTGAACAAGGAGCTTTCCTTGATTACAATTGAGTAGATGGCCAACCTTTCATAGGCATTTTCACTAAAACAGCAGGTGAAATGAGTTGCATCCGATGACGTGAGCTGTAGCTCACGAAAGCTTATGCTCAAATAAATTGGTTAGTCTCTAAGGTGCCACAAGTACTCCTTTTCTTTTTGTGAACACAGACTAACACGGCTGTTACTCTGAAAAGAGTTCTACATCTGTAATTCATTCACCCTAAGGTACAGTCATGCATCCGTTCTAGGGAATTTAGGTTCTTCTCCCAAATGTATATTTCAGCTCCTGTCCTATTATGTTAAGAACAGGATCAAATAATGTTCAGGGAAGCTGAGCCAGTTATTAGGATAAGCCAGTATAAGGGATCTAGAGACATAGTTACAATAGAGGGTTATAGTCGAGATAAACTTGCACTTGAAATTTCAACTAGAGAGAGCAGCCCACTATTAATAACCTTTCTGATAAGCCAAAAATAAATCAGTAACAAAAACATGCCACTTAGGAGAATTTATTACTATTATTTTTACTGTTGTGCCCAGAGGCCCCAACTAAAACTGGGGCCCTATTGTGCTAGGCACCGCACACACACAGAATAAGAGACAGCCTCTGTCCGAAAGAACTTGCAGTATAACCAGAAAAGACAGACAATAGGTGGGAGGGGAAACAGAGACAGAGAGGGACTAAATTATTTTCACAAGGTCACACAGCAGATCAGTAGCAGAACTGGGAATAGAGGGAATCCAACAGGGCCTGTGGGTTTTCACTTCCCTGTGCATCCAATTCCTCCCTCTCACCTAGGGCTGCCAACAGTCCCTTATTACAAGGAATGTCCCTTATTTCTTCATCTCTGTACAAGATCAGGAGTTGCTGAATCCTGCAGAAAACAGCAAAAAATACACTGGGCGAATGTAGGTGAGTGCTGCTAATTACTATTAATAATGATGATGAAAATAAATAATCATATTGGGAGGAGGAGTGGGACCTGGGTACTAAGAAAACAGTCCCTTATTTCTGAAATACAATGTTGGCGACCCTACTCTAACCTGATCTTCAGCATCTTTAACAAAGGACAGCATTACCAGAGTAAGGTGTTTGCAAACCAACCCCCTTCTCTCTGTGCATATTCACAGTGGGACAGGGCTGCTACCACAGCCTCACCAACAAGGACTCTGTAGGCACAACGGTTTCCAAACCCACCCTCTCGGCCCTTCATGAGATCTTCAAATGACCTAACAGCTGCTGCATCAGTTCCTCCCTTTGAACAAAGGGGAACAAAAATTAACCTCTCTGTTGTGGCCAAGGACTGTCTTGTCTACTCCTGGCCCAGAGAAGCACCGGAAAAACCACCAGGGTTCACCCTCTAGGGGCAGCTGGGCAGGCACTGAGCTGTCTTGGTGAGGGATGGGAGAGACAAGTTTGGGGTTTGCAATGGCAGGAGTAATGGGGAGGCAGAGTGGATCTATTGTTGGCTAAAGCAAGTCCAGACCTGCCCAATCTCCCTGTGACAGGAGACCCTAACTGAACTCCACTTCCACCCCCCACCCTGACCGTTAGGCTGGGAATCAGCATGGCAAGGGAAGTTGACTGGCTCTGATAGGGGAGCCCAGTAGTTGGACGGAGCAAGCAAATGGGCTGGCAACAGTAAGGAGATGGATGGGGAGAGGAGGTAGCTGAGTGCTTTGGATGGGAGCAGGGTTAGGGAGACGGTCAGATCTGTTGTAGGGGGGATGTAAAGGAACTCCAGGCCTGATCCAAAGCCTATCGACGTCAGTAGTTCAGTGGTCTTCGGATCAGGACCTTGGTGAGGGAGTCAGCAGCCACTGTCCTCTACCCACTCAGTCCTTGGGCTGTGACTGACACAGCATTAGTCCATTTGTGCTGATTGCCATGTTGGCTGTGCACCGCGGACACCTGCCCACTAGGATATGGACTGAGGCCAACAGCTTGTTTCATATAGCGAACCAAACGGGCGCCAGAGGTATCACACACACACACACACTCACTATGCAGGTAGCTTTATTTCTGTGTAAAGCACAGAAGCTTGTATAGCCCAGAAAGGTTCTGAGGGGTGAAATGAAAAAGAATGGATCAAAGAACAGTCTGATTGACAGTGTTCTGTAACGTTAACCAGGACGTTGTGCAGTATTTAGTGCTGTAGGTTTTAGCTGGGTATTTTTAATTCTCTCTTTGTTTCACGTCATTCTATAATTATGTGCTCAAACCTTAGTCTAAATTTATCTTATTGTAGTTTTCTGGGTAAAAATACTGAGAACTTCAAACCACACGTCTATTTACATGTATATGATGGAAGCAATGAGGAGTCTTGTGGCAACATTGAACCGATTGTCCCGAGGAAAGAAAACAAAGGAAGCAAAATTCAACAAACCAAGGTATCACAATAGGCCAGTGTTGAAAGGACTCCCATAGAGGGTGTCATAGCTAACGCATGCTATCAGATCGGACGGTAAACCGATTCACGCGTTACCAGATTGCAGACAGTAATGCACAAAACGCATTAGGATACTAAGTCATCGGTTTGGACCTTTGGAACTTGCATCCTCTCCATAGAACAGCCCCAGCTGGTCAGCCCCCGGGGGCCTGCCTTTTCTTCTTGGTGGGTGTTGGGTGGGGCTGGGGATTGGGTGAGGGAATCCATTCATTTATGGTCCAAGCATGTTGTCACTGGGTTACTTGAGCCAATCGGGGGGTATTGAATGGACATATTTATTTATTAGTGCATTTTTAAACAACTCTGGATGGCTCCCTGAGCATTGGATGGCTGGTCGTTGTATTATAGTTTGATAAAAAACAAAAATAACGAAACATGGTACAATAACGAGTGGAGGAGTTTATCCTCACAAAATATATAATACGTGTTACCACTGTACGAACCTTTTGTGCAGGTGGGATGGAGGCACAAACACCCATCTTCCTCAGATCCCTCAGGTACTGAGAAGGTGGCTGTGCTGATAAGAGATTCTATCATTAGCTAGTGGTGACCATGAGAACCATTAAGGTGGTTTGCCTACTGGGTGTTAAGATGGCCATTGTCACAGGACATCTAGACTAGCCTCATATTGGTACAAGTGGCACAGGGAGGTATAGGAGAGAGGCCCTGGAAACTAAATTTAAATTACCGGAGAGGAGGCTCTACAGTAGCTTGCCCTGAAATCCTTCCAGTTCCATACCCAGGGCCAGCTAAACAGGAGGAAAGTCAGAGTTTCAACCCATAGATGAGAAGATGCTAGAGGGAGGAGGAGTCTCCATTGATTAGGCACTGGGGAACTTTTTGGGGAAAGTAGAGCCGAACTAGAATCAGACTGTTGATGCAGAAAACTGACAAGGTTTGAAGATGTTATTTAAACTAGAGGCCAGGGAAAAACAGAGCATTCAAGGCAGACAAAGACATCTACTAGGAATGCCAGTTATACAAACATAACAGGGTATCTGGTCATAAAGAAGACAGAAATTGTCGCCAAGCTAGAATGGGGCAGGTTGAGATGACAAGGGGATATTCCAGAAATATAAGAGGGCATCACAATCAAAGTTAAATAAAGCAGACAAATGGTCATACAAACAATATAAACATCTCCCGATTATATTATTATTTATTTTAATTTCAAAAGGGCCTAGAGAACCCAATTAGAACTGGAATCCAAAAATGCTAGGGGAGAAGCTTAAACACAAAAAACAAAAATAGGAAGCTTGGCAATGGAAGAGGACTGTAACCTAAGAAGCATTACTGAAATACGGCAGAATGGCAAAAATGAAAGGGATAGTGTCATAGTTATAGTATATTGTGGCACTGTTTCTTTAAAATTAGATATGTGTAAGGCTGAGATTGTCACGAATAGGACACAGGCAACAAACAATAAATCACGAAAGCCTGAGCCCTGCCACCCATGGTTGACAGCCCGAGCCCACCATAGCTGAAGTTGCAGAGGTCACGTAAAATCACGGAATCCATGACCAATTCTCAGCCTCAGTCATATGTAGTCAACAGTGGGCATCTGGTGTAAGGAGTCTCTCACATGATGCAGGCACACTCAAGGTCTGCCTGCTCAGAGTCTGTAGGACTCTGTTTCTGTACATCTAACAAAGAAAGTTGTGGTTTAAACTTCACATTCTAGGTTTCACTCTGGGTTCCAGAGGTTGCAGAAGACTCATGAGCAAGATACTCTCAGCTGCCTGATCGTTTTAGAAAACACAACAGTACTACGAACTATACAAGGAGGACAGACCTGGACATAGAGACGTGGGAGTAGCCCTAAACTTAAAATATTCCATAGAACACAAGGAGACATAGCATCTGATGGATCCATGGAGTATAATCTCTATTGACACAAATCCCAGATCCGAAGAATTCCAATATACTAGCAGGATGATAGTACCAGTCTCCAGAACAGGGCAATAATAATTAGTAATAAGGATGAGAAAGATCAAGGAGATAACTAAATGAAACTGGTTAAATATCACATCAGGACAAGGTTTAGATAAAGAATTTCTCAGCACCTTAAACTATTGTTTTTAAAATAGCTAAATCCTAAATACACAAAAGGAAAGGCTATTCTCCATGGAAACTGACTTCACTGCTAAAAAAAAAAAGTGTGTCTTACCATGAGAAAACTAACCTGTATTAGCTATTCCATTGTACAGCCCTAGTGGAGACAAAGTAATGTTGTGTTACTGAGAGGTAAACTAGACATAGTCAACCAGGGGCCCCGGAGTATAGTGTTAATCTCTCCTAGCTACCTCTACTGGCGCCTTGCCTCCAGTAGGATTTTGCAGTAAGATAACTATTGTGCCTTATTATTATTTATTTGTGTTTCTGTAGCACCTACAAGCCCTAGTCATGGACCAGGACCCCTTTGTGCTTGGCACGTACAAAGTACACAAAGACTGCCCCTGCTCCTAAGAGCTTACAATTTCGGTATAAGACAAAAGATAAAAGATGGATATAGATAAATGGGGGAGTACAAGGAAACAAGGAGACAATATTGGTCACATGGTAGGCACTCGTATCAGTACACCAGTGGCCTAGCCGTTGTCAAGTTTTTGTAGGCACCGTGGCAAAGGAGAGTTTTGAGGAGGGATTGAAAGGAGAACGATGATGCAGCTTTGCCGATGTTTGCAGGGAGCTTCTCCCAAGCAGTAATTATCT
The DNA here is from genome assembly GCF_965140295.1 of Lepidochelys olivacea. Taxonomy (NCBI): domain Eukaryota; kingdom Metazoa; phylum Chordata; order Testudines; family Cheloniidae; genus Lepidochelys; species Lepidochelys olivacea. The sequence continues at coordinate 97,429,756 of NC_140419.1, forward strand.
CTGAAATACCTTTTTAGCGGTGATGACAAAACCTTAGTCACAGAGACACACAGGAACGGATTGAAGAATTAACAGTAGCTGGGCCTCTAAGTAAAAGGGGGACGATATAATTAAGTTTAACATCCTTGTGGGAGGGACTGCACCAAAAACTAGCAATGAGACATGAAACTTTAGCAAAGGGGGGAGGGGGAAGAGGACTCCTAAAATGCTGTGAAGTCAGAAGTGAGGAAATTAAAATCCTTCGACTCAGCATGGAGGCCACTTAAGCAACCATTACAAAGTCCCAGAAGGAACGCCTCGCTCTGCACAGCACAAGTGAGTAGAAAAGCAAAACAAAATTAACATAGGAAAATGGCAAGGTTCAAGAGGTAATTTAAGCCAAACAAGTAGCTTTCAAAAATGAAAAATCCAGCTCAGGTTCAGGCAATAGAAAGGAGCACGGCCTTCTGCAGGTCTTAAGCATTGCACAGAAGATTGCTGAAGAAGTCGTCCCAGGAATTGTGATAGCTGTGGTATCCATGAGAGAGAAACTAGCAGGGGTAAGAGGGATTTTGAGGAGCAACTAGTTGAAAATGTAAAAACAGATAAAAGTATTTAGCGTATCAGAAGCAGGAAGCACCAAAGAAATTCAGCAGGGCTGCTGAAGGAGTCTAGGGAGCAATTAAAGAGAAGAAGGTCATCACAGAGAAGAGACATGATTTCTCTTAATCAGACTTCATCACAGAAGACGTTGAGGAGCTAGCTAGCCCAGACACACCTCTTTTAGGGGGTACTGTGAAAAGCAGAGGTATCAAATTAAGAGGGCCTGAAACTGATAAATTAAAGAGCAGGAGGTCACCAGAACCACCCAGTCTATCCAGCAGTTCTGAAGAATGTTCTGTAGCAAAAGCTATAGCTGTTTGTTTAATAAAAAAAAAAAAAAAGTACTAGCAGTGGTGTTAGGAATTCCAGGCCAGGAATTCATCAGTCGCAGTTCAGTTTAGACTAGTAACATGCAATTTCTGTTAAAACAATAATTAAGGAGAGAATTATGAAAAACCTAGATGAACTTGATAGGACTAACCAGCGCAGATTCTGCAAAGGACAACTGTACCTATGCAATCTACTAGAATTTTTCATGTGTGTCAATAGAACAATGGATAAAGGAGAACCAGTTAATACAATTTATGTGGACATTCAAAACATCATGCAAGTCCCTCACAAGAGTGATGCGGCATGCCTCAAAGCACAAATTTCATCCACTCAAAAACAATGGGCCCAGATTCTACACTGCAGTCAATCTGCATCCCTGGCCGCAATGGAGATTAAAGCAGCAGTAGGGCCTTCTTCCACCACTTGCATAAGCTCCATAACAGAGCTTTATATCAGCAGAGGATGAGGTATTGTTGAGCGTGGCTTCACCGTGCCCGTTTCCCCATCATGCTGGGGGTGGTAGGGCAGCTAACACAGGAGAAGATGGCTACGCTGATGGAGAGTCCCACAACACAAGGGGACGTTCCAGCTGGTTTAAGTCACTTTGTGCTGCATAAATGCATAATTGACACTAAGTCCGCTTGGTGTGCTGGAAAATCCAGCCCGATCAACCTGCTCATTCCCACTCTAAACACAAAAATGAGAAAAGTTGAAAGAAAAAGCCAGAACATTCAGACTTAAGGCAGAGGACCAGGCTCCAATCTAACAAGCAAGATGGTTTACCACAGAGTGGCGGGGTGGTATGAATGTTGGGCCCTAGGACATCGTGCAGTCCTGTGTCCTTCATGCAGCTCAGACGTTTTACAGATCAGAGTAACTCAGGTGACCAGGACAATGGGAAGATGAGTCACCATAAATCACAGCTGCCACCAAAGGCAGGATTTCTGAGGTCAATAGTTAGCTCTGCAGAGTCAGGGCAAAACATTCTATGGGGCAGGTAGCCCATCCACAGAGACATGGAATCAGTTGCATAATCTGCAACTCCAACCCACAAAACTGAACAAACTGCTCAAGGGAAGGATGGTCTTGTCAGGTGATCTGGGTTCAAAGTCCCAGTTTTGCCAGACTCTCCTTGGACAGGCCACTTAAGCCCAGGTTTTTAAAGGTATTGAGGCATTGCTCTGCTCAGCGTGGCAAGGCCTGAATGACTTAGGAGTCTAAGTTGTCATTCTCAAAAGTGATTTAAGCACTTAGGAGCTCAAGTCTTACTGAAAGTCAGTGGAACGTATGCTTGTACGTGCCTAAGAGGATGGATTATTCCAACCATTGCCTTTTGGGGGACTTTGGGGTAGAAAAACAAACCATCACCAGGGTTGTAGTGGAAGGATTGTGCCATGACACCACACCTTGATACTCCAGTGGGGATGCTTGACCATCATCACTGCACTGGCAAGTGCCCCTATCTGATACATGTGAGATCCTGTTCTGTCCTGCTCTGCTCCCTGCTCTTCCTCCAGTCCTCTCTCTCTTGGCTTTTCAACTGCTCCTGAAATCAGCTGTGCTGCACGGCACCAGCGTGGTGAGATGAAACAGCCCTGCCAGCTCTGCTCAGCCTGAGAAGGACCATTGAAGGAGAGGAACCTGACCAGACCAACCAGATGATATCACTGTGGCCAGGGAGGCAAGCTGGGTGCCAGAGCAACAGCTGTTGTGGCCGACCTGCTGGCTCCAAAGCAACCATCCATGACCAACCAGCCCAAGGACATCAATAAAAGGCATATTCCCCTGTCTTTACTATTCTGTCTCTTCTTTTCCTTCTGTGTTTGTTTTATCTAAAACAGGAAAGTGACTCTCATTCCTGACTTGGATTTGAACAGAACTAACCTGTGCTTCCCCACCAAGAATGAGTAACTGAATAAGAGACTTTAACCAATATTCATTATCTCCAAGTTTTGATTATGTTTGTTTTGCATAACCAAACAACCAAATGCTTTTTACCTTGCTTTGATTTCCCCCTCCCCCCCACCTTTTTGTGCGTTTCAATCAATAAGTCTCTAACTTTGGGCATGGATTTCCTGATGCGTTTGCCATGGTATTAAGCAGGCGGCTGTCTCTGGATACCAAACCCCAAATTTTGTTTAAAACTGTTTCAGGCTGGACCATTTCAGGATCTTGATAATAACTTTGTCCAACTAAATTAATACAACAGGTTTCCAGAAAACCACAATGTCCCCAGCTGCATCCTGACTGGGAAAAAAAAAATCTAGCCATGGCATAGACCACATTCATTTGAGCTTTAGTAATTTGTGTGAGCTTGTAAGTGATTATTTGTTGCAATATTCAGTAAGGGAGTGCATGGTATTTACTGGATTACAGACTACATAGCTCCTTAAAGACACAGCACACTAATGTGAAACAACAGGGGAACATTTCTTCCCCGGCAGATTTAATTCCTCATGTCAGCACATTCCCTTTTGGAACCAAACTGCAGCAGTGTTTTGAAAATAGTATTGAATGGCGACAATAAAAAATTCTGTTCTAGGGAGAACCGGCCTACCTCTTATCTGCCATCTCTTTTCTGTCCCATCGTTTGTCCTGCCTCCAGTGATGCAGAATTAGAGCCGGCCATAGCTCATTATAGTGCCACGTGCAAACTCTAGTCTTGTATGGGCGAAAGGGGATATTTCTTTTCCCCTCAATGTTGATTTCTGAACAAGTTAAAGGGCTGCTTCAAAGTCTGTCCAGCTGTTGCCATATGGCCAATTTCTGTTCTTGAAAAGGCACATGCCCCACACACCCCTACTCCCAGGAAAGAGATCAAGGGAAAGCATTGTGGCAGCTGGCAGAGAGGATCCCGTGATACCGGTGACTTGTGAAAATGACAATTGTACAGGCTAAATCACTTAAATGGCTGCAACAACCAGCACAGACCATGCTGGGGTAGCATCACAGCTCCAGAGATGCTACAAAACATGCAGCACCCTGGTGAGACAAAAGAAAACCCTTTGGAGAAGAAGTGGTAAGATGGGAACAATACCTAAAGGAAACAGGAGGGAGGGAGAGGAGTCAAGATGCAAACAACCCCACCTCTTGGCTTGCTAGTTAGATGACTTGAAGCCTTAGGAGCTACCATTTAAGCTAACGGCTAGCCAGTCTGTAGATGATCAGCTAGGAGGGCAGTTATTCAAGATGATGTGTTGTGTTCCTATGCACTGCTAAGCAGTTGCTATGTTTCATCCCAAATTCGCTGCATTTCAAGGAAGTGATTCGTGTGCGTGTGAGGAATGCAACTTGGAACCCTTCTGCATGTACATCAATATAATGATATGCTTAGGGGTATAAACACCGAGGGTAATTTATACTTTGAAAGGCAGTAATTAAATGAGTAGTTGGCAGACCTCTTCAGCTAGCTTAGATCACCATTATCTAAAGATGTCATCAGTGACCAGCTAATGGAAATGTGTCTCCCAGCATTAATGATGTAATACATTTCCTCAGGCAATACATGGCAAAGCCTGGGTTGATCTTGTTCTAATGGGCTCTTCAGTCAACAGGTTGGTTACAGACAGAAAAGACCTTTCAAATCATTGAGTCCACACTCAAGAATAGAGGCAGGATCCAATCATTGCTAGACGACAAATCAGAAGTAACCAAACTCAAAAGGAATATACTATTTAGTTTTGCTGAAAGGCGTAAACAACAGATATTAGGCAGTATTCTCAATGGTTTGTCATTTCACCTGAACCTCTTGCTATATTGATAAATATTCAGATGAGATAAATTTGTATATTTCCGGTCAAATTCTCTGCTGGTTAACTGCAATGAATTTGGTGGTGATATTCTGCCAGAGAATTTGGACCTTTGTCTGGTGTTCATGGAGTAAGCAGTATTTTACATGAATTTCTGATAAAAGCTGAGTGAATAACAAATTTCTCAGTTTGGTCATGAAACAAAACAAAAAAAAAGCAAAACAAAATTTGTTCAGGTCAAATGAATCATTTTGACATTTCAGGGTGGGGGGGGGGGGGGAATTTCCATCCAAAACAATGTTCTAAATTTGACCCGAATTCATTAATAGTTTCGGTGCCCTCCAAAAATGCAGTTGGTGAATTTACTGTTTGCCAAAAAAAATTTTTGGCCCACCTCTACCCTGGATCAATGATTTCAGGCGCAGGGACCATGGAGAAGCAGCCCCTTTCCCATATTTTCCTTTGCTGCACATGATTTTGGGGTCAGCAATGTAGATACCAGATCACAAATCTGCCATCTGAACTTTCAGTGCGAGACCTTCCTTTGCTAACATGAAGGTGTGATATAGATCCCTCTCTGGAATAGGATGTGAGACTCTGATTTGGTCTAGGTAAAATGACAGAGTATCCTGTTCTTTTGCTGAAACTGTCACCATGGCGCTGACCATGGGCCAAATTTTGCTCAGAGTTATACCAGTGTAAATCAGGACTCCTGTGAAACTCAGTGGAATAACTCTGGATTTACACTGATGTAATAGAGCAAAATTTACCCCAGTGGCTTCTGACTCTTTTACCAACTGCATAATCATAGAAGGTCAGGGTTGGAAGGGACCTCAGGAGGTCATCTAGTCCAACCCCCTGCTTGAAGCAGGACCAATCCCCAATTTTTGCCCCAGATCCCTAAATGGCCCCCTCAAGGATTGAACTCACAACCCTGGGTTTAGCAGGCCAATGCTCAAACCACTGAGCTATCGCTCCCCCCAAAACATAAGTTTTACATCAGCTAAAATAACAGTCTGGACACAACTTAATGTAGGGTTTTTCATTGTAAAACATCACTGAAGCTATACTTGTCTAGCATTCCAGGCAGCTGGAATCTTCAAGGAATGGGTTTAGTTAATGGAAATGGTTTTGCTTGAAGTTTGCCAGCGAGAGATCATCGAGTTCTAGACAACACATACTGTGAGTATGAACTCCATACAACCTTTGGAATACCTCTGTGAAGGCAGGAAATTGAAATATTGTGCTATATTGGCAACTAAATGGTCATTTATCATCCATGCTAAGTTTGGAGCACAGTGAAATGATTTTTAAACCCCCACAAGGGCCCTTATTAACAATTTCAAGCTTTTTAAAATCCACATATATTTTGCAACGTATTTTTAGTAAGAATATGTGATAATCAACATCTGTACCTCCTATTTGATTTGCCTCTCTAAGAACAATGTTGGACTATATTCAGACACACAAACATCACATTAAAATACATTATGGTTAAGACACCTACTGACAAAAGCAAGGAAATTCACAGTTAAAGGGGAAAACCTACCATATGTTCTCCAGTACCTAGTAACAACGGGGAGCATTCAGATAGTCATTAAAGTGGCCCCCAGTTGTGCCTAGGTATTGGAGAGCATATGGAACACTTCCCTCCTCATGTCTGAATTTCCTTACTTTTGTCGGCTTCTGGATCAAGCTTGATTTTTTTTAATACAGAGTTTGGGGGATTCTTTAAGTAGTTGGTTAGTTTGTAAAGCACTGTTTCATATAGATAGTAACTGTGGGCCTGATTTTAAGAGGAATTCTGGACCACCAAAAACAAGGTCTTGTAAAAATAAACCAGCCAGGCTGTTCGCAGCACATCCAAGGCACACACTATATGAGGCAAAACTTGGCAGCATGAATTATTGCGACTGAAAACTGGCTCCTTAATTGTACATTTCAGTCTTTTGCTTTAAAATAACCCCACAATTTTGAAGCGTTTATATCATTATTCTGTTATAATAATTATATTCTGTTATTTCATTATTATAGGCCCTGAAGACCCAGGCCCACTGTGCTAGATGCTGCATATACATTTACAAAAAGAAAAGGAGGACTTGTGGCACCTTAGAGACTAACCAATTTTGAGAATAAGCTTTTGTGAGCTACAGCTCACTTCATCGGATGGTCAATTCATCGGGTATGCATCCGATGAAGTGAGCTGTAGCTCACAAAAGCTCATGCTCAAATAAATTGGTTAGTCTCTAAGGTGCCACAAGTCCTCCTTTTCTTTTTGCGAATACAGACTAACACAGCTGTTACTCTGAAACCTGTCATATACATTTAGTAAGAGACAGTCCCCACCCCCAATAGCATACAAGCGTACAAATACTCTGCAAGGCAAACAATGTGGGGAAAGAAATGGGGAACTGAGGCACTGAGACACAAAAGTATAACTGGGTTCAAAAAGGATTAGATATGTTCATGGAGGACAGGCTATTAGCTAAGATAGTCAGGGATACAACCCCATATTCTGGAGGTTTAGGGACACCCAACTGCCAGAAGCTGGGACTTGACAACAGAGGATTGCCCTGTTCTGTTCATTTCCTTTGAAGCATCTGGCACTAGTCACTGTCAGCAGACAGGATACTGGCTTAGATGGACCATTGGTCTGAGCCTGTATGGCTTGTCTGATGTAGGTGACATATCCAAGGTCACACACAAAGTCTGTGGCACAGCCAGGAAATGAATCCAGGTCTCCTGAGTTCCAGACCATAGCTTAACCCACAAAAACATCCTTTCTATATATTTTCAGTTTCACTTTGTAACAACATACCAGATGGAGCCCTGTTGATGCTCCAGGCACCTTTAACATTATTTAAAATAATAACATGACAAAAACAAAAACAGCAGCTAACCCTCCCTCTCCCCAAAAACTCTATCCACAAGACAACCCAATAGCTGGGACTTTACTCACCAAATCTCCATTCTCAGAAACTATCATCAGCATCTGGCTCCAGCCTATTGGACGTATCCCTCCACTGTGAAAAAGAGATCAGCCTAATTCAGTTAAATCCAGCCCAGATCCCCTGGAACTGAAATATCAAATGAAAGTAATTGAGTAGTAGGAAGGGGTTATACCCAGGATGAATGTGGAACAAAGGTTAGGTTACAAGTTCAAAAAATAGAGGGCACTATTATTCACTGCACATGTTTATTTGCCTGTGTTTCCTACTTCTCAAGGTGCTGCCCTGGACACTGCGTGGAATAAACAGACGAATATGTACCTAGGACATAGCTGGCAAAGAGCAGTTGATTTTTTGTTGTTCAAAAAAAATTGTGAAAATTGATCATTTTTCAAAACAAAAAACTTTTGGGTTTGTGCAATTTTTTCATTTTTTGTCAAAACAGAAAATTTCAAAATAACAATATTTTTTTCAAATTTATGAAAGCATTTTTTTGTTTTCTCCTGTATTCCTTTTTGCCCCAGGAGCAATAGAATGATGTCCAGGGAGTTTGCTAGGTTTGTTTGTTTTGCTTTTGCTTTTTCATTTTTTTTCTTTTTCCACTCTGGAACTTTTCAAAACTTCCTTAAGCTTTGGGAAAGCTACAGAGTGGCAGAGTTTCAGTTTTCTTTTCGTTGTTTTATAACTTTACCAAAGTTGAGGAAACTTAAAAAAGTTATGGAGTGGCAAGAGAAAAAATAAAACTGGAAACCGGCAAAAAACTCATTGCTCCAAACTCTACTGCGCTTTGTTCTTGCCCTCTCATCAAACACCAAAATTTTTTTTAAATCTTGAATTAAACTATGCCTCCTGTCTATGTCAGGCTCTGGGGGTCTTGAAAGTGGGTCTGTGGGGGTCCTGATAGTCATCATGCAACAATCCTTCACCCGGCAGCTCACAGACAGTAGCTTGGTCTGGGGCCCATGAAGCTCAACTGGGACACAAGACCCACCCCTACACTCTCACTGGGAGAGCTCCAAGGTTTCTGATTGGGGTGCAGTCCCTATTTAAGCCAAAGGAGGCAACCAGTTGTCTGAAAAACTGGGCTTCACCCTGCCATGGAAAAATTGGCCTGATGTTACTCATGCCTGTCTTCTGGTCCTGACCTCCTGGCACCCTGATTCACCCTGACTCTTGGTAACTGGCTCCTGCCCTCCAGTTCCATCTCCCAATGCTGGCCTCCTGGTATCCTGACTTGGCCTGACTCTTGATCCCAGCCCTCTGGTTTTTCTCTCAAATTTAATCTTCTGGTTGTTCCAATCTGGTTGGAGTCCTGCTAATTCGGCCCTTAGCCAGTGCTTGACACTAACCCTTAGGTCCATGCCCTGGTCCTGACATTCTAGAAAATGAGTTGAATTTAGGTTGTGCTTAGCTAGTTCATGTTAGCTAAGCCTTTCCTCAACTCAACCACTTTAGAGACAAAGCCCAAGAGAGTTGTAAACCTGGATTTGACTCAGGTTAAAGTGAAGCTGAGTTTGAGATTTAAACCAAAACATCAAAACAACTCGGTCATGATTCCCAAGCTCCTTTTCTCCTTCCCCTTCTAAGATCCCTTTTCCAGTTCAATCTTACACATCTCACTTACTTCTGCCCCTTAAATAAAGCATTATAATTTATAATTTTTGTCATCTGACTCTATAATGCAAAGGTAATATCTAATTTGCACATGTGGGTTCAACCAGGATAATGACATAGACAAAATTCATATAGTTACGGTAGCAAATTATCAGATGATGTAGGGAACTTGAGTCTGAGTTTCCCTATCAAGTTGGACCACTTAATACATTTACATAAAAAGGCAGAGAAAAAGATAGTTTGGAAGGAAGACACAGACCAAGAGCAGAAAGGGACAAAAGAAGATGCAGAAAGCATAATTTTTACAACTTAAAAATTTTTACAACTTAATTTTATATTCAAGTTTTTCAGCTCTTCTGGGAAGCAATGCATTTCCCTTTATTAAAGTCCTTGAGATAGCAGATACTCTACAATTCAGATTTTAACATTCTGTATTGATGTTGACTACTCAGTTATTAAGTTGTCTTCCAGAAGTTCATCTGAACCTTCCATCTTAAGAATCTGTGGAGCAAACACATCAATTTTCTCCTTCAAATTTCCTCCATTCCCTTGATGGCTGACAGCAACATTGCAGCTGAAATTGTTGTTGAGTGCTCCTGTTCCTTGGCACAAAAGAGGATGGGTGAAATGTAACCTTCACTTTCTTCTTCTAGTCCAGACCCCAGAAAATACTCCACAGATCTCCATTCTTGGACCTTCTACATTCATGTGATACATGGTCTTCAAGATCGGAGTGACACCAACCAGACCCATCAGAGAAGAACAACATTATAAAGGTTTTTCCCGCTTTTTGTTTTTCAATCCCCACAAGCTTAAAAATCAAAATGAAACCACAACTGAACACTCACAGGGTCAATACTTTGCCCGTCTCCCATTTACACCCCTTAAAAATTGGAAACACACGTGGTCCCATGCAACTTGGGGGTTTAGTTCAATTCTGCAACTTTGATATACATTGAAATTTGTAAAATATCAAGAAACCCCCTTTCCAAGCACTAAGAGCATCGGATAAATACGGTGACTCCAAAAGGAATCAGCCTGTAACATATATTAATAATCCCAAAGCAGGTAGTGTAAAAATAACTCAAATTCCCCACTCTCCCTAGACATCAGCCCCAACAACAGCTGCTTTGCCAGCAACCCTCCTGTGGAGATGAGCCTTGAAACCTAAGCTGAAGTTTGACGGATTCAGGCAAAGGCAGGAAGCTCATCCCCATGGAAGGGAGCCCTCCCAGAAAGCCAGCTGCAGGCAGCCCCCTCGCTTTTATACCAAGAGCCTGGGCACCCAGTTGAGTACATCAGAATGTCTCGAACGTGGCAATACAGCACAGGATAGAGGCAGTGCCTCAGGTAGGTAAGTCTCAAGTCATTTAATGCTTTATTGGTCAATACCAGCATCCCTAACTCCCCCTGGAGCCCACAGACAGGCAGGGTGGATCATGACGCACCCACCAAATATGCTCATGGCGAGATGGTTCACCTGTGCAGAAGGCTGTTGCATTCCACGCTAGCTTTAGCTTGCGAACAAAACATACATGCATATGGGAAGCTCTACCCGATTGCACTTGCTGCCCAAACCCACCATCTCAGTGAGGTATTCGTAGATAGAACGAGGTGGAGCTGACTTGGAACTTACCTGGAAAGCAGATTGCCCTAAATGTAACGAGCAATTCGTTTTGCAATACGAAGGTTCCACGTGGGTGATTGCGGTGCCCCAGGAGCTTTTATTATTAGTCTTTTTAAAATGCTTTCTTGTGGAACAATTTTATCTGGATTATCTGCCTAAAATCTTCTTATCCTGACATCTGAGGGGTGAAAAGGAAGCTGGGTAACACATAAAGACATGAGATGCCTTAAAAGTTCAGACTCACATTCAGAGTGGATGCGAGCCACAAGTGGAGCTCCCCCAAGAGCACAGGGGAGCATGAACGCCACATCTTGCCCTACGAGAGTGCAGAATGTTCTCCGCTGCCCAGCCAGCCAGCTCTCCTAGCTAATGTAGGATGTTGCCCCTCCCTGTTCCCTTTGGCATGTCTGCTGCACTAGGAGAAAACTGATCCTGCTCTTGGGAGGACATAGAGATTGCAAAGGTGCCAGGGATGTACAAGGAGAGAGGACTCATTAGATTTTTCCTTTGGAAACCGGTCCTGGGGTCAGGCACAATCTGGCTTGCACCATAGCAATGAATTGGACGAAAGTTAACTTAAGTAATAGAACATAGAACTTTAACCCTTTGACTGATGACCTTCTCTAGACTGCCAATCACATTAAAACTTGGAAAGAGGTAGGGGTGGGGATGGGTGCATGTGCAAATATTAAGTCTGCGTAGATTTTAAAAGTTGAAACAGATTCACTAATGTTTTAAGACTGTATTAAGGTCAAAAGGGCAACACTGCAGTTCATAGGCACATTTGTTTTATTAATTGAGTCATAAGTTCTGGCAGTCTCCACATACATTTGAGAACATGCATCAGCTGCTTTAGATTGCCACACGAGATCTGAAAACCTGCCAATAAGTCTGTTTGCAGCTCTTAAAAGTTGTTGAATAAAAACCTGGTTTAAACTCTTGGCAATTACCTGGGGACAGGGCAGCGGGGGGAAGATAGGGAACGACATGTTTTGTTTAGATTCCAAGTGCAATAGTAACTGATGTAAGTGTGCTGCTCAAGAAAATACTGATTCGTTTCCAGATAGTTAGAGGTTTTCCAGTTCTTCTGTGTTCCTTATTACACTGTTGCCTCACGATCCTCTCATGTTCAGAAACTTAATCTCCATCCACTGGAAAAACAATGGCTGAAAGAAACAGGAAGGTCATGTTTAATTGTCATGCTTTGTTTTAAGTTTGTTGCGCAAACATGGCATTAAAATATAAAACTGAAGAACTGCGAATTATATGGATCCAAGGCCTAGAACTTGCTATATATTCTATCCCAGACACAAGCCAGTGAAAGCACTGCTAGACCATGCAACAGCTGTAGCAACACTTTCTTGCAAACTGCACAGGCTAGGAATGAATGCTTCACCTCACTCGAGAGCAGAGTTTCACAGTTTTCCCATGGCATGAAGCGATTGTTTCAAGCCCTGGTCATTGTATCTGAAAATCGCGTCATTCTGATTGCCCCCTTGTTATTTCCCTTCACCCAGCTCAGTTCCAAGAGGATTTTAATAGCTGAATTCTCATAAAACTATGATGCTAAAAACCTGAGCTGGCTGAATACTGCAGAATCAGTCTGTGCAAATATCTGTTCCAAGCCTGATTGGCTCAGACCACACATGTAGACTCTTCAAAACCATTCAGCTGTTTCTCCCTTACCTCATTTGGGGAATTGTTTGGGTACCATGATGCTGCTAGGAGCACACAGATGCTGATTTGGAAAATAACTGAGGTGCCCAAGTTTTGAAACTGGACCTTCAGAATTCAATTCTCTGCACTTCCACTGTACCTTAGTGTTAATAAACCCAGTATGCAAATTCCTGAATTCTGATTTGCTACTGTCCTGGACACATACCATCCATATGTAACACACAACTGGCTAAATCAACTTACCATTTCCATTCAGATGATTGTTTTTTATTCATTCAGTGACATCTCTTAAATGTTTTTGTTCTACATCTCTGTGATTTAGGTTGCAATATCTTCAAGGGCAGGGATATTGTTTTTCCATGTATTTGTCAAGTGCCATTTACCTAATGATGCTCTCTATCTAGATAGATATTTTATGTACTTATATGGCCCTTTCACTGTATGTAATAGGTTGTACTTCAAGCATGCGCCCTTGGGATGAGGGCCACCTCTCTCATTCAAGATGTCCTTCCCCGGATGTTGAAGTCATTGCAAAGCCAGTTTGGAATTCAGCATGTGGTCCACTGGCTGGATGGCTTATGGAAGTCACCCCCTTCTGGAGTGCAAAACAATACAAATGAAAAAGGGAAACAAAAGAAGCCTGCAGCTCTCAAAACAGCCCACTCACCCCACAGTTCCCTGCAAAGCAAAGCAAGGGTTACACCTCTGTGAAAGGAGCCCAGGCCCCTAACCCACAGAGTGCCTGGAATAGCCAGGCTGAGTGCCCCTGGGATCTTAAAATGAAAACCAAGCAAAGATGGTCCCTCTGCTTCTCCAGAGGCTCTTCAGCAGCTTTCCTGCTAAGCAGCCCCCTGTTCTGTAGGGCTAGGGAGCTCTGCTCATCTCAATGTGCCAACCTAGACTGGGCCTTAGATCCTCCCTTTAAAGGACCTGTCCCTCTCCAGACTTGATTGCAGCTGCTTGTGCCCAGAGGAGGAGCTCTTTAACTCCTTCCTGACCCAGGATCTGCCCCACCACAGTATCAGAGAACCTCACAGTCTTTAATGTATTTATCCTGGCTACACCCTTGTGAAGTAGGGCGTCATACAGATGTGGAAGTGAGGCACAGAGATGCTAAGTAATCCAGCATCACCCAGGAACCCTCTGACAGAGCAGGGATTTGAACCAGGGTCTTCCACACCTCTGAGGCTGGTGCCCTAACCACTAGACCATCCTTCCTCTCTAAATAACAATGAGAAGTTTGTGCATGGGAAGTGTCAGTCTACCAACTGCCCTATAACTTGAGGGTGCTTCTGGTTAGCACTATAACACAGGTTACATAAACTCAGATGTCAAGATGTTTATTTAGACTCCCTTGTAAACAGGACTCACCCGCCAGCTATCTTAATTATAGTTGCAGAACACTTTGCAAGATAAGAAGGGGTACCTGATTTGCTGTATCGCTGCTATCCCACTTAGCTTTGTGAGGGGTTCCTCAACCCCATAGCACCCCAGGGGGCATGTCTGATAAAATATGCCTGCTAAGACGGATGGGATTAATCAACATCTTTCAATCTTTTCTTTACAATCTCAGTATGTAATCGTGCTACTGAGGTGGATTTGATCATTGTCAAACCTTTTTCACCCACATGTAGAAAGCATATAAGATTAAATGGACTATATAAACCAGATCCTCAGCTGGCATGCAGCAGTGTATTTCCATTGAAGGACCGGTAGCCATCAACAGAGTCACAAGGGATAAACCGCACAGTCATCAGTGATAGCCATCCTCCAGACCCAGTCAGCTTTTAGCTGAGCATTTCCTATCTAAGATACTTACACAGGTGCTTTTTCACATCACTCAGAAAGCTTCCTCGTATGGGAGTGTTCTGCAGGCTGCACCTCAGAGACGCTTTCATTTAACATTTTCTTTATCAACTCTTGTATCATCAATAGCAACCCGAATTGTCCACCATGGTTATTCTGAAAACTGACACAAATTTGCAAAATATTCCAGTGTTGCCAAAGCTGCATTTTTCACAGAAAAAAGTTTCAGCCAGAAATTTCACCCAGCACTAGTTTGGTGTTTTTATCTTGCTTCCATTGAGGATGTTCCAAGCCGCACTGTTATACCACCACCTGGTGCACACGACATCAAGCTCTGAACCTGGGTTGTGACAGGAAAGTAAAGGGGAGAGAAAAGAACAACTATTTGCATTCAAAATTTATTTGGACAGCTGGATCTCGAGCTGATATAAATCAACATAGCTCCTTTGACTTCAATGGGGATACAGTAGTTTACAGTGGCTGAGGATCTTTGGCCCATCATTTATAATGCTGTGCATACTGTACATGCTTTTCATGTTTTGGGAACTTAAGTTTTCCAGTTTATAACTTTAAAAATAGAAAGTGTGCTGGCTTTAAGGTAACACAGAACCTTACAGAACCAACTCACTTTGCCATTGGTTGTGAAACCACTGTAAAAGCACTAAGCGCATTGAGCGAGGAGGACAACCCCAGAGGGTTGTTCCCTTGTAATAAAGAACAGTGCGCTGGGATGCTTGAAGAACACACTGGGCCAAATGCTATTTTGAAAATAAACAGGAACCTGATGTTATTCACCTAAATTGATGATGGGTTTATATGTTTGGTGATTACAGTCTAATTGCATGTATTTTCAAAACTTTCAAGCATGCCTGGAGTCCAGTATTTATTAATGCTGCCAGCTATTTTAAAGGAACAGTAACTCCCAATTAGCTAAGGTGGCTAAGAAAATCATCATACATTCTGAATGATGAAAGATCACAGAAGGAGGTCCACTAATGGATGACAGGTGCAGCAGTGAATGGCATCTAAAGAGTGCAAGCCAAAATCTAAGACATCTCTGGATATCATCATTCATTTTAAATGGCACGAGGTCAAAAAGAAAAGTGAGGCCTATGGTTCAGAAGGCGTTGAAAATGACCTCTTTTTTAACCTCACGGATTATTCTTCTTTAGATAGAGATATCCAAAGTCAGTTGCACGCAGAAAATAAAATGTTAGACTAGGATTCCTAAAGCATGGCATAATGGGAGCACTGAGGCACAGAGAATCTTAACGGCTTCTAAATTCTAATTACTCTAGAAGATTTCTGGGAATTCTGTTCTGTTAAACCCCCTGACATGGATTTGTACTTTCACACCTACTGCATATTGCAGTTAGAATATTGCTTTTGTTGCATTCATTAGCATGTTTCTTTAAATAGATTTTTGTGACATTAAAAATATTGTAAAATAAAGCTACGACATTAATTGACTGGATGGAATTCCCCAAACAGGATTAGTCCTTGATTTATCTATGGTTTCAGTTTTCTAAAATACAGAATAGGCACCTGTCCCCAGTGCTTTGGGATCCTAGCCAGTCAGTGAAGAATCACAGCATAAACAAAGGGACTGCCCCTGAATATTTCTCTGTCAGCCCACACCCTCCTCAGCAGCCCTAACAAACAGGTCTGAAGGTGGGCTTTGCAGCACCTCTTTTGATCTCAGCCGTGTCCATGTAGCCCAGGGAGAGAGCACACCAGTCTCAGTAACCAGGTCCCAAACCATTTAGGGCTTTATAGGTTCAACTGAAAGCTTATTGGAAGGCCGTGCAGATCAGAAAGCACTGGTCTACTGTGCTCCTAAAATGCAACTCCACTTAATCAGGGAGCTAGCTGCAGCATTCTGCACTGGCTTCAGCTTCCAAGTGGCTGAAGACTCAACGATGATGTTCTGTGGTGCTCTACAAACTCTTTCTGCTCCCCTGCCCCCACCTCTGTGTCGTCCAAGTACTGCCGCTCCATTCTAGCAAAGCACATGAGAACACTGAAGCCAATAGAACTATCACATGCTTGAGGCTAAACATGTGCTTGAGTGCCTTGTTGAACTGGAACCTATGTCTGTTGCTTTCTCTCTCCTTTTGATTAACGTGTGCTGTCAGGTTCTAGTCTCTCAATCCCTGACAGATTCTTCCAACTCCCATCCCTCTGCCTCCCATTCCATCTTTCCCAAACTGGGACCAGCTCAAAATTTTGCTTATTTCAAACTCTAGGCAAACTGAACTGTGAAAAATGTATCAAATTCCCAATGAACTTTCCACCAACTCAAACTGGAAACTGTCTAAAAACTTTGCATCATCTCACACTGAGATTGCTTCTAAACTCCAGCAGTTCAGCACCCCAAAACGTAGTGCACCTTTCTAGGTATCTTTATGTTCTGTGCTCTGTGTGTCTATAATCATAGGGGGTGCTGGTAGCAAGCCCTTTTATTAAGGCCGCCTAACATGTCCCATTTTCATGAGCTCAAGTGTGCAGCCATGCGAGGCAATCGCACAGGTGCTAGAGCCGCACCCCCTAGCTTAAAGCGGTTCCATTGTATGCAGGGTTTAGAGTTTGGTTCAGTGGCTCTCAGCACCCCCACTATAAACTTGTTCTATCACCACTGGGCAATCGGGGGGCATAAGGCACCCTCCCTTTATTACCTTGTGCCAGCTACCCATTCCACAGCTCACATTCCCCACGGGAAGGGAAGCAGGCTCCACAGAGCGGCTATATTCCCTTTCCCTCCCTCTGCAGGTGAGCAGGAGGCGGCGGAAGATAGAAGGGCAGAGTCTGGCCTGTCAGCATTTCAGCAAACTCAGAAGGCTCTGATACCTGGCTGAGATCACTCCCTTCCCAGAGCAGCAGGGAGACCAGGATGGAGGTTGTGACTCAGTGAACATCATCTCCCTCACAAGCTGCTCCAGGGGCAGCACCACAATGCACTGCTCCTTGCTCAAGGCAGAGAATTATTTCTTGATCTAGTTCCAGATGCATACTAAAAATGTGCACGCACGCACACACACACACTGGAATGCATAAAAGTAAAATTCTTCAGTAGACGTCTATAATATGTTCTTTATTTTCCAAAAGTCACACATTTCATAAAGCATTCTTCTTGCTTAATCTTGCAATGTTTGTGAAATGTGATAATACCACGAACAGACAGGAGTAGTATGAAAAGCAACTGATACAAAGAGATATTCATATTTCTAGTAGCAGGTTAGGTGCACTGGAATCTGTTTTTCATGATTACTTAGTACAAAAAACTGTTGCAGCTGCTGATCATGCAGGGATAATATTATATTTATATAGCTGTGGGGTTTCAAAAGGATTTTCCTTTTCGCAAGGAGAAGCCAAAACAGATCCGATGACTAAAATATAAGTCACATTCTGGTCCCTATTCTGCTCTCACTGAAGTCAATGGCAAAATCTGGAGGGCTGGATAATGCAATTCTTCCTCCTCTTGGTGAACATTTACTCATGCATACAGCCCTACTGAAGTCAATGGGACTATTCAGGTAGGTTAATATTTACCAACAGAGGGGTAGCTCTAAATGGTCGTAGGAATGGGCTCATTATACCCTTCTTTTTTGCTTTACATATGAACTCTATTTAATTTTTATTTCTGTAAAGTAAAACAAAAACAAAAAACAAAACAAAAAAAACAGGTAATGTTGGTTTCACTTACCTAGAGTTAAAAAAAAACAAACTTTGCACTGCCAATCATCCTTTTTGCCTACATACTGTTAAAAAAATGTTCTTATAGGTTAAATCCTGCCCTCTATTACTCTTTCCTTATCACAGGGTGAGCAAAAACAATATTTTTAAAAAAATAAACATTTTATTTTTTTAAATATAATTTTTAATATTTTAAATTGAAATGCACATTTTAGTCAACTGTTAGAAAAGCTACACTCAATCATCATTGCAGTAGAGTTTATTGAATGGAAACCAAAGCTTGGCTGATAGAGGGAAATAAAGGGTAATTTAGGTTGTAATGTATCCACTAGGGGGAGCTGTGTAGTTGGGTGCCACCAGGTCCAATCTTATTAAACATCTTCTACTTGGTCCTGTAGAATATGTGCTAACTACTTAAGCTTAAACTATCTATTCAATTTTGTATTTAGCAGTGACACTCTGAGTACCTTTCCCAGATGTGAAGAAGAGCTCTGTGTAGCTCAAAAGCATGTCTCTCTCACCAAAAGAAGATGGTCCAATGAAAGATATGACCTCATCCACTCTGTATCTTCAAAAGAGGGAGATTGAGGCCTGATGCCACATAATTTTGTCAAAAGTACAGTAAGATACAAAAAAGGATTAAAACGGGGTTGCAATATCTGTTTTACACTGAGGAGTAGGTGATTTGTTGGGAATTTTAACTCATTCTTCCTGCCCTTCGAATTTAAGCTTTTATCCAAAAAAGCCTAACCCTTACATTCTCAGAGGTAATTTTCCAAATGTGAACTAGTGCAAAGTTGCCTTGCTGAATCTGAAGGCAGACAGCTCTAGTGCCTCTGCTGTCCCCTGCAGAAGCAGCAGGAAATTCACAACACTGGTCAATTTCACATGTGCCCTCTGACTCTGAAGAGCAGCACTGGAATTGAGGAGAATCATGCCAACGTCTCCTGCTCTGGCTAGGGCAAACTGTGAACAGCAGCAGAGGATATTAAGAGCTCCATGTAAAGAGCAACACACGAGAAGCAATTTGCAATGCTCGAGAACAAGTTTTATTGGTCCTAGAAGCCCAGTAACTATGCTGCATATTCTTATGGACCATCTACCGCACCCTATCTATTAACTATTAATATAATTAAAATGTATATGAAATGTATTGAGCACTCCTGGAATAGAGACACTGTTGCTATTTATTGGTGAGGAGGACCCCAAACTCTGAGGCTGTAGGAGCTGTTGAGTACAAGGGATGCTCCCTTCTCTTCCCCTTCTCGCCCCCAGTACAGGAGAGCTGGGGT
Organism: Lepidochelys olivacea; assembly: GCF_965140295.1. NCBI lineage: Eukaryota > Metazoa > Chordata > Testudines > Cheloniidae > Lepidochelys > Lepidochelys olivacea. Next base: position 97,449,074 of record NC_140419.1, read on the forward strand.
GAGAGAGAATGCCTCCCTTCCAGCAGCCGGTGCACCAAATTCGTTAGACACCTGCTAGCCAGAAGCTGGTATGAAAACATGAAACCTGAGCCAAGTATGACTGAGAGACAGAATGATGGGAAGTCTCATAGAAATCCTCCCCTTTCCAAGCAGCTGCGGATGGGTGGGGCTGGACTTCTCACTATGGTCTGTCCTTGGACCTAGCTGGTGGTCCCCGATCTTTTATAACATCCTCTGATTTAGTCCTCCGCACACAGTGGGTGGCTGCAGGGCCAGTGCAAGGATGTTTCGCACCCTAGGCGAAACTTCCACCTTGCGCCCGCCCCCCCCCCAGCCCTGCGGCAGCTCCCCGCCCCCTCCTTGCCCTGAGGCACCCCCCCATGGCAGCTCCCCGCTACCCCCTCCTTCCCTCCCTTCCTCCCCTTGGCCCGGGGAGCCGTGCGGCAACTCCCAGCCGCCCCCTCCCTCGGCCCGGGGAGCTGCGTGCGGCAGCTCTCCACCCCAGCTCACCTCTGCTCCGCCTCCTCCCTGAGCACGCCACTGCCACCGCTTCTCCCACCTCCCAGGCTTGCGGTGCCAATCAGCTGTTTGGTGCGCAAGCCTGGGAGGGAGAGAAGCAGAGTGGGGCGGTGTTCAGGGGAGGAGGCGGAGCAGAGGTGAGCTGGGGCAGGGAGCGGTTCCGCTGTGCACCGCCCCCCCTCCTGTTATTTGCTGCAGGCAGCCCTCCCTCACACCTCTGCCCCAGCTCACCTCCACTCCACCGCCTCCCCAGAGCGCGCTTTTGGCCGCCCCCAACCACTTGGCGCCCTAAGCGACCGCCTAGTTCGCCTAGTGGTTGCACCAGCCCTGGGTGGCTGGTAAATTCTGCAAGTCCCAAATGAAAATGTGAGTGTATGATGGCCAAATTTCCCTGGGTAATTAGAAGAACCACTTCTACAAAAAGCAGGGTGTGGCTTGGGGTGGGGTACAAAAACATTCAGATGCTTCTAGTCTTCTGTACTTGGGAGGGGGGTTAATGTGCAGAAGGACATTCAAGGTTTCATGGTGGCCATTATTTTTGAGGGGCAAACTTTAAGAGCAGGACCTGTTAGTTCCAGGGAAGAGACGACTCCTAGACTTTCTGTTCAAGCACAGTTTTTAGCAACGCTGGTGTATTTCCACCACAGCAATGAGGAAATGTAGGCCACGTAGTATTCTATGGTGAGCAAATGCATACAGATGATTGTTTGGCTTTACTGAGTAATATTGTTTTGGAAATTGATAAAATACCATTTCAATTAGGATGCAAAATTGTTTATAGATGCGAAGGTCACACTAAGCAACTTTTCAGTACATTTATCTAAGTGCTTGCAGTAACCATTTCAAGGCAAGTGGGAAAAGATGGCAAAAATTGCTGTACTAAAGTTTGAGTGTAATGCAGAGTTTTCCAACACATAAAAAGTTAAGAACAGTGTCAGTATTGCCCAAGCTCCAAGACCTTCCCCCCTTGCCAGGCTCCAGAGCCCAATCTACAGCTAATGCCTGAATATCTACACTGCTAGTTTTAGGCCTGCAGCATGAGCAAAGACAGGTGACTCGGGTTCTGAGGCTCACTGCTGTGGGTCTGTCTTTGTGTGGATGTACCCTTTAGAGGTCAGGTTTCAGAGTAGCAGCCATTTTAGTCTGTATTCGCAAAACGAAAAGGAGTACTCGTGGTACCTTAGAGACTAACCAGTTTATTTGAGCATAAGCTTTCGTGAGCGACAGCTCACTTCATCGGATGTCAGACATCTCTCTGCAGCTCTCCTAGGGTATGATCCTAGACCCTCTGAAGTCAATGGAGCTGCTGGGTGCTCAGCATCTTGGAAAACCAGCTCATTTATTTAGATGCCTAAACATGGTCTTAAAAGCCTAACTTTAGCACCCATTTGTGAAAATTTTGGAAATACATTCTAGCAAAGGTCCTAAAATTAATCTTTAGCCCATGTCTACCCAGATGTCTGAACAACTTGGAAATGTAAATAAAACTGAACCCCTCAACACCAAGGCAAAGGAATTGTAAGAATGTATTAGCCCTTGCTATCATATCAAAACCTTCTAAAGCTCAAGGTTCTAGCTCCCTAAGTCGCCAGTGGAAACTAGTGCATGAAAATGAAGCTGCCAGTTAGCAACAAATGGAACTAGAGATATGGTTCAACTAGAGTGCTTTCATACCACCCCCCTCCCATAAAATGAAACATAAAATGAAAGTTCCTATTTCCCCCCCCCATTTACACTGATTTTAAATTATTTAAAATACTAAATTCGAGTGAGTCACCCTAATTTCCAATAATTTTAGTAAACAATGTTATAGCTTTAACAGGAAAAATTAAAGAATTCAATAAATGACAGACATGTGTGTCTGGATGAAGAGAAAAGGAGGACTTGTGGCACCTTAGAGACTAACCAATTTATTAGAGCATAAGCTTTCGTGAGCTACAGCTCACTTCCTCAGATGCATATCGTGGAAACTGCAGCAGGCTTTATATATACACAGAGAATATGAAACAATACCTATTCCCACCCCACTGTCCTGCTGGTAATAGCTTATCTAAAGTGATTTCCAGCACAAATCCAGGTTTTTGCCTATAACAACATTTGCACGCTACCTTGTTTTATTTATTTTCTTTTGGAGCTGATGTAACCTTTCAAGAGCTGAAAGATTTAGAAAGCTCCACAACATTTCAGTGGGTTTTCTATTAGTATACCCCATGCAGAGAAAACTGGCAATTATCACCTTAGTGGAATCTGGTATGCCTGTGTTACATTCCCTTTGACCTGCAATGTAGGTCAGAAGATGTCACTTTCTGGAGTACTCTGGGGCCACTGCGTCGTCAGAGTTTACAATGCTGCCTTGTGGTTTGCAGAATGCACAGGAGTCTTTTAAAAATGTGTTGTGCCAATGCAGACAAAATCTGGCATCGTCCCTCTTACTCTGCCACACTACAGTTGGGTTATTTCAGCTGCTCTAAATGGGACAGCCAAACTCTGTTCTCAGTTACATCTCTGCAAGCCAACTAAAGTTAATGGAATTGCAGGGGTGGATCTCAGGGCAGAATTAGCCCTGCTGTTTCCCGTGCTAATTCCCACAATTCAACATTGTCACACATCCTCACTAAGGGCCAAACGCTGATCCCATTAAAGACAATGACAAAACTCCCATTGACATCAACAGGACCAGGCTTTGGGCCTACATGCCACTTTTGGAAGCATAACGTGAAAGTTCTGAAGACTGTTTTTCTTGAATCCATACCAACAGTGCATACTTGGAAACCAATCGTCACAATTTATGGCCCAACTCTGCAACAATCACCTAAGAATCATCGTCCTTCATAAACACTGAAATCAACCAAATAATCCCATTGAACCCAACGAGACTATTCATGTCCACCAGCACCCATAACCATACACTGTCTGTAAGGCTCACCTGTTCTCCCTGGTCTGTTGAGTCTGGCAGGATGGCGGTGATTTGAGACTCCAGAGGGATTGCATGAAGAGGCTGATTACATTTTGTTATGTCAGTGTTGTTACTCAGTTGTTTGATTTGATCAGGGACAATAGATGGGTCTGCTTATTTTGATGTATTGTTAAAAGGCACCCAGAGCATTGTATGGACACTCTTATTACAGTTTAGTAAAAAATTCAATAAAGCAATTAATAATAGGTAAGCTGTAGAATCAGGCCATAGTCCCTTTAAAATAACAGCCTCCGAAGCAATTAGTTGATTTACACATTACTGGTTTGCAAAGGTGCAAAAAACAAAAAGGTAACAAAACTGATCAGAAAAGAACAACTTTTGGGGGAGGTTTTTTGGGGGTGAACCAGCCCTTGGAGTATAAAGGACACTAAGCTGTGGAGGTGGGGTTGTTTTTCATTTTAGACTTGCCTCCTTAAGTCTCTAAAACTGTTTTTAATATTTTCCTTGCTTAGATTGTAACTTGACCCAGGCTTTAGATTCATGTTTTGTTCATGTAAACCTTTTATGCTGGATGACTTTACTTGTCTTCCTCACCCCAGAAAGTCAGAAGGGAAACATTTTGAAAAGCTGTGGCATTACTCAAGCTGTGAGGTGGGCGACTCGAGACCAGCAACATCTTAAAACATTCTGCACAGGGGCAAGCAAAAAGTCAATAAGGAAATACCATAGTTAGGCTCTTTGTAACTTGCTGAAAGTGTGAGACAGCAGTTCATTTCCTGATCAGTCATGTGGAAATGGTAAAAAATAATTAAGAGCAATGACTAATCACCAAATCAAAGCAAATATTAAATAAGCAAACTCTTTCTATTGTCGAGTTTTGTGCACAAATAAGCGAAGGCATTCACGTTTAGCCCTTAAACCAATTATAAAAGGTAAGTTTAAAAGAAAAAAACTATTCAGTTTGTGGCTACATCATGTTGGAACATCAGTTACACAAGCTATTGGAATTTCTGGAGCCCAACCATGTGGTTAAAATTGGAATAAAACACAAGGAATCACTTTAAAGTCAGAAATAAATACTATACCAAAAGAAAGAGAATGTATATAGTAAAAGCAAACTCTCCCTCCAACCTCATATCCTATCCCAATTATAATTCAGTGTTCCTCCAGAGCTGGAAGTTTGTAATGACAATAATTGAAGACTGAATCTCATATGATCCAGATGACTCTCTGACTATGCAGCTAAAATTTTTACAACATTTCCTGTCCACCATTTTTACCTTTATAGATTTTTAGGGCTACCAAGAGGGTTCTTAAACCTACAGATGACGAAAATGTGTCACTCTCTCCTGGCAAATGAGGTGTGCGGTACATCTGGGAAGGGGCATCCACACTGCTAGTATAAAGCTGTTGGCCATAAAACCGAGGTATTAAAAATCAATGCCATTTCATAGCATTAATAAAAGGCAAGTTGCCTGAGCAAATTAGATTACTGGGACAAGATGCTCCAAAGCAAGTTAAATTCTGATCAAAGTCCCTTCCCTGCTGCCCTCCCACTAGTTCCCCACTTTTTTTTTCTGCTCAAACGTTTGTTTACCGAGCTCAGCTCTAGCCTCACATCTTCCGCATTTAGTAACCCCTGAACTCTACTGTCCTGCATCACCATTCCAAATGTCCCTGATTTCATCTTCCAAGGGGCCAGCACACACTAAGGCCCAGATCCTGCATGTGCTTAACTTCATGCACTGTGAATAATCCCTTTGAAGCCTGTCCACCTATCTTAGATACTTATGAGGCCCATGTCCCATAGTAACTGAGAGCCCCACAATCTAACGTATTTCTGCTCCCAAAACCCCCCTGAGATAGGGAAGTATTATTTTACGTGTGGGGAATGCAGGCATGGAGAGACTGAGGTCATGTCTACATTACAGCCACTGCAGCGGTGCCGCCGCAGTATAGACACTTCCTACATCAATGGAGAGGCAGTAGCTAGGCCAATGTAAGAATTTTTCCATTAATGTAGCTGTGTCTACATCAGGGGTTAGTCAAGCTAACTACAATGCTCAAGGGCAAAATTTTCCACAGTCCTGAGCGACATAGCTGGGTCGATCACATTTTTAACTGCAGACCAGGCTTAAGAGATTTGCCCAAGGTCCACACACGGTCTGTGAGAGAGCAGGGGACTGAACCCGAGTCTCTCAGTTTCCAGCTAATGCCCTAACCACTGGACTATCCTTCCTCTCTGCAGCAGTCTTTGTAGGATGGTGGGCCATGGCTGAGCCATGCCAGCAGCAATCATATTCAGACACGGATGCTGCTGCCACAGTTCTAGTAACTTTTCCCTAGAGGGCGCGGGCAGGATGCTTTTTCTGAGAACTGCGCTCAATGTCTACGTTTCATAAACACAACTTGCTGGCCAATCAAGGGCCCAATCCAGCTGCCACTGAAGTTAATGTGGGTTTAGCCTTTGAAATCAATGGGAATTGGATCAGGCAGTAAAGCTGACCATTTGATTTTTCTAACAGATTTGTAACATGGGCCTGCGGGGAAATAATAACTCCCCGCCATGCTGGTCAGAGAAAAAGCAATGCTAGAACTGAGCTGTGTGTGTGACCTAAAATAACAATAGCTCCCTCTGAACCTTCAAGCCAAAACTTTTCTCCAGCGTTCCATTTCCTGAGTCATAGAACACAGAAGCATAGAGCATGGTGACACTGTTAAATGCGACAACTTTTTTCTGTTAAAAAATTCCAATTTTTCCCCAGTTAAAGTCACCATTTTCCAGCTAACTCTACTTAAATGGAGTTTGGTTCCTGTGGAATAGCACCAAAATATGTATTTACTAGAGCCGTGGTTCCCAAACTTGTTTTTGCCACTTGTGCAGGGAAAGCCCCTGGCGGGCCGGGCCAGTTTGTTTACCTGCTGCAGCCGCAGGTTCGGCCAATCGCGGCTCTCAGTGGCCGCGGTTCGCTGCTAGAGGCCAATGGGAGCTGCTCGCTGCTCCAGGCCAATGGGAGCTGCTCGAAGTGGTGCAGGCTGAGGGACTTACTGGCTGCCATTTCCAGCAGCTCCCATTGGCCTGGAGCAGCGAACCGCGGCCACTGAGAGCCGCGATCAGTCAAACCTGCGGACGCAGCGGGTAAACAAACCGGCCCGGCCGGCCAGGGGCTTTCCCTGCACAAGAGGCGGAACAAGTCTGGGAACCACTGTACTAGAGAGTAGTCAGCCTGCAAGGCTTTCTGCCATTATTGTACTCTTCTAGAAATATGCAGAAACAGTTCATTATTGGACTAAAATATAACTAGTGCTTGCCAGTAAGGGAAGGCATTTTTAGCTAGTTACTATGAGTTTGAACCTCCACTGTCAAGAAGCTGGTTACAGCTCTCCGATTCTCAGCTGCCCAATCCTGGCATAAGTCAAAGCAAACTTGGTGGATAAGAGAATCCAACCCTTCATTACTAAACATGACTCAGACGTAATTTTGGTTTTTATTGCAGCTAACTATAGTTTATGATCCCTAAACCGGTAACACTGAACAGCTGCTGTTGTACTGCCTTTTCTAGAGATGCTGGGCCAAATTTACCCCGGGATTGAAGTAGACATCACTGCCTTGACTTCAATAGATTTGTAGCTGTGGTGTAAATGGGTGAATTCAGTCCCTTGCTTTTCACTAATAGTACTGTACATACACACTCACCCCTCTGTGACCAGGTAAATATGGTATTTGGTTTCTAGGAAACACTTGCCTATCCCTGATAAATAAGATGTTCCTGTGTGCAGAGCATCAAACAATAACGACCCCACATAGCAGCTCAGAACCAGGGGCGGAAGCAGAGGTCTAAGGACTTTGTCAGTGTGTCAGCGGAAGGGAGGTGAAATAAACCAGAGTGATGGAATCTAGTTTGGAAAATACCTTTGCTGATAGGATCTGTGGCTGAGAGTAATGCTAACATATTTAGCTATACTCATCCCTAGTGTAAATCCACTGGAATTCATCAGGGATCGATTTTGCCCAGTAGCTGTTTAAGTCTCAACGTGCCATTTGACTCATGGGAATCGCATGACAAACTGCCTCTAGTGACTGCTTTGAAAAATGAGCAATAAGAAAGGGGGAAGGAATGGAGCAAGTCACAATCAGGAGCTCTGCCCATGGAATCAAAGAAAAGTTCACTCTCAGATATTTCCAAGCAGTGTTAGTCTTCTTCACCAGCAGCTACTACTCAAGAATTCAGCCATATGGTTGCTTTTACACTGATCCAAAAAATATACACTGGGCCATTTGTAGCACCAACCACTGAAGCAACAGTCAAGGCAAGGATGGTAGGACACCTGGGGACAGCAGTGTTGAGATAACACTTGGAAGAGAAACACCAGCTTCAGTGGCAATAAGCTTAAAAAAACAAAGAGCTACTCGGGTGGCCAGGAGAGAAAGGCACTGAGAAGAAATAGACCAACTGCTAACTGATTTTTAGAGAACTGTCTAACCATCCCCAATAATCCTCTAGCCCCACATGGGTAGTAAACCATCTAATGGGAGGGAAAGTTCTGAAATGCCACAGAGCAACACCAGAGTCTTCTGCCGGGACAACACTAATGACTAGTCCAAGATAAGTGCTATTTTGTGGAATAACATGTAAAGCTAAGTGAATCACCCATGTGCACAGGCTTGCAATTAACCTGGCAGAGGCAAACTGCTTTTGCCATTTAACATCGTTTCCAACTCCAGCAAAGGGGTCACAAAAATCTGGGGCGGCAGCTGAACCCTATGAAGGTGTTCCTTCACCCATGCTCTGTGCAAAAACACTGTTCCTCAACTTGATGAAGTCATGCACAAAAATGTAAGAATTTGAAGCACAAAGGGGATCTCTCCTGATGACATATTAAGCAGATGCCCCTCTTTTCCAGTCTGGAATGTTCTTTTTCAGTCTTGGGGGGAAAGTTAAAGATCTGTAGCTTTTTTAAAAAAAAACCAGAATAATCCCAGTGTTCTGGCCAACATGCGTGTGCATGTTATAATCCGTGGCTGTATATAGATTGCATGTTAATCTTACAACACATTGCTCAGTGTCCAGTCTGCCTATCCAACTCCTCCAGACCAAAGAGCACCAGGAAAGACGCAGGGGACCCAGCTAACATGCAGGTATGAGTCCCGAGAGACTGAGCTATAGTATGCATATCATGATGGAATAAAGGTCCACCTAAAACAGTTGGAGAAAAGACTTTGCTACAAGGTGAGTTATGGAAAGGTTCCACCTGGGGTCCTAGAAATTGAGAGGGAGAAGTGGAGCGCACTCTTCACAATAAGAGTGGATACTTAGAGTGAAAACCCGGCCCTATTGAAGTCAGCGGGAGTTTTCCCATTGACTTCAATGGGGCCAAGATTTCACCCCTGGTATTTATTAGCCTCACAGAGGCTGATATCTTCTCTTAAATATCAGACCAGGAGGCATGACCTGTGTGAAGGTTAAGGGCTGATGAATCAGGTTATCCTTGCAACTGTTTAAAATGAAGTATGGCAAGAATTGTGTTGTTTCTTTGTTTTACCATTTTTGTGAGGTGCAAACCACAGTTGCTGAATTAGGAATGAATTTCCCATAGTAATTCAGCAATCCCAAATCTGACTGTGGTTGCCTTGCATCAGAAGGCGCAGGTGTTTTAAACACAGCTTTTACCCTTTCCAGTTTGGTATAGATTTGCATGGTGTCAAACGGTGCCTCAAATATTCTAATGATGCCTTTAGAAATTCAGGTTTGTTTTTCTTCACACACAGGCCAGAGCAGATCTGCAGGCCTATACAACACCTGAAATCTGCTACACATCAGTCAATCTACTACAAAGCAGAGTGAAGTTTACCCACAAGTTTCTAGGCATTGGATTCTTTACGTCAAGTGTTTTTCTATTAAGATACAGACTGTATGCAAATCCCAAGCCTTGCACACTGCTTAAAAGTGCAGATCAATGTCCTTTGGGTATGATAACTCTGACAGTGAAAAAGTATTAGGGATGGTACATGCAGATGTTTGGAGAGGATGTGAACTCCAACAAACAAAAATGAAAAGCAATTACATGTACAGAGAACATAATGTTACAAAACTTCAGTTCAAGTAGGACATTTGCTGGAAGGTCCTGCATTTTACTGCACACTTGAGAAACTTTCTGCAACAACAGCAACAGAAGCTGTATGTGCCTGTCTTACCAGGCACAAGACTAGAAAGTTAGATATTATCATGAACTCCTCCCCCTGTAAACTATATTGCCAGTATGAGCTGGCCAGACTAGAACTGAAAAACTAGATCTGAACACTTCTAAACACTAGGGTAGATAAGACCTACATCCACATTTTGTAGTTGGGGTCCCTTATAACTGCTGACTCCAAATGCCAGTTTTATTAATATTCTTCAGTCCTCTGAACTGACATGTAGTGGGTTAGTGGTGGTTCCTCCCCCTCTGACTCAATGGGAGGCCACTCCACCTCACTGCGTCAGTAGGCAGTAGGCATCGCGCACAATCAGGGAATTAGCAAAGTCTGGAGTGAAGATCCGGGGCCCCGGTGGCCGGGTACAGTGGACTCACGGTCTTAAGGGGCTCCAGCTTTCAGGCCAGGCAGGCTACAAGCAGTCTGTGTACTCAGGCCCTAGGGAGGACAAGGCACCAAACAGTCTAAGAGCTCAACCCTCAGAAAAGGCAAGAGTAGTGAAGGTTTAGGGCTCAGGCCCTGGGGCAGGGCAGAGCACCAAACAGTCTAGGAAACTCAGCCCTCAGGCAGGGAAGAGCAGTGGATAGTCTAATGTCCTAGCTCTGGTGGAGGGTAGGCTAACACAGGCCTCCTGGCCTACAGCAAGGAGGCTGCCATCCCCGGGGTGAGGTGGCAGGGGGACCCGGGCCCACCTAACTCCACCAGGTCTCAGCCCAGGGCCTAATAGTGGTGGCGTGTTCTGCCGCTGGGTCAGTGGGGAGTCCAGCCACAACACGCTTACTGCGTCTCCAGCAGCAATGCAGTCAGACTGGAACTGGCTATCCCTGGGCCACTTCCTCCCCTCCCCTTGGGGTGTACCTGGATCCGTGGGTGTCCTCTGTCTCCTCAGGGTAGGTAGCTAGCAGAAGTCCCAGCGACTCCAAAGTGTCTCGATCGGCCTCCGGCCAGCCCTCAGTGAGGCTCCCCTTCAGTCTCCAGGCTTGGGACGGGCAGAAGGTGTCTGTCTCTTCCAGTGGCTGCAGCCCAACTAAGCTCCAGGACATGCCCTTTATATTACCTGTCCCGTCTTCTAACTTCCAGGGGGGCGGGGAGGGCAGGCATGGCCTGGCTCCGCCCACCTAGGTTCAGAGAGTGGTTCGTTCCCCTTCGACTCTGTGGGAGGCCACTTCACATCAGGACATGGCACTAGTTGTCAGCCGAGAGAATGGTGAGAGAATTTGATTTTTAGGCTACAACTTCTCTGGCACCTGCCACTGTTGCTGAAAATGTTGACAGTTTTCATTTGAGACTGATAGTGAAGATGCAAATACTCTATTATAGGACCAGCCTTCCAACATGTTAACAAAGTCAAGAATAAGTTACATGTCTGAAAAGGAAGAATATACTCCACACAGTAAGAAGAGCTCATAATTCCCATATAATGGGCAGATTTAGTATACTTAAACCATTCCTTGATGACATACCGATTTCTGGAAGAATGTTCCTATTAATGTTGGGTTAATGATTTCAGTTTAAATCCAAACTGATACATGTTTTTAGATTGCCCAATTCCTCTGCACAACAAAGCACAAACATTCCAAGTTTTATAAGTGAACCACAAAAATAACAGGTTTCAGAGTAACAGCCGAGTTAGTCTGTATTCGCAAAAAGAAAAGGAGTACTTGTGGCACCTTAGAGACTAACCAATTTATTTGAGCATGAGCTTTCGTGAGCTACAGCTCACTTCATCTGTAGCTCATGAAAGCTCATGCTCAAATAAATTGGTTAGTCTCTAAGGTGCCACAAGTACTCCTTTTCTTTTCACAAAAATAACCTCACTATTTCTCCATATCCCTGTTTCACCTCTAGTAGACTAGTGCATCTTCATTTTTCTGAATACCAAAACTCCTATAGAACTCAAGGTGTATGGAACTATTCACTCATCAATAATTGTGAACCTGTTTCCAGTAGGCCTTCTAGCATGGCAGACATACTAGTCCTCAATTGGATGACTATGTAGGATGTGGAGTGAAATGTCTCTCAAAAGGGGAATAAGAACCTAAGAAAGTTGATAAAAACAACATTTAGTTCTTCAGGATTACAAGTCCTGAACTTCAGATGTCCTTTTCTATATGCAAATGGGTGGAACTGCAGTTGTTTGAATTCAAATTTCAGAAGTTTGCAGGAACACAATGGTTTGCTCAGGTTGATCAAATTCCAGCATCTCCAGGCTCAGCTATGGTGAAGGCCATTTAACTTATTTTTGCAAAATGTGAATCAGTACTGCTAATCTTTCCATATTAATTATCCCTCTGCTCCACACTCTCTGGGATAAAAAAAATAATTTTTCACAAAATTTTCCATAATTTCTTTTTTACCAAAATGTTATTGAAATCATTTTTAAAATGTTATGAAATATTTTCACCTCCTGAAAACTGCATTTTCTTATTGAAAACCAGGTTTTCAGTCAACAACGTGTTTTGAAAATGATACTGATAATTTTAATTAAAAAATAGATTTTTTTTTTAAAAAATGTGGGAAATGGGTTCATTTCAAACCCAGTGAATCAGAAAGAAACTCATAACATCAACATTTCTGCAATTTTTTGACCAGCATTCGCTGAAGGTGGAAAGTGAGGACGGCTTTGTTTCCTCCCAGGATAAAGACCACAATCAGTCTCCTTCTCTGAGAAGGTGAAGAAATGAGATGATAGATCTACTAGCAACTATATCCTGTTCAGGAAAATGGCTATGGAAAATGGTTAGGTGAATTGCTTGATTTCAGCTGAGGTAAATGGATGATTCACCAATGAATTAACAAGCCAGTGTTTATTTTCCCTTTGATCTCCTTTTGTCTTCTATCCTGTTTCAGGAAAGAGAGTTTTGTTCATATAATCACGGTAACACTAAGGGCCAATGAGAGAGAACCATGTGGAAACTGATGTGATAATTTTTTCAGATGATGTAATTCCATCTAGAGAGTTTGATGGTGATCAGGTGGAGAAGGAATTTCAGCAATTGCCCTTGTCTTACCAGGATGAATTCCGAGAAAGTATCTGCTTCGTATTATATTAACCACACTTTGAAAAACACGTATTATAGAGGAAGAAAGGAAATAACCATGCAGAAAAATACCTGGAGATTTGTTTATTTGAAAAGATATTAATATTTTAAGACTTAACAGAAGTTTTTACGTATCCAACTGATTATTTCAAAAGTGGGCCCCATCCTGAGCTGTTATGAAGCAGCTCCTGGAGTTATGCCATTTTATACCTGCTGAGGATATGGCCCATAGTTTCCAATTAACTGTTTTGAGTACGGGTGAGAAAATGACACTTAAGTAATCAGATGACAGAGAATATCGGAAGATAATAAATGCAGTCAATGTTCATCAGTGGGATGATGGATGAATTATATTTTGCCATGGACTCCTGCTTTGTTATGGATTTCCTTCACTACTAAATGGCACTTTAATACTTCACTCGACAAGTGACTACTTAAATGAGTGCAAAGTAACAGGCTTGTTGGTCTCTATGACAGGCCATATATAATCACCATAGAAATATAGAATTACATCTGTCAACCTCATCTTGTGTAATTGATTCAATAACTAACAATGTCAGTAGTACCAGGCTAAACGTAGAGGTCTCACTCTGTGAAAATGCTCATACATGGCTAAACATCTTGGTATTTTAATTGCTTGTCATACTGCCAAGGTTCCTATGTTGTATCTATCTCCACAGCGACAGATTGGAATGAGAAAAGCACTTTTAATAACTGAAAATGTGAATTTATAAACTTGTTCTTATTTTATAGGTCTTAAGAGCACCATGGAGCATTTTAAAGTCATCTGGAGATGAAGCTGAATTTGGGGGAAAGTACAGTTTGTCTGTCTGTGTATATGGTGTAACTACGTTATAAAATAAAACTAATCACATACAGGTTTGAAAAATCTTTGTAATTACCTATCAGAATAAATCAGCTCATGCTTGAAAGTGTATACATGTCCAGTCTGACAAGAAATTTTAATCTCAGTACTTCTGGAGTAGCTCTGCGTAAACAACTTCTTGAGAACCGCACTTCCTAAATGGCTCAAACTGTGTGTGACTGTGGAAAAATACACTGGTTGATATTTGTAAATTGCTTTGAAATTGAAAGACTGTAATGGGCCAAATTCTTATCCCTCAGAACTCAATGGCAAACTCCCCTGGACTTCAACGGCAGTAGGATATGGGATGAAGTGCTAAGTATTTTTACTATTGACTATAGCCTGCTACATTTGTAAGTAAAGAGGGTAAAGAGAAGATTTATTGACCTGATTTCCAGCATTGATAGAGGAAGGTCTAATTGACTGGATTAGGGAGAACTAAGGCAGTGAAATGGGGAAGGGTGAGCTAACAGACTGAGGGGAAGAGGGAGATGAGGAGCCAATCGGGGGGAGGGATCGAGTTGATGGGAAAGAGACTTAATGGACTGGGGGAAAGAGGTGAATGTAATGATGGGGAAAGTTGGAGAACTACTGAAATATTGGGGAAGGGTTGGTGCATTTGTGCATGGACAGTTAATGAATTTGGATGGCTTCCTCTAGTGAAGTGCGGAGTGGCCTTCCTCCAGACTTGAGAGCAAGGCACCACTACCTTCCCACCCCCGAGTGGGCAGAGCCAAACCTGCCCCACCCCCCTCTCCAGAAGTACCAGGGCGGGGCAGGAAGTATAAAGGGAGGGCCCTGCAGCACAGTTGCAGCTGCACCAGGGAAGGAGATGGATGTCTCTTCTAGGGAGCCGAGCCTTCTGCGGGACCCTGGACCAGCAACTGAGCAGCCCAATGCCCTACTGAGCGAAGAGACAGAGGGCCCCAAGGAGTGGCTGAGGTGGCAAGACAGAGCCCCAGCTTGATGGAGCAACACAAACTAAGGAGGGGTGGGAAGTAGCCAGGGGAACCAGACTTCGGTCAGGTTGTGCTGCTGGAAAGTGAGACAGTGGATTTCAGTTTCCCCACCGACCCAGTGGTGGGACCACCCTCCACTACCAAGGCCTTGGGCTGTGACCCAGTGGAGTAGGGTGGGCTCAGGTCCCCCTACCCCTTTTTGCCATTACCCCACATCTGGGGATTGGCAACACACTCACCCCAGGCCTGATTGACACTACTGGGCCCAGTCATGCACTGCCCCATTTTGCATACCCCTGCTGCCAGCTCTGCACCCAGGGCAGGTGTCCATCCCAGCCCACCCCACCCTAATTATGGCCCTGAGGATGTCATGTGAGCCGCAGCTATGTGCTGACTGGGTCACAAGTGGCCTGTGGTTTGAGAACCACTGCTCTAGGCTAACAACTACTTATTGCTCTGCCCTGCCTAAAGCCCTACACTGTTAATTGCGGTCAGCCCTAGCCAGGAGCCTCAGGGCTAAAAAACGCATACTGCTCTGCCTCACCGGGGGCCAGAGCTCCAGCCTGTTAATGGTTGTTTGCACCAGCCAGGAGGCTGCAAGCTATAACCGGCTTGTTGCTTGGCCCCAGCCAGCAGGGCCCAAGCCCAACTCCTGCTGCCTGAAGCAGTGAGGCGGAGGGGCCTCTCTCCCCACTTGATAGTGAAGGACCACTACACGTGCTCACTTCAGGATTTCAGAATTAATCTAACGATCGCATAAGCAAATTCTATGCCCATTTCTCCCAGGTTTTTTGCTGTGCCAATGCAGAAGGGAGCCTCCGTCTCTGTGCTAAGAGTTAAAACAGCTTTGAAACAAATCATCTGTAAGCAGAGCGTTCTAAGATGCAGAGGAACAAAAGGGAAACAGTATCCACAAGATTCCCATCCATCTTTTCCAGCGCTGGTCACTGAGGAAGTCCTTTCTTCACCCGTTTACACTCACCCATACAAAGCCCAGTGACTCAGCAGAGGCAGGTGGAGAAAATATCGTTTGGGAGGCTGAGTGGCTAAACAACAGTAAAATATCCCCATCGCCTTTCTTGCTTTAAAGAACTGATCAATCCCTCCTTCCCTTTCTGGTTGCTTCTGTTTCTTGTCTGTCCCACCCAGCTCTGCAGTTTTGGCCTTCAGCTTTTTGGTTCAGTCAAATCCACATGAACGCAAGTGTTTAATAAATGGTGTGGGGGCATTTCCAGAGCTGCTGCAGGGAAAATAGGAGGCGATGACAATTCCCTTTTCAAAGCAATGACTACCAGATATTTTGGCAGTTGAATGCTCCAGAAGAGCCTCTCTCGGAAGAGAGCCTGTACTACACGCGTGCTTGTTGCAGCATGGCTCGGTATTGAAGGAACACAGGAGGTGGGCGGAGACCAGATGTTGTAGCATTGTTCATACTGAATACATGAAAGAGGACAAAAAGAAAGAACAAAGTGCAACTGTTTGGCTTCTTGGTTTAATTTGCTAAAAATAAAGCCCAATACATGCCGGAATCTAGAAAACGACTAAAAGACAGTGACACAGTTTCCTGGGGTGTCATTGTCCGCATAGGTGCCGACTCCAGGGGTACTCCAGGGCTGGAGCACCCACGGAAAAAAATTAGTGGGTGCTTAGCACCCACTGGCAGCCAGCTCCCCACTCCTCCCACCCAGCGCCTCTCACCCGCCTGCGATCAGCTGTTCTGCGGCATGCAGGAGGTGCTGGGAGGGAGCAGGAGGAGTGGGGATGGGATGTGCTCAGGGGAGGGGGCAGAACTGGGCGGGAAGAGGTGGGGTAGGGTCTTGGGGGAAGGAGTGGAGTGGGGGCAGGGAGCAGGCGGGAAGGGAGGCTTGGGGGAAGGGGTGGGATCTGAGGCTGAGTTACCAACCCCCAGCAAAGGAAAGAGCTGGTGCCTCATGGATATTCTATTCCAAGAGGGAATTTTACATAAAGAATCAGAAATAAAAAATAATAACTGCAAAGCCTAACATGGTCTCCTCTTCTCGTGCTGATGGCCCGCGGTACGAAGAAAAGAAAAAGGAGACCCTTAGTACCAATCTTTCTCTTTGAAAAATGTATCAGTAGAGATTTTGTACACAGGAAAATTCAATGTTCAGAGCAAAGGGGAAGAATACTGATTTGATCCTTACAGAGCCAGAGAACTTTAAGACTTTATGGATGTGCCATAGGCAGTTCCTAAGCAAGCTACAACCAGAACTCTGGACAAAAGTCAGTTCATTCCAGATTGCTTGCAAACTTAAAAGGGGTTAATGTGTCAAGTCAGTACTGAGAGAGCTAACTCCTATGAAATGTTGATGTGTCTGTATCTCCCTGTTTCAGCAGTTATTTGCAGACACAATGGATTCATAGATTTTAAGTCCAGAAGGGACAGTTGTAATTATCTAGTTTGACCTCCTACATAGTACAGCCAAAGAATTTAAACTACTAAGTCCTGCGTCCAGTAGAATTTTACCAAGTGCACTGTGTGTTCCGATATAATTTGCCCGTTCCCTGACTGGAGAACAGACATCTGGTAATGACATAGTGTTTGCGTACCGTATATAGCTGAGCTATTGAACTTCCCCCTTTACGCAGACTGGAGGCGATATCTTGGGGCTTTTAAAGCTTTGCCTAGTGCAATGGTCACTAGGCAGTCTGTTGGGAAGAGAAGTTCCCTGCACCCTTCTCCTGCTGTATATCAGCATAGCTCTGTTGAAGTAAATGGAGCTACACTGCGGGCTGGTCTACACTACTGTGGTAAATCGATCTAACTGACGCAACTTCAGTGACGTGAATAACTTACCATGGTGGCTACGCTGCGCTGTGTCGATGAGAAGGCATCTCCCATTGACTCACCTCTTGGGGAGGTGAAGTGCTCTCCCACCGATTTAGCATGTCTTCACCAGACCCACTAAATCGACACTCACTGCATCGATTGCAGCAGTGCCAATAAGTGTAGACATGCCCTGATCTAAAGCAGCTGTAGAGCTATCTCATAATAAGAAAACAAATAATAATATGCATGTACAGGGTAGCTGGCCCATTAAAGGAAACTCTCCTATTCCAGTAAAGATGCTCTCTGTTTGTGCCAATTAAGAAGACAGGGAAGCATCTGGGAAGCTGAAAAAAGCCTGAGAGCGAGTTTAGAGGCTCAGAACAGGTTGGTTCAGTCAGGAAGAGTGGTTCCTGGGAGAGAGCTGAAAGCAGGAGAGCAGCAAGAGGTTTGCTAGCTGGTACCCCTGAGCCAAGGCTAGAGGGCTGAAGACTGGAAGGAGCCGTAGAGGCAGATGCCCTCTGGATCTAAGCTAGAAAGCCAGAGCCAAGGGGCAGAGGGCTGAAAGGAGGGGCTTACCCACCGGCATCTCCTTGTCAGCAAGCTGGGTCCTAGACGAATCAGGAGAGGCTCCTAGCAGAGGGGCTGTGAGAGTTCTCACTGGGAAGTGCGGGATTGTGCCCCAGAAGGAAGGGTTGGGGTGGCTGTCCTGGTGCAGAGACAGAGGATGACTGATAAAGAATGCAGTTCTAGCAGAAGACACCAGCTTGGTGAGAACAGAGCTGAGTTTTTAAAGACTACATGCAAAGGGTTGATGTGGACTACATTGTGGGACTTTGGGTTTGGGGCTTTTGTTCTGTGATTTGGTTAATAAACCATGAGGGACTTAAAGACATGCATGTTTTGGACTTACTGTGAACTCAAGAGGGAAACTGAGGCAAGGGGCCACTCGCAAGGCTGCCCTGGGGCCAGGAGGAGGCACCTGGAAGGAGTTCACTCATTTACAATGCAACTGGGGAGCATGTACGGCTTCACCTCCCTATTCCCATGAGCAGACCACTGCATACGCTGCACTTGCCATCACAGGCTAGACAAAACCTTTCCAGAGCAGCAGGCTAGCGTAGTCCCAGGCCTGCCTCGAGGGATCCTGGACCAGACAGGAGGCTTCCTGAAGGATGCCCTTGCCAGATACTTTCAATCCATAGCAGCACTGGCCATGGAAAGATTCAACCTAAATTATTATACAACATCTACTAGGCTTACTGTAAAATCAAATATTTCTGTTCTATATTTGGGGGAAAACACATGATATAGTCGTCATATAGTGATGAGAACACACTTTCCACCAGTATCTCTGGAGGATGTCAAACAAACAGAAACTTCTAAAGTCAGTCATTTTTAAATCAGCAGGTCCAGATAACTTGTACCCAAGAATCTTAAAAGAGTTGACTGAGGAGTCTTGGAGCACTGGGGAAGTTGCAGAAGAGTGGAAGAAAGCTAATGTTATGCCGTTTTTAAAAAAGGATAAACAGGATGACCTGGGTAATTATAGACCAGTAAGTCTGACATCAGTCCCTGGAAAGATAATGTAGTAGGTGATACTGGACTTGATTAATAAAGAATTAAAGGAGGGTGATGTAATTAATGCAAATCAACATGGGTTTATGGAAAATAGATCCTGTCAAATTAACCTAATAGCTGTTTTTTTAATGGGATTACAAGTTTGGTTGATAAAGGTAGTAGTGTTGATGTAACACTTAGACTTCTCTATGGCATTTGACTTGGTACCATACAACATTTTGATTAAAAAACTAGAATGATATAAAATTAAAATGGCACACAAATGGATTAAAAACTGCCTAAATGATCAATCTCAAAATGTCACTGTAAGCAGAGAATCATCATTAAGCAGGTGTGTTTCCAGTGTGGTCCTGCAAGGATCAGTTCTTGGCCCTATGCTATTTAATATTCTTATCAATGACCTGCAAGAAAACATAAAATCATCACTGATTAAGTTTGCAGATGACATAAAAATTGGGGGAGTGGTAAATAATGATGAGGACAGGTCACTGCTTCAGAGCGATCAGGATGGCTTGGTAAAATGGGCACAAGCAAACAATGTGTGTTTTAATATGGTTAAATGTAAATGTACACATCTAGGAACAAAGAATGTAGGCCATACTTACAAGATGGGGGACTCCATCCTGGGAAGCAGTGACTCTGAAAAAGATTGGGAGGGGGCTGGTGGATAATCAGCTGAACACGAGCTCCCAGTGTTGTCAGAAGAGCTAGTACAATCCTGGGATGCATAACCATGGGAATCTAGAATAGGACTGGAGAGGTTATTTTACCTCTATATTTGGCACTGATACAACCATTGCTGGAATACTGTGTCCAGTTCTGATTCAAGAAGGATGTTGTTAAATTGAAGAGAGTTCATTGAAGAGTCACAAGAATGATTAAAGGATTAGAAAACATGCCTTATAGTGATATACTTAAAGAGCTCAATCTATCTGGTTTACAAAAGAGAAGGTTAAGGGGTGACTTGATTATAGCCTATAAGTATCTACACGGTGTACAAATACTTAATAATTGGTTCCTCATTCTAGCAGAGAAAGGTATAACATGATCCAATGGCTGGAAGTTGAACCTAGACAAATTCAGACTAGAAATAAGGTGTACATTTTAAACAGTGATTTAATCATTGCAATAATTGACCAAGGGTCGTGGTGGAGTCTCCATCACTGACTATTGTTAAATCAAGATTGGATATTTTTCCAAAAAATATGCTCTAGGAATTATTGTGCGGAACTTGTATGGCCAGTGTTATACAGGAGGTCAGACTAGAGAATCACAATGGTCCCTTATGGCTTTGGAATTGATGAAAGATGCAATAGACAAGGGAGCAGTCTTAATTCATGGCATATAAGATTGAAAATAAAAACACTCAAAAATCCATCATCCCATCCACATCACGGTAACTTTGTTCTGCTTTATACAGGTTCTTTCGCTGTGCTCTTCACCCTGGAACCTAAGCACCCTCCCGTAGTGCATTAGGCAACATGATTAATATCTGCACATGTTGCCAAGTGTCACTTTCTCTATGGGGCATCTCTGCTTGGGATACTGGTGGAACAACTTGCTGGGGGTTTTATGATGTTGAATACTACCATTCACAGTGAAAATCCTGAAAGTTAGAAACCCAATTGGTAGGAAAACAATTTTTTTTTTGCTAATTATGCTCATTTTTCCTATCAGTCAGAATAAAAGACATATCTCCTCTTGTATGCAGTGTTGTTGTAGCCATGTCAGTCTCTCTCACCAACAGAAGTCAGTCCAATAAAAGAAATTACCTCACCCATCTGGTCTCCTTATAGCTGAAAATGGCATAATATTAAAGTTCAAAATAATGACAGTTACAGTTGCTTCAGTTTAAGAAAGGAGGGATGTTTAGCACACTAGCCTCAGCCCTAGGACTTGGGAGACCCAGGTTCAATTCCCTGTTCCACCAGACTTCCTACCTGTCGTCAGTGAAGGGAAAGTCACTTAGTCTTTCTGTGCGCAGATGGGAAACTGAGGCAATGAGTATAGGAGCACTGCCCTGCTTCAGAGGGTTATTGTGGGGATAACTTTAAAAGATTGTGAAGCACTTTGATAGCTACTGATGCAAAGTGCTATATAAAAGCTAGGTATTATTATAAAACTTTTTAAGAGATGATTTCTAATTTTAACAGTTTTTAAATAATAGTTGAGTATCTTCACTGAGTAATTCAGTAAAAGGAAAGACCTACGGCATAATTCCTCATTGAATAGAAAGCCTTCCTGAAGTCAGTAGGAACATTATCTGAGTAGGCGTGTAGGCTACCATATTACTAGTCAAATCCTCAGCTGGTGTAAACCAGAATAGCCCTATGGACTTCAGTGTAGTTATGATAGTTTACACTGAGGATCTGGCCCAATATTGTTTACACTGAGGATCTGGCAGCTGAATTTTGAAGCAACATAAAAAGCCCAATCCAACTCCCATTAAAGTCATAGAAAGTCTCCAACTGATTTCAATGGATGTTGGATCAGGTCCATATTGAGTACTGACTACAATTCAGATGGACAGTATGATTGCTTTTACATGGTTCAACAGCAGCTTCTTATTCACCATTATTTATGTCCTTGCAATGCAAGAAATTCTGATCACACAGTCAAATAGCTCTCCATTTGCATCTTTGATTGGCATGATGAGTGCTGCAGAGCAGGGTTTGAATATGTATTACACTGAGCAGCAGTCCACAAAAACTGGCAGGTTGTGGTAAGGCAATCAGGAAGCATAAAGATACTGAAATGCAATTCCTTGGAGAAAGGGATCATTAAGTGCTTAACAAGCATCACTCTTTGTTATATCTGTTTTAGTGATGTTAGTATAATTTTAATTGTTACCATCCAATCTGTTGTGATAGCTTTAGAATTATCGAGGTGATAAATATTTTATGGTGACATTTGAACAATCAGAAAGATTAGCTGCAAAGCCCCCTAACCAATAGCCCAGTTCTTGTGAATAGACAAAAAAAATCTTTTTTCTCTACTGAACAAAGAAAGATCAACACAATTCAATATTAAAATAAGGTAATTACATAGGCAGCTAACTAATAACTCACACACCCTATATTTTGTCACACATTTTCAGCCAGTCCATTAAATTCTGTAATATTCTAAATGTGTTAGATTTAGTATAGTGATCAACAGTGTCTAATCCAGCAAACACTTATTGGGTATAGCTATAAGTAGCAGCATGCCCAAAAGTATTTGTAGAATCAGAACCTTAGTTTGGGCTGAGAAAACAAAAATAAAGCATAGATTTTTATAGGAAAAGAAAAGTTCCAGAAGCCTCTATAGCAACAATTAACAGCAACGTGTAACTCAACTCTAGTTTGTTAGTGCTGTTTTAATGTATTGGCATTGAGCAGTGGCATTAATGCAGTTTTAGGTTTTCAGCAAGGTATTTAAGCAGGCACTCAATGACTTCAATGGGATGAATCATCTGCTTAAAGTTAGGCATCTACTTGAGTACCTTGTTGAATCAGGGCTTTAAAAATTATTTGCAAATGATCCATAATTAAATTAAAACCAGCACAGTAGCATGTAATAAAAAGAGTTAAACATTATCCAGAACATCACAGGCGGAAATTGTAATTATTGCCATATGAAACATGGAAGCACTAGGGTTT
This sequence comes from Lepidochelys olivacea, assembly GCF_965140295.1. NCBI lineage: Eukaryota > Metazoa > Chordata > Testudines > Cheloniidae > Lepidochelys > Lepidochelys olivacea. The sequence goes on from NC_140419.1 coordinate 97,471,578, forward strand.
AAGACTCTTGTAAGAAAGGCCTACAGAAGCCTCGGAAATTCAAGGCTGAGATTGCTCATATATATGAGTCACAGCTGCTTGGGAGTTGAGGGAAATCAGGACTTCACAGGATTGGGCCCTTTGCATAACAAAGCTTGGTATTATTTAATAAGTATGGATTTTTTTTTTAATCTAATTACCTCATATTTTTATTTGGGGGGAAAACAACTTCAGAGCTGGATTTAGGGGCAGCCAACCTCTGGGGTGCCTGGCTTGGAGTGCTTTGAGGCAGTGTTTCTCAAAACAGGTCTGCCGCTTGTTCAGGGAAAGCCCCTGGTGGGCCGGGCCAGTTTGTTTACCTGCCGCATCCGCAGGTTCGGCCGATCGCGGCTCCCAGTGGCTGCGGTTCACCACTCCAGGCCAATAGGGGCTTCAGAAAGGGCGGCCAGCACATCCCTCAGCCCGCGCCACTTTCTGCAGCCCCCATTGGCCTTTAGCGGTGAACCACAGCCAGTGGGAACCGCGATCGGCCGAACCTGTGGACACGGCAGGTAAACAAACTGGCCCGGCCCTCCAGGGGCTTTCCCTGAACAAGCAGCAGACCAGCTTTGAGAACCACTGCTGTAGGGTATTCAAAAGTTTAACAAGTTGGGGGGGAGCACCAGAGATGTTCCTTGCCTGGGACAGCATTTGGTATAGGGCTGGCCCTGAACACCTTAAAAGCTTTGATTGGCAGATGGTAAGATGCTCATTTTATAGCCCTTCTGCCCTATCCAGTGTCCTGGTGAGGTGCAAAGTCATACATCTAGGAACAAGGAATGCCGGCCATATCTGCAGAACTGTATCCTGCAAAGCAGTGACTGAAAAGGATTTACAGGTCATAGTGAACACGCAATTCATATTCTGAGAGGGAACCTTTTCTCTAAAAAATGAAAGTATTATTTCCTGTGAGAAGAATAAGCTGCCCCAGATGTCTCTGATTAATCTATATGTGCTAACTAATGAAGACATTGTGTGCCTCACTGGCTGACACGGCCATCAAGAACATTGCTCTCATCAGTGCTGCTGTCCCAAAATATGAGAGATTAAGTTGACATCTGATCCCAGATCTCTTCAGCAGCCCAGTGATTCACCAAGGCAGTGGAACTGGCAGTCATAAATTTTACACCTATAGATAACGCCAGTTCACTAGGAATTTCAGGTGGGTTTTTTCCAAAGCCCTCTGCAATGGCCTAACTTTGCCTCACGGCTGAATCCAATGGGAGCAGAGTAAGGCCAATGCAGAAGGCTTTGGGGAAGGAGGGGGGGATCACACCCATTCAGCAAAATCTCTGCTTATGGCATAAACTCTGAAGCCCCAGTTTCAGTGCTCACCAAGGGGTCCATTCTCCAGGTGACCTGCAGAGTTTCCAGCTGTGTAACTCCCATTAATTTGAAACAGGAGTCACAAAGGCTAAATATCCAATAAACTCTGAAAAAATTAGTGCTAAAAGCTCAGCCTAGACACAAATAGCCTCCACTGCTTCTGGCCCACCTGTGCTCTGCAAGCTAAGCAGGATTAGGCAGGCCACTCATCTGCCATTAAACCACACAGTCCTGCTTTTCAAGGACATGGTTTTGTCTGGTATTTGGGGGAGGAGGGCCATTTTGAAGAGCACGCTGCTCCGCTCCCATGCCGTGTGACCTCGCACTCATGGTGCGTCCAAGGTCACGCTGGTGAGGGCAGGGCACTCTTAAAAATGGCACCCACATCTGGTGTGGCCTCACATGCACCATGTGTCCAAGGTCATGCAGGCGGGGATAGGGTGGGACACTTTTAAAAATGGCCTCCCCCATGCGGTGCGGTCTAGTTACTGTGTAGTCCTGCCTTGAGTGCAAGGGACTGCACTAGATGACCTACTGAGATCCCGTCTGGTCCTACACGTCTATGATTCTATGCACCATGCATCCGAGGTCACGGGACAGGCCCAGGCCATTCCCAGAAGTACCTGAATGCCCAGTATTCTGGGAATAAGAGCGATGATGACTGTCCTTTCTTCTGCTGGAGCCCCTTGAGCCTCCTGACAGCCACATTCAGGAACTCCCCTGACAGCGCTCCTGGAACCCTCCAGCTCTGTCCCACTCTGTTGGTGCCTGGGTGCTCATGCCATCACCTGGAACACAGAGTTCAATCCTGACCTCCCTATTTAAAAAAATGTATATCGGAAGAAGAAGGCATCAGAAAATGGCTGATGGAAATAATGAGGGAGCGACAGAAAGCCTTTCACATGTGGAGAGACCGAAAAGATTAGGACCATTTACTTAAAGGAAAATGAAGTGGTAATGGGGAAATGGTCAAGGTATACAACTGAATGAATGATACAGTGAAGATAAATCTGGGCTCCTTTTTATTCTCTCTGATAATGAGAGCAAAGGGACATCCAGAAGACTGAAGAGTATTAATGTTGTATCAATAGTCAAAAAGGGCAAGTGGGATGACCTTGGTAACTTTAAGCCAGTTAGCCTGACGTCAATCCCAGGCAAAACAATGAGAAAGCTGATACAGGATTTAGTTAATAAAGAATTAAAGAATAGGGACATGAACAATGCCGGTCAACACATTTTTATGGAAACAAACCCAATTTCTTTTTTTGATGAGAAAAACAAATTTGGTTGACAAAGGCAGCTGCATAGATGTAATACACATAGACTTTTGTTAGGGATTTGACTTACTACCACGACATCCAATTATAAAAAAACAGCACTATACAATATCAATAAAACACAAAGATGGACTAAGAAATGGCTAATTGATAGTAGTTGACAATGGGGAATCATCACTGAATGGGGGTTTCTAGGGAGGTGCCACAGGGATTGGCAAATGACTCAAAGATTGGCAGAATGATAGATAATGGTGATGGCAGAGCAGTCATGCAGAGAGATCTGGTTTGTTTGGTCACCTGGGCCCATTCAAACAAAACACATTTTAATACAGCCAAATGCAAAGTTATACATCTAGGAAGAAGGACTGCTGACCATATCCACAGAATGGGGGATTGTATCCTGCAAAGCAGTGACTGAAAAGGATTTAGAGGTCATAGTGAACAAGCAACTCCGCATTAGCTCCCAGTGTGATGCTATGGCATAAAGGACGAATAAGATTCTTGGATATATAAATATGGGAGTAGTCAGCAGGAGCAAGAAGGTGATTTTACCTCTGTATACGGCATTGGTGTGAGCACTACTGGAATGCTGCATACACATCTGGTGTCCACATTTGTAAAAAGATGTGAAGAAAATTGGAGATGATACAGAAAAGGGCCACAAAAATTTTCTCCAGCCCTGGAATTAGACCTCACAGTGCGACACTTAAAGAGCTCAGTGGGTTCTTATCATAAAGAAAACTGAAAGGTGACTTGATTAAAGTACCTAAGTCCTTCAGAGGGAGAAAATATTGGGTACTAAAGATCTCTTTAATCTAACAGAGAAAGGCAGTATGAGAACCAATGGATGCTGATGCTACAAATTCAAATTAGATATTAGGCACAAATTATGAGACAAACAAGGTAGGTGTGGTAATATCTTTTATTTTATTTATTGTCCAAGAAAATATATGCCCTCACCTATCTTGTCTCTGTCCTATCCTGGGACCAGCCTGGCTAGAACAGTGTTCCAAAGCACAGATTTTTAACAGTGAGGGTGATTAGCCATTGGAACAAACCATCCAAGGAAGAGGTGGATTCTGGATCTCTTGATTCCTTCCTGGAAGAGATGCTTTAACCAAACACAAGCTGTTGAGCTCAATAAAGCAGTAACCTGTTGAAATTTAATGGCCTGTGACATACAGGAGGTCAGATTTGATTGCCCCTTCTACTAGCTTTAAACTCTATGAATCCAATGAAAATCAAAAGTAACAAATTTCCGACTGATTAAAGGAAATACTTTTTAGAAAAACATGCATAGATTAACCTGTGGAGCTACTTGCCAAGAGCTCAGTAGGATTCAAAAAGGTGTTAGGCTTATGTGGATAGCAAGAGCCTCCCCAGCTATGACACACAGGGTAAAAAAAATTACAATTGATATAAACCCTCATGCTTCATGGCAGCGGCCAACCATTCACTGCCTGGGCCAGGAAGAAACGTCCCCTGTGGGAAAATGAGTCTATTATTATCCACTGTAAGGTTTTTCGCAGCCTCTGCTGAATCATTTAACACGGGCCACTACCAACAGCAGTATATTGGACAAAATGCAGTACAAAAATATTCAAAAGACAGAGAGTCAATAATATACTAAAATCAATACAGAGGTTCTAAGGCAACATTTGGAGGCAGGAAGTGACTCTGCAACTTGGAGGTAGAGGGGGCAAGTTCCAAATACTTGGGAGAGTACAAGTGAAAGATAAACAGTCCACCTATGAAAAGTCAGAGGGGGGAGATCAGGAGGCAGCCAACAACTCAAAGTGAGTGGGTGGAAGAGGTGGTGGATGAGAGTTCAGTGCACAAAGGTAGTTTAGTCCAAGGTCTATGGAGAGCTTTGGAAATTAGAAAGGGAAATATTGAATTAGATGTCTAGGAAACCGGCAAAGGTGATGGAAGATGGAAATGATATGGACCCAAAATCCTTCTCCTGGGAGCAAGAGGGTAGTCTGGCTGCAGCACTCTGAACCATGGAGCCCAAGGAACAGACTTCCATAGACTGGAGTCAATCTCTGGGCTATATTGACTTTTGCTGGTATATTCCAGGGCATGATGTAGTGAAAATTCCACGCACGCATGGCATGCACTGGTACAAAGCTCTTGCAAACACCTCTCCACCAAGGAGTCCACAGCCAGGCAGTGCAGCTTGTAAGGACAGTGGTTTGACACAAGAGATAGCCAGGTGGCTGCCCCAAGGAGCTCTGACTGTAGTGAATGTATGGGTGGAACCCCAAAGAGAGCAACAGTGCAAAAGTCTCCAGAGGGCATGGGCAGAATCTACCAACAGTGCAGAAATTTTTACCAACACGGGTGAATCAGGCCCCATTTCTGTGTATTGGATTTATTGGTTATCTAGAGCAGTGCTTCTCAAGCTATCTGATGTGGGGGACCAGCAATTTTTTTTCCCAATGTCCATGCAGACTGGCAGCCGATGGATCGCAGACCGGCACCGGTCCATGGACCACCACTTTGAGTAGCACTGATCTAGGGGATTTTCCATTCTTGAATCAGATTTTCTAGGCAGTTTCTGTAAACACACACACACACACATACACACACACACTCATTCCTACCAAAACTCAAGAATGCAACTCAAAAGACTCTTCCATCTTTTGAAAAGCCAACTTACTGGTTAACTACCCTTTGTCATTCAGACTGAAGCTGGTAAATGCTGGTATCATTAGAAGAATGCTTCATAAGAAAGATATTTAGCTAGAAAAATAAAACAAAGAGTGAAATCTTCAAACACACAGCTTAATGTTTGTAATATTTGAAAGATTAAGTCAGGGTTTTGTTGGGTTTTTCAGTTAGAGAAAAACAGGGCTGCATCTATAGACATTTCAAATTACTTAAAATAATTGTGCTGCAGGAGCTTACAAAGGGAATGATTACACAAAACGTAACAACTGTGTTACTTATTACCCTTGACTTTGCTTCAATAAGGGTCATTTTAGAGAAATATTTCATTGGGTATTATGTTGGTCTTCATCAAGCTATTTTTTGAAGCAATCTGTGAATCTTAAAACATTTGTTTCTTTGTGCTACAAAAAGAAAAAAAGAGACAATGTTGGTTTGTTCCCTTTAATAGGTAGCAGATTATTCTAGCATTCTGCTAATCCCTTAAGAGAAAAGAAAATATAAGAGCGATTCAGAGTAATTTCACTGAAAACTTCCCCTTTTCAATTTCTCAGTCCTTCATAATGTTAATTCCTCAAAGTTTGTTCCTTGGGCAGAGAGGATACGAACCATAATATTTTGAAAAACACTCTTTTACCACTATCCTGTAAATTATTTTCTTGGATGTGAATGAATAAGATAAACCATACCTGGTGCACTTAACACTTTCTTATTTTATTAAAGAAAGCAATTCTTTTCAGCAGTATAATTCAAAACATGCCCATATATTTACATGTAAAAAGTCAGCCTTCTTTTATCTCCCACATCCAGTTTTGGTCCTAAATTTAGCAACTGCTATAAGGGAAAAGGACCAAATTCTATGCTGAATTATAGCCAGTGCCATGCTATTTAAGTCAATGGGTTTGCAATAGCTAGTAAATCAGCCTTAAGATTCAAAACATACAATCCGTGTACACCTCTTACTCCTATGACTGGCCTCCTTGACTTTTCAGATTGTAGGTGGCATTGTGGGGCATGAATTATGATTTCTGTGTTTGGAACATTTGAGGACTACCACAATCTTAATAAGGAAATAACAGTAATGATAAATACATTTTGTTCAGTGGGATTACTAACATGTGCAAGGTCTACTTGACTACCTAAGGATGGCAGGATTGGATCAAATTTGACCCTGAGTATGATCCTTACCAGGGTTTATGCTTTCCTGATATAGACTCTAACCTACTAGCTGAGTAAATCCAATTACCTGCAGGCTGGTGTTCCCACAGGAAAAAGGTGTGTGGACTGTGGCAAAGGAGCTCAGAGGTTCAACAGGTAAACACTTTCCTAATGGCTAAACGAACAGCTTCATCCTATACTATAATGCTGTCATTCTTGGCTGTTAATTTAATATATTAATATACTGAAATTCCTAAAAATTCAATATTGGGATGAATTTCTGCGGTCAACAGCTGTGCTGGACCAAGAGCCATGTCATGGGTTGAGTGGCTTTCGTTACAGTTGTTCCTGTGAAGTGATTACAGAGGTCCTGGTTCAGGGAGGACCAGAATGTGTTGCAGCAGGGAACTTAACACACATGGGGACTGCCTGGTCAGGGAGTTCTCTGACTGCTACTTAAAGCATGACTCTTTTCCTTTGTGTCCTCGATCTACATGATGGCAGAAGTGAGTGAATCTTTTTCCCTAAAGGAGGATTAAAGGAAAGAAGAGAGATCCCTACAGACTGCCAGAGTAGTGAATAAGTGGAAAATCAGGGAGGAGACCTGTGAAAGCTGCAGCAAGGAGGCAGAGCCAGGAGCCATGGAAGCTCCCTAAAAGTGGGGGGGCCACCAGCACCTGAACCGGGGCCCTACCCCGCCCACGCCACCCTTTCCCACCAACCCCCACACTGCCCCTTCCTCCAATGCATTGCCTCCACGCTCCCCATTCCCTCCAAGCCCCCACCTAGCACAGTCCCTTCACCCAAGACCACACACCCCATTCACTCCTCTCCACCCCCTTCCCTTCCCCCCTCATTGCTCTCCCGTACAGTCAGCAAAAAGTGGGAGGGCATAGCCATTCCCCCACCCCCCCAGCCCCGTTCCAGCATCCCTGGGCAGAGCCCTGTCTTAATGCAGCAATGGACCCCACAGCACAAACAGCTCTGTTAAAGAAGTTTGATTTTTGCAACCCAGGAATTGGTCTTGCTGAATCTGGAGATTTGAGTGATCCTGGATGGCTTCTGGTTTAACAAAAAAACCCCATGAAAATGCCAGGTAAATGCCCTGATATTTGCCAGGGGTGATGCCGATGAGGATATCCTATGTGCCCTATACCTCACTGATGAGGAGAAGAAAGAATACACTAAGCAGATGAGGCTTTTGATGTCCATTTCATTCACAGATAGAATATTATGGATGAAAGGGACAAATTTAATAGGAGGTACCAGGAACAAGGAGAAACAGCTAAGATGTTTATTACTGCAGTTCATAATCTTGCTGAACATTGCAAATATGGAATTTTAGAAGAAGAACTAATCACAGAGTAGTTGTTGTCATAAGAGACATCAATTTATCAGCCCAGCTTCAGCTAGACCCAGATCTCACACTAGCAAAGGCTATAGCAAAAGTGAGAATGCAAGAAAGCATAAAGAAACAGCAATGCCACTTACATGTTAGCAGCATAGGGGAGACTGCATCAGACAATACTGACAAAGTAAAGAGAAAAGACACAAATGTGAAAGGAGCAGTCAGACCAAATTTACAACATAAGAACAAGAGACCAAAGGACCTTCATAAAAGGAAAGGTTGGAAGAGTTGTGGAAGATACCAGCAATGTCCAGCTAAAGAGGCAGAATGCAGGAGACTATTCTATACCATTAACTACATTCATCCCATCTGGAAGGTACTGTTTCAGTCAGCTTCCATTCAGTATCTCATCAGCACCAGAACATTTCCAAAGGAGAATCTCTCTGATTATGTCAGGTTTGCCTGGTGTCCTTTGCCATGCAGAGATAACAATGAACAGGAGCAACTACATGTAATTTTGAGTTGCTTCCAACAAAGCTGGCCTCATTCTGAATGAGAAATGTGAATTTAGAAAGGAGCAGATAAAATTTGTAGGGCACATAATTAGCAAAGGGTACTCGCTAGATTCAGATAAATTGAAGGCATTACTGACCTTACCTGAATCCCGAAGACATTTTTGCCATAAGAAGATTCCTGGGCATGACAAATCATTTGTGGAAATTCTTACCAAATTTAATAACAGGTTTCAGCGTAGCAGCCGTGTTAGTCTGTATTCGCAAAAAGAAAAGGAGTACTTGTGGCATCTTAGAGACTAACCAATTTATTTGAGCATAAGCTTTTGTGAGCATAAAGCTTATGCTCAAATAAATTGGTTAGTCTCTAAGGTGCCACAAGTACTCCTTTTCTTTTTACCAAATTTAGTTCATGTAACAAAACCCTTTAGGTATCTCCTTAATAGTCGCAATATGTGGCTTTGGGGGAGCGCACAACAAAATGCATTTAATAAAATAAAAGAACTATTGACAACTCCACCTGTTTTGGCACAATACTTGGTAAACTATCCAACAATAGTACCAGTGGATTCATCTTCCTATGGTTTAGGAGCAGTAGTCACACAAAAGCAGCCTGGAGACTAGAGACCTGTTGCATTTGTATCAAGAAGCCTCACAGAAACCAAACATCAGTACACTCAAGTAGAAATGGAAGCTCTAGCAGTCACTTGGTCTTGTGAATGGCTCAGTACATATCTGTTTGGTTTGGAGTTTAACATAGAAACAGACCACAAACCCTTAGGGGTATTACTGGGATCAAAACAACTGGGTGACCTTCCACCTAGAATGGACTACGATTGATGTGATTTTCTTCAACATTGTAGACATACCAGGGAAGACACTCAAAGCAGCAGATGTTCTATCTAGAATGCCAATCAAGCAACCACCAATGGAAGATGAAAAGGCTTTAGAGAAAGATGTCAAAGTCTACACTGACCTTGTGCTGGCAGCAATTCTAGCATCTGCCAGCTGACTTCAGCAAATCAGAGATGAACAACTAAAGGATGAGACTTCCCAGAAACTTACTCAATTCTTCCAAAGAGGGTGGGATCAAAAGAGTCAGCTTTCAACAGACCTTCTACCATATTGGCAGAAACAAAATGACCTTCATATCTGCTTTCTAAAAGGATGGCAGATTTTTATCCCTACAATATTTCAGAAAAAGATACTCTCCAAAATCCATTAGGGACTTCAAGACATAAAAAAATGCAGGGCAAGCACAACAATCCATTGGTGTCCCAGTCTGAGTAAGCAAATTCAGACTTTATTAAAAGGATACAAGGAATGAAACAAGGAAAATAATAAACCACCAAACCATTACCTTCTACAAAGCTACCTGACAGATCTTGGCAGACAGTAGCAAGAGATTTGTTTTTCTGGAATTGACACACATGCATTATTGTAGTTGATTACTTCTCCAGATATATTGACTTGGCTTTACTTACACAGACTTCATCAGCACAGGTCATCCAGAAACCAAAGTCAGTATTTGCAAAACATGGTGTCCCTATAGTTCTCATATCAGATAATGGACCTCAATTTACCTGTGAAACATTCCTAGCATTTCCATAGGGCTTTGCTTTTGAACAGCATACTAGTAGTCACGTTTCACCCAGCGGAATAGGGAGGTGGACAGAGCAATGCAGACTTTAAAAGTCTTCTGAAAAAAATCAGTGGACCCGTATAAAACACTTCTGGCGTATCAGTCTGTATGCGAGCGGTGCTGACAATCTCCAGCAGAACTTTTAATGAGAACACTACTAAGGACACGTTTACCTGTGGCACCAATATAGCTCAAACCTAAATGGCTCAACCTGAAAATGGGATCCATCCAAAATAAAATTTTGGCACAAAGAGAACTTCAGTGTTTGGCACAGAACAAAAACACTATTTGAACTAAAATCAGGGAACAAGGTTTTGCTCAAAAACTCCGAGACATTAGGGACCATTTGGAACCAGGCAGAAACTCTTAGATCCTATCTAATGGAGACTCCAAAGGTACATCTCTGGAGGAACTGGATTCATCTTCCATATTTCCCAACAGAGAGAGGGTCTGGGGCCTGCAGATACTCTGTCAGTGAGCCCCCTGCCCAAGTAACTCAACACACAAACTCAACGGAAGTGAGAACACAGTCTGGAAGATTACTCAGATTCCCGCAAATACTTTATATTACTGCTCGGGACTATTTAAATGGAATAAATAAGGGAACATAGTAGTATAAATAGTTTTAAAGAATTTGAAGTTTATTTTGAATTATTTGTATATACATTAGTTTATAATTAAAGTTTTGATCTTTTATTATAAAGGGAGATGTGGAGTAGTTATAGAGCTTGTGATCTTCCACAGTTACCAGAGAAGACCAGGATGTGTTGCCACAGGAAGCTAAAACTTGGGCACTTCCTCCTCAGGGAGTTCTCTAGTTGCTGCTCAAAGCATGGCTCTTTCTCTGTATGTCCTCACACTACAGTTCTCTCACATAAGGATGCTGATAAGATATATCCAGATGCAGTATGGCAATGATGTTTCCACTTCAAAAGCAAAATTGTAAAAACTATATGCTAATCTAGCAGTACGTGGGCACAGTGTGGTCAGAGTTTAATATTCTTCAATACAGAGAGAGAACCCTCATTAACACCTCAGTTCCCCCATCTGTAAAATGGGAATAATGTTACTCTCTTCGAGAAAGTGGGTTGAGATCTACAGATAAAAGAGTACTACACAAGTGAAACGTGTTATTGATGTTCTTACTTATAAGTTAATTATATTGCTACCTAGCTCTTGTATAGCACTTATCAGTAGATCTCAAAGCACTTTACAAAGGAAGTCAGCATCATTAACCCCATTCCACAGACAGGGAAACAAACAGAGAGGTGAAGTTACATGCCCAAGGTCACCCAGCAGGCCACCCTGTGGTCTCACTTCTGTGGCAGAACTGGAAATAGAACACAGGTCTCTAGAGTCCCAGCCCAGTTCTCTACCCACTAGGCAACACTGCCTCCCTATTACTACTACTATTAATAGCCATTATGTATCTTAAGGAGTCAATATTACTTCCTGCTTCTCATATTATGAAATGAGTCATAGCATAGGTATGTGATCGCATAGATCTCAACATAGAAGTAACCTCAGTTCTCAAGAATTAATGCACAGCTTTAAAGTGACTCACAAAAGCACATATTACCTTATACAAACAACAAGGAGTCCGGGGGCACCTTAAAGACTAACAGATTTATTTGCGCATAAGCTTTTGTGGGTAAAAAAACACTTCTTCAGATCAGAAGTAGTTTTTTACCCACCTAAGCTTATGCCCAAATAAATCTGTTAGTCTTTAAGGTGCCACCGGACTCCTTGTTGTTCTTGTGGATACAGACTAACACGGCTACCCCCAATACACATTACCTTATAGGTTTCTCTGTAAAATTATCTACACCTCTTTGAGACATGGTTTAAAGAGAGAGTCTGCAGAACCTAATTCATAGCAGGTAAAAATACAAAGATCTTTAGGGAAGCTCTCCTTAACAGCAGCAAAAATCTTCAGAAGTACTTCCCACTAGCAGAAAAAGATGCTTGCCCCAGTGACAGAGAATAATCATCTCTTTATAAGCACTTGCTCAATGACAGCTGAATTTAACAGGTTTCAAGTGTCAGACTTTCCTTTGGAAGAGAAGAGGAATTACAAATGCAAAGCAAAATCCACATTCTCTGTCTGGGAAAAAATACTACTTGCTAAAAGGCGATGGGAATAAAAATAATCTATTATGAAGGGGAGAAAAAAGCCCAGGAATGTGAGAGTGATGAGTCTGTCTGTTCAACACACAAAACTACATGTATTCTGATTGCCAAACACAATCTGACTAATTAAGATAAGGCCAGATGACCAGATAACCCTGACTTTATTTTTCTGAACTATTGACTGGTTCAGAAGTACTTGGTACCATAGCCCCTCCTCTATATTTATTGCTATTGATGTTATCCATCATGCATCTGAGCTTGCAAAATACAAATGGAATAACAGAGACAATATTGTTTGTTCCTCCCAAAATAATGTCAGTGTGACTTTCTACTTGGATTCATATTTGCTAGCTAATGATATTTTACACCTGGTGTTTCATAGCTAGAGCTGGTAAAAAAAAAAATTGAATATCCACTCTGGGAAATTCAGAGTTTGACATTTGATTTCATCCAAAATTAGGATAAAAAGTCAAAATCTCAGAATTTTTTCTGAAACAAAATTTTAAAATATTCCTTTTGCTCTTACCTTAATGTTTTATTTCAATTTTTTCTGATACGGTCAAAACATTTCATTTCAATGTTATCCTTTTGTCTTATGTTATAATAGATTTGTTATAATGTATAACGTATATGTGATGATGTATAACATAAAGTCAAAGTGAAACATTTTCCTACAAAATCAAGACATTCCCTGCAAAACATTTAGATTTAGTCAAATCAGCATTTTTCAATGGAAAAAACTCTTTCACTGTGAAATTTTTGAGATAATGGAGAAATCAGAAAAAATGTGGATTCAGTGGGCTCTATTAGAATTCTGAAAAACTGGACTACACACAAAACTCTTACCAATCAGTGACCACACCGGGCCAAATTCTGCATTGAAGATCCACCTCTCCCACACATGCAGCTCCATCCATTGATTTAAATCACACAGGGTGCAAGTCAGTGCAGATTACAGCATACTTATTAACACACTTTATTCAGCTTCTGGTTACATCACCTTCTGATGTAACCAGAAGCTGAATAAAGTATGTTAATAAGTATGCACTAACTTTCTTCAAAGCTCCTCTTGAAGAAAGGTTGAACTGCAAGAAGCCTGCCATCCCTACTCTGCCACCAAAAGCACCTGCAATCTCTGCTCCAGTCGCTGCAAATGGACAGTTTAGCCAAGGAGGGGCTATGTCCTGGGCAGCCAGGGAAATAGCTGATTCAGTATGTGTTCCAGGCAGCCTCCACCAATGGGCTTCCATGGAATGCTCAACACAACTGAAAGTGGCCCTCTCCTCTTGGAACACCTGGGGGAGGATAGCAGTGCAAAGAGCCTCCTAACTGCATGAATCCTCCTTGGTGCCCACCCTGCACTGACTCAGGGAACAGCAATTATCTCTCTGCAAATACAAATTAGTCGAAATCAATGCAATTTGGTCTGGTTTTATTTCGGCAAGAAGCACAGTTTGAGCTAGCAGCAAAGGGAGTCTTCTTCTGAATTGAACACCCCAATATGAAGGCATGATGCAAGCTACTGATTTTGTCTTGGCATAGTCCTAAAATATGCACCCAGTGGGACAGATTCCCAGCTGGTGTATCCATTAACTTCAATGGAACTACACGGATTCCAGAGGCTCTGATCCTTATGTAGAACACCCCTGAATAGCATACTGCCAGAGTTCATTAGTGGTACTCCATTTGACATACACCTTTAGGTCATGGCTGACTTTCTTTAGATTTATGAGGGATTTCTTGGCTTTTAAGATTTTTTTCCCCGACTGAAAGCCCTTAAATTTCAAACAAAATACTATTGAGAAAATAAATATCTGCATCTCCCTGAAAAGTGAGAATCCTGGTTTGGTGAGAAGCCAAGTTAGTCTCCAGAAAGACTGGCCTTCTGCAGAAACCCATAATAAAACATAGCCTATCAGCTCTGCTAATCAAAGGTGAAGAGGTGAAAGGGAGGAGTTGTGATACCTGTTTTGGACCATGCAATAACTTTCCTTACCCTACCCATTTCCCTTCCCCTCCCCCCCAAATTTAGCAAACACTATGATTTTTTTAAACAATTAAACGGTTTTATATCAAACATCAAAAACACACAAAGTGAATCATACATAATAAAGTTAGCCCACAGCAGTGCAGGATAAAAATAAAGTTGCATATATATTTAATAAAGAGTAGTAAAAAGGGGATTGAGGTGCTTCATCATGACATATATAAACAACGTTGCTCAAACATTTCAGGCTTGCAGGAAAAACGTTGAAATTGCTTTGAAAAATCCTTTGGCAAATGTAGCTAGATAACCAACAGTTTTTAAGACCACAGCCACAGCACTTTGGCAGATCTCATATGTTAAACAGTATTGAGTCTCAAAGTAAATGAGGTTGAACTTGGATGGGAGACCTCAGAGGAAAACACATGCAAAAGGAGGAGGCAGTGGCAGTAAGCTACAGTAGGTGCAAAAAGAAAAGGAATCCTTGTGGCACAGTAGGTGCCTTATCCTACGGATGGGTTTCAGAGTGGCAGCTGTGTTAGTCTGTATCAGCAAAAACAACAAGGAGTCCTTGTGGCACCTTAGAGACGAACACATTTATTTGGGCATAAGCTTTCGTAATAAATGTGTTCGTCTCTAAGGTGCCACAAGGACTCCTCGTTATTTATCCTACTGAGTCAGCCCTGACCCAGTCCCCCTGACTGGACGCTGGGTTGCATCCATGTTGAAACAGCCAGCTTCCTTTGCAAAGAGTAGGGATTCTTCAGAAACAATGCAAAAAGACAGCTCTCTATGGTGCTGATGCCCAGATGCATGGAACCAGATCACATTAAATTGTTCATGATGAATTTAACATCAGTCCTGTAACCCCCTACTCCCTTGTCCCCCCTGCAAGGTGGTGTGAAAATGACAGCGGATCATGAAGCCAGCCGCAGGAACCACATGCAAGAGGGTGACCATTCACCCAGACATCCGCTCCCTCTCTGACTTGAGTAGCACCAGCCAGCATGAGCAACCGTTGAGAGGATAGTGTTCTTGATCTCACATGAGGTAGCACAAAGGAATCATCAAGTGAATCAGGGGGTGGCAGTGCTATGGTGTCAGTTTCAGCAGGAGTCGGAGGCGGTGGAAAGCAAACAGTGGGAATAAGGGAACTGGGGCTGTCCTCCTAAAGAGCCTGTGCAAGCCGGGCTGGCGATGACAGCCGAGGGAGGCATGTAGCCATGTGCGACATAGCCAGGCCTCCTGAAAAGAAAACCAATAGCATTGGTGTGGAATTCCCCCCTCCTCCCCACCTCTGTCTCCAGATCAAAAAAGGCAGCAGCAGCAGAAATGCAGCCTCTGGCTGTGTGAGAAAAGAGTCTGCAGAAGGAAGTTAGCCACTTGGGAAATTTCTGCCTTGTGAAGATACTTGAAAAATAAACAGTGGGACATCAGCTCAGTGTGAGGCAGGCTAGCTGGAGTGCAGAAAGGAGGAGAGGGAATGAAGAAAGGAGAGCGCCAAGCATGCTTGGGAATAGGTCAGACATGGGCACCCTCTTTGAGTGGCGCAGACTCCGTTATCGCGCCCAGGGTAGCGTTTACAGAGAAGTCAGTTTAATAGAGGCAGGTGCTGCAGGCAACGTGGCACTTTGGGAATATTTTCTGTCACATTCTGATTATTGTAAGATAACAAACCACAGCAAAAATCGTCTTGCAGTTTGCATGGTGAATATGACATTAGCAAAACATGCTTGCAGTTTCCCTTGACGTGTGTAGAAGGCAAATGTTTTGGGAACCCATGGAGTCTCCGTTCCAAAGCACCATATATTTGACAATAACCTCTGACAAAGGGTATCTGGCATGGCATAAAACCTGTCTGAGAAGCAGGGGTAAGGCAAAGATAGTGTCAAGGGAAGGTCCAGGTGACGGATGTTACTGAAATGTGCATCAGTGGAGAGTGTGCATGGTAATGCTTATTTGAGTTTCTTTTTCTCTCTGCTTCTCACCAAGCTATTTCACTGGGTAGCCAGAGTTCATCACCAGCCAAAGCCTTGAATAAACCCACACTGAAGTGTGTGTTTGAGAAGTTTTATATGACAAGATCACCAAGTGGGTTGCTCTTTCTTCTCCCCCATCTTGTGTTTGTTGCATCTAATAATTGGCACAAATGTGGTTTGTGCCAACAAGCACAGGGCATTAGCTCATGTTCTGTGGTCTTCATCTTCTTTTAATTTGGGAAAGCGGGTAGGGGAGGGAAATAGCTGTAAATGTCAAACCTCAAGAAAGGACTGATCCCCAGATCCAATGGTGGATCCATCTGTGCCTCCAGTGGCAGTTTCCAATGGTATAAAATGATGACTGACTCTACGTTAGTGGAAGGATATAGAGGAGAATGTGGCCAGGAGTGAGTATACACAGAACACCCTTATGAATATGACAATTATTCTATAGTAAGGTTCCAGTTCCCTATAATTTCCAGGGATGTTATTAAAGTGTTTGGCATTGTTACTTTAGGGTACTGAGAGTTACTGTAAAGAGACTATATTAGCAGTTCATGTAACCTGTTTTTTTAGCATGTTCGGAGTTAAGGTCACGAATGTACTGAAAAAATGAACAACTTCTATATAGCGCTAACTACAGGACTGACTTTACACCGTTGAAATCAATGGGGGGTTTTGCCATTGCAGTCAGCATGGTCGATTTTGGAGTTTATTCCTTGGAGGAGAAGGCCCTTGAGCCAGGCAGGAAGAGTAGTAGAGGGTAAAAATGCAGAAGGATTATTTTTCCTCAGCTCTGAATTCCTAATCATCTTTTTATTCCCATGGCGTTCAGTGGGAACTGTCTGCACATATCTGACGGGAGAGCAGTCCCCAGGGCTCTGATAGCACCTGGTACATTTGCGACCTACCTCTTGCTGTAATATACACTCTTCTTTTCACAATCACTTTCCATCCTTTTTCCCACCTTTCCCCCACACCCCACTCTCATCTTCATAATGCTGCGTGGAATAAATATAATACTGCATCTGGCAATGAAGTTTTCCAGAATATTAACATGGGGATCAATTTTTAAAACCATTGCTGAAGTCAAAGAAGCACGTTGCTAAAAATACCAATTGAATTTCCATCTATTTGGTGTTTTATGACTCGGAGCTTTTGCTAGTCATTTCAGAAAGGCTTGTGGCTGGAAACAATGCTGGCAGATATGCTATGTGGTCACCTTGAATACCATGGCATTTTGACTGGGTAGAAACTGATTCAGGACAGCAAGAGGGATGCGTCGAACTAAGGCTCAGATGGTCTAAAATATGTTTTGTTGTCCATTACTAAGAAAACGTGGACTGGAAGAACAAGAATGTCAGAAGGAAAGGATGCAGTCAGTATAGCTGTAGCCATGTCAGTACCGGGATATTAGAGAGACAAGGTGGGTGAGGTCATATCTTTTATTGGATCAACTTCTGTTAGTGAGAGAGACAAGTTTTCAAGCCACACAGAGCTCTTCTTCAGGTCTGGGAAAGGAACTCCCAGCATCACAGCGAAATGCAAGGTGGAACAGAGTTGTTAGAATAAGTGGCTACAACATATTGTAAGGTACCATTCAAGGTAGAGTGGAAGTTATGGAATAATAGATTCTTCCCCAGATTAGGACAACACTTCCACTTCAGTCTGTATTGATGCCAAGTCTGTAACTTAGATTTAGATAGGTTTCAGAGTAGCAGCCGTGTTAGTATATACGCAAAAAGAAAAGGAGGACTTGTGGCACCTTAGAGACTAACAAATTTATTTGAGCATAAGCTTTCGTGAGCTACAGCTCACTTCATCGGATTCATCATTCGTAGCTCACGAAAGCTTATGCTCAAATAAATTTGTTAGTCTCTAAGGTGCCACAAGTACTCCTTTTCTTTTTAGATTTAGATGTTAAGGGTAAAATTTTCAAAAGGGCCTAAGTTCCTTTTTCATATAGTAGCCTAAGGGCTTGGCTACACTTGGCCCACCTTGATTATCACTACAAAAGGCTTTTTCCCCCCTGCTCTCCTGCTGGTAATAGCTCACCTTACCTGATCACTCTTGTTACAGTGTGTATGGTAACACCCATTGTTTCATGTTCTCTGTGTATATAAATCTCCCCACTGTATTTTCCACTGCATGCATCTGATGAAGTGAGCTGTAGCTCACAAAAGCTTATGCTCAAATAAATTTGTTAGTCTCTAAGTTGCCACAAGTACTCCTTTTCTTTTTGCAGATACAGACTAATACGGCTGCTACTCTGAAACCTTACCTTTTATAGCGCTCTAACTTGCTGGCTCAGGGGAGTGAAAAATCACCCCCCTGAGCGCAGGACGTCAGAGCGCTTTAAAGCGCTAGTGTAAACAGGCTCCGAGCACTGGGAGCCGGGCTCCCGGAGCTCAGAGCTAATCTTCTCATGAAGGTGGATTACCAGGAGCATGATGACACTCGCACTTCAAAGCACTAGCTGCAGGAGCTTTCCTGTGACAGCGCTTTGAAGTTTCCAGTGTAGCCATGCCCTAAGTCACATTGCCTTTCAATGAGACTTGGGCTCCTAAAGCTCAGTTCCTCAAAGATATTTTGGCACCTAACTCCCATTGGTGCCAAAATATTTCTTGGGTTCTGCACCTGTGTGCCTAAGTCTCTCCTGAAAATGACACTAAAGCTCCTAACTCACTTAGGTGCTTTTAAAAATTTTACCCTAAATCTGATTTTTTAAAATCAGAATTTGAATTTTTAATATTTAGAAATTTTGGTGAGAGAACCTGCAAAAACAATATTACTTTGCCTTTCCATTCAGGAAATCTATTCCAGCTATTTCCATCTCAAAAATCTTTGCAAATATTAATGACTTTATCTTCACAACACCTTTAGGGGGAAGGTATTATTATTATCCCTACTGTACAGATGGGGAAACTGAGGCATGGAGAGGCTGAGTGATTTGCCCAGGGTTACAGAGGAAGCCTGTGAAACAGCTGGGATTAGATTAGATCATTAGTCTCCTGTGCAGTAAGTACAGAAACACCCTTCTTTTCTCTGGGAAATAATTGGTTCTCCTTCAAACATAATTTCTGTGGTCTCATGTTCAGTTAGTTTTCATAATTAGATCTGGTCAACAAAGGGACATGTTTTTCATGGATTTATTTTGCAAAAAATGTCAGCCACTCCCCCCCCCTTTTTTTTTTCTTGCTTTCCTCAGAAATGTCAAAACCTGACTTTTCAATTCAAATGACTTTTCTTTGGGCTTAAATTTGAGGAAACAATCTGCCGCTGAAGATAGATTGCTAGGAGTAACTCAAAGTTCTTTTCTAGGTCCCCATAATGGCCAGTATTGGTGCCATTGAGGTCAATGGCAAAATCTCCACTGTCTTCAAAGAGAACAAGATCAGGCTCTGAATGTTCAGTTAATCGGTTAACAATTCAGCTACTGCTGCTCAGCAATGCACCTTTGCTCCTGTCTGTTACCAGTGGAAACTCCAGCTGTTTTATTTTGGTTCTATTTAGCAAGTAGATTTTGAAACAGAGTTAAAAGTATAACTATAGAAGTAGCTTCTATATAGCGCTACAATATATATATATAGCTTTCTATTTCTTCCAGTAGAAAGCAACAGAGGCTAGCTGAAGGATTCTGGTAGAGTCTAAAGGAATTTCCATTAGGGATTAGTGGAAAGTAGAAATGGTCTGGTGGCTAAGCACAAGAGTGGGAATCAGGAGACCAGAGGTTTATTCTTAGCACTGTGTGATCTCGGGCATGTCACTTTATTTCATTTTCGGTTTCTTCATCTGTAAAATGGGGTTAATATACTTTCTTGACTCAGACAGGATAGATGCAGACTTTGACATTTCAAGCACATTCTAGAGGGGACATCGAGAGCAGCAATGAACAGGAGGAGTTGGTTGGTGAGCGGAAAGTATTAGATGAGGTCTTAGATTTAACCTAGAGAGAACTGAAAAGGAAGGGAAACTGGATGAAACTCCTGGAGAGTTCCCATGATCTGGAAATAAATTCACTGGATCTTGCTCAAGTTACTGATGGTCTAATCAATTAATTGTGAGCACTGCACAGAGGAAAGGCATTCAATTTCTTTAAGGATCTCTAACTAGTGTTAAAGTTCAGGTAAATTTGTTATTCACTCTCACCCCCATGGCTATTCTAGAAAAAGATTTCTGACCCTTTGCTCGTCTATGTAAACTGTTTTAAATAAGTCTTATTTTATATCACCCGGTAAAGTCCAGTACCTGAAAACAGATCCATCCAGGTGGATGTGTATGCCCTCTGAATGCCCATTAAAGTCAAGGATGCTCCGTAGGGGTGCAAGGATCCATGCTGCAGGATTGGGACCTGGGCAACCCATCACACATGTATAAAAAGTAAGATTCTACCACTCATAGTTGTGGAGAAAAGCTTGAAAAGGTGAACCTAAAAGCTCATTAACAAACTGACAAATCAAATGAACCCAAATGATTTTTTAAAAATCTGATGATTTT
Organism: Lepidochelys olivacea; assembly: GCF_965140295.1. Lineage (NCBI taxonomy): Eukaryota > Metazoa > Chordata > Testudines > Cheloniidae > Lepidochelys > Lepidochelys olivacea. The sequence continues at coordinate 97,492,119 of NC_140419.1, forward strand.
TTAAATGAACTTCATGATATTTTGTAGTCAGCCCCATGAAATTTGAACACTTAAGGTTGGCAGACGGTATAAGCCACATGGAAAAAGTGCACAGCAAACCAACCTCAACATTGCCAAATGACATATCTGGTGCTAGGAGGAGATGTCCACACAGTTGGGAGTTTGGCTGCTTCTCCATATCTCTCTCTTTTCCTCTCTACACAATTCCTTTCCAATTCCATCTGGTGCGACCTACTGGCTACTTAGGCTCACTGGCTACTACCTGACCACCTCATGATGTCTCCACTGGGAGGAGGAGTGCAGGGGGCAGAACAACTTCTCCCTTAAATCCAGGAAGGTCCTATTTAGAGAGGATACTCCATTAGGGAGCAACACCAGGAGAATCCACCCAATACCACTGACAGTATTTTTCGGATTAGCTCAAAAAGTAACAACTGAGAGAAAATGATTCAAAATGGCTTCTGCCAACCCTCTTGATAGCTCAGAATAGGCTCAACCAATGAGAAAACCAGACTATGGTTCACTCAGGAACTCTCTGCTTTTGGGTAGCAAGTATTTGTTCTACATGTTGTGCAATGGGTCGCCTAACTCACATGACTGAGTGGGTGACTGAAATGTTTTCAAAGAGAATAATAATGAATTGTGATTCATGAGCTGCTGAGAGCTGTAAATCACTGTGAGGCACAAAATCTGGGAAACACTCACGATTCATGTACGCTTGCACGGTTACCTGGTAGTTCTCCAAATACAAATCATGTATAATATAGTTCAGGAGAGATCAACCTTCGCCTGTTAATTTGAGAATCACCTTAATTTTAGGTTTTTACTATCCAAGTGTCTATAGGCCAAGCACACTCATGGGTGCACATAAAAGCCCCTGCACCACCACAGTTGGTTTATGGTAGAAAGATGCCTATGGAAACAGAAAAGGAGTACTTGTGGCACCTTAGAGACTAACCAATTTATTTGAGCATGAGCTTTCGTGAGCTACAGCTCACTTCATCAGATGCATGCCGTGCATCTCGGCATGCATCTGATGAAGTGAGCTGTAGCTCACGAAAGCTCATGCTCAAATAAATTGGTTAGTCTCTAAGGTGCCACAAGTACTCCTTTTCTTTTTGCGAATACAGACTAACACGGCTGTTACTCTGAAACCTATGGAAACAGAGGAAAGCTTGTCATGAAACCACTACTGCCACCTTCTTGACTGACCCTATGCTGTTCTGGCCTCTCCTCCCATCAATTCATACCACTGGAGGGCAGCATATACAGTAATTAGGAGATGTTCATTCAGCCACAAATTCACTGTGAGACCTCTAAACTGTGGCTCAGTTTACCCATCTGTAAAATGGGAATTATACCTCAGCTCATAGGCACTGGGAGGATAAATATATTAATGTATGTGATATAGCAAATACTCTAGTCAACACTCCACTGCTTTTCTCCCTTTTTCAGTTATCTAACAGAAGCCCATATTTTGTTGCGTTTAGGAAGCAACACACTGGAGCAGAGACCAAATCCCATAATGCACGGTATCCATAACAGAGCCAAGATTAGAACTCACAGAGGAAGCAGTGTTATCCAGAAAGTAGAGCACTAGACCAAGTCTCAGGTGACATGGGTCCTATTCCCCAGTCTGGTGTGTGACCTTGGGCAAGTCACTTTGCCTCTTGTTGCTTTTACACAACTTATCTATAGATATCTTAAGCTCGTCTACGCAGGGAGTATCTCTTGCTAATATTTTTTAACAGTGACTGGCACAAGGAGGCCCCACTCTTGGTCGGGACCTTTAGGCACTACCATAATATGAATTATTAAATCATCATCATAATTAACTATTCCTTAAACAAGTTCATAAAAATAGATAGCATAATGAAAAATGCATAGTAAAATGAAAGGAAAAGAACAACCAACCATCAAAATAAGCTATAAGACCCTAGAAAAAATGTTTATTTTTAAATATCATAATTTCACCCTAAAAAAAAAAACTTTGCAACTATTAAATAAAGTTGACACATATATTTGTGCACTTGTGTTTCTTTTAAAAGACAACCTGTCTCTTGGAAGTATCGTAACAGTTTGTGATCTAGCAGTTGCTATGGGGGCTGCTTGTGTGTTGAACAAGTTGGATAAATCTGCTGAAATTAGATCTGGCCCATGTTTCCAGTGCTACACTAACTTATTATGCACTTTTTTTTCCCCTAAAGAAAATAAGAATGTAAATTGAAGAAACATGTTTTGCCACTGAAGGATGGTACATAAATATTTCTTCTCCATGAACATTGCCTTTCATGGCATTGTCATCGCACACCTCTGCTGACTTTCCTCATGTTAAATTGCTGCAGTTTGGCTGCCAAATAAAGATACTTTATTCAAATAAACTGAAGTGATATTCAGATGGGCTCTCAGTGCAATAAAAATAATCTACGTGCATGTTTTAATTTTGATGCCTAGAAACACAATAAGCTTTTTCACTCACATTCGGTATGTATTTGCTACAAAAATGATGTTTTAATATAAAATAAACAGCCTGAAATGAACTGCTTTCTTGTTTTTGAGTCTTTTATCTCCTGCCTCTAAGAGCCACAACATTTCATGGAAACCAGAATTATATCGTCATAGCCCAACTTCTTTTTGTTAGAAAGTAAGCACATTTGCACTGTTCTGAAAATAATACAGTCTGCTCCAAGTACTTCCAGCCATACCATCGCTTTTCATACAGAACTTGCTGTAGAAACACAGACTATTTGCAGTTTTTTGCATACTGTAGGGAGAGGTTTGTAGTATACTTCATAAGTGTTTTATTTGCTCAAGTTGTTTGCTTTATCTCATCTCAGCAGGGATAACCAAAAGTCTTGTCCAAATGGAAAATATCTGCCAGGACGCACCTGACACTTTGTCATTTAGTTGCTTTACACAGTAATACCTAACCAGTGATTCTCTTCCAAAAGTTTCACAAACAAAAAGAGGAACAATTCCCACCTCAGAAAGATGCTATTTCTTCGGAGATTGTTGAGGTGCCAGGCCTGAATACTGGGAAAAAGAAAGGACCATTTGTGTCATAAATGTCTCTATGTGACATTACTAAAGTTTGAGCATGGTTTGAACGAGAATGCCTACTTCTACCCATTAAAAATGCTGAGTCAGGGCTAGATCCCCAACTGGTGTAATTTGGGGTGACTGCATACTTGACCTTATTGGAAGGATTCTGATGGACACAAACTGAGGATCTACCCCTCTGCTTTTATTAGTTACAGTCACAGCCACATTCCATTGAGCAAATCCCAGCCAAAATTTTTAGCACAGCTGCTCCAAAAATGTCTTATTTTCTGAAAAAAAAAAAAAATATTTTTTTTAACAAAATATTTTGCAATTTGGGGAGAGGCTCATTTGTCAAAATGCAAAAAACTGGCAAATGCAGACATTTTCTCAGGAAAATATCAGCTTTTGTCAAAATGCCAGTGGTGGTGGTGGTGGTGTCTGTCTTTCATCCAGCTCTATTCATTAGATGAATTTGTCTCTTAACCAGTGGCTAATTGGTGGCAAATGAATTCCTTGTTTCAGCAAGTAAATTTATTAACTGCCAGCCAGGATAGGGAAAGGTTTCCCCACTGCTCTCTCTATGCTGCCTGTGCCTGCTGTAAGGTGCTATACGCAGCATAATGCTTGTATTTGGGTCACAAATCTCTCTCTGGGATTCATCAACATTTATGGAAGCACCACTTTATGGTGACTGACCAATGGAGATCCTGGAGACTGTACATGAGAGAAAACGCTGACTTTCCACATGCAGTTAGAGATGCAGGAAACACAAATACCATCTCTCATTTTCTTTCACCTCCCTATTATGGACATCCAGTTTTCCTTTAAAATCCCAGTTTCCATTTTCAGTACAGAGGCATTTACACTGCTTGCGCCACTTTGCTGAGGATCAGAGCAAGAACATGAGTGTGAGTTATGCTGGAGAACATTATCAGCGTCTATTAAATTGGCTACCCCTTTTTTAAAAGGGATTGTAGTAAGCCAGTTTAGTTCTCAGAGTAGCAGCCGCGTTAGTCTGTATTCGCAAAAAGAAAAGGAGTACTAGTGGCACCTTAGAGACTAACCAATTTATTTGAGCATAAGCTTTCGTGAGCTACAGCAACCAACCGAGCTCTAGCCAGGTTTATCTCAGAAAGGCAACAATTCAATCAAACTGATAATGAAAATAAAATCATTAAGGCCTATAAAAGAGATATGCATTTTTATAGTGCTATCTTTCTAAATAGTCCGCAAATGGCCATGTAAATAATATAGCACCCAAGTGTCTGTCAGGTTTAATACAGAAGAAGCATTATGCAAAGTCATGGAGTCTGTCAGATCCAGCACAGGGTAGAAGTTGACATAACTTCCTTAGGTATTTCTGTGCTCCTCCCCCTCCCTCCCTTCCCATTAACATGTTATCTGAGACCCTCACAATCTTTAATCTGGTTTCTTCACAATACCCCTATGAGATTTTATCTCTGTTATACAGGTTGGGAGCTAAGGCACATAGTGTATTGAAAACTCTGTTACAATTGTAAACTGACACTTTAAATTTCAGGATTTTTTCCTAGTCCTGCTTGTAGACTAGGACGCTCTGTATGGAACTGTGCTTAGCAGAGGTCAGACAGCAGACTGCCAGGCTAGAGTAAGGTGGGGTGAGTTGTGCCTCTCTGTTTTAGGGAGCAGCCTGCTTTGTCTCCATTTTGGGGTTATTGAGTGTTATCACACTGGATTCTCTGTGTGCATGCCATGCAGGGCCAGATTAACACTCTTGTGGGCCCGGGGCTATGAGATTTTGTGGGGCCTTTTTTCTGGGAGGGAGTTTGGCGCAGGAGGGGACTGGGGCAGGGGATTGGGGTGCAGGAGGGGGTGGGTGGTACGGGGTCTGGCCGGGAGGCACTTACCACAGGTGGCTCCGGCCACTGCATGCCGTGGCCCCACGCCGCTCCCGGAAACGGCTGGCGGCTAGCACGTCTCTGTGGCCCCTGAGGGGAGGGGGACTGCGCGTCTCCATGTGCTGTCCACGCCTGCAAGCACCACCCCTGTAGCTGAAGGGACGGTGCTGGGGGTGGGGGCAGCACACAGAGCTGCCTCCTCCCCCCCGCCACCAGGGGCCCCAGAGACATTCTAGCAGCCGGCTGCTTCAGGGAGCGGCGTGGGGCCATGGCATGCAGGCAGCTTGCGTGAGCGACCCACTTTAACGCAGGACTTTTAGTGGCCTGGAGTTGGAGATTGCTGCCTGTTATTTATTTTTGCAGGGCCCCCTTGAGCCAGGGCCCTGGGCTGCAGCCACTAAAGCCCCTGCCTTAATCCAGCCCTGATGCCATGAACGTACCGCAGAGAGACTAAGGCCTGGTCTACGCTTAAAACCTAGGTCAACATAGCTACTGTGTTCAGAGGTGTGAAAAATCCACATCCCACGGTGCTATTGCTGTTCCAACATAACCCCCGTGTAGATGCAGCTAGGTTAGTGGAAGAATGCTTCTGTTGACCTAGCTACCATCACTCAGGGTGGTGATTTTCCTACACTGATGGAAAAAAACCTGCTGTCAGTATAGGTCACTTCTACACTATGGGTTTGCCAGCATATAGTGTAGACATGGCCTTAATGACTCTGTGGCAAGGCAGGGAATTGAACCTGGATCTCCCAAATCCTTGGCTTGCACTCTGATTACTGGACCATCGTCCCTCTACACACCCCAGGAGAATCCCCAGCAGCAAAAATTTTACCTGAGGGGGAGCTGAAGTAGCGCAAGACCCGTTGTAGCTTGCAGCTGCTCATCCACTGCAGAAGCACCAAGCAAAGGAGGTGACAGTAACACAACTAGCTTTCCTCAGGGGGAATCCCTCCCCCAGGAATTCAGGCTGGCGCAAGGAGGTGTCATTTACACCTCAGTGTGCCAGCAGGGGAGGGAAATCCAGCCCAAAGCCTGAAGTGAAACTGTTTAGTAATACTGATGCTGCGAAATAGCCCTGACTGATAAACAAGGAAAAAACACATTCTCGGGCCAGGCAACATGGCTGCTTGCTGATGCCAACAATTCCAGCTGCAGTCTCTGGCCAGCCTGTGGTGCCCAGCCTCATGTAGATTATCTACAGTATGCAAACCACAACAAAGAAAGTGAAACATTCGGTGGTTGGGGAGAGGAAGTCACCAGCCACTCACACTCTGCTCCAGGGAGTTGCATTTCTGCAGCAGATTGCAACCTCACTCCAGGATTTAGACTGAAGTTGTAATCCCAGGGACTGCTAACACATCTGGATTACAGGGCGCAGAAGGACCATTCTTGCACCTATGGGTTTTTTTTTTTTTTTTAAATGAAGCACTCCTTTACCAGAACTATTTTTAACCCTCCAAATACTTAGGTGGAAGTTACTGGGCCTCTGGCTACAACCTCCTCAGAGGTGATAAGAGGATGCGGAGTCCTGTGCCCTCCCAAAGTTGCTGCTTGGCTTGTACTGAGCATGCTCAGAAACATCTGCTGATGCCACTGCCCTCTTTCCGCCCCCCACCCACTATTTGCAGGTACAGGTTGTCTCTACTCCTCCCTCCCCCAGAGCAGAGGAGGTCCTGTCTTTCTGCCTCCATGGAACCGCTGCAAACTCCCCTGCTTGACACTAGAATGCTCCTCGCTCTCTCCCTGCACAGAGCCGCTCTGGGCTCCATAGTGGTCCCTCCCTGGCCTGACTGCCTCCTATAACCCACTCACCCATGGAAGAGGGCAGCAGCAGCAGCAGCAGGGGAAGCGAGGGCTGGGCTTGCGCTACCTAAGCATCGCCAATTGGGCCTGCCTCCCAGACAGCAAAAAACTCTTACCCAGCACAAGACTTGTAAGTGACAGTGTCTGGAAACTAACCAGTCCCCAACTGTTAAAACCCCTGGGTCTGTGCCCATCCTAATGCCTGCATCCCCTCATTCCCCTGTGGATATAACAAGCTACACCCCTCACACTGAACTGGCAAGAATCGATCCTGCAGGATTTCAAACTGCTGCTAACCTGGTAGGTTAGCAGCAGAGTCCTGCCACCTTGTGACTGTTACATACATAACCCTGATGCACAGAAAACCTATGACCCAATAGGGACACCTTGCAAAATCCCCCAGGATATTAGAAAAGGGAGAATGAGTGAGGCTGAGGTGGCATTTAGATCTGAAGAGCTTTCTGGGTGTCAAGCACATTTATACCCATCTTCTAAACCCTCTGACACTTTTGGTGAGAAAACTCACTGCTTCTCTCTTTCTCTCACAGACTCATGTACATGCCTGTGCCCACGTGCCACATACATTCACCCTTTCCTGAAACAACAGCCATGGTTATTTGCTAACTATGGAGCGGTTTATGAAATGACAAAGCTAATGATAACACACACCTCACCTTCAATTAAATGACATTGCAGGTGCATATGTGTCTCCGGGGATAATAAATTAGGAGAGCCACTGGAAGTTGCAATTTAAGATGTAGTCGCTGGATTTAAGAAAGAGCAGGTGCTATGTTCGTTTGAATATGCTTGATCTCAGCTGGTTTTATAAAGTGAGCTGGGCTGGGTCTTGTCTGGAAGGCATGCAAGGGAAACAGAGGTCTATGAAACACGTGCTCACATGAGTCAAATAAGAATGCTAGTCCTACATCTAATAATCCTTTGCAGCACCCTGAGGGATATATATGCCACTAATAACAGTCAGAATTGATAGCTGAGAAGGCAAACTTGCCCACTTGTGTGTCTACATTACAACAGGGTCTTTCCTACGCTCTATGACAGTGAGCAAAGCAACATACCATCAAACAAGCATCTGGAAAGGAACTGCACTTTTTACTATACTGCTCCTCCATCAACACTGTAAAATAAGACGAAAGGGCTGGTTTTATTTTAAATATTTTATCATCTTTTCTACAACCTTTGATATCACACTTGCAGCATTTTGCATCCTTGTGAATATATTATGTGATTATGTATTGAATGACCCTATTGTAATGCATATACACAAGAGGGTGGAGTCAAGGTTGCTATGGGAACCTTAACACTGAACTTCCTGGCTTTGGTACATGTCATCTTTTAACCTTACCATTTAATTGTTGGATGTGTGTCCAGGGGCAAAGAGGCAATTATTTTTAAGCAGACTTCCAGTGAAGAAATACTCCTATGGAAATCTAGCATTTGTGCACATTGTGATTATTTTTTTCATTCTCTTATTACTTGACTTTTAATTTCAGTGAGCCCACATGTTCCTCCCCAGTCCTTACCGAGGAGTTTCAAATCCCCTTTTAGGTAGTTATCCGTGGCAAGATGAGCTCCACTGCTTTTACCCTCCTTTCCTCCTCACTGTACAGGCTTCAGTAACTCAGCCTATCATTGTGGCTAAGTAACGCTATAATTTAAATGTGTTTCATAGCTTTCCTCTGGACCTTCTGTGTCCTTTTGCAAAGTGTTACAAGTGGATTTATCTCTCTACTTATTTTTAAATTTTAGATTTCTAATACTGGGTTTATTACTCTTTCTGGCCCTACAGCCAAGCACCAGGAGAAATGATCCGAGGCACAAATGGCAAAGTCGGATACCTATCTTCAATAGTCAATGGAAGTTAGAGGTAACATTTTCAAAGTGCTATATAGTGCCTATTCCCAATGACTTTCAATGGAATTCAACCTCATAAGTCACTCAGGTGCTTTTGAAAATTTTACCCTAGGTAGCTAATGGCTATTTGTGCCTTCTGAAAATACTGCATTTCCCTCAGTGCCTCTTTGAATCTACTTTTAATATAATTAAAATGATAGCTAATGGAGGAAAAAACAGAAAATGAAAGATGCTTAACATTAAACCTCATTACTCAGATGCTTCAACAGGTCTGGTAACAAAGCTCTGAGCAACCCTGAAACTGTGAAATTAGAATAGTGATGTCAAACGCCTTTACAAATCCTGCATTTCTAGTTAACCCCTATGTATCAACGTGATAGGCACCTAACAGAGATAGAAGATAGTCAGTCCTCTGCAAGAGCTAGGTGTCACATCCTGAGGACTGGGCCTACAGCATTAACATAGCTGTCAATGGGAGATGGAAGAAACATCACCTTCAGACAATGCTATAGGACTCTCACACCATGACACAAAGATGTGGGTAAGTACTCTGGTCTGGGAGTTTAATTACTTCGGTGTTTAGTTGTTCCAGTATGGCAGGAGGGAAAGCACCCTCTTGCTTCTAACCTCTTGGCTGATTGTTCACTCAAATTGCATTTTAATTTTTAAAAAACTGCTAATGAGATTTGCACCTCAATAGGTGTTTCTCATTATCTCTCACAGTTGCAGCACCCATCCTCCTTATAAACCCATTGCCCTCTGTTTATCACTTTTCATTAGGTGGTATCTAATTTAGGCCCCGAGACTGACATGAGATAAATTTGACTCCAGTGGGACTCGTCTAGACCCAGAGGTCCCCCCAGGAGGAGCAATTTCCTGGATCAAGGCCCTAGATTGTAAATTCCTCTTGGACAGCATTCAATCCTTTTATCTAAACCAACATCCATGTCTATGCGCTAAATAAATAATAAATCATTATAATTTGTCACAAGACCCCAGTGAGGTCATTAAATAAGCATGGTCATTCCTTTTTCATGGATGGGGAAGCTGAGGAATTGAGGCAAACGATTTCCCCAGGGCCGGACAGGGAGAATGTCCGAGCTGAAGTGAACCTCCGGAGCACCTGGCTTGCAGTCCTGTGCTCAGATCCCTAAGCTGCACCTCTGCAGGCAATCATTGCGCAATAAGCTAATCTTAGTGAGGCACATGAGTAATGGTATTAATGTTACAAACTTTGTATTTTCTGTATCTTTCTTCCAAAATAGATTACTTTAAACTAAAGTCTATTTTGAGAGGCAACATTTTCTCTTTGTACATTGCTCCTTGGCTTACTCACTATTGGATTCAGAAACTGATTTTACTGGGAACATAACTTTCTTCACCATGTTGCAGTGGTGCATTATGCACTAATCCATTATCTTTTTTTCAGTTACTTGTTATGAACATATGGGGAAGGAAGGAAAGCAGAAAGAATCTATTTTATTTGGTGACCACTTTTACTTACTTTGGGGGGGGAGGCATATTCTCCACCACACTTTCCAAAAAAACAACACAGCACTGACTGCCATAGATGGCAGGCATGGAGTTCCCAAACAAAGAATGGTCTTCATTGCTCACGGAGTTTCCATGGGACATCATGAAGACTAATTTTGCCTGGGAAGGACCCTAAAATAAAGAGATTTGGGCCCATAATGGTTAAAACGATGGGCGTCCAAGTCCTCATCTAAATATTTCAGTCTGTAAATTTAATTTAGTGTCATATGGGCGATATTCTGGTTCGTGAGTTCTCAATACTTTTACTACAATGCCACAATTTGCGATATATTTGCCATGACAAATCAGTGTGTTCTGCAAAGCCTACCATTACAAACAGTAGGGTTTTAAGGTCTACATTTTCACTGGCATCTATGACCAAGGCTGTATTTTTCTTATGGGAAATGGACCTGTCTCCACAGTTCTGAAGGTCCTACAAGCAACAGCTTGGAAAATATCCAGGGGATTCGGATTTTGGGGGGTGGACAGTTTTATTTCCAAAGAAGGCTGGGACCAAATAGTACAAGACAAGTTTTATAAGCTGGCCTGCTCAAGTTTGTCTGGCTCTGTTCTCAACAACATGTGTGTCCCCCTTCCAAGAAGATTTTCTTTTATAGATAATAAATATTTACAGGTGTGTCGTTAGAGCAGGGCAGATCCTGATGGAGGGGTAGTATATCACTCAATGTCCAGTGGCGAGGCTGGCCATTGGTCTCTCTCATGGAAGCCCAGAAACAGAGGTTTATAAGGTGTGTCATCAGAAACATTTTCAGCAGAGAGGAGGGATCTCCTGTTTTAATGTCTGAAGCTAAACAGTCAGCTTTAACTGACGAAATACACTCATGTTTTTTCCAGTGGCAACATTAGAGTAACAGGAGCCGGGGGTCTGCAGTAGCCTTTTTGGAACTCCTGTGTCTGAAATGCAGAAAGCAGGAGCATCTGGAGTTAAGCACCATTTGAGAGGATGGTAGAGTCCCACAGAGCATAAATTAATCATTCCAGCTAGCAAAGCCCACCTAATATAACTCACTACTTGGAACTAAAATCACGTGTGGTTCAAATGTTACCATATGGCCCTTTGCTGGACAGGAGCATTAACTCTGGGCCTAACGCCCTTTCCCCCTTCTGCAATGCAGAGGGAAGCAAAGGAGCAGGGAGTCACTAGAGCAGAGCAAAACCAATGTGACACGCTCCCCAAAACACACACCTTCTAAGCTGGCACGAGGCAGTTGAGGAGCTGTGATTATTCTGGGGGTCCAATGGCTTCAGAGATTATTGCATTAAACACTCATAGGGACATAGGAATGGGGAAGCAAACAGCAGCAAGCTACAGGAACCTCCCATGATCCACCTTCCTATCTGCTCAAGGGTTTGAGACTCACAGTAATATTTATTATTACAGTATTATGTGCATAATAAATAATACAATATTACAACATTACCTTCACTACTGCATGCACATCCATATTTGAGGAGCACTTTTGGAATGCTGGCATGTCCCTTTTTATAATTAAACTGGACCTGTTACACTTTCCTCTATTTGTCCATGCTTCAAATCTGCCATAGGAAATTACTAGACAGGAAAAGACCACTTGGCCCAACCGGCCCGTCTGCATTAAATTTATCCCCCCGCTCCTTGCTTTGTCACCTCAACTTTGTATCCTTCAACCCCTTCACCCCACCCCCACATAAAACCCTCTAGCTGTCTCTTAAGCTCTTTTTTCCTCACTGCCTCGCGGACCTTACTCCGCAGCCTATTTCATACCTTTACTGCACTTAGAATGGAACAGCTCCATTTAGTCTTAATTTTAAAAGAGCCACCCCAGGACACCAAACACACATTGCATGTGCAGACAGACCCAGATTCAGGAAGGTAATTAAGGGTGTGCGTACCTACTCTGAAACCTACAGGTAATTAAGTGTGTGAGTAGCCCCATAGTTTGCACACCCACGCTTTTCCATACCCAGCAATACAAGCACCAGAAAGTAAATGTGCAAAAACTGAAGTGCAAAGATTTGACGCACAAAATTGGCTTCTGAGGTGGAAGGCACCCCACGCACAGCTCATTTCAGCATTGCGACATCAGGCCCTGTAAAGCTTCATGGTCAGAATGTGTTACATCCTTTATTTGGGGTTTTTCTTTTATCCCTTTGCCTGTGTGGACAGCTGATTGCATTCTCTGTTATCAGCCCCAGTGCTACCCTACAGAATTCTGAATATTACACCTCAGAGTCTTGAGATTTTCCTTCTATTGAGAAGCAGTTTACCTTCTTCAGTGTTGCCTCATAACAAAACAACCTTAAAACCTGGGATCACCCTCGATGTCTTATTGCTTGTACCCATCACAAGTCCTCAATATTATTCTGGTGAAAAATGGATCATGGAACACTTTATTCTAGGTGAAGTCTAACCAGTGCCTTGTACACGGACTACAAAATAGCACTACTTTGATTTGTATTCCTTCCTGCTGCAGATACATCCCATTAACCCACTGGCTTATTTTACTGCAGCCATGTACGAGACTGATCACGGCAAGGATTTTTCTATAATAACCTCTAAATCCCTTAGCACCTACCTCCTTTTCTAGCCCCCTCCAACAACAGACACACACACACTCTTCACATTAGTTCTCTTTCTTGTCCTTCTTGCAATTATAGTGCTTTGGATTGTTAGGATAATACTATGCTACTACCTACAAAAATTAGGGCCAGGGCTGCTTGAACTTATATTTAATAGTGAAACAAATAGCACTGCACAACCAAATACAAATAAATAAGCGGTACAATCAGTACTTTATTTGCTTACTCCCTTCACTACTGAGAGCTCATGAATTTAGCTTGTAATAAAAGCATCCTTCCACATGCATGGAGTCTCAGGATATACCAAACAAATGAGAAGAGGGAAGGATGGTCCAATGGGTTGGGCGTTAGCCTAGGATTTGGGAGATCTGAGTTTAAGTCCCTACTCCACCACAGACTTTCTGTGTAACTTTGGGCAAACCACTCAGCTGCTCTGTGCCTCAGTTTCCCATCCGTAAAACGGGGATAACACCACTTCCCTACCTCACAGGGGTGCTGGGAAGATTAATACATTAAAAATAATGAGGGCATTCAGACATTACAGTAATGCATGTTGTATAAGTACCTAAGCTAGATAGAACACAGTAGAGAAATATGTTTAAGAATTGAACACAATTTAAATATCCAAATAGTGTATCCATTCTAAAACCAGAGACCTTGAGGTGGCCAAACAAGTCCATTTGTGATACAGTCTATATTTTAATTCCATATAAGACAGGAAATATCTTCACTTACAATGGACTAGGAATTATAAATTCCCCTAGGTGTCATAATTTTCTCTTGTTCCAAGGTGAGAACATATTTTTCATAATAGTATGATTCAGAGGTCAGCACACAGGATTGGGAGTCCAGAGAGCTAGGTTCATACTTCCAGCTCTGTCACTGACTTGGTGCATGACTCTGGGCAAATAGCAACTTCTCTGCGCTTTGGGTTCCCCATCTGTAAAATGGGACACCACCATGTCTCTTATGGATATTCTGGAGTCAAATATTCGTAAAAGCTCCAAGGTCCTCAGCTGAAAGGACCCTACAGAAGTCTAAGGCTGTGTTCTATTCACAGTGTAAAAAATGAACAGTCATATTATTCTAAAAAACATACACACAAATACACTAATACTAAAGTAAACCTAAGAAAATTAACCTAAGAAATGCAATCGATACAATTTTTAAGTTATACCTAACTGATTGCAAAGAAAAACATTCTTGCTTGTATTTTTCCTTTTTTAAAATGATTATTAATTTTTATATTAAATTCAAATTTCATCGTTAATTTTCCATCATAGTTTTGACTGTAAATGAATGGAGGATCAATAACAAAAAGGCTGTACATTTATTTTCTCTTCTCTTGATTTCTTGGGTCAACTAGCCCATCTATGAATTAGTGCTAGACCTGCTTGAATAGCTGAGAATGAAGGTCCCACAAAGTGTGGATTTACTTTTACTAAATCCTCTCAGTATTAAAGCTCTTCACACCATTTGGTCTTGAAGTGATCCAATCGCGAGGTGTGGACACTAGTGACAATAAAGAGCCATCTGGCAAAGTGAACTCCAGGCAGACAATGACAAGCACAAGTGAAAAGAATTGCAATGATTTCCACAAACATGTGAAATACTATAAACTGTGTGACTTAGCAGCTTCCTCCCCTAGTCAAGTAAACAAACACAACACGTCTGCAGTGGCCTGTTTAGTTCTGTTTTATACAAGCTGAGAATACACAGAGTCTCCCACATTTGCATTTTGCCTTAAAAAAATATGCAGATCAGTGAATGAAAAAAAATAAGAACTAACCAGACTTCACTTTTCCTTGGCTCTTTACTGTCAGGGTGATGTACTGGAAGTCTTTATTTCTTTCAGCTTGGGCCCCTCAGTAGTTCATTCTCCTTCCAGCCTGTTCTCATGCCTTTCTTATCACCTGCTGAGGCCCTGATCATGGACAGAGCAGACAAGCAGCAGGGGACAATTAGAGAGGAGTTCAGACTTTGATCATTTGACCATATGTGAATACAACAGCTGACCACATGTTTTAAAAGACAACTAACTTAAAAGTATTAAAAAAAATCACAAAGCAGGCATAGATACTTAAATTTACATTTTAATTATCTGGCACAATGGTGCATTCAACTTTTCAAAATATTGAAATTTTTTTTATATGTACATATCTCCAAGGGGAAAAGTAGCACTTTTCTGCTTCTCCATCCCCAAAATGAGCACTTTCTCAATAAAATATTTTTTTAAAATAATCTTTGAATGGTTTAAAAAAATTCAAACAAATCTATCTGGGGACCTGTGGTACATCCAGAGAAATGTGTTCAGAAATCATTTCTGCTACAAAGACTCTATCCAAACAATTTAAACTGAATAAACCACTCTTATTTTAAATCCATTTTAAATAAAAATTGCATGCAGTTAAAGGCATGTAGACATGTTAAGAAGCAGCACTTAAAGATGCAATTAAAATATTTGACATTTTCATCAATCTTTCCAGACGCCTTTAAACTGTAAACTTGATTAATATAAAAATACAACAATATTTTAATGTCAGAATATTGCAGGGTTTCAGTTCCCATTGCTCACACTTTTCTGTTTTGAAAACAATCCACATTTGTTTTTGGTGCTACTTTTTTTTTTTTTAATTTGGTTTAAAGTTATCAAAGTGAACTGTGTTTAATTCTCAACAGTTTAAGTGTGATTGGAGGATCACAGTACTTGGGAAACTTTATTGTTGGAAATTTTTGTATACAATGGATGATTTATCATCATTTTGGAGATATGCCATCCTACTTATCTTCAGCACCTTCCAGGTAATTAACATATTCATGAAATGTTTATTTACTCTCAAATAGGAAGATAATAGAAAAATAACACTAATTGTTTTGACAGCAGTTTACTTAAGAGTTATCTGAGGCAACAAATGTTTCTTCTGTAGTTTTAGGAAGGCAGAAATGTTCCTTCTTTCTGTAAACATTTATCTATGAATTAAGTTTATTTTTCTTTCGTGATTTTAGACACAGGCAAAAATCTGGAGCGAGAATGCCAGAGGAGGAATTAAAGTGAAATTGTATTTAGTTCTATTTGAATTATTGTTCTTATATTTTGTTATAGTAAAAAACACATCAAGGAATAGCATTTCTGAAAGGGAAGTGTAATATATACATTTGATATTACACTTTTGTGTGATGTGTTTGTACATAGCTTTGAAAAGACATGTGCTATAAACTGCCCATAGTCAAATCTAAGTCTATATTTTACATTTCTCTTGTGTCTCTGTAAAATGTCTCCTCCTTGGTCCAATCCTGCATCTCCTCAGGACAATGAAGATTGCCTTTGAAGTCAATGGGAGCAGGATTGCACCCTTAATTTGCATTGTTTGGGCTATGCAAGGATCCAATTCTGCATTCCCTATTCAGTCAAACTCCCACAGAGGGAGGCCTGAGTGTTAAAGCAAGGAATACAGAATCGGGCCTCTAAAAAAGACTTAAACAGCAGGAAGGGGGGGGGGCGAATAGAGCATGCAGCTGAAACTGGTGAGCACGTTCTGTGCTCTGAAGAGAAAGTCTCTCCAAGCCTGCTCGCTTATAGAATGGCTAAAGGAAAAAAGAAAAGATTTAATTGCTATGGTTTTGTCCTGAGCCCGCCTAGCCTCTTTCCCCTGCTGATGAATTATCAGATATTACAGCTAATCAAATACTAGCAAATGTGCTGCATGCTTTTTTTAGCCACAGGCTGAGTGGTGCATGGCAGTTAGTTTCTGAACTTCCCCGGAGTGCACTAGATTAATAAAAAAAAGAAAAAACGGAGTTCCAGGGTCTACAGAATACTATGGAGTAGCTCTAATACTCAACAACAATTGTTCTTCTTAAGAATCTTCCTTCACCTAAGGGCTCTTGGCAATAAAATATGAATAAAATGTTAATTAAATATAGATGCGATTTCCTCCTTTTTTTCTTAGTTAATATCAAGAACATTAGTGCTGGATGCGTAAGGAAAATATCAGCTAAAGGAGACCCGCAGGATTTCACACCATGGGAGGAACACGGCCTACTGGTAGGGCATTGGACCGGAAACCAAAAGAGCTGGGTTCTGTTACTGCCCCTAACATGTGTAACCTTAGAGAAATGACTTGTGTGAGGAGTCTCCGTTGACGTCAGTGGGAGCGGGATTTCCACTGATTTCAGTGGGCTTTGGATTCTCTATACTTCAGTTTCCTCATCTCTAAATAGAAGATTCTGGTATTTATTGAGCTCTAGAAAGCATGTTAAGATGAGCTAGGCGTGAGAAAATACTAACTGAAGGCTGCTGCCAGGGAATATTAGTGCAGTTGTGTTATCTGCCACCTACTTCTATGCTGCCAAACACATCACTCAAAATTTTCCAGGCAGAGTCTAGGACCTTGTCTTATACTGCTAGCCTTATGCCCACCTTAGAGTCACAGATGAGATTGTCAGGAGGGAAACTTCTTTCAAGAATATAATCCACTGAGATACACCCGGTGAATCAATGGGAGAGGGAGAATTCCAGGCAATAGGTAGGCCACTGGACAGGGATTCAGGAGACAAGGATTCAACTCCCAGCTCTGTGGGATCTTGGGCAAATCAACCCACCAATTCCCTCTCACAGGAGTGTTGTGAGGAAAAGCTCCATCGCTGATTGTGATGCATACAGCTACCAGGCCAATGGGAGGATGGGCCAGTGGTTCCCTTTGAGAAGCTGAGCCTAGGTTAATGGAGGCCATATAAGTAGACAGACAGAGCTCCAGGCATGGAGCTATATAAGGGAAAAGGAATAGACAGTGGATAGTATAAAAGCATCAAGGGAAAGAGCAAAGTTTGAACTGGGTGTGTGAGGTGGGGTAAAGTAAATTGGGCCTGGTTCTCCACTCAGTCACACTGGAGTTCGACCAGCTTTACACCAGCAAAAGTGGGAGGAGTCAGGCCTGCTGTAGCTAAGTGGTGACTGAGAAAGTAGAAATGAAGAAGAAGAAGGAAGTAGAGTTCTTGAAATAGGCTCCATTTGTGGGTGGCTGGATTGATAGGAAACTTTTCACACCTGGGTCACTAGCACACACTAGTCACAGTCTATGGAAAACAAACTGCCAGTCTCAGTCCAGTTCCTAGTGGAAGAGTCATGATCTCAGTGGGGACTAATCTGCTCCCTGTTGGCAAGTTATTACACAGGGACACTGAACCACTCTTTCATTCCCACAGATGGTTCCCCCACATTAGGCTCTAAGGTGGACTGATAGGGCACTTCAGGGAAACTCTCTCCTGCAGCTGCCTATGCACTACCTAGAGTATAGATAAGCAGTTGACTTTGGTCTCCAGCACTGTCAATCCAGCACTGAAATGCACTTTTTAAAATGTCAGAAATCACAAAATACACCTCCTCCTAAGATCTGCTGCCACTTTTTGCAGCTGCTGAGGAGGAAAAAGGCACCTGGGAGAAATCTAGCCCACTAAGCTTCACAGAAGACTGCACGCAGTGCCTTGCTAGGGGAAAAAAGATAGATACTGTCGGAGGTGAGAGAGGAAAGCTAGCAGCATCCTTTGAGAGCTCGAGAGCTTTTCTGCCTGCCAAGCTTTTGGAAACTCATACAGCTTTAAAAGGCCATAAGAAAAATACCATAAAGCGGGCCACATATTCTAACCAGCAGCGTATTTTGGGAACCATACATCGTTATGATCTCATTACTCCTAGGCCAAGTGCACCCCACCGGCAACCCGGAGAACCCTTCTCATCCAATCTGCACTATAGTTTAATTTTAAAAATGATCCCATTTGCCACATCCCAGAGCTCATCAGTATGAGGTGTCACATAGCTTAAAGCAACACCCATTTCTGGTTATTATTTAACCTTTATATGACGGTAGAGCTTGGAGGCCTATCGGACTTGGGGTACATTGTGCCAGGTGCTGTACTAATAGATAGTAAATGACAGTCTCTGCTCCAAAGTGACACAGTTTATAATACTACATGAGGTGGACAGGTGGGTCAATAAGCAGGGTAGAGGAGGGGAAGGAAAAAAACAAAAATAATGTTATCTTTAAATCATAATAAGAATGTGCTTAATTCATAGCCAATCAGTAACAGTCTTCCTGAGTAATTTTAAATACAAGACTCCCACCCACCACTGGTGAGGTTTGCTCCAACTTAGTACTAGCCCAGGCCCATCTCCCATTGGCTACAAACTTTTCCTGTGTTCCCTCCCTGGTGATCAGCCCAGACATTTGGAAATTAACCTATTCACGTATGTCACTAACCTGGGATTCTGCTGGTTTCCAAAGGGTTAACATAACATAGCAGAGATAAAGCTGCAAAGGTTTTAAACATGCTTTATAATGAGTGACAATGTATTCTCTCTCTATACCCTTCCATTAGGGCTTAAAGAAAAGGAGTACTCGTGGCGCCTTAGAGACTAACAAATTTATTTGAGCATAAGCTTTCGTGAGCTACAGCTCACTTCATGGGATGCATTCAGTGGAAAATACAGTGGGGAGATTTATATACATAGAGAACATGAAACAATGTATATAAATCTCCCCACTGTATTTTCCACTGAATGCATCCGATGAAGTGAGCTGTAGCTCACAAAAGCTTATGCTCAAATAAATTTGTTAGTCTCTAAGGTGCCACGAGTACTCCTTTTCTTTTTGCGAATACAGACTAACATGGCTGCTACTCTGAAACCTGTCATTATGGCGTAAGGGGTATTTTTCACGAGGGCAGAACTGGAATGCAAACAGGGACATGGTGCTAATGCCATTTAACACATGGGTTTAATAAGTTCTCTCTGTTATGACTATTAGGGACCTGCTCCTGCGAGGCTGGCAAGCACCTCTAGGTCATTGGGAGTTGAGGGTGCTTTGCGCCTCGCAGGATGGAATCCTCATTCTGCCTCCAAACACTCACTCACCTCAGTTGGAGTTTTGGCTTGCAAGATCAGGTCATCAGGTTATGCGGGTCCTTGATTATGAACCTAACATGATCAGACTTGACAGTAGGCCAGAACTGCAGCTGGCATAAAATCAACAAGATTCTACTGAAGTCAATGGAGTGATGCCAATTTACACCCTCTGAGATGTTGGCCCCATGTTCCCAAAACTGACTTGCTGCGAAACAGTTCGATCCATTTTAACTGGAGCAAGCGAGTGCTTAGGAAAACCTGCCTAGGTAAGCAAACTCTTTTCATAGAGGGGGGAATTGAATCCTAAATCCTCCAAGCTCAGAAGGTGAATCAATTTCAGAAGTATTTAACATGTGAATAAAGGATGGCAACAGGAAATAATAAAACTACTAGATCCAGGAGTAGAACGCAAAGCTCTGAGAAAAACATACTACAACATGCTGTTTTATTTTGTGCCGTGTCTCATTCTTCTCTCTCTTTTGTTATAGGATTTCTTTTATTTTAAATTCCTCAAATCGTCAAGCAAAATGTTTCATTTTTGTCTTGTGCCAACAAAACTTTTCCCCCTTTCTTGTCACTAATTAATTAAGTCTCTTATCTCCTGGGCTGGTCTCAAACGTACAACAGATTTCTTACAGCAGGGACTCTGATTCTGCATGTTTATGGAATCCTCTGATGGTCTCATATGGGGGATAGAGAGAACACTCTTCCAAGATGATTTGAAGATGTCTTTCTTCCCATCATCCTACAAGAGTTTGTGCTGCAAAGTCCTGGTCCTTCAATCAAACGCGGGACGGTCAGCTACAGGCGGGACGCTTGGGAAATGAGTAGTTGAGACACGTTTGGCCTGCTTGATGCTCCAAAAGGAGCTAATTGACCTTAGCTGCGTCTGCACAGCCACTGAGTCCTATTAACAAGGTCGAGCACCAATAGAAAAGAGGAAGGTATTTTTACATGAAGTTACATGGCCAGATTCCAGCATTGCCAACATCACGCAGTCAAAAATCATGACTCAGACCTTAACCCCATCCTTAAAAATCACAAGATTGGCTAAAAAAATTCACTTTTTTTTTTATCCTTTAGAGTTCGTGTTTCCAAGCTTTTCTTTGCTACCATGAGGGCTAGGAACTTAATTCTTTTATAATGACCCCAGAAACTCTCACATAACCATGTGACTAAGATTAAGTCTTAAGAAAAATGGCCAAGTATCGTAAGACTCAGGGTAAAATGTCAAGACTCGGCAATACCAAGATTCTTCCCTCAATTACATCTGTACAACAACTCTCTCCCCATCCCTTGATATTATTTCAACTGTTGGACAATAAATTGTCCCAAAAACCCTAGTATACTCTCCACATCGTGATCTGGGGTTTTTTTTAGGGAGGCTGGCCCCCACCTTCACTCAGCTTTTAAACTGGTGAGCAGCTCCATTGATCTCAATTGCATGAATTGCATGCTAAAGAAGTGAGCAAAGAATTAGGCCCTTTAATTTTCTACAATCAGATTAAGCCAATTGTTTCCACAACCAAATATATAGTGGAGATCTGCTGCCATCTTTACTTTCTTGGATTGCTACAGGACTGCAGGATACAAATTACTTTTGGTAAAAAGATGACAAAATATACTGGAGAAATTAATCAGCAGCTAAATATTCAATTTTTACTTGTGATAAAACCCAACTTTCTCACTCAGCAAAATCTCAGAACAAAACCAAAAAAAGGAAAAATATCTGTAGACTCTTAAGATCTCATTGGGGGTTCACAGAAGCACAGGTATGTTGTTTAAGCCCTGGTCTACACTAGGACTATAGGTCGAATTTAGCAGCGTTAAATCGATTTAAACCTGCACCCGTCCACACAATGAAGCCCTTTATTTCGACTTAAAGGGCTCTTAAAATCGATTTCCTTACTCCACCCCTGACAAGTGGATTAGCGCTTAAATCGACGTTGCCGGCTCGAATTTGGGGTACTGTGGACACAATTCGATGGTATTGGCCTCCGGGAGCTATCCCAGAGTGCTCCATTCTGACCGCTCTGGACAGCACTCTCAACTTAGATGCACTGGCCAGGTAGACAGGAAAAGAACCGTGAACTTTTGAATCTCATTTCCTGTTTGGCCAGCGTGGCAAGCTGCAGGTGACCATGCAGAGCTCATCAGCACAGGTGACCATGATGGAGTCCCAGAATCGCAAAAGAGCTCCAGCATGGACCGAACGGGAGGTACGGGATCTGATCGCTGTATGGGGAGAGGAATCCGTGCTATCAGAACTCCTTTCCAGTTTTCGAAATGCCAAAACCTTTGTGAAAATCTCCCAGGGCATGAAGGACAGAGGCCATAACAGGGACCCGAAGCAGTGCCGCGTGAAACTGAAGGAGCTGAGGCAAGCCTACCAGAAAACCAGAGAGGCGAACAGCCGCTCTGGGTCAGAGCCCCAAACATGCCGCTTCTATGATGAGCTGCATGCCATTTTAGGGGGTTCAGCCACCACTACCCCAGCCGTGTTGTTTGACTCCTTCAATGGAGATGGAGGCAATACGGAAGTAGGTTTTGGGGACGAAGAAGATGATGATGAGGAGGAGGTTGTAGATAGCTCACAGCAAGCAAGCGGAGAAACCGGTTTTCCCGACAGCCAGGAACTGTTTCTCACCCTAGACCTGGAGCCAGTACCCCCCGAACCCACCCAAGGCTGCCTCCTGGACCCAGCAGGCGGAGAAGGGACCTCTGGTGAGTGTACCTTTTAAAATACTATACATGGTTTAAAAGCAAGCATGTGAAAGGATTACTTTGCCCTGGCATTTGCGGTTCTCCTAGATGTAGTCCTAAAGCCTTTGCAAAAGGTTTCTGGGGAGGGCAGCCTTATTTCGTCCTTCATGGTAGGACACTTTACCACTCCAGGCCAGTAACACGTACTCGGGAATCACTGTAGAACAAAGCATTGCAGTGTATGTTTGCTGGCATTCAACCAAAATCCGTTCTTTATCTCTCTGTGTTATCCTCAGGAGAGTGAGATATAATTCATGGTCACCTGGTTGAAATAGAGTGCTTTTCTTCAGGGGACACTCAGAGGAGCCCATTCCTGCTGGGCTGTTTGCCTGTGGCTAAACAGAAATGTTCCCCGCTGTTAGCCACAGGGAGGGGGGAAGGTTGAGGGGGTAGTCACGTGGTGGGAGGAGGCAAAATGCGACCTTGTAACGAAAGCACATGTGCTATGTATGTAATGTTAACAGCAAGGTTTACCCTGAAAGAGTGTAGCGACTGTTTTATAAAATGTGTCTTTTTAAATACCGCTGTCCCTTTTTTTTCTCCACCAGCTGCATGTGTTTCAATGATCACAGGATCTTCTCCTTCCCAGAGGCTAGTGAAGCTTAGAAAGAAAAAAAAACGCACTCGTGATGAAATGTTCTCCGAGCTCATGCTGTCCTCCCACACTGACAGAGCACAGACGAATGCGTGGAGGCAAATAATGTCAGAGTGCAGGAAAGCACAAAATGACCGGGAGGAGAGGTGGAGGGCTGAAGAGAGTAAGTGGCGGGCTGAAGAGAGTAAGTGGCGGGCTGAAGACAGGGCTGAAGCTCAAATGTGGCGGCAGCGTGATGAGAGGAGGCAGGATTCAATGCTGAGGCTGCTGCAGGACCAAACCAGTATGCTCCAGTGTATGGTTGAGCTGCAGCAAAGGCAGCTGGAGCACAGACTGCCACTGCTGCCCCTCTGTAACCAACCGCCCTCCTCCCCAAGTTCCATAGCCTCCACACCCAGACGCCCAAGAACGCGGTGGGGGGGCCTCCGGCCAACCAGCCACTCCACCACAGAGGATTGCCCAAAAAAAAGAAGGCTGTCATTCAATAAATTTTAAAGTTGTAAACTTTTAAAGTGCTGTGCTTAAAGTGCTGTGTGGCATTTTCCTTCCCTCCTCCACCACCCCTCCTGGGATACCTTGGTAGTCATCTCCCTATTTGTGTGATGAATGAATAACGAATGCATGACTGTGAAGCAGCAATGACTTTATTGCCTCTGCAAGCAATGATTAAAGGGAGGAGGGGAGGGTGGTTAGCTTACAGGGAAGTAGAGTGAACCAAGGGGCGGGGGGTTTCATCAAGGAGAAACAAACAGAACTTTCACACCGTAGCCTGGCCAGTCATGAAACTGGCTTTCAAAGCTTCTCTGATGCGTACCGCGCCCTCCTGTGCTCTTCTAACCGCCCTGGTGTCTGGCTGCGCATAACCAGCAGCTAGGCGATTTGCCTCAGCCTCCCACCCCGCCATAAACGTCTCCCCCTTACTCTCACAGATATTGTGGAGCACACAGCAAGCAGTAATAACAGTGGGAATATTGGTTTCGCTGAGGTCTAAGCGAGTCAGTAAACTGCGCCAGCGCACCTTTAAACGTCCAAATGCACATTCTACCACCATTCTGCACTTGCTCAGCCTGTAGTTGAACAGCTCCTGACTACTGTCCAGGCTGCCTGTGTACGGCTTCATGAGCCATGGCATTAAGGGGTAGGCTGGGTCCCCAAGGATACATATAGGCATTTCAACATCCCCAACAGTTATTTTCTGGTCTGGGAATAAAGTCCCTTCCTGCAGCTTTTGAAACAGACCAGAGTTCCTGAAGATGCGAGCATCATGCACCTTTCCCGGCCATCCCACGTTGATGATGGTGAAACGTCCCTTGTGATCCACCAGAGCTTGCAGCACTATCGAAAAGTACCCCTTGCAGTTTATGTACTCGTCGGCTTGGTGCTCCGGTGCCAAGATAGGGATATGGGTTCCGTCTATAGCCCCACCACAGTTAGGGAATCCCATTGCAGCAAAGCCATCCACTATGACCTGCACATTTCCCAGGGTCACTACCCTTGATATCAGCAGATCTTTGATTGCGTGAGCTACTTGCATCACAGCAGCCCCCACAGTAGATTTGCCCACTCCAAATTGATTCCCAACTGACCGGTAGCTGTCTGGCGTTGCAAGCTTCCACAGGGCTATCGCCACTCGCTTCTCAACTGTGAGGGCTGCTCTCATCTTGGTATTCATGCGCTTCAGGGCAGGTGAAAGCAAGTCACAAAGTTCCATGAAAGTGCCCCTACGCATGCGAAAGTTTCGCAGCCACTGGGAATCGTCCCAGACCTGCAACACTATGCGGTCCCACCAGTCTGTGCTTGTTTCCCGAGCCCAGAATCGGCGTTCCACAGCATGAACCTGCCCCATTAGCACCATGATGCATGCATTGTCAGGGCCCATGCTTTCAGAGAAATCTGTGTCCATGTCCTGATCACTCACGGGACCGCGCTGACGTCGCCTCCTCGCCCGGTATCGCGTTGCCATGTTCTGGTGCTGCATATACTGCTGGATAATGCGTGTGGTGGTTAATATGCTCCTAATTGCCAAAATGAGCTCAGCGGCCTCCATGCTTGCCTTAGTATGGCGTCCGCACAGAAAGGCGCGGAACGATTGTATGCCGTTGCTCTGACGGAGGGAGGGGCGACTGATGACACGGCTTACAGGGTTGGCTTCAGGGAGCTAAAATCAACAAAGGGTGTGCCTGTACATCAAGGAGTATTTCAGGCAGGACTGCACGGAGGGTTCCAATAAGAAATGGTGCACCTAAGTTATCGTTGTTATTGGAACAAGGAGGTTAGCCTGGTCTCTGATTGATACATGGCTAGATTTACCTCGCTGCACCTTCTCTGTGACTGACTGCAGTGTGATCTAGACAGGGGAGGAGGAAAATGAGTACAAAACAAATCTGGTCTATTTCTTGTTCTGACCCACTCCATCTATCTTTTACATCTTTGGCTGGCAGCAGACGGTGCAGAAGGACTGCATGCCATCCACATCTCATGGCTGCTCGGCAGAAGATGGTACAGTACAACTGCTAGCCATCTTCATCTCTTGCCTGCCTGGCATAAGATGGTACAATACGACTGCTAGCAATACTCATCTCTTGCCTGCCTGGCAGAAGATGGTACAATACGACTGCTAGCAATACTCATCTCTTGCCTGCCTGGCAGAAGATGGTACAGTACGACTGCTAGCAGTCCGTATCGCCTGCCCGCTCACCATAAGACGGTTCAATAGGACTGCAGGACTAAAGAGAATGACCTGGTCAAGTCACTCCAAATTTAGTCCCTGCGCCCATGTCTGCCCAGGCGCTCCCAGCCGACGTGGCCAGGAGCACCTCAGACACGACGAGGACGACTACCAGTCGTATTGCACCGTCTGCTGCCAGAAGGCAATGGGTTGCTGCTACTGTGCAGCAAAGCCGTACCGCGTCTGCCAGCACCCAGGAGACATAGGGTGACGGTTACCTGAGCTGGCTCCATGCTTGCCGTGGTATGGCGTCTGCACAGGTAACTCATGAAAAAAGGCGCGAAATGATTGTCTGCCCTTGCTTTCACGGAGGGAGGGAGGGAACGGGGGCCTGACGATATGTACCCAGAACCACCCGCGACAATGTTTTAGCCCCATCAGGCATTGGGATCTCAACCCAGAATTCCAATGGGCAGCGGAGACTGCGGGAACTGTGGGATAGCTACCCACAGTGCAACGCTCCGGAAGTCGACGCTTGCCTCGGTACTGTGGAAGCGCTCCGCCGAGTTAATGCACTTAGAGCATTTTCTGTGGGGACACACACACTCGAATATATAAAACCGATTTCTAAAAAACCGACTTCTATAAATTCGACCTAATTTCGTAGTGTAGACATACCCTAAGACTCAGGATATGTTTACATTGATAAAACATTGCAATTTACTAAGTGCGGAAAACTCTGGAGCTTTTGGAAAGAGGTGAGCAGACGTTAGTCACTAGAATGTATACTGCTCATAAACCAGTCACTCCATGAGACAATTCTTGCAATTTGAGTAACCCAAATTTATTTCTTGCTTCATTGGTCTTGGAAACAACACAACCAAGGGCACCTATGTTCTAGTCCCAGCTTTGCCACTTATTCTTGTGTAGCTTTGGGTAAATCATTTAATCTCTATTCATCTCAGGTTCCCTACCTGTAAAATGGAGAGAATACCTCACTTCAGAAGGCCACTGTGAGGATTAATAGATTGTGATTTTTACAATTAGCCCTGAACAAGGGCCCCTGGCACACAGCGTCACAATTCTTCCCATACTCCCCTCTTGCTCTGAGGTTGGAGGGATATAATTTGCTGCAGCTCAGTTTAATTTTTTTCTCACATTTGCTAAACCAACAAGTCTCTGCCCACTCTCCCATGAGCACCACCTGCTCCCTGGGGAAAGAATCCAGAGCGAAGCCCCTATGCACCACACAGGCCCCAGTCGCAGGTAGCCTAGCAGAGCTCTGTTCTACTACTCCCCTCTGCAGCTATGTTAGGGCTAGTAGCCCTTCGTGACTGTGTAGTATCGGATTCCTGATAACACTTGGTTACCTGTACAAGGCTAGCTCACTTTTATTTCCTGCAGCAGTTAAAAAGCTCTTTTCCTTTCTTTACAGACCATAAAGATAGTGCACTATAAAAAAGCACAGCCACAGCAAGGGTCAGTAACACAGTTCAGCGATCTACATTCATGTAGCACTTGCCTTTGAAAAGATACTTTTGATTTTTCAAGTGTCTATGGCTAGGAAGAGACGTGCATAAATTAGAAATAGAAATGGAAACTTGATTCCATTCCCATTATTTGCTTTAACAATAAACTTTTGGGTATTTGTTGTTCGTGGTTTTCTTTGTTATAAACCTCGCCTAAAAATATGCATGGCTGATAGCATCTGTTGGACTCACACTGCCATGCGGTCCTTAGGCTGTTTTGAGTGGCAAAGTTTGATGAGAAGCTCAGTTTTTCGTGTTGTCCTAAGCAGAGCTTAAGACAGGAGATGAAGAGTCAACATCTCTTGATTCAGAGGGAGGTGTTACACCGCATGTTGGTTGGGTTGTTGGCGGCAAAGATCAAACCTGGGATCCCTGTAGCTGGCTCATCAGCCTCTCTCTCTGGACCAGTCACCATTAGGGGGTGACAGAGTGCTGCAGTTGAGTGGAGGTGAGTTACAGAGTCAGTGTTTGGGTGGGGTAGGAAGGCAAATTAAGGCCTAAATGGTTAAAAGTGGCTTTTGGGGCACCTGTTGTTCCACTTTGATTTTCAGAGCTGCTGAGTAGCCATAGCTCCTACATCACTGATGTCAGTAACGGCTGTGGTGCTCAGCACCTCTGAAAATGAAGGTGTCCCAAATACTGTGCACCGACCCAAGACCCAAAGCACTCAAACATCTGTGGTCACTCTGCTAGAGCTAGTGACGCTGCGAACACTCGCAATCTGATTGTGAGTCATGCGATATTTGATATTTTTTCTTAAAGGCCCAGCTGTCGGAATCATGAGGCTGCATGAGAATCTCTGCTTTCATTAAAAGAATAAGAAAGCAAATTTCTATCCCTCAGAATAAGAAAACTTAAAACATGAAGCAAGTGCAAACTAAAGGCTCAGAAACCAGAAGGCAAATAAAAAGAACTCCAATTAAAAAAAAAAATCTCATGATTTTCTGGGACCTGATTCATGATTTCTCAGCACATGGGGCTGGGAATGCTATCTAGAAATGCAGGCCTGGTGGGAAACATTAAAGTTCATCTGCCATTTTGGAAGGTGGGCTACCAGACTGCAGGGGGCTGCAGGCTTCAGTGAACATCAAACTCAGAGCTGTTGTGTTAGAGTTATATAATACTTTCACAGAAATAATGTAATGTTAAATACAAACTCCCCAGACCTTAGTAATGTAGAAGAGTCATTTTTCAAGATTTCAGCCCCTATCTCTGGATAGCACCTTTGGTCCAAGCGCTTTTAACATGGCTACACTATTTTTAGTCTTACCTACATCTACTGCTTTGAACAGGGCAGAAGGCAATTATGCCAAGGTTTGGGCCCTCACACATTGGAACTTTGGTTGGAAACACAGGGCCTGATGTTGTGGGGTGCTGACAGCCTCCAACAAGGCTAAGTATTTACTGTAATGACAACTAGGGGTTCACCTCTTAGCAGGAGGCATTCGGCACTTTGCTTGGAGTCCTTAATAAGCACCATTCAGGTCAACCCACAAATACCTACCTTCTCGAAGCAACCAGCCCTAGAAGCAAATTGGTCCCCTTTGCTGTCTGACGTGGTCCTTATGTAGGGCCAGTTCCTTTGCAGTCACCTTAAGAATTTTGATAACATTCAGAAAAGTTTCAGAGTAACAGCCGTGTTAGTCTGTATTCGCAAAAAGAAACGGAGTACTTGTGGCACCTTAGAGACTAACCAATTTATTTGAGCATAAGCTTTCGTGAGCTACAGCTCACTTCATCGGATGCATACTGTATGCATCCAGTGAAGTGAGCTGTAGCTCACGAAAGCTTATGCTCAAATAAATTGGTTATTCAGAAAAGTGTAGGGCCAGCCGACAAATGAGAATTACATTGTGCAAAAACTGTCAGGTTTCGAAATTTGTTTTCCTTCTAGATCAGAATGAAAATGAAAACGATTTAAATTTTTCATGGGAAAAAAACATGAGAAAGAGAGAAAGCCTAGAAAGAATAACCCAAAGACTGTGATTGGGGGAAAAACAGGAGGGAGTGAGAGAGAGCAAGTGAGCCTAGAATAGCCAAAAGGCTGGTGAGGACACTCAGCAGGGATGTGAGAGCGCCAGGCTCAAATCGCTGGCCTGCTGCCTGACACAGGTTATTGGCAATTCTGAGGTGAGTCTCTCTCCAGAAGGTCCAGGATACAACTGAGAAACCTTCCCAATGAAGCCTTCATCAAAAGACAGTTTCTATGAAAAGTTTTGGCTTTGACAAATCAGCATTTTCCAACCAAAAAAAGTTTTGTTGAAAAATTCCTGACCAGATTCCGGAGAGCGTAACTAGATGGGGTTGGTAATTAAATGCACTGTGTCCACTGACGAGTTACATTTTTAAGTAGAGAACCTCTACTTATTTTGAAGCATTTCTGTGCTTTTCTCCGTTTATGGGAACCACACTATAACTTCCCTATCGCTTTTATGCTGTACACATAATAAAGTTTTTCTTTTTTTAAAAAAATGTCTTGTTTTAAATTGTGAAAGTTAAGTCTTTTTTTCAGCAGCTGTTTTTGTTATAGCTTAGGGTCCATGATCTGGAACTTTACAACAAAATCAGGCATTTGTTAAGTTTAGGCATCAGAAACAACATAATTAAAATATTCATTTAGACATGAAAATCTTTTCAAAACATTAAATTCAAAGAATGTAGAAAATTCACTTAGGGGATTGGTTTAACAGAGCATTCAAAATTATATTCCCCTTTAATAAAGAAAACAATTTAGTAGCCAGAACTCAAGAATTACAAGAGGCTACTAATGTATATGCACTTTTATGTTCTTTAAAAATGCTAATACCCCGGCTAGATTCTATTACAAATTTACATTTTGTAAAAGACTTGGGACCATGCTATTATTTCACATCTGGTGACCACTTTAGAGCTGTAAATAAATATGACTATTTAGCCATATAAAAAAAAACCCTCAACAAAGCACCTGCAAATAGCTACATTGGTTTCAATTACACTAAGCGCTTTGTATGCTGAATATTCATTCCTCCACCGTATTCATTGCTGAAGTTAGCTATTTTAAAAATTAATTAGGCAATTATACTCATGGGGAAACCACTGTCATAATTTTGCTGCTTAATCAAATCCCAGATACCAAATTATGAACCTATCCTGACACTCTTATTCAAGTCAAACCCCCTATTGATGTCAACGGGAGTTTTCCCTAACTAAAGACCAGGACACACCTGTGTAGTCATTTGCTTTTAAACAATGGCTTTATATTTAGTCTTAGGAATATGAAAATATTAGTGAATCTCACATCATTGCCTACAAATTTCTCAATTTTTTTCAGATTGTGGTATATTTATACTTTCCCTAAGTCCTTCTTTACATGAATGCTCAGCTAAAACCTGGGGATTTAGCTGAAGAGTCTTTCTTGCAAAACCCAGTGACAATTGGCCTAGTTTTTTTTTTTAATCAATTACATAGTTACAAAATGAAAAGAGGTTGTAAAAATATTAGCTATGATTAATGCTCAGCAGTGCTCCCTGGTTATACATTGTTCTGTTTGCACAGGTGGGTCTGTGTAATTCCTCTAAGGGGCCAGATGAATTAAATTCCCTTATGGTGCTTATAAAAGAGATCCTCTTAAATGCATGATTGTGTATTGGCTTCTGGGTTGGGTTTGACTAACTGTGCTTGCAGACTGCAGTCACAAGAAAGTATTTGGGGCATAATGTATGGTTCTCTGCCTCACTTTGCTGGGCTCCTCAACACCCAAACAGCCTCCGTCAATGTACACTTCAGCCAGGACCAGGTTGAGCTCATGGTGTCATGCAAGAGAACTGTCTTAACGCAGTCTGCTCATATCGTTGTTCCTTATGATATCAAGTCTGATGCCTTTAGAGCTGCTGCACTGACATACTCTGCTGATTTTAAAAAGAAAAGGAGGACTTGTGGCACCTTAGAGACTAACCAATTTATTTGAGCATAAGCTTTCATGAGCTACAGCTCACTTCATCGGATGCATTCAGTGAAAAATACTGCTGATCTTGCTACTTTAGATGTCTGTGTGATGTGTCAAGGAGCATACACTGAAGCGTCACAAGCTAGGAAGAGGTAAGCCAAGTTCAGTCAACAATAGATGGATCTGGTGGTGCAGAAGATTACTAAATGCTGACAGTTGCCTTTTTGGTATTAGATTCTTAAAACGGAATCCCCTCTTGCCAAAACAATGTAGGAGTGGACCCACACACTTCATTCCTTCAGCTAGACTATGAGTGGAGAATCTAACATATTTCCCATTTACATAGTCAACCCTTTTCCATTTAATGGAGAGTGGAACTTTCCATGAAATTGCTAAAATAAGTATGTTATGGAGGAAAAAAACCAAACAGGAAGGACAAGAAATTTTGCAACCTGCAGGAAATCATGTGTCTGTTTAATACACTGAAGCAATTGACCATGAAAAGGTCATCCTTGGGAATTAATTATCTCTAGACTTGGCTACGGACAAGGTCAGTGTCTACAAGAACTACTTCCCACTAATACCACTGACTGCCACCTAGCGTGGTCGGTGGGTCTAGCAGAACGAACTTCCTACAAGAGTGAATGTGCTCAGCAGGTTCCAACATCGCACTGACGGGAGTGGCAGTTCAACACACTGAGCCAGCGCAGCAGTGGAAGCAGATAACCAGGAGTGAAGGGGTTAAGTGCCTGTCACAATAGAAGTCTCTGGGGGCACTTGACCTTTTCACATTTTTTATTCAGGAATCAGCATTTTGTACCTGTTTGAGGAGGTTCATCCACATCGGTCTTCATTCTTCCCCCTCCTATAGAATTGTCCGCTCCCTGCCACACAATGTCCAAGTGTCCCATTAAGTACGGAGTAAACTGTGTTGGTGAATATGAATTTAGGGCAAAGTTACATCAGAAACACAAATACTGTGCAATGACCAAGTGACTTACATGAACGTTTAACGTATTCGGGGCATATGTTTCCACTCATGTTTAAACCCACCTTTGAACAATAGCACATCAGAGCATAACCCATGGAAAGAAATATAAAAACAGAAGTACTGTATTGTTATTCATATAAGCAACAGTCTCACAGCGATATTAAACATCTTAGATTTCAGAGTAGCAGCCGTGTTAGTCTGTATTCGTAAAAAGAAAAGGAGTACTTGTGGCACCTTAGAGACTAGCCATTGACATGGACATTTTGAATTATCATTTTAAAATATATAATGGCCTATAGCAACAGTAAGAGTAAGTGGTCATGTAGATCACAGCTCTTGTTCTTTCATCCCGCTATTCTAATAGATTATCAACTCTCTTGCCCCAGGAGAGATTTTACAAACCTTCCTGGATCAGAGTCCATCAGGCAGGATAAATCCACAATGGGTTTGTCACTCTGCTGGAGTCAGATATTCTAAAGGTATAAGCTGTAACCAGTCACTTGAGACTTCTCGCACTGGAGTTAAGGACAGTTTTGCATTGACTTAAATAGCAGCCTGTCCCAATCTCAGGGCATGTGTGTGCCATTTATTTAACCAACGGTTTGGGTTCAAATAAAGAACAGATGCTCCAATCTCCCCTTGCACAGGAGTTTCCACCCAAGTCTATTATTGATGGAGGGGGTCCTGCTTAGACAAGCAAGAGCCTGTGAATGATCCAAGATGAATTGTCCTGAAGAGATGGACTTTACACTGAGCCTTGAATGCAGATACAGAGGGGCTTCTGTGGATGTATCAGAATGGGAGATCCTTAGGTAGGGTCCTTGAACTGAGAATGCCCAGCCTCCTATGCAATCCAGATGAAATTCTTAGAATCATAGAATCATAGAATATCAGGGTTGGAAGGGACCTCAGGAGGTCATCTAGTCCAACCCCCTGCTCAAAGCAGGACCAATCCCCAATTAAATCATCCCAGCCAGGGCTTTGTCAAGCCTGACCTTAAAAACTTCTAAGGAAGGAGATTCTACCACCTCCCTAAGTAACGCATTCCAGTGTTTCACCACCCTCCTAGTGAAAAAATTTTTCCTAATATCCAACCAAAACCTCCCCCACTGCAGCTTGAGACCATTACTCCTTGTCCTGTCCTCTTCTACCACTGAGAATAGTCTAGAACCATCCTCTCTGGAACCACCTCTCAGGTAGTTGAAAGCAGCTATCAAATCCCCTCTCATTCTTCTCTTCTGCAGACTAAACAATCCCAGTTCCCTCAGCCTCTCCTCATAACTCATGTGTTCCAAACCCCTAATCATTTTTGTTGCCCTTCGCTGGACTCTCTCCAATTCATCCACATCCTTCTTGTAGTGTGGGGCCCAAAACTGGACACAGGACTCCAGATGAGGCCTCACCAATGTCGAATAGAGGGGGACGATTACGTCCCTCAATCTGCTCGCTATGCCCCTACTTATACATCCCAAAATGCCATTGGCCTTCTTGGCAACAAGGGCACACTGCTGACTCATATCCAGCTTCTCGTCCACTGTCACCCCTAGGTCCTTTTCCGCAGAACTGCTGCCTAGCCATTCGGTCCCTAGTCTGTAGCTGTGCATTGGGTTCTTCCGTCCTAAGTGCAGGACCCTGCACTTATCCTTATTGAACCTCATCAGATTTCTTTTGGCCCAATCCTCCAATTTGTCTAGGTCCCTCTGTATCCTATCCCTGCCCTCCAGCGTATCTACCACTCCTCCCAGTTTAGTATCATCCGCAAATTTGCTGAGAGTGCAATCCACACCATCCTCCAGATCATTTATGAAGATATTGAACAAAACCGGCCCCAGGACCGACCCCTGGGGCACTCCACTTGACACCGGCTGCCAACTAGACATGGAGCCATTGATCACTACCCGTTGAGCCCGACAATCTAGCCAACACTCTACCCACCTTATAGTGCATTCATCCAGCCCATACTTCTTTAACTTGCTGACAAAAATACTGTGGGAGACCGTGTCAAAAGCTTTGCTAAAGTCAAGAAACAATACATCCACTGCTTTCCCTTCATCCACAGAACCAGTAATCTCATCACAGAAGGCGATTAGATTAGTCAGGCATGACCTTCCCTTGGTGAATCCATGCTGACTGTTCCTGATCACTTTCCTCTCATGTAAGTGCTTCAGGATTGATTCTTTGAGGACCTGGTCCATGATTTTTCCAGGGACTGAGGTGAGGCTGACTGGCCTGTAGTTCCCAGGATCCTCCTTCTTCCCTTTTTTAAAGATCGGCACTACATTAGCCTTTTTCCAGTCATCCGGGACTTCCCCTGTTCACCACAAGTTTTCAAAGATAATGGCCAATGGCTCTGCAATCACAGCTGCCAATTCCTTTAGCAGTCTCAGATGCAACTCGTCCAGCCCCATGGACTTGTGCACGTCCAGCTTTTCTAAATAGTCGCTAACCACCTCTTTCTCCACAGAGGGCTGGCCATCTATTCCCCATGTTGTGATGCCCAGCGCAGCAGTCTGGGAGCTGACCTTGTTCGTGAAGACAGAGGCAAAAAAAGCATTGAGTACATTAGCTTTTTCCACATCCTCTGTCACTAGGTTGCCTCCCTCATCCATTAAGGGGCCCACACTTTCCTTGGCTTTCTTCTTGTTGCTAACATACCTGAAGAAACCCTTCTTGTTACTCTTGACATCTCTCCCTAGCTGCAGCTCCAGGTGCAATTTGGCCCTCCTGATTTCATTCCTACATGCCCGAGCAATATTTTTATACTCTTCCCTGGTCATATGTCCAACCTTCAACTTCTTGTAAGCTTCTTTTTTATGTTTAAGATCCGCTAGGATTTCACCGTTAAGCCAAGCTGGTCGCCTGCCATATTTACTATTCTTTCCACACATCGGCATGGTTTGTCCCTGTAACCTCAACAGGGATTCCTTGAAATACAGCCAGCTCTCCTGGACTCCTTTCCCCTTCATGTTAGTCCCCCAGTGGATCCTACCCATCTGTTCCCTGAGGGAGTCGAAGTCTGCTTTCCTGAAGTCCAGGGTCCGTATCCTGCTGCTTACCTTTCTTCCCTGTGTCAGGATCCTGAACTCAACCAACTCATGGTCACTGCCTCCCAGATTCCCATCCACTTTTGCTTCCCCCACTAATTCTTCCCAGTTTGTGAGCAGCAAGTCAAGAAAAGCTCCCCCCCCATTTGGCTCCTCTAGCACTTGTACCAGGAAATTGTCCCCTACGCTTTCCAAAAACTTCATGGATTGTCTATGCACCGCTGTATTGCTCTCCCAGCAGATATCAGGAAAATTAAAGTCACCCATGAGAACCAAGGCATGCGATCTCATAGCTTCTGCGAGCTGCCGGAAGAAAGCCTCATCCACGTCATCCCCCTGGTCCGGTGGTCTATAGCAGACTCCCACCACTACATCACTCTTGTTGCTCACACTTCTAAACTTAATCCAGAGACACTCAGGTTTTTCTGCAGTTTCGTACCGGAGCTCTGAGCAGTCATACTGCTCCCTTACATACAGTGCTTCTCCCCCACCTTTTCTTCCCTGCCTGTCCTTCCTGAACAGTTTATAACCATCCATGACAGTACTCCTGTCATGTGAGTTATCCCACCAAGTCTCTGTTATTCCAATCACGTCATAATTCCTTGACATCACCAGGACCTCCAGTTCTCCCTGCTTGTTTCCAAGGCTTTGTGCATTTGTATATAAGCACTTGAGATAACCTGCTGATCCCCCCTCATTCTCAGTATGAGGCAGGAGCCCTCCCCTCACAGACATTCCTGCCTGTGCTTCCTCCCGGTATCCCGCTTTCCCACTTACCTCAGGGCTTTGGTCTCCTTCCCCCAGTGAACCTCGTTTAAAGCCCTCCTCTCTAGGTTAGCCGGCCTGCTCACAAAGATGCTCTTCCCTCTCTTCATAAGGTGGAGCCTGTCTCTGCCCAGCACTCCTCCTTCATGGAACACCATCCCATGGTCAAAGAATCCAAAGCCTTCTCTCCGACACCACCTGCGTAGCCATTCGTTGACTTCCACGATTTGACGGTCCCTACCCAGGCCTTTTCCTTCCATGGGGAGGATGGACGAGAACACCTCTTGCACCTCTTTATCAGATGGGGGCCAGATCCTGCTCCCATAGGGAAGCTTGACCTCAATGGGAACAAAATCTAGCTATCTGCTTTAGGTATTTACACGGCTCCCATTAACATAGCATCTGAGCATCTCACCATCTTTTAATGCATTTATCCTTACTGCCCCTGTGAGGTATGGAAGTGTTGTTATCCCTGGGGAACTGCGGCACAAAGAGGCTAAATGACTTACCCAAGGTCACACAAGAAGTCTGTGGCAGTGCAGGGACTCGAACCCTCCCAAGACAAAAGCTAATACTCTGCCCACTACTAGACCATCTTCCTCTTGGTGTGGAGCCAGATATATACAACAGGAGCAGCAAGAGTTCAAGTCTGACATTTTGGAAGAAGAGGAATGGAGCTTTCTGATGGAACAATTTTCAAATACTCCCTAACCTTTTCCTTCAAATAAGTTTGTCCAGTGGGACCCCCATCAGAGGTGTAAGTGTTCCCCGTGATTGTACTTTGATGACATGGTAGCTACCTAGCTCAAGGTACAAGCTGACTGATATTCTTTGACTGATGGCATATGAACAGAAACGAGTCTGGCGACCACTGCAGAACTGCTACACAATTATGGAAAGCCCTTCTGCACACTTTATGGATCTTCGGTGCACAATTTCCTGCAGAGCGTGGCAGCCTCCCAACCTTGGCTACAACTGTTTTACTGCGCATCCAGAAATAAAATTGCAACCTATGCGAAAAATGCTTGAGTATCTCACACTGATTGCATCGCTCTCATTGTTCCACCAGAGTATGAAAATAAAATGTAGCGCATTTTCTGTGAATTGTCCCTAAAACACAGTATCACAAAAAGCTTTCAAGAGGATTCATTGCAAGCAAGAGAGTTAGAAAGCTTTAAAGCAAAACATATAGAAGTGATTGAGTATAGGAGTCTCACATCAGCCCTGATCCTGCAAACTCTTGCACGCAAGCTTAAGTGCAAACTGAGTGTTTGCAAGATTTGGGCCATAGATGGAGCAACACTAGAGAAAAAAAAAACCCAAATGTGAATAATATAAGAGAAAGATGACCAAGAGGAGGCCAAGACTGGAGACACAGAGTGAGCAGGCAGTAACATAGATAACTATGGGGCCTGATTCTGCTCTTACTTACCCTGGAGTAAATCAGGAGTAACTTCTTCTTTCAAGTTGAAGCAAAACTGGTGAGAGAGGTGAATCAGCATTGGAGTGATGCTCCAGAGGTAAGCTTTGCAAACCAAGAGGAAATTTTGAAGTGGATTCAGAGATAAATGGTAGCCCAGGGAAGGTGGTAGAGGACAGATGGCAGGATATGGACTTGCTTCCGGTCAAGACAAATCCACTGGATCTAGTCTCTCTCTCTCTCTCTCTCATACACATACACCCCTTCTCACAAAAGAAAATTTAGGGGGGAGGGAAGAATAACCGTATTTTTCAAAACGGATTTTAGAACATTTTTTTCTTTACACCTTTCCATCAGTTTCAACTCAACACGCATGACTGAGATGTGGCTCTATCTTCATTAGAGGGATGTGGGGGAAGCACAAGCCCAGAAGGAGCTCCAGAGGTGTTCTCCATTACTCAGGCACATATCCTTGCAGAGGTGCAAAGACGTGCTTCATTGGTGACATTCCAGCTGTTTGTCATATCTATCTATGCACAGAGGACACTACTGCAATCATACAATTAACAGTTTAACCCAAGGCCACTTGCTTGAGCATTCAAAAAAGGCATTTTGAAGGCAAACTTACCTAAATTAAGAGAATTAAGATTTTTTTCTGCTAATTGTCTATATAATAGTAGTGTCAAGAGACTCCATCTGAGATCAGAGCCCCATTGGATTAGGCACTGTATGAACACACCCCCAACCCCAAATTGTGTGCAATCTCCATAGACAAAGTAGGATGATTAGCCCCATTTTACAGATGGGGAAACTGAGGAAGAGAGAGGGAAATGGCTTCCAGGACCCTGCAAATAGAACCCCCGTCTGATTTCCAGTCTAGCATCCTATACACTGGATTCCCTCTGCCTCATCAAAAATGCTGACCCTAATGAAAAGCAATGTCCTTGATATCAAAGTATGAGTGTTGTTCTTGAACAAACAGGCTCCATGTTTTTGGAAGGATTTGAACTGGAAACCAATCTGCCTGCATTCCCTACTGATTTATTTTCTAAAAATCTATCATCCCTAAATTGATGTTGCCATTCCATGTCTCAACCTGCTGTT
The DNA here is from genome assembly GCF_965140295.1 of Lepidochelys olivacea. Lineage (NCBI taxonomy): Eukaryota > Metazoa > Chordata > Testudines > Cheloniidae > Lepidochelys > Lepidochelys olivacea. Next base: position 97,530,534 of record NC_140419.1, read on the forward strand.
CAGTGACAGAGTAATCAAAAAGTTATTGATCATTTGTAGCTCTATAACTATAACATCTCTTTCCAAGTGCCCTCATGTTGCAAATATAGTACTACACAAGTATAAGTGGCAGGGCTGCTAATGCAGTAACATCTTTGTTGCTTACAGATCCAGAAGTCGTGCAGTAATAGAACATGGAGAAGTGTCCTACAGGCCAGCCTCAAAGTGGTACAAGTAGCTTTATTAAACTGAAAGGTGGGGTTCTCTTTCAATGAAATTCAGTTTGCAAACTAATTTCGATTGGTAAGATAGAACTATGACATGACATCATACAAATACCAATTAGAACTTCTTCATAGGAGCCCTGGGACTCATGTGCATCTGTGAATGAGACAGGTTTTTCAGAAGGACTCATTGTGGGCCAGCTCTGATTCCATTGGAATCAGTGGGAGTTTTGCAACAGACTGTTCTCTTTTGCAAATCCAATCCATAACATACATGTAGGGGCATGATACATGGCCTGTCTGTATATCTGCATAGGGAAAATCCCGACTGGTGGTAGCTGTTCTTTGGTTGAGCACAGGTTTATTGGCACCCTGAATATACATTTGCTTTCAGATCTTCTTTCATTCCCAACCATCACATCAACAGCAACGATGAGGCCAAATAAGTCTTGCTACCACTTCCCAGCTTTGTTCATCTTTAAACCTTTTTGGTCTATGGGATTCTTCATCATGTCTATCCAATTCAGCCTCAGTCTTCCCAGCACTAAGAAGTTGATTCCTTGCTCTTATATATTAGTAATAAATGAACTGGGGCTGCATCCCTTCCAGAAGCCGCGGCAAACAAGCCATTTATGTATGAAGGAAGATCTGCTACATCGCAACAAAAGACGCTGGGCCTGAGTTCCAGAAGAACTGAGCATCTGCAGCTCTGCTTGACTTGAAGTGGAAATTTTGGCAGTTAGCGCCTCGGACAGTCAGGCCAGTCCCTTGCTTTGTACCCCGTGATGAGCGGTGAGATCATTAGACAGAAGAGCTAATTGCTCAGGGCAGCTTCAAGTACAATACAGCACAGACAAGCCTCACCACACAACTCTGCCAATACTTCTCAAGTGGCCTGACAAAACTACTACAAGTCTCGGGCCTCTGAGCCCATCAGAACAAATAAGTGCTGGTTAGACCTGGTCCTAGTCAAGTAGGGGCTTTGAGAAGTACTTCAAATTGGGTTGGAAATTAGGCCTTCGGAGATGAAGGGCAAGTGCATTGACCCAACAGAGACACATCCCAAAAGCCATAAATTCAAATTAGAAATGCGCTGCCTGACAATAATGTGTTCGTGAATCAATATCGATCAGCGATTGTTGCTTTACGCAGACAAGCTTGCAGTGAATTAATAGCTGCTGTGCAATCTTCCCTTTAAAGGATAGTTGAATCACATTTATTTTACACTGCGTCACTGTCACTTACATTGCACGTGACTGGATGGGCACTGTATGCCTCAATTACTAGAACAAGGAGATTTTCTCCAAAAGGAGCTACAGATCATGGGGACTGTGTTGTTCTCACTTGAAACTATTAAAGCAGAGTGCACTGAGGGCATGTCCACATTACAAAATTAAGTCAACCTAACTTACGTCGGCATATAGCTGCCACAGTAACTACATTGCTTGTGCATGTCTGCACTTTGCTCCTTGGGCTGGCGGTGCGTGTCCCCTCAAGGTTCGTTTGTACCAATTGTGCAGTCAGTGTGGGGCATTGTGGGATGGCTCCTGAAAGCCAGTAACAGTTGACGTAAGCAGCACCCTGTCTACACTGATACAGCATGGATCTAACTACATTGACACTGACTCGACACCTTGTGTGGAGGTGCAGTTAAGTCTTCATAGCGGGGAAGTTGTATTGGCCAGAGCGAAATTTTACTGTAGACGCTTACACAGTTAGATTGACGTAAGCTGCCTGGTCTGAAGTGTAGACCAGGCCTAAGACTGATCTTTACAGCATTCTGTTCAGAAATAGCTCTGTTTTTTAAGAGACATTTGTAATCATTTAAATTTCCCACCCAAGAGGTTTTGCATTTAGTGGCTTACTTTAGGCCACATGTTTTGAAGTAATTGTATGGGGAAAGACTTTGTATGCTGCAAATTTTGTACATCAGAGCCAATGAGAACAAAATAGCATGTGTTCTTTCTCTCCTCTCCTCTCTCTGCCCACACTTTTTGAAAAGAGATTCTGAGCCCCTGTGGCAGTGGTGACTCTGAACGTGTGTGCACTTAGAAAAATAAATGGCAGGAGTCCCTGCTGATGGAGCAAGGTTTATTTGGCATTTCCTTTAGTGCCCTTGGGGGATTAAAATAGGGGAAAACTAATAGGCAAAACAATCTACTAATACTCATTTTCCTGTCATCTAAGAGCTAAATATCCCTGGATGCAAAAGGATTCAAATTCCAAATTCCATTTCCTAATTATGAAAGACAATAGGGCAATTACTGAAGAGCTTTCACTCTACTAGTTCTGTATAAACACACAGCCCTAGCTTCTTCAATAGATATTCTCAGAGGGTGGGGTTACATAATATGAACAATCTTTAGATTAATACAGGTGGTTTCACTTCTATGGGAACCTTGAATGAACATACATAAGGAGCTGCAGATTCTTTTGACTATGTATACAGGGCACAGTATGTTTTAAATATGTGAACTTCCTTCTCCACATTTGCACTAAAGTTAAGCATATTGCAGGTATACTAACAAATTATTCAAGTGTAACTTGATGCATAGTATCCAATTTCCTATGACTAGACTATGTGCATTTACCTATCTGGCCACTAAATCCCTTTTCCAAGCTCATCCACAAACTGCAATGGAAGATACAGATAGAAGAATTAAAGCAAGTCCCTGTTTAAAACTGGCAAACAAACCTGTAATATGGACTCATAACTTATCAGCTGGACACACCTGTCCGAAGCTAGGAGGCTCCTATAAAAACCTTAATAATGGTTGTCTATTGCCTTGCTGAATCAGCACTTCCAGAACTACTGTGAGCAAGAATAAGAAAAAAAAAAGGATAGGGTGAGATGGGGGAAAGGAAGGAGAGGCATGGAACTGAAGTGAAATGAGAAAGGGGAAAGAAAAGAATGGAGATGGATGAGGGGAAAAAGAAGGATTTGCTGTGGAACACATAATTATGTGCAACAAAGGTTCACCTACGAAGGGACAACGCAGCTTCCCAGAAGTCTTTGCTTTCACTTTTGTTGCTCAAGTATGCTCACAGATAGTAAAACAAAAAACAAAAAAACACACCTCTGAAGTAAGTGCTGGCTCTTTGCAAGAATCCTTCATGAAGACCACAAAATTATTCGGTAGAACCAGAATTCAGTATAACCTCACTACTTTGCAAGTTTTATCTTTGGTTGCTCCTGCTCCTCTTTATGCCAGCTGATAGGCTCTTCTGTTTAACAGGACAGAGATGCCAGCAGAATGGAGGAGCAAGCAGGGAATTTGAACTTACAATTATGATGAATGCAAATGGAAAGATTTCAGAGCTTCTTTAGAATGCGTTGGCCCCAATCCTCAGTTTATATAAATTGCCATCACAACATCGAACTGCTAAGGATCTGGTCAATTGCATCCCACAGGGAAACTTGCATTATGTGATTACTGCTCCTGAAAGGCTCATTTTCCCCATCCTAACCTGATTTTATTTGTGTGTCTCATTCACCTGTTATGTCAGATTATAAACTCTTTGGACTGACATCTGCTATTTGTGGTAAGTTCTGTACAAATAATGGAGACCCAACCTGGCTGGCCTCCGGGTCTTATCACAACAAAAAATGTTACATTAGAATAATAATAAAATAGCTTTAACCAACAATTGCAGACTGTAAGTGTTACACGTGCCCACAATATTTCTGCATGTAATAAGATACAGTGTCCACAGTTTTCCAGTGGTCCCAGTGCCGGCAATGTAATAGAAACCTATCGCAAGTAATGCTGCATGTTCAAGAAAACCTTCATCTCCATTTTCCCCCCCTGAGCCTGCAATGTTCACTGCACAGAATTCCACTGGAAATCAACAGGAGTTTTGAGTACAGGTCAAATGCAGAACCAAACCTTTAGATGTTTTCCATGGTTAAGGCACAGGGTGGGGAATTAGAAGACATGGGTTCAATATCCAACTCTGCCATAGACTTGCTCTGTGACTTTGATTTGTCTGTACAATTGTAATCTCCTCAGGGCAGGGACAGTCTCTTATGACGGGGGTATACAGTTCCGATTTTGGTCGGGACACGAGGTTCCACCGTAATATTGTTCTGTGTTTGCATAGCACCTAGCACAAAGGGTCCTGGTCCGTGACTAGGGCTCGTAAATGCCATGAGAACACAAACAAACAATAAAATAGTTTCTTGGTGAGGAACAGTTTGCACATTTAGAAATATAATGTACACAATTCATTTCCATTACACCATCATGAACAAATAGTTACCTTTATTTTGCTGGTGGCCATTGAGTACGGTCTCTTTGCAAGTGTTAGCCTTGTCTACAAGCTGAGTCCAGCCAAGGGCTTTGCACTTCCAGGCCAGCCCCTTTTATCTTCACTTCAATAACTTCCTTTTTAAATTGCCCCAGCAGCATTCAAGGGGAGTAGTCACCAGCACCTATGTAGTTTCAAGAATTGTCCCGGGCATGCAGCCAGCAGATATCGCCTCTCTCTGAAGCCTCAGTACATCACTTTTGCAATGCAACTCAGCGTGGCAGGGATAGCTACCTTGGTACAAGTGTGAATGCACTGACATCATGTGATGTTGGCATGGGTGTGAATGTCCTAATACCTGCCCCAAGCCTCTCAGCATGCTCACTATGACCTTGTTCTTTTCAGAAGCCAGAGCAGACTCAATCTTAGCAGGATGCTGGTGCAATTAATAAGTGTTGTGTGTTCTCTCCTAACCAACCTGCTTCCTGAACGCTTGCTAAGCATTACAACCTTCATCAGAAAGGAGGAAAAAAAAAAAAAGCAAGAGGCCCTAGGCAGCTCCACATGGTAACTCAAAAGCCAGGAAGGGCCCCATTTCAGTTTGATTTGTTTCGGCACTCTAGCTGTGAGATGAAATCAGAGATGAAATCTGAGCAATTTCTTGCTTCCCTTCTTTCTGGACAGTATATTAACACTATAAAGAAGATTGAACAGTGGGGCTCCCACTCTCTCATTGTCAAGGCCCATTTCAAAGGCAGTGGCTGAAATTCCCCATGCTGTCTTTGTTACTCCTGAACTCAGGTCTCCTATATGGCAATATGTTGCCCTTTTCTGAAACCACAGAGGCAAGTTAATTAAAAATGAGCTTCTGGAGATGGGGGTATTTACTGGACTTCTGTGTGGACTCCCTTTACATTCAGGCTGCTTTACGTCTCTGGGGGTAAAAGTGAGTAGGGTGACTGTGCCAAATGGTGATCAGAAAGGTGCGCCCACAACTCCTGTTATTGCTACCAGGAGTCACATGTATAACTCCCTGTACATCAAACTGGAAATGTACCACTCAATTACAAAAACTTGCCTAAATCTGTTACAACGCGAATGGGCATTATAGAGCCAAATGACAGGTTCTCCTCCTGCCAATCCACTACTCTCCCCAGTGAGCTTTCTGGAAAAGCTACGGTCACAGAGAGAACTATATAAGGAAGAATGTAATGCCTTTTATTTTCTTGTCCTGATCGGAGTTACCATTCCTTGAGAGCCATGGAAAACATGTTACAGACAGTTTAAATGACTCAAAGGATATTTGAATCAACTAATCAGAAAAAAAGGGGGAAGTGTATTAATTAAACAGCTTTACTCATGCAGAAAAGCTGCCAGCATGAACATTTTAAATTACCTGGGCACACCTAGTGGATTTGCATTTCCTTGGCATAAATTTGCTCTGCCCTACAAAGCAACATACATTTCATAATTCCATCTGAGCGAATAACAAAAGAGAATTGACAGCTAAGCACCACCTTCCACACTTGGGGGCTATAGCCTTTTCCTAGGGATTTTTTTAGCTTATGCAGAAACCAGCTCTTGACTAGATGCTGCGACAGGAAGTTTAGAGTCTTCTATAAAAGTAAAGGCTAAAGAAAAAAAGAGCTTCCAAAAACAAAGGAGGCGGAGCCTTGACCAGCAGGAGGGTAACTGCATTGCATTGTTATATATTAACATAAAATAAGGCAGTAGAAATGGATGTCCATCAACAGAATTAGAAAGAACCAAGTGAGTTTTTAAGAACAAAAGGTTTACTTATTTAAATTACAGGAGATGAAAAACAGCTGGGAACGCAATTTATAGCACAAAGTACAAAGCTACAAGACTGTTAAATGTAATTATATTTCAAAGTATTATTTTTCCTTCATTTAAAACTAAACGTACAATAATTTTAACTAAAATAAAACTAAGGACAACACATTCCTTAGATGTTCCATCCCTTCTTTTAATTGCTTTCAAATTCAGCACATCCGTTTGTATTAACTAAATAGTTTGATTCCCCCGCACCCTCCATAGGTTGCCCTTTCAAATATGAGACTAAAGCTTTAAAAAAAATTACAGTATGTGAAGATCTTAATTTAAAAAAAAATACCTCTTATTATTTAATTCGTAGCTTTTAGATCATACTTTCATATTTTTTGTTGTTATTCTTCTGCACAAAGGAAGAGTGGAAAAGTAGCTGACGCTAATTAAAGTCACTATTTGTTACTTTTGATTCTTACATTTGGTCACAGCAGAGATGTACACCGATCCAGATATTTAAAGTGGGAAAAGGAAAAAAGGGCCTAAATGTTCTATTTCAATGGAGGGGAGCGAAGAGACCTAACACCAGGATGAAACTTGAAATCGAGGGCTGGCTTTTCAAAAATACCCAGCACTGATCAATGGTAAACACCCTCAGGGTGATACTCTGGCCCCACTGAAGTCAGTGGATGATTTTTCCTTGATTTCAGTAGGAGTCAGGGTTTCATCCCCACTGTCTTCAACAGAAGCAGGACTTAAATCTGAACTTTAGTCCAGTCTCATCGCTAATTATATAAAGTCCCATTAACCAGAATTTAAAAATATATTAGTGATTGCTAATGTAAAGTCACACTATTAAAGCCTGATCCTACAAGGGACTAATCATCCTTGTTTCCTATTGACTTCAGACTGTACTTGACACTTAACAGGATTGGGCCCTCATATTGGGAAGCAAAATTTGAGCCAAATTCAGCACAGCATGAGTTTTCCTTATTCAGCAAATCATTTAAGCACATTCCTAACTTTTAAGCACATGCTTAAATCCATAAAGCATGTGTTTAGAATTAGGAATATGCTTACGTGTTTTGCTGATAAGGATGGAATCCGGGCTTAAATTTTCATAGAGTACTTCCTGGAGTATTTCCACACCCTCCCTCAACTATAAAAACTCCAGGGGGGTTGAAAATATTTACTGGAGCTCCACTCTGGACAGCTCTGGCTGAATTTAAACCCTGGATGGAATTAAGTGTTTTTCTGAATCAGGGCCTTGCTTCTCTCTCACTCTCTCTCTCACACACACACAAGTCTGCCCAATACAAATGAGCTATAAAGAACAGATGCACAAAATAAAGATAAACTAGTAGAAATTCTTGTTTTACAAAGTCTAGTATCGTGTCTCTGAGAGAGGCCAATTTCAGATGCTTAAGAGGAAGTTGCAAGAAACCTCACAGTAGGCAGATGTGGGATAATCTATCCCTCACATTAATTATCTCTTAAAACCTGAAGCAAAAGGTTCAATATAAAGCTGGGTGAAATTTTTCATACAACCCTTTTTCTTTTGGGGGGGCATGGAGGGGGGAGTGAAAAATGCAGATTCAGGTTGTCCAAAATATTTTGTGCATTTGCCAAAATTGTTTTGGTCAAAAGCAAACCAAAAAATATTTGTAATCATTTGACATTTTCTAAACAAAACTTTTTGACTTTTCAATATGAAACAACTTTTCAAATTTTACCTCAAATTTAAATATTTTTTTTAAATGTAAAAAAATAGACCACCACATTTTGGGTTAAACAAAAGAATGTGTCTGATACAAAATTATTTATTTATTTTCCAATTCAATCATCAACTCCCCTCACCGCCCCACCTCACAAAAGTTATTCACACACCCTAGTTCAATATCTCTTCCAAAATTTATGTTCACATTATAGGCAGAACTGAGTACCCCCTCTTTTCAGGTCCATGTTTTCAACTCCTTATACATTTGTCAAACTTTAGTCATTTGGCCTGAAATTTTTCATGCAAGATGTTTGCGTCGAGCTGAATGGGCTGTGGGGAGAGGAGAGTTGAGCAAAAACAGTTCAGCCATTTCTGAGAATGAGGTTAGGGATAAATTTTATTTTGCCAATGTTAAAAGTTATTGCAACCATTTTGTTGAGAAGCCCTCCATGCTTTGAAACAAGAGAGTTTGAAATTTGGCAGCAGAGTCGCCCTGGGAGTCAGGGATGGGTCATGTGAAAAAATGCCCAAATTTGGCCAGGTTATAAGCCTGTGAAAATCTCACTTTGCACATGTTCTCTAGAGGTTTGATCAAGTGTGGTAGCTACAATCTCTGAAGATTCTTTCTGCACAGGGCATTCTCCAGCCGGGGCTACAATCACTCTAATTGCTCCTCTTGGTAGCCAGGGGCATAGGAACTGAGAGCAGAGAGCCTCTCTCTCCTGTGCTCTCAACGCTCCCACTGCTGCTGCCAAGATAGCGAGGAAGAAGCAAACTGTCTGAAATGCAGAGGGGGTAGAGAGCCAGGCCTAGCAGTAGACAGAGTAGATTGGGACCAGGAGCCTGGCTGGGGAAGATGGGGAACTGAGTGCTGGGAAGGAGAGGAGATGGATACTGTTACTGGCTGGGAAAGGAGACTGGGACTGGGAGCCAGTTGGGGGAATGGGAAGAGACAGACTGGATAAGGAGCCGTGAAGTAAGGTGACTGGGACTGTCTGGGCAAGAAGACAGGAACTGGGATGAGGACCCCAGGCGGAGGTGGGGTAGAGATTGGGATGGGGATGAGGATCTGTGGGGAGAGACAGGACTGGCATGGCATGGCACAGGGGCAGGCTGAAGATGACATGGGCAAATGGGCTCAGGAGTCTGTGTGGTGGTGAGAGACATGACACAGAGGCAGAAGGGCTGCCCTCCAAAGTCGGCATGGAACCCAAGATTCCTGAGTCTCACCATTTCTCTACTGTCAGCAAGTAACTATGAAACTCACAGGCAACCTTAATTCTGGCATTTCCTCACTTGAGTGTTTGATTTTCTTCTAAACTTTTGGTTTCATCTATTTCCTGTGGCAATGAGTTCCACTGTTTACTTATGTATTGTGTTGTATTTGATATAGACCAGCATACAATAGAAACCTGCCTATTAGTTAATCTTGCTGTGTTATTAATGCCATTAATAAGTTCACTATATCTCACCCAAATTCAGGGCTTGTCCACATGCACAGTAGCACCAGTTTAACTAAATGTGTTTTTTTTAAGCCAGTTTAGTTAAACCAATGCAAAAGGCTGTGTGAACACTCTTATTTTGGCTTAGTTTAAAGTAGATTTAGGGACAGAGTTAAACTGAACTGAAATAAAGCCACTCCATAGTCTTTTCCATTAGTTTATCTAAACTGGTGCAGCTTTGTATGTAGACAACCCCACAAGGAAGTCAGTCTTTCCATCAACTTCTCAGCAAAAATTAAGGCGAGATGCTTGCTTAGACATAGATCTTCATTTTTTGTGCCTGCAAATCAGGTTCTGAAGAGTCTAATCTTCTAAACTGCACACACACAAAATTAGAGGTGCAAAATCAAAGGCCCACATCAGTGGTCTGGAAATCAAAGTGTTGCTGTGAGGTCATGTGTTACTAAGTATTCATTACTTTTAGAAAACATACTGTGGAACATTTAATAACTATTATTATTGTAATTACAAATAAACTGCACTTTTCAATTAGGGGACAAAAAAGTTTTGGGGATGCATTATCCTGGCCATTTTACTGGGGTTGTTCACTTACTAATTTCCAAAATTCCTTAATTTGTATTACATCTCCTAGTGTGACTAAGGCTGAGATTTGTACACGTGGGACTTCAGTAGAACTACTCATTGTGTGAGCAGTTTAGCACCTGAATAAAGTCTTTGTGGTTCAGGGCCTTGTTGAGTATTTACTCTCTGCCACTATTTTCTAATCTGAGGGCCTACCTACAAGCTGGTTGAAAAAATGGGAAAGTTTGCAACAAAAAATTCACACTCCCCATCCCTTCCCCATCAACATTTTTTGGGGGGAGGGAATCACAAAAAAAATCATCCCAACTTTTCATCGAATTTTGGAAGAATCAACAAGCTTTTCAACATGAGGATAATCTGTCCTAACGCAAACCCCTAAGGGGTAGACACACTACAACAAAGTAAAGCCAGGGTCACCCCAATGTGACAAAGTGGTAAATTACTGAGATAAACTGCACCAAGGCAGATTCCACTTTATTATTATCACCACCACCACCACCACCGCATGCCAGAGCGCTAGTCATAACCCGGGACCGCTTGTGCTAGGCGCTCTACAGACACAGGACAAACAATGGCCTCTGCCCCAAAGAGCTTACAATCTAAATGTGTGTCTACTCTGAGTTTGTACAGTCCCTAGCACAAAAGCATCCCATTCTGCTTTTAGCCACTATTGTAATAAACATTATTAATAATAATAAATCAATGCAGCACATCTGCACTAGAAATTTGCACTACTGTAATTACACCAATGCAAACTTCTCAAAGGTAGATAAGGTCTCAGAAATAGGATTATTCTTTTTCAAATTGAGGTGTCCAGGTTTGCTCTCTGAAATCATGGGGTCTTCACTGCATTCCCCACCCCATTCCCTTAATGTTGTATTTGTGAATGAAAGAAAATTGCAGGACAGTGTGAAATGCTTCCATGTGACTTTGCACATCAGTAAGAGAATGCTGGTGACACTGACCCAAATTCTGAACTATTACAGAGAACTTTTCAATCACAAGGCCTGGTCCTGCCACCTTCTACACACACATGGCCTCAGGAAGTCAAGACAGGGTAATTAATAAGGGTCCATAATAAATAAAGAATGGGAAATATTAGGATGAGAAGTCTTCCATATCAGACTTCAATTGTCATCAGCATTATGAATATTCATGGACCGTATTTATCATAATATTAAGAATCCTTTTACATGGCCAAAGTGAAAACAAGAATCTGATCCTCGTGCTTTATTCTGTGGAGATATAGAAGATTTGAATAGCAGGCCCTCAAGAAAGCATATAAAACCCACAGCTATTATTGATAATAGCTATAGCTATGTGCTCACAATCCCTTAATTACATGACAATCTTTTCATGCATTGTTATAATAAAAGACTATTTTTAAAAGCCTTACATTTAACCTAGCTACTGGCAATAGAACATACTCAGATACAAATGCACTATTCGAGACAGATGTTTGAAATATGAATGAATGTTTGAATATTCAGTTTTAAATACTCACGATAAAGGAAGCTACAAAGACATGCCATTGATCTAATACTTGTTTGCACATTCCTTAGGGCTATGCGTGAAGCATAATGAGATTTCTATGTGCCTAAACAACAAAAGGTGTAAAACTGCCTTTTCAGTTGCAAACTTTGTTCATTTATTCCTGTGGCAAAAGAATGCAAATCTTAAGTCATTTTTTTGTGCACTGACAACAAGCCTCTCTCACAAAAAGTTTCTTCAAGAAACAAGGGGAAAGTTCAGAATAAAGTCAAGCTTTTTTTTTCCCCCCCCAAAAAGAAAATTTCACTTGACTAAATCATATCTGTCAGTTAAAAGCAAGATCTATTTATTCTAGAGAGTGAATTTAAGCTACCCTGCCTACATACAATTAATCAGGATAAGGTTTGAAGAGCTTAAGTAAAATGCTAATTTCAGTGTTGCTTGGACTCTAAATACATGTACTGTACATATTTATGCCACATCTCTTAACTAAGAGGCACCAAAGCATTTTCACAGGATAAAACACCAAAAATATATATATGTATATCTACATCAATGTATGAATCCATATGATAGTTAAAAGATTAGAAAGATCTAGCTATTGAACATTTTGTAAGTGAACAGTGGAATAGTTTTATGTAAAGTAATTAAAAGTTGCATGGAGTAATATAATTCACTCTTAATTGGCCTAATGGCATATTAAATCTTAAGATTCTATGTGAGGGCTGGCCATAGTCATGATTTTTTTCTGCTGTGTAATTCTGCACATTTTAAATTATGTCAAAGCAAAGAAATTAAAGAGAGGGAAGGCAAAACATTCAAGAGGAAAAAGGTAAGAAAGCAACATTAATGTCAAAATCCATTTCTGAGCTAGGAATAGCGAAACTTCAAAGGTGATCCAACTGTCTAAGTCTACTGAGCATTCTAAAAGGAACTCCTATTTCTTCAAGGAAGATAAAACTATGTACGCAGCCAAACCAATGTTTAATTCAGATTACACTGAACAATACAGAATTATTACTGGAGCCAATTAAACTAAACTTTCACTAACTGACAAGAACGTCATACCAAATCTTATTATTTGCAATTCAGGAACATAGGCTGATGGTATTATAGTCCTGAATCCATATTTAATGGGCTACAGCATTTAAATGGTTAATACATCACTATCAGGATTTCAATTGCTACATTTATTTGGTTGCCAGTAACAATACCACCCAGTGTTTCTGATTCCAAGGTTTATTTAGCTAATATTCCTGACCCTGCAGTCCTGCTATGGGAGCTGTGCATGCAGAAGGGCTGAAGAATTGGACCTAAAGAGGGATTTTTTATTTAAACAAGTCCTTCATTATACAAAAATATTCATGAAAAAATTAACCGTGGGTCAAAAAAGCCACCATATTATTGCAGAAGGATAATATTTCTAATAAAGCAAATGTATAAATCTGTCATTGCAAAGGAAAGAGCGCTAGGAAGCAAGCTATTTAAAAAGATAACTAAGGCAAACAAAAATGAGATGGCTGTTTCAAAACACATCATGGCAGGTTTACATAGTCTGAAGCAGCCATGCCCTTGAGAAGTTGCTTAGGGAGTGATTACAATTCTGCTCTACGACTTGTGAGCTGTCAGCACTGAAGTCTGCCCTCTGTCTTGGACTGCGCCAGTAGGACACTCCCTGATTTCAGGGCAGGGAGATTTAACCTGGTACACCCTCTTAATAGATTCTTGCTGTTCAAAACTGGAAGAACACTTTGCTTCCTACACTTTCCACACACAGTCCCTCCAAGGAGGACCAAATCCTATGGACCACAGAAGCAGTGGAACAGGTGCAGTTTTGATGCATAGTTTAGCATCCCTCCATTAACAGGTCGTGCAAAAGCGCTCAGCACCTACTGTGAATGAACTATGGAGCACTGCTCTGGGGTGTCATTGTCCATGGCAGAAGCAGGGAGGTTGTAGCCAGAGTGAGAACATAGTGAGTTGGACTGCATATATCTCACCAAAATACATGCACAGTGATCACATAGTTGGCTACAGCCACTTCAGGAGTCCCAAAACTGTGGGTTATACATATGTACCACATCCTGCTGTGGTTTGTTGGGGAGGATTCCTTCTGTCCCACATTCCCCACATAGATCCCATGTGCAAAGCCAAGTTACTTAGGTGTTCCACATAGGACCAAAGTCTGTGAGCAATTGCACTTCTTATTTATTGCATATGCTCATAGACATAGCGCAAAGAAGAAAGGGATATTTGGGGGCACTTCTGTTCCCCATATGGCAAGCGAGAGTCCATAGCAGGTATAATCTTTTGTATATTCTCTCTGGATGACTATAGCCTGTGGTGTAGAACCATGTGAAATTCACTGGGTTTACTTTGCAAGTCGTTCATACCAACATGTTCTTCACTTTTGAGACACATGGTTTTACATCCTTGTACTTGGGGGTTTAACAAGTCAAAGCAAAACTCATTTGTAGATGTGACTGGGAATTTTCGCTTGGAATGATTTTTCTTATGAAAAATGCGGTTTCTGTGAAAAAGTTGAAGTTGACAAAAAATTTTGATTTTCCATTAGGAAAATTCAAATATTTGGTTTCTGGTTGGTTCAGCCTGAATTAGAATATTTCATTTTGTTGAACTGACTTGAAACATTTTGGTTTGAATCAGTTCAATAAAACATTAAATTGCGTTTCCCTATCATCAGATTACCGTACCAGAGTTATACTTTGGGCCCCCATTCTCTCCTATGGCTGGGTCCCCCCAGAGGACTACATTTCCCATAATACAATGCAGATCTCCCTCTGAGCTGAGTGGTGCATCTTTGGAGATGAAGTCTACCCAGGAGCCTGCCCATAGGGAAGAATTAGGGCATTAGGATCCCAAACTACAATTCCCATGAGACAATTCAGCACTGAGGGAAAATGCAGTTTAATATTGGACTGACTCAGAATGAAGTGTTTAAAGTCAGTACAATAAAAAGAAACATTCTGATTTCTGGAATTTCAAAAAATGTTTCATTTGAATCAAAAATGTTAAAATAAAATCTTGAGATGTTCCTGAATCAAAATGTTTTGGAATTTCCATTCTGAAAAAAAAAATTGAAATGTCAACATTTTCTCCTGATTTGGGATGAAAACTAATGTTGAAATGTCAGAATTTCCCACAGGACAGACATTCCAAATTTTGCTCAGCTCTACTTATTTGTAGCCTGGTTTCATGACAGAACCACAGATAACTCCTTGTTTCAATGCAAAACCATCACTCACTCCAGCTCATACCTCCCCGTATTTCAAGTGGCTAAAATGGGGTGCAAACCATGCAGGTTTGGCCCATCCACACCTCTGTAGACAGAGACAGAGAGGCAGATGGGGCCCTGAATGTGGGAGATGTTCCGCTTCAACAAGGAAAGGAGCTTTGGGGGGTCAAAGCAGGACAGTCCCATGAAACCCAGAACTGTTTGGAGGTGTGCTAGCTAGACAGGAAGGCTCATATGAAAGCTTTGCAGGTGCTATAGATGGAACTGATCTGAATTTCAAGTTTGAAACAAAAACAGCAGAATATTGTGTGGTTCATGGTGATGTTGTGAACCATTCACACATCCCAGCTATTCTCCACAGACTCTTGCAGAAGCTGGAACGATGGGCTTATGCCTCAGGATGGTCTTGCGGAATGAGACTTGGGAGAGTCTCTGCAAACTTCTGGTCAGACTTTGAACAAATCATTGAGTCCCTCCCTGTGCCTCTGCTTCCCCTCTGTAAAATGGGATACTGATATTTCTCTTCTCACGCTCACTCACTGTGTCTGACTTGTCTATTTAGATTGCACCTAACAAATAGGGCCTCAATGTTGGTTGCAGCCTGTAGGTGCTACTCTGATACAAATAGATGCATTAAAGAGCAGTGAGAATTACAGAGCAATTACTAGCATTGTAGCAAAACTATTTAAACGTCCCTACTACCTTTAATTTATTCACCCTTTGCAGATGATATCAGAGGGATGACATGCACAAGTCGTGAAACTGAACCAGTCAGCTATCGGAAGTATAAGGGAGATAACAATCAAGGTACTTTCCAAGAAATTACGGGATTTTTTGGAGTTTTATTTTCCAGCAGCGATAAAACTGAACAATCCAGTCTATTTCATTGTAATGGAAAACACATATTACAGAGGTTGGTATTTGCCAACGTTTTGGTGAAAATAGGAAGAAAATTTTGAAAAAAATATTTTCTGTTTATTCTCCCCAATTTTTTTTACCAGCTTTAATGTTTATTAAAACTGAAAGCCCAAGCAGCAGAGACATCATTTCGAGAATTCTTGGTTCTAACTTCCCCTTCTGTTTCAACTCACACCTGAGGCCAATAATAGTGTCCATGCCAACTAGCCAATCATACGCAGTCCTAACCCATTCCAACTAGTAGCACAAGAGAGAGAAAAGAGATTACACCAATAGGAGAGAAAGTGCTTTTTAAGAGGTTCTTAAATACTGGACAATCTGTCTGGCAATACAGAGGGATAACAGGATAGTGGTAAACTCTGTTTGTTGAGAAACAGAAGAGTGCTCAAAAAGCCTTTCAAATAAGCTATTTCCCCTCACATTAGTACTCTCTTGACTGCTAAGCTCTTTCTTTTGTCTCTCTTACCTTGAATGGTGATCAGAAATGCATGATTGGCCAAGCTGCATTGGTTCAAATTCTAACATGAACCAGCCAAAAAATATGGAAAAGGAGGAATATTGTTCTTCGCTGAAAATGCCAATTGTTAGTAAGAGCAGAAGAAGCTGTAGGAAGAGAAAAAGGATTAATTTTAATCACCTACCTAACCTGCCTGTTTTGGTTACTCTGAGTATAGGAACTGCCCAATATCCTATCTCTAAGAATGACCAAGGCCACGTGCTTCAGGTCAATTATGTTGGAATTCATCTAGGAAGACCTGGAAAAACTGCATTCCAACAATGTCAACATGACCTGTTTTGACATCTAAGGAACGGACCATTTCAATTTTTCATTTTGAAATGATTTTTCATTTTGAATTTTTTTAAATTACATTTATAGTATAGTCAGAGGTTTTAAACAGCTGAAACAAAATGTTTAGAATAACCTGAATTTGTTTTCCTCCAGAATTTTCCTTAATGGAAAATTTGAAATTTTGCAGTTTTCAAGCCTTTTTGAACCAAAGCCAAATTTCAAAATCCTTCTTCATGAAATGGAATTTTCCATCCATTTCTACATAGCACCCATCATGTGCCATGTGATGGTAGCCAAGACCTTATTTGCTTGGCCTAAAAAACACTGGCAAGGCTCCGTGGACACAGCCCTGCTGCAGTGAGAGATTGGAAATTCTTCAGCAACTTGATTTAGATTTAAAAAGTGATGCTGCTATTTAACTAAATAGAAAAAGAAATGATAGCTCTAGTAACCATAGCCATCAGTGATCATCGATACTTATTTCAGGCTGTCCTTGAGTGTTTGTCATTTTTGCGTACCCAACTTGAGGAACCTGGGGTCTGTTCTGAGTGCGCACAGCTGTAGTTGGGATCAATGAGAGCTCTGCTCTGAACATAAAATGCTAACTACTTTAAAAAAAAAAAAAAAACAGGCCCCAGGCTTCTCAAAGTGGTCACCAAACTAGTAGGCACTTCTGACATTGATCTTAATGACTCAGTTCCCAAGCTGTAAAATGGGGATAATGTCACCCCCACTCCTCACAATGATGTTGTGAAGATAAAATAAATATTGTCTGAAAAAGCACTCAGATAAACCAGAAGCACTGCAGAAAAGTCCATGAGGAAATTAATAATTTTGTATTCGGAACAGAGTGTGAATGGGAGGGATAGCTCAGTGGTTTGAGCATTGGCCTGCTAAATCTAGGGTTGTGAGTTCAATCCTTGAGGGGGCCATTTGGGGCAAAATTTGGGGATTGGTCCTGCTTCAAGCAGGGGGTTGGACTAGATGACCTCCTGAGGTCCCTTCCAATCCGGATATTCTATGTCTGTATACCAAGATGACCAAGGGTGTGCAGTAAACAAAGCATGGGGCCACACAATGAACGAGAAGGATAAAACGAAGTACAGAATAGCTACCCATTCAGGGAGCACCATCCATCCTGTGCACTGAATAAGACAATGGAAAAACAATATGTGATCTTGTAAAGAAAGGCTACCATCAAACATATGCACAAAGGGGCCAAATTAAAGTTGCACAGGCAGCCTTAATTCTGGCATTTCCTAGCTTTTGAATGCTTGACTTTGCAACTTGAATATTCTATTAATGGAGGTTTTTTGCATGGGATATATATATTCATTGCGCATAGACAGGTTAGCGTAATGGTCAAACATTCAGATAATGAGACTCTACCCTAGGAGATGCTAGGCTCCCTCAACTTCCATTGCATTCAGTGGGAGCCCAGGGGGCTCAGCAATTTCCAAACATCCAAGCCCTGGAGAGGATTTCTGGAGAAGGTAGAGCTTGTTCAGCAGCACTAGACAAGAGCAACCAGAAAGCAGCTGCATTGCCAGCCAATTTGCTTCCTCTAAAATCCTCCAGAGGTTTGTCAAAGGTAACATTTCAGCATTTAGGTACTTTCATAGCAGATTTGTATAATTGTCAAAAAAAAAAAGAGGAAGAGACATCAAACATTGTTTCCTATACATTTAAATACGCGCGTGCACACACATACACTCCCCAAAATGTCTTTAAAAGGAACAAAATTACAGAGCTGTGAATCGGGCCTTACATTCTGGAGTTTCAGCTGTTCTCTCTTTTGTGCAAACTGTCAAAGCACATGTCCCTACACAGGGGCATAACTCCTCGTGGCTGTTTTCTGTCTTTTACAAATGTCAGCCGATATACAAAAGTTTGCTCTTCTCCCCTGCGCACACCAAAAAAGAAAAATACTATGGATAATTATTCATTAATGATACACGTTCCATTATAAGCACAGCATCGCATGGCAAAAATGATACCAATCAACCATCCAGATCCTGAGTGCCGTCAGCTCCCATTGTCTCCGGGGCAGTCGAGAGCATGCAGTGAATCAAAGGAACAAGTCCAATATCTTTCTAAGGCCCCAGTTCAGCCCAGTGCGACTTTTTAACATGTCTAATGTTAAGTCCTACAATGGAACTGCTCATGTACCTTGCTGAATTGGGGCCTTAAGCAGGACACCCCTGAACAACGAGAAAAACAAACCTTTTACAGTTCTTTAGTGAACAGCAATTTCCATAAACACATTTGAATTTAAATTCTAGTGTTACCCACACACACTCTTTTTTTAGAAAATGGGAAAGGGGCAAACTGAGGCTAGGTGTAACAATTAATCCAATCTGTCACTTTGGGGGTGGGGGGTGTCATTTTCCTAAACAATTTTACCAAGTGGATTCTCATAATAAATACGATATAACAGAGACATCACATAGTATACTACTTACACAAATAATTACACGCCATTTAGATATTAGTCTTCATTCTCAATACATCACCTGGGAGTTCACTCACTTCTCAATGCACATGTAATTCCCATTAACATTAATGAGAGCTACTCACAGTTACAGAGCAGACAGTAGATCTCTTGAGAGTATATATATATATATATATACACACACACACTCTACATAGTATCTTGTTTGGAAAAAATAGAAATATAATTTAGCAAGGGCAGAATCTGCAAAACAGCCAAATATCCTAACCAAGCCTGATTGAGACTTTCAATTTCTGACCATTATATAAGTTGAAACTGATTGTCAATTGCCTTTATGTTTTATAATATTGCATTATTATTGCAATTATTATGTCCATTGCACAAAAAGTTTTTTTACAAAAAAATATAGGACTACATTTTTGAAAGAGCCCATCTCCCATTTAGGCTCCAAAATAAGTGGCTTGATTTTCAAGAGATCTCAGTATGTTGGGTGTTGACCTTTCTTTAGGTGCGTAACTGGGAGCTAAGCTCTAGAAAGTCAGAACCACAACCCACAAATATTTTTAAATGGACTTATACATCAGTTTGCTCTTGAGCTTCTAGGCTGAAATCCTGGCCTCACTGACATGAGCAGGAGTTTTTCCATTTACTTCAATGGGGTCAGGATTTTATCCCTGAAATTTACATGGGCTGTTAATGTATGTTACTCCGAAGAGGATATAACACAGAAAACAGTATCACCTACTGAAAATAAAATGTAATAGTGATACTCCATTTAAAGATTCACTTTCCAAATAAAAATACTCTTAAAGGCAATATTTGTCTCCTCACTCTGTCTGTTATAAGCCCTGCCGTTAGCAATGCCTATAAATTAAGGTTGCCAGATACTTCGTATTAGAAGGCCCTGTTTTCAGAGGCTTATAACTTGGCCACGCTAATTATTCAGGCTGAAGTTTTCCACGCTTGCGTGTCTGCCTCCGCCTGATTTTTACTGAAAGTTTCAGCAAAAATGGTTAATCTGTTTCCAAGAATATTAGGGGACAATACAGGTTTCAGAGTAACAGCCGTGTTAGTCTGTATTCGCAAAAAGAAAAGGAGTACTTGTGGCACCTTAGAGACTAACCAATTTATTTGAGCATGAGCTTTCGGCAAGGACTTCAAATTGGGCAGAAAGGTGATATTGGTGCCTTTAGCTGTTCCCATGAAAAACCACCCACATTTGGCCAAGTCATGAAAAAAATCTCAGTTTGCACGTGCTCAGTAGGGGCTTTAGAGTTTGGCACCTAAAATCTCTGAAGATTTCACCAGTACTGAGCATGCTCCGTCCTCTCACACCTATGTGTGACCGGGCTGCAGGTGCTCCATCCTCAGAAAGCAACTGAACATGTTCCATCGAGGAGCTGCAGGGCTGAGCAGGAGTTTCCTTGAAATTGCTGCTTTGAGCTGCTGTGGTGCTGGACACCAAAACAGAGCAGGGAGACAGCCTCTCCTGTGCTTTCCAGTGCGCTCCCCCTCCCCCAAGCTGGCACCCAGGCAGTAAGCAGAAAGCTGCCTGACTTAGCCTTGGTCTACACTAGGACTTTAGGTTGAATGTAGCAGCGTTAAATCGATGTAAATCTGCACCCGTCCACACGATGAAGCCCTTTATTTCGACTTAAAGGGCTCTTAAAAATCTATTTCCTTACTCCACCCCTGACAAGTGGATTAGTGCTTAAATCGGCCTTGCCAGGTCGAATTTGGGGTACTGTGGACACAATTTGACGGTATTGGCCTCCGGGAGCTATCCCAGAGCGCTCCATTGTGACCGCTCTGGGCAGCACTCTCAACTCAGATGCACTGGCCAGGTAGACAGGAAAAGAACCGCGAACTTTTGAATCTCATTTCCTGTTTGGCCAGCGTGGCAAGCTGCAGGTGACCATGCAGAGCTCATCAGCAGAGGTGACCATGATGGAGTCCCAGAATCGCAAAAGAGCTCCAGCATGGACTGAACGGGAGGTATGGGATCTGATCGCTGTATGGGGAGAGGAATCCGTGCTATCAGAACTCCATTCCAGTTTTTGAAATGCCAAAACCTTTGTCAAAATCTCCCAGGGCATGAAGGACAGAGGCCATAACAGGGATCCGAAGCAGTGCCGCGTGAAATTTAAGGAGCTGAGGCAAGCCTACCAGAAAACCAGAGAGGCGAAAGGCTGCTCCGGGTCAGAGCCCCAAACATGCCGGTTCTATGATGAGCTGCATGCCATTTTAGGGGGTTCAGCCACCGCTACCCCAGCTGTGTTGTTTGACTCCTTCAGTGAAGATGGAGGCAACATGGAAGCAGGTTTTGGGGACGAAGAAGAAGAAGATGATGATGATGAGGTTGTAGATAGCTCACAGCAAGCAAGCGGAGAAACCAGTTTTCCTGACAGCCAGGAACTGTTTCTTACCCTGGACCTGGAGCCAGTACCCCCCGAACCCAACCAAGGCTGCCTCCTGGACCTGGCAGGCGGAGAAGGGACCTCCGGTGAGTGTACCTTTTAAAATACTATACATGGTTTAAAAGCAAGCATGTGAAAGGATTAATTTGCCCTGGCATTCGCGGCTCTCCCGGATGTACTCCCAAAGCCTTTGCAAAAGGTTTCTGGGGAGGGCAGCCTTATTGCGTCCTCCATGGTAGGACACTTTACCACTCCAGGCCAGTAACACGTACTCAGGAATAACTGTAGAACAAAGCATTGCAGTGTATGTTTGCTGGCGTTCAAACAACATCCGTTCTTTATCTCTCTGTGTTATCCTCAGGAGAGTGAGATATCATTCATGGTCACCTGGTTGAAATAGGGTGCTTTTCTTCAGGGGACACTCAGAGGAGCCCATTCCTGCTGAGCTGTTTGCCTGTGGCTGAACAGAAATGTTCCCCGCTGTTAGCCACGGGGAGGGGGGAGGGTTGAGGGGGTAGCCACGCACTGAGGGGAGGCAAAATGCGACCTTGTAACGAAAGCACATGTGCTATGTATGTAATGTTAACAGCAAGGTTTACCCTGAAAGAGTGTAGCCACTGTTTTATAAAATGTGTCTTTTTAAAGACCGCTGTCCCTTTTTTTTTCCTCCACCAGCTGCATGTGTTTCAATGATCACAGGATCTTCTCCTTCCCAGAGGCTAGTGAAGATTAGAAAGAAAAAAAAACGCACTCGTGATGAAATGTTCTCTGAGCTCATGCTGTCCTCCCACACTGATGGAGCACAGACGAATGTGTGGAGGCAAATAATGTCAGAGTGCAGGAAAGCACAAAATGACCGGGAGGAGAGGTGGCGGGCTGAAGAGAGTAAGTGGCGGGCTGAAGACAGGGCTGAAGCTCAAATGTGGCGGCAGCATGATGAGAGGAGGTAGGATTCAATGCTGAGGCTGCTGGAGGATCAAACCAGTATGCTCCAGTGTATGGCTGAGCTGCAGCAAAGGCAGCTGGAGCACAGACTGCCATTACAGTCCCTGTGTAACCAACCGCCCTCCTCCCCAAGTTCCATAGCCTCCACACCCAGACGCTCAAGAACTTGATGGGGGGGCCCACTGGCCAACCAGCCACTCCGCCACAGAGGATTGCCCAAAAAACAGAAGGCCGGCATTCAATAAATTTTAAAGTTGTAAACTTTTAAAGCTCTGTGTGGCATTTTCCTTCACTCCTCCAATACCCCTCCTAGGCTACCTTGGTAGTCATCCCCCTATTTGTGTGATGAATGAATAAAGAATGCATGACTGTGAAGCAACAATGACTTTATTGCCTCTGCAAGCGGTGATCGAAGGGAGGAGGGGAGGGTGGTTAGCTTACAGGGAAGTAGAGTGAACCAAGGGGCGGGGGGTTTCATCAAGGAGAAACAAACAGAACTTTCACACTGTAGCCTGGCCAGTCATGAAACTGGTTTTCAAAGCTTCTCTGAGCCGTACCGCGCCCTCCTGTGCTCTTCTAACCGCCCTGGCGTCTGGCTGCACGTAACCAGCAGCCAGGCGATTTGCCTCAACCTCCCACCCCACCATAAACGTCTCCCCCTTACTCTCACAGATATTGTGGAGCACCCAGCAAGCAGTAATAACAGTGGGAATATTGGTTTCGCTGAGGTCTAAGTGAGTCAGTAAACTGCGCCAGCGCGCCTTTAAACATCCAAATGCACATTCTACCACCATTCTGCACTTGCTCAGCCTGTAGTTGAACAGCTCCTGACTACTGTCCAGGCTGCCTGTGTATGGCTTCATGAGCCATGGCATTAAGGGGTAGGCTGGGTCCCCAAGGATAACTATAGGCATTTCAACACCCCCAACAGTTATTTTCTGATCTAGGAATAAAGTCCCATCCTGCAGCTTTTGAAACAGACCAGAGTTCCTGAAGATGCGAGCGTCATGTACCTTTTCCGACCATCCCACATTGACGTTGCTGAAACATCCCTTGTGATCCACCAGAGCTTGTAGCACTATCGAAAAGTACCCCTTGCGGTTTATGTACTCGTCGGCTTGGTGCTCCGGTGCCAAGATAGGGATATGGGTTCCGTCTATGGCCCCACCACAGTTAGGGAATCCCATTGCAGCAAAGCCATCCACTATGACCTGCACATTTCCCAGGGTCACTACCCTTGATATCAGCAGATCTTTGATTGCGTTGGCTACTTGCATCACAGCAGCCCCAACAGTAGATTTGCCCACTCCAAATTGATTCCCAACTGACCGGTAGCTGTCTGGTGTTGCAAGCTTCCACAGGGCTATCGCCACTCGCTTCTCAACTGTGAGGGCTGCTCTCATCTTGGTATTCATGTGCTTCAGGGGAGGGGAAAGCAAGTCACAAAGTTCCATGAAAGTGCCCTTACGCATGCGAAAGTTTCGCAGCCACTGGGAATTGTCCCAGACCTGCAACGCTATGTGGTCCCACCAGTCTGTGCTTGTTTCCCTAGCCCAGAATCGTCATTCCACAGCATGAACCTGCCCCATTAGCACCATGATGCATGCGTTGGCAGGGCCCATGCTTTCAGAGAAATCTGTGTCCATGTCCTGATCACTCACGTGACCGCGCTGACGTTGCCTCCTCGCCCGGTATCGCTCTGCCAGGTTCTGGTGCTGCATATACTGCTGGATAATGCGTGTGGTGTTTAATGTGCTCCTAATTGCCGAAGTGAGCTGAGAGGCCTCCATGCTTGCCTTGGTATGGCGTCCGCACAGAAAAAAGGCGCGGAACGATTGTCTGCCATTGCTCTGACGGAGGGAGGGGCGACTGACAACATGGCTTACAGGGTTGGCTTACGGGGAATTAAAATCAACAAAGGGGGTGGCTTTACATCAATGAGTATTTCAGGCAGGACTTCAAGGAGGGTTCCAATAAGAAATGGTGCACCTAAGTAATTGTTCTTATTGGAACAAGCAGGTTGGTCTGGCCTCTGATTAATACATGGCTAGATTTACCTCGCTGCACCTTCTCTGTGAGGGACTGCAGTGTGACCTAGAGGAATGAGTCCCCTAGACGGGGGGAGGAGAAACAAATGAGTACAAAACAAATCTGGTCTACTTCTTGTTTTGATCCACTCCATCTACCTTTTACATCTTTGGCTTGCAGCAGACGGTGCAGAAGGACTGCAAGCCATCCACATCTCATGGCTGCTTGGCAGAAGACGGTGCAGTAGGACTGCTAGCCATCCTCATCTCTTGCCTGCCTGGCAGAAGATGATGCAATAGGACTGCTAGCAATCCGTATCGCCTGACTGCTCACCATAAGATGGTTCAATAGGACTGACTGCAGGACTAAAGAGAGACCTGGTCAAGTCATTCCAAATTTAGTCCCTGCGCCCATGTCTGTCCAGGCGCTCCTGGCCAATGTGGCCAGGAGCACCTCGGTCATGACGATGACGGCTACCAGTCGTACTGTACCGTCTGCTGCCACAAGGCAATGGGTTGATGCTGCTGTGTAACAATGCAGTACCATGTCTGCCAGCACCCAGGAGACATACGGTGACGGTTACCTGAGCGGGCTCCATGCTTGCCATGGTATGGTGTCTGCACAGGTAACTCAGGAAAAAAGGCGTGAAACAATTGTCTGCCCTTGCTTTCACAGAGGGAGGGAGGGAACGGGGGCCTGACGATATGTACCCAGAACCACCCGTGACAATGTTTAGCCCCATCAGGCATTGGGATCTCAACCCAGAATTCCAATGGGCAGCAGAGACTGCGGGAACTGTGGAATAGCTACCCACAGAGCAACACTCCGGAAGTCTACTCTAGCCTCGGTACTGTGGAAGCACTCCGCCGAGTTAATGCACTTAGAGCATTTTCTGTGGGGACACACACACTCGAATATATAAAACCGATTTCTAAAAAACCGACTTCTATAAATTCGACCTAATTTCATAGTGTAGACATACCCTTAGAGTGCAGGGAAGTGAGGAATGGGGTGGGGGATAGGAGAGGGGTTTGCAGGAGCTAGAGAGAGGGGAAGAAGTGGTAGGAGACAGGAAATGTGACAGGTTGGGACACCAGAAGAGGAGGGGAACAGGAGTTGGCAGATGAATAGGAGTAGAGGCCTGAATGGAGGAGGAGGGGTATGAGTGGTATATAGGTATGAATGGGGGTGAGGATAAACACATAGGGGAAGGAGGCAGAGGGGCAGAACCAAGGGATGTGTGTGGGTGGGGGGGGGCGGAGAATAGGTTCATTTTCTGGGTGCCCAACATGAGATACCTGGGACCAAATTTGCAGACCTGCTGAGAGCTCAACGGCTGTAATGTATGTCAACTGGAGTTATGCTTTGAACAGATGATGTGCTATAAAAATGCTATTAAGACAGAGGTATGTCAAGTGGGGCACCCAAAAGTAGTGGGCACTTTTGATAATTTTGGCCTTAAACTCTCTGCCTCAGTTCCTCATTCCCATAACATAAGGAAAATAAAGCCACCTATTCTCACTGGGCTGTTGTGAATAAATATTAATGTGTGTGAAGCACTCAGATTCTATGGTGAAGGCACCATAGAAATGCCCAGGAGGAAATTAATAATGTTATATTCAGTGCAAGGTTTGAAAGATGAGTAAGATAGGTCTGGGCTTGCTTACTTACTTATCCACACATTTAATGCACAGGATAAAAGGCAACATTAAATAACTATCCTTTTCCTGTGTAGGGCAGTGGTCATGTGGTAAAAAACAGTCTTTAATTACATGATCACATACTACATCATAAGTAGAGCTGTCCAAATAACAGAATATTAAGTTTGGATGCAGGTCCAAAAAGAAATCAGGAAGAAAAATTGTTTCAGATGGTCTAAACTGAAAATGAAATTGCTGGCATACCGAAACGTCAAAAAAAAAAAAATTGTGTCAACCCGAAACAAAATGTTTCATTTCAATTTCAAGGTTATTTAAAATGTTTTTAAATGTTTTTTTTTTAAAAATAAAATGGAAGGAAATTCCAAAACAAAAAAAGTCAAAGTGTTTCATTCTGGAAATGCCAAAACAGTTTTGACATTTCCAATTTTTTTTCTCTCTTTAACCAAAACAATTGGCTGAAATCCAGCAGAATTTAAATTTTTCAGTAAACCAAAATCTGCATTTTTCATCAAAAAAAATTTCACACAAAAGTTCTGTCCAGCTCTAATCACAATGCATACACAAAAGGGAACTGAACGTAGGTTTCACAAGCAATCCTAAATTTGGTATATCCTAATTTGAGAGCTTGACTTTTCAACCTTAGTGTTCTTTTAATGTAGATTTTTTTATATAACCTGTATATAATGTCCACAGGCCTGTGTAACTGGGCAACAATCATGCCCTGATTGATTGCAGAGTACCATTAGGCCTAGTCTACACTGGGGATTTGCTCCACTTCTGGAACCCTAACCCATTGCAAACTAGTGTAGATAATCAAAACCACAATTTGCACCAGTGGAGTTCGCCCTAGTTTAAAGGACTGATGAGTTCTACCACTGAAAATAACGGCTTTTCCTATTCATGCCAGGGGTTCCACTGAATCTAAGAAAATCCTAAGAGAATGCCAGAGGATGTTCGCAAAAAGAAGAGGAGTACTTGTGGCACCTAGAGACTAACAAATTTATTTGAGCATAAGCTTTCGTGAGCTACAGCTCACTTCATCGGATGCATTCAGTGGAAAATACAGTGGGGAGATTTATATACATAGAGAACATGGAACAATGGGTGTTACCATACACACTGTAACCAGAGTGTTACAGGGTAGGGGGTGAGGGAAATGGGAACAGGGAATGGGGGTGGGGAAATTGGAATCATGTTTAGCTAAAGGGGGAAATGGGAACAGGGACTCAGGTAAGCCTCTGTGGTGTCAGAGCTGGGAAGGGGGACACCAAGGAAGGAAACTGGAATCATGCTTGCTGGAAGTTCACCCCAACAAACATCGAATTGTTTGCACTTTTGGACTTCAGGTATTGTTGCTCTCTGCTCACGTGAGAAGGACCAGGGAAGTAAGTGGGTGAAGGAATAAGCCCCTCCACCCCCACGAACATGATACAGTTCTGTGGTGACCTAGAATCCTATTTTCGACGACTCCGACTCAAGGAATATTTCCAACACACCTCTGAACATACTAACCCACAGAGACCTTCCTACCAACACTACAAAAAGAAGGATTCTGGGTGGACTCCTCCTGAAGGTCGAAACAACAGACTGGACTTCTACATAGAATGCTTCCGCCGACATGCACGGGCTGAGATTGTGGAAAAGCAGCATCACTTGCCCCATAACCTCAGCCGTGCAGAACACAATACCATCCACAGCCTCAGAAACAACTCTGACATCATAATCAAAAAGGCTGACAAAGGAGGTGCTGTCATAATCATGAATAGGTCGGAATATGAACAAGAGGCTGCTAGGCAGCTCTCTAACACCAGCACTCCCAGCTATCTTCGAGACACCACCGACTTCCTGGGGAAACTACAATCCATCAGTGATCTTCCTGAAAACATCATCTTGGCCACTATGGATGTAGAAGCCCTCTACACCAACATTCCACACAAAGATGGACTACAAGCCATCAGGAACAGTATCCCCGATAATGTCACAGCAAACCTGGTGGCTGAACTTTGTGACTTTATCCTCACCCATAACTATTTCACATTTGGGGACAATGTATACCTTCAAACCAGCGGCACTGCTATGGGTACATTGGTCAAACTGGACAGTCTCTACATAAAAGAATAAATGGACACAAATCAGATGTCAAGAATTATAACATTCATAAACCAATCAGAGAACACTTCAATCTCTCTGGTCACTCGATTACAGACCTAAAAGTCGCAATATTACAGCAAAAAGACTTCAAAAACAGACTCCAACGAGAGACTGCTGAATTGGAATTAATTTGCAAACTGGATACAATTAACTTAGGCTTGAATAGAGACTGGGAGTGGATGGGTCATTACACAAAGTAAAACTATTTCCCCATGTTTATTCCCTCCCCCCCACCCCACCGTTCCTCAGACATTCTTGTCAACTGCTGGTAATGGCCGACCTTGATTATCACTACAAAAGGTTTTCTCCCCCAGCCCTGCCTCCCGGCTCTCCTGCTGGTATTAGCTCATCTTAAGTGATCATGCTCCTTACAGTGTGTATGATAACACCCATTGTTTCATGTTCGTGTATATAAATCTCCCCACTGTATTTTCCACTGAATGCATCCGATGAAGTGAGCTGTAGCTCACAAAAGCTTATGCTCAAATAAATTTGTTAGTCTCTAAGGTGCTACAAGTGCTCCTCTTCTTTTTGCCAATACAGACTAACACCGCTGCTACACTGAAACCAGAGGATGTTGTAAAGGCCAAGACTATAACAGAGTTCAAAAAAGAACTAGAAAAATTCATGGAGGATAGGTCCCTCAATGGCTATTAGCCAGGATGTGCAGGGATGGTGTCCTTAGCTTCTGTTTGCCAGAAGCTGGGAATGAGCGACAGGGGATGGATTACTTGATGATTACCCTGTTCTGTTCATTCCTTCTGGGGCACCTGGCATTGGCCACTGTCAGAAGACAGGATACTGAGCTAGATGGACCTTTGGTCTGACCCAGTATGGCCATTTTTATGTTCTTATGAGAAGGCGGGGCCTTACTTTCCTCATCACTACACCAGTTTCAGGTGAACTGCTGCTGTTTAAAGAATAGTATTCCTCTTTCCTCCTTCCACCGCCACTTTATTTTGTGCTGTGAATGGGTACAACACTCACTTTGTAGAATGCGGTTTTGTCCTCACCTGGTGTAAATCAAAATAGCTCTATGGACTTCAATGGAGGTACTCCAATTTATATCATCTGAAGATCTGGCTGGTAATGTCTGCCTGCATGTGCATACTTACTACCAGCGTTACTTTGAATATTTGCCCTTGACATATTGAGCCAAATATTCTCAATAAAACAATTATAATGAAAATAAAATGCATTCCCACAAAATATAAAAATTCAATAATGAGTGCAATTTTTTCCAATTATTCACTAACAAGAAAGCACTTTAGCATACGTAGAGCCAAATCTTGTAGTCCTTCACTCAGGCAACAACACAGATCCATTCAGTTAACTGTCACACCTGTCATCCAGCATGTCTTGTCAGTCAATGCATGACTCCCACTCATCCCCCTTATGACACATTCCTTTTATGTTACTCATCACACTTCTGAACTGTACCCATTCTCTGCACCATGCTGATTAGTTCTACTTGTTGCAATGCACCTCTGCGTCTCATAACACTCTGTCGAACAAATCCTGCTCTCAGTTACACCAGGGAAAATCCAAAATTACTCCAGATCAGTGCTAATCTAAGAGGGGGAATAATTTACCAGGGAAACTCATTATAAAATCTAAACCAGAATTAATCCAGCTCTGTTCTACCGTTATTTGTGGGCAGGGGGCGGGAGGGGGGTGTCTTTCCAAATTTAGAACCAGACAATAGAGTACTACATTTAGCTCTCTACGCTGCTATGTTCTGTTTGGTCATGTCATTTACCTAACCATAATGTAATAGCTTTCTCTGAACTTCTAGTGTATTGACAGCATGTGTGTGTGTGTGACCAGCATACCCATGCACAGAAGCGTATCCTGGGTTAGACACATCTTTATCAGCTCTTAACTCTACCTTTTCTGTCTTTCTGACCCTGTCACAGCTAATGGCTTTTGAGAGGGCCCTCTCTTTGCTGAGCAAATGGTGCGGTGGTTCTCACCAATGCTGCTGGAGAAAGTGCATTTCAGTTGGTAGTACAAGTCTCATCCCTTTCTATAATTCTGGGGGAGTCATGGTCTGAAAGAGACTATGCTACTTACTGTTATTTCTGTGGAGTTCTGGGAGGTCAGGCAATGTTACTAACGTGTTTTTAAGAGTGTAAATGCTAGGTATCATTATGTGTTTATGATAGTTCTTTTCAGTCTAACGTACAATGCATTGCACATTCCATCACTAACACTTTCACTTCACACCTGAATTATTGAGACTTGTTATAGCTCCGATGCCAGGGCCATCCACAGCAATAACGTTGATGGAAAGTGCAGTCACTCATGCAGTTCTCCCATGAGTGACTCCAGCAGTGAACTTCAAATGACTTAAACAGATCAACAGACTTTCAATGTGAAAGGACATAGCTACAGAATTATGGCCAATGGCCATCAGGTACTTTACACAGTACAATGGTCTATGGACCAAATCTTGCAGAGGCTCACTACTGTGAATAATCCCTGTGAGTCACAGTAGTAAGCATCATGCTTGGTGAGAAGTGTAAGCTGCACTTGGTTCTATGGCTGCCTTCTTCTGCCTGAATTAGATTTCTTTTTCCATCATGCCTCATATCTCCCTCACATCATGCTGCAAGACTGATGATTTTTGCGTTTAAGTGCTCCACAAATTCCTTCTTAAATTT
The DNA here is from genome assembly GCF_965140295.1 of Lepidochelys olivacea. NCBI lineage: Eukaryota > Metazoa > Chordata > Testudines > Cheloniidae > Lepidochelys > Lepidochelys olivacea. The sequence goes on from NC_140419.1 coordinate 97,561,304, forward strand.
CTATCATACAAATATTACTTTTAGCACCTAATGTATTTTGATAAATTGGGTTCCCTGCATTCATTTGCATAATTCTAGAAGAGATTTGGTACAGAACGTTCCTTAACGGAAAGTTAAACCAAATCCATTTTGCTTAGAAGTGCTGATTCAGTTTGGTAGTAGTTTCATCCCTTAAAGGAAGTACAACTATGTAAGAACTCTTACAAGCAGACATTAAGGTACTTAAGAGAGTCCAGAGAAGTAGAGAATCAATATGTACAAAGGATATTTAGCTTTTCTTGTTCCAGTGCTCACAAACCTATAACGTTTTTGTTAAAAGACAAATAAAAATGTATAGTTTAAAGAAACAACTTCCAAGATCATGATGACATGTTAAATTCTTTTCCAAGCTCTATAAACTATGTCTTATGACTTATAAAACTTGTAAAATCTTTACTAGGCTCTTGACAGCTTCATATGTGCTTATGGCAAGAAAAATGGAACCTTTTCCTAAACATCTGCTAAATCTTGTATCTTGGCTAGAATTACTCTATGCATGATAGCAAAAGTACTGTCTAATGGCTGCTCATGGAGGTTTGGGATGCGATGGAATTTTTTTTCATAATAGAACAATTATTCGAAGGGTACTTTATTAGAGTCTACACCTGCAACATACATTTCCAACTAGACTGCATAATGGCACATATTTCATAATTTCATATATATATATATGCCCGAACAGCAGCCACACTTTGTTCATTGCAGGCTGAAATCACATACCTGACCACGTTTTCAAAAAGGCTGCATGCACAGTTACTGCATTTGTGAGCACAGATCAGGCTGTCAGGAGTCCAGCTATTTCGTTTATGAAAAATATATATGCAGATTTAGAAGATGTCTTAACAGCTAAAAATTTGGACCAGAGAGATTACCACAAAATCGTGGAAAGGGAGATCTATTAGATCATTCAATATACTTCTTTCCAGTGAAAGAATTATGCTCTATTGTATGTTTACTTGTATTTTGCTCAGGATAGCTTTAAAACATCTCATACAGTGGGGACTCCATCCTTTCCCAAAGGGATTGGACATTTATAGGGATAAACAAGAATATCCAGAGTTGTCATCATTCATTATAAAATGTTTTGGAAGGATATTAAACCTCAGGCTTCAGGGCTTAAGATGATCTCTAACTATAAGAGACCAAGATGGGAGCTAATGTAGAGTGCATATCATCCCACATCTGCCTGGGGGCGGGGGTGTCTCACATCTCTCTCATAAGCATCTGGTACTGGCCTCTGTCCCAAGACAGGATACTGGGCTAAATAGACCTTGCATCTGAGCCAGTCTGGCAGTTCCTACGGTCCCTTGAGAAGCTATTCCACAGCCTAAGATTTTTCTATCAAGAACTTTTGCTGATGCATCTAAAATTTTTCCTCTATTCATTTCATCCCATTATTTTTCACTATAGCATCAGACTAGTAGAATGCTCAAAAGTTTCTGGTAACTTGATAAACAGCAGTTGGAATAAATTGTCTAGTACAGTCCAAAATACATGTTCACAAAAGTTCACTTGCTTATAGCCAGAGAACCTTATTCTGAATTGCAAGGAGAAGCTAATGATTTTCCATCGTTCTGGACAGAAAACAGATCAAAGTCATTGGTACTTTTTCATATCGTGCTGAGTTCACAGCACAAGTCCTTGTGGTGTGAGAAACTGGACTGATGAAAGGAAGCTTTTCCTGCATACAGCTTTTAAATTTGTTGGCATGTGTTTCTGGTGTGTTAAACAGTTCTATATCAGCTGGCTGGCTGTAATTCACAATATTAAATAGCATGATTCCCACAGCTTAACGCTGCTTCCTAACGTGGGACACCCATTTGGAGCCAACTGCTGACACGCCCCACTTTTTCTAAGTGCAATTTACACCAGATATACCATTATTTCAACACTGTGTGCAATTTAACACAGCAAGTCTCATTTTCCCCTTGCCCCCCTCACCCCAATTTATAAAAATAAAGCATCCCACATTTGATCTCGGTAAGGCACAGTGATTTGGCAATACACGTTGTAGTTGATGGGTTGATTTTAACAATTGCTACTAAAGCCTGTTAGTTCCTTAGGCTGCCTCTGTGCTAGTGCGCAAAAATAAAATAATAATGGGTTCATCAGGATCTTCCAAAACTAAAAAGTCATCTTGGCAGCATCCTTAAGGAGACCGTCCAGAAAAACCTGTCTACTGTACCATCGTACTTAGCCAACATACTTCTCTTCTCAAATGGACGTTCGCCAAAAAGTAAAAAGTTCCTTCATGAAGCTGACCAAGGGAGAAAAAACTCAAACATTTCTCCATTTTCACTACAGGAATTTGAAAATTCCAATACACTAGGAAAATGAAAAATATAAATCCATTTTAGGTCACTGTTATTTGTCTGACCATAAAGATCAGGGCCCCCTTGGGCTAGGCACAGTACAAACATGAACTAAGAGATTTTGTCTTCACTATTTAGATGGTAGGGTGGGAGAAAGGAAGCATTATTGCTCCCATTTTACAGAAGGGGAACTACGACACAGAGAGATTTAAGTGACATGCCAAAGGTCTGACAGGAAGTCTGGCAGAGCAAGGAACTGAATCCAGATCTCCTGAGACCCAACCTAATACTTTATCCATCCTTCCTCTCTTTTTAAATATTACTACTTACAGGTATTTCTTTAGCACTCGCAGTCATCCAGTAACAGGAGCACTAAAAATGTATCTATCATGATTGCTACAGGTAAAAAAAATACACTTTCATCACTATTTATTTTTCTGTTGATTTGAAGTTATTCTAAATAAAACATCCACATTTTTAAATATCAGGGCCTTCTTTGGGGATAACCCATTTACACGTCCACATAACTCCAAGCTTAATTGCATATTACTGCATAATTACTACCAAATGGGGAAGAATTTACCTCAGAAAATCAAAATGAATGGTTAAATTACAAAGAACAGTGGGCCACAAGGGGGAATGGCTATCTCAGGGAATTGGTAATACAAAGGCTTCCACCTCTAAGTTACTAGCATCCAGATAACCCAAGTCACTGGTGTCCAGTGGCCAGCCCCATCTGGGCTGAGTGCTCACGTCTGGCTGCTCAGTCTGCAAGTACAAAAGGCTGATTGTTCAAAACTGTATTGGGGCAAATGAAATATTTAATGCACCAAGAACTTGGTTGCCCAAAGCTGGAGGCTCAGCTCAAAACGGTCAAGTCAAGGAACTGTATAAATTGTATCTGAAGAAACATTCCCAGTCCGGAAAACACGGAGAAGACACCAACATCTAATTTTAAATACGCTCTTTAAAAATTATTATAGTCAAGTTTCATTAGCCGCCGGGGCAGCTCAACAGCCCAGGCAAGTGTGGCAGAGCCAAACCAAAGAATTCAGCCGCTACAATTTTTAGTATAGGTACAGATGTTCAAGGACAGTTAAGCATGTCTATATTAACTAAGTTAACACAAGAAGCGCTCGGGGTTTGATGTAAATCTTCATGTTACTCACTCTGTCCCCACAGCAAAACGCAACGCCAGAAAATGCAGCACCACGGCTGAGGCTCAAATTGTGGCGGAGGTAACAGTGCCTCAGGAAGCCGCCGTGTTACCACGGCAACTTAGCATGCCCCGGAGTCACTTTAGGAAGGCGCTGGGGCGGTAACCAGGGTTTGGTGAGGCCGCAGCATGACTGTAGCAGTTGAGGCCAGTTCTGACATCAGGGCAGCAGGGTTCACACACATACACACACACACAGCCCCTTGCTGCAGCACTGACAGCAAGACTGGGGGGGGGGTTGTCCCTGCACAGCTAATGGGCCCACCCCCCCAAGACACCGGGATGCAAGGTGTGGGGGAGGCTGTTGCAGTCATTCATCCTGGCCTGGCAGAGCAAAGACCCCCCTCCCCAGCCAGTGCTGCAAAGAGGAGGACGAGCCCCTGGCCACCATGGAGGCTACCTCACTGCTGACAGTTCTGGGGGCAGCTCCCACACTCCTGGGTAGTGAGAGAGCGAACAGGGCCACGACAGCAGAGCTGTAGAGGGCTCCCTGCATGACCACAAGTGCAAGGAAAGCGGCAGTCCTGGTGGGGCAGAGCCAAGATCCCCCCGCCGCCAGGACTATGAGGAGAAAAAAGTGTCTGGATTTTTAATACTATTCTTGTTTACTTTGGAATTACTCCACTTCCTTCTCTATAAACAGATCCATTTCGATTCCTCACCACGTATTTAAAAATAGGCTATAAAGACCACCCCCACCCAATGTATAATTTAAAAATCTATCAGTTATACATTAGGTGGAGATGGAAAGAACGGTTTTGTGATATGTGCCTCATCTCCAGAAAGGTCACCAGCCGCAACTGTTAGCAGCAATACACAGGGCGGTATTGTACTCCACAGCAAGTCACGACTGAGACCGCCAGTAATAACCTCTGCAAAATGAATTATAGCCACTATTTACAGAAAAGGAGTACTTGTGGCACCTTAGAGACTAACCAATTTATTTGAGCATAAGCTTTCATGAGCTACAGCTCACTTCATCGGATGCATACTGTGGAAAGTATAGAAGATCCTTTTATACACACAAAGCATGAAAAAATGGGTGTTTACCACTACAAAAGGTTTTCTCTCCCCCCACCCCACTCTCCTGCTGGTAATAGCTTATCTAAAGTGATAACTCTCCTTACAATGTGTATGATAATCAAGGTGGGCCATTTCCAGCACAAATCCAGGGTTTAACAAGAACGTCTGAGGGGAAGTGGAGGGAGGAAAAAACAAGGGGAAATAGGCTTGAATAGAGACTGGGAGTGGCTAAGTCATTATGCAAGGTAACCTAAGTTAATTGTATCCAATTTGCAAACGAATTCCAATTCAACAGTCTCTCGCTAGAGTCTGATTTTGAAGTTTTTTTGTTGTAATATCACAACTTTCATGTCTGTAATCGCGTGACCAGAGAGATGGAAGTGTTCTCCGACTGGTTTATGAATGTTATAAGTCTTGACATCTGATTTGTGTCCATTTATTCTTTTACGTAGAGACTGTCCAGTTTGACCAATGTACATGGCAGAGGGGCATTGCTGGCACATGATGGCATATATCACATTGGTGGATGTGCAGGTGAACGAGCCTCTGATAGTGTGGCTGATGTTATTAGGCCCTGTGATGGTGTCCCCTGAATCTTATGCATCACAGGTTGGCCGCTCAGAATCACTGGTCACTTTTAAAGTAAGTAAGTTTTAAAATTCTTGTTTAAAAAGGACATTATTTTAGTTTCCAGATCTCTTGATTAATCAGCTCTTTATAAATTTGCCAGTTGTATTTTTCAGGGAAAAAAACCCTTTTCAATTATCTCTCTACTGACTGGCTTTATTTTTTAAAATGCTGACTCGGGGCAGATATTATGGAGACAAAAAAAAAAAAACCTGGAATATTGGAAAACAAAGACTCAGGGTGGGAGCGACACCTTGGGAGTTGCATGGAAGTGCATTAGAGTTTAGAAACCTAAAAATAACCTGAAGAGAGGACTTTTTAATAGAGCAGCTTAAAAAAAGATCCAGCCATCCAGTGTATGTACCTGTAGAAAAGATAATCCAGGCCGAAACAGAAAAACTAGCTAGGAAAGGACTTGAGTACATCAAGAAAGCAAGACAGGAAGTTGTACTCTGGAAAACAGTTACATTGGTCCAGGATGAAGAGACTGAAAAATTGCAATGAAGTTCAGACATTTTGGAGTTTTAATTATGATCTAGCCAAACAGGATTGATCTACTGGGCTGGAAAAGGACCTGACAATTCAGCAGCTTTCTGACTGCTGCTCAATCCTCTTCAGTTGTTTTTTAAAGGAAAAGTTTGTAGCCTAGATTGTGCTGCTGTCAGATGCTCTTTTTGCACCTTGAAAGAAACGGGCTTGAAACTGGTTGAACTGTCTTGCGGCCAGGGATGCTCCCTACCCCAGGGGATGGGCAGGGGGATGAGGTGCAAAGCAGCAACACAGGCTCTGTGGCACCCAAAGATTCCCTTTCAATTTTCCGAGTGGGATAAATCAGCTGCAGTGCACTTCAGAGTCAGGCCCTGAATGATTAAAGTTGCCAACAAAGCTGGCCATTGCCATACTGCTGCTGCATGTATAGGACACCGAAGACCCTTTGGGGCTGGGTTCTGCATGGATCACATTTGCCACCCCAGTTCCTGGGAAACAGTGGGGTGGGAGTGTCTAGTGAACTGGAAACTAACATTACACTGAACTTTTTGTACAAAAGAAGATTTAAAAGGTACTGTTCCTCTTGCTATTGCCACTGAGGCATTTCACCTATTCCAGTTGTGACCAGCTGTGCATTATAGCATGGTCCCTCCACTCACCAGGACTTCCCTAGGAGTTGAAAGGTCAAATTATTTCAGCTCCTTATTTGTAGGGTAGAGAAAGATGGGGCGATTATTATTTGGGGATAAAAAAACTAAACCTGGTAACCACCCCAGTGACTTCAGTGGGAGTCGGATCAATGCTGAACACAAGAGCTGCTGGGGAATTTCTGTCACTGGGGGAATTTCAGTATTTCAGTGTTTGATTTCCTCGTGAAAAATGGGACAAAGTTTAAGTTTCAAATATTTTCATGAACCAGGAAATCCAAAAATTTTCAATTCCAAAGGATCAAAATGAAAAACAAACATTTTCAAAGCTCTGAAGCATCGCTTTGAAAAGAAGTGTCTGTTGTGACTTTTCCTGTCAAAAACAAACAAAACAAAACAAAAACCCACCACCATTTGTCCAAATTAACATTTTCCCACTAAAAGATTTTGGCAAAACTCTGTATTTCACCAGGAACCTTTTTCAGTTAACATTTTCAAGCAATTCTACTGTGTTGTTTTGAACATTCCACCCTTTGTGCACAAACTGGTACCCAAATGTCAGCATCTTTAGCGCTATCCTGACATTGCACTCCTTACTTAACCAATATGCCCATTGATATTAGCAGGAGTTTCTGCCAAGAAAGGCAGGTTCAGACCCCATGTATCATCTCTCTCCGGAGAATTTTGCACCACTTCCTGGTCTCTCTGTTGTTGTATTATTTTAGTTCATCATCAACTGGAAATCAGTGTCTGATTCTTTACGTTTCATGGAGTTTGAAACAAAGATTATTCATTTCCCTGGGCTATCTCCTTGGTAACTTGTGATATAGTGTTTGAGAAGGTGGGGATCGAAGGAACTAAAGGTTGTATTCTCTCAGGAAAAGCCAGATCTGGGACACCATGCTGGAAAAAATAAATTGTTCCCATTATCATTGTCTCTAGCTTTACACTTAAGGGAGAAAGATGTCTGAATAGATAGTTACACTGTCAATGCAGATAAGGAAAGAGAAGAGAAACATTCCCACAGTGTTGCTAAGTATGCATTCCCATGGGGTACAGCTTCACTACAAGGTTTTAGAGTAGCAGCCATGTTAGTCTGTATTCGCAAAAAGAAAAGGAGGACTTGTGGCACCTTAGAGACTAACAAATTTATTTGAGCATAAGCTTTCGTGAGCTACAGCTCACTTCATCGGATGCATTCAGTGGAAAATACAGTGGGGAGATTTATATACATAGAGAACACGAAACAATAGGTGTTACCATACACGCTGTAAGGAGAAAAGGAGTACTTGTGGCACCTTAGAGACTAACCAATTTATTTGAGCATGAGCTTTCGTGAGCTACAGCTCACTTCATCGGATGCATACCGTGGACTGTTCCACGGTATGCATCCGATGAAGTGAACTGTAGCTCACGAAAGCTCATGCTCAAATAAATTGGTTAGTCTCTAAGGTGCCACAAGTACTCCTTTTCTTTTTGCGAATACAGGCTAACACGGCTGTTACTCTGAAAGCTATAAGGAGAGTGATCACTTAAGGTGAGCTATTACCAGCAGGAGAGTGGGGGGAGAACTTTTTGTAGTGATAATCAATGTGGGCCATTTCCAGCAGTTGACAAGAACATCTGAGGAACAGAGGCTGGTGGAGGGGAGGGAAACAAACATGGGGAAAGAGTTTTACTTTGTGTAATGACCCATCCACACCCAGTCTCTATTCAAGCCTAAGTTAATTGTATCCAGTTTGCAAATTAATTCCAATTCAGCAGCCTCTCGTTGGAGTCTGTTTTTGAAATTTTTTGTTGAAGAATTGCCACTTTTAGGTCTGTAATCGAGTGACCAGAGAGATTGAAGTGTTCTCCGACTGGTTTTTGAATGTTATAATTCTTGACGTCTGATTTGTGTCCATTTATTCTTTTACATAGAGACTGTCCAGTTTGGCCAATGTACATGGCAGAGGGGCATTGCTGGCACATGATGGCATATATCCCATTGGTAGATGTGCAGGTGAACGAGCCTCTGATAGTGTGGCTGATGTGATTAGGCCCTATGACGGTGTCCCCTGAATAGATATGTGGACACAGTTGGCAACGGGCTTTGTTGCAAGGATAGGTTCCTGGGTTAGTGGTTCTGTTCCTGGGTAGTGGTTCTGTACTTTAGCCACTTATTTCAGAATAAAAAGTGCTCACACAGAGAGATTTCAGGGTAACAGCCGTGTTAGTCTGTATTCGCAAAGAGACTTGCACCAAGCTAACTAAATCAGTTTTAGGAAACCAATCTAGTTCAATAGGTGCTAGTTTAGCAGCCCTTTAAACAAGGAGTCCTCTGCATGGAAGGAATCAGTGAAATCCCAATGTTCATACATAGGCAAAAATCACATTAAAGTCAGTGGGTGTTTGTCTGATCATTACTATTGTAATACAGAAGTACCATGAGGTTGCAAGTGAGATGAGGACCCCAGTGTACCTGGTGTTGTAGACACACATATTAAGAGACAATCCCTGCCCCAATTTAAATAGAAAACGCAGAGTGGGAGGAAGGTATTATCTCCATTTCACAAACGGGGAACTGAGGCACAGTGTGGTTAAGTAACTTACCCGAGGTCACACAGGAAGTCTGTGGCCGAGCTGGAAATTTAAGCCTAGATCTCTCAAGTCCTCATCCAGTGCTTTCATCACAAGCTCATCCTCTCCGAGAAAGGGCAAGTAAAAACTGAGGGCCAGATTCTGCCTCACTCACATTGAGTTGTCCCTTACTCCAGGAGCATTCCCATTGCTTTCAGTGGAGTAAGGCACTATCTCAGCGACTTAGTCAACCCTAGACTTTTTTTTAACACCTTGGATTAACTGCTCTGAAGGATCTCAGCATTTTGGCTAGTATGACAGAGGAAGGATTCACAAATTGCAGATTCATTTTAGGTCTCTCTTTTTTTATATGCTTCCTTATAAAAGTCACAGAACGAGCCTTGCAAACAGTTCAAGAAAAAAAAAATCTTGTAAACATGGCATTTGGAAAAAAATGTAAGGCTTCCTGTTAAATTAAACTGAACCTTTTTACATAATAGATCGCTCACAGCTATTTGTAAGGAAGTGACAAAACTGCTCCAGATCTTGAGATATCGCAGCAAGGTTCACAGATGCACTTATGTAAATATTTTCTGACGACTCAGTTGCTACTGAGAACATTTTTGAAGTTATCAAAAAGAATTTAAAGTATTTTTCAATCTTGTCATTAATGCTTCATTTTCAAAACAGCTGAAACAAACTTGCTGAACAAAATTATGAGGGCTATGAAACTGTACATCTTGCAGTTGTATGTACAGGCTTACAAGTGAAATTTTGCCCTTTGGGGAGGAACAAAAAACAACAAGAGAATAGTGATTTTTAAAAACTCCAGCAAGTCTCTCTATTCTAAAATAAGAAAAGCAGAAATCAACTCATATCTTACCATTTGATTTTAGTGGACCTGTGTGGAGAGAGCCAGTGGAAGCAGCCCTTGCATGTCTATATCTCTAACAATTGCAATCAACATTTAACCCACACATTGAACTGTACACCTTAAACACTTTCCTAGTTATTATATGCACCAGACTGTCTAACCTGGGCTTCCTAAATATTTGCTCACCAGGCATAGCGTTAAGTCAACTTAGCAAGTGTAACTGGTATTACATGCTGAAAGAACCAGAGTCAGGGTCTAGCCCTCTGAACAAACATATGCACAGTCTGAAAATACATGGAACATTTTACCCAATAGACACATCCTGTTTCTGAATGTTGCAAGAAAAAAATAGCAACGCAATGCTATTTAGTGTCATAGATTGATAGAACGTGTTCCATACAAACATTTCCATTCAGTTGTGTTCTTTCACATGGTTTTCTGAGACAGTTGAGTAAAATGAATGAAAATTTTAAGTTTTAATATTAACCTTTTATTAAAAATACACCAGTTAGGACTGCAAAGATCACCAAAAACATGATTTTAGAAAAATGGAAGAGTGAGCTTGAGCTCAGAATAGGGCAGTGGTATTTGGACATGTCTAAATGAGCAGTCAAAGAAAGAATAGCTTATTGTCGGAGAGGTCAATTATATGATGTTGAAAAAATTTGGGCCCCATTTCTAGATACATTTAGAGAAACTTTTTTATCTAAAAATCTAACCCTCCCCTCCTTTTCCCTCCCCTGTCTGTCCCATTGCTTTCCTCTTTATTTATGTACATCTTTGCCTATTTCATTATTGTAACCCCCACTCTAACATGGTATGTCTTTGTAGCATTGGCGTGTTTTGTATTGTCTGGTCTTGCTGCTTTGATAAGTTGAAAAATTGTATAATTACATAATGGTATTGGAGTTCCCAAGAAGCATGCAGTGTTCAGAAACACATACAAGCTATATATCATTCACCTTTTTGTACTTTTCATTATTTTTAATACGAAAAACAATAAAAACTCAATCACAAAAATACACTTATTTATTCAATGAAGAATATCATTAAATGACAGAACTGCAGACAGTTATGTACAATCCAGGCACTGATTTATTACAGATCCAAATTCCTACAGGAAGTGACAAATGCACACTGGTCCCCCACCACTCAGTTTTGTATATGGGTCTCTGATTTAGGTGAAAGCTTTGTGAAAGCACATGTATCCAGACAGCTTTCCCTATTGGATACACATCTAAGCCACCTCAAGCATGTAAGACATAAGATATTCCAGTTAAGGTCAGAAGTAATTTATTTGCTAAAAGAAGCTTTGACACACATACCTGTTTCTGATGGTAGCATGAATCGGTGCTCCAGGCTTGATGCCAGAAGCCCATTTTTTAATCATAAAAAAACACCTTTTGGGGGATCTGCCGTCATATACATGGAAGATCTGTGGATGGCAAAATGTCGTGAGATCATGCATGAAGTGCAGGAACTGCTGACAGCCCCTCAACCATATAATTCATTCCATTTCTCAGAGATACACAGTGCTGATCTCAAGACAGAATATGGCCATTAGCATGAGCTCCTTTCAAAATACAGTACTGGATAGTGCTGTTGATGCTTAGAACAATTTACAAGAGAACTAGACATATTTGCAATATTACCAGTACTGACTGAAGTATCTGATGAATTATTAAGTATTATACATTAGAATGAATAAGTTGCAATTAAGTAGATTATGTCCTTTATTGTGTGCACTTGTGCATTATTCACAAGCAGAGATTTCTGCAAAAGTATTTGTTCTCCTGATATATTCAATTCACGTCGCTTAGGTTTTTGTTTTGGGATTTTTGTTTGTTTGTTTTTACTCCATGTGTTGATTATGAACATTCGCAATTCAAGCTCTGGCTTAGCTGCGAGTAGTCAGAGGAGCCACATGGTACTGCCTCTTTTCCTTGGCTGGGTGAGTTAACAAGCACCGCTGGTACAAATAGATGCCCTTATAAATTAATGTTCAGTTTCCTCATGCATGTGACGTTGATATTTGTTTTCCGTGAACATGTGTGCCAGTAAAACTCAGTTGCACAAACATTTGCACCTCCCTTCTCTTCTCTCAGATAGGTATGCTGAAAGCCCGGCCCTACTCTCTCTCTCCTCTCACACAGGCACATACACAAAAAAGACTTATTTTTGAGGCCGAGAAGCTACAGTCTAATGTGAGAAATGGGTAGGGTGCATTCAAGTTGTGCATTCCATAGACCAAGGCCTTGTCGTCACTGCTAAAAATGGTGTATTTTTACCTCAAAGTAACCTATACACAGGAGCTATCCCAAGCCAAAAGACACAGTGAACATCTGTAGTTTTACCACAAGATAGTTTCACAAAGGTGAGCCCCGGGCAGCGGTATTGCGCTGACGTCAGCAAGTTGACCTTGCAGCAAAACTCAAGTGTACCTTGTCTTCACTGTGCGTTTACCTCAGGATAGCACACGTGTGTTAGCTACCCTGAGATAAAAAAAATGCACCTTTTTTAGCAATGCAGACAAGGCCTATAACAAAGTACAAAATTTATCCTGGGCAGGCTTGCGGGAGGGGGAGCGGGGGGGGGGGTTCTTTTACCTGAAATAAAAGTATCTTCATGGCCAGAGATGGAACACCAGATGGGGAGGGCTCTGAGTTACTACAGAGAATTCTTTCCCAGGGGCCTCACCCACATGTTCAGGATCTAATTGATCACCATATTTGGGGTCAGGAAATTTTTTTCCCCCAGGTCAGACTGGCAGAGACCCTGGATTTTTGTTGCCTTCCCCTGTACCGTGGGGCATGGGTCACTTGCTAATTTGAGCTACAGTAAATGAAGTCTTTAAATCAAGGACTTCAGTGACTCATCCAGAGGTAATGGGCCTATAGCAGGAGTGGGTGGGTGAGGTCCTGTGACCTGCAACATGCAGGCGATCAGACTAGATCATCATGATGGTCCCTTCTGGCCTTAAAGTCTATGAGTCTTATCTTCTATAGAACTATTCCTAACAAGCTGCAACAAAAATAAGTCACAGGTGGGCTGTCAAGGGAAGCTTCCTTGCAGTCTTTATGTTAAAAAAAGAACAACAATTGTGAGGGGAGCTGTTGCCAACAAACAGCCACATGGGAATGACTTAGACAATGTCATGCCAAAAGGATTAGCGTCTCCTATACCTATCTGCAGACAGTTGTGATCCACTGTTCTTCTCAAGTCAGCACTCCTTTATTATGTAATGTATCAAAAAGAACACCATTGTTTAGAATGTGCTTCTTACTAACACGGGAAGGGAAAATAATAGGAACACAGGGGCTCAAACTTTGTGAGATGAAAAGGAAAGCACAATAAAGACAATCTTCTTTGAGCTTACCAGACTCTGACATATCATACAGCTATAAGCATGGAATCGTCTCCCCAGTATACCTTGTGAACCACTTTCACTTCAAAAATTTTTTTACAAAAAGCCGTGTTTCTCCGTATTTCTGACAAAATTTACAATGCGTGGCATTGAATGCCATTAAATTATTTCCCTTAAAGGTGACCTGCAAAGGATTTTTATAAAATTGATGTGTGTCCCTTTTATGCTTCTTTATGATGCATAAAGGAAGCCTGAGAGTCTTTTATTTCCTCCAGAAAAGCTTGTTTTTTCTCCTTTTTCTCTCCCCCTTCACTTCAGCAATATGAGGAATTTCATGTTTGGTCTCTTCCTAGTTTTGTGGAGTACTTTTTGAGAAGGTCTAAGATGTATGAGTTCTTCCAACTTACAAGAAAGGCTAAGGATGTTGAATATTTAAAGATACCCTCTCTTTCAAGCATTTATTGGGCCTTCGAATTAAATATAGGTTAATAAATTAAAAGAGCCGCTTTAGACAGACTGATTAAAAATCCCCTCAGTTGTTCAGTTTTTAGCCATTTGTTGTGTTCATTTCACTAGCTTTTGCAGTTGCCAGAGAACCTTCAAGGCCACACAAGACCTGACTTTCTAATATAAACTGCAGTTGTGAGGAAGAAAGTTCCCATTTATATACAAATACCTGAATGACTGTAACTATCACATTTGCTTCCCTCTGAGAGTCTCCCTTCGAATGCGTAAGCGGCAACAATTAACACAAATCAGCAGAGAAAGCCTCATAGCTCAGGTTGTGTGAAACAGACTTGTCGCAGTCCAGCTAGCCTAGCAAACCCAAATCAGAAGCTGAAGACACAATGGTTTGCAGGTTTCATTTGGAGCTTTGGGTTCATATGGACCCCAAAACTTTGAACAAAACTGGAATGAATCCACCCAAAACTCAATGGTGTGTCTCCACCATTCCCTCCGCAGGCACTGGGAACTTTCCTACATCTCCCAAGCATCACCAGGATCCTATCCCCTTCCTACACAACCCCTCTTTTCTCTACTCATGTTAAGGGTAATAGGGGAAACCCACCCACTACCACAGGGTACTTTGGGGCATCTCTGATCCCTGACTAAGCAATAAAAAGCAATGGGAGCAGTACTGTCTCCTGCCCCATGGCTGCAGTATGGAGGGGAGGAGGAGCTGACAGCTCCCCAGAAGGCTCTTTCTTGGACTGGGGGAGAATCCAACCTGTCAACTTTCCAGAAGCCAGGAACTTGGGGAATGGGCCAGCCACCTGCTCTGCAAAGACTCCAGGAAGGGAGGAGATAAAGGCAACTCAGGCAGAAGATGATTACAGTTAAGGAGGCTGGTCACATTAGTCCTCCCAGTGTTTTAGAAAAACATGCTCCAGATTAGTAGATGTTAAGGCCAGCAGAGACTATTGTGATCATGTACTCTGACCTCCTGTATAACACTGGCCATGGGATTTTCCTCAATTAACTCCTGCTCCAAGTCTAATAGCTGTGATTGAACTAGAGCACAGCTTTCAGAAAAACATCCCATTTTGATTTAAGTGTTTCTAGTGAGAGAGAATCCACCACAGCCCTTGGTAAATTGCCCCAATGACTAATTATTCACACTGTTAAAAATTTGCATCATATTTCTAGTCTGAATTCTATAGTTTCAACTTCTAGCCATTGCTTTGTGTTATTTCTGTTTCCCCTGTAGGTATTTACAGACTGATCGAGTCACCCCTTAACCTTCTCTTTGTTAAGATAAACACATTGAGCCCCTTGAGTCTCATGGTAAGGCCTGTTTTCGAGTTCTTTAATCCTTTTTGTGAGTCTTCTCTGAACCCTGCCCAATTTTTCAGCATCCTTCTTGAACTGTGAACACCAGAACTGGACACACTATTCCAGGAGCAGTCACACCACTCATGTGACCATCCACAGTCACACAGCCCTGTTCTGCATGTAGCAGTTAATGCTTGAATATACTCTAAATGCTAAGGGCCCCTTAAAAAGGTTTCTGTTGTGTAGGGCCAAATCTTAGTTTCTGCAGATAACTCAACATAACATAGGAGGCACAGTCTGATCCGGCACCCAGGGAGTTCAGAGGTTCCAGGTTCTATTCCAAGCTCTGCTGCATGACCTTGGCCAAGTCATGTCATCTCTCTGAGCTTCTATTTCCCCTTCCACATTGTATCTGTTTAGGTTATAAACTCTTTGGTACAGGGGCTCTCTCTCCCTGGTGTGTTTATACGGGACTTAATGGGCCCTGCTCTACGCTGGGGTCTCCAGGTGTTATTCCAACCCTAATAATCTACATCATGGTGTCGTGCACAGGGGATACCAACTTGAACCTGGGTACGGGATGGGATGTACTCCTCCAATCAAGGTCATGGAGCAGCAACAGCAGCTTCCTGCCTCAAGGCTGGTTTGCCCTTTCACAGCCCCCCCGCCCCAAAATACCCATCCAAGCAGAGGAGCTGGGGGCACACACACAGCTTCCAGAGACCTGTGTCAGCTCCCCACTGCACCCAGTCTGCCACAGGCAAGTCACTAAGCTGGGGACACCCACAAAGCAAGGGGCAGACCTTACTCCTCTGTGACGGACCTCAGGAATTACAAGAGCCCGCACAAAGCCCAAAGCACTATCTAACTGGTAATTACTTTCTGGTGAAGACTGAAAAATGGGTCATTAGAACCATAATAAGCCATTTTCATTAATACAAAAACCTGATTTACATTTTTTCCCACAGAGCCATTATGTTCTAAGTGTGCTGCATGGATGATTTCTTTAAACACTCCCACATGGAATAGCAATTTTAAGACCCTGTGATGATCACTTTTTAAACCAGGAAACCTGGCTCGCAATAATGTCATGCTTTCTGTTCACCATTCTTCCAATGCTGTCATCACAAACTCTCGCCTTTCTAAATGCACAGAGTTCTTAGTGGCGCACTAAAGCAGCAAAATCCACTGGCACAGTTGTTAACGCTGCAGATGTAGGTCAATGTCAGTTCTATTAATTTTATCTCTTAAAGACTTGCACATTTTCTAAACAAATCTATCCCTTTGGGGGGTTAAACTGTAATTTGCAGTGTGGTTGTGAGTCCCTATCACATAATAGATCAATTAGGTTGAACACTCCGGTATATTAATCTTATTCACATGTAGTAAAGGCAAATATTGCTAATTACTGTATTACAGTATTGCCTGCTTTTCCCAAACATGCACTAGGGAAAATGGGAATTGATTACAATGGAATATTGAATAAAATTATCTTCATGTTAAACTGGCAGTGAAGAAGAACATTTGCACTCGTTCATCTTGTTTTAATTAATATCCGCTGGAAAATCTACTTATTTTAGTGATGTTTTGAGTCTGCAAAACATGATCCTCATCTTTAAAAGCAAGTTATGTGGTTTATATGTAATGACATTCACCTCCATTAAATATGGCAAGGACCATCCTTTCTATGCCTGGCAGTTTACATCATTCATGTTTTTAGGATTAGACAGGAGGTTAGCCTGTTAAAATTAAATTTAGTCACTAGAAAGCTTATATGTAACCCCTTCGTTTTCATTATCTTCTGTCTTCTGAATCTTGAGCTTTGGTAATAAACTTAGGATTGTTTTCACTATAATTATATCTCAGTGCTGCAGTACTGCGCTAGGAGCTGACCCTGATCTGAACCATTCAAACTGGTATGTTCACTGTCCCTTTGGGGATAGCAGATCAGCTATTACCTTGAGTGACCAGTGGATAAGGAGCTAAACACTACTGGTGGAGGCTTCAAAGGGGCTCAGGGACCGGAATGTACCTATTGTTAACTTGCAAGGCAAAGTAAAGGCTGGCCGAGCCCAAAGGAGATTGTTTGGGTGCTAACAAGCTGGCAGTGTCAGGGAGCTGATACCCAGTTAAGCACAATTAAGTCTCTTTCTTGCTGAAGACCTGGGGTGAGGGGGGAATACGTAAGGTGATTCAGAGACCTGGGTACCCTGAGAACCATCACAGTCTTGTCTATTGTAAGGAATTTGAAGGCAGGAACTCTCTCTCTCTCTCTCTCTGTGTGCGTTTCCACAGCACCTAGCACAATAGGGTCCTGATCCCAGCTGGGGACACACACAGAGCTGACATCAATGCTTAGCACTTACAAAAATGCTTTGCATGTTCAAAAGGCTTTCAGCAACAGCTTCTGTCTCCAGAGCTCAACCTGTGAATTTGTTAAAGTGCAACACAGGCCAAGAAAATCTAGAAAGATGATGTAAAATAGGAATGTTGGCATTTGGCAGCTGCTACAATAGAAATCCCATATGACATGCAGATATTAATGTGTAATATAATGTATAGTAAATTCAACAGAAATATGACTATTAAAAAATTCTATTTCCTCCGTCCTACTGCAACAGATGGAACGATTTCGATCTTCGGATTCACTCTGTGAGCACAGCTGGTGAAGAGTTGTTTATACTTTTAAGAAGAATGAGAATGTCTGTATTAAGCACCGAAACATCCCACAAATCAGTCACTTTAAAGAGGATCTCTGCAACTGTGTGAAACACAGTGGTTCATAATTGTAAGTACTGTTACAGACACACCCCAGAGACAGGATGTAGGGACAGCCATGGAGGAATAAGGAGCCGAAGTGTGGATTTCCTGTCATTTGTTGACATCATTGGTTTTCTATTTGCTATTGGAAGCCACCCTGCCTATAAGCTTTAACCAGACCTCTTGTATCTCTTCTGTGCAAGCTTTGGGAAGACATGCAATTCCCAGGTGATGCACAAAATAAAATGTTCCATCATTGATTCTGCTGGGGGCTTACACAGCTGTGTGCATTATAAATTATTATTTCTGCCTTGCAAACAGTTATTACATAGACTGGGGCCAGGCTTGGTCTTTTCTTTTTATGGCTACAGTTGTTTCTGGACTCAGATGCATTGTTTATTCCATAGGCAAATCTCTTTTCCAAACTGGCTCATTTAGGGTAAGTTTTTTTTCCTTGGGTCCAAAACTTCAAATCCCCTTTAGAATATTTTTAAATGGTTACACTTAGGAAATTCATGGCCAGAAATGTCTAGATCTTGGTGGTGCAAACATTTAGAATATGTATGACAATATACAAACCAATTTCATGTTTATGTCACTCTGGGATCCATCTCAATGTTTACCTTAACAAAAGTAAATTGTTTGCTTGTAATGTGTGATCTGCTTCTATGAAGCACAGTAATATCAGAAAAAAATCTTGGTTCTTACAAAATTTTACAGAGAATTGCTCTCTCTCAAACCAAATGTAACTTGAATTTTTGGGCAAACAGCTAGCTTAATATAGTTAATGGATCCAAAAGTGATGGTCATTCACAGATTATTTAATCTTGTGACAGAAGCATGATCTGACTGTCTACTACGCAAAACTACCTTGAGAACCCAGGTTAACCCTTTCTAGAGGAAATACCATGTTGGAGGATATCTGGTGAAAGGAGGAGTATCGCCATTGGGCTTTGGGGGGAGGGGGCAGGAAACGGGGAGAATAGAGATAAAATAAGGCATTTAAAATGCTACTTCAAAGAAGCAGTTCACAGTATTTGTCTTTGTTCTGCATACATGCTGTGTCACTCTGTGCCCCAAAGCAACACCCTGGCACCCCCACATTCCCCACTGTCATAGGGTTATGACATGTTTTGTACAAAGCCTGCCTTGTGAGGTATCATTCTAAAAGTCTTGATCTGTTGAACATTAATATCCTGTTGAATTGTATGTGCTGTCATTGTATGTGAAGTTATGAAGTTTTGCTAGGAGTGTGTTACTGAAAGATGCTGTGAAGTTGGAAACACCCACCATTAGCCTTTCAGGTACAATAATGAAGAAGCTAGACAGTGACAGTGCCCATCAGCGAAAACAATGGACCAGCGAAGAGCTTATCCTCACCTGTGGATGCTTCAGTCAGTCTATGAACAATGGCTGCCAGAACTCACCGGAAGCATGCAACGGCTTGTGACTAGATCACATGACACTGAACTCCATTTTGGTACCTGTATTTTTCCACAAACGGAGCTGGGAACTTTGCTTGGAACAAAGGGGCTCCCACCCTATAGAAGAAACTATATAAGGGGGCAGGGGCATCACCACAGGGCTCACTCCCCACACAAAAGAACACCTGGAAACACCTGAGGAACAAAGACAGAACTGTGGAAAATGCTGGACCTAGGCTAACGGGATTTCTAGCCTACGTATAGAAGCTTGATAGGCTGTTTGTACTATCTCACAGGGTGAGACACTGCTTGATTCAAATTCTATCTAGTCTGTATAAGACAGGCAGCGATTTTGTTTATTTCTTAGGTAACCATCTTTGATCTGTTTGCTATTACTTATAATCAGTTAAAATCTTTCTCTGGTCAGTAAATCTGTTTTATATTTTTTATCTAAAACAGTGTAGTTTTCTTGAAGTGTTGGGGAAAAAATCTTAGCTCAGTCAACAAAGGTTTTGTGCATATTCCTCTCCACATCGAGGGAGAGGCAAACTGTAATAAATTCAGTGTAAGCCAGTGTATCTGCTGCCTAGTGCCAGGTTTGCTAGCTTCCACCTCTGCCTCTGGTCCCCATTGCAGTGCCACACACAGGGACCCCTGCCATTCCCATCTGCAGCATACTGGAAGGTACACACTGAGCTGTGTAACAGCCCCCAGGTTAGCCAATGCACCAAGGTTTGAATGGGGACCCCTCAGAGCAGAGCTGACAGCATGAGTCGATAGCTGGGCCTAAAAACCCGGCTTTGTAGTTGGGGGCTGTAGCACTCACATCTTCTGTGAATCAGGCAGGGTGTAATACACACTGACGGGGGTGCAGAGAGGGGGTTACTCAGGCTTCACAGATACAGGACCTTTACTCACTGTGGGGAGGTAGTATTTACTCACACCAGTAATCCCACTAGAGTTGATGGTGATGACTCATGTAAGTATACTCAGCATTGCAATGCCGAACTAATTCAGGAGCCTAAATCTCATGGACAAGGAATGTGCCCAAATCACTTTTGAAAAGGAGATTTAGGCTCCTAAATCAGTTAGAAGTTGCAGCACGGAGTGCAGCAATGCCTTAAGGTGAAGTCAGCCCTCAGTCAGAGCCTCCAATGCTTCGTCCTTCAGCTAGAGCCTGAAATGACTCATCCCTCAGGCATGCTGCAGCAACCAATCCATGAGCAAGGACCGGGTCAGATGATGCCCATGGACAGCTATTTAATCCCGCAGGAAGAGCAGCCAGCCAGTGGATCACCACCACTCGGCTGGGAACTCTCTCTGTGCCTTGTGGTGTTACAGACTGGCCAGGCTTCCAGCCTGCTGTCACCAGCTAGCCCTGCACTGGTATCCACCTGCACCTGCCTCACTGAGTCACCCAGTGACACCCCCGCCCCCAGCACTAAATACCTTTAAAAATCTGTGACAAAGTGGCACACACAGAATCTACAGCACAACAGAGCACAAGAATGGTGATCCCAGGAGGGAATGAGACCAAGTGGCAGCCTGTCATTCAGCAAGATAGCATCAAAGATAAGCACATCAGGCATAAAGTTGGAGGAAAGGATGGGCTAGCAGTTAAGGCACTAGACTGGGAGACTCAAGACCTGGCTCCACCCCAAACTTCCTGTGTGAACCTAAGCAAGTCATCACATCTTCTGACCCTGAGTTCCCCAGCTGTAAAATGGAGGTAATCCTTCCCTGCCTCCCCAGGACAGAAACCATGTGAAGTGCAGAGATGCTAGTGATGAGAGTGACGTACGTGTATAGCTAAGGAGTCCCCACCATCCCACAAGCTGAATGAAAACTCAGAACCAGAACAAAACTCCAGTGAGGGGCATTTTGAACTCCAAACTCTATAGCACCCACCCTGGATTCTTGTTTGGCATAAGTGACCACTATCCTCCAACCTTTCTTGCTGACTGTAGGGAGATCCCTAGGCTTTGATTAAACTAGAAGTCACGTGGCATGTATCAATTGGAAGATATCCCTGCTCTTAGAGCATCAGTAACTCCGAGAGCTGCTGAAGGATGTTGCCAGAGGTGGAATCTGTGACTGAAACAAGTGCTGAAAATGGACATAAAAGCAGACATCTGACCAGTCTCTGGATGCACATTTTGCATGCAGTGTATGAATGCAAAGTCCAGGTCTGCCTGAATGGAGATGCATGCCTATCAGAGTGCTGCGTGACTGAGAAACTCTAAGCAGCACAGGGATTTTCACATCAGGATGTTGACTTTTCAGAGTGAACGACGTCCTGGCAGCAAACAGGGATTTCCAAATGATGCTGAAGACAGCATGCTACTGCAGGCAAGCCACCATTCCAGATGGTCATGATTAATTAGCATTGTCTAGGTATGCCAGATGCCCATGACTCACAACAGTGCTCGCACAGCGCTGGGCTTCTCTACATATACACTTGGCCTGCTTCACACATCACTGAGTTCAGCTGAACAGTAATGGCCAGGGGATGAGGAGTGGAACTCAGGAGACCTGGGTTCTACTCCCAGCTCTGCCACTCACCTGCACTATGACCTTGGGCAAATCACTTTGTTTTCCTGTGTCTCAGTTTCCCCTTCTGTAAATTGGAAATAATACCACCTGCCCTTATAAAGGGCTCCAAGGCCCTTTGGTGAAAGGGGCTGGCTCTCTACAAGTGCAAAAATTACCTTTAGTTTCAAAGAAAGTGAATGCAGGTTTCACTTTCCGTTAGTTATTGCCTAAAGAAGCTGTCCTTTTTAAGGCAAACCCTGCCTCCAGGTGCCCACCCCCAACCACCTCCCCTAGGAGCACAGAAAGCACCTGGAAAGGGTTGGGAGGATGCAGGGGAACCTGCCTGGGAAGTCAATGCACCCTGTATGCCTCCAGGGGCTCCGCACCTGCAGCCTGGGGCCAGAGAGAGGGTGGGGGAGGGGGACCCAGTAGCACAGCATCCAAAACGCTTCCATAGTGCAGCAGGAATCCAACCCCCGCTGCAGGGACACAGCATGGCCCATTGAGAGCTAAGGATGAGAGGGTCTGGCCCTTTATTTGATGGCTACTCCTGCCCAAAGCCTGTTAATCATATGTTTCTTTGTCACCATCATTATCCATTTTTCTGTTTGTCTATTCTGGGTCGGCATGATTAATAACAATAGCACTCTATAGCACAAGATCCTGAGATGATAGATAGCAGGAGAGAAGTTGCATCTAATTAAAAAAAAAGAGAGATCAGGTTTGGATGCCACCAGTTTGAATCAACGTATGAACTAACATGCAGGACCGTCCCTAGCAATTCTGGGGCTGTAGGCAGCCCCCTCGTGGGAGGGGGAAGCCTCTGAGGGGGGGCTAGAGGCTGGCTTGGGGGTTAGGTGGGTACCACCCCCCAGCACTCACCGCAGCGTGGCTGGGGCTAGGTCACTGCACTTCCCGCCACCGGCGAGCACAGGCCCGACCCTGCTGCAGAGCTCAGGGGGCGGGGCTGGGATGGAGCAGGGAAGGGAAGAGCTGAAGCAGGGGCTGCAGCAGCATGCAACTGTGCAGGGCACCAGGAAATGTGCTGCCCCATGCAGCTGCATGCTTTGCGTATGCGTAAGGACAGCCCTGCTTACATGTGAACTCTTACTTCACGTGTGCACGTGAAGATGACAGAACAAGGAGTAATGGTCTCAAGTTGCAGTGGGGGAGGTTTAGGTTGGATATTAGGAAAAACTTTTTCACTAGGAGGGTGGTGAAACACTGGAATGCGTTACCTAGGGAGGTGGTGGAATCTCCTTCCTCAGAAGTTTTTAAGGTCAGGCAAAGCCCTGGCTGGGATGATTTAGTTGGGGATTGGTCCTGCTTTGAGCAGGGGGTTGGACTAGATGACCTCCTGAGGTTCCTTCCAACCCTGATATTCTATGGTTCTATGTCACTCCCATTGAGTTCGGAGGAAGCAGAGTATGACTGTCTGAAAGCAGAATTTCACCCTAAAGTTTTATTTGTCATCTTAGTTTGAATTGGGAGACAGGCTCTGATAAAGCAAAACACCCAGAACTCAATTGAGAAGTCAGAGGGAAGGGAGCAAAGCTTGTTACAATGATTGGAACACACACAAACCTTTTCCTAAGAATATGAAAGTAATTGGGACTGGTGTAACGGAGCAGACAACGTTATGCTGGTGTGACTCCATTTAAGACAGTGGAGTCCCACTGGCGTAAATGAAATGGAGACGCAGAGCCAATGGTCCCAATTCACAATCACCCTGCAGCTGCATAAATGCCACCTACCCCGATACCAAAGGGCTCCCCAAGCAGTGTGAAAGCAATCTCCACCGGCTCTGCACCTCCGCTCCTGCAAACTGAAACCTGCAGTCACTTTCCTTGCAGCTAAAGGTAATATCCGCACTTATACAGAGCACAGGGTCCAGTCTGGGCATACTGAGGCAGAAGAGTTCTGGGAGTGAGGGTGGTCAGGGCAGTAAGGCCTGCAAGGCCCAAAGGTACGGGAGTCCTAGGGAGATGAATCAGCCCAGACTCAGGAGTTGTGGGAGGGACACAAGCCTCCCTCCCTCTAGTTCCTGCACCAGTCTCTTCACCAGCACAGGGATGAATTGATTTTACTGGATTACAAAGCAGCATCCCGACACACGTAAAATGTGATTCCCAAGACCAAATGCCTCCAAACCCTGCACCTAACAGCTATGCAGCATGAGAGGCAGGTGGCTTTGGCTTGTGCCCAAGATTACCAGGCAGCCTGGCAGAACATTGCTGATTTTTGGCACGGAGGCACACATCAGTAACCAGGTGGAGTCAACCCAGTGAAAATGAGGACAGAACTGAGCTCCTGGGTTTTCCACCTTTCTCCCTGTCAGCCATCATGTGGAAAGTCTCACGACACTTGGCAGATAGGGGCCCGTGCATAATTGCCTAGCACTGAACAGCATGGTTGGCTTGACCCCTATGATTGCATCCTCCCTAACAGCATTTCCAAATCTACACGATTCCTTACTTCCCATTTCCTCCTCTATTGTTAATAATCTTTTTAAAATGCATCTGTATTGTTAACTATATGGTACAGCAATTGCACCTTAAGACCCCAGTCAGGGATCGGGGACCCCAGAAGACTAGGTGTAGTATTGCGCACAAACTGAAATGACAATCTCTACCCAAAGGAGCTTACAAAATAAGCCTTAGGTGAGAGTCTACTCACAATGTATAAAGTTAAATACTTGCTTAAATCTTTGCAGGACAATGACCTAAATTTATGTTCTGGTCTACTGTACATAGAAAATATACTTTGGATGTATCTGTTTCCACTACTGTCCAGCACATTTATTTTTAATTTTTTTTGGTAAATATCATTGGCTAGCTCACTGTTTGCTTCATTGTGAGTACATAAACATTCTTTAGTAAGAGTATTTTATGGAAGTAATAATAGTTCAATAGGTTCATAGACCTACTGAGTCTAAGAGCTTCCTGCTCATTCCAACCTACTTACTGTGATGAATAATACATAAATAATAAAGAAGAGGATACGACTTGCACTTCTATAGAGCCTTCCTTCCAAACCTGCCCAGCACCCCTGGGAGACAGCTACCGTTATCCCAATTTACAGACTGGGTTCCCCTGAGCAAACACAGGTAAAACGCCTTGTCTAAGACCATACAGCAATCCACTGACAATGCCAGGACTGGAGCCCAGGTCCCCGAAGTTCCATGTTGTAACCATGAGGACACACCCCATAGACTAAAATGCCTACAGTATAGGCTATTTTTCCATTCATCTCAAAGGCGGAAATTTATTTAACTGCGCTTCCTTTCCCCACCCCCACGGCTTGCAAGAGAATCAGGCTTTTCTCTATTGCACAACATATTACAAACACAAGTCCTTTCGGGGGTGGGCAGAGTCGAGCACTTGTGAAAAGTAGTTATTTTAAAATAGCCATGCCCCCATGGACGGTCTGTGAGCCATGGTTAATTTAATAGCTGCACGTGCTTATTAGAACCATTCATGCCCTCACTGCAATCAGCTTGTTTACCCGTTGATCAATGATGACTTTCAGATTATTATTTTAATTAAGAAACCCCTTCATTCAGTAGGATTCTATTGAGGAAACTCCTTCTCTTCCACTGGGGAAAACTAGTACTTACTGGAAGACGATGTGCCATTTGGAACAGCTGCACGTTGAGATGTGAGGTTTGCACAAGGGAGAGAGAGAGAAAGAAAAAAAAAGATGGTAAGTTGCCTCAACTGGGAACAGTACGAGATAGTTTATCAAAATTCTAACCACTTAGCCATTCTGTTTTCCGTGAGCCAGACCCTGTGCCCAGGAAATTCCACAATCAGGAGCCTGTGAGGCTCAGTTTCCTTCACAATCACATCCTGAAGGGGAGAGTGTCCCACATAAGCGATTATAGAAGGCCCTCGACCTAGGGGTGGAGGCTAGCCATGGCATGTGGCAATTGGATCCTTGGTCTGATATCACGGAAGCTGTAATGCAGACATTTGTAGTTTAAGCTGTCCAAGGTCACAGAAGTCCAATTCAGATTTATATAAAGTTGTTTATAAAAAAGTCAGCAAAAGTTGAGATTATTTCTGGTTTTCCACATCCAGTTCCAATTTTCCAATATTAAATCTCAAAATCCATTTTCCCCTTATTTAAATTAAATCTTCAAATGGTAGCCTAGAAGGAAAATTCTCTTACACTATCAGTGGACAATGTACTAACTAATTACTCAAAGAAAGAACCGTGTAGTAACAGCACTGAACCTAGGGGTTCAGATTTCAGAGTAGGCACCATGCAAAGAAGATATGAATAGTCACACTAAAGCTAGCTAGCCAGCGGGACCTCTTAAGGTTGGCTTTTTTTATACTAGCCCAGGTTTGTTCTACAAGCTTTGTTCGACAAGGCAGAGATCAGCAAGCCAAACCATGTACTGCCTACTCCATCCTTTTTCCTTCTTCCACGTCAGGAGTTTTACACAGGTCAATATTGTCTATCCAGAAGTCAGAGACCCAACTACATGGGCAAATCATTATTGAACTACTGGCCAAACCTTGATCACACTGTAATCAATAAGAAAACACCCGCTGATCTCCACAGGGTCAGGATTTGGCCCGAAGTTATTAAATTGTATTGTGGTAGCACTGAGGAGCCCTAGTCATGGACCAGGACCCATTGTGCTAGGTACTATACAAACAGAACAGAAGAGGCAGTCCCTGACCCCAAACAGCTTACAATCTAAGTAAATGAGGCAAGGAGCCTCTGGTCAGAGACATAGTTGAGAACATCAGTGTCTGGAGCAAGATCTTCTATGTTAAAAATGCAAAATAAGAATTGTAACCACCTCCTGTTCCACCAGAAGCATGTAGAAATGCAGCACCAGCTCACCAGCAGGTATGAAGGGGTCACTCTGTAAATACCATAGCTCCTTGCCCAGGTTAATAAGTAGGCAGAAGATGAAATACTGCAGAAGCCTGCTGAAGATAAAGGTTTTTTGTATTAAAGCCTAATCTGTGGCCCATTGATGTCAATAGGGGTCTTCACTCAGAACTAAGAGGAGCATACATACCTGTATGAAATATTTTAGAGAGTTACAAGTTTTAGGCCCTGATCCTGCCAGGGGATCCTCAAAGGTGAACGTGTGACCATGTGAAGATCCAGTGACTACAAGGCTCTGCCTACAGGATCCCCCTTTGCATTGTACCTTTTTCCTCTCCCAGGTGATATAAACAGAAGTTTGGTTCTGCTCACCCTTTGCCTACCAAAACATTCCTTTGCCCATATCCTAACAAGAGCCCACTGTACCTCTGTAATTCTGCTGCAATGGAGTAGCAATCCCTGCAGGAGCAATTTCTGGGAGAATCTTTATACATTCGCTGACATTTCTGTACACAGAAAATCTTTGGTAGATTTCAGAACTAGAAAGGCTTTGAATAGGGTCCCCTATGCTTAACATGTTGCAGGTTACCACTTACAATGGAATGGCAACTGAGGATTAGATTGTTATGCTTAAACTCCATTTTAAGTGGTCTCCTACCACATGTTAAGCCCTTATGCTTAATAATCTGTCCTAATTTGTGTTTAGTTCAGACACAGATTTCCTTCCCCAGATCTGAAGAGCTCTGTGAAACTCAAAACCTCCACCTTCCAACAACAGAAGTTGGTCCAATAAAAGATATTACCCCATCTATCTTGTTTCTCTCATATTCTGGCATTAACACAGCTACAACACTGCAAACATACACATGTTTATGCCAGGTAGAGGGGGAGGACTGGTTTAACTTGACTAAGTTGCTAAATCTTTTGGTTGAGCAATTCTTCTTTTGAGACATTTGCTATAGTACATAAAAGAACGCAACATTTTGCTCCAGAGAGAGGGAAAACATCAGTGCAACGAGTCTGATGGACAGAATAAAACAAACCCACATGTACAACAGAAGAATTGCTCAAAACAGAGACTTCAGTGGACTTGCCTCCATCAGTGAAGTCAATGGAGTTTTGCCATCAACTTCAATGGGAATAGGGTTCAGCCCTACATTAATATCTGAAGTGAAAATGAGAAAAAGCCACAAGAGACACATTGTAACCAGAACCATTGGAACCTCAAGACAGAAAACAATAGCACTGTTCCTACTGTCATTATTCAGTCCTAGTTTCCCTCACTATAAAGAGGGCTCAGAGTCTGTCACTCCCAATGGCCATTAGTGGTGGCATGGTTTGGAGAGCAGGAGTTTGCTACCTCTTCTTTTGGCCCCTCATAGGTCTTACTCACATTAGCAACTCTCTCTAGTCAGGGCTTGAATTTGGTTGAGGCCATCATTAGACATAATCTGGTTGATTAATATGCACTAGAACATGGTTTCTATTTAACAAGGGTCTACTATATCGTAATCTACCATAGCATGGTAGAGTCCTTGGCAGGGTCAAGTTTAAACAATTCAAGCATGATTGATAATATTGGTTGTAAAGCTTGTGTAGACAGGACTAAGAGACGAGTGGCAAACTCTGGTTATTAATAATCATTTAGATAGCACCATTAAATGGACACAGCAGCATAAGAAGGTAGATCACTGCCAGGCAGATAACAGGGTTGATACAATTCAAAGACATGAGTTGATGCAATGCAGAGCAAACACAGAGTGGAGTTTGGCCACTAGAGCTTGGCTAGAGCTAAAGGAAGCAGCATCTCCTATCATTTGCTTTAATCCTCTCATCCTCCCTCTTGTGCTTTTCCCTTCCTCCTCTTTGCCTGGCCTGCTTGGAACAGGCATCCATAGCATCTCCTGAAAGCTCGTGTCTGGGGTCTGCAGTATCACTGCAACAGGATACCCAGCTCTTGGGGAGTTCATTTGCAGAGTCACAGAACTAAGTGCAGGGATAAACACACATTTACATAAAATTTCCCATTTTCTCTCTTTTGCTCCTATTTCTTACCTTTCTCCCATCTGGAATGGCTTTGGGAACACCAGAGAAAAGCCTGGATTTCTGCCTGCTTTCATTCCAGTGCTGGTTCTTCCTTTTTCTTTTAAATATCTTAGAAGTGGACCCAGACAGCAGCTGCATACTCATCAGAACACCATTGGGTTCCCCTGCCCTTTCCAGTACCCAGACCTAGGTGTGTCTCCAGCTGCCTCTCACTGCAAGAGAAATGATAACTTCCAAAAAACTTCCACCTTTACCCAGCCGCCTTGCACTTGCTCCTCTGATCTCTTTTCCTGGATAATTCCCTCAGTCAGTGCCCTACCATCCAGCACTCTCATTCCCCAGTGCACTCATGCTTATTTTGGAAGGCTGTCCCCCCCCCCCTTATAAATTCTTTCTTTTATACAGAGCCAAGAAGCCTGCTGCTCCTCTGCTCTGCAAGCTCATTGACTAACTCAACAGAGTAGCATTTCACACCTGAGCAGTAACTACAGAAATTGCAAGGCAGTGAAGAATCAGGCCCCGGCTGCTTTCTTGTGTGACAGCTTTAACCTGCTAGGTGCACTCACCCTCCACTCCCACAGCTTGTTCCTTAGGAGCTGACCTGGGTGCCTGCTCAGCAGAGGCCCTGTGCTGCAGGGTGAGAGCACACTGACAGACCGGGGGGGATACACAGGGTTTCTGCACACCTACGCTGCCACCTTTCTGGGTAAAACAGTGTGCACATGTAAACGGCATCCTATCTCATTAAGGGCCAAAGATACACAGGGCAACCTTCCACCAAACTCCAGAGGTAAGTTACGCGCAGCCTCGTTCAGCTCAAAGCAAAGGTCTGAACTGTGGGTTATTAAGCACTTCCCAGTTCTAACCCTCTGTCTAGAGAGTCTTTCTCACTGCCAGACTGACTCTTAGCTCCCCTCTTAATAGGCTGCTGAAGGGGATTAATTGATTCCCCACAGCAGGCCCAGCCCTGCCATCCTGCAAGGCCCTCTGCATTTGTGGTTCTGCCTCTAGCCAGAGGGAGGGGATTAATTAACCCCTTCTCTGCTAATCACTGGATGGCTCTGTCCACCTTGTCACAATTGCTTATATTCTGTTCTTCCTCCCAGCAGTTTCCAGATGAAGGCAGCACCATTCCAAAGCACTACACACGCACACAACCACAGCTAATTTTTTTGGGGGGGAAAGAGGTCCCAATCCCACATTTGGACAGGCACATTGGCTCTCTGGCCTGTAAATACCCTTGTTTATATGCCTAATTGCAAATCTAAGCTTCCAAAAGTAAGATCTGGGTGTCTGGTTAAGGTGCCCACATAACACTGAGATTGCAGTGCCATGACTGTTGAAGAATCCCACCATCTGCAGATGTTACAGTTAACTAAAGCCATCTACAACTACACCACATCTTGCTTCAGTGCATAGAACATAAAGGAAGATTCATCCCTGGTGTAACAGTGACATTTATTCCAGCTGAATCCAACTTCAGTGGAATTACACAGTGCATGGCTCTGGCCCATAAATTTCTTTCCCACAAAGTACAGGTGAGACCCTCAACATATGGGTATTTCTTAAGGAAGTGATTTCTGGAGAACAGTGATTTAATTAGACTGAAAATGTCTCTTTAGTGGTTTGGGTAGTAAAGAAGATACCAAATATTCGGTGCTCAATTTCTGTCCTAGAAGAAGGCTTGTGAAATGAACTCTGAACCACACAACTTCCTCTGCTTCACTGGCTAACCCCACTGCTGTGTTTTCACTCATCCATATTTAGTTCAGCAAGAAAAGTGGATTCATTAATATAAAGAACTAGTCATAAAATTTACCTCTCTACTATTCTCTTTTATGACTGAAACCTACTGTTTTGTACTTTAGTTTTATGTGTATTCTAATAAAAAACATGTGCAAATTCCCCTATTTTTAAAACAGTTGAGCATCAGTGTGGTTTGAATTAATGCTTTTGAAAACAGATTTCAGAGTAGCAGCCGTGTTAGTCTGTATTCGCAAAAAGAAAAGGAGAACTTGTGGCGTCCGATGAAGTTAGCTGTAGCTCACGAAAGCTTATGCTCAAATAAATATGTTAGTCTCTAAGGTGCCACAAGTCCTCCTTTTCTTTTTTTGAAAACAGAGTCTCCCCACAATGCTATCTGAAAATGGAATCTGCCCACAGTTAAACTTCAATTCTTGAGCTGCAGTGTAATGTCATTTTACGATATAAAGAAATCTGTGCGCTCAGGGGAGTTTTACCTTGTTCTCAGAAAACAATAAAAAGGAACAAACTTCTGAAAAGGCATAGGCAATTGCATTAAAGGGATCAATTCAATGCAGTCTCAGGCAACACTGAGAAAGACTTTAATCTACCACTGCAAGCAAAGGCATAACTTACCGAATATGAAACATACTAGCTGACTTGATTGGCTATAGTAAGTATATCAGCAAACATGTGTCTTGCCAGACAGAGAGGAGTAAAGGCCTTTCATACTACATACAAGTAAGAGCAATATTACCACTGCATGCAAGCACTAATGTATGGGAAATGTGTTACCACAGTACTGAAAAACTGCATATGCCAATCTGTGTATTCTTGATCCATAATGAAGTCTGCAATTGTAGCAAGATAATGATACAAACTTGCATTACAATTTAGCAGAGTCTATTTATTTACAGTGGGTTTACATTGACAGGAGAGAGAGATGAACAATATAGAAATCATATTTTTAAGGATGGCATCATAATACCAAATTCCAATAGCAGGATGTTAGCCTTCTGCAAATAATGAAAAAGAGATGAAGGTAAATGAAGTTGTAAAGAGTCAGACGTGATACTAGCATTACTTATATTCTAAAGAAGGACACTTGTATCAAATGACTGGTATTTTTAACAGTTTGGAATGTCAAGTTCTGTACAATATTATGGTTTACTTCTGTGAAGTGGAAGTTAGGGCTGGATAGAAAACAAGAATACTGTTTTGGAAAAAAGTTTCAAGGCTTTGATGTTTGTTTTCATTCTGAGTCAGAAAAACAATTAAATCTTTCAGAAATGTTCATGATAAAACATGAAAGACAGAGCCCCTCCCCAGAATATCCTCATGGTTAGCACACTCAGCTGGGATGTGGGAGACCTGTGTTCAGCTCCCTACGCTGCCTGGTTCAGGGCAGGGACTTGAATCTGTATCTTCCCCATCCCAGGAAAGCTTCTTAGTTCTTCTGGAATGGGCCCATTGCTCTCTCATCTTGACCAGAAATTTCATCCTGGCCCAGAGAAACCTGCATGTCAAAATGTTCATTGAAACTAACACATTCCACTAAAAGTTTCCGTTTTAATGAATCGGGGGGGGGGGGGTTGGTTGGTATAAAAATGTTTTGCTGAAAAATTCCTGACCAGTGTTAGTGCTAATCCAGTAAGAAGACACTTTTAAACTCTTGGGCGGTCAATAATAATTGCTATAATACGGCTTCTTTACTGCATCAGTCATAACAGGTGCTGCAGCATGGAATCTCCAGCAAAGGGTGAAAAGATCCTGGGCCATGTTATGACACCAGTTTTTAAAGGAGATATTTTAAGAAGAACTTCAGATGAGGAATTCTGCTTTACAAGCAGTGCCACAATATGGGCTCTTGTTGTCATCCCAGTCCATTAATTACCCATCCACCTTTCCATCTGTTAATAATACACCAGAAAATCAAGTATACCTAGCCAAATGACCTAACTGCCTAGAGTTGCAGAATGGGTCAAGTTTCCTCTGGTGTAGCTCTGTTGGCTTCAATAAAATTAAACCACAGATGCATTTGGCCCAATCTGTCTCCTGTTATAGAATTCCCCCAGTTTTCTTTGGTGTGATTCCTTCTGACAAAGTCTCAATACTTGTCACATTCATCTGATTTGCTCTCTCTTCTCAAGACAATTGCTTAAATTAATTTGTTTGGCCAAAAGACTGAATTTCTGTTACCCACCATCCTGTGGAATCAATGACATTGGTGCAAAGTGGGTGTAAAATGCTATGAAATTGGAATGAAGACGTTTTTCACCCCACTTTGCAGTAGTGTAAATGGGTGCACAAAGTGCAGGTCAACAACTATATGTGACAGGTTTTACTCTAGGCAACATTCTCTCAGCAGATGCACATGCCCGTTGTTCCCATTTATGTCAGGGGATGCTGTGGGTATGCAATTGAGTCCAGAATCCTGTGATTAAATAGTCAGGGTAAGTAGCCCGACCATTTTAGTAATTAGCACAATTTATTCTTGCCAAATACCATTGTATTGTTCTGGTATCATCCAGCTTTGCAGCAGACTGACAGTTCCAGTGCTTTTGTTATCAGACTTAAATTCTGGATATTTTGCTTCAGGAGTAAATTGCTGTAGAATGCTAGAAATGTAAGAAGACCATGGCAGATTTGTAGGCATCCATATAATGAATGAAAAATAAGTTTGAAAAAACATACTTGCTTCTCACAGTTTGCTTAAGTAAATCAGAAAACAATTATAATAACCTCCTTTGACCTTGACACAAAGAGCTAGTTCTTCATTGAGTTTAAAGGTAGAAACAAAGAAATATAGTTTCCCTTCATTCCTAAAATGATAAACATTAGCATTAGATATTTTCTTATATATGTAATGGTAATCAGTCCTGCTTGGGCCACCAGCAGGATTGAACTGGGGACCATCAGTACTACATGTAGAAGCCAGCACTATTTAAGCCTAAAGGTATGGGCAATAGCAGACCCAGAAACCTCCTCGTGGACCAGCCACTGCAGCAAGACAAATAGCCATACTCTCCTGGTGTAAGTTGCATAAAGATTTTTGTTACTTTTTAAAGAGAGGTAATGCAAAATGTGCTAATTGCACAGGTTCCTAAACTGCATTCTCTGGGACACTGGGAGAGTTCAGAACACTTGGTCCCAAGAGAGATGGCTAGTCACAAGATGCCGACTCCTCGTTTCCAGTGTTGAGTTGCATTAAAGACAACCACAATTACATTAAATAATGTTAATTTTCCATGCAATCAGCTGCTATGGCTGACACAGAGAGTGTCAACAGGAGGAATGGTAAAGTCATGTGATCATGACTAGGAAGGGAGGGGAGGCTGTGCAATTGTGAAGGAGAAGGGCAACATCCACAAGCCAAACTCTCTGTTAACATGTGGTTCCCTCAGGAAAAAATCCAAGAACCCCAGAAGAACTCGCAAAACTTTACCACAACTTTTTCCAAATTCCACCTCAGCCTTCACCCCCAAAATGCAGCAGCAAATGAAGGGCCTTTGGTGCAGCTACCAATAAAACATCCATCCAAAATGAACAGAGAGAGCGTTTTTACTGCTTGGATTGTACCTGATAATCCCAATCACAGGGGATACTTCAAAATCTATAACCTGACCTTGAACTGCAGTTGTGTGTGTGTGTAACTAAGTAGTAAGGTGTTTGCTTTCCTCCTAAAATGGACTTCACTCAGCTCAGTTCTGGTGTTGGTGCTCCAAAAACAGGGATGATTTGGACAAAAGGAGTAGTATTAGGAGAAAAGGGATTATTGCCCAACTCGCTCCTATTCTACTGCCTGACAATTGTCAATTTCAGGTGCATAAAGTTATTCCTCAATGATGCAGGGTGAACAATCTGTAGAAAATAATTTATCTCTGGGATTTAGCGCTTTTTTCTCTTTTCAAATTTCCCATGAACAATCCTGTTGGTATTAATTAGTTTGCGATTAAAAAGGATTATATAACTGGTTTTTGTACATATACCTCAGCCAATGGATTACTGCACCTGGAGCTATACGTATTCAAAGCTTGAGATTCACTATTCACTGGGTAGGTTTGACCACCTCAAATCACATGCTACTTTACACCCAAATGGGACGATCAAAATACTGATATACTTGAATAAGCCACCAGAGCTGTGCAAGGCCCTGATTCAGCAACGCATTAAGCATGTGCAGTCCATGGAACTTTAGCACCTATGTAAAATTAACCATGTATCTGAGGACTTACCATTCTGCTCCTCTGGATTTCGTGCTATTGAATGCCATCGAAATATAAGGGGGACACTTTGTTCCCATTCTCAGATTTAGCACATCAGAACCTTCTCGCAGTGCTTATAAACTCAGAACTAGGCACTGTCATTCATTTCACTTTCACGCTTATGAAGTTAGCTGGGAAGAGTTGTGTGGTCATCGCCTCCAATTAGCACACAATACAATGTCAAACAACAATGCCAAAAATACAATGTAAGGGAAATTGCTTCCCCAAAATTTCAAAGGGATCGCAGCAGGGTCTTACAAGCATTTAAAACAGAAACACTTCTGAAAAATAAATTACCCCTTCTGATGGTCCTCAGTAATGCTTAAGAGAATGGGCAGCTTAATGCAGAATTAATCTTTTGAAGGATAAGATTTTTCCACACTGCCTTTAATACTCTCCCTGCTGCGAAACATACATTATATACATACTCTATTATTGGCAGTATCGGAAAGTATAAAACATGAATGATTGCGTAATAATAGTAGTATTAACAGCAATACTTTTTACTGGATAGTACCATTTAGCTAAGGATCTCAAGGGTTTTTACAATCGTTAATTAATTAAGCCTCCCTACAGCTCTGTTGTCATTGTACAGAGGAAGAAACGGAGACATAAAGACTCCCAGTTCAGCAGGCCACCCATATTCAGGAAAGCATTTAACCACAGAATGTTGAGCCTCTGGTTAAAGTTAAGCACTTGCATAAATGCTATGCTGAATGGGGATGGACTTTAGCATGTGCTTAAACACTTTGCTGAACTGGGGCCAAGAGAATCCAGGCCTTGTTGATATTAAGATAATCTGCATTATGTATAACCACACTGCATTGTAAATTATTAAATTAAGCAATGCTAGTAAAACCCGTTTTTGCAGTGGTGCAATCCCTGCCCAAAGTCATTCAGTGGCAGAGTCAGGAATGGAATCCAGAGTCTCACTGTCCCATTGTGCTCTAACCACTAGACCACAGTGCCCCCCTCAATGCCCTAAACTGACTGATGGAATTAAAGTTGTGAAGTGAACTCAGTTGCTTTTGATCTCTATTCAAGGTGCCATCAAGGGCTCTTAATAGGTGGTATCTTAGCAAATGCTTTAGCGACTGAAACCTTCTCTATAAAAACCCTACTGATTCTCACACTTGTCTGAAAGAATAGAGGCACAAGCTGGCTTCAAATGCCAGCTGACAGATGGGAAGACAAATGGACTATAGGATTCCTGATCTAAAAAGTCAGACCCATGGTCAGGCTAAAGAAACATACATCTCTATTTTGATGTTGACCTCAAAGGGAAGAGGGATGAGTCAACAAAAAGGGCAAAGGGCAGAAAACATCACAAGTATGAGGCCAACACTGCTTTGAACTTGAGGACAAATATACTAATGATATGAAGTTGACAAAAAAGCTTCTTGACACTCCGTGTCTACAAAGTTGGCAGCATCTGACCCAAATGGCTCCTTGATTCATCCCCAGTAATCAGCAGAGTTAGGAACAGTAAAGCTGACTGAATCCTCCATGGCACTGAAGACACTAGTTGTTTCTTCCAGTCTCAGTTATTTCTATAGCCCAGACATGAGAGATGTGGGCGAATGCAAAAGCAAAGAGCAGTCCATTTGAGAGCCGCATGGGAGCACTCTAGCAATGTCTATGTAAGTAATTTTGAGGGTCATAGCAGGATAATATCACCCAGCAACAAGGGGTGTACCCACACACTAAGAGCTCAGGGTCCCACAGAAATCATTTTTACTTTAGTTTTATATTTGTTTCTAGGTTGGTTTTATATGGGAAAATATATCACGCCATCACTATTAATTTGTCTTTGCACAGAGTATTTGGTATAAAACTCCCCTGAGGACTCTTAACTCTACCATTTTCCACCATTGCAAAAATGCCAAAGATAAAGGTTAGTAATTCAATTGAATGTACACTGCTCCTCCAGATAGCTAAAGAACAAAACAAAGGATGGATAGCATATTGTTATTTTTGGGGTGGGGAGAAACAGGGGCTTTAGTTCACTGTTGTCCTTCATGCTGCTTTATCATCACACGCATGCACTGATAAAACTGCTTTAATGCAGTCAGTTCCAAGAGATGAAACTGAATCTCTGTGTAAAGTTTCAGCATGCAACAGTATAGCCAGGCAGTTTTGTTTCACATCTCTGGGATACTGGACAAGCATAAAAATAATTGCAGACTCAGAAAAGATCAAGGAATGTATCCCTGCTGCAACAGATGCTGTACTGGAAGGAAAGACAAAAGCTGAAATGCATAATGAATTTAAAAAAGATTTTTTCATCAAACATGTCATTTGTTTGAAGGACTAAATTGTTGGCATCAGATATGGTAGATCAGCTTGTTAGCAAAGTGAAACATGATGACTGCTATGTAATGGCAATTGATGAGTCAATTGAAATCACTGAAGTTGCTCAAATGTGTATCTTCATTTAATATGTCAATGGTCAGAAGTTAACGAAAGACCTTCTGTTCTTGTGACTACAGAAGCAAACAAGAGGCCACAATGTACAGGAGGGAGCAGGCGTTTTAGGGCTGGAATCAAAGAGGTCATAATACCCTTAATAGCAGCTGATGCTCCAGCTATTATACGATTGGCTGTGAACAATAATATCTGACATACCGCTAACAACTGAATTCAGATTGGTGAGCATCAGTGCCTTGTCCATCAAGCAGTTCTCTGAGCTGAATTAAAAGCAAGATATTAAAATGGCACTATATTACCCAGAAATGTAGGCATCTGTCTCAGAGTGACATCCATTCCTCATGCTGATTATTCCAGGATTCTCTTGATGGAGTTGCTGTTGAAGATAATTTGCTGAGTACGATGATGTTTCTGATGACTTGATACAAAATAAAGATATTACTTGGTAGAAATGAAGAATGTTATTTTAATTCTGAAAATAACAGATTTTTCCCCATTCTACATAAATATTTCAGAAGGAAAAACCAGCCACATCTGGATTTTGGCGTATTTGTTTTTGGCATTGGTATAATGGACCTGAACAATCTCAGAGAAAGACAGCAAGAACAGAATTTCTTTTAAAAAAATGAAGAAAAATTCTAGATGTTTGAAATGAATCCATCACTTCACAAGAAGCTTACATTTTCTAGCAGGATCTTCCTTAAAAAAAGAGAGAGAGAGAGAGAGAGTGTGAGAGAGGACCAATTTCTACTAGACAATTTGCAACTAAAGTACAGGATTGTGCTTCCACTTTAAGAATTAACAAATTGACAGACTTTAAAATCTATCTCAAGGCCTTTGGACCATATTCTGAAGATTTTTTGGAGAGGCAAGTCTTTGCTGAGTATGGTAAATAATCCTCTAGCTGAAACTGATGGGACTGTATGTGCAGATTTAACTAGTCAAGAGAAGCTTTTATCATAGATTTTGATAAGGGCTATACTGACATGGCCTAATCTGAAGGCTTTTTTCAGACACAAGGCAAAATAATTTGAGCAATTTCCATTTTCCTCTCCAATCCCTGGGATGTACCGTACCGAGCAAAACTCTGTGGACTTTGTTCGAAATGGTGATGAGGCTTTTCAAATATGCTAAAAATGGCAGATCTAAGTCATTCTACATTAAAATGGCATGTGCCATTGGAGTAAGCAGCAGCTGGCCAAAAAAAACCTTGCCAGCTCCATTCTGTCCTGCCTGCCAAGGACTGCCTGACCTCTGCTTGACACGAGCATCCCACTGGGACCAGTTATAGCCCAACACCCCTTTTTAAATTCAGAAAGGCCATGATCTTACAAGGCCTGATCTAGCACTGATTGGAGTCAGTGGAAAGGTCCACAATACCCACCGTAGAGAAAGAAGTGACAACTTCCTTGGCCGACTACGAGCCAGGCCTGGTCCTGTAGTCAGTGAATGCTCCAAACTGCCATGGCAGTCTAGAACTTTACCCGGCTGGGCCCTAAAACTGGGCAGTATGAGTGGAAATCTAAGCTTGTTCCTGGGCCAAATCCTGAGGTCCTTATTCAAGCAAATTCCCAGTGAGAGTTTTTCCTGAGCAAAGACTGCAAACACTGAGTAAGGAGATCAGGACTTGGCTTTAGATACACACCTTCAAGGACATCCAAGGCCTACATCTTTCCCACCTTTTGCCTCTGGTCTCCTTTTACTGGCCCTGGCCTATTTTTGCACCCCATGCCTCTTCTATTGCTCCTTTCCTAGAGCTGCCTCTGTGCCCTCTTTCATGTTATCCCTCTATATCTTGATTCCCTTGCTTACCCCACAGGCTGCACTCTCCAACTTCCCTTCCCAACAGGAACTTCTTCAACCTGGGGAACTCCTTGCTAGAGGATGTTGTGAAGGCTAAGACGACACCAGGATTCAAAAAGAACTAGGTAACTTCGAGGGTAGGTCCATCAATGGCTATAAGCCAGGGTGGGCAGGGATGGTGTCCCTAGCCTCTATTTGTCAGAGGCTGGGAATGGGCGACAGGGGATGGATCACTTGATTACCTGTTCTGTTCATTCCCTCGGTAGCACCTGGCATTTGCCACTGTCGGAAGACAGGATACTGGGCTAAATGGATCTTTGGTCTGACCCAGTATGGCCGCTCTTGTGTTCTTATGTTGAAGCTTTTAGTCTACAGTTCCCCAGGCAAAAGCAGCAAACAGAAACACAGGGCTCCATTCTCAATTGCCCTGCCCCTGCTGCAGTCACTCTCAGCCGCATGCCGAACAATACCAAACCAGAGTGGGAGCATTTCACACCCACTTTGCCCAAGGGTCGATAATAATAGTAAGGTGAGAGGCAGGTGAGAATCAGGCCCCCAAAATACCCCTGTAATGCTCCAGACTTTACTGAAGCCTTTTTGGGGCCTGATTTTCACTTACACTAAGGTTGCTTTATATTGTTCTGGCTGCGCAAAGGGTCCTTAAGTCAGTGTACATGTAATTTAGGCCCCTTTAAAGCCCCTTTACACTGCCCGAGCAAGCAACCTTAGTGCAACTGATAATCCGGTCCTTTGCCTTAAAAATTACCACCTTTGCTACCACCACTGCAGCACCACTGATGGTAGCAACCGTGGGAGAAACATGAGAGTACAAAGGGCACACCAGGAATGTAGGCTCAGAGCCATCCTCTTAAATGTGTGATGAATGCAAAATGACAGATTCCCGATGCATAAGAAAAAGTTGTGTTTATACCATAAGCAGCACGGTAAAGTGTAACGTTATCTTAATGCCTTATAGCAAAAGTAACTGCATAACGCTAAAGCCCTGATCCTACAGTCAAATGGCTGTGCCTTCACAAAACCCTATTAAAATCAGTGGAGTACAAAAGAGTTCCCTGTTGTCACCCTCATGCAGAGGATCAGTATCTAAACTACCGTACACACTCCCATTTAAAGGCTTGATCTCAAACACATTGACGTCAATGGGAGTCTTTTTCTTGACTTTAGTGGGCTACAGACCAAGCGCTAAGCTCCGCATCCTGAAGTTCTTGTAGATCCTAAACTGTTCTTATTCAGAATGTAAACTCTTCAGTGCAAGGAACTGACTTGGTGTTTGCCATGAAGCACCTAGCACACCTGTGGGAACTTTAACATAACATTAATAAATAATAATTAATATCATCTTGACTTCTGTGGGAATTTTGTCCAAAAAGGGATTACAGGAAGGAGCCCCAAACGCACTGAAGTCATCTTACATTTTCAAATACTTTGCTTCGATTTTAGTATCATTTAATAACAAAGTTGCTGACAGATGCAAAAAGGTTCTGTTTCCACTCCAAGAACACTTCAGTTTAGAAGACAGGAGAGCCACTTGTGCATTTTAATACACTTTCATATTACACATAAATCATTTTTGTGGTGTAATGGTATGGTGCCCGCAGCTATTAATGTTTACAGGAATTGAAAATGTTCATTGAAAGATAATAGAAACCAGACATTTAGTAACATTTTCATTTTGCATGTTTAAATATTCATAACTATGTTTATAAAACCCCGTTTGTTCTCCTGATGCTCTAGCGATTGTGTTTATGAAATGCAGTATTTCTTGAATGTCCCTTCTTTGCATCAATTTTTTTTGTAGAATGCTATTTCATCAGATTGTGACACTGACAATTAGCTTTTATGTAAAAGATTGGCCAAGATTAACAGCAGAAAATTACAGGAAAGAAAACATTGTCAGAACCAATAAATGTTTCACTGATGCATCTGTAACTCTTAACTTTGTACAGGACATTTGTGATGGCTTCATTCTTACACAATGACAATGTATTGTCAATCTGGAGGTATAAATTTATTATTCTACTATAAAACAATGAAACCTAGAAATAGGATACCAATAACAAAAAGTTAAGTGCTGGTAAGCTTTCAATAACAAGTGTTCTCTTTACTATATATATTTTCTTTCAACGTTAAGTAAAATAAACATAAGCAGCTCAGAGTCACTTTAGTATTACAGTTGTTCTAGTTCCTTAACAGTGTTTTTAAAAGTTGATCAAGTAGTCTTAGTCTGAAATTGGGACTATAATAGATGTAGACTTCATTGCAATGTCATCCTGATTAAAAACAGCATCACACGGACTCTACAGTAGAGTATGGTAGGTTTAATAAATTAAAACTGCATAGAAATTAGGATATTCATAGTAACTAGTGTTTGCAAAAGTTATCTCAACAGTTGGGCCCACTGAAATAAATGGAAAGGTTTCCACTGACTCCAGTGGATGCTGGATCAAGACCTTAATCCTCATTTGTTTGGCTCGTTTTTCTGGTGCCCAGCTTGAAACACCAAATGTCACAGGAGTAAACCTTGGTCTCACTGACAACACTGAGAGTTCCCTGCATGGACCTCTTGCAAGACTAGAAGTAAACATGAAGGGGGGAAACAGGGAGGAACAAATGACACATTTTGACTTTTATTTTATTTTGCATCATGTTGATTACTTATCATATATCAATTGAATGTTTATGAAAACATTAGAGCAAATAATAGAATCCTCATGTGAGATTCATTTTAAAATAAATGTATAGACGTTAAAATACAAAATAGCTATAAATACTATTATAACATTGCCAGCTCTGGCAATATATAATACACACACACACACACACACACACCCTAGCCCTATGCAACCCCTACAAGGACTTTCTGCAATTGTTACAACATTTTGCAAAGCAAACAGTTCTTGTAGGCTAGAAATGCACACAGCCCTTAAGGTGTGTGAACCAAAGTATTGAGGGTTTATATCTACTGACACAATACTACCAGCAAGAAGCCATGTCCTGGACTGGCAGCACATCCATTGCTCATCCTGCAACATGAGCTCCCTCAACTCCCATTGAAATGAACAGCAGTTGAGAACACATGGCAGAATAAGGCCCTAGGCATCCTACGCCCAGTGGAACAGTGTTTATTCCACATAATACACTGGGCATAGGATGACCAGATGCCCCGATTTTATAGTCTGTTTTCTTATATAGGCTCCTATTGCCCCCCACCCCCGTCCTGATTTTTCACACTTGCTGTCTTGGTCACCCTAATGGGGCTGTAGAGGACTGGTTCACCTTCCTGCTCCTGCCATACCAGGTGCAGCCATGTAACCGAAAAAGAGACATGCTGGAAGCAGGGTGTGTCAGGAATCAAATGCAGTGAGGACCTGATCCAAAGCCCATTGAAGTCAATGGAAAGACTACCACGGTCTTCAGTGGTCTTTGAGTCAGGGCCCTTATCTACATGTTAAATATCCAAAATGGCTGCATAACAGCCATTTTGTATCTCTGGAGTTAATGCAGATTCAAACCAGGAGCCTCTGCCCTTCTGAAAAAGTCCAAAGACATGGGAAGTAATGTATATACAGTGCCACCACCCACATTTATCCTCAGGGTTTCTGTGCAATTAAAGCCTGCCTCGCACCGTCCTTAACTTCCCTCATAGCCAGATAGGTGTGTGTCTCTTGTTGTTACTCAGGATGTAGGGCTGGCTCCCGGTTTACTCTCATGCATAGCCTTTGTCTTTGCAAAGGAGATTTTAATGAAACTATGTGATCAGGCTCTACAAAAAAGAACTTGTCCAACTTCAGGCATGGCGAGCTTCCCACCTGGCTCATGACAAAGCCTAGTTTTAGCGATTCAACAGCTGATGCTACTGAACAAGCTGGCAACACAAAAACGCTGAGCTAAACGCTTTTTTTTATTAAACTTTCCTTGCTTACAAACCAATGGTACCAAGCAGCATGTGTGTACTTGAAAAATATCTAAAGAGCAGAATACCCTGTTTACTGAGCATCAAACTCAGCATCCCACAATCAAAACAGTGGAGGGAGGGATAGCTCAGTGGATTGGGCATTGGTCTGCTAAACCCAGGGTTGGGAGTTCAATCGTTTTGGTGCCATTTAGGGAATTGGTCCTGCTTTGAGCAGGGAGTTGGACTAGATGACCTCCTGAGGTCCCTTCCAACCCTCATATTCTATGAAAATATATCTGCTCATTCTTCAGACTGCTCACATCCCTAAACTCTGTATACAGAGCTCCCACTGATGTCACAGAGCCTGGAGAGAAGACAGCCTTAGCTTCTGGAGGCCAATCTGCCTAGACTAGGTTCCAAGCTCTTGGGAGTATTCTCATGGGCGTTGATGCCATGAATAAGCAAAGGTTCACAGGGGTGTGCCTTTTCAGGAGACGGCCTATATTTCTAACCAATGCTAATGTTGTAGCAAGGTTAAACAAGTGTCTTATTTCAACTGATGTGCAGACTAGCCAGTCTGAATCTAATTATTTGTTTTTACAGGCAGAGTTTTAAGATTATTTTTCTGCAGAAAATGTAAGGCTATCTCCTGAAGTGTTCCTCTCCGAGAACAGTACTATATCTCTGCAGAGACATTTCCCCACATAATTAGATTGACCACAGTAACAGCACTTGTGTTGGGGCAGTTGGGAGAGTCAGTCTAGTGGAAAGAGCACGAGCTAATATGCAGTGGTTTTAGATTAGAAACATTATAAAGAAGACGACCGGCAATGTGCACCATAGGACGGCACTCATCGCTCCAGAAACAAGAGAGTTTTATAGCCAAAATAGTTACTATAGGAACTTAATTAATGGGGCGGGAGTACTGAGACATGGGAGCACAACTGGTTGACATGCCTT
The DNA here is from genome assembly GCF_965140295.1 of Lepidochelys olivacea. Taxonomy (NCBI): domain Eukaryota; kingdom Metazoa; phylum Chordata; order Testudines; family Cheloniidae; genus Lepidochelys; species Lepidochelys olivacea. The sequence continues at coordinate 97,604,951 of NC_140419.1, forward strand.
CAAGCACCAGCCGGGGTTTAAGGCATACACAAACCTTTAAACAAAACATGATTTTCATAAGCTGGCACCTAAGGTATGCAAATATGCAAAAACAATCATACCCGCAAAGGAACCAGATTATTCACGGATCATAAAGCAGGGCAGAAGAGGAATGGGGATGGCTGGTCAGCTGCTTTTGCTTAGATTCTTTATTATGCAATGAAACCTTGTTACTGCTTTTAAAAAAACGTCCTGGGGTCTGTATAGTTTGGGTAAAATCCTGCTAAGCTGACTCTTGCAAGCAAGTCCAGTGTCAGTAACTGCGTCGGAGCTGTCAGCATGAAACAGGCCAGTCCCCTTTCTTTGTAAAGGCCGGGAGGCTGCGTGGGTAATGCACTTGGAGAAGAAAGGCAGAGCCATTATTAATTATGATGCATTGAAAGCTGACTAGCCTGGCACCAACAGTACAGGGGACATCTTTTAACCCCTCCCACATCCACATACCAGCAAAAAATAAAATAAAAAATGCTGGCCGTGGAAAGCCAGCAAAGTTAACTTGGGACCTTGGGTGTGATCAGGGACCGCGGCCATGAGCAGGGTGGCTACAACCCCAAGCATTTGACAGTCATGAGTCAGCCCTTCCCCAAGTCCTCAGATTTACTACAATAAAATCAGGAATTTAAAAAAAAAATAAAATGATACATGCCGGCCCATGGGGGAGCGCTGGCTTCCCCGTCAGCCTTTTCTCTGCGAGCAGGAGGGCTAGAAACTCACTTTTCTTTTTGTAATGAGAGCTGAGGATCTTTGCCCCCAGGCTGGGGCCTGGAAGAGGGGGAAAATCCCCCAGCCCCTACTGCAGGATAAAAACCAGGGGAGCTGCCATCAGGGCTTGTGCCCCGATTGGCTGGAGCGGGCCCCCTTTGCAGCTACCCCCATGGCCCGGGGGACCGTGGAGCAAAGGGGCAGCTTCGGGCTGCCTGCCCCACACACATGGAGGCGGCTCAGGCTGCATGCTGCACCCAGCCCGCTCCAGGGCAATTGAGGGGGTGGGGCTCCAGGGCAATTGAGGGGGGCCTCCACCCCCGCCTCCTTCCACTTTCTTTACCCCGCTGGTGCAGCTGTTTTGGGGGGGGCAGCCCGGGGCGACCCCCACTCCCGCAGAGCCTCCCCTGCCCAGGGAGGGGCGAAGCAGCCACGTGTCCGTCCGTCCCCCCCAGACACCCCGGGGAGCCGGTGCCCCAGGGCCCGACCCAGCCGGCCGCCATGCGGCTCCCCCCAGCCCAACCCTTGCGCCGGCGCCCCGGGGGGAGGAACAGCGGGTCGCCGGCGCTTTCAAAGCGGCTTGAAAGGGAAGCGGCGGGGGGAGGGGAGGGAAGGAGGGGCAGGCAGGTCCCAGTCCCCCTCCGGGCAGCCCCAGCCCGCAGCGCCAGGAGACCTTCCCCTCCCGCCCCCCCTCCCCCCAGGCGGGGATGGGGGGCGCTGCTGCCAGCTGCAAACCTGCGCCCCTCCCCCAAATACCCCCCCTCGCTAAGCAGCCGGGTTCCCGAGCCAGAGTGGCCCCCCGCCCCCGACATACTCATGGGGTGGGGAAGAGGGGGGCTGGGTTGCAGCCACTTGCCCTGGGGCCGGGTGGCAGCAGCAGCCCCCCCCCGGCGGTGCCTCGCTGCGGAAAGGCCGGCTCCACCGGGCCAGGGTTAAGCCCCGGCGACAAATAAACCGGGGCTTTGGTGCCACAGGATCGGAGCGTGACTCTCGGTGTAAATGAAAATAGGAGCCGATCCGGGCTGCCCGCCCTGGGGGCTGCGCTCCACCCAGGGGGCGGTTCAGCGGGGCTGGAGTACGAGCCAGCAAGCCGAGCCGAGCCGGGCCGGGCGATCCTCCAGGGTCCAGCAGCCTCCAGGCAGGGGATCCTCCGGGCCGGGCCGGTTTGGCATGATTCTCTCCCCCACGGATTTAGAGAGAGAACGCCGCCCCCTTGCGATTCCCCCCCTTTCTTCTGGGGGGCAGCGACTTAGCCCCCCGAGACACACCCACCACTTGTTGGCATATCCCCGTGTGCTCCGGGCGGTCGCGTCTCCGCCTTTCCAGCCCCACACTTCCCGGCGCTCCGAGTCCTTTCCTCCCCCAGCGAGCCTGGGGCTCGTAGGCTCAAAGCGGAGGCTCGGAAGACGGGGAAGGGCGAGCTTAACAAGCACCGGGATGCTTCCGGAGCTGCAACAAAAAGCGTCTGACAGCATTTAAAAGATTTGCAACGTCGGAAAGCCAGCCCGCAGCCCGGGCCAGCGACCCTGCCCCTCTACTTAACGCTCCGAAAGTTATTCCAAAATCCAATGGCCAACATTAGGGCTCCTGCACAGCACTGGAATGGACATCTCAGTTAAACCGAGCCAATCTGCATTTAGAGATTTATGTTACAGGTCCCGTGTCAGGACGGTGAACACGCAAAACTCCTTAACTTACTGTTAAAAGAGCATTTTTAAAATGAACATGGAGAATTGTCTAGTGCGACCTCAATGTAACTGGGAAAGGTTCAGAAAATGTAAAAAAAAAAAAAAAAAAATTTAAAAAAAGCTGCATTTAATTGTCACAGGGCAACAATCTATTGCATTTAGTTCTTATTTTATTAGTAGCATGTTGCAATACAAAACGTCTCACCTTGCGCTTTTTCTTTATTTTGCAGCGTGGCACAGGGCTGCTTGCTTCGGTGTAAAGCTGAGAACTTTAGTGGTGCAGGGTTTCCAATCCATTGCCTTGCGGTCCAAGTCTGCTCTGTGTATCGCAAAAGAAATATTTAGCTCTACAGAAGAAATCGAAATACATTTTTTAAATCAAAGATCATTCTTTCAAGTGGGAAAAGGAAAAGAGTATTGTAGAAACTAGCGAACTAGTCCTCATTTTGGAAGTGCAGGCATCGTGTCAAAGATCCTCATCGATCTGCTTGGTCTCAGGCGTTATTTCCGATCAACTTTTCCTTTTTTTTAAAAAAAAAAAAAAAGACTTGTGCATTTGATCTAAGTTGCCTAAAATAAAAGAAATCCTAAAGCAAGAAGTAAACAAACAGTATTCTCAGTCCAGCCCTTCCCAGTGTCAAGTTCAAGATGGGACTGTCTGGGGGAAACCCAGACATGAAAGGTGCAGCAGGGCTCCCATCAAATTACTCACATCCTTAGAGCTAGGGGGGAAACGCAAACAGTCCACAGAGTAAATTGCTTTCTCCAGCTGAACTGTGTACACCTTCAAATGCTGCCTTCCATTCTATATATGTACCCAAGTGGTGCTAGTCAGTAGCCATCGTATATTGTTAAATCCTGCAGAGAAGATATAACAATTAGTTCATTTTAATCACAAGTTTAGGCAGACTAATACAATCTATTTTTAATTTCCAATCCCAATACTTCTGGAAAGATGGCATTTTTATTAATTAAAAATGAACGGGGCTGTATTTTAACTTTGAGAAAGTTAAACAAAGCACAGGATGGTCCAAATGCAAAATGAATATTAGAAACAGCAGTCCACTCCAGTCTGTGTATATATTCTAAGATTTTAAGTTTTCAAAACTCAGGGAGAAAAAAACAGAACGGTGGATTCATTAATTGCTTACATCAACCGAGATCATTCTGATACAAATGAAAAATCTTAAATATTTTGGAGGGGGAAGTATGGAGGGAGGGAAGGTTTTGGTTTCTGTTTTTCAGTAGTAATTTATCAGGCTAACATTTCTCTCTTAAATTCTTCAATCTTTTCCCCATTTCCTGCCTTTCATTTCCTTAATACAGTCCCTGTTCACACACTGCCTTCATTACTAACCTAAAATTAGAAACCAAAAACTAAATATAAAAACATACCATCCTAAATTTAATGTATAAAGTGAAAACTGATAAATCTTCCTAAACATGACTAAATATTGGTTATCTTTTAAAAACATTTAATTATCAAACAGATATATTAGTTTTCTAGAATTGTGTTTATGCTCAGTTACGATGTTCCTTTGGCCAAAGAAAATAAATATCCAGGTTAGAATTTTATTACAAAAAAACCAGACAATTGTATTTCATATGTTACCGATTTTAATGGAAATAATTCATCAGCATCTCTCAACAACTTATTAGGTTTGCAAAATATATTCGTCAAAGAATTTCTATAGTGTTTTTCTAGAAACACTATTGAAGTCATCATAGGGTTGGCTATACAGAATAATTTTGATAACTGTGTATTAAGTTATATACAGCCAATCAAATCCACTTTTTTTTTCTTTTCTAATACTCGGAGAAACTATAATTCTTTTAAGAAGCACTTACTTTAATCTGAAGTAAACAGATGGAACTGGCTCTTTTACTCACCACCCAGCTATTTCAGATTCATGCTAAACCTCTTAAAAGCATATAGCTATAGAGATAGAGATATAGATACAGAGATAGAGAGGTGGGTGTGTATATCCATCCATCTATGGAGACATATGCATGCCTTTCTGCATAGGGTAAAAAGGAGCCACACACAAAGATAAAACTCATTGCATTTACCTTTTGATGTTTACGGATGCAGCACTGGGAGGCCGAAATGCAGTTCCTCTTCTTTGAAGTGCAAGATAGAGACACGTCATGGACACTCACAGGACAGGTCAGTAATATTTGATTCGCTCGCAGAAAGTGCAGGAACAAACATATGAAGCTCGAGGTGAAAACAAACCACTGGGATGTGGGGGCGGAGACAAGGAAAAACAACAACGACCCTCATTCCCCTATTGAAAGGAACACTGTATATTGCTAGCCTGCAATAGGGAAACCAATTCCTATAAAGGATGGGGATGAGATACAAACACCTTGATATGTGGTTACTCGGCCAGTGCTGGGTGTAAAGAGTAGTTCACAAAGCAATAAGGAAATACAAGACAGTGGTTCAAAAACTATTCCATTGTGTTCTTTCAAAAACAATAAATTTTTAATGCTAAAGCAGTTATAACCAAAAACTGTACAGAGTTTTGTAATTTGTTGGGTTTTTTTGTTGGGTTTTGGGGTTTTTTTTTTTTTGTTAGAAAACACTTCCCCCCCCCCCCCCATAAATATTGTTCAGTTCCCGGCACTTCGTATCAATAATTAAATTACAAACGATAAATATGGCATCATGGATATGTATTTACAAAAAAGGGTATTACAAAAAGGCAACTGTTTTACTAAACGGTCACAATCTGGGTAGAATAACACCACGGCCTCATCTTGAAAAATACCGGACGAACCCATCAGACGAGAATACATTCACAAGGATAATGCTCTGAGAGAGAGAGAGTGAGAGAGAGAGAGGTTCAAGACATAACAGGACTTTGGCACGGTTTAAGAATGTGAGTTTAAACAATCACCACTAAGGCGAAGGAGAATTTGCATCCTCATGTCAGCATCCCACCGAAGGAAGAAAAAGCCAAAAAAGGAGAGAGACAATAATAAAAAATAAAAAACAGTGTTCAAATGAAGGGAGAAGGGGAGGCGATTGGAAGAGGGAAGAGAGGAAAAAAAATCAAAGAAATTACTGCAAATGCCGAAACCAAACAAAAAAAAATCCAATCCTGAGAAAAGGACATGCTAGTCCAGCGTCTCGATCTTGCAAAAAAATTAAAAACCCTTTCCTGGATAATTGCAATGAACTGGATGTAGCCCTGTACGGTTGTTTGCCTGAAAACTCCATTTCCGTGTGATTGATTTTCAGTTTTCCTTTGAATTCATTTGGTCCAGTCTACAGTTAAGCTTGGCTGCTTTGTCCTTAGACGTACCATTCGTTAAAATTGGGTGGAAGTCCGGGGTTGTGGCTTGTGTTGCTTTGAACTGCTGATGGAGGACTTTTAGTAGAGTCTTTACTGTTTGCAGAACTTATAGTGGGCGGAGTGGACGATTCGTAGCCTGAACTGGCAGCTGGGGAGGAATCTGACCCTTGCGATTCGTGAACCTAAAAGGAACAGGTATAATATGAGAAATATCATGTCACACTGACACTCCTCGGTCCAAGCAGCAGAGTTCGAACACGACGAACAGCGCAGGATGACTCAGGTAAGTATTTACACTTCCTACGTGATGACACTAATACAGTCAACAAATCATAAATTATTCGGGGAATGGGAAACTTATCCATGCAGCTGCGAGATTGTAATTTTAAAGCGAGTTTTGTCCCTCCCCCCTCCTCACTGACAATCTGAAAATATTTTTCCCCACCATTTATGCCAGCTAGTTATTAGAGTTCGATTGCGGAAATGCCAGGCATTGACTTGAACACATCGTTTACGACTGTTCAGCATTGGTTGTTGATGTCAAAGTTTTTAAAACATGCCAATATTTTTTTCGCCAGTAATCGTTAGTAGCTACATATCCCTCACTGAAGAGCTATAGGACATGTTTTTCTATTCGGTCTCTGGAACAAGAAAAGAAAGAATGCAATTTACCCAAACGACTGTTATTACTGAAAGGGCCTAGCTATCAACTACAGCCTGAACTGTGAGATAAGAGCGAAAATATACAGTCCTACTGATCATTTTTATCAATCGGAGACGAATGTAAAATGCTGTTAACATAAATCTTTCCGAATGGGTGAATTGTGTCATCCCAAAGCAGCACCGATCATTGTTCAAATGTAGGGGGGGGGGGAGACAGAGAGAGAGAAAACGGGCTCCGAGATATTTAGTAACAGTAAAGCGATCAAGAGTTAATTACCTTCATGTGTTTCCTAAGAGAGCTGGGGTGCGTGTAAGACTTATCACACACTTTACAGATATAAGGTTTGTCTGAAGTGTGTACATGCATGTGCTTCTTTCTGTCACTACTGTTCGCAAAACGTCTATCACAGCCTTCAAATTCACACTTAAAAGGTTTTTCACCTGCAAAATTCAGAAAGGGTTAAAGGAGGCTACAGAGGAAAGGTTCACTTTGATTCCCCGCTAGCGGATCGGTCACGTTGGCAACTCACTTAAAACAATTAATTTGCTGCAGAGTGGAAGACAGACTCTCTCTTGGCTTTCGTCCGTCGTCTCACAAACCGTTTTCCTTCAATGTCAGTGGAAACGCACCAAGCATCAAACACTTATTTCTTTTTCCCTTAATTATTTAACTTTTATTTCCCTTCAACCCCCTCCTTTCCCAAGCTTTACCCCTCAAACACCTCGGCTGAGGTAGTATGCACACACACATACACACAAAAAAGGATCAGACAATAGGATTTGTTACGTTACAGTTAAATTCAATCCGTCCTTTGTTACTTTTAATTTGCCTCTTTCAAATGCAACGGTTGTGCTAAGCGAAGTGTTAAAGGCAGACTACCAGTACTTGATGTTGGGAAGGGGAGGGGGGCGCAAATCCAGATAAATTCTGGAGCAACAGACAGTTTTACAAGATGCGCTCAACAAGAAGGAAAATGTGTGGGTTTCCTGCCTTTTCTAGTTTTACTTCACTTTTGTGGAGACCTGAATTGAAGACAGAGCTCCAAATAAAAATACTTTGACAAAAGTATCACTGATTTAATTAGGAGATGTGCCAATCAAGACTAAAAAAGAACGGAAGTAACCGAAAATTAGATTGAATTAGCATTTGTATGGTTTCCTTAACAGAATGTACGCAGAGAGCTAAATCGTATGTAAAGCAATCCACACAAAACAATTTCTCTTTGCCTCATATAAACCCCCAAACCGAGCCAACAAAAAAATCGGACAAAATCATCTCTCTGTCAAGCTAGACTATAGAGAAGTAAACGATTGCTCTTCTTGGACTGAAATTTACAAGCGCGTGGAACATGCGGATGTTAAACGACCCAAACTCGCAGAGTGAGAAGTTTTAAAGAACCGCGAACAAACTGTAACTTAGCTCCAAACCGGGGAAAGTAGCATTTGATTCCCGCTTTTCGGTCTCGCACGGTGGGATCGATGGGGGGAGTATTTGGATTTGAGGGGGGGTTCTTTAATTCCCACCGTCTCATAATTCATGCACCCCGTTTTTCGTCTCCCTCCTTACCTGTGTGCGTCCTTTTGTGGATCTTCAGATTCTCGGACCTGGCAAAGATTTTCCCGCAGCCTGGGAACGGGCAAGGGAACGGTTTTTCCCCCGTGTGAACCCGAATGTGGTTCACCAGTTTGTATTTCGCCTTGAAGGACTTGCCTTCCCTCGGACATTCCTCCCAGTAGCAGATGTGGTTGTTCTGCTCCGGCCCCCCGACATGCTCCATCGTCACATGGGTGACCAGTTCGTGCATGGTGCTGAATGTCCGGTCGCAGCTCTTTTTGGGGCGGTTGATCTGGCTCTCCTCGACCCACTTGCAAGACAGCTCTTGCTTGATGGGCTGGCGCATGTAGCGGAAGAAAGCCCCCGGGCCGTGGTGGTGATGGGCCGCCACGTTCATGCCCATATTCATGTTCATGGGGTTGTAGCTGTGGAACTGGGCGCCGGCGTACGGGTCCGTGCGGGGGCTGGAGACGGCCCGGTAAGGGTCGGGCCGGCCGAAGAGATCCCCCCGCAGCCCCAGGTGCATCTGCCCGTTCTCCACGTGCCCGCCGGGCGAGGCGTGGCTGGGGCCCTGCTCGTGCAGCCCCGGGAAGAGCAGGTAGCCCGGGCTCTCCGCGATGCCCGGCGGCCCGTGCAGGCTGCCGGGGGAGCCGCCGAAGATGCCGTGCTGGGCGCCCCCGGGGGCGGGCTCCCCGAGGCCGGAGCCCCGCTGGCGGAAGAGAAAGTCCCGCGTGGAGCTGAAGGCGGCGGCCGCGCCCCCGTAGGCGGGCACCTGGCCGGCGTGGTGGTGGTGGTGGTGGCCCAGCGCGTTGGCATAGCCCGAGCCCTGCGGGGTGAAGGCCGAGCTCTGCCCGGACGAGAGCTCGTGGGCGGCCGGGCTGAGCTTGAAGGCGGCCGCGTGCGAGGCGTCCCCGAAGGGGCTCAGCCCCATCCCGGCGGCGGCGTCGCCGCGGCTGGGCCCCTCGTGGTGGCGGGGGGCCCCGAAGCCCCCGACGCCCAGGGCGGGGAACTGCGCCCCCCCGTCCAGCAGCATGGCCATGGAGGAGGGCGGGCGGGAGCCCGAGGGAGGGTCCCCCCCAGCACAACGGGCCAGGCGCGGGGGGACGAGCTCATGCACCGCGGGCGGGCGCCACGCAGCCCCGCGCGACACCGCCCCACGCGCGCCCGGCTGGGGGCTGCCCCGCGCCGCGCGCCCCAGCCCGGCTGCCCGGCTCCGCGTCCGGCCCCTCCGCTCCCGCCCGGCAACGTCCTTGGACTGCTCCCCTCACGCGCGCACTCCCCGCACATAAACCAACTCGGGAGCCAGCCCGCGCCCAGCCAATGGGGAGCCGGCTGGCACGGCGTCACCTGACCCCCGGCCGGCCCGCCCATTGGCCGCGCCGCGCGTGAGTGGCAGCGTGCAGCATAGACTCTGGCCGCTCGCGCCCCGGCCCGCGCGCTGATTGGCCCGCCCGGGTTTAGCGACTCGCAGGTGAGGTTAAAGGGTGCCCGCGAGCCCACATGTTTTGTTGGCTTGCCCGGCTCTTGGGGCGCGCGGCAGCGGCTGGGGCCGGGAGCGCATTAAAGGGGCCGCCCGCCCGAGCGAGGCGGAGCTCCCGGCTTCTCCCCGGTCCCAGGCTTGCCTCCCTTTCCCCTCTTCCTTGCACTTGGTCCCCGGGATCCCATGCACTAGTCCCCCCCCCCCCCGCATCCCGCTCTCTGTGCGTCCCCCCCCCCCCCCGTGTCTGCTTCCACCCACGTTTTAAAGCGTCCCGGCTGGGGGTGGTTTGGTTTGGTTTGGTTTTTTTAAAGAAACAAATAAACCAAGAAACGCGTGGGGAGCCACTAACGGGCCAAAGGAGAGATCAAAAGACACAGAGAGCAACGGGATAGCGGCTGTAGCCCTTCGCTGGTGCGATCCAGCTGCTGAAAAACGGCACCTTGATTGGAAGTCGTAAATCTCTCGTGCCATTAAAAAGAAAAGATTTAAAAACGAATAAAAATTAAGGCGGCATAAATCAGAGCGGCTCGCCAAACGTTTGCGTGCTCTCTCTTCCTGCGGGCGGCGGCAGGGGGGAGACTGAACAGCCTCGACTTTAAAGCGATTCTATTTAGGTGCTAAATTTGGTGGGCCTCGCTTAGGTTTAGCCGCCACACACCGCTTCTTTTTCCCCACAAGCAGATGAAGGAAATAAAATAAAAATAGAGATTATTTCAAATCTTGGGCTGAACAAGATAAAGGGCATAATCCCGCCATGTTCCTAAGCTTAAATGCCGTGGGTTTTAGCTCCACAAACAGTGTAAATTATTCGCTTTTATCAATATATAAATTGCTCTAGAGATGTGGACCAAAGTCTCAGTCAAAGTTGCCTTTTTTGTTTATTTTATTGTATTTATTTATTGATGGACTTTATTATTATTTTGCAGTTGCAACGTTCTGCCTTGAAATAATTATCTGCTGCAGACAGCCCCATAAATCCGCTCATTTTCTGTTCTGGAAAGCATTTGCAAAGAACTATGGGGAGCAAGAGTGGAAATAAAAGGCAGAAAGAAAGATGGCTGTAATTGTAATATCCTGAGATTTGCTGAGCCCCAAAGTCTGTCTATTGAGCTAGTCTCACAGGATTGCCGCCGTCTCTCTGCAGGAAACATAAAATCTGATCAAGTTCAGAGACGCATTGAGAGACTGCTTCAAGCAGCGCTTTATAACTGCAGCCCTTTCACATCCTTCCCCCCAATCAGCCCCAGGAAAGACTTCACATTCTTTATTTTAAGGTTTGAAAAAAAAAAGCCACCGATATAAAATCTCCCTCAGTAGTAACACCATCTCCCATCAAACCAATCAAAATTCACACTCCACATCCATCAAGAACATTCACAAAGTTGGAAGGTGAGTGAGTCACTTCTGTCTTAGATTATTGCATCTAGAAAAAAAACAAACAAACAATAAACCCCGCTTGCAATAGAAAAATAGTCGATTTAATGCAGATTTCGGGGGAGGAGAGACGGGGTTCTGGCTCCGAGGATACCGTTTGCTTCGGGTTTTGTTTCACACACACAAACACTCTCACACACACACCAAACAGGGAGGCATTTGCCTAAACGGGGCACATTAAACTCTGAGAATCAGTGTTAGAAAATAAAATGAACAAGGAAGGATTTAAAAACTCGGAGACTATGCAGTGGTTGTTCTTTGTTCGGTGCGGTGTGTGTAGATCTGAGAATATGCTTGAGGACTCTGATGGGGGTGGAGTGAGAGGAAGTGTGCGAAACTCAGGCCCAAAGCAGTAACCTGCTCGGCCGTTTTCTGATGGTCCATATCCAGTGCTCCTGGACTCCGACATCACTACAGTGTCGCTCAAGGGGCTCAGCCAAGTTCGTCTAACTTTCCCCTTTCTGTGTTTCATTGTACACTGCAAACCGAAGGGGGCTTTCCAAGTGCTGTACCTGGTCTGTGTGTCGGCCCGAGCCAGGGCCCAGATCGGATAATTAATTACCTCCAGCACGTGTTGTGTTGTCTCTGTAACAAAAAGGCATAATTCAATTAGATCATCAACCGAGTGTTGGGTAGAGAAATGCCTGTGAAGTTCCCGACCTGGGGCAACCGAGGGCGAATGACCTTTGCTTTTGCAGAAGGCCTCATGTGTAGTTCTGTCCATTGTCTTTAGCCTGAATATGATGTAAAACAGCTTCCAGGCGCTCTGCGGCTCACACCGAAAACCCAGGGCGAGCTCTGTCATCGGAGGGGATTTGTTGTTTGTTGGGTGGTTTCTCTTTTGACCCAGGTGCTCTGAAAGGGTGGATGGGTAAATTTATCCAGATGTGAGCGGCTTGCTGGCCGCTTAACATCCATTAAATAAATAACTCAGCAAAGAAAGTGAAGTTCAGAGTCTAGTCCCTGCTGCCAGACAGCCACGGGTTTTTTTAGGGAACCTTTCAACACGGTGGAGGAGGAGGGAGGCGAACTTGGCTTTACACAGGAAAAGCGGGGGGGGGGGGGTTTGCATATCAAAATATTAGCTCTTTAGTGGTAAAAGCGCCAAATTTTCTCAAGAGAAGCAACCCGAGCGGGGAAAGACAGTGTAGCTTTAAACTAGCCCCGATTCGCCATTCCTGAAACCATGCTATGCTCAGCAGAACGCAACGTGAGCAGCACTGAGATACTAGAGTCTACTTGTGGATCAGGCGACATAAACTAGCCCATAAATCTTTGTTTTATACGTTTCCCAGGTCCACTTTGCCGGGTCTATATGTGCGCGTGTGTAATAATGTTTGTATGTATATAAAAGATTGTAGATGGTCTCGTTTTTATTTTGCATTAGGAAACTAAATATCCAGTAATTGCATACATTTAATAGGAAAGCGCATTCTCTGTTTTTCCTTTTTGCATCTAAACCAAGGTGATTGGTTTGTTTGTCTTTTCACAAGTTCACTAAATCGTGGTTTTGATTCACTGCAGTATACTGTATAACCAGTCCAAGATTCCTTGTGTTTATTTCGCAGAGACAGAGGTCAAATATCTCTTACCTTTAAAGCCATTAAATATAAAAAAATGCACAAAGAAATTAGCATTGCTGAATCGTCATCCGGCGTTTTTAGTCTGCATGGATAAAGTAGGCGGGGATCCCTATTCCAGTTTTAGGTCAAACGCATATTTGTGCAATTTGCCCCTTTTTTAGTTTGTTTTATTTTTAAATCTGGACTGGGTTTGGAATTGGACACCCACAAAACCCGAAAGACCTTTTCAAGCCGCAAGCGCCTTCCCTTCCTGCGAATGACCCCTGGTTTATTTCAATACAGGATTGTTTGGTTATACCGGAGGGGGGGGGGAGTTTTATAGAGTGAAGAAGCCATTTGCTGTGCCCATGGTTTTGCGAAATCCTCCTACCCTCGGACAAACCGTACGCCTCGCTTTACAATGCACATCAGACCCAGGATCATTTGTGTGTGCGTGAAACTGACAAAAAGGGCGTTTTCTTGACTGTAAATCTCATTTTACCGCCCTTACTCCAGCAAAACTCCCATTCAAGTCGATGGTCCTATTGCCAGAGTGAAAACTGCGAGACTGGGCCCTAGATACTCCCCACAGAAATGTCAGACAAGAGGCAAATTTCCCAAAGTCATTTCTTTCCCATTAAAGATAATGTATCTATGGGGCTTTCCAGGTGAAGTTTCTGTATTGATCTCCCATCAGCTCTGTGCCTACTGAAAAGCGAATAGCTGGGTTGGGCTGGAAGTTTTTGGATGGCCGTGTAAAGAGTTTTTGTTTTCAAACCGCAGCCCAGCTAGAAAGGCAAATATTTTATGAGCGCTAAATTCCTTTTACAATTCGGTGTATCATAGACAAATGGATCTCACTAATAAGCGGAAAGGAATGTAGTTTTTCTTTTGCCATAACCATATTGCAATTCCAGTGTAATTAAATGCAAACCAGAAGCGAATGAGACATTTTCATTGTAACTGTCAATCAGTCGAGGGGTAATCACATGTACATTTGAACTTCAGAGATACCGGCTGAAGTAAACAGGTCTGAACTTCGACAAAGAAAGGGGTTCAGAAAATCAAAGTGCAGAGAGAGGCAGGAAGAAATACTTTAATGTATCGAAAATGGGGGTGAAAAACACGAGCTGTGTTTATAAAAAATGGCAGTGTGTAGGAACTCGCCCGCTCTCTCCGCGTACTGTAATGAATGAATTAAATTTAATAAGTGCATGGGGTGAATTGTATGCTAGAGCCTAGATAATCAAAAGCAATAGAAAGGTAAGCAAATATCTCCAGTAAGCACGCAGAGATCGCTAAACTGCCAGGGTGATGCTCTGGAAGAACATCAGGGACATACTGTAAATAAAAGGAGCGGAATTCTTGTTTGACTCCAGTATCTTTTCCTGTATTTGGCTTCGGGGCGAAGTTTAGGTTCTATTTTAATCCACGCGGGAACAAAAACCAGGTTAAAATAACGGATGGTTCCGCTGGGTTGCAAAATCTGAGGGGCATTTTTCAATTATTCTTAAGACTAAAATAAATACATACATAAAACGGGTTCTTCCCTTTGCAAAACCAGGGCTCTCAAAAGCCCAAACAATTCATGACATCCAGTCGGATTCAGTCAGAGAACCTGGGAGCTCAGTTTCTCTCTACGAGCTACAGAGGGAAAACACCACGGAGTTTGAGGTGGAGGCGTTTACAGTATTTGTGCTTACGGTGGAATATGCCAGGGGACCATAACATGGAGACGGCAATTAATTGCTGAATACAAAGTTGTTCGGGCCCACTATAGTCACTCCCTTCTTGCAAGATGTTGTGCCCTCTGTGGATTCTCATATTCCTTATATGTTTGTTTGTAAAAATGCAAATTAAAAACGTCTAAGGGGTTGATTCAGACACCTTAGTCGTAGGTGTGCATTATGTCTCGGACTTTAGGAACTTTCCCATCTGGGGAGCCCACATCCATTTCTAAAGGGGCAGCAAAAAACAACAGCACCCCCCCCCATCACTGCCAGTGCCTTAATTCTACGTTTACCGCATAGATTTAAAAAATCACGTCTAGATTTGTCCTGAAAACCCCACATTAGCTAATACTCCTTTTCTTGATTATTTTTAGAATGCAACCCGCCTATTATTATTATTTTACACAGAGGCATCTGGGGTTCAACAGATTAATTTTTTTTAAAGAATACCCATTTCCACCCCCACCCCCCGATTATGTTGTCTTCAACACACACACACACACACACACACTTACTTACTTCCAGGCAATGCATTTGGTACAACAAACATGCATGCTAGCTTTTAGCTTTTCAGAATATGAATGGGGAAAAAAAAAAACAAGTTACTTCTGCAGTCCTGCCAGCTTGTTTAGCCTGCACTCTTTGTCGACTAAATGCTGGCATTAATTATTTGTTTTTAAAAAGGGGATATTACATCAAAGCTGCCTACCCTGGGGAAGGAAATCAGGTCTCTTTCACTCTGCAAGGAGTTTGCATGGGCGGGGGGGGGGGGGGGAGTTTGCAGCCCCTTGGGTTCCATGACAGTTTTGCGAGGTTTACTAAATCAAGGACAGTTTTGCTTATTTTAAGTTGTCTTTTGCTAGTTGCCGGAATCAAAAGCCCGTCTCCTTTTCAGGCTCCGGCTCCCTCCTCCCCCTCCCCAGCTAACTTTAGCTTTTCCGAAGTAGAAGGGGGACAAAGTTGCGAATATCTCAATCAGTGACGAGGTGACCTGTGACCTGGAGGGTGGCTTTATTGTCTTTCTTCTTTTGCGGGGGACACACACTTTATTGACCCTTTCTGCGTGACTGAGCCCTGAGGGGCAACCGAAGCCACCAAAGGGCTCGAAGGCATGTGGGAGTCCCCAGTCCCCAGCCTGCCCACAGAACAGCTCCGCGCCTCTGGCTCCGGCTCGCCCAGAGCTCACTTCCCGCACTGGCCTCGGCTGCTTTCATCAGCAACGAAACTGCCCCATAAAAGCAAGCTGCCCTCAGAGCAGGGTGGGTACCGAGCTCCACCCCGCAGATCTGAGCTGGGGAGAGCGGGCTGAGCCAGTGTGCGGAGGACAGGGAGGGAAGAGGCGATAGGGGAGAGCGTAGCAAAGGGCTATTAAAGACGTGCAGAAGAAAGATGCACTTTTATTTGCCCTTCTTTTCGAGTCGCACCAAATATTGCACCGCTCAGGTTATTTACTGTGTTCCTTGAAGTCTCCCCCCACCCCGGGCCCCATCCCTGAATGTAAACAAGAGCGATCACTTCGCTAAAACGCCAGACCCTCATCCTCTTGTAACAAAGTCTGCGCGGCTCGGCTGGAGCGTTGCAGGGCAGATTTAAGGTGGAGGCTTCAGATTTCGGCGAACAGTGACAAGCAGCCCCGGCTCCGGGCTCCCTCGGATTTACTGCGGCCGCGTCCCCGCTTGACTCAGGCCGGAGTCCGGCCTCCGCCCGGGTAGCGAGACGGACTGAAAAGCAGCGGGGCGTTTGCAGGCGGGTGTGTCACGTTTTTGGCAGCGCGCGACCCCCTGTTTCTGAAAGCGGGGGGCAGGAGGGAGCGCTGCACATGTCCTGACCTGGCGCGTCCTCCTGCCCCCCAGCCCCGCCCATCAGAGCCCGCGCGCCCCAGTGGGGTGGGCTGGGGGCTAAGCCGGGCGCCCCAGAGCCTCTGCAAGCGCCCGGCCCCGCCAGGCTGCAGCAGCGGGAGTCGGGAAGCCGCTGGAGCTGGCCGGCCCCGGGGCTCGGTACTGGAAAGAGGAGAAGGGCTGAGGTTTGGGGAGGGGGGAGGTGGCCCAAACCCGTCCGCAGGCCCCGCGGGACTCGGCGCACGCTGCAAGGCGGCCGTCCAAACCCACAGCTCGGGCTGCGCGACGGCCCAGCAACGCCCCAGCTGCTGGCGAGGAAACAAGCTGCACGGGAGCGCAGCCCGACACTAGGGGGAGCTCCGGAGCAGAGCAAATTGTACCCCGGGCTGGGCCCGGGGCCCCAGGCTCTTAGAGTCCCGCCTGCGTGCTTGCCAGCTCCCCCAGTCTTCGCGTTCCCCTCGCCATGGGGTCTGGCTCCGGACTTGCCTGGAGCCACCTGGGCCTGGGATGGCGACACTGAACAACTGCTGCCTTGGACAAGGGTAGCCTCTTGTTCTATTATTCTCTGCCCTTCCAAACAGGATACATATCACCCTCCCCACCCCCTCCAGCCGCTTCCCAGGTCTCTCTCTCTGACACACACACACCCCCCTCTTAGAATAGCTCTCACACGCTGGCCCTTTGGAATATAAAGACTAGGAGGGGAAAAAACCCTAGAATTTGCCAAGAAGGAGAAAATACCAGATCGAAAACAAGCAGAGCACGTTAGAATGGAGAGGAAAAAAAAAAGAAATTAAACGCATCCGGAATTTGGGACCTTAGGTTCAATAAAAAAAGAAAGAAGCCCCCAGCCAGCCCGCTCTGGTCCTGCCCAACATCACAGTAGCTTTATTGGTTTTAGCCAAACCGTGATTTCCGCCCTTCGTTTTCCCTTATACGGGCCCGATCCTGCTCCCAGCGAAGCAGATAGCCCTTTTGCAGGATCGGGCCCCACCCGGCTCGGATGTGTGACTGGCCCTTGCCACGTCTCCCCTGTTCTGAAAGGTTCCCTCTCGGCACGCGGAGCCCTTGTAATTAATACCAACAGGTGTAAATGTCGCACCCTCCCCTTCTAAAGTCTCTCTCCCTGCTGACCTGGGTCCCATCGTGACCACGTGCCCCCCTGGGGTACCACAAGGAGCCGGAGGACTCACCCCGGCCCCAAACCAGCCGAAACTATTTACAAGAGACGCTTCCAGCCTTTTAAAGAGGAAGGCCAGACCCTGCTCCCGGCGCATTGCATATGGACAGCCGTAGTCCACCAGCCCCTTCTGTGGCCACTGCCGTGAAGGCCTGCCTGGCTTTATGAGTGCTCAGCGCCGGCACCAGAAGCTGGGCCCAGCTCCTGAACCTCCCGGGGAGACCCAGTCGTGCGAGGCGGCTCCCGGAGCGCCTCTGGGCAGGGACACTCCAGAGAACCCGAGCTTTTTGCCCGATTTGCTTTTCCAGTGTCAGGGCAATTGGAGCCTGGCCCTCCAGGTGCAGCCGCAGCCAGGCAGCCTGGCAATGGGAGAAGCCGAGGGATGGAGCGGACTCCCAGGAGCACAGGGGCAGGAGGCGGGCAGGTTAAAGGTATTTCTCTGGGTGGCAAGGAAACCTGACATGAAATATAAGGGGAAAGAGGAGTTCTTGGACGCCTGGCCGGGCCCAGTAGGTGAAAGCAGAGCAAGCGCTGCGCCCTGAGCCACCCGGGCAGAGGGGTCCGTGTTGCGGGCCTGTGGCTGGTAGCTCGGCAATCTGCGTGCATCCGACCAGAGGCTTTCAGCCCGCTCCCCAAGCCGGGCGGGATCTGCCTCCCCCCGGGAAGCTGTTTATCTAGCCGCAGTCTCCTGGCCCCGGACAGGTGCTTGGAGGAAGCTGCTGCAAAGCAGCCCTTCGCCCGGCGCTCCCCCTGCCCCAGGGCCGAGGACTGGGCACCCCCTTCGGTGAGAGCTCCGGGGTTGGGGGGTTCGTGGATTTCACACACCGTGCGGTGGGGCTGGGTCTCCCCACCTTCAGCAGGCCACATCCGGAAGCGAGGAGCTCGGGGCCGCTTCGGGCTCCGGCTCAGGTGGTCTCCGGTGTCTGCCCTCCCACTTGCTCCCCTGGCCAGCAGCTGCAGAGAGGGGACGCAGAGAAGGAGGGACGAGGATCCAGCCCTTCTCCTTTCGGAGCCATGCCCTCTCCAGAGCTGGCTGGGTCCTCCCCTCCTGCAGCCCTGTGTCTGCTCCCCCAGCCCTCCCTCAGGCTGCTGGTCTCCATTCCTGCAGGCAGCCCTGGCAGCCCAGGAAACTTGTGGGCCCTGTGGGTTTGCAGCGCTGAGGCAGATTTACGTTAACACCGAGTATTTGACATAACATGACACCTTATTACTCCATTCCTGTTTGTTTTAGCGTTGTTTCCCCACAGAACTCACTAGCTCTCAAGTACCAGCAAAATAATTTAGCACCCCCTAAGGAAACGAATGAGTTTCTAATGTCACGGAAGAAATTTTTAAACAACGTGTTGAATATTTTAAGATCTTACAAAAAAACAAAAAACCCCATCACCGAAGTATCGTTTTAATGTATTCAGTTTCCTCGCTTACATGCCTTAGTCACTCCGGATGTGTTGCTTCAATATTCAGTAACACTTACATGATACATTTAGATCCCCCCCCCCCCCCAGGAGAATTAAGCCTTTTCTTCTGCTATATTTGTAGCCTTTCCTGTTAGATTTGAAACGGTTTCTTCATATTTTGCCATTTGGGTTTCTGCGTCTAGGGCTTTAGGTTGATCTGGGATTTATTTTTACCCCTTTATTCCTTTGCAAAGATATTTCTGAATGGAAATATGGAGTGAAATCAGATTATAATTCACACTACGTCTTAATTGCCATGCACGTGCTCCGAAAGCAATCCCTCCTGAATTAATAAACCTGGAGAGCTAAGGAAAGTTTTCAGCCACAGGGGTAAAAGATACCGAAAAGGCATGATCAATAAAAGCTTCCGTGTTTGTGTGGAGAAGGTTGGTACTGAATGTCCGTTTGTTTCTATTTATCGTTTGGGATTAGGCGTAATCACATCCGTGACAATTCGAGCAAGCCTGGGAAACCGTATAATATTATTGTGAATGCCTGAAATAAAGGGTTTATTATTGCTACCAAATGAGCTATTTAGTGTTTAAACGGTTCAGATAGATGGCTTTATTTTCAGTGAACCCGTCTGATTTGCCCGTATGGCAGAATAGGGGACCTATTAGATATCCATTGGTGATACAAGGTGTTTTTCAATATCTGTGTGTTAAGTAACAAAAGGACTTGGACAGGAACTACGTCAAGGGAAGATAGACGCAATTACTTAATTTTATACCGACAGAAGCAAACGTAGTTTGAAAGCAATCTTCCTAGTTTACTAAGGAAGATGACTAGGCTTCAGTGGAATGTCCCTCGCTCCCCCTGCAGTTTGCCTACTGTTGAATTGAATTAGTGAACCACTTTCATTGGGAAATATTATTTTCAAAGCTCCTGTATTTGTTCTTCAAAAATTAAAACTAGAACCAAATGGGGAGGGCGAAAGATTAGCAAAACATCATCTTTTCCTTCTAGGAAACTAAGAAAAGATCAAGTTTTACTACTATGGCTGCATTTATTTGTGAATTTCTGTAGACCTGTTTATTTTTACTTTCACAAACTAATCAGTCTGGCGGGGTTATCATTAATTCCCCGTCCGCACTGTATTTAAAGCGGAAATGTTTATGTCAAGACAACTCAGAATTTGACTTTAATTTGATGGACCGTAGCTACATTTATATCACAGCAAACTAGCCAATTCATTGACCAGCATTTCAATATTCCGCCCTTCCGCCTGCTATAATGGGTTGTATAGGATATTTTTATAACCGACGAATAAATCAAATAATTTGTCTTTCGTTTAGAATAACCATGTCGTTGCCTCAGACTAGAGATCAACACATGTCGATTGCAAAAGGCATTAGAAGTTGCCAGGGTGAAGTTTTAGGTCTTTTTGTTTGGTTGGTTGGTTGCAGGTAGACTAGCAGGAACGCCTCCCCTAGGAAACAAATCCAATTATTTCATTGTAGCTTTCTCTCCGGCTCGCAGAAGTAAGGCAGAGAATACCTAACACGCTTCTGTGGCTAGAATTAAGCCACCCTTCAACCAGCGTGCTTTTCACCCCGCGGATGCAATTCCTACTGGGACGGTTTTTCGACGTGTCAGTTTTGCAATGAGAAGCCTGTTTCAGAAAGGACTGAGCGTTATCACTGTAAGGTACACGAACCAGCAAACGCCGGGGAAGCGATTGCCTAGTTGGGCGAGACCTGGGCGCATTTAAACTTTGCTTGAATGTCTTTTGGGCACTAAAAAAATAAATAACTAAATAAAAAATGTAGCATTTCAAATGTAGATCCCAGATCAAGACAATTACATGTCCTTGTTCCATGTGAGCTCCCTTTGTAGGAGCGTCGCAACGGGTTCTCCCGCTGTCCTGGCGGTGTTGTGGAAGTCGAGCTGGGCACTAGCGGAATTTCACACGTACTCTCACCTCTCCCCGTAAGGCTCCAAAGCCGGGCAGCAGCCAGCTCCCGATGCCTTCGCCCACGCCCGTCCTGCTCTGGAGGCGCTCACGCTTATTTTAAACATGCGCCTGCGAGTGGCACTGAATTGCATTCGCCCGGAGCTACAAAGGGGGAAGCTGAGCGTGTGTCTGCGCTGCGGTGCAGGCTGGCAGGCAGTTGTTTTAATTAAAGGGTGGGGCTCGGTGATATAGACACCAGATGAAAGCAAACCGCGCGGAATAAACTAATGAACACATTGTGTTCGGAACACATCTGATTTCTTTTTTTGATCTGCGTTGTGTTTTAAAGAAATGTCAGCGCCCTAGAAAGCAAGCCCGTGAAACCTTATTTCCCTGAGAGTGTGCGGCGCTTTTCAAAGGCCAGTGTGATATAGTTTAGAAAAGAAATCCTGCTGTGAAAGCTTGCGTGTCTTCTCTTCACCAAACTAAGCTCCTGTCAATCGCGCCCAGCCCTACCCAATCACCAAGTCCCTTTCTGGAAAGCAGCTCATCCCGCTGTGCTTTTATATATCACACGGCAGCATGTTTAGATGCATTTTTACTATCACTTGAAGGGCTCTGAATGACGAGGGCATAGTTACGGTGCCGAGCGCCCCAAACGCTGGAGTTGCTGACAATTTGCCTGGCTATTGTGTGTGTCTTTCTCTCCCCCTTTCCTGGCTCACGTGGGCTGTGTTTGTTACGGACACGAAGTAGGCAAATATGGGGGGGGGGAGGAATAATTAATTTTGGAGGTTCCCATCCATCTACTAGCTCACAATATGACAGGCTGGTCGAGGTTCATTAGTTGCCCTACCCTGGGGATGGTAGTACCGAGCGCGGCATGGCGCTTCCACCTTTAGTACTGGGGGCTGGAGGGCACCCCACTGGCAATTCCTTAAAACTCGGCTCCTCTCACGGTTTGCCAGATTCTGACGCCGGGCTCGGTGTATGGCTGGAGATCCCCAGTGTCTCCGTCCTGCCTCTGACACCAGCTGGGACAGCTCGCCCAAAAGCAAGATCCCCCCAGGACCCACCATGCCCGGAGTTGCAGATGAGAATTCCTTCAGAACCTCGTACCATGGCATGTTCCGGATGTATCTAGACTCACCCAACCACAGGGGACGTGAAAACCAGGCTTTGCCAAAGCAGACAGCTAGCACCAGAAACTCTAAGGAGCAGGGGGCACGGAGGCTGGCAAGGGGTCTGAGAACCAGGTCCCACCATTGCAGCCCAGTAACTGGAGCTCTGGCTGATCCGCCCTTTGCCTCTTCGATTCTAGAAGGGTATCAAACGATGAATCTGGCAATCCACAGAGAGACCGGCGCTTTTCTCCCCTCCCCTGGACAGCCCATTCCACAAGAACTGATCTGCAAGTGGACTGACAGCAAAGGACACCACTCCAGGCAGGCTTGCTCGAGAATATTCAGCACCATGTATGAGCTAGTTCACCATGTCACCATGGAGCACGTCGGAGGACCAGAGCAGCCCAACCATATTTGTGACTGGGAGGGCTGCGCTAGGGAGAAAAAACCCTTTAAAGCCAAATACAAACTCATAAACCATATCAGAGTGCACACAGGCGAAAGGCCATTTCTATGCCCGTTTCCGGGGTGTGAGAAAGTGTTTGCAAGAGCTGAAAACCTGAAGATACATAAAAGAATCCACACAGGTTAGTTAGACTGCAAGTAGCAATAGTCATAAGTAGATTTGGGGGGTCGGGGGGATCATTTGCTTCCTGGACTTGAAAGGGTTGAATTAGCAATAAAAACCAACCAGAATAAAATCATAATAAATAATACCTTAGTATTAATTTTCCTTGCATATTAATGGAAAAGCCCCCAGAGCGGTGGCACGTGCTATAGGTTTACCTCTGGGTGCTGATTATAACCGGGGGAATATTTTTGCTGTATTTCTGGCTCATAACTGAAAACAAGAGACAATTGTTTTTACTAACATTTCCCCTCCCCTCGTCCTCAAACTCTGTGTTTACAAGCTACTGTCCAAAGGTAAGCCCCCAAGCCACCCGCATTTAACACTTCTTCAGTCAATAATACACTAATATTGTCTGAAGGTAACAAGCACCCCTCCCCTTCCCACACTCACGTTCCAGTGAAAGTATCTTCCCCTAGAACCTTACAGCGCTTGACAAAATGAGTCTTCTTTCATGTGATTATATCATAGTAAACAAAAAGGGAAGTGATTGTTTTCTGCTAGAACGAAGAAATAGACAGAACTAGGAGTGAAAGAAATGTCTCAGCAGCGTCTTCTTTCCTCCACGATTTCCTGTACAAATATACTTAACGTGCCCAAATTTTGCCCCGGCTTTTTGTCTAATTAGATTTCGGTGTCCCTCGTTTTTAAGACCCCTTCACGTCTACAATTTTTTATTCAGATCTCTACTGGCCAAAAGAAAGATGGGAGCAAACGCTGTGCGGAAAGGATAATACGCTACCGAGGATTATTTTGCATTAGATCCCAGTGTGGACAAACCGAAATGTTAAACAAATATTTAAAAAACAAGAATTTTAGAGGCATGCTGGGAAATTCTCTCTGTGTGTGACTGCATCTATCTAGCCACCCAGACAAAGCCAGCAAATTCTGACACCAGAGAAATGAGTAAACATATGTTATGCTTCCTCTGAAGGCAGAGCGGGGACTTGCATTGGGGTAGTGATTTCAGGCGCTTTATTAATTATGATGATGGTTGCCCAAACCTGAACGATTCTAGGCATTATTTCATGTATTTATTTGCGCCATAATTTAAGGCATACGTTGTGATGGCCTCTCTGCAAGCACCTACCACCCAGCCTGCCGATCACACGAAAGCTCTGAAATGCTGGGTAACTAAAAGGTGTCACTGAAAACCATCAAGTTACTGGCATGAAAGAACAAAACCCTGGTTCTGCTAACAGTGGGTTCTTTTGCTCCTGGAGATGACGCGTTGCCTAGCGCGGACACGTTCTTGTGCCCCTTCCACACGCGATCGCTCCAGTCCTTGCTTCGGGTGAGCATGTGGGTTTCTGTTCCAGGAGAGAAGCCGTTCGTGTGTGAATTCGCGGGGTGTGACAGGAGGTTTGCCAACAGCAGTGACAGGAAGAAGCACACCCACGTGCACTCGAGAGACAAGCCGTATCGCTGCAAAGCCAAAGGGTGCGAGAAATCCTACACCCACCCCAGCTCCCTGCGCAAACACCTGAAAACGCACCGCAGCCTCGAGCCAGCCCCCTCCACCGCCACCACCAAGCCCCGGGCGGCCGGACAGCCCCCGGAGGCGCAGGAGCCGGGGGCTGGGGCCTGCCAGTCACTGGCCAGCCCCGCCGCTTGTCTAACCAGGTGTGGCCCCCCCAGGTGCCAGGGGAGAGAGAGGGACGCCCCGGAGAGGGAAAGAGGGGGCGCCTCCCACGCAACCTCCTGCAGTGGGCGTGAGGCCAGACGGACCCCCCGGCCGGCTCGCCCCCAGCTCTGGCGCAAGGTGCCCTCCGAGGGCTCCCGCAGGTCCCCCAGCCCACTCACACTCCCGGCCGGGCTGGGAAGGGGCTGGGAGCCAGGGCACAGCAGGGCCACGGGCGCTGCCCACAGCAGGCCCGAAAGAAGCGCTCCCCCCTCCAGGAGAGGGCTCAGTGAGCTCTGACGGGTCACTTCCCCGGGGCCAAAGGGAGCCTTCTTCCCCCTGCCCGCGCCAGGCTTGGAATCACGGACCCCCTAGCCGGAGCCGAGCGCTGGGGAGCTGCAGCTCCCTCTGGGAACTGGACCGTCCATGTATAGTGGGTGAGAATCGCCTGCAACCTCCTTCGGACCTGGGGTTAGCAGCACCCAATGGCCAAAAGGGCTCCCGAATGCTGGCCTAGGAATCCAAGCCAAGAGCAGCCCACGGCCCTACCGGCACGGCAACAACTGGAAATACCGCGCTCATCAGCGTCAAGAACCCGAACCCGCCTCTTTCCCCCCGGTGGCACTGGCTGCGCTCCAGGCCCGTCTCCCTCCCTCACACTCACACACACGTGTTACTCAGGGCGTGTGTGTTCCGTGCTTACAGGCGCTCAGCTAAGCCTGGGTCCTGTCCGCCAGCCAGGTAACTGGCCCGCACGGATTTCAATCATCCCTGCGCCCAGTGGTTTCTTTCTGTGGAGAACACGTCTCCTTGGCTCTCACTGGCACGTTATGGGCGAGTGAGGTTTAGCCTGTCACAATTACCTTTGCAGTCTCATAGAGGCGTTGCAAAAATAGGGTTGCAACCCTGCGATTAGAGATAGACATGAAAAGCACTCAAGCGTGCTTTGTTGTTTTACTGTTTAGCATTAATGTTAATGGGATTATTTTGTCCCTTTCCTTGCTACGCTCTGTTTATGTTCTAGATGTGCGCGTTTTGTACCGATGTTTGACATACGATTTGAAATAAATCACCCAATGTGCTCCAGGCTCGGGGCACGTCAGGTCGCAGGGAGATGTGTTGCCAATTATTGGTTGGGAATTATCTAGATCCCAGTCACCGAACCGGTTCTGTCAGCTGGGCTGGACAGTAGATACTCCGATCTGCGGAGTCTATTTTCCGGGGACGGAGCCCAGTGATACAAGTCTGGCTTGTAATGTTAAGCGTCTAGATAACGACAGCTCAGTCTTTGACTGAAGTCGCTTAGCTGTAATTACTCATGAATTAACCTCTCTTCTCCCCCCCCCCCCCCAGCACAGTCGGGGGAAATTGATATTAAATCATTTTCCACAATCCATCACTGGAAATGCAGACAGGCTATTTGCCACCCCCATCTGTCTCTACGGCTTTTCCCTTTTTTTGGCCAGGTTTGAACTCCTAGCTTAAAAGTATCTATGAAAAGTCACATTTTGCGGGGCTGGGGGTGGGGGTGAACCGTGGCACTTTTAACAATTTTGTGCGAATGCAATTCTCAATGGCTTGTCTCACCCTTAATGACAAGCAAAGCAATGCAAAGGACGGCTTCTCTTTTCATATGCACACAGCATGCAAACGTGGAGTATTTTAATCTACACTATATATATAAAAGTAATTCCTAATCAACTCTTGTCAGATTCCCCAGACTTTCAGTTATTAGCAATTCTCTTTGGAAGCCCTTGGCAATTTTACTGCATGTCAGACAGATAAAAGATTCTCCGGATCAAGAGTTATTAACACATTTTTGTGATCCTTTAACACTGGTGCCTATAACCAGTGGCGTAAGCAGCGATTTGACTAGCATCGGTGCGCATATGCAATTCTGATACTTTGAAGCCCTGTGAGGGACCCGATCCTGAGGCCCTTCCTTGCCCAAGTATGGAGGTAGGGGATCAGGCCCTAATTGCTACATTGCCTACCTAAGTTCATCAAAAGCATTCAGAGGCTGCTTACCAGTGTTCAGATGTTCCATTCTTCAAATCTCAAATGGACACAAAGAGACCCTCCGTCCCATTATCCTTCGATCCCAGACACCAGCAGACAGAGTCAGGGGCGAACCATCCTTCGCGGAGTTTGTGCGTCACGTGAGTTCTAGATCAGAACTAGCTCTGAAATCTAGAACTCAGGCAACCAGCCAGTAAGAAGGCAGTGAGCAGACAGAGAACGCCCGGCTCTGTGCTCAGGGCAGACAGCGCTTTGCCATCCTATCTTTGGATTTACGTCTCCAGACTAAACCATGTTCCATACCCAATTTCTCATACCCGAGCTCAGATTAATTAGGCTGGAAAAATCAGGAAGCCTTTAAAGATATGTAATTCTCATAGAAAACTAGTGGAGAGTCTGTGCTTTAGATAGATAGATAGATAGATAGATAGATAGATAGATAGGGTATTTGGGGTAGATGGATCAGAGGGATGTATGGGGGTAGATAAGGTGTATGAGGGTAGATCGATCAGAGGAGTGTATGGGGGTAGATCGCGCCCAAAAATATGTCCTTTATTTCACGCCCCCCCCCAAATGCCCTACCGCATTTTACCACCCGCTCATCGCTGAACTCATCCCGCCCCGTCCCCAGAGCAGTTCTGGCCGGCGGAACCCAGCGCTGGACACAATCCGCTCCCCGGAGAGGCTAACCTCACGGCTGGGTTTCTTCCCCCACCCCGCTGCTTGTGGTGGGCAAGCTCCTGGCAGGCTGGGGGGCCCGGAACCCCAGAGTCACCCCCGGGGAAGGGGGACAGTGTCCGTGTGTCGTTCGCAGCTCTCGGGGCTTGTGGTCAGACAGCAGAGCCGCGGGGAGGGGGGGAATGGAAGGGGAGCCCCCCCAGTCGGTGCACCCCCAGAGGCCAACAGAGAGGAAACCCCAGCCCAGCCCATTGAGCCCAGGGGTGGCGTGGGGGGGAGGAGCCACGTGGTCTGGAGCGTTCCCATGGCTCTCGGCACCCAGGGCTGTGGAGCGGGACCTCTCTGCGCTCGGGGTGCCCCCAGGGAGGGCTGGGCAGCTCGCACCCACAGCCAGGCAGGGAGCCGCCGGCGGCGACTCTGGGATGCAGCGCAAGGGCTGGAACCGCCGGAGCGTGGCTGTTTCAAAGCTTTTATTTCCCCACGTGCTTTTGCACTGGGGGGGGGGGCAGGACAGGTGCCCAGCAGAGGAAATATCTGCGCCCCCCCCACCCCCCAGCAGAGTGTGTGCGGAGCAGACCAGCCCCCCAGCTCACTGCGGAGCCAGGGAAAGCAGGCGCCCAGCCACGCCGGAGGCAGGGCTGCAGAGGAGGCTGCGGGAGGGAGCCCGCATCGCATCTCCGTGACACTGGCATGGGGGTCCGAACGCTGCCTCTGCGGGCACCCGCGGCTGCTCTAAAGGGAGCCGGACTTCTCAGCCCTCTCCCAAGGATTATTTCAATGCAACAGCCAGGAGACTCCGTGATCACCCCGACAAGCACACTCCTGCCCTCTCCGCCCGAATGCCCCAAGTGCGCTCCGGGTACTGCCCTGGCCTCAGTGGAGTCACTCCGGATTTGCACTGGTGTAAACGAGGCAGGGATCTGAAGTTTCAGGGGTGGATGCTGCTTCAGCCTCGAGTTGATTTCCCAGCCTAGGCGGAGGGCGGGATTTGGGATGAAAGACACGTTATCACACTGGAGGGGTGAGCTCAGAAGTTACAAGCGATGGGGTCACTACAGAGTCCAGAAAGTCCTGCCCAGGGAGGGGAAATATTTCTAACACGCTGCCCTGACCTCAGGGCACAGGCTAGGGTGTGACTGGCGGCAGCAGCGCCTTGCTTGGTGGGTTTTGTTCCTGCAATTGACTCAAGATATTTAGGACTAAACCCTGATACATAATCGTCCCTCGGGGTCGCAGCAGGTAGTGACCCGAGACCATGCTTGGACTCCCAGAGAACGCTGTGATTTGGAAACAATCCAGGCGGAGCTCCAGGACACCAAAAGGGGACATGGGTAAGCGGGAGAGGAAGGGTGTATTAGGGGAAACCCAGGACTCTCTATGGGCCTGACCCAAAGCTCATTCAAAGGATTATTACCATGAATCACTTGTATCCTGGTAGCACCTAAAAGTCACAGCCCGATTAGGCTGCATTGTGCTAGGCGCGGCACAAACATACAATAAATGACTGCTCCTTCCAGAAAGAGCTAACCAGCTCAAAGAGGAGATGTAACAAGTGGATGAAAGAAACAAGTAACAGGAGTGGGGTGAAGGAGATGAGAAAATAAATATAATAGACTAGAAGGACTCCCATTGGCTTCAAAAAGGTTTGATTCAGGCCCCCTATAAATGTTGCTTTATAGATATTTCTGAGGTCAGCAAATTACAATTAACTCTTGGCAGCAGAAAATGGTCCCCTCTGCTGTCACAAGAACATAAGAATGGCCCTGGTGGGTCAGACCAAGGGTCCATCTAGCCCAGTATCCTGTCTTCCGACAGTGGCCAGTGGCAGGTGCCCCAGAGGGAATGAACAGAACAGGTAATCATCAAGTGATCCATTCCCTGTCGCTCATTCCCAGCTTCTGGCAAACAGAGGCTAGGGACACCATGCCTGCCCATCCTGGCTAATAGCCATTGATGGACCTGTCCTCCATGAATTTATCTAGTTCTTTTTTGAACCCTGTTTTGCTCTTGGCCTTCACAACATCCTCTGGAAAGGAGTTCCACAGGTTGACTGTGCATTGTGTGAAGAAATACTTCCTTTTGTTTGTTTTAAACCTGCTGCCTATTAATTTAATGTGGCCACTCCTAGTTCTTGTGTTATGAGAAGTGGTAAACAACACTTCCTTATCTACTTTCTCTACACCCATCATCATTTTATAGATCTCAATCATATCTCCCCTTAGCCATCTTTTTTCCAAGTTGAAAAGTCCCAGTCTTTTTAATCTCTCCTCCTATGGAAGCCGTTCCATCCCCCTAATAATTTTTGTTGCCATTTTCTGAATCTTTTCCAATTCCTATATATCTTTTTTGAGATGAGGCGACCACACCTGCACACAGTATTCAAGATGTGGGCGTGCCATGGATTTATATAGAGGCAACATGATATTTTCTGTCCTGTTATCTATCCTTTTCTTAATTATTCCCAGCATTCTGTTTGCTTTTTTGACTGCCGCTGCACATTGAGTGGGTGTTTTCAGAGAGCTATCCACTATGTCATTTCTGATAAGCACCATGTAGGAAGGTGGGTGGGGGAATATCTACAGGAATACAGCTATAGGAGAGCTAGGTATTTTTAGTATGATTTAAACCTGCAACCATGTAAGTGACACATAACATATTTTAGAAAATTATTTCCTTTTGATTCATTTATTTATAGAGTTCATCACAGTATTGACAGACCAAAATATTCAAAAATTATGAGTCAGGCCCCCAAGATCATGAAATTGGCTTAAAATATATGCCGGGTTCTTTTTTCCTCACTTTCTGGTTTTTGAGCCTTTAGTATGCACTGGGGTTTTAAATTATTAAGCTTTTCTACACAATAATGAGGGCTAGAAGAAACTAACTGCTTTAAAGAATGAAAGCCTAGATTGTCACCTAATCACAGGACTCCAGGAGCTGGGGCTTTACGAAAAATGCCAATTACCACAAAGACTCACAATAAAATTGCAAGAGCTAGCAACACTGTGTAAACAACTCAGATCCTACGGTCATACATACTTACCTAACATATAAATAATCCTCACCAAATTTAAAAAAAAATAATAATCCAAAATTGCAACCCTAAACCAGCCTCTAACACACCTAGTCTGCTGATCAGAGTACCAAATTCTCCTCTCAATTACACGGGGGCAACTCCCCTTATATAAATGGGGTTGTCTTCTTTATGTGGGAGGAGAAATTTAGTGATTGGTGGGGCAGTGAACACGTGCAGAAGGAGTGCAGATTTCTGCCTACTGCTAGATCTGCTGCAGAGTTTTTGTTTGGTTGTTTGCATTAGATAGATGCAGACTGCATAAATTCTGTACTACTGACCCCTACTGATCTCTACAAATGGTAGGTTCCAGATTTAATTTCACCATGTCTACAGCAGTCTTACTTTCTCCACATGGTTGCATAGTGTCAATGGAAGCTGTGCATGAATATATAAAGCAGAAGGGACCCCAATTACTGCAGCCTGTCCTGCCAACTGCTATTTGTAATAAATGTGTCTAGGTGAAATTGACAGAAATGCAAGTTAGCCATAGGGCATCAACCGAACACAGAAACATTGTTTCTGGTCATGGAAGAGTAAAGGGAGCTGCATTTCTAACACAGCCAGCTTCTTACATACAAAAGAAGAAATGATGTTTCTGATGGATGCACACAAGGCCAAATTCAGCTCGTAGTTACTCCAGTGCAAATCTGGTGCAACTCCAAAGAAATCAGTGAAACAGAGCAACGTTTGGCCCCTCGTTATGCAGTGTCATTTATCACTGATGGGGGTAGACTCTCTCAGAGTAGGTTCTCTGCTCCTCTGACCACCTGTGCAGAGGGAACGCTGCTTTTTCACATGTATCCATGCCAACTGTTGCAGGATCTGGCCTGCAGGCCCCAGTCCAGCAAAGAACTCAAGCACATGCTTAACTAACTTGCAGTCAGTGGTCTCTCTCACATGTTGAAAGAGAAGCAGGTAGCCTTAGCATGTGTATATCTACAGCACGCGAATGATACTGTTACCTGAGCTCAAACAAATCTCCCATTGGGTCAGACCTAAGCTAGGGTAAATTGTCATAATCTCACCAACTTCAGTGGAGCTCTGGCTATTTACCCAAGCTGAGGATATGGCCCCTGGACTTGAATAAGAGTTGTGCTTGAGTAAAGGTGGCAGAATGTAACTTTGTGGGTGGGTGGGTGGGTGGAGAGAATCTGTCTACCTGGAGGTCTGTTCCTACCTAAATATACCCTTCACCCGCATTAAAATAAAACAATTAGCACTTACATGTAGACTTTGTTGCTGGAATTAGTTTTCAGTATGAACACGAGGAATTAAAAACCTCAACAATTTGTCAGACTATTCAAACAATGCATAAAAGGGACAATACAAGAAGACAGATCAGTTTTCTTTTCTATGAAGCTGAAAACAATGATGGTTCCTTCAAGCTCTTCTGGTTGATTTGATAGAAGAGAATTATCGTGCATATAAATAAAGTGCTTGGAGCATAATATCTGAGATTCTGAGTGCCCTCAACTCTCACTGAAGCTAAGACAACCCCAGCACCTTAAAGGATGGAGCTATTGGCTGTATCTACATGCTGTACCATAAAAAACACTTTGTATGACAATTACATGTTTCTTCATAAATTCCATCCACCCTTGAAATCAGCATGACTGTTTCTACATTCATTCTTGACCTCTGGACAATAGAGTGAGGAAGAGGTTGTAGCTAGAGAAGTCTTTAAGATTCCATTTTATGGCACTAGACAATATTGTGATGTGTGACATAATTATTGCACCTTTAGAGCAAGGGGATGGATAAAACAGTGGCAAGAGTTTTGGGTAGACTTTGTACCAAATTCTTGTTACAACTAGTGCAAAACTGCATAGAAATCTCTACACAGAATTCATGCTATTATTTTTTATGGTTTACATTTCATTAGGCTTTGAAGAGTGTTCACATAATGAAATGTATACAGTATACACTCCAATATTAATTATGAAAATCAATAAGTTATTCAGCAAATAAATTATGTATTGATTACATTGCTTTGGTATGATGTGTTTGCATGATAACACTAGAAAATGAGAAAGAAAACTGAAAAAGCAGTCAGAGAAAAGGAATAACAACAACTTTATCTGGGAAAAAGAAACGTAAGAAGGAAAACATAAGAGAAAACAAGCAACACCAAACATGAGTCAACACGACTTTTTTTTTCCTATGGAGCTGAACTAGCTATCTGTCTAGACTCTCATCTCCATAGTATTTGAACACTTGAATGGTATCCAGATCAAAGTATTTCATGACCAATATTATGTATTAATTTGATGATAAAACACAGCTGCCTGGTCTGCTTCACACATAAGGGTTGCCAGATCTCATCTTTCTGCATATTTCTCTCTATTTTTCCAAAAGCAATTTCCCACCCTAATTTTGCTGTTTTTAGCAGAGAGTTGAGGCTGTTCGGTACGAGAGGAGTCAATTTGGCTTTTCAAGAGGATATGATGGCTTTTTTGCTGCCATGTTTGTTTAAGAAACCAAGAAACCACTTCTGTTCAGTCTGGGAGAATTCATGTTGTTTTGATTTATTGCCCAGGAGAACTGTTTGGTTCCACTGGAATTTTAGGGCAAAGTTACTTTTTTCTTGTATCTTACGCTGGGAAAGTCTTACTACTTCACACACAAAACACACACAGATCTTGTCTTTGGAAAACTTACTGTACATATTTGGGTCAAGGAAATAACCCATCTCCAATCTGAATTGAAATCACTCTGATATGCAGGGCAAATTGGTCTGTCAGGGAAACTTTACAGCATGCTCTTTAAACATTCAGGAGAAAAACTCATTGTGCTAAAGCATCTATAACCTTGAGTTAGGGTCCCAAGAATTGATGAAGAATGTATTCATTGCCAACATGGCACGATGGGACCTACCCATCAGAGTTAATGATGGTGAGGTGGGATTTTCTTTTGGTAGCATTCTGACTTTTTGGATTACAGAGTTAACACCTCTCTTAAGCATGAGGTATTTTCGAATCTGATAATCTGTCTAATCATAATCCAGATGAATTTGTTGCAACATTTTTATGGTTCAGTTATCTCAGATGGGAATGTTAGCTCTGTGCAGAAGGGATTTGGCTTGGAATACCCATTGACAATAACAGAAATTGCATTCCTATTGCCAGCGAGCAATGCTGAAATCTTTCCTCTTTCTGTGTGCTTTACAGAGTCAGGAGTCTGAGGTCTCCAATATTAATTGCAAAATGTGCCCACTGTTGGCATATGACAAGCTATTTAACTGTATATCCCATCTTGAGATCTCTATAGACTGTAGTCCAAAGCTTTGAAAGTTCAAAGCTGTGATAGGGTGGCTGCCTCTCACTGGCAGAAAAGGGGTTAAAAGCAGCCCTAGCGAGGCTGCGCCAGAGGCAGCCAATCAGAGGAGGGCTGAAGGGAGCAGCTAGTCAGGGCCAAGTAGGCCCATATAAAAAGGGAGCTGCAAGGTAGAGGAAGGCAGTTCTCTCTGTGGGGAACCCAGGGAGGAAGGAAGGATGGACTGTGTCCCTGAAGGGCCAAGAGAACTGCCAGCACCCTGGACAGAGCAGTGCTGCAAACAGGGGCCGAGGGAGCCAGAGACAGCTCCTGGCTGGCTGCTGGCGGGTTGTAGACTGCGGCCCTGATACAAGGGTAAAGAGGGTGCCGGAGCTACTGATGGGAAGTGGCTGAACAGCACACTGCAGGCCCCCCCGGAAGGGGGGAGTACAGTGTGTGGCACGGCCGGTGGGCTGTGTCGCTGAAGAGGACCCTGCGATCCTTGGAGAGATGTGGGTCCAGAGTGGGAGTCATGGCGGCAATGCACCACCCACAGGGGACACACCCAACCACAGAGCTAATTCCCAAGACAGACTGAGGAGCTGCCAGAGTGGTGAGTGGACCCTGTTACGGTAGCCTACTGGAAGTTGGTAACATTTTTTTAAATCTTGCCAGAATCTGCAGAACATCGTCATCACAGGGCTCATCCCACAGTCCCTACTCAAGCAAAACCTTCACTGGATTTTAAGAGGAGTTTTGTCTTAGGCCCCAACTCAATGCACTGATTCACATGCCTAACTTCATATGCTTAATACCATCCCCATTCAATACAGCACTATAAGCACATGATTAAGTCCCATTGAAGTCAATGGATTTACCTTGACATGAAGCTGGAGTAACGCAATGGGGAACCAGCCCCTAGATTATTAAACGTCACCAAAGAAATTACATCCTTTGTTAAATACCCGTTCCATGCAATGGGTAGTGTCAATAAGCTTCACAGGCATGTCTGCCAAGTGGCCGGGCATGTTAGCGCAGAACCTCTGAAGGAGAGGAGGGGAGGGGGTTGAATTGGGGATGAATGCATATGGCTTAGAGGATGTTCAATAGAAGGAAAATATTCCTTGGAAGCAGATAAAGTAGTAATTCCTTCCAGTTAGTACTGACTGCAGGACTTCTAAGGACTGCAGAAATGCGGACAGCAGCACAGGTTAATACCTCCAAAGTGCCAGTTTTGTACGGGCGTGTTCGGCTTTCAGGTGCTGTGTGCAGGTAGCCCATAGCACAGAACTGAGCCGAAAAAAAATTTGAAAATGTCACTGCAAATAATTTGGTATTTACCTTACTTTAAGTCTTGACCTCTTAGCCATGCTAGTTACTCGTTGATTTAGGAATGGTAGATCTCAGATTAGGGTTATGAGATGCTATCCAATGACATCCTTAAAATCAGGGAATTGGAGAGTGTCACACAACTTTTGAAATATACAGTTATCTAAATTGTGTCTAACAGCATTCTCTCTCTCATCCATTCTTCCACAGACGCAAAAGGATTGAGGAGAAAATGTAAATTCACAGGCTACCAAGTGGTATAAATTATGAGGGGTTTAACTAATAGGTGCAACTTGGGGATGGGTTTATAGTATTTGGATTTTTAGCTGCGGGGTGGGGTGTAATAGACGCACACAGTGTTTGTTCAGCACCTAGCCCAACAGGGTCCCGGTTGATGCCAGAGCTCCTTGGTACTCCAGTAGAATTAGGATATCAATCTGCACATACACAATACACACATTCAGACCAATGGAGAGAGAAAATACATGATTGTGTGGCATAAAGGTTGTACTGACATGAGTTTGGAATGGACACATTATTCACAAGAGGCCTTGTTATCGGCCTTGTCATGCCTCTCTCCGCTGTTCATCCACTTACCTTCCTGCTTTCTTCCAAGCCACCCCTGCCACAGGGAACATCTGTCACTGACTGGGTGTGGGCAGTCAGGCCTAGTGAGTGGAGCCACGGACAGGTCCAGTGGTTAGAGCCTGAGTTGGTAGCCAGGAATCAGAGCTGGAGTCAGAGGTCAGGCACCAGAGCCAACAGTCCAAGCTGAAATCAGAAGTCAGGAATAGGAGCCGAGGGTCAGGACTGTTACCTGGCACAAGGCGAAGCAGGGGCAAGGCCCGATACAAGCATACACAGGAACTATCACAGCAATGGGGAAATGTTCTGAGCAGCCACCAAACTGCTGCAGGGCTTAAGAGCTGGCATTGCCAGCCAATCAAATGATGTAGCCAATCTACTGCAGGCCAGCTGTGCTTGTTGGGGAGCCCAGAGAGTAGCTCGACTGCAGGCTCTGATTCCTGACAACAGCCTCCCTAGATGAGTCCTCTTGGCCACTACCCTATTTTCCCTCCTATCGCCTCACAAAACCCACATGTAACTGCAATAACCATGAGATTTTCACCAACTATTAACTGGGTAAAGGGACAGTTGGTGACAGTACATATATGTTCACAAGCAAACTATTTTTGATTGCATGGGTAGCCCTCTCCTCTAACCCTCATTTGTTGTGTCCTTAAATCCCAGGTTCTTAGGGACAAAGATGGAACCTTTCTCTGTGTAGGCAGTGCCTAGTATATTGCAGGCCCTGGTGCAACAGAAAAGAATAAATAATGACAAATGCTGCTGCTGCTGTGGCAGAGCTATGAGTGAGCTATGCAGGCAAATGTCATTAAGATCCTTATAAACCCCACCAGGCATTCTGCACATTGCACGTACTGTACGGAATGGACGATGTTAGGAAAGTTTTTGAGAGTGTTAAAATATT
The DNA here is from genome assembly GCF_965140295.1 of Lepidochelys olivacea. Classification (NCBI taxonomy): domain Eukaryota; kingdom Metazoa; phylum Chordata; order Testudines; family Cheloniidae; genus Lepidochelys; species Lepidochelys olivacea. The sequence goes on from NC_140419.1 coordinate 97,640,694, forward strand.
GTTTTGGGCCAGTTTTCCTTATGCTTACACCTGTAAAGTCTTAGTTACAATCGGTGCAATTGGCCATGCTTGAGAGAGAGCCTGTGTAGCTAATACATTTTAAAAACCTCTAAAAATGAACTAAACATTTTTTTGTAGAGAAGAACATGAGACTTTGACGTCCAATGGTTTGGAACATTCCAATGCTAGAAGCAAGGCTGGCAGGGAATCAAATAATGGTAGCTAGTGTGCAATATGGACTCATTGCTTCCTTCTGCTCCCCCATCTGTCTGTCTGTACCATCTTTTGTCTTACTCTTTGATTGTAAGATCTTTGGGGCAAAGACCATCTTTTTTGCTCTGTGTTCATACAACACCCTGGCCCATGACAGGGGCTACCACGATACAAATAATAAAATAAAATCTCATTTTTAATCCTTTTGAACCACAAACACCAGCCCTTGAATCTGCCACTGTTCTGGGAATGATAGGTGCCTCCATCTCAGACTAGTGCAGTTTTGGGGAATTTTCCATGCATATATGTAGGGGAGCGGGGAGAAGTAAACCCCTGTCCAGCAGCTGGCATTTGAAAAATATGTTGATTTATTGCTTATTGAGAGGTTGTCAAAGGGGCTAGTCTGGTCTCACGCCCACAGAGGTTGGAAATGTCAGAATAAGTCCTGATGGAGACAGAATAGCGGGACAGGGTGCAGGGGAACAAGTCGAATCAATGGGATTTGGCACATGAATATTACTGCCACATACATGGTGTGCTTGATGAGTATTTATCTGTATTAAAAGAGCACCCAGAGGGCTCACCCATCACGATCAGGGTACCATTGTGCTGAGAGCTGCACAAACACATAGTTGGAGACATCCCTGACCCGGAGACCTTACAATGTGGCTGCAACAACTAAATGGAGGAAATGGGGAGCAGGGGACTCGGGCAGCAGTGAGAGGCGCATGTGGTTACATGGACTAGCTGAGTCACGATTAGCTACTTTCAAGTCACTCCAGTAGGGTTTAAGGTTTTTTTTCCTTCTAGTTTTAAGATATAAATGAACAAGAAAAGTTATTGAGCTCCATAATCTCTATTGGCCACTTACCCCAGCCTTTATCCGCTGGCAATAAACACACACACACACACGTATTTATATTGGGCCAAGTTCAAGAGTGGCACATAAGGTGGTATCCTAAAGACCACCTTATTCTAACGTAGGCTCTGCCGCTCTCTGTTAGGCTCCCCATACCTGCTTACACCTGCTCAGCCTAAGCGGAAGGGCGCTAAGTGGCTCTAACTTTCGATGAGGATGCAGAAGGAAGTGGAAGAAGGGGCATCTAAGGGTATGTCTACGCTTGGAGCTGGGGATGTGATGCTAGCTGTCATTGAGCTAGTGTGCTAAAAATAGTTGGGGAGCCACGGTAGTGCAGGCACCAAGGGCTCGCTGCCCCAAGTACGATCAGATGTGCACTAGATTCTGAGTACACTAGATCTCACTGAGCTGGGAATCACACACCCTGCTCCAAGTGACATACTCTATGTGAATATAAATTAGTGTCAGGGAATCTAATCTTATGCACGGAGATCAGGATGAGACCTATAGGGAAGACCTCTAGGCTGCCTACTGTGGGGTTCTTACACCTTCCCTTGAAGCATCTGGTGCTGGCCACCGTTGGAGGCAGGATACTGGGCTAGATAGCCCTTGGGCCTGATCCAGGCTGGTGATTCCTATGTTCCTATGATCTGGACTGGTGGTAGCAACAATGGGGTGGTTTTTTTTGGGCGGGGGGGAATCCTTATGTAGACACAGCCTCAGTTGATGGAATCAAGATCTCTGAATACAAAAGTGGGGCAACTGGGCATGCAATGATTGGATTTGCCAAGCAAATGCCTGTTTGCGTCGGCAGATGCAGCACCTGTGGACACCAGTGGATGTCAATAAACAATGTATGCACACCAAACCAGAGGTAGGCTTATGGCACCTGACAACCTGCCCAATGACTCTGCGGTCTGGCCTTGGGACAATGAGACAACAATAGATGCTCCGCTTTAGCCTCTCTCTCTCTCTGTGGCAAGGGTGCAACAAACAGCATGATGGTCAACATACAGGTCTATAGCTCAGCATTTCTTCTGTTATATTTTCACCACTGTAATGCTGGTAAGTCAGATAAAGTCTCTGGACAATTTCCAATAGTTTGGGGCACTCTAGGGCCTTTCCCAAAGAACGACATAGATGCAGTATTAAAAAAATATAGAGTTGTCTCCAAACCCTTTAAAATAAAAAGGTTGAATGAAATAGGCACCATTTCCTGCTGGCAGGGAGACAGACCTGCCCATCAGGGCCCCATTTTGCGACTTACAGCAGCTTGTCAGGGAAAATCGATAGTTGGCATGGTAACGAGCTCATTTCCCAAGAATAGAGCTCCTTTTATTAAATTTGGCTGGCACATGAATCAGGAACTGATCAATCATCAAAACACGACAAGCACTTAATGAATCACAGATTTTTATTGAGTCGAATAAATAAAAAAAAAGTCCTGAGTCAGTTGGGACTTATTTCTGCTTCTGAATCTAGCCCAAAGACTGTAACAAGAGCAGAAAGGGGTACAGCATGAGTCTGCACTTGTGGGCTGCAGCAAGAACACACAATAAGCACAAGTGTAAGATTGTAATCTTGAGAACCTCCTACAATTTTTTTCTTGCCAGGCGTGCCTCTTCTTTGTGGTGACATCTAGCCATGGAGCCAGCTTTTGGGGCAGTGCCAGGCTCTCTTCCTCCCCACCCCCTATTCATGGCGTTGTTGCACTGTATTATTTGCTAATTAGTAGTAATAATATTGAGCCCTTATATAGTGCTTTAGCGCTTCAAAGCCTTTTACAGACATGAACTAAAGAATCCCTAGCATTTGTTCCTTACACTTTCAGAGGTTCCTCACTTTGCAGTACATGGAATCATGGAACTATGGGGCTGGAAGGGACCTTGAGAGGTCATCTAGTCCAGACCTTAGCACTGAAGCAGGACCAAGTAAACCTAGACCACCACTGACAGGTATTTGTCCAACATGATCTTAAAAACCTCTGGTGACGGGGATTCCACAACCTCCCTTGGAAGCCTATTACGGTACTTAACTATCCTTACAGTGAGTTTTTCCTAATATCTAACCTAAATCTTCCTTGCTGTAGAATAGGCCCATTGCTTTTTGTCCTACCTTCAGTGTGCTCTTAATAACCTTTAACATATCTGAAGATTATCAGATTCCCCCCCTCAGTCTTTTCTCAAGATTAATCATACCCAGTTTTTTTAATCTTTCCTCAGAGGTCAGGTTTTCTAAACGTTTTTATTATTTTTGTTGCTCTCCTCTGGACTGTCTCCCATTTGTCCATCTTTCTCAAAGTGTGGGATGCAAAACTATTCTATCTTAGTCCTCACCACTGCTTAGTAGAGGGGGACAACAACCTCCTGTTCTTACATAAAACACTCCTATTTATACACTCAGAATATTAGCCTTTTTTGAAACTGCATCACATTGTTGGCTCACATTCAATTTGTGATCCACTATAACAGCCAGATCCTTCTCTGTAGTACAACTATCTAGCTAGTTAGTCCCAATTTTGTAACTATATAGTCGAGTTTTCTTTCTTAAGTGAAGTACTTTGCACTTGTCTTTATTGAATTTCATCTTGTAGATTTCAGACCAATTCTCCAATTTGTCAAGGTCCCTGCAAATTCTAATCCTGTCCTTCTAAATGCTTGCAAGCCCCCGGCCCCAGCTTGGTGTCCTCTGCACATTTTATAAGCCTCCATTAGCCAAGTCATTAATGAAAATATTGAACAGAACCAGACTCAGAACTGACTCCTGCAGGATCCCACTGGATACACCCTCACAATCTGTAGGATAACCATTTGAGTATGGTCTTTCAACCAGTTGTGCACCTCCTTATAGAAATTTCATTCAGATCACATTTCCCTAGTTTGCTTATGAGAATGTCCTGTGGGACTGTGTCAAAAGCATTACTAAAATCAAGATTTATCATGTCTACTACTTCCCCACTACCACTAGGCCAGTAACTCTGTCAAGAAGGAAATTAGGTTGGTTTGGTATGATTTGTTCTTGGTAAATCCATGCTGGCTATTCTTCATAACCCCATTATCCTCTAGGTGCTTACAAATTGGTGGTTTAATAGTTAGTTCCAGTATCTTTCCAGGTATTGAAATTAGGCTGACTGGTCTATAATTCTCCGAGTCCTCTCTGTTATTCTTTTAAAAGATAGGTCTTATGTTTGCCCTTCTCCAGGCCTCTTTGATCTCCCCTGGCCTCCATGAGTTCTCAACGATAATTGCTAATGGTTCCAAGATTGCTTCAGGTAATTCCTTAAGTACCCTGCGATGAACTTCATCAGTCCCTGCTGACTTGCACACATCGACATCATCTAAATATTCTTTCACCTGTTCTTTCCCTGTTTCGGCGTATGCTTCTTCCCCCTGGTGGTTAATATTAATTGTGTTAAGCATCTGGTCACAATTAACCTTTTTCGTGAAGACTGAAGCAAAATAGGCATTAAACACCTCAGCCTTCTTGGTATTGCCAATTATTAGCTCTCCTTCCCCACTAAGTAGTAGACCTGATGCTCTCGTTTCCTGGAAGGCGAGTAGCTTAAAAGTGGAACAGCATCACATTACAATATTCACTATTAATGACTGAAACTGCCCAGGCAGGTTCATCGAAACCATCTCCCAAAGTTTTACTCTCATCTTTAACTTACCTTGGATTTCTGGGCCATTTCCCACTTAGCCATTCCAGCTCGTAGACTGGACTATAGTTCCCCCCAATCCAATTTGTAGATTAATTTCTCCTGTAAGTAAGGCTTTTGGTCTGGAGCCCCCAGGGATCCACTCTCCTCCTTCTTCTATTAACCAATGCTCATGTCACACGGAGCGCACACAGCTTAGCACTAGCAGTCAGCTGTGGAATGACACAACACAAAGGCCCTTCGCATCTCCACAGAACCTATGCATTCCATCAAGAACATGATATGCATTTTCCAATTGTCTTCACGTGCATTTGCACGAGAGATAATAACAGCCCCAAGAGGCTTCTTCTAGCCTATTAAATAATTGTCACTTTAAACATTGTCTAAATTCACACTTAAATGATAAGACTATAAAGATCCAGTACTGGCCACCTACATACATACAGCAAATACTACGTACTTGAAAAAAGTCTGACTGTGTATTTATTTACATGATGGTGTATATGATATTTGATTTATCATGTCAACTCTTGTGATAGGTCTAGTATATCATATAAGCTTCTGTACGAGATTTCTCTCTGTATCGCTCTTTCTCTCATTTCTGCTATCACAAAAAATAAGCCAGAGATCATCAAAATGTCTGTCACATACATATACACCCACAAATGCTTCGAAGTAATATCTAAAGTAAAAGCAATGATATTGCAAGTTATGGTAGGAATTTCAGGCCTATGTTAAAATACTCATTAGTGCAGAGGCATTCCAAAGGATGGATAGCCACATTAATCTCCATTTAATTAATTGCAATTCATATAATTTCAGGGAATGTCTAAAAACTGACTAGCCAATATTAAAAACTGCTGCTGCTTTGTGTACTGGATCTTTTTTCACGTTGCCCAGTAACCTTGAACAAATTTAAGAGAGGACTGGAATCTGGACAGGCTTAGTTTTATTTCAACCATTCAGAAGTTTTCCAATCTGCCCCTGTGGTATTCAGCTTTAGCAAACAGCACAAGTCCTGCCCCAGCAGAGACAGGCCAACACAACTGATATAGTGGCAAGATGCTGCTACATCAGCAGTTCTCAAACTGTGGATCGTGACCCCAGAGTGGTTCATGACCCTGTTTTAATGGGACCGCCAGGGCCAGTGTTAAACTCGTTGGGGCTGAAGCCTGAGGGCTTCCGCCCAGAGTGGTGGGGTGCTTGGGCCAGCTTCATCCCCCTTGACCTGCCTGGGACAGCAGGGACCTTGAGTTGCAGCTTCAGCCTCTCCCCCGGCACCTGGGGTCTTGGGCTGCAGCTTCAGCCCCACCCCGAGCCCCCTGGGGCAGCAGGGGTCTTGAGCTGCTGCTTCAGCCCTGTGCTGGGGGAAGGGGGGATCATGTAGTAGTTTTTGTTGTCGGGGGGTGGGGGGGGCACGGTGCACTGAAGTCTGAGAACTTCTGCTCTACATGAAGCCTTTACCACAAAGAGAAGGATGGCTCTGGGTGCGATGCTGCAAGACACTGTCGGGCGCCGGGGCGCGTGCTGCTGTTCCTCCAAGCTTGAGGAACGTGGCTGCCCAGCCAGGTGCCTGCCAGCGTCCGCTGACGATGGCACCATCCACTCCTTTATGGGGGCCTAGCTATGCCCCCTTTCCTCTAAATCCATCCTCCATACGCCCTATTGTGCTATATGGTGCAATCCCTGCAGTATGCCCTGGTGTGCCAATGCTGCCATCTGTCCACTCCCCACCTGTGACGTTTCTCTCTCCTTGCATAAATACCTGGACAAGGGCAGGTATGAACATGAATTACTCAGAACAATATTTTGCATTTCTGCACCACCTTCCATCTGAGAACCTTCATGCCCTTTCCAGACATTACAGAGTTAAGCGTCATACAGCATCACAGTGCAATAGGAATTATTATACCCATTTTGCAGGTAGGGAAACTGAGGCACAGAGTGACTAAATGATTTGTCCAAGGTCACATGGGGAATCTGAGGCAGAGCCAGGAACAGAAATCAGATCATGCTGACTCAGCATGTACAAACACAATGCACATCTCAGTATTTGTTTTTGTTAGCCTTCCCAAAGGGGCCATCCCTGTATTATCTGGGCAGTCCAGGAAAGCTTGCTTACATTTCCTGTGTACCAGTCCAAACGGTCAGAACAAGCCAGGTCAGGAAATGGTGAATAGTTAAGTACAGGTAAGAACAGAAGAACGGCCAGACTGGGTCAGGCCAGTGGTCCATCTAGCCCTGTGTCCTGTCTCTGGCAGTAGCAGGTGCCGGATGCTTCAGAAGGAATGATGCGTAAGAGAAGCACACTTTAGAGAAGACAAGTGATGCATAATGAACAGACCAACTTCATGCTCTGACAAGCTGCCCCAGCTTTGCAAACTCACTGCCAGTCTTCTTCTTTTTACTTGATGTTACCATAGTGCCTCGGAGCCCCAGTCAGGACCAGGACCCAGGGCCAGCTCCAGGCACCAGCTTTCCAAGCAGGTGTTTGGGGCGGCATTCAGAATGGGGCGGCAGCCCGTGTCCCCTGGCGGCAATTCGGCGGCCGCTCCGCTCCTCTTCCCGCTGCGGTGGCTTGCGGCTGCGGCAATTCGGCAGCGACCGCTTGGGGCGGCAAAATTGGTAAAGCCGCCCCTGCCAGGACCCCCTGTGCCAGGTTCTGTACAAACACAGCACAAAGCCCCAGTCCCTGCCTCAGAGACCTTTACAGTTCCTCTCTTAGACTTGCAGTGAAGGATGAATTGTATCCAAATAGCACATTTTTTAAGGTGTTCCAAGAGCAGAAGCCTGCTAAAACAGCTGAAATTGTAAGGTAACAGAATAAGAGGACAATGTCTGCCATAATCTTTGCAGCTGTAGATGTGAGTCCAGGAGATTGGGAGACAAGGTGGATGAGAATATCTTTTTCATATTCTATTACCTCACCCACCTGATTTCTGTAATAATCTTGCTCTGACTGTGATTTGGGAGGGGAGGTAGATATCTATATTAGAGCTGAGAAAATCCTGCAAACACTTCCCCAGGGATATTCACATACATTCGTTCTACGTTTAAGACTGTCTGTGCCCCATGAGTGCTGACGTCCCATGAAAACTCTAACCAGTGGGTTTACTGGCAGAGGTATTCACCGAGTCTGCCTATGTTAAGCAAACATGGCAGAAATTTTCTGGAAAGCAAATTTCAAACTCATCAGCCCAAGTATCCACTCTGGAAATGGGCATCTAAGAGTTGCATTTATCCAATCAGGAATTAGAAATATGCCAGGTGACCTGTGTGCTCAGTCAGAAGAGCTAGAAACTTTCCAGAGTCACTTGATTTTGAGTGAGATACCTTAAAGGGCCAGAGTTTCAGAAAGTGCTGAGCACCTGCTCTCTGAAAATCAGACCCCTTTAAAGAGTCTCAAGATGGGTGTCCCCCACCTCCCCAGTCACTTTTTTGAAAATACAGGCCTGAATTCTGTCATCAAGTAATCACAACAAACTGATTATGAGCAAACTCTAGACCAAGAATGATCGTGGGTAACAAATACGTTTGAAACAGTCCCAGTCTGTTCACTGACAGTTCCTCAGCCGGAATAGAGGCAAAATCCATTACAAAATTGTTCATTAGAATGGTTTTCCCACCTCCAGCCTACACCTGTGTAGGCTCCAGCATTCAACAAACAGGGCATGGTAGACAAGTAAAGATGGAGCATCAAAACAAGGTGCTATTTGTTTGGAGCGTCAAAGAAAATGGAAGGCAGAGCTGTGGTCTGAGTCCCCAAATAGCAAGTGATGTTTCCTCCGTGAGTAGCACAGAATTGGAGGGGAAAAAACCTACAAGGGAAAGGACTGAGAGCTCCTGGAGAGTACATTAAACTTGATCTCTTATGCTGCTGGAAGAAAAAGAGGAACAGAGGAGGAACGTAAACGTAGCCAATCCCCATGCTTTGTAGAAGGGTCTTGACATTTGACAGGGGGCAGACTTTGTGTTATGGATGTGCCTTTTGCCCTCCCTGTGAAAATCTGCCCAAATTTGGCCAAGTTATAAGCCTTTGGAAAAATTGCAGTTCGCACATGCTCAGTGAGATTTTTTAGATTTTAGCAGCTAAATTCCCCCAAGATTCTATCCACACTAAGCATGCTCCAACATGGGGCTGAGCAGGACTTCTCCTGCTATGACAGCTCTGGGCCATGCTGGGTCTGGTACCAAGCAACTGAACTGAGAGCAGAGAACCTTTCTCTCCTGTGCTATCAATGACCCCCTGCTGGACTCAGGATAGAGGAGGAAGAGCATGATGGCAGATGAAATTAATTGCTGATACATGCAAAGTAGTAATGCACACTGGAAGGAAAAAACTGAACTACTCATGCATGTCTGGGTTCTAAATTAGTTGTAATTTCTCAGGAAATTCTTTCCTGTATAGGTTTTTATACTGTGCTTATCACTTAATTATCTCAGGGCTTCTGAGGAGAAAGACTCAGGTGTGCTGTGCACAGGTCAACTAAGACCTTTGCTCATTGATCTGCAGTGGTCAAAAGAAGAAAACAAAATGTTTAGCTGTATAGGACTGAGATAGAAAGGTATGGTCTGACTTTAGCACAAATGCTGTGTTCCGTTCTGGTCACCCCATCTGAAAAAAGATCTAGAAATAGAAGAGGTCCAGAGATGGACAATGAGAATAATCAGGAGCTTGGGGGAAAAATTATATGTGAGGAGAGACTAAAACCATAAAGGCTGTTTAGTGTAATGGGGAGATGAAGAAAAGGTGACATGACAGAAGTATATAAAATAGGGAATGGTATAGAGAAGGTGTTCCTTTCATCTTCTCTCATAACACGAGAATAAAGGGGTATACAATGAAACTGGAAGGCAATAAATATAAAAATGATAAAAGGAAATAATAATTTTTACACAATAAATAATTAGCCCATAGAACTTATTGCCACAAGATAGCACTGAGGCCAAGAGATAAATAGGATTTTTAAAGGATTAGGCATTTATATTGATATTGAGAACACCTGCAGCTACATTTGATAAGATATAACGCATAGGAGATACAAACATAATGTTTCAAGGTATAAGCCAACCACTAACTGACAAGAGTTAGGAAGAAACTTTCCTTTAGACAGGTTATTCCATCATGGAGTTTCTTCATCTTCCTCTGAACCATCTGGACTGGCTACTTTTGAAGACAGGATATCAGACTAGATGGACTGCTGGAGTGATCCAGTATGACAATTAACGTATAGGGAATTATATAATTTTGTCATATAACCCACCCACAGCAGTCATGACAAAACTGTAGTCTTAAATGAGTTGTGCTCATGCAAGCATTCAATATCTAACATACAGGTTTATAATGATGCCTAAAATAAGACGAAAGGGGAGAACACTGAATAAAAGCAGCACAGCAAATTTTAGAAGAACAGGAACTTCTGGATGGAATTCACTGGAGTAAAGCGATAACGTGGAAATGGAAAGTGTTCAAAAATAAATTAGGTTAGGCCTAAGAGCTTGCCTGACACCTAGAAAATGTACTAGGAGTACAGTGTCAAAAAAGCTAACGTGAATAACAAAAACACAAGAAGTGATAGAGGAGAGGAAAGAACCATAAAACTTTGGAATAACAAAGAGGTGCAATTATAGAGGGAAGTTTAATGAAGTGTAAAAAATCATAAGGAAAGCAAAGATAGAGAATGAAAAGATGATTGCATATTTGGTTAATGCACACAGGAGATGTGTCAAAAACAGGAGGAACAAGAGGTCACTAAGGGAGAAAATAAAACCTTGGAGAAATGGCAATGGATTTATTGCCTTGAGCAAAGATTTATTTGCCTCGGAGTTACATGAGGGCAAGTGACAGAAGACAGATATTGAAGGAAACTGGGTTTGCACCTCAACAATAAATCAAAGAATTAGAATGCAGACTGACAAAACTCTGGGTCCAAAGGAGGGCCATTTCTCTGTAATTGGGAAGGGAAAGAAAGAGCCTAAGAATTCCTTAGCAAATATATTTAAAACTCATCATAAACATGAGATATATCAACCATTGGGAGAGAAGCTAATGTAATAGCTGTGTCTACACTCAAAAGGACCTAGGAAAGATCCCAAAAATAAGTGTGGCTTTAACAATAGTATTTACTGATTAATACTCTTGATTGATCTTGATGTTCTTGTCTCGTAGTGGAACCACCAGCTCTGGAGACCATCAGCATAGAAATGTAAAACCCATTGAAGCCGTTTGTACCATTTCAATGGAGATGATATCATCTCACAAAGTGAAAGAGCAAAATGTTGCATTATAACTTCAGTGCTCAACATCCACTGTAATGATGTCATGATAAAAGCAGGATGAATCTTCCAGCCAGGTACCTCTTGTAAAAAAAGTAACTAAACAGTAGGAAAAAATACTAGAAATATTAATCAGGGTCAGAATAGGGTACTGCCAATATCCCACATCTATCTAATGAGATGTTCAGTTGTGGTATCTGAATGCAACATATTCACACATTAATACATATGAGAAGTTGCTCTCAATAGGTCCAGCTCAGCAGGACAAAGATGTCATGGGATGATGTCCAACACAAATGTTAGATATCTCAGTGCTGTACAGGGCATTGCTTAGGCCCTCTGAACTGGGACAAATTTCATCCTAAGCCAACAGATTTGATGCTTTGGAGAAAATCATACAGGTGTAGTTTTGACTCTTATCACTTCTGTGACCTTTGTCTCCTCTGTGGACATCCAAATCTGCTAGGAACCTTCAAGTTGTGGGGGGAATTAAGCTTGTGAACAAGCTGGAAAGATAGGCAGCATATTGATGCCAGTATTCGTTCATGGGATACTCGCTTCTTCCTGACCCCATCCTTTGCATAGCCTCCATAGCTTTGCATTTATACACTTGTTACCATATGCTGACTCCAAGCAAAAACTCACAGCTCTTTCTACACAATGGTGAGATAATTTTACTCCCTAGATTCCTACCCTTGAGGGCACTCATGGTGTCAAGATATATCCTATGGGTTCTCCTGTCTCAGGAACCCACTCTCAGGAGCCAAGAACTGAAAGTATACCATCCCCTTACAGTGTTAATTTCAGGCCGCCATGGCAGCATCTTTAACACTTTCCAGGAGAAAAAGACCTGGGGGGACCAAACTCCAAAGTCCTACTCCAAAGTCTGCATTCTTAAGCAGTGTTTCTCAACCCTTTTTGATACAGGGACCGGCTTTCTGCCTTCCTAACTTGTGTCAGGGAGATCTCAGGGACCAGCGCTGGTCCACAGACTGGTCACTGAGAAACACTGGACTCAAGGATGTTGTCTGGGTGGATAAGAAACAGGAAATCCTGCTCCACTACCTCTTCCTGTCTAGTGAGGCCAATATCATGTGCAATATTGGAACATGGTGCGTCTCTGGATTTTGTATGCCTTATCTTGAGCTTCTGGAAATCACTATGGAAATCTGAAATGCTGCCTTCTCCTTTGGTGTTATAATGTCCTGGAATGGCTGATAAAGCTCCGGCACCCATGATTTCCCACTTGGAGCACTCCTCTGCAGTGGTCTGTTTTCCTGGGTTAGCACATGCAGCGAAAGCCACTCTGCCAAAGGACATGAGAACTGTGTGCCCTTACCCCATCCAGGCACCTGCAGCCCTTTTTCAGCAGCCACACTGTGCTCGCTGACGGAGCAGGAGTCGCAATGGGCTGGTCCGTACTTCCTCCCGAGCTGAGACAATGAACGCAGTCATGAGCCAAGACCCCTGCCGATGATCATTATCTCCTACGAGTAAAGAATAGCGATGGTTGGACAAAGTGTCAGCAAATCTTTCATTCTCCATTCTCTCAGCTGAGCATGTCCCTGCCTAGTCAGCTCAAGTGTGCCTGCTTGCTCCTTAGATATGTGGCCTGCTAGCCCCCTGCATAAGCAGCAAGTTATGAAAGCATCCAAGATATTTGGCCATTGCACGAGTACTCGTGACCTATCAGTGTTGCATGTTCAGTCTGTCACGTTGCTTGATGAGAAGACATGGCTCACTACAGGTATGTTGTCCACAGCCCCAAATATTTCAGTGGAGGCAGTATCAGTCCCCTCAGCTGGTGGAGTTTGTCCACTATATTTGACTCAGGTTCACTCTTGAGGTAATCCTCAATTACTGCTGGAGGCCCAGATGCCAGCACTGCACTGACCAGTTGCAACCTGTCCTTTCAGAAGTGAGTCTTGTCACAGTATATGTCTTTGTCACAGCCCTCCCCAGCCTGGATCCCTCTATGGAGCCCACAGGAAGAGGAGTGGAGGGGAATGACAACACAACACCAGAGTATGGCTCAAAGTTTCTATTAACATTTTTATAATAGATTTATGCTAAATGTAACAAAACAGAGAAAAAGCCCAATATTTTATCCCCTTTTCGAGAGGCCCATAAGGGGCCAAAAGGTTGGCTTATTATTAATAATAATTATGCACTCAGGATCAGGGGTCCATTGTGCTAGGGGCTGTACAAACACGTAGTAAGACAGTCCTTGCCCTAAAGAATTGACATTCTTTGGCCTTGAGTCTCCATTGAGAACCATGTAGATGTAGCCCTGCTCTCCTCTATTGACTTCACGGGGCTCAACACAGCTGCAGAGCTGCACCCATGAAGTCCCCAGTGCAGGACTGGGGCCTAAATAGACAAGACAAAGAACGTGAGAAAGGGTTATCCCCATTTTACAGCTGGGGAGCTGAGACACAGATTAAGCGGTTTGCCTAAGGTCACACAGGAGGTCGGCACCTGTGCTGAGAACTAAACCCAGTGCCTTTGCCCACAAGACTGTCCCTTTGGGTTAAAATCCCTTTTAAAATGCCAATGCAAGCCTTGAAAGTTAGTCTTTTCTGATATATCTGTGTACTCTGGAGTGCTTATCTTAGCTGTGAATTGCCATATGAGTTCACTGCAAGTTTTAGGAGACAACGTCATCATGCCAGCATGATTCCAAGCCAAAGCCAACGCAATCTCGTGATGCTGTTAGGATGCCATTAGAAGAAAAGTGGTGTCAATGCAGGTTAAAGACGATTAGATTAATTGTGTTAGAGAAAACCGCATCAAAACAATTTCTAGACAGTGTCAGTGCAAATCTGGGCAGACCAAACTGCCATGTCAAGATAATGTCAAAACACAAATTTATCTGGCAGATTGGCTTCAATGTTTATAAACTAAATAAATAGTATGTATTTTATGCTGTTCTCTTTCCAATGAAAAATGGCAAAACTTCCTAATAGGATATGACACAATAATCATAGAAGCCACAAAGCAATGATAAAAAGACTTCAAAACACCACCAACACCACAAACCAGTTCTAAAATATTTAAAGGTGTCCCATTGCCAACTGCAGGTCTGAGGTATAAGGGTTTTTACAGCTGGGATATTCTCTATCAGAGGATGCAGTAAGTGGTGCTGATTACAGTAATGAGACAAAGGGAAAGAACATGCTTCTACTTCTCCCCAAAACCTCTGTCCATGTCATATTGAGAAATAAACCAATAAAAACACAGTCCCTTTAACTCAGTCTGAAGTGTCTAGGCAAGGCAGAAAATGTGAAGCTTTTGTTGGATGGTAGCATAGCAATACAGGCAGACACATGCGTAGGTGTCGTGTCCTAAATCCTGATGCAACAAAGCGCCCAATGGGATTATTCATGTGCATAAATAGTTTGCTGGACCAAGGTCCAGCTGTACTACATTGTTCCAACCTATTTGCAAGGAACAACCAAAGGAACGCAATGATGCTGGTTGGTTCACCTATGGCATCGTTCCCAGAAGTATAAGGTATCGCTCCACTCCCGAAACCTCTTGCATGCAAGTAGACAGCCACTCCCGCATGCCCCAGTGTCTTCATTGGGGATCTATGCGGGTTTAGCAGTCTCCTGGAGGCAATCAGCTGCACTACTGGGACCTGTAAGAGGTGATCTACAAGTCAGCAGAGCTCTAAGTGCTTGGTGTAGCTGTAAGACAGGCGGAAGTTAGGGGAGTCAGGTAAATTGAGTGGTTTTGTGTACTTTATCTTGAAACCTTTATATACAATTGAATGACATCCTGGGAAGGGAATCTACGAGCATATTTATCAACTGAGCAAAAGCTAGACAATCAGTTGTTTTGTTTCATTTCAAACTAATTTTGTCTTACCAATTGAAATTAAAGCCTCCAATAGGATCGTCTCCTTACTGGGATAGTTTTGTTACATGCTTTTCATTAATCTAGTCATAACTTCCGTAATATAATTTGGCATCTTATGGAAGCCTCTGGTAACTAGAGGGGTTCAGATGCATTGTCTGGACTCTGATAAAAAAAAAAAGTAAAATGTGTCCAATTAAAAATTCTTTTAGTCTGTATAATATATTAAATTCCCCAGAGTCAGGACAGCAACATCATCATTCTGTCCACATATTCTGTCTGCATGTGACAGTGGAAGCTACGTGCTAATGTCAACATTACAGAAACGTGTCTATCTGTCTAGTTGTCTATTTTCATTATATATTTCAGGGGAATTTCCAGGCTGGCTGAATGTTTTTCATGTCTGGCAATATTTGTTTGTGACTGTGGGGAATTTTCTACAGAACATTCTGACTTTCTTCCTCAAGTCTTTTTCAGCTCCTGAAACGAATATTCAAAGCCTCCCAGAGAAAAATGCAACCACGGAATGATCATAACAAATAATTGTTAACCTAATACACATAATCAGAAATAGGGACAGACAGAGATCTGAGGGTAGAAAATGCCTTCGAACATTAAGTTCTAATGAAATACAGAATTTTCCAACGTATCAGCACTAACTTGTAGATGCATGAGGGTAATTTGGGAAAAAGAAAATCAGTGGGAATTTTAGGTGAACACAGGAGTGTCAAAAAAACATAAGCTCAGAACCTTATAAGTCATCACTTCAGTTAGAAATATTTAAAACACATTATAGTAGAAAAAGAGGTGACATAAATGCCATGAAATAAACATAACAAAGGAATCAAAAAAATCAGAATTAACCTAGGCCAAATAATAGACACAATTAAACGGGAGGGCTCCATTTCCCTTTTCCTAGATGCATTAATGAACAGGGACTGCTTTAGTCATGTCAGAAAATTGCATCAGTTTCTACATGGGGAAAATTGGTCTCTTTCTCCCAATATTTGCAAAAGAGTGAACAACAGGCAACCGTGCTCGCATTAGCTCAGACATAGGTGAGGTTTTTCACAGGAGTGGGTGGGTGAGATTCTGTGGTCTGCGTTGTGCAGGAGGTCAGACTAGATGATCATAATGGTCCCTTCTGACCTTAGTATCTATGAATCTATGATGCGGTGAAGTGCAACGGCCCATGCAGCCAGTATGAGCTCAGAGGCCAAAAAAGGGCAACAAGACCATATATATTCAAAGGGAAGGGCCAGGTACCATCATAAAGTTGCTACCATGGGGGAATGGCAAAGGAGGAAGAAATGGAAAAAACAAGTAGGTGGATTCATTAGTAATTAGTTTCCCCCCAGAATGGGGAAAGGGGAAAATAGGGGTAGTAGGAAGACCACATTGTCAAAGGTGAATGGGCACTGATGGCAGTGCAGGCCCAGACAGCCCAGGACAGGCGTTGTAAACTCTATCCTAGTCCCTGTGTTGAAACCATGGCACATAAAATGCCCCTTTCTCCAGTCTTCTGCCTCATGCTTTGGCTGGGATGACAGGGCCCGAAAAGTGTATCTAGTTCCGAGTGCAATACCAGCAAGCAGCCTCCTTCTACAGCTGCTGGCTCAGTGCTCAACCATATTCACCCGCACTCTGAAAACTAGGTCTTCTACTACGCCATCTCCTGCTAACTTTCACAGTCAGGCCTGCCTCTTCTGCAGCTAGTGAGGGGCCAGTAAAACCTGGCCTGGCAAATGCTCAGTAAAACAACGCATCGTCCCTGGCAGAATGGGGAGGTCTTACGCACTCGTGGTCAATCTTCAGTCTTCAACCATGGGTCACTCGCTGTTGGAGACAGCAGGAGGGGCATGATGTGGTGAAGATTTCTGTGCTTTGGACAGGAGTTTTGCCTGTTGCTACTGCAAGTCAGTTTAATCTCAAACTTGAGTAAAACTCTCCTAAACATCCATGTGTAGAGCTAGGCCTGGCCACTCGTAGCACCAGCCGTGCACAGCTGGCTTAACGGCCCAGCTGATACAGCAGAACCCCCAGCTTACACAGGGAAGGCATAACTAGGTCTACGGCTATGCCCCTCCCAGCCCCAGCCTGGAGTCTGTGGCTGGTGTGAGGGGATAAGGGGCACTGCGGTCATCGCTGGCTGACAGAACAGCTCTTTGGCAGGTGGTTGCCATTTGCACTGGGACTGACCTGGACCCCATCGGGGCCCAGGGTCACGTGAGCCTAGATGTGCCAAACAGCCACCTTTGCCCACCCCGGAGTCCTGTGCCAAGTGCAGCCAGACCCAAGGATTGGCCCTTAGATCTTTCCTCCCGTTAGGGTTTTCCTAATGGAGATGCTGTTCCTTCTCTTCTCCAGTCAAAGGCAAATCAGCACAGTGTGCATAGAGGTCTGCAATTTCACCCACTAACTGAGCCCTTTCCCACTGCTGCAAAGATCCAACCATCACGCCAGTGAAGAAAACAGTAATACAAATAGCAACTTCCAAAAAACAGATTCCACTTGCTCCCTTCCTGCCAGTGCAATGCACTTAGAGAATGTAAGTAACCAAACAAAAGCTAAGGGAGGATCTTATGAACAATATCACTTCTTGTGATCTTAGGGACACAATATTTATTATCTCCATGCAGCAGCAGCACTGAATTCCTAGGACCCTTTCTGTCTGGGTCATATTCTCCAATACTTATTAGCTGTGAAGCACACTCTCTTTTTATTCAACTACCACAAAACAACAACAATATTCCTCACACTGCATTTCCACTTCAAAAGAGAGGCAAACATAGCAATAGGTTTTTAAGCGCAACTCCACAATGAAATCAATGAGTTTTGCTTAAAATGTGATGGCTATATAATCTTTTTATGCCTCCGGCCCCACGTTATGGTATTCTGGTTTTGTACAGATCTTCCTTTATGCCATGGAGTTGCACTGTACAGGGAGAAATATGTGTCCTTTGCACAGCATTCTGTCCTTAGGCATGATACAAAAGTGCTCAACATTAGCATGGTTCCTTCAGCAATAAGCCCCCTCTATGCTTCCTATTTATGTTCATCCACTAATCAATTAATACCTTATTAAGAAGCACACCTGCAGTGGCTATAGGGTGACCAGATAGCATGTGTGAAAAATTGGGACACTTTTTTTTGGGGGGGAAGGCAGGCAGGCGGGTTTAGTTGCCTATATAAGATAAATCCCCTAATATTGCGATAGTTCCAATAATATCAGGACGTCTCGTCATCCTAAGTGGCTATATCCCCAGACCACTGCAAAGTACTGTAACTTTCAATCCTCCCCTATCTCTGCATGGCATAGATAGGAGAACTGGCTGGAACCTGGAATGGCCACTCCACAGGAAATTCCGACATGCTGAAATTTGTTTTTTGTGGCAAATCAAAATGAAAAAGTCAAAATTTCAAAATTTCCCACAAAACAGAAATTCTGAAAATGTTTGATTCAGAGCTGTTCAAATGTTTCATTTGGATAATGTCTAATCATTTTGTTTTGATAAGGTAAAATGCTTCATTTTGATGATGTCAGAACATAATTTAATAAAACTATTCAATATAACATATATCATGTGTATTCTGGCTAACACTTTCAAACTTGGGTGGCCAAGTTTAGGCATTTAAATCCACATTCAGGCTATGTCTACACTGCCACCACATTGACGCTCCGGCGATTGATGCACCTGGGTTGATTTAGCAGGTCTAGTGAAGACCTACCAAATCGACTGCAGATCACTTTCCGGTTGGCCCTGGTACTCCACTCTAAACGAGAAGAGTAAGGTAAGTCGACGGGAGAGCATCTCCCATTGACACAGCATGGTGTAGACACTGCAGTAAGTCGACCTAAGCTACATCGACTCCAGCTACATTATTCACGTAGCTGCAGTTGCATAACTTACATCGACCTACCGCGGTAGTATTATAGACATAGTCTGATTTTCAGAGGCACTGAACAACCTCAGCTCCCATTGAAGGCAGCCAGAACCTGATTTAAAATGTTGGTTTCCACTTATTAGTTTGTCTGTTCACAGTGTAGTCCACTCAGTCGGGAAATGCTTAATCAAGAAGAGTTGTTTACTGAGACATCTCCGAGGAAAAGCTGGCTTAGTTTAATAACAGTGGAATGATATTGTGCTAAACTGGGACCATTTTAGCACACTTAATGGGGACACATTTCCTGAGTGCCAAGTGATTAAGGTGTATTTGACTAAGTGATAAACAGATGTGGAATGTTAATCTCTGGTCTTCTCACACAGATCTCCCCAGAAAAGAGATGACAAAAGGAAGAAATACATTTGCAATAATGATTTATAGCACGGTGGCTATAATTTTTACTCTTGTACATTTATTTTATGCAGTGTTTTTGCAGCTTTAAGTCTTTCAGATTGTCTTTATTTTTAAATGGCTTGTTCTCTTGATTAGAATAGTTGGGATGAAGGGATGGCTATTTGGATGTCCCAGCGGAAAGTCATCTCCTATATAAGATATCTAAGGGCTTGTCTACTTGGAGCAGCAATGCACAGTACAAAGGTGTGATTTCTAAAGCACACTGATGTGTTGTGCACTGACTTGTTTGTGCCGACCCTGCTGGTAAGCTGTAAAAGTTCCCTAGTATTGATGTGGTACTGTTTGTAGCTCACGAAAGCTCATGCTCAAATAAATTGGTTAGTCTCTAAGGTGCCACAAGTCCTCCTTTTCTTTTTGTTTCAAACAGCACTACGTTAAAGCACACCAGCAGGGTCTACACACACCAGTTAGTGGACAACAAATTGTGTGCTTTAGAAATCATAGTCCTGTAGTGTTCATTGCTGCTCCTTGCAGATAGTCACTTAATGGCATGAAAAGAGATTCAGGTCAAGGTTAATTTATTACCCATTCATTACAAGGCTCATAGGCCCCAGCTCATCAAGGTGTTTAAGCATGTGCCTAACTTTAAGCATGTGTAATTTCACTGAGTTCAAAGGGACTAGTTATATACTTAAAGTTAGGTATGTCTTGGGAACCTTGATAAACTGGGATGTACACAATGTAATGAAGGCAGAAATACAAAAGTTGGAGTACTTGACGTTCCCAAAGTTCAGAGGTATTTGCAGCAGGTGTTGCAATTCAGTTCCAGCTCTCTTTTGAAATTAGTCTTTATTCTAGTACGTGCAAATAAATATTGGACATAGCTTCCATAACGCTTACATTTTGCAGTATCTGGCATTTGCTGCTAGCTGAAGGCTAAGGTAACCGTGCTTCAGTGGAGCATAAAATTGCTTTCCTTTGGAACAAGTAGGGCATTGTAATAATAGGCAAAACCATAAGTTGTGTTAAAGGCTGTATTTTCACTTTATTAATTTATATTGTGCAATGTGATGTGAAGCCCTGATTTCAATTACACAGGCAGTTGTCACATCACAATCACTGTGAAAAAACTGGGTTTGATAACACTAGTGATTGTCACGAATCTCAGGGAGCATTTACATATGTCAGGTAATGACGATTAGGAGATGTTGAGGTAATGAGCGGGTCCCAAGTGTGCTATGTAAGTCAAGGCTGCCCACGGTCAGCATTCCCTTCCCATGCACATCAGAACTTTTCCAGCAAGCTGGCTTTTCTGATGAGGAGAATTTATGGAAATTGCTCACACTTGGCAGCTCCACGCAGGTGCGTGTGTTCCCAGGCATCACTTCTGAGTTCACTACAACTTCCCCCTTTTTTACCCTTCTTCTCTTGAGCCAGGTTTGCAGTAGGAACGTTTCGCTGGCAGAGTCGTTCTGGTTTACTACATGGACACAGCTGATACCAGCAAAATTCATGGGTTTGCCAATATAGCTTATTCCAACCCCCCATTCCCCCCCCCCCAGCACAAGCAAAACAAGCTATACAGGCAAAGTTCAGTTTTGCCCAGTGCTTAATTTGTAACAAAAGAGGTGCTGGGGCACAAGCAATTTTTTTACATTTATGACTGATGCAGCAAGCCCAGAGTTGCCAGGGCTCTGAACTGCCAAGCCTAGAGGTGCCGGAGTTCACCTAGAATAAGCATATGTTACACATGTGTCAAGTGTTGATAGCAGTCTTAAATACAGGTTAACACAATCTATTTAGAGCTAACCCTTGCTTTATAAGTAGACTTGGCTGGATTCGATTTTTATCCGTAAATGCTGATTTCACCGTCTACACTCTGACTGACAAAAATGTTTCCATCAATAATAATTGAAATTTACATATACGCAAAGTGAGAGAAATGCTGCTCAAGAACTTATTAGAGTTTGACTTAAGGATATTTACTTTTTATATTTTGACATGTGATGTTGACAGTTTGTGGTTTAATGTGGTTTTATGTCTCCAATCTCAATGTCTCCTGTCATTAAATAATGATTGTTTGACTCCTCCTACTGTCTGACCTCCCCGACAATTTCCCACATTTAAATATGAAAATTTAAACTCATAGGAATGGGGGGGAAAGGCTTAAAAATAAACATTGATATCAGCAATTGAAATGATGAAAAAATAACTGAATTCTGCCAAGCCTATTTATAACATCTAAGTCAGTGGTGAAATTTGCGAAGTACATTAATGGATATCTCTGACTCGGTTACAGATGTTACATGAGATCTCTCAACAAAAGCTTTGAAAATTATTTTTGATACATCCTTAAATATGATTCATGTTCTTCTATTCCCAGAGAGATTACACTATGTCATTGCTTGAGAGAAAGGAGAGTCCAGGAATTAGAATGAGAGCCTGATACTTGAAAGACCTGAGTTCAATTCTCTGGTCTGCCACAGATTCTCTCTTTGATCTTGGCTTAGCCTCAATTCCCCCATCTGTAAAATGGGGATAACTGCTCTGCTCTACCTTACAGGGTGTTGTGTGGCTAAATACATTAAAGATTCTGCGGTACTCAGATGTATGGTAATGGGGGCCCATAAGTACCTTAATAGACTGCACTCGATTTTTATTTTAAAATTCTAAAATAAAGCCTGTAAACTGACTTCATTTAACTCTTTGTTTATAATGTACAACTCCTTAATAAACATTCAAGTTAATTCCGTTGACTTCTCAGCCCATAGTGCAGTCTGTATTATATAATTTAAACTTTTATTTTACACATGGGCGAGAGGAGATTCTGGGAAGGAGGGTTGGATGCAGCACATAATGAAGTACTGTAAAAGATTATTCTATAAACCGATGATAAAAACAGGCACATTTCTGCCACAAAATGTACACAGTTATCCAAAAATGGATTTATAAATTCAGCGGCAGTCCATCCTTTATCATACAATATACATACCACAGGATGAGTGTCTATCAGGATGGGATGCTAGTATGTTTTAACATTGGCTAAAACAGCTAAAAATTCTCTTCTGTGTTTCTGGACAACTAGAAATGGGCTCAAGTTGCAAAACTTGCATTAGAATTTTGAACATCTCAAAATTCTTGGCAATTTGGATCTGCAAGACCACACAGAGATGGCATTTGTCTTTCTGTAAGTCTACTGAATTTATGTCAAGCATGAAAAGGACACAAATAAATGCCCTTTAAAAATATTACTGTATGCTAATACAATTTCTCCAAACCCTACAATAACCCAACTGTAAATTGCACCTTTCTGGATCATTAATGCTGAATACTGTAGAGCTCTTTTAAAAGGATAGATCACTCTGCCTAGCCCACAACAGTGCTTCAGCATGAAACAATTCAGGCTGCAACCTTATTTACCAGTATTAACCAGCTGTTTGGGGGCCAAAATGCAGGCCGTGAGATCAGTACCAGAAATGTATGTGCTAAAGTAAAAATGTTCATTCTCCTTTGAGAATATGGAGGTGCCAATGTACTATGATGAGGGGTGCTTTAGAAATACATTAGCTGATTGGCTACATTTTCTTAAAATACAGTGGATCAGATACATGACTCTCGGCAAGGAGCAGACAGCTCAAGCCGTATTCCTTCGCTCCTAGACTATTAGCTGCTAACAACCCAAGGAGGCAGGAACGGCAGGTGAATTTGTACAGCAGCGGCAAATCTATGCCACACTCTTGTTTTCCAAGCCATGTCCCTACAGTGGTAACAAAGAGGCAGGGTGGTGTAGGATTCCCTGCACAAGCTCTCGGCAGCTAGGGCACTGGGGTGATGCTCCCCATGTCTGAGGATGGCTAAAGTTCACTGGCATCATGGTGCGAAGCGACCATACGCCATGCTGGCATCTAGCGCAATGTGTTTTAAGATGCATCAGAAAGTGTTATTTTATAGTGTTCTTGTATATTTTTTTCATATGGTAAAGAAACCAAACACGTGTACACTGATGACTTCTGACACCTTGCTAAAAACCATTTCACACAGCATAGAAAGCGTAATGGTTCACCTGCTGGGGCTAATTTTCAAAGAGGCAGAGATGCCTGGTAACACTGCCTTTTAGCCAAGCAAATTGCACAACTTTGGAGTTTCAAAGGGAATTTTTGATGGGCTAATACTTCTCAGGTGCCACTCAAGACATAGGGGCCATCTTGAGTTACAAGCTCGCACAGACTCACTCCTTTAGAAATTAGGGCTCATCATCCGTCAACATTAGGCCATTTCCTTCACAAGCTGCTGGGAAGCAAACGATTCTTATTGACTATGACAGGCGTGTTTGGTTCCGTTCATTACTTTACTTGATCAGTTCTATCCCTTTGCAAATGACTGAAGGGAGGCAAAAAATTCTGAAGAGGGACTCTCACTGTGCTGTCTTGTAAGTTACCAAGGGCCAGACTGAGAGCTGCTTTACATGGATTGGAGAGTCGTAATGGGCATGAGGTGCTCCCTTACTCCTCTGCAAGGGCTACATTGATCCCAGGACACAATGCAGGGAGTGGGTAAGGTCCTGACTCCGTTCCTCTTCCTTCCCCCACAACACCTGGGCTGGGGTGGAGGGGGAAGTAAGCTGCGCCAGATAAAGGCCAGTGCAAGATGTAACAGAATGGAGTGGGCAGAGGCTGGGATCCAAACCGCAATTCCACCTCTGCTCTGCTCTGGTGCTGCCCCATAGTCTAGACTTATGGTAAGACCTTGCTCTGCATTTCACGAGGCATGACCTGAGGCGGTTTAAGGAGACTGGCCATCCCCCTGCCTTCCCTTATTAATTGCTCTTTATTCTCTCAAAACATAATGTGTGAAGTAAACTTGGTGTTTGCATTCCAAGAGAATCACCATCTCGGGACATTTTTTAGAGCTAGACTTGATCACTCACCGCAGAACTGAGTATTCTTCAGTAACAGTGAAATCTATCCTCCCAATGCCAGAGGGATCGAGCAGGTGACTCCATAGTTCACCATCCTTCCATTTTTAGTGTCCCGGCTTGACTTTTATATTTAAAGACCTTTTGTCATTCCTAAAATCATTAGCAAAGCCTATTAGACTCAGTCCATTATCTGAGATAGTTTGGATCTCACGACTGACCCAGGGGAAGCTTAGTAATCCAATGGACACAGACAGTTCTCTTTCTGTGTAAGCATGGTGGGCCCTTGCTTGGTGTCTGCTTTTATGTTAGGAATGTTCAAAGGCAAGTAAAAAATTTACGTTTTGGGGGCAAAATTATATATTTTGCTAAGTTATGCTGTTTAAGTTGACAGACGCTACCTCTCATGGAGAAAGGGAAGTATAGCTCCTGAACTGATTCACCAGATTTCACTAAGGGCAGGGGTGAAAGTAAGTCCAGTGACTTACCAGTACTCTGGGACCAGCTCTGGCCCCCAGAAGGGGCGGGGCCTAGGGCAGAAGGGGCAGGGTTGAGGGGGTCAGAGCCAGCCCCAGCCCACCCTGTAAGGTAAGTGCCCCACCCTCACCGGGGTAGCAGCAGCAGCCTGGGGCTCCGGGGGCTATTTAAAGGACCGGGGCAGCAGAGGCAGCTGGAGCCCCGACCCTTTAAATAGCCCCTGGAGCCCCCGCTACCCCAAGGCTCGGGGGCTATTTAAAGGGCCATGGCTCCCCTGCTTCTACTGTCCCAGTCCTTTAAATAGCCGCCGGAGCCCTGGAGTAGCGGCGGCGGGGCTCTTGCGGCTATTTAAAGGGCCCGGGCGGTAGAAGCAGGGGAGCCCCAGACCGTTTAAATAGCTGCCAGTGCCCTGCAGCCGCTACCCCAGGGCTCCAGCAGCGGGGCTCTGGAGGCAATTTAAAGGGCCTGGGGCTCCAGCCACTACTGGGAACCCCAGGCCCTTTAAATTGCCCCTTGGGGAAGCCGGGCTGCCCCAGTACGGTGCACCAGCTCTTACCGGTACGCCGTACCGGGGCGTACCGGCTTACTTTCACCTCTGACTAAGGGTAAGTCTGGGCAATCTTTACTGACAGTGGTGATCACATACTCATATCAATAATTCTTTCTGGAACCTGCCATTCCAAAATCCTCACATCTCTCATAGAATTTAGAGTCCACTTGGAGGACAACTGCCATGCAGATATTGCTCTACAAAATGATCAAGGGCCTGGAAAAACTCTCGGGTGAAGAGAGATTGAAAAGACTGGGATTGTTTACCTTGCCAGGAGATGAAGAAGAGGGAACATGATGAAAGTATATAAAATACAGAATGCTCTGGAGGAGGGAAGTTGGGAGCATCTGTTCTCCCTCTTTCATAAGAACAAAGGTAGTCGTATCTGTGTCGGTCCCCGGATATTAGAGAGACAAGGTGGGTGAGGTAATGTCCTTTATTGGACCAACTTCTGTTGGTGAGAGAGATGAGCTTTCGACTACAGCTTCTCTCTCTGAAAACAGAAGTTTGTTCAATAAAAGATATTACCTCAACCACCTTGTCACAGGCACAAGGGGACAGTCAGTGAATTTAAAAGGTGAGCAACTCAAAACTGAAAAAGGAAACACTTTCCACACATGAATATTATTATTATTAATTACTAACCCAACACTATGGTATTGCCTAGGAGCTCCAGTCATGGACCAGGACCCCACTGTGCTAGGCGCTGTACAAACACACAACAAAAGACATTCCCTGCCTCAAAAAGCTTACAATCTAAAGGCAAGTCTACACTACAGCACTACATCGGCGCAGCTGCACCAGTGCTGTGTAACACATCTGGTGAAGACGCGCACTACAGGAGAGCGCCCTCCCGTCAGCATAATTACTCCACCTCGGTGAGAAGCAGAAGCTATATAGGCGGGAGAGCATCTCCCACCGACATAGCGCCAGTGTGGACAGAGTAAAACTTGCATTCCTTGGATGGGGGGCTGTCCTAAGTGTAAGACAAAAGAGAACAGATGGATTCAGACAGGCAGAACAGGGAGTACAAGAAAACAATGAGACAATATTGGTCAGCATGATGGCTATGGTCTTAGCACACCAGCAACCTAACCACTGGCAAGTTTTTGGTATGCATCACAGCACAGGAGAGTTTTAAGGTGCATTTAAAGGAGAACCATGGAGTAACTTTGTCAATCTTTGTGGAGAGCACCTCCAAAGCCTGAGGGGCAGCATGGGAGAAAGCACAGAGGGGCTTATTGGAAAATTTAACAAATGGGTGAGGCTGGCATCAAGAGGCCAATCAGTGGCAGGAGTCAACACCTTATAGTGAACGAGAGACGATAGGTAGGGTGGGGATAGGCCATTAAGGGCCTTGAAAATGCAGACAAGTAGCTTATGTATGAGGCGGTGGAGCCAGTGGAGAGATGCAAAAATGGAGAACCTGTGGAACTGCCTGTCGCAGGAAGTCACTGCAGGAAAGAACCTAACAAGGTTCGAAGTGTGATTGGATAATGATATGAATACCAAGACTATCTAGTTACCACAATTAAAGACCAGACATTTTGGAAGGAAGATTAAACATTGTGGTTCAGGGTTTAAACCAATCTCTAAATTATTAGAGACTGGGATGAGACCTAGGTGGGGGCAGATTATCCCACATCTGCGAGTTTCCTGAGCCTTCCTCTGAAGCATCTGGTGCTGGCTACTGTCTGTGATGGGATTCTGGACTAGATGGACCAGGAGTCTGATCCCGCCTGGCGAATCCCATCTTCCTATACACTGAAATATCCCCAAGGCACTGAAGTACAGTTAATTAAAACTAAAGTGGCTATGCAGATTTGTAAGGCACTGACCCCCTAATTACAGCGTATTATGTCAAAAGGCAGATTTGATGGGAGGGAAAAATAGCTGTTCACGTTTGCAGCTTTCCTTTGCAGTTCGCCTTTCACTGTAAATCACATTTTCTCTCCCTTTCAGAATTCACTGCTGCTGTCTGCTTGTCCTAATCTTTGGTTTGTTTTAGCTAAATGGAAGCTTCTGATATAAAATTGTCATTTAAAGTAGCCAAAGATGAAGAAAGGGACAAGACATCATCTTAAACTTTTCCACCAGGGAGTCAAAGAAGAAACAAAACCAAGGGGCCTGTTCACTCCTTTTTGTTTTTTCTTTACTAATTGCTCGATAATATTTGTATTATTTTCTTTCGAGCCTTAGATATCAGTCCTGGGGGCTCTTAATTTGCTTCAGGGTTGAAAATTGCTAATTATCAAGAGTCCTGCTCCTAGCATAGTTATAGGTGTTAGTTATATCATCAATAATTAACAGAAGAAATGCAGAACTCTGAACTCAGGTCTTGGAAGGTAAAAAGCCTTGTGGTTCATTTTTGAATACTCAGCTAAATCCCGTTAGCTTCTTCCACACTATCAAAGTATTTGGATAACATAAAGCAACTGAATAAATCGAAATGTATCTAAACACCTTGTAATTCCCTATTCAGGGCTGTTGCCAACACTACTTTTAACCCAAGGAAAACATTTCCCCAATTACTGATAACATACAATACAGCTACATTTCACCTCCAGCACATCATTTTGATAATGGGTATGGAAATTATCCATTCAGTAGCTACTCAGGTTAGAAAAGATTGGTTTTCAGATAATTCTGAGAACCCCAGAATAATCCTCTATAGACATGGTGGTGACACTCCACCAACATTTTTGCCTTTGACAAAAGACTTTGTGGCTAAAATGTTGGTGATCACTGCCTACCTGCTGCCCAAAGAGTTCAAACAATAGCTATGCGAAAATCACGACCACTCTCTTGAGGAACACAGAGGGGTTTTATAGGGTTAGATAACTCAAGGGAGGGAGTCAGCCTACAAGAAAGGAGACTGTTTAACACTAACCAATCAACCTGCATTCTTAGGTACGCATCATACTGACTTCCCCCAACCCCCTCCCCGCCCCCTCCCCCACCGCAAACTGCTAATTTAACATAATTTTCATCTAAATCCACAGTAACTTTAAAAAAAGTGGGAGTGAAAAAAGAGACAAACAATAACATCACTCTGCACTCACTTGTGATTAGCCCTCTGCATTTTCAATGCCCTGCAAATTGTTACAGGTGACCTGGCAAAGGATTTTAAAATAAATTGTTCTGATGCCCTTTTTATGTTTCTTCGTGATGCATAAAATTAGCCTGAAAGGGTTTTGTTAAAGAGCATTATTATTTTCCCCCTTCTTTGAGTTTTGCTTTAGAAATATTAGGAATATAAAGTCTGGTCTGCCCTGACTTCCTCACTGAAGGATGGGGAAGTCTAAGAGATGTTTGCAGTGAGCTTTTATCGTACTAATTGAAGGGGCGGGGTCGTTGAATATCAACAAATGCTTCCTTTAGCCAAAATGTTAATTAGGCATTGAAGTTAAACAGGTGTTAACAGCAACAAACAAAACCAGGAAGTTTAAATGAGCCTGTCTAAAGGAGCTCCTTCCCCTCGCGACACTCAGCTTTCATCCTCCCGGCTCTTGGGGCATCACTGTTCCACCACTTCTCCAATCGCCACAGAGTCCTCCATCCTAGACAAGAACTGGATTTCTAAGCAGAAAAAGACCACCTTAGAATGAAACATTTCAAGCCTTCTTCATCCACCATAAAGATGTTTCAAAGGGCATGAGCCCAAGTATTTTCCTTTGCAGTGCTCCTTTCACTGACGCTCACCAGGCCCTGGGTGGATGTATTATTATCCCCGTTTTACAGATAGAGACACTAAGATAGAGAGCAAAAAGAACAGGAGGACTTGTGGCACCTTAGAGACTAACCAATTTATTTGAGCGTGAGCTTTCGTGAGCTACAGCTCACTTCATTTTTCCACGGCATGCATCCGATGAAGTGAGCTGTAGCTCACGAAAGCTCATGCTCAAATAAATTGGTTAGTCTCTAAGGTGCCACAAGTCCTCCTTTTCTTTATACTGTATTGGGTTACACAGAAATCAGGGTTGCATCCGATGAAGTGAGCTGTAGCTCACGAAAGCTGATGCTCGGATAAATTGGTTAGTCTCTAAGGTGCCACAAGTACTCCTTTTCTTTTTGCGAATACAGACTAACACGGCTGCTCCTCTGAAACCTAAGATAGAGAGGTTAAATATAGTAGCAAATCTGCAGCAAAGTTGGGATTCCAGGGGTCCCTTGCACCCAGCTGAATGATAAATCCACTAAACCAAGCTGACAGGCTACATTTGTACGTACGTGTTTTATTTAGCACAGCATCCATCACCTTTAAAACCTTCCTGACAGCCCAATACAGGCGTCTTGCTTCTGGCTTCCCTGTGTCACCCAACCCCCCTTCCTCCATCCTATACATAGTGCCTTTGATAGCGTTATTCATGCTCAGCCGCTCGTTGTGTCTCATTCAAGGCTGAGCCATTGCCACCTGGCAGCATTTATTGATAAATAGGTATCAGTAGCTAAAAGAGCTCCTGACCCACTGGAAAAGCTGCAATGCCTGGATCAAGGCCATTATAGTATCGTACAAAACACCCCCTTTGAACTCCTTCTTGTTATTATTTACCTAACTCATATGTGCAGGGCACTTTACGAGCATATGAAAGACACGGACCAGATTCTGCCAGAAGCCAGGGGCTGATCCGGCAAGAATCTCAGAACCTCTGCAAAGTGGCATGCACCTCGGCCTCCGACTGGAGTCTGTATAAGATGAGGAAGATGAACCCCTTTCAGGACGGGCTTAGCAGAACTGGTCCTTCCACTGGTGTAAGTATGGAGTTACACCACTGAGAGCAGATTTGGCCCCGTGGACCCTGCTCCAAGGAACTTGGCAGTAGTACTAAACATTTATATTATGGTAGCTACCAAAGGAGGTCCCCCCATACTGGACACATCTAGATAAGAGACCAGGGACAGCTCATGCCTTGCCTAGCCATGGGCAGCAGGCAGGGTTTTGTAGGATCAAGGCAGAGGTGCCCCTTAAGTAGGGGTATAATGAAGGATAACGCAGTGGCTGTGAAGATTAAAAACTCTCTTGAGTAAAGACAAAATGGCAAAGGCAATAGACCCTAGAGGGTACAAGAAAGGGAGAGGAGAGGGTTTTGCGAAGGGATCTCAGCTCTGTGGGGCCTGTTTCCCACAGAGAGCAAGGAACACATAGGTTTAGTATCCTATAAACGCTTTTGGCTGTAAGTTGTATGTGGACAGAGATTTGGCTGGCTGGATATTGCTTGGGACACACCCGGACCTGATGTCTGTATTTATTTTTATACAGATATGGAATATTTCCTGCTTTTCAATCAATATCAATAGATAAAAGTGCCCTGGTCGTGCTGGATGTGGTGGCTGGGCCCACAAAGAGGAGCGACCTGTCACTTCAAAGGGAAGGACGGCTCCTGGCCAAGCAGCGGCTTTTGCCATCTCCAGTGGGGCCAGACTGCTTTTATCTATTGATAAATATGCAGAAGGTTAATTGGAGGCATAAAAGACTCTCCTGGGAGGCACAATTAAAACCCACAGCCATGGCTTTCATACAACAGGTGATCCAGACTCAGCCAGGGCACTGCAAATAGTAATGCAAAGCTTTGGTCTCTAAGCCAAAGAGCTGGCCACAGACAAGACTGGCAAAAGATGTGAGAAAGGAAGAATTATTATCCACGTTTTACAGCTGAGGCAAAGCAAGATGAGGCCACTTGTCTTAGTCCAGTACCTGAATCACAAGGCTATTCTTATGCACATGCTTAGGAAAGTGCAGAATTGCTTGCAAGATCAGGGCCCAAGGTACAACACACCCCACTAGGAAGAGCCCAGTGAATACTGCAAAAAGGCATTGCATTGGCAAATATTTGTTTGGCTAAAATTTGCTTTGTAGTATTTGCACATCTGAGTAATTTTTTGTTCACAAGAACGTTCACAGAAAGTGAAAACTCCTACATATCCACATGAGAATATGTGTTTGTGTGAACATTTCCATGGGAAGTCCTTGCAAGGCCAACCTGAAACCTCTTCTATAAAACAGGAGAGAAGTCAAAGTGTCAGTCATCCAATCAGCAGGCAGGTACAATGCCCACATGATTAGAGGACCAATCACACTTTGGAAATAACAAACAAAAATGAATAGTAGAAGACACAGCCAAAGCAAAGAGTTTGCCACCAACCCAGAGCGCGAGATACACTGGCAAAAACCATTTGCTGAGAAATTTTGAATAACGAACAAATCTGTAAGTATCCAAGTCAGTCCCTGGAAAATTTAAAAACAAGGAAAAGGACTAAGATACCTGAATAAATTATTTGCTACAGCCAGTTCACCCAGCTCTATGGTGCATTGGATCAGGAACATTATGGGGTAGAGGAGGCAAGCAAGAAAAGGACATAGGAATATAAGACTGGAAGGGACCTCCTGGGTCTCAAGTCCAGTCCCCTGCTATTGCAGGCAACTCCTGTTGTATAATCCCATTCATAAATTTATCAAGCTCCGTCTTACGGCACCCAATCAGAGGACATGAAGGACCCACGGAGCAAACGCAGTTAGCAGAGAGTATGGCACAAAAGGAGGATGGAAGAAAATTAGGCAAGATGTGGAAGGTGGGCAGAGTCATCATATCGCACTTTAAAGGGAAGCACAAGCAATTTGCATTTGATCCAGAGAGAAACAAGGAGCTAGCGAAGGGACATAATGGGAATAGTGGGGATGGGAGCTCATTTTAGCTGCTGCATGTTGCATTGACGGAAGAGGAGGGAGGAGGGAGAAAAGGCGTTCATCAAAAGATTTAGCTGAAAATCAAAATTTAAAATATCAAACAAACCTTTGTTCAGATTGTGCATGTGTCCTCTCTCAGCAAACAGACTGTCTCTTTGTTTCATGAGGATTTAGGGGGCACTTAGCGCCATCTAAATAATAATATTTGTAGAGCTAGTCATGAAATTATATTTCTGTTTTCATCACAATTTTGAGTGGAAATTTTTAAGGTTTTCATCGAGGTGGGAGGTGTGGGGAGGGAGGGGGAGGTGCTGATTGGTGGGGCTGCCGGTGCATGGGAGGCGCTGGGAGCTGAAGCAGGGTAACAGATGGGGAGCTGCTGACATATTACTGTGGTTCATTGGTAAATTCTGGCTCCTTCTCAGGCTCAGGTTGGTCACTCCTGCCCTCAGAGCCCAAGTCATGGACCAGAAGCCCATTGTGCTCAGCGCTGTATAAACATAAAACAAAGAGATACTTCTTGCCCACAAAGAGTTTATAGGATAATCAAAGTCAATAGGTCATGAAGGATCTTTCCCTTGGAATATATGTTTAATTTTCAAATTAAAGTCGGGGGAGAGGAAGATATACAGCACATTAACCAAGGAGTTGGACAGATCCTGGATGCATTTTCTGAAGATGTTTTTCAGATGCATTTTTGCCAGGTCCTTTGGGAACGCTGTTTAAAACATGTGTCCTTTCCAGTCACTCTTACAAAGATGGTCCTGACCTTGTGGATTTTGCCGAGGACTTATTCCTCTTCTTGAGGCAAATGCTCTCCCCAGGGTCTGTGGGATTGTGACACAACCTTCCCAGGAAATGGACTTGGTGCAGGAAGGCTTTGCCGGGGTGGAGTGGAAAGGAATTCTCTCCACCTCTGCAGGTCATCAATGAAGCTTTTCCCTGCCTGCTACCGCAGCAGCTTCAGCAGCCCACGCTCCCCTCTGAGGCAATGATAATGCCGACAGATCTGAGCAGTCACATATCTGCTAGCCCCAGCCCTGCGGTGGTGTGGAAGAAGCTCCCTCAAAGCTCATCAGGTAGGAGGAGAGCACCTTTTGTGCTCCAGGAGTTCTGCCCTTTCTCCTATCAGGACAGCAGTGGATCTGCTGCAATCAGAGCTCTCCGTGTGCACAAGGCAGAAAGGGAATGGGGAGGTAGCAGGGAGGGCGAGTTTAGCACCAGTATGCAGAGAGATTTGTACATATGTATTTAAATCACAAGGTTTCAAATCCTGCTGGTCTTGACTACACTGGGGCTAGCCGGTTGAATAAACCCAGCAGGATTTGGTCCTGTATCCACTGCTGTTAATTTCACCAGCTTCACCTTAAAGGAAGGATTCCTGACCTTTGCAGTCTGACATTTAACAACCCTTACTACTCATTCATCCCTACTATTCATTTCTCCTCTGCTTCATTTTCTTTCTTACTTTGCAATGGCAGCGGCAACAGGGTACATATTTCTGAAGAACAATAGATTATTATCCTAATTATAGTTTCCTGGTGTTTTCTTCACTTTTACCATTTTATTAAAAACAATTAGCTGAGACGAACCAATCTTTTTTAATCCCTACCCTATTGTTCTCATCTCTCTCTGATTCTGAGGAGGTCTTTTCAGAGGGTGTTTTATTCATAATTACATACTGGAGGGTGATTGCTCAAAGAGTGACTCCAGAAGGGATTTGATTAACAGTACTTTTTTTAGTAATGCATCTAAAGTTTTTAGCGCTATTTAATAATCCTATCCCAAAGCCCTATTTTCTTTGCAATGCTGTATATTAAGCATGGGCCTGATCCTGCAGCCTTTTCCAGGAAAAGTCCTATTGAAGTTAATGGTATTTCCTCATGTAGGTAAACTCTACGGGCTTGGATCCTGATTGTCATTAAACTGGTGTAAACTGGAGTAACCACCTTAACTTCAGTGGAGTTACCCTGCATTTACACTGAGTAAATGAGATCGGAATCTGATTCATTGTGTCCTACTACACATGCATAGTACAAGCCACTAGCACTAACAGGCGTTCCACAGCAGGTGCAAAGGAGAACACGGTAGATCTCCCCAGGCTTTACTCAAGAGGGAAGTATGGTGATTCAGCAAAACCATTACAGCTGGTCATATAGAAACATTGCTAAGGGGAATGGTGTGAATTTAGGGCCTGATCCAAAGTCAGTGGGCGTCAGTGAGCTTTGGCTCAGGTCCTCAGTGCTCATGCAAGGAATTCGGTGATCAGCCTTTCAGATTCAAAGTCCTCTACCTACAAGCACAGCAGCAGCATGGGTTTCTGCAGTTTGCCCTGCTAGTGTGGGTCAATACCAGCCCAGAGAGTGAGAATGTGGTCCAGCATGCCAAATGAGCTAGGATTGCTATTAAGGGTTCTAATTAGTGCCAATGATGGTGATGCTTGTGTCATGTGGACATCACTTCACTGGGAGCCAGACTTGAAACCACCAACTCCTTCCACTTGGGCCACTGAACGGCCATTAGACAGTAATAACTTTCAGGCACTGCTAACCTGGATTGGATATGATCTGGGTGACCTAGAGGTGAAAGGTTCTATATCCCATTACAAACCCCATGAGTCATCCGCTCCCTGTTTACATTTCTGTGTCGTTCTCAGAGGAGAACACACCACTCACAGAGACCTGAACTGACGGCCAAGATCTGTGCTGACATGCCTTGCTTTCAGATGTGTGACCTCTTGCGCTGCTTTACACTGCTGGGTCAGACCCAATCATGTGTCACTGAAAGAATATTAAAGAGGACTGTTATCAGCATAAATACACCCATTCAGTTCCAGAGGGCATCTCCCATCAGAAAACGGAAGGAGCTGTGAAAACATGAAGCAGAATACATATCAAGCTCATTTTGACCAGTTCTGCATAATTAGGCCCATCTTTGCTCACAACACATCCTAACTGCTTTAATATGTTTGCCCAAGGAGAGGAATCTTTGGTAACACAGACAGGCAGTGCTGAGCTCAGGGGAAGTAAGCCAGCCCTGCTGCATTCCCCCGATTGGGGCTCTTTGTGGGAAGGAAAATTTCGGAGTGTACTAGGAAGGAGCAGGGTTCCATTAAGGGGTAGCAGGGTTCACTGAGGAAGCACAGATGGGGTAAAATTGTGGCTCAGTTGAAACCAATGGCAAAACTCCTGTTAACTTTGAGGGGGCCAGGATTTCATCCACAGTCAGGAGCAGAGCTGGCTGAGAAAATCCTTTTCATTAAAAATGTCAAAATTTGTTTTCATTCCAAACTGGAAAAAAAACAAAAAAAATTCAAAATTTTCTACAAAAAGAAACTTTTGATAAATTCTTGGGTTCATTGTGGATAGTTCTGTGAAAACAGCCACTCAATGTGCAGCGGCAGTCAAAAAAGCTAACAGAATGTTGGGAATCATTAAGAAAGGGATAGATAATAAGACAGAAAATATCATATTGCCTCTAGGTAAATCCATGTTACGCCCATACCTTGAATACTGCGTGCACTGCGTGCAGATCTGGTCGCCCCATCTCAAAGAAGATATGTTGGAATTGGAAAAGGTACAGAAAAGGGCAACAAAAATTATTAGGGGCACAGCTTCCATATGAGAAGAGATTAATAAGACTGGGACTTTTCAGCTTGGAAAAGAAACGACTTAAGGGGGGATATGATAGAGGTCTATAAAATCATGACTGGTGTGGAGAAAGTACATAATTATTTGCTCCTTCTCATCACACAAGAACTAAGGGGTCACAAAATGAAATTAATAGGCAGCAGGTTTAAAACAAACAAAAGGAAGTATTTCTTCACACAACACAGTCTACCTGTGGAACTCTTTGCTAGAGGATGTTGTGAAGGCCAAGACTATAACAGGGTTAAAAAAAAACTAGATAAGTTCCTGGAGGATAGGTCTATCAATGGCTATTAGCCAGGATAGGCAGGGATGCAAAACCATGCCTACCCTCTGTTTGCCAGAAGCTGGGAACAGACAGCAGGGGATGGATCACTTGATTACCTGTTCTGTTCATTTGCTCTGAAACACCTGACATTAGCCATTGTCGGAAGACAGGATACTGGGCTAGATGGACATTTGGTATGACCCAGTCTGGCCGTTCTTACATTCTTATGTTATGTTCTTAATTCCATTTTGGAAGAATCGAAACACAATTGTTTGAAAAATTCCAAGCAGGTGGGGAGCTGGCGAGCCATCCATCCCACCAGGCAGTCAGCCCCGACTACTAGCCAGCCAGGGGAACCATGAGGGCTGGCAGGAAAGCCTGCTGGTTTCCAGCTAAGGTTTCAATGAGTCTGTCTAATCAATATTTCTAAAGGGAAAGTGTTCCATCAGAAAATTTGCAACCAGTTCTGATCAGGAACATTTTTTTCAGGGTAAGTAGCAGCCATTCTGAATCTTGTGGATCAAATCCCATTCTGCTTAGTCTCAGCAGGGTGTGGCCTAAGCAGACAGCAGCTGATGGGGATTTAAAAAAAACAGACCATGGGCTCAGTTCTGCTCTACCTGAAGTCCATGTGGTTTTGTAACTGATTTATACAGGCATATTGGCACCTTTTGTCTAGACTGTCCCAGACATCCCAAATTTGATTTAAGTGCAGTCCATTTCAGCTTCAAAAGATGCACCATGTTTTTTGCATGTGAGTGATCATGATTCTGAAGGTTTTTCCAGCTCTGTATTTATCCTACAGGCTTGATTTAAAAGAGTTCAACGAATGAGCTAAGATTTTTTCTTTAAAGAGGATTTTCATGCTTGGGAAAACTCAAAAATGTATCAGTTTACTTTTCTTATGTTTTTCAAGACGCCCCTGACCACCTTTGTTAATTACCAACCATTTGAACATGGGCTTTCTCCACCCTGATCCTGCAGTGAAGTCATAATGCTGTATTTGTCATTCTAACATCAAAGCCATCTCCATGGGAGCAAACTGTGATGTCATAAACACATTTTAATGGCTTGTTTACAGGAACGAGCAGAAGGAGAAAGTAGATTGGAATGTGCAGAAACTCTTATCAATACACACATTTTCAAACACAATGTGGCTGAGTCACACAGAAAATTGCAGGCCACAGAAAAGGCTCTTGGCTTAAATGCCTTCTTTCTTCCAACTTGTCCCAGCACAAAATTCCATTTTAAACTCATACTTGTTCCTCTAGAAAACAAACAATCGCAGGAGAGTGCATTCTTGTTATTCATACATAAGGCTGCAGGTCTGTCATGGAAGTCATGGATTCCATGACTTTCCAGGACCTACACTTCTTCTGCAGCAGCACTGTGGCTGGCAGCCCCGGGCCCACCGGGCCTGCCACTTCTTGGGCAGCCCCAGACAGCTTGACTCAGGGGATGCCAGAGCAGCAGTGGTCCCAGAGCAGCCGCGGGACCCTGGGCCACCCCGTCCGCCGGGAGCAGCCACGGGTCCCCTGGTCACCTCCCTTCCCTCAGAGAAGCTGCAGGGCCCTGGGCTGTGCCTCCCTCCCCTCCCGAGGAGCAGCCACACCACCCTGGGCAGCCCTCTCCCCTCAGAGCAGCTGCAGTGCCCCGGGAAGCTCCCCTTCCCCCAGAGCAGCAGCAGGGCCCTGCCCCCCCCCCCCCGAGGAGCAGCAGCGGGCCCTGGGTTGCCGCCCCATGAGGAGCAGCAGCGGGCCCTGGGTTGCCCCCCGGAGGAGCAGCAACAGTACCCTGGAGGCACCCCGCAAAGAAGCCGCAGCACCCCGGGCTGACCACCCACAAGAAGCAGCAGCAAGGCCCCAGGCTGCCCCGCTCCCCACAGTAGCAGCAGTACCCTGGAGGCCCCCAGAGCACCTAAGATTTAGCCAAGAGCATTTATAGTACAAGTCATGGACAGGTCATGGGGCCGTGAATTTTTGTTTATTCCCTGAGACCTGTCCATGACTTTTACTAAAAATACCTGTGATTTAAAGTAGCCTTATTCATACGGCACCCAATGTGTGCGAGATGCTTTGCTAACACAACAAAACAAATCCTCGCCCCCAAAGAGTTGCAATCTGGACAGACAACACATAGTCCCAGAGAGATGCATGCAATATTTCCCCCTGCCTCCACCCCTGTCCAGTTTTTATTTATTTATAGATTTGCTGGAGCCATTGTCTTTAGGAGCTCACCATTGCTCACACAAGCCATCCCATTTCACTTAGGGCCTGACCCAAAGTCTAATGAAGTTAATGGAAAGACACCTGTAGACTTCAGTGGGCATTGGATCAGTTGGATTAATCTCATTGGAGGGGGATTTCCTGTCCCCCTTTACTTACCTGCCTACTTTGCAAGAGCTGTTGTGAGGATTAACGTTTGTAAGATGCACCGAAGAGGGAGAAAGTACTGCATCCGAGCTAGGTGAAGTCATTATTTTAAGTTAATTACACCTCACTGCAGACAACTTTTACGATGCCCAAAACCTCTCTTTATACATTCCAGTGCCCTGTCACAATGTTCTTTACAAAAAAAGTACAAAATTCACCAGCAGACAGAATTAGGCACAGCCAAGATATGTGACTATGTATAGCACCAAGGTCACTCACAACATCCTCTGAAATTATATGGCCCATGTCACCCGTCCCTTGCAAACAATGCTCCCTTTGGCCCTACACTCTCTTGCAAATAAAGGGCCTGATCCTGCAAACGATGCTGTATGAAAGCATCAAAGGGTCTACTCGTGTGAGTAAAGTCATCTGCAGGAATCATTGTTTGCTGGATTGGGCCTAAACATACCGGCCGAACAAAGAGTGTTTTGTTCCACTATATAGTACTGTAAAGTATTAGCACTGTGAAACTAGACTGATGGAAATTCTTGATAGTGTAAACTGCAAAACTGAGCTGCAGCTCAGAAATATGATCTCTCTTGCTCTTTCCCAGCGCATGATGCTGCAGGGCCGGAGCTCTCGGTGCGCGAGGCAGAGCATACTGGCTGAGGAGGGGGCAGACAGCGAGGGAACAGCTGCTGTCTGCAGCAAGCGCCCCTCAGCAACTGGTAGAAATCCATGCAGTCATTAAGTATGGGTGGAGACAGCTCCCCTCTCTGCGCCTTCTACAGAGGGGTAGGGAAAGAGGAAGGCCTGGCTTCCACAGGGGACATCTCCCCATGTGACTGCCTGGGAAAACCTAAAGTGGAGTCTCATTTTCCCAGAGCCTGTGGGCTTTGCAGGCCTCTTCCTGTGTGAATCCCCAAACCGCACCCTGGAGCAAAGCAGGCTAGGGAAATGCCTTGAGGCTCACCTCCTGGGTGTCTTGCATGCATTTCCCCGCCTATGGGGATTTTCCCCTGGAGAGGGACACGCAGCCCTGTGTATTTCTGATAGCTCCAATACCGCAGTCTCCCAGGCCAATGCGAGACAGGGCGAGATTCATTTGTAAGATGAATGCTGACGGATTGCTGGTCATTTGTCCACTGGATATCTCTGCTCTGTCAGTAGAGCTCCAGGCATTCTGTTAGGCAGTAACAAAGAGTTTGCACTCAGTATGTATGGAGAGCTTTCAGATGTATAGACAAGCATTTGAGACCCATGTGAAAGGTTTAACTTTGATCAACCAGACGGCCCTATCGATAGCAAATAGTACGTCGGGATTTAGGCATGGCTGAAGCAACAGCCCGGCAGGAGAGAAGACAGAACTGGCAAATTGATTCCCAATGCTTTAGTGTGGGGGTTGATTTGTGAGAGGGCCGACTGATAATAAACAGGACAGCTTTGTTTCTTCCTTTGCTTTGCTGGAGAGCATCACATGGCAGGCAGCACGTGGGGGAAATTGCAGGTGGGCACTCAGGAAAAGCACAGTTGCTGGATTCATGGACACTCAGGTGCATAGGCTAAAATCCCAAGCTGGGGGTGGAGCTGGGATGGACAGGATGGGACCCAGGGAGTTACAAGTATATGAATTCTCCTGCCAAGCCCATTTGGGGGGAGGGTGTGTAGCAGCCATGGGGCTGCTGTAGCCAGGAGCCAACAGCAGTAATTGCATAGTTTCTCAACTTCCATTCCTTGGACTCAGAAGGAAGAACCATTCCTCAGAGACCCTGACCCCTGCAGAACACCCCCATGCCCAGCCTTTGGGCCAAATTCTGCTATACTTACTCAAGTAAAATTCATGCTAACGTCAATGGGGAGGGGGAGTTTTGTCCGTATGAGGACAGTAGGATCTGACCCTTGGTACTTAGATTTCCCCCAAGGAAAACACTATAAAGGTAGAGAGGACTGATGGAGATGGGACATTAGATGGGGAGGTCTCTGAGTTACTGCAGAGAATTCTTTCCAAGGTGTTTGGCTAGTGGGTCTCACCTGCATGCTCAGAGTCTAACTGATCACCATATTTGGGGTTGGGAAGGAATTTCCCCCCAATCAGATTGGCAGAGACCCTGGGGGGGTTTGCCTTCCTCTGAAGGATGAGGTATGGGTCACTTGCTGCTCTGAACTACAATAAATGGTGGTTTCTCTCCAACTTGAAATCTTTAAATCAAGATTTGAGAACTTCAGTAGCTCAGTCAGAAGTTATTACAGAAGTGGGTGGGTGAGGTTTCTGTGGCTTACAATGTGCAGGAGGTCTGAGTAGATGATCACAGTGGTCCCTTCTGGCCTTAAAGTCTAGAAGTCTATGAGACTATATGATGAAACTGCTACATCCACATCCCATGAGAGAAATTAATGTAGTCTTTTCCCCACTCCAATATTGGGAAGCCCTCAGTAGGAATTCCCATTATATAGTACATATTATCAAGGCTATTTCTTTTAGTGCTCTCTCTCCCAGAGACAGCCAGGTGCATATATGCTGCTATTTTACACATCCTATTAATCACTAAGGTACAGTATAAGCAAACCACCATTTTGCTGCAGTCCCACAGTAGCAATAAAATGGTGGCATAAATGAAAACTGCTAGATCAAACACAATCCAGCTGCCTGTCACCAACTACAGCTCTTTGCCTCACATGTACCACTGAATTCTTAATCCCGGTAATATTTGATTTCTGGGTACTTAAAAACACAAGAGATGTTATAATAGAACATTAATGTTTACAGCGCAGCCATGCTCTACTGAGATGCAATCTGTAGATGTGAGAATGTTCATGTTTTCCACACAACCCTACGTTTTCGGCTCTGCTGTTTATTAGCACAGTTGGCCGAATTACTGAACGATGCCAACAATAACAAAGTGCAGGGACATTTAACGCGTAAAGCTAAATCTGCAGCAACAACATTTTTCGCACAATGTTAGACCTAGCACTTTAATTTGTTAAATTGTTCAGAACGATCATCCTCACCCCTAATAATATATGAAATTTCAGCTTAGAAATACGCTATTGAAAACATGCTCTTGAATTGTAACAAACAACTAATTCAGTACACAGATTCTAAGGGAGGCTTTTGAAAATTGATTTGTACATATTTAAACAGTTCAGACTGTATTTTTCTTTGTGATTGTGAATATTTCATGTGTTGATTTTTATTTTATGGGGGAAATCATAGTCTCATAAATTAGGAACCTTTATGCTGGTAGGAAACACACACAACATATGAATTTACCTTTCAAGATAGATCCTGACCATACAACACTTGGCAACATCCCGAGGAATTAAAATTCAAACACATTGGTCATGATTAATGACAATCCAATAATAAAATGAAATAAATTTCTGCATATGAACAATGCCGCTTTGTATTCAGTTTTAAGTTTACTCAGATACTCAGATATAATGTACAGGAATAAATGTCAGTATAAATAACTCTATTTAACTTAAGTAACCTAAAATTAAGAAATGTACAATGTAAGAGCAATTCCCCCCCTCCCCCCAGTGTGGAATCTTTCTAAAAGTAAGGCATATATTGTATCTACAGAGCATGAAATATTTCACCATATTTAAATTTGTCTTTTTTTCTTTTAGAGGCTCTCTCTCGTTACTGCATGTTGATTATTACACTTTTTTTTAAACAGTTCAAATTGTTTATAGACTATATAGTTCCATCATTCTAAACATTTCTCATTTGACAGTTTAATCTTGTAACAGGCATTTTTGCACCAGGTTCTATTTAACAATTATTTTATGCCACAGAAAACAATTAAAATACTTTTAATAATGGGACCTTGTAAAATGAATTATTGAAGTGATTTAAATAAAAAGCCGTATTCATGTGTCTTTCATTTGTACTATTCTATACTAAATCATCCTAGTTGTTTAATATGGAATAGTACAATAGCTCTGAAGAAGAGCTCTGCGTGGCTTGAAAGCTTGTCTCTCTCATCAACAGAAGTTGGTCCAATAAAAGATATGACCTCATCCACCTTGTCTCACTAGGTATTGCTAGCATCTACAGATTTTTCATGTATTATTTCTGCATATGGAAATTTCAAAAATCTTTTGAATACAAGATTACACAAAAAGAAAGTTTAGGGAATTGTTTCAATAGAACTTTGAAAGAAGGATTAAAAGAAAATATTTCCCTTTATTTTTTCATGAAATCCTTGTTTATTATATTTTACAAATCCTTTCCATTGCTTGTTATTGCATTGCCTGTTTCATTTACAGGATTATTAAATTTAGGATACCACTGGCAATTTGAATACAAATCTTCTGTCATTTTGCTTTTCAATCTAATACAACGTTATATAAATAGAGACTATGGTCCCTATTTTAACCAATAGGAGCTTTGCCCTTGGCATCAATAAAATCAGGATCAGGCCCTGTAACTGTCAGAACAACAACTCTCATTCTTTCCAGAAGCCTGCGTGGGAAATACTACCGTTTTCCAATGTGGTGCATGGAAAGCATTAACAGCCATAGGAAACAAGAATGGAGGAGCTTAAATATTCTACACTGCTGCTTTTGGGGGAAAGATGGCCTGACTTCTTTAAACATGAGATAAAGCTGAACAGAGGAGAGAAGTTCAGTTCATATCGGTGCACAGCATTATCTCAGATGAGAAAGTTATGACAGAAACTGATAGTGACTTTTCACAGCTGAAAATTAAGGAGCTGCACTTTTCATTTCTTCATCTGAGAATGAACTGTCTCATATATTGTATACCTAAGAGAGCAAAGCTCAGAAAGGGAAGGGGTTTTTCACAAATATACAATTCCCTAGGTCTAATACATAAACTCTGCAAAGTGTGTTAAATGGGGAGCTGGGAGTTTTCCAACACCAGGATGGGAAACCTGCAAACCAGCTACAGCTGGTTAGAATGTACTGTGCTACACATTTTTACTGCCTCTGACTATTCTGCAGTACAATAAAAATACCACAGGAAATGTCAAATCACCATGCCGTTATAATACATTGGCGGCATACCGTAACTCCCGCCACAGATCAAGCTTGCATGGTATGACAGCATATTGTTACAACTTTTGAAAGAGGAAGTCTTAAAATAATTTCCCCCAAGATTTAAGGGCCATTAAGGCCTTTAAGAACACTGATTAATATTAAAGCACAAAATTCAATCCATTTCTCAGGAATAGAATAGATACAAGCGATCATCGCTGGGAGGATGCAAGTACAACTAGCATGTGCGTGATGTGACAACTACAACTTTGATGGTTTCAAAGGATACCAAAATGGTGGGTAGAGATGGTGATTGTGTACAGCAAGGGATAAAGGAATATTTCCCAGTGGCCTCCTTTAATATACAAACATTTCCCCTGAAACCAGTTATCAGGATTCTACACAGACTTACTAAATAGGGAAGTTTTCATTTTCCTCCACTATTTATTAAGGTGCTGCTTCCTTTTGCTCTCCCAATTCTTGCATAAAGGCGGTATAACAATATTTGTATGTTACTCTTCATTTTTTAAAATGAGTCTGCCTGACTCTAAACATTAACATGGACTTTTTAACTGCAGGCTGCCTTTTTGTACAACGAGACAAAATAACATGTTTCAGAGTAGCAGCCGTGTTAGTCTGTATTGGCAAAAAGAAAAGGAGGACTTGTGGCA
Organism: Lepidochelys olivacea; assembly: GCF_965140295.1. Lineage (NCBI taxonomy): Eukaryota > Metazoa > Chordata > Testudines > Cheloniidae > Lepidochelys > Lepidochelys olivacea. The sequence continues at coordinate 97,684,443 of NC_140419.1, forward strand.
CCTTAGAGACTGACCAATTTATTTGAGCATGAGCTTTCGTGAGCTACAGCTCACTTCATCGGATGCATTCAGTATTTTCCACTGAGTGCATCCAATGAAGTGAGCTGTAGCTCACGAAAGCTTATGCTCAAATAAATTGGTTAGTCTCTAAGGTGCCACTAGTCCTCCTTTTCCTTTTACAGAATAACATGTAACCCAATCCACTGTGTACAAACAAAAAGCCTACATTATTGTCTAGTACGTGCATATAGCACCATAGGTTTGCATGGCACTTTACACAGTGAGTAAAGAGCTGACAAAAGCAAGGTGTAGGGAGAAATAAACAGCAGGCAAGAAGAAAGAAGTGAGGGAAGGAATATGAGTGTATTAAAAGGTCCTGGGATTGCCAAGATGCATGGGACGTATCATGTTAGCTCCAAGTTGCTTTTAAATTTAGTTATTTATTTTGCCATGATAATTCTATGAATATTTGTGTGCAGGACTGTACAGGAAGGTGAATTTTGAGGAGGGATTCGAAGGAGGAAAGGGTGGCTGGGTGGCCCATGAGCTCATCGAGGGCAGTCCAGGGGGTAGGTTATCTGTCTTTACATACTATACATACTATACATACTTATTCTTTTGTTTGGACTGGTTATGGATTAAAGCTTCTTCTGGTTAAAACTATTAAGAGATGGAGCAAATTTTTTTTTAAACAAAGGTTGAGAAGTAGTGTTCATATAAGGTATTTAAGTGTATTAACTTGAAGACTAAGTATCCACACAGTATTAGACTGGAATGAAGTAGGGGCTAACAACATTATTCTGTATTTGTGAATATCACTGTGAAATTGTTAGTATTGAAAGAGCAGGGCAACAGAGTTACAGAGTAGGTACAGAACTGAATTCAGGGGAGTATTTGATGACTAAGATTTTGATTCAGCAACAGGCATTGATGTAACCAAGAAAGAATGGGAAGCTGTAAGACAGATTTGGGGCCTGACTGATCTCAGCTACACCAATGTAAACCAAGAGTAACTCCACTGAACTCACTAGAATGAGCGTCTCTCTCACCAACAGAAGTTGGTTCAATAAAAGATATTACCTCACCCACCTTGTCTCACCAGTGTCAAAACCAGTTTCAGTGAGAGCAGAATTGGGCCCACAGACATGTCTGAAAACAATCTATAAAGATCTGATTCTGCTCCTGTAAAACTAGGGGGAGAAAGCTCACCAATTTCAACAGGAACAGCACAAGGCCCCAGATTATTAAATTAATAGAGCACATGAGAAAGCTTATGGTTGCTTTTTTTGAGACAGAGCTGTGAACAGAAATAGGTTTTTGAACAACAGTTGGGATTTTTAATGGTCCTAGAAGCTGCCATCTAGAATTTTCAGACTAGTATTAGAGATTTCTATTATCAGAAACTCCACTGGCAGAGATTACAAAGGAAGTTTAGACATTCTGCACTAGGATTTAAGTAAAATTGTTGTATCTGGGGGCAAAGAAATATGTTTAATTACCGTAGGTGGATAATGCTTTTGCATTGCTGTTCACGAACATCAGTTCACCAGATATTATTCCTAAGAGGTATAATTAAAATCCACATAAAATCTATAACAGAGAGACAATCAAACATGAGGAGATAATGTCTTTAAAATGACTAGACCAAACAGTACTGTATGCTGCTACATAAACAATTTCACTCTGCAGGATACTAGTGTTTATTTTAGCCATGAGAAGATGTTTTGAGTTAGCTGGCTTCTCAAAGAAGATTTTAATATTCAATCCCTTGTAAGAATCTAGTTATTCAGTAATAGTACATATTAAACTTCCTGTTTGAAATGCAAATGATATTGAGATAACTTTAATATTTAGGGCTGTATCTAGTTGCAATGTATTACTACTGGGTTTTGCCTGGACATTATGTACTAAGGGTCTCTCTCAGCTCCCATTGAAGTCAATAGCAAAATTCTTGTTGGTTTTAATGGGTACACTATATGGACCAGTGCACCCAGTCACTAATTCTTACACAGGCAGAACTTACATATAAGTCAATAGGATTTTACCTGTGTAAAAAGTTTAAGATTTATACCTAAATTTAGTAGCAGAAGATTAATTTTAGAGCCAAATATTTGTACCAAACATTTTAATTTCTTTATTTTTATTTTATATATAAAATGTACCCTGATGTTAGATGCCACTTTTCATTATGAATCTGTGGTCATCCCTTTAATGAAATACTTTTGTTTTCTTTTGCAAACCTTATTAAGCAAAGAACAAACTGATTGTCTAAATTCATTAAACATATTCATTCAAGTGATAAAATTATTATTTGCTTAGTTCATTTTATCAAATCAATTCACAGGAAAAAGGTCTCATGAATTAAACTAATCACAAATATATATTTCAAAAGCTAGATGTCAACTACACGATGCAATTAGTACAGTCAATCACCAAGACAATAATAGAAGTTTAAAACACCATCTTGCATTGTTTTGAACCCTTCTTTACCTCAGTTATCATAAATTAGAGTTTCCAGACCAAAATCTGCTCTCTTATACACACATGCAATTCCATTAAAGTTTGTGCAGTTGGATACTAGTAGCTCATGGCAGAAAAAGCCAGAATATTTAAATTTAATTCAGCCATTCACTTTAACCTGGTCAAAATAATAATTGTCTCTCCGACCGATATGGTGAGAGACAGATTTCAAGTACTTTAGGATAAGTTCTTGGGATGTGTCCCATTTTTAATAAAATGTGATTATTTCGTTAGCTCTAACCAACCTATTACATCCCATAACAAGATTAGCTATTCATCAATCTGTTCTGATAATGTCTGGGATCACAGAACAAAAATTCTATTAGAATGTTAACTATTCATAGCTGAAGGGAAATCAGCCTTTGGATTTTTCGACCCTCCTCAAACAAATTGCTACAGATGTTGTTGTTGGGATTTTTTTTTATAAAGTTCTATATTTCTTGCAAAAAGTAACTTTAAAAACATAATTCAGTAAAAATTATTTATTTTTAAAGATATTTTAGCAAAAGAACAATCAAAGAATATTCACTAAAATATTTATTGGAATGCTGACAGATAACTGAAAAGTACTAGATATCTCTTCTCCCCTTGCTATGCATGTGTGACTCCCGTTAGCATTAACCGGGGACAGGCAGGCATATCAATGGCAGGGCTGTGAATGGCATACTATAGAGATACCTATTCTGCACTTACATCATAGAGTACGGCTATAGGTTTTAATAACATTTTCCTAGAGAGTTTTAATATCCAGTCCCATGTCACTTTATGTCAATTTCATTGTACTATAAAATGGCACTTTTTATGCTAACTCCTTCTGAATGGGGTAAGCTTGGTGCATCCAGGCCTTTGCAGCTTTTAAACCTAGGGTGACCATATTTTCCCAAAGGGAATATGGGACACCCACAGGCCATCATGAGCCCCGCCGCTCCATTGTCCCTCTCTCCCCCATGTGCAGAGCCGCCCGAGACCTCTCCCGCCACTCTCCCACCCACGGGGCTGGTGGCTTGAGCCCCTCCCCATTGCCCCTTTGCCCACGGGGAACCCCCTTTCCTCCCTGCATGTGGGGCGGCCCAGACGGGGCAAGCTGTTCTCCCTAGCCCTCCGTCCAGCACAGGGCTGGCATTGCCACTCCTCCCAAAGTTCCTCATGCCCCACTAGGGGTCCCACTCCACTTTTTTTGACAAAACTGGGCATTTGTCCCATTTGCTCTTGCCAACTGATGTAAGAGCTGTAAAACCGCAAGAGTTTTTAATTGTAGAAAATTGATAAGGGAAGCAAAGGGACACAAGGAGACACCTATGGCCAGCAGAGTTAAAGACAATATGAAGGAGGGTTTCTAATTATATTAGGAACAAAAAGAATCTTGAAAATGATATTGGTCCATTATTAGATGGAAATGGTAGAATTAATAATAATAATAATACTAAAAAGGCAGAAGTATTTATTATTTCTGTTCTGTGTTTGGGGGGAAAAGTAGATGATCTAGTCTCATCATATGGTGATGATAACACTCTTTCCAATCTACTAGTATCTCTGGAGGGATGTTAAACAGAAGCTACTAAAGACAGACATTTTAAGATCAGTACATCCAGAAAACTTGCACCAAAGAGTTTTAAAAGAGCTGGCTGAGATGATTGCTGGACCATTAATATTGATTTTCAGGAAGTAGTGGGGCACTCCAGAAGTTCCCGAAGAGTGGAAGAAAGCTAATGTTGTGCCAATTTTTATAAAGTGTAAACAGGATGACTCAGGTAATTATAGGTCTGTAAGCCTGAAATTGATCCCCGGCAAGATAACGGAATGGCTAATACAGAAGTTGATTAATCAAGAATTACAGAAAGGTAATGAAATTAATGTAAATCAACATGGGTTTATGGAAAATATATCCTGTCAAACTATCTTGATATCTTTTTATGATGTGCTTACATGTTTGGTCCATAAAGATAGTAGTGTTGATATAATATACTTAGACCTCTGTAAGACATTTAACTTGGTATTGCATGACATTTTGATTAAAAGCTAGAATGATATAAAATTAACACAGCACACATTAAATAGATTAAAAACTGGCTAACAGATAGGTCTCAAAATTTAATTGTAAATGGGGAATCACCACTGAGCAGGTATGTTTCCAGTAGGGTCCCACCAGGAGTCTGTTCTTGGCCATAAACTATTTAACATTTTTATCAATAACCTGGAAGAAAACATAAAATCATCACTGATAAAGTTTGCAGATGACACAAAAATTGGGGGAGTGGTAACTAATGAAGAGGACAGGTCACTGTTACAGGGTGATCCCTGGATACCTTGGTAAATGGAGAGCAAGCAAGCAATGTGTGTTTTAATACAGTTAAATGTAATTGTATACCTCTCGGAACAAAGAACGTAGGCCATACTTACATGATGGGAGACTCTGTCCTGGGAAGCAGTGACTCTGAAAAAGATATAGGGGTTGTGGTGGATAATCAGCTAACCATGAGCTTCCAGTGTGACACTGTGGCCAGAAGAGCTAACGTGATCTGGGATGCATAATCAGGAAAATCTTGAGTAGGAGTAAAGAGGTTATTTTACCTCTCTACTTGGCACTGATGGGACCGCTGCTGGAATACCAGTTCTGGTGTCCATAGCTCAAGAAGGATGTTGATAAGTTGGAGAGAGTTCAGAGAAAAGCCACGAGAATGATTAAAGGATTAGAAAACGTATCTTATAGCGATAGACTCAAAGAGCTCAATCTATTTAGCTTAACAAAGAGAAAGTTAAGGGGTGTATATAAGTATCTATATGGAGAATGAGTATTTAATAACAGGAACTTCAATTTAGCAGAGAAAAGTATAACATGATCCAATCGCTGGAAGTTGAAGCTAGACAAATTCAGACCTGAAATAAGGCACACATCTTTAACAGTGAGAATGATTAACCATTGGAACAATTTACCAGGGGTCATGGTCCATCACTAACAAGTTTTATATCAAGATTGGACATTTTTCTAAAGGATCTGCTCTAGGAATTATTGTGGGAAAACTCTCTGGCCTGGGTTACGGAGGTCAGACTAGACGATCACAGTGGTCCCTCCTGGCCTTGGAATCCATGAGTTGCCAGTAAAGTTCAGCATACATTGCAAATAAAAAGCTAGTTACATTATTCAGAGTGCAACTCCCTGTGACCAGAACTAAAGAAACAAAAGCCTGTCAAGCCATTCTTTAGCTACTATTACACATCAGTGCTCGGCACGTTCATTCATGCAAATAGGATACAGTGACTAATCAGCTCACTAGTTTTACTTCTTCTTGCAGCGATATGTAGAAATGTTTGGGGAGAGGGTGTGTGCAACCATTGCAGCTCGGAACAACAGAATGGTATGAAAAACTCAGGGCTGGTGCAAAATGGCCCTAAACATCCTCACTATTTTCACGGTTAGGTGCACTACACATTGCAGTAATTGGTCCAACCTGAATAAATAAAAGCGCCCTGTGTTGACATACTTCTGAAGGGACACCACGGACTCGGAACACTGGGGACATCTCCATGTTTACAAGGGCTATATTGAGGCTGTAAAAATACCAAGCTGGACTCCCAATCCCGCTTCCCCTCTTCCCGCCCCCACCCCTAGCCATGCATTTCTCAGCCCATCATGCCATTCACTTTCTGGATGTCCCTCTATGGGGCTCCAGTGGCAGGTAGGTTGTCCCAGTGTTGTAGCCTGATCTATAGATTAGGAATAAAAACTCCCAGTTATCACTATGAAAGTTGACAGGTTCATGTCCCAAGATCAGGCCCAGTATTATTACAATTATTATATAGTTGGGAACCCCAATGTGTACAGGTGCAACACTCACACGATAGGAACTCTTCTATATTTACAAATAAATAATTGATTAATACGTTTAGCAAAGTCTCACACACACTAACTCAGTAAGGTAGATAGAGATAACACAGAAAGTACATCTGAACATCCATACTCCCACCATCCCTTGCAGAACAACCTGAACAGTTAGCCATTATCTTCCTCATCACCCTCACCTTCCTCATCCTCACCAGTGGCCATCATTCTGGCCCCTCCCAAGGGCTACATTTCTCACCCCTACTGCCCTGGGATGCCACTTCTATAATACGTTACGCTGACATTACCATGTCTAATGCATATTCAATAGGGGTTTCTCCCCTCTTCCTTATTTGTATTTCCTCCCCTTAGCAATGTTAAGGTGTCCTTCTTCTATAGGTTAGTGTATTTATGATTTCACCTCATTATCATATTTGTCAATTTGTTGCCATGGCACTCTTGCGGCCAGATGTTCTGTCCAAAACCTTCCAGAAGCTGGTGTCAGTTCATGTTCTGTGGTTGGCTGATGTCATTATGGACAAAAGTCCCCCCACGCTCTATTTCCAGTTCACCAAAGCTTATGAGTTACCTAAGTTTATCTATGCTAAAGTTCATAGGCCTCAAGTCTCATACTAACAGCTAAAGCCATGTCTTACGGGATACAAGCCTGTAGGTTCCTTGCATTACTGATGAATATAATAAAGCAGAATATAATGCAAAGGAGTGAATATAACAGAGGTAAGCTGGCCCACTGGGCTAGTGTCCACACCACCAAAAACACTACCAAAAGCAGCACCATTTGGAGCCCTGTCATAAATATAAATGGAAGGGTAACCACCTTTCTGTATACAGAACTATAAAATCCCTCCTGGCCAGAGGCAAAACCCTTTCACCTGTAAAGGGTTAAGAAGCTAAGATAACCTCGCTGGCACCTGACCAAAATGACCAATGAGGAAACAAGATACCTTCAAAGCTGGCGGCGGGGAGGACAAAGGGTCTGTCTGTCTGTGTGATGCTTTTGTCGGGAACAGATCAGGAATGCAGCTCAGAACTAAGTAATCTAGCTAGAAATGCGTTAGATTTCTTTTGTTTAATGGCTGGTAAAATATTCCTGCTTTTGTGTCTTTTTGTAACTTAAGGTTTTGCCTAGAGGGATTCTCTATGTTTTGAATTGAATTACCCTGTAAGGTATTTACCATCCTGATTTTTACAGAGGTGATTCTTTTACTTTTTCTTCTATTAAAAGTCTCCTTTTAAGAACCTGATTGCTTTTTCATTGTTCTTAAGATCCAAGGGTTTGGGTCTGTGTTCACCTGTAAAAATTGGTGAGGATTTTTATCAAGCGTTCCCCAGGAAAGGGGGTATAGGGCTTGGGGGGATATTTTGGGGAAAGACGTCTTCAAGTGGGCTCTTTCCCTGTTCTTTGTTTAACACGCTTGGTGGTTGCAGCATAGGGTTGAAGGACAAGGCAAAGTTTGTACCTTGAGGAAGTTTTTAACCTAAGCTGGTAAGAATAAGCTTAGGGGGTCTTTCATGCAGGTCCCCACATCTGTATCCTAGAGTTCAGAGTGGGGAAGGAACCTTGACAAGCCCTTAGTAGCAATAAAAGCAAAAGGGTCAAATACTGGGTGGGTCAGAGGGGCCAAACTACCTTCTCAACCCTAGAGATCTGAGTGGAGGTATGTAGAAGCTGACACTTGTCTTGTCATGGGTAGAATGAACCTGCTCTAGGGATAAGCTGAACAGTCAAGTTGTTGACTGGGGACTTTACGCAAGCAACAAAATTTATTTTAAATGAAATTTTAAAAACAGGAAAAGAAAGAAGGATGAACATAGACAAGGCACAGAAAAAACCCCATCAACAGGAGTTTCCTTCAAAATCCTTGTCTGCTACATCTTACAGCAAGCATATTATATGATTTACTGTCACCTTCAAGTGTTTTCCCCCTGCTGTACTGAAATCTAGTTATAATGTTTGTTTAATGGAACCTTGTATGCTGCTGTATTCTAGCTGTGTGACGTGACTAATATATGTGAAGATTAATAGCTGCAGCTGAAAATTAGAACACAACACAACATCTGAGTCTTTCTAACCAGAGAAGCAGGGACTCAAACACTTCCAAGAAGTCTCTACTACATTTTATGCCATACTATAAGGACTAAAAGGCATACTGCTCTCTCAGTATATACACATTATTGCGACATATTAGTACTGGTGGTAGTTACTTGTGAACATACCCTCTAATTATTAATATTACTAGTATTTATTTGTATTGCAGTAGCACTCAGAGGCCCCAAGTAGAATCGGGGCCCCATTGTGCTTGGCGCTGTCACTGTTGCCAGTTCTCATGATTTTATCACAAGCTGCATGATATTTGATGCTCTTAAAGACCCAGCTCCTGGAGTCATGTGATTATGTGAGCATCTCAGCTTTCATTTAAAAAGCTTTTTAAAAGAAAAAGTTGTTAGCCCTTGTGATTGCAAAGAAAAGCTTGAAAACATGACTCCTGAAGAAATAACAGAGCCCAACGTTTATTATTTTTTAAAATGTCCAGATTTTCAAGCCAACCTTGTGATTTTAGGCACCTGATTCATGATTTTGAAGGCAATACTGGTACAAATACATAGTAAGAGACAGTTCCTAACTAGAAGAGCTCACAGTTTAATTCAGTGCTTGATTTTTATATAAAATAGATTGAGGTGTGTGGGCCAAATTCAAAGGAGATGTGGAAGCAGGCACATGTCACATGAGGGCAAAGGGGTGTAAGTCTAGCTTAGGGTGACAGTGTAAGGTGGGTGGAAGTGAGGTGTACATTACAGAAGTCTCACCCAGACTCCCTAATGCCTGGTCTACAGTAGGGACATTTTCCAAACATTTCTCACTGCATGAGCGTCAGCACTGTTGGTAGCCAGGTGTCAAGTGAACCTGCCATAAGCAGGGTTAGATGACAAGATTCAGGGTTAGATGCTTAAAATGCCAGTGGCATGTGACAGTTCTTTCACACCAGGGCTACCAACATTCCTGACACTAGTAGAGATGAACTGGTGTTAGCAATGAGAAACGTTTGAGAACCTTCTCAAGTGTAGACAGGGTCTCAGTCTCCCCTTTGAAGCTGGTCCTATATTACACTGGAAGGAACACATTTATTCTAAGATGTTAAGTAGCTCAATAAGGAGAAACCTTGGCTAAACAAGGAAACTAAACGAGGAAACCTTACCATTTCTTTTCATTTTAAAATACAAACATTTGTAACATTGATTATTTTAAAATTGTTTCAAAGACCAAAACATAAATTTTAGATGAGAGACACGGAGAGAGAGGGGAGTTGCTGGTTGATCCAGTTTTTCCCCACTGAGGATGTTAGAAAATTAGGAACTTTTATGGTGGCCTATTAGAATTTCACCTTCTGGAATTCAAGCACCTGGGTTTTGAAGAACTAATTTGCACGGTGCAACTGGCAGCTGACAAATGTGCTGACTTCAGCTAAAGAGTTCTGCCAGATGACGTTGTTCTTCCCACCATAGCACACACTCTGAAAAGTAATACAAATGTAAAGTGACATTGATATGTGGCAAATTTATTATTAATTACACTTTTTTTAATATGTGGAAATCTGCAATAGGTTTATGAAAGCAAGTTTTCACACTCTTATCATACAGCACTGATGGTTTATGGTCCACCCCCGCAAACTGAATGCTGCAGATATAATGTCTAAGGTATTTGCATTTCTAATGTGCCCATTACCATAGCATCAAAGCTCTTCCATTGACTTCAGTGGAGCCAGGATTTCACCCCAGAACGCTCCAGGTCCTGCACACTCCAGAGGGTCATGAATTGGGATTCAGAGGCAGAGGGTACAGTTCATATGAACGGTCAGTTTTCTGCGGAAGCCCATAAACACCTCTTCATTAGTGTGTTTGCAAAAATGGTTTGAGTTCATTCATTTTTTATTGCGTAATCTAAACCCATATTACTTTGTAAAGTGATTCACTTCTAAACAAGATTTTTTAGCTAGAAGGAAGCCTGTGTTTTGTGTTACAGAGAGAAGGATGCTCTCCCCTCACTCACCCGATGATCAAACAAAAGTTAGGATGGCACAAATAGTATAAATTCTGTCTTTCTCATTAGAATTTCTCTCTCCCCATCTCGGCTACATTTTTTCCACAGCCTCTCCTAAGTGGGAAGCTAACCCAATATCATTCAACATTTGAGCTGAACTTTTAAATCCACAGTATTTAAATAGATGGGAAATTAGGCAAAATGAATTACCCTAACCCCAATTCTTGCTGCCTTGAAATCCAACTGCAGTTACAAAGCAGGTGCCAGTTGATACCTCTCCTATATGAACTCAGAACCAGGGGGACTGCTGGGCTCAAGGGCTTGTCATGTAACACACCAAATCACATTTTAAAAAGAAGAACTATTTTATGTCCCCAGAAGGGAGCATTCCAATCACTGGTTTCAGAGTAGTAGCCGTGTTAGTCTGTATTCGCAAAAAGAAAAGGAGGACTTGTGGCACCTTAGAGACGAACCAATTTATTTGAGCATAAGCTTTCGTGAGCTACAGCTCACTTCCTCGGATGCATCGGATACACTGGTCTATTTTTCTTGGCCTCTGTTACTCTTCCCTGGCTGGCAGTTTCATTCCTGAATTCACACAGACAGCTTATGTCATCCATTGGCCTCTCCCTTCCAGTCAATACCAGGAGTATGCAGTCAGATAGCTGGCATAAAAAGCGCGTTTGCTGGATGCAGGAAAACACCTGTCAGCCAGGAAAGAGCCAGTTCCCCAAACTTTGGGCCACCGTTCCTTGGCATTTTTCTCAAGCTCACTGGCATTCATTCACCCCAATAAGAACAACCCCCACTAGACCAGCTAGAAGATTGCCTGAGCATGCTTAATGGACTATGTCAATTCCCAAGAGCTATCAGAGGCTTCTCTCTAAAGAAAGGAGCAGTAAAGAACGAAGCATTCTGCCACCATTGAAGAAAAAGGCGATGATGAGCCCCCTGTGAACTGCAGTTAGCCACAGTAGAGAACACATGGGAGAGCACCTGCCGAATACAGGAAGCCCGTGGCTCAGCAGACTAATTTCAGCTGGTTGGGGCCAGTAACAGAGGTGCCACTGGAAAGCACACGGTCAGAAAGATAGACAGTCAGCACTTTGGGGTAGATCCTCAACTGGGGTAGATTGTCATAGGCCTGTTGACATCAGTGGGCCTGTGGCAGCTGAGGGTCTGCCCTCTTGCTTATTCTGCAGGCGGGGAATAGCTATAGAAGTGAAACATCACATTCCAGGAGCCCTGGGGAAGAACTAACTCACAGGAAGGGAAGCCCTGAAAGGCAGAATGGGAGCAGAGGTGGGAAAGAAGCAGGCAGAGGAAGCAGATTTTAAACCATGTTTAACAGCGTGCCCCATGCTGGGGTGGATAGGCTCCTTGGGTGGGCCTGGGTCTCTGAAAGAAGCTCTGGGTAGATCTCAGGCAGGGGGATGAGACAGCCCTCAGGACCGTGAAGGAAGAGCTTGGCCTGCAGCCATCCACCACAACTCTCAAGGAAGATCTTGATCTAATTACATGGCCCCAGCACTCCCTTCCCCCAGCACGGAAGCTGTGAACAGAGGGTGGCTAGAGCCAGGGGTTTGCAATAACTTGGGCGATTTCCACAGCTGCAGCGGGAGGGAGGGAGAGAGAGAGCTGGGCTGCTCAGGGGAGAGCAGTTCATTCTATGTACCTTCCTCCCCTTCCCGGCAACGGATCTGCAACTCCGGATTCCAGGCAGAGCCTCTCCCCAGGAAAGTTTGGGCTAAATGCACCGGGTTTTCCTCTGAGAGGCATAAACTGGGTCCTGATATATTTGGAGATGCGTGTTCCACAGACAGCATCTGAACATTTTCTTGAAGCAGCAAATCCCCCCTCCCCCACTGCAAGACAAAACAAACCCAGATTTTGGCTCCCAAATCCAAATTTCAGAGTGTGGGTAGAAACCCACAAGCCATCCACCTCAGCTGTAACCATCTCCCCACATAGTGGGCTGGCTGCCATCTTTGCCGGAGTTGTTGGCTGATAGCTTTGCACCCCTGACTAGTCAGAAGGAGGGTGGCTCAAATTTTCAGTGCTGGCTGTCACCTAGTGTGCAAACGGAAAGCCTTCAAGTGGTCACTGAACTCTGCCACCCCCACCAGAAAGAGGTCACTGGCACTCCCATGCCGGAGCTCAGCAGAAGCGTGTAAAAATGAGCCCGGACCCCGAGCGATGCAGGAAGACAGACAGGGCAAAGGGTCGCCAAGACTGCGCAGCGGCTTGGTTGAGTTAGAAATGAATTGTCATTACTAGTCCCATGGAGAAGGGATCAATTTCTAAAGATGTTTGATCAACTTGGTGTAAAACCTGGGGAGGGGAGGAGAATCTCCAAATATTTTAAGTCTGAAAATAAAGAAAAGAAGGCTGGCCTTATGGCTAAGGCATGGGACTAGGGTGCAGGAGATCTGGCTACATTTCCCAACTCTGCCACAGATGTTCCACGTGACCTTGGGCAAGTCACACTTGGACCTTTTGAAAATTCTACTCTTCAGCTCACAGACCTTCATTTGCTACCTATAATAAATATTATTGTCTTACTGCAGTCCCTCGGAGCATGGCCCAGGACCCCATGGTGCTAGGCACTGTGCAGACACAGAACAAAAAGACAGTCCCTGCCCCCAAAGAGCTTACAATGAAAATAATAGTCATTCCTTTGTCTGGCATCTGTAGACTGCACACTCTTTGGGACAGGGAATTAACAGCCTAAGTAACCATGCCAGTACTTGGGTGGGCACACTGAGAAGCAGGTGTGCAAGAAAGGGAGCTCTGCCTGCCATGCAGGTCTTTTTACAGGCATCAACCAAATGAAGCAGACCCTTGCGTTGCCCTACACAGCCACATGGATCCCGAAATGGGACAAGAAAGCCCATGTTGTCTCTTTCCAGCTCCCCCTGTCCTGTTCAACCTCTCGCCCACCATGTCTGCCCTTCTCTCCTGATATCTATGCCAATCTACAGGCACTAACGGCCAAAGGGGAACCAATACTTAGCCCAAGCAACGGCGTTAGGAGATGCAGGGGGAAGGAATCCTCTCCTCCAGGCCACAAAGCAACTCCACAGATGATCTCCAGGGACTACTTCAGCCCAGAGGCTGCCCACAGCCCCCAAGCCCCTCTACCACAGTGGGAGGCCCAGAAGAGCCATACAGTGGCACATTCTCCTGTCCCACTCCTGCCCTACCCATAGGCCACTGTGCTGTGGCTCTGTGCCACCACCTTGTGACCCCTTCAAAGTGTGGGTGACCTGCATCGGTTCCACTTCTAGGGGACTTCTGAAGCCATAGATGTGGAGGCTGGATTTGCCTTTATACAGTTGAATAAAAGTGAATTGAAAACCCCAGACTGCCAGCTAGAGGGCTCTGCAAGATCCTGGGGGGGTGGGGGGGTGGGCAGATGGATCTTCAGAGAAGGGATTCTTTGACTCACTTTCGTTCAGCTGCTATTAGCACACAAAAGCAATCTAGAGCAGCAGAGCGAGACAAAGGGGTGTGGGGCTGAGACAGACAAGAAAGAGGGAGGGGAGGAGAGAGACAAGTATGTGAGGGGAGACAGAGAGACAAGAAGGAGGGGAGAGAGACACACACAAAAATTGGAGAAAGAGAAAGACAACTCGATAACAAGGGGGGAAGAGATCACATAGGGAGGGGCCTTTGCTACCTGGCCCAGGATTCCCATTCATGCACAACCCTTTCTCCTCCTCTTTGTCATCTCTTTCCCCTCTCATGTCCTCTCGCTCTTTGCCTGCCCCCTACAAGAATATGATGAAACAATGTCTCATGCTTCAGTGATGTAGTGTCACTGGGCACAGTGTTTTCTGAGGGGTTTTGCTAGCTGCCCCAGAGAAAAAATGACTAGCCAATCAATTCAATTTCTATAACTTTATTGGTGTGGCAAGGTACATGGTGTGGCCAAAGTTAATGCAGTGCAATCATCATCATCCAGTGTAGAGTTTTCCAACAGTAATTGGGTTTTATTGACACCCCCTTCCCATGTCTCATGGATCTCCATTTCCTTGTCTCTCCTTTCTGCACGCACAAGAAAACCCATGACTAACTATGCAATAAACAGCTTATGAAACGTAGGTGACAGTCCCAACTAATGCCAATGCGTGGTGGGCAAATTGATTATGAGGCATCGGTAGGCAGGAAATGGAGCTCTCTTTGTCATACTGCTGTTTTTGTGGGCATCAGCCAAGTGACGCAGACCCTCACATTCCCCTAGGTGGCCAAATGGAACCTAGCATGGTCCAAAGAAGCCCATCACTGGATTCTAATAGCACATTCAACGTAGCCCTTGTCCAGTGAGTTACCAATACTGGACCCCCAACGGGGAACAACTAGTTTGTCACAAGAGCCCAACAGAATTCCCTGGGGTAATCAGTGACCCTTGTATAATGTAGTCAATTACATCAGCAGACAGGCCACGAGACTCAAGGGTCTGCATTGGTGGCCGCTCCCCAACCTAGCTCCTGCTGAAAGCAGAAAATCACATTGTTGCTCATTTCAAGTGTATTTCCCCTCCTCCCTCAGCTACTCCTCTTTCCACCTCTTATTGGATGCTATCCCAACTGCACATCATCATCAAGGCAGTTATGAGAAAGGCTGAAGACATCAAGGCATGGTTACGTGCTAGCAAGAAATTAAAAACAAAACTAACTCAGGGATTGTTCACAACATCCTAAGCAGCAAGCAACTAACGGTGCAGAAGATGCTTAGGATGTAAAGGCATCACCCAAAGTAGTCAAGCAGTGCGAACACCTCCAAATACATAATCACAGTATCCAAAGAAACTAACCACCAAGACCACTCTAATTCATAACCAGAGGCTACGAAGTGATTCAATTGCAGTATGCAGAACATATAGCCAGTAACTAAAGAGAGAATCAGTATTTTAATACCTTCGTATTATATTCCAGCCCTGCACCCCTCATTCCATCTCATTCATTTAAATTCCTTGGAAACACGGTGTGACAGTAAAATCATGCTCCCTCTGGCTGTCTGCTCTGCAACTGAACAAAAACATTGCAGGGTCTGGCATAACCAGGGACTATGATTTTCTCTTTAATGTTTTAGGAATGAGATGGCGGAATTTTTTAAAAAATGATACTTGTAATCCAGAGGAAATTCCACTCAAGAAGATCATGTTAAAGTTAACACACACACACAAGATTTAACTTCTTGATAGTGCCTTTTTAAATGACGGTATTAAGGATGGAACTTAAAAGTTCCAAGGTTCTGCAGGGTCTTTCAAAAAGTTCTAAAGTGGCCAATGTTTCATAAAACAAAGAAGTCAGAAATGAAAAACACATTTTTCTTTCAATATGAACATTCACAAAATTCAATAAAAATGTGTTTTTCTCTCTGAAAGATGTTATCTTTAGGAATGGAAAATAACACAACTAATATAAAAAGCTTTTCAGACACGCAGGTTTCTTGGCTGGATCAATGACTGCATCCCTCAGCACGTCTCATTGGCTAGTCTCTCTTTCTTTTTTTCATGGCAAGATCTCTCTCTCTCTATTCCAAGGTCATTTCTCTGTCCAAGACTCTCTTCATTCTGTTAGCTTTCCTACTCCAGTCTCTCTTTCTCCTCTTCCAGATCCCCAATCCCTCTGACCCGCTCTCATTACTTGTTTCTGACTTTACTACTCTTCTTTCCAGTGGCCATGGTCTTTTTTGCTGCATTTCTTATGCATGCTGGCACTCACTCCATGTTACATTCTCACACACCTACGTAGGTACTGGTCACCTGCAAGGAAGGCTGGAATTTCCTTAAGGCACTTGTGTGTTGATCTTTGGCAGTTTTAGCTGGACTTTAATTGTATTGTGCTGGAACCCGAGCATTATCAAAAGGTTACAGGGGTCAAATTTATGGACCGTGGAACTTTTAGGGTTTGATTTCACAAGTAAGTTGAAGTTTGAGCAAATTCAGAATTTAATTTATTTAAATGCATGTTTTAGACTAAAAACGAGCCTAAACACAAATCCCAGATCCCAACAATTCCCCTAATTAGGCAAGACCCATTGTCATTTGTACATATTGCTTACACCGCCATGAGATTTCCAGTACAGCTGCATTCCAAACCGCTATTGAGAAGGTGGACTAGATCTAATGGGTCAGTTCTCTTTAGAGCAAGAAGACTATCCAGAGCATCTTAAGTGGTCTTGCTCCAATGGAAACTGAACAAGTGTTGGCACAGTTCCATTAGAATAGTCCTGGTTATTATTATTGTTATGTATGACTGTAATGCCTAGGAACCCTCCTTCCCTTCTGGACACCCCATGAAAGAGCCTGTAAAACAGAGAGACAAAACAATGTAGGAAACTTCCTTGTGTAGACAAACAAAAAGATGGCTATGCACAGTTTGGGAATGAATCACATTCATTTACAGAACAATAAAACTGGAATCACCATATTATTAAACATAGGCAAAATCTGCCATTGAAATCAGAATAAAGACTGCAGGTCCCTGGGATCTAGATGCAGACTTGCATGCTGTTATTTATTTATTAATAGGGCCTAAATCCTGACCTCAGCTTTTAAACAGGACAGGGGCAGACAAGTTTGTGGGCCTATGATACTGAGTTGATAATATTCAGGACACCTGTACACATTTTAAAAACGAGCAATAGCTGTTAGGTTTAAAATGTGTAAAGTGTTAACCTCCCCACAATGGTGACTTGAAAAAAAATTTGATCTGCACCAATGTTAAAAGTAATTCAGTGCATATGCTTTGAGACTTCTGTGGGAGACAAAATATTTTGGAAAACGGTTACACAGGCTCCTGCAGACAGCTTGTTATTTAGATGATCTTCTCCTATTGAATTCTGAGCAGTAACTAGGCTTCAGAAGAGATCTGGCACTAGCTGACTTTTTCCATCTCATGCCGCAGAGCCCAAATATGGGATATAATGTGCAACAAAATGAAAAGTGCAAAAAAAAAAAAAAGTAACACAGGAATCTTAAAATGCTGTGCAACTCTCCATTTAGTGTGCACAACCTCCCTACATCCTCAGCTTCATGATTCTTTTTGTCTGATGTAAATCGTGATCAGACACTAAAAGTGAGGACACAGGTAACTTTGGGACGAAAGAAAGTGGCATCTCTCCAAAGGAAAGTTAGGGTTGATTTCCGTTTTGATGCAAGAAATTATCAGATCTTTGTGGTAAAATAATCAGGATTAAGTTAAGGATTCTTCTGGTTGAAGCCTAGCATATTTCTTTCCTTCTTTTGTGGTCTCTTATACTAGACTCTTTCGGATCTGGACCAGAGTAAACTTTACACATGACCAAACTAACCCGGAGGTGGAAGGGCACTAAGGGAATTTGATCAGCCCTGAGTGTCTTTTTTTAAGGTTCAAACTCTCTTCCCCAGTTATAGAGCATCAGATACCAGGCTGCCCACCCAAACTCCATAGCCCCAGCAGTGGGATACAACTTGCTGAACAGGGTGTCTGGGGCTTGGGAAGGGGTCGAGCTGCTGTTTTAAAACCTTTCCCAAACCGTGTCAAGATAGTCTGGGCCTTTGTGATCCAACCAACTGTGTGTCACGCCTCCTCGAGTGAATCACAGATGGCCCAGGAGAGCCGGGTCCCGAGGTCAGTTTTTAAGTGTTGTCTTTTTACTTCCCAACACCACCACCGGGGGGGGGGTCCCAGTGCCCCCCTCCTTGTAAGAGCCGGAGTCCGGGGCGCGCTGCTTTTATCTGCACCCCCGCCCAGCCGGCCTGGCCCCGAGCAGCGCCCTAGTGCGGAGCTTTCTGTTTGTTTTATACAAGTGGGCCCTGCATGAAACGAAACCCCCGTTCTGGGGGCGGGGGAGGCGGCTGCGCTTGCCCCCGTTGAATGTAAACGCCTCCGAAGCGGAACGAATCCCGGCCAGGATAGTTCGCGTTGTCTTAACAACGCGGCTTTTTGTGGGCGAGATGTTTTGCTTTCTCCCGGCCCAGCCTGGCGGTGATATACAGCTGTCACGCTCTGTCCGCCCGCATCGTAAATCTCCGCTCCCGGCTCCCCCCCGGAACCGCCCTCTCACAGGCCCGCGGGCCGCCTTCCCCTCGCCCCGCAGCGGGCGGCGCAGCTCGGCGCCCGGGCCCGGCGGGCTGGAGCCTCCCGCAGCCGCTGCTCCGCCCGGCTCCTGTTGCAGGCAAGCTCAGGAACAAGCGGGACGGAGCAGCTCCCCCGGCCCCTTCCGGGGCACCCCGGGCCGCGATCACCCCCGCCCGCCGGAGCAGGAAACGGCGCGCTAAGCAGCAGCGTGGCAAGCCCCATCTGCAAACGCCCAGGTCACGCTGCTCCGGTCACTCCTCGCTGCAGGCCGGGCGTCGGGCTGGGGGGGTGTACACACACCTTACTCCCTGGCGGCGGGGTGTGTCTGCACCCTGGGAGGATGCGCAGGTACGCTGCAGCTGCGCCACCATTCTGCCCAGAAAAACAACGAGGAGTTTGTTGGCCCCTCAAAGACTTACAGATTTATTTGGGCGTAAGCTTGCCCGGGTGAAACACGCCTCCTTCCGCTGCAGAGTCCGCCCAGGGAGCACAGAGAGCGGGCTCTCTCCACATCGCTCCTCTTAAGCAGCAGGGGGGGTTCCCACTACCCCCCTCCCCGCGCCTCTAGGACCCACGCTGTTTTCGGC
Source organism: Lepidochelys olivacea (assembly GCF_965140295.1). Lineage (NCBI taxonomy): Eukaryota > Metazoa > Chordata > Testudines > Cheloniidae > Lepidochelys > Lepidochelys olivacea. The sequence continues at coordinate 97,703,499 of NC_140419.1, forward strand.
AGCTTCTTCCCAGACTTCACCAAACAGTGGCCTCGCTCCACTGGAGGCTTTTCAAGGGGTGTGCATTAAATCTTGTATGACATTTTAAAAATGAACTTTGTGAAGGATCACTCACCCTGAAAGTGTCTTGGGTGGATCCCCCCCCCAGTTTGTTTAAAGGTTTCCATCATTTTAATGTGACAAAACCGGAGGGTTGTTTTTATGTGACAGATCAGATCTCTCCTGGCTCTTAGGACTGCTTAGCAGCGTTTTTAAATAGAGCAATTACAAACGAAACCGGCGTTTTAAAAGGAGCGGGGGGCGTTCAAGCTCTGGTTCAGCGGGCTGCTAGGATTGAGTTCACCTCCGTGCGTGCCATGGGCAGAGCATCAGAGCAGACAGGAACCAACGCTGTGTGGACACGCGGTTGACCTAAGAAATCGGAACGGGATAGAGCGCGGTTTTTTACACCTGGCCTGACCCTGAGCCCACCGAAGTCCAGGGCAAAGCTCCCACTGGTTGCAGGGGTGCCGGGGCAGACCCAGAAACAGACAAGAGAGGGTACCTGGTTCGTACAGTGTCATTCTCTGCAGGGATCTTTGCCTGAAGTTTAACAGATTTTTTTTTAAAGTTGAACTGTCTGATCTTGATTCGGTGTGATAGAAATGTGAACAGGTTAGATGTTCAAACTCTAGTTTCGGTGCTTTCACGACTGAATAGTCTCCCTTTGGAGGTTGACTTCCGCTGGTTGGGTGCTAAACCCCCCCCCCCCCCCCCGCCGCCCTCCCCTCTAAACTCGTTACTACGGAGGTTTGCACACATCCACCCCAGGGAACATCATCGTGATGAACAATTCTAGCCCGTTCCTTCCACAACCGCGGTTCCCGGTGCCCGTCCCCCTGCGGGGCCATGTTTAAAACGTGGCTAACGGGTACAGCCTCTCACTTCCCGACGCACCTACAGCGGTTCAGCTCACCCATGCAAAGCATCGCCCTAGACAGTGCTATCGTTTATCGTAGAAATCCCCATGCCTCGGGACGGAGATTTCCCGGGCATCTCTCAGCTTTATTTCCCGAGTGGAGAAAGGGCGGTCTAACTGGCAGGAAGAAATAGATGGCCACAATTCTTAATACCAAACGAAGGCAGTTACATTATAGTGTAGCCCCAGATTAGCTCTCCCTAGCAGTTCTGGAAGGGGCAAATCAGTGAAAGGTTCATTAGGACAGGACAGTCTTCCAGCAATAAAAAATAATATGTTTGTGAGCAACCCACACTTCTGGGTGATAAGCAAAGAGGCGGGATTAACCTGTGTAGGATATTTGATTCCAGCTAACTGTGGACACCAAACTGCAACTCTCGTTCTTCATTCATATCCCAACCAGAGAAACACAAAACCCGACACCCTCTCGCGGGATTCTTCTTCGAGGGCTGCTTTCCCTCAGGGGTTGTCCTGCACTTGGCTAGCTGATCTCCATTCTCTGCTTTTCCAATTTGCTCTAGTTTCGGCCCTGGTAGGACTCTTCCCCCTCCCAGCCTCCTTCCAACAAGTTAAGAGGTGAGCTAGCTGATGGGAATCGCTTACCTTATTGGAGCCAGGCACCCGGCTCGGCCTCCCGGGCCCAACAGAACCCCTGGGAGTTTTGCGGGAGTGAGAACTGCAGGGGCTGGACAATCGATGGGTTTTGCTGCCGCGATGCAACTGCAATGTCATACTGTCTAGATCCCGACATTCCTAACTGTTGATCTCAGGGCTGAGCTCCCCTCCGAGCTGTAAAGTTCTGTCTATATCTGCTACGCAGACTGAGGCAAAGCAAACAAAGCGGCGATCTAGTATTACAGTGGTTAACTTTAATTCATTCCCAGCTGTATAGGGCTTCCAAAAAGGGGAGGGCAGGGGAGGGGGAGAGTCATACAGGATGCATATGGCGTGCACCAGTCTCTATCTGTGGTATCTGTGCACAGCCCCTGTTGCACACATTTAAAACTCCAAATCCTGGTGGTCTTCTCGGACCACTCCAAAGACTAATCCCGAGACACCAGAAAATCTCACACACACCCCTTTAAACTACACAGCAGAAGTAAAGATCTTAAAACCCAGCCCTCGGGAATGGAACAGGTCGGTTACAGGGACTAGATTTTGCAGGAACGATTTGTCTGGGGTAAAAGTGGGCCACACTTTTAAAAGGTCATTGGCAAACGGGATGGAACAGGTTTATGGCTTGCTGCTCAGACCCGCCGGTCTGACCACATTGTTGCCTGGCTCCTCCAACAGGCCATGTACATGCCCATCTCTGAATAAAATCTGCTGGCGAAACGTTTGTCCTTCAAGATCGGGCGAGCTTCGATTTCGTGTCAGAAACATATGCTGAGTTAGGAAATACCCTTCCTTCTTTGGTGGGGGCGGGGGGGGGCACAATTATGTGTTCTTTGTAGGCCAATCACAATGCTGGCTTCATAAGTAACATCTGTCCCTGGCCCCCTGTGCCACGTTACCTCTGGAACTCTCTTCCCCTCCCACAATAGACTCGACAGGGGGCTTTTTACTTGACCAATTTCTGAGTTTCATCTGAACTTCATTAAATGAATTACAGGGTGAACACATCACCGCTTATGTGCAATTAGTATCCAAACGTCTTACTTTTCCTCCTCTAATGGAGCAGATGCAGCTACAGAAGGGACGCCACGTTTTCGTGAAATCTATCTCCTCTCGCCCATTAAATCTTCTGGTCAGGGGGGAAAAAATCCAGCAGGACTGCGGAGCCGGTAGGGTGCCAGGCACTCGGCGCAAACGGGAATACCTCCAGGTGTTGGAACAGATTGTATTATAATTATATCTATTAGAATGTTTTCCTGAGGATCTGTAATGATCTGACAAAAGTCACCTTAATTAACCGTCTGGTTGCAGACAACGAGTGAGCGCATTAGTTAAAAAAAACAACCCTTTACAAGCAAACCACTGCAGAGGGAAAGCTGCGAAATCACTAACAACCCCGGGGGGAGGAAGGGTTGTATGTTGAGGATTTACTGTAGCCCTGTGAGCTGGTCCTTACTGAGCGAACCGTGCTGGCGTGTGTTTGGGGGCTGCCTCTGGACCTGGGGGAAGCCGCGCGGGCTCCGGGGTCCCGTTCCCTGCTCCCAGGGAGTTTGTTTTCCGCCTGGAACGCGCCCAGGGCCGCCTGGGGACAGTTACTGGAGGGAAAGGGCTGCCCTCGGACACTCAGGTCAAGTGCTCGGGAGTCGGGTTTCACGGTCAAGGCGATCAGGAGGGGACCTTGCAAACGCTCCTGCAGCCCGGGCGCGGAGCAACGCGACCCTCCGGCTTCTGCGGGGCGGGGGCAGCCAGCCCCCCGGCCGCGGGTTCGGTTCCCCTCGGAGCAGAGCGGGGCTTCCCAGGCTCTTTACAGCGGGGCAGGCGTCGGGGTTAACTTCCCTCTGGTGGGTGTTTGCTGCTTGCTCGGCGGCTCCGTTTTTAAAGGCGCGGAAACCTATTTAATTTACTGCCGCCTATAAATTATTGACTGGCCGGGCTGAGGTACGGCCATTAAAGCCGCCGGGTTTGTTGGTGCCGAATCGTTACCTGGGGACCTCGGGAATGGGGGTGGGGGGGAAGCGGTTTCTGAGCCATTATAACACAAGAACCACCCCCAGCTCTGGGAGATCTGACTCCTGGAGGGAAGAGAGACTTCCCCCCCCCCAGTGCTAGGTGACAGGCAGGGGCTGAACTAGCCTTAGTAGGAAATGACCTGCCTCTTTAGGGGTTAGCACCTCCCACGCACCCTGAGGAGGTGCAACCAGCCCCCCCCCCAGCAGAGAGGACTTTGGGGCGAGTTTGGTTTAATCTGTTAAACCCTCAGTAGTGGCGCCCCCTGCTGGGCCCAGCGGGGGATGACAGCGAGGGGGGTTCTGGGAAGTGCAGGGAGCACTCTCCCCCCCCCCCGGGGGGCTGCATTGTGCCCCAGGCCCAAAGGTCACAGGGGAGCAGGGACACGGCTCCTCCCTCTCTAGCCCCTGGCCAGCGGAACGGTCCCTCCCTGCACTAACCTCGCTGGAGCGCTGCCCCTGGGCCGCTGCCAGTGCAGGGCTGGCATAGCGGGCAGCACCCACCTCCAGTCTCCTTGTGGCCATCGCCGCCGAGTGCTGTGGGGGAGTAGCCGCTGGGAAGGCCCTGGCAGCATAGCTTCAGCCACCATGGGGCTTTGAAAGGCACTGGGCACAGACACAGCCCTGACCCCTGGGGAGCCTGGGGTCCCGCTGGCCCGGGGCGTTAACCCCCCACCTCCCTTTGTTCGGCGTTAAACCTAGGTCCCTTCTTCTCCGATGGAAGGAGGCCAGGGAGAGTCGGCCAAGGCAACAGCCTTGCCAGTCCCCTACACGGGAACTTCCGGAGTAGGGAGGATCTGGAGCGAAAAGGCCCGATTGAACAGTGCACGCACGCGGCTGGGAACTGAGGCAGGTTATCTGAACACTGCGTGGTGGTGGCTTCATTCATGAATCGGGCAGATTAACAGTGGTGGAGTTGGCGGAATAAGCGAATCCCACTTTGTCTTTTGGGAGGAGGAGGGCGAGGGAAGGCAGAGTGGAACTTAGCAGGCTCCCTCGGGAGATTTACGTGCATTACAGCAAGTTGAAAACTGGAAGGCACTGGGGTTTTTTTTTTCCTCCATGTAGTGGCTTTCTCCCGCTAAAAGAAATCACCAGACTCCTGACAAAATCAGATAGCCAGATCCTCGGCTGGTGTAGATCAGCTTATACGGTACCGACCCACTAGCAAGTTCAACTAGTAGAAGACAACCAAGGAGAAAGAATGGCCTAGGCTGGCCTAAGGAGGGGGAAGAAGGTAGACCAAGAGAAGGTTCGGCTGGATATCAGGGAAAGCTCGACAGTGCGGGTTATTCGCCTGGCCAGTGGGGACCGGCAGAACCCCACTCATGGGAAAAGCGCACCTGACCGTACAGTAGCCAACAGTTCTTCATAAGCAGCAGGGGGACCCGACCAAATAGATCATTCCTGTTTCTATGGTCCGTTATTCCAACCCTACCAAGAGGTGCTTTGGACAAGGACCTGCGATCCTAAATATTTAGACCATAACAATTTGAAGAAGCAGAGAGGAAATTGGCTTGAATAAACTGAAAATCAAAGGCAAATCATGACCCCCCTGGCTGATGAATAATGCAGACCTTGAGCCTGCTCAGGATCACACATTTGTTTAGTTTAGTTGAAAGTAATAGCTAACTCAATCATATGGAAGGATTACCTTTACTGATGTCCTCTGCATTCTCCAGTATGTTGCTCTCTAGCTCATGTATACACCAACTGACCTCACACAGATCCCGTGAATAATGAAATACAAGGAATATAGACTGCAGTCCCATCTTTCACTACCAGTGAGATTTAATAATGATATTTCCATTAGCTGAAGAACATTTAATATATGTTTTAATTAATTAGTTCAAAGAAACATTTAAGATCTTATTACAGATTCAACCATCCTTTATCTGCATTTTTGTTTGTTTGTGTTGCTTCCTGCTGTCTTACATTATTCTTGGGTCAGGAGCATCAGTCAACACTTTAAATTTGTAGCAATTCACATAAGGCAAGTGAAGAAAGCCTGTTCCAGTAAATACTCAGTAAGGTGTTCAGGATATATACATAGGATGAAACCCTGACTCCACAGAAGTCAATGGAAGTTTTGCCATTGATTTCAATAGGTCAAGATTTCACCTGTAGTAGATATAAGCTGGATGTGCAGTAACTGACCCTCAGACTGCCCATGGGTGCGTACCCAAACTATCCATTGTCCCACAGTTGGCTGAAGCTAGCAGCTTTTGTTTCCCGATATAGGACTCCACAAGTGGTAGTGACATCAATCACAGTGCCAGCATGTCACCGATAAGAGCATAGGTCAAGTCGCTGAGATATCTAAACTGCGTGTGTTCAGAAGTACCTGACGTCGATTGAACCGGTCTAGTTTAGTAGATAGGGTTCTAGCCTGTCGCCTTAGCAGACAGGTACACCCCAAATCAGAAATATTTCCCCCCATGTGTGTTTTGACTCCACAGTTTTGTTTAATACATAAAATAGCACCATGGAAAGACTATGTTAATGGAAAGACTCCCACTGATATCAATGGCCTCTGCTGAGCAGTGACAATCATGTCAAATTATAAGGCAGGGTTGGTGAGTCTTTCTAATGTGAAAAAAGTCCACAAGAGACATGCTTTAGATCAGAGTTGGGACCTAATGCAAAACTTGAGCCCAAGGGACATAGGCCCAGATTTTTAAAGGTATTTAGATCCTGCTGAGCTCAGTGTTGCAACAGCCTAAATCTCATTTTCAAAAGGGATTTAGGCACCATCCGCCATTGATGGGATTTAGATTCCTAAGGGCCTAAATCCCTTTTGAAAAAATGAGATTTAGGCTCCTAAATCAGTTAGGTGTTGCAACGTTGAGCTCAGCAAGATCCAAATACCTTTAAAAATCTGGGCCACATATGGTTTAAGTAACTCCAACTCCATTGATGTCACTAGTTTGGTGCAGTTTCACCTGGTTAAACGAGTAATGGATTTGACCTCACATCTCCCAAGGTGAAATACTCCTAGAAATAAGCCATTGCACCATTCAGCCTGCCTTCATTCTGAAAAACCCTTGGCTGTCAACATTTTCATAAGTACTTTGATCCAACTAGACACCATAACCTTGGTAATAATGTGATTTGATTATGAGATATTATAGAACCACAACTCCAATAAAAATCAGAACTGGTGAGAAAACAACTGCTGTAGAATAAGAATAAATGAGCATGCATATGAACTGTGCAAAAAAAAAACCAAACCCTGAATTTATTGTGCTTCCTAGAAGTCTCTTCAAAGTAATCACATACGGGGTTGATATTTTATGTTACAAAAAGGCTGTGTAAAATATGCAAGCATTCTGCAACATGTGTTTTTGTTTTTCCTCCCTTTCAATACCTTTAGAGAAAAATCTTTCAGGAAGTTTGGAAATACTATTCAGCCCTTCATCACCTATTAGTTTACTGGTTTTGAGTAGAGCAATGAGAGAGAGAGAAAAAAATAGTTGAAATATCCTGGGGAAAATTTAAAAGGGATGCAAGACAAAAGAATGCAAACACTTTGTGGCATGAGAAAGGCTTATTGTTCAAAGAAGTACCCTTCAAAAATAAAAAAAAAAACTGTTTGAGTAGCAAAAGCTTCTTTAGTTACAGGCTGCTTACATGAACGCTCTTGTACGTATAGGAAGGCCTTGGAATTTCTACTGCAATACCTGACTGAACAAATATTTCAGAAATAGTCACATTATGATGCTTAGCTTGTCAAATAATTTTTACAGCATGTCTCAGGAAAGGGAGATATGAATCCCAGTGAGCAAAATTAGAAATCAAACAAACTAAAAACAATCTGGGAATTTGCCAATTATATATTTTGTTGTTAAATTGGGGCTAGGTTCAGATAAATCACATTGATTAGTACTTTGATCCAGTAATAGTCACAACTATTGCAAGAGTTGTACTGCTCAGTGTGAGGAAGGCTATCAGAAACTGGCCGTGACCAATTATTTATGTATTCTGGGGGGTTTCTGTTGAGAAATACTTAATAGGATCTTAGCCATTGAGCAAATGTTATTGTTACTATACTAAGGCTGCTGAATCTTTATTACAGTAGCAAAACAGTTTAAGCAGCAGTTTAATAAACCCCAACCGACCAGACACACCCATTATCAGTGTTTCTCTAGAACAGTGACATATTTCAGTTTTCCAGCTGACAAACCTTCTCGGCAGCGCTGCCAGCCGTCCCTCCTCTTGGATTCATTTGTGGTTAGTTTCCCCAGTGTCTCACATGCCCACCTTATGAAGCAGTTTGTTGCATTGTGCCTCAGTGAGACATTTGAAATCTCCCTCATTCAAATGGTCCCAGCTTGAGATAGCTCTGTGTATTACTACGCCTGTCAGGAAGATGGTGAGAATAATACGGACGTAGAGCCTGGGCCGCTCCTGGTTGACGTTTGTGGCAGTGAGTCTAAAGAGGAGGATGGGGAGGGAGAGGGATGCATGTATCCCCCAGGCTGGAAAGCAGCCTGTACTGTGCACTTTCATCATTCTATCTGATCTAGCTACGTATCTAATCTCCAGTGAGAAAGGCTACAGCGACACGGGTCCAGGCTGAATGACAAGGGGGAGCTCTTTGAAGCTCACTGCATTGGCTCCACCCTGCACACCTCCCAGAGCCTGTTGAATGCACAATCACAGGCATGCTCCCCGCAGACGACTATACCGGCACACATCCTGCTTACGTGGCTGCCGCACACGTACAGATAAGGTGTCACTTGCCCCATACTTGCCCCCTTGCAGGACAGCTGTCATGTGCTTTGATCTGCCGCTGGAGAGAACTTAGGGGATCACCTCTCTGGAGGCAGAGACATCCCTGTGACTGGCCTGACCACAGGGCTCCGTCACACTGGGATAGAGACGCCCACTATCTGGGGATCCCCCTTCCCCTAGGGAAATGGGGGGGACTGTTACCCCTCAAAGGGAGGGAAAGGGAGAGAGTCAGCTTGGGTTCCATCCTGCCTGCTAGGAGGGGTGATGCTATTTCTCAGGGGCCAGGAGGTAAGGCAGACCCCAGTCTATAGACCAGGGTAGCTGCACTCCCCAGGGTGCAGGCTGGGAAGAAAGATTCCCATTCAGCGATCTCATCCATACCAGCCATGGGGTGTGCGGGGGGGGGGGGGGGGAAGAGGGGACAAGGGACCCATTCCCCAGGTGAAAATAGACCTGCATCCTGGGTGAGGAGATCAAAAAAAGGGTCATCAGAGACCACCTCCCAGGTCTGTTGGGGGAAGGGAAGAGACTCCCACACACCTCTCCAGGGCCTGGGCTTTTCCCTGACAGAGCCTCCCCCTCCCCACCCTTGTTTCCTGGCATCACATCTGCCACCCTTGCAGTCGAGAATGACTAGATCTCTATTGCTGCTCGATAGCCAGAAACAGGCTAGTTCCTGCTGCGTTTTCCCACAACAAAGGGGCCTAAATGCTGCCAGTTTCTCATGCTTCTCCCCAATTCTTTCCGCAATAACCCTGTTGATGTATTCTGCAATGCAATCCGGTATGTGGAAGCCCTTTGAAGACACTCTGACTTACCATGCAGTGACCCTGCAGTCTAGTGACAATACAGCATCTCCAAAGTGTATCTTACCCATTAATCTGAGCTTGTGCAAAGTGTCTTATCAATGGGCAACCCCGAGAACTGAAGGCAAATGATCTGCCTGTCATGTAAACAGCAACTAGGACTTCTTCCATTGTCATTTTTGCTCATTAAAGCAGCATAGGAAAACAAAATCCTACTATTCAATCCAGGAGTGAAGTGTCTTAAATCATTACACAAAAAATACACTGGAGTTCACTGGTACATGCAAACAGGGAGGTTTTGCTTTCCCTATTTGCCTGCACAGACCCTGTTAGGGTTAATTGCTCACAGAGCTACCCCAAGATCCTAGCATTTAGGTCCCAAGCTGGGACCATTTCATTTTAAATATAGTAGCAACAAATTGTTGTGTGCGCCCAACTGAATTTATCAGCATATGTGCTGAACATAAGTGGCATGGGGGCCTGATCCAGTACTATTGGAATCAGTTCCACATGGCTTCAATGTAAACAAGGCTCCCCCGGCCGGGGCAGGCCGAGCATTCTCGGTTCCCATAGACTCCAGTGAGAGGAGGCTGCTCAGTTCAGGGTCAGACATGGAATCTCTGGATTTGCATCTACAACACTTACTCACATGGAGTCACTGGGAAAACTCATGTGAGCAAGTTGGTAGGATTGGGCCCTTCGACTGTTATAATTACAGCCCATATCTTTCAAGCTCATTTGCACCTATCCACTAAATTGATAATTAACATTTACAATCGGCAGATTAAGTCTTCCCCGCGTTCATTCTGGAGTTTATAATTAAAAAATGATTGCCTTGCATGTCCTCCACATTTTTTTAATTCCCTATTACAATTATACAGGCAGTAATTTTCCAGTTATGATCATTTGCATAAGTAAATGTGGCTTAGTGTAAACAGTTAGCATTATGTTATTGCATGAAGACGTTTAATTAATCCTCTAATTTTCCTAAAGACTACTAGATTAATAAGGGATGGTGCAATGCTGGGGCTTTCATTTGTTTCACAAGTTGTGTTGCTAGAAGAAAAAGCTGCAGAAGAAGGGGATGTGTGTGTATATATGTGGCAGAATGGTGCATCTGTGCACAAGTGGCAGAATTTGTGCACACACAATTAATTTGTTCTGGTTGGCTAAGTGGTTTTTCTGTGCTCCAGAACTTGCCTTCTTGTAACAATAACCGAGGAAAAAACCACATCACTGACTAACTGTTAACACTGTGAATCTGCTTGTTCCTCCAAATTGCATAGAAGCACCTTCATCAATATTTCCAAAAGGCAAAAGAGGTCAAAGCTAAGAGCAAGCCAGATCCCTAATTTTGTTTTAATGAAGTATCAGAGGGTATCATGACACATGCTGTGACTGATTACTAATGATTTTGTTGTTCAGACTCTGCCCCAATCTTTCTTTGCATTTTATTTTTTTTAAAATGTTTTTAATTGTGGGACAAAAATACCCCTTCCACCTAGCACAACCTTTCATTTTGGGTAAGTGTTTCTGGTAACAATTTAGGGTTCTAAAAATCTTTTATATATAAATAAAACAGTCTTCTTTATTACTCATTAAATTACCAAGATGCTTTTGCAGTTTATTCTTAATACATGATCCAACAAGCAACGTAGGTTGGTGAAAGGTTGCTTGGGTTTCCACGGCATCTGAAGCTGTCAGCGTAAATTCACTGATTTTGTTTTATCAAAGGATAAGCAGCTCTTGTAAAACTCAGACACTTTGGTCACCAAAGAAATAGTCACATAAAAGAGGCTTTTTAGGTTTGAGAAGCAATGCTATTTCCTAGTGTAAAACATTCAGAGAAGAAATTTCCATCATTTAAAGCTGAGCAAATCATTTTAGGCAGCCATACGTACATAAAGGTGCTTGGTCTTCTCTGACCCAGCCAGCCATATGCGCCTTCAAATGTTGCTGCTTGGTCTATAATTGACAATGAATGATAAGTGCAAGTGAACAGGGATTGAGCTCGGCTCCAAAGTAGAACCACGGTCCCAGCTCCTTTGTACAATGTTGTTCTTATTGCAACAGAAGAGGGGATGTGTAGACCCAGAGAGCGAGGCCTTGAGGCGTTTAAGCATGAGTAGCCCCATTGCCACATCACCCTGCTTGACCCTCCTCTTCTCCTCTGAGTTGTCCCTCCCTCCAGCACCAGCCTGACACCCCCATCCTGGCCCCTGAGCACCTATACCCACTCCCTCCAAATCTTAGTGAGTGGCATGGGGGCACAGTGCCACGTAGGTTTGACCCGTCCAAAAAGTGATCGAGCCATAGCCCCGGTAGCTTCATGGCCTATGGCACAATATTTAAAGTGACTGGTCATTTCGGGTGCTTCGATTTTTTAGGTGCCCGGCTTGAGACACCATGCAGAGCCCTGATTTTCAGAAGGATGCTCAGGACTTTCTGAAAAACAGGATTCTTTACAGTGTGTCAAGCTGGGTACCCCCCAAAAATAGAGGCAGTCAAAAGCCCAATTCACTGTGGCCATTACACTTACATGCTTCAGCGGGACTGATTGGCTGATGGTTTTAGAATGCAGGACCCAAAGGGATCTAACCACTTGTCAGTGATGTCACATTTATTTGATTTAGGTCATCAATAAATGCCTGTCTCAAGCTCTGGGCACTTTTACATGACTAATGATTATTAGTCAGACCATAAGCTGTAGCTCCCATTCTAATCACCCAAATACCAGGAATAGAAACATACCATTTGGGCTAAAGCTCTTTGGGAAGCACAGTGTAAGAGTTACGTTTGGCTATGTTTGTGTTGTTCATTTATCATTCCCTTTTCCACCTCCTCCATTCAATAATCTGCACGTATAACACAGGTGGGACTTTAGCTTGTATTCTTAGATCATGTTGCTGTGGTCTAGTGACAAGCAGACTATTCAGCCAAGCCATAGGGTTTATGGCATTTCAAGGGTGGTTGAAGACACTTGGCTTTTGGCCGATAACACACTCAAATTGCACACGCACACATGCAAAATGAACTGTAGGTTGGTTGTTATTGGGAAATCCCTCCTTTAGGCTTAGAGTCTGCATTTGTAAACACATATGTAGAGGGAGATGGGGAGAATCATTTGCCAAAAAAATACATTGTTAGGGGCCATGGGGCTAAGAAAGGGTGAGGTGACGCTAACAGAATTTCCTGAACTGGATACCAACTAACCACAGCTTACAGGCTTAGCAAACTAAGTCACTGTCAGCTGGTCCCACACCACCACAATAAGGCTTCCTGTCTAAGCAGAGGCAGTTTGTTGTTTATGAGAAAAGCTAGCCAATGAAACAAGGTGAATTTTACAGTCTTACATTTACATAGGCAGTAGAGCAAAATTCCTTGTGTACCTGTCAAACCCAGCAAATTCTTCACCTTTTCTATTCAGATAACGTAGGTTTAAAATGTACAACTCATACAATGGAATGTCAGTGGAATCTGTCATACAGCGATTCTCACCCCTACATACACAGGGTACAATGGGAGTGCATTGAGATACTGACCACATACTGGGCCCAGAAGTCCCATTTCATTCCAAGAACCCATGAAAGATTGAGGCACTTGAGATGCTCTTCTTGACTACCCCAGAAAACACAATCCCTCCCCCCCGCCACCTCTCCAAAAAACTACATCAGATCATATAAAGTTTCGTATTTTTCTAAGTAGGAGAATCCTCTCCCCTCCCACCCCCAACATCCTAGGAATAGGGACATCAGCTGAGCTGAATTCTTTCCCATCTCTCCGCTTCTCTCCTTAACCATCTGCTGCAGCTATGACAATGCATGGCTACACCAGGTGGCCTGAATCTGTTCACAAAACTCTCAGGAGAGAATAGGCATTTCTGTAAGCAGCGGACACATTGCACCAAAAATATCCTGGAGGAAAGCAGCATCAGATACAACTCCCTGCTGCCGCAGCCATGCTCTTTCGGGGGTGGTCCAGCCAGCATGCAGAGTGGCAGGAAGCATGTTCAAGGGATGTTCCAGGCCCAAAGAAGGAGCAAGGGGTAGATTGGGAGTGCCCTGCAGACAGCTCATTTATGGCAACTGGAGCAGGGCTGCCATTAGCCTGGCCATGGCACTGGTGAGGGAAGGCCCCCCGCTGGTCACCCAGGAGCTGACTGGCTACAGGAGAATGCATCGGAACAGGCATAGCACGGGCAATGGCAGGTGTGGCCAACTTGCAGCAAGGTGGATGCTAGGAGATGCTGAAGACAGCACTAGGAGAGAGGTTATGTCAGCCTGGGACACCAGAGCCTCATCCTCACACCTCCCTCCATACAGCAATGCTCAGGGTTCCCGTATGACTGGGCCCTGGAGAGTGAGTCCCATTGCCCACATGCTCAATTGCTGCCTTGGGGGCAGGTCACCAAGCTGCAGTCTGTAGCGCCTCCCAGTGCCAGGGTGGCCTCCCAAACCCCACATTCAGGGCAGCCTTCACCCGCTTTGATTTTGTAATCCATGTTCTTTCCTAAAGCCTCCTGCCCAGAGCTCTAGGAGCTAGCAGGAGCTCTGCATGCTGGGGGGTTTGTACACAACTCCCCACACCCCAGTCCCCAGCCATGCCACCACTCTGCTTCTCCAAGTCCACCCCGTGGAGAGCCTGGTGAGTTGGGAGTGCTCAGTGGGGCTCCGAGGATACCTGCCCCAGTTCTTCAAATGTGTGGCCATATTGGGGTGGGGTGGGGTGGGGGAGTTGCTGAAGGTTCTAGGCTGCAGCTATACAGCGAAGCAGAAAGCGGGAAACCATTACAGGTTCCAGCCAGTTTCCAGTGTGATTCCTCAGCCCGGTGGGTCACATGGCATGGGGAGAGATGGCCATTGTACCCCTGTAACCACAGGGAGGAGGGAAAAACGCACAGGAAATGGGGCAGGGAAAAAACTCCATAAGGAGGGGGTCACTCCCAGAACCTATGGTCACAGGAGCCATCTGCAGGGCGGTGCAGTGCTTCCTTTCCAGCTTTGGGATACTCTGTGCCCCCTTTCCTCCCCTCCAAACAAATCACAACAACTCACAGAAGTTGATGCAGACTCAGGGCTTGCCTGCAGGGGAAAGTTTGGCCAGTTATACTGGAATAACCAAACCAACAGAGCTACAGTGGTCCAGTCATCACACAAACATTTTGCAATCATGGTAAATCAGTCCTACTGGAAGAGGAAGTAGGATGAATCTTGCCCATATGCTCAGGGTTTAGCTGATCACCATATTTGGGGTCGGGAAGGAATTTTCCTCCAGGGCAGATTGGAAGAGACCCTGGAGGTTTTTTGCCTTCCTCTGTAGCCTGGGGCATGGGTCACTTGCTGGAGAATTCTCTGCTCCTTGAAATCTTTAAACCACGATTTGAGGACTTCAATAGCTCAGACATAGGCGAGAGGTTTTTCGCAGGAGTGGGTGGGTGAGATTCTATGGCCTGCATTGTGCAGGAGGTCAGACTAGATCATAATGGTCCCTTTTGACCTTAGTATCTATGAATCTATGAGAACATTAGAACGGCCATACTGGGTCAGACCAAAGGTCTTCATGCGGACACCCTTATCCCAACAGAGGAGTGGCTTCATTTGGTTTAGCAAAATAATGTACACTGAAAAAGACCTCCCTCATACTGGTGTAAGAGCACCCACATGCAGGGGCAGGGCAGAGGTTATGCCAGTGTTACACCAGGGTGTAACTATAGTGGTTTCAATTCTCTCCTGAGCTTAGACAAATACAATTTTCCCATGCAGAAAAGCAAGTCTCCCTTTTTCCTCCTCACACTGCACAGTGCCCTTTCCTGCTCTAGCTGGATCTCCCTTTCCCTCCATCTTTATCAGTGGATGTTGTTCCTTCATATTTTTCCTAGCTTCCCCCCCTCCTTTAAAAAACAACAAAACAAAACAAAAAAAGTCTCTCACCATATTTTATCATGTTTATTTCTCCCCTCAGTCTCTCACTCCTCCCACCCCTCATTTTTACTCCTCGGCTCTGCAGTTCTTCTCCTCTTGCTCTTCACTCCCTTTTCTGCCTCACTCCTTCCTCTTGATGTCTCCCCTTTCACGCAGGCCTTGTCTACACACAAACTTCCATTGGTTTATTTAAACTGCCGCCAGCCACAAGGTGGGTGCTTATTGTGGTTGGCTTGTTGCAGGTAGTTTAAGCCTGCTCCTAATCAATAAACTAAACTGAAATAAACCTGGTTTAAGCCAAAAGCAGCGCACTCACACATCCCTTTGGAACCGTCTTAACTGAATCCATTAAAAAAAAATCAGACTTTAAGTTCAAAAGGTGCAGCCCTGTATCTAAACAGGCCCTAAATCCTACCACCTATGGCACAAAGACCAAGTACCCAATTTTCTGACCTTGTGCAGAAACATGGAGAGCAGCAAAGAGACTTTTCCACAGTCCCCGGGGTGCAGCAGCACCCCTGGGGCTGTGCTCTTCCAGAGCAGCACTACCCCACAGTGCACAGGTAGCTGATCAGTCAGGGTCATGCTGGCGCCTGTGTCTCTGTGAGTGGTGCCGATGTATAGGAGCATAGCAGATAACACTGACCGCTTGGATTGGGGAGCAGCAAATAGTGTGGCCTAGTGGAAGGAGCACTAGACTTGGACTCAGGAGAGCTAAATTCTATTCCTGGCTCTGCCACTGGCTTGCTGGGTGCCATGGACCAATCAT
Source organism: Lepidochelys olivacea (assembly GCF_965140295.1). NCBI lineage: Eukaryota > Metazoa > Chordata > Testudines > Cheloniidae > Lepidochelys > Lepidochelys olivacea. Next base: position 97,719,308 of record NC_140419.1, read on the forward strand.
TTCAACTCCGTGCCTCAGTTTCCTCATCTGTAAAATGGGGGCAAGGATATTGACCTCCTTTGTAAAGTGCTAGATGTTATTACCCACCTAGAGTTGTGACACCCATTCTATATATCCCAGTAAGTTATTAGCAATGTTACGGTCAACAGGCAAACTACCTGCTGCAAATGATAACTGTAATAATCAAACTAAATTGCTGTGAACACCTCTTTGAAGTTCATGGGAGTCTTTCCATAGACTTCAATGGGCTTTGGTGCAGGCCTTTATGAGTATGTCTACACTGCAGTTAGACACTCACGGCTGGCCCATGCCAGCTGACTCAGGCTAAGAAGCTGTTTAATTGCAGTGCAGCTGTTTGGGCTTGGGCTGGAGCCCAGGATCTAGGACCCTGCGAGGTGGGAGGGCCCCCAAACATCTACACCACAATTAAACAGCCCCTTAGCGAGCCCGAGCCAGCTGGCACGGGGGGCCAGCTGTGGGTGTCTAACTGCCCTAAGAGCTCCATGTTGAATTCAGACTGCATCATCAAACTGGTACCCTGCAAAAAATGCACAGCTTTTATTATGTGCCATGTAGCGTAGGAGCACTGGAGTGCGTGCCTGTATGCTCCCATGGGAGAGAGGTGACAAACTCACTCGTACACATCTCAGTGGAAAAATCTCTTTTGCAAGTCACAAGGAGAGGCGGGTAAAATCATAGGACTGGAAGGGACCTTGAGAGGTCATCTAGTCCAGGCCCCTGTACTCATGGCAGGACTAAATATTATCTAGACCGTCCCCGACAAGTGTTTGTCTAACCTGCTCTTAAAAATCCCCAATGACGGAGATTCCACAACCTCCCTAGGCAATTTATTCCAGCGCTTAACCACCCTGACAGGAAGTTTTTTCTAACATCCAACCTAAACCACACTTGCTGCAATTTAAGCCCATTGCTCCTTGTCCTATCCTCAGAGGTTAAGAAGAACCATTCTTCTCCCTCCTCCTTATAACCTTAGATGCTAACAAGGTATTGTGCCCCAGAAGGGAGGACATTAACCAGGTGTTACCACATTAACAAGAGACCCCTGTGAGCAGTGTGGGGCAAAATACAGAACTTTGGAGAAAATGGCGGTCTTGGCCAAACAGGAAAGGAAGTGGTGTGGGGGTGTCGGCCGGGAGGAAGACGAGCAGCAGCCTAGGTAACAGCAGACTTAATCGGTCAGGCTGCATTTTGAAATGAACAGGGAAGAGTGTTCTTCTGTCCTTCAGCCTGTCTGGTAACAGTTCTGTTTACAAGGGAGTGGCAGTTCTAATAATACTTAGATGAGTGCTTTACCAGCCAGATTCTGATCTGAGTTACACCAGAGCGACTCCACTGACTCCAGCAAAGCTACTCCAGATTTACATCAGTGTAACTGAGATTAGTTTAACAGGAGACCCTTAGGAGTGAGTGACGATGCCAGAGGACCTTGGCATGGAAGGATAGCTGTTGCTTTTGCAGGCTGCCAGCCACTTGCTGTCTGAAGTCTAGGATTTGTTCCCACTTGCAATGGGACACGCTTGAGGCCCTTACTACAATCAGTGCTCACCGTACTTACCGTATCCTTCCTACGGTCAGAATCTAGCCTTAAGTATCCACAGTGTTGTGCAAACATTAACCAATCAGTTCTCCAGGCACCCCTGTGAATTAGAGAAGCAGGGGAAGGATGGTCTCATGGCTAAATCACTGGCCTAGAATTAAGGAGCTATGCTCAGCCTTGCCAGAGACTTCCATGCTGGGTGGAGTAAGGAACTTATGATTAGTTATAATGCAGGAGTGCCCAAAGCCCCTGTCAGGATTGGAACCCCAAAGTGCCAGGTGCTGGATAGACACTCAGGTAAATCTGGTCTCAGTCCCAAAAAGTTACAATCTATTTTGACACGTGACGTAGCGAGTGAGCATGACAAACAAGGCGGGGGGGGGGGGGGGAGGAGCACAGAAGGGATGTCAGTAAGAGCAAAGGGTCCCAAACATCCCTCTGTAAGGTTCACAACTTGATGGTTGCAGATCAGTGGGGGGAAAAAATTTGGGGGGAGGGAGGGAAGAGGAGAAGGTGTGGTAAGTAACTAAAACCAGCTGTTCCCAAATGCTGCACAATCTAGCTACATCCCTGCTTCCCCACATGGCGATAATGAATTAATCCTATCAGTGGTTACCTACCTCAGAGAGATGTTGCAAGTTTAAATTAACATTTGTAAAGTGCTTTGAGATCCTCCAACAGAAGGCGCTATACAAGGGCAAAGTATCATTATTCCTTATTTTATAGATGGGGAAAAAGTGTTAAGTGGTTTCCCAGAGACCATACAACAAACATAGCATTAAGATTAGAGCTCAGGAGCTCCTGCTCTCTTGCTCATTCCACTGGACCAGTGTTTCTTGGTGACTGGCCCGTGGACCAGCGATGGTCCCTGAGATCCCCCTGATACAGTTTAGAAAGGCGGCAAGCCAGTCCCTGGTATCAAAAAGATTGAGAAACACTAGACCACGCTGCCCCCCAATGAAACATGCCAGCTCATCAGGCGGCTTAGTCGTTATTCACTGACTTCATAGCATTTCCACAGGCGCAGCAATCCAGAAGCCAGCCTGTTCGTAGAGGACAGCTTGCTTTTACTAAACAGACCTGCTGCAGATAAACTGTTCCTCGACTGGCCGAAGGGCACCTGACCAATAAGAAAGCAGCAGGGAAATAATGGTCCAGTGAACACTGCACCGTACCAACATCCAGCAGATGGGAGGGTTAAACCTACTGCAGTTGTCTGGCAAGAATAGAGGTCAGTGGATAGGTCGTTATCACAGGGCCAGGATTTCCCATTTTTACAAAAGTGGGAAATTCAGCTTTATATTTATCTTCCAAATGACTTTAGAGATGCCTCAGTATTCAGCAAAAGAACTGCTGTACGGGGTCAGACCAACAGACCCTCTAGCCCAGTACCCTGTCTTCTGACAACGGCCAATGGCAGGCCCTTCAAAGGGAATAAACAGAACAGCCAATCTTCACACACACACCTCCTTCCTCAGAAACACTGCTGGGTTTCACTGCATAGAGAAAACCCTTTTTCTCCCCAGACTTGGTGAAAGCTGCAGTTTGCTCCCTGGACACATTAATATTGGTTGGTGGGAGTGTCAGTTTTCTGGCAGCTCTGTCTCTATTTCCCAAAGCGTCCCAAGTGGACTGAAAATCCACTGCCGTGCTTTGCTTCTGATGAGGATAACCCTTCAAACTCCGAGCCCAAACAGGAATCGATAGCGCTTGGTGACCTCTTGCACCGGCGCTTCTGTCTGGTACGACTCACGTGCCTCAAGCTAAGCTCCCTCTTCTTAACCTGCTGAGACCAAGGCTGAACAATCATACTTGAGCCGGCCTTGAAGTGATGCAGGCAAGCAGATGAAATAAAAGCAGTGACTGCCTTTTCAGTCTGGCTCCTTCGAGCTGGGGGCTTGGTCTGCTTGGGCAGTTTTGGTAGGCAAAGCAGAAGCTGTTGGGTTTGCATTGCTAGCAGAGAGACTAAGAAAGTGACACTTCCTGGGCAAACGTCAGCTCTCACTTATACCAGAGTAAACCCAGAGTAACTCCACCGATTCCTTCAAGCTCAGGTGTTGGAAGCTGTGAATGAAATTAGGGGCTGTGCTTTCAGGGGGCACAGCACACACAGGTAAAAAGGTGGCTTGTGCCCTCCAGATCTGGGGTATGTGTCCTCCAGTGTAATTTAGAGCAGCCTTAGTAGCTGCTCTAAATGCCAGTAGCTTCCTGATCTGCCCAGAATCCTGGTAGTAGGGTGCACTATTGGGACTCCCCTCCTGCCCCAGGCATGTCCCCTCTGGCCCACCCCTCCATGCCAAGGCTTGTGGGGAGACCTATGTAATACCACCTAGTGCAGCCCTATATTAATACCCAGACTGGGGCAGGTCTCCCCGGCCAGGGCTTTTCAAGTCCCTGTATGCCACTACATTTATGCATGAGTGTTGTAGTAGACAGGGGAATCCCTGTGTGTGTATTCTACTGTTGAAGCACCAGGGGTCTAGCCAGGCTCCAAGAGCGTGAGGCAGTGGCTGTTGTTAGTAGGATTTGTTATAGACTAGCACCCGGCTATGGGATTTTAATTGTGAACCTCACACACACCCTGTGAGGCACTTCAAGCGGTTACGGCACTAGCCTAGGACTGGAGACCTGGGTCCAGTTCTCTGCTCTTCCACCAGCTTCCTGTGTGACCTTGGGCAAGTCACAAGGGGAACCGTGCCTCAGTTCTCATTAGGGAGAACAGCACTGCCCTGCCTCATAGGGTTGGCATGAGGATAATGCATTATAGACCATGAGGTGCTCTGATACTACGGGGAGGTGGGGGCGGGGGGTCATCAGATAAGTACCTGAGATGAATGGGTGGGTCTAATCAGAAGGGTAATAGGTGATGAACATCGCCTGTAGGTGTACAGGGCTATACAACCCTTGTGTTCTCTAGTGGTTCATTCCCAACCATGCAAAGGAACCTGCTGCTTCCTAAGAGAGATCTTTAGCTCACAACCTAGACACCTGGAATTTTGGAGCAGATGGGACAAGGTTCTAGACATGATTCCCTAGGTGGGTGGGTGCAATTTATTTGGCAAATATCTTGCCTGAAGCACCTGGATTCATCACAGCACTCTCCCCTCAGAGTCTGCTCTGAACCAATCCCTTGGCATGGTACCAGTGAGACTTGTGTCATTGCAGGGCCCCCTTTTCTGTAAAAACCAGGTCCTTGTGAAAGTGGTCTTGCTAATCTTAGTGCCCTGGCTACATTCCAACAGGGCAAATATCATCACACTTACTAAAATTCCTTCCTTCCTCCCTCATATGGCAATTTCAAATAAATCTAGCACTTTCTGTCCTAAATTTTTCTATCCAGGTTTCCTCCCAGAAGTGACTGCATTTCACTGGTGGATGAACGGCCTACCAATTCACTCTTTCAATAGGAGGATAAACCTTAAAGTACAAAACCGAACCAAACATGCATATATGATCTCTTTGGTCTGAGGACCAAGAAAGGAGCGTGACCTTCAGAGTAGAACAAGAAACCAATACAAGCAAGAAAGCTGAGAGCTAATATCTGCCTGGCTTTTTAACTTGTGACTGTTAAAGGGTCTGATAGCAACGGCTATTCATAGTCACCAAAATACCCTCTCATTCCTAGGCAAAATAACATGAGGTAAGAAAGAAATATCAGCTCAGACCAAGCTTCCACTGTTATCTCTTCACAGTGTTCTACATTTACTCACAATAGACATTTATTTTATAGAGTGGGAAGTAATATACAGTTCAGTGGTCCCTAAATCTGTGTGTCTCTCTTTCATTTTTACTCATTCATCTCTTCTGCCAGTAATAAGATTACCAACCAACCAATGCTAGGGTAGAATAGTAGCCTTATCTCTGTTCAGTGTTATTTTATGTAGCCACATTTAAATATTATATAGTATTTTCCTAATCTTAAATGTAAACTATAAAGTTAATTCCGAGCTTCATTATTGTCACAAATTCTCTTAAAATTTTTCTTGTAGTGAAGCATATTTACTTAACTATAAAACGGTCAGAAGCTCATTTTAATATACTAGGGATTTCCCCTATTCCTAAAATTTATGCAAGCAACCTTTTATCAGCTTAGTAAATAATACAGCTTGAAGGTTTTTTCAGGTTTCAGATTTTTCAGCTGTTACCTTTGTTGCATTAGGGGTCTAGATTTCCCCTTAAGCCTAACTTACAAGATCTTTCCAAATGCTAACAGTTTTCATTTGCAGCTTTTAGGTGGTAGGATCTGCAAAGATTTTAGAAACCTTTTGTGTGTGGAATAAAACACTCAAGTGCCATCAAAGGAATTGAGTTGTTCAACTTTCTGAATGCCAAGCTGTCATAAATACCCTAGAGTTCAGAGCGGGGAAGGAACCTTGACACAAGCGCTAAGATGGAGGAATTTTGACCTGTTAACCATGGTGCTATCAGTCTGTTCCCCACAGACTCCCCCATGCCTCCCCCCACTTTTTATTAAGTTTAGCTTTTTAGATGCTGGGCCAGCTACGGAAAACAATTGACATCAAGTCCATCAGAGCATTTTGACACAGGGCAGATGATTTCCTTTGTCATGTGTCTCAAAAACAAGCTATGCATAAATGTTTTTATATATCTGCTCTCAACCCATTTTGACTAAACACCATCAGAAGTTGACTTCCACCATCTAAGTATTTTGACATGTGCTGACACGTTCCCCCTTTTCTCCTCTGGTACATGAGTCAAAATATTTAAATAAGGGCAGCACAGTATGCTTTACATTTAAATTCTTGTGACCATCGCCTTTTGGGGAGCTGCTACTTGGGAAAGCTCTTCAGCATCACGGTAATCTGCATTCACCTGGCCCAGCACAGGAAATTCAGCCCCAAGTGTCCCACAAATTCCAAGAACTCCTTCTCGAGGGAACACACTAAAGAGGTTATCGCACACTGAATTAACAGGATTCTTCTTCCCATTGGGCTCATTCATGGGCTGTTCACATGCCCATGCTGGGCAGTAAAGGAAGGAACTCCCCTGAGTAGGCTACCCACACTGGCCCTCTGTGCCTGGGGGGAGCAGATGAGCTGCTACTCTCCTTCCCATGCAGATGGGCAAGGAACGAGCCAAGCTGATGCCAAGGGGGACGTGAGCTGTGCTGGGTAGAGGGGTAGTAGAGTTTCTTTCTACCACCACCAAAGGAGCAGCTGGGGTGGTCTGCTCCTGGGAGAGCACAACTATTCACTGCCTCTTACTCAGGGCATATGGGATGTAAGGGCTGTATAAACCCTTTGGTGTCTGATATATTCAGCACAGTGGCCCTTCCTTCACCACTAGATACTTTGTTAGCTGTGGTTTCCACAGTTAAAAAAAAATAAATCAAAGACTCGATTTTATTTGTTTGTCAAAGCTGTATATTAACCTTCATGCCTGAAAATGCTCAGCTGTTTAAGCCGTCTGCTCAGAGATGTGCTGACCTGATGCCAATAGTTCAGGTCATGCCAATGAGATTCCCATTAATGGTGCTACAGAAACTCTTCCACCGAAAGTTCAAGTGCGTGAATCCATTTGTCAGGAGGGAACATTCTGTCACTGATGGGTGGAGTAGCCATGAGCCCAGCTGCACTGATTTTTGCAGAGGCACGAAGCTCCAGACAACTTTCTTTAATGTCTTGGCTTGGATGAAATCTGGAACCCATCAGAGGAAGCTCTCCACACCCAACGGCATCCACCTCACCGCGTTATTGGCAGAACCTATAATCTTTGATTCCAACAGGAGGAGGTATTTATCTCAGCCACATTAACACCAATGAGCTCGCTATGGGGAGGGTAAACTCCGAGTGAAGGAAGCTCAGAGCTGCTCCAGACTATTCAACCTGCTGGCAAGACCAGGCAAACAACCCTCTCAAAGCAGAGCTTCCATTAGCGATTTGATTGTCGCTGGGCTTTTCTACTGGCACTTTACTTTGAGGGAGGAGCGAGTGGAGTTGCAAATGACCAGAAGACTTTGATTTAGGCCCCAAACTGAAGCAGCCACCAGGAGGGCAAAGGGAAGTAGGAAAAGGGGCATAAGAACATGGGGGGGGGGCAGGGGGAGCCTTTATTACCAGAGGGAAGAAGCCATGAAGAGGAAGCCACAGGACGAGCACACAGCATGGGGGAGGCCGAGGAGGAATCGCTGCAGCAGAGAGGAGCAGCAGTTTTTCAAACAAGCTGAGGAGTTGGAGGGTTTCCCTGAGTAACCCACTGGTCAGCCCCCTCTGTGCGCAGTACACAAAGGACACAGGTCTGGAGCATCTCGCTCTGGAGGTTGCTGTCTCAGCCCCTGCTGCTGGACACAGCGTATCTGCATTTTGCACATGTGAGGTTATTTTTTCCTCTCTAATTCTTCTCGCATTTCAAAGCGGCAAATAATCTAAAATTCACCAGAATGTAAATATGCACCTCCCGCAACCCCCAAGCCCCTGCACCCACATACAAACTCTTCCCCTGCTTATTGGGAGCACTGTCCTTGGCCTATGTCTTCGCGATGGCAACTAGGCTGCCTCCCCACCGCCCAGAAAACAGCAACAGTGAATTGGGCATAGATCTGGCAGGAAGAGCTCCTTTTGTGAGGCTTCAGGTGGTGAGATATATAAGAACAGCCATACCGAGTCAGGCCTGTGGTCCATGTAGCCCATATTCTGGCTTGCCACAGTGGCTGGCGCCAGGTGCCCCAGAGAGAATGAACAGAACAGGGAATTTCAAGTGATCCATCCCCTGTCGCCCATTCCCAGCTTCTGGCAGTCAGAGGCTAGGGACACCCAGAACGTGAGTCTCTGACCATCTTGGCTAATAGCCATTGATGGCCCTATCCACCAAGAACTTACCTAATTCTATTTTGAACCCACTTATACTTTTGGCCTTCACCACATCCCCTGGAAACAAGTGCAACAGGTTGACTGTGCGTTGTGTGAAGTAGCACTCACATTTGTTTGCTGCCTATTCATTTCATTGGGTGCCCCCTAGTTCTTGTGTCCCATGGTAAATGACACTTCCTTTTTCACTTTCTCTGCATCATTTGTGATTTTATAGACCTGCCTCATATCCTCCTCCCCCTCCCACCATATTGAGCAGATGTTTTCAGAGAACTATTCATGACGCCAATCTAATTTTCTTGAATGGTAACAGCTAATTTAGACCCCATCTTTTTGTATGCATATTGGAAAACACAATCCCGATTATACATTACTTTGCACTTATCAACATTGAATTTCATCTGCCATTTTGTTGTTCAGTCACCCAGTTTTGTGAGATGCCTCTGAAACTCTTTGCAGTCTGCTTTGGGCTTAACTCTCTTGAGTAATTTTGTAGTCTACAAACGTTGCAACCTCACTGTTTACCTCTTTTTCCAGATAATTTATGACTATCCTTAGATATACAACCATAGGCCCTGATTCTGAAAAGACTTACACATGTTATACCACTCACCCCTTAGAGCACCCTCTCATAGCAAAACCCAGCATTGCCATGCTCTGCCTCAGTTTCCCCACCACAATTTTCAGCCTACTTTTGCCAGAGCAATGACTTAGCCCTTCAGCTAAGTCATTAACAAGTGTTCACCCCTTCCAGGGAAGCCCAGTGCAAATCAAACAACACATAAAGTCTTTCCCCTACTCTCAACTGGGCCCAGCCCCTCCTTCTCAAGGGGTCTGTTTTCTCTTCTCTAATTCAAGCACTCTTTGCCCCCCCTCTCTGGGATCTGCTTTCACCCTTCCCAGGCTCCTTGCCATCTCTCCCATCAACCCCTCCTAGGCTCAGTCCCCCCCCTGCACTTCCCCAAACAGCCACTCCCAGGTCTTCCTACCTAGAGTCTGCCACAGGCCTCTTTCTGCTCCTTTCTCCACTCAGTTCTGCTGGACTTCCCTCCTTTGTCCCTGAGTTCTAGTCCAGCCATGAGCCGCTAACTCCTTGTGGACTCAGCCTTTACCCATTTCACCAGTTTCTTTGGGCTTTAGTGCCCCACTCATTCAGGTTTGCTCAAACTCACCTGTTTTCTCCCCCCACCAGTATTCAATTGCTGGGCTTTCCTCCTCTTAAGTCCCACACCCTGCACAGGTGTAAGAGGTAGGGCTAATTGAACAGGGCTGACTGGCCACAGGCCACCCTGTTTCAAAAAACACGCTTAACTTTTTTGCAGGATCAGGGCCTGAGGCAGAATAAGGGGCCAGGAAGAGCTCCCATTAGGAGAGATGTTCAAAAACACATTTTTCCTAAAATTAAAAGAGAGAGAAAAAAGTCCCCTAGCCATTCTCTGCCTTTTAGAGGTGGGGCCAATGTCAAAAATTGACATTTTGATTTTTTTTTTTTTTAATTTGGGGAGAGGGTCAAAATTTGAAAAAATTGACTGCCCTATGACTGGAAATGAAAAACAGAGAAGGGAGTGTGTGGAAAAGGTGGACATTTCATGCAAATTTTGTCAGAGTTTTTTTTTTTTGGGGGGGGGGGGAGTTGGCAGGGGTCAAAATTCAAATTTTTGTTGAAAAATCAAAACTGAGACAATTCTGACCAGCTCTACTTAGATTTGTTGATCCAGCTACATGTTTTGTATACATGTGTTTCTTGAAAGCATGAACCCAGACTTAGCTGATTAAAATGCATAATGAAACAATTATCTACTCTCTATACAGCTTCTTCCATCCATGACTCCCCATATGCTCCTCTACCTGGGAGAGGCAAAATGTTGTGCTCACTCCACCGGTCTGAGAGGGTTCCCAGACCGACATGATCATTTCTGACTGGAGGGCTCAGCAGATTGGCATGGGACAGCGTCTTTCATCTCTGAGTCATTTGTTCAAAGTCACCATGAGTTGATAGTGACTGAAAACTGTTCCCCTCCAACTGGTTGCTGCATGGTCTCTGTGAAATGTGTTTGGTGGTCTCAGTTTGAAAGGACTACTGGTGTCTTTCTGGCATTTTCATCAGCGATTGAATAGGCACTGACACTGAGCTAAAGGGCTAGTGTTGAAGCTATTAGGGTGGTTATGTAGGACTCCGGCTTTGTCCTTGGCCATGTTGAGGCAGTATGGCCTAGTGGATAGAGCACACTGGATTGCAACTGGGACTCAAGACCTGGTTCTGCCACTGACCTGCTGGGGGAGGTTGAGCCAGCCACTTCATCCGTCTGTGCCTCAGTTTTCCCATCTGTAAAGTGGGTATAAGGATGCTGACCTTCTTTGTAAAGCACTGTGAGACCTACTGATGAAAAGTGCTATCAAAGAGCCAGGTATTTATTACTATTATTGAGAGTAAATAGAGCACTTTAATCCTCAGCTCTCTCCATTTATGAGCAATACATTCTAATCTCCCCACACACTCACCCACACCACAACAATTTGACCACTCCTACTCCTGACCTCTGCAAGGTATTAAATATGAGATCAGTAGGATTCAAAGAGAGAGATCAGTGGCACGTAATTTGGCAAGTAAGGTCTTGTTACAGTGCTTATTATGCACCATAAACAAGGACTCTGCTCAGACATGACATAGAGAGGCTAAGTAAGGTGACAAAATAAAGAGAGTCTCACAAATATATGGCTGTATGCATGCCCACTAGCTCCTAGGGAGAAACAGACTGGCTGGCCATTCAGCAATTCTACACTCAACCAAAGGCCCCAGTTTAAAGGGATACATTAAAAGTCCTGGGCAATCTTGGTGAAGGGTGTGATTTTTCCAGGTGCTGAATTCATTGAGACACTTAACCCGGGCTGACTGTGTGAAAGGCACACCCAGCTCCCATCCAAAGTCCGGCTCTACTTTCACTTGCATCTCCCAGGAGCTTTTCTGCCTCCGGTCCTGCTACTGCCAGATGTTCACCGCTGCTGTAACTCACTGCAACCTGGAGCACACCCCGGCGAGGCAGAAGGGTCTCAGGCACTTACACCCCCATCTATCCCAGTCTGTCGTGTCTGCAGACCCTGCCCCTCCAGGACTAGGACACCCACGTGTGGGAGGTCATGCTGGTCCCAACGCAGATTGCTATAGGCATCTGGAATCTGGCTACCCCAGACTACTACAGGTCCACAACTAACCAGTTTGTTGTTGGCAAGTCCTCAGTGCTGGAATTGTGGTGGTGGAGGTTTGTGAGGTGATCAGGACTGTGATTTACACAAAGGTTGTGGCATAGGTGCCGACTCTGTTGGTGCCCCGGGGCTCAAGAACCCACTGAAAAAAATTGGGGGTGCTCAGCACCCACAGGCCCGGAATAATCTTTTTTTGGGCCCTGGCACCCAGACCTTGCCCCCCCTCCTGCTCCACCCACACTCCACCCCAAGGTCCCGCCCCGCTCAGCCTCTTCCCCCTGAGCCCCGCCCACCACTCTGACCACAGGCCCTGCCCCTGCTCGGCCTCTTCCCCCCCCCCGCAGCCTCACCCATGCTCCGCCCTGAGGCCCCACCCCTGCTCAGCCTCTTCCCCCCCCCGCAGCCTCACCCCTGCTCCGCCCTGAGGCCCCACCCCTGCTCAGCCTCTTCCCCCTGAGCCCCGCCCACCACTCTGACCACAGGCCCTGCCCCTGCTCGGCCTCTTCCCCCCCCCCCCCCCCGCAGCCTCACCCATGCGCCGCCCTGAGGTCCCACCCCTGCTCGGCCTCTTCCCCCCCCCGCAGCCTCACCCATGCTCCGCCCTGAGGCCCCACCCCTGCTCAGCCTCTTCCCCCCCCCCACAGCCTCACCCATGCTCCGCCCTGAGGCCCCACCCCTGCTCAGCCTCTTCCCCCCCCCCACAGCCTCACCCATGCTCCGCCCTGAGGTCCCACCCCTGCTCGGCCTCTTCCCCCCCCCGCAGCCTCACCCATGCTCCGCCCTGAGGCCCCACCCCTGCTCAGCCTCTTCCCCCCCCCACAGCCTCACCCATGCTCCGCCCTGAGGCCCCACCCCTGCTCGGCCTCTTCCCCCGAGGCCCCACCTACTGTTTACACAGTGGGGAGGGGGTGGAGAGGAGCAACCACTGGCAAAAACAAAAGTCAGCACTTCTGGGTTGTGGGCATAAACAATGGCCCTGAAACAATTTCTGGTTTGGAGAGAATGGGCTTCCCAAACTGAGCAGGGGCTATCGGTAGACCTCATGTGCCCGTGGTAGGCTCACCACAAGGAGCACGAGTACAGAAGCTACAGAGGAGACTACCTCAGCATTATGCAGGCTCTCGTCAGCCAGGTTCGCGGACACGAGCACTGTCAAGATGCATGTTGCCGGGGTGTTCCAGAGCTCAGGACTTTACCTTCATGGAGAATGTGGGACATTAGTCCCATCAAATCACGTTATTATAAAGGGAGTCACCATCCCCACTGGCATTCAAAGGGACCCTGCGTGCCCCTTTTTGCTACAGCTAATGAATCTATGCCCTGATCTCCGAAGGCCTGGCGAAAGGAGGTTTGACTACACAAGCAGTCGTTCCCGAAGGGTGGTTGAATGTGCATTTGGCAGATTGGAATCCCTGTGGCGATGCTCACAGAGCCATTCGCTGCCAGTATCAGCATCGCCACCCATTGTTTTTGCCTGCTGGGGTCTGCCCAATGAGTGCCAGGACACAGGTGAGCCACTGTTCTAGGAATGGACTCAAGACACTGCTGGACTTCGAAGCCAGTACACACAGCCAGCAAGAGCAGCTGTCGTTAGCAGAGCAGGATCCATGCACTCAGTGGAAATCAGGGATGCTTTGTGCTCTGACATAATGGGTTTGCATGGTCCAATGGGTGAGGGGGGAAACGAAATAGAAACTGTGTGTACAGTATGTGTACAGTGATATGAACAAACAGGGAATGAAATAGTATTTGTATTATGCATTTTGTGTACTCAGACCCTGTACCTCACCACACAGTTTATAGAATCATAGGACTGGAAGGGATGTCGAGAGGTCGCCTACCCCTGTCCCCTGCACTCGATGCAGTGTGGTGGTATATGTGAAATGTTGCATGCAGTTTATAAAAACTGGCCCTGTACTCAAACTCACAGCTTAGTTGTGTGCTTGATGTTTTAAAAGTAATGGGCTTTTGATGCAATTTAAACTTGTCACGTACTTCAAAGCAGAGCTTAAGGATTGCTGCACTGACGTTCCTCCACAGTAAATGTAATAAACTGTGATAATGACACCTTAGTAAATATGGGACGCTTTACTTGTGAGCAGTCATGTAACAGAAACTCACGCTGTTAAAAACCTGACAGGCAAGCCAGCTGCCAGCAAACAAAACCAGTGCAAAGCCCAGTGATGTGAGGAACTGCTGCGTACAATGGGACAAAACACGCAGCTGCTCAATAACTGTCACTATTTCGGCGTGTCCACTGTCTCTCTGTTCTGCTTGGCCCTTCTAGTGTGTTTCATGCCCATTGGCCACTGGTGGACTGGAGAGGGACACAGCTGGGGATCCAACTGTTGGTCACTCCTTGTGACATAGGCCACCCAACCTCAGTATTGTCCAAAGGGTGCCTGGGCTACAGGACGTGGTAGCATGGAGGGGACTCAGGCTGTGGGGCTGGAGTGGGATGTACAGCTTGAGCTGGAGCTTGCAGACTCATTGCCACGAGTATGAGCGTCCTCTCAGACAGTTCTTTCTGCTGCATTCTAGCTTCCTGCCTGAGTCTACATTCCTGCTGCAAAAACTCCTCTGCCCATCTCTCTTCATGCGGTCTAGCTTCTCTCTCTCCCCAGTTTTTCAACTGCTGGGTGGCCTTCTGCAGGATCTCACTCATCATTTCATCTTGGACTTGCTTCCTTCTTGCCCACTGCACCACAGTCCGCCCCCAAGGCTCCCGGCTGCTTCTGTGTGCCCTGCGGAGGTACAAGGGCCTGCCAAGGCAAAAGAAAGGGTCTCTCATTGTCTGAGCATGAGGGGGAAAAGGTTAGAGTGCATCTGTTGCACCGGGAGGGGCTGTTGCAGTTCAACATCAAAAGACAATGCTTATCCTGGGGTTTTATTTTTTTCTTCACACTAAAAACATTTCTCGTCAGCACAACTTCAGACATCCTGGTGAGCTGCACTTTACAAATTCAACTTGAATTACAAATCCACCATTTTCCCTTGGGGTTGTGTGGAGTGGATACCTCTGGTTTTTACTGTCTTTTTAGGCAGGGCAGCTACTGGAAAACATTATAGCTCTGGAGGTTACTGACGGGCAGCATGAACTTCTGTTTCAAGCCGTGGGAGCCAGCCATCTATGCTAAAGAGCTATTAAGGTGTTTGCTGTCTGACCAGCACAGTGCCGAATGGAGGGGGGTCACGACCTACAGAAGCAGATCCAATAAGTATTCCCTCCCCCAAAATGTAATTGATCACCTGGAGTTCTTATTCTGAGTTAAGTACCCAAGCCTAACCAGCCAGGTGTGGGTTAAAATCTATGGGTAAAACACAAGATGCTGCATTAGGTTGGAGACATATTACAGCCTTCTTGAACCACCCGGCATTCATTGGCACCCATGGACTACACACCACGTCCTCAGGACAGTTTGGGTTTATAACACAGGAAACATGCAATCCAGAGAGACCCCCGCCCCTGGGACAGTCAGGATTCGTTCCTAAGGTCCATTCATTCATTCCCACCCCGCACACTCCCCATACTGTGGAATACCCAGACAAGCGGCTAGGAACGGTCCAGCATGGCCAGCTCAGACAATGTGGTGTACTAGCAGGGAAGGCAATGGAAGGCTCTTCATTGTACTGCCTCTACCCATCTTTGTAATAATCTGAGTAGCTAGTAAAAATGTCATGAAAACTGCTTGTGTAACTTTTGTTTGAAGTTTCTGGTGTCCATTTAGCATTCCACAGGGGAGAGACCGGGAGGCAGGGCACGGGTGTGAGTTCTGTCATTAACAGAAACATGCCACAACCCCTGGGTTCTAATAATAATTTCATTGAGTCACCTTTCCATTCGTATGTGAACAGCAGGTAATATGAAGGCAGAAACATACCCAGCTCTGGCTCCAGCTCTACTGCTGTGAGCTGCTCCCCAAGGCTGTCCTCAACCAAACAGCTCCTCCAAGTAAAGTCCAGGACCTTCTGTAGTTCCTCTGGTACCATAGAGTCTTCAGGGACCAGTGCTGAGAACCAGGGTCACTTCTCCCATTTCGCTGGTTACTATCCTGGGGTGCTTCCTGCCTGGGTGTAAGGGTAGCGTCCCTGCTTAGCAGGCTGTCATGCACCACTGTGGGTCCA
Organism: Lepidochelys olivacea; assembly: GCF_965140295.1. Classification (NCBI taxonomy): domain Eukaryota; kingdom Metazoa; phylum Chordata; order Testudines; family Cheloniidae; genus Lepidochelys; species Lepidochelys olivacea. Next base: position 97,735,022 of record NC_140419.1, read on the forward strand.
ATACTTGCTGAATTGCCCAGAACTCCATCAAATTGCTCATAGAAGAGGCAGGTAAAAGGAAAGTTCCCAGAGGGGCTTTTACTATCCCTGACCTTGCAGGAGTAGGGTTTAAACTGCTTGACTTGCTCTCTGCACTGCTGAGTGGTTCGGTGGATCCCCAACACCACAAGCTTCCTCAGGATTTCTTTGTCCACATGCTCATTCTTGGACTCTTACTGGAGTCCAACATCTTGCTCACCTCACAGCAGAGTTCCGCCATGTTCCTCTGGCCAGGTAGCAGCAAGGTCATAGATAACACAGGAGACTGTTAAATGTGTTTCCAGGTAAGTGGTCAGTGTGGGAAGGAGGTAAACTCTGATAAGCTGCATTTTAACTGTATTTGAACCAAGTGAGATTACTTCAGTTTCCTGGGAATCAAGTGGATAGTGTAGGGGTAGAAGGACAAAGAAACACAGGCCCAGGGGATTGGGGGATAGCGTTGGCAGAATCGCCAGACATGAGTCCATGGGGACTCAGGCTCACACTCAGCCTCCTGTGTAGGTACTAGGTCCAGAGTTCTGAGGGCTTGCTGACCGGAGTCAAAGATTTGTGTGTGGATGGCACGAGAGGTTGGGCTCAAACTTGAGTCCGAGCCCCAGTTTACAATGCAGTACAGCTATGGCCTAAGAGCCTCTGCAGAATTCCATTGTATACACTTACAGGGTCTGTCTCTCTCTCTCACACACACACACCCCTTCTCATCAAGAGGGCCTGGATTAATAGCTATGTTGTGGGGGTTTCCTGCTGCTGAGGCTTAATGATTCTTACTACAGGTATAGTATGAAATACTAACAAAGCAGTGAAACTAAACTTCCAGAAGTACTTATATTGCTTTGTTCATCTACCTGCTAATTTGCCAAGGTCAGCCATTTTCAATCAGTCTTGTAGGGGCCTGATCCAAAGTTCATTGAAGTCAGTGGATGTCCTTCCATGAGCTTGGGGTTGTGTGGGGTTCAATGGGCTTTGGATCAGGTCCCTAGTTACTAATGTGTATTGACCATGTTCTAATTTTCAGCAGGCTAGAAGCCTACTCTCAGATACTGAACACCAACAAACTATCAGGATCTAGAAGTGTATCCCAGATCAAAACCATACCAGTGCGAAACACCCAATGCCCCCTACCCCACCCTGCACTCACATACAGAGACAAATATTCCAGCAAAAAAACAATTTTAAAAGTTCCACTCATCCAGTCAGGGAACAGAAACATCCCATGTGGACTATGTGTCCAATCAAAAGTCTTGAATTTTGAATATCAAACTGTCATGGACAAGCAACAGCCCAAGAATTAGAATGATTCCTTTCTCCCCTCCTTTGTCTGTCTTGTCTATTTGGATTGTAAAGAGCAAGGACTCTTACTATGTGCACTTGCTGCACCTAATACAGTAGAGGCCAGATCTTGGTTGATCACTACCATAACACAAAGGGGAAAAAAAATTCATGGAAGTTGGTCGGCACGCAACTTAGAGTAACAAACAGATTCAAGAACATCCCTGTCTGTGAACACTCCATGAACTCAAAGAGACAGGCAGACTTTGTCCTGTTATCTATTAAGAAGTATTTGCCCTGCCTTAGTTATCATGAGACATCCACTGAGTATAATGTAACTGGAGAGCACCTTGACTCCATGAAAGAACAAGCAGATGATTTTAATGAAATGTCTAACATAACTTTCCTTGGTGGCTCATGCTACCATTGTGCCTCCCATTTGAAAGCCCCTTCCATCCCCGCATGGAGTGCAATACTGCAGATCAGAAGCAGTCTGGTCTAAGAGTTCAAAACTCAGGAGTCACAGCCCCCGAGAATCATGAGACTGGCTTAAAAATCATGCGATTTTAGAAAATAATAAATTTTAGGTGCCTTCCAAATAATAAGTTTTGGAGCCTTTAGGGCTCACAATTTCAAGCTTTTCTATGAATGTACCCATGAGAGCTAGAAACTTACTTTTATTTTGATGAGAGCTGAGTTTCCCACATATTCACATGACTCTGGGACCTGGGACATCACAAGAAGAATCACCAGACATCACAAGATTTGCAGTGAAACAGAGTTGGCAACCAGATGGGTGAAAAAAATAAAAACTGCATTTGAACTGTTGCCTTTTCCTCTCCACGGCCATGAACGGATGTCACTTTTTATTAGTGCCACAAAATATGTTCTGCCGCAAGCCAAAGTCAGATGGTGATACGGAGTGGAAAGAGCTTTGGGGCGTTTCTTTCCCTCCTTATAGCCATATGGACAAAAAGGAAGAAACTGTCAGTTTGGATATTGGTACAAAGCCTTCCATGCAATTCTGATTACAGGGCAGGATGAGTGACTGCTTGAGACGAGCAAAAAACTCTGCAGCAGTAAATCAAAACATAGAAATTGTTTCACACAAGCAAGAAAATGATGCTAAGACACGAGGAGGAGGAAGAGGAAGGACAGAAGAGGGGTTGATCAGGTCTATTGCTCCTTTGTGCTTGCCATTCTGCTTTCCCATCTCCCCCTTCTCTTCTGCTTTCTTGATGGAACCAGATGGGTAACACTTTACATGAGATTTTCCCTGTTTTTCCCCCATTGAACCTGCTTCCCACTCAGACCCTGCAACATTATAGGAACATTTTTCCCTTCCTTCATGACCAATAGCTAATCGGCAGCTGGAGTTGCATGGTGTTTTAGGGCAATGATGGCTCCTGGGAAGCCATCCAGGATGGAATGGGTTCTGCTCAGATTGCTGGGGAAGCCAGTTAGTGCTACGAGCCAACGAAATATGCAATTTGGAAAAGCGACCAGGGGTTAGAAGTACTGAACAGTTCACACAGCAGATTAATCTCCCTTCCCAAGAATGTTCACCAGCTGATTGGAATGCATTACGAACCAAAGCAGTTTCATAATGAAGCAATAAGACCCAGTGAAGTTGATGTTATCACAGGATAATTGGCCATGTCAGGCAGCCAGATGCCCCAAGGTAAAAACAAAAGCTGTTTAACTTACTGAGAAGGTCAGTCAGTAGATAATGTCTATTTCCTATTAATTTATTGCCTTGCTGTATTCGCGATTTCACTGAAGGAGCTTTTAGCAGTTCCATTCTTGATGGTATGTGTGAGTATTTCAGTCACACTCAGATGAGAGATAGGTCACCATGTCTTATTAAAGGCTTTTTTTCTTTTAGAGCAGCGGTTCTCAAACTTCATTGTACCACGACCTCCCTCTGACAACGAAAATTACTACAAGACCCCAGGAGGGGGAACTGAAGCCCGAGTCCCTCTGCCCCAGGCAGGGGAGCCAAAGTCGAAGCCCAAGAGCTTCAGCCCTAGGTGAGGAGCCTGTAACCTGAGCCCCACCACCCAGGGCTGAAGCCCTCAGGCTTCAACCTTGGGTGGTGGGGCTTGGGCTTCAGCTTTGGCCCCGGGCAGTGGGTCTCAAGCTTCGGCCCCAGACCCCAGCAAGTCTAAACGCCAGCCCTGGTGACTCCATTAAAATGGGGTCACAACCTACTTTGGGGTCCCAATCAATAGTTTGAGAACCACTGTTTTAGAGCAACAAATCGCCTTGCTGAAGTCACTGCCAGCCAGCAAGCAATGCATCTTCGAGCAGGAAATCTGGAGACAGCATATTTGCCTACAGATATGATGCTCTAAGAATATTCGGCTGAACGTCTTATCCAGTCTTTGACCTGTGATAGCAACTAAAGACCTATAGTCCATGCCTAGCACAGTCCCCAGTGCTGTGTAATCTGGGCTCCGCCTCATTTACATTGGAGTAGCCATGGCTTCCCATTCCTCATAGCCCTTAGGCATTTCAGGGGTGCTCTGGAGTCTTCCTCCCAGTATCCTTCGTGATGCTCATCCTAGAGGAGTTTATCTATTGTATCCGCTTCCCCTGATTCTGCTTAATGGGAGCAAAAGAGTCAGTTTCAATTGTAATCAGCAACAGGTGCTTGCTTCATTCAGACCCAGAAGAGTCTTCCAAGGCAAGTGCAGCTGCGCAGGAGGACAGCAAAGCTAGGTACTTAACAGATTTTAATTCCCTGGGCCTCATGCTCTACAGAGAAAGGGTCTAAGTCATCCACCCTCCCACACGGACTAGGCCATACCTTTACTGGGCATGGGTGTCTCTGTTAGAACACTGCCTAGCCTGCTGCCAATTAAGGAGGCTCATTGGAGCCTCTGGTCATTCCTGCTTTCACCAGCAAAGAAGGTTTACATTGGGAGTGGATGGGTCATTACACAAAGTAAAACTATTTCCCCATGTTTATTCCCCACCCCCACACCCGGTTCCTCACATGTTCTTGTCAACTGCTGGAAATGGCCCAGCTTGATTATCAGTACAAAAGGTTCCCCCCCACCACCCCCCGCTCTCCTGCTGGTAATAGCTCACCTCACCTGATCACTCTCCTTACAGTGTGTATGGTAACACCCATTGTTTCATGTTCTCTGTGTATATAAAATCCCTCCACTGTATTTTCCACTGCATGCATCCGATGAAGTGAGCTGTAGCTCACGAAAGCTTATGCTCAAATAAATTGGTTAGTCTCTAAGGTGCCACAAGTCCTCCTGTTCTTTTTTCGGATACAGACTAACACGGCTGCTCCTCTGAAACCTACATTTGGATGTGTTTCTCTTTTGTACAGAAGAGGTCTGGTCTGTGGCTAGGACTAGTTTCCAGCAACTCCCAATTTCCACTGCAGAGGAAAGCCAGTCACACAAACACCCTGCATCCATTTCCCCAAGTGAGGGTAACAATCTCTTCTTTAGAAGGGAGCTGTAAGGATCAGTCAGTTAACAGCTGCCTCGGAACATAGAAATTGACAAGGCTTTTGAGAGACAGCCACCTGCTAAAATTCCTTTTTCTGAAAGAACAAAATAGCTCTTCCCTTTATGCTGAATTCTCCCTTTGCAAATGCTCTGGACTTTTTATTAGTGCCAGCTACGAAGTTCCCCAATCAGAAATGAGTGATCACCTCGCAACTTAAGAGACTTAGAGACTAAACCAAGCTTTAAACAATTTGTAATTACTAAGGACAGGGGAAAAAAAACAAACAAACCTTTTAAAAATCTAAGCTGGATGAAATCTTCAGCTGAACCCAGTATTATCAAATACGTACACGTGTCTTGCACCAAGAGAAATCCAGGGACAGATGGTCGCTACGGAGCAAGAGCTGCTAATACGAGTCAGGAGCAATACACGAAGGGCTAGACACTGCACTGCGTCTTCTGGGAGAGGCAGGACAGGAGGCCCACGCCAGGTGGAGCAAGGGGCAAGGTGCTTTTACGTCACCTTTGTGCTGCCCACATTTGGGGCAGCTGCACAGCTGAAATGGCCCTAGCGTTAGTCAGAACCGCCTCAAGGGCTGCTTTGCCTTACGGGAGCCTCCCCATGGCTGCCTATGGACTGCAGCCCTGAACTCCCCTCCTGCCCCTGATTTACCCCCAGCATACTCCCTATGCTTGGGCCTGGGGGGCACCATAGGGCTGCTTATGGTCAGCCCTGTTCTGCCCCTGTGCTGGGGAATTCTCCTCAGATCTTGTGACCTCTTTATAGCCCCATACACTGCTGAAGCAGCATTTGGGATCTAGGTGGGGACCAGAAGGTAGCCACAAAGAACCAAAACCTGAGAAGTGCTGGGTGTCTACTGAATGCCTGCACCACAACCCAGGGTTCTTGGTCCGCTCAGCTGAGCGGCCTCGTTCTGGTGGGACCGGTGGAAGAGGTGTGTGGAGAGGGGGCCCTTAACAAATGAGGATAGGGAGGCAACACAAGCCTGGGGGTCAGCTTGGAAGAAGGCCCTAGATGGGAATGGGAGAGGAAGCCATCTCCTACTGACTCAGTGTGTGCCTGTGGGTAAGTCACTTGGCCTTTCGGTAACTCAGTTTCCCTTTTGCACAATGGAAATAATCCCCCCCCCAGACACATGCTGGCACTGTGAGCAGTGATGTCTGCAAGGTGCTGTAAGAAAGTACCACGTGAATGCAAATTATTAGAACCCTGGGAAGCGCAGCAGAAGTTAGAAGAACCTCACTCAGGGCTACTGTAATTTACACCAAGGCCAGGGAGGGTCCTTCATGGCCCCAGAATAGCAGGGCATGTAAAGATGGCTTTCCACCTTCTTTGCCTCACTTCCCTGTCTGATGTGCAGAAACAGAATAAGTGAGAATTGGACAAAGGAGGGAACAAATGACCCAACTAAGAGCTGTTCCTCCAATAAAAGGAAAGAAAGCCTAAGACCACTGAAAATTTAAGAAGGTCTGTTCTGAATGAGGGACTCCCACAGATGACACAGACATGGGGTGGAAAATGTTGATGGTAAAATAAGTGGCGTCACTAGAAATCTGCAATAATTGGCACTAATGGCCATAGGCTGAAAGGGGAAAAAGTGGGAGGGGAGGAAAGGGTTCAATATTTAAAAGTTATTGGCCTCACAAATTCTTACTCCTCCCTAGCCAAAGTGAAACCTTTCAAAGCCAACGCATGTGGGGTTAACACTCCAGAAAGCCATCTTTACATCTTTTGGAAGCAGGGCAAGCCCTGAGGAAAGGGATGTGAAGAGTCCACTTCATTGTCATTCCCCAGCAGGTGAGTCTGCCCCGCCCCAGTTTAGAATGGTCAGGAGTGGAACAGCTGTGGAGTGGGGCACATGGGATCAACCACGAAGTGAGAAAGTTCACTACCCTCCCGCTGAGCCTCTTGCAAAGAGCGTCAGGAGGGGCTCCTGTGAGAGAGACCTGGCGGTGGAAGGAAAGACTTCTGCCTGCTATCAATACCCAACACGAGTATATTCTTCAGCGTGTGCTAAGGGCAATGAGCAAAGTGAGATGAGGGCAGTCAGCACCTCACTGGAGGCATTCTCCACCATACACAACAGGGCCCGAAGTGGGTCAGAGTCACCGTCGCCCTCTGCAACATGTAATGTCAGACCCCTCCCATGGGACTGTGTTGTCCTCCCCCATTTGGATTACAGTGCATGTTAATCCTAACACTACCATGCTAACCAATGGAGATGCTCCTTTAGCTTAAGTGGTAGAGGGCTATAGTTTTAGAACTAAAGCTCTTGGGGCATGAGACCCCGGCATACAGTTATGTTGGCAACAGTGTTGTCCGTTTGCAACCAGGGATTCATTACAAGGGCAAAGAAAGAAACAAAAGCATGTAAAAATAGGGATTTTCTTTGCAATTGCTACAGCCATCAACACATTAACCCATGAGGAAGACTGGCCAGACCAACATATAGTGTGCCAAAGAGAAAATGCACAGATGAAGGATCTCTTCCTTATTCATTTCACTCAGGTGTGTTTCATTCTAGCCCACTGATTGTCTAAATCACTTGCACGCATCTGTCCAGTGCACTTTGGAATATCCTTAAAAGTTTCACCTCTTCATTGAATGTGCTGCTGATCCCCTACACACACACACACGAACAAAGGCACGGGTAAATTCTTTTTACTTCCTGTTCTTAGGCAGAATGGCTGCCAGCAACATTTCCCATCTTTGCCCAGGATAACAGAAAGTGTTAATTCATCATTGGTCACTCCCTCACATTTGTCCCTGGAAAGGAGAAGGGGATGGGAAAGTAAAGCTTGTGTCGGCACGAGATACTGGACACACATTGCAAACCAGCAGGCCACCCTTGCGAGAAGAGCAGCCCCCAGTAACGTAACAAAGGTCAGTGAGAAGGTGGAGTTGGTGCCATGCATACCCCCATTGTGTACATCAGACCTTCACTCGGGCTACTTTAACGCACCTGATGGTTTGGGTTTTTCTTTCACGAACTGCAGCTCTTTGAAAAAATATTCCAAATAGATTATTCCAACTGATCCAGCAAAGGCTAGTCATCCTATTTACCAGAGTCTTGGTCTTTTTGAGACCCAAATGCTTGCTCTAATACCCAATAAAGTTAATTGGACTCCTATTGACATTGGATCCGGCCCCTGAAGCGGTACTGGATGTTCTTGCTGATTTCTAACTCTATTGCTCACTGTCTATCCCTGACATCTCTTTGGCTTGTTCAGCTTCTAGAAAACAGCATCAGTTGCTTGCCTATTTACTAGCAGAGCTGTGTGGCAGAAACCTCTTGCACAATATTTTTATTAATTCTGTACAACTTGTATAACACTGGAGAGCAAGCAGACTGTGAATACTGTTCATATACAGCGAGCTCCCTGGTTAGAACTCACTACTCCAGCCCCAAAAATACATGCTATAGCATTCAAACACCAGGTCACGAAAATGGTGAAAACAAAATCTCAATTTGGTCCATCTATATTTTGGCTGTGCTCTCATTTAGCTGAGAAATTTCAGTCAAAATATATTTAGAATTTTATCATATTAGAATATGCTGCATCAGGTGAACAAATGGGCAATTTATAAATCAGTGCATGAATGGATAGTGTGAGAAGGTAGTTATTCCATAGCCCCTGCCTCTACTTCTGCTGGCTGAAGAAAGAGGGGGATTGAAAGCTTGTAAAAGGGGGGAAATAAAACATGTTATTTCTTTATCCTTCCCAATTTAAGGAGGATTAAAACTAGACGGGATCAGCTAGTTCTTGAAACAAATTCAAAGGAAAATTGAATAGTGTGAGTGGTATATTTCCTAATACATAGGGCTGCAAACTACAGTCCTTACTCATGGAAGAGTTCTGTGGTCCAGTGGATGGGGCACTGGACTGGAAATCAGAAGACCTCTGTTTTATTCCCAGCTCAAACAGTACTACATTAACATGTGCTAGGGAATTTTTAATGGATGCCAGCAGGATCCACATGGGCCAGTTAGTGCCTGACACACTAGTACACCCTTGAATTTACACCCGTTGCGCAGCTAATGCGCTGTGTAGACAAACCCAAAGACAAGGTCTGTCTCTCGTTGGAGGTATTCTGCAGTACAGTCGGACCTGTGACTGCAGCATGCATAGACAGTGATCAAAACTAGCTTTGCTCAAACTAGCTCAAATAACAATAGCAGTGAAGTCATGGCAGCATGGGCTGCACAAGCCCACCCAGGACCCTGGGGATGTATTCAAGCAGCTAGTCTGCACTGCCATGCCACCCGTGTTGCTGCATCTTCACTGCTATTGTTATAGATCAAAGCTAGATCAGGTATGTCTACACATGCTGCAGTCGTACCTCTGAAAGCAGTGGAGACACACTTTCCTGGGGTCCACCCTTCTGTCAGTTCCTCCCTCCGTGGTCTCTGTTCCTCTGGGTGCTCCTTCATGACTCAGCCCTCCAGCCAGGTCACTATAGTCCTCACCTCCAGGGTATCAAAGTCCTTCCATACAAAAATGGCAGTCATTCCTTTGCTGTCCTGACAGTGCCACTCCTCTTGTGGCTGGAAGGGGAAACCAGGCCCAACCTCTACTCCGGGTTCCATACCAGGGATCCATTCTCTAGCAAAAGTGGCCTACACGTTCCCAGAGCACATTCGTCCCCTGGACTCCTTCCTATTTCTCAGCTCTACCTTCTGGCTCCCCTCTGCTCTAGGTTTACCAGCCCAAACTTCCTCCTCCCAGGGAGGAGCCACAGGCTAATTTGCACTGTAGCCCCCAAACACACCTCCCTTCCCCCAGGGAGTGACTGCCGACTACTTCCCCAACAGCTCCTTCCTGCTGCCAACTTCCTATCTTTATACCAGTTCCCCTCCCACCACCCCCTTCCTTCTCAGCTGGACTCCATCTCCAATAAGCCTTTCTGGCTCTGGCTCTCCATCAGGTGCATCATCAAGTTAATTGGTCTCCTTCTCAGCCTCGTTAACCCTTTCAAGGCTGGTATGGGGTAAATGCCCCATCACACGTACCCTGTGTGTTCATGAAGTGCCAAGCATAATAGGGCTCCCGTTGTATTGGGGGCCTCTAGATCCAATTTTAATACAAATAAATAATAATAGTTAACTTCCTCTGAGTTTTGCATGAGTTGATTCAACTGGATTTCAGTTCCCCATTACTAATCATGAAATGATACAAATTAAAATATTAGTGTTTATCTTAGTGCAGCAAAGTGAGGTCAAAGAGATCACATGGCAGAAATAGGAGAATTCCCCATCTCACGCCGATAAGATAAATATCACTGCAAGATAAATGGTTACTTTTCAGTTTGTACCACTGTGGAATGAAATAAATATTTTATATTCGAAACTGGAAATTTGAAAAGATGTTTTTGTTCAGCATTTACCAACATGGAGTTCCTAAAGATGCCAAGGTTTGCTTTCTTTTATAAAAACAATTAAATGAAAATTTAAGAGATAAAATAATATATAATGTAGCATCAAAACTGAGATGGGAAATATCATGTACAATATTCCAGGACATGAAAGCATCTCCCAGTTGTATGTCTATGAAATGAAATAGCTGCAGGTTTTCCTTGAGCAATCAGATACTATTACTTTACTTTGTCATATTTTTTTAGATATAACAAAGAAAGATAAATATTGGAAAAAAATGAAATTTAGAATCTTGCTGTTCTGAATGAATGTTTCACTGTATGAAGGAACAGTTGGATACAGTCTCCTTTTAGTCTTGTATAATCTGGAGAGTCTCATTGGATGAATGGTTGGATCCAAACTTCTCCTAGTCTCTTAGGAACTGAAAGTGGTGCCATGTATAACTAGAAAAGTAAAGTTTTCCTAGATGTGCCATAAGTCCTCACATCTGATCTATGATTTCTCACATGTGATCTATGAATGGTCAGACCTGAACTACTGTTAAACTATTAGCATTTAGAGATCAAGCCATACTCAGATGAAAGAAGAAAAGGAGGACTTGTGGCACCTTAGAGACTAACCAATTTATTTGAGCATAAGCTTTCATGATGAAGTGAGCTGTAGCTCACGAAAGCTGATGCTCAAATAAATTGGTTAGTCGCTAAGGTGCCACAAGTACTCCTTTTCTTTTTGCGAATACAGACTAACACGGCTGCTACTCTGAAACCTGTCAGATGAAAGAGTAATTTTCCCCATATTTGCAATAAGGTCTCAGATTTCTGAGCCATAATAATTTGATCGTTCTTAATGTAATATCTATTCTGCATAGAGTTTCCTCCGCTAGCACCAATAAACCCAATGCCTGCAGACCCTGCCTAGTACTTACTGGTGAAATAGTGTATGCTACCAATGAAACTGTCAACTGAAAGAAACTGTAGGAATGCTCTTAAACTGAGTTTGAACAATCCAGATAGCCAGTTCCAGCAAGAAAACCAATGAGCCACCTCCAAGGATCATCTTGAATCAGGAGTAGGAAGAAGGCAGCGTAAGCCTTAGCGTAGAAAGCTTTATACTAGAAAGACTGCAAGAACTCTTCCCTTTTCCTTCCATATGGAATATTTAAATCCATCCTGGTACCTTTACACTTAAACAATCCACAAATCCCTGCAGACAAGGACGCACAGAATATAGGAGGCTCTCATTTGACATGGAAGGTGGAGCTTCTAATTGTATTAGGGATTTATGCACTGAGTTAGTACAATACCATATGGCACTCTATAATACAGTATGGTGTTTTCCTAACAGGCTGCATAAGCTGCTAATAGAATACGAGGTCATAACTGGTTTCCTTATTAATGCTTTATATTCTATATTCTGCCTCAGCATCTGTTCCATTTCACAATTAATCCTTTGGACTGAATATTTTGTAAGTTACATTGCTAACTTCTTATCCACTCTAAGGTCTCATATTCTGCGGGATTCACCTCAGAGCAATGCTGCCACACATCTTTTAAAAACACTATTTAATTTGGAGTTTAAATCTTTCAGGCAAGCAGCTGTGTCAAGGCATGCCATGGTTACTTTCAATCCAACTCCTCGCCACACATGGCAGTAATGCATTTGCTCTCATGCAGACTTGTGATCAAGGCAGAGGAGTATGTTGTCTCTGTGCTCAGTGTGACGCTGGAGGTACTTTCAGGTGCAGATGCAGAACCAACCGTCTTTTACCCATGGCTGCCAGGAAAGCATTCCCTTATCCTGGGTAAAGCCACCCAAGTTAAACAGCAGGTGTTGTGTTTCTTTGCGCAGCAGATTATTGTTTTGTAATAAATAAAATGTTTGTGTCCTGGGGAAAGGTACAATTTCAAACTCCAAGGTGCCTATATTTGCGAGTCCAACAACTCTCTTTCCCTTCCAAGTTGACATGAAAGGGGAAGCAGGCTTATGTAGAAACAAGTCACAGGTCAGCTGATTCATGTGTAGCTGGCTCTGCTACACCTTCTCCTCTCACCTCCAAATCTGAGGCACTCCATCTACGCCCTGCAGACTCCCACTATGCTCCTACACCTCTCTCCTTCAGAGCTACAGCCTACACTCTGTTAGCTGTTGAGCCCCGCCCAAGAGATATAGGGCACACTCAGCTCCCGCTGACTTCAATGGGAGGCGAAGACACATGGGCCCAGATCCTCAAGGGTATTTAGGCTTTTATCTTCTATTGAAATCAGTGGACATTAGGAGCCTAAATACCTTTGAGGAACTGGTCCTTGGTTCCTCATAGAATTGGGCCCCTAGAGACCAGGGTCAAATTCTCTGCTGGCATATGAAACACAATGGAGTTATGCCAGCTGAGAATTTGGCCTCCATCTATGTTCTTTCACTTCCCCCATTAGCTGCCTGTTGTCTGTAGGCCCAGCAGGACTTTGTGTACACGCAGGAGCTGCACGTCTGTGGGGATTATCAGTGATTCACATTGACTCTGTGGTGGAAGCATGGAGGTATGTCCTGTTGTGACTGTTTCCAAAGTGCCTGTTAAAAATGGATGCAGCTTCACTGCCATGCCCAATCTGCTGCCTGTTATATGAAAATGGCAATCAATAAACAAAGCTTTTCTCTGCTTTCTTTTTATTAGATTTCTGACGCAATGCAGGAGAGCCTGGCAAACAATGACAGCAAATGAGCAGCATACAAATGCAAACACCACAGGACAGCCCTTGACTCCTTGCAAAGCAAAAACAAACCTGATCAGCAGCCACCAGACATGGAAGCAAAGGAAAAAATAACTCTGCTTTGGAATCTGTATGTCTAATGGCTCCCCTTGAACCCGCCTTTGCCCACCACCAGGCGTATGAAGTGTCCTGCAGCAGGAACAGCCAGAGCATGGGCTCAGCTGCACATCGCTGGGAAGCAGGGCTTCACTGGGTGAGTGACCGTTAGCTGTCTGATTTATTTTTTAGTTTGGTTTGATCATTCAATTATTTCACAGGAGAACAGTGCAGCACTGTTGTCAAGTCAATCATTTTCATTCCTCCCTGTCCACTCTTAGCTTCTATGAGGTGTCAGTTTCAGGGCCAGATGTAGAATCTTGGGCCTTTTCCAGATTTTTTGTTTGTTTCATTTTGTTTTAAGTGAGGCAAAAATATGGCCCTCTCTGCACTGAAGATGTGCTAAGGGCATAAAACCAAAGAGCAACAATTTTGCCACAACTGGGTTACAAGTTCCTAGCTGTCCCCTGCCTTAACTTAACTACATATATATTCCCTTTATGAAGTCCCTGCACAAAATAAAAATAAAAAATAAATTGATGCATGAAAACACAATGATAGATTGCTGACCAATGCACGGATTTATGGAACCACGGCTGTGCTGAGCTTCTGGCAGGGCCACACCATATTAAGCAGAGAGGCAGCCAAAACACTGAGCAACTTTAGAAGAGTCTATATGTACAGAAGGTATCCAGGACAGCTCTTTATTTTCCTGGGACAGATAAATTGAGTCCTCTGCAGTTTACTGTAGAGAGTCTATAAGGAGATCCCTTATAAGCCAAGATCCCATCACTCTGAATGGACATATTTTCAAAGGGCATCAGCTCGCTTAGGCCTACCCCCAAATACGTGTGCAATTGTGCTACTACATTTGCACATTCAATTAAAGTGACTTTGGGTCAGGCTTTCAGTGAGTTGTTTATTGCAAACCTATTTTGGCGCATGCACTAATCACTAAGCATCCCCGGTTGGAAATTGGTCATTGGTACTGTGTGATGGATCATCTAAGTTACATGGTATGGTTTCTGCTCCCTGAGGAAGTGCTTTCAAGATGGCCACCCCATACATACGCTACACTTGCGTCAACACATATTTGTTTGCAAACGTGGACCTCATAAAGATGAGTATGTGCGACACATCTTCATGAGGTCAACGTTTGCAAACAAATATGCGTTGACGCAAGTGTTCTTGGAAAGGAAATAAAAGGATTTGTGGAGTCCAAAGGCATTTCTATTCAAATAAATCCTTGTGAATAATTTTCTCATAATAATAATATTATATTTATATATTATTTATAATATTATATTTATAATATATATATTATAATAATATAATAATTCCCCCAAATCTAATGCTGAAAAAACATCATCAGCGAGAGCTCTGCAGGATCCACGGCAGCCTTTATGAAACTTTCCAGCATTTTGTGTTTGCATCTTCGAGAAAGAGACGCCTCTTTGGGAGATTTGTATATGAATTTGGCCATCGCTGCCTGGCCGCTAGAAATCCCAAAACAAGATTGTACAATTGTTCCGGGGTTTGTTATTTAGCTCTAATATCCAACGAGCCATTGGGCAGCACTATTACCCACCAGAAACCCAGCAGAAAAAAATATTTATCTGTCACTTCAAAACTTGACTCTCAGAGACACTTTATCTAGTGTAGTTTGAGACCTGTCCAAGACAGTGCCGCGTTTTGTAATAACACCTTGGAGAGAGAACTCAAGCCAAATGCATTCAGAAGGATTTTGCACAGCACAAACTCACCACCACAAACTACTGCCCCCAGGGTGTGAACAAGGCTCAGAAAAGACCCTTCTCACACTGTACGGCGCATTGACCAGGATAAGCAGGCAGATGACTTACAGACACGTGAGATATGTTTAAATGGGAGGCCGCAACTTCATTAATTATCCCTTGGGCATGCTGCTGACATGAACTGCGACCGTATAGATCATTGTTTCAATCAAGGTCCTATAGTTGCACCAAATCCTGTACAAAGGAGGACCAGTAAGGTGTCTATGGAAAGATTATGATTTGCTGGTTATGATTATGCTATCTGTATGTGTGTATCATTTTTGTACTTGAAATTATGAATATTGGCTATGTACTTGTATCTCAATGTGTTTTGATTCTAAGTAGCCTCAGTGAAGCATTTGGTCAGCTTTTTGAGAAAGGACTAGTCTCAGTAAGTGCCCAGTCAAGAAACACTTAGCTGACAATGAACTTTGGGAGACGCCAATCCACATCTGAGCTTTCCTGGGAATGTTCAAACTAACATGGAAACAATGGCATCAGTCTGTAAAGAACTGAGTCATGCATGGACATGTGACTTGCCCATGTGACTCCAAACTCCATCTTGCTGCTGTGATTTCCACAGTAAGAACAAAGGGGTGTCCTTCCACATGGCAGAGGATATAAAAGGCCCTGGAAACCCCTCCATTTTGCCTTCAATCCTGTTTCTGACCTCTGGAGGGACCGTGCTGCAACCTGAAGCTCTGAACAAAGGATTGAATGACCTATCCCAGCTATGGATGTATTCCAGAGACTTGATTGGAGCCTGCAGTTTATTCCATTACTGCTACAAGCCTGAACCAAGAACTTTACCATTATTGTATGTAATTGATTCCACTTAACCAATTGTAGCTCTCATTTATATTTCTTTCTTTTATGAATAAACCTTTAGATTTTAGATTCTAAAGGCTTGGCAACAGCGTGATTTGTGGGTAAGATCTGACTTGTATATTGACATGGGTCTGGGGCTTGGTCCTTTGGGATCGGGAGAAACTTTTTTCTTTTACTGGGGTATTGGTTTTCATAACCAGTCATCCCCAGTGGCACTGGTGGTAATACTGGGAAACTGGCGTGTCTAAGGGAATTGCTTGTATGACTTATGATTAGCCAGTGGAGTGAGACCAAAGTCCTCTCTCTTTGGCTGGTTTGGTGTGCCTTAACAGTACAGGAAACCCAGCCTTGGACTGTAACTGCCCTGCTCTCAGCAATTTGTCCTGAATGACACTCTCAGTTGTGTCCCGCCAGAGGCAGCATTGTTACACATGTATACTACGTTGCCTGCCCCAGCTCTCAGGCACAAGGCATTTCATTGGTTCCAGGGTGGATTACAGGGCTTTAACCACAAACCAAACAATAACTCAAGGTAGGCCCTCCTCAGTCTACCTCATGGACTTTCAGCTCATTTGTGAAACCCCCCACTGCCACATAAATAGGGTGAGTGACTGAGGCTACAAGGCTGTGGGAGGAACCTTGGTCCGCAAAGACTTCAGGCTCCTCCCTCCATGAGCACAAGGTCCAATGGGGCGAGCCCAGGACTCATTTCCCTCAGGGAGCTGGCCCTGTTAGCTTTTATCTGCACTGGAAAACAGCCACAATTAGCAACAAGTCAGTACTTGTAACAGTGTTATAGGAAGCACTAATCCTGTTACTTCTAACCCATCTGAGCCTCCCAGAGGCTGCAAGGGAGGCAAAAGAACCCACTGGGCCCCATCCCAATTTAGCCCAATGGGAAAAATTCTCTCTGACCTCTAAAAGTCAGGCAATCTGACAAGTCTGCAGCACAGTTCCCAATCTACAGCTAAGGAGAGGGAGGGCTGGGCAGCTAACTGGAGAGGAGAGAGGCTTTTGAAAAGCCCAGGCTTAGCTTAAATAGGCAGAGGGGGGCACCCAATCAGCTGGTCCCATTCCCCTCTTTCCCAACCAATGGCTGCACAGAAAACGGGACAGGGGAGTGGTGGGATGCATTCTGGGCTTCTCCTGTTCCCTGCTGTCCAGCCAAAGGTCCTCCCACACGAAAGGCGCTAAGAGGGTAACGTAGTACCCAGTGCAAACTCTTGGGGGAAGGGAAGGAGAAAAACTGCTCCCCTCTGGACTACTCACTCTCAGTTCT
This sequence comes from Lepidochelys olivacea, assembly GCF_965140295.1. Classification (NCBI taxonomy): domain Eukaryota; kingdom Metazoa; phylum Chordata; order Testudines; family Cheloniidae; genus Lepidochelys; species Lepidochelys olivacea. The sequence continues at coordinate 97,751,897 of NC_140419.1, forward strand.
CTTGCACACTCGGCTGTGTCCATTTGGGAACCGCCATGCTAGCATTTCAGCCAAGTGGGCTTAGCAAAATTACCACTGTCTTAGGGTAGGGCAGACTAGAGCTGTAGCAACTTCACAATGCAAAGGAACCCAGGTGGCCTTGTAGAAGTGGCAATGTTGCCTCCCAAGCACCCCTGTGCAGCTGCATGTGGCCTGCCTCAGTTTCGCCCTCAGTGAGGGGAAAATGATGTCACTTAAGCAGCTCAGTCAAGGGAATGCCCAACCCTCCACATAGCAGCAGTGTGTCTCCCTTCAGTAAAGCCTTCTGAAAAGAGCATGTGTATAATGGTTTAAGGGCTCCTAGCTCAGAGTCAAAAGACGCCTTCAAAGTCCCAAAACAAAAGTATCTTGGTTCCAGCAGCTTCCTCTGCTGTAAGGCCTCCGGCTTCTCGGCTGCCTGGAGAGCTGTGCAGTCTCCTTCCCCTCCACCCCATTTGCCTAGGCTCTCTGGGAGTTCCCATCCTCTGAGCTTCCTTTCTCCTTAGGAGTCCTTAGCCTTTTATCATGCCCAGGGGGCTACCCTGAATCATTAACTACCTCCCAGTTACTCAGTGACTTTACTAGTCCCAGGTAAACCTGAGTTGCCTCATTCCCCGCTGCAGAGCCTGTCAGAGGTAGGTTGGGCCCCTGACTCCTTCAGAGGGCCATGTACCCTCTGAAAGGCCTCAGCTTCCCAAATCCCCATCCTAGCAGGCAGGGAGGACACCACCCAAGTCCAAGTCACAGGAAAAGTCCAAAGGACAGGTGTATATTGACAGTCCAACTGACCCCATTCTGGTCTGTGGCCGAAGAAGCTGAGGCTCTTGTTGATGAATACAAGACCAGTCACCCAAACAACCAGTGTCCTTCACAAGAGTATTTCTTATAAGGCACCTGACCTTATTTGCATAACCGAGATCTGCCTGGATAACGTCTTATGGGAGTTAACTGCAGTGTTCTCTAGCATAGCACTGGAGTTGCATAGTTCTACTAGGCCAAATTCAGACATGAATCTAAGCAAGGCTAGAGTGGTATAACTTACGTCATCTTCCGGCCCTCTCAACATATGTATATGTTTATTACCCTACTTTGATTCTTAGCCTCCATTAAACTTACTTACTTAGCTTGATGCCCATGTAGTGCAATCCCCCACACCAGTCACCTCTGAATTTTCCGGTGGTGAGTAAATCTAATTCCAAACTGGGGTGAGAAAAGAAAAGTGCATATGTGGGTTACAGGGAGGGAGAGCAACTGATAGGCAGAATCTTTTCACCAGCAGCCAAGCAGTTCTCACAAGAATGCCCCACAGCTGTAAAGAATCTACTCCTCTGTCACAACGTCTGCAATATTAAGGCAGGTAAAACTATGCAGCATGGCTATCTGGCAAATCAGCCCAAATGCAGTAACTAGACCTCAGGCCCTAGTGCTATTATGAAGAGCTTTTTTCCTACTTTGCTGAAAACAATACAGTTCAAGACTGCCTAGCCAGACTAGAGGTTACCAAACCAAAGCAACGACTGTCTCATTTCTTCAGGGCAATTTGACCCTATCATACCAAGTCCGTGGATGCTCTGAGGGATATCCAGGCCACTAAACATGAAACAGAGCCCTGCCCCTCATGGCTGATGAAAGACAGTGAGAAAAAACCTGTCACTCTTCTGATCATAATCATCAATAGCAGTTTGACCTCTTTGAAGCATGAATTCACCATCTGCCATCCAGTCTTTACACTCCCTTTCCCATGCAAAACTAGCGATAGGAGGTTGTGACCGAGTTCCAAGAACATCCGACCTCTGCCAACATGTTAGCCCCTTGACACTCAGGCTTCCTTCTAAGGACATGGTACAAAGACACCTTTGGTAGCACTGATGGATGACCTGTTTGTGGCTACGGAGAGAGATCCAGCAGTGTAAACAGTAAGGTGTGTCCTGTTTGTAGCCTTCAATAGAGCTGACTGAGTGGACTACTGGCTTCAGTTCTTGCTTTCCAAGGGATCCCAGGAAGTCATAAACGACAGCTTCTGCTTGTCCCCTAGAGCCCTCACATGTGGAGTCCAATAGACATCAATTTCTCTCCTCCTTTCCAAAACACGAGGCCTTCTGGAGAGGTCATGAGATACGACAGCCTTTGGGTCACCAGCATGCTGCCAACTCCCAGATTTACATCTCCTCTCGGCAGCTGCACTCATTGGTCTCACAGAGATGTCACAACGCCTGAGATGGAAAAGCTTTTGGATGGAAAACACCTGGCTCAAGCATAAACCAGGCAGCACAGAAATGATACTGAAAGGAAGAGGGAACCACTAAGCAGGGTCCTAGACCTCTACCCCACAATTAAACAGCCGCTTGCCCCAAGTCAGCTGGCATGGGCCAGCCGCGGGGTTTTAACTGAAGTGTAGACATACCCTAAGGAACTAAACAAGATATCAACCTCACACTCTATCCAGGGCACCCACCTGCTTATTGCCATTACAGTACAAAGCCTCAGGTCTTATTAACCTAATCCTGGTTCCTACTCAATGTCAATGCAAGAAATACCTTCTTCCATCTCTGGCTTGCTGGGGGATTATGCCCATTCCTCTCAAATCAACTTCTATAAAATCGACCTAATTTCATTGTGTAGACATACCCTCAGACAAGAACATGGACATTGTCACCCATGCTCTTGCCACCTTCACTCAGCAGTGCAGAAGATGAAAACCAGATAGATCTGGCTGAGCGACACTCAGCGCAGGGACTGAGTGGGAGAAAAGATGGTTCTAAGCCACCTCCCTCCCCCTTCCCATCCTGAGGTTGACCATGGGCCAGTCCAGCACTTGGCATAATTTAGAGAAGTCTACGTTACATCCCATTGTGCTATCTGAGAATCACCAAAGTGCAGTGCTCCTTGGCCACACCCTCTCCCACTGGTGACAAACTAGATGCGCTGCCTTTTCACTGCCAAAGACTGACCTATGCCACAGGAATGCCCTGTTGCCCCTGTAGGGCAAAGCGGCTGGATAGAAGACCAAGGCTCTGGCCCAGAAACCCCAATTTGTACGCAATGCAGCAGCCAAGAGCATGTTACACCAGTCCTCATGCCTTCTGCTAGATCACTATTCAATTCCAGATGTAATTATAAGTCCTGGTCCTCAACTTTAAGGCCACTAGTAGGCAGGGCCTGTCTCGCTCAGATACAATAATAATAAATTAAATTTTACCTTGACTACATAATCTGGTTCGAGGCATTGAGCATTCAAGGCCAACATTTTTAAACTAGAGTACCTAAAGCTGCACACTTAAACAAATAGTCTGATTGTCATAGGTGGCAACCCCCCAGTGACTCCAGTATAATAATGAGAGATTGGCTTTCGTAGCGATTGTGGGGACTGAGCACCTTTGAATAGCTGGCCTTTATTTAGTTGGCTAAATGTGGACTTAGCTGTCTAACTTGATGCACCAAACTTTGAAAATGTTGGCCCATTGGTTGTACTAATTAAATAGGCTGGACATATTCTGAAGTCTTACATATACTTGAAAGCACAGATAAATTTGTATATATATTAGGGCTGATTGAAATTTTTCCAACTTATTTTCAACTGAAAATTGGGTGTTTGACTAAAAATTGTCACATAAAGTGTGCACTTTCCTTGAAAATGTTTGATTTTTCATCAGAAAACTAGAAACCCAAAATCTGAATTTTTTGGCAGTTTTCAGACAAAAATATTTGGGTTTTGGTTGCTGAAAAATTATCAGTTTTTGGAGTGTTTGTTTTTTTGATGAAAAGTCAACATTTTCTGCAAGGAAAAAAAAAAAGTTTCCCCACCAGCTGTAATGTAATTATATGTATACACATACGGAGACTGTCTAATAGCAGGTGGACTTAGAGTTTTTCTTACCAGTTTTCTAATAACAAGTCACAAAGGAGCTATGCAGAAAAATAAAATAAAATCTTATAATGAAAAGCATTTTAAAAAAAAAGCAAAAATTTTCCCTTTGAAAAACATTTTCTTCTTTTTCTCAAAGTTCTCAGTTGTTTCTTTCCTAGCTTTCCAGTTAGTACATGCAGTTGCAACACTCACATCAATTACATCACATGCCCTAATCCAATGCATTTGATTTAGGCTGGCATAACACACCACAACACATAAATGACCTTCAAATAAAACAGGGTTTACTTTTAAAAAAAAAAAAAAGGTTTTCTCATTGTTTGGAATGCAATTTAAAAAAATTAAACATTATATTAAAATTTGTCGTACATATTATTGGACTAGATCAGAAAGGTCAAGACAGCGAACAGACATTGCATCATTTCCTGGGCTCAAGAATGTAACTGCAGCAGTGTGACAGGGCTGGAGTTTGCTGACCTACAGAGAACATTGCTAACTCCCTTGTATCCACCCAAATCAGGCTTTTTGAGGGGTAGGATCAATGTCCCAGTCTGGTGGGAAGTTTCTTTGACACAGCTGTGTGTCATTTTTGTAACGTAGCTTTGGAATGTCAAATTGTTTATGAATTTGGGGCCAACCCCAACCATCTTGATTCATGACTGCTACCTTAACCTTAGTCCATGCAAAATCCCAAAGGCCTAAATGTGGGGCACACTGTGTTGCAATGACCCCCGAGAAGGGACACACAACATCGATCATGCCAAAACCTTGATGTGTGGTGGGATTCCTTTCTTTAGCACAAATAACTCTGTCCACAGTCTCTATTGTTTCATGGGTCTTCATTTCTGATATAAATATTTCTCAATTGTAAATACAAGGGGACCCCAAATTTGTGTGGAATGCAGGTAATTGGGACTCAAGTGATGTTCCTCGAAATAAAGGACATCTGAGAGGCAGAAGCAGTCCCATTGTTTACAATAATACAACTGTTCATGGAGGAAGGTCCTACTCAATGTAAATCCAGGTAGCAGAATAGTGGCCTTCATGTTTGAATTAGATGAATGATATAAATCAAAGTAATAAATACATACTCAACCTAGACAACTTTTCTAGTTCACCCTATAAAGAGCTGTCTAACCTATAAATGGCTGTTACTCATCGGTATTCAGCACTAATATAATTATCATTTGTTTTCTTGCTCTGACTTTAGTAAAGCAAACCTTTTAAGGAAACTTTTTTAATCTCTGCAGCTATCTGGGGAACAAAATTAGCCGCAGAATGTGTGTTTCCCCTACTGGGGGTAAAAACAGTTAGTGGCTGATTACCATCTGGCACTTCTACTGAGGCAGCCCCATGCCCGCATTCTGGAATGCTGGAACTGCACATCCACTGTGTGTTGCCAGGTGGTCATTCCCCCCCAGCACACACACACATTTGGACACTTGTGCCACTGTAGCGCTTTAGTGAAGACCCTACTATGCGGATGGGAGAGCTTCTCTGGTCAGTGTAGTTAATCCACCTCCCTGAGAGGCGGTAGCTATATGGATGGGAGAAGCTCTCCTGCCTACATAGCACTGTCTACACCCGGGATTAGGTTGGTATAGCTGTGTCGCTCAGGGGGCTTCACTCAGATATACAGAAAGTAACACCCTTCCAAACCCAAGTTGTGATTATCCAGGCTGTCACACTGACCTGATCCCATCCTTCTTATGTGGCCAGGAAGGGCTCAGTATTATATGGAATGCATGCATATTTGGGGTGCCAAAAGAGAATTACACACACAGAAATGCCTGCACACAGTTAAACACACACAGCCTTACACACACAAACTCTGCCTTGCAGTTACACATACACAATGCCTTGCACACAGTTGCACGCGCGCACACCCTGCCCTTACCCACGCACGTGCGCCTTGCATGCTGTTGCAGTCCCCGAGGATGGGCCCATCTACCCCCAGACTGAGCCCAGGGCACACACCCAAGTGCAGTTGCATTGCACACACTCTACAGCCCCCAAGCTTCAGGCAGTGAGAGCACCTTTGTGGGATGGAACTACCCCATGAAAAATACGGGACCCTTTATTTTAAGGGACATTTCAGGGACCCACCTTTCCCCTTAGCCTAGCACCTCTTCTCCTCAGGCAGACAAGGCCACTGGCATCACCTTCCATGGACTGGTGAATACAGTCAAGGGATGGGCTCTTCAAATAAGGGCCAGGTGCTCACCCCCAAGGACAGCTCAATGGAAGACGGCCGGGCAGTGCGGGCGGGGGACGGTTGCCAGTTTGGGTTAGACCTGTTCCTGGAGGTTTCATCACATGATGCAATTTTTAATTAAACATTAAATCCCTGGAGACTCCAGGACAACCCTGGAGGGTTGGCAGCCAGCGGTGCTGAGAGCCATTGACCCGCACAGGTACACGATGGAAATCACTTCAAGCCAGGGGCTGCCCCAGCACCTGTTGGCAGCCCCTGGCTTGAGCGTGGCCAGCCTGGAGCCAGGGTTGCCGGCGGGGAGGGGGCGCCCCGCGGCGGGGAACAACCTCCCGCCCCGCAGGGCTCCAGTCCTCCCGCATCAGCCAGCGCGGGCGGAAAGAGCGAATCGCCACTAATTGGCCAGCGCGCCGCTGGAGCCCAGCGCCGCGGCGTTAATATGCAAAGCTGCGACTCACCTAATCTCTACAAATCGTTTGTTTCCTTAATTGCCCTCTGAGGGCCGAGGGGGGGGGGGCAGAGAGCGGGAGCAGCGGGCTAAGCATGGCAGGGAGCGAGCCCCGGCCAAGCGGGGCTGCTGGCCCGGGTCACTGGGCTGCGGGGGGTGCTGAGAGGAGAGGGATCGGGCCCCACTCTGGAAACTGAAACCTACCCCCCGATTTGCCTGGGACCTCGGCTTAGTGGCTCCTCCCGCGGTGCAGTTGCCTGGGCATGGCCCAGGTCTGCTGGCAAGAGAGGCAGATTTTTGCCCAGATGCCGGTAGGTAACCGCGGGGTGGGGCCTGGGGACGGAGTCAGCTGGTGTAAACGGACTCCTGGGCGGCTGCGGAGCTGCGCCCGTTCACACCTGCGGAGCAATCGGAGCAGGGCGGTAGGACACGGGAGCACTCTGCGCTGCCCACGCACCGCCCTGCGGGGGAGCCCAGCCCCCCTGCCCCCCCCACCCACACACCCAAGGGGGGGTCGCGCACCCCTCCGCGCAGAGACTCCCTTCGGGCGGGCGGCCCGGAGCCCACCCGTGCACACGGCCGCGGCGCTCCCGCGTTCAGCTGCCAGGGAGCCGCTCTCGGAGGCGCGGGCTGTCGGCGCCCCTGTGCAATGCAGGGCACCGCGCGTACTTTCCTCGGGCCCAGCCGCACCGCAGGAGGAGGCTGGCTCGCGTTAACATCAGCCCCTGCCCGCTCGGCTCCGGTCGGTGGAGGGAGACGTGTTAACGGGACCCGTGCGCGGAGCCGGCGGGAGCCGGGCTCGAGCCAAGAGCTCCCCAGAGTGATCTCCGGGACGGGGCAGGGCGCGCCCGGCCGGGGGTCCCCACGCAGGGGTCTCAGCGCCCGGCTTCCCTTCCCGCTGTTCTCGCAGCTCGCCCTGTCCCGGGGGAAAGGAAAGGCCAAGAGCGGGCTGCGGCTCTGTGGGGACAGCGCGGGTCCCACGCGAGCCCCTTCCTGCCGGCCCCGCGGGGAACGTCGCCCCCAGCCGGGAAGGGCCCCGCAGGCTGGATCCGCAGCAGAGAGTCGCAAACCGCACGGGCCGCCCTGCGAAACGCAAACCCGCCTCCGCAGAGAAGCAAAGAAGCGGAGCCACCGCGCCGGCCTTCCCTGTCCCCGCTGCTGCCCTTCACCTGCGCCCCTCTCCAGCCTCGCAGCGGGTCCGCTTCCCGCAGGAGATGGGCCTGGCGCTAAGCGCCAGCTTGGCCGGGGGGGGGGGTTTGCCCGCCCCAGACTGGGCCACTGGCAAGCTCCAAGCGGCCTCTCCGCCCGCCCCCGCCTCGCCCTTTGCCTGCCACGTGGGACAGCCCCGCGCCCAGGGGCTGGGAGACAGATCGGGCTGCTCCCAAACGTGCCCCCCCCCCATGAATCGGTTTGTTCCGTCCGAGGCCCGCCCCGCTGAGCGCAGCACCCCAAAGAGCGCCCCGCGGGGCAAGCGCCAGGGCCTTGGGACGAGGAGCCACCCCCAGCCCGCCTCCCCGAGAGAAAAGCAGCAACTCCGTGTCATCGAGCTCGTCCGCGGGGAGCCCTGCCTGGCCTCCGGGAGTCTCCGCGCAGGTTGGGGCGGGGGGGGGGCATACAGAGAGGTTTGCAATAAAAGCTTTGCACTCCGTGATCTCACCCCGCGGAGGTCAGGTCCGCGAGCCCAGGGCACCGTGCAATGCCAGCCCCTTTGCGTGCGCGGGAGCAGTTAATCCGAAACCCCAAGCCTGCGATCTGTCCTGGGGGGTGCTGATAGCTACCCACCGTGGGAGAACTACACAACCTTACCGAGCACCTGGGGCGCAGGGTTTCCCTGCCTGCGGGCTCCGAGGAGCACGTGCGAGCTCTTTCCCAGCAGCCGGTTCCCATTCTGGGACCGTCCCAGCATGGCCACCCCCTGAAATTCCCAATGCGGATCAGGCTCGCCGGGAAAGGCGCCTCCGCTCTGAACGGGACACTGTCCCCAGCGGCTGCTCCGGCCACCCAGGCCCGCAGAAACTCACCCCATGTTTTAACTGAAGCATTTAAAAAGACGTCAGGTCTCCAACGATTATAAATAGCTGCACCTTTACTTCTCAACCCACAGATCAGCCACAGGGAGTCTGAATTGCAACGTTAAAAACCAAAACGCTTTTCTAGCCATACAGATAATTATTTACAATAACTGCGTCCCTAGCGGGGGTCGGACTGGCCTGATTATTCTGGTGAAAAGATCGCCCCCTTACTGAAATGGTGCTACCGGTACAAAACTACTGGCTTGTCTACACAGGAGGTGAAAGGAAGCAGAGTCAAGGAACGTAGCAACAATCCCAGCACTCGATAGTACCCTGCCCTACTGGCTGCCAGGTTCCCTCACGCCTTTCCTGGCGCCGGGACTGCATTTCGGCCCTTTCTAGTTCCTCCGTCATCAGCTGCCTCTTGAGTAAAAGGCAACTTTTCTTTTTTTAAATCAAATCCGTCGTGGCACGGATTTCAGGAACCCAACTACTCAGCCGATTGAGGCGGACCCTTTCTTTCGGCCTATCACATTATATCCCGTATCGCACACGTATGATTCGGATTTCAGTCCGGCTTCTGTTCGGATCAAAACCCGCTTAGGTCAAAAATATTCACACATTTCTCCCTTCGTTTTCAGATGATACAACCGGACCAGGAGGAGGAATTGCTGTCGATTTGCATTTTCCATTAAAAAAAAAAAATCTACCTCCCGAATCAGGCTGTCTTCTTTCGCGGTGAAGTGAACTCTGTGCCCCAATGCTCGAGAGATAGTAATGAGACCACTTCACTTTTACACCGTATGTACCGTTTGTTTCCAGCCGCTCTGACTGTCAGACCAACGCGGCGTCAACTTGCGGCCCCTGAGAGGGAGGGCTCCCGGTTGTTTTTGCTGATGCAGACGAACACGGCTACCCCTCGGAAACCTGTTAGAAAGCGCCTATGGTTTTCGGGGGTGGGGGATGTAATTTACACACGCAATTAATTGCCGTTTCGTTTTGCAACATCTTATTCCAGACCCTGATTTTCAAAAGTCTCTTTTAAGGTGTCGTTTTACCATCAATCCTTCCTACCTGTATAAATCCAGTTTTATCTGCATCGGTGGAACCGTAAACATAGGTTTGGCGCCACGAAACTGACATTCCTAGAGGGACAAATGTTCCTTGCGATAACATACTGTCCCTACTGCCTTCATCATTTCGGTTTTATTCGAATACACGGCGGAAAGGGGTGAAGCTAGTTGTAGTTATTTCTTTTATTTCATCTCTCGAAGTTCGCAAAGGACTAGAGCCTGTCTCATTAAAACAGCTCCGGTGTAAGTCTCCTAGGCTGTCATTCGATGCTATTGTATGTAATTCGGTGACTTTCTATGCAATCGCTCGCTTTTATCAGAACCGTGTTAGATGCACGCTTCCGTGAACAGTTTTGCACAAGGACGCTAGCTTGTCTGCACGACGTTTCCTTCCCTATTTACATTTTGCCTCTAAAGTTTCACCCAAACTCTTCTGATGGTGTTTCAGAGAGTTTCCATTGGACAGAGGGACTGAGAAAACCTAGACGCCTGCCTGAAGTGTAGATCCAAGATTTCAGACCACCTGGGGCTATCCTGAACAGCTGCACGTGAATATTCAGCCACAAGTGGTTCTAAGGACCAAGTTAGATTTAATATTTAATGTTCAATTCTAAGGCCCTATAAGGTTCCCTGGCTCCTTTAGCTATTTCCCCTGAGTAGGAATCCTAGGAGGCGTGGAGGAATCTTTCAAAAAGGAAACAAAAAACAACAAAAACTCACCGCAAAAGAGATTAATGAACTTCTGTCTTTACTTTTATATAAAGTTGAGTCTTGCAATATTGTAACTTGCTAACATTTCTCAGCCTACCTGGCTCACCTGGAGCAGGACCTCTTACATCCCGAGGTAGAGACATTGAATTAAAAGCACAACTGAAACCGACCTTTGGTGGTGGTTTTGTTTTTTTGCTTTTGACTCCCCTTCACTCCTGGAAGAAGAGATATTGTAACCTGCCTCCACATACATAAAGTGTGCACCCCCCCCCAACCACTTGGGGGACACCTCTTCAGCACTTAGACCCCCCCACGCACCGGTCAGGGGGTGTTTTCACGCTTATTGTACATTGCTGTCCGGCTTTTCTTCCCTTATCAGTTATTCAGGTAATTAAACCAATCCTGGAAGGAAATTGGGGCCGGGGGGGAGGAGAACAAGCCGAAAAAAGAGAGGCCGCAGGGGAGTCCCAGGGGCCGGGTGGAGTATTTCTGGCCAGCAGAAGTGACGGGGGTATGCACAAAGCCTTGCAGGGCACTGGCCGATATTAACTAGGGAGCTGACCAGAGCACACTTTCCCTCGGCCGCGGTCAGTGTCAGCGGCGGCTCCACCGCCCCAACAAAGGCGGAGCCTGTCCCCACTATCCCAGCACCCCGGCGCCCTGCGCAGCTGCCAGCAGGCGCCCGGGAAGAAGCCAGCAGCGGGCGGCTTCTCTCTCGCTGTCGCGTTTTGCTGCTCGGTTATTTCATGTCAGCTGGGTCACAAGCACAGTTCTCCATGGAGGGGGCGGGTGGGTAAGAGGCGGTATTCTGTTCGGAAACCCATTTCCTTCTCCCTGCTGCTGACAGTAAGGAGGGGAGAGCTGAGGACTGCCCGGGCGGGCTGTCCCTTAGCTAATTATTCTTTTGCTGGGGATAGGCGTTTCCTCGCTGTCAGACCCCAAGGCAAACCACATGGCGATTGCAGTCCATATATCCAGAGAGGAACAAGAGCCACATGCCCCACAGTCTGCAACCTGGCACGATGCAGAACGCCCCTTCAGATCCAGCTGGGCTCGGGCCTGCAGTCTGCAGTCCCACACACATCCCCCTGATTTCCAGAACAGCAGGATCCTTCCCCTAAAGATGGGGGCGGGCTGGATTCTACCATCCTCACTGGAGTGGAACTTTTTAAATCCTACCCTATGGGAAAGAATCACTTGCCAGGCCTTTGATTTGGTGCCCTCTTTAATACACCTTGTTTTCCTAACGTTTCATCTGCAAGGCTTGGTTTATGTGCTGAGCCTTCACTTCAAAGCACAATATTTTGGTTTTCAGTAGAAAGAACCTTATTTACTCTGACCACAATGCTTAAATATTTGTATAAGAGAAAATGTATCAGATTGCTCCATGGGTGTGTGCATATGTGTAAATTCATATGTACCTAGGAGCAGACAGGTTCTTTCTCTGACCTGTGCCTACATAACAACTATACATTGCAGGATACTAAACATAGCCAGTGGCTCTGGTGACACAGTTTATGACAATGCCTTCAGAAACCTCTGATCGCTTTATAACCTTGGTCACAGCATACACTTGGTTCCTTCAGATTCTATACAATGCACTGAACATTTCAGCCTGAAAACATTTGTACTTAGTTGAGAAAGGTGACTTGGAAATTAAATATTGCTACAGTGCTAACATTTCAAAACAGTCTCAGCGAGGGCTCAATCCTGCAATCCCTTTGCCCAGGGAATATTTCCACTGATGGCTTTTATCAATTATTATTGTTGGTTTTTCATGCACCCAGACCCATGCTAGGTGTTGAACAGAAACATGAGGGGGCCATTTAGGGATCTGGGGCAAAAATTGGGGATTGGTCCTGCTTTGAGCAGGGGGTTGGACTAGATGGTCTCCTGAGGTCCCTTCCAACCCAGATATTCCATGATTCTATGTAAGGAGAAAAGGTCCCTTCCCAAATAAGATTGAAATGACTTCTTGAGCAAGGGTTGCTGGATCAGGCCCTCAGTCACTGTTAGGGATTAATTTACTTTTACTTTAGGAATGCCCAAACAGAGCTGAATTGTGCTAGGGACTGTAAAGCATATGCATGATTACATTAATTATGATTACTTTCAACAAGCAACATGTCAAATGCCATAACTGATAACTCTGATATCCCACCTGTGACACAGGAACCTGATGTCACACACATGACTTATGCCACTCTTCCCCTTTGCTCTCAGGTGTAGCACAGCTGTGAGTTTCAACGCCATGACAGCACTCACATTCCCTGAGCACTCAGAACAGAGCTCTGGCCCAGATGGAGGGTGATTTTCCATCATGTGAATTGAATTCATGTACACTCAGCATCCAATGCACTTTTCCCACTGGTATTTGCATAAAACACAATTAAACTCACTATCATTAAAACAAAGCCACTCCTATATCTCAGTCTCACCTGACAAGACCATTAAGGCACATTGCTTGCTCTGGAGAACGTACTGTCTATGGGCCCAATCCTGGAAACACACGTGTGCTTCACTTTCAAGCCTGGGAGTAGTTCCATTGAAGCCAGTGCAACTAGCCACTTGCATTAGCATGTGTGTGTTTACAGGATTGGGGCCTCAGCAAAAGAAGCAAAGCCCAGGAGAGACAGGATGACAGGTGAGAGACAGAGGGCTGGGGAGGGAGTTATTGATGAGAAATAAAAAGGGAAGGAGCAGCTGCTTCTGGAGGTGGGTTTGAAGGAAAAGAGAGGGAGTGACAACAGGCAGACCCGGTTGGGACAGCCTGACAGAGCATGAAGCCCAGAGCATGAACAGGAGACAAAGGATTTGAGAGGGATGTAGGATGGGCAGCAGCAGGAAATGGGAGCAGAGATGCAGGTGGTGGCCAGATGGTGACGTCAAGGAGCTAGAATCAGATGCCATTAGAGGCAGGGAGCCAGTGGATGATCGCAAGCGGGGTGATGTGTCTGGAGTGGTACCAAGGAAGAAGAGGCCTTTACCAGCAGCATTTCAGCAAAAGCCACCTCCTTCCCAGGCCCTATGCTCACATTCCTCCTCCCTCTCCCCTTGCTGCAATTAGCAAGCAGGAATGCCTGTGCATGTTGCTACACTCTCACACTTATAAAGCAAGTTGAGATTCTTAGCAGGAAAAATGGCCTGTTACAAAGGAACAGCTGATTAAGGGCTGCAGCTGGAATCAGTTCAACAGAAAATTATGCAGCAGGCACATTGTATAATTTTACAATTTGAGCACCTCTCCTTTTGCAGCTGGTTCGTTGAAGTGTTTTGACAGTGCGGCACTGTAAACCCATCATCATCTTTCTTGCAAGAGTCTTTGTTTCAGGCTATATGGTGAAGGAGCAAAAAGTTGCCTAAAGTTGTATGGAATGAAATCGTCCACTAGGGGCTGCTGGCAGGGCATCCTCAGAAAAGTGCCCTCCACTCAGTGCCCTCCACTCAGAAATTCATTTCCCCTGTTGATCCAAGAGAGCCCACGTTTGTGACCCTTCATGGGCACTGCCCAACATCCACCTTTCCTTTGAACTCAGTCAGACTATTGATGAGAGTAGGGATTATTTTCATGACTATCTAATGAAGGAAGGAAGAGGCCACAGTTTGCCTTTACCAAAACAAAAAGATACCTTGGAGAAGGCAAGACCAACATACATGATGTCCCCTTCTAGATCTCTAGGAATGACAGAAGACAGAAGGCTCCCTGCTTCTCCATAGTCTTCTACTTCACCACTTGCCATAGTCTTAGCATTACCAGCAGCTGCTCTCTTCTCACTGAAGCCATTGATCATTATAAATGGGGATGAACTCAACCACCATCCCAGTTTGCTGCTAAATTAATCTAAAGAAGAGGTAGGTCTGAGCATACTTCAACCTAGATGGGGCATTCCTGCACAGTTCCATGTAAAACCTAAGTCCTGAGGACCCTGGACTCCACCATAGGAGCAAGAATTCTTAGCCCTAAGTTCATCATAGAACATGAGTTTCCACTCATACTACTCAGTCATCTTAAGGCTGAGATATCTCTGTCATAGTCTAGACATTTTGCTGCTACTTTCACTCCTAAACCTCTGGATTCTGAAAGAAGAGGCATTGATGGATGTGGTATGACGCACATTTAAAGCTGTTTCACTGATTCTTTGTGAGGGCGGGAAGGGTGGTGGAAATGTTGTTTTCCTTCCAAGGTCATCCTAGTCCTTGAAAAGTCTCTTCAGGACTAAGATAAAATGGCTCATTCTCAGGTTGCTTAAGTGATGTCAGTCATCTCTCTACCACACCCTATTGCTGCTTCTGTCACATCATAAAATGGAATCAAGACTGTTGTTTTAAAACTCGTGCAAATCCCGCCCCTTCTCTGTCCCCAGGAAGAGTGTTCATATCTGACAGAGATGGGTGAGAGATACCAGCTGTTCAGGAGGAACATTCTGAGATCTGTCCCTGCAAATGATCCCATGGGAACCACCAAAGTGCCTCTCACTCACTGTGCCAAGGACAGAGGCCAAAGTTTGCTGAAAAGGGAACTGTCAACTTTTCTTTTGCTCCCAGGTAGAATTACAAATTTATCTCCTTTCAAATTACCAGGCCTGGAACCAAGATTTAGTTTAGCAGGGAAAGATTTTTGATTCATCTTTCTGTACCCATCTCCCCGGAAGACAATCCTGAATGAATTCCTGAACAATTTATCTCAAACAGACATTCTGATTGTCTATACCTCGCCCTTATGGCCCAGGTGCAAATTCATTCTGACAGACATTTCCATACTCTTAAAGGTGTAGATTTGCCACTTTCACTTCAAATAAAACAGGATAGATGCCTGATGCGGATATAGGTGTCTGCAAGGAAAGAAAGTTCTTTGATTATTCTGACCTACTTCTGAGAGCCTCATTATTAAATGGCAGCTGGCAGCCACAAGGTGGGAGCAATCTATAGGCTACTCCTGCACAGTTAAAAACAAACAAACTTAAATGCAGCAGCTCTTAGTCATCCGACTGGGACATGGCCAGGTGGATTCACTTTCAGCAGGACAAAAACAAACCCACACCTAACAAATGAAACTGTACTTTGCAGAAAAGCATTGGAGAGCTCAGTCCTGCGCAGACCCTCCCTCTCCCCGCACTCTTGGTGCACTGTTGCCTACAAAGCCACAGCAGAGGCTCAGGGGAGATGCCAAGAGGCTGGATCCAGCCTAAAGGAAAGCTAATCTGCCGCCTTGATCCTGCTGCCCTTGTGTTAGCAAATACTCACCAGGGTCATAGGAACTGTTAGAATCACACCAAACATCCACCTTGACCAGCACCCTGCCTCTGACAATGGGTAGTATCCACGTGCTTCAGAGAAGGGTACAAGGCGGAGGGGTTTCCTTGTGAGCCCGGGGATTTTGAAGTGCAGGATTAGGCTCCCTATGGCCTTCTGGATGCTAATGGTTTATGGTACATTATCCCACTGCTTCTAACAGTGGCTCAGCTCCTCCAGTGGAAGCAGCAGGAAGATGCTAATGTAGACAAGGCTCCAGCTGGACACTGTGATTAGCACCATGTTACCGAACCCAGTTCAGAGCAGCTCTGCAGGGTACAGTAGAGCTGCACCAGAATAAGTAACCATGGGAAATGTTTGCCAAAACTCCCTAATGTAAACAAGGCACAAGACACTCTCCAAAATCCAGATGTATCATGGTCTTCATTCATAAACCCATCCTCTTGAGTTCAAGCTTTCCCAGACAGGTACCAGTTTGCTCTTCAGAACCATAAATGCTCTGCTTACCTAACAACTTTCTTTTCCAGAGCAAAATCTGTTCAGCAACACCCGCTTTCTAAAGAGCCTTCTCCTTCCCCAGCACACATTTTTCCCTTTCAGGAAGTCTCCAGGTCATCTCGTCACTCCCGGGAGGTAGAGCTCCTTGTGTTCTTCTACTCACATTAGAAAATTCCCTGAACCACATTTTGTTTCTCTGCTGGTCTGAGCCCCATAATTGAAGAGAGGGTCATCCAGTGTCATCTAAAACAAAGGCTGAAGTGAGCTGTAGCTCACGAAAGCTTACACTCAAATAAATTTGTTAGTCTCTAAGGTGCCACAAGTCCTCCTTTTCTTTTTGCAGATACAGACTAACACAGCTGCTCCTCTGAAACCAGTAAAACAATAAGACAGTCAGTACAGTAGACTGGTAAGCACAGGCATAGGAATTATTTTGCACAAAGTGGAAACTGACACAGTCTGAGATTCCTTCAGCTAAACAAAAGGTAAAATACCACTTGTTGCTGGTTCACCCAGGTCCATACTAGGCCATTTATAATTGAGAGTAGAGCCTGGCATAGTTAGAAAACGGCTTGTATCCAGTATAAAACACAGCTTGGGGAATGCTGCAGGTATCATCAACAAACATTTGATCAAATCTGTTTTGGCCTGTGTATGTCCTTTTGCTGGTCAATGCCAATGACATTGGATGACCAAGTTGCACTTGAATAAGAGGTTAAATTATATGATTACATATGTGAGTGCTTATGGATATTTTAATGGGATATTTCTTTATACAGCAGCATGAAAATGATTCCCAAAACCCTGCACCAGAGCCATGGCAAAGAGATGTTAATCAAGCAACCAAAGTCATTACAAGATCCAGTGGCTGGAGGCTGAAGTTAGTAAAGTTTAACTGGAAATAAGATACATATATTTAAGTGAAGATAATTAACTACTGGAACAGCTTCCTTAAGTAACTTACTAAATTCTCCATCACTTAGAGTCTTTAAATCAAGACTGCATGTTTTTTTAAAAGACATGCTCTAGCTTAACCACAAGTTGTCTAGATGCAGGAATCACTGGGTGAAGTCTATTGCCTGCATTATGCAGAATATCAGACTAGATAATCATAATGGTCCATTCCAGCCCTAATGATATGTATTAATTTAAACAAGTCAGACAGGATGTGTCAATACCCTTTACAGCTGAGAATGCGTGAACGTGCACAATCACTTTGTGTGTTTGTAATGAGAGAAAATTAAATCCAAACTCTGCACCCTGGCTACAACGCTTGGAGCAGCCTAATTTTCCCAGGATTGATGATACCTCAAGACAGGTGCCCATGGCCCATGGCCCAGGAAGGAAAAGGGTTAACATTTATTAAAATGTCTTACTACTGCTTATTCTTGCTTGTCAGATGAATGAGATGGGGTTCAAAGAATAACAACATTATCTAGCTCTCCTGGCTGCTTACATCAGACACGCTATTTAAAAGCTTTCTAAACATAATTTTACATCATATGTTATTCTTTGTTTTAAGCTTCATCTTTCCATTACCATCCTATTCCTTTATCTATTCTAACTGCTGTTCGGTTTATCTAATTGAGAGCCCAATCCTGCAAACATTTACACATTAGTAACTAAGAACTCAATGGGATGAGTCACATGCTTAAAGTTACAAGTGTTTGCAGGAGCCTCAGAATGTAACCAATTTGGGGCAGGAACTCTGGGCAGGACTTCAAAAGTACCCAGCATTGCCCTATTCTACTCCCAATGAGGTCAATGGGAGTTTTACCATTGGCCTTGATGGGAAGAGAGTTGGGCGTCAATAGGAGCAAAATTAGGCAAATGTGTAATGCTTCTGAAAATCCCACCCTACTTCAATTTCAATAACTTCTGGAAAGCACCTTGTAAAGCGATGGCACTTTGCAAATGTTTATAATACTAATAAATAAAAACAACATATTCTAAGCTTGAATCCAGTCCGATCAAGTTGTTGAGAGATAAATGCAGTTCTCAAGCAAATGACATTGACTCAGATCTGCAAAATAAAATTGCTTCAAAAATTCAAAATGTAGCTGAAATGTGTAACATATGGATGGGCTATTTAAGGAAACACACTGGCAGAACCATAACAAAAATCTCAAATGTCATAGGGGGAAAAATCCACAGAAATGGAACTAGTTAAAACTGGTTCATACTCTTGAAAAATTCACATGGCAACGGAATTACAACCTCAGAGGTACCTCTCCATCTTTCTTCTCCCTCTCTATTACTCTCTTCTTCTGCTCAGTTAATTTCCATTCTGCAGTCTAATGGACCAAAATGAAACAAGCCAGAACATGCAGTCAAAGCAGAGGCCCTGACAAAAAAAGGCTACTTTGTGTCGAGAAACTATTAGGTGGAGCCACATCAAAATGGAAAACCAAGAGACTCATGATGATTTGTGCATATATAGTAATTCCTATGCTTGTTGAAGAGAGTTATTATGTAGGTAAGTGCCCACACATCAAGAATAAGACTTCACCTCCCAAATCTATCAGAACAGGCAGCAATATTTGCTATTTGATGCCAGCAACATCATTGACTCAGAGGCAGAGAAAGGAGCAGCAAGTATAATATGCCAACAGATCGGCCGGTCTTGAAACTAAGCAAGTAACCCCATGGTTTTGATAACAAATGGCCACTGTTTCAAAAGCCACTGTTTTCCAGCGGGTTTGGTAGATAAATCTTAAATCATGGGATCGGATTACCCATGTAGAGAGAATGCATAAAATTTTCAAAACCATCTAAATGATTTAGGAGCCTAAATCCCATTGACTTTTAATAAGACTTCGGCTCCGAGGTCACTGAGGCGCCTTTGAAAATGTTGCCCAATGCCAATAACAGACAAGTATGATGTGGGGGGAGGGAGAGAGAAGATGAGGACAAGTTTAAGGCTAATAAAGTACAATGCAGCCGAGCTAAAAGGGAAAGGGGTTGAAAGCGTTCAATGCTGAAGAGGCCGAGCACATTATTTATGTTTATTTAACCTAAATAAAAGAACATGGGAGATACACACATTGGATTTTCAGGTGGAGAGCGCTGACAAAGTCACTAAGTCTCAGGATCATAAACCATACAATATACAATACAGCAGCAGCAACACCAACAATAGGTACAAAGATGCTTTTTAAAACAATGCTGCCTATGAAAAGGCCATAAAATGTATGTTAATGCAGCCATTTAGATCAGAAAGTTGGGAAATTTTCAGTTACAATGATTGCAATCGCCCTTTGATTTCTTTTTTTTTAAAGCAACTGCAAGTTGTTTGAACTCTTACAAAGAGGAAGCGGCTTCATCTAGAAGCAGAACGCTCCCGCAGCAAGGGGCCTGGTACACAAAAGCACGCTGTCCAATCTGAGTGTTTAATTTGGATGCAGAGAGTGCAGCAAATATGATTGGATCAGAGCAGATACAAGAACGGGGAGGTTTTCATTTCAGCCAAGTTGCACAATTCATCAGTCCCCTTCTGAATTAAGACTTCCTTAACAAACACCACACCCAAAATAAGGGAAGGTGCCTCTCCGGTTGAGAGATCTGTGAAGAGCACTGCATTGTTCTGCTCTGAGTTCCTACCTGACCTAATGCAACTCTCTGTGCCTCACTTCTTCCCCTCCCCCACTCCCCCCCAAGTGGGTAGAATAACATGTACCTAATGCAGCTCACAGAGGAGCATAAGAATTAATACTCGTAAAACCTATGAAGATCCTACGGACCCTGCTCTTCCACTCTTACCCTCTGAGTAGTATCTTACTCCAGGTGGAGGTCAAGTGATTTCAGTGAGGCTGTAGGTGGAGTTTCTAGTCAACCTGAATGCTGAGGACAGACCAGGTCCCCAGGTAAGTACCAAATATTTTGACTTCCAAATTCACTCACCCCAAGCCATTAACGCTGCAGTACACATATTTTTAAAGAGGCCTTTAGCATTGATATGCTGAGTTAGTATTGGGTTAAAGGGATCGTGTGCAGAATCAGACAGGCTTTTTACACTTCTCCAAGACAGCTGACCCAGACAGGAGCTGGCCAATAAGAAAATTTGATTAAATAAGAGGGAGACTTTCAAAGGTACAAAGAGCAGCTATGTGCTTAAGTCCCATTGACTTTCCCAGGGCCTGGTGCTCCTAAATCACTTGAATGCTTTTGAAATTCCCATCCTAAATATTTATTTTGTTTTACTCTTTATGGTGCAGTTAAGGATACTGCATTGTAATTCAAACTGTGCTTTAAAACCTGGGTACATCTGCTGCTTTTAAATCCACCCCTAAATTCCAGCAAAAAGCAAGGGGCTTTTTCATAGCGTCAGGTAACATCTGATGGAAAAGCTCTGGCAAATATCCTCTTTGGGGGCAGTTTGATGTATAGATCACGTTTGATGATTTGCTTTTTCCTTCTTATTTATCACTACGGAGGTTTGCAGAAAAACAGCTTCTTGCTTCCTCATCCGCTTCAGCAGCCGGTTCCTCACTTGAATTCATAAGCCTGTTTGGAATCAGCTCCATGGCAACCAATTATGGTATCAAAAATATAGCTGTAGACAATGCAACTTTGTTCAGGACAGACAAACTTTGTTTGTTTTTCAGACCCGCTGTAACCCAAAGCAAACGCTTTGCAGAGTTTAGCAATCCAGTGGCTGAGCTCAATCAGACACCATAGCGGGAGGAGAGAGAAATTACGAGAGGGGAGAAAGGTGGCCTTGAGTCAATCCTGCAGCCATCAGGGGTGCAATTTACTGCTTCTTGTGGCTACTCAGGCAGCTTCCTCCTCCCTGTGGGGTTGTGTGAGGGGACAGCAGTTTGAGCATAGAGCCGCGGTACAATAAAAGCACTTCCAGCAGAGGCTTCCCAGGACAGACACAGAATCAGTGCATTTTCTGGGGGCCATTTTCAGACTCCTTCACCTGGTCCCATCATATTACTGGGCCACATTAGCTGGCTCCAGTCCTTCCCCACCAAGAGAAGCAGAGATTTCAAGCAGCTTACACTGCTCCCACCTCCCCTATCTGGGCAGGTTTCCCACCTCTTGGGCTCACAGCCTGGGCTACTCCACTAGTGAATCAAGCCAGAGACGTTTTCAGGTGAGATGTGACGAGCTGCTCACAGACAGTGAGATCAGGGCACATATGGAGGCTGTGCCCCAAGGCAGCAGCTGTGGAAGAGAAGCCTCTGTCAGCAACAGCAACCAGAACGTTTCGAGGATCAGAGAGAGGGAGGCCAGCGCTAGGCCAGCAGGGAGTGAAATAGAGAGATATGAGGTTGGCGAGGTACACCAGAGAGTTTGAAACCAGATCCTCAGATGAAGCGGGAGACAGCATGGCTGTTTGGGAATGGAGTTGGTCATTGATGGGGTTCCCTTCTTTATGCATGCAAAGAGGCTGGAAGCAGCATTCTGTACTGGCTGCGATCTAGAGAGCTAGGACACAGGGAGGCCATGGAGAAGGGCAGTACTATAGGTAAGGTAAGAGGAGATGACAGGGCAGATAAAGCATTCAGCAGAGGATGGGTTGCAGCAGTGATGTCCATGGCCAGGATGGACTTTAGGTGGGTGAATGTGCAGCAGAGGCAACAAAGATCCCTTTATCATGGAGACGTTCCTAGTAATAACCAGAAGAGAGATACAGAAACTTTGTAACACACAAGCAGGACTGTGCCTAAGGTGGACGGGACGTGGGACTTGAGGAAAATGGGAAGCAGAATTACAGGGTACATGAGCAGACATCTTTCCAGATGTGCAGACCACCATTCCTCACCGCTGCCAAGAGAATTCCAATGGAAAGTAATCACATACTTCTTCCCAGCCATATGAATTCAACTGCCCCAGTCTCTATTGGAGAAGATCCGGGCATAGGCCACATACGCTTTCCAGGGCTACGCAAAGTTCCAAATATTTTGGTCCCAAACACACAAGAGTTTAGAGAAAACCTTTGCCACACATTACAACAAAACCCAGCCTTGTATATGCTAAGCAAAGCTCGCATACATCTGCTACAAGAGAAAGAAGAAGTACTTCAGAAAACTGACAATGGGTAAAAATGGCTGAAGCTCTTAAGTGACTTTTGACGTGTTCCTAAATAAGCATACTATACTTAGGAACATGTCAAAAGCTGTGGTCCTCCAACAGTGTAACACCACTGCACCAAAACCTCAGCTGCTGTAAATCTGTGTAGCTATACTGATGGCAAAAAATGTGTGTCTATTTATCTACAGATGATTTAAAATGCATTCAAACTTAAGGGTGCAATTTTCAAAAGGGCCCATTGTTGGTTTAACTCTGCTCCCATTGAAAACAATGGTAACACTTTCATTAATGACAATGGAAGCCGAGTTAGGCCAGTGCTGTGTGTGTTGAAAACCTCACTCCTAATTTCCTAATTAAGAGTGAGATACACTGACAATGAAGCTAATGGAGCTACAACTGAAGATCCGGCCCCATATTCTAATACAAACACACAAACACTGCATGGAGGGCCTAGCACCAAATACCTACATATATACGTATATATAACCATATTGCACCAAGCCCGTATGAGGCAGCATAAGCTGTATTTAATACCAGACCTATATAGACATTAACTGATGAACGTGTTTTATGTCTCTATCTTCTTGTAACACACACTTAACAAGTACATTTTGACATTTGCCATGAGGTACCAGTGGACCAATCCTCTAGTTTCTCTTAGTGCTGTCAGTAGAGAATGCAGGGAAAAACATCTAGGGCACCTATCCTTCTCTGTGTTCATAAGAGAAACACAGCCTGAAGGCTGAGTATAATCTACACTACTTTATTAAAGGATTAATATGCTATTCAAATGCCAGAGAAGCATCTAACTAGGATCTCAGACACTTGTAATGAGTTCCTGTTTCAAAGTTCAGTCTCATCAGGAGAGCTCATCGTAATTATTTCTAACCTTACAGAGTCTAAGAGCACTGTCAGATAATAGAAGCTTATTTTTGGGAAACGTGTACCATTCATTTTACCAGCTCACACTGAAAGATGTTATACATACAGTTGTTGCTCTGACAGCAGTTTAATGAGACACAATTCACTGCTGTAAAGTTTGGTACCTAGTCTGCTGAAAGATTATAAGAAAAAATTAATAAGCGGCATATATCATTTACATAAATACCAAACAGCAAAGTTCCAAGAGCTGAGCCCGGGGGGCCTCCCTTCTTTAATCCAGCAAGATCTTACTTTATCCCATTTATTACTTCCCTTAGGGCTCTACCATGGAAAAGGTTATTATAGCAACCTCCCAAGCCAAGCTAGGCCAAGAAGGCCATGAACACCTGCTGTGCAATGGGCTGACCTATCGAGGTCACTTTGGCCCGTTGTGAAAGCACAACACATGGCAGGGAACAAACAGCTCTCTGCAGAATAGTGGTACATGAGCTCCCAGGAACAGTCACTTCTTAACCACGGTCCATCCCTCTCCCACCAATGGGAGCTGATCAAGCAGTGGTGCTCAGACCCTTGGTTCTCCATGCCTGGGAATCAGGAAAACTGCTGTGTACATGGCACAGGAGACAGTGCATGTGATTGACAAGGAGGACTTAGGTACCCTGTCACCTAGTGGAATTCACAACCCTGAGTTAGGCACCCAGGCTAAGAGATAGACACCTGATTCCAAAAATCAGCAGGCTGAGTGGGGAGCCACCTAAGCTAGCCAACATGAAATGCCAAGGAGAGGCACGGGGCCTAAGTCACAACAGCAAACTGACCTTAATACAGCCCCTTCCGTCCACTCTGAAACGTCCCAAAGAGCTTGATAAACTCATACATGATCTCACTGAATCAGACAGCAAAACTCCCCTTGTTTACATGGGTAGCAGGACCACTCCCAGTAGTTGACAAGAAAAGTACATATCAATTATATACACCCAATACCCAAACACACACTCCATTTTCCTCATCAGTGAAATGCAGCCATATTTGGTTCACAGGATTAGAGGACAGTAGCACACCTTAGAGATGAACAAACTTACACACGCTCAGAGTTCTGCTCTGGGAGGAGACCAATTAATGACCTTCCTAAGCCAGCCTGGTAGAAGCTGAAGGCAAAGAAAAGGAGGGGCTCATTAATATGAAGCCTCCACCTGCTTCTCTGTAGAAGGAAATCAGAGGGCCCATCCTGCTCCCATCGACATCAGTGACTTCACTTGGAGCAGCAGCAGCCAGCCCAAAGCAAGCAAAACTGGTTCCTACAGCCCACCAGCATCATGCTGGAAAGAGGCGGCCTTCCAAGGGCTTACCAGCTATGGACAGATTTTTTTCTGCTAAACAGAGCCCTAAATAGGCCTGGGTTCAGTCAAATGGAGTTGGACATGAGGATAGCTTGATATGATTTCTGATCTAAAGGTACCCTTATAAATTTAACATTACAGTCATGGCACAAACCACCGTGGTACTGAAACCTAAGGGAAGTTCGTGTGCTTGGAGCCTGGTTCTATAGAATTCCACAGTTACTTTTTTAAATGAGGATTTGAAAAGGGTAAAATATTCAATTTTGCTTTGTAGGAATTAGTGACATTTGTCCCGATCCTAAACTCCTGAAGTGAGAGTAAGGGCTTTGGGATCTGACAACTCGCTCACAGTATTATTTTTTTTGTACAAAAATCTATTTGATTTTTCCCTTTTTTAGCTGATGGCTTCTCTCTGAGAGTTTCATACCAAGCACCTGTGCTGCAAAGTCAAAAAAGTTACCAGTACTCTCTGAAGGAAAAAAGGTCTGGTGAATTACAGAGAAAAAGTAAATAAAGGGGACATGGGACAATACATTTTGTTAATTTCCAGGTAGTTTCTCTGAAATTATTTTACAATGGAACAGTGGTGTTTACATGAAAAGGGTCATTAACTTAAGATGCAAGGAGTATCAGCAACTCTACTGAAACTATATACCGTGTAAGAGATAACTAGAAAATATAATACAAAAACATTTAGAATTCATAAACAAATCCTATAAAACACCTTTGTGATTAAAGGGTCCAAAACAAGGACTATTCTGTAGACACATTTTTTTCTTTTTACCAAACTCCTCATAAAAAATAAATCTGCTCTTTTTAAAAAAGAATTTTTTTTTACTGTGCTATTTTAAAAGAAGACAGCCCCTACTGAGATGTCTGTTTAAAAGTTCAGTACATTCTGCTGCCTTATTTTATCTTGCAGTGATGAACTAAGAGAACACTGAAAATTCAATCAAAACAGCAATAATATTTGAAAAGCCTGTACGAAAAGAAAATGATGTAGATGGTAAGAAAGCATCTGTGCTGAAATTCTGAACTCCCTATTTCCGTTTCCTGACATGTCCTATTCATAAAAAGCATTCAACATACCACTTTCATGACGAAAACAAAACAGGGTTTCAAAAAACACAATGAAATCAAAGGTGATTTTTTTTACACACAGGTATTTACATATAATCATTTACTCAACATTAAGAATCTTGTTTTCCTGTTCTATAGTTTGGCCATCTCTTGGATAGTTTGCATAAGTATGCATTTATTTACTAATCTTCAAAGAGTCCCCATTTTTCCTAGCTTTCCACTGTAGTCATTAGAGGTCACAACCCTGTAGGAAATATGGGCTGCCATGGTAACACAAAATGTCTGCTAGAGGCTTAGTGTAATTCCTCCCTAATAGAAAAACAACAGCAGCAAATCCGGTCTTTGATAAACTGGCTTATATGTTGTAGGAAACCTCCACCTATAAAGGTGTCTATCACTTCAAAACAGCTTTAACTGAAATAAATGTTACGATAAAGGAAAGGGAGACCTACATGTTGGACATGATTTTTTGTTTTAAATTTCTGACGAAAAATATGCACAGGATAAGACTCTGCTAAACTGGAAAATCAACCAACTACGTATCATCAAATACAACCCTGTACGATATTTAAAGTCTCCAAAAGTCTTATGCTAGACCCTCAAAACGAGAACAGCTAAACCGTACAAAAACAAGTGTCTGCTAAATGCTTCCAATTTATTCCTATGAATTCTTTTAAATAAAATTAGGAATATTATGCTATATTTCTACGTTTGGAAGAGAAAAAGTCAAAGAGAAATCATTATTTTTGTGTTTGACTCAAGCTAAAATCGCCAAAAATTACTGTTGAAAAATTTAATTTGGTTCTAATAGGTATCTAGAACAGAGAGGTATTTGGAACAGAAAAATGGGTCTGTTGATCTCATGGTTTCCGGTGTTACTGGTCCTCCAGCAAAAGCCAACACAGAGCAGATGGAGAATTCTAATGGAGGCTACTGGCATGTCCACTAGGGTATGCAGCTCAGGAGAACACTGTTTGGTTTTTTGCACCCATATTGAATATCATGTTACATGCTCAGGTCTACTCTGCTGTCCCCTACCTCTTGGGTCTCCATCAGCATTACTGCTTCCCAAGTGGCTGCCTCCTGTGGAGTACTGTCTGGTATGGACTGTTTTCCCTTGATGTACTAGCTTGAATTTTCTAAGTTGAATTGCTATTTTTTTCCTGCACACATTTCTGATCTCTCTAGGTCCCTTTCTATTATTTCTCTGTCCTGAATTGTGTTCAAGGGTGTCCTAGTTTAGTATCATTTGCAAATTTCATTAGCGGGTTGTTTACTCTCTCTTCCAAACCGTTAATAGGTAAGTCCATTCCTATCACTGTTCCCTGGGGGACTTCTCAACTTGATACAATGCTGTTTATCATTGTCCTTTGTTTAGAGCCATTTAGTCAGTTTTCAATCTGCTGTGTACTTAGCCAAGACAATTTGAATTAATTTTTTCAATTAAGATAATCTAAATATATTACATCTGCTGCATTGTCCTCATCCACTGATTTTTCTCTTCCATCAAAAAAAGCAATCAGATTCCTCTGGCAAAATTTCGTCTCCATAAATACACGCTGCCTGCTGCTTCCTACCCATCTATGCACTAATATTTTGTAAGTCACAGTATAGTCTAGGCACAAGACACAGCAGATTTTGAGCTTCTGCATGGAGCTGCTTAGTTCGTTCTTTACGCCACACTCAGGAGATTGGCTGTAGATTGATACATTTAGGGTGTGTGGCCACCTCTTCTGGGGAAAGGCTAGTGCAAACAGAGGGTGTGATTCTCTTCTCCCTTTCACCGGGTTTTACATCAGTAGAAACCAGGGCCGGCTCTACGTGTTTTGCTGCCCCAAGCAGCAAAAAAAGAAAAAACAAAACCCTGCCGAATTGCCGCCGACAGCGAGACCCGAGCCAGAAGAGTTGCCACCGAATTGCCGCTGCAGGAAACAGCAGAGAGGGGCTGCCGGAGTGCCACCCCAAGAACAGCCGGACTGCCGCCCCTTCAGCAGCACCGCCCGAGGCACCAGCTTGCTTAGCTGGTGCCTAGAGCCGGCCCTGGTAGAAACTCCACTGACTTCAATGGCCTTACTCCACATTTACACCAGTCTAAGTGAGAGAAGAATTAGGCCCAGAAGTTGCCCTAATGGAGTCTAGCCATGAGTTCACCAGAATCTCCTCTGGCACAGCCCTACAGCCAGACACCCTTCCCTGAGACTGCATTGCCTCCAAAGGGCAGCGGGTTTAGTTCTGGTACTCTCAGATGCCCCACACCCAATGAAGGTGCTATTGTAGGGGTAGTGCAAACAGACCCTCGCACACTACGGTTTTGATGGTGTGGGCCTGAACCATGAATCAGAATCTGATACTGAATATAGAACCATTTTTCTTCATCAAGAAGTTTGTTTCCCTGTACAAGTTTTTCCACAATTTTACCAGGGATATAAATTGGACTTATTGTACACGGTAAATTCCAGAATTTCTCTTCTTCCCCTTCTCTCTTGAACCATTGCTAACATCTCTTCTGATTCCCCTAGCCCATTAGGCCAATATTAACTTGTCCTGCTTCCTCCTGCTCCTACATCTGCTTGCAATGCTACCTGACTAGCTAATGTGGTTGGCTGCCTTCCCCTCTGTACTTGTATTTTGAGCAGCACTTTGGAAAGACACAGCAGCAGGTTTCCATTTCTTGGGGGTTTTTCCGCAGAGGAATCATAGTATGTTGTGCTTTAATTACATTGTCTTTTTCAGATCCCCAGGTTTTTTCTACACTGGTGGATATTAATCCTTCCTCTCATTGCACCTTACTCACTAGATTTCTTTAGTCCTCAACGTGACTTTTCCTCTACTTGTAGATTTTTACTTTCTAGACCATGAAATTGTCTTTTGTATAATTTCGGAGCATTTTTGACCATACGCATTTGGCCTTTTTACTTCTCATAATCTCTAGATAGTCACTCTCCTAAAAATACATAGTATTCTGCAACGTATCTTCTCTTACTTAGTTATCTCATCTATTTTGGGGGTAACAATTCCAAGATTATCAGAACTCCCATAATTTCAAACATGATCAATGACACTGTAATTTCTGTATAATTAAGAAACATATTCTTCTTTACTTATATTGACTTACATAATAATATCACTGCTCTTAGGGATTTGAAATAATTTTTATTTACACATTGGCCCCTACCAAGACTGAATAACAACAACTTTTAAATAGATCATAAATGTTGCAGTGTTTGAGGAAGCAGGGACTCTCAGGTTTCAGTAAACTGCATTAAATGATTACATCAAGATCATAACTTGACTATGGTCAGGCAGCAGGTGTGCTGAGACTGCTGCTTTTCATGCTCATCTGGTTGGTGTCTTTGTTTCCTTGTGTTCCTCCTGTTTGTGTGTGGTATCCCCCAGATTTTTCTCACCTTATACATCAAATGTGAGTGCTCTTTCCTACATGTTTGTACAGCACCTAGCACAATGGGGCTGGGCCCTCCAGACACTAAAATAATACAAGTAAACAATAATGGATGAAGCTAGATTTAGTTTCTCATGCCGAGAACCCAAACTATGTCTGTCCCCATGTTTCTCACTAGGTTACTTCCTCTGGTCTCTCCACTTCCTGTTACACACCTGCAGTATCCACAAGGTGGCGCTATGCCACAAATGTAAATTAGGTAACTCCAAGTAACTAAATAGGTAGCAAAAATACTAGCCCCATGGTAATTTGTTTACCATGTGACACTTAGTACATGATAATTTATTATATACACAACGGCGATTTACGATAGCTATATAAACTAGCAGGGACAAGCTCACAATAATTTATTTTGTTCAAGTAAATCAAATGGAGGTTTTTACTAGATTCTCCAGTTAGGGCCCTATCCTGCTGCTTGTGAAGTCAATGACAAAACTTGCACTTTCCATACCTGGGGTGATCTTAGTCTATGACAACAGAAATGACTGTGTTTCACCGCTGTATTTAGTGTCGTTTTGCATGTAAGGAGCATGTAAACATAGCATTTGCTTACCCTTGATTCTTCAACAGAATTTTGAGCTGTCTGGAGCAGATCTGAGAGGCTCACATGCTAAAAGGGTCCCTGCAGCCATCTTCTTTGCTGCTCATTAGGCTTGGAAGGGGAGCAGTTCCGGTGCCATGACAGAGCGAGCAAATGGAGCAGCATCTCTTGCCATGCACTTTCAACGCTATGCTGTGGCTACACCGCTTCCACATCAAACATTTGCAGTGGGGCACATTGCTTATTCCCTATGTGCACCCGCTAACTCCTCCCTCCAGAGGCAACGATGCATCAGAGCATTATGCATTCTTGTGCAGAATGGGACAAGCTAGTCTTAGGTGTTTGGCCAGATGCACATTATCTTCTCTCACTATAATATAAATCCTCTGACAGGGAATGATTTGAAGGGGAGTAAGACTCTTCAGCACTGTGTACCATTTATTTGCATATTATCATCTGAACCAGGAAGATCTGGAGCAAATTTCAGGAGCATAATTGATTCCACACCTTGATGAAATAAATTCCACTTCTGTGTCACCTTGGATGCATAGTCATGGGAACTAGGCACATAGGGAACGCCATGTGATTTTAAACATTGTTCAGTTAACTCAGAGATCCAAACGCAAAATCCAGGTGTCAAGACACTGTATGGATTTGTGACAATCCATATGGGAGTCTGTGTGTGTACACCAAGGAGTGGATTACACTCCTCTGTATATGAAGTTTTATTACATCTGTGACAGATGTAATATCAATAGTGTATAATAGAACACAACAGAATGGAAATTGCTTCCAAAATCTCATGTGCTACACACTCATCGAGTCCATGCTATTGGGCAGAACCTCACTAAGTAGCACTAATGCCTTGAAATTCCATTGCAAGTTACTGATCGTTGCAAATTAGCAAGGCAAAGACACAATAAGAGGGAGAGGATGTTGCCACTCAAAACATACTTTGTTAATTTATTTTGACAAGTGTTGCTTGGTTTTAATCATTGATCATTCTTCCCAGTGTACTGTATAACAGTACGCGAGCTGTCCTATGCTTTGCAAAAGTACCAAAGTCTTAGTGATAAGAGGCCTCACTAGTCTTCTGCTATTAGTCCATGTTAATAAATGGGGAGAAGTCATTGCTTTGTGCATGTAAATTATGGAGTGCAGAGATTAGCAAAGTGTAAATTAGTGAAGTTTGGTCAAACTGAACTACTTCTACTTTGTGCCAGGAATAGATAACAAAATATACCCTCACTGTATTGTATTTTCTGATCACACGTTCGTCAGCCAAGATGTTTGGACCTTGATGGTACAACAAAGAGATCGCTTATTCCCTAGAGAACAGGCACTATGTTGGTTTGGTTTATAGCCACAAAGGAAATGACAAGGAAGCCGGAATGAAACACAGAATAGCTGCAAACAAGCTTAAAGTAGAGATCCCTATTTGTGAACAGCATTACATATCGGCAAAACACTGATCAGGGGCCCTAAGTTTCCATGCTAGTGCACTGAAAAGTATAGCAATTTGTTATAGAGCCAGCTTTTAAAAGCGAAAAGCGAAACTCAAGCTTCACTCAAGCGAAACCCTCCTGCAGGATGGGCTACCATAGCAAATGACAAACCAAAACCATCCTACACAGAAGTTCTTCAAAACATCTGCAAACTCCAAGGAAGGGGGTATGGCATGTAGAAATGTGAGAGGAGTCAGGGGACCTATACCTGTATGCTGCAGACAAAGAGCCGCCGTCTTCTTTTCCTCGATGGGGGAGAAGGACAAAGAAGGAGTTATGGCAATTCCATGCGTTTTGACAGCAACTTTCCACAGCATTCTTCTGTTGGGGGATGGAGCTACCTCCCTCGCCCATGTGGTACAATCTGGGGGGCTCTGTCCTCCACCCTGAAACTCATGGATTTTATTGGGGATGGATTTTTCAGGAAGTGGCTCCCATGTGAATGCTCCTGGCCTTTGCTCTGATGCTCAGTGCCTCCTTCATTCAGTGCATTCCCACAGACAGCACATTGCCTGCAGTGGCCATGTTTCCACAAACTGAGCCGGGGGATCGAGGGAGGAGGGGAAGGCTTAGGGAAAATAATAAACTATCCTCCTGCTTCAGGGTCCAAGGGATTCCAATTGTGAGCTCCTAGCATCAAATCCTGCACTCCTAATTCAGGCTAAAGGAGCTTTGCCTTGCTAAAGACTGCTGGTTTTGGCTTCTGGCAACTACCCTGGGCCCAGTTCTGCCCTCAGATACAAAGCAGAAAGATGTGGCTTTTTAGCTAATGGCTACCATATGGGGAATACCAGCTGCTGCATCATAGTATCCCATGTCACCATGCGACTGTCACTAACACTTCGGCATCAACTGCATGCAAGCCAAGCTCTGCATTGAAAGGGAACATGTGTAGAGCCCAGGTCCCCTGCAGGACGAGGGCATATCCTGGTCACATATAAGTGTATATTACACCAGTGATAGTCCCTGCAAGTTAATGGTGCTCTGAGGGATGCACAAATCCTTGTAGGGGCCCTGTTCCCTGCACGGGGCAGGGTGGAATTTAATCTGTGCTCACTTTCATATGGAATTCCCTTGGTACATGTGCTAGGCACAGTGCACAGTCATAGAGGATAGCATTGCAGGTTTGCCTGGAACAGGCTGCTGGACAACCAGGAATATGCAGGCAGGCTGGTCTCTGTGATAGACCAGAGCTGATCCCACTTCTTTGGGAAGTGGAAGAGTCTCCACAGCCTTTCAGTGCAGCTGCCAGAGGAGACAGCACTGCCCGCCACTGAGACGCAGGCCTGGCCCCAGCCACCCTACACACCCGCACTGCACAGAGGGAGAAAGACCTGTCTGGGCCCTGTGTCCTGCCGCGGTGGGTGAGACTGAACTTGAGCCTTCCTTCTTCCCTCCCAATATGCAAAATAAGCCTGCAGGTGCCAATGCTGAAGCCGAGGTGAAATCCACCGAGGAGGAGGGAAGCCACTGTGAGATGCTAGCAACGCATTTTGGAAGCTCCATGAGGAGCAGGAAAAGGAGTGTCTCTTCTCCCTGCCTGAGCTTTGTGAGTATGTGCGGTGGAGTGGGGGGAACGGGACCAGTTGGGTGTGGACAGCGTGAGAACCTGGACTGTCAGAGCGGATTGTGGAGATCATAGAAATAAACTGAGGGAGAGCAAGAGGCCGGGAAAAGAAAGGAAGGAAGGAGACAATTTAAGAGAAGCTGAGGGAGCAGAAAGGATGGAGAGGGAGATTAAAGAACAGGGGGAAAGATGTGAGGAAATAACTGGGGAAATGGAAGGGGAGAACAGATAAGGAAAAAATTCTGAACAGTCCAGAAATGTTAGACTGAATTTTAGTTTCTTGTTGTTTTGTTTGTTATAGCCCCAGTTTCTGTATTGGAAACTCATAACTTTGGTTATGAAGTTATCAGGACAAAGCTGGATGTTGAACAGGTAGGCAGGGGCAATTTGGGACTTTTGACAATTTGAGATGATGGGATAAACATATTAGCTGGATGTTTCTGCTAAAATAATCAGCAGTGAGATAGTTAATGTTGACATTTAGATTGCCATCATTAAGTTTCAGGATTAACTCACTGAGATAAACAGGGCAGCTCAGCTAGTGTTCCAGGCTGTCTGCAGGCTCACTGCATCAGTTTTCATTTGGTTAATCTTAAGGTTTTCTTTGCAACCATAAGAGCTAGAAACTTAATTGTTAAAAATGAGTGTTTCGATTCTTGAGCATAGTTCTGTAGAACTGCAGGACACAAGCGGCTCTATAGAAAAAAGGGCCTCAAACTTGCAATATTCAAAACTATGGGTCATTGTAAAGATATTGCCTGGATGGCAGTTTGGCCTTGCAGATAAGGCTCGACTGTTGTGGGATTTGGCCTTCCTGTATCTGTGGCGCCTAGGACTGGGCATGTGTTCTGCTGGGCAGCTCCCCTCATCCTTGCTCACAGCTGCCAGGTCGATGTTGCCTTGGAGAACACAACCGAGGTGACACTGAAATCCTGCCTCTTTTCTGGTAAGTGTCACCTTCCATATGGCTTTATGTGGGAGGGGAGCATATGATCCTGTAGATACAATTTAAAAGGAAACATTCTCCTCCTAACTGATTAAAAGGAAAGCAAGAAAGCAAGCATGCAAGCGTAATTTAAACTCCAGCACAGGCTAACAGCCATATTCCGCTCTTCCTTCTGTGTACAGATCAATGGAAGCATATGGCCCTGAAGCATTAGTTTGTATCACTCCAAGCTCTGGGGAATGCTTGTTTATTTCCAGTGTTGAGCGTAAGTTTATTGATCTTAACCGCACTGAAATTAAGTAATACAAGGGGATAAAGTTATAATGATTCATATAATTGTGCAGTAAACATGTGCAAAGAGGGAGTCCTGAGTGAAATAAGACATGCTGCCCATCTGGCAGACTTCCCACAAATGCTTAGCACAGCCGATGGGGGTAGAGGGGCACAGAGGTTGGCATGTATCTTGGTCAGGAGACACTTAAGGGGATACAGAAGGGTTTTAACAATGCGGCGCTCTGGGAGCCATGAGGAGAGGGAGGTTGGAAGGGCTAGAAGGGAGCAAGCAAAGTGGTCCCGTGAGGTTCGTCTTTCAAGGTGTGTGTGGAGGTGACAATGGGCCACTGGGTCTGGGTGTTGAAAATGCAGAACCCCATGTGACAGCACTGTTCAGAGATGCTTAGGGTTGACCCTGGGTTTAAGAACATATGAACCACTCCACTAACACTTTAGCTAAACATGTATTGTGTAGCTCACTTTACCTCATTTGGGGCCCCAATCCTGCAAAGATTTACACACACTCTTCACTGCAAATAGGCCCATTCCAGTGCCTGAGATTACTCACGCGAATAGCACCTAGCTCTTATATCACACTTTTCACCAGCAGATCTCAAAGGAGATGATAGTGCATAACGTTCAGCATGTGTTACATCTTTGCAGGATCAGGGCCTTAATAGCAAACAATATAGTGGCAAACATCATCAATGGATTTTGATGGCTAAAATTACAAACACGAGTTGGTTGAGGGATAGTAAGTTATACCAATCAGATAGATAGCTAAAAACTTCAAAGGTTTAGCAATGCATACACTGATGTGTATTTGTGTAAGCTGTATGCATATATGAGGGGGGAGAGAGGAAAAATACTAACACTAAAGTAAACAAAAGTCACTTCATTCATTTAGATGTCAGCCTTAAAATAAAAATAGTGTCTATGCAAAATATGATGAATTCTCCTTTTTTTAATCACTTTTTTTAAAAAATTGTTAGCTTATAAAGCACATATTTAAAATTCTCACCCTTTGTTCATCCCAAAATGATATTTCATTAGCATTAAAAATATCTGCGTAATACTAATTTGATTTTGTTTGTTTTTACATTTATTGTATTGAAAGAAATATGGTTTTAATTGGCTTACTGGGTTGTTTGCATTTCAGCTGGCATTATTAAAACCTAAGGAAAGTATCTCACTATATAGCTCTGAAGAAAATTGAAACGGATTTAAATTGCAGATACCAGCACAGACATATAGACCTCCTGTATCAAATGAATTCTTCACATAAGAAGAGGTTGGCAAGAAAATCCAAGTCATTGCAGTGTCATTTGTATTTCCTTACATTGCTTTATTCTGCAGGGAGGAAAAAGAAGGGCCACTTTTAAAATTAACTACAAAACAGCCATACTATAAAAGGCTCCTCCCAATGTAAGTATGTTATTTCACCTGGAAAAGTCCTTTTTTGTAGCAAAGCATTTTGAGGTGAGGGGCTGATTCTTCTTTGGGAGAGAAAAGGCATTCTTGTGAGTTGGGTGTTTTCCATTGTTAGTGTGTTGTAGTTTACATGATTTGCTGCCCTTTCGTCTGGACTTCAGTGTGAGCACTTAAAAAAAAAAGATATTTGGAACTTTGGCCTGGTGTGTGACTTATTTGAATGTGGGGAGGCGGGTGGATCCCCCTCTTTCCTTTTTGTGCAATATTACTTTGTCTTAATCTCCAGCATTTCCTAAGAGTTAGCAGTCTTTAAAGAAAGAAAAAAGCCTCCTATTAGATAATTAAGAAGAGGATAAAAATATAACATGGTTAGTAAATGTAAATATAGTAGCAATCTCTGATATTTCAGTATTTATTGAGTGTTGTCAATATCTTTTTATGAATGTTTTATGAATTGTGAAACAAAAGGACAAAATAACTTTATATAAAATATTTATGTAACTATTAGAATATTTTAACATATTACTAGAAAATTATTAGTTATCATTTAACACCTCAAATTGATTTCGGGGAATGAAAATCTAAAATAATATTGTTTCTGCACATATTCTAGCCAACAAATTTCTTTATTTACCACCGAATTTCAGTGTCTACTAGTTGTCAGATAACATTTGCATGTTATGGAGTTTAACAGTTTTTGCTATGGCTAGCATTTCACAGGATTAAAAAAAAAAAAAAATCACCTGCAAAGAATTAGGTAACAGAGTGTGAAAGGTCTCGGCCATTCAGGAAATACTTCCTACTGGATTTAATTAGAGATTAAAAATAAAAGGTTTTAGTTGCAAACTTCAAACACACAACAACATGACATTTATTGAATGCACTAGCATTGCAGCCACAGTGAAAAGAATAAAAAACAGTAGAACTCAGTTGCTTTCAATAAACTTTTCAAATATAGTTTTTATTCAAAATTAATTATAATTTTATAGAGAAAAATCCATTTTATATCTGGGTTTATTATGAAAGGCAAGTTACTGAAAGAAGAGCATTTAAAATATGTACAAAACATTAAAGGCCCCAGTTCTGACCCAAATGCCACTCACTTTAATATTACACGCATCCACATAAGCCACATTTTTAGGGTTCTCTCTGCATTTTATAGTGTATAAACTGAGCATGTTTTTTTTCTGACTCATGCCTTAAGAACTTATACAGATATTGGATTAGCTAAGTTTCTATCGCACTCAAATCGGGTGTTTTCCTTCTGTATCTCATTTAAGATGAGCAGTGCTGATAACACAGTATTAAATGTCAAATGAGCAAAAACAGTGTGCAACGTGAAAGAGTCTCTGCATTTAATTTAGATGGTTCCAGAGCAAGAAACGGGATGGAATGTCATTCTTTTTCCTTATGAGTCCATTTTGACAAAATATCTTTAAAGCCATTAGGTATTGGTCCTACACTTAGGTCTTGCATCCTAATCACCTGGCAATTACCCATTTTTATCACTTATTCTATATCAACATTAGGTTAATCAGTGTTAAGTAATATAGTAAAACTATATCTATGCACATTTAATTCTCTAATTATGCAGAGCAGCATTAAACCTGTTCCACTGTCGTGTGTTTAATTTGTCTGCTTCAAAATAACCTATTAGTTGGGGTTTTTTTTTTTAATTCCTGTCTTAAATTTGAGGCCCTTTACTTCTGCAAATGGATGCTGGTGATATATAAAAGGTCTCCTCTATGAGTAGGTAATGAGGCATCCAAAACGCTACAGTTAATTAAATGTACTGATTTTATCACATCATAATCCTGATCTTCAGGTGCTGTATATAATCAGACTATTACAAATCAACTGTTATACATGAAAAGTTACATTGAAATGGGACCAGGCATCTGATTTAAACAGGCAAAGGGAAAGAAATCCATCTTTATTTGGAGTTATGGTGTGTGCTATAGGACTACACCTTGTGTGATTTGCAAGATCAGTCACTTCTTTGAGTTTCTGCCTTAACTTCAGAAGTCTTGGGTTTTGTGGGTTGAAGAAGAAAAATAGAATTGTTTTGGAGATTTAGTTTCCTTATTTTATGCTAGCATTAAAGAGAGACAAAATCCGTGTTACGGAGGCATGAAAATATAACCTGTATCGACACTGAAAAGATACTTCCCAGGTTTTAAAGTGTTCACTTACTATTCACAGATTCTTATTAGACTATCACAGGCATAGAGCAACTTGAGGCTTTATTTTTTAAACAAGAGTTTGAAATTGTTTGCTTTTAGCTTGTTGGGGTTTTTTTAAATGGCCAGGAGTGGACCCACATACTCATTTATACAGTATATAATATCGAAATCAGCAAGAACTTCACTCACTAACATCCACCTACAGCCAAGTTGGATAAAGAGAAACTGCAATTACAGTGAAATAGAATGAGCAATGGGTTTTTTTTTTCTCCACCACAGTGCAACAAGCAAATGGAAATTCTGGTTATAGTGGCTCGATATTTATGAAGTGTAGAGTCCAGAGTGGGGTTATTACATGATACGGAGACCTTACTTAAAAGCTTATACAGGACACGGGTGTGGGTTAAGAAAGCAAGCGAAGTCACTGAGCATGTGCCCCAGCCAATTTTCCAACATTAATAAGTTGGCTGTATAGAAAAAATACAAAGCAAGGAAAAATAATTGACTTTAAATTTTGCCTTGAATAACACCTATGAAGCCCTAATTAATTTCAATATGGATTTCACAAATGCAACAGAGAGCATAATTTGTCCTCTTGAGTCATGAATTAGCTAAGTCTTGTTTTGTAGTAAAGTGACGCATGATACATTTACAACACTGAGGAATTTTCTTTCTTTTATTTCCCTGCTCTTGTGTTGCATATAAAAATAGCCAAACATACTTTTATCCCAAGGCAAAATGTGGCTAATTACAGAATTATAGTTTAATGTGAGAAACTAGCCTTCCATAGACTCTGATTGAGGAGTTTTATGTTCTAGGAACCAGAGTTGGGTGGGTTTCCAGACCTCTCTATTTTTAAATGCCCAGCAATTAATTCGATGAACATTGTTACCCTTTTGTAAACAAACAAAAATCTACAGGACTGTAGAGCGTAGTATGAGATTAACTGTGCAGTGCAGAAGAGTGAGCATGTCACAGGGTTTTTTAAAAGAAATTATATTGATAGGACAGGTTAAGTGTAACACTTTTCGGTTATTGTTTGTCATAGCACATTCAGCGGGGACTGCACTTTGTGGAAATGTGAAGAGTACAGGGGGCATTGAACACGGAATAAATTAATTCTGAACAAAAACTGCACCAACTATATATTTTTCTCAGAACAGAATATTTGCAGTTTTTTCAACTAAATTATTCAAAATATTTTTCATGTAACTCAACACTCATTCATTTATATTCATGCGTGTGCATGTGCATTCTTTGACGTGTTATCTAACAAAATAGCATTAGTTTACATTTCTTGCAAAATAACTGACATGATCCAAATGCCATTCCTTAACTCACAATTAGATTTGAGTGTACTCCAGTTTTCATAGGCATTAACAATAAATGGTGTGGATTCAATAATGCCACTATATCTTTATTTCAAGTAAATCAGAAGATATCCACATGATATTTACCCTTTTAAATATCAAATTGGCTACATTTAAAAATAAAACCACAAGTATTGTATTTATATGAACAATTGCATTTTGATCACTGGAATTTAATATTGTTGTTGAAATCCATAAATGTAAAATAAATATAAACAATTAAAAAAATCTAGTTCTCCAGGTTACACAACTAATCAGCTACATGCATCATAATTATTATTGTAACAACAGCTAGTCAGATGCCTGACATTACATGGTATATGGTCCAATAAATAAGGATTTCATAACAAAACTAAAAATAAAGCTTGGGTCCAGATACAAATTGAACTATAAAGTATTATGTTAAATGCTTGAGAAATCTTCATGTTCATCTTTTAAATTCTAATTTACAATCCAATAAAATAGGTGTCAGAAAATAAGGGAAACAAACTTGTTCAAATTTGATGTTAAAAATAATTGAATTTGACAATTTTATGAAAGGATGTTTGAACTAACATAGCTACAAAAAATACAAATAAAAAAGCAATGATTGGTATAGGCAAAATAGCTCTAACAGTCTGATTCATGCTTAACAGGTAGACACATTTGGCTTTTTTTCAAATTTAATATTTATATGTTATGCATAATAAAATCTTGTATAATTTAAGGAAGCAAAAAAACCAACAACCAAGAAACACAATTAATCTGCACACTACCTATGTCATATTAATTCACAC
This sequence comes from Lepidochelys olivacea, assembly GCF_965140295.1. Classification (NCBI taxonomy): domain Eukaryota; kingdom Metazoa; phylum Chordata; order Testudines; family Cheloniidae; genus Lepidochelys; species Lepidochelys olivacea. The sequence goes on from NC_140419.1 coordinate 97,791,383, forward strand.
AAAGATGACTTTTAAACAAATCTGTCTATAGTCTGATGATTGCAGATGTATGTAACATAGAATGTGTCCTTTGCTTCTTAATTCTTACCTTACCACAACATAAAGAATGAATACTTTTCATGTCATATTATTCAAAGTGTACAATTTCTTCTAAAGTCTGTGCCTTGCTCTGATTGCTGGTGTTGTCTGCATAATCTATAAATTAGCCTCTATTTGCAATAAATGCTGCCTTTTTGAATGTAGACTTTGTGCTAACTATGCCATAGGAAATGTACCATACTGATTGATTCAGCTTCAAAACACACCCCAGTAAAGAAAGATCCTGTTACACTGAGTAAGTGGTTAATCTAGCAAAAAGGAAACTTACATTTAGAAGTGTTGGCAGGGTCAAATCTTGAATGATAAAGAAAAGAGAGTTCATGCTGATAAGATTTTAAAATGTATTAAACAAACTCTTATGAAAATGATTTTGAGAAAATTCAACATTTTATTAAAAATGAAAAAATCAAACCCAAATTTCTGCATTTAAAAACTAGCAGAATACTAAAAAAAAAAAAACCCACCCAAATACATACATTGATTCTTTAAATCAAAGTGTTTTGAAAACACTGGAAATTCACCCCACTTTTGAGGAGAATAGCTCTTTTTCATTCACTAAATACACAAGGGAAAAAACCAAAACACAGTATCAACTATGTTTAATTTTATATTTGTTAACTACCAAAAGCACCATAACTTTTTTTAATACCCTGGTGCCCCCTTTTGGTCTGCATAGATCAAGGCATCTTTCCATTTTAAAAAATTATTAATAAAAATACATTAGTGCTTAACTTGTGAAGTCTTAATTTAGACTGTTGCTAGCTATTCCACCTGTTGTTATATCTCACAGTTACCAGCTACTGATCTATCCCATGTGAAAACAAGCAAAACTAGCAGCCTGAAGGTCAAAGGAAGCAGTGTTTTCCATTATAAATTGCCATAGTACAGAGTTTTGCTTTATACAGTTATCTTGATAGCTTTGATGGTAAATAAAATGACCCATTCATTACCTTTGCTACAGTACACTCAATGGGATAAAGCAGAGGCTTGTATTCAGATGATAGCTTTCCCTTGCTATATTTATGCATGGAACACTGAGAGAAAAAAAAGGCTCTTAAGTTGGTAGGAATGTTTGATTAGGTCCATAGTCTCTTGGCAGACAGCACGCCAATGTCACTGAGACATGCAAACTGAACATCTTGCTAAATGCGCATTTTACAAAGTTTGATTTATATAGTTAGACAAATTTTAAAAAAATCTTTTCCTTATGACTTGCATATCTTACAGCGAGTAATTATGCCATAGAAACAAGATCTTTCCACGTTCAACATCACTGTGTGAAGACGAGCTTATTTCCAGCAGGGATATTGAGTCCTGCCATCTGAAGGGCCAATCAAGTGTGAAGTACAGTATAGTTTTAGACTCAATTGAAAGGAAAAAGCTTGACTACTAGTTCATAGCATGACAACTTTCATGGATTAGCTCAGACCCTATTCTACTCCTTGAAAGGGTATCACAGCATGAAGACAGTTTTCAATGCACTAAACTTTAATAGCTGAGTGGGGGAGCCAAAGCTTCCTTTTGGTCTCTATAGAAACAGTATCACCAAAATTTGAGGCAAAATTAAGATTCTTGTGTTTCAGTCCTGTATTTACCCTCCAACGTCCCTATTCACAAAGTCTTCATCCTTTTTAAAAATTGCCATTTTTTCCACTGTAAACTGAAGCGGGTTGAGCCTGATCAGTTAATTTTTAAACACCACAACACTGTATCCTATTTTCCTGAGACCTTTCTAAACAAGTGCAGGGTGAGCACAGTCCAGAAAGTAGGTGGAATCATCCTACAAGAAGATATTGGCAGTGTTTGTGGACATTTTGCTCCTATCCCAAGGGCTAGCCCAATAGGCATCCCCCTGGAAAGCGTTAGCCAGTATTATAGTCACTCTATCTCTGTCCCAAAAAGGGACTTTCAGAGTTTCTTTAACCACTGGAGAAAGCCAGCTGTAGCATTCGCAGTACTTTCCGAGTTACCTTGTTCCTCTCATCACATTTCAGGGAGAAGCTTGTTAGGAGAAAGGAGTGCTTAGACAACAGTCAATGGATTTAACGGCTAGAAACACAAGATCATATCCTACCCCTCATTCCTCAAGGGTCAGTGGGAGTTTTACCGGATTAAAAAATGCACCATAAGGCCCAATGACTGATCATTTTACCGTGCCGTTTTGCTTTTAAATAGAATAATTCTCTTTCTTATTAAACTAACTGCAGAAAATTCAGGTAAACCCATTCCATAAACCCTCCCCACCACACATTCACTACAGAGAAACGCTAACCATTTCAGATTTAATTTCTTCAACACTGAGTTTACTGTGAGCTTATGTGATTTGCTTATACACAGTAGGGCCAGAACAGACTACTACATAATACTTCATGTTAAAATTACACATGAGCATGACAAAGAAAACACTGGGATTTTTTGGTATCATTACATGCATTTTTTGTTTAGGTTTTTTAAAATGTATTATTCTTAGCGTGTGTGTGTGTGTGTGTGTGTGACACTACATGTCAATAGACTATCCTTATATAGATACAGTTTACAGAAACCAAAATACTTGTAATTAAAATGCACTGTAAAGGTGGAGGAAAAATGTTCATGCAAATGGCAAAATAGGTGAGAGAATTTACACTATTTCATCTCATTCATACCACCCCTGCTCCTGTCTGCTTGGGATCACTGCAAAAGCTAATCAGCTTGATAGATCCAGCGGGAAATCCAGTGCATTTATTGATTTTATGATGAATAAGCTGAAATTGAATATTACTTTCATATACCCACAACACATTTCCATGAGCTCTATTCAGTGGAAGTTTTACACCTGCTCTGGGGTACAGCTATGGTGATCTGGCTTCCTCTGCAAACTTGGCCTGGCCACAGATGTTTTCCCCCCCCTCCCCTTTGCAGAGATCTGTGGGTGCCTCCTATGGAGAGCTGCTCAGGGTCTAGATTTCACTATAATAGTCCTCTCCTCCCTTTGTAGAGCACTAATCCTGATTCACCAGAGCCAGAATCTCTCCTTACATGGCCATAGAAGGGGCTTTTTTTTTGGTTTTGAAGTTAATCCAGCTCCAAGCAGGGGTCTTGATGCAATGTCCCCTTAATCATAGGCATGCGGCACTGCACTGGCTGAGATTTTCAGTGGGAATCTGACAAACCAAATACTGAAATTTGACGCCCACTCCTGTTAAGTGCTGCTCCCTCTCCGCTCCTGCACTCCTCTCCACAGAGGATCCGGGTCCCTAATGTCCGTTTTAGCTTTCTGACTTGGTTTGCACTATTCATGTACATTGGGTGGCACCATGCCCGCTTACGCCAGTTGCCAGAGCCTAAAGCTGACAAGGGTCAAGCTTGCGAAAAAACACAGTGCAGCACATCAGCTCCAGGAAGATTCTCCAGGCTGCGAGGAACACCTGCTTCATTACTGAAGGATTGCATTTGTTGGATTTATAAGAATTATATAGGCAATGAGTGCTGCTCCCCTTTATTTAAGCTGTGTCATAGTCCTATTCTGCACCCCATACTCCAGCAAAACTCCCACTGATATCAAAGGGAGTTCACCTCCATGTAAAACAGTGACAGAACCAACCTTGCAAAGGGTGACCAGATAGCAAGTGTGAAAAATCAGGACAAGGGGTGAGGGGTACTAGGCACCTATATAAGACAAAGCCCCGAATATCACCTCGTCACCCTATTTGCAACATTCTGACTCATATAATGAGGCAAGCAATTTCATTGGCTCCAGTGGGGCTGCATGTATGACCAAAATACCACTTTATGATTTAGTGTCAAGTTCTGCAGGGCTGGGCTCTAAGTAAGGAGTGCTGGGAAATCTGCTCAGGGGGAAGGAAAGATACATGGCACCATGTTCACCCAGGACTGGCACAAGCCACTCTAAAGTCTATTTCTTTTTCTGCACACTAGAGAGAGCCAGAATGCTGAAACTGGCATGGACCAGTCAGGTGACTTCCTTACCTGTCTTGTAAGGAAAATGCAGGAGAGTTGTGACACACAGCAAACAATGAGTTTGTTTGGCTTTTCCACACAGAACACCACACATCCTCGCTGAGGAGAATCTATCCAGATGGTTTCAGAAGAGAAGTTCGAGATTAGGGAGCTCTTCATACAAAGGTGGCCCCTAAACTTAGGTGAAATGTTTACAAAATTGGCCAGTTTTCAAGAGATTAAAAAAAAGTTACCCTATGTGAGGGCGCAGAACATCTGCTTGCAACACCATGGTGATGAGTGGGGTGTCAAAACCCAACGAGGAAAGAATAACAGCATCACCAGCATACACTAATTTGCCTGACTTGAGGGTGGTGCCTTTACACACCATCATCTCCTCAGACGCTGGCAGGACAAGAACACTGTTACAGCACTGTGTAACCTCTTGAGAGCTTAGCTGCTAATGTGGAGATGAGAGAAAAGGCACTTTTGGCCCCAGTCTTTTGGACTTCGGCTCCATGCGACAGGAGCTCTTCAGAGTTACAGATGTTTCTGAGAGAAATAATTGCCCAACGATACATAGCCTTGGCAAGGCTAAGAGTAACCTCAACACTTGCTCTTCCTAAATGCTCATACCAAAATGTCTCCAGTCAAAGCTAGTTATGATTAATCATGATACAGAGCTAGACGGAGGATGGGATCTGTCAAACAGCACATTTACCTTTAAGGACTTCTGTCTGCAGGGACCTCGTTAGTGTGAGTTCTTACCTGAGTACATACACATAGCACTCTCCATGCATGCTCAGTTCAGACACTAAAGCTATCATCCATGCAGATGGGCATTGTGGGAGCTGGAGGCATGGGCCCTCATGTCCCACAACAGGCCAAGAGCAGTCACCATAGTAAGGAATGAAATTATAACCAGAGAAGGGAAACTTTTTCCCTCCTGAAAAAGGAGATTAAAATCCCTACAGTGCCAGCATCAGCAAAACTGGATTTCTGATGAGTACGATTGTAAGCAGAAATTAAAAAGACATGCTTATAGTTAAACATTATTTCCTCTGCTAGTAAAACACTGTATACTTTGTCTTCCACTAGATACAACCCCTCTAGAGCTCCTACCTTATTAGAGCCCACTAATAACTCAGACTAATTACCTTTCTCTTTGTTTCAGAGTAGCAGCCGTGTTAGTCTGTATTCGCAAAAAGAAAAGGAGTACTTGTGGCACCTTAGAGACTAACCAATTTATTTGAGCATAAGCTTTCCATCCGATGAAGTGAGCTGTAGCTCACGAAAGCTTATGCTCAATTAAATTGGTTAGTCTTTAAGGTGCCACAAGTCCTCCTTTTCTTTTTCTTTGTGTGGATCTTACATATCTATAGATATTTAAGGAATGGAATGATTTGTCATTTGATTTCTTTCAGACAGTTTATAGAAAGCAAAACAAAGCCAAGGGATACAAGAATGTAGAAGGAATAGTACATTCTGTACATGTACGGTGACACATACTATTATATGCTCTTGAGCAATGGTAACCCTCTACTGGACCAAATATTGTTTGAGGACTTTAAACCAGACCCTACACTCACTGAAGGCAGTGGGAGTCTTGCTGTTGTCTTCAGTAGGAGCAGGATCAGACCTCAAATTATGAATAAAGAGAACAGAGAGGGTATAATTCATCCAGTGACTGAATATATACTCAGCTACATAGTGTGATCAGGGTAGCTGGCCCTACATGCTCTTCAGGATACCATGTTCTTTAGGCAAGATTCTAGGGAGGAGGCAAATGACAATAGTTTCCAAAAGCTTGGCTTTATTTGTCAGAAACACGGGGGTGTTCTGCAGAGGCACAACCTCCTAAACTTGCTCAGTCTGATTGTTTTACAAAGGGCTCAGACTCCAAAACACTGTGCACATGAGGGCAGGTGGGTGTGCTTAAAGCTCTGTTTGTTGGCTGCTGACAGAGGGGAACAAACAGACTCACTTTACTGATGACCCAGTTTAAAAACAAGCAGACCTGCACGCACACAGATTCTACAGGTGTTACCATGTTAGATGATGACATTTCAGAAGCTAGCTTCTTCCCAGGATGCCAAAGCATAAATGAGCAAAACTGCCACATGGAAAGAGAAAGTCTCCCTCAATTTTGCATATCAGCTATCTGCTCAACACTGAGGAATCCACTCTCTCCAAGGCTGGGTGATACTACTAAGACTGTCAGTTCTGAAGATGTGCCGGCTGTCTATATGGCTAAATTCTATAGCTCTTAGAAATGAAATATTATCAAAACTAAACTTAATACATGGCTTGCTATTGCAACTCTACTGCATATATAGTGTAATAGATTTGCCAAATAGGGGACTACAAATTCCAACAGCCACCTCCCCATTCTACATGCTCTTCTCCAGCCAGGTGAAGGTAAAGGTCCTGATCTAGGAAATGGCTGGGCTCTGTTCTGGAGTAGGAGCCATGTGGCAGCAGGGAGCTGGAAAGAAGCCCCAGGTATTGTGGACAGGGCAGCGTATGGAAAAGGCTGTGATGGCCGGACATCAAAGATGGGTGCAGGTCTGTGCGGGACTTATAAAGGAGCAGCATCAGCTAATCAGGGAACCAGGGCAGAGAGGCCCCAATGAAAGACACTAACTGAGCCTGGCTTGGAAATCCGCAAATGCTTATTTGCTGGAACAGACACTGGACTAGAGAGATCACCCCAGGCATGAGGACCATGACTCTCAACTGGACTTCCCCAAGTACCCAGAGAGGAACTGCTATGGCTTACCTTGAACCCTTACTATTTAAACCTCTGTACTTAGGGTACCTGCAACCTTTCCCTTTCCTGCCAGCCCTAGTAAAAACCTTTCCCTTAGCCATGTGTCTGAGCAGTGATGGGACCCACCAGGGCTAATGCCTACAAGGCCTAACTGCTGGGCATGCAACTGGCACCCTAGGGGTTTAGGGTATAGAGTAACCCCAATAACTACAATGTCAAACACTGCACATAATAAGTGGACTGGTCTCCCCATGCCATTCGTCAAGATGACATGGAGTTACTGCACATACCCGCCATTGACTCGTTTTCCTGTCAGAGTTTGTAAGCTAGGTTTTAAATAGCCCTGCCCTTGAAAAGGCTAAAGGAACAAAATGGCCTGAGCCGTACCATTTAGGATGCATCTCCTGATACTGAACATAGCAAATCCACACATCCCCAGACTTCGTTCTATTTTGGTTCAGGGCCACCTCTAGTTAATGAAGATGCAATTTGCATATAAAGCATGGCTCCTGCATATTTAGATTTTCAGATCTTGTTAACAAGATCCATAATGGTCTGTTTGCTAGATTGTGACATAATCCTTGCCTCTCTCTGAGGCTCAGAAAGGTAGGTATTGCTACTAGTTTCCTATGTAGTGGTTTATCCGCTTTGGACTTTGAAAGAGAAGCAGTTATTTTTAACAGTTGATTATGCATACACCCCCTGCTGGTGGCATCCCTTCATTGTAGAAGTGGCATCCTGGTATCAGCATTGTGCCCAGAAGCTATGCTAGAAATAAGGACTCAACCTCCCTCAGGCTCAAAGCATGCATACTGTGCTGTAAAATGAAGATATGCAATTATTTGGCTGCTTGTCTCAGAGCGTGAGCGTGCCTTTGATGAGCTATCAGAAACTCAAGACAGCAATGGTGAAGAATTTGCTGCCTGGAAGCCAGAAGCCTCTTCAACAGAGTGAGGATGAAGATGAAGGGCAAATGTTTCTCCCACGCTCCAGCCTTTCTTCGCAAAGTCTTCAGGTGGTCTAGTTGTCCTTTCCCCTCCGGTAGTTCTTGCTTGAAGACGGTGCATGGGTTGGTTTGGTAACAGTAGCGGTAACATTATTAATCCTCAGTGCTAGAGAGATAGTAACAGTAAGGTAGGCGCTGTTGCCCTGTAGTGATGCAAAGCTTGAGGAATGCCATTTTCCTTCTCTTTCACTTTAAGCGTTATTCTGGTGCACTGACATCGATAAACAGTACTGCAAAGCACACAGTACAGGGTCTTTCTACAGCTAGCACTCTTTGTGGGTTAATCACACTTTAGGGAGTGGTCACAACCGTCACTGGGGTTGCAAACAGGTGTCAGAGAATTGTGAGCACCCTGCCCTTCCCATATTGCTAAATAGGAGGGAGATCTCAATATGGGTAAGGTCGAAAATCACTGCTTGAGGGCAAAGTCTTACGGAAGGGAGCTCTATAAACCACAGGCCAGTCACCAAAACAAGATGTCTGCTGCTCCAACAAGTTCTATTGCCCTCTTTCTCACCAAAATAATTTCTGTCTAACCCAGGTGAATCTTCAGTCAATTGCTTCTCATCCCCAGGCTGATCCTGCTTAGGGACTGGGAGATCTTATGACACTGCTTGTCCATACTCTTTCTTGGAGTTTTTCTTCCCACTCCCATTTACTTTCCCTGTATTTTTCCTTGATTTTCTTGGACTACTGAAAAATGGTACATATGAGAAAACCTGCTGCCTCTAAGATCACAATCCTTCTACAATTTTCTTCTCTTTTCAGTTTTCTACAAAATAAAAGTTTTCATATTTTCTGCAGGTTTCAGAGTAACAGCCGTGTTAGTCTGTATTCGCAAAAAGAAAAGGAGTACTTGTGGCACCTTAGAGAGCTGTAGCTCACGAAAGCTCATGCTCAAATAAATTGGTTAGTCTCTAAGGTGCCACAAGTCCTCCTTTTATATTTTCTGCAGTGATCGTCTTGTCAGTTACAGCCCTCCCTCTACATTCATCTTCTGTCAAATGGCCTCATGTGATGGCAATCCAGCCATTTGACCAAAGTGGAATAGTCATGGCTCTCTTTTGAGTCAAACCACCATCAAGTCAGTATGCTTATATACAGAGAGACAAAGAGGTCCTGTCCTTGTAGGAATCAAAAGGAGCAACCACCAGTCAGAAACCTGCTCAGATAACAACCAAAACACATCAGATTATAAATATGAGAGACACACAGCAGCTGGGACCCCTACCTCTTATCTCCATAGGATTATAAAGCAAAGATAGACAGGCAAAGAGCTAGCACCAACTACACTGTTTCCAAAAGACAGAAGATGTAACAGATGATACCTAAAAAGAGGCTTTGCTAGTTTGTAATTCCACATTCAAAGCCCCAAAAGCTAGAAATATCTACTGGATAAAAGCAGCGAGAGCTCTAGATAACCACTATTCCTATTAAAAAAACAGGACTGCTTTTAAACTCCCACCCAAATTCACAAGAGGCTAGTAATGTCTGTACTTCAAAAGGTTCTAAGTGTTGGCTGAGTTGGGATAAACATCCAAAAGTCTGATATTTATTTGTTTGGATCTGAAACTTCTTTGTTCTGCAAACTGGACTGGAATTCTTACAAGATCCATACTTTTTGGATTTATCCAGGCAGGAAGTACCAAAAAAACAAAAAAAACCCTAATGCACAATTGCAAAAATGCTTCTTCACAGAAGCCTTTACAGTCAAAGATATCCGTTTCCACACAGCCAGGGAATGTATACAAACAAACCAGAAATTTGTTATTTAGTTTTGTTTTTCAGTTAAAAGAAGTTTGGTTAAGTTGCAATAAAGCTACTTGAAGTTTGGTGCTAAGTTTCGGGGCAGCTGTTATTTCACCCATACCAGTTAGCCCATGTAGACATCCTGAAGGAGGGGAGAATTAAAGCAGAAGTTGAATGCAAACAGTGATTTCCATCTGCTTTACCCCAATATATAAACATACTGTGACTAGCCTCTCCCATGGTATTTTGAAATTTCCACATCCTGCCTGACGAGAGGAAGGAAAAATGCTCAAGAATTATTTTTAAAAGAAGGCGGCAAAGAGTCCTGTGGCATCTTATAGACTAACAGACATATTGGAGCATAAGCTTTTGTGGGTGAATAGCCACTTCGTCAGATGCATGTAGTGGAAATTTCCAGAGGCAGGTATAAATATGCAAGCAAGTACCAGGCTAGAGATAATGAGGTTAGTTCAATTAGGGAGGATGCGGCCCTCTTCTAGCAGTTGAGGTGTGAATACCACGGGAGGAGAAACGGCTTTTGTAGTTGGTGAGCCAACTGTGTTTAATCCTGAGCTGATAGTGTCAAATTTGCAAATGAACTGAAGCTCAGCAGTTTCTCTTTGAAGTCTGGTTCTGAAGTTTTTTTGCTGCGGGATTCATAGATATTAAGGTCAGAAGGGACCATTATGATGATCTAGTCCGACCTCCTGCACAACGCAGGCCACAGAACCTCACCCACCCACTCCTGCGAAAAACCTCTCACCTACGTCTGAGCTATTGAAGTCCTCAAATCGTGGTTTAAAGACTTCAAGGAGCAGAGAATCCTCCAGCAAGTGACCCGTGCCCCATGCTACAGAGGAAGGCGAAAAACCTCCAGGGCCTCTTCCAATCTGCCCTGGAGGAAAATTTCTTCCCGACCCCAAATATGGCGATCAGCTGAACCCTGAGCATATGGGCAAGATTCACCAGCCAGATACTACAGAAAATACTTTCCTGGGTAACTCAGATCCCACCCCATCTAACATCCCATCACAGGCCATTTGTCCTATTTACCAATTAAATACCAAAATCATGTTATCCCATTTGCTATTGTGTGTCCAGGGAGGTTGAAGTGTTCTCCTACAGGCTTTTGTATATTGCCATTCCTAATATCTGATTTGTGTCCATTTATCTGGCCAGTGGCAGATGGGAGTGTGCATTTCCGGCCACTAGGGACATATGGGCATTCAGCAACAGTGAGGAGTCCAAGTGGACCTGAAAGCCACTAACCAAGTACAGTCAGAGACAGGGTCCTGCTCTACTGGGGGATACTGTAAAGGAGGCAAGTTCTTCAAAGCACTTTCCTATTCCTACGAGCATAACCTCAGTCTTGCCCAGGTTCAGCTTTAGTCAGTTGCTCTTCATCCAGGTGCTGATTTTGGCTGGCTGAGGAGCCAGCTGAGAGATGATGCTGTTTACATCTGAGGTAAAGAAAATGTAAAGATGGTTTGTGTGCTGCTGGCATTCCAGCCCATGTTGTCTCATCAGCTTTTCGCAAAGGCTTCTCATAGCTGCTGATTTATATCAGCAAGTGCCGTGAACTTTGTGGTATTCTGCAGGTGAGGGCTCTGGTGGTGGGAAGGATTGGGGTCCATTAAACTAGAGAGGAGCCATCTGAGGGTGTTCAGTCTCACCCCTGCAGCTTCTTCGAGGTAGGATGGGGTGCTTAGCAGTCAGCGGTATCAAGTGCTGCAGAGAGGTGCCGCAGGAGAAGGATGGACCCAGTCCCTTGTCTGTAAACAGGAGGAACATCTCCCAGAGCCACAAGTGCCCATCTCTGTACAACGTCTTGGCCTGAAGCATGACAGAGTGATCCAGGATACTGGAAACATGTCAATCTGGCATTGGAGGTTTTTTGCTAGCTTCTCAGTGAGCTTTCTGAGAAAAGGGAAGCTAGACATTGGGCAGTACTTTGAGAGGCCTTGGGCATCAAGTATGATTTTATGGCAAATAGGTCATGTCAAAAGCAAACCTGATTTCATTCTTGGATGAGATTACAAGTTTGGTTAATAAAAGTAACTGTGCAGAAGTAATATACTTGGGCCTTTATAAAGTGTTTGACTTAGTACTGCACGATGCTGAGTAAAAAGTACTGTACTATATCAATAAAGCATGTTAAATAGGTTAAGGACTGGCTAACTGATAGATCTCAAAAAATAATCAATGGGGAACCATCATCAAATGGGGGTGTTTAGTGGGGTTCCACAGTGTGATGCGTCCCAAAGGTACCCAGAGTTATGAGGCACTTCACTTCCCCCTGGCCTTAGCATGAAGAAGGCTTGTCTGTACCTGGTGTGGGTCAGCTCCCCAATTCCACCAGCTCTGGCAACACAAGCACTGCCCTCTAGGCCTCCACATGCCTCACTCTCTCTGTCTTTACAGATTAACAATGGGCACACTACAACCCCCAAGCCTTCCAAGAGTCCCCCTGCAGCGTCCAGCCCTGCTCTACTGGATACTGCCAAAGGAACAGCATGCCCCAGCTTACCAGTTACACCTCAGGGTCACCACTTTGCTCAACGTGCAGTACTCAGGTTTAGAGTAAAAACACAAAGAAGTTTATTTAACAGAAATTGGAAAAGAATCAAGTAGAATTAATGGAAACAAATGGTAACATATAAAATACAATCATAACACGCTTTCTAGAGCCCAAACTTAACTAATAAGCCATTCCCCTGTCTCATAAAGGTTAGCTCATCCAAAGTTTCTCTCTGAACATCAGACAGTCACACCAGCTGTGATCCTCCATGCATAAAACAAGCCAGCTGACAGCTTGCCCTCCCCCCGCCTCAGTGAAGGATAACTGTGGCTACCTCTGCACCCACATATATCGCAGATCCTTTGTCTTCGCTTGTAAAAATTCACATTGTCTAGAATGTCCCCTGGAGATTTTGCACTCACTTGATTAGCATTTTGCTCAGATTTTACATCAGTGTTCATTATGAAGTATACAAGGTAAAAATAGCCAGACAGGTAGATAAGCATCTACTCCCTCAAAGATACTTGTTTATATCTTCTGGTGACCAGCCCAAAGTCAGACCTTAAGAATATAATTTTCAGTCTGTATACATAACACCTAACACATTATCCGTACATAAATTTTGCAATGATGTGAGAACCAGTGTGACACTCTTTGATGAACTAGTATATAGACATCAGACCAAGAGGATGCTATCCCCGACACTATTCAACATTTTCATCAACGATCTGGAAGTCACCGCCGATATAGTTTGTGGATGACACAAAGATTGGAGGAATATTAAATAAAATGAGGACAGGGCAATCTGGATTACTTGGTAATATGAATACTTGGTAATGTGAAAATGTAGCATTCTACCTCTAGGAACAAGGTATGTAAGCCATAATTGCAGAATGGGGGACTGTATCCTGGAAAGCAGTGGGTTCTGAAAAGGATTTAGTGGTCACATTGGACAAGCAACTCAACATGAGCTCCCAGTGCAATGCTGTGGCAAAAAGGGGCTAGTATGATCCTTGGATGTATAAACAGGGGAGTTTGACAAAATACTTGTTTCCCCATCAGAAAATGCCAATTCATTGAAACTGAAACTTTCACAGAAACATATCAGTTTTGATAGGAAGGTTTTTTAGGTCCAGGATGGAATTTCTGGAGGGTGGGAAGAGAGAGAGAGAGAGATCCACCCCAGAACAGCCTGATGGTTAGGGTAGTCACGTGGAACGTGGAAGACCCAGGGTCAAGTCTCTGCCCTGAATCAGACAGAAAAGGGCCTGAAACCAAAGTCAACCACATCCCAGGCCAGTCCCCTAACCACCCAGCTAGAGAGGCATGCTCTCAAACATGGAGCATTTTGAAGGGTCATATTTTCATTCTGATGAGGCATGAAAACGTATTTCAAAACCTTGACATTCTTGCCAAAATGAAATTCTTGTTTTCTAGCCAGCCCTGCCAGAGCTATACAGGATGTCAGATTAGATGATCTAATGGTCCCTTCTGGTCTTAAATGCTACTACTGTATGAAAAGCAGTGGATTATTTAGTAGTGGCTGGATGATTGCCTGTTTTATGGTGGGTGGTGAATTTTCCCTGGTCAGAATAGGTATTTGACACTCTGTTGGTAGGAGACCTGGGTATTGTCTAGTCTGTACTGAGTCACGAGGAGAAGAGAGCAGCATGGAGGGAGAGAAAGAGAATGGAAGTCACTGGGTCCAAGACAAGACACTCAGTGAGGCAGACAATTGCCCTGTTGGACTGCCTACTGTCTTCAGCTCTTTCCCCACATCAGAAATGCCCTCCAGTGCACACTGCACTTCTCGCCTTGGGGAAGCCTTGGAGCATGCATGTTTTGAATCCCAGCAGACAGCCAGACTTGTTGAGACCTATCTGACAAAACATCAACAAAGATGAAGGGGTGCCCTGGGGCGCCTCGGTGCAGATATGGGAATGCTCATCCCAGCCTTCAGACAGCTCAGGTGGGAGCTGCAGGTTTTGTTCATTCTTATGTTTTGCTCAGCTGCCTTGCTTCTCCCAGCCCTACACCTGGTTTAATGAGTTACATCCTTCAAAAAGCAACACAGCATTAAATCTGAGCCTCCAAGATTTTCAGGTGGTTTAAACACCTTACAAGGGGAGACTGGATCGCTCAGAGGATCAGTTATGTAATAAAGATGCTTTTCCCTTCTGGGTGGCTTGTTCAAAGCCAGCCCATGAGAGCAGGAACAGAAAGTGGTTGCTATATCTGTAAAGTGGCCTGTGTGAAACCATACAACCGGCAGCTTCAACAGAAAGAGCAAAGATTGAATGGGTGTAGCAATAAAACTACCCTCTCCCCCTAGTAGGCCTCCATCCAAACTTGGAAGCACCACATTAACATGGTAGCATAGAAAATCTTTTATTTGATCTATGGGTGCCATAAAGCATTACGTTCATATGAAAAATGGGGAAGGGGAGGGTTAAAGTAAACCCTAACAAATAAGTCTCTGAACAGTTTGAAATACCCAGGCCAAGAAGCAAACCATATAAACTCTAGTGGTTATGTGGATGTGTGTTAATTTTTTATCTATGGTTTATTTATAGACTGTATTTTTTATAGCTCTCCATTTTCATTTCAAAAAGCAATTGCTCAAAATAGAAGAGCGAAATCACAAAACAAAATCCCAACCTTCATCGGCGAGAACACCCAGCCACCTGCTCAACATTTATAACACTGCAAAATGCAGGCCCCAACTTAGCAAAGCACGTTAGCACCTGATCAAGTGTTTTGTTGAATTGGGACCTTGGGTTTCAGTTATGAACTTTATTCACATCTGTAAAGTTACTCACATTTCCAAGTATTTGCAGAATCAGAGCCTTAATCATCAGCTGTTAAACACCTGCTAAAGTCAGCAAAGTTTCCACAAAAAACAGTTCAAGGACTTTTTAAATATGTCTGTACAGCAACTCGCCATTCATTCTTACTTCTGTAACATTCACCAACAATTTGTTATAGTGGGCTATTTGAGTTATTAAGTGCTGCTAATATAGGGGGCCTGCAGTAATAGCAAGGTGCTTGCCTATTGCTAGATGACCTGGGTATGCAAAGTAGCTGATTTATCATCACTCTGCTTTGAGTTTCAGTCTTATGCTCCCCAAATTATAATGAACTGCCATATTAAAAAATAAATGTACAGAAAAGTATGTGGTCCACTGCAACATAATTCACTTTGTATGACTTCTCAGCACAATGCCAGAATGGACCTCATGGGCAGCTGAGGAGGATATGCACCATGTATATGGAGAAATGAAGACTGGTAGCACCTAATCAATCCATCTCATACCTGCTACAATATTTGTAATACATAACTTCCCAGGCTTATGGCTGTCTACAGTTTCAGTCCACAAAAAGCCTTGGAGTGGCATTAGAGGATTTGATTTCTCATGAAGTCAGAATCAGATACCTCATAGTAAGCACTTTGGTTTCAGCTCAGCCTGCATCCATACCACTGTCCTTTTAAAGTGTTGTGGTTATTGCTGCCTCTTTATTTTTTCCTCTTCTAAAGCCTTGGTCTAGCTCTAGCCAGATATGAATTGCTCATCTTACATATATATGCCAAAAGAGATAATGGCATTAAAGGCTTTTCCTTGTACATTTTGACATGAGAAAGTACTAGCTCTTCCCCTTAAAGAAAGAAGTGAATTAGTTTCACACGGTAAAACTAAAGTTGGTTTCCTCTGCACAAAACCATGAAGATATTTATATATAATTTATCTTTCTAAGTTGTCATGTGGCAAAAGACCTCTTGCTGTGCAGCAAGCTTCCCTTGCTACTTAGAGAGAATTACGTGATTAAATAGAGACCTGAAAAGTTTTGAACAAGCACTGAAGAAGAAAAGGTTTCCTCTTAAAGCCTTAATGAAGTGGGCTCATTCCTCCTCCAACATCAACTTAGCCTTGTGTAGTTTGTTTTCACTCTGGTTAATCACTGACCAAAGCTGTAGTGCGGACCACCAGTTTCCAATAAACCATAAAAGGCAGATCAGAAGCCATTGTTCTTTTCTGTAGAGCTTAGCAGACAACAGCTGAATAAACCTGTTCAGAGTCAGAACAGTCAAGCAGGAACAGAAGCCCAACAATCAGCTACGGTGAATCCTGAAAAGTAAATTAAATTTATTATGACATAATTGATAGCATGTGCAAAGACACTACTCAAGTCTTATGCAATTTTAGGTAATTAAATATGGAACAATTAAAGTACAGTAATTAGAAAAAGCAACATTATTACAAACAGATAATTATCCCCCAATTTATCTATCGAATGTAGGATGCAGAACCGGCAGCTAATACCTCTTTCACCGCCTGACAAAGATTTTGGAAAAATTCACCTGAAGAAGCAGTGCCCCCAATAAAATTACATCTTTGGAATTAAACCTAGGAAAGCTATTACAACTGAAGCAACAACAGAAGCAGAAGAAACAGCCTTGAATACCGCAGGAAGGATATTACCGTAACTGATTATGATCACATTTTCATGTAAATAACAAAACTGTAGGTAATTTTTTTCCTTATGAGATACATATTTTGTCTTTACTATGTCATTCAAACTTTGAGCTCTTACAAGAATAATTTCAGTGGTTCTTTTTGCCAGAGAAAAGATCTCTCCTTGCCAAAACGCCACCATTTCTTTTAAAATACATATCCTCATCTGCTAATGTGAAGATTTTGCAATCAATTAATTTAGTCAACTTCTTAAATAAAATATTACCAACTAACGCCCAGATGCCTTTCTTTTGTTCTGAGTTTGCTTCTGCCCTTTCGCCTGAAGCCCCTCTTACAAAGTTCTTATTGAATGCAGTGCCACCCACAGGTCAAGAGCTGATCAGCTGCATCCTTCCCTGCTTGCCATCAGAGCTGCAAACCGGTAATGACTCCATCAGCTGTTTCTGCTCCAATATATTTCTTACAGAGCTGTTTGTTGATAAGGATCCAGGCTTAGGAAGCAAAATGACAAATTAAAAAACACTAGCCAGTGGTGCTGAATAGCACTTTAGAAGAACAGGCACATCAGTGTGCATAGGGAGCACTGAATGGCTAAATTGTACCTCTTTCTTCCTTCCCCAAAAAGATCTTTGAAGATGGAAGAGACAGTCTTCTTTCTACGGCTGTAAACAAAGGTGGCATCACCTATCAGCTCCTTCCCTAACTCCAACTCCTAAACAGTGAGTTAATGCCACACACTTCTCTCCTATGTGATCTCCAAGAGTTTCCTTCTGAGTTGTCTCAGGAATGTGAAGATTTCATATTCACATTCAGAGCTGTAATCATGACAACACACATGATGCTATTTAAATGTGGCAAATGCTTAAACCACTAATTTCAGTGGCCAAGAATTGGAAATTTACTACTAGTTGGTATGTGACATGTCCTAAAGCCAGAGGTAAGACAAGGCTTCCCTCCATCTGCTCTGGTCAGTTCCTTTTCCCCAGCTGGCATCAGTGTGTCATTTCTATTCTCCACACTCTTGGAACTTCTGACAGCTAAAGCTGTCAGATAGGTGATCATTCCAGATACATTTGTGATGCATGATATGCCATACAAACCAGCTAACTTCCAAGTGGAGCTAAATATCATTTTAGAAATTATCATAGGCAAGTGAATGTACATCCTGTACATTGTCTTTCAATGGCTCTTTAGTCAAGGCAGAATGATTTCCAGTTTCATTGAGGGTCATCTAAAAACAAATACAGTGTGTTCATTTTGCAAAGGCCTGTACATTAAACCAATTACAGTCAAATTACTTTTCCAATTGTCTGTTGTAAGAGCGACAAGAGATTTGTGTTATTCACCCTAATAAAACTTGGCTGCACTGGCAAAAATAATACTTTTCTTTTTAAATAGACCTTCAGGAGATGGCAGAAATATTAGCTAACGCAGAGTTACTATCACATTCTGAAAATACAATTCAAAATAACCTAAAAGGCTCTTCCCTAGAGCAGCAGATATACCAAACCTTGGATGCCTCATACTAGAGAGCAAAAATGTCTTTGGTCTCGGTACATAAAAATTTTTTTAAATGTCAAGTAAGATTTTAGAAGAAAGTGTCAAAGAAACTAAAATAGTCCCTTTGCTCCCTTTAATTTACCTGAGTTAAAACAAAAAAATTAAAATAGGTCAGCGAAAAGAAAGATTAAAGAGTAATAAACGGAGACTGATGAACAGCAACAAATTCCTGTGTGCCAAAGTTAAAACAAGGAGTTGTTGCTGCTGTGAGGAGGGGAAAGAGTTCCATGCTTTGGCAAGTCTTGTGGCAAGAATGCCACAAACTTTTTTTAAATTTTAGACATAATTTTCTATTTTCCAGCAGTTTATTCCTCTCACCTGCATACCCCATGGGGAAACACTGATTGCTTTAATTCTAACATTTGGAGTGGAACCCATTCACGAAACTTTCTAGCTGTGTGATTCAAACTAGGCTTCTCTTTCCTCTTTTTGTTCTCACAAGAAAATCAATTCACTTGAAGAGCCTCTTAATCCCATTTTTGCAATCAACAATTGCCACTTGTATATCGCTCTAATAGATTAAGAAGTGGGATGATGCGGTTGTCTGGTCTAATTCAACCCTATTCAGGTAACTGCAGCCTGAGGCACTTTGTAGTGCCAAGCGCAGAACTCTACAGGAAGACTTTTGCTATCATAATTTCCTGTGGAGCTATGCACTGCCCCCACTGAGTAGCCTGAATTACTTTGAATTAGGCCCGACAACCACAGAGAGCAGAAATCCAGCAAGCAACAATAACCAAGTCTTTGAGCATGACTTGCATGGGTTATTTTTTCTTTGCATTAGAACAGAAAGAAGGAATTTCAAAATGCACATCTATTTAAATGACAGCGACCTGCCATAAATCAAGTGTGAAACAAAAGAGAAAACAGTTTAAGTGAGAGAGAAGTTGAAGTGGAGGAAAAATTAATCAAAACAGTTTTCAAAAACTTCATAGTAAGAGCCTGTGAAAAATTTCAGGCCTATAGCATTTCCATGGCAACAGAGAACAAGCACATGTTGGATACCAAAATCATAAAAGGTTTGTTTTGCAAGGATGAAACAGAAACAGATGGATTTGTGTTTAGTCTTAGTTTAATTTGTTAAATGATTCAGACTATTTATCATGAATATTTATCATGTATTTGTCAAAATATTACAGAAATAATTTAAAATATTTTTTTAAATTGGCCGTGATTCTGCAATACATGCCTCAAACAAACAACTCTCCAGAATGTGGATGGGTTTAAAGGCCATAAATGTATGTCTTAAAACCCAGTTCTGGCCTGAGAATCATGCTGACATCACATCAGGTAAAGAAGCTTAATACAGCTTTTCAAATATATGTGTTTGAATAAAAAAACAGTTCCTACAAAGGAACAATTCCGAGTGGTGGGTAAAAAACTGGCATATGTTAAATCATTAGCTGGTTCCACAGAGTGAATAAATCGGATGATGTGGGTAAAAATGCAATGTCTCAAGGGCTACAAGTTAAAAAATGTTCCAGATAAGGAAAATCTGATCTCAGAGGAGTTTTTTGGTTTTGTTTTGTTTTTTTATTTGTCATAGTCCCTTAATTATTACCAACATGGCAAAAATGAATTAAATCTAAATTTCTCTTAAGAGTTTCAATCACTATTCCTACTCTTTTACCTTTCTGTGTTCAGAAAATAAAGAGAACAAAGCAGGAGCCCTACTGATTCAAAACTAGCAGAACAGACAAACAACAGAGCACAACTGTTCTCTCATGCATGACTGGGATTAGGATAAAAGCAGAAAAGACTTCTGAGAAAAAGAAAACAACAAAAGAAACAGGAGTGCTGACAAAACTTTTTTTCTTTCTATTGAGGCAAAAGAGAGAAAAAAAGAGCCTTGCTATTAAAAAGAAGAAAAAAAAGAAAGAAAGATAGAAGAAGAAAGATTAACAAACAGAAGTAAGGGTTTTCACCTCCTGTTTTACTTTTTACTTTTAGCCCAATCTGGTCAGAGAAACAAGGCGCAGAAGTAAAGTAGATCATAACCTAAGACACTTCAGTAATTTCAAACACCCTAAAGGAGAGGCCCTACCACCACATGATGAACTTTTGTGTTATTGGTCCATTATTTGCTCTCAAATATACAGGGTACAATGTCTGAGAGGATCTGAATTTCCTCTCCCCAGTTAAAAGGCAGGATGTTGCAATGAATTCACACACTTTCTTCAGGAGGGCAAAACCTATGGGTTAATCTTTGTACTTGGCTGCTTTTTTTAAAAAATGCATTCAAAAATTAAAAACTGTAATTGTTTCAAACAGAATGGCCCTGGAGGTCAGAACCGCCAACGTGGAACTGGGTGTTGGGGGGAATTTGAGATCTTCTGGATGCAAACATTCCATCATGTCTGATCATTCAGCAAGTCAAACAAACTAGTTTGACTGAATCATATTTTAAAGTCAGCATAGCTTCACTGCCAGCTGTTACCAGAAAAAGCACGAGTGAATTGGAACACCATTTCACAAAGTATCTAAGTTCTCCCATGGAATGAACCAGGAAAGAATCAAAAGGGGTTTTTGCAAAATTCAAATAATTTCAGAGTACTGATCCACTAGGAGCACTAGTTCCTGAAAACTAGTTCCTCAAGGGCCAAACACTGCTTTCTGCTATACTATGTGAACGTTCAAAGAAATCTACATGGTTGTGTTGGTGTTTATCATGTATCCTCAAAATAAATCCAAAACGTAATGAATTTCACACTAGCAATATCTCTAGATTCATCCACAGATATTTACTCATGTGGACAGTTCAAAAACCATGCACAGGAAAATGTCTTCTTGCAACTGTATTGGGTTGTAGAGCAAGCCTTTATAAGCAGTCTTATTATGTTTATTGATAGAGTTAGACTTTGTTCTATAAAAGTTGCTGAAAAAGAAAAATCTGCCCTTGGTAATACTCCCAACTGCTGATACTTTTGCTACCCAGGGAAAAGCCACAGCCACTCTCCAACCTAGGGGTCAATAGAGATCTTTAGAGGAGAGGAGGTCCAATGCCAACCCACAAGAAATGGCAGTTCTGACACAGGAAGACTTTGAACACTGCCAATTACTGTAAAACACTGAACTCCTCTTGGGAGAAAAGAAAAGGTGGACTGAGATCTTGCCCTAAAACAAGATTCAGAGTCCTTTGGGATACAAATAAGTGTGATATGGGAAAACGTAGACATAGCAGAAGGACTTCTAGTTCTATGATCATAACAAATGTGTTTGCCAGTGGTATGTTCCCTCACACAGAAGGAAGAAGAGAAGCACTTTTCAGTCTTGATGGCTTATTTCAGTTTAGAAAAAACAACAAGCAAATAATGAACAAGTTGAATATCCAGAAGAGCGATTCATTCTGTAACATTCTGCATCTGAACTGAAACACAAAATGGCATCTGTCTCATTGCTACCTGTCACAGGGTGTGCTCCCTCCCCCTGGATTTCTCTTAGCAAGCAGTCCTCATGCATTCTGACAGAAGCTCACACCACAGTGTACTTTATTTACGATGTCTTTTATGCAGCTTCATATCCCATGACCACATGGCTTTCTCCAAGCCTCAAGAAACCCCCTAGACACAGGGTGAGAGGTCCGGGAAAGAGGTCTCACTTTTCTGAGATCCTGAGCTTCTCTGCCCTTCCTTCCACACCTCTCTCCCTTTCTGTTCCCCATTTAACAGTTCCCAGCAGAGGAGTGGAATCCCCTTGTTAACTGGTTAATCATCCAGTCCTAATCAAATATTTCCCAATGTGGCCCATACAGGGAAGCTTACAGAGTGGTGAGTCAGCCCTAGGCTACTCTCACTCTGTCATACTACCTCTGCAGTTGGCAGGGAGACCCAACTTTTGAAAGCTGCAATACAGAGAAAACAAGATCTCCCTTCAGTGACCTGCCCTACAGCCAGGAAAGGGAAAAGGGTTAAAGAGAAGGCATTCAGGTTCGAAGCTGAAGCAAAGCATTACAGAAGATATTAAGTCTGCATTAGGATCTCCTCAAGTTCTGATATCCTGGTCATTGGCGTCATCTGTTGTATCGGTATCCATTGCCTAGTGAGCCAAGGTTTTGTCTATTTTTAGCTTTACTGAACTGGAAATGGCAAAAGAGGGCCTTTGACCAACACACCATCCTTGGACTCCTGTACTTCTCCATCTCACCCATTTCAAACATCTTCCACCACTGAGGTTCCTACGCATCATCAGACAAATAATCACATAGTTGTCTGGTCTGTCAGTGGCCAGCAAAGTGGCCAGTGCCATAAATCAAAACAAAACCATGTTAACGCTTATGAATCACAGCCCATCCAGTGATAATTTTGAACCGTGCTAGGCTGAGTCCCGCAACGTGGGTCACACACTGATTTCAGAACTGTGCCAGGAAAATCAAGGTATTTGGCTAGTCTAGTCAGATACACTTAGAAGAAAAATGTAACTTGTGTTTACAGATTTAGTAATCTGCTTGTAAAATAAAAAAATTAAATGCAATACAAATTACACGTATCCTGCCTTCCCAATATTTAAGGATCTCACCTCACATGGAGACATCTTATCTACAAATTCTAGTCCATTATTTTAATGAAACACTGACAGGCTTTCATCTTGTTCACCCCTAACCTGCGTTCAGGAAGACTCTTACATGCACAGCTAGTAACGTGCACTACTAATTAACTTGGGATGCAACATAGTCTAGTGGAAAGAAGAAAAGGAGTACTTGTGGCACCTTAGAGACTAACCAATTTATTAGAGCATAAGCTTTAAATTGGTTAGTCTCTAAGGTGCCACAAGTACTCCTTTTCTTTTTGCGAATACAGACTAACACGGCTGTTACTCTGAAAATAGTCTAGTGGATTGGGCACTGGAGTGGGAGCAAGGAGACCTGGCACATTGGCAGAGAGAACAAATCCCATAACACACTGTTTCCGTAGCAGATCCAGGAATAGAACTTCCAGAAAAGGGAGTGTGGTCCAGGGGCTAAGACACGGGACCAGGACTCAAGGAACCCGCATTCTATTCCCAGCTCAGTTACTGACCGGCTGTATGACCTCAGGCAAGTCACATTGCCGCTCTGTATCTCTGCCCAACCCTTATCTATTTAGAACGGCAAGCAATTCTGGGCAGGGACTGTCTCACTCTACGTCTGCATACAGCACCTAAGACAATGGGGCCCTGATCTCATTTGAGGCCTCCACATGCTAACGTAATACAAATAAGACTTAAACAGAACATGCATCTTCTGCAATTTTTAAAAAGAAGACACACAAAGATCAAGCACAAAATGAGACAGTCATTTTTTATTTGTGCTGAAGTCTACAAGAGAGTTTATTCCGGAACATACTAGCCAGAAAATGTGTGCTCTGTATTGTTCTTCACTTCATTAATCCTGGGATATTCCCAAAAGCCTCACTATGTGTTTGATTTGAATTAATGTTCATTCATGACACACACTGATGCGACAGTGAAATAAGATTGCAGAAGGGAACATATCATCACTACAATAGAAACATAAATTGGCACAATCACAGGCTTAACCTTAAGTCAACCAAGAAAACCCTCCTCCCAACCGCCTTCTGCTGTCTAGTGCAGGAATGGGTGTTCTCCGGTTGGAGAACTGATTATCATATTCAATTTACTTTGAATGCTGTTCTGAAATTGTGTTATTGGTTCAGATCAACTAGGGCCAGAAATCCAGTGTAAAATTGCTATTTTGCCATTTTTCATGTTAACATGAGTAAGTCGCTTTATATAAAGGAATATCAGAGATACAAGCTGCATTTACTTTGTCTCTCTCTCTTTAGCAGAGAGTCTTAAACTCAGAGTAGAGATTATGTCAGATTAATTCTGTTAACCCTATATCGTATAAATGACTAGAGTAGTAGACATAATTTTGGAAAGATAATACTCCTCTACAATTAGCCCAAATGGCCACTGTTGCTCCATTAAAATGCAATTACATGCAGTTTATTCTGGCTGTCCAACAGTTGATCTTTAATGTTGGGAGCTCAAGAATGTTAGCTTAAGTGTATGGTTTTACTTTTTCATCTTTACTTTTTAGCATCATTACCGTGTTAAATAATGGATCTCTGTGAGCAAGACAAACAAAAACCCCTCTGTTTTCCACAATTCGGAAATTTATCACAGAACCCACCTCTTGATACAGAATGGTGCTGCAGAACCTGAAGCCTGGTCTACACTAGGGAATTAGGTCAGCACAACTAAGTCACTCAGAGGGTGTGAAAAATCCACACCCCTGAGCAATGCTGTTAAACTCACCTAACCCCCATCTACCTCAGGCCAAAGGCCTCAACCACTGCCTGGCTGCCAAACTGCCTCCCTCACCTTCCCAAGTAGGTGCTAAAACCCCATCTGCTCCCTATTCAGCTGCTAAAGTCCCAGCTTCCCCCAGTCCAGCAGTTTAGGCATTGTCCCAAATTGGCATTGTCCAAATCTGCAGCACATTGAAAATAGATTGAGGCATCCTAAGAAACATATACCAAACCAATGAGTATTGCGTACTGAGAGGGAGTTTTATTGAATTACATCTGAAAACGGGCCACTCAGTCTGACAACTGACTTAAAGCTGCCACTACATTTCCAGTTTGCCAAAGAAGCCAAGGAGCTTGGCCACAGGATGCTCTTCCTGCAGAGTAAAATGGACTGTCACTGTGACACATCTCTGATGCTTGCAGAATTTCAACAGCTACATTAGTGATCCATGTATGCTACCCACTCATCCATTCTCATGCCATTTCCTGGCATACATTGGCTTTCAAGGGAAATGGTGTACTCCATAGGAATAACACTTCCAGAATCCCACAAAGTCTATTCCAGACCAATCTCATCCTTCCAGTGTTACTGGGATATACCAAAGCATTCCCCATGCAGGCTTGCATTAGTCTCTGAAAAGTGGAGGCATGGACAGAAATGGCAGCAAGCACAATGGCTGCATTAGGCATGGTTTCCCCTCTTCTCAGTGACAGGAGCAGTAGATAATACAGTAGGCTTCCACAGACAAGCATTTCCCCTCTCTTCTCTATGAGGTTGGGGTGTGCTCACTGCAGGCTGCACACGAACCACTGTCAATACTAAAATACAGTTGATCTTGTATGCTTCTTATGGCATGCATCAGTAGTCAGGTCAATAATTTTAAGTTTGTATTAGCAACCCCACTGGCCATTTCATAGATTCATAGATTCATAGATATTTAGGTCAGAAGGGACCATTATGATCATCTAGTCTGACCTCCTGCACAATGCAGGCCACAGAATTTCACCCACCACTCCTAAAAAAGACCTCACACCTATATCTGTGCTATTGAAGTCCTCAAATTGTAGTTTGAAGACCTCAAGGAGTAGAGAATCCTCCAGCAAGTGAGCCGTGCCCCATGCTACAGAGGAAGGCGAAAAACCTCCAGGGCCTTCCAATCTGCCCTGGAGGAAAATTCCTTCCCGACCCCAAATATGGCGATCAGCTAAACCCTGAGCATATGGGCAAGATTCATCAGCCAGATACTACAGAAAATTCTTTCCCGGGTAACTTGGATCTTACCCCATCTAAAAACCCATCACAGGCCATTGGGCCTATTTACCATGAATATTTAATTACCAAAACCATGTTATCCCATCATACCATCTCCTCCATAAACTTATCGAGTTTAATCTTAAAGCAAGATAGATCTTTTGCCCCCACTACTTCCCTCGGAAGGCTATTCCAAAACTTCACTCCTCTGATGGTTAGAAACCTTCGTCTAATTTCTAATCTAAATTTCCTAGTGGCCAGTTTATATCCATTTGTTCTTGTGTCCACATTGGTACTGAGTTTAAATAATTCCTCTCCCTCTCTGGTATTTATCCCTCTGATATATTTATAGAGAGCAATCATATCTCCCCTCAACCTTCTTTTAGTTAGGCTAAACAAGCCAAGCTCCCTGAGTCTCCTTTCATAAGACAAGTTTTCCATTCCTCGGATCATCCTAGTAGCCCTTCTCTGTACCTGTTCCAGTTTGAATTCATCCTTCTTAAACATGGGAGACCAGAACTGCACACAGTATTCCAGGTGAGGTCTCACCAGTGCCTTATATAATGGTACTAAAACCTCCTTATCCCTACTGGAAACATTTAGTCTAGTAGAAGAGATATCCTTTGTGCCACAAAGTCATGTAGGAGGAGAAGCTGACCATAGGTTCCTTCAGGCCTGGGGACAGTTTGAAAACACATGGACAGACCAGGATGTTGAAAGCCAAGAGATAAATCCAGAAGCAAGTGGGGTGCTCTCTCTGATATGCTACAGTGGAAAGAAGAAACTTAAAGCATTGCTACTGAAAATGATGCAAGTCAGTAATGGCTCAGTAGGAATGAAGAACCCCATAGATTGCTGGAGAGACTGTCGCAGAATAAACCTATAGACCAGAAGTGGCATTTATTTAGCCTGCTCATTTGAGACAGGAGTTTGTTACCGTGAAATTTAAGTTTGAGTTAGTTGTGTCCAAACTGTGATGTAGATTGAATGCAAGAACCAAACTTGTTTCTCTACCTCCCCTGCTAAGGTTGCCCAGCTGAATCAAAAGTGAAGGGAATTCATTACAAATTATCACAGGTTCATTAGATTTGTGAAAAATGATAAAGATAAAATTTCTCATCAGAATGTGTTCTGTTTTGCTGCAACATTTGTAATAATAATAATAGCTTGACTTGTCCCCATCAGGCCTATCAGCATTTGGCTACGCTACTAATTAGCCAAGACTACATCATGACTGAATGTACATTTCCTACCTTGTTTAATCCAATGACACTCATATTTAAGATTTTATTTTTTCAGTTAAGGCCATGAGAAATTAGCTAAGCCTGGGGCCTCAATTAATTGTGTGCATTAATTCTCATGCACGTAGCCATATTTTTATGTTATGCTACATGGCAGGGTGTAACTACATCATTATTTGTATTGCAGTGTCATCTATGAGCCCCAGTCATGGACCAGGACTCCATTGTGCTAGGCACTGTACACACAGAACTACATCCGCTGGACGTGTAAACAACCACTGCACGAATGGTCTAAAATTGCTGCTATGATCTGGTGACTGCTGTGTTAAACAGAGGTCTAAAATACAGAAAAAAAAATCACTTTATAGGAACATTCAACCATTCATTTTCAAGCAAGTACTCTTGTTGCAGTTTCAGTGAAAGTCACTAATCTGTGCTATTACACTGGTAGGCTAGAACATCCTTGTTTTCTTTAACCAAGTACGACACACAGTCACAGCACTGTTCAGTCACAGAACAGGCATTTTAAAATGGTCCACACTGCCTCTTCTTACACTACATATTACATTTGTTGCCAGTCTAGAAATGTTACCCTCTATATACACAATAATGGAACCAGTGGAAGTTTTTTGACCAGACCATGTTTTGGCCAAAAATTAGAGTTTGGCAAAGAACAAAAATTTTGGTGAGAAAATGTTGCTTTGAGTTAACTTTTTTTCCTTCAGGTTTTTTCCCCAAACAAAACTGAAAATTGTTGTCTGGTTACAAATTGCATTTTCCAGTTTGTTCCAGTTTTTGAAAATTGAACTGGAGATTTTGATTCCAATCTACTCCGATGGGAAAGGTTTCAATTTGGATCAAAATGAAAGGAAATTTTGTTTCATTTTGAAATATCCCATTAAAAAAACCCCGAACAACAACAAAGGTTTTTTGATTAACTTCAGCCTGTGCAGTAGCCACAGTCCTAGAGAGCATGATCTTCACTCATGACCTACTTTTCCAAAGCATACCCCCTGGGTTCTCCTAGTTATAGCTCAGAAGTGGCAGGGAAAGAATCAAGCCATAAACTGCCTCCAGCTGTAGCCTCACCTGTGAAGCAGGGAAGTTTCTGAGCCTGTATGGGACCTAGGCCTTAAGTGGCCATTTGCTTTGCTTGAGTTTAAGGGTGGTTCCGGCCCACTCATGCCTTTGCTTCCCTGTTGAATTATAAGGTCAGTCCTGACTTGTGAAAGTAAGTCTGAAGGGACACACAATCAATCCCCGGCCTTTCCATACACGTAACTTGCAGTGAATACTAAGACTGGTGCTGTTAGCTCAGGATGACACCAAATGACAGAACAAGGCTGCTGAGTGACAGCTCTCTGTTGCTAGTCCTTTGCTAACACATCTGTACAAGATGAAGCTGCTCTTTCTGTTTCCTGTGCTTCCGTACCCCAAGCAACGCCTCAGGCTCAGCTATCAGTACTGCAGCTCTCTCTCACGCTATCAGCGGGACTCTTTGGGGGTTATATCTGAATACAGTTTCTAACACAAAATCAATAGTTAACCGTCTATTAATAGTTGGCAAAATTAATAGTTGCCAACTGACTGAGAAGCAGAATTCAAGGTTTAGAATAATTAAGACTCACTATTATAGACTCAGAGACTTTAAAACCAGAAAGGACCATCAAGATCATCTAATCTGACCTCCTGCACATCACAGGCCACAGAACTTCACCCACTGTCTCCTGTAATGGACCCCTAACCTCTGGCTGAGTTACTGAAGTCCTCAAATCTTGATTTAAAGACTTCAAGTTACAGAGAATCCACCATTTACTCCAATTCAAACCAGCAAGTGACCCCGTCCCCAAGCTGCAGAGGAAGCCGAACCCCTCCCCCAGGGTCTCTGCCAATCTGATCCAATGGAAAATTCCTTCCCACCCCTAAATATGGTGATCAGTTAGATGCTGAGCGTGTCAGCAAGATCCAGCAGCCAGATACTTGGGAAAGAATTCTCTGTAGCAACTCACAACCCTTCCCATCTAGTCTCACATCTCCAGCCATTCGCGATATTTGCTAGCCACAGATGGTCCATATGCCATAGTAGGCAACCTCATCATACCATCCCCTCAATAAACTTATCAAGCTCAGTCCTCAAGGATGCAGAAACCATTCCAATATGACCCAAGTGCAGCTGATTCAGTGCAGCGGAAAGCCTGAGACAATGATTTTGAGAGAGTCAAACGTCCCTGGCCACATTCGTGTAATTAGGGTGTTAACTCCAAGGTCTAATTATTGTTAATGGTGATATTTCAAGTATCTCATTTCTTGTTTTAGTGGTGGGATGGGGTTGGGAATAAGGATTTCCTGCAGGGCAGGAAATGCAGAAAGAATAACGTAGAAGGGACATAAAGACGGGGAAAAGAGACACACAAAAAGCAGGATGAGAAAGGAAAAGAAATACAGGTTAGGGACACAGCAGTGACCTTAAGCATGAGCTTATTTTCCCATGAAGTTACACTGAATGCAATGATAATTTACTGAATAAATAATGATGGCAACCATTTATATTACAACAGCCCTGAGAGATGCCAACCAGGGCCAGGCCTTCATAGTGCTAGGCACTGTGCAAACCTAAGGGCTCGATCCCGCACCAGTGCATCAACAGAAGCTTTGCTATTGACTTCAACAGGCGCAGGATTAGGCAGTAAAAGTTTGTTACTACATAAAGGCTGTATTCTCCTCGACATCTCTGAGCACACCTCTCTTGACATCAGAGGAGCACCCTTTGAAGCAAGCGGAGTATCTACTCCTAAATTTCTACCCTGACCCCAAGACAATTAAACTGGTATTTTCCCCTCTCTACAGGAGTTAGACACCACTGCTCTGAATGATTCAGTACACATTACAGCCTGCTCCTACTCCCACTGAAGTCAATCGGTACAGGGTTGGACCCTGTGTGATACTCAGGCTACAGTACGAAGCACTATGTTAGAAACATTGGGAACTGATCCTGCAAACCCTCATTCATGTTATTCATCCTTTCACAACTCACCACAGTGAAGTCAATAAGGAAGGATTCTTCGGGTCAGGCTTCATGTTTGCCCCCTCTATAGCTCTCTACTTCCCTCTCCCAACCTGAATGCA
Source organism: Lepidochelys olivacea (assembly GCF_965140295.1). Classification (NCBI taxonomy): domain Eukaryota; kingdom Metazoa; phylum Chordata; order Testudines; family Cheloniidae; genus Lepidochelys; species Lepidochelys olivacea. Next base: position 97,821,363 of record NC_140419.1, read on the forward strand.
GTTTAGTTTTTCTGACTGCCACAGTAATCGTGTTTTTAGCTTTGCGTGTAGCGCAATGCTTAACTTGTAATGAAAGAGGTGCCAGGGCTCCAGCTATAGCTTTACATTCACAACTGATGCCAGGACTATGAACTGCCAAGCCTAGAGGCACTAGGGCACAGCTCTGGCAAGCCCTGGCAGAAATTAAGCAGTGGTGTTGGGGTAACTTTTGCAATAACAAGTACTGTAGGAACTAAGGCAAACAGTGCTTTAAGTTACTTTTTTTGCTATAAATAGGCTTGGCAGAATTTGACTTTTATTGTTTTATAACCGATGTTTATTTGTATGTGGTTTTTTTTATTTACACTTTCATGGTTGTGGGAAATTGTGGCAGTGGTGGGGTGATGGACAATTATTTAATAACCCTAGCCATTGAGATTCTTGAAGTTAAGCTTTATAACTGTTAGGACACAAATTGTCAACTTCACATGTCAAAATATACAAAGCAAATATTGTTAAATCAAACTCCAATAAGTTTCCAAGCAGCATGTTTCCTACTTTACCTGACTGTAAATTTCTATCATGGACTGAACTATTTTTCGTCAGTTTTTGTGAACAGTGAAACTGACATTTACCAATAATCTAATCCTTCCAAGCCTAGCTAGAAACATTAGAGAGAGAGATGGCTCTGAATAGCTCCTTTGCCCCACTAAACAGAACAACAGTGTGAATTTATAACTTGGAAAACAAGAAATCAATCATTCTTTGAAGGCTGTTGCTAGCTTTTTGTAGATGCCTAAGTGTTATGCCCTCAAGGTATTTTCAGCCAGTGACAGTTCATTCAGAGGATACAGGCCTGATTCAGCAAAGCACTTAAGTACAGAACCTACTTAAGTCCATCCCTATTCACCAAAGCACTTAAGCACATAACTTGAGATAAATGTCCAAGTTCCCACTGACATCAGTGGTATTTAAGAACATGGTAAAGCTATTTTTCCGAATCATAACATAATCCTTATAAATTGAATTTCTGTTTCACAGCTTTGCTGGGTAGACATCACTCTCTAACTTGCTCAGTTGAACTCTGTTGAATTAGGACAAATGGACTTGGTACCACACAACATTTTTATTAACATGGCACACGTTAAATGGATTAAAAACTGGCTAACTGATAGGTCTCAAAATGTAATTATAAATGGGGAAATGGCATTGAGTGGGCGTGAGTGTTTCCAGTGCGGTCCCACAGGGATTGTTCTTAGCCCTCCATTATTTAACACTTTTATCAATGATCTGGAAGAAAATATAGAATTATCATTGGTAATCATCTACTGAGTAACTAAACTATAAGCAAGTTATTTTAGCTACTAGTTTTTTTTAATCAAAAAAATTAACAATTGTTGGTAATACAAGTTATTTTCTCACATATGTATGAAAAAGAGAGAACGCCCTGACTAGCAGAAATTCAAGCAAGCCCACAAAAGCCACAGAAATGGGCGTTATATCATCCCATAATAGGCAACTAAAATATATTGTCATTCCTCTATACACCAATCCTTATGGCCACATCTACAAGGCTATTCAGTTAAGATATAGCAGCTTCTGCATCCATCAGGAAACCTTCAGTAAGGCATAGAAATCATAGGAGAAATAAGCTGCCTGCAAGTGAAGCTAATTTAAGAAGAACTCAACAAACTTTGAGAATTTTTTTTTAATTCATTAAAGAAGGGCACACACAGGTAAGTGATAATGGGAGGTCTACAGGACAGGTATGGCAGTTTGTACACAGCTAAGCATACCTGAAAACACTTTCGGAATATTATTTGTATTATCATAGCACCTTGGAGCCCCAGTCATGGATCAGGACCCCATTGTGGTAGGTGCTGTATAGACACAGAAAAAAAAGACTGCATATAAGTTGGCGTCCTGGACCAAATTCTCTGCTGGACATCAGTGGAACTGCACCCGTTTAAAACACCAGAGAATTTGGCCCCAGAGACAGCACAGTTGTGCAGAAGACCGAGCAGCTGAGTTTCAGTAAGTGTGCATGTCAGCGCTCTCCTGTGCACATGGTATAATGCTACTGCAGGCTAAACCAAATGGATTTAGCATCCTACTTCCCTTCTGGGGCTAGCTGGTATTTTAGTGGCCAGACACAGCAGTGAACAAAGCTTTAAAAAAAAAAAAAAAGGTAATAATGAATTTGATAATTTTAGAGGCATTTTTACAGATAAACAGGAAACCAATTCCCTTGAGGTTCAGTGAGCCAGATTTATTATTCTAGATGTGATAGCTATTTATAAAAAGCCAAGATGGGAAGACACACCAGGGGTTCGAAGAACCCAGTAAAAATACAGTTATCCCCTTTTTCTCCTGCACTGTCACACCATGAAGAGCTGCAGATGGGACAAAGAGGTGAATTGCTGGAACCTCTCTCTTTCCACCCCTGGATCACCACACTAAAATAAGTAAGTAGTCTAATGAATCTCAGAACCGATTTGCAGCCGTGAGCTAAATTTTCAGCTCAAATCCATGGGGACTAGACTCAGAGCAAGTCCATTCATTTTTCTTTTTAAATTAAACTACATGGCAATGAACAGGGTTCTCATTTCAATGGAGGGCTGAGGAGTCTTGGGTTTCAGCCCATTTGGGTCACATCCTGCATCTCCAAAAGGCTGCTCTGGTGACAAACAAATAGATGCCACCACAATTCACTGCACATATCTCCTCAAGACCCTGTATATCATTTCCCTAGCATCCAGCTCCCATGTATAGCAAATGAAGTAGGAAGAGTGACAGGATCTGTGTTGTTGAAGGACAGCGGAATAATGAAGAGTAACACAGCCTTCTGAGGGGTTAACACTTCGCTTTGAGGACGGCCTGCCTTCCACATACAGGCTGGCAGGAGTGTAGTTGTATCATTAATGAATAGCAAGTGAAATTTACAACCCCAAAACAGAAAGAGAGATTTTGTGCAGGGAGGAAAGGGCAGATAGGGGAGAGGACAGAATCGAGGACCCGCCCTTCCGGACCAACCCACATGTAAAGGCAGCTCCATAGTCCCTCCTCAGGTGCCATTCCAGGCCCTAGTCTGAAATACTTTCTACAGCCCCTCTGTGCCTCCCTATGTGGTGGTCCCTGGAGCTGGTGGCCTCTGCCTACCCTCAAACCCTCCACACCAGAATATTTGGAACCCGCACAGACCCCAGTTCCTGAGCGCACAAGGGGTGTGGAGGGCCCCTGTACAGCTACTCCCTCCACTCTCCTGCAGGCTACTACAGGATGGGATGGATGGCATTCCACTGACCCACACCTAATGAATGGATGTCATCCTGAATTTATGGCTGGTTATAGTGCAGTTTACAGTAATAGAGTAGGTGGCTATTGCTATGAATGAACGTATCCTTGCCGAACCCATTCCTTATCCATCACCATGTTGCTTCATTCCATTGTAGTGATCAGTGGTTTTTCCTTATGTAGTGGTATGTTTGGCCCTGAAACGTTTCCATTGTGAGGCTTTCCCATCATCTCCTAGAACTCTGCATAGCACACCACATATTCAGGTGGGATTTGATTAAAATAGACAATTGACTTTTGCTTCATGCCTATTTCAAAGCAGTGGAGCAGAGAGGAAGATTTTGAGCCATCTGGGACTCTAGCTGACCTTTCCCTGGCCCTGATTTGTAATCAACAATTTTGTGAATTTCAACTCACATCAGACTCACACTCTGGAAAAAAACTGTCAGTTTACCAACCATTAAACATTCAGTAAACTGCCCTCCAGGGGCGAACGATGCCATGATAGTCTGTGTTTCTACTGCACACAAATACCAGGAATCTTGCAAAAAATTGAGAAATACAGTACAGTTTCTCTTGCTGGCCCAGGGATGCTAGTAGGATTTTGCCAAGCACAGTAATTTATTTGATTTGCAGGGGGAGGATATTTGAACAATGCACGTATTAGTGTTTATATAGCAGAATCCTACCTACAGTGCTGTTACTCATTAGTACCATAGGGCCCGATTCTGCTACTATTGAAGTCCCTGGCAAAAATCCCTTTGACTTGAGTGGGAACGAGATTTAGCCCAACGTACACAGAGACAAATAAAATTGCTCACTCTACTGTGGATCCTGGAGTTGTAATTTCAAATGCACCTGCACTTGAATTACATTGCCATGTCACCATTTAATGTGGAATAGTGCCAGAACAGGCAGAGGATGCTTCACCTTCAGCTGCTCCTAGATATGCAGGTAGCAGCAGCAGCTGCCAATGTGGCTTTCCAATCACCTGTGCCTTTCTCACCCCAGCACTGGATTGTGGCAATGCCCCTACCGCAGGCTATGCCTTAAGACCCCTCAGAAACTGCAACTGGAATGCAGCTGCCTCCTTTAAAACAGCACATTACGCAGGAGCAAGTTCTGACAGTGCTCTGACCTACACCAGCTCCTGTCTGATCTCCAGCAGAACTTTAAGGCGATGACCTTGACATAAAAACCCTTTGAGGTTTGGGACCTGGCTTTCTCAGAGAGCACCCCTCTCATGTGATATCATAACAATTGTGACCTGTCGGGATGCACACACTGACAGCTCCCTGGTTTAAATGGAGGGCAGGAGGAAAGGAAAATGCTGGTGGCAAGTAGTTTTCAGCGAGTTACATGCCTGCTACCCACCTTGGTCTGAAAGGATTTACAGATTTGCTGACTTTCAGAACATATAGTAAAGCCCATTGATTGTCTCAGTTGACTGGGGCATTAGAGACATAACAAAATCCAATGGCAAGTTGAGGTTTGACACATTCAAACAAGATATATGGTGATTTCCCCCCATCAAACAGGGAAGGTAATTACTAGCCAGTGGAATAGCTCAAGTGATGAGGGGGATTCTCCATCACTTGGAATCTTTAAAATTAAGACTAGCTGTCTTTCGAAAACAGATGATCCAGTGCAACCACAAGTTCTAGAGCACAATGGACGAATCACTGGATGAAACCCAAGGTCTGTGTCATGCAGACGAGTCAGACTGGATTATCAGAATCACAGAAATATTGGGTTTGAAGAGACTGCAAGAGGTCACCTAGTCCATCCCTCCACACTGAGGCAAGATTAAGTAGAATAATCCCTTCTAGCCTTTAAAAATCCATGAAGAGGTTGGATCCTGTCCAATCTCTAAATTACTAATTGGATCTAGAAGATGCAAGAACTCCACTTGTATCTCATGAGCCCTCTCCATTCTGAGATGTGCTGGTTGGTCACTGCATGCCTAAATCTCTCGTTAGCATACACCGATGGCTGCCTACACTGACCTGGAACAGAATATCATACTTCCACTCGAGGACCTGCAGAATATCAATGTTCTCCAGACCTTACCCTGCCTGAAAGGATTCAACCGCCATTGCTACTAATTAAGTTCCAAACGCCCACCACCACCCAGAAAAATGAAGGAATAGAAATAATTTCAACTGAATTGTTTGTGTGTCTTACCGTGATGTATAATGGTTTTCAGTGCTTCTTCAAAGAACGTCTGAAGCAGACAATGGTTTCTGTGTGAATAAAATACAGCCAATTGATAAAAGGTATCATCTTTTGACCTTGAATTAAAGCAGCCGCTTTCACGAATGGGAAAGTGTAACATTTTTAATCATGGTAAGACATGAATGGGCTCTCTTTCTCCCATAGGTGCTAGAACTAGGGGTGTTGGGGGTGCTGCTGCATGCCCTGGCTTGCAGTGGTTTCCATCATATTCAGGGTTTACAGTTTGGTTCAATAGCTTTCAGCACCCCCACTATACAAATTGTTCCAGCACCCCTGCTTTCTCCTTTCAAGGCCCCTCCACCTCCAGAGGGCAAACACACAGCCCCAGGAGTCTGGGGCATAGACCAACCTGTAGTGAGCAAAGAGACCAAGAGCCTGAGATGGGCAGATGGGATTGCAGCTAGATAAAATGAATCAGGAGATAAGAGTTCCAGAAGGAACTAATGAAGTACCAAAAGGATAAGGATGCAGGAAGGTAGAAAGAGAGACAGAAGCTATAGAGTGTGAGGAGAAATTGGCAGACAGATTCATGGAAGTAGGAATAGTTAGTTAATGTTTGTAAAATGGTTTGAAGATGAAAAACACTGTAAGTGCTAAGTATTATTAAACAAAAGAGCTAGTTTACTTCAGCTGGTCAAGGAGTTAAAGACTTCTTTTTAGTTCTTCAGTTGTCAGTGTATTATTCCTGATAATATCTGTCACTTCCATAGGCCCACAATGTGAGGAGCTCAAAGCACTTTAGTACATGTTAATTAAACCTCATGACTCCTTGTGAATTAGGAGTCATCATCTCCTTTTTACAGATAGGGAAACTGAGGCACAGAGCGATGTGACTTACCCAAGATCACACAGAAAAATCAGTAGCAAAACTGGGAACACAGCACAGATGCTGGCCATGTGCTTTAACCACTAGATAACACTCTGTAAGGTAGCATCACTTTAGCTTTCACATGACGTGACATGCTGTATATCCCTGTTATATAAAACAATCCCCCCATCCTTGAGTGGGAAGATAATACCCCCACTACGGGACAGATTGTGGCACCTTGAAACAAGCATTTGTTGCTCACCTATGCATACAGAGATCAGGAGAGCTCCCCATAACTCACTGTCCAAGGAAGTTCAGCAGCATCAATAGCAGGGTCTGTGGAGGCAACAGCTTTTACAGACTGTGGGAAGAGTCTGATAGCTTTACTCAGGTTGGGTAACCCCCTTACTCCACAAATAGCCTCGCTGATTTCAATGGAATTGTGTGGGAGCCATGCACACTCTGTTGGGCTGCCTTCAGGACCACGTATGGTACTTCAGATACTCCCCACCTTAGTCTGTAAGGTTTGACCCTCTCCTCGGGGCAGAGCAGCCTGTACCATAAGCATGGCGTTGTCTCTAAACAATCAAGTAACAAAAAGGCAACTCAGGATTGGCTGCCTCCTCCCCTCATCAAAGTTTTCAAAGGCAAGTGCTTAGAGCAAGGCTCTGAACTAGCCCTGAGTGACTACTCCTCACCCATCCCAATCTAATCTACCTCTGCTCCTGAACAGCAGCTGACAAGCCTTCTTAACTGTCCTGCCGGTTCTTGTTTGGTCAGTATTTCCTCCTGGCTCTTCTTCAATGATCATCTCAGTCATCCTCATGAAAGCTTATGCTTAGGCCCTATGATGGTGTCCCCTGAATAGATATGTGGGCACAGCTGGCAACAGGCTTTGTTGCAAGGATAGGTTCCTGGGTTAGTGGTTCTGTTGTGTGGTGTGTGGTTGCTGGTGAGGGCCTAATCACATCAGCCACACTATCAGAGGCTCGTTCACCTGCACATCTACCAATGTGATATATGCCATCATGTGCCAGCAATGCCCCTCTGCCATGTACAGTGGCCAAACTGGGCAGTCTCTACGTAAAAGAATAAATGGACACAAATCAGATGTCAAGAATTATAACATTCATAAACCAGTCGGAGAACACTTCAATCTCTCTGGACACTCGATTTCTGATCTCAAAGTGACTATCCTTCAACAAAAAAACTTTGAAAACAGACTCCAATGAGAGACTGCTGAATTGGAATTAATTTGCAAATTGGATACAATTAACTTAGGCTTGAATAGAGACTGGGAGTGGTTGAGTCATTATACTAAGTGAAACTATTTCCCCTTGTTTATTCCTCCCCTCCTGCCCCCCCTCCACTGTTCCTCAGACGTTCTTGTTAACTCCTGGAAATGTGCTGGAAATGGCCCACCTTGATTATCACTTCAAAAGGGTTTCTCTCCCCCCACCCCACTCTCCTGCTGGTAATAGCTCATCTTAAGTGATCACTCTCCTTACAATGTATATTTTTTCATGGTCTGTGTGTATATATAAAATCTCCTCACTGTACTTTCCACTTTATGCATCCGATGAAGTGAGCTGTAGCTCACGAAAGCTTATGTTCAAATAAATTGGTTAGTCTCTAAGGTGCCACAAGTGCTCCTCTTCTTTTTGCCAATACAGACTAACATGGCTGCTACTCTGAAACATCTCAATGTCAGTCACTCTAAATGGATTTTCCTTGAGCAGGGAGGATCAGAGTGCAATGCCTCCAGCAGGGGCAAGAGAATCCTGATAGACCCTCATCAAAGACTCAAAGATTTAAGCTATGATACTATTCATTATGTGAATATGGGTATCAGAATCTGGCCCAACATATGTAACTGCAGCAGCGGCAGCAGCAAATACGTGTATGTTTAGGCAACATGCCTTAGAACTGGTCAGGAATTTTCCAACTAAATGTTTGCCCTCCCCACTCACCCCCAGAAAATGCCAATTCATGAATACCAAAACTGTTTGCAGGAAAGGGTCAGCATCAATAAATCCCCTGATACAAAAACATTTTGAACAAAGTCACAGAGTTGTCAAAACATCCCAGCTCAAAACAATTTTGTTTTGAAATTATAGTTAATTTGTGTTAAAAAGGTGATTTTTTTTAAAAAAAGGGCTGAAATCAAATCAAAAACATTTTGATTGACCTGATCTAAAATAATTGCAGATTATAAATTTGCAAAAGTGTCCAAGCTTGACTTTTCATCACCATTCAGGACAGAAAAAAAATTAAGTCTCAAAAACTATTGCAGAATGGGAAAATCATTTCCCTCCCACCTCTAACACTCCTACCCTAATCTTAATCCCTGGAACCATTTTATGCCCCGTACAGTGAGACATTCCCTTTCTTCTCTGGTGAAGGCAGTGTGACGTTCCCCTCTATAGTCAGAAGGGGAACCCCTCTGCCTGTAGATTAGAAATCTTCACTCTAGCACAGAACCCGACAAACCCTCCCCCAGATAGGCGTGTGCCAACACCTCTGCTTTGTTGAATGCCATGCAGTCCCCAGACCTAACCAAGGCACAGATGAACTGCAGGGAAAAGAAGACAATCCCTCGATCAGATCAGGAGGTGCAGAGCCTTGAGGGCTAACATTTTCATCACACACACTGCACCAATTACATGCACTGCAATACACATTCATCCCCTAAGTGTCCGTATTACTCACAAGTACATGAACTGCAATTCACCTGTGCCTGAACTGATGGAATGAGAGAAATGAATGAAATTTGCATTTATATAGCACTCTTCATCCACACAGAATCTCAATGGGTTTTATAAACACTGCAGGAAGGAAATGCTGCTCATCAAAATTGCCGCCTTCCCACCGATTACATAGCACTTCTCTTCCGCACCACCACCACCACCCTTTGGTGGAGGCTTTTGCCTTATGAAGCTGAAGAAAATCCTTCTTTGTTTTCATCAAAACACACCCACAAGGGCTTGCATCCAACCCAACAGAAAGCATAGCTCCTACTGAGATAGACCCACAAGCCCCTTGCTGTAGTAATTATTGAATCCGTTACTCTAATTATCAAATCTTACAGGAGAACACAGACATAAATGTTTCTCTAACAAAGGAAATATTACAAATTATTGTAACAGAGCTACAGCTCTGCTGAGGCTGGAGAGAAACAGCATGTCATTACCTGGAAGAGAAAGAGATTGTTAACCTGAGATAATTAGCAGGTTACATGCAAATACAACAATGCTCAAAAAAAGGGAGGAGGATGGAGAGGGAAGATACTTGTGTACTGCTTGGAAACACTGAAAGCTGGGTAAGGAAAGTAAGAGGCCATGAAAAACAAAGCAGTGGAGCCTTCAAGCAGAAATACTGAAGAACTCTGACAGAAGGGCTAGTGTCTCTAAAAAGGTCCAGGCCCCTTCTACCATGGCACTTGTCTCTGCCTGCGGGGAGCACAGAAAAATCCTCTAATTGCTTCAGCAGTTCACCCACCTAAAAATTTCAAGTCAGATGTTCATTAAACAAATTAAAAGATACACAGAACTAGAGAAGGAATAGGTCAATTTCTGTGACTCCAAGGGCTTCAGACGCCACAGAGAGAAAGGCCACAGAGGTGCTGAGATAGATTCTTAAACTAGTCCTGCCTCAACCCTATCCATTGGTACAGCATGGCCCAAATCCTGCCTAAGCAACCCCCTTGCAGTTCCAGGGCACAATTAAAGGCAAAGAAAGGCTCTCCATCTCTGGCAGTAACCACCCATTCTTTCTTGACCCCAGTACAACTCCTTCGTTGTGGCACCCCTTATGCACTGTCATAGGTATTGATGCACCCACCTGCTTAATCCTCTCTAGTATATTTGGAATTAGTGTGTATAATGCACACTGACTTTAATACTTTATGGACACAGAATGGTCCCCAGCTCCTTCCTCATTCCATTCCCCCTTCCCCATCACAGTCCCAGCTCACAAGATGGCATGTTGGCATTGCACCTGGTAGCACTATGGCAGATATTTATGTTCAGAGGTAGCCTTGCATCCTTGTTCTCATTTTCCTAACCTCAGCATCAGTGCTGCATTGTTTCAATAGTCATACTAAATAGCAGATTAAAAACCTGTATTATACTTTTTTCTTCAATAATCTCCTTTCTATATGAACTGAGTGGTGGGTTTCTGCCATATCAGTGCCAAAAATACTCCCACAGAAACAGGTCACATCAGACGATGGAAATGGACTCAGATGACATGATGATGGGTGTTGTACATGAACCTAAATAGAATAGAATTAGGGTGCCAAGTAGCCAAGATGGAGCACTGAAGAACTATGATGGTAACCTGGAAAGTTGATATTTGCATATAGGTCTTCTTTTCCAATTCCACTGAAGATTAAACCTGCAAAAGCTAAAGCTGGTTTAGTTTCTAACTTGCAACAAATACACTGTCCAAGAGGTACCTGCTGGATGTCAGAGCTAATAAATCAGCCAGGTTTGCTGTGTGTGGTTTCTAGCTGTTACAGCTGATCAGTGAATTTACTAAGTGCATGCATGAAATACCTAGAGACACTGAGGGCAGAATTTTGCCCTAAGTTATACACCTGCAGCCCCACTAGCTTTAGTGCATTTGCAGAGGTAACAAAGGGCAAAATTTGAGCTACAGTGTGTGTTTGACAGTCAGATGATAAACAAAGATAATGAGGGGAAAGATTAATATAATTAGTCCAAAAGTTAAGGGTTCCTGTTTAATTGTGTTTTACCCTCCTTTATCTCTCTGAACAATATTCCAAATTAAAACAAAAAGGCAGCTTCAGCTTAGCCTGTCTTCCTGGCAGGAACACCTGAGTTTGTGTGTATTCATTAAAATCCTGTCCTAATTGCTCCCTCATCAGCTATGAATCCTAAGAAGCTTAACGGCTAAGGGCTTGAATTGTGTTTACTGACAGAAAATAGAATATTCACTAATGACTAAATAGTGAAGATTCAGTGTTATTACAGGACATTTACACCTAATGCTTTAGAGACTGCGCAATACACATTTGTTCCTAGATTTTGTTCTTAAAGCTGAAAGACGTTGCTTGTCTTTTTCAACCAGCATGACACAGAATGTGTCTAACACTGATTGGAGATGTACTTCTGAGCTCCAGGGTCACACTGGAAACTTCACCTCCACCTTTACAAGTGTAGGGTTCTGGGATTAAAACATTAACTGCTGTAGGATGTGGGCTGAGAAAGAAGGCCAGGTAGACCCTTCATGTTTTCATTTGAGAATTTTTGTAGACTCTTTTTTTATAAAAAAGGTGTTTTGGCAGCCAAAATGTTCTCCATGAGCGGGCAGATAAGCAAGGCAGGTAAGGAGAAGGGCATGGATTTAAATAAGAACCCATTTGAACATAATTGCTTCCAGTAAGGTGAATTATTATCTACAATTTTGCATGTTCAGTTCACACTGGCCCTCCACACAAGTCTCAGGAGGCCTACAAAACCTCCACCCCCTTGCAAATCTAAGAGACATATTTGGTGGGGGGGCTGGAGGAGGAGAGTGGGGAGAAAGAAAGAAAGAAAGAAGGTCTAGTATCCCTGCTGCTCCCATAGATGGTAGGAAAGCTATGCCCCCTTCCCATCTATCTAGGTTGTCATTATGTATGGATATCTGTCTTATTAAAACTACAAACAGGCTTCCACACAACTTGAGTGCCACCTTTGTCCCCTTTGTTTACCCAGAGACTACCTATTGTCTGGAACTCTATACAGCCCACAGAGACATCTAGTGGTTGAATAATTACAGAGTCATAGAAGATTAGGATTGGAAGAGACCTCAGGAGGTCATCTAGTCCAACCCCCTGCTCAAAGCAGGACCAACCCCCATTAAATCATCCCAGCCAGGGCTTTGTCAAGCTGAGCCTTAAAAACCTCTAAGGATAGAGATTCCACCACCTCCCTAGGAACCCATCCAGTGCCTCACCACCCTCCTAGTGAAATAGTTTTTCCTAATATTCAACCTAGACTTCCCCCACTGCAACTTGAGACCATTGCTCCTTGTTCTGTCATCTGCCACCACTGAGAACAAACTAGCTCCATCCTCTTTGGAACCCCCCTTCAGGTAGTTGAAGGCTGCTATCAATACTCTACAAATAAACATATTACATAGATATTTATATGGCCCCCATCACTGTGATATCTCAGCGTTTGTCTACACAGGGAAGTTAATGCATAGTAAGCAAGGGTGTGAATTTAAAGCACTCTAGCTATTCCACACTGACTCCCCATGTAGACATTCTTACTGCGCACTTAGAATGCAGCACACAAAGGCATTTTTAGTGGGCAGTAAGAGTGTCTACACAGGAAGTTATGCACACTAGAACATTTTAAATCCACATGTTAGCTTACTGTGCACTAACTTCCCTGTGCAAACAAGCCCCAAGTGCCATTGGGAGCATCCTGAGTCCCAGTCCAGTGCCTTAACCAAAAGGTCACCCTTCCTCCTATAAAACTTAGGTGAAAGATGGTGGTCCACAAACATTTAAGACTCATGCAGGGGTCCCACAAGGAGCCTCTTAACTTCTGTGGGGATGGGGAGAGTGATCAGTTCACTTCTAGTTTTAAGTATGTACGGGGTGGTGCCCCACTTCTGTGAACCTCCTGCAGGGGACTGATGCCCTGCCTGTGGGGTTTCAGAGGGAATGGGAGTCCCCTTCCAGCAGACCTTGTGAAGGACAGAGAGGGGAGAAGTAATCTTCTCCCAGGCTCCTTTCTCTCCCCAGCCACATTATGATTATTTATTTAAAAACGAAAAGCATGTACACTAAGCAAATTAAAACTTCATGAAGTCTGACAGCACATATCAGTGACTGTGAGGAAAAAAAAATCAAAGATCCAAGTGGTGTCAGACACAAAACTATCTCAGCTGAAGCAGGGGCATGAAATCAGTAGAAAGCATGGCTCTTAGGTGCATGTTTTTATACTCCACCTGCAAACTGTCCATGTGCAGTGACTATTCAGTATTTAAGCCATAAAGTCCCGTAGGTGGTGAAGGGCCCAGTTGTCTCCCACACCCCCACTAGCTCCCTCTCCTCCTCTTCCTATATCAGTTTTCCTCTCCCCTTCAACTCTCCAGAGCACAGCTGCTGGTTTGCCAGGCAGGACTTATAATGAACTGCTCCCCCAAGTGGGCCAGTCTGGGCCAGTCCCTCCCATTTGCACTTTTCCTTTGGACAAAACACTCCACGTCACAGTGTTTTAAATACACTCCCACTACAGGACTGTCCCTGAACTCCACCTAACGAACACCAGTACCAAAAATCTGGCCGCATTCTTCCAAGACCCTGCAGTAACTACCACACTCTAGTGAATGCATCCGATGAAGTGAGCTGTAGCTCACGAAAGCTTATGCTCAAATAAATTTGTTCGTCTCCAAGGTCCCACAAGTACTCCTTTTCTTTTTGCAAATACAGACTAACACGGCTGCTACTCTGAAACCACTCTAGTGAGGATTTTTACCCTTACTTTACAATATGTACTCTTAATCTTAAAATCACCTTATTTATGCACACACAAATACACACATTTAGGCTGGCATCTTCATGAATTGGCTATAATTCCACTCTTGGATCTCTTCTCTAGCTGATACCAAGATGCTATGATTAACTGGCTCTGACTTTCTTAAATGTGAGAAGGAAAAGAGGAGAACAGGTCGAAGATTTCAGGAGGCCTGAGAGTCTGATTGAGCGAGGGAATTGATTGTAAAGCATTTATTTTGCCCTCTTCTCTGAATGATTTAATCTCATGTCTGAAAAAAAATTTTTTTTGCATGGTTTAAAAGTTTTCTGAGGAATGCGATTAGCAGCCCATGCTGTCCCAGTGCACATTTGGTCACAGAGAATTAATACTCCTGCAGTGCCCTGCAAAAAGGTTCTGTGGAAGTGTGACAGGGGCTGGGCTTATGGGTAGTGTCATCTAGTGGTTAGGCCACTGGGCCTCCACTTCCCCTGCACCCCGTCCCCAGTGCCTCTCACCAGCAACCACTCCCACGCTGTGATACCTCTGTTGTGAAGCACAAGTGCTTAGCGTAGCCTCTGCTGCCCTCCTTCTGTGCTTCCTGGTCTCCTCACCGTAGCCCAGAACAGAGGAGAATACTTAGCCCTAAGATCGTAGATCTTTTTAAACCAACAGGTTCCTTCAGTGGAGTTCAGCTTCTATGCCCTGTGGTCAACATTCACTGTTGCACTTGGTCTGCACTTGGCCTAAGACTGTAGTCACACAGTATCACAGTATCACACTAAGACTGTAGTCACACAGCTGAACTTGCCTACATTCAAAGCTCGGTGCGGTACCACCATTCGTGAGGCGGCCCATCAGGGGTTTGGTGCGGCTACCTAACATTTCCCTAGAAAGCTCGATTCATCGTATGTTGGTATTCCAGTCTGGGCCTAGCACTCTGTGTCTGAGTCCTTTTACATACTGAGAGGATCTGCTGGCCAAAGCCCACACCTGCAATTGCCAGATGTGGGGTAGCTTGTATTTCTCCTGGTTGTCATTCTGGCCACATCAGTAATGAACTTTGGTACCACCGTTCCACGCCTCATGCTTCCTAGCAGGTACTGTTAGCATCCTGAATAGCTGTGCCTCTCTGCTGTTTTGGCACAAGGGAGCATTTGTGACCCAGGACACAGTTGGCTGGATTTTTAAATCACACCACGTGCTGAAGGCATTTTGTAGGCTACTGCGTATGTGTCACCAGATATGTTGGCTCGGAAGTGGAGCAGGTGGGGAGGGGGGCGCTCCAGTAGAAGATTCATTAGGTGGGTTTAGGTTCATTTAGTTAATGACAGCTTTTAACCAACTTGGTAAGCAGCTGTTAGCAGCGCTGGCCTTCAAAAGCTGTGTGACCATGACACACACACACACACACACACACACACACACACAAGCACTTAATGCTCAGTAGCCTTGGTGGCTGACCCTGTCTCACCCTTGCCAATAATCTAAGTGGGTACATGTGTATATTCCCGAAACCAGTGAGTACCAGTGTTCCTGTGTTATGGCAGCCACTAATCATGCCTCTGTGGCTGCACCCTCATCCCCACTTCCTTGTGCCCCACATACTGCTACTTCTGAGCACTCCGTCCCGGCCCTCAATTTCCCAGAATGCACTGGTACAGCCATGCTTCCATACATACCAGGCTGCTTAAACTCACTGGACACATGGTCGACGTGTTGTGAAAAACCCTGTGGCAGGGCCACCACCCTACCCAATCATGTCCTAATAAAACCTTTCATGTCCATTGTAAGTCATGTCAGGAGCGGGGGTGGCAAACCAGTTGCAGTAGGTTGGACTTTGAATGGGGATGGGGCCCGACATGACAACAGGAGCAACAGGCGGTGACATCACAGGGCAGGGTGGGAGAAAGGAAGGATGGGAGAAAGGACAGAATCATGCAGCCAACATGGAAGCTATTGTACCTGGCGGGTAGCAAAGAATGTTTTAAAATTATCCTCCTCACTAATTTTATAGGGGCAGTCCCGATTTGTGGGTCTTTTTCTCACACAGGCACCTATTACCCCCCACCACCTGTCCCGATTTTTGACACTTGCTACCTGGTCAGCCTACTCCTCACTTCCCCGCCTCACAGGTAACCAAGTGCTTTGCCTACATTAGAGATACACAGATAAAAGGTGATTTCAGTGCAGAGTATTCTTCTGTATTAGATGTGCACATATCTCCATTCTGCACTGACTGTGAACCCTGCCCTTTCACCCCACCTTGCTCCACCCCCTCCCACACACACTGGTGTTGAAGATTGACTTCTCGTGGTAAAGCCACAGTAGGGTGATGGAGCAGCCACCTCACGTTTTCACCCCAGCAGACTCCTCACCACAGTATCCGCCCGAAGACTGGCTCTGGCATTTCTGAAAGTAAGCTCTGTATTTGAGGCTGGGTCGTTTCGAAGGGTCCTGAATTTGACATCTCTCTCAAATTTCTGTGTAACACAATCATCAATGAATGCACTGTTTTAAGATTTAAAATGATGGAAAGATTCTATTGCAAGAACACAAATATCAACTTCATTTTTTAAAACTAATATCCAGCGGCTTTTTCTCACTGTCCATTTTGGGGCAACATTGCATAGAGTCCTTGACATATTTATGAAGTCCTAACCTCTAAAAATATTGCCAGCAGCAGGTCATAATTCTTTGATATGTGACCTACAGTTTTCAAACAGTGACCTGAACAGACTGGCTACTGGGAATGCGTGTGTTTTTTCCTTAGCAAGTTCTCCTCTGAGACATATTTACTGAAATACTTTATTACCTCATCACTGAGCATAATTTAAACCTGCAATTAAGCACTCAGCATTTAAATAAAAGCATGCATCATTTTGACAGCATTTTGTCGAGAGGATACAAAATTTTCACAAACTATTAGCCCCCAAATTTCTTAAAAATTCTAAATGATGAGCTTTTACAAAAGGAAAAAAGTAGCCTAAATTAGACACATTCAGCGAAGCACATTTCAAAGCTCCAACTTTTGCCTTCTGTGTTTTAAATGTAACCATTCTGGATTAGCAAAATATGTGAATTTAATTAATGCTATCTAAACAAAAGAACTGCTTTAATCCATATGAGCAACATGTTGACTTGTCAATGTGAATTTAATTAGCATCTTCAAGTCTAACTCCAAAAAAACCCCTTTAATCTAATTATCACATTTATAAAAAACCATTATCACATATTCCTTGGTCTGAACTGTTTTGCAGTACAATCCAGATTGTTGTTCTGGAGTAGGAGAGTGCTTCTAACAAGCTCCATAAACTTCAAGAGCATAAATTTCGGCTCAGCAACGTCTTTTACGGTAAATTCAAACTCTTTTCTGTTTGAGAGGAGGTGATTTAGTATCTTTTAATCATTTATTGTATCTTTTCATCATTTTTTTTCCATGTGAAGAAAGTGAGATGCTTCTGGTCAACCATTGATCAGGAAGTATACCAGTTGCACTTAATTCCAAACTTTTAAATATAAACAGTGGCAAGAACAATTGCTGTTAGTTTCACATGTAGTCTGCAGTAGTGGGGGAGAGACAGATGCTGCAATTGATGGTTTACTTAATAAACATTGACAGCATACCCCTGTAGCATAGGCATAGTCTACAGCAATGGAAGGGGGTTTTCCGTCTCCCACGGGATGATAGCTAGGTTGTCAGAAGCATTCTTCCATCAACCTACCTACATCTACAGGACAGTTTAGGCCAGCAAAGCTACGGTGCTCAAGAGTGTGTATTTTTCACACCCCTGAGTGCAGTAGTTATGTTGACCTATGTTTTAAATGTAGCCCAGCCTGGAGCCTGGCAAAGAAGAGAACTGAACTCAGGTCTCCAGAGTCCCAGTCTGGTGCCTTATAACCATGAGCTCAACCTTCCTCTCTAGCCAGACCCATGTAAACATTTTTCATGTTAGGGGGGAAAAGAAACGTCATAACTTTTGGGAAACCTTGCTGCTGACCTGCTCTGCATTTTTACAGTTTAGCCATTCATTCACTCTCACCCCAGTTAGATGCCTCTGTCCAACACCCTCTCTCTCTCCCTCTCTCAGCAGGGCCCTGACACAGCCTGTTTTGTAAGGTCTTAACATATGCTGCCCCATTCCAGCACCTAGCAACATATTTCTTGAAATACATATTTTCCACTGGTTTCTCCAGCTCTGCCACTGACCTGCTGTGTGACCTTGGGCTAGTCTCTTCCCATGCCTGAGTCTCTGTTTCACAGCCCACTTCTTGCATATTTAGATTGTAAACTCTTTGGGACAGGGATTCTCTCTTATTACAAGAGAGTCCGGGTGAACTCCTTGTTGGTTTTGTGGATACAGAGTAACGCCCCCTGATCTCTTACTACAGAAAGTCCTCAGCTCATTTTTTTCCTTCATAAGATTCTTAGCCACAAAAAGCCTGAATTGTCTCTCTATGAACCATAAGGTAAATCTAACCCTAAATGTCAATACTGTGTATAAGAAGTCAGATTTGAAAAGGCAAACAACTCACATTTTCTAATATGTCAACGTGCCATTCATTTTATCGTGGCAGCCTGATTTAAAATAGACAGAAAAACAAGGCCCAACAACATTAACATTTTCTTCTATGTACCAGTTATCACATTTACCATCCTTCCCTTCGCTAAAATCCAAATGACTGGGCAATTCTACTACTAAGTGATATTGCAGAGGAACTTAATACAGGTAACTGTTTAAGAAAATAAAACCCCACACCTGGAGAAGAGCTCTGTGTATTTTGAAAGCGTGTCTCTTTCACCAACAGAAGTTGGTCGAATAAAAGGTATTACCTCACCCACCTTGTCCCTCTAAGAAAATAATTACATGTGTTTTGGAAAAAAGCTTTGATAAGATTTCTACTCAGAAACAAAAGAGAGACCTCTGCTGGGAAATACCCGTACTAAACTTGATATTTTTTAAACAATGCATGGTTGGTTATATATACACAATTCAATAGAATTTGTTTAAGCAAAGAAATCTACATTTGCCTTGTATAACTAGCATATAAGTTAACCCATCATCTATGCAGAGAAATAGAAAGAGACTGGGAAAATGCATAAATCTGAGGACTTCAGAAATCAAGCATCTTATATGAGTAAGAAGGAGCCTTCTTATTTAAAAAGAAAAACAATCAACCTAGAACATGTGACAGAAAATATTTCATTCAATATTATATAAAATCTTTAGGTGTCATGTAGTAAAGTGATGTAGGACCTAATGCTGCAATCTTTACTCATGCAAGTAGCACTTACATTGGCTTCGAGGAAACTATGTACATGAGAATAATATGCAGCATTGATATATAGCTTATTGTGATATACCACACAGGAACTTTATTATACTGCTTGTATAAAAATCAAAAGAAAACCCCTTCTTTAGAGGGAGTCGATGTCATACTGTAAAATCTAGCAAAGAATAAGATACAAATTAGAACTCACATACTGAACTACAAAACCATTTCAAAAGGTTTCAAGAAAAGAAACAAAGTCTATCCTCCCAGCACTGCATAGCTGGACCTATTCTTGTTTTGCAAATACGTCCATGCACTAACTATTTTGGTGAGCGTTTACATTTTTTATCCAAGCCAAAATAAAAATAAAAAAAACTTCTGGCTTTTTGAAATGCCAAAAAAAATTGCTTTTTGGCAAAAAAAGAAAAAATTTTCATTAATTCCCCCAGCTGGAGATTCACCATTTTCCTGGGCAATTTGGCTGTTTTCCCAAAATGCAACGCCTCTGTGGGTCAGCACCAGCAGGGTTCATTTTCACAAGATCAGTCTTCGAGTATGAAGCCATATTCTACTACGCAGCGCATCTTGGACTATGTTCAAGTTAGGCAAAATGCAATTCACATGACAGAAACTGAACTGGAATTACTTTAAAGGGGGTGTAACTTGCCCAGACCGGTTTCTGCTGCACATGCATTTTCCTCTTTCAAAAAGGAGAAAGGTCTCTGAAATATATGCATGTAAATCAGAGCGTCCCCTAGGCTAACTCTGAGCCTGCTTCATCTCCCACCTAATTGCTAAATACATTCCAAATAAATACAGCAAAAGCTAGACATCATAGCACATCTAAGAGGTGGGAAATCATAATTTAAAATCCCATATTTACTTACACTTTAGTGACTTAGACACACAGAAAAGTTTCATGTATATTTACACAGCTGGAAAGCACCTTCAGAAACTACGCCCTGGTAATTCTAAATAGAATAAAAAAATATTACCCCACCCATCTTGTATCTTTAATATCCTGGGACCAACACGGCTACAACAACACTGCAAACTACAAGGAATCACATCAGATTGTGTGGTGGTTTGATGACAGAGACTATAATAAACCCACAAAACTTGTAATCACAAGATGAAAGTCTAGTGTACTAACCCACCTTTGGTTTATTTGGCTTGGTTTGTTTTTTTAAAGGAGTCACAACTAGTATGTTATTATTGCTTATTATCAAAGACCCTTTATACAAAATCTATAAACTTCATAGATAATTTTTAGCACCCTGGTTGGTTTGAGGCATAATGTTTTATGATAACACTTTATTCTTGCATAGTTTGTCATATTTCTGTGCAGAGGGATGGGGCTATACCCAGCCCTCCACACTTCATGTTATAATGCTACTTAAACTGCCATGTATCCTAACAGAGCCTAGTGTTTGTTTCAAGAATCAGGTTTCTGAAGGTCAGGTTCCCAAAAGCTTAGACATGGAAGGATCATTATGATTAGGTGCTGATTTTGATAAGCTTCTTAGACTCAACCCACAAGGCTTTTCTGGATTTATGTGCCAGTAGTTTCTATAAAAGAGCTTCTTCCATATATGCACCTTCCTAACATCCTGGTTTGCCTTTAACTCTTTGATTCACCTTTAAAAAATCATCTGGGGCTTTCCCCCCACACCTCCCACACTTCTTCTCAAAAAGACCTTCTGAGAAAAATACACAAGCTCCCTTCCTGAGAATGTGTAGGTCTGAGTGTCTGCTGTATTGATTGACTTCACACATACACACATATTGACTTGGCGATTTATCTGATGTGTTTCTTCCAGGTTAGTCTCAGGGCCCTTCCCTTTGAACATCTAAGCAGCAGCACAGCACTACGATGGATTCCATTCACAGTACATTTTGCTATACTTTATTTTTAAGTGAGTGTGTCTCTTTCACTTTACATTAATCAGATATTCAAGAAGAGTCCTTATGCAGATCCCTATAAATACACCCGAGATAGAAAGAACAGCATGGAGTCCTGAAAATACACATCCACTCATGCTCCTTCCTCCATTGCATCACACTCACATGATTACACTCTGTCCCATGCTATCCATCCCGTCCACCTAACTGCAGTCACAGTTACTATGACACAGCGCACAAAGTCAAAGTAAAACAATACCTAAGGGAGCAAGAGAGTTAAAGAGAATTATGTTTGCTCTGCAATCCAACCCGCTCACACACACACACACACAAACCACCCTTTACTCTCGACAGACAGAACTGGATATTTAAAACACACAGACAACACCAAGAAATAAGATACAGCACACCAACAGGAACTGCACGTTTCATTTATAAAAAGGACTGTGGCCAAAAAATGGGGTCCCTCCTCTATCCCACTGCCCCTTCCCAAGGGAGACCTGGCTTCTGCTCCTTTGCTGTTGTATCTTTTACGGTTTACAGAAACCCGACAGCTGGAAGATTTTTCCCCTAGCCGTACCCGTAGGGTCAGCCTGGGCGCCCCCTGGAGTTGTGCCCTCATGGCGCTCAATACAGTGCTCTGCCCACCCGACACCCCTTCAGTTCCTTCTTGCCAGCTACTCCGACAGCGGGGCAGGAGGGTGGGTATTGGCGTGGACATGAACAACGCATCTCGAAGAACAACAGTTTCAAAAAGGTGAGTAACTGTTTTTAATTCTTCGAGTGCTTGTTCTTGTCAATTCCAATCAGGTGACTCCCAAGCCTAACTTACGGAAGTGGGGTTGGAATTGTTCACTGATTGGAGCACTGCTCCACCAAAGGCCGCATCATCTCTGGCCTGTTGGGTAATTGCATAATGCGCGGTGAAAGTATGTATGGAGGACCACGTCGCTGCTCTGCATATTTCCTGAATGGGAACCTGCACCAGGAATGTTGCAGAAGAAGTCTGTGCCCTGGTGGAGTGCGCAGTGAGCAGAGGGGCAGGCATCTCTGCCAGGGTGTAGCACTCCCGTACCCGGGACATGATTCACAATGAAATTCATTGAGAGGAGACTGGAAGACCTTTCATTCTGTGAACCACAGCCACAAAAAGTTGCAGGGACTTTCAGAATGGCCTTGTTCTCTCGATGTAAAAGGCTAACGCTCTGCAGACATCCAACTAGTGACGCCTCTGCTCCCTGCCGCTTGAGTGTGGCTTAGGATATAACACTGGGAGAAAGATGTCCTGGTTGATGTGGAAATGGGAGACAACCTTCGGGAGGAAAGCCAGGTGGGGCCTAAGCTGAACACCTTGTCCTTAAAGAACACCATGTAAGGAGGCTCTGATATTAGGGCCTTGAGCTCAGACACCATCATGGCTGAGTTTATTGCTACCAGAAATGCAACCTTGTATGAGAGGTAGAGCAGGAAGCATGTCAATAGCAGCTCAAAGGGCAGTCCCATGAGTCTGGAAAAGACCAGGTTGAGGTCCCAGGCTGGGACTGGCTGTCAAACTTGCAGATATAGCCTGTGGAGACCTTTGAGGAAATGGCTGACCATAGGGTTGGCAAAGACCAACCGGCCCACTGAGCCTGGATGGAAGGCAGAGATGGCAGCCAAGTGAACACTTATTGATGACATGGACAGTACCCGTTGTTTAAGATGGAAAAGGTAGTCCAATATGAGTGGAATAGAGGTGAGTGTCGAGGATGAATGATGCTGTGCCAATCAGATTGAGAATCTCTTCCACTTAGCAAGGTAGGTAGCCCTGGTGGAGGATTTCCTACTTCAAAGGAGGACTTGTCTAACCTGGTCCAAGCAGGAAAGCTCCACCGGGTTTAGGCACAGAGCTTCCAAGCCGTGAGGTACAACTACTCAAGATTTGGGTGCTGGAGATGGCCGTGATTCTGAGTAATCAAGTCCAGGAAGAGTGGCAAAGTGTCTGGGGCTTCCACAGACATGTCCAAAAGCAATGTGTACCAGTGTTGGCGTGGCCAGGTTGGGGCTATCAATATTACCACTGCTCGATCCCTCCGTATCTTGAGGAGCACCTTGTGAACAAGAGGGGTAGGCGGGAATGCATATAGGGACGTGGCCTCCCCATGGGAGGAGAAACGCGTCTGCTAAGGAGCCCAGGCTGTGATTCAGGAAGGAGCAGAACTTCTGACACTTTGTGTTATGCCGTGTGGCAAAGAGGTCCACCTGGGGAAAGCCCCACTGATGGAAAATGGAGTTTGCAATGTCCGGGCATGGGAACCACTCGTGGTCATGGAACAACCTGCTGAGATAGTCCGCTAACTCGTTCTGTACCCCAGGGAGGTACAATACTTGCAGGTGTACAGACTGGTCTCTACAAAAGTCCCACAGCATGAGGGCTTCCTGGTACAGGGGAGAGGAGCATGCACCCCACCACCTTTTGTTGATACAGAACATCACAATGGTGTTGTCTGTCATCACTGATACACATCTCCCACGTAAGGCTCAGAAAGTCTGACATGCCAGGTGTACCACTCTCAGCTCTCTGACACTGATGTGGAGAGCGAGCGCCACCTGAGACCAGAGGCCTTGTGTCCTGAGGTCTCCCAGGTGCACCCCCCAGCCCAAGTCCGATGCGTCCGTAACCAACAAGAGAGTCGGCTGGGGTTGACGAAGGGGACCCTTGCACACACTAGCTGTAGATCGAGTCACTACAGAAAGGAGTCTAGGACCGGGTGAGGCAAAGTCATGACCCTGTCCAAACTGTCTCTGACTGGCCAATACACTGAGGCTAGCCATGATTGGAGCTGCTGGAGTCTGATTCTGGCGTGTTGCACCACATAGGTACCAGTGGCCGTGTGTCCCATGAGTTTGAGGCAATTCCTTGCTGTGGTTGTGGGGAAATGCCTGAGACTCTGAATTATGTCGCCCAGGGCCTGGAGCCTCAATTCCAGTAGGTACGCCCTGGCCTGGGTCGAGTTCAGCACTGCCCCTATGAACTCTATCCTCTGAACAGGGGACAGAGTTGACTTCCCCTCGTTCAGAAGAAGGCCCAGTTTGTCAAACGTAGCAGTGATGAATCTGACTTGCGCCTCCACTCGAGCCCTGGAGCTGCCCTTGATCAGCCAGTTATCAAGGTACTGGAACACCTGTACCTGGCGCCTGAATAGAGACGCGGCCACAACTGCCATGCATAAATACTCGAGGCACTGCTGACAGACCGAATGGAAGGACTGTGAACTGGAAATGGTTGTTGTGCACCACAAACCTGAGGTATTTTCTGCGGGATGGTGTGATTGCTATATGAAAGTATGTGTCCTTCAAGTTGAGGGTGGCATACCAGTCCCCTGGATCCAAGGAAGGAATGAAGGAGGCCAAGGAGACCATGCAGAACTTGAGTTTCTCCATGAACTTGTTGAGCTCTTGCAGGTCTAGGATGGGCCTGAGTCCACCTTTGGCTTTTGGTATTAGGAAATACTGGGAATAAAAGCCCTTGCCCTTCTGCTCCTGAGGAACCTCTTCCACCACTTCCAGCAATAGGAGTGATTGCACCTCCTGTATGAGGAGTTGCTCATGACAGGGGTCCCTGAAGAGGGATGGGGAATAGGGGTGGAAGGGCAGGAGGGCAGAGAATTGGAGTGAATATCCCCTCTCTACCATGCGGAGCACCCAGAAATCTGACATAATACAGGCTCATGCATGGTAGAAAGGGGATAGATGGGATGAAAAGGTAAGGTGGGATGGATCCAGTCTTCACACCGGTGCATCGCTCCTGGGCACACCTTCAAAAGGCCGGTTTTGGGCCTGAGGAGGGTTTAGACTGGCCAGAACCCTGGCCAGAGGAGGGATGAGGTCCCTTCCTTGAGTTCCTATTTCTCCTTCATGACCTTGAGGTTGATAATTCCTCTGAGGGGATTGGGGTCTGAAGTGCCTCCGTTGGGTGGTGGGGGTGTAGGGGCCCAGGGACTTCAAAATGGCCCGAGAGTCCTTGAGGCTGTGCAGACAAGAGTCAGTCTTCTCGGAAAACAAAGACTGACCCTCAAAGGGGAGGTCCTGGATTGTCTGCTGCACCTCGTATAGGAGGCCAGAGACGTGCAGCCAGGAACTCCTCCTCATGGCCACCCCGATAGCCATGGTGCGAGACACCGCATCTGCTGCATCCGGGCCACCTGAAGGGATGCACGGGAAATTAATTTGCCCTCCTCTACTGCTGCAGAAAACTCCACACAAGAGTCCATAGGGAGGAGTTCTGCAAATTTTTGCATGGCCCCACAAGTATAATTGTACCTGCTAACCACCACTTGATGGTTAGTGATATGGAGTTGCAACCCCCTTATGGAATACATTCTCCTCCCAAAGAGGTCCAGTTTTTTGGCCTCTTGATTCTTGGGAGAGGGCCCCTGGTAGCCCTGGCACTCGCACTGGTTGGCTGCGACCACTACCAGGGAATCCGGCTGGGAGTGCATGTAAAGGTGTTTGTACCCCTTTGAGGGGATAAAGTATCTCCACTTGTACCTCTTGGCGGTAGGCGGCAATGCGGACGGGGTCTGCCACAGGGTCTGCGTAGCATTGCTGATGGTTTTAATCAGCTGCAGCGCGATATGGGATGGCCCTGGAGGGGAAAGAATGTCGACCATTGGGTCGGCCTCCTCCACCACCTCCTCAGGTTTAATGTTCAGGTTCTCGGCCACCAATCTCAGCAGTTGCTGTAGGACCCTGCTGTCCTCTAAGGCCAGAGCAGTTACTGAGCTAGCCACTGCCTCATCCGGAGATGAGGGGGACGAGATGGCAGCTGGTACTGGAGCCTGCTCCCTGCCCTCGGCCCCTCTTTTCCATGCTGTAGCATGGTTCAGGCAACACAACTGGTGCCATCTACAATGCGAGACAGAAGCATGTTTTAGCCATATTATGTTTATTTCATATTTATACTCCGATAGTGCCTACAGTCTGAAACCAGGAAGACTATAAACTCCTCTTGTGAAATAGCTCAATTATGACATTTATTGTATCTCAACCCCACATTAGTATTTTCCTCTTCCATATCCCAAACATTTATTTGGCCAGGATATTAACTAGAGTGGTTGGCTTGGTTAATTGATAACCAGTCAATTTAGGATAAACACTGCTGGCTTCTAGCAGAACTGTTTAATCAGACCACTACAGAATGGGCTTTTTGATTCTAGTGGTAATTTACGGCTAGTTAGATGGGCTTGCTCCGAATTTAAGGAAGGCAGCACTGAGCTGCATTGGATGACAAAAGAAGTGGTGCATTAGTCCTGAAGGGTCGTAATCACTTGAGCAGTATGTGTATACAGCTCCAACGCTGAGCCAGGTCAGGCTACATCAGTGGATTGGATGGGAGACTACCAAGGAAAACCCAAGCGCTGCAGGAAATGGTTTCCTTTACAGAGGAAAAACGGTAAGTAATTTAAAGGTGTCCTTATTTGAGTCAAAGACATCTCTATTCACCCTTCTCTGTTCCCTGCACTCCTCTCCTCTCCACCCCCTTCAGGGCTGTCTGTTTATGTAGGCCTGCTTGCCAATAGAGCCCCACACTGGTGTCTGTTTTAGATTCAGCCCAATACACCGCAGCCGTTAACCCACTCTATTACAGTGTTGGCAATTCAGCAAGCTGCACTTTTCTGAGTCAGCACTGCACCAACCCCAGTGCTGAAGGGTTTGCTGCAGGTGCAGTTTTTCAGATGAGAATGAGGCCTTAATCATCTTTTAGTCATTAAAGATCATTATTGCAAGAGCAGGGGTGGTAATCATGGTTTCCTGGCAACATTCCAAGTTGGGTAATTACAAGGAGAATTTCAGCACTCAGAATATAATTTCAGCGGGAGACAGTGCACACTCCACTTACATAGTTGTACTTTGCTGGACAGCAAAAGAGTTAAAGATTTTCTCTGTAAATCTGTTGATAAATTGTGGAAAGAACTTTGGGATCATTCTGGATAAGAAGCATGGCATAAATGGACCATGAGTGTAACATTGTGCACCTTTTAGACTGAAAAATTAATTTGCATCTAAATACATTCTATTATGATTACAATACATTTCAGTAACTGCGCTGGATAACCCCAGAAGTTCAACTTAGTCTTCCATTTTCATGTCCCAAAACTTAAACACAGCACAAACGTTCAGATATTTTTGCAGAAAAAGAAAATAAATATTGCAATAACTTTCCCTTAGTCACCATGCTAATTAATACAGGCTACAACAAAACCCTGCCAAGGGTTGGCATCTATACCATTGTGGTGCATCAAATGAGGAAAAACAGGTTCAAAGGCATGAATGAAAATGTTTTAATTTCACTTTCATAAGCCTCTTCAAATAGGATTAAAGCTTCATTTTAGCCATGTTATCTTTGAGCATATATTTTCCTATGTGATTCAGCACAGAAGTATTACCTACTGGTTATCAGTCTTTTTACTAGCTCAGGGATTTTTATTTCCCATTCCATCGGTACAAACAAGAAATCTCATGGATTAACTGATTTTTAAAAGTTTCCATGAAGGGCCCAATCCAAAACCCATTGAATTCAATGGATATCATTCCACTGACTATTCTGGGTTTGGGTCAGGCCCTGATTAAGAAGGGCTATTGATAACATTGGTATATCATTAAAACCAGACTCATTGGTCACTTTCAATACCAATTCTTACTAACCAGAGTTTTCTGTTGACTGATCTTAAGACCTCATGGTGTTGAGTATGCAAACATCAGTTGAGGAAGGGACATGATGGCACCACTGCCTACTAAATATTAGCCATTCACTAACGGTCATTGGTGCCCACTTCATTGTTTGCATTGGACTATTAAACATTTGTCTTGCAACAACTAACCCTAATATTTCCACAGTTAAACACTCTCCTCTGTCCCAGACAAAAATACTTGCTACTATTTTCTCCCCAACATGCTGCTTTAGATTTTAGTGGCTATTGTCCAACAGTCAGTGGCTAGTTCATTCCAGAATAGAAGACATTCTATTTAAATTCTTACCCTGGAAATAAATTAATGTCATTTTCCACCCTGTCCAGCTCCCATCTGCAGACTGGAGAGAGACACATGTAAACAAATTGCCAGTTGGCCTTTTGGAAATGAATGGCTATTGGCCAACTGGCTGCTGGTTACATTGAAATGGGGAAAGAAACTAGCTCTCACCGCAGAGCACCTTCAGTGGGAGCTGCCCCATCCAAGGAATAAAATTAATTGTCACTGTAAAATATGATCCCTGCACTAGACTGGCATCACACCCGTCAACACTGCGAGCCCTTTTCAAGATGTCCGTTTTGGATATAAAATGGCAAGTGGCAAACAAGATGCCTCCCGGCTGCCCTCCACAACATGTGCATTCTATTCCATTTCCTCTTATACATTCTGATCAGTGTTCTACTACCTAGGAAGATATTTTCTATTCCAAATAATGGGCTTTGATTCTATACAGATGCTGACATGCTTGATGTGACAATTCCTACCAGATGAGTAAGACCATAACTTTCATGGAGCAGGTTCTTGTGTAAATACTGTATAGTTTTAAAATAGAATGGCTTATAGGTTGCAAGATGTGTAACTGGCTTTTTGAATGGTATTTATCAATTCCCTCTATGATATTTTGTCTCATGCAATAAATATGAATCTTTCAGATTAGTGGAAATGAAGGTAAATTTGCTTTTTAAAGCTAGTTTAATCAAAGGAATTTCTTCTACATAGAATTGATGAGCAATAATTAGATACATTCTTAAATAATTATTTAATAATATGGACAATGTTTTTGCATGCATATTATACACAAATAAAAGCCCCTCCCTAACTCCACCCTGACAGATCTGATTTGGAGGTGCACTTTATCAACCAACTCCATTTGGGGGATGTGTAATGGCATTTTATTGCATTGGACACCATCTTCATTAAGACAAAGAAAAGTAACCAAATGGAATATGCATGTAGCATGACTTCTTTACTATATCTCTGCAAGCACCCAACTGGCAACTACTTGGCTGTTGGCCACTCAAATCCAAAAGACCATCTGCCAACTGGTTCACATTTATCCCTCCCAGAGTTAACAGATGTATGCTAGATGGTATGGGAATGGTGTTTTACAGAAGCAATTAGTTTAATCTTCAACTAAACAGATTAAATGCCAGGCTATTTGGAACAAAAAAAAGTTTGCTTCTCCCCATTCCAGAGTGAATGGCTAACTAGAAGCCAATGAGCCACTGCCTATTCAAAATTGAAAGGCCACCAGACAACAGTACTAGCTTTATTCTTTCCTATTTTGATTCCTAGTGATGGACAATATAGGATTGATTGATTTCTAGATTGCAAATGACTACAGGTATTTGTGCTCATTTTGATTAGTGTCCTTTATTCAAATCACAATCTAACAGCCAGTTTGACATTTGATTAGCCAAAACTCAACTGGTTAGTTGATGGGTCTTTCAAATGAAAATCTAACCCTGATTTTTGACACTAACTCACTGTATCACCTTGAGCAAATCACTTTACCCCATGTCCCCTCTGTAAAATGAGGCTAATAATATGATTTACCTCAGAGGCTGTTCTGTGGCTTAATCAATTAAGGTTTGTGATGCCCTTTAAGATGGCAGGAGCTGTAGAGGTACACAGCATTGTTATTAATTATACTAGTCAATTAATTTATTATTATTATCAAACCAACCAATTTGATTCTCATGACACAAGAGAGGGTTGTTTTGGTTTGTTTTAAGCTCTCTTTTCTGCCATTTCTTTGCTTCTCCTCTTGTAAAGAGTTACTTTCACACTGGAGAAAACCGAATGAGAAGCTTAATCGCAAATAAAATAAATTGCCAGTAATTTCTACTATCCCCTCTGCTATTATGGAAAAATTTGCATTTGAATAGGGGCTTTTTTCCATCACAATCCAGCTTCACCTTGATCCTGCACTATAATCATCGTCCCGCATTTATGAAATCACAGCATGTTGCCGTAGAAATTATGTCACAAATTCATCATTATGACTTCCCCTGCAGGAGCAATTGAAGCTGAAGATCGGCTGTAAGAGTTACCTTTTAACAAGCCCTGGTTTAAAGATATTTTAATATTTTTAAAAGGTATAGAATTGAGATTAACCATCATAGGGAATTATTCCTACATGTCATAAGTATCAGAGGGATACAAGATTACCTCTATAAATTGCAGACGCCATACAATATGATCAAGAGACTTTATGGAGGATGATTTTTGAAATCAACTCCTAATCTCTGAAAGATTTCCATAAAAACAGACCATTAGCTAAAAAAAAAAAAAATAATTCAAAATCCCAAACACAGAAGCAGTGTCGCAATGATGAAGTTACAGACAACATATTCCAGTTAGGAAGGCTCATCTGTCAAACTGCTGAAAGGGATGGGTACATTGTCCTGCACATTGTTTTGATAACCTGATAAGGAGTTAGCTACCATGGCAAGAAAAATTCAGAGTGAACTTTAAGATAAATAATTTGTACTTAAAATATTTTAGAATTTGCCACTAGGTTAAGCCCCTATTTCTCCTACTTTTCCCAGAGTGATAGGTGTTATATTTTCTAATCAGAACCACTAAAGTACTTTTACATCGGGGGAAAACCTTAAAACAAAGACTATCTGTGTTATAAGCAATGTACTCTGCTAGGAAGTGTCTTATTAGCCTTCTTAATTACTGAAAATAATCCACGTTGGATTAAAGAGCTCCCCCAATCCCTCATAGCTAGAACTGAGAACCATTCAACGAGACATTAAAAACATTAGCTAGCAGTCCACTGCATCAGCTCATCAGTTCCAGGGACACATGCAGATGTTTAATATAACTTAAGGCAATGTGTATAAACATTGCTGATGCTTGTGTGTGTGTGTGCAGGTGGGTGTGCATTGTCTCCGTGTGGGTGAAAACATCCAGATCACTTTGGAATGGCACATTCTGAATTGGGACTGGTCATGTGGCAAAAATGGGGCAAGAAAAATCGTAGCTGTGATATATACAAGCCTCCCTTCCCCAAGACTTTTAAGCCCCCCGATCCTGAAATCTGTTCCATCTAGATGGACCCTTACCCTACACCCATGCAGAGTCCTGTTGAAGTGCTATATGCGAGGGTTTCCCCATGCAGCTCAAGTTGCAAGGTCAGGGCCTCAGTGAAGGAGCCATAACAACTTTTCCCAGTCCAGGACTATGTACAACAGCACAGCCTTGGGTGTCAGAGCCCCTTGCCGGGTCTGAGTAAAGAATAGGCTCGACTAGTCTGTGCTCTGGGGCCCAGTTCCTGGAGTCATGTGATGATGTCAGAATCTCAGTTTTCATCAACAAAAGTAAGTTTCTAGTTCTCACAAAGAAAAGCTTGAAAACCTGACCTGAGCATGATTGCCACAGTGACAATTGCCTGGGTCTCCAGATAGCCTGGAACACTAGCTCCAAAAAGGGGAAACAGCCCCCATCTGGATGGGGCGTCCTACCAACACCTCCCTTCTCTCCTAAACTGAGACTCCTGCTGCTACTCCTGGGGAGGAATAGGCACCATGCTCCTTCCTCTGCCTCTCAGGGCAGGGAGGAGGGCCTTCTGCCATCGCCACACCAAAGATGTGTGATCACAGCATGAGGACTAAGCCACAGAGCACCCCATACTGTGCTGTTCATAGGGCCCCAGATTGCCTTAATCCCATTCTGCCCCTGACTCTTCCATCACTGAGCCCTTGGTCAGAGTGAAGCTGGGTTAATAGGGCACCTTATTTGCCCCTTTCCAGCACCAACATCAGCATGGGGGGAGGGATAGCTCAGTGGTTTGAGCATTGGCCTACTAAACCCAAGGTTGTGAGCTCAATTCTTGAGGGGGCCATTTAGGCATCTGGGGCAAAAATTGGGGATTGGTCCTGCTTTGAGCAGGGGGTTGGACTAGATGACCTCCTGAGGTCCCTTCCAACTCTGATATTCTGTGATTTGTTAACTCCTGGCTTTCCAATAAACTGAAAGGTTAAAATGCCTGAATTGTTTTACAGTGTAGAATCCCTGTTAACACATTACCCCAACTCAGGGGATCTCAGGAGGTATTGTTTTTAATAGGCTACCTTTGTTTCTGTGGGTTTTCAAGAATTTATACTAAAGAACCTGCACCTACATTTCTGACCAGCAAAACATCCAGTGCCTGTTTTTAGATTGGAGAGTGAGGGCCTAAATGTCAGCTAGCTCACTAGCATTTGCATTAAAACCTGCAGCAATTGTAATTCCAAATGCTCGTAAGAAGGTGGCCCTAATGCAAACCGCACATCAAGATTTTTAACTAGAGCTGCCCAGAAAACCATTTGCTTTCACACACAAAAAGAATTTGAGCTTTTGAAGTTTGCTCCCCATTGAAACAAAAATGAGACTCTGACGTTTTTCACCGGATGGGGGAGACCCCAGAATAGCCAATAGCCTGGTGATGAGGGCATTCATCGGGGAGACCTAGGTTCAAGATCCTCCTCTGCCCAACCCTAGACCCTCATGTCCCACGCCCAGCCTAACCACTGGGCTACAGAGTCAGTCTCTCTCTGTCCCAATCACTATTTAATGATTTATATGAAGTGGAACAGCTCCAACTGAGGTGCGATAGCTGAGTGATTTAGGCACTTAGCTAAGATCCTGGAGGGACTGGGTTCAAGTCTCACTCAATATCACAATGAACGGCCACCTCCAATTCACCCAGCTGCCTAACAGGTACTTGATCTATGGGGTTAGGGTTGTCAGACGCAAGTTGGCCACCTCACTCCCTTGCTGCAAAACTGATGAGCCTTAACCATGTCAGTCTGATGAGGCTTTGGTATGAAGGAACTTTAACTGTCAACAGGAGAGATAGAGAGTGACTGCCCTTATAGCCCAGTGCTTAGGGCATGACATAAGGAGATGGAGATCATGGATTTGAACCTGGGTGTCCCATATCCCCAGTGAGTGCTCTCACCCCCAGGCGATTGGCTATTCTGGGCGCGAGCCCTCTCTCCCTCCCCTTCCCCCCCCCCCCCGACCTGAGAAACCTTTCCAATACAATTTTCATCAAAACAGATACATTTCCATAAAACAGTTCTGTTTCAGTGGAACAGCAGGTTTTTTGACAGAAAAGAGTTTAGTCACACAATTTGTGACCAGCTCCATTTTTAAGCACTACAGGGATGCAAAGTTAAATGGGCTCTGCAGCTGGCAGAAGTGGCCAGTTCCCAAAATTCACAAACCTTGTGCAGTGTGGATGCCGGCTAGCACGACGCAAGTGCTGCTACTCTACGCAAGCCTTCCCACTTTTCCCCACTGTGTGTCCAGAAAGTCACTTCCCACAACTCACTGGGAAGAATTCACAGTTCACTAGGAGGGAATTCATAGAGCAGCTCACCTTACAGCAGCACGAAGAGATCTCTCATGTGCCCCCAGATGGCTTAGTGCCAACACAAGTGACTGCAGCACCTGTGTGGACACAAACTTAAGTATTATTGCACGATGAGCTGGGCTAACTTGAGACAAGTAATTCCAGTGCAAGTCACTCGCAGTGAAGACAAAGCCTCATGCTGCTGCAACTGCCTGGGGTGAGGGTCTTGAAATGAACAGGGTGAGTAGGGCCTGAAATGAACAGGGGCCGCAGAATGGTGTCATAGCCATTGGGACCAAGCCACACAGTAATTGATACATAGGAGCTGGTTAACACTTCTCATGAGTGGTTTGACTTATTTGGCTCTGAACTCAATCCTAGGGCATTTCTCACTTGAGTTTGGGGGCTACATATTTTAGAAGTTAATCACTATTGATTTAGGAACATCAGAATAGTCCATTCAATTTCAAGGGTTTGAAAAAGCCCCTAAACACTGGGAACAGTAGGAGAACTAGAGACCACAATTACTGCGAAAAATAACTTCCAGTTGATCTATATGAAGAGCTCTTTGTTTGGTGTGTATTGATTAATTCTGTTTTCATTTTCACTTGAGTTCTTCTGAAGTCTAAGTGTATGGAAAGCAAAAGAGAAAAACTAGAGGGTCCCCAACACAACCAACAATGCCAGAATGAAGGCCAGCAAAATGGCATATGGTTCTAGAAGAACCATAAAAGAAGGAACTAGAAGATGGAGGCTTACAGCCACCATCACCAGCTTCATTTAAGAAGTCAAAAGCCAAGTTGAACTGCAGAGAGATGTTGACATTTAACATTATTACTGTACTTCAGATATTTTTATAGACAAATATTAAGTTAAGAATATAAGAACTGTCATAATGTGGCCAATGTCCCTTGCTACATGAAAACTCTGGCTTCTGTTTGGTTTTTGAAGAGGGTGCAAAGAAAGCAAATGAAAAAAATCCTTATTTAATTGCCTACGGGTAATGTTTTTCAGCTAGGCAAATAATGAAGAGAACAGGTGGATGAAGTTATGTTAGTTGTACCAATGATTGTTGAAAAGACACAAGCCCACCTCCAAATCAGAATCCCAGACCCTGACCCAAATAATGTATGTGCTGAATCTGGATTTTTGAACATGGAGCTAAGTTTTATTTTGGAAGGCTCAGAGTCTGGATCCACATCTAAATTACGCATGTAAGCGGCAATGTTTGTCAAATCACAAGATAAAAGTGGAATGATTTTTTACAGCAATAAACAACTAGATTCTATTTATTTCATATCTCTGAGTCATAGGGCAGTTTTCTGCTGTATACAGATGTTCTAGCTAATTCCACCATTTCCTTTATTCACAGGTTCAGTGTGGTAAATGATAAGATACTGCAAAAGGATGTGATACCAGATATCAAAGAAAGATGGTATAGCATCTAAATATGGAGAATTGATAGCTGGATATAAAATCACTTTAAAAAAAAACTTGTTCTTCAGTAGAACAGCTTGAATTTCTAAGATAACAATGGAGCAGACATAGAACTTCAAGTGCTGCTTGCAGAGCAATTCATTTACATAGTTCAGAAAAGTGGAATCTTGTGTCTTTGACCTTTTAAGCACTTAATGCTTTAAACTTAATGTAGATACACTAAGAAAGGAAACACAAACTCCAGCCCCATTCCCCTTCCCCGCCCACCTCCCTATGGCCCTACTCAACTGTAACCCCCTCTGCACATTTCTAGAACACCCGTGCACTATGGCATTGAAGGTAGGGAGAGCTTTTTTGAAGAGTCTCCCATAGGTACAAGCCTCCATTATTCCAATACCAAGCTAGCGAGGCTTAGTGGTACAATAGAAACCCTCCAACAATTTTTTACAAAACTTCCTAGCTTCACACAGTGTATTCCTCTGTGCATAGTGGAAGATTCTGACTCAAGTATTTGAACCTCTGACTTAACGCTCAGCATTTCATCTCCTTAATAAGTGCCAGTGCTTTACAAAACCATCCTACAGCATGGCCTCCTTATTCTAGTGAGAGCTGAGCACAATGAAGATTTAGAATTGTGAACCCTTTGGAAACTACAGAGGAGATTATATCCTTTAGAATGTCCTGTAAAAACCCAGGTCATCAGTAGAGTGGTCCAAACCCCACAAAACAAACTT
This sequence comes from Lepidochelys olivacea, assembly GCF_965140295.1. Classification (NCBI taxonomy): domain Eukaryota; kingdom Metazoa; phylum Chordata; order Testudines; family Cheloniidae; genus Lepidochelys; species Lepidochelys olivacea. The sequence continues at coordinate 97,856,877 of NC_140419.1, forward strand.
TGAAGGGGATCTCTCCCAATTCCCCCCACAGTAAGCTCCACTTCCTCACCAAACCTGTTACCTCTGGCGCCTTCAGAGGAATCCAGCCACCTGTACCTTCCACCTGGCTCAATGGAAGGACAGGGGGTTTCTGGTCCACACTTTCAGAATGATGGGCTACCTGGCAAAAGATGCTGCCTCCTTCAGAATGTCTTCTATAGGGGATAAAACATGTCCTTCTGCCCCATCCCTGTAGCACAGCTGGTGTAGGCACATCCTTCCCCTGCTTCTCAGAGACCCTTGCAAGATTTGGGAGAGTTCCCACTGACCTTCAGAGATTTGGGTAAAGGAGATGCCTGTCCTATTTAAATACTGCTAATGGTAATTTCCCTACATATTGTGCTATCCAAATGCTATGTAGGAAAATTCTGATTCAAGGAAAGTTTTTGTCAGGCTTCAAACATTATTTTCATTGACAGCCTCTAATGAAGTGTCACTTCTTTACAGAAACACATAGGATGGAAACTTTAATCTGTAATTAAGTTTTAGCAAAGTGGTATGAAGCATACTATTTGCTCTTCAGTACTTCTTGTTTAAATTATCTGTAGATTGAGGCAAGAGTGGGGAGAAACAAGAGAGAGTGCAGTGTGATGTTCTCTTGTGTACACACTGCAGCAATTCCAAGTACAAAATGGCAACAATCTCTGCTCACAGGCAAGAGTTCTTTATAAATGTAAAGGTACAGTACCCAAAACAAAATTACTACAGTTTCATAGATCTGCAAGACATAAGAACAACTGTCATTACACAACAGGTTCAAGATATATAGCTCTTTGCCTATCACCTGTCTTTTCTTCGACATGTTTTTTAGACTAGGGAATTATAATTAACAACAAGAAACATGGTTCGGCTATTTTTTTGGCTGAAGTATTGCATAGTATTCACATCCATTTTTGCTGATTATTAAATATGTTTATTCTTTACCCCTTATCCCCCAACCATAAGCTGCAAGATCTACAGATCAGATATAAGGGAGAATGTCTTTTATTAATTAATGAGATCTTAGTTGATTAAAACCTGCTACTATTTCTACATTTACTGATAAGGTAGAAGGAATGCACACATCACACACACAGGGCAACATCTTGGCAACACTCCCAAGTGTCTGTGCAACCAGCACATACCTAGCTACGTGGCCATTGCACCACAAATCCTGCCAGCTCAGAGCAGGCTGACACATGAAGCCAGCCAGATGTGAGCAGGACAATTGTTACTTTAGTTTGTCTCAGGAGCAACTTGTGTGCTGTTTTGTTGGCATCTTAGATTGTTTGGCATGACTTCATATGCCCCCTAGTGGGGTCCTGGGTGTCTCAGGTACTGCATGCTGGATGATGACATAAGAGGACTGTGTGCTTGTAAATCTAACCTGGCTCTTTATAAAAAGAACTATTTACTGAGGTGCTCCAACTGCAGCTAGGCTACCATTCAAGTCACATGCCGACAGATCAGCTTTCTAGAGTGCCTCCCCCAAACCTTTCTTTCCTCCTGCAATCTGTGAGCCTCCCTCCAAATTCCACGCAGGTTGCTGCACTGGGAAGCAAGGCCCTCTCTTTCTTTCAGCTATGCCCTTTCTAATGGATTTGCATCACCCACAGCATAAGGCTTGCATCTCTTACTGTGCTGTGCTAGGAAACCATCTTTACCCTGCATTGCACTTACTGGGGCTCACAATCCACAGGCTCAATTCGCCACTGCCCTGCACCTTGCATAGTCTTTTGCACCAGGGCTAAGTGAGCCTGAAACACTGCCGTTCTGAAGTGGTGGCATTTTACAGCCGCGTTACATTGGTGTATGTAGCTGCACAAGGTACAGGGCAATGGTGAATCAGGCCCCACTGTTTGTATTCTGTATCCTCATTTCCCTCTCCCTGCACCTTTGGAGCCATGGGCAGAGCCCAGATCTTAGTTCTAGCTCTCAAGCTGGACATGCAACTTCTCCCCCTGCTCCCACAAGTTTTCTACCCTGCCTTTTTTTTTCTCTTTTGTAATTAAGAAAGTAAACAGGCTGCAGCACAGCCAGTACTAATCAGCTGTATTTTGTTTCCTAGGGATCACATTAGCAGGAACCGATTCTTTTGCAATCTGAGTGTAAGATCTAGAACAGTCTGGTAGCATAATTAATTCTTTGATATTTCATAGTACACATTGTTTGCTTGATATTAGCAGTACTGACATATTATAGGTTTTTAAATGGACAGGGTTTATAGGCATTTTAAAGAAACTCTGATAAATGTATTAAAATTGTAGGGCCCAAATTTAATGTACCATGACATGGTTACACTCATCCGCTCTCATTCATAGTGACTTGGATTCAGAATATCTATTTTAGCATATCTAATACCCATTTAAAAACCAAAATCCAAGGGTCTGAAGCCAACTCAAAAGATGCCCCACTAACTTTTGGGAGTTCGTCGTGAGTGAGGACTGCAAATCAGTCCACAACCCAAAAAGAAAAATTGTTGTAAAAACAGCTCATTTCATAGGACATCTATAAAGCCTCATTTTGTTCTCTCATGCTTCTGCTGACTGTACACTTGTGCTCTACTAACAAATGCTAAGGCTTTGCCAAATGGCAATCCACAAAAGGGAGAAATTTGTTTTCCTATTTCTAAGAGGGCGATCTGGCAACCAGGAAAGATTTGATAGCAATTAGGTCCCAGTAGCTGTAGTTATTTAGTACTTGTAGGTCTGTTATGTTACAGCTGTATGAAGCGGAAGGACAAAAGTAACAAACAATAATTAAATCATTAATAGAAAACATTGTAAAAGGTTTTCTATTCTTACTTTAGCAATTAGACGCTTTCCGATGAGAAGTCTATGCTAGCAGTTTCTCATTTAGCCCACCACAGCACAACTCATTAAGGGAAAGAGCAGAGAGAACTTCAGAGTCATTCAGAGCACAAAGTAGAGGAAAATTTAAAGGCCAGCTCTACAAGCCCCATGGCAAGATTCTGAAGTGGGTTCTAATTAGATAACTACCAGCTTGCTATTTCTACGTGGCGTTAGCATTTCTGAAGCCTGGACATTTCTAATCAGCGAGTAAAGAGAATTATATACAATATGCAGAAATGATCATTTAAAGTTCTTAATGATGTGGAGTGCTGGAAGTTATCCTGCCTGCTAATATGTTAATGAAGATGCTATTATTAAGGGCATGGGCTATAAAAAGTAGTTGTCTCATTTGCACTGCGGGTTGTGTGGCATTCTGTAGAACTATTGTGTTCTCTCCCCCTTTTTAAAAATCCAGTTTATTGTAGGAGATGGAATTAAATTATGTACCGACATTCAGGTTGGATGCGTTCAGATCTCTGCCTTCTTAAGCAAATTCAGGGCATCAGATATAAACTAATCCGATCATACTCCCTAAAGCAGGCTACTAACATTGTGGCATCACTACTGTATACAGCAATCCTCATGTTGCTAAACATCTATGGTGCCGTTGTTCACAACACACTGACAGTGCAGACCGTAGCATGGGCTACCATTGAAGAGATTCAATGTTCTCATAAAAAGAAAAGGAGTACTAGTGGCACCCGAGAGACGAACAACAAACCACAGTGTTTGTGAGAGAGCAGAGGCAGACTGAGGGAATCCAGCAGGTGGCAGTAGACTCTATCGCAACAGCTACTGTGTTTATGATCTAAACAGATCCTGACTGCCAACTTTTAATTTCAGGTTTCTAAGGGATTCTACAAAGATCTTCTTACATTTATGAAAAATACCTCGGCCGTGTCCTTTGGTTCTGATCTGTGGTGTATAGGGGATACAAAATGATGCCATATTCACTTGTACGATATCAATCGAAGACTAAGGCTCACCTAAGGACAGCCTACAGTTCGTTTCTGGAAGTCATGGGTTTGTTTTGATTTGAAAGCCTGTGATGTTGAAGGCCCACTTCCCCCTGCCCCACTGAGACCTCTAAACAAAATCGGAGACAAACTGCACCCAGCTTTTCCATGTTCAAGAAGGCTGCACCCATTTTACTGAATGAAGCTGCTGCAAGACACAGCAAAGGTCATTTCTTTTGCACTATATACACTGTTAATAATTGCAGATTAACACAGGGAGGTGGGGAGTTAAAGCCTCCTGCTGGTGGCCACCAGTTTTGTTGAAGATTAGTATTATGTATGATATCCTTCCATATCCTAGGTACTTATATAGCCCCCACTACTGTAGTATCGGAGCACCTCCCAGTCTCCAATGTATTTATCCTTACACATCCCTAGGAGGTAGGGAAGTGCTATTACTCTCATTTTATAAATGGAAAACGGAGGCACAGATTTGCCCAAGGCCACAGAAGAAGCCTGTGGCAGAGCAGAGACTTCAACCCAGGTTCCCCTAAACCCCAAGAAAACTCTGACCCTGGAGCATCCTTCCTCTCTGAGAGTTATTGTCAAAGATCCCCCATGCACTGTTGAGGATGGAGGAGGCATGAGGTGGGTCCCTAATATGGTTAAAACAATTTTCTCTTGAAGGATTTAAAGTATATTCCTCAGTTGTGCTTCCAGGCCTGTGGAGTCCAAAGGTGAAACCCTGACTTCTCTGCAAGCAATGGCAGAACCCCCACTGACTTCCCTGGGGCCAGGATTTCACCCCAATGTTACAGTGTGGCAGCATGGACTGGTGCTCAGATTTTTGTTGGGCTCTACATAGTTTGGTTCAATCTGTGTCATTTTAATGTGTGTGGGAATGTGTTGTATTCCTCCGGAAGTGCACTGTAAAGAGAGAAATGGTGACTTCTGTAATAAATGTAACACGGCAGCATTCTGAGTACGTCTGCAGAGAGCTGCCACTGGTTCTGCTTGGAGCATCAGAATTTAGCACCGCCCAAAGTTACCACCTGATTTCTTCACTGAAAGGAGGATGAGACAGTGGTTGGTGTCAGGCAAGAAATAAACGGAGTTGCTCAGCTCCTGTCAAAGGGTGACACATGACCTTGGGCCAGTTTGTCCTTTCTGAAGTCCTTGCCACAGGCAATGTGCGCGCCTGGCAAGTGACGAGCTAGTGCCTATTTACCAGTGGAAATCATAGCTAAGGATTTCGGTGGAAGGGGAAAGAGTCCCTCAGTGCAGCAGTTACAAAGAAGACAAGGTAATGCAGGAAAACACAGCATTAGCTCCTGGCATCAACAGCTGGCTGGAAGTAACGACAGTCTTTCTGTTCTGTGTCTGTACAGCTCCTAGCACGTGGGGTCCTGGTCTATGGCAAGGGAGTCCTAGGCACTGTGATAATATAAAGAATAATAATTTGGGGCAAAGGACAGGCCAGTGGAGCATTCTGGCAGACTCATTCACCCTTAGCCAGCAAGCACTTACGCACATGTGTTACTGACCCAGCCATGAGTAGTTCCTTCAGAATCAGTAGGAGCACTGACATGAGCAAGTGCTTGCAGGACTAGGGCAGATGGTATCCTTCATATAAAGAGAAAGAGTGGTCTTGGGGGCAAGGCTCCGATTAGAGACTTGGACCTCTTGAATGTAATTCAGCCACAGACTCACTAGGGAACCTCGGCCAAGTCACTTAGTGTCCCACAATCTCAGTTCCTCATCTGTAGAATGGGGATAACAACACTACAACTCTATCTGTCCTGTCCGTTCACACTGTAATCTCTTTGGGTGGGGGACTGCCTCTTGCTGCGTGTATGTGCAGCACCTAACACAAGACCCCGATTTCCACTGGGGTCCCTATGTGCTACTGTAAGACAAAAAACAATTGCTATTTCAGGAGCACCCAAGCGGTCCCACAGTCAGAAGCAGGACCCCAGTGTTCTGGGAGCTTGCCTCAGTGGACACCCACACACAATCTCACAAGCGAGAACTACACAGCAGCTCTTTGACCTTCACCTGGGGATGGGCTCAGCACCCTGGCCAGGCAGACACTGGCTCCTGGACCGGGTGAGCCCCCATACACTTGTGTGAGAGGATTTAAGGGAAACAAATTCCTTTCCTTCCCTTCCCACCCTCCTCCTTTTGAGAAATCAAGGAACGCAACGTGGGGCAGAGACTGGGGAAGTATTTGTTCAGTCATGGCCATGAAGCAACTTCACACAACCCCCCACCCATTCAGGGTGTAGTACATTTCCATTACTCTCTGTCAGATACTGCTAGCATCCATTCTCCTTCCTGCCAAGAGACAGCACCTTAGCCACTTGGGACTTACGAAGAGTAAAGCAGGGCTACATCAATGATTCCATCTGGTGACCCAGAATGACAATACCGGCTATCCATGCAGCCCCTTCTGTCATTGCACCTGGTACCTCCTAAAACACAGGAGGAGTCATAGGCACATTTATTACATTAATTATGCTTATTAGTAGGGTGACCAGACAGCAAGTGTGAAAAATTGGGATAGGGTGGGGGGTAATAGGTGCCTATATAAGAAAGAGCCCCAAATATTGGGACTGTCCCTATAAAATCAGAACATCTGGTCACCCTACTTATTAGCCACCCACAGATAACACAGTTAACACCAGTTTGCTGATCTCTTTGCTCCTAAGCCCCCTTTCTTCCAAGGAAATGTTCCCTCTGGGTTCGTAGACCAGCCAGATCTTTTACAGGCTTGAGAGTGGAGCAGCCAAGTCAGCACAGGAATTCAGAGCAGAGCCGCTCAGACGGCAGCAGAGGCATGCTGTTCGCAAAGCCCTTCTCTTTACATCCTGCGCCAGGCCCAGTCCATCGCTATCAAGGGCAAAACTGCACATCCCAAACTGCAGCCCAGGGTCCAGTGACGTGCAACTTCTCGCCTCAGCTTCCTGAGACCTCCCACCTGTCCAGGGGTCAAGGATCCGGGTCTGTGAGACAAATGGGGCTTTTTTGGGGGTTACCCCTTCAGCAGCTACCAGACCCCTTCTCTACTCTGCCAGTGTCCATTTCCAGGATCTAGGCCTTCTCTCTAGTGGTGATTTGCCCCAGTTACAGCCAATGATAAAGTTGTGCAGGTGCAGGCCACTAGTGCAGACAGATAAAGTTGCTACCTGCCCAGTGAAGCTAAGTCCCATAGCATGGAGGAGCTCTATAGAGGGCTCTGTGCACATGGCAATTGGCCTGAAATTGGCCTGAAAACGGGCCAAATCCCCAGTGCAGATGCTACTACGGCTGCTTTCTCTAATCATGCTTCATTTTAACCCCACTGGGCTTCTGCTTCCTTGGACTAACGTTAAAATCAAAATTCCCCAGCCCTTTATGATCCTATCACTGAGATGAGCAGGGGGTTGGACTAGATGGCCTCCTGAGGTTCCTTCCAACCCTGATATTCTATGATTCTATGATGTTTTACATTCAACTTTCCTGACCGCTTCACCTGCTTCTCCTGCAAGAACTACCTTAGTTTGTCTGATCCTGGGGAAATCCTCCCTTCCCTGGATGCAATTAGCTTTTCCTGACCATTAGGCTGATTTCCAGCAGATTTAGTTAAAACTTCAAACACTTTGTTTTAAGAAACTCTAAACATCTCATCTTAAAACTTTCATGCTGATGCAGATTTCCATGGATCTTTTAGGGAAACACCACAAAGGAGGAAAGAGGAGTCTGGGTTAGACAACAGAGCCTGAGAACATATGGCCATTTCTACCATCCATTACAGAGCCTGACCCTTGGGTATGCCTTTCCAGCACCCTCCTAACCTTCCTGAAGAGAGAGACCTGACAACATACAACAGCTTCCATTTTGCTTTAATGCTGATGCAGCAATCAGAATAACAATCAAACAGCATTTACTGTAAGATGGTGGAGAGTAGCATTAGACTCTGGAAAAACAGGGCAAGCTCCATATCTTTTCAGATAGAGGTCCCGATCCTTTCATCTGATCAACATGGGCATACACTCACATCCAGAGCCCATTCAAGTAAATGGGGTTCTGTGAAAATCCAAGAGTCCTCCCCATTGAATCCACATGCAGGATCAGGGCCTTATTTTTGTAGTAAGGGTCTTGCTTGGGGATAGCCCTTTAAAAGTTTTCAGCTTTGTTATCCCCATTCTCACCATGTAGTCTTGCTGCCCTCCAACCTAGCAAGCCGGCTCTAGCAAAGGAAGGCCCCATTCCTGAAAGCACAAGTAATTTTACACACAAAAATAGTCCCACTGAGTGTGTGTTGGCAGGATCAGAGACTAAAATGGATTGATATTGCTGTCATGCTTTCTGGAGTGGCTCATAACCATGAGTGCCAACCTCAGGGCAGACTGTCAAAAAGCCGAGCAGAAACCCCAAACTGGATGTATGTTCTATAATTATATTTTACCACTCCAGAAAGAAGTTTGAACTCCTACAACACTATAACAGTCTTACCACAGAGTCACAGACAGTCCCCTTGAGCATTCCGGTCTATCTTTCCACCCAGGCAAGATGGACTATGTGATATATGGTCACTTTATTCCCAAAATCACAACAATATTCAGGTTACCTTTCAGTCCCAAAGGACCAGTCACTTACCCCACCCAGATCAATTGTACTCAGATGTCAAACCAAAGACAACACCTCTAGCTAATCCTGTAATAAACTAACTAAAGATTTATTAACTAAGAAATGAAAGTTATTTACAAGGTTAAAATAGGAAATGTACACACAAATGAGTTATAGTCTTATATTTAAATAGGTAATATAAGCTTCTGTAATAAGCAACTGTATATGTCTTTTAGGGCTGCCCCATGCCAAGCAGCATGGGAATCTCTTGCTTATGTTTAGAAATCTTTGTCCCTCAGAGCCCAGACAGCATAAAGAACCCAGTTTCTCCTTGTCAGGGATTTTTATCCCCTTCACCCACAATCCAAGCTCATAGGATGAGTTCATGCATAGGTCTCCCCTTTCTGGAGGGAGTGAGGAACACAGTCAACAAGATCTTTGTCCTTTGATGCTACACAATGCCTCACTGGCCTTCAGTGGGCCATCTTGTGTGCAGGACAAGCACTTCACCTTAATTACTGCTTCTTTTATTGTTTGGTAAGTTACACAATTGCAGAGGTTTACAATGCAAACACTCAATACAACTTTATACCATGGGCTAGCGGTGATAATTGAGATCAATAATACAGCATCCTACATTATTCATAAGGTCTAGACCCGAAACACAGCCTTACAACTCTAATATTTACCTTAACAATACAAACACACAGATCAACCAGATTGTTTTCCAGGCCAGCCCGGGGCCTTGGCATGAGTTGCACCTGGTCTGCCAGCCTCACAATTGGGGATAGATATAACTAACTAGTGGAATTCACTTCCACCATTTTGTACTGAGACTCTTAAGTGAGATTCTGAAAAAGATTAGATATGTTTACAAATAAGAAGAGCCTCAGCAGTTATAATAGCTAGAAGAATCTTTTCCAGGGCTATCAAGCCTTGTGGTTAAAGGCAAAAGATGAACCATGGGGCCAAGGAAACTTCTCTCCATGACATAGTGTTGGAAAATTAGGTGAATTTTAGGTGTTTCTAAATTCCTCCTATTGTTGAGGAAAAGGATGGGCTTGTTATCAAGGCCCTGGACTAGTACTCAGGGGAACTGCGTTATATTGCTGCCACTGACATCCCGGGTGACCCTGGGACAATCACTTAATATCTCTGGGCCTCAGTTCCCCATCTGTAAATTAGGGATAAAAGCACTGCCCTACTCACAGGAGAGCTGTAAAGACAAATCTATTAACAAATATGAGTACTCAGACTCTACAACGATGAGCACCATAGGAAAGCCTATACATAAGCATATATCATTGACCATAGTCAGGGTTAAAGGACTAAATGGTTCTTAGGGCTTGTCTACTTGAAATGCTACAACTTCAGCTGCACCACTGTAGCGCTTCAGTGTAGACACTGTCTATGCCGACAGCAGGGGTTCTCCCATTGGCGTAGATAATCCACTTCTCCAAGAGGTGGTAGCCAAGTCGACAGAAGAATTCTTCATCGACCTAGCGCTGTCTACACCAGGGGTTAGGTCAACTTAACTATGTCACTCAGGGATGTGGATTTTTCACATCCCTGAATGAGTTAGTGGGGTCGCCCTAACTTTTTAGTATAGATCAGTCCTTAGTCTATTCCAGGATTGTAACCCCTATGAAAGGGATTATCTTTCAGAGCCTGTCACTGCTTTTCCTTAATTATTGGCCAGAAGGGTTGCTGTAATATATGAAACATTCTTCTCCGTAGAGGCTAAGATTGTTGCTTACAATTGCCCCTACCCTATTTCAGTTTTAGCTGAGCAAATTGCATGGCACCTCAGCATGGTACCTCAGTATTACGATTGCATTTCTTTTCTAGTAAATTATTTTAAAAGCAAATTTTCTCTAATTCTTTCTCTGCAATTGTCATCAAAGCCAACCTGGTAATCTGTTATCCTCTTGTAAGAGCATTTTTATGTGCCAGTGACACTAACGTTTTTGACCAACTAAACCAGTAAACTACCAGGCTGGTTACATTACTGGAATTTTCTATAATTTCACTGTAGTTTTTACCCTGGGAACAGTTACAGTGAGAGTTTTGACTGTGTGTGTTTCTTTTCCATTACTGGTAGCTAAAGAGGGAAATAAATATACCTTAGAGGTAAAAATATAATCCCTGTACCATATAGTCCAAAGCATTTTTGCTACAGATATAAAGTTTTTCAATATATTATGATTCCTGTCAACAAACAGCACAGGAGGGAAACTAAACTAAAGAAATATAGGAGACCCATGTGCACATCTGATTAATCTGACTTTTTATGGTAAACAAAGCAACTCAAGGGGCCCGTTCTCTTTGCTACTGTAATAAAGCTCTGCGTTTATACTGTTTTATGATGTCAAACATCTAAGAGTTGTTCCTTCACTTGAAAATAGAATATAAATTACCTTGGGTAAACTCTGCAGATGCTAATGTTATCTAGAAAATCCCGGGGTCAATAACTTCATGGAAGGTATAAGGGCTTCCCACTTGGTATGAGCAAAGCTAATGAGAGTACATAGAGTAAGCATCTAGATTAGAAAGATAGAATAGCATACTGTGAACTCAGTAACTCTGGATAGTAAAATAGTAGGGCTCAGAACTGAGTTTTCAGGTACAGGTTTGTACTGTCTCAACAAAACAAAGGCCTGATCTGAAGACCACTGAGGTGAAAGATATCCAGTATTGAATTAATGGAGACATGTGAAGGAGAATCCATCATATCCCAAGGTAAGTTATCCCAACAGTTGATTACCTTCACTGTTAAAAATGCATATCTTATAGTTGGTCTAAATTTGTCTAGATTCAACTTCCAAGCACTGTAAATTGCTATGCCCTTTCCTGTTAGCTTAGAGAATATCTACTATGAGAAATCTCATCTTCATTTAGGTACTGTTAGAACAGGTTCAAGTCGCCTCTTAACCTTCCCTTGAATAAACTAAGTAAATGGAGCTTCTCAAGTCTCTTACTGCAAAGCAGGTTTTTCAGACCTTGAATCATTCTTGTAGCCCTCTTCTGAACCCCTTCCAATTTTTCAACATCCTTTTCAATTGTGAACACCAGAACTGGACAGTATCCAGTAATGGTCTCACAGATGTCATATGCAGAATGCCACCTCTCTGTGCCTACTGAATATTTACCTCCTCATGCATCCATGCATGGTGTTCGTCATCTTGGCTAGCATCACACTGGGAGCTTATATTTGATTGGTTATCCAATATGGCCCTTCTAAGTCTTCGCCAGTGTCACTGTATTCCAGGATACAGTCCCCCATCTTGTAAATGAGATCTAGTGCAGTTGGGCTCTAGCCTTGGTGCTGATGTTGCAGCTGGTAGTCCCATTTCTGAGCTGGGTCTCAGTAAGTTAATGGATTAATATTGTCATTAGCTAGAAGAAATTTTCTTATTTGGGAGAAAGATGTAGAAAGGATCAGATTCAAAGCTCGTCAAGGCCAATGGAGTCTCTCTCTTCATTTCAATGGTTATAGGATCAGGCCCTAATAGGATCGGTTAAAGGAAGGACTCCCCAGGGATCAAAGACACAGGAGCTGAGGCAACTCCAAAATATTCCATGGAATCGGAGATGTGTCTCTGCGCTAGTCCTCTTTGTAAGAGGCTGAACCAACATCGAACCCCTTCAACCCCATTGCCCAGTACATCTGAACCTCCCTTACCTGTTTCTGGTGTACACTAGACCCTATTTGCCTGAGCATAACAGGGGTCACAGAATTTATCCAGATAAATGGGGTACAGACAAAATATGTCAGGCATCATAACCCAGTTTCAAACAGGAGGTTCACATAAGAGGGGTTTGGATAAACAAGGCTCTGCTTTTCTCACTTGCTTCCTGGTACATAGCAAAAGTTGCCACAACTGCCTGACAAAGTAGGGAAAGGCAGATTTGGCCTGATTGTTAAAGGAGCTTTGGCTGGCTGCAGAACGCAGAAGAGAGGCTTCACCAGCTCCTAAGGAGAGCACAGTGTGTGCAACACCATTCCCAGGAGTTAATAGCCAGCCGAAGAAGTGAAGATTTGGAAGCTATGAGACCTCCCACCTCTGTCTCCAGAGCTGCAGCACAGTGCAGCATCCCCTGGCTTCCTCCTTTCCATCCCTTGGCTTAATACTGCAGTCAGTCCTTTCTCATATCAAACACCTGCCAGCTTCAAAAGGTATTTTGCCTATGTAATAACTACAGGGTTGGGCCCCCGTGAGAACAGGGAGCAGGATATCTGTCTCTGACCACAGAGACACAGGTATGCCATATGCGCAAAAAAAAAAAAAACCAAAAAAAAATGTATAGTTAAATTTCTAGAGAAAAAAGGCTCAAAGATTATGACAATTCTGCAAATCCCAGCTTTGAAAAGATTTGTACTAACAACAACAACAACATCTGCTCTTTAGCAAAGAGCTGCATTGACAATGCTTGCAGTGGAAGCACTGGATTTTAAACAGCTCCCTCTGTTTGTATAACGTTCAGATGCGGAGAAGCTGTTGAAAGAGGTAGGGGGCTAAGTCTCCTCTAGCGGCAGTGAGCTCAGCTTCAGCACAGAAAAGAGGCATGATTTCTCACCGTCTTCTTCACAGAACTGGAAGGGGGTGCTAGATGTAACAGCTGACACTAACAGATCATCAAATCTGTAGTAAGTAACTCAACGATAGACAAGAGTGGGCAGCCCATGTGAAACGCTACATTTTCACCCCTGCATCATCCAAATTATCTCCCATTTGACCGGGGGTTCTCAAACTGGGGGTCAGGACTCCTCAGGGGGTCATGAGGTTATTACATGGACGGTCACGAGCTGCATTTATAATGGTATTAAATATATAAAAGTGTTTTTAATTTATAAAGAGGGGGTCACACTCAGAGGCTTGCTATGTGAACGGGGTCACCAGTACAAAAGTTTGAGAACCACTGCATTGGACAGAGCTACTATGGGTAGCTCCCCCTTTTCATTTCTGCTTCCAGCCATTCTCTCTTTTCATCCCCTTTCTCTAGATCTCAGTATTCTCCCATCTCTCATTTCTTCTCTGCATATCGCCGAGCAGGGCCGCTGCCTTCACATGAAGCACGTCCAGTAGCAGCAGTTCCTCGGCCTGCATTGGCCTCGGAAGGAAGGCGCTCCTGTGCAAATGCTGCGGTATCATTTTTAATTCAGCACTAGCAACTAGTGCCCTCTTTGTGTTGCGGAGTGCATGCTATTGTGAGCCTGGAAATCCTTACAAGCCAAGAACCAGCACTAGATCCAAGGTAAAGCCAGTGTAAGGTGGGGGATGGTCCCACTACTGTTGGGTATTCTCCTGGTTTCTGTATTATTCCAGTGGAATCAGACGGCAAAAGGCTCCAAGTCCCTGCCCAGCCCTTTTTAGCCAGATGCCTGCCTGACCTCGAGGACTCCTCTTCCACTCTCCCAGACAGCAGATTCCTTGTAGCCCCAATAAAGCTGGGCCCAGGATCCCTGGGAGGGCTTACCCCCCAGTCTCATCACGGGTCACTCAGGACAGGGGCTAGGGCATCCCCACTCCGGGGTGCTCTCTCCACACCAGCCCCCTCCCTAACTCAGTGATTGCTACGTTGAGTTTAAACCACGTACGATTTATTAAACAGCAACTGTGAACGCATAAAGGAAAAGCCGTAAAAGTTCAAGGATCCAGGAACCCGCCCGAGAGGCACAGGGACCCCGCCAACAGTCTCTGGGACCCGACACAATTCACAGCCTGTTCCGTCCGTGGCCCAGGACCCCTGCCTGGGCTGCCGTCATACCAGGGCTCAGACACTGCTCTGGCGGCGGCCACGCGCCCTCAGGCTCTTGGGGGCAGGACCCTTCTCCTCCGCATCACCCGCTCCCCGCCCCCCGCCCTTTCTCTGTCAGGGTCGCCCCTCCCCCGCATCTGACCTTCAAGCCCCACGTCTGGCGGCGTCGCCCTGCGCTGGGCCCCCGCAGTTACTTGCGCGGCACAGCCGGCACCTGCTGTCCCGGCTCCGGGCCCTGGCTCACCGTCGGTGCGGCTGGGCTGGGCTCCGCTGCCCCAGCTCCTGGCCGCTGCTCCGGCCCCCGCATGCCCTTGGCGCTGCTCTGCCCTGGCAGCCCCCGCTCACACGGAGGACAGGCTCCCGGGGCTCATTGGCCTGCCTGCCCTGTCCACCTGGCTGACTTGGAATGCTGGCCTCTCCCCCCTGGCCACAGGGACAGTCAAGCTCAGGGCCCTGACTCCTCTGCAACCTTTCCCCTTTCTCCAGCTCTTGGGAGAGGGCCAACCCAAAAAATGCACTGCCTTTCAGTAAGGGGCCAACAGCCCCCTTACACCCGTGTGTCTCTCGCAGCACAGGGGCACTGCAGAGCACAGGAGCGCTGCCCAGGCACTACAGAATGCAGCTCAGTTAAGCAAACTCATTTCCACGTTCCCCATACAGGCTCTACCCGCAGCACTGCCCGTGGGAGACACGGGCAGCAAGGGTGACCCTAGTGTTGTTGGCTGCCTGAGGGGGATAGACCCAGATAAGCCTCCATTGCAAATGCTAACTAACTGGTCCTCTATGATGTAGCCAGATCCTGGCACCCAAGCCTGCCTGCACAAGCCTCCATTAGGCAGCACGAGATCTCTTTCTCCTGCTGCCAGTGTGCCCAGTAATGGCACCAAGCCCCTGCTTGGCCCAAGCACACTGCTCTGCCTGGCCAGGCTCGCCCTGCTCTGCCTCTCCCTACTTGGCAATGCAGCATTCTGCTGGTTTTCTGGTGCAAGCCCCAGCTGCTGCAGGTGACCAACCGCTTCATCCTCAACCTGCTGGCAGCCAACCTACTGCAGAGTGGACTGGTGATACCCTGGCAGGTGGCGAGCTCGCTGCCTGAGCTCTGGCCCCTGCACCTGTGCACAACCCTGGTGGCCCTCCTGACCTCTTTTCCTTCCCTGGGGCCAAAACCATTGCCATGGTAGGGTTGCCAACCCTGGGGGATTGTCCTGGTGTCTCCAGGAATTAAAGGATTAATCTTTAATTAAAAATGGCATGTGATGAAACCTCCAGGAATACATCTAACCAAAATAGGCTATACTAGTACCTGGCCATCATCCACCCACTCTCCTACACAGCCAGGATGACCCCCAGCAGGAACAGTGCTATCATCCTGCTAACCTGGCTGCTTGGCATCAGCCACCTTCAACTGGTGCAACTCCCTGTGCACCATGGAGTGGACCTCCAGTGCCTCCTATGTGGCTCTCAGCATCTCCCCCTCCTTCCTCAGCCCAGTGGCCATCATGCTGGGCTGCTATAGGATGGTGCTCCGGGAATCCCATCAGCAGAACATGCTGATGACCCAGGGTCTGCACTGCTCCCCAGGACCAGCCACCTGCAACCCAGCCCTCACCACTGCAAGGCCCCCAGGGTGATCTTCATGATCATGGCCTTGCACCTGCTGTGCATGCTTCCCTCCAGCCAGCTGCACATGTGGCCAGGGCTGGTGGCTTAGCTCAGTGGTGCTTCTCCCGTTCCTCTACTGCCTTTACCCCTACATCTATGGCTACATGTACAAGAGCATCTTCAAGGAGGCGAGATCAGACCCACACGTTCAGCATCATCCAGTAAAAAGAGTGAAGATGAAACCACTTATGCTATTCTACCACAGCCCATTCTGTACCTCCTAACTTTAAAAAACAGGATTTAAGCCTTTTCTGGGCTGAGCCGACCACTTTGCATCAAGTCTAAATTAATGCAATAGTTAAGAGTCTTTCTTTTAAGAATTTATTTATTTGAGCATAAGCTTTCGTGAGCTACAGCTCACTTCATCGGATGCATACTGTGGAAAGTGTAGAAGATCTTTTTATACACACAAAGCATGAAAAAATACCTCCCCCCACCCCGCTCTCCTGCTGGTAATAGCTTATCTAAAGTGATCACTCTCCTTACAATGTGTATAATAATCAAGTTGGGCCAGAGGGGACATATGGTTTCTAAGAAGCTCATGTAGAGTTGTTGATTCATGGACCGATATAGTCTTGCTTTCATAACCTTGCATAATGACTTAGCCACTCCCAGTCTCTATTTAAGCCTAAATTAATAGTATCCAATTTGCAAATGAATTCCAATTCAGCAGTTTCTCGCTGGAGTCTGGATTTGAAGTTTTTTTGTTTTAAGATAGCGACCTTCATGTCTGTGATTGCGTGACCAGAGAGATTGAAGTGTTCTCCGACTGGTTTATGAATGTTATAATTCTTGACATCTGATTTGTGTCCATTTATTCTTTTACGTAGACACTGTCCAGTTTGACCAATGTACATGGCAGAGGGGCATTGCTGGCACATGATGGCATATATCACATTGGTGGATGTGCAGGTGAACGAGCCTCTGATAGTGTGGCTGATGTTATTAGGCCCTGTGATGGTGTCCCCTGAATAGATATGTGGGCACAATTGGCAACGGGCTTTGTTGCAAGGATAAGTTCCTGGGTTAGTGGTTCTGTTGTGTGGTATGTGGTTGTTGGTGAGTATTTGCTTCAGGTTGCGGGGCTGTCTGTAGGCAAGGACTGGCCTGTCTCCCAAGATTTGTGAGAGTGTTGGGTCATCCTTTAGGATAGGTTGTAGATCCTTAATAATGCGTTGGAGGGGTTTTAGTTGGGGGCTGAAGGTGACTGCTAGTGGCGTTCTGTTATTTTCTTTGTTAGGCCTGTCCTGTAGTAGGTAACGTCTGGGAACTCTTCTGGCTCTATCAATCTGTTTCTTTACTTCAGCAGGTGGGTACTGTAGTTGTAAGAAAGCTTGACAGAGATCTTGTAGGTGTTTGTCTCTGTCTGAGGGGTTGGAGCAAATGCAGTTGTATCGCAGAGCTTGGCTGTAGACGATAGATCGTGTGGTGTGGTCAGGGTGAAAGCTGGAGGCATGCAGGTAGGAATAGCGGTCAGTAGGTTTCCGGTATAGGGTGGTGTTTATGTGACCATTGTTTATTAGCACTGTAGTGTCCAGGAAGTGGATCTCTTGTGTGGACTGGACCAGGCTGAGGTTGGTGGTGGGATGGAAATTGTTGAAATCATGGTGGAATTCCTCAAGGGCTTCTTTTCCATGGGTCCAGATGATGAAGATGTCATCAATATAGCACAGTAGAGTAGGGGCGTTAGGGGACGAGAGCTGAGGAAGCGTTGTTCTAAGTCAGCCATAAAAATGTTGGCATACTGTGGGGCCATGCGGGTACCCATAGCAGTGCTGCTGATCTGAAGGTATACATTGTCCCCAAATGTAAAAATAGTTATGGGTAAGGACAAAGTCACAAAGTTCAGCCACCAGGTTGGCCGTGACATTATCGGGAATAGTGTTCTTGACGGCTTGTAGTCCATCTTTGTGTGGAATGTTGGTGTAGAGGGCTTCTACATCCATAGTGGCCAGGATGGTGTTATCAGGAAGATCACCGATGGATTGTAGTTTCCTCAGGAAGTCGGTGGTGTCTCGAAGGTAGCTGGGAGTGCTGGTAGCATAGAGGCTGAGGAGGGAGTCTACATAGCCAGAAAATCCTGCTGTCAGGGTGCCAATGCCTGAGATGATGGGGCACCCAGGATATCCAGGTTTATGGATCTTGGGTAGTAGACAGAATATCCCAGGTTGGAGTTCCAGGGGTGTGTCTGTGCGGATTTGATCTTTTGCTTTTTCAGGGAGTTTCTTGAGCAAATGCTGTAGTTTCTTTTGGTAACTCTCAGTGGGATCAGAGGGTAATGGCGTGTAGAAAGTGGTGTTGGAGAGCTGCCGAGCAGCCTCTTGTTCATATTCCGACCTATTCATGATGATAACAGCACCTCCTTTGTCAGCCTTTTTGATTATGATGTCAGAATTCTTTCTGAGGCTGTGGATGGCATTGTGTTCCGCACAGCTGAGGTTGTGGGGCAAGTGATGCTGCTTTTCCACAATTTCAGCCCGTGCACGTCGGCGGAAGCACTCAATGTAGAAGTCCAATCTGCTGTTTCGACCTTCAGGAGAAGTCCACCTAGAATCCTTTTTTTTGTAGTGTTGGTAGGAAGGTCTCTGCGGATTAGTATGTTGGAAATATTCCTTGAGTCAGAGACGTCGAAAATAGGATTCTAGGTCACCACAGAACTGTATCATGTTCTTGGGGGTGGAGGGGCAAAAGGAGAGGCCCCGAGATAGGACAGCTGCTTCTGCTGGGCTGAGAGTATAGTTGGATAGGTTAACAATATTGCTGGGTGGGTTGAGGGAACCATTGCTGTGGCCCCTTGTGGCATGTAGTAGTTTAGAAAATTTAGTGTCCTTTTTCTTTTGTACAGAAGCAAAGTGTGTGTTGTAAATGGCTTGTCCAGTTTTAGTAAAGTCCAGTCCTCAATTTCAGCCACGAGGAAGTTTGTGTGGAAGGTTGTTTTTTTATGAGAGTATCCATTTTTGAGAGCTCATTCTTAATCTTTCCCTGTTTGCTGTAGAGGATGTTGATCAGGTGATTCCCCAGTTTCTTTGAGAGCGTGTGGCACAAGGTGTCAGCATAGTCTCTGTGGTATGTAGATTGTAATGGATTTTTTACCTTCAGTCCTTTTGGTACGATGTCCATCTGTTTGCATTTGGAAAGGACGAAGATGTCTGTCTGTATCGGTACAAGTTTTTTCATGCAGGTGCCCACATATCTATTCAGGGGACATCATCACAGAGCCTAACAACATCAGCCACACTATCAGAGGCTCGTTCACCTGCACATCCACCAATGTGATATATGCCATCATGTGCCAGCAATGCCCCTCTGCCATGTACATTGGTCAAACTGGACAGTCTCTACGTAAAATAAATGGACACAAATCAGATGTCAAGAATTATAACATTCATAAACCAGTTGGAGAACACTTCAATCTCTCTGGTCACGCGATTACAGACATGGAAGTTGTGATATTACAACAAAAAAACTTCAAATCCAGACTCCAACGAGAAACCGTTGAATTGGAATTCATTTGCAAATTTGATACCGTTAGCCACTTCCAGTCTCTATTCAAGCCTAAGTTAAGTCATTATGCAAGGTAACCTATTTCCCCTTGTTTTTACCCCCCCGCTCAGAGGTTCTTGTTAAACCCTGGATTTGTGTTGGAAATGGCCCAACTTGATTATCATACACATTGTAAGGAGAGTGATCACTTTAGATAAGCTATTACCAGCAGGAGAGTGGGGTGGGAGGAGGTATTTTTTCATGCTTTGTGTGTATATAAAAAGATCATCTACACCTTCCACAGCATGCATCCGATGAAGTGAGCTGTAGCTCACGAAAGCTTATGTTCAAATAAATTGGTTAGTCTAAGGTGCCACAAGTACTCCTTTTCTTTTTGCGAATACAGAGTAACACGGCTGTTACTCTGAAACCAAGGTTTAATATCCCTTCCAAAATTTGTTGTTAATGGTAACTCTGGATATTCTTGATAACCACGTAAAAATCCAATCACATTATACAGGAGGTCACACATTGGATGATCTGGTGATCCCTTCTGGCCTTAAACTCGGATTATGACATTTTGAATCTCGTTAAATTCTTGGCCTCTACAGCTTCCTCTGGCAATGAGCTCATTTGATCATACATTGTGTGGAAAAAAAAAAAGATTTCCTTTAAATTTCACTCAACATCCCCTTGTTCTTCAAGTGTGACCAGCATGAACGTAACAGAGCTTGTCTCTGCAATGATTTCCTGTTCACTTCCAGATACAATCAGAGGTGTTGGTAATCCCCTTTAAAGCCTTGGAGTGGATCTGCTTAGAAGAGAGAATGCCTCTCATCCTATAATCCAAAGCAGCAGTTAGGCTCCACTTGGCTATTGTTCCCTACATTTGAACACTCCATAACTAGCAGTACAGCCCAGAAATAAGGGTTTGTGCCTTTGGGAATCATTTCTTTGCAGCTCATTTGACAAAGTAAATGAAT
The DNA here is from genome assembly GCF_965140295.1 of Lepidochelys olivacea. Lineage (NCBI taxonomy): Eukaryota > Metazoa > Chordata > Testudines > Cheloniidae > Lepidochelys > Lepidochelys olivacea. The sequence continues at coordinate 97,877,199 of NC_140419.1, forward strand.
GAAACTTAAGAGTGGTGACATACTTGACAAGAAAATGGACAAGTCAGCCAGAGTTGTGCAGTTTTATTTGAAGAAAAACAGTGTCGATATCCTTAACAAAATTCTACATTACACTAAATACATGTTCCTTTGTACGATGATATACAAGCTGTGAAGAAGGTGCACAATACTATGTACAATCAGTTTTAAGTTAAAAAAGTTTCACATTTTTACATAGTATTTACTGGACAGTCCTATGCTTTGATGGTATAATTGGTAAAAGTAAAAAGAAAAGTAACAAAAATCACAAGAAATCTCAGCTAGAAAACTATATAATGCACTATTTTTTTTTAAAAAGAAACTGTTTTCATTGCATCATTCATTTGTTTTAAATCAAACTTTGTATACGGTATTTTTTAAAAATTATTAGAATGGATTAACATTTTCAGGGACAGTATGACTGGTGTAAATGTTTTCCAATGCTGCTATTCCATCCATAAAACTTGTATTTTGGGCCATACAGACTGAGATTCAGCTTTTACATCTTAAAATAATTATGCAGTAGGTTTCTCAATACATGGTAAAAATATATCACAGCAAGGGAGATATGTTCCAAAGACACTTTGAAATTCTTCAGTCCACTTTCACAACACTGTAAATCTTACTAACAAACCAGAAGCAGGCAAAAAATCCAATCGTCCCTAAAACAAGAAGAGTGTTAAAATAGTTAGTTAACCTTCCGTACATGTTTCTGGAGCAAGTCTAGTAACAGACAATTCCCAGCAGGACAGAATATCTCATTATCCTCCAGTTACCTATCCCGAAATAAAAGTGCACTTTTAATTTTAACAATGCACAACCTGGGGCTACTAACTTATCAATTTCAAAGCTAATAAAGACTTAGGATTTTCTTGCATGATGTGCCTGTAACCCATTGAACGTGGTTACACAAATCTGTCATTAGCAGCCATATAGATACTCTAAATCAACTAGCAGTTAATTTCCTCTACTGTATGAAACATTTACAATGTATACATATGCAAAGGCCACGTCCAGCTCTGTCTTTAGGTCATACACTACTGCAAGGCCATGTGATCTAGTGAACTGCCCACTGACTGGGAGTCAAGAGACCTGGATTCTATTCCTGGCTCTGCCACTGATTATGTGATCCCAGATAAGTCACTTCAACTCTATTTTTCCTTTATTTAGTCTACCTATTAAGGACAGAAACTGTCTTATTATGCGAGTCCATTGTACTAGGGCTGATCTTGAGTGGGGCCTCTAGACACAACCATGGTACAAATAAACATTCCAGCTGGAGTGTGGGCCAACCTACCACTGAAAATGGTAGTCCAACTAAATTTTCAAAATCCACCCTTCTGTGGAAGGGCAGTTCACACGAGTGAGCTGTCTACCTCCCTGTCAAGATACACAAATGAAGACTGGAATTATGGTGTGAATTTCTAAGTGAAGGTAATTAGCCACTGGAACAAATTTATGAAGGGCTACAGTGCGCAATTTGGCAATTTTAAAATCAAGACTGGATGTTTTCCTAAAAGAATGTGCTCTAAGAATTGTTTTGGGGGAAATTCTCTGGTCTGTGTTATTCTGGAGGTCAGACTACATGATCATAGTGGTCCCTTCTGCTGTATAAGCAAGGGTTGAGTAGCCTGCAGAAGTTACTGAAGATTTAAGGCAGGAGTAACCATTGCATGGCAAGAAGGTGGAGAACAACATAGGGCAGAGGAAGAGACTGGCCCAGGGCCAGAGTATTTTCTGTTTTTACTGTAAAGAGCAAAGTTGTGGCTGCCTCACCCACTATCACTGTGATGGAGTGACTGGAAAGAAGGAGGGAAGACTATGCCTCCTTTTCAGTTACTGGGGACATGTGCAATGTGTCCCAAATATCCTCCCCATTAACTCAATTGAGACTCAGGGGTAAATGTGTTTCTCTCAAACTCCTGCACCAATTTCAAAGGCAAACTTTATGAAATAAGTAAGTTGTCCATCTAACAACCTTGCATTCAAGGAGATTCAATATTAAACCTCAAAACCCCTCCAGGAAATAGCTATTACTATAGGCACTTTGCACTTTGGTTAACTGAGGCACAGACGTTAAACTAGATGTCACAATTAACACCCTTCAATGGTAGGAAAAATCAGTGTTAGCTAAACAAGTTTTTAAAAAGACAGCGAAGTGCAACACTCCTATAAAGATTCACTGCACTCTTAGGAGACATACCCAGTCCACTCCATCAGAGGCTTTTTATAAACATAATTATGGAAAATAGAACATGTTCAATATCAGCTCTACAATCTTATTTATTCACCATCAAAGGCACAACCACTGGAAGGAAGTTTCATGTTCTTTGACTATTTTACCTTTTACATATTTATTGAATTAGCGTCTCTTTCTACCCATCTAACCACTTGCTGACCAGACTTTCACAAGTGATAAATGAGAAGCCTTTCTTCAGATGCTTCCTATTATATACCTGCTAGTTCTTGTGATACTTCATTTTGCCACATACATTTCTCATAAAGGGCTTTTGACAGCCTACTATTAGGTGCTATCGATTACCTTTTTCCTCCAGATCTTCAGTTATCATAGTCCGAAACAGTGGGGGTTGGCAGATTTACCATGCTTGATAGGAAATCATACACCAACCACAAAAGGAATTTAATTCCTCTGTGGGCTTGACATCACTAAGTCTTTCTAGTTTATAGTTGATTCTCCGACTCCTTCCCATTGAGTCCAATACTCCTGTATCTGCATTGTTACAAACTCTCCTCCCCTAGCTCATAGTTTCTTCCTTTTAGTGTTTGTTTCTCCTTATCCCACCTTCTTGTTATGTTTATAACATAACCTGCTTTGAGCCTTCTTCTGTCTCTTAAAGCAGCTACTTACTGAAGTGCTATGTTTTTCCTGCATGTTTAACAGATTAGGTATATTAAAAATCAATCAGCTTTCCTGTAACAGAAATTCAATATTTTACAGCACTAAAGTTTTAGCACAAGAATAAGATTTTCCCATTGCACAGTTCTATGAACATACGATTGCAAGTACATACAAGCTTACTATAGAAATATACTCTATACAAACCCCCATCCACTGACCCTTGTTACTCTGGACCTTCCCTACGCACCACTCTTCCCTCAAAGGAGGACTTCATTCAAAATACGAAGTTACCAAAGCCATTCCCAGTGAACAAGGACTATTTAATCTATAATCAGGTTTCTCAAATACACCAATAGAATCACTTGCCAACTTCCCTCCCCAAATTCTGTTCAACAAATCAAAGAGAAAATATTCTCTTTCTTGGAGATTTTGCCAATTTAGATAGTAGAAGCCTAGTAGATTTATGGATATTAGCAGCTAAATCTGAGATGTATACTCATAAATGCATAAAATGGAGGCAAGTGTCAAACACCACCTGTCACCCTGAACTGCAAGAGGCACACAGATGTAGCTCAGACAGAAAACTGCTAGACACCTAATTTGGATTTTGTCCAGTAGCCTATATAATTACTTTCATCACCAGAACACAAAATCTCCCCTACCAATACTATAATGGCACATCTGTAGTTAGAGTTCAGTCACCGTTTCCATTATGAACCCCAGCATGCACTGTAATTCCTCCAACCAAACAAAAATTTCTTAAGGATTTAGAATGTGGATGGTTGTAGTGACAAGAGACTTCAAAGGGCATTTAAGTCTATGGATACCATTATTTGAATCATAAATAGCCCCTAGTTTATCGCTATCAAGTCTACTTCAAACTCAAAGATCAAAATAGTTTGAGAGGAGCTACCATGGTCCATATCATTTAAAAAATCTACCTTTAAGCATCCATAATTGCAGATTTATGATGAGTGAACTATAGCAAATCAGTGGAAAACTTCAGTGAAGCAATCTTTTAAATATTCCCAAGGGTTTTTTAAACCTGTAGGTTAAACATTTATCTGACAGACTAACAGCTCCTGTGGCTGAGTTCAGTACATTGCTTGTTTTCAGTAGTTTGATATTACACAGAGTCAACATTAGCTGACAGTTGGATTAAATTATTGTTCACAAGTAACCTGTATGTTTGCAGAGCTCCTATAACTCACTTAAAATCCTCTCATAAAAGCTGTCCACTTCTTCCAGGTTCCAACAACAAGACCACTTCTGGGGAAGGGAGTATTTCTTCCCCAACCTGGTTCACAGCTTTATTGCTATCTGAAAGGCTGTCACTTGACTTTTCTATTCTGCTTGTAAAGTCATTTATTTTCTATTGCCTTTGCAAACTTTTTAAATAAACTAACGTATTTCACTTCAACTCTGTATTGTGAAAGCCACTGCACTAAGTTGCTGTGTATGAATGACTGAGCAGAATGGGCCCAATTCTTCCCTGTCTGGCACCTGATGTAGTAATTTACAGAAGTGATAAATGGGTATAAAATGTTTGATTAGGAAGGTGTCCCACGTAAGCAGTTCTATGATATTGGCACTGACCAACTAGTTAAGAGTAAAATACAAACCAAGTAATACCTTGGTGAGGTGAATACAACTGAAGGAAACTGTTATTTTAAAGGCTATTTTAAAGGCTGCAGCTTTAGCTATATCATTTACTTCAATATGATGGACAAGAAGGCTGGGATTTTCAGAGGCTCCCAAAGGAGTTAGGTGCCTGACTGCCATTGTTCGAAATGTTATCAGCTAGCATGGCACACTGGTGAGACACTGATGCCAGACAAGTCAAGGCTGGCATTTTCAGATTCTCTTTCCTCTGAGCACCTCTCTCATGAAAGCCAGTCTTGAAATACAAGCACACAGCTGATAGCAGTTTCTCTCAACTGAAATCTTGCCTCGATTGCCATCCTTTGTTGCTTTATTAAAATATCATTCCAGTAATATCTGAACCAGCTTGTTAAACAGGACACCCTTTCCTGCAGAGGAGACACACTATTACATTTCTAATTTAGTATACATGCCTGGTATCAACTTTAGTAAGTTTACAACATGATGCCCAATTCAAAAAGCACATCTATGTTTACCAAAAAACCAACAAGGTTATTTGTTTGTAAGTGGTCTAATTTGTTACCATTCAAAGCTACTTCAGTTTCTTTCACAAAGCATGGTCAAAAGCAAAAGCAAAATTTTCTGAAAGAATCTGTACAGAGTCTACTGATTCAAGTTACAAATTCATGTGACTGGCTATTTAGTTATCGAAATGCAAGAATGCTTTCAAACCCAAGTGAAATATCAGATGGAACACAGAACAGGAAAACCCAAACTCTTTTCACTGTAAGCAAGTTCTACTCACTGTGGATGTTAACCTGTTTATTCCAGGAAAAAATTACTGATTTAAACAGGAAAGATCATACTTTGATCCTGAAGAAGTTCTGTTAGCACTACACTTTTATTCCACAATCTACCTTTTTGATAGGGGTAAGAGCTTTGATATACACCTCTCTCTGCCCCATACTATTGTGAAAGAGCTCAACCGCAACAAACTCCTCTTATATCCCTAAAAGGCCTTGATTTGTTCTAGAATCAAGTGTTATGAGTGCACCTTTTTATTATTTTTTATTTTAGTTTAAGTAATCCCAAGCCTGCAAATTTACAAAAATTTGAATATGGATTAGGGCAGACATGCATTTAAGGAATTACTTTTTTTTTTGGTAGAGCTATCTTCAAAGGGATGTCCTTCACAATTACTTTAAGACTAACTTTCATAGATAAGCCCTTGGAGCTCATCCATAGAAATGAAAGCATCAGCTCGCTACAAACCATTATATATCTTCTCTCTAATTCTCCAGAAGTGTAAATGTAAGCTTGTTTTTTTTTTATGGCAATTATTTAAAATTCATGAAACTGATAGTCAAGGTGTTACTGAATGTCTGAAGTAACTTTCCTACCCTAAGAGGCAAAATATGACCAATACATCTGAAAACAGCTGACAATTCAGCTCTTTTTATCTTTTGTCCTCAGCTTTCTATATTGTTGAATTCTCTACCAGTAATGCATAATAGCACTTAGCAACAGTTTTCTTTCTGTGTATACAGAATGTTTGCTAATGGTATTTTTAACTGGCTAACAAATTTATTAGTAAATTATTTCTTTTTAAATTTCACTTCAATATTAAAAACACAATTACTGCATCAAGTAAACCCAAAACACTTCAAAGCAGACTGCCCTGTTCTACTTGGCTCTTCTAGCTTTATTGTTTAATGAAGACAAAAACATTCAGAGCACGAACAGAATGTAAGAAAGCAAATAGAAGAGCACTCTGCACTTGGCTGATACTTCTTATGTACCTTAAAGGCTCTTTGTATCATACTGGTTTCAATCACTGCACAGTGGTGGGTGCTTCAGAATCTCAGATTCTAAACACAGTCTACCCAGAAGATCAAAACTCAATTTTGAACATGGCATTAACTCACAATTGAAAGTGATGTTCAAAAATAGGTCACTGTGAAGCAACATGTTTTGACTAAATGCAACCATTTTTTGTCCTCAAGCATAAAATTCACGTAATCATAACTATCACCATTCACATATACTTACTACATATTTATTTATTTCTCTACAATTTGTACATTAAAATAGTACACAAAATGGATGTACACAAAAATAGTTCGATTTGGCCAGCTTCATTATATTGGTGACAGTCATTGTTTTAAATATTCACATGTATTTGTTCAGTTTCAGCATTCAGCTCCTACTTGGCTATTCACTGTAGTCTTTTGTGGAGGCCACAACCATGTTGCCATGCACGAGCTGTTAATGAGGAATTTTATATTGGATTTCAGGTACTGTGATGGAGAAATGTTTAAAAAATGTAGAAAAAAATCCTACCGCTAACGTAACTGGAATAGTTATGCACAGTAGTACATCTACTCACGTTAGCAATCCATTAACTCACATCAGTAACTTTACTCACATTTAGAAGTGTTGGCAGGATTGGGCCCTTATTTAGGTTTAATTTACAAAGTGGGTGCTACTAAGAAAAAGTCACAATAAACCAAACTCCTCTAACCTTCATTGGACTGTGTAGGTTCAGTAGTTTACTATTCACGCAAAGCACTGATTGTTAAATTATCAGAGAGGATAAAATTCAAAAACAGATTATCAAGGACTCAAACTATGAATTGCTCACAAATTTAAATATACAAGCCATTTTTAACTTATAAAGTTTAGAATTTGGAAAAACAGTCACTTCCTAAAGTAATGTGATTCCACACTGACTTTTGTCATGAAATGGTTATAGAAAGCAGAACTACTATTAATGTGGTTCTATAAAAGTTAACACATGAAAATAACAATTACATATTATTGTAGTTTTTCAAGCCTCATTGGCCTTCCCATTAAGGACTCCAGGATCAACACATCTGAAGCTCTTAATACCATTTCAGCAGCTGCCATGACAATTTCAATTATTTTATATGTGAAAAGGATATTTAATTCTATCAATTTACATCTTGTAAGTTGAAACTGAAATTGGCAATGTAGCAGCTAACCTATGCTAAAACCCAGACACATTAACATATTGCTTTAGTTTAAAAATAATTAAAACATTTTTAACTATAGATTTCTTTTTTGTAAATTACAGCAGACATCTGGAGCTTATCTGTTTTGCCAGAATTTAAGTAGGGGTTTAACCAGCATCATGCCACAGTCCGTGTTTGCTTTTTAATTTAAAATGGGAAGCATTAAATCCTTCTCAGTTTTCACTTTTAAGAGACTCAACACTGCAAAGGATACAATCCACAGCCTTCCCCTCCTCTTCCCCCCATGAAAAGGGGAGGAGAGACAGACTTCAGCAGGGTGTAAATAACGAGAAGGAAAAAACATAGCAAATACATGGCAGCTAACGTCATTAAACATAACGTACACAGGGTATTTGCTCACTTTGCTCAGAAATGCATGCACTAATACTCCCTGCTAATTCTAGCATGCACTGTGCTGTTTTGTTACCTCAGGTGGTTATTCAACCAGTTTCAGGCACAAAAAATATCAGGCTCTCCTCCCCTCTCAGCTGCAAGGCTTAAATAGTAAGAAAGAAAAAAAAACCCACCAACTTTTACAGTGTCCAGGAAAATACAGAAGAACTGCCTAGAAACAGCTGTGTGCAATTTGGCCATATATACCTAGTCCTACCTCAGTGCAAAAGACTGGTCTAAATGACTTATCAAGCTCCCTTCCACTCCTACATTTCTAGAATTCTAGATCTATGTTAAGCAAATATAAATATTTGAAGTGGTTTTCAATAAGCAGGTAGAAGTCTTTTAGAGGTAGCAGTGAGTTATCCGTCAGTGTCTTGTAGCTCATCAATAACAGGATACTACAAATTAACATCACTAGTCACAGTTTAAAACAATCCTCTATATACAGAAGGCATTTTCCCTATAATTCTACCACTCTTGTGCTTTGGGATTCAAAGTGAAATGCCACTTGTAAGGTAGGACTGTGTGAACTCTACATCTTGCAGCACCAAGGTAACGAAAGATTATTAGAAAGATGTAATCCTGAGCATGAGGAGCACTGCATCTTGTTTTTTAACCTGTTTGCACAAGAGCCTTTCCTCTTTGGTATGAAGCTTTCTGGGCCAAATTGTCACGTCAAGCCCCAAAATTACATTTGATACCACTTGCTTATGAATGTTAAGGTAATTCTGTAGTAGATGCGCAGTTTGCATGAGTAATTTCAGAGTCCACATTTCAAAATATGGCTCTCTGTTTGGAACTCTACGGCATGTGAAGTTTTATTCCCCTGAATACTCATCTTGTTAAAATAGTGGCAATTTCTACCTGGCATCTCATTCTTCATTCATAGCCATTTGCCTTTTTACCACTTTTCGTCAGGTTTCCACAGAATAAAATTACACAGGTCTTAATCATAGATCCAAGTGTGGCAGCAGATCCAAATTTAGAAAGCAAAAGTTCCTTTTCTCCAACAGCATTTGAAGTTATCCCACAAAGTAGCCAGGCACCAAATCCACTTCTCTCCACAACTAGTATATGGCAAGTAACAAGTTGGAACGGACTCAGACGAACTTAATCTCAGCAAGTCTAGTGACAACAGAGAATGGGGTGCAGGGCAGCAGCAGAGAAGAGACTGAGGTTGGTGGTGGAAATAACCCTGAGTGCATCCAAAATACTCACATTTTTTTAATTTTGTTCTGAATGTAAATGAGGATCTTCTAAGAAGAGATGGGGAATCTAAGAAAGTCCTATAGAAGTCCTATCACTTGCTCCCAAGACTTAGATCAACTTACAGAATTAGCGTAGACCAGCCCTTAGTAAATTGTCCAAGGTTACAAAGAAAGTCTGTAGCACAGCACAGAATATAACAGAGGTCTCTGAAGTCCCAGACTTGCACCCTAACCACTGAGCCATCCTGCCTTTCTAAATTCTGAAAGTTACAGTCACAAGAGGCCAGATTTAGACCCTTCTCTTGAACAAATGAGGAAGCCTGAAGTGAACAGCCACCTAGAAGCCTCCATAGCAAGCACCCATTGAACATGAGTGCAGAAGGAGGTTTCTTGGATTAGCCAAGTGCTTGCTGACTCACTGCAGTACTAAAGACCTTTCTGCTGAACCTGGACCTCACAAACCCTAGCCTTTTCTGTGGGGCTGGGGAAAAGAGCTGATGATGTGATCAATAAAATTCACACATTCTTCACATACTCTACCAGAAAGCTAACTTCTAGTTCTGGAAAAAATCCTGTTTCTCACATTATGCTCCAAGTTTAATTACATCAGAAGATATGAATAAAGTACATTCTAGCAGACCACAATAGGTGGTCCTGCCTGCATCTCAACAGCACAACACTGGAAGTGTCCCCACACTGTCTATTTAACAATGTGCTGCAGTACCCCATTTGCCTCATTTCAATAGGCTCAGAACTCCCAAGATGTTTAACTCCTGCACAAACTTTTTTTTTTTTTTTTTGGGTCAGTGTAGGGCAAGTTTTGTTCAACACATTCCTAACCCCTCTTTTCTTCTTTGCATCTGCAAGTTACGCAACATCGCATCTGCTTTACCATCTGGCATTTCAAGTGTCTGACTGCTCTGGGTATTTGGTTCTATCACATACTCAATACCAGTTCACTACCATGTGAATATTTGGACATCTTGCATTCATTATCAAGTTAAATAAATTGAAAATAAAAATTTCCAGTCCCTATACACTGCGTGTGACATTTGCAATTTAAAGCCTTTACATTTAGTAATAGTTATATTTAGCATTTAGATCACTTTACATTTTCAAAACCTTTTACAAGTATCTGTTGTAAGGATTAATTAGGTAAGTGTTAGCCCCATTTTACACACTGAACACACATCAAGATGCTGAGTGACTTGCAACAGTTAGTGTCAGGATTAAATCTTCCAGTCCCACATTCATCCTTCCAGCAAAGGCTGTTCTCATTTTTAGTCTCCATTTCTTATCTTTCATTTACGTTTTTTTTATATATGATCAGCATTCCTTTCATTTTGTGACTTCCTAAGTAATTTCCAATATAAAAGCTTTTCTGTCAAGGACACTTTGAAAATGTAAATCTATAATGTTCTTAGGTCACTGTTACACTACCATGCAATAATCAAGGAAACGCAACAAGTTAGAAAAGAATCGCTGCAAATTAGATTGTAGATCTTCAGGTCAGGAACAATAAGTTATCTGTACTGTTATGTCGCTAGTGTGCATATGGTTGGGTGAGTGAATTATGGTAGCAGCAGACTCAAAACATGTTTAATTTAAAAACTGCTGTTTCTTGCAAGCGTTTCTCAACTTGACTCTGGCTAGAATGTTCAGAAAACAGCAACCCAGAAGTCCTGAAACCATTGCATTGAATTTCACCAATAATGCTGCACTTACCTGTAAAAAGGAAAAATATCAAAACCATGATCATAGTATACCCAAAGTATAAAATGGTACTAGCAGTTCCCGTTATTTGGAGTTTAGAGAAGAAGTAATGAACAGCATAGATAAAAAGATAAACGGCTGTAAAGCTGCTTGTTAAGAACGATCTCCACCACCAATGATAATCCTGAAAGAAATAATAAACCATTACAGGAAAAAAAATCCAAGCACAAAACTAAAACTGCACTTTTATTTCAAAGCAAAGCATTATTTACAAGTAATAATAAGTGTATGACGGATTAAATTATTTCTTGGCATATTTCTACACTCATACTTTTGCTTAAACTCCTTTTCATTAAAATTATGGTTTTCCAATTGCTATTTCTTTCTCAGAGTGAATTCTGTCAGGATCTTTCAACTATGAACGTGAAATTCTGTTATCTACAATCAAGACTATATTTAGGGTTTTTCTGGTAATTGTAGAAACTGGGGAACTACAGCAAATGTCTGCTCAGTCTACAAAGGAGAATGTGCTGGGGACTTAATTTTTTTTTTTTTTTTTTGCAGATTTTAAAAAGTTTCAGAATTATACATTTACACGGGATAATGTGTTAAGTAACTATTAATTCATTGAAATAATTTCACAGATGTGTAGCAGCTCTCACCCTCAAGAGTCCCAAAGCACCTTGCAAGTTTACAGATACATGATACAAGTGTCCACCACAGAAATGCAGCCATAAGGGGCAACATGATAGTAGTTTAACTGCACAGCTTAACTATAGTATTCAAGAGTGGAAATGAACACTATGGTTGAGGACCAAATCTTCAAGACTGCAAAAACTGCCAACATACACACCCCTTCATGAGTGTACCCTCAAGACGGGATAAGTGTATACACTATCTTGGATGGAAGTTAAGCAAATTTTGTTACTGAAACTGCAGAGCAATTATAAATTACACGGGCCGCAGCACATTGGAAACCTTAACTCATGATTTATAGGGAACAATTACAAATGGGACTTCATTCTTTCACTGTTATTTTAAATACACACAGTTGAAAACGTGTCAAACTTTTTGCAAAAGTATTAGTGAAATCAGATTCAAAGCTTTCTTTAAGCCACAAGAATTATTTTGTTGGGGATTGCTAGAAAATATTTAACTAGCCCTTTTCAGTAAGGACAAAATTACTAAAACCACACAGTGTACAATACCTCATTAGTGGTCAATTTGAAAGCAACATCTCTCCCCCTTTATACTGATGACTTTGTAATCTGCCATGCCAGATATTAGCAGCACAAAGCCTCCAAAGCTGAGCACTGACATGTTATGCCCAACAGTTGACTTAAATCAAGCTGTTCATAACATTAAGAAGTGTAACATTAAAAATCCAACTGGAATGTCATTTCCTGTTTTGTGGCTCCTCTACCATTACAGTACCATCCCAGGGCATAAAACGAGAGCTTGCACTGCAGATGCAGTGACAAGGCAGAAACTGCTTTTTTTTTAAATTTAACTTGTATATATTACAAAACATAGACCAACAACATAACCAGGCCAAAGGTACATACAATCGATATACAGAATCCTGACAGGTTTCAGAGTAGCAGCCGTGTTAGTCTGTATTTGTAAAAAGAAAAGGAAGGCTTGTGGCACCTTAGAGACTAACAAATTTATTTGAGCATAAGCTTTCGCGAGCTACAGCTCACTTCATCGGATGCATTCAGTGGAAAATGAATGCATTCGATGAAGTGAGCTGTAGCTCACGAAAGCTCATGCTCAAATAAATTTGTTAGTCTCTAAGGTGCCACAAGCCTTCCTTTTCTTTTTGAGAATCCTGACAATACACCCACATAGTCTACAGTGTCCAGCACTTTGCAGAGGTGGCCTTGCATAGGCATCCAACACCCCTTGCAAACTTCACTCTAACATGTCCCAGCTAGCTATGCATTGCACTGTCATGATATATGCATCAAAATATGTTCATTTACCTCTGCACATAGATGGAAATAGCACAGCAAGACTGTAGCCTCAGAACATGTAATAAGAAGAATTATAAATACTAAGAACAGGAAACCAAACATGTAGTACATTTGATGGGACCTAAAACACACAAAAGAAATGTGTCAAATTAGTGTTCAATTTTTTTTGTTACATACCTAAGAAATAAGTAATTAGAAAACAGAACAGGCTTTGTCTGCATTGTTGACATACTCCTCCAAATCTTCAGCCTCTACCCGCTATCCCTCTACCTTCATGAGTAAATACGCTGCTTACACAATTGCATTGTTGAAGTCAGGGTAAGGGCACCTCAACGCTCTAGCATCGTTTTGTAAAACAATTAGACCCTGACTACATAGACCAGGGAAATCATTCCTTTCCCCTCACCTTTCTGTCAAGGACTGTTCTCACTAGAAAGGTACTATCAGAATTTCAAATCTCAGGGCCTTCTGAGACCTTATGCTCCATTGGCTCTCTCTAGTGCTGCTCTCCAGCATAATATCTGCCTCCTTCACATTGCTTAAATTAGTCTTCCAGCTGTCTTATTTTACCATACCACGCCTTCTAACAGTTGCTCCTCCACTCCCAGACTTCTATCCTTAGACAAATCAATCCTATTCAGCTCAAGGGTCATCTAAACGCTTGACCATACAAAAATGCACCCTTTCCTACCAAGTGCATAAGTATCTGTTTTATGAGATGTGGGAGGAAGCATTAAATCTATGTAATAATTAGAGGGATGCAATTACTACAATTTAAAGATATTTCACAAAAAAGGAATACTGGCAAATTCCTTCATGTCTCCCTCCTGGTTTTTCTGAATCCACTGTTTTGGGTTCTCCGTGCTCATTGTACATGTCCATTTTTGAACTGACAGGCCAGCCTGCCCATCAAGTAAAGATACAATACTCACCAAATACTGTTTAGAATGAAAAAAAGCTGAATAAAAATACAACCAAATGGCAAGATGCCACCCATGATGATACCAGGCAACGGCTTTGTGAAAAACGACTGCTCCGGGATCTGACGAGGAATCTGGTTTGTACGAACTGGGTGTTCAATAGGCTTTGAGAGAAATTAATACAATTAAAAAAGACAAATAACTGTAAACAACATAGTAACAAGGTAAGATAGGAAAAAAAGTGTTAAAAATTAAAGACACTTAAGATTATTATTTCCTAATACTAGCTCCTAGGAACTTGACATGCTTAAGTCTCCCATTATATTCATCCATTAGGATATGTTTTCATCCATAAGGCTACATTTTAGTCACAGATATTTTTAATAAAAGTCATGGACAGGTCACGGGCAGTAAACAAAAATTCATGGCCCGTGAGCTGTCCATGACTTTTCCTATAAACCCCTAACTAAAACTTGGGTGGGGGGCTAAGGGTGCACTGGGACGGCCCAGGGGCGCTGCGGGAGGTGGCCCAGGACCCTGCTGGTGCTGGGAGAGGAGGGCCAGGCCGCGCCCGCTGGTGGTGGGGAAGGGGAGACAGTGGCACGCAGTCCGGGACCCCCAGCTGGTGCTACCTGGCTCTGCGTCCCTGCAACTCTTAGGTGGTGGAGGGATCCGGGGGCTCCGCACGGAGCTCCTGCCACAAGCGCTGCCTGCACAGCTCCCATTAGCCAGGAACTGCAGCCAAGGCAGCTGCGGGGGCAGGACCTGCAGGCACAGGCAGTACACAGAGCCTCCTGGCCCCTCCACCGCCTAGGAGCTGCAGCCCCATGCCAATGGGAGCCGGGGAGCCCCCCACCGCTCAACCCCTAGCCCTGAGCCCCCTCTCACACACCCAAACTGCTGCTGGCCGCTGCAGAAGTCACAGAATCCGTGACTTCTGTGACAGACTCGCAGCCTTAGCCATACGCCACTGAGCTAAACCAAATCTCTAAAGATGACAAACTAATGCACAAACCAATAAACAGTGATTTTTTGGAAATTCCACTGCAGCGATGACCTAGTAAATTTCAGCATGCAGGAGGGAGAGGTCTTTATTTAGTTTTTGATGGAATTACTGATTTTCTTCTAGATGTGTTAACCTTTCAGAAGACTGTAGCACACATACTGTGCAGACAAGAGGAATGTCAATAAAGATGTGTTCTTAGAAGAGATCCTGAATGGCCAGAAAAATATTTTGAAAATCAGTTTGTATTCTTGTCCATCATACAAAAAGATCAGAAGTTGGAAAACAGTTCATTTCAGAATGGACAGCCACATGCATCTTAGCCAAATTTTGGTGTTGACAGCTAACACACTAACTCCGCATGAATAAATACTTGATGTTAGAACAGAAAAGTATTATACTGAGTGGCAGATAAGACACACTTAAACAATGCACTCAAAAACTACCTTTTCTTTGAATCCAAAATATGCACCAATGAAGGTTAATGGGACAGAAATTCCAAACCACATTGCCAGGATAGCAACCAGTGTGCCAAAGGGGATGGCAGCTGATGATCCCTTCACCCACAGAATAAGATTCATAATGAAGAAATCAGCGAAGACAATACTGAAAAAAAAACCCAAACAAAAAACAGAATTTTCTCACTAGCAGCGTAAAATCGGAAGAGAATTAAATATTTTTAGGTGGTTCATAAAACTAAAGGATTATGAATATTCACTTGTAGTCTATGCAATATTGTTTCACCACTAATACATAAAAAGTGGTAATTATCACTTGCAACAGCTAATTGTCTTTAATCTTTAGAGTCTTTTAGCAATAAGGCCACTTATTTGGAAGACCTTTAATTGGCTATAAACAAACCGAGGGAACGTGAAGAGCCACTATCATAAAAAAAGTTACATGGTGTGTTTAAGCAAACACTCTCGACTGTACTGTACTTTGCCTGCCCTTCCTTTCCCATCACTGCTAATTGTCTGGTAATGCTTTTAAATAGCTCTTTTCTAACGAACCTGTTATTCCTTCTGCCAAATTCAGTCATTGCTGGCAAAACCCACTGTTCAAGATACCACAAACTACATCAGAGCTACCACAGGCTAATCCTAGAAAAAGCTTCTTGTTACAACCAAATCTCTCTTCAGCCATAGGACACAATATATAAAAAGTGAACAAAAAAAGTGTGCTAGTTCAACAACATTACATCTTTGTACTATAAGAGATTCACAGTTTCAAAGGGAGCTAAGCTACTGAAGCAAGAGTGTGTTATTGCTTCGGTTTAATCAGCATTATACCTTCCATTTTCTCAAAAACATCGATAAAAAGGAAAAAACATTCAGAGTTTACTAAGCCCTAAAGGCTGGTTTTCTAAGCCTGAAGAAGTCCTCTTCGACAGTCTTCTTGCACTTTTAGTACAGAATTGTGTCACAAAGCAAACAACTTTCTCACCCCATTTTATTCCCCTAAACCCTCCATTTAAAAAAAAAAAGTTTTTGAAGACTTCTATTTTGGAAATTAAGATGTAGGTCATGCTCTCCTGCACCCTTTCCATATGCTTTCTGAAAATCCTTTCAACAAATGAGACTGAAACCCAGTTTTAATTATTTGAGAGAAGTGATTAAGATTTCAAACATGTTCCATCCAGTAATAAAGCAATAAAATACATTGCCAGGGAACCTCATCTGGGAATCTGCATGGATTCCCACCACCCAGGGTACAGGAGAAGATTCAGTCCCAGGAAGGGGCATTGTAAAATGAACCACTCACTGGGACTCATATGCAAGAATTCTTGAAGTAGAATTTACACTAGTCTCAGACGAAGCTAAACATTCCATTGTAGTGGACAACATCATGCAAAGAGAAAGCAGTGGGCAAGCCATTGCACAAATGGTTCCCAAATATTCCTGTGAGTAGCACCCTATAAATGTGTGATCAAATGCAGTTAAAGCAAACCCTGCATGTTGTATTTTAGACCTTGTTCATGTCAGTAATCCAATCTCTGCTTCTCCCCTTCCAAAGATAAAGGAAAAATACTCTGTATATAAACTCAGCCTACTGAGAATATAACTGCCTTGGGCTGTTTATGACATTATGCGGTTTCACTGAACAAGCACAGCATAATCAAGACATCTGTTCTTATTTTACCAACCCCAATCATTCTGCTTCCTCTATGAAACTGAATATATTCTGGAATTTAAATTATCAGCATGATTTTTTTTCTACAGATAAATATCCTTTGCACTGTGAAGATATCTAAATGACAGCAGGGAGACTGAAGCACATTTTGTTTAGGAATAAGATTTCCACATAGAAATACTACAGATTCAGTTGTCACCCAATACATCAGGTTTCATTCGATCCAATTCTAGTTTATTCAAACCAAGCCATGTTTTATTAATTCTATTTTTCATCTGTCTTCATACAAAGATACAGACGTTTTGCTGAAAACAGATCTTGTTAAACTCCATTCTGCAATAGGTTATCCAGAATAAAAATCTGAAGGCAAATTCAAGATATTTACTGAACACAAAAGCAGAAAAATTGCTTTAGCTATTCACAATGCCAATAATCTACTATATACATTCTATACATTTATTTTCCACTCTACCACCCACCCACCCAAAAAGCCGTGCCAAGGACTACCTCTAATAGGCAACCTTCTGTCTTAAAGGACCACTTTAAATTACCTCTACGGTTTCCAGTACAATTATATATATTACATTAATTTTAAATTTTATTTTTAGGTACATAGACACAAAAACATACCTGAAACCCTAGTTTCCAAATGAAATGTTCCTAAACCCAATTTTAAAAGCTATACATGTAGAGCACCACATTGTTCTTCATGAACTAGTCTCTAGTCCCGTCTTTAGCAAGATTATTCACTGCAGTAGCACACAGCTGCTATTTTAGTCATAAAAATAATTTTGTATAGAACACTAATGTCCCTATTATATAGTTTCACCAGAAGAACATTCCAATATATTCAAGATACAAACAAGATAAAGTGTTTGTACCAAATTAGTAAGGAACTAAAACTTACAATCTCAGACCTAACCCTACTTCCTGTATACTAAGTACGAATAGTGTGACTGACTACAATGGGGGTAGGATCTAGCCCTGATTTATAAAGGTGCTCTTAGCAGAATAGCTTTTCCAAAAAGCCACCATAATAAGCCATGCATTTACAATGAAATATAGTCCCTACTAACGTTAACGTGAGTATCTAGAAAATACTGAATGCTGTAATCGAAGAGCTGGTGTATTATATCAGGATTAATTGCAGCAGCAACAATACAACTGAGTCAATGGTTCACAAATTTTTCCATCTTAGAACAACAAAAAAACATTTCAGGCCCCACCTCCATAGTGTTGGGACTACTTATGAAGGAAGGAAGGGATGGTCATGACCCCCAGGTTGAAAAGCCATGTTCTACAACATTATGCAATTTGCAAACTCTCCAAATACAGGAGATTTACAAGCTTTTCTTCCCACTCTAAAATGTTGTGTAGAAAGGAAAATAAAGTAGGGAAGCAATAAAGGCAACGGCACAGCCCCTGAAAGAGTTCTGTGCTAAGAAATCAGTGTTTTTCTTTATTTGTGGTAGAGTTATATACAAGAATACAGGAAAGAACAATTGCATAAGAGTAAGGAACAAAAAGTACTGACCCAGGGCACAACAGAGCTGTCAGCAAAACATTTGTCTTCCACTTTTCACCTCGAAATGCTGAGGAATAAGTAAAAATCATTACTAGAGAGTTTTAAATGCAATACCTCTTATAAATATTTTGCAGTATGACAGCAAGGAGCAGATCTGATATCCGAGACACCAGCTCCAACTTGAATCACATATAATGCCTGGCAATGCTGAATTTAACATGCTGTATCATATGAAATAAGCAATGGTACTTACTCTTATACATTCTAGCAGATACATAACCAGCAGGAGTTCCCAGCAAGACCCACAGTACAACTGCACAGGTCATCAAAGCTCCTCGGTTGGCAGGAGAAAGAAAGCCAAGGCAAGCTAGAACTAAAGATGTGAAAAGACAGAATAAGCCATTTATCACATTTTATTAGCATATTCTATAGCTCACACCACAGCACATAGGTTCATCCAGTTCACTGAGACAGCATATGTGTATGTATACATACGCACACATACCAACTCGTCATAAGTGCACACCATTCTGGGCATAACTGAACTAAATGCTTGTGTATTTTTACCTCATACTCAAAAGGCTAAGATTCCTGTGGCTAAACGGCTTCAAGAGAGGCACATGGTTGAAGTCTCTGCTCCTCCAACAACTATACCATGAGATTTCAGCTCGGAAATCAGCTTTTAAAAGCTTAAAGAATGATGCTTCTGTAAGAGTACATTTATTGCATAGGCAACCATAATAGTTTAATACATGCCATAAGAGTCGTCCAAGAAAAGTAGGCCCAGAGTAGTAAAAAGCAGTGATTTATTTTTTAAAAAGGTAGTTATAAGAAGCATGAAGATAATAGAACTGGATCTTAAGTAACCGATTTAGAAACTTCAAACTCCAGACAAAGGTTATCACAGCTCCCACGATGGACAATGCTTATCTTCAGGAACAAGGTAGACCATCTGGAAAATAAGGTCCCCATATTTAAAAAGGAAAAAAAGGAGGCGGTAGTTTGAGTTCTTGAACAAACTGTAAGGGCAACCCCAGATTTGAAAGGCAGTTATTCAATTACAGACTCTGCAATTAGTGGTATGTGAAATTTTTGTATTTGGAAATAGACTCCAAGAACTGTCATGGGATTTGGAAGGACCAATTTATGAAGACACAAAAAGGTAAGTTATTATACTTACATTTAAACACATTAGGAACAGAGAAAAGGATGTTGAACTAGAACTCTGAAAAGTAATGCTCTGTGTGAAATGTTAGTCAGCTAGGAATGCAGTGAGTTGGGGTGGACATATTTACATGTTCTGATCTTCTAACAAAGAAAAGTACTGATGAAGTGGAAAGATAAAGTTGCCATTTTCACTGTTAAAAATAATTCACCAAGTTTTTAAACTCTAAAACAGAAGAAGGCCAACAGAATGTTAGAAACCCAGAACTATAATCATATCTTACATTACTGATTTGTTTCACCAACCTGTACAGGAGTACCCTACTCGGGCTGGTCAAAGACTATTGGGATTTTGTTGGTGTGATTCTTTTAAAATTTAAAATATTGAATACAAAAGTTATTCCTCTCCCCATAAGATTTTCATTTCTACTTTTAATGATCAAAAAGGCAGAAAAAATCTTCTACACCACTGTGTAGACTGTATGAAGTCTTATCTTCTAACAGCAAGTTTTCCTTGTTGTTTATTGATAATGGTCTTGGCAGAACAGCTACATAATCAGCCTTCAGGCCACTGGCAGGTCTATGCTCTACGGGAGTCAAAGGCTACAGAACTGATGGTTCCTTGTTCACGCTCAACACCACACAGGAATCTTTATTAAAATTAAAGCTTAAAAACAAGCCAGAAGGGAAAGCCAACATCTTACAGTATGATGTTAAATATGGCGAGAATATATTTTAGAGGAGGATCAAGGACAAGCATATACTGACCCTTCTGCTTAATGACCTATGCTACAAGGGAAAACAAGCTACCCCTTCCTTTTCTCCGCATAAGATGTTTATAGATAACGGCAAGTATTGAAGGTCAGTCTGAATTTGCTACCATTTTATCTGGACTTCTATCTGTATTTACTGTAGACCAGTTCTCTGGTCTGAAACATTTAATCAAAGAATGTGTTTTTTTGCTTGGCATCAAGATATACAGAAGATAATGTTTTGCTGGTATGTACAATTTAGAACAAATGATTTAATACCAAGTGCTACAAAAATATATAAACGTCAGTATGTGCCAATATTTTACTGTGTAGTAACAAAGGGAGTTGTAAAAGATTTATATGAAACAATGAAGTATAATAATTTGAAGGAGATTACAATGTTATGGCTGTATCTAGGTGTTTGTGCCAAGCTCAAGTTACATGAGCACTGATTCAGTGCCATTTTATTGGCACATACTCAAGTTCTTATTTCAGAATGACTGTTGACTGTTATATCAACTTTATCAGAAAAAATGTGTTCTGAAAAATATTAGAGCTTTGATTAAACGTCTTTGAACTTACCTTACTAGGTCCAAGTATTATTGGACCATGATGAGTAAGTGTGGACTTCTAGTATATTTTTAACAACTTTTAAAAAGGGGATTTGGACTGGGGCTACTTCACTTCTATAGCATGTGAATTAGCCCTAATAGAGAGATGCTGTGATAATGATCAAAACACTACTATTTGCAATAGCGTTATTGCAGACATCTGGGTCATTACTATGGGCAAATGTATTTTTCTTTTCTTAAAAGGAAGGATTTGTAACCAATCAAAAGGATAGACAGCAATGCAAGAAATCATTTCATGTTTCTTACAATTACACTAAGGTGTAAGTATGTAATTTTAATAAACCTTATTATACTTACATAGAGTAATAAAGGTCATAATGAAAATTTGCGTTCCTTGACCCAAGAAGACGGATAACAGCATTCCCTTCCTTGGAGGTCTAAATACATCTCCATGAACCAACTTCCAACCAAATTCCTCTTGAGCATCTTCCTGCATAATAGCAACATCTTTATTAAATATACATAATTCAGCAATGAATATAAGCAAAATGTGAAACGTGCTTTCAAAGTTTGATTAACTTTCAGTTTGGCCCAAAGACAGACTAATTGCATTGATTCATCACTCACTGGTTTTACAGTCCCCTCATGGTTTACTGGAAGAAACAGGCAAGATTTATCATGAAAATGCTTGCCTTTGAGAGTGACAGAGAAACAATGTAATTAGCAAAGATCCTCATAAGGTCAACGTGAATGTAAAGCAAAAGAAAGCATTCCATTTAATTTAACTTGGAATACAGCAATTCACATTGGTTTAAATAATTATGCTTTGAGACAAGCAAAAGAGATATCTGCCTCAGTAACAAGAACTAAGTAATGACGGGCTTTTTGCTTTACTTCATAAGTGCAAATTTGGGCTCCCTCTGCTCCAAATATCTTCCCTGTTAATTCTCAAGTTGAGACCATTGTGTTCTTCATCATGTTGCTGTCATGTTGCTAAATAAACTAATGTAGTCTGAGTCTTAGGGAATATCAATCTGGAGGAACTAAGCAGCAGTCAACTCTGAAAAACTGGTGGTTTCCAACAAACTTGGCCCATGCTAAAATAGCTGTGCCCCATTCAGTCAAAGAGTGCTGGGTTCCCTACACATCATCCAGCCTAACTGTAATCAGTAAATATTTTCTGGGGTGTTTGGTACCAAAATTAAACATTCACAGAAAAGAGGTGGGAAGGAAGGGAAACAGAACTGCATGACTGACAACATCTCTTCATTTCCTATGGAACATTTCATCATCTCCCTAGTGTGAGGAGCTTTGTGTCCACCTTGTTGATAAACAATTCTCAAGAGCTGGGGGTATGCTGCAAGTGGGACTTTTTTTAATGTGTTTAGAAAACAGTTTTACAGCAAGTGTTATGTCAGCAGGGAAACAGAAACCATAGATCCAGAGTTAGGTAACAGGGAACATGATTATTAAGGTACAACATGGAGGAAACGCTGCCAAACTCAGTATCATAATAAATTCTCCTCCTGGACAGAAGTCTTCTAGTTACTCCTTTCCCAAAAGTACAGTGCACTTTTGCTGTGGGAGTCCACATAAATCTGGTTCCCATTTCCAAAAGCAGGAAGCTTCTATTGTCCTTACTAAGCCTTTTTTCATAAACCAGTAAGTAAACAAAGCATTGGTTTAAACGTTGTTGCCTGAAACAAATGCTTATTTTTAATTTACCAAAAAAGAAAACTGAAAAAGAAATATCCTTTTCCAGGATGGACCTCCTAAATGCATGCCTTCTATGCCAATCCAACAGGGGACAAGGCAAATACTTTCTATTGGCACATTTGGAAAGGTTTAACGAGTGAAAGAACATGAGTTAGATTTTCCATGAGAAATTAGTCAGCAAAAATACTTTCCTTGGAAAACAGAGCAGGTTCTGGTCCCACCACCAACTTTGCTCTGAAAGTTGATGCATTATTTGTGCTGCATGTCTGAAAAAAATCAGATCAAGCTGGGCAGCCTGAGTCCTTGTTTGTCTTATGTGAACCAGAGCACTCCCCACTCAATGGAGTTGGATTTTTAGTAAGCCTACTAAGGAGCAAAGGGGTGGGTCTCAGAGCTCAGGCTCCAGCCCAAGCGTCTGCACTGATATTTTGAGCCCCACAATCCCAAGTCAATTGACCCAGGCACTGAGACTCGCTGTCACAGATTTTTTATTGCAGTGTAGATGTACCCTAAAATACTGTGTTGGACTTAGAGCCACACTGCCTCTGAGAAGGTTCAACTGTTGTTTTCAGTACAACTCCACTAAAATGGGAGTTACATCTGCTTATGCCAGAGCTAAACCTGGTCCCACCATCTGGATGAAACAGCGGTTAGACCACTATCGATAAATATTCTATGTCCGACTGCAAGCTTGGTATTTCAAACCTGTAAAACAAGTAGGTTTGAAATATGCAATGTTTAGGCCTTAAAATGAAGAGGTTTACATCTACAACTGACGATTACTAGAAAACAATTCTCTAAATGACAGTTTTATGTCCATGAACCTCATGCTTTAGATTTAAGATGTAGAAGTAGTCCTTTCCCCATCCAGTGCAGAAATCAAATAAACCTGTTAAAAAAACATTTCATTAAGATTATGATAGGACAGCAGAGAGCACGTTTATTTGTATTTTAAAAAGGAACAAAGTCGTACCAAATTCACTTCAGGTTGATTAAATTTAACCAGCAAGAGAGGCATAATGATTTTGGTTTTTACCATTACAATGGACTCACAGAAACCTACATATAGTAGTATAGAAATTCTCAGCTTGCCTTTGTAGCCATCACTTGATGCATTACAGGTTTACTTGTTAGTGTCCCTCACAAGACATCCAAGCGTGTGCACAGGCACTCAACATTAAGTTCTTTGAAATATCTGAATAGAACACACACCTCACCTTTGCTTACCCCTAAAGTTTATCCTTCCACATTAAAAGTT
Source organism: Lepidochelys olivacea (assembly GCF_965140295.1). NCBI lineage: Eukaryota > Metazoa > Chordata > Testudines > Cheloniidae > Lepidochelys > Lepidochelys olivacea. Next base: position 97,901,044 of record NC_140419.1, read on the forward strand.
TGTCAAATCGAGGTGGGGAACTGAGCCTCTTAATCATATCTGCACCAAATACTCTCTTCTTTGGGGAAGCTGACATTTCAGTAAGGCCATTTATTACTCTCAAAGAGCTGATACATCTACATATTACTTATACTGACCTCCTAGACTGCATTCAAAACTGTAGTTAATAGATTTTTTCTTCCTAGAAAAGGAGATCTAAAAACCATAAGAGTTCTACTCACAGAAGAGTCAATCTGGTTATATCTTGCAATATCTTTATGAAGAGTCCTTAGTATGATCATAGCCACCATGCCAGATAAGAAGAGAACAATTACGAGGGAATTCATTATGCTGTAGATAAAGAAAAATTCAAAGTTTCTATCCACTTTTTCAGACTTCAGCATATGCACTACATAATATGTGCACATCTGAAGTCTGAAGCACATTTTTGGATATCAAGTTTGTGTGTAAGTAGTTCTGTCAGGTATTTTAAATTTTAATGTTTTCCTACACAGAAAAAATAAATTATAATAGGACATACTACTATAACACAAAACTAGGAAAGCCCCTGCAAAGCCATTCTGCTGAAGAGCAGAGAATACTAGAGAATCTCAACCCAACTGGTTTTTGCCAAATGGATTTTATATATGAAATACAATCAAATCTATGTAATTCCATTAAACAAATTAGTTACATATTAAATATCAGATTTCATGTATGATATGTATTGCTTTTTTAGCATTTATGTACAGCACACATTTTCCTCTTTACTGTACAACTTATACATTAATTCATAAACAATAGATCTTTTGGTACATTCTCTTGCATAAAAAACCTCACTGACTATCTTTCGTATTTAACAGCAGCAGCTAATATTAAAAACAAAACTTGTACAGATAACCTCTATTTGGTAATCAGAGCAAGCCAGATGGTAATGGTAAGAAAACTGATGGGCAGTAACCTTCCAAAAGCTCTGCAGAACAAGATGATAAAGCAACCTCCATGTTTTCACTTTGCTTTTGGATACTAATGGCACATTCCTTTGGTGACATGCAATACTTTAGCTGCTCCCAAGAGATCCAAGACTGACAAAAGCTGCTTTACGTATTGAAACAAGGAAGTTCATTTGCTTGGAAACTAACAGACTTAATTTTACATGTAACAGTTACATATCCTGAAAACTGAAGGATAAGATCTTTGTGCTTCACTGCAAGATGTATTCACTCCATAAATTAAAAATTTTACCTAAACCACTGAATGTTGGTATGTGGCATAGACTCCAAAATGTAGTCCCATCTGGAAGCCCACTTGATATCATTTTCCTATAAACAAGGTGAAACAAAATGATTAAACAAAAAAAAAATGACTTTGGGGGAGTAAAGGTTTTGATGCCACTTCCTAAAGTTAGTGAGTATGCATAATCTACTTGACTCCAATCTTCATTTTACATACAGGTATTTTCCCTGCCTTATACTCTTTAATCTCTTCTTCTGACTGGTTTATTTTATGTTTTATGCTTTATTTTATGTTTTGTCCTTCTCTGTAACTTACTTTATAATGTCTATTGCCTGTAATTTTTGAATTATCTGTAATGTTTTTGGGCACAGTTTATATTGATCAGGGTTCTTCTGAGTAAAACTGTACAACATAAAATTGAACTCACCGCTTCATGTCAGTTCATCAAGCTACTCTGTGAAGTTACCATCCCACAATTTGGTAAATGGATCATGATTCACTGGATCAGATTTTCAGAAAACAATGTGCAATTTACTATTTTGGCATCCAGTTGAACTTTTGTATGCGCTGTATGCAAACAGCAAGTGCACAAATGTGTATATTTTTGCACATGCACAGGTCTGAAAGCCCAACCCTTCAAAATGGGTCAAGATGTCAGTCTATCATGGCCTCACTAACAAAAAGTCAGCTGCTGTAGAACAGAGAGCAAATTTCTGTCTCTTCAGTGTGCAGACTGCAAAATCAGACTGATAAAACAGTGGCCAAACTAAAACAATGCAGGTGCGATAACAAATCATAAAGCTATTACTATTTAAGTTATGGGCTTAGTTTACTTAGTTTTAAAAGTAAATGTCCTGGATCCATAAAACAGCCACTACTGATTTTACTGGTTTATTAATTTTAAATTTTAAATAAATAAATAGCATTTTTTCCTTAGAAAAATGCATTCTGACTATATCTAAAGTAAAGTTTAAAGGCAGCAAACTGCAGAGAGTCAATTTTAAGTGTACCTGATATTTAAGATGTAAATAGTGACATCTGCTGGAAATACCTGAACTAGCAGGAATTATCGACTTGCTGAAAAAACAAGTGTCCCAAATGCATAATGCATTTTGTAAATTACTGAACAACATTGACATGATAAATTGCAATTTATCCTCAAGATTTAAACATATGTTAATAGACAGGAGGTTCATCCATGTCATAAAATTGGCAAGTCTAAGGAGGACTGGATAGCTTAAGGGAAAAGTGCAAGGCTCTATATTCTATAACCTCAAGGTAGGTTCAAGTTAACTTCAGATGGGTGGATAGTGAAAGCTATCATCATATGACAGCTGTATGGCTGTCTTTGCAAAAAATGAACTAGTGCTCTCAGTCCAATTCCTAGTAGACAGGTGTCTTACATCATAAAAACAAACCATAATTGCCACTTTTTAAGGTAGGCTGAACAGGGGTATCAATTTTTGAAGCAACAGGGAAACCGAACTATCCTCACACCCATAAGAGGTTACCTTTCAGATTAGGGCAAAAACACATTCACAAGTACGATTTGCTACTTACTGCCTGTGATGTATTAGGTGAAATAAGGACTGTTTTCAAAGCCACTTATCCAGTAGTTAATTTAGTGCTCGCAAGTGTCTGGGTAAAATTATAACGAAGACACTTTCAAATCAGATGGACAGCAACTCAGTTGACAAGAACTAAAAAAATATGCTCACTATGAACTCATTCATTAAAGTAGGTAAATTATAAAATCAAAAATGTCTCTAAGAAAGTTTATCTATAAATATATTCTCTCCAATATGAGGGTTGCTTAAATTAGCGATCCACTGTGAACAGTGACTATGTAGAAGAGTTACATGAACCAATAGCTCTGTTCCCTGTGTTTAGAGCCAGATCTGCAAACTTTAATGCCAAATCTAAGTTCTACTTAATTTTACTGCTGTTAACACTGAAGAACCAATGAAGCTACAGAAGAGTGATCTGGATTTCATTTCCTTTTTAACCATCAGAAAGACAGGTAAAGTTCCACTTGCAGATTAGAATTTGAGGACAGTTGGATTGCTCTGTTGTAACTGAAAGCATAATTTAACCTGTAACATTTTCATTACTGATGACACATGATCACAGAAAAACCCTGCGTGGCTTTCAAACTCAGAGCTGGTAGTTAAAGCCATCTTTTTACTTGTAAACAGAGAAATTTGCTTCTGGAAGTCATTTTTCACAGTGCTCTCCTACTGCATTCTGAACTTTGGGACTGGATGTTTAATATTTTTACCTACAAAACTGCTTACATTCCCAAGTTGTTCCTCAGACATATTAATATTCATAAAACTGTATTAAAACAGTGAAAACATTTATACTGAATAAATAAATAACTGCCAGAAAGAACCTGGATCCAAACAATTTAGGAGATTTGTTACTAAAACATTAATAATACTTACTTCAAATTTCACAGAATAAGTGTAGATCAAATCCAGTTTGTTTGTGAATTTACCAGGAATCTCCATAGCGGGACCTCCACAATTTAAATTGTTTTTATCTGTATGTTTGTAGCTAGCAAGACAGAAATTTTAAATAAGATTCATACCTGCTGTATTGGGTAGAGAACTTCTTCAAAATTATTATCTACTTTTTTTGTATCTTTTCCCACCAGTTTTACAGTTTCTTTATTGAGAAAAGGCCTTCCGGTTCCCACCATCAAAATGGACTTCACCTCTGAACATGTGAAGGGTTTGGTTTGAGGTTTTAGAACAGGGGTGGGCAAACTTTTTGGCCTGAGGGCCACATCAGGGTATGGAAATTGTATGGCGGGCCATGAATGCTCACAAAATTGGGGGTAGGGGTACAGGAGTGGATAAGGGCTCTGGCTGGGGGTGAGGACTCTGGGGTGGGGCCAGAAATGAGGAGTTCAGTGTGCGGGAGGGGGCTCCAGGCTAGGGTTCCGAGGGGGAGGTGATGTTTCCGGCTGGGGGTGCGGGCTCTGGGGTGGGGCTGGGACCAAGGGGTTTGGAGGACGGGAGGGGGCTCTGGACTGGGGGTTGGAGTACAGGGGAGGGGTGTAAGCGCTCCGGCTGTGGGCTCTGGGGTGAGGCCTGAGATGAGGGGTTTGGAGTGCAGGAGGGTGTTCCAGGCTGGGACCAATGGGTCTGGAGGGCAGGAGGAGTATCAGACATGGGGCAGGCTGTTGGGCCACAGGGCGGCGGGGGGAGAGAAAGGTGAGGGATCTGGCTGGAAGTGCGAGCTCTGGGGTGGGGATGGGGGGTTTGGAGTACAAGAGGGGGCTCTGGGTTGGGATCAAGGAGTTCGGAGGACGGGAGGGGGGAGCTGAGGGCTGGATCAAAAAGGTCTGACGGGCCGGATGTGGCCCGCGGGCCATAGTTTGCCCACTCCTGCTTCAGAAAGTTAGAGCAAACATGGTTCAGCCATTTCTGATTATGCGGATAATAGGAAAATACATCTCCCCATCATTCAACATTCTTGCATAGCCCTGTAGCCAAAACTGACGTGAAGAGAAAGCTGAAATACAATGAAGGCATTGAATAGTGGCTTTTGAGTGTTAATGAGTCAGTTTTATTACCACTAAACATAAGAATAGCCATAAAGGATCAGACCAGTGGTCTATCTAGCCCACTATCCTGTCTTCCAATAATGGCCAATGCCAGAAGCTTCAAAGGAAAAGAACAGAACAGGGAAATCATCATCAAGTGATACACCCATCCCCTATCATCCAGTCCCAGAATCTGGCAGTCGGAGGCCTAGGGACACCCAAGACGTAGAGTTGCATCCCTGACCATCTTGGATAATAGCCATTGATGGACCTATCCTCCATGAACTTATTTAAATTCTTTTTTGACCCAGTTACAATTTTAGCCTTAACCAATGGGTTCCTCAGAGTGACTGTATGTCATATGAAGAATACTTCCTTTTGTTTTAAACCTGCTGACTATTAATTTAATTAGATGACCCTCTGGGTTCGTGTGTTCTGTGAAGGGGTAAATAACACTTACCTATTCACTTTCTCCACACCATTCATTTTTACTTTCAAAAAGTAAAGTCAGGAAGATACATCAATGTATTCAAAGATTTACAATAATCAACAGAGCACAGACATTTCTTCAGAAAAACTGAAACTGTTTTATTTCAACTGTAATTTCTAGTTTCGCTACCCATGGTTGAAGACACTGAAGCATATTAAAATGGCGTGTACTAGTAATTACCTTTTTGGATCCAGTCTTGCCATTACCAGTCTTGCTCCAGGCCAGCTTTCATCTTTCCCGCTATGGTACATGATTGTAATGTCAACATGGTTGAAGAGGTAGAAGGTGTCCCTCTTGTGAAACTGAGACTGCAAAATATTACATGTTTGAAAAACATTTCCAGTAGAGAGGTAATACTGTAGTCAAAGATCCAAATACTCCAAAATAAAAGAATACTGGGGGCTGAGGGGCAGACACAGAAGGGGTGGAGGAATGAGGAGTATTTTGTATATTCTCAAAATAGACATTAGAAAGATAACAAATCTACAAAAAGCAAAGAAAATAACGGTAAAGAATAAACTTTGCATTCCACAAGGTTTAAAACAGTCTACATCAGTCTTGCAAGGTCATCATAAGACACTCCAGTCCAGATTTAAAAGTCTACTCCCTCTATTATCTCCATGTAACCCACACTAACTGTAGCTCTTTGTCCCCCCTCTAATGGCTACAGCAGAGGTCCCCCAAACTGTGGGGTATGCCCCCTAGGGGGCATGGAGGAACCGGGGGGGGGCGTACAGTGGGGCCCAGGCCAGCCCATGGGGGATGGGGAGGGAACACCACCCAGCCCCTTCCCCCGCCCCCAGCTCTGCTCCAGTCCCTGGCTCCCAGCCCCACCCCTGACCCAACTCCAGCCTTGGCGCAGCTCCACACCTGGCCGTGGGCCCGGCTGTCGGCCCCCACTGCAGCGACACTGCAACTCCATTCCCACCCCCAGCCTCAGCCCCTGGCCATGGCTCCGTCCCCAGGCCCACTTCTTGCCCCAGACCTACCCCCAGCTGTGACCCTAGCCTCAGCCCCCTTACTCCTGTCTGAGTCATCCTCCCACCACAAGCCACAGTCCTGCTCCTGGCCACGGTGGGATGCAGATAGGGAGGGGGCAGTGACCCCCAAAAGTTTGGGGACCACTGGGCTAGAGCATAGAGATGTGAGTGCTATCTCTAACCTAACATGTGGTTCTTCAGCTGAATAGTCTATTACTCCTGGGGGAATTCTGCATCACTATGCTTTTGCAGAATTCATGGCCCCTGCAGATTTTTGCTTCCCCGCAGAAAAATGACTTCTGACAGGAAAGAAAAGGGAACCCGCAAAAGTGGTCATGTACCCCCTCCCTGGCAGGGCAGGCAGGTTGGTTTGGGCACCCAGAGCAGCCAGTAGAGACATAAATCACCGCCAGGGGGACCTGGGTAGTCATGCACATATGAGAGAGACAGACACATTCTGCCCCTCTCGTTCGCCACTGCAGCACGCTTGGCGTGGAGGGGCAGGACTTTGGTCTGTTTCTGAAGAGGCAGACGTGGGACAGGCTCTGTTCCCTCAGACAGAGCAAAATGTAGTAGCCTGCCTGCTTAGTTAATTGTTCCCATTGTTCTGAGTGAATTCCCTCAGCAGTATAAAACAGTTGTAAAAATTTTAAGGCTCCTTTACCCTGCTAGAGTGATATAAGGGAGCCGTATCGTAAAGGACAATTTGGCCTTATAAATGCTTAGTGACTAAATGCTTTAGTGATTAGAACTGGTATAAATTTTTGGACTGAAAAAATTTCCTATCATAATGTGTTCCATGAACTGTTTACTACTGACCTTTCTGGAGATACTCAGTAGCCAGTATAAATTGTGAGTTTGAGTCCCCAGCCCTCACTTGCTCTTCAGTTGCCTATCATGTAATACTGAGCATATGGCTGCATATATTTGTTGACTAATAACTAGAAGTAAATGGTCCATACTAGCTACATTACTATTAGACAAAGGGGGTTTGGTGATTTCCCTCCAATGCTCCCCACTCCCATTCTCCATCCATTGTATTGTAGTTTAAATAAATTACTAAAATATTTTAGATCTATCATTCAATTTCCTCAGATGACCGATCCAGAGGTGATGTTAAATTTACACTAGCAAACTTTCTGATCATTAATCACGATTGGTGCCTTTCCACTGGCAATAGCCATGATGGAAGCTGCAGTGCATATCAAAACACCTAGTTCTGTAGCCATAATTAGCCACTGGTAATAACAATGCAGCAACTTTTTTTAAAACCCCATACTGAGTCCCCTCTATTCTATAGCTTCCATCATTGCAGCTCCAGGAGCAATCGCAATAAATGACAACAATGAAGTTTACTATGTAGACAAAGCCTAACATAACTAAGTCTGATTGAACTTTCCTTTCTGCCCCCATTCCCATTTCCTTTCTGCCCCCATTTTTTCCCCCAAAAGAGGTTTGTTTGCTAATAGCTTGTCCCAGAAAGTGTTAGTGAAACTAACAGTTAGCCTCAGTTTCAAAATGCCTTCAAAAACACTTCCATCTCACTCCAACCCACTTCCCCAGCATTTCAATTATTCTTAGTAATGTGCCTTGCACCCAGAAAGATTACCTGAATTTTTCAGTAAAAATGCCCTCTTCCTCTCATACTTTGCTGCAGATTAATCTGTCATTATTCTGAAAGCACTCAGATCAGTATTCTTCTAGGATTCCAACAAAAGTAACATTGGGGAGTTCTAGTGTTGAAATATCTGATCCTCTAAGGTCCAGGGACTCTGGATTCTTTTCCTTCCCCAATGATCAAAATCCTTGTATTATTGGCATAGTGCTAGTTTTCGAACATTTTGCTACAACTCTCCAGTAACTATGTATTTAGTCACTGGTTTGTTTTCTTTGGCATTTTGTGCAGTTTAAGTATTCTAAATTAAGGGCTTTGGAGGCACCGAAAAATTAGATATGCAGTAGCCCTGTTGGCATATTCTATTATCCCTCTTTAAATTTTTTTTTAAAAAAGGGGGGTCACACGCAATAATTGGTTCTAAATTTAGGTAGGATGGAATATGTATTTTGGTGTATTTTTAAGATATACTGGAACGAGGCATAGCATTCTACCACCTTTGCAATTTAAACTTATAGGCATAACTACTGTGTTCTTCTTTGCCCATATGACAGTTACTTCTCTGGCACAATGCCATATAAATATATTTAATCCATTCATCTATACACAGACATTACCAGGCTATGACATCCACTGCTGCAGAAGCACTGTACAGCAGAGTTAGTGCTTTATCCAAACATGTGCACTTTATAAATAGGCTTGTATTACATACTGATCTCTCTGGGAAAATCATCTGGTACTTGTGTATCAAAACCCAGAGAAGTTTAAGCTTTGGAGTTTTCAACTTGCTATCTTTGATTCAGTCAATATGCATTTACCAGCCAATTATTAGATCTATTACTGTACATATTTAATCCACAAAATATTGTTCTCTTGATGTATTCACGTATGAGCCCTGTTATCATAACAGCATTACTGTGACATCAAGTTTACAATATTCCCCTACACTACCCCTGGAGGAATACCGCGCCACTGCACGGGCGCAGAATTCATGTCATCCACAGACTGCTTTGCTTCCCTGCAGAAAAATGACTTTGAGAGGAAGTAAAGGGAAGCCGCAAGAGCAGTCTCTCACCCCCTGCCCCCAGCAGCCGGCACAGATGTAAATCAGCCCGTGGGCGGGGGGGACTGTGCATGCGTGTGGGGGACATGTCAATCACTACCGGGGGGGGAGGGGTACGGCTGGGCATGCATACATGCGAGCAAATGAGAGAGAGACACACACATACACAGTCCTTCTAGGTCGCTATTGTGACATGCCCAGCATGGAGGGTCAGGGCTTCGGGATGTCTGGAGGTAGGTGTGAGGCAGGCTTTGTCACCTCATGCAGAGCATAATGTACTCCTGGGGGAATTCTGCATGACTGTGCATGTGCATAATTAATGAGTCACGCATATTTTTATTTTTTTTGCGCAGAAAAAAATTCTGCTAGAACGTTGGTGCAGTTCCATATTTTGCAGCCCAGAGGTCGCTGTGGCGCCAGAACAGAGCAGCAGCTCCCAGACAGCTAGGGAAGAGAAAGAGCATGCAGATCCTTCCTAGCAGCAGGCCCAGTCAGGAGAGAAGGGCTATGGGGGGGGAGGGGGATGATAACACGGGACAGACAGAGTGGGGGTGCTGGGGGGTCAGACAGGGGCTCATAAGGGCTAGTGGGGGAGGACATATGGGGGCAGGGGCTGAATGGGAATGGAGGCACAGGGCCACAGATAGGAGGGAGGTGCAGGGCCATGTGAGCAGAGGGGAAGGGGGTGCCCAGCTACAGCAGGAAGTGAGTGGCTGAGTGCGGGCACAGACACACGGGGAGGGGATGCAGGGCCATATACAGACAGGGGAATGGCTGAGTGGGGGAACAGACACATGGGGATGGGAGGGAGGGGCAGGGCCAGATGGTGGGAGTGGATGTCTAAATGGGGATGTAGGGACCCATGTGGACAGCGGGTCCAGGACACATGGGGACAGGGCAGATGTTCCTGATTGAATGGGAGAGGCTAGGGGTCAGCCAGGGTCTGAATGGGGAAAGCTCCTTAACAGTCCCTCCCCGCCCCATAAAAAAACAAAAACAAACAACAAACAAAACAAAAAACCCACTGTTCTGTACTTTTCCCACCCATACCCAACAACCCTCCAAGTTCAAACCCAGGCTCCTTCAGAGCAATTACTTCCCTCTTCCTCAGCTCCTCCATTACCCCTGAATCCCCCAATCCTTTGCACTGCTTCTGATGGGTGCGGGAAATACAGCTCTGTATTGTAGTTTAAATGAATTATTACTCAGAGTTCTGTATTAATATGCCTAGTAAGGAATTTGTCAAAAAAACATTTTCTGAATCTTTTCTATGAATCGTTACAGACATACTTGTTGACAGGTATTTTGAAATAAATTACAAAAAATAATTTTGATGTGATTATATGGTGTTATTTTGACAAATAAAATATGCAGAATTTTAAAATATTGTGTCCAGAATTTTTAATTTTTTGTTGCATACTTTATTTTTTGGGGACAGAATTCCCCCAGGAGTAATAATGTAGCAGCCTGCTTGCTAAGTTGTTTCCATTGTTGTTAGTGAATTGTTCCCATTCTTAGTGAATCTCCCCAGAAGCATAAAACAAGTGTAAAAGTTTTAAAGCTCCTTTACCCTGCCAGAGTGGTGTAAAGGAGACATTGTAAATGACAGTGTAGCCTTATAAATGCTTATGGTGCTTCAATGATTAGAACTGGTCTAAATTTTCAGACAAAACTTTTTCCAGTCAAAATGTGCTCCATGAACTGTTTACTTCTGACTTTTCTGGAGATAGTCAGTAGCCAATATAAACTGTGAGTTTGATACCCCAGCCCTCACTTACTCTTCAGTTGCCTATATCTAATACTGAGCATATGGCTACATATATTTGTTGACTAATAACTAGAAACAAAGGATCAAACCTAGCTACATTATTATTATTAGACAAAGGGGGTTTGGGGATTTAACTGCCATTTTTAACTTTAATTTAACTGCCATTTTTGACTTTAATTTAACTGCCATTTTTGAGTGTTATACATTTGTCAACAAACACATCAGTACCTGTTTCTTGGTGTTTTCTGGAAGGTTTCATTCCTAGTAAGATCTTGCAATAAGCTGCATGCAGCACGAGCCCCATTAAAGTCAGTGGGGTTCTGCATGAATGCAGGGATTTGCCTGCATGGAGCAGGATCTGGGCTCAGGTTTCAAAGCACTACTGCTTCTGAGTTAGGGAAGTGGCAGAGGAGCATATGGCATTGACTTTGTCAGAAGAGAGAATGTTTTTCCACCCTTACGGAATTTGAAAATCTGCACAGATTTTGCCCAAACTTGATTAAAAATTCCCCTCAGCCAGAGCCTAAACATGAAGTTTCGTCCGAAAATTTCAGAAAGTTTAAATCCATGCTATACCAGGAATTCATGTTTGAAGGTATTTTGCACCCTTAACTATAGTGTTTACTACAAGCTGCAGCAGACAACCACATAATGTATATAAATGAGGAATGTCTGATTACATATAGGTGTGCTTACCTTTGTCAATGGACATACTGACAGGTTTCAGAGTAACAGCTGTGTTAGTCTGTATTCGCAAAAAGAAAAGCAGTACTTGTGGCACCTTAGAGACTAACCAATTTATTTGAGCATGAGCTTTCGTGAGCTACAGCTCACTTCATCGGATGCACGAAAGCTTATGCTCAAATAAATTGGTTAGTCTCTAAGGTGCCACAAGTACTCCTTTTCTTAATGGACATACTGTAGATCTTATTTAACTATATTTGTGTTTTGTATATCAAGCCTGTTTTACACTCTGTAAGCACACGGTTATTTATTAAAAACAAAAAAACATGACAAAGACTTATGAGGACATGACCCAAACACTACAGCTTTGTAGCTAGACCCATATCTGGCCATATTAAAGAAATAAGCTCTCACCACTTACATCAAGAACGCAAGCATCTTTAACTCTGCCATCTGTAGTAATAAAACATCCTATTGGAAATCCCGGATTACAGTACTTGTGTTCATCTTCCACTTGATAACACCATGTTACAGGCATATTATCAATAATCCTAGGCAAAGAAATTTTAATCAGGCAACTCCTTAGTAAGAAATATCTAATTATTCCGTTATTTTTAAGTTATATTTCATATGCAAATAAAAAACAGGATTTTAGTTAGGTCTTAAAGAATAATATGTTACAGGACAATTACTGGAGAGAAGATAAAAAGTGTCACCTCTCAGAACAACTCATTACATTATGCTAATTTTCATTTTGCTGTTCACAGTTCAAAACAGGATATGTCTGAACTCACCAGTGATGCTGATAATTCAATTGCATTCCTTTCTTCAAAAAAGCCAGTTTATTTTTGTCATCACTTTTTTCTGGGTCATATGATTTTGTACAAGCTATCTTGCAGGTTTCCGCTTTGTTAAACGTAAACTGTTACCAAAACACACACACACAGAGAGCAATTTTAAAATTTTGCTCTTAAAGTACCTTTTTAAAAAGCCATTATTTTTCAATCAAAGTCTATTTTTAATCTAGATCCTAGCCTATCCCACTAAAAAGAATTCTTGAAGCCAAAGTTTGTTTCATATCAGTAGTTTCAACTCAGTTTGAGAACCAGTGCTTATGTACAACCTATGCAAAATATTTCATCTGTACATTCCTAAAAGCACATAAATCTCTACAACAATTAGAATACTCCAAGTAAACAACTATTTGAAATGTTAACCATAAGGTTTTTAAAAATAATCCACTTGCAAATTGATAAAGTATTGCACCAGTAAAGAGATCACATTAGCTTTACTTAGCACAGTGCATCATGAAATTACCCATGTTGCCAACAATGCCCCTTTTGTATACTATAGTTTAATTTCAGCTGCTATAGAGCATGACGACAAACCATGAGGCAATGCTGGCAAATTTCAGCAGCACGGTAGACATTTCCTGCTGAAGTGCACTTTTCCATTAAGGAAGTGTTTTCACACATTTATATTTCTAATCTGGTTTTACAGTGTGGTTAGAATTTATAGTTGTGTTAGTTAACACATGTTACAACACAATTAAAAATCCTAGGATATAAGCCCTAAAAGCGAGAGGAAGTTACTGCTCACAAGTATTCTGAATGGCTTGTGGGCCATTTTTAATATTGCCACATCACACCAATAGCTCTACCAAATTGTGTGTGTAAGGGTAACTATACTGAGGACCAAACTAACCTCCATAATAGGTTGTCCAAAATTTTGCACATGTGTACTTGAATAATCTCTGTAAAATATACAGTTAAATACTCTTGGAAAAAATGTGTTAGCAGGTTAGGATGGAATTCTCAATTCCCATGCACTAAGTTAACAATGACCAAGATACCGATTTATAGTGATAGTACAAAATCCTTAATTGTTATCTGATTATTATTGAAGGAGAGATTTTTTTTAAGACTGTAATTATCAAGTGTAACCAGAATAACTTTGGATGGCTAGAATAACCTTATATGGTGATGATGCTATTCTTTCTCCAAACAGGATTTGTCCAAGATTTTCGGAAGGTCTTTTTTCTCTCTCATCTTGACAGAAGTCAAAACTGAAAAAAATTAGAGTCTTTAATATTAATACATTTTAGGCTGAAATTTACAGTTTCAAAATAAATCAATTTGTTAAGCTATATCCTTGATACAGGAGTTTTCAGGAGGTGTTTTTTTTTTAAACCAACAATCCTTAATATACCATTGAAAGTCTGACTCCAAATGCAGACAGATTAGGTACAATTCACTGCACAAAGTAACTTTTTTAATCAGTCACCAACGCACTCCATAGTTCAAGCAATATTGTTTAAAATATATACTGTAAGATTGTAGTCAAAGTTCCGTTTTCAAACTGCAATTGAAGTAAGATAAGTTTCAGGCTAAAAGAAGTAAGAAAATCATACAAAGCACTATTCATGTTCCTTCCATGACATAATGCCAAATGAAGAACGATTTTTTAAAAAAAAAAAAAAGATTCCTTACAGATGGAAAATAATTAACATGGCAAGTGTGTATATTCTGTAGAGGGACAAATCTGATGGCTTTTATCCCAGTATGCAAAAAAGATCCATTCACCTGTCCAGAAGTTCTCCTTTACTTGAAACAGCTAACGGTAGGGAAATATAACTATTCGTGATCTCTGTGGGTACATCTATGTTCTAAAATCACACTTGAAACTAGTGAATAAGAAGCTTTTCCTAACCAGTGCGTGAGCCGAGGCCATCAATTTCTGCAGCATTTAATGCAACACCTGTACTGTTGTCTTACTGAGCCAGCCTCCAGTATCTCTGCTGCTATTCATTGCTTTTCCAAGGAAGAGCATAGTAAAGTTTACAAGAATACCACTTGTTATTCCCCAGTGCGTTCAGCAGTAAAATTTAAGAATCACACAAATTTCTCATTTCTACTTGGCAAAGCTACCAGCATCAGCAAAGGCAGGCAGTGACATTCTTGAGAGAAAAGGACCAAAAAATCCCCCCAAAAAACTAAAAACAGAGGCTGTGGGTGTAAGAGTAATGAAGACCTCCTTCCTCTTCACAGCATCCAGGAGGCACTGGGAGAAAAGAGACAGAAAGCTCTGGTCTTACAGCAGACAGTGGGGTGAATTTCAAATTTATCAGCTATCTAATAGATGTCTACACAGAATTCCAAAGCAGGACCCAGGGACAAAACCCCAAAAGAAAACCCAGCAACTTCCCCTCTTTCCCAATAGTATAGGGGTAGAATTACTTAGCAGGACATAGTTAGTGAACCCTTATAACTGATAACCCTACCAATTGTCATCTTTCATACCTATCTGAGTAGTAGGCTTACTCCTCCAGCTAGCAAGTGTCTGACAGTTCTTTCAACATATTGAATCAAGTTACAAATCACATTACTTTAGTTTATACAAATATAAAGGCGAGGATAGAAAACATACTTTCAAACACTCTAGAATCGTACTATAATGTACTTACGCATCATATTCATAAGGTAGAACTGATTCTACTGAGTCCAGTCTATTCACAAAGAGCTCAATTTTTGACTAAAAGAATGAAAAAGAATGTAAGCAACATACACTGTAATACAAGAAAAGGCAACAGGGCTTTTACCCATGTGAGAAGTATCTTAAACTAGTTAAACCCATTCCAAGTTTAGAAAGACTCTTTTTTTATCCTTTACACTTTGCTGTGCAGTGCTAGGAAGACTCACGTTAAAGACCTTGACTAAACTAAAAATCTTTGCAGTTTTCCAGTAGTAGCACAATAATAGCTAGCACTAGTCACTTGTGTAAACACCAGTGCAGACAAAACTCAGATTTTAAAAAACAGTGGTTAAAAACTCTCTACCTACATTAGCACTTACCAGGCTGCTAGCATAGCCCAGCCGCACCACTGACTGAAAGACAGGTATCAGGTTTTCTAGTAGAATGCCCACTTTGCAGAACCGAGCAGGAAGTTCTCACATTTTTATGGCACCACATCACAAAAGAAACTGACAATTTTTCAGCACCATACGGTCTCTAATGACAGCAGAAACCAGCATGTTGTTTGAAGGGCTCAATGGCAGTAAGACACAACATCATAATGCACAAGCAGTCTTGCCCTTCCGCCAAGTTTCCATAGGTGACAAGTTTGAAGCAAGAGGATTTCTGGTCACCTAACAAATGGTTGGAAACATTTTAAAAAAAAATGTTATCATGCACACAAATGTGTGGATAACACCTGGTTTTAAAGTGTTCCCAGAAACTCAGATCAATGGTCCACCTAGCCCACTATCCTGTCTTCCACAGTGGCCAATGCCAGAGCCTTAAAAGGGAATGAACAGAACAGTGCAATTATCAAGTGATCCGTCTCCTGCGGCCCAGTCCCAGCTTCTGGCAGTTTGAGGCTTAGAGCATGGTGTGCATCCCTGATCATCTTGGATAATAGCCATGAACCTATCTAATTTATTCTGAACCCAGTTATAATTTTGGCATTCACAACATAACCTGGCAATGAGTTCCTCAGGCTGTGTGTTATGTAAACAAGTACATCCTTTATTTTGTTTTAAACCTGCTGCCTATAAATTTCAGTGGGTGATCCCTGGTTCTTCTGTTCCATGAAGGGGTAACAAAAGTGAATAAGGAAGTGTTATTTACACCATTCATGATTTTATAGACTTCTATCATATTCCCCCTTAGTCATCAAAGCTGAACAGTCCCAGTCTTTCTAATCTCTCCTCATATGGAAGTTGTTACATGCTCAATCTTTTTTGTTGCCCTTCTCTGTACCTTTTCCAATTTTAATACATTTTTTTTGAGATGGGGTGACCAGAACTGCATACAATGTTCAAAGTGTGGGCATACCATGGATTTATAAAATGTCCTTATAATATTTTCTGTCTTATTACCTAGCCCTTCCCTAATGATTCCTAACATTGTTAGCTCTTTTTGACTACTGCTGCACATTGATTAGATGTTTTCAGAGAACTATCCACACTAACTTCAAGATCTTTTTCCTGCATGACAACAGCTAATTTAGCCCTCATGGTTTTCTACGTACAGTATGCTATTCAAAGAAAAGCTGCATTGTATGACAGATCCACTGTTCCTCTGAGAGCCAGCTTGCTCTCACCCAGCACCTGGCCAGGGTTGACAGGCAGGTTCAACACCTTATCTGCACCAGAGATGCTAAAAGCCATGGGATGTATCCCCGTCCTAAAAACCCCACCACAGGAAAGAGAGAACTGGGTGTGAAAGGGGTGGGGCTCTCTCCTCCCACCACAGCCACTTGCTGCCCCATGAAGGGGCTGCCCCAAGGATCCCTAAATTTGACCACTGAGAAAGGGTCATCACCCCCCTCCCTTATGGGCCCTACTCCATACCCAGCTGGGCCCCCCCTACCCCCTCCCACCCACACATACCCCAGGCACAGGGCTTGGTGGTCTACAGTCACCAAGAAGCCCCCTACAAATCCTCCCATCCCATCCACACAGGACCCTGCTCCGCACCCAACGACGCGCCCCCTACAAACCACCCCCCCCCATATGGGCCCTACTCCGCACCCAGCCGGGGGCCGCCCTACAAGAGCCCCCCTGCCCCCCAGCCCTCCGCAGGGTGCCTCAAGCCAGGAGCCCCCACCCCCCCCGCAGGGCTCCCCAGCGTCCCCTGACAAGCGATGCCCGCCCCCAGCAGCGCCGAGCCCAGGAGCCCGGCCCAGCCAGGGAGCCGCGGGCCGCTCTCACCTGGCAGCTCTCGCTCTGCTTGGCGGGCTCGCAGAAGCTGACGGGGGCCAAGCCGGGCAGGTAGAAGGCGGCGCAGAGGGGAGCCGAGCAGCCCAGCAGCAGGATCCCGGCAGCCAGCAGCCTCATCGTCCCGCCTGCTGGGAAGGGAGGAAAGCCCGAGGCGGGACCCGACGAAGCTGCACCCAGCTCCAGCGCAGGGGCCGAGCTCAGCGCCTGGCCGGGCGGCGTCACAATCGCGCTACCCGGCGCCTGCGCGCCTCGGCCTCCTGCCACGGCACCAGATGATGAGGCCCCGGGCGCCATCTTGAATGCGGGCAGGGTAATCCGTGGGGGCGACCCCGTGCCTGAGGCGAGAAGAAGGAACAATGGCCCCGCCCACCCGTTATGACGTTAAGCGCCTCCTCAGGTGGTTGCCTGATACCTTCCTCTAACCTGGGGGGGGGAGGGGAGGTGAATGCCAAAGGCAATGGCTGTGGGCTCTGTCCATGTCCCCATTCGCTTCCCTTCCACCCCCCAGCCCAAAGAATAGCCTCAACAGGGTCCTTGCATCCCCAGTGCACCTTCCTCTCTCACCTCTGCCCTCACATCCCCACAGACTCCTACAGCACCACCTCCTCAGCTCTGGCCTCGCACCCCCATGGCCCTAGGGCACCGTCCCCTCAGTTCTGTCCTCACGTCCCCATGTCCTCATAGCACCATCCCCTCATAACTGTCCTCACACACAGCACCACCTCCTCAGCTCTGGCCTCGCACCCCCATGGCCCTAGGGCACCATCCCCTCAGTTGTGTCCTCACGTCCCCATGTCCTCATAGCACCATCCCCTCATAACTGTCCTCACACACAGCACCACCTCCTCAGCTCTGGCCTCGCACCCCCATGGCCCTAGGGCACCGTCCCCTCAGTTCTGTCCTCATGTCCCCATGTCCTCATAGCACCATCCCCTCATAACTGTCCTCACACACAGCACCACCTCCTCAGCTCTGGCCTCGCACCCCCATGGCCCTAGGGCACCATCCCCTCAGTTCTGTCCTCACGTCCCCATGTCCTCATAGCACCATCCCCTCATAACTGTCCTCACACACAGCACCACCTCCTCAGCTCTGGCCTCGCACCCCCATGGCCCTAGGGCACCGTCCCCTCAGTTCTGTCCTCACGTCCCCATGTCCTCATAGCACCATCCCCTCATAACTGTCCTCACACACAGCACCACCTCCTCAGCTCTGGCCTCGCACCCCCATGGCCCTAGGGCACCATCCCCTCAGTTCTGTCCTCACGTCCCCATGTCCTCATAGCACCATCCCCTCATAACTGTCCTCACACACAGCACCACCTCCTCAGCTCTGGCCTCGCACCCCCATGGCCCTAGGGCACCATCCCCTCAGTGCTGTCCTCACATCCCCATGTCCTCATAGCACCATCCCCTCATAACTGTCCTCACACACAGCACCACCTCCTCAGCTCTGGCCTTGCACCCCCATGGCCCTAGGGCACCATCCCCTCAGTTCTGTCCTCACGTCCCCATGTCTTCATAGCACCATCCCCTCATAACTGTCCTCACACACAGCACCACCTCCTCAGCTCTGGCCTCGCACCCCCATGGCCCTAGGGCACCATCCCCTCAGTTCTGTCCTCACGTCCCCATGTCTTCATAGCACCATCCCCTCATAACTGTCCTCACACACAGCACCACCTCCTCAGCTCTGGCCTTGCACCCCCATGGCCCTAGGGCACCATCCCCTCAGTTCTGTCCTCACGTCCCCATGTCTTCATAGCACCATCCCCTCATAACTGTCCTCACACACAGCACCATCTCCTCAGCTCTGGCCTCGCATCCCCATGGCCCTAGGGCACCATCCCCTCAGTTCTGTCCTCACGTCCCCATGTCTTCATAGCACCATCCCCTCAGCTCTGGCCTCGCATCCCGATGGCCCTACGGCAGCGTCCCCTCAGTTCTGTCCTCACGTCCCCATGTCCTCATAATAGTTTTGTTTTAAGCTCTCTTTTCAGCCATTTCTTTGCTTCTCCTCTTGTAAAGAGTTACTTTCATACTGGAGAAAACTGAATGAGAAACTTAATCACAAATATAATAAATTGCCAGTAATTTCTGATATCCCCTCTACTGTTACTGAAACATTTGCATTTGAATAGGGACTTTTTTCCATCATAATTCAGCTTCAGCTTGAACTTGCACTATAATCATCATCCCGCATTTATGAAATCATAGAATGTTGCCATAGAAATTATGTCACAAATTCATCATTATAACTTCCCCTGCAGGAGCAGTTAACCATCAGAGGGAATATTCCTACATGTTATAAGTATCAGAGGGATACAAGATTACCTCTATAAACTGCAGACACCATAAAATATGATCAAGAGACTTTATGGAGGATGATTTTTGAAATCAGCTCCTAATCTCTGACCGGTTTCCATAAAAACAGACCATTAGCTAAAAAAAAAAAAAAAAATTCAAAATCCCAAATACAGAAGCAGTATCGCAATGGTGAAGTTACAGACAACATATTCCAGTTATCAGAGTAACAGCCGTGTTAGTCTGTATTCGCAAAAAGAAAAGGAGTACTTGTGGCACCTTAGAGACTAACCAATTTATTTGAGCATGAGCTTTCGTGAGCTACAGCTCACTTCATCGGATGCATACCGTGGAAACTGCAGCAGACTTTATATACACACAGAGAATATGAAACAATACCTCCTCCCACCCCACTGTCCTGCTGGTAATAGCTTATCTAAAGTGATCATCAAGTTGGGCCATTTCCAGCACAAATCCAGGTTTTCTCACCCTCCACCCCCCCACACACAAATTCACTCTCCTGCTAGTACTCCTTTTCATATTCCAGTTAGGAAGGCTCATCTGTCAAACTGCTGAAAGGGATAGGTACATTGTCCTGCACATTGCTGTGATAACTTGATCAGTAGTTAGCTACCGTGACAAGAAAAATTCACAGAGTGAACTTTAAGGTAAATAATTTATACTTAAAATATTTTAGAATTTTCCAGTAGGTTAAAAGCCTGTTTCTCTTACTTTTCCAAGAGTGCTCAGTGTTATATTTCCTAATGAGAACCATTAAATGGGGAAAACCTTAAAACAAATAATATTTATGCTATAAGGAAAGAACTCTGCTAGTAAGTTTCTTGTTATCCTTCTTAATTATTGAAAATAATCCATGTTGGCCAAAAGAGCTCTCTCTCTCACATTTAGAGCTGAGAAAACCTTTCAAAGAGAAATCAAAAACATTGATTAGTAGTCCAGTGCTTGAGTTCATCAGTTCCAGGGAAACAAGCAAATGTTTAACATAACTTTGGGCGAACCTGGATACATTTTGCGGATGCTTGTGTGCATGTCTGTCTGTATCTGTCTGTGTCCACGCGCACACGCCGCCTCGTGTGCACTGTCTCAATGTGGGTTAAAACATCCAGATCACTTTGGAATGGCACATTCTGAATTGGGACTGGTCATGTGGCAAAAATGAGGCAGGAAAAATCATAGCTGTGATATATACAAGCCTCCCTTCCCAAGACTTTTAAGCCCCCCGATCCTGAAATCTGTTCCATCTAGGTGGACCCTTACCCTACACCCATGCAGAGCCCTGCTGAAGTGCCTTTTGGCGAGCGTTTCCCCATGCAGCTCAAGTTGCAGGATCAGGGCCTCAGTGAAGGAGCCATAACAACTTTTCCCAGTCCAGGACTATGTACAACAGCACAGCCTTTGGTGTCAGAGCCCCTTGCCGGGTCTGAGTAAAGAATAGGCTCGACTGGTCTGTGCTCTGGGGCCCAGTTCCTGGAGTCATGTGATGATGTCAGAATCTCAGTTTTCATCAACAAAAGTAAGTTTCTAGTTCTCACAAAGAAAAGCTTGAAAACCTGACCTGAGCATGATTGCTGCAGTGACAACTGCCTGGGTCTCCAGATAGCCGGGAACACTAGCTCCAAAAGGGGGAAACACCCCCCATCTGGATGGGGCATCCCACCAACACCTCCCTTCTCTCCCAAACTGAGAGACTCTTGCTGCTACTCCTGAGGAGGAATAGGCACCATGCTCCTTCCTTTGCCTCTCTGAACAGGGAGGAGGGCCTTCTGCCATTGCCACACCAAAGATGTGTGATCACAGCATGAGAACTAAGCCATAGAGCGCCCCATACTGTGCTGTTCATAGGGCCCCAGATTGCCTTAATCCCATTCTGCCCCTGACTCTTCCATCACTGAGCCCTTGGTAAGAGTGACGCTGGGTTAATGGGGTACCTTATTTGCCCCTTTCCAGCACCAAAACCATCATTCGACTAACACGGCTGTTACTCTGAAACCATTCCTTAACTCGTGGCTTTCCAATAAGCTAAAAGGTTAAAGTGCCTGAATTGTTTCACAGTGTAGAATCCCTATTCACACCCCTCTCAGGGGATCTCAGGAGGTATTGTTTTTAATATGGCATCCTTTTGTTTCTGTGGGTTTTCAAGAATTTGGACTAACGGGCCCACACTTATATTTCTGACCAGTAAAACATCCAGTGACTTCAAACTATCATTTTTGCCTGCTTTCAGACTGGAGAATCAGGCCCTAAATGACAGCTAGTTCACTGGTGGGTGAAGTGAGGTAATATCTTTTATTGGACCAACTTCTGTTGATGAAAGAGACATGCTTTCGAGCTTACACAGAGCTCTTCCCCAGGTCTGGGAAATTTAATCAGCATGTCACAGCTAAATACAAGATGTAACCATGAAGTTATGAATTTAAGCTCCCAGGCTTGTCTTTTGAAAGTGTTGTTCTGGTTTCCTTTGAAGATGAGGAGTGGTAGGTCAGATATAGCGATCACTTTGTAAAAAGTTTCAAAAGGGTAGCCGTGTTAGTCTGTATCAGCAAAAACAACGAGGAGTCCTTGTGGCACCTTAGAGACTAACTGCCAAATAAATTTGTTAGTCTCTAAGGTGCCGCAAGGACTCCTCGTTGTTTTTGTAAAAAGTGTTCACCCACACGTGATGTGTTGTTTTTGTCTTTTATCATTTTCTTGCATGAGTTCATTCGAGAGCATAGTGATTGTCTGATTTCATCCTGACATAGTTGCCATTGAGGCATTTAGTGCACTGAATGAGGTACACCACATGTTGTGATAGGCATGTGTGGAGTGTGGGAGCCATGGATCTTGAAAAGTGTGTTGTGGAGGGTGTTGATCATTGTAGCAGTGAAGATATGTCTGCAGAGACTGTGAGAGTGGAGTGGCCAGCCTGGATATAGTGTGAGCAAAAATGACAAGTCAGCAATCTGGTTGACATCTCAGGTGGCTCAGAAAATGCTTAAAACAGAATTGGACACAGGCTCCGCAGTGTCTGTTATCTCACATTTGGAATAGGAGAAAGCTTTTAAAAATACCAAACTGAGGGAGACACCAATGTTACTGAAAACTTATACGAGAGAAAAAATAGTGCCAGTTGCATGTGAATGTGGAGTATAACAATAAGCCATGCAAGTGAATGTGGAGTATAACAATAAGCATTGTTTATTAGACGTATATGTCATTGATAAGGCTAAGATTTTGTCATGGATATTTTTAGTAAAAGTTATGGACAGGTCACAGGCAAAAAAGAAAAATTCACAGAAGCCCTGACCTGTCCATGACTTTTACTAAAAGTATACCTGTCAAAATGGGGATCTGTGGGTCCCCACGCTGCCTGAAGTAGGGCAACTTTGCAGGGGCTAGAAGCCGCCTGCAGCAGCTGCAGGGTACCCATTGCATGCAGCTCCGGGGAGCTCCTGCCTCCCGAGTTGGCCAGAAGCTGCGGGGTACTCCTGTGGGTGGTGGCCGGGAGCTGCAAGGGTTCTCCTGTACTACAAAAGTGATCTTTGCTCCCTTGGTATTCACCCCTTCTTGTCAACTGTTGAGAATAGCCCACTTCTACCTTATTTGAATTGGGTCGTTAGCAATGACCCCCCACTTGGTAAGGCAACTCCCATCTTTTCATGCGTTGTGTATTTATACCTGCCTCTGTATTTTCCACTCCATGCATCTGATGAAGTGGGTTTTAGCCCACAAAAGTTTATGCCCAAATAAATTTGTTAGTCTCTAAGGTGCCACAAGGACTCCTCCTTGTTTTTGCCAATAGCAAGTAAGATGCCTTTCCTTGGAAGCTCAGGAGAAGCCATTGTGGAGCAGTCTGGAGCTAGCCAGGGAAAGGGCAAGACTGGCTATGTGGGGAGCTGGTGAGTCCCAGACCTGCATACAGGGTCCCCCCTGAGAACTGGCCCCTGGGGACCGGAAAGCAAGTTCCCTCAGCTTGAGCCTTTCCCTCTCCAACGTACTCCAAGTTTGTAGAGCTTTGTTGGGAAAACTGCCCCCAGCCAGGCTGAGCTCCCTAGGTGAAATCAGTCACCACATTGCATCACTGCTCCTCTGGCTGCTAGTTCAGGGCTGCCACCTGCTGTGAGTGCATCTGAGCGCTGGGGTGGGAGACTAGTTTTGATTTTAGTATAGTTTTGTAATCTGCACCGTGAGCCCTGCATCCATATGCGGTGAGGGGAAACCCTGGCACCAGAAGCAGCCTGATTCCTGCATGAAGAGGATGTCTGCCAGCAGAGATCATCAGCCCTCTGCAGTGACTGAGGAGTCCAGAGCCATCTCTGAACCTGAGGATCCATCACAGAGTTGTGAGTGCACCATCTTCTATTTTGGGGGAGGGATAGCTCAGTGGTTTGAGCATTGGCCTGGTAAACCCAGGGTTGTGAGTTCAATCCTTCAGGGGGTCATTTAGGGATCTGGGGCAAAAATTGGGGATTGGTCCTGCTTTGAGCAGGGGGTTGGACTAGATGACCTCCTGAGGTCCCTTCCAACCCTGATATTCTATGATTCTATGATCTTTTAGTTAGCTAGTCAGGGAGATTGTTTGAGAGACCCCCTTACTCCCTCAACTGTGTCCTCAAGCCAATGGAAAAGAGTTTGGGGATTTTATTACCTGAGGCCTATTAAATCTGCATAGGCACTTACCACCTTATCCCATTTGTGAGTCTTTTGGGTTGTAGTGAACACAGTGAGACACATTGCTAACTTCTGCACAGAAGATAGTGTGGTCACTGGTCATCAAAGGCCCCTACAAAGTACACGTACCAACGGGACACTAATTTTGCATTTGCTATATTCAGGTCACTGGGGAAATTCATGGTATTATCAGCATGGGCACAGGTGACCCTAAGAATAGTGTTTTACCCTGTTATGTTATATTTATTTCCTAGTTAATATAATTACTGTGCTAAATATATTGTATGTGTTTGTATTATTTTTTGGAAGTCTCCAACTATCTGGCAAGTAAGTGGGGGTTACCCTGCGATTAGAATTTTCCTCCCAAGCTGCACTGGTGACCTTGTGAAGAAGGAGCAAGGGGGGTGGAAACACCACAAAATAAATTTCTATCGGAAGAAACAGAAGTTACACCCTGCCGAGTGGGTGGCAGGATCCAGAAAAACCCAGGGCTGTCCATCAAAACCTGTAAGGAGATTGTAAGGAACCTATGAAATCACATTAACGAGAATTTGGACAGAATCACGGAATCAAAACAACATGGAAACCAGCACTATACAAAAAAAAAAACCATGCTATACAAAAAAAATAAAGTCGTTCAGCAGCAGAAAATGAATCTTGAAATAGCATATTTGAAACCCACATACATTAATTTTGTACTGTGTGGGAAGTGTCAAAAACACACGTACACACACAAAACGAGAATGCATATATATGCATTTTCACCCTTCTCCGCCACTGTAGATTAACTGACCATTGTTTAGAAACACGGCCTGCTACTCCTAGTGCAGTTCACACACCCCTCCATGTTCAGTACACAATTTAAACATGTCTAAAAGACATTTTACAACTGGAAAATGCTCATCCAAAAAACTAAGAAACAACAAGCTGACACCAAAGTTAAGAGCTAGTCAGTTCCCTAATGACTTCTATGACTTCTAATGACTTCTATGAATCTGGCGGTATGTTCTGCAAGTGCTGTCATCATACAATAGACAGATTAGACCCGAAAAGATTCCTACGACCATCATCTAACGTCAAAAACCCATCTGAAGAATCATGCCATATGTGACAAGAATCATCGAGGTTCTCACTCCTTACAGAGAACCATTGTAGACAGTATGAAATCTGCAGATTCCAGATGGGATGTTGAAGATTTTGTTGCGGTCTGTGCTGAGGCTGATATCCCATTGGAAAAAATGAAGAAGCTTCGACCTTTCCTTTTAAAACACTGCCAGGGGAGGGGAGGGGGAAGTATTGCCTGAAAATGAAGCAACTCTTTAGCAGATTCACCTGCTGCATATTTATCAGGAGCACATGGTGGCAGTGCTGGCAAAATCCATGGGAGAAAGATTTCAATGGTGATTGACGAGACAACAGATATCCAAGACTACACTGTGCTAAATATCGTTAAAGGTAAGTTTTTTTCTTTTACTATAATGAGATCCATAAGTAGATGCTTTCTTATAACGTATGCATTGGCCCTTAGGAAAACGTTTGTTGTACTTAGAAAACGTGAACCAGTTATAAGATTTAAAGTACTGATAATTTAAGAAAAACATTTAAGATGCTGTAACCCCTTAAAATAGCCTTAACAAAAAACAAACAAACAAACAAAAAAGCACCGCATTGAGATTTTAGAGCTATTCTATAAAGTGCTTGTTAATAATTTTATCAGACATTTCATATTTAATATGCTTTAGGACATTTAATTGTGTATTGAAGTGCACCTGTAATATGCCTGTACAATATTAAAAAAACCCTTTTAACATGAAATGATACGATAGTGATTTTCAAGCTGGATTTTTTTTCCATTACTGAATTTTAAGTTTGTTTAATGAAATCCTCCAGTAACAAACAAGTAGAAAAATTATGGCAATAGAATACACATTATATTCAGGAGTTGAAGATCAGTGCTATTTGACTGGAATCAATTAATAGAACTAGCTCAGCCTCGATGTTTGGTCAGTCGTAACTGACAATGCAGCATACTGCATCAAAGCATACAGAGAAGCACTGAAATGTGTCAGACACAGCCATGCACGTGACATGTCTATGTCATATAATCAATCTGATAGGTGAAACATGGCAGCATTTTCACTTCTTTAGCAATGTGGCACCTTTTGTTACTTGGATGAAACCTACCTTGTTCAAAAAGCCAGCCAGAAAGTGAAGATGGGTTGCTTTTCTTAGATTGAAGATGTGCACACCACAAAGGTCCCCCCTGAAGCAGTACATACAAGATGGAATAGCTGGTTTCAGGCAGTAAAATATCATGCAGAGCACACTGATCTCTACTGGGACTTTTTTGAAAAAGAGAAGTATTCACCACAGGCTGTGACAAACCTTTTGACATTACTTAGCAATCAGGAAAAATCAGACTTGCTGAAACTTAAGACAGCTTTCATATCTGAAGCTTGCCCCAAACTGATAACACCTCTGACCATCTTTGAGGGTACCCAACACCATACAGCTGTCTCAGATTTCAATATTATGGAAGACCTGGGGTCTTACTTGATTTCTGGAAGAGCCAAAACCTTTGGGTTTGGTGAAGAAACTCTTGGAAATACCCCGGACAATCTGCATGAAGAATATCAACTTACTTTTTATCAAATTCTCCAAACACCGGGATGTCCATAGAGCAAAAGACATGTATTGACTGATCCATTTGTTTGATCCCAGGCAGACTCCAGTTATGCAACAACACTCTGATCAGAACTGCCCACTCCTCACTAGAACGTGAGAACAACGGCTGGTGTTTTTGTGCAGCACTCAGAATGAGCCCATCCCAGACCAACTGGATCCTTCCACTTACTAGAAAGTTATGAAGGGATGAGTACCTAAAGTAGTAGAGGTTGCCCTACCTTACATCTTCTTCCTTGTCCTCTCTTGTAGACACAGAGAGAAGCTTTAGTAAATATAAAAATCTACTTACAGACATGAGGGAATCACTTTCTGAGGAAAACACTAAAAATCTAACATAATGTACCACAATGGAGATGTCTGCCTGAGATGGCAAAAATAATGGCATTTAAGTTTGTCAGTATGTAGTGCGGCTCAGAAATAAACTGTTGATTTGATAGTTTGAAATTTATTTAATCAAGTTTGAAATTAATTTAAGCATTCCTTCAGAATATAGGAAGCTTAAAAGTACTGAGTTTAATTTAACATGGCAGCAATGACTGCTGGAAGGATGAATTCTTTTATGTTTCGTACATTTTTTATGTTTTAATTATTCAAATATGCATTCAGTTAAATGGACACTGTAAGAGGCTCATACTTCTGTGGACTTCTTGTGTTCAGCAACGTCAGTTTTATCATATTACCGAGTGATCCTTTAAAAAGTTATTTAAGATGTGTTAATTTTACCATATACTGTATAGCTGCAGAATGTTTTATTTAAATTGTAGGATTTTTTTTTTTTTGGAAAAATCAGTTTTTCCAATTGAAATCCAATTCTGAACATTTTTATGCATTTATAGTAAGGCTACTTAATTGTTGTCAGTGTATCAAACAATTTTGATTTAAAAAAACAAAGATGAAATTATTATTTTTTTAAATGGAAAAAATTCAGAAAATAATAAATCCAAAAATGCACGGATTTCATAGGGCCCTAAAGGAGGAAACTGGGTGGATATGGGATGCTACACGTAGCTATGCTCTCCCCCCAACACACTCCAGCCCCATTCCCCTTCCCCGCCCACCTCCCTATGGCCCTACTCAACTGTAACCCCCCTCTGCACATTTCTAGAACACCCGTGCGCTATGGCATTGAAGGTAAGGAGAGCTTTGTTAAAGAGTCACGCATAGGTACAAGCCTCCATTTTTCCGATACCAAGTCAGTGAGGCTTAGTGGTACAACAGAAACCCTCCAATAATTTTTTTAAAACTTTCTTAACTTCACACAGTGTATTCCTCTGTGCATAGTGGAAGATTCTGACTCGAGTATTTAAACCTCTGACTTAACGCTCAGCATTTCATCTCCTTAACAAGTGCCAGTGCTTTACAAAACCGTCCTACATTCTCGCTCTTATAAAATAGTTTCAAATCAAGTATGTTTTTGTTCCTCTTAGTTCTGACAACATGGCCCCCTTATTCTAGTGAGAGCTGAGCACAATGAAGATTTAGAATTGTGAACCCTTTGGAAACTACGGAGGAGATTATATCCTTTAGAATGTCCTGTAAAACCCAGGTCATCAGAAGAGTGGTCCAAACCCCATAAAACAGATCTCCTAAAGGGACTTCTCCCCATTTCCCCAGAATAAGCTCCACTTTCGCACCAAACCTGTTACCTTTGGTGCCTTTAGAGCAGTGATTCTCAAACTTTTGTACTGGAGACCCCTTTCACTAGCAAGCCTCTGAGTGTGACCCCCCCTTATAAATTAAAAACACTTTTAAATATATTTAACACCATTATAAAGTCTGGAGCCAAAGCAGGGTTTGGGATGGAGGCTGACAGCTCATGACCCCGCATATAATAACCTCAGAGCCCCCTGTTTGAGAACCCCTGCTTTAGAGGAATCCAGCCACCTGTACCTTCCACCTTGCTTAGTGGAAGGAGTGGGGGTTTTTGGCCCACACTTACAGAGTGATGGGCTATGTGGCAAAAGATGCTGCCTCCTTCAGGTATCTTCTATAGGAGATAAAACATGTCCTTCTACCCCCATCCCTGTAGTATTAACATGTTTCCCCTGCCTCTCAAACATCCTTTCAAGATTTGGGAGAGGCCCCAGACCTAGTGTCAGCCTCTTCCAAAGGAGGAGGATAAAGGTGGTGACTTACAGCGCAGCCCTCCTCCTCCAGAGAACTGAGTAAGGGAGTTGCCTGTTCTTTTTAAATGCTACCACTGGTAATTTTCCTACATAGCATTTGAATAGCACAGTATTAACAAGGCTTTCCTGCAGATACAGTACCTCTGTAAAGGACTAATGATGCAAAAGTGGCCATGACATTCCATGTCAAGGAAAGTTTTTGATAGACTTCAAATGTTGTTTTCATCATCAGCCTCTAATAAATTGTCATTTCTTTACAGAAACACATGGGATGGCAAGACTAATCTGTAATTAAGTTCTAGCAAAGTGGCATGAAGGATACTATAGGCTCTTAATTACTTTTTGTTGTTTAAATCATCTGTAGATTGGAGCAAGGGGGAAGGAACAAGAGAAAGCACAGTGTGATGTTATCTTCTGTACACGCCACAGCAATTCCAAGAACAAAATGGCAGCCATCTCTGCTCACAGGTAAGAGTTCTTTAGAAATTTAAAGGTTTCAGAGTAACAGCCGTGTTAGTCTGTATTCTCAAAAAGAAAAGGAGTACTTGCGGCACCTTAGAGACTAACCAATTTATTTGAGCATAAGCTTTCGTGAGCTACAGCTCACTTCATCGGATGCATACTGTGGAAACTGCAGACGACATTATATACACAGAGACCATGAAACAATACCTCCTCCCACCCCACTCTCCTGCTGGTAAGAGCTTATCTAAAGTGATCACTCTCCTTACAATGTGTATGATAATCAAGTTGGGTCATTTCCAGCACAAATCCAGGTTTTCTCACCCTACACCCCTATTACCAGCAGGAGAGTGAGTTTGGGGGGGGGAGGGCGGAGGGTGAGAAAACCTGGATTTGTGCTGGAAATGGCCCAACTTGATTATCATACACATTGTAAGGAGAGTGATCACTTTAGATAAGCTCTTACCAGCAGGAGAGTGGGGTGGGAGGAGGTATAGTTTCATGGTCTCTGTGTATATAATGTCTTCTGCAGTTTCCACAGTATGCATCCGATGAAGTGAGCTGTAGCTCATGAAAGCTTATGCTCAAATAAATTGGTTAGTCTCTAAGGTGCCGCAAGTACTCCTTTTCTTTTTTAGAAATTTAAAGATACAGTACACAAAACAAAGTCACTACAGTTTCATAGGTCTGCAAGACACAAGAATAACTATCATTACACAAGAGGTTCAAGATCTATAGCTCTTTGCTTTTCCCCTCCCCCCCACCCCCCAGAGTTGCATAGTATTCACATGCATTTTTGCTGATTATTAAATGTGTTTATTCTTTATCCCTCATTCCCCAACCATTCGCTGTAAGATCTACAGATCAGATATAAGGGAGAATGTCTTTTATTAATTAATGAGATCTTAGTTGATTAAAACCTGCTACTGTTTCTACATTTACTGATAAGGTAGAAGGAATGCACACATCACACACACAGGGCAACATCTTGGCAACACTCCCAAGTGTCTGTGCAACCAGCACATACCTAGCTACGTGGCCATTGCACCACAAATCCTGCCAGCTCAGAGCAGGCTGACACATGAAGCCAGCCAGATGTGAGCAGGACAATTGTTACTTTAGTTTGTCTCAGGAGCAACTTGTGTGCTGTTTTATTGGCATCTTAGATTGTTTGGCATGGCTTCATATGACCCTAGTGCGGTCCTGGGTGTCTCAGGTACTGCATGCTGGATGATGACATAAGAGGACTGTGTGCTTGTAAATCTAACCTGGCTCTTTATAAAAAGAACTATTTACTGAGGTGCTCCAACTGCAGCTAGGCTACCATTCAAGTCACGTGCTGACAGACTGGCTTTCTAGAGTGCCTCCCCCAAACCTTTCTTTCCTCCTGCAATCTGTGAGCCTCCCTCCAAATTCCACGCAGGTTGCTGCACTGGGAAACAAGGCCCTCTCTTCCTTTCAGCTATGCTCTTTCTAATGGATTTGCATCACCCACAGCATAAGGCTTGCATCTCTTACTGTGCTGTGCTAGGAAACCATCTTTACCCTGCATTGCACTTACTGGGGCTCCATTGCACTTACTGGGGCTCACAATCCACAGGCTCAATTCGCCACTGCCCTGCACCTTGCATAGTCTTTTGCACCTGGGCTTAGTGAGCCTGAAACACTGCCGTTCTGAAGTGGTGGCATTTTACAGCCGCGTTACATTGGTGTATGCAGCTGCACAAGGTACAGGGCAATGGTGAATCAGGCCCCACTGTTTGTATTCTGTATCCTCATTTCCCTCTTCCTGCACCTTTGGAGCCATGGGCAGAGCCCAGATCTTAGTTCTAGCTCTCAAGCTGGACATGCAACTTCTCCCCCTGCTCCCACAAGTTTTCTACCCTGCCTTTTTTTTTCTCTTTTGTAATTAAGAAAGTAAACAGGCTGCAGCACAGCCAGTACTAATCAGCTGTATTTTGTTTCCTAGGGATCACATTAGCAGGAACTGATTCTTTTGCAATCTGAGTGTAAGATCTAGAACAGTCTGGTAGCATAATTAATTCTTCGATATTTCATAGTACACATTGTTTGCTTGATATTAGCAGTACTGATGTATTATACATTTTTAAATGGACAAAGTTTATAGGCATTTTAAGGAAAGTCTGATAAATGTATTAAAATGGCCGTGTAATGTAGGGTCCAAATTTAACATTCCATGACATGGTTACTCTCTCATCCACTCTCATTCATAGTGACTTGGATTCAGAATATCTATTTTAGCATATCTAATACACATTTAAAAACAAAAATCCAAGGTTCTGAAGCCAACTCAAAAGATGCCCCACTAATTTTTGGGAGTTCGTCCTGAGTGAGGACCAAATCAGTCCGCAACCCACAAAAAACATTGTTGTAAAAACAGCTCATTTCATATGTGATATAGCATGGCCAGAGGGCAGCAGGAGAGTGGTTTTTTTTGAAGCAAAAAAGGTGTTTTTATTTGCATAACACACTTACAAAGCAAAAACAGCAGCATATGCAATGTGTAACACAGCAACCAATCACAATTGTTTTCTCATTAGCTTCAGGGGAGGGAAGTGTTCAAGCTTGCCTGGGCCCAGGGCGGGGGGCTTCCTCGACTCTCGTGGTCTTCCACCCTTCCGAGTTACCTGGTGGCCCAGAGCGAGGGGGCTTCATCGACTCAAGGTTTGCCACCATGAGTTACCTGGCACCATGCCTAGTATCACCAACAATTCCCTCCTTTGAAAGCACCCAACAAGAGGGGGAGGCTGTGGGGTGGACAATCCGGGGGGGAGGGGAGCACGTGCACCCACGTGTGAAAGGACCCCTCTAAGGTGGTGGTGTCCACAGCAGCAATGGCTGGGGCTGGGGTCCCTTACTCTCTCCCCCAATCAAAGGGTCAAACAAAGGGAACCGGACGGGGACACCGAGCAGAGAACCTCGGACAGTGCCCACCGCTCCTCAAAAGCATCAAGGGAGTCAGTGGACGCCGTCCAGAGGAACTCCGCCCGGATACGTGAACGGACCGAGGATCAGAAAACGGCCCCACGGTCACAGGAAACTCCATCGGCCAACCTCCTCTCTCTGGTTTTATAGATGGCCTTTTTAGCCAGGGCCAGGAGGAGGTTAAGTAGGAGATCCTGCGACTTTGTGAGGCCACGGATGGGGAGTGCATAAATAAAAAGGTGAGGGGAAAAATGCAACCAAAAACGTAATAGAAGATTTGTGAGGAGCCGGAACAGGGGCTGCAGCCTGGCACACTCCAAATATACATGCGCCAGGGTTTCCCTCACACCACAAAAGGGACAAGTATCTGGGATGAGGGTGAGCCACACCAAGTACGTGCCCGTGCTCACAGCTCCGTGAAGGAGCCTCCAACTGATGTCCCTGACGGGCCTCGGAACCAAGGTGGAATATAGGCTGGCCCACCGGGGCTGCTCACCCTCCAAAGGTGGCAGAAGGTCCCGCCACTTTGTGTCAGGACAGGACACTAGGGTGAGGACGTGAAGGGTGTGGAGCACGAGCGTGTATAGATGTTTTCTCGGCGCGGTTTGGAAGCATACTGGCTGCAGTTCATGCAGCCAGCTCGCAGTAAAGGGGTGAGGGGGTCGATTGGGTCTACAGGGCAGGGGTCCAATTAAAAGGTCCGGCGGGCCTGGGGTAGAGGGTGGGCGGGGCATGCCCTCGAGCAGGACCCGGTCGAGGTAAGCTCGAGCAGCGGGCGGCAAAGCGGCCTTCACCTCCTGAAGTACGCGCCGAAGGGTACAAGGTCTGGAGAGCCCTATGCGCCGAGTGAGCATCAGGGGATCCAGCCAGTCTCCCCGGTCGTAGTCCAGGAGGTCTCCGACTCTCGTGACTTCTGCCAGGATCAAGTTCTGGCACACCGAGCAGGACTCTGCCACCTGCACACGGAGCTGGGGGTTGTGTAGCAGGGGCTCCGCGAGGAGATCTGCCCCCTTGGTGGCCGCCATGGACCTGGTCGTTAAAAACAGTTTCCAAATCCGGAGGAGGTCCTGGTAGAAGACCGGCAGCCCGGAGCGGTCTCGCGGAAGACCTCCCGGAAGGAGATAAAAGAGCTGCCGGTCATATTGGATCCCTCGGATGCGGCGCAGGATGGCATGCGCCAGTGTGCTCCACGCCGAACTGCCTGCACCATAGAGGAGCCTCTGTAGGGCCTGGAGGCAGAAGACGCGGACCTGAGTGTGCAGACACTTCAGGCCCTGTCCTCCTTCCTTCAGGGGTAGATGAAGAACCCCTACAGGGGCCCAGTGCATTCCTGACCAAAAGAACCCCAGAATCGATGTCCGGAGGTTGGTCAGGAAACCCGGGGCCGGGACCAGGGTGTTGAGCCGGTACCAGAGCATGGACAGGACTAGTTGATTAAGCACCAGCGCTCTCCCTCGGAGGGAGAGACATCGGAGTCCCATCCATTTCCAGAGCCACTCTATCACCTCGCCCTCTAAATTTTCCCAGTTCTCCGGCAGAGAGGGGTACGTGGCAGAAAGGTAAACGCTGAGGTAAAGCAGCGGACCCGCGCTCCACCGGATAGTCTGAAGCGCGGGTGGGAGGGAGCTCATCTGCCACCAGTCTCCCACCACCAAGCCAGAGCTCTTGACCCAGTTGACCCGGACGGAGGAAGCTGCTGAATAGATGGCCTGGCAAACCTCCACCCATGCCAAGTCGCCCGGGTCCTGGACCACGAGGAGCATGTCATCGGCGTATGCCGACAGGACGAGCCGCAGCTCCGGCTCCTGCAGCACCAACCCTGTCAACCTCCTGCGGAGGAGACAGAGGAAGGGCTCGATCGCCAGAGTGTACAGCTGGCCTGAGAGGGGGCACCCCTGCCACACTCCTCGCCCGAAGCTGACTGGTTCGGTCAGGGTCCAGTTGAGCTTAACCAGACACTCTGCGGAAGCGAACAGCACCCAGAGAAAACCCACAAACTGGGATCCGAAGCCAAACGCCTGCAGAGTGCTCAGGAGGTATCCATGGTCCACCCATCGAACGCCTTCTCCTGATCTAGGGACAGGAGGGCGAACGACAGACCATCTCTACACACGAGTTCCAAAAGGTCCCGAATCAGAAATAGGTTATCAAAAATACTGCAGTCCAGGACGGTGTAGGTCTGGTCTGGGTGGATCACGTCCGCCAGCACAGACCCTAGCCATAGTGAGATTGCTTTCGCTACGATTTTTTAGTCCGTGCTGAGAAGCGAGATGGGACGCCAATTTCATAAATCGCGGAGGTCCCCCTTCTTCGGCAATAAGGCGAGCACAGTTCGCCTGCACGAAAGAGGGAGGACCCCGCTCTGCAGAGACTCGGCCCAGACAGTGACTAGGTCTGGGCCGAGGACGTCCCAAAACATGTGGTAGAATTCCACCATCAGCCCATCCATGCCTGGAGACTTATTAGTGGGCATACAATGGAGGGCTTCCAAGAACTCGGCCAGAGTAAGAGACAACTCTAGCCGGTCTCGGTCCCTCGCGCTGACCGTAGGGAGCTCCTCCCAGAGCACTCTGCAAGTGCTAGGGTTGGTCGGATCTGGGGAGAAAAGACTTGCGTAGAAGGCTCGGGCCCTCCCGCACATCTCCACCGGTTCCCTGAGGGGGGTGCTGTCTTCTACCAGGAGGCAGCTCACATGTTTCTTGGCCCCCCTCGTTTTCTCCAGGGCATAGAAGAAGCAGGAGCCGCGATCCATCTCCCGAAGGAGGTGGATGTGGGATCGAACAAAGGTGCCCCGGGCCCAATGGTCCTCGAGGGCCCAGAGCTCCTCCCGCTTCTCCCGGCACACTCCACAGAGGAGCGGGTCCTTGGGGCTGGTGGCCAGACGCCTCTCCAGCTCTAAGACCTCCCGTTCCAACTGCTCTATCGCCGCATTTCTCCATCGGCCGGTGCCCCGGGTGTAGTCGCGGCAGAAGAGCTGGGCGCGCACCTTCCCCGGGTCCCACCTTCGACGCGCTGAGGGAAAGGCACACCGCTGCCCTCGCCAGGCCAGCCAGAATTCCCGGAAGGATGTCACGAAGCCCTCATCCTCCAACAGGTTGTTGTTAAAATGCCAATAGGCCAGCCCCGGCCTCTCCGCACAGAGGGAGGCTGTCACGGTGGCTAGGTGATGGTCAGAAAATGGGGCCAGCCGAATGCTGGAGGAGTGGGCTCGTGAGAGATGGAAGCGTGATAAATAGATGCGGTCCAACCGGGAGTGGCACGACCGATGGGCCTCCACCCGGACAAAGGTGAATGTGGAAGTGTCATCCGGGTGGTGGTCACGCCAGACGTCTACTAGGGAGTGATGTTCGACTATCTCCCAGAGGGTGTTCGCAGCGGCCAGGCTCTGCTTGGTCCCCGAGCGGTCTCACTCCTCGAGGGTGGTATTAAAATCCCCTCCCAGGACCAGGCACTCATGAGAATCTAAGGTGCCGAGGAAGGCGGACACCTGCTGATAGAATTGCAGCTGCTCCGGGCCCGATGTCGGGGCATAGACATTAACGAGGTTAACCACGAGCCCCTCCATACAGACCTGGAGATGCAGCAGGCGACCCGGCATGGCCTTGGCAACCCCTAGCACCTTGGGCCGTAGGTCGGGGGAGAACAGGGTCGCCACTCCAGCCTGTTGAACCGTGGAATGGCTAAAGTAGACCCTGTCCCCCCACTCCAGCCACCAACTGTCTTCGGCAGTCGGATCCATATGGGTCTCCTGCAGGAAAACCACAGAGTACCCTCCCTCCCGAAGAAAGGAGAGCACCTGGGACCTGCGGAGAGCCATCCTACAACCCCAGGTGTTCAACGTTGCGATGGTGAGAGGTGTCATGGGGAGGGCAGGGCGGGATCCTCACTGGCAGGGACGCTCGCATCCCCCAGCAGGCCGCGCAACAGTCCTTGGCCCATCCCGTAGGTCAGTAATTGTTCACGGAAGACACGGACCTGCCAGTAAGCCACGGCATCCCGCTTCCCCATCCCTTTACCTTCCCCCATGAGGCCCTTGTGGCCCGGAGGATTCAAGAAAAGTCCCCCCATCGCTGCAGAGCAAGCTGTACCTTGTTGCGGGAGCCACGGGCATCTTCTAAAAACTTCTGCAGCGCTCCTTGCAGCTCATGGGAGGGTGGGGTTACGGTTTCCCGGTTGTTCCCCAGCGGGGCCCTTGGTGCAGCCCTGTGGCCCACTAAAATGGGCAAGCAGGGTGCGGACCCCCAACGGGGTGCCTGATGGGCTGGAGCTTCTAGGCCCGCCTCAAATCCTGGGGCAATAGGGGGCAGTGGAGGGGCGTTGGAGGGAAAATAGCAGCCCCAATGGGTCGGGGCAGGAGAGCACAAAGGCCGTTCCCCGGGGGTCATCAGTTGGAAAAGGGAAGGAGACAGCCCCGGGGGCAGCGATAACATTGCAGGAGGTAAACTGGATAGGGGCAGGGGCGGGGGCAGGGGCAGAGGTGAGGTTCTGGGTTTCGGGAGGCAAGCAGCTGGATGGTGGCGCCTCCCGATCAGGCTCGAGGGTTAAGGGGGTGGGGAGGGAGCTCTCAGTGATACCAGGCGCGGGCTCTATGGTGGATTTAGCGGCCACAGCATCAGGAGGTGGATTATCTTCTGTAGGGCCCCCGCCCGGGAAGGAAGTCGATTGCTCCGCACCAACGGGGGGGGTGCCCCTGGCGACTCGTGTCCCGGCCGTGTGGCGCTGGCTGTCACCTGAGCAGGCTCAGTGGTCGTCAGCGGGGTGCCATCAGCGGCCGGGTCGATGGAGGAATCCATGGGCTCCTCGGAAGTGGGAGCAGAAGCAGCAGTTAGGGGGAGGGAGCATGGGGAAAAGAAGGGTGGAGTGAGGTCGCTCAGATCGAGGTTTGCTGGCAAAAGGTCGTCCTCCCCCTGGGCGACCGGGGTCAGATCTAAGGCCTCGATCTCCTCGAACATGGAGGAGAGGACACTTTCCGCCGCCCTGGGGTTCTCCCCGCTGGCACCCGCCACGACAGTTGCCTTGGGGTTCACAGGGGCTTTGGGTACTGTCAGGACAGAAGGGGCTTCCTCGAGGGTCTCGGAGGGGAGGGTCTCCTGTGGAGGGGAGACACTACCTTCCGGTGCTGCCATGTCTTTCCTGGCTGACACCGGTGGATGGGACGCACTCGTGTGCAAAGCAGAAGGCTCGGCATCGGTGCCCCCCTTCCTGGTCTTCCGGGGGGCCTCTGCTTCGGGTGGATGAGGCGGAGCTTGAGCCTTCCGCTTGCCTCGCTTCCCCTGGACTAAGGCCCGGCCCTCCATGGCATCATCTGGGGGCTGGTTAGCAGGGGTCGTGTCGGGGGTAGAGGCGATGGCTCAGGGACTTGAGGGGGGGGAACGGTGGGGCAGCATAAGGGAGGGAGGATTCTCCCTGGGGCAGGCTCTCTCCCATGCCTGGTGGTATCTCTGCCACACCCTCCTCCATAGGCCCCGCCAGATTGTCAGCAGCGAGAGCGGGGCTCTCCCGCTCGTCTGGGCATTATAGGGGAGGTGCCCCTTGGGCCTGAGCGGGAGTAGTGGTGGTCCGAAGAGGAGGGGGGGCGGGTTCGGATCCCGGGCAGCCAGGGGCATCAGCAATGACGGGGCCGATGTCCTGCCGAGTCTCGGGGATCCCAGGTCCCCCTCCTTGCCGGGCTAAGGGGCATTCCCTCTGGACATGCCCCGACGCCCGGCAGAGGTAGCACTGGGCTTCCCCCGTAGAGAAGTACACTCGGTAACGGGCCCCCTGGTAGGGGACTAGGAAGGACCCCTCGAGCGCCTCTCCATCACGTGCCGCCGAAGGCAGTAGAAGCTGCACTTGCCGGCGGAAGGAAAAGATGTGACGGAGGGTGGGGTCCTTGCAGCCCAACAGGAGAGGGCTGATAACAGAAACAGGTTTCCCCAGGGTGGAAAGGAAGGGTAACAGGGCAGCATTGGGGAGAAAAGGAGGGACAGAGGTCAGGACCAGGCAGACGCCCAGGTCCTCTAGCGGCTCTAGGGGGACAAACACCCCCCCCACCGCCAGGCCCCTCTCCACCACTTCCTGAGCGGCGGCCTCCGATGCTAAGAAGACGA
This sequence comes from Lepidochelys olivacea, assembly GCF_965140295.1. NCBI lineage: Eukaryota > Metazoa > Chordata > Testudines > Cheloniidae > Lepidochelys > Lepidochelys olivacea. The sequence goes on from NC_140419.1 coordinate 97,939,411, forward strand.
CGACCTTCCTGTACATTTTGGAGGCCACCACAATGGCCAAGGGCCCCACCTCCCTCGCCAACGCCTGCACGTAGGTCTCCATGTGGGGCGAGGAGGGCACCAGGAGGCATTGGACACCGTGATTCCTTGTCATGGTGGGAAAGGGGCCCCGGTCGCTATTGATGGTGGCAGAGGCGGTGGGCAGGAGAGATGATGAGGCGGCAGGTGGGGGGGCTGCCGCTGCCTGGGCATACGTCCTGGGGGCTGAGGGAGGGACACCCACAGAGCTGGTGGAGGAGGCAGCGGGAAGGATGCTGTGGTCGGTGGCAGGGCCGCAGCAGTGGGGGTGGCCCCTGCCATGGAGGGCCTGGTGGTTTTAGCGGGGCCCTTCCCCTTCTTCTTGCCCTGGCCTTTACCGCCGGCTGGGGGGGCCTCCCCTAGAGTCTGGAGAGGCGATGGGCATGGAAGCGGTGGAGGTCACCCCGGTGCCCTCCATTGCCGATGCCCCAGCGGGGGCGGTGGCAGGTGGTTAACAGGAGTTGGGGTCAGGTAAAAAGGGACAAGCTGTGGGGTGGACAATTCGGGGTGGGGGCGGGCACATGAACCACCGTACACTTGTACGGAGAGTCCTGTTTGGTTGGCTGGTGCTTCTGGCCCACACGGTGGAATCAGGGCGAGCAGCTGAGTCCAGAGGCAGATGTTAAGCAGCCAGCAAAGATGGTGGAGGGGGGCAGTGGTGAAGATAGTAGTGTGGGGGTTGGGAGGACACAGATGGATTGGGGGACAGCTCTGTGCCACACCCCCTGTGTCCCTACAAATACAGTCAAGGCCTCCCCCCACATGAGAGCACAGTTCAAAAGTTACTCAGTCTTAAGGCCCTCTCTACGGCGATTTATAGATTCCCCGAGGGGTGTTCCTCCGGTAGATGGCTTTTTCCCTCTCTTTCCTGGGCTTTCTTTGCAGCTGTAGCATTCCAGGGATGCCAGAACAGATGATAAGAGTCTCTCTCAGCCGGATACGGGTCCACAAACAAACAGCAAGCGGCTGGGTCTGGGTCACTCCACTCCCCCCCTCCAGGGAGCGGGTCAGCAGCCCCCCCTCTCTCAGGGGGCTCAGCTGGAGCAGCAGCAGTGTCCGAGGGTGGGTAGGGGGGCCGACAGCCAGCCAGCAGCCAACCAGCACTCAAGCAACAGCAGAAAAACAAAAAAAAGTAGGGGGCAGAATGGGGGAGAGCGTCTGGACCGGTCAGGGGGAAGCTGAAAGCAGGGGCAAAAAGCAAGGAAAGCCCAGGCCAGAGGACAGCAAAAGGGAACCTTCTTCCTTGTAGAGGAAAGAAAGTTTGCTATAGATTAATTAAAGCACCTGAAGCCAATTAGAGCACCTGAAGCCAGTCACCTGATAAAACCCTCCTGCTCCAATCAGATAAGGGAAGGAGTTGAAGCAGAGTGGATTGGTGTTGGAGTAGAGAGCAGTTTGGAGGGAAGCAGAGGAGAGTTTGTAGAAATGCTGTGGTGGGCTAAGAAGACCAAAACCCTAGGTAAAAGGACACCTGGTTTGTGCTGAGGGAGGGCGGGAAGCCCTGCAAGCTGAAGGGCAGGAGAGGGAAGTAGCCCATGGGAAGGAACTGCTTGTTCAAGTGGTTTACTGCTATCCCTAGGGCCTCTGGGCTGGGACCCGGAGTAGAGAGCAGGCCTGGGTCCCTCCTTCTCCACTCCCCTCCTCTAGGACAATAGTGGGGAGTTAATACCCCAGTTCAGGGGTGAGAAATAGTACCCTGAACCCTCCCCAAGAAGAGAAAGTGTGAGACCTATCAAAGTAGTGCTGGCAATTTGCCACACATAGGATGTCTATAAAGCCTCATTTTGTTCTCTCATCCTTCTGCTGACTATGTACACTTGTGCTCTGTTAACAAACACTAAGTCTTTACCAAATGGAAATCCACAAAAGGGAGAAATTTGGTTTCCTATTTCTAAGAGGGCAGTCTGGCAACCAGGAAAGATTAGATAGCAATTAGGTCCCAGTAGCTGTAGTTATTTAGTATTTGTAGGTCTGTTATGTTACAGCTGTATGAAGCAGGAGGACACAAGTAACAAACAATAATTAAATAATTAGAAAACATGGTGAAGGGTTTTCTATTCTTACTTTAGCAATTAGATGCTTTCTGATGAGAAGTCTATGCTAGCAGTTTCTCATTTAGCCCACCACAGCACAACTCATTAAGGGAAAGAACAGAGGGAACTTCAGAGTCATTCAGAGCACAAAGTAGAGGAAAATTAAAAGGCCAGCTCTACAAGCCCCAGGGCAAGATTCTGAAGTAGGTTCTAATTAGATAACTACCAGCTTGCTATTTTCTAACCTGGACATTTCTAATCAGAGAATAAAGAGAATTATATACAATATGCGGAAATGATCGTTTTAAGTTCTTAATGATGTGGAGTGTTGGAAATTATCCTGCCTGCTAATATGTTAATGCATATGCTGTGCTATAAAGAGCAGTTGTGTTAAACCAATAAAATAAAAATTGGCAGGATTTTATTAAAGGGGAAAAGGCAAAATGCCACATTTATTGTGAATACAGAAAGAATCATAGTAAGCAGTTAGTTATAGCTATAACACGCCATTAAATTTCATATTTATTCACACATTCATTCATACACACACAGGTTCTGCAAGGTTGTTATCATAGTTACCAGCCTTAGAGTTGCTTGTGCCAACCCACTGGCCAGGTGGCCTGGACACGAGGAGGGAGCAGGGCCTTGTCAGATGCTCATCTGATGCTCCTGGAAATTGGTTTGCAGAATCAGACCCCAAAGTTCTCAGTTTCTAGAGTCCACTTTTATAGGAATTTATTCCTATGCCAGTCTGTGGGAATTGCTTCATCATGCTGTTGCTGAATCAATCAGCAGATGGCACATTCCTGATGGCTCTGTGCTGCCAGATGTTATCTTGTTCTTCGGTTCTCCCATCCTTGAGGCTGTTGGGTGGATTCCAGTCTGCCCCCCGGGGGTCCTCTAGTTGTCTCCACTCTGCGCATTTTTCGGCCAGTCAATACTGAACTCCTAGGCTGGCACCTCCCTGATCATTCATTTACTATCCACACCAAGCATCCATCCACATACATCCTCTATATCTATTTTAGTCACAATTGTTAACAAAGCGAGATAAATACAACAAAAGGGCGAGGAGTCTCTGTGTGCTGTTTCTGTTGTTACAGAGTATCGCTTTGAGTCTCTCTCTCTGTGAGTAGTAGTTGTTACAAAGTATTGCTTTGAGAAAAAACTCTGTCTTAGGATGTACTAACACAATGAGCAGCTTGCAAGTTTCACACAGAGAGGGAGAGAAACCGTAAAACCAAGAGACCTCTTAATTAGTAATACCCTGGAATTTAAAGTATGGGGAATCAAACTCATTCGTGATTTTAATACAGAACTTCTTTAATGTGATCCAACCGTTGTCTCATCTGCACTGCAGGTTATTCTCTCTCCCTTTGTAAAAATCCACTTTATTGTAGGAACTGGAATTATACTATGTACGGGTACTGACATTCAGGTGGGATGCATTCAGGCCCCTACCTTCTTAAATTCAGGTGATCAGATATTAGCTAATCTTATATACTTTAAGGCCAGATGAGACTATCATGATCATCTAGTCTGACTCCTGCACATTGCAGGCTACAGAACCTCACCCACCCACTTCTGAAATAAACCCATAATTTCTGGCTGAGTTACTGAAGTCCTCAAATTACGATTTAAAGTCTTCAAATTACAAAGAATCCACCAGTAATCTGATCGTACTCCCCAAGCCAGGCTACTAACATTATGGCATCACTGCTATACACCGCCATCTTCCTGCTGCTAAAGATCTGCAGTGCCCATGTTCACAATACTGCAGTGGCTCTCAAACTTTTGTACTGGTGACCCCTTTCACATAGCAAGCCTCTGAGCGCGACCCCCCTTATACATTAAAAACACTTTTTAATATATTTAACGCCATGATAAATGCTGGAGGCAAAGCGGGGTTTGACAGCTCGTGACCCCCACGTAATAACCTCGCAACCCCCTGAGAGGTCCCCACCCCCAGTTTGAGAACTGCTGCAATACAGTGACAATGCAGACTCTAGTAGGGGTTACTAATGAGGAGATTCAATGTTCTCAGAAGACAAACTACAGTTGTGAGACAAGAGGGAGACCGAGGAATCCAGCAGGTGGCAGTAGACTCTACGGCAATAGCGACTGTGTCTATGATGTAAATGGACTCTTACTGCCAACTTTTAATGATTTTCAATTTCTGGTTTCTAAGAGATTCTACAAAGATCTTAAATTTATGAACAATACCTCAGCAGTGTTCGTTGGCTCTGATCAGTGATGTACAGGAAATACATGATGTCATATTCACTTGCACTATAGTGTGCAATCCTAGGAAACCTCCACTCCCGCACCTAGGGACAGCTGACACTTTGACTGCTGTTTGTGGAAGTCATGGGTTTTGATTTGATTTGAAATCCAGTGATGTTGAAGACCTTTTTCTCCCCTCCCCTGCTAAGATCTCTTTTAAAAAAAGAGAGAGAGAGAGAGACAAACTACACACAGCATTTCCATGTTCAAGAAGGCTGTATCCATTTTAGCGAACAAAGATGCTTGGAAAAGCGCACAGCAAGTCATTTCTCTTGCACTAGATACACGGTTAATAATTGCAGGACAGGAAGAGAGTTAGAAGTAATTAACCTCCTGCTGCTGGCCACCAGTTTTGCTGAAGATTGATATTAACTATGATGTCCATCCAGCTATCCTAGGTATTTATATACGCCCCAGAACTTTAGGATCTGAGCACCTCCCAGTCGTCAATGTATTTATCCTCATACACCCCTGGGGAAAGGGAAGTGCTATTAGTCCCATTTTATAGAGGAGAAACTGAGGCACAGACTTGCTGAAGGACACAGAGGAAGCCTGTGGCAGAGCAGGAATTTGAACCCAGTTTCCCCTAAACCTCAAAGAAACCCTTGGTGTCTGACTCAAACTGCTTCCTGGTTCATGTGGAGTGCACCCCTATGAGCAGGTTGGGCACAGGATACACAGAATACTTTGTCTGCCTTTTCTTGGATAAACTAAACACCTTGAGCTTCTTAAGTCTCTTCCTGTAAAGCAGGTTTTTCAGACCTTGTATCATTCTTGTAGCCGTCTTCTGAACCCCTTCCAATTTTTCAACATCTTTTCAAATGTGGACACCAGAACTGGACAGTATCCAGTAATGGTTTCACAGATGTCATATGCAGAATGCCACCTCTCTGTGCCTACTGGATATTCACCTCCTTGTGCATCCAAGAATGGCAATAGTCATCTTGGCTAGCATCGCACTGGGAGCTTATATTCAATTGACCCTCCTAAGTCTTGATCAGTGTCACTGTATTCCAGGATATAGTGTGTCGTCCGTCCCCCCCCATCTTGTAAGTGATATATAGTGCAGTTGGGCTCGAGCCTTGGTGCTTATGGTGCAGTTGGTTGTTACATTTCTGAGCTGGGTCTCAGTAGGAACCAGGCCAAGTTAATGGAAACACTACTGTTGTTAGCGAGAAGAAATTATCTTATTTGGGATAAAAACATAGTAAGGTTCAGAATCAAAGTCAATGGGAGTCTCTCTCTCTTCATTGCAGTGGGTTTAGGATCAGACCCTAGTAGGATGGGATTAAAGACACAGGAGCTGAGGCAACTCCAAAATATTCCATGCAATCGGAGATGTGTCTCTGCACTAGTCCTCTCTGTAAGAGGCTGAACCAACATCGAACCCCTTCAACCCCATTGCCGAGTACATCTGAACCTCCCTTACCTGTTTCTGGTGTACGCAAGACCCTATTTGCCTGAGCATAACAGGGGTCACAGAATTTATCCAGATAAATGGGGTACAGACAAAATATGTCAGGCATCATAACCCAGTTTCAAACAAGAGGTTCACATAAGAGGGGTTTGGATAAACAAGGCTCTGCTCTTCTCACTTGCTTCCTGGTACATAGCAAAAGTTGCCACAACTGCCTGACAAAGTGGGGAAAGGCAGATTTGGCCTGATTGTCAAAGGAGCTTTGGCTGGCTGCAGAACGCAGAAGAGAGGCTTCACCAGCTCCTAAGGAGAGCACAGTGTGTGCAACACCATTCCCAGGAGTTAATAGCCAGCCGAAGAAGTGAAGATTTGGAAGCTATGAGACCTCCCACCTCTGTCTCCAGAGCTTCTGTACAGTGCAGCATCCTCTGGCTTCCTCCTTTCCATCCCTTGGCTTAATACTGCAGTCAGTCCTTTCTCATATGAAACACCTGCCAGCTTCAAAGGGTATTTTGCCTATGTAATAACTGTTATGCTTATAAGAAGCAAAAGAATCTTTTAAAGGGGATAAGGCAATATGCCACGTTTATTAAGAGTATGATTTAAGCATTAAAATCAGCATATGCTTCCATTCACACACACGCATCCCAAAAGGTTCTGCAGCTGGATTTTATAATTACCAGTCCTTAGTGTTGCTCAGTCAGTTCCAGTGGCCAGCTGAAACTGCACACGAGGGAAGGGAGCTGGGCCTCTGTCGAACATGTTCGAAGCTCCGATATTGATGCAGAATGAACCCAAAGTCCCATGGCAATACACCCTTCTTTTATAGTAATAAGTTCCCATACAAGTCTATAACCAGAGTTGTTAGTCAAGGTTGCTCCCAATCAAGTTGTTACTGGGAGTATCCGCAGCTGTTTCTTATCTTGTTCCTCTGGCTCCACTCTTTATCTTGTCCTTGGGGCGTATGCCTTTGCTTTAGGATCGTCAATCTGCCACCCGAGGGATTCCTCTCGATTTCTCCACTCCCCTCCCGACCATCTGGCCCATCAGCACTGGTCTCTGTTAGCATGCCATACATTCTTCACTCACACACAAAACAGTAAATAATTTCAAAAGCAAGAATTATAGCCATAACACTTCTATCCTTCTAAAAACACTGAATAACACATAAAGCAAAAGATAAAACCAAAACAATTTCTTCTTACTAATTCAAGACTAACAAAATAAGCAAATGGAGTACAATTTACTCAAGACAATTTCTCCCCATTAGGCGTTTGGCTTAACTATGGGACTGGGTCCCCGTTTAGTGCAGGGGGCAGGATATCTCTGATCACAGAGACACTGGTATGCCATATGAACAAAGAAAAAAAAAGAAAAAAGCATAGTAAGTGGAGTTAAATTTCTAGAGAAAAAGGGCTCAGATGACAATGCTGCAAATCCCAGCTTTAAAAAGATTTGTATTAACAACATCATTTGCTCTTTCACACACAGCAGCACTGAAAATGTTTTAAACATTTCCCTCTTCATGGCTTCAACAGCTTCCTCTGGCAACGAGTTCCAGTTTGATCATACACTGTGTGAAAAAAAGATTTCCTTTAATTTCACTGAACATTCCTTTGTTCTTCAAGTGTGACCAGCATGAACGTAACAACCGAGCTCGTCTCTGCAATTATTTCCTGTTCACTTCCAGATACAATTGGAGGTGTTTGTAATCTCCTTTAAAGCTCTAGCGTGGGATCTGGTTAGAAGAGAGAATGCCTCTCATCCTCTAATCCAAAGCAGCAGTTAGGCTCCACGTGCTATTGCTCCCTACATTTGAACACTCCATAACTAGCAGTATAGCCCAGAAATAAGGGAATCATCCTTTTGGCAGCCCATTTGACAAAGTAAATAAATGAAACGTATGCTTAGGAGTGGTGACATACTTGACAAGTCAGCCAGAGTTGTGCTTTGTTTTTCTTAAAAAAAAAAAAAAAGGGTTGATATCCTTAACAAAATTCTACATTACACTAAATGCATGTTCCTTTGTACGATGATAAACGAGTTTTAAAGGTGCACAATACTATGTACAATCAGTTTTAAGTTAAAAAAAGTTTCAAATTTTTACATAGTATTTACTGGACGGTCCTATGCTTTGATGGTACAATTGCTAAGAGTAAAAAGAAAAGTACCAAAAATAACAAGAAATCTCATCTGGAAATTATATAATGTACTATTTTAAAAAATGGTTTCATTGCATCATTCATTAGTTTCTCCAGATACAGTATTTTTAAAAAGTCATTAGAATGGATAAACATTTTCAGGGACAGTATGACTGGTGTAAACGTTTTCCCAAGCTGCTATTTCCATCTATATAGCCTGTATTTTGTGCCATACAGGTTGCAGTTCAGCTTTTACGTTTTAAAATAACTGAAGTAGGTTTCTCAATACAGGGTAAAAATATATCACAGCAAGGGTGATAAGATCCAAAGACACTTTGAAATTCTTCAGTCCACTTTCACAACACTGTAAATCTTACTAACAAACCAGAAGCAGGCAAAAAATCCAATCGTCCTTAACACAAGAAGAGTGTTAAAATAGTTAGTTTATCTTCCATACATGCTCTTGGAGCAAGTCTAATAACAGGCAAATCCCAGCAGGCCAAAATATCCCATTATCCTCCAGTTACCTATCCAGAAATAAAAGTGCACTTTTTAACTTTTAACAATGAACATTTACCCTGGGCTACTAAATTATCAATTTCAAAGCTAAAAGATTTTTTAGGAGTTGCTTGTATGATGTGCCCCTAAAAAACTGAACACAGTCACAAAATTACATAAATCTGTCATTAGCAGCCACATGGATACTCTAAAACAACTAGTAGTTAACTTCCTCAACTGTATGCTACACTTACAATGTATACATATGCAAAAGCCTTGTCCAGCTCAAATTATACACTGTCTTTAGGTCATACACTACTGCAAGGCCATGTGGTCTACTGCCGTGGTTTTCAAACCATGGGTCACGACTGGAAGGGAACTGGGTCGCGGAATGGAAGGGACTGGGTCGTGGCGGCTCTGGTCAGCACCGCCAACCAGGCCGTTAAAAGTCCCGTCGGCGGTGCTGCCCGGCTAAGGCAAGCTAGTCCCTACCTGTTCCGACACTGCACTACGCCCCGGAAGCGGCCAGCAGCAGGTCTGGCTCCTAGGCAGGGGGGCCACGGGGCTCCGCGCACTGTCCCCGCCCCAAGCACCTGTGGACGAGAGCTGCACGGCGCTCCTTGTGTGCCTCAGTCTAGGAGCTGGACCTGCTGCTGGCTGCTTCCAGGGCACAGCGCAGTCTGCGATGCCTGGACAGGCAGGAAGCCTTCCTCTGCAACCCAGCTGTGCTGCTGACTGGGAGCTGCATGAGGTAAGCCCGCACCCCAACCCCAGCTCTGATGATCATAGTGGTCCGTTCTGCTCTATAAGCAAGGGTTGAGTAGCCTGCAGAAGTTACTGAAGATTTAAGGCAGGAGTAACCATTGCATGGCAAGATGACTGGAAAAAGGCTAATGTAGTGCCAATCTTTAAAAAAGGGAAGAAGGAAGATCCTGGGAACTACAGGCCAGTCAGCCTCACCTCAGTCCCTGGAAAAATCATGGAGCAGGTCCTCAAAGAATCAATCCTGAAGCACTTGCATGAGAGGAAAGTGATCAGGAACAGCCAGCATGGATTCACCAAGGGAAGGTCATGCCTGACTAATCTAATCGCCTTTTATGATGAGATTACTGGTTCTGTGGATGAAGGGAAAGCAGTGGATGTATTGTTTCTTGACTTTAGCAAAGCTTTTGACACGGTCTCCCATAGTATTCTTGTCAGCAAGTTAAGGAAGTATGGGCTGGATGAATGCACTATAAGGTGGGTAGAAAGCTGGCTAAATTGTCGGGCTCAACGGGTAGTGATCAATGGCTCCATGTCTAGTTGGCAGCCGGTATCAAGTGGAGTGCCCCAAGGGTCGGTCCTGGGGCCGGTTTTATTCAATATCTTCATAAATGATCTGGAGGATGGTGTGGATTGCACTCTCAGCAAATTTGCGGATGATACTAAACTGGGAGGAGTGGTAGATACGCTGGAGGGGAGGGATAGGATACAGAAGGACCTAGACCAATTGGAAGATTGGGCCAAAAGGAATCTGATGAGGTTCAATAAGGATAAGTGCAGGGTCCTGCACTTAGGACGGAAGAACCCAATGCACAGCTACAGACTAGGGACCGAATGGCTAGGCAGCAGTTCTGCAGAAAAGGACCTAGGGGTGACAGTGGACGAGAAGCTGGATATGAGTCAGCAGTGTGCCCTTGTTGCCAAGAAGGCCAATGGCATTTTGGGATGTATAAGTAGGGGCATAGCGAGCAGATCGAGGGACGTGATCGTTCCCCTCTATTCGACATTGGTGAGGCCTCATCTGGAGTACTGTGTCCAGTTTTGGGCCCCACACTTCAAGAAGGATGTGGATAAATTGGAGAGAGTCCAGCGAAGGGCAACAAAAATGATTAGGGGACTGGAACACATGAGTTATGAGGAGAGGCTGAGGGAGCTGGGATTGTTTAGCCTGCAGAAGAGAAGAATGAGGGGGGATTTGATAGCTGCTTTCAACTACCTGAAAGGGGGTTCCAAAGAGGATGGCTCTAGACTGTTCTCAGTGGTAGCAGATGACAGAACGAGGAGTAATGATCTCAAGTTGCAGTGGGGGAGGTTTAGATTGGATATTAGGAAAAATTTTTTCACTAAGAGGGTGGTGAAACACTGGAATGCATTACCTAGGGAGGTGGTAGAATCTCCTTCCTTAGAGGTTTTTAAGGTCAGGCTTGACAAAGCCCTGGCTGGGATGATTTAACTGGGAATTGGTCCTGCTTTGAGCAGGGGGTTGGACTAGATGACCTTCTGGGGTCCCTTCCAACCCTGATATTCTATGATTCTAAGAAGGTGGAGAACAACATACGGCAGAGGAAGAGACTGGCCCAGGGCCAGAGTATTTTCTCTTTTTACTGTAAAGAGCAAAGTTGCAGCTGCCTCACCCACTATCACTGTGATGGAGTGACTGGAAAGGAGGGAAGACTATGCTTCCTTTTCAGTTACTGGGGTCACGTGCAATATGTCCCAAATATCCTCCCCATTAACTCAATTGAGACTCGGGGTAAATATAATGTTTCTCTCAAATTCCTGCACCAATTTCAAAGGCAAACTTTATGAAATAAATAAGTTGCCCTTCTAACAACCTTGCATTCAAGGAGATTCAATATTAAACCTCAAAACCCCTCCAGGACATAGCTATTACTATAAGCACTTTGCACATTGGTTAACTGAGGCACAGACATTAAACTAGATGTCACAATTAACACCCTCCCAATGGTAGGAAAAATCAGTGTTAGCTAAACAAGTTTTTAAAAAGACAGCGACGTGCAACACTCCTATAAAGATTCACTGCACCCTTAGGAGACATACCCAGTCCACTCCATCAGAGGCTTTTTATAAACATAGCTATTGCAATAGGCACTTTGCACATTGGTTAATTGAGGCACAGATATTAACTAGTTGCCACAATTAATACCCTGCTAACAGTAGAGAAATCAGTGCTGGCTGAACAAGTTTTTAAAAAGACAGCGACATGCTGTGTTTTACTACAACAGTCCTATAAAAGATTCACTGCACCCTTGGGAGACATACCATCAGAGGCTTTTATAAACATAACTATGGAAAATAGAACATGTTCAATATCAGCTCTATTATTCACTATCACAAGGCAAATCAATGAAAGGGAATCTCAGGTTCTTTGTTAGACTATTTTACCTTTTGCATATTTATTGAATTAGCTTTTCTGTCTTTCTACCCACTTGCTGACCAGACTTTCGCAAGTGATAAATGAGGAGCCTTTCTTCAAATGCTTCCTATTATATACCTGCTAGTTCTTGTGATACTTCATTTTGCCACGTATATTTCTAGTAAAGGGCTTTTTGACAACCTACTATTAGGTGCTGTAGATTACCCTTTTCCTCCAGATTTACAGTTATCATAGTCCGAAACAGTGGGTTTGATAGGAACTCATACACCAACCACAAAAGGAATTTACATCACTAAGGCTTGACATCACTAAAGCTATATCTACACTATGCACTTTTTAGCAACACAGCTGTGCTGCTAAAAGGCACACAGTGTAGCCACTCTTTGTCAGCAGGAGAGAGCTCTCCCACAGACAAAAAATAAATCCACCCCCAATGAGACACGATAGCTTCACACCGGTGCTTTTTGGTGGTAAAAGTTTTGTCATTTGGGGGTGTGTGTGTTTTTTTCACACCCCTGAACAACAAAAGTTTTACTGACAAAAGTGCAGTGTAGACAAAGTCTATGTCTATTTTATAGTTGATTCTCCAACTCCTTCCCATTGTGTCCAATATGCCCGTATTTGCATTGTTACAACCTCTCCTCCCCTAGCTGGTAGCTTCTTTCAGTGTTCCTCTGTATCCCACCTTCTTATGTTTGTAAGATAGAAGGCTCAAAGCAGGCTGTGTCTCTTAAAAACCTCCTCCTTAGACCTTGTCTATACCACAAAGTTTTGTTGGCAAAAGTTGTCTTTTACTGACAAAACAGGCGAGGTATACACACACAACGCTACTTTTGGCGGCAAAACTCTGCTGTTTTGCTGACAAAATAAAACCATCTCAATGAGAGGCATAAAGCTTTTTGTGGGAAAGTTAAAGTGACAAAGCGTCAGTGTAGCCACTGCTGTTTGTCCACATAACTGGCTTCCACGGGTATCCCACAATGCCTGCCTTGACCGCTCTGCTCACTGTTTTGATCACTAGTCTGCTGCCCTGCAGGCATGTGCTCGTCCCCTTTTAAAGCTCTGAGAAGTATCTGACAGCTGAGCCTGCTGCTGTGTTTGGGGAACAAAGAGCAAATCATTAAGGTGGAATGCTCCTGTTGTGTCCTGCGCTAGGAACACAGCGCCAGGCAGACTGCTGCTGTGGGGAGTGGGGAGCAGGAGGGGACAACTGCTGTGCTTTCACATTCCTCAGCAGGGAGAGCTCACAGAGCAGCTCAGGATGCCGCTCCTGGCAGCCGAGGAGGCTGTGGGAGAACTCAGAGGGAACTCACAGAGCCACAGGCAGGCTGGCAGAGCGGGCTGCTTCCGGACAGACTGCTGTGCGGAGCAGAGCCAGGGGGGTGTCCCCCTCCCCCTGCCACAGGATAGGTCGGTCAGCCTGCTGTCTTCCCCACCCCAGACACACCACTCTCCTCTCCCTCCCCCACACATACTTTAGTTGAAAAAGTGGCTGACAATCTACTAGGATGCCCCTGGAAGGATGGAATTGAGAACCCTGCATCATGTGACGCTGTACCTGCCCCATGAGACATTGCAAACCCTTCCCAAAGCACCCTGCGGCCAGTTGCACAGTGGGATAGTTACCCACAGTGCACTGCTCTCTGTGTTGATTCAAGAGCTGCTGGTGTGGATGCACTCCACAGACACAAGGAGCATAGTGTGGACATGCAACAGCGGTTTTAATTAAAGCGGCATAACTGTTGCTGGCAAAAGTTTGTCGGGTAGACTAGGTTTTATTGAAGTGCTGTTTTTCCTGTATGTTTCACATATTAGGTATCTTAAAATAAACCAGCTTTCCTGTAATAGAAATTCAATATTTTAAAGAGAAAGCGCTCAAATTTTAGCACAAGGTTTAAGATTTTTCCACTGCAGTTCTATGAACATGCAATTGCAAGTATGTACAAGCTTACTACAGAAATAGACTCTATATAAACACACCCACGCACTGACCCTTGTTACTCTGGACCTTCCCTGCGCACCACTTTCCCCTCAAAGGAGGACTTCATTCAAAATACAAAATTACCAAAGCCATTCCCAGTGAACAAGGACTATTTAATCTATAATCAGGTTTTTCTCATGTACATTGATAGAATCACTTGCCAACTTCCCTCTCCAAAATCTGCTCAACAAATCAAAGAGAAAATATTCTCTTTCTTGGAGATTTTGCCAATTTAGATAGTAGAAGACAACCAGATTTACTATGACATTAGCTGCTAAATCTGAGATGCATACTAGTAAATGCATAAAATGGAGGCAAGTGCCAGATACCACCTGTTACCTGTCAGATGTGGCTCTTAGACATAAAACTGCTAGACACCTCATTTGGATTTTGTCCAGTAGCCTATATAACTACTTTCATCGTCAATACACAAAATCTCCCCTACCAATATTATAATGGCACATCTGTAGTTAAGAGTTCAGTCACCGTTTCCATTATAAACCCCAGCATGCACCGTAATTCCTCCATCCAAACAAAAATTTCTTAAGGATTTAGAATGTGAATGGTTGTACTGGAAAGACTTCACAGGTGATGTAACTCTGTGGCTTCCATTATTTGACTAATAAATAGTCCCTGGTTGATAGCTATCAAGTCTGCTGCAAACATCAAAGATGAGAGTAGTCTGAAAGGAGCTACCATGGTCTCCCTTTAAGCATCCTTGCTTGCAGATTTATGATGAGTGAATTATAGCGAATCAGTTGAAAAATTCAATGAAGCAATCTTTTAAATATTCCCAAGGGTTTTTTAAACCTGTAGGTTAAACATTTATCTGACAGACTAACAGCTCCCGTGGCTGAGTTCAGCACATTGCTTGTTTTCAGTAGTTTGATATTACACAGTTAATTTAAGATTACACAAAGCCAACATTACCTGACAGTTGGATTAAATTATTGTTCATGAGTAAACTCTATGTTTGCAGAGCTCCTATAACTCACTTAAAAACCTCTCATAAAAGCTGCCTACTTCTTCCAGGTTCCAACAACAAGACCACCTCTGGGGAAGGGAGTATTTCTTCCCCAACCTGGTTCACAGCTTTATCGCTATCTGAAAGGCTGTCACTTGACTTTTCTATTCTGCTTGTAAAGTCATTTATTTTCTATTGCCTTTGCAAAATTTTTAAGTAAACTAACGTATTTCACTTCAACCCTGTATTGTGAAGGCCACTGCACTAAGCTGCTATGTATGAATGACTGACTGAGCAGAGTGGGCCTAATTCTTCCCTGTCCGGCACCTGGTGTAGGAATTTACAGAAGTGATAAATGGGTATAAATTGTTAGAATTGCTTATGTGGGACACCATCCTAATCCGTGATATTTGGCACTGACCAACCAGTTAAGAGTAAAATACAAACCAAGTAATACCTGGGTGAGGTGAATACAAGTAAAGGAAACAGTTATTTTAAAGGTTTCAAAGTAGCAGCCGTGTTAGTCTGTATTTGCAAAAAGAAAAGGAGGACTTGAGGCACCTTAGAAACTAACCAATTTATTTGAGCATGAGCTTTCGTGAGCTACAGCTCACTTCATCGGATGCATACCGTGGCTATTTTAAAGGCTGCAGCTTTAGCTATATCATTTACTTCAGTGTGTTGGACAAGAAGACTGGGATATTCAGAGGCTCCCAAAGGAGTTAGGTGCCTGACTGCCATTGTTCGAAATGTTATCAGCTAGCTTGGCACACTGGTGAGACACTGATGCCAGACAAGTCAAGGCTGGCATTTTCAGATTCTCTTCCCTCTGAGCACCTCTCTCATGAAAGCCAGTCTTGAAATACAAGCACACAGCTGATAGCAGTTTCTCTCAACTGAAATCTTGCCTCCATTGCCAGCCTTTGTTGCTTTACTTAAAATAGCATTCCAATAAACATCTGAACCAGCTTGTTAAACAGGACACCCTTTCCTGTTTAACAATCCAGGAAGTTTTTGGAAAGCGTAGGGGACAATTTCCTGGCGCAAGTGCTAGAGGAGCCAACTAGGGGGGGCGCTTTTCTTGACCTGCTGCTCACAAACCGGGTAGAATTAGTGGGGGAAGCAAAAGTGGATGGGAATCTGGGAGGCAGTGACCATGAGTTGGTTGAGTTCAGGACCCTGATGCAGGGAAGAAAGGTAAGCAGCAGGATACGGACCCTGGACTTCAGGAAAGCAGACTTCGACTCCCTCAGGGAACGGATGGCCAGGATCCCCTGGGGGACTAACTTGAAGGGGAAAGGAGTCCAGGAGAGCTGGCTGTATTTCAAGGAATCCCTGTTGAGGTTACAGGGACAAACCATCCCGATGAGTCGAAAGAATAGTAAATATGGCAGGCGACCAGCTTGGCTTAATGGTGAAATCCTAGCGGAACTTAAACATAAAAAAGAAGCTTACAAGAAGTGGAAGGTTGGACATATGACCAGGGAAGAGTATAAAAATATTGCTCGGGCATGTAGGAATGTTATCAGGAGGGCCAAATCGCACCTGGAGCTGCAGCTAGCCAGAGATGTCAAGAGTAACAAGAAGGGTTTCTTCAGGTATGTTGGCAACAAGAAGAAAGCCAAGGAATGTGTGGGCCCCTTACTGAATGAGGGAGGCAACCTAGTGACAGAGGATGTGGAAAAAGCTAATGTACTCAATGCTTTTTTTGCCTCTGTTTTCACTAACAAGGTCAGCTCCCAGACTGCTGCGCTGGGCATCACAAAATGCGGAAGAGATGGCCAGCCCTCTGTGGAGATAGAGGCGGTTAGGGACTATTTAGAAAAGCTGGACGTGCACAAGTCCATGGGGCCGGACGAGTTGCATCCGAGAGTGCTGAAGGAATTGGCGGCTGTGATTGCAGAGCCACTGGCCATTATCTTTGAAAACTCATGGCGAACCGGGGAAGTCCCGGATGACTGGAAAAAGGCTAATGTAGTGCCAATCTTTAAAAAAGGGAAGAAGGAAGATCCTGGGAACTACAGGCCAGTCAGCCTCACCTCAGTCCCTGGAAAAATCATGGAGCAGGTCCTCAAAGAATCAATCCTGAAGCACTTGCATGAGAGGAAAGTGATCAGGAACAGCCAGCATGGATTCACCAAGGGAAGGTCATGCCTGACTAATCTAATCGCCTTTTACGATGAGATTACTGGTTCTGTGGATGAAGGGAAAGCAGTGGATGTATTGTTTCTTGACTTTAGCAAAGCTTTTGACACGGTCTCCCATAGTATTCTTGTCAGCAAGTTAAGGAAGTATGGGCTGGATGAATGCACTATAAGGTGGGTAGAAAGCTGGCTAGATTGTCGGGCTCAACGGGTAGTGATCAATGGCTCCATGTCTAGTTGGCAGCCGGTATCAAGTGGAGTGCCCCAAGGGTCGGTCCTGGGGCCGGTTTTATTCAATATCTTCATAAATGATCTGGAGGATGGTGTGGATTGCACTCTCAGCAAATTTGCGGATGATACTAAACTGGGAGGAGTGGTAGATACGCTGGAGGGGAGGGATAGGATACAGAAGGACCTAGACCAATTGGAAGATTGGGCCAAAAGGAATCTGATGAGGTTCAATAAGGATAAGTGCAGGGTCCTGCACTTAGGACGGAAGAACCCAATGCACAGCTACAGACTAGGGACCGAATGGCTAGGCAGCAGTTCTGCGGAAAAGGACCTAGGGGTGACAGTGGACGAGAAGCTGGATATGAGTCAGCAGTGTGCCCTTGTTGCCAAGAAGGCCAATGGCATTTTGGGATGTATAAGTAGGGGCATAGCGAGCAGATCGAGGGACGTGATCGTTCCCCTCTATTCGACATTGGTGAGGCCTCATCTGGAGTACTGTGTCCAGTTTTGGGCCCCACACTTCAAGAAGGATGTGGATAAATTGGAGAGAGTCCAGCGAAGGGCAACAAAAATGATTAGGGGACTGGAACACATGAGTTTATGAGGAGAGGCTGAGGGAGCTGGGATTGTTTAGCCTGCAGAAGAGAAGAATGAGGGGGGATTTGATAGCTGCTTTCAACTACCTGAAAGGGGGTTCCAAAGAGGATGGCTCTAGACTGTTCTCAGTGGTAGCAGATGACAGAACGAGGAGTAATGGTCTCAAGTTGCAGTGGTGGAGGTTTAGATTGGATATTAGGAAAAACTTTTTCACTAAGAGGGTGGTGAAACACTGGAATGCGTTACCTAGGGAGGTGGTTGAATCTCCTTCCTTAGAGGTTTTTAAGGTCAGGCTTGACAAAGCCCTGGCTGGGATGATTTAACTGGGAATTGGTCCTGCTTTGAGCAGGGGGTTGGACTAGATGACCTTCTGGGGTCCCTTCCAACCCTGATATTCTATGATTCTATGATTCCTGCAGAAGGGACACTATTAGATTTCTAATTAGCTTACTAAAATTGATACCAGGCATGTATACTTATAACAGGATGCCCAATTCAAAAACATGTCTATGTTTACCAAAAAAACAACTAGGTTATTTGTTTATAAGTGGTATAATTTGTTACCATTCAAAGCTACTTCAGTTTCTTTCACAAAGCATGGTAAAAAGCAAAATCAGAATTTTCTGAAAGAATCTGTACAGTCTACTGATTCAAGTTACATATTCATATGACTGGCTATTTAGTTATCAGAGTGCAAGAAGGCTTTCAATCTCAAGTGAAATATCGGATGGAACACAGAACAGGAAAACCCCCAAACTCTTCTCATTGTGGATTCTATTTACTGTGGATGTTAATCAGTTTATTCCAATAAACATCACTGATTCAGAGAGGAAATATAATTTACAGTACTCTCTGAAAAATTTTCTGTTATCTCTCTACTATTATTCCACAATAGGGATAGGGATACAACTTTGATATACACTTCTCTTTGCCCCATAATATTGTGAAAAATCCAAATCCCTACACACACTCCCCTGACAGCCCTATAAGGCCTTGATTTGTTCTAGAATCAAGCATTACCACTGCAGCTTTTTATATTTTTTATTTTCGTTTAAGTGATCCCAAGCTGCCTGCAAACTTACAAAGATATGAATATGGATTTGGGTGGACATGCATTTAAGAAATTACTTTTTTTTGGTAGAGCTATCTTCAAAGGGATGTCCTTCACAATTACTTTAAGATTCTAACTTTCCGTGATAAGCCCTTAGAGCTCATCCATAGAAATGAAAGCATCAGCTCACTGCAAACCATTATGTATCTTCTATCTGATTCTACAGAAGTGTAAATGTAAGCTTGTTTTTTATGATAGTTATTTAAAATTCATGAAACTGATAGTCAAGATGTTACTGAATGTGTCAAGTAACATCCCTACCCCAAGAGGCAAAATATGACCAATATACCAGAAAGAGCTGACAATTCAGCTCGCTTGATTTTTTGTCCTCGGCTTCTGAATACTTTAGGCAGTAATACATAATAGCACTTAGCAACAGTTTTCTTTTGGTGTATTTGGAAAGAATACCATGAGCTAACATTTAACTGGGTAACATCAAGTTATTAGTAAACAATTTCTTTAATTTCACTTCAATATTAAAAACAGAATCACTGCACCAAATAATGCCAAAACACTTCAAAGCAGACTGTCCTATTCCACCTCAGCTTTTCCAGCTTTACTGTTTAATGAAGAAAAAACATTCAGAGCACGAACAGAATGTAAGAAAGCAAATAGAAGAGCACTCTGCACTTGGCTGATACTTTTTATATATCTTAAAAGCTTTTTATGTAGCTTTTGAAATCATACTGGTTTCAATCACTACACAGTGGTGGATGCTTCAGAATCTCAGATTCTAAACACAGTCTACCCAGAAGATCAAAACTCAGTTTTGAACATGGCATTAACTCACAAGTGAAAGTGATGTTCAAAAATAGAGGTCACTGTAAAGCAACATGCTTTGACTAAACACAACCATTTTTTGTCCCCAAGCATAAAATCCACGTAATCATAACTATCACCAGTTAAAATAGTGTCTGTTTTGATGTACACAATAATTGTTAGATTTGGCCAGCTTGATTATACATTGGTGACAGTCATTGTTTTAAATATTCACAAGTATTTGTTCAGCTTCAGCATTCAGCTCCTACTTGGCTATTCACTGTGATTTCTTTTGTGGAGACCAAAATATCACACTATGTTGCCATATATGAGCTGTTAATGATGACTTTTATATTGGATTTCAGCTACTGTGATTTAAAAATATAGTAAAACAAGATACCTATTGCTGACATAACTGGAATAGGTCAAGGTCCCACTCCTTCAAATAGTTATGCACGTGAGCAGATGTACTCACATGAGTAATTCATTAACTCATGTCAGTAACTTTACTCACATTCAGAAGTGTTGGCAGGATTGGGCCCTTCTTACAGTTTAATTTACAAATTGGATGCTACTAAGGAAAAGTAATGATAAAGCAAACAAAACTCCTATAACCTTGGTTGGATTGTCTTGGTATAGTAGTTTACTATCCACCCAAAGCACAGATTGTTAAACTAATTAGAGAGGATAAACTAACATTCTGTTTTGAATGTTATCAACGACTCAACTCTGAATTGCTAATTCATGGGAAATTACCATGTACAGAATTTAGAAAACAGTCACTTCCTAAAATAATATGACTGCACAGTGATTTCTTCATGAAATGGTTATAGAAAGCAGTGCCACTATTAATGTGGTTTATAAAAGTTAACACATGAAAACAACAGAATTACATATTATTGTACTTTTTCAGGTATCCCCATCAACGACTCCAGAATCAGCACATCTGAAGCTCTTAGTACCATTTCAGCAGCTGCCATGGCAACTTAAATCATCATTTTATAGGTAAAAAGAATATTTTTAATTCTACCAATTTACGTCTCCTAAATTGAAATTGGCAGAGTAGCAACTAACCTATACACACATTAACATATTGCTTTAATTTAAAAATAATTAAAACATTTTTAACTATAGATTTCTTTTTTGTAAATTACAGAGGACATCTGGAGCTTCTCTGTTTTGCCAGGATTTAAGCAGCAGTTTAACTGGCAACATGCCACATTCCATGTTTGCTTTCTAATAATTTAAAATTGGAAGAATTAAATCCTTCTCAATTGCAATTTTAAGAGACTCTAAACTGCAGATACAATCCACAGTCTTTCCCCTACTCCCAATGAAAAGGGAAGAAGAGACAGACTTCAGCAGGGTGTAAATAATGAGAAAGAAGAAACATAGCAGATACATGGCAGCTAACATCATTAAACATAACGTACACAGAGTATTTGGCTCACTTTGCTCAGAAACGCATACACTAATGCTCCTTGCTAATTCTAGCAGGCACACTGCTGTTTTGTTACCTCAGGTGGTTATTCTATCAGTTTCAGATATAAAAAAGATCAGGCCCTCTTCCCCTCTCAGCTGCAGGGCTTAAATAGTAAGAAAAAGAAAAAAAACCCACCAACTTTTACAATGTCCAGGAAAATACAGAAGAAAAACTGCCTAGAGACAGTTGCGTGCAATTTGGCCATATATACCTAGTCCTACCTCAGTGCAAAAGACTGGTCTAAATGACCTATCAAGCTCCCTTCCACTCCTACATTTCTAGAATTCTAGATCTATGTTAAGCGAATATAAATATTTGCAGTGGTTTTCAATAAGCAGGTAGAAGTCTTTTAGAGGTAGCAATGAGTTATCTGTCAGTGTCTTGTAGCTCATCAATAACAGGATACTACAAATTAACATCACTAGTCACAGTTTAAAATAACCCTCTATATACAGAAGGCATTTTCCCAATAATTCTACCAGTCTCGTGCTTGATGATTTAAAGTGAAATGGCACATGTAAGATAGGACTGTGTGAACTCCACATCTTGCAGCACCAAGATAATGAAAGAGAATTAGAAAGATGTGAGCCTAAGCATGAACAAGATGCAATTTTCTGCAAACAAAACAAGTTCAAAAAAAGATCTTTTCCTCTTCAGTATGAAACTTTCTGGGCCAAATTTTCCAGGTCAGGCCCCAAAATTACTCTGGGAGCCACTTGCTTATGAATGTTAGGGTAATTCTGTAGTAGATCCCAGTTTGCATGAGTAATTTCAGAGGCCACATGTCATAAATATAAAGGGAAGGGTAAACACCTTTAAAATTCCTCCTGGCCAGAGGAAAAATCCTTTCACCTGTAAAGGGTTAAGAAGCTAGGATAACCTTGCTGGCACCTGACCACAATGACCAATGAGGAGACAAGATACTTTCAAAGTTGGAGGGGGGGAGAAACAAAGGGTCTGGGTCTGTCTGTGTGATGCTTTTGCCGGGGACAGAACAGGAATGGAGTCTTAGAACTTAGTAAGTAATCTAGCTAGATATGCATTAGATTCTGTTTGTTTAAATGGCTGAGAAAATAAGCTGTGCTGAACGGAATGGACATCCCTGTTTTTGTGTCTTTTTGTAACTTAAGGTTTTGCCTAGAGGGACTGTCTATGTTTTTAATCTAATTATCCTGTAAGGTATTTACCACCCTGATTTTACAGAGGTGATTCTTTTTTACTTTTTCTTCTTTTAAGAAACTGAATGCTTTCTTCATTGTTCTTAAGATCCAAAGGTTTGGGTCTGTGGTCACCTATGCAAATTGGTGAGGATTTTTATCAAACCTTCACCAGAAAAAAGGGGGTAAGATTTGGGAGGATTTTGGGGGAAAAGTCATTTCCAAACAAACTCTTTCCTAATAATAATAATACTGGTGTTAGACGTTTGGTGGTGGCAGCGAAAGTCCAAGGGCAAAAGGTAAAATGGTTTGTACCTTGGGGAAGTTTTAACCTAAGCTGGTAAAAGTAAGCTTAGGAGATTTTCATGCAGGTCCCCACATCTGTACCCTAGCGTTCAGAGTGGGGAAGGAACCTTGATACCACATTTCAAAGTATGGCTTTCTGTTTGGAAGTCTACGGCGTGTGAAGTTTTATCCCCCTGAATGTTCCTCTTGTTAAAATGGTGGCAACTCCTACCTGGCATCTCATTCTCCATTCATCACCATTTGCCTTTTCACCACTTTTCTTCAGGTTTCCTCAGAATAAAATTACAGAGGTCTTAATCATAGATCCAAGGATGGTAGCAGATCCAAAGTGAGCAAGCAAAAGTTCCTTCTCTCCAACAGCATTGAAGTTACCCTAGTAAGTAGCCAGGCTCCAAATCTACTTCTCTCCACAATTAGCATATGGCAAGCAACAAATAACAATGAGCTCAGATGAACTAATCTCGGCAAACATAGTGATACTAGAGAAGGTGGGGCAGGGCAGCAGCAGAGAAGAGACCGGTGATGTAAGCAACCCTGAGCAGCCAAAATATTTATTTTTAAATTTTTTACTTATGAACTGAATGTAAATGAGGATCTGCCAAGAAGAGATGGGGGAATCTAAGAAAGGACTTTTATTAGCCTATCTCTTGCTCCCAAGAATCTCCCCAGATTTGTGGCTTTTAAAAAAAATAATTGTGTGTGTCTTGAAATGGTGACGCATGACAAATAAGATGCTGAGTCTTCTCTTCTCTGTAGATGTATATATGCATGCTGTGTTATTATAAGACCCCATCACTGCAGTACCTGAGCACCTCATAATCTTTAATGTGTTTATCCTCACACACAGTTGTGAGGTAAAAAAGAGTTCTCTCCATATTACAGAGAGGGAACTGAGGCACAGAGACTTCGGGCTTGTCTACACTAATGGCTAAACTCAGCACTACTGCGATCGATTTAGTGGGTCTGGTGAAGACCTGCTAAGTCGGTGGGAGAGCGTCTCCTGTCGACACAGCGTGGTCTAGAAACTTCTGTAAGTCATGTCGACTTCAGTTATGAAACGTACATAACTGAGGTCAATTTACAGCTTTAGTGTAGATTGGCCCATAGTAAATTGTCCAAGGAAGTCTGTGGCACAGCTGGGAATAGAACCCACGTCTCTGAAGTCCTAGACTTGCAACCTAACCACTGAGCCATCCTGCCTTTCTAAATTCTGAAAGTTACAGCCACAGTCACAAGAGGCCAGATTTAGACCCTTCTCTTGAACAAATGAGGAAGCCTGAAGTGAATAGCCCCCTAGAAGTCTCCATAGCAAGCACCCATTGAACATGAGTGCAGAAGGAGGTTTCTTGGATTAGCCAGGTGCTTGCTGACTCACTGCAGTACTAAAGACCTTTCTGCTGAACCTGGACCTCACAACCCTAGCCTTTTCTGTGGGGCTGGGGAAAAGAGCTGATGGTGTGATCAATAAAATTCACACATTCTTCATTTTTCATACTCTACCAGAAAGCTAAGGTCTGATTCTGGAAAAAATCCTGTTCCTCACATTATGCTCCAAGTTTAATTACATCAGAAGATATGAGAAAAGTACATTCTAGTAGACCACAGTCCTGCCTGCATCTCAACAGTACAACACTGGAAGTGTCCTCACGCTGTCTGTTTAACAATGTGCTGCAGTACCCCACTTGCTTCATTTCAATAGGTTCAGAACTCCCAAGACATGTAACTCCCCCCCAAACTTTTTTTTTTTGAGTCAGTGTAGGGCAAGTTTTGTTCAACACATTCCTAACCCCTCTTTTCTTCTTTGCATCTGCAAGTTGCGCAGCATCGCATCTGCTTTACTATCTGGCATTTCAAGTGTCTGACTGCTCTAGGTATTCGCTTTCTATCACATACTCAATACCAGTTCACTACCATGTGAATATTTGGACATCTTGCATTCATTATTAAGTTAAATAAATTGAAAATAAAAATTTCCAGTCCCTATACACTGCGTGTGACATTTGCAATTTAAAGCCTTTACATTTAGTAATAGTTATATTTAGCATTTAGATCACTTTACATTTTCAAAACCTTTTACAAATATTATCTGTTGTAAGGATTAATTAGATAAGTGTTAGCCCCATTTTACACACTGTGAAAAGACATCAAGATGTTGAGTGACTTGCAACAGTTAGTGTCAGAGTGTCAGGATTAAATCTTCCAGTCCCACATTCATCCTTCTAGCAAAGACCATTCTCAGTTTTAGTCTCCGTTTCTTACCTTTCATTTACATTCATTATATATATACGTGTGTGTGTGTGTGTGTGATCAGCAATCAGCATTCCTTTCATTTTGTGACTTCCTAAGTAATTTCCAATATAAAAGCTTTTCTGTCAAGGACACTTTGAAAATGTAAATCTATAATGTTCTTAGGTCACTGTTACACTACCATGCAATAATCAAGGAAACTCAACAAGTTAGAAAAGAATCGCTGCAAATTAGATTGTAGATCTTCAGGTCAGGAACAATAAGTTATCTGTACTGTTATGTCGCTAGCGTGCATATTTTTGGGTGCTGTAAAGTGAGTGAATAATGGTAGCAGCAGACTCAAACCATATTTAATATCAAAATTGCTGGTTTCTTCCAAGCAAGTGTTTCTCAGCTTGACTCTGGCTAGAATGATCAGAAAACAGCAACCCTGAAACCGTTGCATTGAATTTCACCGATAATGCTGCACTTACCTGTAAAAAGGAAAAATATCAAAACCATGATCCTAGTATACCCAAAGTATAAAATGGTACTAGCAGTTCCCATTATTTGGAGTTCAGAGAAGAAGTAATGAACCTCATAGATAAAAAGATAAACAGCTGTAAAGCTGCTCATTAAGAATGATCTCCACCACCAATGATAATCCTGAAAGAAATACTAAACCATTTCAGGAAAAAATTCAAGTACAAAACTAAAACTGCACTTTTATCATTTCAGAGCAAAGCATTATTTACAAGTCTATGAAAGATTAAATTAATTCTTGGCATATTTTTATACTCATACTCTTGCTTAAACTCCTTTTTATTAAAATTATGCTATTTCTTTCTCAAAATGAATTCTGTCAGGATGTTTAAACTATGAATGTGAAATTCTGTTATCCACGATCAAGACTTTATTTAGGGTTTTTCTGGTAACTGTAGAAACTGGGGAAACACAGCAAATATCTCTTCAGTCTACAAAGCCTCAGGAGAACGTGCTGGGGACTAAATTGTAATTTTTTGTTTTATTTTTTAGATTTTAAAAAGTTGCAGAATTATACATTTTCACAAGAAAACTAAGCTTGTATTTACATAGGGTAATGTGTTAGCAAGTAACTATTAATTTATTAAAACAATAATTTTACAGGAATGTAGCAGCTCTCATCCTCAAGGATCCCAAAGCACCTTGCAAATATGGTGCAAATATCCACTACAGAGATGTAGCCACAAGAGGCAACACAGTAGTAGTTTAACAGCACAGCACAACTAGAGTACTCAAAAATGGAAATGAACACAGTATGGCTGAGGACCAAATCTTCAAAAGACTGAAAAGACTGCCAACATACACACCCCTTGATGAAGGAAGGGACAGGTGCATACCTATGTTAGGTGGCAAACAAAGTTAAGCAAATTTGGTATTGAAGCTGCAGTATAACTAAGCCCTGGTCTACACTAGGACTTTAGGTCGAATTTAGCAGCGTTAAATCGATGTAAACCTGCACCCGTCCACACAATGAAGCCCTTTATTTCGACTTAAAGGGCTCTTAAAATCGATTTCCTTACTCCACCCCTGACAAATGGATTAACGCTTAAATCGACCTTGCCGGCTCGAATTTGGGGTACTGTGGACACAATTCGATGGTATTGGCCTCCAGGAGCTATCCCAGAGTGCTCCATTGTGACCGCTCTGGACAGCACTCTCAACTCAGATGCACTGGCCAGGTAGACAGGAAAAGAACCGCAAACTTTTAAATCTCATTTCCTGTTTGGCCAGCGTGGCAAGCTGCAGGTGACCACGCAGAGCTCATCAGCACAGGTGACCATGATGGAGTCCCAGAATCGCAAAAGAGCTCCAGCATGGACCGAACGGGAGGTACGGGATCTGATCGCTGTTTGGGGAGAGGAATCCGTGCTATCAGAACTCCGTTCCAGTTTTCGAAATGCCAAAACCTTTGTCAAAATCTCCCAGGGCATGAAGGACAGAGGCCATAACAGGGACCCGAAGCAGTGCCGCGTGAAACTTAAGGAGCTGAGGCAAGCCTACCAGAAAACCAGAGAGGCGAACGGCCGCTCCGGGTCAGAGCCCCAATCATGCTGCTTCTATGATGAGCTGCATGCCATTTTAGGGGGTTCAGCCACCACTACCCCAGCCGTGCTGTTTGACTCCTTCAATGGAGATGGAGGCAATACGGAAGCAGGTTTTGGGGACGAAGAAGATGATGATGAGGTTGTAGATAGCTCACAGCAAGCAAGCGGAGAAACCGGTTTTCCCGACAGCCAGGAACTGTTTCTCACCCTGGACCTGGAGCCAGTACCCCCCGAACCCACCCAAGGCTGCCTCCTGTACCCAGCAGATGGAGAAGGGACCTCTGGTGAGTGTACCTTTTAAAATACTATACATGGTTTAAAAGCAAGCATGTGAAAGGATTACTTTGCCCTGGCATTCGCGGTTCTCCTAGATGTACTCCTAAAGCCTTTGCAAAAGGTTTCTGGGGAGGGCAGCCTTATTGCGTCCTTCATGGTAGGACACTTTACCACTCCAGGCCAGTAACACGTACTCAGGAATAACTGTAGAACAAAGCATTGCAGTGTATGTTTGCTGGCATTCAAACAACATCCGTTCTTTATCTCTCTGTGTTATCCTCAGGAGAGTGAGATATAATTCATGGTCACCTGGTTGAAATAGAGTGCTTTTCTTCAGGGGACACTCAGAGGAGCCCATTCCTGCTGGGCTGTTTGCCTGTGGCTAAACAGAAATGTTCCCCGCTGTTAGCCACAGGGAGGGGGGAAGGTTGAGGGGGTAGCCACACGGTGGGGGGAGGCAAAATGCGACCTTGTAACGAAAGCACATGTGCTATGTATGTAATGTTAACAGCAAGGTTTACCCTGAAAGAGTGTAGCCACTGTTTTATAAAATGTGTCTTTTTAAATACCGCTGTCCCTTTTTTTTTCTCCTCCACCAGCTGCATGTGTTTCAATGATCACAGGATCTTCTCCTTCCCAGAGGCTAGTGAAGCTTAGAAAGAAAAAAAAATGCACTCGCGATGAAATGTTCTCCGAGCTCATGCTGTCCTCCCACACTGACAGAGCACAGACGAATGCGTGGAGGCAAATAATGTCAGAGTGCAGGAAAGCACAAAATGACCGGGAGGAGATGTAGCGGGCTGAAGAGAGTAAGTGGCGGGCTGAAGACAGGGCTGAAGCTCAAATGTGGCGGCAGCGTGATGAGAGGAGGCAGGATTCAATGCTGAGGCTGCTGGAGGACCAAACCAGTATGCTCCAGTGTATGGTTGAGCTGCAGCAAAGGCAGCTGGAGCACAGACTGCCACTGCAGCCCCTCTGTAACCAACCGCCCTCCTCCCCAAGTTCCATAGCCTCCACACCCAGATGCCCAAGAATGCGGTGGGGGGGCCTCCGGCCAACCAGCCACTCCACCACAGAGGATTGCCCAAAAAAAAAGAAGGCTGTCATTCAATAAATTTTAAAGTTGTAAACTTTTAAAGTGCGGTGCTTAAAGTGCTGTGTGGCATTTTCCTTCCCTCCTCTACCACCCCTCCTGGCCTACCTTGTTAGTCATCCCCCTATTTGTGTGATGAATGAATAAAGAATGCATGAATGTGAAGCAACAATGACTTTATTGCCTCTGCAAGCAGTGATTGAAGGGAGGAGGGGCGGGTGGTTAGCTTACAGGGAAGTAGAGTGAACCAAGGGGCGGGGGGTTTCATCAAGGAGAAACAAACAGAACTTTCACACCGTAGCCTGGCCAGTCATGAAACTGGTTTTCAAAGCTTCTCTTATGCGTACCGCGCCCTCCTGTGCTCTTCTAACCGCCCTGGTGTCTGGCTGCACGTAACCAGCAGCCAGGCGATTTGCCTTAACCTCCCACCCCGCCATAAACGTCTCCCCCTTACTCTCACAGATATTGTGGAGCACACAGCTAGCAGTAATAACAGTGGGAATATTGGTTTCGCTGAGGTCTAAGCGAGTCAGTAAACTGCGCCAGCGCGCCTTTAAACATCCAAATGCACATTCTACCACCATTCTGCACTTGCTCAGCCTGTAGTTGAACAGCTCCTGACTACTGTCCAGGCTGCCTGTGTATGGCTTCATGAGCCATGGCATTAAGGGGTAGGCTGGGTCCCCAAGGATAACTATAGGCATTTCAACATCCCCAACAGTTATTTTCTGGTCTGGGAATAAAGTCCCTTCCTGCAGCTTTTGAAACAGACCAGAGTTCCTGAAGATGCGAGCGTCATGTACCTTTCCCGGCCATCCCACGTTGATGTTGGTGAAACGTCCCTTGTGATCCACCAGAGCTTGCAGCACTATTGAAAAGTACCCCTTGCGGTTTATGTACTCGCCGGCTTGGTGCTCTGGTGCCAAGATAGGGATATGGGTTCCGTCTATAGCCCCACCACAGTTAGGGAATCCCATTGCAGCAAAGCCATCCACTATGACCTGCACATTTCCCAGGGTCACTACCCTTGATATCAGCAGATCTTTGATTGCGTGGGCTACTTGCATCACAGCAGCCCCCGCAGTAGATTTGCCCACTCCAAATTGATTCCCAACTGACCGGTAGCTGTCTGGCGTTGCAAGCTTCCACAGGGCTATCGCCACTCGCTTCTCAACTGTGAGGGCTGCTCTCATCTTGGTATTCATGCGCCTCAGGGCAGGGGAAAGCAAGTCACAAAGTTCCATGAAAGTGCCCTTACGCATGCGAAAGTTTCGCAGCCACTGGGAATCGTCCCAGACCTGCAACACTATGCGGTCCCACCAGTCTGTGCTTGTTTCCCGATCCCAGAATCGGCGTTCCACAGTATGAACCTGCCCCATTAGCACCATGATGCATACATTGGCAGCGCCCATGCTTTCAGAGAAATCTGTGTCTATGTCCTGATCACTCACGTGACCGCGCTGACTTCGCCTCCTCGCCCGGTATCGCTTTGCCAAGTTCTGGTGCTGCATATACTGCTGGATAATGCATGTGGTGTTTAATGTGCTCCTAATTGCCAAAGTGAGCTGAGCGGGCTCCATGCTTGCTTTGGTATGGCGTCCGCACAGAAAAAAGGCGCGGAACGATTGTCTGCCGTTGCTCTGACGGAGGGAGGGGCGATTGACGACATGGCTTACAGGGTTGGCTTCAGGGAGCTAAAATCAACAAAGGGGGTGTTTACATCAAGGAGTATTTGAGGCAGGACTTCACGGAGGGTTCCAATAAGAAATGGTGCACCTAAGTTATCGTTCTTATTGGAACAAGAAGGTTAGCCTGGCCTCTGATTGATACATGGCTAGATTTACCTCGCTGCACCTTCTCTGTGAGTGACTGCAGTGTGACCTAGAGGAATGAGTCCCCTAGACAGGGGAGGAGGCAAATGAGTACAAAACAAATCTGGTCTATTTCTTGTTTTGATCCACTCCATCTATCTTTTACATCTTTGGCTGGCAGCAGATGGTGCAGAAGGACTGCATGCCATCCACATCTCATGGCTGCTCGGCAGAAGATGGTACAGTACGACTGCTAGCCATCCTCATCTCTTGCCTGCCTGGCAGAAGATGGTACAGTACGACTGCTAGCAATCCATATCGCCTGCCTGCTCACCATAAGACAGTTCAATAGGACTGACTGCAGGACTAAAGAGAATGACCTGGTCAAGTCACTCCAAATTTAGTCCCTGCGCCCATGTCTGCCCAGGCGCTCCCAGCCGACGTGGCCAGGAGCACCTCAGACACGACGAGGACGACTACCAGTCGTACTGCACCGTCTGCTGCCAGAAGGCAAGGGGTTGCTGCTACTGTGTAGCAAAGCCGTACCGCGTCTGCCAGCACCCAGGAGACATACGGTGACGGTTACCTAAGCGGGCTCCATGCTTGCCGTGGTATGGCGTCTGCACAGGTAACTCAGGAAAAAAGGCGCGAAATGATTGTCTGCCCTTGCTTTCACGGAGGGAGGGAGGGAACGGGGGCCTGATGATATGTACCCAGAACCACCCGCGACAATGTTTTAGCCCCATCAGGCATTGGGATCTCAACACAGAATTCCAATGGGCAGCGGAGACTGCGGGAACTGTGGGATAGCTATCCACAGTGCAACACTCCGGAAGTCGACTCTAGCCTCGGTACTGTGGAAGCACTCCGCCGAGTTAATGCACTTAATGCACGTAGAGCATTTTCTGTGGGGACACACACACTCGAATATATAAAACCGATTTCTAAAAAAACGATTTCTATAAATTCGACCTTATTCCGTAGTGTAGACATACCCTAAGTTATGCTATGGCCAGTGTATCTGAAACCTCAGCTCATGATTTACAGGGAATATTCACTAATGGGACTTCATTCTTTTACTGTTATTTTAAATACATATAGTTGAGAATTTGCAAGTGTCAAATTTTTTGCGAAAGTGTTAGTGAAATCAGATCCAAAGCTTTCTTTAAACCACAATAATTATTTTGTTGGCGATCACTAGAAAATTTTTAAAATAGCCCTTTTCAGTAGGGACAAAATTACTGAAACCATACACTACAAAATACCTCATCCATGGTCAATTTGAAAACAACATCTCTCCCCCTTTAAAAGCCTCCAAAATTGAGCACTGACATGTTATGCCCAACAGTTGCCTTAAGTCAAGCTGTTTATAACATTAAAAAGTATACCTCTGCCAGACCAGCTGGAGTGTTGTTTCCTGTTTTGTGGCTCCTCTACCATTCCAGTACCATTCCAGTGTGTAAAATGAGAGCTTGCACTGCTAGCTGCAGTTGCAGTGACAAGGCAGAAATTGCCTTTTTTTAAAATTGAACTTGTATATTTTATAAAACATAGGGCAATAACATAACCAGGCCAAAGGTACATACAATCGATATACAGAATCCTGACAATACACCCACATAGTCTACAGTGTCCAGCATTTTGCAGAGGTGGCCCTGCATAGGCATCCTTGCAAACTTCACTCTGACATACCCCAGCTAGCTGTGCATTGTGCTGTCATGATATAGGCATCAAAATAATATGTTCATTTACCTCTGCACATAGATGGAAATAGCACAGCAAGACTGTAGCCTCAGAACACATAATAAGAAGAATTATAAATACTATGAACAGGAAACCAAACATGTTGTATATTTGATGGGACCTAAACATACACAAAAGAAATCTGTGTCAAATTAGTTTTCACTCTTTTTGTTATATACCCAAGAACTAAGCTCATCTGAAAACAGAACAGTCTTTGTCTGCATTGTTGACATACTCCTCCAAATCTTCAGCCTGTACCTGCTATACCTCTACCTTCATGTGTAAATACGCTGCTTACACAATTTCATTGTTAAGTCAGGGGAGGGACAACTCAAAGCTGTAGCATAGTTTTGTAAAACAATTAGACCCTGACTACCTAGGCCAGGGAAATCATTCGTTTCCCCTCACCTTTCTGTCAAGGACTGCTCTCACTAGAAAAGTACTATTATGATTTCAAATCTCAGGGCCTTCTGAGCCCTACTGCTCCATTGGCTCTCTCTTGTGCCTCTCTCCAGCTTGACATCTGCCTCCTTCACATTGCTGCAATTAGTCTTCCACCTGTCTATTTCACCATGCTACACCTTCTAACAGTTGCTCCTCCACTCCCAGAGTTCTATCCCTAGACAAATCAATCTTACTCCAGTCCAAGGGTCATCGAAACACTTGACCATGCAAAAATGCACCCTTTCCTCCCAAGTGTATAAATATTATCTTGTTTATGAGATGAGGGAGGAAGAATTAACTCATATGTAATAACTAGAAGACTGCAACTACTACAGTTTAAGAGATCTGAGAAAAAGGGGATACTGGCAATCTCCTAATGTCTCCCTCCTGAATTTTTGCTCATTCTGCCTGTAATGGTGTTTCGTATTTTTAACTATATAACTAGACAGGCCAATATCAAGGTGTGTGTTTGAAAGTTGCCTACATTTTTCAAGAGTGTCTTATCTTGCCACAATCAAGACCCCGGTTGAGGACTACTGGTGAAAGGTGAATAAATGCCCCACAGTATATTTTACTCTCTCTATATTTAAACCTTGCTATCTTATTCCTGTAGATATCAGGATATGGAGTGTACATCGGACCACAATAATCTAGCATATTAGGTATTTTTCATTTGACAATCAAATGCTAAGTTTAACGTTTGGGTTATGTCTGTACTATGAATAGCTACACTGGTCAAATACTTTTATGCAAAACTAAAACAAACTGCATTTTAACAATGTTCCTGAATTTTGTTGCAGCCCTGTGAAATCCAAGGTCTTGGCCTGATTCAGAAACACAGTTGAAAACAGTTTTGTCCTCCTGATCGTGCAAGACCACCACAGTGCTGTAACTGTGTCAAGGGTCTATCAAATTTTAATAGAGTCCTGCAACACATTAAGGCCCATTATACCATGAAAAACTAATGTATACGGCCAATTATGATAACGCTCTCATATTAGTGCTTCTCTTTTGATCTTCCTGGTTCCAGGCAAAATGCAAAATAAATGTATTGTCTTAAAGTTCTCAATAAAGGCAAGAAGCTTTATTTTTAATTGTATATATTATATGCTTAGATTCTGAAGAATTCTGAAAAGTCTTCAGCAAGACCATCAATCCTAGGAGTTTGTGGAGTTTTCTGACTCCACTGTTTGGGAATGTCCATTTTTGGTTTGTTATACCAAGCTTGAGCTGACAGCCCAGCCTGCCTATCAAGTAAAGATACAATCCTCACCAAATACTGTTTAGAATGGAAAAAAGCTGAATAAAAATACAACCAAATGGCAAGATGCCACCCATGATGATACCAGGCAACGGCTTTGTGAAAAACGACTGCTCCGGGATCTGACAAGGAATCTGGTTTGTACGAACTGGATGTTCAATTGGCTTTGAGAGAAATTAATACAATTAAAAAAAGACAAATACCTTGTTACTATGTTATTTACAGTTAAGATATGAAAGTGTTAAAGGAATCAAAGACACTTAAGATGATTTTTTCCTAATATCAACTCCTAGGAACTTGACATTTTTAACTCTCCCATTATATTCATCCATAAACTGTGCCACAAGCCACTGAGCTAAATCACATCTTTAAAGATTACAGACTAGTGCACAAACCAACAAACAGTGATTTTTAGACACTCCATTTCAGTGGTGACCTAGCAAATTTCAACATGCAGGAGGGAGAGGTCTTTATTTAGTTTTTCATGGAATCACTGATTTTCTTCTAGATGTGTTAACAATTCAGAGGACTGTAGCTCACAAACTACGTAGGCAAGAGGAATGTCAATAAGTTTGTGTTCTTAAAAGAGAGACTCCAAATGGCCAGAAAAATATTTTGAAAATCATTTTGTATTCTTGTCTACCGTACAAAAATCAGAAGTTGAAGAACAGTTCATTTCAGAATGAACAGCCATATGCATCTTAGCCAAATTTTGGTGTTTTGATGTTGACAGCTAACACACTAACTCCGCATGAATAAATACTTGATGTTAGGACAGAAAAGTATTATACTGAGTGGCAGATAAGACACACTTAAACAATGCACTCAAAAACTGCCTTTTCTTTCAATCCAAAATATGCACCAATAAAGGTTAATGGGACAGAAATTCCAAACCACATTGCCAGGATAGCAACAGTGTGCCAAGGCGGATGGCAGCTGATGATCCCTTCACCCACAGAATAAGATTCATAATGAAGAAATCAGCAAAGACAATTCTGGGGAAAAAATAAAACCAGAATTTTCTCACTAGCAGCATAAAATCAGAAGAGAATTAAATATTTTTAGGTGGTTCATAAAACTAAAGGTTTATGAATATTCACTTGTAGTCTATTTCATTCTCTATTTATGCAATATTGTTTCCCCACTAATTCATAAAAAGTGGTAATTATTATAAGGCCCTTGTAACAGCTAATTGTCTCTAATCTTTAGAGGTCTTTTAGCAAACACTCTCTTGACTGTACTGTACATTTCCAGCCCTTCCTTTCCCATCACAGCTCATTGTCTATTAATGTTTTTAAATAGCTCTTTTCTAATGACCATGTTCCTTCTACCAAATTCATTCAGTGCTGGCAAAACCCCACTGTTCAAGATACTATAAACCATATCAGAGTGAATGCGGTAGGAGGGCTACCATGGGCTAGTCTTAGGAAGAGTTTATTGTTACAAGCTAATCTCTCTTCAGCCATGGAACACAATACATAAAAAACAAACACCCCCCTCCCAAAAAAAAACCAACCCATCATATCTTTGTACTATTTTAAGAAATTCACAGTTTCAGAAGCAGCTATGTTAGTGAAGCATTATTTCTTCAGTTTAATCAGTGGGATACCTTCCATTTTAAGTCCTCTTCTCGACAGTCTTCTTGCACTTTTAGTGTAGAAGTGTGTCACAAAGCAAACAACTTCCCCACCGCATTATATTCTCCTAAACCCTCTCTTCAAAAGAAAAAAAAAAGAAAAAAAAAAGTACACCGCGAACAAAAAGTTTTTAAAAAGACTTCCAAACTTTTATTTTGGAATTAACAAAATCTAAGTCATGCTCTCCTGCACCCTCTCCACCTGCTTTCTGAAAATCCTTACAACAAATGAGACTGAAACCCAGTTTTAATTATTTGAGAGAAGTGATTAAGATTTCAAACATGTTCCATCCTATAGTAAAGCAATAAAATACATTGCTAGGGAACATCATCTGGGAACCTGCAAGGATTCCCACCACCCAGGGTACAAGAGAAGCATCAATCTCAGGAAGGGTCACTGCCAAATGAACCACTCACTGGGACTCATTATGAAAGAATTCTTGAAGCAGAATTTACACTAGTCTCAGAGGAAGCTACACATTCGACTGTATTGAACAACCTTATGCAAAACGAAAGCAGTGGGCAAGCCATTGTACAAATGGCTCCCAGATACTTCTGAAAGTAACATCCTAAAAATGTGTAATCAAATGCAGTTAAACCATACCCTGCATGGTCTATTTTAGATCTTGTCCATGTCAGTAATCCAATCTCTGCTTCTCCCCTTCCCAGGATTCAAAAAAGAACTAGATAAATTCATGGAAGACAGGTCCATCAATGGCTATTAGCCAGGATGGGCAGAAATGGTGTTCCTAGCCTCTGTTTGCCAGAAGCTGGGAATGAGCGACAGGCAATGTATCACTTGATGATTATCTGTTCTGTTCATTCC
Organism: Lepidochelys olivacea; assembly: GCF_965140295.1. Lineage (NCBI taxonomy): Eukaryota > Metazoa > Chordata > Testudines > Cheloniidae > Lepidochelys > Lepidochelys olivacea. Next base: position 97,975,136 of record NC_140419.1, read on the forward strand.
CGCTGGGGCACCTGGCAATTGGCCACTGTTGGAAGACAGGATACTGGGCTAAATGGACCTTTTGTCTGAACTAGTATGGCTGTTCTTATGTTATAGTCTTATTTTAGACATAAAAATAATTTTGTTTAAAATACCAATGTCCCTATTACATAGTTTCACCAGAAGAACATTCCAATATGTTCAACATACAAAGACAAGATAAAGTATTTTAGCACATTAGTAAGGAACTAAACTTACAATCTAAGATCTAACCCTATTTCCCCTATACTAAGGGTGAATAGTGTAACAGACTTCAATGGGGGTAGGATCTAGCCCTGATTTATAAAGGTGCTCTAGACAGAAGAGCCTTTCCAAAAAGCCACCATAATAAGCCACGCATTCACAATGAAATATAGTCCCTGCTAATGTTAACACGAGTATCTAGAAAATAATCAATGCTGTAGTCTAAGAGCAGTTGTATCGCGTCAGAATTAATTACACCAGCCACAATACAATTCTAAGTCAATGGCTCACAAACTTTTCCATGCCGTGTCTTCATGTTACCAACCACCCCCCACACACCCCCAAAACAAAAAACAAAACAAATCACACTTTTCAGGCCCCACCTCCATAGTGTTTGGATCCTCCTCCCTCCTACTTAAGGGAGGGTGGTCGTGACCCCCAGGTTGAGAAGCCATGTTCTACAACATTATGCAATTTGCAAACTCTCCAAATACAGGAGATTTACAAGCTTTTCTTCCCACTCTAAAATGTTCTGTGTAGAAAGTAAAATAAAGTAGGGAAGCAATAAAGGCAATGGCACAGCCCTTGAAAGAGTTCTGTGCTAAGAAATCAGTATTTTTCTTTATTTGTGGTAACTGAGTTATATACAAGAATACAGGAAAGAACAATTGCATAAGAGTAAGGAACAAAAAGTACTAACCCAGGGCACAACAGAGCTGTCAGCAAAACATTTGTCTTCCACTTTTCACCTCAAAATGCTGAGGAATAAGTAAAAATCATTACTAGAGTTTCAAATGTAACACCTCTTACAAATATTTTGCAGTATGACAGCAAGGAGCAGATCTGATATCCGAGACATCAGCTCCAACTTGAATTACATATAATGCCTGGCAATGCTGAATTTAACATGCTGTATCATGCGAAATAAACAATGGTACTTACTCTTATACATTCTAGCAGATACATAACCAGCAGGAGTTCCCAGCAAGACCCACAGTACAACTCCACAGATCATCAAAGCTCCTTGGTTGGCAGGAGAAAGAAAGCCAAGGCAAGCTAGAATGAAAGATGTGAAAAGAAAGAATAAGCCATTTGTTGACACATTTTATTAGCATATTGTAGAATGTAAGCCACAGCACACAGGTTTATCAAGTTCACTGGCAGACAGCATAGGCATACATCTGCACACATACTGACTAGACACAAGTGCACACCACTGTGGGCATAACTCTGAACCAAATGCTTGTGTACTTTCATCTCATACTCAAAAGGCTAAGATTCCTGTGGCTAAACAGCTTCAAGAGAGGCACATGGTTGAAGTCTCTGCTCCTCCAACTAAACTATGGCATGAGATTTCAGCTTGGAAACCAGCTTTTAAAAGCTTAAAGAATGATGCTTCTGTAAGAGTACATTTACTGCATAGGCAACCATAATAGTTTAATACATGCCATAAGAGTTGTCCAAGAAAAGTAGGCCCAGAGTAGTAAAAAGCAATGATTTAAGTTTTGAAAAGGTAGTTATAAGAAGCATGAAGATGACAGGACTGGATCTTCAAGTAACTGATTTAGAAACTTCGAACTCCAAACAAAGCCTAACCCAACTACCACGATGGACAATGCTTATCATCATGGCCCATCTTAAAAATAAGGTCCCTATATTTAAAAAGACGGGGGTCTAAGTTCTTGAACAAACTATAAGGGCAACTCCAGAGTTGAAAGGGAGTTACTCAATTGTAGTCTCTGCAATCTCCAGCTAGAAGCTTCTTTTTGAAGAAAAACATCTTTGTTATTGACTACTTATATGGTACTAGTGGTATGTGAAATTGTTGTAGCTGGAAAGAGACTCCAAGAGCTGTCATGGATTTGGAAGGACCGATTTATGAAGGCACAAAAAGTAAGTTATTATACTTACATTTAAACACATTAGGAACAGAGAAAAGGATGCTGAACTAGAACTCTGAAAAGTAATGCTCTGTGTGAAATGTTAAGTTAGCTAGGAATAAAGTGAGTTGTGGGGGATATATTTACATATTTTGATAATATACCAAAGAAAAGCAGTGGTCTGTATCAGAGTGAGAAGCAGTTAAATGGAATGGTAAGACAAAGTTGCCATTTTCACTGTTTAAAATAACTAAGTTTCTAAAGTCTGAGGCAGCAAAACCTTAAAAAGGGGATTGTACTGGGACCACTTTACTTCTTTATCATAGAATCATAGAATATCAGAGTTGGAAGGGACCTCTGGAGGTCATCTAGTCCAACCCCCTGCCCAGAGCTGGACCAATCCCCAACTAAATCATCCCAGCCAGGGCTTTGTCAAGCCTAACCTTAAAAACTTCTAAGGAAGGGGATTCCACCACGTCCCTATGTAACACATTCCAGTGTTTCACCACCCTCCTAGTGAAAAAGTTTTTCCTAATATCCAACCTAAATCTCCCCCACTGCAACTTGAGATCATTACTCCTTGTCCTGTCATCTGCTATCACTGAGAATAGTCTAGATCCATGCTCTTTGGATCCACCTTTCAATTAGTTAAAAGCAGCTATCAAATCCCCCCTCATTCTTCTCTTCCGTAGACTAAACAATCCCATTTCCCTCAGCCTCTCCTCAGAAGTCATGTGTTCCAGACCCCTAATCATTTTTGTTGCCCTTCACTGGACTCTCTTCAATTTCTCCACATCCTTCTTGTAGTGTGGGGCCCAAAACTGGACACAGTACTCCAGATGAGGCCTCACCAATGTCGAATAGAGGGGAACGATCACGTCCCTCGATCTGCTGGCAATGCCCCTACTTATACACCCCAAAATGACATTGGTCTTCTTGGCAACAAGGGCACACTGTTGACTCATATCCAGCTTCTCGTCCACTGTCACCCCTAGGTCCTTCTCTGCAGAACTGCTGCCTAGCCATTCGGTCCCTAGTCTGTAGCGGTGCATTGGATTCTTCCATCCTAAGTGCAGGACTCTGCACTTGTCCTTGTTGAACCTCATCAGATTTCTTTTGGCCCAATCCTCCAATTTGTCTAGGTATCTCTCTGTTTCCTATCCCTACCCTCCAGCATATCTACCACTCCTCCCAGTTTAGTGTCATCTGCAAACTTGCTGAGGGTGCAATCCACACCATCCTCCAGATCATTAACGAAGATATTGAACAAAACCGGCCCCAGGACCGACTCTTGGGGCACTCCGCTAGATACCGGCTGCCAACTAGACATGGAGCCATTGATCACTACTCGTTGAGCCCAACAATCTAGCCAACTTTCTACCCACCTTGTAGTGGATCCATCCAGCAAACCTGCTGAGGGTGCAATCCACACCATCCTTCAGATCATTAACGAAGATATTGAACAAAACCGGCCCCAGAACTGACCCTTGGGGCACTCCGCTAGATACCGGCTGCCAACTAGACATGGAGCCATTGATCACTACTCGTTGAGCCCAACAATCTAGCCAACTTTCTACCCACCTTGTAGTGCATCCATCCAGCCCACACTTCTTTAACTTGCTGACAAGAATACTGTGAGAGACCGTGTCAAAAGCTTTGCTAAAGTCAAGGCTCTAGAGCATGTGAATTATCCCTAATAGAGAGATGCTGCAATAATGATCAAAACACTACTATTTTCGATAGTGTTATTGCAGACATCTGGGTCATTACTATAGGCAAGTGTATTTTTCTTTTCTTAAATAAAGGACTTTGCTACCAGTAAAAAGGATAGACAGCTATGCCAGAAATCATTTCCTGTTTCTTACAATTTCACTAATAGATTGTAAGTAAGTAATTTTCATAAACCTAATGCTACTTACATAGAATAATAAATGTCATAATGAAAAGTTGTGTTCCTTGACCCAAAACGACAGATAATAGCATTCCCTTCCTTGGAGGTCTAAATACATCTCCATGAACCAACTTCCAAACAAATTCCTCTTGGGCATCTTCCTGCATAATAGCAACATCTTTATTAAATATACATAATTCAGCAGTGAATTAATATAAGCAAGAAGTGAAACATGTTTTCAAAGTTTGATTAACTTTCAGTTTGGCTCCAAAGACAGACTAATTGTATTGATTCATCACTCACTGATTTTACAATCCCCTCACGGTTTACTGGAAGAAAAAGGCAAGATTTATCATGAAAATACTTGCCTTTGAGAGTGACAGAGAAACAAACACTGCAATTAACAAAGATCCTCCTAAGACAAATGTAAATGTAAATCAAAACAAAGCATTCCATTTAATTCCACTTGAAATACACCAGTGCATGTTGGTTTAAATATTTATCTCTTTTGCTTGTCTTAAATACCAGTGTACCTGGTATTTAAGTTGTACTTAAATATATAATATTTTTGTAATATATAATATAATATATATAATATAATATGTAATATATAACAGAGGTTGCAAAAGTGATCTATATGGTCATATTTTGATCAGAGAACATCACAGTAGCTCTTATCATGGCCCGGCTCTGCGTGGCCAGGAGGCGGAGCCTTGGGGGAAGTGGAGCAGGGGCAGGGCCTAGTGGTAAGAGATGGGGGGGCCTCAGGGGAAAAGGGGTTGCAGCAAGTCCACCAACAAGGGTGATAGGGTGTTCCTGAGTAAAGGAGGAGGGAGAAGTTGGAAGGTAGGAGACCTTGTGTTTTGGAGAAGACTGAATAAATGTGACCCCACAAAGGGAACTCTTGTTTTAAATATTTCAGACTGAGAGTAAGTCATTGCAAGGACCTTAGAGGGAAGGGCAGAGTGCCTGCAGGGCCACCTCAAGGCCCCAAGGAGCACTCTGGGGTGGCACCCATGCGCAGGGACATGGCCAGAGTGTGCTGTGTTCTTGGAAGCCATTAAAATCAGGCGGTCAGCCCATCCCCCAGGCTGCTCTAAATTCTACTGAGGCCAGGACAGAACAGGTCAGCAAATCAAACCTCTGTAACTGGCTCCTTGCCATCTCTGCTCTCTACAGCATGGCAGGAAGGGGTAAGGTGCAGCAGAGAAGCCATCTGGGCCTGTCAACAATCAGATGACTGGAAGGCTGGTCCTGTGGACTGGGCAATGCTCTGCAACTCAAGACAGGTGGGTTTAATTCCCTCCATGGGCAAACCATTTGGGCTGTCTCTGGTGGATAATATCCCGGCCCTGCCTTACAGTGATGGCAGGAGGATAAATACATTCAAGGTGCTCAGATAGTCTAAGGTCAGGGTTCCACAGAGCAATGCCCCTGACATTTGTTTTTAAAAGGCCTCTGACCACAGCCTCCTGTGACAGGTGGCTTCTGAGATCCCCGTGATTACAGTACCTTATTTGTGACAGAAATGCCAGATTTCAGGGGTGACAGCAAGGGGTAGGAGTGGATTTCCGAGAAGAGATTTGGAATGTCATGGAGTCTAAAATCATGCCTCACCAATCTATTAGAATTCTTTGAGGGGCTCAAAAATCATGTGGACAAGGGAGATGAAGTGAGCTGTAGCTCACGAAAGCTTATGCTCAAATAAATTGGTTAGTCTCTAAGGTGCCACAAGTCCTCCTTTTCTTTTTGCAGATACAGACTAACACGGCTGCTCCTCTGTAAGTTGTACATAGTGACATCTGCTGGAAATGCCTGAACTGGCAGCAATGATCTGCTCTTGCTCAGAGAACAGATGTCTGAAAGGCGTAACACATTTTGTAAATTACTGAAAAAAGCTGAGGTTACAATTCCAATTGAGCCTTAAAATTTAAACACAAATGTTAATGGACAGCAAGCTCATGCAAGCAGTAAAATCAGAGACTCTAAGGAGGCTTGGATGGCTCAAGAGAAAAGTAATACATTATCGAGCATTGTACCTCAAGGTTACGGGTTCAAGTCAACTTCACCTGGGTGGAAAACGAAAGCTGTTATATGACAGCTGTATGATTGTCTTCACCAAATGAACTAGTGCTCTCAGTTCAATTCCTAGTAGACAGGAGTCTTATATCACAAAAACAAACCCTAATTACCATATTTTTAGGATAGGCTGAACAGAGGCAACAAGTTTTGAAACAACAGGGAAACTGAACCTAGGATGTGAGGATAGGAGGTTACTTTTCAGATAGGGGTAAAGGCACATTCACAAGTATGATTGGCTACTGCCCTGTGCTGTATTAGGTGAATTAAGGACTGATAGTCTTTGAAAACAATCTCCCTCTTTATCAAGTAGGTAATTCAGTGCTTGCAAGAGCCTGGGCAGAGTTATAATGAAGGCATTTTCAAATCAGATAAGACAGAAACTCAGCTGGAAAGGACAAAAAATACGCTCACTTTAAGGCTCTTCTACCACCAAAGTTCAGATTGCACTGTTATTCATAAAACTAATATTCGTAAAACCGTTAAAATAGTGCAAATGTTTATACTAGACAAATATAACTGCCAGAAAGAACCTGGATCCAAACAATTTAGGGGACTGGTTACAAAAAAATTAATATGCCTACCTCAAATCAATTCCAGTTTGTTCATGAATTCACCAGGAATCTCCATAAGGGGACCTCCACAATTTAAACTGTTTTTATCCGTATGTTTGTAGCTAGCAAGACAGAAATTTTAAAGATTCATACCTGTTGACTGGGTAGAGAACTTCACAATTATTTAAAAGTAATTAAGACTCTCGTGAAAAATGTAGCCATCTACTTTTTCGCACCAGCTATACAACTTCTTTATTGAGAACAGGCTTTTGTTGCCCACAATCAAAATGGACATGGTCTCTCTGCACATGTGAAGAATTTGGTTTTGAGGTTTTAGAAAGTTTGAGCAAACGTAGTTCAGCCATTTTGGATTATGAGAATAATAGGAAAATAGATCTCCTGTTACTCAACATTCTTGCTGCAGCCAAAACTGATGTGAAGAGAAAGTTGAAACACATCAGAGAAATTGCCTGCACTGAAGAGAACACTCAATCGCTATTAATGAGTCAGTTTTATCATCAGTGAACATGAGAATGGCCATAAAGGGTCAGGCCACTGGTCCATCTAGCCCACTATCCTGTCTTCCAAAGTGGTCAATGCCAGAGGCTTCAAAGGGAATGAACGGAACAGGGAAATCATCAAGTGATCCCCTATCATCCAGTCCCAGAATCTGGCAGTCAGAGGCCTAGGGACACCCAAAGGATGGAGTTGCATCCCTGACCATCTTGGATAGTAGCCAATGATGGACTTATCCTCCAGGAACTTATCTAAATTATTTTTTGGACCCAGTTATAATTTTGGGCTTCAGAACATCCTATGGCAATGAGTTCCACAGGTTGACAGTGTGTTATATGAAGAAGTACTTCCTTTTGTTTTAAACCTACTGCCTATTAATTTAATTGGATGACCCCTGGTTCTTGTGTTCCGCGAAGGGGTAAATAACACTTCCTTATTCACTTTCTCCACACCATTCATGATTTTATAGACTTCTATCAATTCCCCCCTTAGCTGTCTCTTGTCCAAGCTGAACAGTCCCAGTCTTTTTAATCTCTCCTCACATGGAAGCTGTTCCATATCCTTAATCATCCGATGAAGTGAGCTGTAGCTCACGAAAGCTCATGCTCAAATAAATTGGCTAGTCTCTAAGGTGCCACAAGTACTCCTTTTCTTTTTGCGAATACAGACTAACACGGCTGTTACTCTGAAACCATTCTCTATATCTTTTCCCTTTCCAATGTATCTTTTTTGAGATGGGTGTGACCAGAACTGCACATATTATTCAAGGTGCAGGCATACCTCACATTTATATATGGGCATTATGATAATTACGGTCTTATTATTAATCCCTTTCTTCATGGTTCCTAATATTGTTAGCTTTTTTGACTGCCACTCCACATGGAGCAGAAATTTTCAGAGAACTATCCACAACTCCAAGATCTTTTCTCGAGTGGTAGCAATTAATTTAGACTCCATCATTTTATATGTATAGTTGGGATTATGTTTTCCAGTGTGAATTACTTTATATTTATCAACATTGAATTTCATGTGCCATTTTGTTGTCCAGTCACCCAATTTTGTGAGATTCCTTTGTACCTTTTTGAAGTCTGCTTTGGACTTAACTATCTTGAGTAGTTTAGTATCATCTGCAAACTTTGGCACATCACAGTTTATCCCTTTTTTCAGATCATTTATAAATGTGTTGAACAGCACTGGTCCCAGTTCAGATCCATGCAGGACACCACAATTTACCTCACTCCATTCTGAAAACTGACCATTTATTCCTACCCTTTGTTTCCTGTCTTTTTACCAGTTACTGGTCCATAAGACGATCTTCCCTCTCATACCATGACTGCTTACTTTGCTTAAGAGTCTTTGATGCGGGACTTCGTCAAAGGCTTTCTGAAAATCCAAGTGCATGATATCCACTGTATCCCTTTTGTCCGCATGTTTGTTGATCTCCTCCACGAATTCTAATATATTAGTGAGGCATGATTTCTCTTTACAAAAGCTGAGTTAAGACACTTTTCAAATGGTGCCCCGTGCATATGGAGTATACTTCACACAAGGTTGTTTGCTAAGCATGTGTCATGCAACCAAAGAAAGCCCATCCTGTGTGCTGGAAAGCATATTGCAAGTTCAATGGACTTGGGTAGCCCTGCTATGACATATCTTAGAAACTTTGCAGCAGGGAGAGGCACAAAGTAGAGCTCTTAAGGTTTTCATGAGAAGGACTCTCTCCTACAAATCTACCAAGGTAGGTTCTTGGGAACCCCTGAACACTGTGCTGTTTAGCTAACTAGCTCCATAATACAGAAAATACACTCACTATTACATATTTACAAGGAAGCCAAGCTGCAAAGCTTTAGAACACAGCTTCTTTATAAAGACTTAGGCTATCCCATATACAAAATACATCAAGAGAAAAAATGATAAAATTAAGGTTGTACTGTCAAGGCAAGGAATTACTGGATTAAGGAGTAAAACCACAGCAGGCCAACAACCCCTTAGGACTTTAGGGTTTTCAGAGAAAAACACAGGCTGGGTTTTCCGCAAAAAGTGAAGTCAGGAAGATGTAAATCTTTGAATACATTGACATAATAGTCAACAGAGCACAGACATTTCTTCAGAAAGACTGAAGTTAGTTTACTTCAACTGTAATTTCTAGTTTTGCTACCCATGGTTGAAGACACTGAAGCATATTAAAACGGCATGTATTAGGAATTACCTTTTTGGATCCAGTCTTGCCATTATCAGTCTTGCTCCAGGTCAGCTTTCATCTTTCCCACTATGGTACAAGATTGTAATGTCAACATGGTTGAAGAGCTACAAAGTGTTCCTCTTGTGAAACTGAGACTGCAAAATATTACATGTTTGAAAAACATTTCCAGTAGAAGAAGAATACTGTAGTCAAAGATCTGAGTACTCCACAATAAAATAATATTTGGGGGTGTTGGGGAACACACAGAAGGGGTGGAGGAATGAGGAGTATTTTGTATATTCTCAAAATAAAGATTACAAGGATAACAAATCCACAGAAGAAAATAAGGATAAAGAATAAACTTTGTATTCCACAAGGTTTACAACAGTCTACATCAGCATTGCAAAGTCATCATAAGAAGCTCCAGTGCAGATACAGAAGTCTACTCACTCTTTGTCTCCATATAACCAGTGGTGAGCTGGAGCCGGTTCGCACCAGTTCGCGCGAACTGGTTGTTAAATTTTGAAGCCAATTTAGAACCGGTTGTTAAAGGGGTGGGCAAACTCCGTCCTGTCTGGCCTGCCTGAGCTCTCGGCTGGGGAGGTTCCCCTGAGAATCCCTTTTTAATTTTTACTCACCCGGTGACGCTCTGGGGCTTCGGCGGCACTTTGGCAGCGGGCCCTTCAGTGCCACCGAAGACCCAGAGCGACTGAAGAACCTGCCGCCGAAGACGCAGAGCGAGTGAAGGAACCGGTTCTTCAGCTTTTGGCAGCTCATCACTGCATATAACGCACACTAACTGTTGCTCTTTGTCCTCCCTCTAGTGGCTAGAGCAGAGGTCCCCAAACTATGGGGTGTGTCCCCTTATGGGGGCATGGAGGAACCTTTGGAGGGGCACGTGGGGGCCTGGGCCTATTCACACAGGGGGCAGGGAAGGAGCACCACCCAGCCCCTCTCCCCCGACCCCAACTCTGATCCAGTCCTGCCCACAGTCGCGTCCCCAGCTCCCAGCCCATGCCTGGCCTCGTTTGAGTTCCACTTCCTGCCCCGCCCCTGCCCCCAGCCTCAGCCCCATTCCCAGCCTGGGGCAGAGGCTGGGGGTGGGGCCAGGAGCAGAGAAGCACACGGCCCCAGGCTCGGATGCTGGTCCACACTGCGGCCCGGCTTCGCTCCCATCCGCAGCCTCAGACCCTGGCCACAGCTCCTACCCAAGCCCTGCTCCTGGTCCCAGACCCATCCCCAGCTGCAGCCCAAGCCTCAGCCCCCTTACTTCTGTCCAGTTCCCCATCCCCACCCCCAGCCACGACTCTACTCCCAACCCCAGCTCTGGGAGGAGTAGGGGGGTGCCGGCAGAGGTAAGGAGGGGCATGACCCTCAAAAGTTTGGGGAACAATGGGCTAGAGCACAGAGATTTGAGTCTGCTATTATCTCTAACACATGTGGTTCTTCAGCTGAATAGTAAGTAAAAATGCCTTCTTCCCCTCATGCTTTGCTGCATAGATTAATCTGTCCTTGGCCTGAAAGCACTCAGATCAGTATTCCTTCAGGATTCCAACAAAATTAACATTAGGGAATTCTAGTGTTGAAATATCCTCTAGGATCCAATGACTCTGGATTTGTTTCCTTCCCCAATGACCAAGATCCTTGTATTATTGGCGCAGTGCTAGTTTTCCAACATTTTGCTACAACTCTCCAGTAACTGTATTTAGTCACTGTTTTGTTTTCTTTGCCATTTTGTGCAGTTTACATGTTCTGGAGGCACTGAAAAATTAATTTGTTGCAGCAAGTGTGGGGATATGCAGTAGCCATGTCAGCATGTTATATTATATTATTTCTCTTTATATAAAGAAAATAAAAGCAGCAAAGCAATAATTGCTTCCAAATTTAGATAGGATGGAATATGTATTTTGGTGTATTTTTAAAAGATGCTGGAACAATGCATAGCATTTTACCACCTTTGCAATTTAAACTTATAGGCATAACTACTGTGTTCTTCCTTGCCCATATGACAGTTACTTCTCTGGCACAATGCCATATAAATATATTTAATCCATTCATTTATACACAGACATTACCAGGCTCTGACATCCACTGCTGCAGAAGCACTGTACAGCAGAGCTAGTGCTTTATCCAAACATGTACACTTTATAAATAGGTTTGTACTGTATACTCTTCTCTCTGGGAAAATCATCTGGTACCTGTGTATCAAAACGCAGAGAAGTTTAAGCTGTGGAGTTTTCAGCTTACTATCTTTGAAACAGCCAATATGCATTTACTAGCCAATTGTTAGATCTATCACTATACAAATGTAATCCATAAAATAGTGGTACTAATACATTCATCTATGAGCCCTGTTATCATAACAGCATTAGTGTGATACAAGTTTACTGTATTCGCCTACACTACTACTGGAGGAATGATGTGCCACTGCGCACGCACAGAATTCATGTTGTCCGCAGATTGCTTTGCTTCCCCACAGAAAAATGATTTCTGAGGGGAATCAAAGGGAAGCCACAAGAGCTGTCACTTGCACCTCCTCAGCAGCCCAGAGCAGCTGGCGGAGATGTAAATCAGCCTGGGGGTGGAGGGACTTTGTATGTGTGCAGGGGAGACATCAATCACCACTGGGGATGGTGGCATGGGGGGAGGCTTGCGTGCGTGCATGTGAGCGAACGAAAGAGACTCTGTGCCTCTGGCTCGCTATTGTGGCATGACCAGCATGCAGGGGCAGGGCTTCGGGATGTTTGGAGGCAGGCATGAGGCAGGCACAACATAATATAGCAGCCTGACTGCTTAATTGTTCCCATTGTTGTTAGTAAATTGTTCCCATTCTTAGTGAATTTCTCGAAAGGCATAAACTTTTAAGGCTCCTTTACACTGCCAGAGTGGTGTAAAGGAGGCATATTGTAAATGACAGTATGGTCTTATAAATCCTTATGATGCTTTTGTGATTAGAACCGGTCTAAACTTTCAGACAAAAAATTTGCTGTCAAAATGTGCTCCATAAACTGTTTACTACTGACCTTTCTGGAGATGGTCAATAGCCAATATAAACTGTGAGTTTGATACCCCAGCCCTCACTTACTCTTCAGTTGCCTATGATGTAATACTGAGCATATGGCTACAAATATTTGTTGACTAATAGCTAGAAATAAAGGATCAAACCTAGCTACATTATTATTAGACAAAGGGGATTCAGGGATTTCTGCCAATGCTCCCCATTCCCGTTCTCCATCCATTGTATGGTAGTTTAAATAAATTCCCAGAATTTTGCAGAATTTTAAAATATTGTGTGCAGAATTTTTGTTTTTTTGGCACAAAATTCCATCAGGAGTACTACACACACTTGCTGCTAACAGTTATTTTCTCCATCAAAGCAGAGTTTGACAAGTCTTTCCACAATTCTGAATAAACTATGTATATTTAATTGCCATTTTTGAGGACCACACATTTGTCAACAGACACATCGGTACTTGTTTCTTGGTGTTTGCTGGAAGGTTTCATTCCTAGTGAGTTCTTGTAATAAGCTGCATGCAGCATGAGCCCCATTAAAGTCAGTGGGGTTCTGCGTGGATGAAGGGATTTGCCTGCATGGAGCAGGATCTGGGCTCAGGGTTTCAAACCACTACTGTTTCTGAGTTATGTACGTGGCAGAGGAGCATATGGCATTAACTTTGTGAGAAGAGAGAATGTTTTTCCACCCTTACAGAACTTGAAAATCTGCACAGATTTTATCCAAACTTTATTAAAAATTCCCCTCGGCCAGAGCCTAAACATGAATTTTTGACCCAAAATGTATTTCAGAAAGTTTAAACCCATGCTATACCAGGAAGTTATGTATGAAGCTATTTTGCCCTCACCCCGACCCGGAGTCCGTTCTCCTTCCCGTGGGCTGACGTCCATAACCTCTTGTTCAGAGTTATAGACAACCTCCATTCCTGAGGCGTCCATAACTCTGAGGTTCCACTGTACCGCGTTAGTGCAGACCAGCCTTCAGAGCGGTGGATTTACTACAGCAACAGAAGAACCCCTTCTGTGGCTCTAGTAAGTGTCTGTACTACACCAAAACGGGGTGTAGATGGGGGCTTTTCGTCACGTCCAGGTGTAACTGCACTGCAGCCGCTCCAGCGCACAGCTCTGGCCCACCAGCTGTGCTGCCATCCTTTCCTACAGCGCCAGAAGGGGTTTTCCCATCCCTGTAGGGCAGTGGTTCTCAAACTGGTGGTCGGGAGGCCTCAGGGGGTCACAAGGTTATTACGTGAGGGGTCGGGGGGTCACGAGCTGTCAACCTCCACCCTAAACCCCGCTTTGCCTCCAGCATTTATAATGGTGTTAAATCGATTTAAAAGTGCTTTTAATGACTAAGGGGGGGTTTGCACTCTGAGGCTTTCTGTGTGAAAGGGGTCACCAGCACAGCCGTTTGAGAGGTAACCCATAGCCTGAGAGGCACTAGTTAGGACAGGGAAGAATCGTCCCCTCAATTTCGCTGCAGCCACAGCAGGGACTGGGTCGACACGAGGCCGACCTAATGTTTAAGCGCAGGCGAGGGCTGGGTCTGTGTGCGAGGCCCACGCAGCGCTATCAGGCTGGCCCTAGGGCGCAGCGCTTCCCCCAGGCAATCGCCCCTTCCCCCCTCAAAAAAACGCTCCCTATCCCCAAGCTCCTACAACGACTCGGGCCTCTTCAGCGCCCCCCCTCCCCGCGCCTACAAACCCCCTTCCCCGCTGGCGGCTGCATCCGGGGCTCGCCCTCGCGTTCGAGGCGGTGACGTCACTTATATAAAGGCCTGCAGCGCCTTTGTTCGCTCTCTCATTGCGCAGTTGCAGCGCGGCCTGCGAGGACGGGAACTGGAGGGGAGGTGAGCGCCGGCCGGCCGGCGGGACAGGCGGGAACGGAGCGGGAGAGCAGAGCTGAGCGGGGCAGGAAAGGGGACGCCGAAGGGAGAGGGAAGAAGGGGTTTTTTTTGGAGGGGGCCAGGTCCCGACGTTCCGTCGGGGAGTTAAACTTCCTCCCGCTCTGGTGTGGGGTGGCCGGGCACTCGCTGCGGTTGGGCGCCGGGCACTCGCTGCGGTTGGGCGCCGCGCCCGCCTGGTCGCTGGATTCTCGGGGTGAGGAGCGGTGGCCGCCATTTTAGGTGTCGGGCAGTTTTCGGGTCCCGCTGGGTGGGCCTCGCGGGGTGTGTGTGTGTGTACACGCGCGCTCGCTGTGGGGAGGGGCGCGGCTCTTTGTTGCGTTTGGGGTGGCTCGATGCCGGGCAGACACACGTGGTCTGGTAGTTCCCAGTTCAGCTGCTGCGGCGACCCGCCTCTCCGGTAGGAGATTCTCCCCGCCAAACGTGGCCGCCATTTTGTGGTAGCGTCGCGAGACTGTTGAGGGTCTAACGCTCCCATCCCCCGCCCCCTCCGCTTTGCCTGGGGCTCACGCGCCTCTGCCTTTGTGACTGGCTGCGGATCCCGCGTGCTCTCGTCTCCCCGGCCGCATTGTGGCTGCCGAGCCCTCGGTATTCCCGGGGGGGGGGGGTGCGCTCTGGTTTTCCCGCCACTGGGGTTTGGGGGGCGGGTGAAGCAGCGTTGGCACATTCCTCCCCAGCTGCTGAGGCCCATCTGTCCTGCAGTCGCGATTTACACCCGGCCCCTGGAGCGGCGTGGACGGGCCAGCCTAATAGCAACATGCTGAAAAATGCACCCTGGTTTCCAGACTAGGCTTGAACAGTTTGGAAATAAGAGCTGACCGGCCTGAAGCGAATTACTCTGGGATTGTTTTGCATCATTTGAAACGTAGCTGCAGGGTCCTGTTTCTTTTCCTCTGGTAAAAGATTTTGTTTTGTTTCCATAGGATTTAAAAATTGTTCCTTCTGCCCATAAAACATCATTCCTACATCATGTGCAGTCAGTTAGAGCAGGGCTTATTACGGTCTCCTCAGCGCCGCCCCCCCACCCCCCAGTTTCTGTATCCCGGCACTGTATTTTATAGCATGGCTTCCTTCCAGATTTATTGAAATTATATAGGTTCATCTGTTAGAAATACTATTAGGGTGCTAAATATGAATATCGTTTTGTAAAATTGATGCTTTGTTCTGTGTCTAGCTATCATTCTTTCATACAGATGATGGTCTCTGTTTCTTTCTCACTCTAAAGTTTCTAACTGACTTGGTTAGAAGTCACTCTTATATATGGTGAGGAAGGAGAGGGAGGGTGTGTGTTGAAATACTTTCTGGAGTTCACACCTTCTTACAAAAAGAGAATTAAAGTACTTAAATCTAGTGCCATCATGTCTCATTAATATAACTTATGTTTAATAGGTCCTACTAGAGTCAAAATGGTTGAAGCGGATCGTCCTGGGAAATTGTTCATTGGTGGACTGAATACAGAGACAAATGAGAAAGCTCTTGAGGCTGTATTTGGCAAATATGGGCGCATTGTGGAAGGTAAAAATAAAATTTCTAAATGGATACTAACTAAAAGTTGTGCTGTGATGAATCTTATGGCATTGATCAGCTGAAATGATACTGCTCTCATAGTCCTCTAAGAAGTTCTGAGCATGTTGTAAGGGGTAGGTTATGCTGTGAGACTTATGAAAAGTAGAATAACATTTAGGTTTATATTTACAGTTCTCTTGATGAAGGATCGTGAAACGAACAAATCCAGAGGATTTGCTTTTGTCACATTTGAGAGCCCAGCAGATGCAAAGGATGCTGCCAGAGATATGAATGGAAAGGTATGATCTCTGTTTGATAAATCATGCTTGTTTTATCACTACAACAGTGCAGTGTCAATATTAATTATTTGAACTTAATAGCAGTGTGCTTTACAAACTAGATTTGTATTAAGATCTGAGAGACAAGTCCTACTGTAACAAATGACCAAATTTCTTTTCTGCTAAACTTACAAATGCTGAATATAATCTTTGCTAACCCTGTAGAACTGGCATTTATTAAAGCTTCTCTTCCTGTCCCAGGATTTGAGGGTGGGGGTGGGAAGCTTCCTGCTCAGGAGAATAAGAGGGAAGTTAATTTATGTATCTTTGAGAATCAGGATGCCTTTCAGATGGAGTTTTTAGCTTTTTGTTATACAAATTCTTTATCCTATCTGTTTGTAAAGCCAAAAGCTACATAACTCTAATCAAAGTCTAAATTTTATTATAAACAGCATCTACTGTACTGAATTGATACAAATGTAATTTCTTAATCTGGAAGGATGGGAGTTCGTGTTATATTGACATATTTTGATAAATATGAAGTTGAAGAAAAACAGTTCCATTTGTTTTTGGAATTTGAGACAGTTACTCAAGTCTTTTAGTGTTTGTTGTTCTTGCTTAGAGGATATAGATAAAGGATATCTGCTTATTAAGCACACCTAAATTTGTCAAATAGGTACCAGATGCGTGATATGGGAAGTGGCTTGCCAGCTAACTCATTCAATAGTAGTAACAACCATGATTGCATCTGTGCTCCTTTCTCAAATCTGGCAATTTAACTAGGAACAGTAACTTTTGATGATAGGAAAGGACTGAATTGCTTCATTTAAACTGATATGCAAATAATGTAGCTATGCATTGTCAACTTTTTATGAAATAAGTGAAAAGGCCCAGAGTAGTAATGGGGATACATAGCCTAAGATCTGTAGGTCACAGGCTAGTATGTAGCCCCGGGTGGTATTGCAGTTGTGTTCTAAGTGGGAGATGTCTGTTGTTGCTGACCAGCATCACAGCCCTCCTTTTTTGCAGCCTCTTAAGCTCTGAACAACTATGTAGCAGGACTGAATTTACTTTTTCTTTGGAGGTGTCACCTTTAAATCAATTGACACATTGATGGGGCAGTTGAGGAAGCTTGTATTGATATTACTTGTCTTCCATAGCTAGAGTCCTTTAGTTGTCATTTGGCACTCTTTACTATTTGGTTTATATTCAATCACTTGAATGTTTTGAGTGCATATCTTAAAGTGTGATTTAAGCATTATATTTTGCAGTGTTTCAATAGGTCTTTAAGTATCTATGGAATCCTGGGAATGGAACATCAATGTGCTGGTAGTGTTCTTAATTAAAACATTTAATTTCAGCAGAGCTCTCTTAATCCTTGCCTTATGTTGTCTCACAGTGAGAATCAAATACAAACAGTAAAAGCTAGCTATAACATGGTGTCCGGTCAAACTGTTTGAGCATGTGTTCTTGGTGCCCATGCCCAACTTAGTGTTACAATAACTTGTGCCACCATTGTATTGTGCCACCATTTCAGAGATGAGCAGTCTTCCTGAGTCAAAGTTTACAGTCCTGTGACTTAGAAGGCAGTCGGACTCTTACTGACTTGTAGACAGTTCCTTAAAGGTGCTATTCCAGGATTTACCTCAAAATATGCATGTTACTGTAATACTGAGAATTATGTAGCACAATTCTAAAGTCCTCTTAAATACTGTTTAAACCAGAGTGGCTTGGAATAATTTGTGCTTTAACTGCTGAGGCACTAGAGATTAGTGACTGGCTGAGAGGATTTGATCATTTGACATCGTGTGTAGAGTACTATTCTAAAACTGCTCTTAAAACAAAATGATTCCTTGTTCTTATTTTAGGTCTTCTGTATAATGGTATAACATTGGCCACACTTGGAATTTTTAGAATAAATGCCCAGTGTATTAGCTAAAATAGTGGCTTGTTTATATAATATTTAATTGTATTTCTTTGAGATCTGTGCATACTATTTTAGAATGCACCTCCTGCATCACTGGACTCTTAGAACCTTTATAAAGTGGTGCCTTATGGGTTGTGTGAGCACCCTCTCAATGCCCATAATGTTCTGAAGGGTGGTCCTAAGTGTCCAACAGCCTTTGATTCCTTCTTCCTGTGATAAACTGCAGATGCATGGGGTGGAGGTCCTTACATGAGAAATCTTTAAAAACTTTAGGTTTTTAATAGTAGCTTGCTTAGTTTCTGGGCCACAGAACAGTTAAAATATCTGCATCTGCTTAAATTTGGATCCACCGCATTCTGGGTCAATTATGGTCAATCCTAGAGGAAAACTGAGGTAAAGTGGTACCTTCTGTGCGGCTTGCTTTTTTTATATAAAGAGGGAGACAAAAGGTGTAAGTGAGACATGTATTGTATTGGACCAGTTTCTGTTTGGTGAGAGACATTACCTCACCCACCTTCTCTCTAATATCCTGGGGCCAATACAACTACCACACTGCATCCTTCATCTTTTTGTCATTTGAATGTTGTGGAAGATATCCAAACGCTGGTGTTCTGTAATGCTATTCCTCTACACCTTAGGTCAGAAAAGACACATGCATTTCTCCAGGTTTTCTATAGGACAGAGCTCCCATGAGCCAGAGCCTTGTTCCCATAAAGGGGCCTCTTCAGTTCCATGGTTTCCTAAAGTGGGAAAGCAACAGAAGTTTTCTAAATAGGAAGTAGCAGCCTAAACCAGGCACAGGATTGTTAGGATACAGCAAGACTGACCTCTTGGGAAAAAAAATTAAACCAGGTCTCTAATAAGTTATTGGCTGACCCCCTCCTAGCCAAAGAAGCGTGGGAGTTCTGTGCTTTTGGTTCTTTCTAACAGCACAAAAGAGAGCACAACACTTCAGATTGGTCAAGTTATTCTGCCTTTTACACTCTTACTTCTAGTAAGTCTCAAGTTTGATAGTTGCTGGGAGTCGATAGCTTTGCTTTGTTCTCTGTTGGGGATGGGTGATTCTCATCCTTGTGGAGTGACATTACCACGGATCACTGGGTTTGGGCTGCTATTTGGTCCATATGAGATTGAGTTCCATCCTGTGCTGCCTCCTAGCTTCTTTCCTATAAGTTTTCAGAGATCCCTCACATGATCTGCTATTCAGGATAAAACTGAGTTCTCTAGTAAGGATGGGCGTCAAAAGAAACAGTACAGTTCAAGCAGTACAGAAGAAATTACTTCATAATGCTTCATCATTCTGAAGAGACTGTTTTCATCCTGTAATGGATTTAAAGAAACTGAACAATTACATCAGAGTTCAAATTATGTGTCGTACCACAAGCTTTTATCCCTATTTTTCACTCTGAAACGGATTCAGGCATAAAGTGCATACTTTTACACTGTAGTCAGATTAGCTCACAAAGTACCATTGCTTCTTCATAGATGGTGATCACTACAGATAAACCCTTCTCTGGAACTATCCTTGGCTCTATTAGCCAAGGCTTTTCTACTAAGGAAGGCATTTGCCAGATGGTCGTAATGAAGGTGCTCACAGTGCAGTTTTCATGAGATCACGGTGAACATGATCTTTCAAGGACACTTCCAGTCACACGTTTATGATTCTAAGTATGACCTCTGCCTACCTGCGAAGGAGATCCTTGCATCAGTGGTTGGTAGTGCCATACAGTCCAAATATAGGTGACTTGGGCATAGTGTTTATTATTTTACTGAAGGCTGTCCTAGAGTCATCAGTGGGCTGATAGGTCTTTCTAGTACCAACTGTTGCAGATGCATTCAGTTTGGTCTGAGAAAGTGGACTGTTCATGGTCAATAAAACATGTGGAAAGCCAAACTCTGTATAAGAGTGTCTGGTTGCAAGCCATCAAATGAACTTGAAAATCCTTTCTGCCTTTCAGTCAAGGACCACATAATACAAAGTGTCAGGACAGTATGACAGCCTGGTGTTATGATAGCAAGTGCTCATTTCTAGCTGCTCTATCAGGAAACAATGGACCTGGACCTGTTACCTTGCTAATAATGAAAGTATTTACAGTTTTTGCATCCCTGCCTATTTTGGCTAATTGAAGCTGAAGTCAGACTACAGAAACAGTTATTAATGAGCAATATAAGAAGAATGACATGTCTATTAAATGCCTGCCAATGCACAAACTAATCCATTGACATCTTATGCTTCAGCTAGCATGGTGTTACCTGAAGGTTTTTAGGCATTAATAGCACACCTTGGTTCTGTTTCTTGGAAATCTTTATAGCTGTTGTCCAAGGGTAATTCTCTAATCCTCACTTAATTAGAACCTTCCCAGTCAAACTTTTATAGGGTTATACTGATTGCCCATTCCCAGCTGCCGTGTAGGTAGTACACCTGCAACTGTAGTTCTTTGGAGGGTCAGCACCTGTATGGCTTTTATAACCATGGCTCTGAACATCAGTATTTGTTGCAGAGTATCTAGAGACCAGGTCCCTATTCTAGGCACTGCACAAACTAGTAAGGTGATCGCTGCCCCAAAAAAGTTTATAAATTTAAGCTTAATACATGATCCAACTATTGGATGTGCTGTGTTCATAAGGCTGTCTTGGGCCCAGCAAGCGAAAAGGTGTTAGTAAAACCCTTGTTCTGCGGATACAATGCTAAACAGTTAAAGGTGGTTTGGGGTTTTACACCGAGTTACTGTTGGCTGCCATTGTAGTAACCACTATTTAAATTTCTGACCTTTTATGGACACGAGGAGAAAGGGAAATAATTAAAGTATTTTAACTTTAAGGCTTTAAAATTAAGGCTTTTATTTTTAATTCTTGTTTTTCAGCTGTAGTCTCCTTTTTATAGAGTAGACCCTTGTTTGAGCTTTCCCAGAAGGCGCTAAAGATTATAGTAGCTGTCTAATCCCAATAAGACTGTTCGTTAGATTGTCTTGAGTTGTTGGAATTAAATTCTGTTTGTTTTAGAATCAAACAAGAAGCTTATTCATATGTAGGAAAAATAAAAGCAAAGATAAAATAATGCAGCTTGTGTCACTAATGCTTTTCTTCACTTGCATCCTAGCTGCTGGTAAAACACAGGCTCTGCATATTATCCTATTAGTTACTTTAAGACCTTTGCAAACTTACTAGCATTGGACTGTCCCAGGCACTTGTAGCTGGCCTTTTTGGTCACAGGTTCACAGCACCTGCTGCAGAAGGTGGTGATATCTTGGCTGAGTAAGCCAGGGTTTCAATGAACAGAAAGCAAAAAGATAGGAAAAGTAACGTGGGGAAGGAAAAGCACACATTAGGGAGTTAGGTGATAAAAGGCACTTAAAGCTTGCATTCCAGGTATTCAGAATTTCTAAATGCCAGATGGTCAATGAGGTATTTTGGTTTCAGAACAGCAAAAACACAAAAGTGTCAGGAATCTACAATGAGCCGGGAGAATGGTCATGATGAAGCTTGCTCCTTCCAGTCTTTTAGTGACCTTCACACAAATTATGTCCAAGAAGTGATGGCATCCTCATGCAATTGAAACTAACCAATCAAAACACTTGCTTCCGTTTCTAGAATATTTCAACTCATCATGACAACTGGTGGCTTTTCCATGTGCCTTGACGATGCCTTGTCATAGTAGTTCTAACTTAAACAATCCAGTTTACCAGTGTTTGTGTCTCCAGCTTGTATCCAATAGACTGAGTTGGACTCTTGGGTAATTTAAGACTACAGGCTTCTGCACGACACAAGCTATGGGAGAGTGCTTGTACTGCACCACTGGCAACTAATTTCTATAAAGCTTCAAAGCTGCGGGCGATAAGGGGGTGTCACCACCTACAGGCATCTCTTTCCTTGTGAACAATGGCCTTAGAATCACTAACTGCAGAAAGGGAGAACTAAAATCGAGTTGATTCTCTTTAATGAGATGTTGTATTTAGCACAGTAATCCTAACTATTTTTGTCCTTTTTGAGTTCTGGGCAGAGTAGATGTTCGGAAACCTAAATAACACACACCTTTCACAGAGCCTGCAGTCTTGGTAGATAGGCTCAAATTCTTTAAGGACTCTTGACTCTTTGATTCCAAAACTTGTGATAACCCAGCACATAATAGGCTGGTAACAAAGCAGCTGTAAAACTTTGAGTTTACTTGTTGAATATATTGAACATTGAGCTTGTATTATGGCCACACAAGGCACCCATTTCTGTAGAGCCATGCCTTTAAATCTAGATCTAGAATCAGCTCTTGCTTTTTAAAAAAAGAAAAAAAATAGTGGTTTCAGAGAACCTTGAAAACAACATAAACTGACTGTCACCTTTTTGAGTAGGTAGCCTGATGCAATAGTGCAAAGGTATCAACTGCCCAGTTCATTGTTAATTCTGAAACTGCCTTTAGTTTTCATGCCAACTTTAATTTAGTTCACGGCTGATCATCTTCACAGAAACATCAAGTGAACACGTCCAGCTGCCTTCCCATGTGCCAAAAGCTCCAGCTGACAAACCTTAAGCTTCATCCCTGGAACTTCTGGATGCCACTATACTTTGGTACAAAAATCCTGTGGCTTACTGAAAACTGAAACTGGAGAGAGTAGTACATACATAGCACATATTTAAAACAGATGTATGTTCTAAGTTAAACAACAGAAATACCAGAGTTCCAATTTCTGAAATTGCTGCAGATTTCCATTAAGTGCCACAGGAACAAAGGACCTTTCTGTAGAACTAACTCCTTCTGAGTACATTCCCGGTTGTTTATACCGGCATGCTGAAGATTCAGAGCTGTTCTAGAATTACAAACCTACTTAATTTATAATGTAAAAGCCCAGTAACAGTGAAGCTGAATATAAGAATGGCTCTACTGGATCAGACCAATGGTCCATCTAGCCCAATTGCTTATTTAAGACATAGAAGCATAACTGAGCACTGAGTAAAGCAGCTTCTCTTTTTAGTCATTAGATGGGAAAGCAATTAAAGTGGAACAAGCAACCAAGCCATCCTTTGAAAGTGGTGGTAGACGTGGGCCACCACCCCCTCCAAGAAGCAGAGGTCCTCCCAGGGGCCTTAGAGGTGGAAGAGGCGGAAGTGGAGCAAGAGGACCACCTTCAAGAGGGAGTCACTTGGGTATGTATTTACATATCTGATAGCACTTGGACAACATGGAAGACCATCAGATTTGGAAGGTGACAATATCCCTCTGAAAAATCAAGCCACTGAATAAAGTAGTCCTTGTTTTTAAATTAAAAACAGATGAAAATGTGCACTCTGCAGTTGAGTCAAATTATTGGCTCAGTAATTAGACTTAAATCTTCTAGTGTGTGAGGGTTCCTTTCTGCATATAGCATTCTGCTTGACTTTTGGCTCAAACAGAAAGCAAAACTCCTCCCTTGCAAGTGAGGAAGGAATCTGGTGTCCTGGTTTGAAAGTCATCTTGCAGCTGGGAAAAAGGTGAACGCTTTGCAGTCTTACTGCCAGAAGACAAAACTCAATAAACAATAGCTGCTGACTTCAGGGATTGATCCTTTGACGGTCAAGCTTAATTATCTGGCAAGATAGGGATCTGCAAACTTTGAGCACTGCTTGTTTAATATAGCGCTGTTTAGGAGAGATACTTTAAAAGCGCTGTAGCTTTTAGGAGAGATACTTGACTGGTTATCCTTTGATGTAGAAAACGTTAGAGACACAAGATTTTGTTAGTTTGTCTGGATACTGGACTAAAATTAAGCAAGCTGCTTTCTTAATCGGAGAAGCAAGTAGCCCCTTATCTGGGGTGTAGTTGAATCAAAACAGCCAGAAAGCAGTTCTGTGAGGTCTGTATAGTGGGTCCTGCACAACCTCCAGGGTAGGATGTGGTCAAATCTGCTTTTAGGCTGCTCTGCTCCTTATTTGGCCACAATATCTGGAAGCAGTGGACTTGTGCATTATCTAGGCTACATGACCATGTAATCTGATTTACGTTACTCTTCCTCTTTTGGTCACACTGCATCTTTTATTCGTGACTGGGGCTTCCCAGATTTGACCGCTGTACCAAAAAAAGAGCCATTATGGAATCTCAGGGAGCATGCATGTGGCCAGAGTGTTACAGTTCTTCTCCACTTGTCTCCAAGTTCTTCCTACAGACTTCTGCTCTGGCTTGGTGGTACTGATTTGCCACTGCTTAAGCATCTCAAATTTTAGCCCTTTAACCTGCAGGAATATAAAAAATGGCTTATCTAGATCTTCCCATAAATGATCGGTTGACTGACTCTTTACCTTTTTAGGTTCTTCTAGGGGGCCACTTCCAATGAAGAGGGGGCCACCTCCACGAAGTGGCGGACCTCCACCCAAAAGATCTGCACCTTCAGGGCCAGTGCGAAGCAGTAGTGGAATGGGAGGGAGAGGTAAGGAGTTGTTCAATGTGTTTCTTTTTGGTTGTCTGGAATAACGAGGCTGGATTTATTCGTGCCTGTAACAAATCACCAATGACTTCAAATCAAATTCATTTTTTTGTTAGCATAATGTTTATGCTTGTATAGCTATTGTCTCTTCATGTCAGCAAAACTTTCAGATCTGTGACTTTTTAAAGATGTTCCTCTACTGCTGTTTTTTAGTTTTGAGTAGCAGCCATGAAACAGTATTGCACTGAATGCAGACTATAGCAAAGTGATGTCCTAAATAACTCTGAACTATGCTGTTAATACAACTTTGCATTGAGGAACTTCCTCTGCAGCAGCTGTCCTTCATGCTTTCTTCATTTTTAAACAGTTGATTTACGTGAATTGTACTTCTTTAAAGCTCCTGTATCACGTGGAAGAGACAGCTATGGTGGTCCTCCACGCAGAGAGCCAATGCCATCACGGAGAGATGTCTACATGTCCCCAAGAGATGATGGTTATAGTACAAAAGACAGGTAAAGTTAATGCATTATAGTTAAAGCTTAATACCAGGGTCCTGATTTCTCATTTTGTCTGCAAAGAATTATGCTCACCTATGAGGAGCTGGTTGAGAATTTGAAAGTGGAGGGTAGCTTAGGTGAAAAAGTGATCATGAAATGGTAGAGTTCTTGATTTTAAGGAATGGTAGGAGGGAGAACAGCACAATAAAGCTAATGGGTTTCAAGAAGGTAGACTTTAGCAAACTCAGGCAGTTGGTAGCTAAGATCCCATGGGAAGCAAGTCTAAAGGGAAAACAGTTCAAGAGTTAACAGTTTTTTCAGAGAGACTTTATTAAGGGCACAAAAGCAAACTATCCCTCTTTATAGGAAAGATAGAGGTATGGTAAGAGACCACCCTGGCTTAATTATGAAATCTTCAATGATTGGAAACTCAGAGTCCCACAAAAAGTGGAAACTAGGTCAAATTACAAAGGATGAATATAACCAAATAACGTGAGTATGTAGGGACAAAATTAGAAAGGCCAAGGCACAAAATGAGATTAAATTAGCTAGAGACATGAAGGGTAACAAAGCATTCTAGAAATACATTAGAAGCAAGAGGAAGACCAAGGACAGGGAAGGCCCATTACACAATGATGGTGAGGGAGAACAATAACCAAATGTGGAAATGGTGGAAGTCCTAAATGACTGTTTCAGCTTTCACCAGAAAGGTTATTAGCAATCGGGCATCTAACATGTGAATACCAGGGAAAAATGAGGTAGGATCAGAAGCTAAAATAGGGACAGAACAAGTTAAAAATTACCTAGACAAGTTAGATGTCCAAGGCACCAAAGCCTGATGAAATACATCCTGGAATACTTAAGGAGCTAACTGAGGAGATATCTAAGACATTAGTAATTATCTTTGAAAAGTCATGGAAGAAGAGATTGATTGCAGAGGACTGGAAAAGGGCAAATGTTAGTGCCCATCTATAAAAAGGAAAATAAGGACAACCTGGGGAATTTCAGACCAGTCAGTTTACCTTCAGTACCTGGACAGATAATGGAGCAAATAATTAAGTAATCAACTTGTAGATAATAAGGTGATAAGTAACAGCATGGATTACAAAGCATGTCAGACTAATGTAATGGCTTTCTTTGACAGGGTAACAAGTCTTGTGGATGGGGCAGGGGGGGAGCGAGTGGTAGATGTGGTATAGTTAGACTTTAGTAAGGCTTTTGGTACTGTCACATGACGTTCTCATAAACAAACTAGGGAAATAAACTGTAGATGGAGCTATTATAAGGTGGGTGCATAACTAGTTGGAAAACCATTCCAGAGAGTACTTCAGTTATCAGTGATTCACATTCAATCTGGGAGGCCATATTGAACGGGCTTCTGCAGGGTTCCTTTCTGGGTCATGTTCTGTTCAACATCTTCATCACTGGTTTAGATAATGGCATAGAGAGTAAACTTACAAAGTTTGCGGACAATACCAGGCTGGGAGCAAGTGCTCTGGAGGATAGGATTAAAATTCAAAATGATCTGGATAAACTGGAGAAATGGTCTGAAGTAAATAGGATGAAATTCAATAAGGACAAGTGCAAAGTACTCCAGTTAGGAAGGAACAATTGCACACATACAAAATGGGAAAAGACTGCCTAAGAAGGAGTTCTGTGGAAAGTGATCTGGTGGTCATAGTGGATTACAAGCGAAATATGAGTCAACAGTGTAACACAGTTTAGGGGGCCGGAAACAAATATTCTAATATGTATTAGTAGGAGTGTTGTAAACCAGACACAAGAAATAATTCTTCCGCTCTGCTCCATGCTGATCAGTCCTGAAGTGGAGTATTCTGTCCAGTTCTGGGCGCCACGTTTTGGGAAAGATGTGGACAAATTGAAGAAAGTCCAGAGAAGAGCAACAAAATTGATTAAAGGTCTAGAAAACATGGCCTATGAGGGAAGACTGAAAAAATTGGGGTTGTTTAGTATGGAGAAGAGAAGACTGAGAGGTAACATAAGTTTTCAAGTACATACAAGGCTGTGAAGAGGAGGGAGGAAAAATCGCAGCAAGGGCGGAATAGGTTGGACATTAGGAAAAGCTTCCTGTCAGGGTGGTTAAGCACTGGAATAAATTGCCTAGGGAGGTTGTGGAATCCCCATCACTGGAGATTTTTAAGAGCAGGTTAGACAAACAACTGTCAGGGATGGTCTAAATAATACTTAATCCTGCCACGAGTGCACGGGACTGGACTAGATGACCTTTCAAGGTCCCTTTCAGCCCTGTGATTCTATGATACTCATAAATAATATAACTATCACTTTTTTCTAGTTATTCAAGTAGAGATTATCCAAGTTCCAGGGATACAAGAGATTATGCTCCGCCTCCAAGAGATTATGCATACCGTGATTATGGTCATTCCAGCTCACGTGATGAGTACCCCTCTAGAGGATACAGGTACCTAGCATTATATTTTTCTCAGCTTCAGTCACACTCTGTCACAACACTGATTTGTAGTAAGTCTCAGCAGTTTTTCTTCTTATAGTGATCGTGATGGCTATGGTGGTGGACGCGATAGAGACTATTCAGATCATCCAAGTGGAGGCTCTTACAGAGATTCGTATGAGAGCTATGGTAAGGACCCATTTTGAGGATATCGTAGCAGAGTTTGTAAAGGTTTCCTAATCCTGATTTACTAGGCTGCTTGCATTTAAGGGGGAATGTCACACTCAGTTTTCTCCTCACAGTGAAAGTGAGAATGCAATTATTAGTTTATTTAACAAGATGATCAAATGATTACCATAACCTAACGAAGCAAAGTCTACAGTTCAGAATTGCGACTATCACTGGAAAATATGGCTGAGTTTCTTCTCTAAAAATAACAAGTTGTTCTGGAATATCCCCCAAAAGAGCCTGCTTGAAATAAACACCGTCTTCAGTCCTTTCAAACAGTCTTTAAATTCATTCGCTGCCTGATACACGGCCCCCACTATAAATGTCCTAACATGGCAGATTATATTAAAAAGTTTCAATTCGTACAAAAAAGTAACAGTAAACTTTAGTGCAGCAATTCTGTAAATTCAGATTTAAATTGTTATATATAACTTATAGTGTTGCCATATTACCTGACCATTGACCCTGCAGGTAACTCACGTAGTGCTCCACCTGCACGAGGGCCCCCGCCATCTTATGGTGGAAGCAGTCGCTATGATGATTACGGCAGTACACGAGATGGATATGGAAGTCGAGAAAGTTATTCAAGCAGCAGAAGTGATGTCTACTCAAGTGGTCGTGATCGTGTTGGAAGACAAGACAGAGGTCTTCCCCCTTCCATGGAAAGGGGTTACCCTCCTCCCCGTGATTCATACAGCAGTTCAAGCCGCGGAGCACCCAGAGGTGGTGGCCGTGGAGGAAGCCGATCTGATAGGGGTGGAGGCAGAAGCAGATACTGAAAAACAATCATAAACTTTTGGACCAAGACAGATTACTTCTCACAAACCCAAGTGGAAGTTGTTCTATCTTTACTACCAGAGGACTACTAAAAGGAAAAGTTGTTCTTACCTTTTTTTATTGTTGCCTGTTAAGTTTCCCCCTCCATGATTTTTATGCTTTTGTGAGGAAAAGTTAAAACAATGTTTAATTTCATTTCAAAATTGTTAACATTTCTTTCAAAAAGCAGATGTTAAATGTATAAAAGTTGAGCTGTGTACTAGTGTTGTAACTTTCAAAGTAAAAGTTTCCCTGAAATGCCAAACTTCCCATCTGATTTTCCTCATGAATGGAACAAGCAGTTCTAAGATCTTCCACACAACATCTAGCCATCTAAAATGGAGATGGATCGTTCTACACATTCAAACTCTCATTCTAAACAAATTAGTTACTTATGGTTGGAGGGTGGTGGGGGATGTGCCACATTAAAATTTCAGTTTCCTCTTGATTCTGAAATCACACAATATTCCCAGATCAAAATTTCTTCAGATCCTTGTGTAAAGAAAAAATCAGGATTCCATTCAGTCACTAAACCAGAAACAGCAAATGGATAATGCTGAGCATACTTTGCCTTCCTACTGTTTTGCTGGGAATTTGCAAGGACCTCTCCCCCAAAATAAACCATTTACATGTAATAAGTCAACTACAGAATACTGTAAATAAAAGGTTTGACCAGTTCCATCAAAGAAGCTACAAAACGATGCTTACTCATACTGTTTCAAATTTTTGCAACTCTGTGTAGTGTCTCACTTTTAAAGGACCATCTTTGATTCCAAAGGCAAATGGAGAAAATAAGATAAGCAAAGAAGTCTTTCTCTCCAACTTCTCAAAGGCTTATGACTTCATAAAAACAAGTGAATCTTTCAGCATTCCACAACAGATTTAAAGCATCAAATGCCTGTGAAACAGCAAAGATGGGTAAGCAAAGCAAACTAGTTTTTCAGTCTGTCAAAATTGAACCAAATTACCTTCCTCTTAGTACAGTGAGACATGCTGTACGTCATGGCAATGGAAGTGCTTTCTGTATTTAAAACAATATCTTATGGAAAAGCAATGCTGGAAAGCATTAGAAGTCTTCCAAATTCAACATTTCTTCTTATGGATATAAAGCATGTATGGCATCAATTTTGAAACTAAAGCATTTAAGAATGCAGCTCGTAGGCACAATGTGTTGCAAAGTAGGGTTGGGAGGGGAAATTCTATGCCCAGTATGTTTCATTGAAGACACTTAAAACAAGCTGCATGTACTATATTTCTAACAAATATTAAAATCCTGATGAAATCAGGAATTGGCTTAGATTGCCAAATATATCAGCTCGGATATTGGGCATTTTCAAGCAAGCCATTGCAAACTTGACGTTTAGTTGGATGCCTGACTTTATTTTAGTTTTGTGAAACTGCATTATATGGGGAAATTCTAGTACAAGTGGCAGAACCTGTGGTGAGTTGTCATATCGCAGGTAGAGCCATGAAGTTCAAAAGATGCTCTTGAATATAGTAGACTTGAAGACCTCCAACTAAAAAAAACCTTGTTACTACTCTAGTCCTCAAAATAAATTTGCCGTTCATCTTATGGATTTAACATGGCAGTGCACCATTGGAAAGGAATGAGAATCCATAAGCCATGCAACCTATCACTAAGCCATTCCAGTCCATTCCAAGCCAGTGAACCTTCCACCACTTAAAGAGAAGTAGTAGAACTTGAAACACATTAATCTGCAAACCCAAGCTTGTGACTTTTCTGGGACCGGGATGGTTATAGGTTGGATAACCATTTTAAATCTGTTCTAGCTCTGTCATATCTGTTTTAATTGTTGCAGGTTGATAACCTTCAAAGGCATGATGGTCCAAGGTACAGTTCTGACACGTCTGCATGGATAAGTGACCGCAGCTGTAACAGTAGGAAAGGTAAATTTTTATAATAGCACTGTAACTTTAAAGAAATTTCCTTTTTTTCCATGCTCAAACTTTTGATCTCACTTTTTGGGTGGGGGGTGGAAACCATGCCTTTTTCTGTGCTTGAAAGCAAAATTTCTAGGATGTTTGAACAGAGTACTTTAGCAGGTTGGGAAGTGGCAAGGATGACTGGGAGGGACTTAGACAAGGCCTCTGTGTATGCATTTGGGCCATGTGAGATGCACTAGCTCGGCTAAGAGCTCAGTAAAGAGTAGTTAAACTAGTGCAAACTGCTGTATGGATGCTTATTTTGGTTTTTGAGTTCACTTTTTTAGCTTTAATTTAAATTTACTCCTGAGCTAACGAAGCAAGCCAAAATAAACCTGTTTTAAAAGAAAATGGCCATGCTGCTTTTGCAGTTTAACTTCAATTTTTAACCAGTGCCGCCACCTTTAGGGAGATTTGATCTAAAATTATATGACTGAGTTTAATTTAATATCTAAAGATCTTTTGAGTTTGCTTTTGCTGAGGTTCTCCGACTAAACTGGAACAACAAACAAATGAAGCAAAACAACTCAAGTTCTGTAGGTCATTCGCTTATTGTTTAGCATAACAAAACCTACCTCTATCACATCACTGCACATTCCCTTTAATCAGGGGCCCAGCAGGCACAGGAACAGATGTTTCCAGTTTGCTGAGACAACGGCATAAGGATGAAAGGCTCACCGAAACAAATACCTTCCCCCAAAAAGCATAAAAGTGGATGGATTATTGCTCTAACACAATTTTACCAAAAAGTCTCCAGCCAAACAGTTGCAGTAGCAAAGATATGAGTTAACTTGAATCCTGAGTGTACTTCAAAACCTAACCTAAAGCACAGAAAAGATAGGACATTCCCATTTAAAATAAACTACATGAAAAATCTATACTCTAAAAGAGAACCTGCAGAAAACATTGGCTTCTTGTTTGCGCTCTCAAATGCTGCTTTTAAAAAAACTGAAATAGGGAAGCAGGTACTGCCTTGTGCATGTGACTTTCACTGTTCATTTTAGGAAAGTTTTTTGGAGGGTTTTTAGCTGACAGTTGTGACTTACTGCGTTGGGTGTATTCACATTATTGTTGTGTTGGAATTGTCATTTAAAAGTACAGTGCCCAGGGAATTACATAGCTTCTCAATTCCCTATCAGAATGTTATAATGTTGCTTTGTAATTTATCTTGACTACTTAAAGCTATTTTGACAGGAGGAAAATATTTACTATCTAGGGTACGCTATTAATTTAGAACATTGCTTTACTCTAGGATTTGTTCCTGCATTAATTTACTCTTTCCCACTACCTATCTAGGACAGTATAATGGATGCAACAAAAAGTTGCATTCCTATTCCTCATATCCCTTTTATATATATACACACACACACTCTCTCTCCCTCCTCCCCCCCCCCCCCCCCAGAAAAGTAAAATTAGTTAAAAGATCTCCATTTCAATTTGCTGTTAGGACCAGTATTAACATCTCTAAGCCAGTGGTTCTCAGCCTTTCTACATTACTTCAGGAGTCTTTGTCTTGTATACCCCAATTTTCACCTCACTTAAAAACTACTTGCTTACAAAGTCAGACCTAAAAATACTAGTGTCTCAGCACACTATTACTGAAAAATTGCTTGCTTTCTCTTTACCATATAATTATAAAATCAATTTGAATATAAATATTTTACATTTCAGTGTATAGAGCAGCATAAACAAGTAATTGTCTGGATGAAATTCTAGCTTGTACTGACGTCACTAGTGCTTTTCTTATAGCCTGCTGTAAAAGTAGGCAAATATCTAGATGACTTGATATACGCCCTGGAAGACCTCTGCATACCCCCTGGTTGAGAACCACTGCTCTAAACCACTACTAACTGGAGCCCAGGGTCAGAGTTAAGGTACATCTGGGAACTGGGAGACCCAATTTTATTACCAGATTGGTTACAGGTGATCTTTGTGGCATTGTACAAACCACTTAATTTCAGCTTTGGTTTCCTTACCTATAAAAGTTACCAACCTCACAGTGGTAAATGGCTAAGCTGTTTGTCAAGTGCTCTGAAATCCTCTTGTGGAAGGTTTAGTACAGAATTAACTTTATCTGAGTCCAGGGCTCAAAAAAAATCTGGCCAGTGGCAAATAGGAAGGCAGATTTCTAGCCTTAATGGCTGTTAATAAAATCATCCAAAATCAGAGTAGGATGGAGGAATCTGGAAAAATACTCAACTGCTGCTTCATTTTGTGGTGCATCTCTAGTGTGAGACTGACATTTAAGTATGTTTCAGTGATGGTAATTCCACACCTGGCAGGTGAACAAACTCTTAAATTGACACTGTTTAGGAAAGTTTACAAACATCGGCAAAGGTAGACATTGATCCTTCCCTATACATTACTCACCTCCTCAAACTTCTGCCTCTGACATTAAGAGGCAGACTTCTTTCCTTGCTGAGTCCTCTTTCCCACTTGCATCAGTGGTGGGACTGGAGAGTTGAAGAGATGGTATGTTTGTTTGTTCTAGGGGCTAGGGAAGGTGAAGCTTAATATACAAAAACCCAGAGTCTTGATCAGAACATGAATTCCCCAGTCAAGAGTAAAGTGCCAAGTAAGTGGTGCAGCTTGGACTGGTTGCTAGGCTTTTGCCAAGGCATCTTGCTGGTAGAACTCACTTCTCCATCTTTCAAATCATCTGGCTTAATAGATCTAATTCTCTAGCTATATTAGATGTATTACAAAAATTGTCATGCCCTGGTAGAGTTCAGTTACTGCAGTGAGCAGTTCTACTTTTGGCAATTGAACAAGCTCCTAATGTTTTGGATAATTGAGCTGCTGCTTATGTCAAATATCTTGACTTATCTAGTGTGTACTGGACCAGGTGTAATTCAAAAGATGTTACACTTAAGCATTGTGTGAGGTCTACTGCACCCTGCTTTAGATTTAATATACACAATTTACACTCATACACCTTATTTTCCTAATTCTTTCCTCCAAGAATGGTGGCTGTGCTAATGGAGGAAACCATTGCAATGGGCATTAATGCAACAAGTCATTTGCCTCTACTTTGAAACAATTTTCATATAAACAGTGTCTTGATCCAGCTGATATACTCATCACTCCTTGTAGTCATGTTTGTCCCAGAATGCACTGGTATTCTAATAATGGTCCTAATGTTGCAGGGAACCAAAGTCACTTGCTGATCAAGTGCAGATCATTTCATGAGCGGGAAGTGAATTAGTAGAGGGGACGTGTAGCTGCAATGTTTTTGTTCCCACGGTTGCATCACCAGTTCAATTTGGTCTGAAAACTTTGTCCTATTTGTTAGTTAATTCAGTAAGTTATAACGTTTGCACATTCCAGGTACAATTAGTGTAAGAGCTGTGCATGTCTTGGGGCACACTCAAATGTTCCAACCTAGTGGGTTTTGCCATCATCTCTTCTTGTGTGAAAAGGGTGCTGAAGAGCATTTAGCTTCTTGAAGTCTAGCCTAAACCGGAGAAGAAACTGCATTACCTCACTGTTTTGCAATACACAATGTACTAACACATTTCCTTTCTTCAGTTACAGAGTGACTGGAAGAAAGCGGTGGAACAATGGATGCGTATTGGGAAATCTAAGGATAACTAGTGCAACACAAATTTTAACCACCTCTAAAAGTGGTCTTGGCCAGCAAGCATTCAGTGTGTGCAGATGTTAATGTTAGCTTTGAAGAAAAAGGTGTTAATTGCCATTTTAGAGCTGTTCTCATTGGAGCATGAAAGGTTACTAATGGGAACATCTGAGAGGAGTATCTCCTTTATAGATGAAAAGTGTGAACTAAGTGGTGGTTGTCTGGCTTTTGTAACAGTCCACTTCCAAGAAGTAAGCGTGGGTGTCATCTTGATGCTGCAGCAGAACAAATTTTAGTAGCTGTGTTACTAAATTTTAGTAACTACTAAATTTGTACTAATTTGTAACACAGCTACTAAAATACTAAATTTTAGTAGCTGTGTTACAAATTTTAGTAGCTGTGCTACTGTTAGCTCTTGTCTATGCTGCAGTTTCTTATCCGGAAAAGGCAGCTTTTTTCAGCAAAACAGAGCAGGTGTAAACACTGCAATGCCACTTTTAGTGACAAAACTCTTCAGTTTTGGCGGCGAAGTTAAAGCAACAAAGTGTCAGTATAGATGCTGCTGTTCATTATATTGGCGGTACGGCCTTCCCCAGTATCTTTCAGTGCCTGCCATGACTGCTCTGCTCACTGTTTGGAACTCTGCTGCCCTGCACGCATGTGCCCCTCCCCTTTCAATGCTCCAGGAAGTTCTGGAATTTCTGACATTGAGAGCTCTGGCAGCAAAGAGCAAATCATTAATATGGAATGCTGCTATCTCCTGTACTAGGAACATAGAGGCAGGTGTGTGCGTGTGGAAAAGTGCTGTGCTGTACAGAACCAGGTGGGAGCTAATGAGGGAGGGTGTCTCCGTGCCTCAGGACTGGCTGCTTCTAGCAGCTGTCTGAACTTAAAGACAGCATGCCGACATACTACCACTCTCCCCATACGCTTCAGTTGAAAAACAGATGGCAATCTAGTAGGATGCCCAAGGAACCATGAGCTTGAGGAACCTGCATCGTGTGGTGCTGTACCTGCCCTGTGAGACATTGCAAATCCTTCCTAAAGCAACCTGTGGTGGGTTGCACAGTGGATAGCTACCCATAGTGCACTGCTGTCAGTGCAAGAGCTGCTAGTGTGGATGCGCTCAGCTGACACAAGGAGCATAGCATGGACGCACAACAGCAATTTAACGGGAGTGGCATAACTTTTGTTGATAAAACTCTGTATTGTCAACAGCCTTAGTGAACAGTTTGCGGAAACTGTCCCTCTGAGCTGAAAATGGAGTAAGTTACTTAAGCAAAAGCAGCTGCCCACTTTGCCCACTCACAGTGGTGGGGTGGGGGGAGGACTTGCAAACACAAGAACCGTTTTTGTTTCACTGTTTTCTGCATGGAAAATTAAGTTGCCTAACCTTTAAATCTTTTTGGAGGGTAGGAGTCGGAGAGTCAAAGGCAATATTCATGAACCTAAAATGAGGTGTAGAGGACTTCTGGGGAAAGTTCAAATCCATCCTTAGAGTTATTGGTGCCCTTGTACCAGCTAGCATCTTTCATAAATGATTACTTCCAAATGTGATCCAAGATAGAGATAATTAGTTTGTATGGAATCTTGTCTTTAAGTACATCTTTAGGTTGTCTGTATTGCATTTGTACTCTGTATTACACGTTTATTGCTTATTTTGCCAATATATGGTAGAAGTGAAATCCAGTTTTCAAGCATCAGTAATCCTATATGCCATCCCTCATCTTTCTCATTGGTGAAGATGCAGTGTCATGGTTAATAAATTTTACATTGACTGAACGTGTGATAGATGCAAAGTGGTGTAAGTGAAGCAGGTAGCTTCAGTTTACAAATTTGGTCATTGAAAATGTTTGTGCCTGTCTGGACAGCTAGGTCAGGGACAAAGTATGGCTTGAAATGAAGATACTAACTTTCTATGTGAAGTACTATACAAATTTGAGTTCAACACTGCATTTTAACTAGATCCTACAGAAACAACTGAAGCTGTATGTTCATTCAGTTGGGGTGGGGGGACCTAACTCTAAAACTTAAAGGTGACTGGCAGGATTGTTAAGCAAAATATCCACCTAGTGTTTATCCTGTGCACCCAAACTCCAATGTGTGTGTTCCCTGGTACCCAGTATCTACCTCCTAAAAATCCAGCTTCCCCCCCACTTCTGCAGTTGATCTAGCTAATGTGGATGCAAAAAATTTTCACTCTGCTTTCAGGTAGGCTGGGAGTTTAGTGATTAGTATCTGGAAGTTCTGGATGGTGGACTTAGCTTTGAGTCTATGCAATTTGTAGTAAGAGTGCTGCTGTAGAGTTTTAGGTCCTTGGGTTGTAGACTTCTATATTGATATGGACATTAAAGGTGCACAACTCCTGGAATATTAAACAAAATCCAGTTTTTTGCTTGGAATAGTTCTGATCTCTGATGGGAAGTGGCTAGTTACATATAATACAACGAACCTTTGTACTATGTACGTTACAAGTAATTCTCTTCTAAATTCTGATGCTAGTCTTCGCATTTCATAATTTTTAAGCAAGTATAAGGTTTATGGAACTCTTGAAGTGTCTGATTTAGAGCACATTAACTACTGAATAATACCTCAGTTTAGTTCTATACCTGCCTCTATTCTTGTACATGTTTTCTTTAGTTATGTAAAGCTTTCCCAGTTCCCACATGTTCTCTTTATATTATGGTCAGTTTTGTCAAACAGTCTTAATGAATAGCTGTACCCACCCCTTTCAATTCACTTTGTCAGCTGACCACCAAAATCAGCCCGATGGACTCTTGATTATGTTCAGTAGCTGTGTTTTCAGTACTCAGGATTCTGCTACCAAAGAATCCATATCACTAGTTTAGGTGAGCAACTTGAGGCGTGCCGGTGGGGCTTCCTTTGCTAGCACTCATGGAAAGATAAAGGTGACACACTCATCACTAATTTTTAA
This sequence comes from Lepidochelys olivacea, assembly GCF_965140295.1. Classification (NCBI taxonomy): domain Eukaryota; kingdom Metazoa; phylum Chordata; order Testudines; family Cheloniidae; genus Lepidochelys; species Lepidochelys olivacea. The sequence continues at coordinate 98,011,897 of NC_140419.1, forward strand.
ATCTTTGCCTTAAGTCTTTCGGGCTGCCTTTATATATCATGAAAGAAAGGGCACCAGTTTATTTTTCTCTGCACAGGTTAGCTTTCAAACTTTATTAATTCAGGGTCAGATTTATTTTTTTTAAAAATGCAGTTGCATCCAAATAACCATGAAGGAATGGCTGCTTATTCAGGCAATCTTGGTAATTGTGGATGCAGATCAGGCATTAAAAAAATAAACTCATGGGGTCTACAAAAAACCCATGGCACTGCTGTACTCCCCCTTCAAAAAAAAGTTTATTTTTTAAAGTATTAAATGTCTAGGTCCCTGGGGATGCATTTCCTCAAATGTAAAATCTAGTTTGGGAATATTAACTCTGGAGAAACAATTACAGCTAGGTATTTTTCCTTTTGATGAACAACATGTTTAAGATAGACTGAATATCTTTTTGAAAGGCATTGATAATTATCTAAACCAGGGGAGCTTGTATTTTTGTCAGTTGGTGTCTCAGTAGACTAATGAGCATTTTCAGGTTACCTTAAATTCCAAATACAGGTATTTGGTGGAAGAAAAAATGTCTTAACACCAAAGATTAAAAACTGATGCAAATAATTGTACTGTGTTAAACTGAAATACTACACAGTTGTCCATAAGAGATAAAAATAAAATATAAAACTGGGGATCACACTTCTATGAGAGAGAGGCCTTGTAATGGGCTACAAATTTGAAGCTTGCAGTCCATGTTTTCATGGCAAGAGGCATGTGATTAAATGTTACTGGTTGTGCAGCTTAGATTGTGAGCTTGTTCGTCTGCTCCAATATTGCTACTACGGCACCTGCTTTCACGTTACACATCTCCAGCAGCTGCCATCTTTTTAAGTATCCTCTCAAACATGTTTCCATCTCTTCTTTCCCCTACTAGTGTGTTAAACAATTACTAGGGTTAAAATACTTCATGCCTTCCTGCTTACTGCAGTGTGTTGCCTTACAGCTTACCGGCTAAATAGGGCTGTTGATTAGGAAGTAAATTCAAGCCATCTTTAAAATAATCCATAGGGGGAGTCACTGACTAATGTTATCCTCAAAACTCTTAGCTGGTGTGCCTTTCTAAAATTGTCTGTCAGTGCTGGAAAAATTAATCTTGAAAATGCAAACCATTTGTAAACTATTGCGTTGATGCCTGCCGTCGCCTGCAGGCAGCCTGAAACAGCTGAGTGTTGTGAAATGCTCCACTCCACGTTCAGTGTGAATTCAAATGTCTTGATTATAAAAATCAGCTATTATTAATTGCTCATGTCTTTAGAAAAGACATCTAGTTTAATGTGCTTATCCAAAACTGCCACACCTTTAGGTGTCAAAAGCCTCTGTCTGCCAAGCTGGCAAAACAGAAGGTTCTGATAACTTCTTCGGCAGGTCTATACTACAGGCCTATATCTGTGTAACTATGTAGTTTGAGCAATATCGTTCTACCAACCTAACCCCTTGTGGAGACAGCGCTATGTCAAGGAGAGAGCTTCTCCTGTCAACATAGTTGCCACCCCTCGAGGTGGATGATTAACAACACCAATGGGAGCTCTCAGGCACAGTGCAGTTGCGCCCTGTGCCGCTCTAGCATTGTACATGAAGACAAGTCCTTTCATGCAGCTAGGTGTTGTCATTGGAAAAACAGTAGGAATAGCTTAGAAAAAATTGGGACTCAGTACATATTTTTAAAATACATTTCATACCCAATTCAGTAAATAAAAACCTTCTGATCTGAAGTTGCTGCAGAACTTCTACTTGTGTGCTGAAGAATTCAGACTTGCAAGCTATGTGAGGTGCCCAACTGTTGTAGTCCCCGTTGAAAGTCCCAGGATTAATATGGTAGACTGGTATTGGATCCTTGTGCAAAATTGCCTACAAATTGGAAAAATTGCGTTTAGCTAACCAAGTTTTGTTTCAAAATGAAGTTGGTTTCAGGAAAGTGTGTCCTTTTAACTCACATGTAAGCCAGCAAGCTGTGCAGGAATGTAGGCTACAATTTTCATAGAATCAGAATATCAGGGTTGGAAGGGACCCCTGAAGGTCATCTAGTCCAACCCCCTGCTCGAAACAGGACCAATTCCCAGTTAAATCATCCCAGCCAGGGCTTTGTCAAGCCTGACCTTAAAAACCTCTAAGGAAGGAGATTCTACCACCTCCCTAGGTAACGCATTCCAGTGTTTCACCACCCTCTTAGTGAAAAAGTTTTTCCTAATATCCAGTCTAAACCTCCCCCACTGCAACTTGAGACCATTACTCCTCCTTCTGTCATCTGCTACCACTGAGAACAGTCTAGAGCCATCCTCTTTGGAACCCCCTTTCAGGTAGTTGAAAGCAGCTATCAAATCCCCCCTCATTCTTCTCTTCTGCAGGCTAAACAATCCCAGCTCCCTCAGCCTCTCCTCATAACTCATGTGTTCTAGACCCCTAATCATTTTTGTTGCCCTTCGCTGGACTCTCTCCAATTTATCCACATCCTTCTTGAAGTGTGGGGCCCAAAACTGGACACAGTACTCCAGATGAGGCCTCACCAATGTCGAATAGAGGGGAACGATCACGTCCCTCGATCTGCTCGCTATGCCCCTACTTATACATCCCAAAATGCCATTGGTCTTCTTGGCAACAAGGGCACACTGCTGACTCATATCCAGCTTCTCGTCCACTGTCACCCCTAGGTCCTTTTCCACAGAACTGCTGCCTAGCTATTCGGTCCCTAGTCTGTAGCGGTGCATTGGATTCTTCCATCCTAAGTGCAGGACCCTGCACTTACCCTTATTGAACCTCATCAGATTTCTTTTGGCCCAATCCTCCAATTGGTCTAGGTCCTTCTGTATCCTATCCCTCCCCTCCAGCATATCTACCACTCCTCCCAGTTTAGTATCATCCGCAAATTTGCTGAGAGTGCAATCCACACCATCCTCCAGATCATTTATGAAGATATGGAACAAAACTGGCCCCAGGACCGACCCTTGGGGCACTCCACTTGATACCGGCTGCCAACTAGACATGGAGCCATTGATCACTACCCGTTGAGCCCGACAATCTAGCCAGCTTTCTACCCACCTTATAGTGCATTCATCCAGCCCATACTTCCTTAACTTGCTGACAAGAATACTGTGGGAGACCGTGTCAAAAGCTTTGCAAAAGTCAAGAAACAAAGCTGACAGAAGTGATTGTGGACGTGTGGGGGGGTTGCTCAATTTGTAACACATTATGGGGGTTTGATTTTTTAGAAGTGCTGAGGACTTTCATGAAAGTTGGGCATTGTTTGTACATTAGACACCCAAAACCACTAGTCATCTGTGAAAGTCTTGGCTGCTGCTTACTGGTTCTGGGGCTGTTACCAGAAGATTTTGAAAAATAAAATCACAGGAAATGGAATAACATTTAAAATTGAGAGGATCACAAGAAGCAATAGAATGGGGCTTTATTCCTGTGGAGAATCACATTTTTGAAAAGATGGGGAGTCTGAACTCACGTTAGAAGTTCCAGTGTATAGTAGAAATATATAGTTACTGAAATACCTGCCCACTCTCCTACCATGAAAACGCCACTTCATCGGATGCATGGGGGGGGGGGAGATTTTATATACACAGAGAACATGAAACAATGGGTGTTACCATACAGACTGTAACAAGAGTGATCGAGACAGGATACAGACTAACGCGGCTGCTACTCTGAAATCTGAGAATAGACTCCCACATTGTAAGCTAAACAGGAAAGGAGGTACAAGTTCCACATGCAGAAATGGTCATGCAATTGTGTATCTGCAATTGCTTGGGTAACTACAGGAACATTTTTGCATGTGGACCTTAGTGGTTCAAATAACGTCACGCTTTCCTTGAAAATGGCACCTGTAGTAGTAGGCCTCAAACTGTCCATTAGTAATAAAACTTTATTTTCAAATAGAGCTTATTCCTGCTGAGTGTTTCTCCCCAGCTGAGCTGTCAGTTACTGTTTTGAAGGCGATAGCTAGATGTATCCAGATGACCATTTCTGACTGACGCTTGGTGAGCCAGATTCCCTCTGCCATTGGGAAGCATGAACTTGTTACTGAATAAGATGCAGGTTCTGGCTCTGCTGGTACAAGCTCTGAAGAGAACAGAAGAAAGGACAGTTGCCCTCTTCTAAATTACAACAAGCTCTTACACTAATAGAATGGGCTTTACTCAGGGCCATCCTTAGGATTTATGGGGCCCTACACAGTATTATTAAATGCCTGTAGACCCCCAGAAGAACCTTCCTCCCCGCCACCATTGTTGACACACCAAGCTTTGTATGCGGCAGACGCTGCAGCAGCCTGGGGTGGGAGGGAGGGACAAGACAGCAAAGTATACTGAGCTGTCCAGCCTGCCTCACGGTGGCGAAGAACAACAGTTCCCTGCAGAAACCCCCAAAACCTGTTCCTCATGCAGAATGCACTGTGCTGGCACATTTGGTTCTGTGAATATGGCCCTTGCCTAAGGAGACTGCAGTGTGCGCTGGGTGTGCAGGAGCCAACCTGCTGTTCTGGTGGTGCCCCAAATTTTTGGGTTCCGTATGCAGCCACCTAGGCTGTATATGCCTAAGAATGGCCCTGGCTTTACTTTGTCCCAGATCTGTGCTGGGGAGGAGGGATAGCTTGGTGGTTTGAGAATTGGCTTGCTAAACCCAGGGTTGTGAGTTCAATCCTTGAGGGAGCTATTTAGGGATCTGGGGATTGGTCCTTCTTTGAGCAGCTGGTTGGACTAGATGACCTCCTGAGGTCTCTTCCAACCCTGATATTCTATGCGAGTTCTTTATGCACACTGCAACTTTTAACTTTCCAAAGTACAGTGGAGTAGTTCATATGTGTTTTAGTATGGTGTGTCCTGAGTAGAACTTGTTGAAAAATTGTTTAAACTCTTGTTTCCAGTGGAAAGTGTGCTTTCTTCTATGTTGTTTTGTGAAACTTCGTATTCTTATCAGTATTTTTATCTAAAATGTTCATTTATCATTTTTCTGTGCTCAGAATAACTTCAACAGTGATATTTTTAACAAGGGGTGTGTGTGTGTGTGTGTGTGTGTACACGGAGGGGAGGGCAGAAGAAATCTCACCATATGGCTAAACTGCCTGAAAAGCTCGTATTTCAGATTTTGAAAATGGAAAGATTCAATGTGTTCTATAAACACTTTATGTAAGATTTGTAAAAATTATCTCTCAAAAAATAAAGTTATTTAAAAATGTTTTATTGATTTTTTTCAATTAAATTTTCAAGCTCTTAATTATTGACAGCAGTCCTGATTCTGCACACACTTGCAAACACTTAAACATATGCATAACTTTACTCACATGTATTGCTATTGACTTCAGTGGGACTATACACAAGGGTAATTATATACTTAAGATCTTGCAGGGTTGCTCCCCTATATTAGGATAAATTACTCAGATAAGATACTGATGGATGTGATATAAATATCTAAACAGAGAGGATATTCATTTTTATTTACAAGCAACCGTTCAACCCAAAAGTTCTACTTACTTTCACCATATTTAAGCACAATAATACAGGACCTGAAACCATTTATACAGCCACAAACTTGTTTCTTCATTTAGAATGAGCATAGCTTCTGTTTTTTTAAAAATCACAAGTTCAGAGGCTTTCAATGCAGAGTTAAAAGTTGTTTCAAGCTTTCGCTCTGCAGTCAGAAGAGGCAGGAAGATGCAATCACGGATGTGGGTTAGGGTTTGTAGCTGCACTAAACTGTAGTGAAGGCAGAATTCTTAACGATGAATTCAGAAGAGCGAATCGTGACATGGCTTATTTCATTAGGAGTTTTAAATTCCCCCAAAAAGATTATAGGTGATCCAGAGCAGTTCTTGAAAGCTTCTCTGAAAGATGGAGTAGTACTTTGCAAATTGGTTAATCGGCTTCTTCCAGGATCTGTGGAAAAGGTAACAACTTAAGTGTATTTTGGTAGTCACTATGGCAGGAGCATCTTGCTACACTGTGCTGCATGTCTCTAATACTCTGAGAAACCAGAGCATGATATTTTACCAGCAGGCACTGTTTCTAATGACTGTTTTTGGAGGAGGGAAGAAAGGAAAGATGCCATCTGTTTTTCAGAGAGACTTCAGTATGTTATCTTGTGTCAAAGTTACTGTATTGTTAGTTGGATTTAAGTAAAATATATAAATTTGGATTGTAGCTTTTTAAAATTTTGTAATCTCTTGGAGAAATTTTGTCAGCAACAAGAAACAAAACAAAAAAAGCATATTGCTTATATTTACAGTTGGAATTGGCTGAATTATGCATGCATGGCGTAAGTCCTGGCATGACTTTTATGCATGCTCTTGTATTTGAAGTAGAAATATTTACTCAACCAGAGGTCAAATCTCCAAGTCTTAGATAATGTATCTATGACTTGTAAATATAATGCTTGAATTTTAAAGACAATTCCATAAAGAATGTACTAATATCTTGCTAACCAGGAAACATAATAGAGAAGGGACTCAAATAGGAATAAAAGTACCTTTCATCAGTGCCAGTTTGTATTTGGTCTGGCCAATACATTTGCAATGTTTTGAAGCTGCTAAACCAAATCAGTACATTGTGTTATAGTTTTATTTGGTACGTAGGCAGACAGTTCAAATCAGCAATAAGTAACTGCAAACAGAAAAGCGGAAGGAGCTTGATGAGAGATAGGAAATGGCAACACAGAGGACAGGCTGTCAGTAAAATGATAGAAAAAACAGATTCCTCCCCATCCTATAAAACAGGAACCTTTAAAAAAATAAGTTGAACTAGCTGGATATATGTCTCCATTTATGTATGTAGTGGTGGTTTTGGGCAGTGTGCTGATAAAGGTCAAGCTTCTCACTATCACTTAGGGCAGTGTCATATGCTGACATTCAAAACAATATGCCGACCATTTAGATTTATGCATCATTTCCTCCAGTGGCTCTTCCTGGTTCAACAGCTTGCCTACCACCCCCGAGCCTCCCCCTAAAAAGCTTCTCTAATTCAGAATAAGATGCACATTGTCAAATATCCATGCAAGTCTGGTGAGCAGAGACTTTCCTGATAGTAATACAATAATCATGTCTGGGTTTTGTTTCTTTAGTATTGTCTGGAGCCCAAAAATGAAGCAGATTGCATCAGCAACATTCAGGAGTTCTTAAAAGTCTGTGCCACACTTAAAGTGGAGGTAAGTTATTCCACTTATCTCCATTACACTTTATAAAATGATTATTCTGCTAATCTATTTCCCTTGTGAATGTTCCTAAATGAGATCACTTAGCAGGAGATTAAATTGATCATTATTGGTAATCTCTTGTTTTAGTAAAATACATGAGTTTGAATTCCTTAATATTCGGGACAGGGATTCAGAGAAATTTTGCAAATGTAATAGTGTCTCAGAGTTGAATAGACTACCTTTCAAGCCTTTGAGATGGAGCTAAATGTTGAAATAGGAACATGTACTAAAAATAACATTCTTTCTAGAGAGAGCTGAGGAGTTTGATCCTGTTGAAGATTTTTTGGTACTAAAGAAAAATTCATTCAATCCTCAGCCCTGCTTTAGTTTTCCTTATATTGTAGTAATATTAAGACTACTTTACATTTATCCAAGGCCTTTCCTCACAAAGGGTTCTTGTGTTAATTGTGATAGAATAAATGGTTCCAGAGAGTCAAAAGTAATAACATGACCCTGTCTCCGTTCAACACTAAACGGTTAAATAAAACTTCCGATTTTGAGTACAGAGACCTTGGCCTACTTAGTCCCATGGCAAACATACTAGAAAATTCATGCCAAAGTCTAGAAATTTGTTGATCAGGATACACAGGAGAAAAAAGAATCAGAAGAAGACATTTTGGAATTCAAATTGATGGGTTAACAGAACAAACTTAATCAGAACCTATCTAAATCCCTTTTTCACATAGAGCATGTGTTAGTCTTTCTTTGTCAGGTAGTCCTTCTTAGTGGGGAAGAAAGGGTTGGAACCTTTTATAAACTTTCACCTACTTTCCAACAGCTAAACTTACAATTGGGGTAGGCCTGATAAACCCCGGTTATGACAACAGGATCCTAAAATGCTTTACAGATATTGGGCCTGATTCTGCAAAACATATTTGTATAGATGTAGCCTTTACTCACACACAAAAAGTCAATGAAATCAAAGGAATTACTTACGTAAATATCATCTGATTAAATGAGTAGGGGTTGCAGAATGTGCCTTTTATATGGTCCCAAAGAGTGCAAGCTGATTCCTGTGCCCAAGCCTAGCCCCAATGTGAGTGGAAGAGTGTGCCCACCCACAAAAGGTTGTGGGATCAGGGCCTAAATGACTGTGCTGATTCTTCAAAATAGAAGTTCAGTTAATTTTGCTATATACTTTCAGACTGGTCATGTGGCATCCCTTGAGTTTTTAAAAAAAAAAAAAAAAAAAAAGCCTCTTATTTCACACAAAGGACATCTTGCCATGGAAGTTTATTTGAAAATTTGGCATTAACTTCCTCAGAGTGCTAATGATGAGTCTGAGGAAAAAATACTGTTTTCAAGGGAAATAAGTAGAGCTGGTTGGGAATTTTTCGACAACTTTTTTTTGTCAGAAAATGCTGATTTGTGGAAAAGTGTCAGTTTAGACTAAACTTTCTTCTGGAAGGCTTCTCGGGTTCAGGACGGAATTTCTGGTCAAAATGAGGGAGAAAGAGAGACCCATATCAGAATATCCACTCACCTGGGATGTGGAAGAATTACTCCAAATCAGACAGAGTAGGAGCTTGAACCAAAGTTACCTACATCCCCGATAAGTGCCCTAACCACTGGACTGGTGGCTATTCTGTATATTAACTGAAGCACATGGCATTAATAAAAAGCCATTATTTAAACAATTTCTTGGTTTTCACATAATTATTAGAAATCCTAGAAACAGTCATACTGTAAAAACATTTCTAAAAACAGGAATTTTGCTTTTCCTTAACTTTAGCACAAAGGCGTCAGATACTGCAAAGCCTTACTCACTCGGGTACCACCAGTGAATTTTACTTATGGAAAGTATCGTCTCTGAGGCCAATATGAGAATTGGCACTTCAAAATTTGAAAAATGTAAATTAGCTCTATAGTTAGTCAAAAAATGGGAATTTAGAAAAAAAAAACCATCTTTTCCCCCATTTTTTCCCAATTTCAATATTCTGTCTAAATTGGAAGAATTTCAGCCAGCTGTATTCAGTGGGAGGAGATGGGGAGGGAGATGGAATGACCAGTAAAAGTGAAGTCATTAATAGAGGAGCTCCTTCCAGATTTGGATTGAGAGACAGTGGCAGAGGGGTCTGCACTTACCAGTACCTGTGTTTCATTTCTGCTATGCATAAAGCTAGAGAGGATTCCATGCTCAGGGCTGTCTGACCAGCACCTTTCACAAGCATTACTTTCACTTGGAAAAAAAACAACTAGCTTTGGGACCCCCCTGCAGCAGCTGTTTACAAATGCAAGAGCAAGTCTGAACTATGAGGATGTACACCTGAGCTTCAGCACTGATGAAAGTCATGGAAACCATGGCCTGCAAAGTATCGGGGTGGCACTTGGAGAATGGAGATAAAGGAGCACAAAAGAGGAAATTTGGTTGGGCAAGGCAGCAGTATGTGAGAGGCAACATCTGGATGGCGAACTTTGTGAGATGTAGGGATGGGTTGCTTTCCTCAGGGAAAGCTCAGACTCCCTCAGGCATGAGGGAAACGGCAAGCCTAGGATAGAAAATACAGAGAAGAGATGGAGAGAAGGAAGAAGAGAGAAAAAGAGTGGAAGGAAGGAAAGAAAAAAGACAGGATTTTGTATGCCATCTTGGTATTACATAATCCACAATAAACTCCCCACCTCAGCATACCCCAGGCTTGTTCTGAAAGGACCATTTCTAGGGAGCAAGAAGATTTCGGCTGATTCCTTATTTTCTCTGTTGGGACTGCTGGGTGTGAATTACACTGGTGGTCTCTTGTGGAGTAACACCTGAACCTGACCGCCATGAACCGGAGTCAGAACACCAACTGTCCTCCACAGATCACTGGAAAGCCATTGAGTGTTCATGACGTACAGTCACTATTGACTTTGAGTTCAAATGTGTAAACTCTTTTCCCACCCACCGTGATTCAGATGTGAGGCAGGGCTGTGTAAGAACCACCTACATTTGGTTAGGTGATACAAAGCAAGGAGAAAGCTCCTGTAGAGACTCACCAGATACCATGTACTCACATGTTTAAGGACACACTTAAAAGTCCAAGCTGGACGGAGTGATAAAAAGCGGCTCTTATCCCTTTTCCCATCCCCATTCTCTTAAGCAAACTCATCTCCTGAAATCCTGTTCCTTTTGAGGTTATCAGCTTCTGCACTTTCTGTCTACCTCATGTCATAACATTTTGTTGGTGACTTCACATCGGTTTCCACAGCAATAGTGACACCACAAGCAAATCAAGGATAAGTTTATTCAGGTGGAGAATAAACAGTAATATCTATTTTTGGTACCTACCATTACCATATTCTTTGAGTTCCTCACAAGCTTTAATGTATTTATCCTCACACCATCCCTGTGTGAGAGGGCAGTTCTATTCTCCTCATACGGACAGGGAACTGAGACCCAGAGAGACTGAGTGACTTGCCCAAGGTCATGCAGGACATCTATCATGGAGCAAGGAATTGAATTTGGGTCTCCTGAATCCCAAATTTGCACCCTAGCCACTGGGCCATCCTTCCTCTCCAGTAGATTATTACATTTTACCTTTACATGCTTATGTGCAACTCCTAGCATGCACACACATGAGAAGGCTGAATTTGACTGGATGTTTGTTTATTTTAACAAGAAAGAGAACTTTATTTAGCAAGGTAAAATGGTTATTGGTGTGACAAAATAGTTCCTACAAATGGCTGGATTTCTGAACCAAGCCAGGTACCTGCAACATTAATCAGATATTTGGATTAAATCATATAGTCAAGAGTCAATATCTGGATAGTAGAGTATGGAACTTTGGTGTTGCAGTTCTGAGCAGTTGGAAATCTGGGCTGCAAGCTCTAAGGCCCTGATCCTGTAAACACTTTTGCATGTGCTTAACTTTAAGCATATGAGTTAGTCTCATTGACTTCAGTGGAACTACAAATCGGCTTAAAGTAAAACATGTACAGAAGTGTGCAGCAGGATTGGGGCCAAAATTTTGGTTTTTATATTAGCTCTCAGTCCAATACTTCCATGAGCCATTTCCTTTCCAAAATGCAGCCAAATACTTTACTGAAGTGTACTGGGAATTTCACACTTCATGGAAGCAGGGTTGTAATTGAACATATGGACAGGAAGAGCCAGGAGGCTTTGAGGTTGCTGTTTGGGGCAATATTTTATTTTTTTAAATGTCACTTCCTTGATTAAATTGTGATTCTTTCCCAGGGCTTTGAATAGCAATTTGTCTCTCTTTTTAAGAAGTTTAGAAAAGCTGACACTTTTTCATTTTAACAGTCTGTTGTCTCTTTGCCTTTGTTCTCTTGATATTGGGCTTTTATTGGATTTTTTCTGCCTTTATCCCACCTGGTTATTCGATCCATATTGGTTTCTATCACCTTCTCTTGATAGTTCTGACAGTTGTGTTGGTCATCACTACTACTAATTTTTCTTCTTAAGATATTGTGATAGTGGGAACCACCAGCGTGTGCTGTTGTGTATAGAGTCTTACAAGTTCTTTTTCCTACCGCAGGAGCTCTGCTGGCTGGCTATGGAGAAAAGCTGCAGTGTTAATTTGGTGGGTTTCTATTTGAGGGAGCTGTGGCAAGCGGTAGGAGAGCTGGTTTTCTTCCCTGACTGGAGTCAGTGATTGGGGTAGAGCTGCTCCCTGGGAACCCTGCACTGGCCTTTGGGTGGAGATTCCCGCCAGAAAGGATTACCTGGTTGATTTTGAGACCACTTTTGTGCCAGGCTGCTGTAAATAAAACAATTTACATTAAGAAAATACTTTGTTTCCATGCCACAGACTTCTCCATCCCCAGAGAAACAAACTGCAAGGCCCCTGACAGATGCTACTCTTTGGCGGAGGGATGACAGTATTTTAGAGGTAGTGATTAAAATAGATGGAAACGGGATGGGTGAGATCTTCTTGGCAGCAGCCAGAGCGCTTTTCCCGTCCCCCAGCCAGAGCAAAGCGAGCGAGCTCCTTTTGCTTTGGCAGAGAGGGAAACGGAGTTTCTCCCGTATTTAACCTGTTCCCAGAGCTGCCTTCAGCGCTGGGCGGGTCTGAGAAGCGGCTACCCGAGGCACCGAGCGTTTGGCGAGGCTGCGAAGCGGACACGCTCGCTTTGGCGAGAGATGCGCCGGGCACTAGAGGCATCTCCGGGCGTTGACTCTGCGCCAGCCCGGCTGGGGCTGCAGTGCGGGGGAGCAGCTCTGCGCGCTGGGAACCGCCGGTAGAGCGCCAGGGAAGGGGCCCCGGGCTCCGGCCAGGGCCGGCAGCTGCTCGCCCTGGGGGCTGGGGCGCCCTGGGGGCTGGGGCGCCCCGGGCCGAGCGCTCCCCGGACCCGGCCGGGCGCAGCGTGCGCGCTGGGGGGAGGCGCTCCCTGTCACTTCCCCTTCCTAGCGCCGCGATCCGGCTCCGGGTCAGAGCTAGCAGCCGCCTTCCGCACCCAGCAGCGCCGCCTCCGCCGCGGACAGACCCGGGGGCCGCTGTCATGCCCCGGGGGTGGCCACCATGCCGCCCTGCGCCGCACGGAGCCTGAGTGCCCGCTCCTGCCGTGAGTAGCCGGTGCCCGCCGCGCCGCTCCCTGCCCTGGGTGCCCTGCCCTGGGTGCCCTGCGCTGTCTGCACGGCCCCCCGTGCTGAGTGCCCAGGGCCCCCTGCCCTGCGCCCACCGCCCTCTTCCCGCCGCCCCCGGCCTCCCCCTCGTCCTCTGTCCCGCAGCTGGTGTCTGGTGCCCGCACTGCTCGGGGCTAGGGCGCATGGGAAGTGTCGCACACACACAGCCCCCTCCCCACAGCAGCCTCCTCTCGGCAGCACGTTGATTCAGCGGCAGCCTCCGCCACCAAGTCCCCTGCTCACCGCCTGCCATCGCAAACCCTTCTCTGACCTTCCGTGGCAGCAGGTAAAGTCAGTCACAACTTGTGGAGCGTGGCCCGTTCTGATTGTGTGTGTCCGGCTCCCCCCGGTGTGCTTAGTGCATGCAGAGCTAGGGCAGCCCGTGCTCCGCAGTGACTGAAGCCGCCGTCTGAATATTTCAATGTTCGGCGCTGTTTATGTTTGGAGAGAGGATGCAACCAAGGCTGGTGGGGAGCGGAAACAATTGTACCGGGGCCCTGAGCTCAGCCCTTCCCCCATGCCCCCCGCCATCTGTAATGGGTGAAATAGGAGGGGGTGGGGCCCGAGATACCAGGGTCCCAAATGTCTCTGGACCGGCACAAGTTGCATAAGTGACATTTATGGTGGTCGAATCTGAAAAGTGATTTGCTCTTTATGTGGAGAAGGTGCCATGCCTAAAAACGGTACAGCGTACAAGAAAGACTGGCCAGTACCTAGGGTGTTAGGAAAGGTGGAGGTGTGACCAAAGTAGTGCTGCTAAGACTGTGGGACCAGCTATTTTGTGCTGTGCAGAATCTTCCTTGAGGAAATTCTCTTCATTAGAGCAAGGACTGGATAGTGCTGATTAAAACATTCCCCCCAGTTCTGGCATATCTCAGTTTTGCTGGTTTTCACAAATATAATTTGGTATAATATACAGATAGATATAATAGTTTGGACCTGTTCCTGCTTTCATTGAAATCCATGACAAAACTCTCATAGACTTCAGTGAAAGGAGGATTGGGCTCCTAATTGCCAAAAAGGACTGACTGCCTAATAGTTACAGCAGCAGGTGGGACTACTGCTGGCTTAGTTCACAAACCTTTGTTCTGTTTTGGTCACTTGGGTCTATATCCTTGTTGTCGGTTTCACTTTGAGTTTTGGGTTTGTGCTAATGGTCTGAGTTTTGTTGGTTTCATGTTAGAACCATGCAAATCTGCCTTTCATCCGAAGACCTAATTCATTGTTAAAAGGTTCTTAACCCTTGGTGAACCTCATTCACATACTGGGTTTATATAAAACCAGATATTCCAAAACTTTCTCACACATCCCTGGGTTTTATTCCCAGTTAGTGACTTGCTAAATATGTTAGAGCCTGATTTTGAGAGATGCTGAGCGCCTACAGCTTTTATATAAAATGAGTGGAATGTCTCTCCCTTCTGCAGACCTTAAGAAATTAAAAATGGCTATGCTGGGTCAGACAGTGGTCCATCTAGCTCAGTGTCCTGTCTTCTGACAGTGCCCAAGGCCAGATGCTTTAGAGGGAATGAACAGAACAAGGCAATTTATCAAGGGATCCATCCCCTGTCATCCAGTCCCAGCTTCTGGCAGTCAGATGTTTAGGGACACCCAAGCATGGGATTGTGTCCCTGACCATCTTGGCTAATTGCCATTGATGAGCCTATCCTCCATTAATTTATCTTACTCTTTTTTGAATGCATTTATATATTGGCCTTCACAACATCCCTTGGCAACATGTTCCACAGGTTGGCTGTGTGTTGTGTGACGAAGTACTTTCTTCTGTTTGTTTTAAACCTGGTGCCTATAAATTTCAGTGGGTGACCCCCGGCTCTTGGGTTATGTGAAGAGGTAAATAACACTTCCTTATTCACTGTCTCCACACCATTCATGATTTTGTAGACTCTATCATAACCCCCCTTCATCATCTCTTCTCTCAGGTGAACAGTCCTAGTCTTTTTAATCTCTCCTCATATGAAAGCTGTTTCATCCCTTAATTATTTTTGTTCCCCTTTTCTGTATATCCTTTCCAATTCTAATATATCTTTTTTAGCTGGAGCGACCAGACCTGCACACAGTATTCAAGGAGTGGGCATACAATGGTTTTATATAGTGGCATTATGATATTTACTGTCTTATTACCGATCCCTTTCCTAATGGTGCCTAGCGTTCTGTTAGGTTTTTTGACTGCTGCTGCACATTGTGTGGATGTTTTCAGAGAACTATCCACAATGACTCCAAGATCTCTTTCTTGAATGGTAACAGCTAATTTAGACCACATCATTTTGATTACATAGTTGGAATTAGGTTTTCCAATGTGTATTGCTTTGCATTTATCATCTGAATTTCATCTACCATTTTGTTGCCCAGTCACATAGTTTTGTGAGATCCCTTTGTAACTCTTCACATCTGCTTTGGATTAAACTATTTTGAGTAATTTTGTATCATCTGCAAATTTTATCACCTTACTGTTCACCCCTTTTCCCAGATCATTTATGAATATGTTGAACAGCACAGGTCCCAGTATAGATCCTTGGGGGACTCTCCTATTTACCTCTCTCCATTCTGAAAACTGGCCTTTTATTCCCACCTTTGTTTTCTGTCTTTTAACCAGTTACTGATCCATTAAAGGACCTTCCTTTTTATCCCATGACTATCTACTTTGCTTAAGAGCCTCTGGTGAGGCTTTCTCAAAATTCAAGTACACTATATCCACTGAATCACCCTTGCCCATATGTTTGTTGACCTCCTTAGAAATTGGTGAGGCATGAGTTCCCTTTACAAAAGCTGTGTTGTCTCTTCCCCAACATATCATTCATCTATATGTCTCATAGTTCTGTTCTCTACTATCGTTTCAACCAATTTACCAGGTACTGTACTGAAGTTAGGCTTATTGGCCTGCAATTGTCGGGATTGCCCCAGAGCCTTTTTAAAAAGTCAGCATTTCATTATCTCTCTGCCAGTCATCTGATACAGGGGCTGATTTAAGTGATAGGTTTCATACCACAGTTAGTAGTTCTACAATTTCATATTTGAGTTCCTTCAGAATTCTTGCGTGATACCATCTTGGTGACTTATTACTGTTTAATTTATTTGTTTGTTCCAAAACCTCTTCCATTGACACCTCAATCTGAGACAGTTCCTCAGATTTGTCACCTAAGAAGAATGGCTCATGTGGGAATCTCCCTCACATCCTCTGCAGTGAAGAATTATGCAAAGAATTCGTTTAGCTTCTCTGCAGCAGCCTTGTCTTCTTTGATTGCTCCTTTAGCACCTGGATCCACAGGAAAGGATTGCTGCTCTTCTAATCTCCCTCCAAGCTCCCACCTCTATCCACTTCCTCTCTCCCTCTTACAGTTGAGGACTGGGAAAGCTGCAGCTGATTTTATCCTAATATGATGTCACCAGTGCGGCCACATGTTTCCATTGGAGGAAGCCAGAATCTGTTATTTCTAATGTAGGAAAAACACCATGACTCAGTTTGGGTAAATTGGTGTGGGTTCGTTGACTTCAGTGAAGCTACACTGATTTACACCAGCTGAGGAGCTGGCCTCTTGTCTTTTACTATCATAAAGTATCGGTGGAAAGAGCCACACACACTTCTCCTTTTGGATTTGCAACTCATCTTTAATTAAGAGAACAAAATTAGGGACTAGAGAAACAGAAGGAGTAGAGTTTATATCTTACAAGTAAGGGCTTGTCTACATTATTCTAGAATAAGGTATGGAGTGAATTTAAAGTGCAGTAGTTTTTTCAGAATAACTCCCTATGTGAACACTGTTATTTCAGAAAGCTATTCTGATCAGTTTCCCCCATGTAGATAAACCTAAAAGTTGTTTGCTTTCCTTCCATCATCTTCCATCACCTTTTGCACATGTGTGCGCACACACACAGAGGGTATGTCTACATTAGACTTTTGTATCTCAGGTTAATTGAATGCCAGTTACCTCGAGGTGTAAAAGTCTAATGAAGATGAGCGCACCCATTCATTCTGGGTCTGGAGAGAATACGGCTTTCTTGAAGTATTTTTCTCATTCACTCCTTTAAAAAATATACTGATGCCACCATTCCAAGTCTGTTTTCCTTGACTGCTGAAGTGGAAGAAAAGGACATGACCCAGAAAATGACACAGCAGAGAAAACATAAGCAAACGTTGCAATCCCAGTGTTTACTTTCAGAATGAAGCCGTGCTAACATCACATCCACTAGTCACTGCCAATGGGGTCACTGTACTCGTGAGCTCTTTTAGCCTCCCTTTTGAGGGAGAAACTAATGTTGCTATTTAAAGCTGAAACCCTTGTTCAAGTAGCACCTACTGCAGACACCAGTGGGTAGTGTATGGCCCACTCCTGTGGGAGTCTTACAGAAACAAACCCAAGAACAGATTCAGCACACGCATTAGAAGATCTGCTTAGAGTATCCCCAATATATGTGGAAACTTCCTTCAATCTTACAGAGTTATAGAAGTATCAAAGGGATAAGTCTGGGTAGTTTGGAGTAGTGTCATTTGAAAAGGAAGCTACTAAGTTTAACACACCCATGTTTCATACAACTCTAAATGGGGAGGCTTCTGCTTATTAGAGTTTTATCAGAGGTGGTTTTAATACCTCTTCTTGCAGATGATATTCTCCTAGATCCAAGTGGTTATAGATTTTTAAAACCGAGAACTGCATGTTGTCTTCCTCACCTACTGTGTAGTGCCTGCTGCTCAGATGCTCCGTGATGTGTGTGGCACGTACGCTTAGAGAGAGAGAACGTATAGAAGCTTGGATTCAGGGGAGGGCAAAGGCACATTTTACTTCTAACTTTATTAGGAATTTGGTAAATGTGCCTGAGGAACTATATGTAGGAAATGAAAAAGGGCCACATCAAAGAGTAACCCCTCTTTCTGTGAATTTTTTAAGGTAATGAATGATCTTGTGCTTGTTTTCCACGAAGTACTTTTTAGTGCACTGGGAGAATCTGTCAATGGATAGTGTCTGGCTGGACAGTGGCTAAGGCCTTCCGTGCTCATTGGCTTTGCAGAACTATAGCTCTAGCCCCAGTACAAAGTATACCTCTTAATGAGCAGGTGGTGTCCACAAAGCTTCTTGTACCTCTTCAACCCCACCCAAGCTTTGGAAGGATTTGCACAGACCCTCTGCACTAAGGTGAATTTTTTCCATATCAAAGAGTGAGACTGTGGCTAGAGTGCTTTAAAAACCCAAAAAGTATCTCCTCCATTATACTGGATTGGTGTAACCGTGAATGCCACTTACAATGCAGAATTTTATCTCCAGGGTGATGATGGTCTAATAGGCCAGGTCCAGAAGATCCACTGACCCCAACAGATCACTGACATGAAAATAAAACCCTTCCCATTGATATATATTTTTGCCACCTGCTAATTGAAGCAATGAATCTTTTTGAATGGAATGTCTTATACACTGGATAATGAGTGCCTGCTGCCTGGGATAACTGTAAATATGTACCGCGTGCTATGTTGTAAGTGCAGAACATCCTGTGTTTGGCACCATCGCTGTTAAAGTATTTACACTCTCAGGCCCATTAGCTTAGATTACTAAAATGGCAGTGAAATCATTCCTTCCCTCTAAGCAAGTGACAAAACTCTGAATTATTTCAAGGGGAGCAAGATCTGACCCTCATTTGCCAACGTCTTCCTTTCATGTCCATAGCATCCTGCTCTGAATGGGTACATGCACCTTCTTTCAGCATCTGTTGCCAGTTTAACTTCACTAAGCTAAAAGGAAGTTGAACAAATCAACTCCAAAACCTCTTCCTATATTTGAAATGCTGCAAAGATGCTTAAGGGGTTTTGACCATTTAATAATCACTGTCGTTGCTTACCAGAGTGGGCCAGTAAAACTGGGATTATAAGATGTTTTGTGTTAAACTGACATAGTTCCTTTTTTACAGCTCTTTGATGCACGCGATCTGTATGCCGGAGGAAATTTCTCCAAGGTGCTGAATACCTTAGCAGCTGTAAACAAAGCTACTGAAGGTATGAAAACTTTTATCTTTTTTTTAAAATACTACCTCTAAGTATGGTCTACTATTTTTAGTAACTCATGATTTCTAATTATTTTCAAAGGTTTGGCAGACAGGACTGCCCACCTGGAGCATGTGGTACAGTGGGATTAACATTTGCATTTCTAGTGATTTAGGACTGAAATGTGCTACCTGAGATATGCATTTTGGAGGTTAGAATCTTCTTTATACTATGGCCCTTTACATGGTTCTGGCTGTATAAATGGACCTTCAAGTGCGTCAGCATAAATCGGCCTTAATATAAATGAGACTCTAGCCCCAACAAATGCAAACATCGAATTTTAAATGGTACATTTTAAAGTTTGAAGAAAAAAGTAGACCATCCGCATTGGACATTTGTTGAATGTCTGGCAATTCTGTGTGTTTAGACGCTCAGTCCTGTGTGTCAATGACCTTTGCTTTTCCTTGTTTAGGTCTGTGAAGTGCGTCTCCCTGATCAGGCATCAGATGCCCGCTATGTGCACTGTGCTACTTACAGTACTGTCGGCTCTGGTCAGTGCAGGAGCAGGTCATTCAGGCAAAGCAAATCTGGGTTGTCCCTTCTCAATATTTAGCTGTTCTCTAAAATTTTCCTCGTTCTTATTTTCTGTCAAATCAGATATAAAGTGAGAAGATTCAAAAGCAAACCACTAAATACCATGAGCGTGGAAACAGTCTTACTTTATTAGGTAGAACTCCCTGCACCCTGTACTGTCTGTAGGAAAGAATTACAGTCTATTCTGGGGAGTGTGGGGGAGGGAGGAGCAGGATGCCTTAATGGGTAGGTTTGGTGAGAGAGCTGCATTTCACAGATCTGAAAAAAGGTTGGAGGCGGGAAGGTAGTTATGGTCCCAATCTTGCAACTGGATCTGCACAAGCAGACCTCTGTGCCCAGTGGAGTCTGTAAGGTTACAAATGGCATACTTTAAAGCCTCTCATGTTTCTTTATTATGTTGAAAATTGCATATTAGGTTATTCACACAGAAAGAATTTAAAAATCCAATTTAATTGTCACCCTTCAGGCCCTTTGTTTACTTTTTGCATTTCTCTCAGGGTGGGAAGGGACAATATGCCCACTCTTGCCTAGTTAGTTGTGCTGTCGAGTCCTCTTGCATTAGTGCAACGCTGCAGGGGAACATACAAAGAAGAAACTTTCTATAGCATTTTAATTCCAATGAGAAACATTTTTGCTGAGCTGAGGTTTTATAAAACCACATTTATACAAAACCTAATTTTGGGGCCTGAGTTTACCTGACAATGCCCCTTTAAAAGAGCTCTCCCTTTTCTGAATGCTGCTCCTCTTAGACAGAAAAATGCAAGTTCTTACCTCCAGGTGTCCAGCTGATCCACTGCTTCTGCTGGTTAGTCAGCTGCCTGAGAAGCCCATGAACAGCAATTCATCCTCAGTGCATCTTCGTAAAAGGCCCTTAGTGGGCTCATTAAATGAAAAGCCCTTTGGGGGCCAATTCAGAAGATCCTTGTGGGCCAATGGGATGCTAGTACAAAATGCAGGTCAGTTGGAAGGTACGCAAGGCAAATTTGCATGAAAACAGGATCTTTTGATTTCAGTTTTCATCTGCTCTGGTGCTTTTCCCCACCTGAACTCAGCACCCTCTCTGGTATTGACTGGTTGGCTTTTGAAATTATGATGACATCACAAATGAAGACTTATTTCAGCTAAGGGATGACCTGCAGCAACAGCTAAATATTTAAGACACAAAGATCCTATTTTCAGTTGAAACCATCTCTCGTATCCATTAATTCTTTAGTGCCTTTGGATGTACACAACATACATCAAGCAAAATAGTTCCCATATGGCCTCAGCATATGTCATACATCTCAGAATTGGAAAGGAAGAAAGTCTGATATGGTAGCAGAAATGTTAGCAAACATAATGTAAATTGGAAAAAGTTCTGTAGTGCCAGCAAACTTAATAACAAGTAATGTAATTATAGAGCTAGTGCCTATATGCTATACTCAGGATTGTTGCATTTGATATTATTTATTTATTTATTATGAAAACAAATAACGGGAGGACTATTTGCCAGCAAACTAGATGTTTTAGGAAAGAAGGTTTCTGCCTAATACATTTGGGAGATTGTTCAAGACTATTATAATCTCTTGTCTGTTTGCTGCATATGTCTCAGGTATTTCCAGATCACCAATCTTTATAGTGTTTAGGGGCTGATAACAATAGTTTTACATTTATATAGCACCTTTCTGTCTGAAGGATATTATCTGTCTTACAAACTATTTACATATAGAACATCTGAAATGCTCTGCTGTGTAATAATCACTGTTGTTACTTTGCCAAAGGGGCCAGTGAAACTGGGATCATGGGAAGTTTCATGATAAACATCAGTTTGAACACATGCTTTTTCTGTTAAAAGTTAGCATAGCTTGGTACCTGTGACATAATTAATCGTTCAGAGGGAGAAAACCTTTGGAAAGAGGAGAGAGGTAAAAAGCTATAGTTCTAAAATGTCAAACCATTTGGTGGCTTGACCCAGTTCCCAGGAAACAGGAGACCTTGTCCCGGAAACTACCGCCACAGATGGCACAGATTGGCTCCCAGGCGTGTGGTCTCACCAGAGAGGCCCAGAACTAAGGGGATGAAACGCCTCCTCACCCTGGGGTCCCTCCAGTTCAGGGCTGAGTCATGTTAACGGGACAGTGCAGGGAAGCTTGCCCTAATGCTGCCTGGCTGTCATGTGGATAACAGAGATTCCCCTTAGTGGCTTCTCTGAGCTCATGCTTCCCCACCCACTCCATTTCCTCATGCAGAGGACTTTGTGCTAGCCCTCAGTGCAATTGCACACCCAGACCAGTGTATATTTGTGAAGCCCACATGCATGGTGACTTCATGGATGCAGTTGTGGAAGGTAACTCTGATTTTCCATAATAGTGTGTAAAGGTAGAATGCAGGACCTCTCTGCATTGCATATCAAGTGTTAGGCTTTCATTTTAGGGGAAAAAATCAGGCTATAATAATATGATCTATCAGGCTGTGATGATACGCCTAAAATAGTATAATCGGGCTCTGAATGGAAAACTCAGCTAGTTTAACCATATTTTGACAACATATGGCGAGCTACCCACAGCAGCATTCCATTTTGGAGCTGGCGTAAAGTAGGATGTCAGTTTGATGTAACATAAATTATAGGTTTTGCTGCCAATTTGTCAGAGTCAGTTTTACATTTGTCCCTGGATATTTACATACGTACAGAACTAGTAATACAAGGAGGTAAAACTTTAAAATCTACAGTAACCAAATAATTTTCTTGATACTGTTGTTCATGGCTTGGATAGGTTGAGGAATGAAGACTTGTGGTTTATGTACTCTGTCTTTTCAAAACAAATCATGAGGGAAAACATCTAAAATTGGCCACATGCCAGTCCTGCCAGTTTGCTGACCCTCTGAACACTGAAAACAGCTGAAACAAGTGATCAAATGTCAGTACATTTTAGAGAAAAACACCCTGTCTTTGCAAAGTGGGTTTTCATCCTGTTAGTTAGTGCTACCAACATTTCAATTCAAGGAGCTAAGAATTAGATTTCACTTTGTGTGCATCAGGAAATCCTATTACATGGGGGTGAGGAAAAGAATTCAGTCAAGAAGAGGTGGTAGAATTACTCATGAACATTGCCACAGATAAGTGGACCATAAATCGTGCTAACCATTGCCACAAACATTATTTATTTTATTATTTGTATTGTGATAATGTCTAGAGCCCCAGTCACAGACCAGCACCCCATTGTGCAAGTTGCTGTACAAACACAGCACAGAATGACTGTCTCTGCCCCAGAGACCTTACAGTCTAACTATGAGCTTGAGCCAGTGCCCACTGAAGACAGCCATTGAGTCCCATTCAATGGTCATTTATTGGATCAGGTCTAGAAAGAGTAGTATGATTATATTACAGAAAATCTCTGGGGGGAAAAAAGACCTGACTAAGAGTAATCGTTCTCCCAATCCTCCAAGATGATGAGCTCCTTTAGCTCCAATTGAAGTTCCTTTCGGAATCACAATGACAATGAGAGTGAAGGGCAACCGGTGCCTTGCAAGACAGGACTGGGCCCTTTATTTTCTAATTTCAACAATGTCTTTTGCAACAACCTTTCCTGAATGTGCTTGATATTTGGAGTTCATCTTCCCCTGTTGCAATAAAGCAACACACTTAGGCTTTGTCTACACTATGCAGCTCTTAGTGACATGGCTGTGCCGCTACTAAAAAGTACGCAGTGTAGCCGCGGTGTGTCGGCATGAGAGAGCTCTCCCACCAACAAAAAACTTCCACCCCCCAAGAGCATTGGTAGCTTTTTTGGCAGGAAAGCGTTCCTACCAACAAAGCGCTGTTCACACCTGCGCTTTTCGTCGGCGAAGCTTTTGTTGTTCAGAGGTGTTAAAAAAAACACACCCCTGGATATTACCCAGGATGGGCAGGGATAGTGTCCCTAGCCTCTGTTTGCCAGAAGCTGGGAATCACTTGATGATTACCCGTTCTGTTCATTCCCTCTGGGGCACCTGGCAATTGGCCACTGTTGGAAGACAGGATACTGGGCTAGATGGACCTTTGGTCTGACCCAGTATGGCCATTCTGATGTTATATTTAAATGGAATAAGAGTACCTACAGAAAGCCTTTAAATCCCCTATACTTTACAGCTTCTTGAAATAACATCTGCCTTTGCTTCATTTGCAAATGACAGCATATGAAACTCACATGATCTGATTATTTTTCCAATAACATGGAAATGTGAAACAGTAGTAGAGGGTTAATGAGAGCGATAATTTCTTGAAATATGATTTCTCTGCTTGGAAGCATACAAGTGAAAATTCTGTTGTGCAGGGGACTGGATAGTTCATGGGATTGATAGTGGTATAAGCGGTTTCTAGTACTTATGCTGCTGGTTTAAATGTAGCTCAGGTCTATAATGACCAACAGGTTTTTATCACTTGACAAATATTTTAAGTGGCTAGAGTAGAAACAAGTAAACTTATTGGTCACGAAATATAGCCATAAGTACCAGCCACCCACTTATCTCCCACATCTCATGCAGGTGGCATTGAGAATAGAGACCAAGAACTTAATTCCAAAACTGCAAGCTCTGTCTGTTGGAACGGAGGAAGACTCTCCGTTAGCTGTCTGTAGGGATTTATGTTTTCTGTCAGTCATTAGAGGGTGACATCTCATAATCTCTTCTCATGCTAAAATGTAACACATTTTAAACTATTTATTTACATGGTTAATGGCATTGGTCCAATCAAAATAAGCACTGCAGCATTCAGCTCTGAGCCCCTAAATATTTGGGGACTGTATAGTTCTGTGCATTTATTTGCTCTCTTAATTGTGAGGAAATAGAGACAATTTTGTAAAACACAGATTACATTTCAGTTTATGTTTTTCCTTCAACAGATCAGCCATCAGAAAGGCCATGTTCACATTTATCATCTCATAGCTCGGCTGCCAGCAGCTCCCAGACTAATTTACACGGAACAGCATCTCAGACTTCAAGAGTGTTACGGAGGCAGTCGAAACCTGTGGTACTCTTGATTTAAAATCTAATATCAAGCATAATAGTGACAACCATTGATCTATCATAGAAAAGGGAGCACATTCTAGTGACAAGAGCAGAGGACTGGGAATCAGAGTTTAAGTTCTATTCCCAGCCCTGCAACTAGATTGCTATATGATCTTAAGCAAATCAAATGGCTTCTCCGAGCTTCAGCATATCTGTCTGCAAAATGAGTATACTAATACTTATCTGCGTCTCCTGCTATTGTGAAGGTTAATTATTGCTTGTAAGAGACATTAAGATCCTCTGATGGAAGGTTTTATATAAGGGGGTGATATTATTGCTGTTATAAAAATGCAAACAATAGTATCCTCATGACCTTAGTATAATTCTGGTTACCCCCTGAATTGGTTTCTAATACTCTTTAATGTTTGTTTCCTTAGGAGATGGTCGAAAATGGCAGTTATCAGTTGGTGGTAAAGGCCAGGTTCAATTTTAAGCAGACCAATGAAGATGAGCTCTCGGTGAATAAAGGAGACATTATTTATGTCACCAGAGTTGAAGAAGGGGGCTGGTGGGAAGGTACATTGAATGGAAAAACAGGCTGGTTCCCCAGTAACTACGTCAAAGAAATCAAGTCCGCCGGTAAGCAAATCTTCAGTGGCTCATTGAATAACAGCATAATGCAGTTTGTCCCCTGATGCCTTCCAGAAACTGCAGTTGTTTGTTAAGCAGTGTCAGCGTGCCCAGTGCTGTACCAGAAATAGTGGCAGGAATAGGGATAGAAGGAGACAGCCCCGCCCTTTGCATACCTTGCTCTGCAGCTTCTTCCCATCTCAACTCAGCACTCCTGTCTGAAACGGCAGAGCCCCAACAGCACAGAGTGGGAGTAGAGTAGCTTACATGGCTTTAGAAACAGGAAGAGCATGCTGGGTTGTCTCCATGGCATTTGCCTTCAGTTTTAAGTGGGGGCCAGTTGCTCTCTCCAGTTTCTAAGCACAGAGCTTGCTTTCTGCTGAGGACCTTTCTATGTGTCCGGTACATATTTTCCTTTCAATGTAGCCATTCCTGGGAGCAGTATAATTAACGCTCAGAATTTCACTGTGGAAGCCAGCAATAACTATGTGGCCATAGGGAATGATTCCTTTGTTTATATGTAGCTCTGGCTGATTTCACACAGTATGCTTTATCTAGATGCATCTTCAGCTGCAGGCAGCATAAGAGAAGAGAACCTGCCTGCTGAAATTTTAACTCCTTTCAGTTTTGCCTTGAATTTCCTGTAAATTTTCAAAAAGAATGAGGAGTGCTTGTGGCACCTTAGAGACTAACAAATTAATTTGAGCATAAACGTTCGTGGGCTAAAACCCACTTCATCGGGACATGCATCCGATGAAGTGGGTTTTAGCCCATGAAATCTTATGCTCAAATAAATGTGTTAGTCTCTAAGGTGCCACAAGTCCTCCTGTTCTTTTTGCTGAGACAGACTAACACAGCTACCACTCTGAAACCTGTACATTTTCAGAAATCTATGCAACAGTCATGACATCAGACATCATCCTGGTTAACTGCCCTCTTGTGGTTCCAATTCATAGATTCATAGATATTTAGGTCAGAAGGGACCATTATGATCATCTAGTCTGACCTCCTGCACAATGCAGGCCACAAAATTTCACCCACCACTCCTAAAAAAGACCTCACACCTATATCTGTGCTATTGAAGTCCTCAAATTGTAGTTTGAAGACCTCAAGGAGCAGAGAATCCTCCAGCAAGTGAGCCGTGCCCCATGCTACAGAGGAAGGCGAAAAACCTCCAGGGCCTTCCAATCTGCCCTGGAGGAAAATTCCTTCCCGACCCCAAATATGGCGATCAGCTAAACCCTGAGCATATGGGCAAGATTCATCAGCCAGATACTACAGAAAATTCTTTCCCGGGTAACTTGGATCTTACCCCATCTAAAAACCCATCACAGGCCATTGGGCCTATTTACCATGAATATTTAATTACCAAAACCATGTTATCCCATCATACCATCTCCTCCATAAACTTATCGAGTTTAATCTTAAAGCAAGATAGATCTTTTGCCCCCACTACTTCCCTCGGAAGGCTATTCCAAAACTTCACTCCTCTGATGGTTAGAAACCTTCGTCTAATTTCTAATCTAAATTTCCTAGTGGCCAGTTTATATCCATTTGTTCTTGTGTCCACATTGGTACTGAGTTTAAATAATTCCTCTCCCTCTCTGGTATTTATCCCTCTGATATATTTATAGAGAGCAATCATATCTCCCCTCAACCTTCTTTTAGTTAGGCTAAACAAGCCAAGCTCCCTGAGTCTCCTTTCATAAGACAAGTTTTCCATTCCTCGGATCATCCTAGTAGCCCTTCTCTGTACCTGTTCCAGTTTGAATTCATCCTTCTTAAACATGGGAGACCAAAACTGCACACAGTATTCCAGGTGAGGTCTCACCAGTGCCTTATATAACGGTACTAAAACCTCCTTATCCCTACTGGAAATACCTCTCCTGATGCATCCCAAGACGACATTAGCTTTTTTCACAGCCATATCACATTGGCAGCTCATAGTCATCCTATGATCAACCAATACTCCAAGGTCCTTTTCCTCCTCCGTTACTTCTAGTTGATGCGTCCCTAGCTTATAACTAAAATTCTTGTTATTAATCCCTAAATGCATGACCTTACACTTCTCACTATTAAATTTCATCCTATTCCTATTACTCCAGTTTACAAGGTCATCCAGATCCTCCTGTAGGGTATCCCTGTCCTTCTCTAAATTAGCAATACCTCCCAGCTTTGCATCATCTGCAAACTTTATTAGCACACTCCCACTTTTTGTGCCCAGGTCAGTAATAAAAAGATTAAATAAGATTGGTCCCAAAACTGATCCTTGAGGAACTCCACTGGTAACCTCCCTCCAACTTGACAGTTCACCTTTCAGTAGGACCCGTTGTAGTCTCCCCTTTAACCAATTCCCTATCCACCTTTCAATTTTCCTATTGATGCCCATCTTATCCAATTTAACTAATAATTCCCCATGTGGCACAGTATCAAACGCCTTACTAAAATCTAAGTAAATTAGATCCACTGCGTTTCCTTTATCTAAAAAATCTGTTACTCTCTCAAAGAAGGAGATCAGGTTGGTTTGGCACGATCTACCTTTTGTAAAACCATGTTGTATTTTGTCCCATTTACCATTGACTTCAATGTCCTTAACTACCTTCTCCTTCAAAATTTTTTCCAAGACCTTGCATACTACAGATGTCAAACTAACAGGCCTATAATTACTTGGATCACTTTTTTTCCCTTTCTTAAAAATAGGAACTATGTTAGCAATTCTCCAATCATACGGTACAACCCCTGAGTTTACAGATTCATTAAAAATTCTTGCTAATGGGCTTGCAATTTCATGTGCCAATTGCTTTAATATTCTTGGATGAAGATTATATGGGCCCCCCGATTTAGTCCCATTAAGCTGTTTGAGTTTCGCTTCTACCTCAGATATGGTGATGTCTACCTCCATATCCTCATTCCCATTTATCATGCTACCATTATCCCTAAGATCCTCTTTAGTCTTATTAAAGACTGAGGCAAAGTATTTGTTTAGATATTGGGCCATGCCTAGATTATCCTTGACCTCCACTCCATCCTCAGTTTTTAGCGGTCCCACTTCTTTCTTTGTTTTCTTCCTATTTATATGACTATAGAACCTTTTACTATTGGTTTTAATTCCCTTTGCAAGGTCCAACTCTACTTGACTTTTAGCCTGTCTCACTTTATCCCTACATATTCTGACCTCAATAAGGTAGCTTTCCTTACTGATCCCTCCCTTCTTCCACTCCCTATATGCTTTCTGCTTTTTCTTAATTACCTCTCTAAGATGCTTGCTCATCCAGCTTGGTCTACAACTCCTGCCTATGAATTTTTTCCCCTTTCTTGGGATGCAGGCTTCCGATAGCTTCTGCAGCTTTAATTTAAAATAATCCCAGGCCTCCTCTACCTTTAAACCCATAAATTCTTCAGTCCAATCCACTTCCCTAACTAATTTCCTTAATTTTTGAAAGTCAGCCCTTTTGAAATCAAAAACCCTAGTTGCAGATTTATTTTTGTTAATCCTTCCATTCAATTTGAACTGAATTAGCTCATGATCACTTGAGCCAAGATTATCCCCTACAACCATTTCCTCTATGAGGTCCTCATTACTCACCAAGACCAAATCTAAAATGGCATCCCCTCTAGTCGGTTCAGCAACTACTTGCTGAAGGAATCCATCAGCTATCGCATCTAGGAAAATCTGAGCCCTATTATTATTACTAGCACTCGTCCTCCAGTCTATATCTGGGAAGTTAAAGTCTCCCATGATCACACAGTTTCCATTAGTATTTACTTTATTAAAAACATTAAAAAGGGCTCTATCCATATCCAAATTAGATCCCGGCGGTCTATAGCACACCCCAAGCACTATCCCAGGGGAGGCTCTAATAGTTTTCTTCCCCAATTTAATTGTTGCCCAGACAGACTCAGTCATATCCATTTCATCGCTTCTTATTTCTTTACATTCTATCTCATCATTGATATACAGTGCTACTCCACCACCTTTACCTTTATTTCGGTCTTCCCTAAACAGCACATACCCTTCAATACCTGTAGCCCAGTCATGACTACTATTCCACCAGGTCTCTGTTATACCTATAATATCTGGTTTCACTTCCTGCACCAGTAACTCTAGTTCCTCCATTTTGTTACCTAGGCTCCTTGCATTAGTGTACAAACATCTTAATTTTTGCTGTTTGGCCTCACTCACATTCTGTACCCTATTAGGCACGGTTATTTTACTACCAGTATAACCTATTAGACTTGTATCTACACTGCCCTTCCTCCTACCTACAGCTGTATCCACTCTTACTTCATTAATTCCATTTAAATAGAGCTCCCCATGTTAGATCTGTTATCCTTTCGGAGCCCCTTTGTGATGATGAATGTTGTATCTTTGAAAACAAAGTTTTACCTTTTAATTATTATTGTTTATTACAGCAGGGTCTAGAAGCCCTAACCAAGATCAGTATATTATTGTGCTAGGGAGGCTCTGGACATAGGTATAGTTAGAGACAGTCCCTGCCCTGAAGAGCTTACAATGTAAATAGACAGAGTGTGTGTGGGGGGCGAAACTGAGGCACTGAGCAAGGAAGTGACTTGCCCAAAGTCACCCAGTAGGTCAATGGCAGAGCTGGAAATAGGGCTCCTTCTTCCCATTCCAGTGCCTGGTTCACTAGCCCACACTGCCTCAGTGCATCTATGAGTTTATTTCATTCCTGGTGCTAGTGGTGATACATAGAACACATCACTTAGATACAAGCGAAGTTACAAGCAGCAATATAAACCTGGCCATGAGATCAGTGCTTCCACCATTTCCCTTTGTGTAAGGAAAACATAACAGCTGCACCAGGACTTAACAGTGAAGTTGCAGGGTCCGATTCCACTGCAAGCTCCTCCACCCCCTGCGGCAGCGAGTCTCAGGGTTTGGGTCAACTGAGTCGGGCTTGTACAATGGGGCTAACACTAGAAGGGTAAATGTTTCTGCCTGGGCTCTGAGACCCACCCTCCTGGCTGGGTCTCAGAGCCAGGCTCCAGCTGAGCGGGAACGTCCACACTGCTGGTTTTAGCTGGGGAGTGTGAGCCCAAGTCAGCTGACCAAGACTCTGAGACTTGCTGCTGCAGGTTTTTCAAAGAATGCGTCTATCAGGGAAAACTGGGCAGGGGGAGGGCCCAGGGGCACGACGACAGAAATGTCAGTCACATGAAGCAGAAAAATGAAGGTTTCATAAAGTAAGAGAAAGGGGCCTCCCTGGAGCTAATCTCAGATCTCCCAGTGAGCCCAAGAGGAGCATGACAGCCTTTTGATCTGTGAATCTGTTAGCCTCCAGTCCTCTCGCTAGCACCCAGCTCGAGTAGGGATTCACTGGGCAAAGGATGC
The DNA here is from genome assembly GCF_965140295.1 of Lepidochelys olivacea. Classification (NCBI taxonomy): domain Eukaryota; kingdom Metazoa; phylum Chordata; order Testudines; family Cheloniidae; genus Lepidochelys; species Lepidochelys olivacea. Next base: position 98,042,203 of record NC_140419.1, read on the forward strand.
AGGGCAAAAGCAGCATTAATAAGTAGCCTGTTTGCCAGCTCTAGCCCCCGCCCCACCCCCTATCTGGGGGTGGAGATGGACTAGACCATGGGTCGGCAACCTGCGGCACGCGTGCCAAAGGCGGCATGTGAGCTGATTTTGAGTGGCACTCTGATGCCAGCCAGGGTCCCGGCCACCGGTCCCGCTCAGCCCGCTGTCAGCCTGGATGGACAGAACCCTGGGCCAGCAGCGGGCTGGGCGGGGCCAGCGGCCGGGACCCCGGCTGGCAGGGGCCAGTGGATGGAACCCGAGACTGGCAGCGGGCTAAGCGGCTCAGCGCGCTGCCGGTCTGGGGTTCCGTCTGTTGCCCGCGCTGCTGGTCTGGGGTTCTGTCCACCGGCCCCACTCATCCACTGGCAGCCGGGGGTTCCGTCCATCCAGGCCAGCAGTGGGATGAGCGGGGCTAGCAGCCGGGACCCCAGACCGGCAGCGCGGGCGGCAGACAGAACCCCAGACTGGCAGCACGCTGAGCTGCTCAGCCCGCTGTCGGTCTCTGGTTCCGTCTACCGGCCCCTGCCAGTCGGGGTCCCGGTCGCTGGTCCCACTCAGCCTGCTGCCAACCCGGGGTTCTGTCCATCCAGGCCGGCAGCGGGTTGAGCGGGGTTTCAGACCACTGCTGGTCTGGGATTCCATCTGTTGCCCGCGCTACCGGTCTGGGGTTCTGGCCGCTGGCCCCTGGGGTTCCGTCAGGGAGCCCTGCAAATGTAAAATTTATTACTGGCATGCAAAACCTTAAATTAATGAAGACTTGGCACACCACTTCTCAAAGGTTGCCAACCCCTGGACTAGAGAATCCACATAGCTGCTGAACCTGTAACCTCACCCTGCCTCCTGACACCCCCCATTCCCAGCACCCTGGTTCATGTGGTTATGCCAGGAGCCCTTCCAGAGCTAGGCATGCAGAAGAGATTGGCTGTGTTTTGTCAAGGGCCTCCAGGCATATGGAGGAGTGGGCAGGTTTGGGCTGTCAAGCAGGAAGCAGTTACCTGTTTGCCAGGTAACTGCAGACTGGCTGGTGACGTTTGAGTAGAGGTAGGGGTGGTTTCAGGGAGCTGCCTTCCCGCCTCGTGCGCTGAGTTTTGGAATCTGGTTTCAGCAGATTTTTAAATAGTGGAGAAAGTTTTCAAAGATGCGATCTTAAAGTTAGGCCCTTACATCCATATTTAGGCACCTGCCTGATCCAACTCTTATTAAGCTGGAGTCTTCCCATCGACTTCAGTGGAGCTGAACCAGGCCCTTTGTGGCCAGAATTTCAGAGGGGAGCACCGGCTGTTGCCATGGATTTTTTCCTATTTTGGGGATAGATGGACCTTGTGCTGGCCCTCTGCACAGGCTTGACAATGGCCGAGTGTTGACAGGCCCAGGGATGCTGGAACAATTTGTATAGTGGAGGTGCTGAGAGCCAATGAACCAAACTGTAAACCCTGGATATGATGGAAACCACTTCAACCCAGGGGGTGCAGTAGCACCCCCAGCACCCTTAGTTCCAGCACCTATGGGCAGGCCCTGTGCCCGCTGCTTTGCTAACGTTTTGCAGGGCTGACCCTGCACAGACACACTAGTGTCATTCAGGGACTGCTCATTGTGCCAGGCTTCATGGTGGGTTTGCAGTTTGCACAGAAGGGGACAGCCTGAGTTCTTTACCTGTGACGTCTGCCAGGACTCTGGTATCCCAAGGGAAAAAGCCAGTACATACACACGCACCCCCATCCCCGAGAACCCTCAGGGCCTAAAGCAAGTTAAAGTTCAGAAAGGGCCTGAACCAAAGCCCCCTAGGTCAAGTTAATAGAGGCTGTAGATAAATTTGTTGCAGGTTTATAATTAAAGTCTCTAAATAACATGAAGCAGATGTTAGAACACCGACATTAACTCTCATTGATTCAGTTACCATTGCAGCTTGATTGCATCTGCATAGTGTCGCTCTGCCTTTTTTTGGTGCTGCAGTCGCATGATGCTATTTGCACTTGCACTGTATCCTCAGTGTATTTTTTGGGCCATAATATCTACTGGTGTGGAGTAAAGCATCATCGAGTGTTTTAAGTGATGCACAGGGACCCTCTGTGGAAGAGACAGGAAATGCTGCAAGGGCAATAAATAGACTGCAGCTTGTTGTATTTTCTGAAATATGCTCAGTTTATCAACTTCAGCTTTTCCCCCATTGTCTGTGTGACCGAGAGTGTGCTTTGGAGGTTGCAAGAAGAGCACACACAGGACAAAATACCACTGTCTATTCTGCCTGGCAACTCTCAAGCTCTTCCTACATGTTCAGAGTTCCCACTAACACCAAAGGAATGCAGGAATGAGCCCGTGGGCAGCCCATGTATGGGCTGATTACCTGTACAGGTGGAGGAGCAGGGCATACCATCAAACCCGTTCTTCTAGACAGAGGAAACAACGCCCAAAATGGAAACGCCTCCTGGTAATTACCATGAATTCAGTCATAATGTGATTTCTTAGGCCCTTAAAGTTAAGAGCAGCTTAAGGCAGAGGTATTGTTCTCTTCCTTGTGAACCCACAGCGATTTGTCACTGTGTTGTTGGCATGGTTAGCTTTTCCTTGGGAAAAGAGCAGTGCAACAATTATTGGGGGGGGAACAGACCAAATAGATAAAAGGGACTACTGTAAGTCATCTTAGCAAATGGATGTATGAGAAAGATGTACCATAGGTTGAACTTTGAGCCTTTCAGCTTTGGTTTGTTCCTTATTCACTCAAAACTCCCTTAATTTCAGTGAGGATTTTGCCCTTCAAAGGACTGCAGGGTTGGACCTCAACTTGCAACTTATTATTAAGGTGTGTTTCAATAAATCATGAATTAGAGATGGGCCCACAGCAAAGCCCAGAAACCCAGAAGTCCCCAGAGTTAGGAGTGTATGAAGTCTGAATTCTACAGATTGGCTGAAGCAAAACCCCTGCTGCAAACCCCCCCCCCCAGCTGTTGCATGGTTGCCAGTTATTTCAGAAAAACTGGTAAATATCATAGAATGGCTGTACTGCAGTTCTGTCCAGACTTACACAGCTGTCAGTTTCAGGCATGCATTCACTTTGCTTCAGGTTTCATTAAAAAACCCCTGCAATTGGGCATCTCTTTTTTCTGTGACTTTTTGCAGTCTGCTGGACAAGATACAGATGTGGATTTTTCTGATGGCAATTCTGCTTTATAATTTACAGGGTTTTTTGTTGTTGTTTTTTTTTGTTCAGATAAACCACTCTCTCCCAAAGCATTAAAAGGACATGAAAGCCCTCAACTTACAAAGAATTATTATACCGTGGTAAGTTTTAAAGCACCGATTTTATATTTTAATAAGCAGAGTATTATATTTATCCTCTGGACCAGATCCTCAGCTGATATAAATTGTCGCAGCTTCACTGAAGTCCTTGGAGCTAATTTAATTTCTGCCAGTTGAGTATCTGGCAGTTTGTGTTTAAATTTAACTATTGAGACTGCTCTGGTTCAAGATATCTACTTGGCTATCGAGATGATAAACTACACATATAAGATGCTACAGTATTTGAGAGAGAGAGAGACTCAAAATAGAGAGCCCAGATAGAAGAGTGAAGATGGTAGTCTAATAAATTGCGAGATTGGTATTTTAAAAAAAAAAATTGCTTTTGTTCCATTTTATTATTTCTGATGTAAATAATGTACCTTCATATAAGTCAGAAGGTTTGTGATGGAACAAGGCAAAATAAACTGAGAGGTAAAATGAGCATTGCCCCATGGCATAAGAGAGAGTTAAAATGTCTGCATTTGGACATACAGACTGGTGGCGGAGGGTAAATGCATTTGTCAGTTAAATATATTTTGTAGAAACCAGCTGAAATAGCACATGCCCAGGTGCTTAAACCTGGACTAGGAACAGCCTCATCTGTCTCTAGAGCTTGATCTACAGTAAGAAAGCTGCTGTTCGCAGACAAAGGGTGACTGCAGTGGGTCTTGCTGCACCAGTGAGAAAAGAGATTAACTGCTGAGGTAGGCAGGCGAGGCATGAACCAACTTCACTGCTCTTTCATCAAGTGAAACAATGGGAAACTGGGTTTCATCCTGTCTACTCTTGCAGTTAAACTGTTTCGATCTAGCACTAGTCCAGTTGCATGTGATTTGTGTGTAGTTACTGTGCCTGCATGCAAGCCCAATCAATACTGGCATACCCAAATAGCCACTTATGCATGCAAATTGCCTTTTGTGGGGGCAAATACCTAATCTGCATGTGCATTTGTATTATGTTCCAATAGCAAAAAAGAGAAGTCGAGAAGGAGCAGCTTCTAAGGCTTATTCTTACTGCTTTCCTGGGAAACTCTGCACCTCATGAGATCAAATCTGTAATCTGAAACCTCGTGCCTGTTTTTTACAGTTTCTGTCTTGCATTAGCATGTTCTTCAGGCATTAATAAGTCAGAGCTGGATTTAAAATATGTTTCCAGGTTGCTCTGTTGTTGGAAGCTGATGTTGTAGTAATGCACCTAGTCATTAGTGCTGAGATCTGCTCTTTGTTCTGTCTCTCACTCTAGGTACTGCAAAGTATTCTGGAAACAGAACGTGACTATGCTAAGGAACTACAGTCACTTCTGGGAATTTACTTGAGACCCCTCCAATCCTATGACAAGTAAGACCCAAGTCAGTCTGTAATAACAGAACACTTCAAAGCCTTTTCACTTTCGAATGTTTAGGGACCATTTCTGCTCTTTAAAGGCACTCATGCAAAACCTCAGAATGTCTCTGTGATCAGGAAAATAAAGCTTGTGATAGCTTCTGGCGCTTCCTTTTCCTGTATTTTTGCATAGACATCTGATGGTGTGATGGGTTATTAAATATGCAATTTTGATCGACATGATCACTACAGGCTCATACATGGAATTGTTCTTTCATGTGTATTCCCCTCCAGTGTGCCTTATTTTGCCTGCTCATCTTCAAATGGGACCTCCCAGTCATTCCTTCAGGGGACATTATTTAGATGGGGCGATGATCTAGGAATTGCTTTAACGATGGTTAGTCTGGCTCTTGTTTGTTCTGAACTTGCTAACTAGTAAGCATTGCCCTCTGTACATTGATCTGCTTGAAGTGTTTTCTTGTTCTCTACACATCATCCTGCAGTTACTGATAGCCAAAGTGATGTATGGACAACTGAGGGTCATAGATTCATAGATACTAAGGTCAGAAGGGACCATTATGATCATCTAGTCTGACCTCCTGCACAACGCAGGCCACAGAATCTCACCCACCCACTCCTGCGAAAAACCTCACCTATGTCTGAGCTATTGAAGTCCTCAAATCGTGGTTTAAAGACTTCAAGGAGCAGAGAATCCTCCAGCAAGTGACCCGTGGCCCATGCTACAGAGGAAGGCGAAAAACCTCCAGGGCCTCTTCCAATCTGCCCTGGAGGAAAATTTCTTCCCAACCCCAAATATGGCGATCAGCTAAACCCTGAACATATGGGCAAGATTCACCAGCCAGATACTACAGAAAATTCTTTCCTGGGTAACTCAGATCCCACCCCATCTAACATCCCATCACTGGCCATTAGGCCTATTTACCATGAATATTTAAAGATCAGTTAATTACCAAAATCATGTTATCCCATCATACCATCTCCTCCATAAACTTATTGAGTTTAATCTTAAAGCCAGATAGATCTTTTGCCTCCACTGCTTCCCTTGGAAGGCTATTCCAAAACTTCACTCCTCTGATGGTTAGAAACCTTCGTCTAATTTCAAGTCTAAACTTCCTGGTGGCCAGTTTATATCCATTTGTTCTTGTGTCCACATTGGTACTGAGCTTAATTAATTCCTCTCCCTCTCGAGTATTTATCCCTTTGATAAATTGTCATTGTCAGGGTCTAGGTGCAGAAATAAGATGTAGTCCAAAATGTTTTCCATCACTATCATGAGAAAAGCTGGTGTGAATTTCAGATTCCATCTATATCCAGTCACAAACGTAGGATTTTATCAAACCTTTGTCTTTCATTTGTCCAAACAATGGCATGTAGATATCTCTCTGTTGCCTACACATCAATTGGCTCAATGTGCATAAGTTATTCCCATTTCAGTAACCTGTCTCTGATGCTTACTGTATTGGCTTTATAGTTATCTGTCCTAGGGAGTAGCATAAATAGGCACAACATGCATGCTTAGATAATTCCATCTCATAGAGTCAGCCACCCCCTCTTTAGAAGTTGTGTAATTGTAAACGTGGAGTAGCAGTTTCTCTGGATTCTGGTGCAGCATACTGTGAGGAGAACATAGAACTCCAAGGGTTTATAAGCGCAGAGGTTAAACACAGAGACTTTTTCCAGTTTGGAGAGATCTGAGGGTAGAATCTCAAGCCCTTCATATTTTCTATGGGAACAAAGTTTCTGTTTTTTAAGTCACATGGTGTCCAGATTTCCTCAAACCTTTCGAAATATTTGTGTGGATAAATTCAGCAATGGAAAAGTCTCAAGACCCCAGCCTTTCTTCCCCACAGGATGCATGTTGGCCTTCTTAGTCACAGTTCTTATCATGGGATCCAGAGGCACAACACTAGGTGATGTGACTTTCTCGTCTTGCTGTAACAATCTTATCTAGAAGTCTGATTGATCACAGAACTGTAGAAAGCACAAAGGGAAGTAAGGCTGAAATGACCGAAGGTGCTGAGATGATGATGGGAAGACTAGTAGGAAGTGCAGGGAGCACAGAGATGGTCATTGTAATTTGTATGCAATAGGTCCTAAATGCCAGGTGCTGTACAAAGTCCATCCCTGGAAGAGGTTACAATCTAAAGCTCCGATCTTGTAACATGAGTCAGGGTTGGCCTGCCTATGAATACTATTCTGCCCATACCTCTGTGTCTACATCTTCCTTCTCCGCCCCCAGAAGAAATCCTGTCTATATCAATGAGGACAATTAAACAATGTGAGACGATTACATGATTAAAATACAATTCAGTTAATCCTTGAGAGCGAACATCTTCTATAAGGTATTATTTGTGTATCATGAATTTTGGTTTTGTATTTCATTACATTAATTCGTGTTTCTGTTGAAACAAATACTTTAAATCTCCCATATTTTGAACAAGTTATTTGGAGATGTTCTCAGATGTCTTTTTTTTAAATAAGAGATTTGTTTTGAACCATTCCGAAGTACCTATCAAGTACTATTTCAGTATTTTAATTCTTTCAGGCTAAGTGTGGTGGATATTGCATCTTTACTGGGAAATGTTGAGGAAATATGTTCATTTCAGCAAACACTGAATCAAGCCTTGGAAGAATGTGCAAAGTAAGCATCTGTCATTGCAATTAAGGGTGATGAGTTACTAACCTGTGGTTAAAAATAATACAAAGGCCTATTTATTAACTTTGCTCCTAGCTATTGTCTGCACATTTGTTTTAATATAGAAGAAAACAGGAGGAGCTAGAGAAGGCTGTCATCAGTGTTAGAGGGTAAGAGAAGCAATAAAAATAGTGGGTACGTGTACCTCTGCGGTGTCTTCTGAACTGCCCTGCTTAGAAACAGAAAGTTAAGACTGGCATTTGCCTTTAGGAGACCGATGCCCAGTCCCATTGGAAGTCAGAGGGAACTGAGTGTCTAACTCTCATAAGCCTTTTTGAACAGCATCAATGTAAATCTTTTCCTTTCATCGCAAGTGAATGTACCATCCCCAGCTGTCAATATGACCAGGGCAGAGCTTGGACTAGAACTGGGAGAAATGGATAGTTCTGTCTCATCCCTCTTACTGAAAAGAGAAAAAGAAAGCTGACTAACAGGATAGCGGTGTGGGGAAGCTGGGCAAAATAGCAGAATAATTTCAGACTCTGGGCTTCCTTTCTGTCTCTCATCTCCTATTCAAGCACTGCACAGAGCTTCTGAGGGAAGGAACCATGCAGGACAGAGGCTCCTTTACCCCGAAGCAACAGGCCAGAGATGTCCGAGAGAACACTCCCACTTTATTAAGCAGCCACAGCAGAGACCTGAGAGGCACTTCCAAGTGTGTCCTCATCTATGGAGGGTTTGACCACCTAAAGTTAAACCGCCCCAGCTAGAATTCTGAGTTAGAGCTGTCACTGAAAGGCTCGAAGTGTGTTCTTAGGGTGAGCTAAACACTCTACACCAGTGGCTCTCAACCTTTCCAGATGACTGTACCTCTTTCAGGAGTCTGATTTGTCTTGCGTACCCCCAAGTTTCACCTCACTTAAAAAACTACTTGTTTACAAAATCAGACATAAAAATACAAAAGTGTCACAGCACACTGTTACTGAAAAATTGCCGACTTTCTCATTTTTATCATATAATTATAAAATAAACCAATTGGATTATAAATATTGTACTTACATTTCAGTGTATAGTATATAGAGCAGTATAAACAAGTCATTGTCTGTATGAAATTTTAGTTTGTACTGACTTTGCTAGTGCTTTTTATGTAGCCTGTTGTAAAACTAGGGGAAATATCTAGATGAGTTGAGATACCCCCTGGAAGACCTCTGCACACTCCTAGGGGTACGTGTACCCCTGGTTGGGAACCACTGCTCTACATAGCTGAATTTCTACCACAGCTAGCACTGGCAGCTGGTTATGAAATACAGTGTGTCCATTTCACTGATGCTTTGTCATGTCTGAGGATCTGGCTCATTAACTTTTGTTTCAAGGACATGCTCTGAAGATGTTGCTGCTTATATTTGCAGGCTTCCTGAGAACCAGCAGAGAGTGGGAGGCTGTTTTATGAACCTGATGCCACAGTTCCGATCCCTGTACCTCACGTATTGTGCTAACCACCCTTCCGCTGTTAACGTGCTAACCCAACACAGGTCAGGAATGGCTCGTGTCGAAAAAGCAAACCATCCGTTTTTTAATAATGGCAAGTCCAGCCAGGGCCTTTGCCTGGGATCTTGACAACAGGATCCCAAGGCAACATGATTGCACGGAGTCTTTCCAAAGACCCTGTGTGTGTGTGCAGAGGAACCTGCCACCGTGCAGATCAACCTGTGCTCACCTGCTTCCCTGCAAGAACGCACAAGCATCCCACATAACTCTGACATGCTGACATCAGGGGTCTGATCATGTGAGGTTCAAACACCTTCAACTTGCATTCACTTACTTGTGGGTGCTCCACACTTCTCAGGATCAGGCCCCAAATACGGCATGAAGAGGCTTGAAACAGAGGTTTGCTCAAGCAAACCACAAAGAGGCCATGCAGTTCTGTACGTTATTGCACTAATCATGGCAACATTCTCATTCACGGTGTGACTCCTGGACAGACATCTGCATGTGCCTTAGCTGTAAACTCAGAGCTAAGAGAGTCCTCTGAGCGGACAGGCTATTGCTCCGTTCCCTCCAGTGCTTGCTTAGCTCTCCTGCACACATCTGTGAAAGCAGTGACCTCATCCCAGGGTCTGAGTTCTTGTATTTTTAAAATGGAGGCCTTTACAATGTTTCTCTTGTAACACATCTGATTGTAATTTACCCTAATTACAGTCCTGACTATAGTCAGTGACTCCTTCATTCAGTTCATTAGCCAGAGAATGTTTAAAATGCGCATTTAACTGATCTGTTTTGGTGAATATGCTGATGCACACAAAATGTGCTCTCCAAAGTGTTATGAGCCAAAGCTGAGCATGTTTTGCATGTTTAGTAGGTTCCAAGGCCAAAACAGACCATTGTGATCATCCAGTCTGATCTTCTGTAAAACACAGATCACAGAACTTCCTCAAAACAATTCCTAGAGCAGAGCTTTTAGAAAATCATCTAATCATGCTTTTAAAATGGCCAGTGATGGAGAATCCACTACGACCCTTCGAACAACTTCCAATGGTTAATTACCCTCACTGGGTAAAATTTACACTTTATTTTCAGTCTGAATTCTAGCTTCAGCTTCCAGGCATTGGATTGTGTTAGACCTTGGATTGTGTCCACTAGATTGCGTTAGCCCTTTCGCTGCTTGATTGAAGAGGCCATTTTTAAGTATTTGTTTCCCACGGAGGTACTTATAGACTGTAATTAAGTCACTCCTCAACCTCTCTTTGTTCAGCTAAATAGACAGAGCTCTTTGAGTCTGTCACTGTAAGGTGTGCTTTCTAATCCTTTAATAATTCTTTGACTCTTCTCTGAACCCTCTCCAATTTAGCAACATTGTTCTTGAATTGTGGACACAGTCTTCCAGCAGTGGTCACTGGTACCTTAGTGATCTCTATCAAGTGTGTTCTCTAGAAAGGAAACCCTGCTTACTATTCCCAGGGGGTTGTTCAAGCACCCAGCAGCAAGTGGATCCAGGGTACCCATACCTCACACCACAGGAGAGAGGCCTAGTGGTGATAGGCAGAGCCCTGACAGTACTTGGCATGCCTACGCTACAGCAGCCAGTAACAATGGTCCCTACTTGCCATCTAACATGAGCAATTGTCATTACAAATGTGTTCTCCATACATTGGGCCTGTGTTGTGTCTGGGTCCTGACACAGGTATGTGGGGGTGGAGGAAGGGTGCTAGGAGCCATCTCTCACTGGGGACGCCATGCAAGGGTCAGTTGCAGTGGGAGGGAGCACAGGTACTGCTCCTTCCTAGTGTTCCTGGGGTTCAAGTCACCCTAGGAGAACTTGGTTTCCTACCCCTGGTGAGCTGGCCAGTGCACTAGTGTGGGGAGGTGGCTGCACCTACCCATGGTGGTTGCACAGAATGCACATGCCTGCTGAGCACCAGGGTTTTCCATGTCCTCCCCTACCCCCCTGAGCTCTCCTTGGGGACCAGTGGCCTTGATCTGCCAAAACCCCAGCCTGGCCCTCTCTGGCCCACTGTGTTTGCATCAGCTGGCAAATGTGGAAGAAGCTGGATTTCTTTTGCAATGGAGTGTAGCTCAGAACTGGGCCACCATTATTTGGACAGTGAAGGCGTTAATAAAACATGGCCCTTAGAGGCTGGTGAACTTTCCTTATCTCTGTTTATAGTGATGAACTGGAGAAGTTTATGGAGAACCAGGGCGCGTCCAACCCAGGGATTTTGATCTTAACAACAAGCCTCAGCAAACCCTTCATGAGACTGGATAAGTACGTCACCCTTCTCCAAGAACTGGAGCGGCACATGGAGGTAAATGAAACATAGCATCTGCCAGGCAGATCATGCGGGGGGTTTTGTGCTGCCAAAAAAACTGCATTGAGAATTGCTTGTACCAGGGGTCCTTCTCTCTAGATATTGAGGGGGGGCCCACTACTGTAGTAACTGAGCACTCCACATGCTTCAATATATTTCTCCTCACACGCTTCTGCGAGGTAGGACAGTGCCATTATCCCTGTTCTTCTGGCACAGAGGAATTAGAGGCTGGCCCAAAGTCACACAGGAAATTTGTGGCCGAACAAGGAACTAAACTTGGGTCTTCCAAGTTGGAGACTAGCATCCTAACCGCTGGGCCATTCTTACTCTCAGGCCTTATAGCTGAGTCTAATCATGATGCTTAATCAGGTTCAAAGTGCTCTACTCTAACATGGGTCAGCTGAGCAGTGAGGGCAGGGCGCAACCGGGTTGCAGCCACTGTGCTGTAGCCTATATAGAGACTTAGTGCATCAGCTCCCCCTCCTCAAAGCTACAAACTCTCAGCCCCCCATCACCCACCACCTTTCCTGTGGAGCATCGTGACCCTGAGCCCTGCCCTCTGGACACTGCAGCAGCAGCAGGAGGGAGGTATGGGAGAGCAGGGGGCTCTTGGACGCTGTGGCAGTGAGGGCTATGAAAGTACCAGGTGCATAGGCTAATGAGATAGGAGGTGAAGAGGGGAGGGCAGCAGATTGGCCAGCAGTCTCATTTTGAGCAGGACAGATTTTGGCCTCTGTCCTGGGTCCCCATGTTGTGTCCTTGAGTGGCTGAACCAAAATCGCTGTTTTGTTTGCAATTCTTGCCTGCGGCCATGAGAGGCCACTGCTCCCAGTGTAGCAACCAAAGGCTGCTTTGCTGTTGCTCCGGGCTTCTCTCGGCACAAGTGCGCTCATACCAGTGAGGCAGCTGCTCTGTTCATGCACCAGGTTTATGCATGAACACACTCTCCCAGTGGCAAGCAAGAATGCTGCAGGCAGCAGGCGCATACAGTGGGGAGAGGGCAATGAGGAAGGAGGGGATACAACTAGGATGGGGCAGAGGAAGAGTGGAAACGGGGCTAGTGCAGGCAAGGAGGAGCTACCCCGGGAAAACTGCTGAGGCACAAGCAGACCTGGTGACACCAGATGGGGGGCAGGCCCCTAGAGGGTGGATAGGAGAGGCTGCTCACCCTTTGGGGGTGGGGATTTCTGGAGGAGGGTCTGGTGAGGCTCCAGTGTTAGGCCCCTCTTCCGGAGGGTTTGCCCAAGGCAGCTCCAACATGGCTGCTTGTGGAGTTGCCGCTGTCCAGTTTGCCTGCAGCACGGGGTGAACTGCCGAGCAGCTGTGGCGCTCTGCGGCAGTCAGGGTGGGCCACGTGTGGTGCTGAACGCACAAGGTGGCAGACAAAACATCTATTTTGGTTCAGCCACTCAAGGACACAACATGGGGACCCAGGACAGAGGCAAAGTCTGTCCTGCTCAAAATGAGACTGCTGGCCAATCTGCTGCCCTCCCCTCTTCACCTCCTATCTCATTAGCCTATGCACCTGGTACTTTCATAGCCCTCACTGCCACGGTGTCCAAGAGCCCCCTGCTCTCCCATATCTCCCTCCTGCTGCTGCAGAGGGCAGGGCTCAGGGTCACGATGCTCCACAGGAAAGGTGGTGGGTGATGGGGGGCTGAGAGCTTGTAGCTTTGAGGAGGGGGAGCAGATGCACTGAGTCTCTATAGGCTACAGCATAGTGGCTGTGACCCAGTTGCGCCCTGCCCTCACTGCTCACTGGCACCAGGGCAGGGCTCTGGGAAATGCCCAAAGCAGGCTCAGTTTTGAGGCTCACTAAATAAGACATTTATATTTTTGGAAAGCTGCTATAGTTCCCCACAAGCCCCCATGTCACTGGCTTATTTGGAAATTTGGCCCTAGCAAAATCTATCAAATGCTGGCAGCAGCAGAGGTGTGAGAGAGGGGAGATCAGGTCACCTGGTTACGGCACTGGGATAGGATTCAGTCCCAGAGGACACGTTTTATCGAGACTTTTTATCCAAAATACATCTTAACTCTGGATGGGCAACTAGAGGCTTGTTCGCACCAGAGAAATGTCCTAAAAATGTCCTACCTTGATAACCTAGGTTCAGGTGAGTTGCTGTGATAATAACATTGAAAGCCCTAGTACAGATAATCCGTCTGGTTACTGATCCTGTTTCTGCCCAGGCCTGCTAAGTCTGTGTAACCCAGTGGTCTCCACCTTTTTATGCCCAAGATCACTTTTTGAATTTAAGGGCAACCCAGGATCTATCCTGCCCCTTCTGCAAAGCCCCACCTCACTCACTCCATCCCCCTGCTTCTCTATCACTCACTCTCCCCCACCCTCACTCACTTTCCCCGGCTGGGGCAAGGGGTTGGGGTTCGGGGGGGGGGGTGCGGGCTCTGGGCTGGGGCTAAGGGGTTCGCAGTGTGGGAGGGGGCTCTGGGCTGGGTCAGGGGTTTGGGGTGCAGGAGGGGGTGAGGGGTGAAAGCTCTGGGAGAGAATTTGGGTGCAAGAGTGGGCTCCGGGCTGGGGCAGAGTGTTGGGGTGTAGGAGGGGGTACGGGCTCTGGGAGGGAGTTTGGGTGCAGGAGGGGGCTCTGGGCCGGGGCAGAGTGTTGGAGCGCAGGAGGGAGTACAGAGTGCTGGCTCTGGGTGGGGAGTCGGGGCTGGGGTTTGGGGTGCAGGAGGGGGTTCAGGGTGCAGGAGGAGGTATGGGGTGCTGGCTTCGGGAGGGGGCTCAGGGCTGGGGGTTGGGGTGAGGCTTCCCATCGCGCAGCACTTACCTCTGGTGGCTTCCGGTCTGCGGCGCAGTGTGGTTGCTGCTAATGCAGGCTCCCTGTCTCCCCAGCCATGCCACTCCCAGAAGGGCCAATGCACGCCTGGAGGCAGGGGGCACGTGGCTCCGCACGCTGCCTCTCTCCAAGCACCGCCCCTGCAGCTCCCATTGGCCACAGCTTCCCACTCCCAGCCAATGGGTGCTGTGGGGACGGTGCTTGCAGGCAGGAGCAGCACGTGGAGGGAGACCTCTGCCCCCCGACCCTCCGGGGCTGTGTGGGCCACGCTGGCCACTTCTGGGAGCAGCGTGGGGCCGGGGCAGGCAGGAAGCCTGTCTTAGCGGCAGCCCCTCTGGGCTGCCAGGGCTTGGTCTGGTCTGCACTTTGCAGTTACACTCCTTCCAGCACCATTCCAGTTGCGCACATCAGCAACGGCTAATGTTTCTAGTGTAGGGCCCAGGCTAGAGAAGGAACAGAGAAAAGAGAAACTCCCCTAACTCTCTCACTGACTACAGCCCATGCTCCTCTGACTGCATGCCCACAGCTGTTGTGGCCAACACCCTAACCAAGATGAGAGAAGAGCTGGAGGGTTGGTCAGACACAGGTCACCTATTTTTGTTGGTTTCTAGATTGTGAACATGGTGTGTGGATTTATATGTGCTGCACTTTGTATGAGTGTATAAATGTGATAGAAGTGGGAGTGGCTGTATCTTGTGAGCTTAATTTGTGCTGGAGCTTGCCAGGGCTGAGCCTCTGGGCTTGCTGCATCAGTTATGAAAGTAAAACAATTTTGCTTGAGCCCCCGGGACCTATTGAGTCCCAGCACTTCTTTCGTTGCACGTTAAGCACTGTCCTTGGCCCATCTTCCCATGACTGGCTCAGCTATTATGTCCAGCGACTGGGCTCTGGATTATGGTTGTAAAGAGTGTATAATGTATAGGCCAAATTCTGCCCACAGATCTGTGTGAAATACTCCAGTTGAAGTTGATGGGCGTTGTGTGTGCCTATTCAATATCAGAATGGCCACATGCATACAGTGATGGAGGCAGAAACTAAGGGCAGTGTCCTGCCCTGATCTCTGCCCCTCTAGCCTTCTGTTCTCTGTGCAAGTGCAGACTCCCAGTGATGTTAATGGGAATTCCATAGATGGGAGGTGAGCGGTGGATTTCATACAAGAGTCAAGATCTGCTTTGTGGACAAGAGAGCAGAACTTTGCCCTATACAATCTGGCACTGGGCTGTAGATTTCTTAAAAAGCAATGTTTGGTTGAGCTGAAATGATATCTATCCTTGATCCCTTTTCTTTTGTTGAAGAGTTTTGCATCAGTGCATCACTTAGTTGCTTTAAATCACATCAGGCTGACAAAGGCAGCAGAAGAGTGAAGGGGGGTCCTTCACCGCATTGGGATGCGTAGTTCCCCTGGGCCATGATGCATCCTCCCTGTGCTACACTGTAGCAACGCAGCTTCATATGGCCATACAGAATTTCCATGGCTTTTAAACCATGGCAGGAATGAGGGAAATCTCCATTTCCAAACGCTGTTGCTCTTCATAACTAACAAAGATTTCTTCCTTTGCTAGGAGGCACATCCGGATCATGAAGACGTTTTGAAAGCATTCACATCTTTCAAGTCCCTTATGGTAGGTGGTGATTCTCAAAATAGAGCGCTCCTTCTCTGTGCTGTGTTTCACAAAGAGTGAGTCAAGCCTGACATTTGTCTCCTTGTGAAAAGGTCTTTTAGAATGGAAAAGACAGGTTACGGAGACACCTTATTTGAAATTTTGCCTGACTTTGCCATCTGGTAGCGTGTTCCAACACTTGCATTGTGATCTCTGTAGTGTAGTAACTTCACTAGATAAAGAACTTATTCTAAATGTGTGCCACATAAGGAAGCCACGTGTGGGTGGGGAGTTTTCTTTCATCTCTTTCCCCTTTACACCTTTGTCATTTTTGCTACATGTAATTGTACAATTCCTTACTCATTAAAATGAGCTATGAAGGATTAACACAAGTATATAACTCAACTGTAACTTCTAATAAAGAGATGCATTCTGGGCCTGATCCAAAGCCCATTCATTTAATTGGGAGTCTTTCCACTGGTATCCATGGCCTTGGGATCAGGTCCTTGTATATTATAAACATTTATAACACCATGTGAAATGGCAATAAGTAGAGAAGTTATTAGTTTACTGTCTCTTTGTGTCTTTACAAATAACAGTAAAGCAATCAGTAGCAATTCAATAGTGAACATATTTCAATGAATCATTCCAAATCACTTTAGAACCTTTCTGCAAATGAAAGGAGAAAGAAAACCTTCCACATGGTTGACTGTTTTACTGGGGAAGATTTAATGCTCAGTTATCAAGAAAGTTATGTTGTGTGTCTCTTAAGCTACTGAATACCTTTCACTATAACCACTACAGATGTGCTCCAGCTTCCTTCCTTCCTTCCTTAGCAGAGAAGTTGCAAGTTTACAATGATTAACAGTGCAGATGAAGAAAGGAGGGAGGAGAAATTTCATAGAAAACAGGAAACAGGGTGTTGTGTTACATTTACTTAGAAGCTCAACAATTTGCATTCATTATAGCAGATAATAGGGAAGTAATTCAGTTATATTAACTTCAAAATGGCTTTAAGCTTTAGAGATGCTCGTAATTTAAGGAGATTTGTACTCGAGCTATTCATGTACAGTATTAGGTCCTATTGTTAAACTGTCTGTGCATAAGGCTTCAATGGGATTTGCTGATGCTCAGCATATCTCAGGATTGGGCTCTTACTAATCACTGTAGTGTACTTACTATATGTCTGAGGTGAGGTGGTCAAAGAGTTAAATTTTGCCTTCAGATATGCCAGCATGACTCTCATGGAGTCAGGGATCAGTCAAGTGTATGCTTCCAAGCAGAGCGTGTGGGTTGCAGAAAGCTAACGAAAATGCTGTTTGTAGCCCTGTCATAGCAGCAGGGTGATAATACAGTGGTTTCAGTTTATAGGGATTGCAGAAAACTTTTGTAGGTTTTATGTGGGTTTGCATCTCCTGAACTGCAGGTTCAGCCAATCAGGGTCACAGAAGACCCACCCTGTGACTTGTACCGCATGACTTTTGGCACAAAGTTTTGCAAACCAAAAAGGAAACCACTAAACTCTGGTTCTAAAAATGAGTGTCTCAAGGGGATAGCCAAAAGGGGCTTCTCCTTCAGTCACAGCGAAAGGGTCACAGCCCCTGAAGGATTTGTACAAAACTGGGTCAAATCCTGAGTTTGAAATGGAGTAAGAAATAAGAGCTTGGCCAGCGTGAGGACTGAGTAAAAATTGAGCCAAGGCTTGGCCTTGCAGGATTTTTCCTCCCAAGTCATCAGAACTTCACCCTATATCAGGTTCCATAATGAAATGCTTGCACAGCCCCACTGAGTAGCACATGTGCTTTAGGACAATATCCTTCAATCCTTTCTCAGTCAGCACCTCCAACGACTTCACTGGGAATTTTGCCTGTGTACATACTGTATAAAGACTTCAGGAGTTAGGGCCTGATCCAAAGCCTATTGCAGTCAATAAGAGTTTCCCCATTAACTGCAGAGTGCTTCGGACCAGGCCCTTTGCCCTCAGAGAGTGAGATTGTGTGTGTATAATCAGTACTCCTGAACCGAGATACAATTAATAAGACAAAATTTATAATGACATTGTTAGGTTTTTTTAAAAGTAAATTTTTCTGAGCAGCTCTGGCATTTTCTTTTCCATTTGCATCTTGTATAATTATTCCCATATGGCAATTAAGGCAGCTGGAAAGAAGAGCAACACATGGAGCTCATTGGAGCTATATGGATTTAGACAGGCTGAGCGTTTGGCCCATTCTGTTGAATTATAACTAGATATTCTGGTTTTAGGTCAACTTAAATGGATTCCTTTTAAGTTATTCTATTCCTCTATGTACTCAAGATGTGCAAAATTCACAGTTTTTGTTATGCAGTATTTAATAGGAAAATATTTGCTGATCTGGTTCATGCAGTTTTGCACCCCTTCCAATTTGACTTTATTTACAGTTTGGACAAAATTGCTGTTTTCTCATTAAAAACCTACAAAAATAGAAAGTTCACGATTCCTACTCTGTGGCCATGTTGGCTTAGAAAATGGGTACATTTTTCACTTAGATACAGGACTGATTTGACAAAAGAAAATATACCTCAGTGCCCCTTTATTTTCTCTTTTTCTAATTTTCATTTTTAAAATATCTTCTGACTTTGTAATTCATCAAAATGTTGTTACTTTAACAAACTTAGTACAATAAAGCAAATTTCAGATTTCCTGCTTGCATGAACGCAATTGTATAAAGCTGAGTGATGCTGTTGATTTCTCATTTGAGATAATTGGTGGTGGCTTGGTCTCTTCTGGTCTTCCTCTAAGGCCAGATTTTTGATACTTTTTATTAAGGGACAGTTACAATAAGCCAGAATCTTTAGCCAGGTTTATGTGATCCTAAATAAGTAATATACAAGGTAGAATGTTAGGCCAGATTTTTAAAGGTATTTAGGCACCTAGTTGGATTTTCAAAAGCACCCACGCACCTAACACCCATTGAAATCAGGTTTCAGCGTAGCAGCCGTGTTAGTCTGTATCCGCAAAAAGAAAAGGAGTACTTGTGGCACCTCAGAGACTAACAAATTTATTTGAGCATAATCTTTCGTGAGCTACAGCTCACTTCATCGGATGCATGCATTTTAGATGTCTAGATGCCTTTGAAAATCCTAAATACCTTTAAAAATCTGGCCTGTAGAAAGACATTCTCCTTGTGAAGTGGTCACACTAATGACTGCATTTGGTGTTAGCCATCAGACTGACAGGAGTATTGCCGGAAAATCTCTTCTTGGTGGGCTAGAGAAGGTTTGATTCTGAAGTTTCCTGTTCTCATTTTAACAAACTTTTTTGTCTGTGATATCGGCTTTACAGTCACAGTGCCAGGAGCTGAGGAAGAGGAAACAACTTGAATTGCAGATCCTTTCAGAGACCATTCCAGGATGGGAAGGAGAGGATATCAAAACCATGGGCAATGTAATCTATATGTCACAGGTCGTGGTACAGTGTGGGGCAAGTGAGGTAAGGTGTTTAACATGGCAAAAGTCCTTCTCTCCCTCTCAATGTCAAAATGGAAAAAAAATGCTCAGGTTCAAAAATTTTCTTTATCCTGGCCGTGTTTGTAAAAGATGCTAAGTGCTCTGGCTCCAGGCCAACAAAGCACTTAAGCATCTGCTTACCTTTAAGTTCAGGATTCAGTGGGACTGCTCATATTCTTAAAGTTAAGCATGTGCTTAAATGCATCCCTGGATCAGATCCTGAGTGCCCTCAGCACCATGCAGGCTCCTGCGCTATCTGACTCACATTTATCTCTCAGACAAAAAGCTGTTTTCGTGTTGTCAAGCGAGCATGCTTCTGTCATCAATCTATATGCACTACTCCTGTTGCCGTTACCAGAAGTTCTGCGGGTAGAATCATGGCAGGTTTTGACCTTTATGTTTTAAATAAACAAGTGAGACATGGTAGCCTCTAATGCTCTCTCTCTATGTATTAATATATGTGTTATATATTCTATTACATATATATGTGTACGTGGGTGTGTATTATATATGAGTAATTTCTTACCACAGTAGCTCTTACTGGTTTTGATTGAGTATTTACCTATTAGAGCATTGGTAATTCTCATAGCCAGCCAAATTAATGCTTGGTAGGATACATGTATCAATGTTTATAGACTCTGAAGGGTTATTAAGTAAAGAAAATAAGTACATTTTAAATTAATAGGTCCAGTTCTGGTGCCCTTATGGTCATTGGAAACATTGCCATTGATTTCAGTTGCAACTGGATTGCGCCCATTATACTAATGTCTCTGAGGAAAATGTGTGTGATGCATTATAAGATGGATGTATTTTTCACTTTAGGAAAAAGAAGAGAGGTATTTCATGTTGTTTTCCAATGTTCTGCTAATGTTGTCTGCAAGCCCTCGGATGACTGGGTTTATCTATCAGGTAGGCAAATTTGATTTGAAGTTGCAAGTATTTGCGCGTAAAGAAGGAAACCAAATGTCTGTAATCAGATTAAATTCCTCTGCTTTCTGAAATTTCTCTGTTGTGGTGCTAACACCCCACCGCCAGGAAACAGAGAACTCTAGTTTATCATACATAGCAGCATGGGGAGTCGTTAGATAGTTTCCACAAGCATGAGTGCCCTTAAATTAAAATATCTCACTTTCTTATACTCAGAGAGTTCTGAGCAATTACTCTGGTGCATGCACAATAAATGCTGACATGGCTTTACCATTCTGAACCCAAATAGAAACTTCAGACTGGGTGTTGGTGGCGTGTACCACCCCCATATCAATAATGCCTGGTTAAAAGCTTTCATTATGACCTTTTTTTTTAACCATAGGCTGATAATTTCCATTTTACATAATGCAATGCTCCAGGCAATGCATTTTTTGGGGGCTTACCACACTACTGAGTGGCGGAAGTCATTCTGTTTTGGCTTTAATCCCCACAGCCTACTGGAGGCATGAAATAATTCCCAAGAAAGGAACAGCCTTGTGCTGATTTATCACACTCAAGCACACATGTACAAGAGCAATCATGACTATAGTAAGGAGTCATGATGGGCATTCTTTGGCTTTGATTTGAGACTGACAGCTCAGTTGTGCAACATGACTTTTCCTAAGAGAGGCTTATGGAAGTTAGTGAAAATGACCCTCCTTTGTAAAGCTTTTGAAATCTATGGAAGAGCTAGGTACTATAATTTATTATAATTCAGTTAGCATGGGAGTTCTTTTAATAGACTTGACCTTGTGTTTGGCCTGCTAAGGACAGGGAAATCTAGATCCACAAACTGAAGGGTAATCTTTTCTGGTTTCCTGAAGCCTTCAGTGATTTCTGGTGGTGACTCCTGAGAGAGGCAAATTGGCTAAAAATGATAGATGTAGAGTCTGAATCATTCTCAATTCTTTTTGTAGGGAAAACTGCCGTTAACCGGAATGACGCTGACAAAATTAGAAGGAACCGAAGGGACCGAGCATGCTTTTGAAATCACAGGTCACTACACTTGTTGCATTTCCTGTCCAGTGGGAGCAGCAGCTACTGTATAAGTAGTTCCCATCTGCTACTACATGAGATGCTTTACACTTTCACTGCTACGATATGCTAATCTGTTCTTGTTCTTATGCTACTGTGACATCTGAGTTCTGTGTGTCCAGCTCCCTTGATGACCAAGAAGGGGGTCTGCTTCTGATCCATTTGTGTGCAGTTTAACCTGCCATGACTGTGCTCAGGCTGCTTCAGACTCCATTATGGGTTACCAGTAGCTTGTATGCTGAGAAAAGAGGGGAGTTTAAGGTACAGCCAAGGTCTGCTTAAATTGGTACAGTCCTCTGAAAATGTTGGGAACCACTTCCATAATCTACTGCCAGTTGATTCACAAGCCACTACTTCTGTGCATTGAGTCAGAGTATCATCAGAGCTAGAAATGGAAAAAGATCTGGATCATCCAGTCCATCCCTGACCAGTGCAGCATTGTTTCCTGATTTATATTTCCTAATTTCTTGTCCATTCTAGTTATAAATGTCTTATGCTTTGGGGTCCCTTGACAGATCATTCTACAGCCCAAAACATTTCACGGCTAGGATGCTTTTCCTAATACTCAGTCTAAATTTCCCTTTCATAATTTCATCCCATGACTCCTAGCTAGACCAACCTTTTAATTCCTCACACATTTATCCCTCCAGTACCCTGGTCATTTCTGCTGATCTTCTCTGAACTCCCTCCAGTTTGTCAATATCTTTCCGGCAATGAGGTGCCCTGAATTGAGCACACTATTCCAGATATAGTCATACCAGAGTCACAGAGGGCTTGATCCCCAAAGCCCACTGACGCTAGAAGAAAAGCTCCCATTGACTTAATTGGGCTTTTGAACAGGCTCATATAAAGGGACTTGTACCTTCCTCCTCTGGGATGCGAAGCTTTTTTTTTTTTTTTCCAGCCATATCGCATTGCAAACACAGGAGGTGCTTCTTGTCAGAATGAGTTGGGCTGAATTTCTCTCTTTGGTGGATTGATGCCATTTTATAAGGAATGTAATTTAATCCTCTAATGCAGGGAACATGATAGAACGAATCACAGTGTCCTGTAACAGCAGCCAGGATTTGCACGAATGGCTTGACCATTTGCAAAGGCTAACCAAAGGGACGTGCAGCACAATATCAAAAACACAGTCCTGGAGTGCTCATTCTGTAAGTATGTTGTACCATTCCAGTCCTTTCTGAACTTATTGGATCTCAATATTGACACTGGGCTTTCTTCTTACCTAATGTGACAAAAACAGATGGGTTTGTATCTAGCTAGTTTCACAGAATCATAGAAATGTCCGGCTGGAAGGGATCTCGAGAAGTCATCAAGACCAGCCCCCTCTGCTGTGGCAGGACCAAGTAAACCTAGATCATCCCTGACAGATGTTTGTCCAATTTGTTTTTAAAGCTTCCACAGTCTCCCTTGGAAACCTATTCCAAAGCTTAACTAGCTTTGTAGTTAGAAAGTTTTTCCTAATATCTAACCTAAATCTCCCTTGCTGCAGATGAAGCCCATTGCTTCTTGTCCTACCTTCAGTGGACATGGAGAACAATTGATCACCATCCTCTTTATAACAGCCCTTAAGTATTGGAAGACTGTTATCAGGTCCCCCATCAGTCTTCTTTTCTCAAGACTAAGTGGTTTTATAAACCTTTCATCGTTTTCGTTGCTCTCCTCTGAACTCTTTCCCGTTTGTCCACATTTTTCCTAAATGGTGGTGCTCAGAATTGGACCCAGTACTTCAGCTGAGGCCTCACCAGTGCCAAGCAGAGCGGGACAGTTACCTCCTGTGACTTACATACAACACTCCTGTTAATACACCCCAGAATCATATTGGCCTTTTTTGCAGCTGCATCACATTGGCCACTCCTGCTCAGTTTGTGGTCCACTATAACCCCCAGATCCCTTTTGGCAGTACTACCGCCTAGATAGCTACTCCACATTCTGAGGTGGTGCATTTGATTTTTCCTTCCTAAGTGAAGTACTTTGCACTTGTCATCACTGAATTTCATCTTGTTGATTTCAGACCAGTTTATAGAGCTACAGGATTTTTCACATTGAGGTCATGGTTCTGAGCCCTCATCATGCCTGTGACTGTTGAGTTCACACCTAACACTGTAGCTAGCTATTCAGGTCATTATTCTAATGTCCCTTGCTATCTTTGTGGTAAGCCATGACCTTACAGTAGTTCAGATGGAGAAAGGTCTTTTTTCCCCCCTCTCATATATTGTATGCGAAGGCAAACAGCTTTCACCATCTCATCAGGTATTTTCTCAGACTTTTAGTTCAACTGGACAGCTTCGCGGACCACTGGAACCACCCAAAATCCTTAAACCCTGGACCTTAAGTTGTCTCCGACCCGCTCCTCCACTCAGACCATCAGCAGCTCTAGGTTACAAAGAGGTAATCTTGGATACATGCAGGGTATTGTGCCTTTCATAGAAATCTTTAACGTTTGTGCACAGAGTTGTTTTGCATGATGATAGTAGAAAGGAGTAGGTTTAATGACCTTTAACGAAGATAGGTGTTAAAGGACTGCACAAAATAAAGCCCTGATCCTGCAAACACTTAGCATGTATGTCCCACCAAGTCAATGGAACAAAGTTTCGTGCTTTAAGTATATACATATTTGCAGGATTGAAGAGTTTATATTTTCCACTGATTCCAGTCCTGCAGTCTTTAGGCAAAGACTCCATTTGAGAGTTTTATGTACATGAGGACTTCAGAACTGGGCTCAACACAGAAAATTGTGGGAAGGAAACCACTATTAATTTTTATTATATTTCTCCACCCTGTATTTTTGGTGCTAGATCACAGATCCCCTGTTAGTATTATCCCTCTGGGGAAACTCAGTTTCCAGGGCTTAGGTGACACACGGGAAGTCGGTGGGGAAGCCCATAATAGAACCCGGATCCGATTCTTAGTCCCCTGTTTTAACCACAAGACTATCCTTCCCTCCCTTAAAATAAACTGAGTAATTGTTTAATGTTCCCGGTAGCAGTAGATGACTAAACAGCTGAATCACCAATCATCCTGGTTACAACGAAGGTGTGAACATTACTGTCTCATGGTCCTAGACGCATCCTAGGCTTGTGTCAGCCACCCTTCTGTTATAACAGCTCATTCTCAGGGCCTGCAATACTCTGAAACCTGACGGGCAGTGGGGGTCTGTGGGCTGCAGGAGTGAATTATTTAGGAGGAGGGTTGAGACATCACGGTGGCTGTTGAGATGATTTTTTTAATTAAGAAAAATCAGAAATTTTATTTTGGAAACTAAATTGGGTTTTAAGATCCCTTAATCTTTCCATGCTCTGAGTCCCTAATGTTGACTAAGCAGTTTCATATATAACAAACTGTTGCCCATTTACTACATTTTAATCTAAGGATGAATCACTGCTTTGCAATAAGAAATGAATTTTCTTTTAAAATAGGCCAAAAATGTCTAGGTTGACCAATATAACTATCGACACCACAGCCCTTTGAATCCCATTCACAAGTTATGACTGGGTAATTGCAACACAGCACATTAGACTATATGTCTAGAACACAGCTTAAGCTTTCTTTAGAAGAGAATTTATTAATGGTGATTCCATAACAATTGTTGTGTGATAAGAGAATGACCATGTGACTGGTGCGTGAAGCCTACAGTACTGTGAAAAACTCTCTGCTGAGCATGGGGCAGGCTGTGATGATCCCACACACAAAGTGGATGTCCACAATGCCCTGTGTGCTAAGGAGCAACGTTCTGGTGGCAGCCCCCAGCCCTGACCCACACAAACCTTAATATGACAATGTGTAAGTGAAGCTAGTGTTCATGGAAAGATTCCAGGTTGTCAATTAAAAGCCACTTATTTAACGTCTACGGATCAGGCACAGCATGTGTAGCTGATGTGTCTCTCACTGCCCTATCAGCATGCCTTGCATGCATTTTGGCAGGGTTGGATCTAGGAATGAGCCATTCAGCTCAGGCCCACCCTACTGACGTTGCTGGCAGGGTGCTCGTAAGCGCCAATTGTGAAGAGGGTTTTTGGGAAGTGGACCTCATCTGCTAGGATCTGTATGTGGCCCCTCCTCTGCACCATTTTGTAGCTTAAAAATAAAAAACCTTTTCAGAATCGTTTGCGTTTTGCAAATCAGAACCCCAATTCCAAGTAGAACCAGACCCGACACGACTCATCTGGAATGTACACTAATTGATTGGCCCACTCTGAGCAGGAAGGAAAAAAGTAAATTTTAAACACGTTAGGCAACATTCTGATCTTGGTGTTACACCTGGGTAAATTCAGATGAACTCCAACTGGAGCTATGTTCATGCACTAGAAGCCAGAATTCGGCCCTGTTTTTAAAGGCATAACATTTCTGTTCACACACTAAGTGGCTCAAAGGGCTCCAACACAACGCATATGATTCTTAATTCACACCTCCCACAATTACCTGGTGGACAGTAATGGCTTTGAACGAGACCTTTTAAAATTTAGGCTGAACCTCATGGATACAACCATGAAATGGGGATGAGAAATCAGACCAGGTCAGGTTCCTGTTATGAGACATATGAAAATGATTTTAAAAATCCATTTCTGTAAAGAGAATTTAGAGCTTCAATTGAAAGAAATTCATTATTGTCTGGGGGGAAGGCGTAGAGTTTGATGGAAAGATACGAGATTTTTAGACATCCACTGAGATTTCAATTGGTTTCTTGTTCGTAGGGCGGAATTTCACATATTCATGTGCTCTTTCTCGTAGCTAGCTGCATTCAGGAAACCCCAGAAGCCTGCTTACGCACTGTGTATCAGTGTTGCCATTTCCATTTAAACTGGGTCATTTTTCCTGTTCTGTTTCTAGTCATAATTTGAAATTACAGAGCAGGTGCCCATCAGTAAATTCTCATGTACGGATTTGGGGTAATGGGGTGTGACACACATTTCCTAGTTTGAAAAATTACCTGCCTTGTATGACTTGCAAGGTTTCTTCTTACAGCAGCACATTTCTGTGCAAACAGCAACTTCTGTTGGGTCAGAGGGCACCACGTGAGTGCACTTAGAGGACGAATCTTGCCTCAAAACCCATGTCATACAGGGTCTCTGGGTCTTTCCCAGAGACCCCACAAAAACATTTGTAGTAAGAGCTGCTTCTAGGAGCAAATCTAGCCCTCAGTACTTTGGCCATGAAACTTGTTTAACTGCTGGGGAACACCTGACTGCAGGTTATCAGGCCAGGGAGCTACTCTGCTAATCCAGCCTAAGGACTGTAATAGTTTCTATGGCCTTTGCAACCCACACTAGGGAAGACTAGAGGTTCAGTCATCCCTGTCCACTCCACACTGTCCTCAGAGCAAATGGATACCACAGAAACCTATGCTGCGGGCCCGTACTGGATGCAGCATGTGTGGACACCTCCCTGCAAAATCTTCTGCAACAGATCCACAGTGGTTTCACTGTGTTGAGAGCCCAGTGTGTCTGCTGAGGAAAGGGCAGGGTTTGGGCCATATTGACGATGATTATAGGGGAAAAACTATTTCTCGTGAAGTAGAAGGAAAATTCTGGTGTATTTCAATGCCTCGCACTGTAGCAGTTGCCCATTTAGGGGGATGTTGATCAGGAGAAAAAATAATTTCACTAGGAAAGGGTCCCATTCTACTTGAGAAAACACAGTTCACAGCACGCCAGCAGGCGTTGCCACCCTTACACCAAATGTTCCCTCACCCCTGCTGACTTGAAGAAATGGTTACTGTTCTTGAAACAAATCTGAGCATAGAGCAAAACCCCTGAGCCTGATCCTACAGCTTCTCCACAAGTCTGGGTGAGAGTTGTGCATGCAGAGCAGCGGCAGAATCAGTGCCTTAGCTTGCATATTGAGGTTGGATTTTTCGTGATTTATTGCATTTCTAAGATGTATGGTTATAAATAGGCAAGATTTACTGACATTCTACTACTACTCATTGAAGCATGATTACTTTTTTTCCTGTATTAGGAGTATATTAATGCCTGCTTGTCATGTATTTCATATTTAATTAATTTTTCAACATTCATAATTTTGCATGAAACCATGCTCTTTTTGGTTCTTTTGCACGTTGATATTGAGGATGTGACTATCCTTGTAGCACATTAATTGCAACACTAACATTTAAATGTTGTTTTAGAACTATTGATTAAATGGACTTGGTCAATAAAATCATCGACCACTCACACTCATCTTCTCTTTCTTTACATATTCATTTTAGAGGATGTCTTATATCTTAAAGGTAAGGGTAGATACATCTCTTTGGCTTATTGTAACATAGAATGCTTGTGCCGTGACATTTATTAAGCAGATCTTTCCTCTCCCGTTTGCTTTTTCCTAATTGTGCCTGCTTTTAATAATTTACAACACGATTCAATTCTGATTGGTAAATACATTTTGAACAGGCTCACCAAAAATATTTAGAACTGTGACACAAAGGCTGCATTGCATGAAAAACATGACACCCCTGTTATTTATTTAGTTACTAGATCTTTTACCCTTGATATTTATATTACACATAACCTGTCATATACAAATGCTTTCAAAATCAATAAGAATGATTATGGCTCAACAAAAGAACTAAACACTTGTTTCTTATCTTTACAATCTTATCAGACACTAACTCTGTGTGTATATGCCTATATTTCATATATATGTGTGTGGGAAGGTGTTTATAATTTTACACACACAGATATAGTGTGTGTATATATATAAACAAACAATGTATCATTTATGATATGTTCTGTGTTATAAATAAAAATGTAGTCTAGGAATTAACATGTATCCAATTCTATAGGGAATTTTATAACTGACCACAGAAAAGTTGATCATACTGATATTTCTAGTGAATTTATGTGAGTCACTTACCAAAAGATTATATTTCATCTGATTGTGTTTTATTCCCCTGTCATTTGCCTGAGACACATGCACAGTTCCCGTTGCTTTTACTGGGATTTGTGCACACAGACCTAGTGCAGGGAATAGCCCTAAGTGCTGTGAAGTTTCCTTAACTTTATAACTGCTTACAAAGGAATTTAGTGCATAATGCAATGAACCACATTCAGTCTGAATTGCTTTGCTATTTTAAGTATCAGAGGGGTAGCCGTGTTAGTCTGGATCTGTAAAAGCGGCAGAGAGTCCTGTGGCACCTTACAGACTAACAGACATATTGGAGCATAAGCTTTCATGGATGAATACCCACCTTGTCAGATGCACGAGCATAAGCTTTCGTGGGTGAATATGTTAGATGCATCTGACAAAGTGGGTATTCACCCACGAAAGCTTATGCTCCAATACGTCTGTTAGTCTATAAGGTGCCACTCTTTGCCGCTTTTGCTATTTTAGCTATCTTTGGCTCTTGTTTAGAAGGAAAGTCTGTTTCTCTATAGGATACCAGCAAGAGTCCAAAGACCATGAAGAAGTTTCTTCCTAAAAGGAAAACGGAGAGAAAAGCATCTGATGAGGAGTTTGTTATTAGAAAAAGTAAGTGTTTCCTTTTCTGTAGGGGAGTTCTGTTTGCAACGTAATTTACATGAGATTTTAAATGAAAACAGAGCCATTTGTTCAATGCATCATATATTGCACATAAATAACTAAAGGTACTTTGTTTCTGAGATTTTTTGAAAGCCTTCATCATACTCATAAGCTTCCCACTATGCCATGCACAGCTACCATCTATCTTAGTTTTGAGACCCCCTTGTGGGAATGCTTAGGATTTATATCACTCTTACCATTGATTTAAGCATCACAAAATCACGATGAGGTAGGTAGGGAAGTTATTATCCTCACCATACAGATAGAGAAACAGGGACCGAAAGGATAATCTTCAAAGCAGTTAATGATTTAAATTGAATTTCAATCTATGAACCATCACAATAGCTGTGCTCTTCTAGGACAATGCAGATCACAAAGCCCAAGAAAGAAGCCTGTGAGAGCTGGGGGCAAAACATTCTTTGTCAAGGAGGTCTGGCTATGAAACTAACTCTCAGAGGAGATCAGGCCAGTCCACCGTCTGCCCATCTTTAAGGAACACTGCAAAACCTATCTCTTCAAAAAAGCTTTCCAACATAAGAATAATATTCCCAATGCAGGTTTCAGAGTAACAGCCGTATTAGTCTGTATTCGCAAAAAGAAAAGGAGGACTTGTGGCACCTTAGAGACTAACCAATTTATTTGAGCATGAGCTTTCGTGAGCTACAGCTCACTTCATCGGATGCATACCGTGGCAGGCGTCTCCTTGTACTGTTAAACCCCTGCCAACAAAAAAGAAATTGATAAAATCTAACTCCCCTTCTTGCCCACCAATTTTTTTTTTAATCCCGTTATGGGAGACCTGCTGGAGACTCCATGAAGTCTACTTGGGACATAACTTGATTTTCACATGGAAGTGGATCAGATACTGTGGTGAAGAGTGGCAGTACAAAACCCTAAAATAGATAAATGACTTGCCCACAGAGTGAGAGAGTGACAGAGCCAGGATTAGAAATCAGGACTTCCTGAGTCCTAGTTCTTAGTTGTACCTCTCTCAACGATCCTGGCAGTGGGGTTTTAAGCCTGCAACTTCTTAACAAATGCACTTATTTCCCCTGCAAGTCCCTCATACCGTGGGTAGTAGCTACCTGACTCTTCACAGCACTTGCTATCCAGGATCCCCGTCCTTCCTTTAGTCAGACCTCAGCCAAAGGTAGGCGCCACTCCACTTAATTGGCCTTCATGTGAAATGCAAAGCTCTCCATCCCTGTGAATTGAGAGTATCACCTCTGCCCCTCTCCTAGAGACAATACCATTTGTCATACAAGCAAGGCTGTCTCTCCTTGTAAGTGAGTTTGTTGCAGGAGTTTGAGAGAGAGAAAATGAAGCCAAAATATATTGCTTTTAGCCAATATTTGCAATGTTTTGCAGGTACTGCTGCACTAGAAGAGGATGCCCAGATTCTGAAAGTTATTGAGGCCTATTGCACTGGTGCAGGTTTTCAGCAAACTCTCAGTTCAGGTAGACACACAAATATATTACATAATTCACAAGGTATCTGAAATGATGATCACCTCTTAGGAAAAAAAACAGTGTTGCAACATACGGCAATCAAGCTTGTGCAAAGAAACCGTGGTGTTTGAATCATCAAGATAAGAACATTTCATACATTTAGTGGTTTATTTGCTATTGTTTTTCTTCTGTCACAGAGGATGAACAAGTAGGAGGTAAGATGGCAGATGCTCTGGGTTGTAGTACACAGCTACTTCACTAGCACTTGGTAGGAATTAAACAAACTTAGTTTGTGCCTGTGGCTGTGAGTAAGAGAAACTGATGCTAATCTCAGGGTGGTAGGTAGCTTTTGAAAGGAAGCTTGAATATTATCTCTTGATCAGCCGCGTGTTTAAGAACAAGCTGCTTCATGAGAACCTGAGTATCTAACATTTTCTGAAACTCTGGAACTACGGCTATTTATCAGTGCTGTTGAGAGATCAGATTCAACTGGTGAACTATCTGATGAGGAAACATTTTTAAATTGGGATCCATGAAACATGTATCTCCTAATGGTTCCTACCCTAAACAAATACTTTAATTTATAAGCAATCAGATAATTTTAGATTCAGCGAGTGCCTCCAACAACTTGCCATTTGCTGCTTTAGCCCCAGTTAACTTAAGCACATGCTTACGTCCATCCTTGCTAAAGTCCCATTGAAGTCAATAGGATTTAAACACATGCTTATATATTAAAACGTGTGATTTAGTGCTTTGCTGAATTAGGCCATTGCCCATTTTGTACCTTCTTTCCGTATTCCTGATGCTTAGATTGAGAATGGCTACAGCTATCATGGGGAATCACTCAAAAAACAAGTTTTTAAGGGTGCTGACTCCATGTGGGTATTTAACATACTGCAGTGTAGGCATTGTGGGGATCTAGAGGAGTCACTTCTGCTCTCGTTGTTAGCAGGCTTGACGTGTCTGGCTCTGCACATGCTGTTGAAAGTTTTACTCCTGGATGCACAATGTTTGCGCAGAAACTAGTGTGTTATCAAGGCTTAAATGGCAAGTTAGCTCAAAGGAAGAATGTTGATCATGGCATTTGAAGAAACCATCTAAGGCAGGGGACATGTGTACACAACAGGGACCCCATCCTGACCAGAGCTTCTGGGTGCTACTGTCATATAAATACTAATGAATGAATGCTAGCAGGCAACACAAGGACTTAGACTTACTCTGAAGGGACCCAATTCCACCTCCAGCCGTTTTCCAATGAACTATCCTAATATCGACTAGGGTGAGCCAGTTCACAATTAGGCTTGTTATTTCTAAATGGTGTCAGCTGTT
The DNA here is from genome assembly GCF_965140295.1 of Lepidochelys olivacea. Taxonomy (NCBI): domain Eukaryota; kingdom Metazoa; phylum Chordata; order Testudines; family Cheloniidae; genus Lepidochelys; species Lepidochelys olivacea. The sequence continues at coordinate 98,073,481 of NC_140419.1, forward strand.
GTGGAAGGTTTCAGTTTTTCTTTTTGTTTGGCAACTCTTGTTTATAGGCTCTCGTAAAGACTCCATACCCCAGGTCCTACTGCCCGAGGAAGAGAAAATCATCATAGAGGAAACAAGAAGCAATGGTCAGACTGTCACGGAGGAAAAGTGCGTGAGGCTAGTCAGCTGCTTAGAGGCTTCCCTATTTGTGTGTTTATGCTTTAAACTTTATGATAAATTCCAGTGGATTTTGGATGATACCTTAAAAACCAAGGCCATGTCTTCTCTGTGTAGTGTTATTGGAAGGATATAGGTACTCAGGTCAGAATATAGCCAGTGCATCCTTTACATTCACTGGGAGTTTCAGGTGGCGAGGAGTACAAGATTGATTCCAATTTGTATTTAGCTCCTTTTCTTTTTAAAATTGGAGGCCAGATCCTCAGCTGGTGTAAATCAGCATAATTCCATTGGAGGTTATTTATTTGTAAAACCATTACTGCTCCTGCCGAGCCCCGACAGATTCATTCTTGTGGCCATCCATCCATATTCCATGCATACCATTTGATGTAAATGCCTTGTATGTTTTGTTGTTGAGACCTAGATAAACACATGTTCTGGTAACTGTTTTGATGGCTGTGACATTTAAATGCTCCTCTGCTGAGACTCCAGAACAAGGTCTTATGGATGGACCCTCAGCACTGAGGTGCTAGCACATACTTAACTCAAGAAATGTTAATAGCCCTGCTGAAATAAGCAGCCTAAGATAAAATACAAACTGCCAGCACCTCCCACAACTAACTCTTTATTTGTATGCAAACCTCATTCTGATGTTGATTTACTGCACCTCAGCTCTCTTATCTTAATTTTCTGCTTATTTTCTAGAAGTCTGGTAGACACGGTTTATGCACTGAAAGATCAGGTCAAAGAATTAAAGCAGGTAATTAGAGCATTTCTGCATGTGCTGTCAGTAAGGAGCAGTGATTAAACAGGTGACCTTGCTCTACCAACATTCTATCAATTAGCCGATCTTTGTTTGAGGACTGAGATGGCTTCAAAATTATGGGTCTAATCCTGCAGCTGCCTGACAGGCACACTTCCTATTGACGTCAGCAGGAGTTCTATGTGCCAAGTGGCTGCAGGATCCGTGGGGCTCTATACTTTGTGTCAGTATATGAAGAATACAGAGCAGGGTTTAGCCTCTGGCAGCCATATATTGGTTTTTTAATTGTCCTGTGTCCTTTAATCTCTACGGACCTCATTGTTCCTTTTATAGGATTATGATAAACAGATGTAAAAATTAATCCCCGTTGGGGTAGGAGAGGGAAGTACCCTACTTCCCCTCCCCTGCACCCCAGTTCTGGATCTTCTTGACATCACTCCACTACCAGAGGGCCTTGAAGTTGTGGTCCTGGAATGGGATTCCTGCAGGCGGATGCTTATGCCCATGTGAAGTCCCAGTAACTTCAATGTGGATCTGTACAGCAGCAGGATCTGGCCCTTAGTGTATTCCAAATCACAAGTGACCCGGTCTGTGACTCTTTGGAAACCAGCACTAAATTTTGTCAAATGTCCCTGCTTTGGGTGTGTTTGGGTTTTGGGGGGCTTTTCCCCCCACCACTTTTCAGTGACGATTAAGGCCATGCTACAGCACAACACTTAAGCACATGCTTATGTCTATTACTATTCAGCAAAGCACTTAGGCATGCACTTAACATTAACCGCATATTTAAATGCTTTGCTCTTTTGGGCCTATGAGGTTTTTGAACTTTGATAAGAATAAATATAGTGGGTTTTTTCTTCACCCCACAGGAGAGTAAAAAAATGAAACAATGTTTGGAAGAAGAGCTGAAATCAAGAAAAGATTTAGAGAAGTTAGTCAGAAGGCTATTGAAGCAAACTGATGAATGTGCCAGGGATGAGACTGGGCGCAAGTCCTCGGTTTTAGCTTGAATTCTGGATGAAGCTGCTGGCAGTTGCGTGTGACCTCAGGCGTTCTTGGGAAGCAGAACTGGATGCTTTGCTTCTTCTTGCTCCTTATTTTATTTTGTTGTGGTGGGGTTTTTTTGTTACAAAAAAAAAGTGGTAGTGAAAAATAGTCTGTTTCTATTCCATAAGGATATAACACATACCACAAACAAGTAAACAGTCAACAGCTAAAATGGTCAGCAAGGGGTCTACGATTCACAATTCATCTGCAGCAACTAATACCTCATTGTACCTGCTACTGGAAGCAAATAAGAAGTCTGCAAATGACTGCCACTCAGAAGAGGGATTTGACAGTGGTTTCCTATAAAGGAAATGTAAGCACTTTTTATGCTTTCCTTTTTATTCTTTTTAACGTGCCCGGTACTTAATTTATTGAATGGAAGTGTTATTGAGCTGGAGTCAAGTAAAAACCAAAAAGCAACTAGCACTTGTTTTCTGAAAATCAAGAATGGAAGTTTTCCCCTCCAAATATTCCTCCCCACCACCCTTAGTTGTCTGTAGTGAGCTAGTGCCCTGCAATAGTGTGGTTCCCATGTGGCCTTTATACAGATGAAAATGTGCAATTAACATTTTAAGACATTTTTAATTTAACTCCTTGGAGCAGTAGGAACTTCTTCTGTCATTAGCACATCAGGAAGTCACATTGACTGAAACTGCCTCTTAGCAGCTAATGGTTAACACAACAGTTAACTTCTCTTTTGCCCAAAGGCCTGTTTCTAATGCATGACCTCTAATACTTATGTCCTGTTACATTTTCACGTTCTAAATGTCCATGTACTGAATAAGCTTTATATTTTCCCAGTCCTTTTACCTTGCCATATGTGCTCCCCTCTTTATGGAATGCACACTTGGCTTGACAAGGGGTTGCTAGGTTTCCCCCCCCCCCCCCTCACTTAAAACATTTGCGGTTCCTTCACCTTGGTTATGAAAAAAGACAATGACAACTAATTACTCCGTCCACCCCAAAGGGGCTTTATAATAGGAAAAAATGTTCTGTTGCAATAGGAAAAATATTTACATTTATGCTTTGACAAGAGCTGCAATAATCAATCTCCCTCCTGTATAAGAATTTATACACTTTTTACAAATTGCTGGCAGAAATACTAGCACCAGTACATACAGTGTGTATATATAGACGGCGTATTGCGTTTCCATCTGGCTCTGGGTTCCCCTTGTTTTGTTACTGTTGTCTTTTTTCCCTTGCTAGCAATACATCGTTAATTTTAGCAGAAGGTCTGGAGTATTCTAACTGTTAAGAATGAATATCAAGGGGCAGTGTGTCCCAAAGAGATATAGACACATATCATAGCTCATTGCTCTTTAAGTTCTTCATGAAGGAAATATTACAGGGAATAATTATAACCCTCATATTGCAATTAAAGTTCAACCTGAGTGGGGCAAATTGCATTTGGGAATGAAAAGCAATTAGGCTGAAAAGCTGGATTCTAAAAACGGTGGAGCATTTTAAAATGGGTTTTCATTTTATTGCGAGTTTGTTTGGGGTGATCTTGTTTGTTTGATTTTTTTTTTTAAAAATCTTGGGCCTTGTTTGCTCTGGCCAGCATTCACTATCCCTGTCCTTACTTCTCGATGGTAGGCGGTCCCTAAAGTGACCGGCTCTCTGACTCCTCGCACATCAGCAGTAAGTGTGTGAAGCTGAACTGTACTAAGCTGACCACTGGTCCTGGCAATCTGTCCATGCCTCATTGCATGGGCACTGGGCTTTAACATCCATTCGCTTATGAAGGGTAGAAGTGTGAAATGTTGGTGTGTGGCTGGGTGTCATGAAGCTGGTTCTCCCACTTCCCGAGTAACATCCCTGTGCTGCTCCTGTCAGAGTAACTTCACTGAGTTTTGGGGAGCCAGGGTAGAAGAGGCAGTAATCTACACCATGCTCCGGCAGCAGCTCGGCTGTGTCTGCTGTCTCGCTGGCATTGCACGTATGCACACACCCAAGCGACATTTGGCTCATGAACTGTAATCAATAAGTGAACTCAACCCGACTGTGACTTATAGTCCTGGGCAAAAGGTATAAATATATCCATCTAGTTCAGAGTTTATTTGACCCCATGCTGTGTACATATGCATGTTTATAGGATTTTTAATGTGCTGGAGGATGTGCTATACGTTTTTGGAACAGACGCATGTACTGAGCGTAACAAGCCAAAAATAAAATTAAATAAATAAATAAAGGAAAGGAAGCCATGTCAAACTGATAGCAGTGTTGCCATAGTTACTTTGTTTACAGTACTTTGTAAATAGGTTCTGGTTAGTCTGTCTTAAGATGGATGCTCCCTGTCAGCTGCCTTCCACTTGATCTTTTGTCATGTAGATTTATTTACTTATGCAAGTTCAATTTTTCTAATGTTTTTATTTTGAACTATTTTTAAGTGACATTTTCAACAAATAAAGAAGGATAAAAATTGCTTCTTTGCTACATCTGTTGATTTCTGTGTCCAGTTCCCCTCTTCCCCGAGACTGGTATCCACAAAATACAGCACCTGTTCGGTTAGCCTTTCAGTGTCTGTGTCACAGGATAGCTGGTTTCTGTGGACAGACTGAGCCCAGTACCACTGCACTGGAGCAGGGTAGCCCAATCCAGCTAATTGAAGAGGGCTGAGCTACACCTGGGCCTATTAAGTGCAGCTAGTAGGCAGCTGGTGGGATAGGACTGAGACAGGTTGAGCCCAAGTCAGCAGAGGTCACACTGGAGTGGAGCTGACAGCTGTGGTGGGTCCCTTGAGCAAAGGGGCAACTCCACAACCTCAAGACGGGAGTGGAGCTGGAGGAGACAAGGTGCTGCCAGGAGCTGGAGAGCCAGAGACCCCTAGGAGGGGTGACTTAGCAGCCTGGGGACCAGGTATTAGCTTAAGACTCTGTTCTCTTTGTTTGTTAACCTTTGTTATAAAAGAATAAACCTCCTGGACTGGGCCTGGGCATGGAAGTGCATGCTTGGCGACAGGGCAGCATTCTCCCCTCCTCCCACCCCCGACAGTCTGGCATTGGGCCCAAAGGCCATACCAAGAACGAGTTGCCAATGTAAGGCTAGAGTTTGCAGACTCAGGGTCCTGACTTATCTAGGATACAGGCTGTTGGCAGGCTCTGGCATCAGTGGATTTTACTGAAAATCCTGCCGCGGTGAAATCTGGAGGTGTTCAAAATACTGCCCACAGTCAACCAGATTTATATGGAACGGGAGTTTTGTAAGGATTGCTGGCTGATTCTCTGTTACATCCTCTGCAGCACTGGGAGGGGTGGTGGGGAGCTGGCTGCTGTTGAGGAGCTGGCCGCTCCCTGAGTCTCTGCCTGACTCCAGCCATGGGTTAGAACAGCCTGCTCAAACGTATGTCAGCTGGCGATGGTCCCACCCTCCTCCTGTCATGCCCCCTGTGCTGGGACTATAGGGATGTGGGTGGAAAGAACTGGCTGAGCAGGTGCATGTTCACTGGGCACTCCTCCATCCTGAGGGAAATCCCAGCAAGCAGAGGAGCTGAGTCTCTGCTCCATTTGGATGAGGATATGCTCCTTCACATGCCAGCTTATAGTACTCACCCCTGGTCCTTCTCACTGGCTTCGGGCAGTGTAAGGATGTCCTGCATGGACATCTATCTAGGTAAGTTACTTACATGGCCCCACTACTGTAGTATCTGAGGGTCTCATTATCTTTTAATTTGTTTATCGTCACAACCCTCCGTGAGGCAGAGCAGTCCTATTAGCCCCATTGTACAGAAGAGGAACAGAGAGGCTAAGTGACTAGCCCAAGGTCATACACGAAGGCGGTGGCAGAGCAGGGACTTGTACCCAGGTTTCTCAAATCCCAAATTACTCAACCCTAGCACAGATCTGCTGTAATTTACCTGCACAAGCCCTTGCAACATTTATCACTAACCCGTCACCCTCTGAAAAATGAGAAAAGCCCTTCTAGCTAGGACACGTGAAGACAGTAGTGAAGCTTTGGGTCTCAAAACCTTGCCTGTGCCCCATATTCATTCTTGTAAAGGTTTTCTAATTAGGGTATTTTACAGAGAAGTATCTGTTCTTTCTACTGCATCAGTCACTTGCCTGTTATACGTACAGTATGTTACTTTTTGTCCAGGTGGAGTTTATTGCTTCTCTGATGATTGGGAGTTGCAATGGGATTTCTGTCAGTCTCCCACTTGGACAAAACCTCTAGTACATGCCCATGTTTCTACTACATTTGTAATAGCACATTGTGATATTTATTAATTAATTCAACCATCCTAGAGGAACTAGTGCTCCACATAAGTGGTTTATTGGTGTAAATTCAGGCCTAAAGTCAGTGGGGAGAGCGGGTGTGAGGGTAGTTGTGGAAGGGAACAAGTTCTTGCATAGTGTGACAGTCAGCCTCCAGACACCCTACCGGTGATACTGTTCTGGATGCCCCATGAAAGCAAGTCACCTTGTTACCCTTCTGCTGCAGCAAGAGAGAGATTTGCTGCTGCTAAACTTCATCAGCTCCATGTCACTCCAGACTGTTAGCTAGCCTAACAAACTCCTCAGGACTCTGCTAGTCCTTGCCTTGCCTTGCAGGTAACTGTTGGTGCCCCTAATTCCTGAACCCCGCTGGAAGAGCGTTCCTCTGCAGTATCCAGGCCCTCTTGCTGGACACGCAGAAATTACTAAGCCTGCTATCTCCAAAGAGACAGAACGCACACCAGCCCGCTGGCTCACCAGGGGATGCACACATCCTTTTTATATAACCACACTGAGATGAGTTCATAATAAAATTAGTTTATTAATAAAGAACAGAGAGTTAAGTGATACCAAGCAGAGATAATAGAAACAGAAAATGATTACAAATAAAACAAAAGTATAACATGCTTCTAGGGGACTCCTAGCAGGCTCGACGCTTTGTCTACAGTTTCTCTTCAGCATCACCAACCCACGTAGCGGGGAGAACCCACCATTCAGAGATACAAAGAGGGCCTACCTCTTTGTTCCCTCAGTGATGGATGCCAAAATGGCTTTTTTTTCTTCTCCTTGTTTTTCCCAGAACTCATTTTTGTACCCAGAGACAGGATGACTCTCACCCCACACCCGCGGTTCTTCTCTTCTTCTTGACTCCTGTGTAAATGGGGCTTCCAATGTTTTGGTTCCACAATGCTTAATTTACAGCGCAGACAGGGAGATAGCTGCCTGCCTTCCTGTCTGGGAGAAAGCCTTTCTCCCTTTGCTTGGTCACAGGCTTTAAAACATAATATCAGTAAGTAGCCAGAATTCCTCACATAGTGCTAAAACATACAGGTACGCTGATATTAATCACCAGTAAAAGACCTTACAGGATACACTTTTACAGGACAATAATATTGTATGCAATCAGTTGATTCCATTGCTTATCCTTCAGGGTTCAGACCCCTGTTCTCCCCATGCGGTGTCTGGACCACGATTGTCACAACTCCCTCGTGAGTTTGAGGCTGGAGTTTTGGCCACTGGCCATGATGTAAGCTTCACCTCTGCCCCCTCTTTTCTCGACAGGGCATTGACTGCTTCGTTCTCCAATCCCACAATTGGTTTAATGACATCTGAAATGACCATCCTAAATAGGGTGACCATATTTCCCTATGCTAAACATGGGACACCTGGTAAAATTACTCATATTCAAGTGCGTTCAACAGCAATCAATCAGAACTATGCAGTACAAACGTTCAAATTAACATCAAGTTGACTAAGACTGCGCAAAAAAGAAATACTGCAGAGTTGGACTCTTTTTATTTACTTTTTTATCTTTAAGGCTTTAGGGGTCACATAGGGAGGGGTGACACACACACCTCTACCACACACACACACTCCTGTACACCTCTCTCACACTGGGGGAGGGGGTGACCAACTGACTCGACTCTCCCTGCCCGGCGCTCTCTGCCCTCCATGCCTGGCTGGGCCCCTGGGACGGACACACCTCTCCCAGTACCTGGCACCGTGTCGTCCCAAAGAAACACGTGGTGGAGCACGCAGGGTCACATGACCCCCCACCAAGATTCAGGAAGATGGGCTACGTGGATTGCAAGAGATTCTTTGCTCCTCAGACTCTCTTCAGTTTTGTCCATGTCTGAGACAGCCATATGAACACGGCTCCAGGGCCACTTTGCTCAGTCCATGGCAGCTTTGTGCATTTGGGGTGGGGGACTCCAACTGGGTCTCTGCTCTCTTGGCACTGGATCTTTCTACCCCTTTCCCTACACTCTGCCTCTAGGATTCTTCGTGGTGCCAGTCTCCTGCCTTGGACTATGGACTCTTCCTTCTTCGGTGCCTTGCTCTTTCAACTGGTTCTTTGTACCCTAGGGAACTGTGGCAGCGTGTATGCACATGATGCAATATCCATTCTCAGGAAAACACTGCAGCTATACTAGGTATCCATCCGCTCCCGCAGGTAGCACATGGTCTGCTGGGTTCCAGCCTCTCCCTCCCCCCCCATCCCCAAGGTCCACCTCTCGCGCTGGTATTTCTGCAAAGTTATGCTTGCAGAGGATTTGAGGGCACAGCTTCTTGATATTCACACGGTTTCCTGCCTGGGTGTGGTGCTTACTCTCCCTTTTTCCTCTGAAAGGACAATCTGCCTAATTCCTGTCAAATTCCTACCAGGAAGCCCTGCAACCAGACACAGGGGGCCTGAGTCTCCATTGCTGGTCACCCTAATCATAAACCACAGAGTAAGGGGCATCTTTCCCCCTCTTCAACATCCAGACTCCCCCCAGCAGTTGTGCCATGCCCATCTGGGTCACTCAGGCAAATAAAGGGTTCTGTCACCCTGAAGGCATGATACTAGCTCTCTTACGCGCCTGAGTTGTCTTTACTCCCAATGGAGTCCTGGCCCGCAGCAGTTTATGGGGCACAGTATCTTTGAGCTGTGCCTGTTTCCTTCACTTAGACCAATAAAGGGTTCTGTCACCCCCTTAAGGTGTGAAACCAGATCTCTTTCCACGCGGAGTCTGCCCTGTTCCCAGCAGAGTCCACAGCTTTACTATCTGTACCAGTGACTCACTGACCCCAGCACGCCACTGAGAGCAGGGAAGACCACTGGGAGTGGTGAGACTCTGGCACAGCTGGGAAAGCTGTGAGCCAGTACGCCACTGAGAGCAGGGAAACTGAGGCATAGCTGGATGGGGCTGTGGGCCAAAACCGCTGCGTCAGCACTCATTGCATTTCTGAGCAGTAGGTCCCAGATTGTGTGGCTTGGTGATACTGGACAAGTAACTAGGTGAGAAAATTGCTTTAGACAAAGCTTTGAATAAGCTTTGAATAAAAAGCTTTGTCATATTTTTGATTTATTTGTAATCATTTTCTGTTTCTATCATCTCTGCTTGGTATCACGTAAATCTCTGTTCTTTATTACTAAACTTATTCTTGTTTTATTGTAAATTAATCTCAGTGCTGTGATATTCCAGTGAGGTGCCCATCCTCAGCTGAGCCAGCAGGCTGCTGCTGTGTGTTCTGTTTCTTTGGAGACTTGGTTATTTCGGAGAGTGGCCAGTGAGAGGGGCTTGATGGAGGAATGCTCTTCCAGTGGGTTTGGGAGCTGGGGGAACCCAGGGTTACCTGCAAGGCAAAGTTTGGATTGGCAGAGTCCCGAGGAGTTGGTTTGGCTGGCCAGCAGACTGGGAGCTATCACATAGTGTAGCAAATCACTCTCTTGATGAGGCAGAAAAGTGACAATGTGACTTACACCTCAGGACTCCCTGAGAAAGCGTCTCTCACAATAACAGCAGGAAGGGACACGCATTTATTCTTTGATAATGCACGTGGAGTTTGATCTGATGTCAGCAGAAAGACTCCCATTGACTTCAACAGCCTTTGGGTCAAACCCATGAAATGGAGCTGTACTGAACAATGTTAGGGGGCTGTAAACCACTCTTTCCTTCAGTGACTATACTAGTACAATGCCGACAGACCCCGATCAGCGGCAGGCGGGATCGAACCAGGGACCTCTGGAGCTTAGAGCATGAGCCTCTACCGCATGAGCTAAAAGCCAACTGTCTGTTAGCTAAGGCTGTAGAGCAGACTCATTTTCTCTCTCTCTCTAAGTGGTCTTGGTGCCACTAGATGGGACAGAACGCCACACCCAGAAGGTGTGTGGGTTACACTAGCACGAGCGTTTGTTTTAAGGCGAGGAGAAACACATCAGCCTAGCTGGGGAGGCAAATGTTTGAGGCTTGGCTGTGAGGTGCATTGGAAGGGATACTTGGTGCTTAGGCTGGACTGTGTTCAGAACTGCGCAGTGTGAACGCAGCTGAGCGCAGGGCAACACTAGTGTTTCCTGGCAACTTTTGAGGTTTTGATATTTGTTTTCATTCTGCTTTGTAACAAACACGCCCTTTCGAAAGTCTTTGTGAAAATGGGCCTGTGTCAAAATGGTCATTTTCAGCTGGAAACCTGAGCATTTTGGCAGGCAAAGGGGGCCACCATTCCCTCCATTCAAGTTCAAGTCTCTGCACTCGCTGATTCAGAGCTGAGTATTTTGTCCCCAAATCACTACAGAGTACGAGGGAGAGTGTCTGTCTGTTTCTCTTCCCACTCTTCCCTAAGCAGCTTGGATCATAAGGCTAGATGTCTGGGACCCAACTGTCCCCTCAGCTGCATATGCACAAATCTCAGGAAGTTACTAGGAGAATCTAACCCTTCTAAATGCCTGGTCTTTTGAGACCATCTCCTGTCTGATGCCTCACAATGGTTTAATGTGGTTGTCAAGTCTGACTGAAATGTTATCATCTTGTTCCCAAGGCAGGGGAAGAAGTGTGACCACAAAAAACCAAACTGCAGCAGGATGGGAATTCCCTTCCCCTCCCCCAGGTCATGTTCACTGAGCCTGGTTGCTTGTTGCCCTGAACCTTGTGCTGCCATTGACTCCAGAGCAGAATGGGTGTAAAGCTACCATTCTTTCCCTGCACTCAGCACTGACAGGGCCTCAGCTGGAGGACTATGTCCAGTTCTGGGCAGTGCACTTCAGGGAAGATGTGGACAAACTGGGGAAAGTCGAGAAGAGATCAGCAAAAATGATTGAAGGCTTAGAAAACATGATCTATGAGGAGAGAGAAAAAACTGGGTTTGTTAGTTTGGAGAAGAGAAGACTGAGGGGAGACATAGTCTTCAAGTATGAAAAGGTTGTTATAAAGAGGAGGGTGATAAATTATTCAACTTAACCATCGAGGACAGGACATACTGGGCTTAGGGAAGCAAGGAAGATTTAGATGAGATATTTAGGAAAAACTTCCTGTCAGAGTGGTTAAGCACTGTAATAAATTGCCTAGGGAGGTTGTGGAATCTCTGTCAGTGGAGATTTTAATGAGCAGATTAGACAAACACCCATTAGGAATGGTCTAGATAATACTCAGTCCTGCCATGAGTGCAGGGGACTAGACTAGATAACCTCTCAAGGTCCCTTCCAGTCCTACATTTCCTTGATTCTGCTTTGGTAGAGTTTTACACCTACTTTGCACTGCTGTCAATGACTGCACAAAATGTATGACAATGGAAACTCAGGCCCCCAGTGTCTGGTTGCAGAGCTTCCTAGTAGGAATTTGACAGGAATTAAGCAGATTGTCCCTTCAGAGGAAAAAGGAAGAGTAAGCACCACACCCAGGCAGGAAACCATGTGAATATCAAGAAACTGTGCCCTCAAAACCACTGCAACCATAACTTTGCAGAAATACCAGCGCGAGAGGTGGACCTTGGGGTAGAGGGAGGGAGAGGCTGGAACCGAGCAGACCACGTGCTACTTGCGGGAGCGGATGGATACCTAGTATAACTGCAGTGTTTTCCTGAGAATGGATATTGCATCATGTGCATACACGCTGCCACAGTTCCGTAGGATACAAAGAACCAGTTGAAAGAGCAAGGCACCGAAGAAGAGTCTATAGTCCAAGGCAGGAGACTGGCACCACGAAGAATCCTAGAGGCAGAGTGTAGGGAAAGGGGTAGAAAGATCCAGTGCCAAGAGAGCAGAGACCCAGTTGGAGTCCCCCACCCCAAATGCACAAAGCTGCCATGGTCTGAGCAAAGTGGCCCTGGAGCCATGTTCATATGGGTGTTTCAGACATAGACAAAATTGAAGAGAGTCTGAGGAGCAAAGAATCTCTTGCAATCCATGTAGCCCATCTTCCTGAAGTCGCTGCTGTCTGAGGCTGCATTAACTTCAGGGGCATTTGACTGGTCAGTGGAGCTGGTTGGAAAAATGTTCGTCAAAACCTTTTTGCAACCAAAACAGCTTTCTGATTAAACAGACATTTTCACAAGAAAACATCTATTTTTATCTGTGTTTTAGGTGGTTAAAAAAACAAAAGAAATTTTTGCTCTTCAGCAACCAAAGACCAAGTTTTTCAACAAAATAAAATAAAAATGAAAAAATCAGTGAAAAATACATTTTCCAACCAGTGCTATTATTTCCCTTCTTTCCCATGGGTCCTTGCATGCTGTCCACAGGTTTGGCTGCATGATTGTCTTCCATGTGTGCTCACCATTCCCTGGCCACCCAGAACAGACCATGGAACATAAAACCGTTCCATGCCCAATTCACAAATATTAAGGAGACATCACAGTAGTACACTTCACTACTCCTGATGCAATTATCTGGCTTAATCTTCTGAATGTAAAATTATAGTTTACATCAGCCTTATGAAGAAGTCAGAACTCTGCTTCTTATTCAAGGCCTGTTTACAATATGGAGATCCTGCACACAGGTCGTTGCCATTAGCAGTAAGGGACGTGGCAGGCAGACCAACTTATAGGACAGATCTTTGCTGAGCATACACATAGATGCTAAGGGGCCTGTGCTCGCCAGCAGCCTGGCCCAGATCACGTTGCCAAGTCTCATGAAGAAAAAAAAGTGGCACTGCCTTTCAAAACGAGTCCACCCCATTTCAGAGGAAGGGGATGTGGGAGGAGGGATACAAATTCCATATTTTTAGTAGTTCTAGTTTTGCTGCATACAACATTGTTACACATTAAAAATATTAAAATAATACATTTGTGTGTACTTACGTTATTTAAAAAGGTCATCCTTGCTCTCTCCATCCTCCATGGTCTCTGTTGCCTCAATGTGGTATATGCCTGTGTTGAACCGTTGAAGCATATCCCGGTTTGGGACAAAAAAATGGAACATAGGCTGTGTCAAGTGGACAGGCCAGAAAGTTCACAAACTTGGGCGTGTTTTCTTAAATGAATGGGAGTGGGGATAGGAGGATTCTAAAATTCAAATGAAGTGCATATACCTTGATGCCAGTCAATCACTGAAACCACTGCTAGAACCGTTCTCAAACTACACCTCTGTGTGGACGTCACCTATTACGAAAAAGCCCCAAATAAGGAGCGATTTGGTGTCACTTTGCAGCAAATCGCTCCTGAAGCCAGACCCTCCCTCTCCAGTTCCACTCCTCATACTACAGCTCTGTCACTACAGCCATGGTGCGTTGTGGGTAGGCATCCCAGAGTCCTCCACCTCCTTCCCAAACCCACCCTCATCCCACTCTCCCTGGGGGGAGCTTCACGGCTGACGGGAGTGGCGCAGTGTGGGATTGCAGCGGGAGGGCTGCCAGCATGGGGGTCAGCGTGCACCTGCCCGACCCCCACCACCTTCTCAGCCACAGGGCCTTGGCCTGGGCATGAGCCATTCTGGCCATGAAGGGAGGCGCTCTGGCCTTTTGGGGAATTTGAGCCCTCTGATTGGATGCCCAGCCTGCTTGCCCGCCTCTTGGGGCAGAATAACCAATCAGAGCTGCTGCAGGCTGAGCTCGCTGCTGCGCTCTCTCTCTCTCTCCTCAGCAACCTCAGCCTCTCTCAGGAGGGGGCGGGGGTGCAAAGAGCCCAGCCACTTAGGGTGGCCCCCACCCCATCCTCTGGGCAGTGGGGACAGGATGGTTCCTCTGCCCCCACCCCACCCCCCCCAGCATCGCCTGGGAAGGGGCACGGGGGGGGTGACAGCCCATGGAGCCCCCCTCCCCCCCTTCTAGCCTGGAAGGGGGAGGGGACCCCACTGCAGCCCCTAGGCCTGGGAGAGGGGTGTGAAGAACCCAGGAGGAGCAGAGGTGAGGCTGGGGGGCTGAACTTGGGGATGGGGACAGAACTAAGGGGGGGGGGGCTGAACTGCGGGATGGCTAAGGTGGCCGAACTGAAGCAGATTAAGGGGGCCGAACTGAGGGCGGGGGTCTGAACAGACAGGGCTGAGGAGTCTGAACTGAGGGGCATTGGGGGGGCTGAAGTGAGGGGAGTTGTGGGGGGCTGACCTGAGCAATGCAGGGGGATGAACTGAGGGATGCAGGGGGCTGGACTGAGTGGGAGACTGAACTGGGGGTTTGAGGGAGCTGACCTGAGGGACGCCGGGGTTCTGAATTGAGCAGGGAGCTGAACAGATGGGGTTAAGGGGGCTGAATGGAGGTGCTGGGCACTAAGGGTGGCTGAACTGTGGGGGGCTAAGGTGGCTGAATTGAGGGGGTGCTGAACTGAGGGGGGGGCAGAGGGCGCTGACTGGAGGGGCACGGGGAGCTGAACTGAGTGGGTATGAATAGAGGGGGCTGAACTGAGGTGCTGGGAACTGAGGGTGGCTGAATGGATACGGGTAGGAAGACTGGAGGGCTGAACTGAAGGTTTGAGGGGTGGAGGCTGAACTGTTGGAGTGGGAACCAGGTGGCAGAATTATTTGCTAGGCAGGGGACAGGAAGATGTGGGGGTAAGAGCTTCTGCAGTAGGGACCAGAATCACCTTACCCAATAAATTTGGGAGAGTGGACAACACTGATTGTCAACCACACACGCACACTGGGGATGGGCCAGGGGAGATCAAAAATCAAAAGACAGACCAAAAAAGCACAGTATAATCGTCTTTTCAAAAGAAAAACTCATGATTTTTTTATCTGTGGAGGCTGGCAATACAGTACTGATGCCTGTGTGTCCACGTTGCTACTGTGCTGATATAGCTCCGCCATTAGGGATTTGCGCAACTCTGAATAGGGGAATAACTACACTGAAAAACCTGAAGGATATTTTGGTGGTAGACACACATGAGTTTGGATGCATGTGTGCCACCACCGAAAAAGGATGAATTCTACTGGTGCAATTCTTGTGTCTATTGTATTCTACTGTATATAGCCTCTTCTACCACCACACTTATCTCCATGGTATCTGAGCACCTTCAGTAGTGCATAAGCACAGTGACTAACATCTGTCACGTGTTATATGTTCTCTCATCCTCTCCCCAGGGGCGAATTGTGTGTGCAGTGGAATGTTTTGTTTTGGTAGGGTTTTTTGTTTGGTTGGTTGGTTTTTAATACACATTACTCTGTCAAAGAAATGCATCTTAAATTTGGAGCAAAAGGTAGTGAGATTTGTAATGGTCCTTCGTTCCTGTGTGTTACAATAGCTAGCTGCTTAATGGGGCCGTTGCGGTATGATGAGTATGATTATGTATAGGGTAACGGCTAGGAATGTAGAGAACTCTACTTTCAGTAAGTGCTTGAGGAGAGAGTGCATTGTATGTGGAGGAAGGATTAAAGCCTGAATGATGCTCTCTCTGTTTTTATGCTTGAACGCAGAACATTGGGGGAGTTTGTTCCATAGTCTCTGACCAGCCCCCAGGAAAGCTCTGTGTCCCACACAGAAGAGCCTTACCCTTATTGCAGAGAGTTCCATCGTGTCTGAGCAGTGCAAGTGTCGACCACTGTCTTCATCCCAGGTCTTTAGGCTCTTTTAGATGTCTTGGGGCCAGGCCAGGGAGTTCCTTGATCACAGTGCTTTCACCTCTCAAAGGTGAGATGGCAGTATCTCATGGTCACAGCATTGACTGCTGCAGAGACCTGGTGAAAGCCCCTGCTTCAGGGACAGAAGCCTTGATAAGTTCACTGTTTCCCAGCTGTAGCTGATCTTCTGCCCTGAGATATCTGCTGTCCATTCCTTCTGACTCCATTCGCGGGGTTTGATTTCTATGTCAATGTGAAATGATGTTAAAAACTCCGTAAGTTTCTATTATGCTAAATATCCCATATTGTTTCTTATTTTCATGTTGGTTGTTGAAAATGAGACACCTGTATGTATTACATGCTGCAGCCACCTCTTCCCCCCATCACAGGATTCACCACTGCTGCATTGCAGGAATGGAAATGCAAAGAGTTGCATTTACAGAACAATCTGTGAGAAATAACTATCCAATGGTTCTACCGATCCTTGTTCTTTAACTGGCTGATAATGGCTGGCAACCAACTAGGGTACATATATTTGTATACTACGTAGTTATTGCACAGAGTCAGTATGCAAATAAGATTCCCTAAATCAGTCAGTGTGAAGAGAATTGTATGTAACTGCATTCTGATTGGCTGAGATAATTTCACTTTTCCACTTCCATCTGATGAAGAATAACTTTTGCAGGAGGAGGAAGTTACGCAAAAAAAAAAAAAAGAGGTGGGAGTAAACTCATACAGATACACAGGAAATACATGGATGAAACAAGCACTGGAATATTGTGTATGGCAACAGAGAAAAAGTCAAAATCCCTTTCAAACTGCAAGAGTATATATAATGTTGAGTGTCATGACTTCAGTTAGGAAAGCATATATAGTATCCGTGCTCAGATGATACAGTGATGGGCAACAGTATAGAACTCCACGCTAGACCCCAAATCAGAGTGGCAAACTCTGGCATTATATTTTTTAAAAATGCAATCACATTAAAAACTGTATAAAATGAAATTTTATTTGTTAATTTATCAAGGGTATGTTATTTGTAACACTACAGTATGCAGAATTCTACACCAACTGTTGTAGCAAGACTGCAGATCAGCTCAGCGCTGTGATGTATAAGCAACACAGCACTTCCGGTTTAGCACTTCAGAACTCAACATTCAATACTGCGGATCCAACATTACTGCACAAACATAACAACAGTCATGTTTATTCCTTGCACACTTTCTATTTTCCAGTGCAGCTTCGAGTTGTTCCCTCCCTTTGTCCATGAATATAATACAGCTTTAATTAAATAAATAATTTTTACACAATGCATCAAACAAAAACATTTCACTGACTCCATTTTCTAATAAAGTTATGCCACCAACACTACATATTAAATTATAATAAAATTAGACTGGCAGTTTCTGAGCATGCCTCCCATTGACATCCATGGGTGCAGCATCAGACCTTAAATCCACAGTCACTGGTGTTGGTATGTTCTGTGTGTAAAGATTACTGCTTTCCATCCCAGAGGTGGCTGCATACTGAAGATGGGGCAAGTGACCATGGTATGCTATATGGGCCAATCTTGCAATCTTTAGTCAGGCAAAAATCCTATGTCCCAATCCTGCAACCCTTACACAAGCAATCTTATTTACTTCAACAGAGCTACTCCCATGAGTGAGCACCACTTGAGTGAGTAAGAGTTCCAGGATCAGGACCCTGAAAAGTCTCTTGGTATTTGGGATCTTTGGGTGCAAGGTGCTATGTAACTGTCTTAATTTATTATGGCCCAGATCACCCTCTCAAACAGTCCATGGGAGGAATGTCTGGGGAGAAAAATCTCAGCAAGGACATCCCCATACTACCCATTGATCCCACATGGAAAAGGCTCTGGGGCCTATCCATAGAGCTCCAGTTCCTCTGCACCAGCTATGGCCCCAGTGACCACAGTGGAGCCGCTCTACCAGGAGCTACCCTGGCTGTGGTAGCCCCAAGATGCCCAGGGGAGGCTCTACACAATAGATAAGACAACTTGGAGGTATATCATAGGACTGGACAGGGGATCCTGCCTGGTCCAGCCTTCTGCCTTCCCATTCCTTCCCATAGTGTGCAATAAGGGCCCATGGAGGAGGGTTGTCCGGGGGGCCTGGAGAGAAGGGGTAGTGGTACGGGGAGGGTGGCTGAGGCTCCCTTCCACGTGGGTGTGGGTTGTTCCATGAGCAGTGTCCCCTTCATTCACAAATCTATACAGGACAGTCTAGGCCTGTGCATGAAATTCACCCTGGGGCAGAGGACTATTTACGGCTCACTGAAGCCCTGTTCTGAGGACATAAGTGGCTCATGGACCTTGTGCAGGCCCTTCTTCTCTGGAGTGAATTTCACCTAGTGTGAACAAGCCTCAGCAAATATCACATGATTATAAAAGGTACAAGGCTCTGCTGATTGTATATTGTACATATACAGAGATGAAAAGAAGGGAGACTTCAGGTGAAATATAGAATTTAAATGGTAAATATGTATCATTGGCAGTTACTGCTTAAGGATGGCAATTTGCTGATTGCTTTTTTCCTAGAGAAGATGCTTCTAAACCCTTAAAGTTTTTCCACTGTTACTTTATAAGCAGATTGAAAAAGAGGTACATATAATCTATCTGACTGGAGTCCCCTGAGAGATACATAATGTTGTTTGGAAAGAAACACTCATATTATGTTCTACTAAATAAGCATATCCACCCTGTCAGACAAGTGATAGCACACAGGGCATGGAAGGCTTAAATACATATGATACAGATGTGTACAGACATTCTGCAATGAGAAAAGGTGAGAACAAAGTGCACACAGTAACAGCTCCAAACTTTGTTCTGTTTCTGTTCTAAGGGCTCATTCCACCCCTGTTAATAAATAACACAATATACAGAACTAGATACAAGAAAACTAAAGATGCAGAGGAACATAAATATTGGAAACCAGAAGTCACTTTGTTCAACAAAGTTGGGATTGGGCCTCCTGCAGCTCTCTTCTTCATGGCAGGTCACGTCTCAATAGAGTTTAAACATACCAAAGTATGTGTTTCCATGATCATAGTTCACTTGAGTCGAATCTGTCACATTAACAAACACCACGTCACCTTTCCGGAGTTCAAACACTCCTCCCAGGTGAGTGGATTGGAGGGCACAGTAAACACTGGATGAGCTGTGTGTATCCTGTCCCTTTAATAAGAGCCGATCAAATTCCGATGGTAGGTTCAAATAAATAAACACCGTAAATGGCGCCCCAGGAGTTTGCTTGGTGCAGAAGCTGACCTGGGAGTAGATGTAGTAGAGCCCTTCTTTTTCCACCTTCAATTTCCCTCCTTTGTAGGATATCAGGTTGCTCATAGGGGCATACCCCGTTTTCTGCCACTGTAAAACTGTGAAGGGAAAAACATCGCTTTTGAGTTGAATGAGTCAGAAATCACATTAGGAGAAAAAAATACCATTAGAACGTTTCATGTGAATGACAGGTTTCAGAGTAGCAGCCGTGTTAGTCTGTATTCGCAAAAAGAAAAGGAGGACTTGTGGCACCTTAGAAGCTCACGAAAGCTTATGCTCAAATAAATTGGTTAGTCTCTAAGGTGCCACTAGTATGTCTTTTCTTCATGTGCATGGAATCAGTCCAACCCCGAGTCTCTCTTGTCTCTTTAGACTGTAAGCTCATTGTGGTAAAAACTGTCTCTCTCAAAGTGTATCTATACCATGTAGCAAGATAACTGCTCCCCAGCACAGCTTCCCAGTCTCCATCCTGCTCCTGCCCAGATGCTCCTCCTCTGGGGCTGTGAGCACTGCCCACAGCACAGCACAGCCTCCCTCTTGCTGGGCTCCCTTCCCTGCTCTGGGAGAAAGGGGCTCTTTGTTCTTCATGGCAAGTAGTTGTATCGGTTGACATCATGTACAAGTTGACCAACGGTGATGGGAATTATTAGAGCTGGATTGGGAGCTCAAGGTGGATATTCTTTCCCTCCCCTCTGTACTCTGATGGGATCCCAGCACTAGAGTGGCCACAGATTTGCACTGCTGTCATATTTATACACAGGAAGGAAGTTGGGTTTTTTGGTTCTTAACCCACGCTGTCCCCTCTGATTGACCTGGTGTGTGGCTTAGCATTTGGCCTTCTTTATGCAGCAGAGAAGTAGTCATGGTTATAACACATTTTGCTACAAATAATAGACACAAAGAGCCAGATTCTCAACTGGTGTAAATGGTCATAGCTCCATTGAAGTCAATGCAGCCTTCAGATGCTCGGGTATTGCCTTTGAGAGGAGCTGACTCAAAGCCATGAAGAGTCCCTCTGAAAGGAATGATGGTTTTTGTATTATCAGGTGTGTTCAACACCCAGGTGCTGACATTCGTTTCTGACCTGTACACTGTCTTTACGTTCCTCCTTCCATCGCCCTCTTCCAGCTACTGAAGAGGGTGGGAATCAGGTGAGAACGTATAAAAATAATCTTGCTACAGGTTTCATTCTACAGTCATAACAGGCGCCTCCGAGCCTAGCAACTTACATACCATAAACTTTCTCGTGGCAAAACACAAATCTCCCCCAACAGCATCGGCAGCACTGTCTGCTGCATGCCAGGATGGGCTCTTGTTTGTGCACCGGCTGCCACAGTTGGTGGGGGTGAGTGGAGGTGTCAAGGACATTTGAGGAGTACGTCCTTACTCAGGTAAAATGCCCATTAGAGTCAAAGAGATATGGGTCAAAGAGCACAGGAGGGGCCTTTTCTTGGCTGACGTGTACATCCACCTTGAGCACTGTCAAATAGCGAAACTGAAATAACTAAAACCGTCTCTAATGTAGAACATGAAATATGCCAGGCAATTAGAGTCCACCTACACTGCCTGCAGCAGCTAGTCTCAGGGCCCCAGGCTACAGACTTGATCTCGCGCTACAGCGCTCAAAACAGCTGTGTAGATGTTGTGACTTAAGCTCTGAAGCCCACCCTTCTCCCTGGGCTGCCAAGCCCGAGCTCCAGCTTGAACTCTTTGGATACATCTGCCCAGCAGCTAGACACTTGTGGCTGGCCCGTGCCAGCCAAGAGGCTTGCAGGACTTGGGCTGCAGGGCTGTTTCATTGCTGTGAAGATTTCTGGGCTCGGGCTGGAGCCCGGGCTCTGGGACCCTGTGAGGTAGGAGGATCCTAGGGCTCAGGCTCCAGCCCAAGCCTGGAAGTCTATGCAGCAATGAAACAGCCCAAGCCCCACGAGCCCAAGTCGGCTGGCACAGGCCACAGTCTAGTTGCTGTGTAGACATACCTTTAGAGGGCTTTTTTTCTCTATGGGCCTGATCCTGTGCCCACTGAAGTCAATTACCAAGTTCCCATTGACTTCTCTAATGCAAAATCAAGTCCTATTGAAGTTTACTGAGCAAATATTCATTTTCAACCTTACATTAAAAAAAAAAGTCTTGATTTTTTTTTCCTAATAGGAAAAAAAGAGTGAGAATCAGGTAAGGAAGTACAAAATAAATAACTAAGGTTTTTGGAAGTTTGCTAGACCTGATGGAGTTCTGAGAGTGGCGCTAAACACAGAGCAGAATTTAAACACCCACAGGCTAATCTGGATTTAGGGCACACAGATAATCCCATTGAAGGTTCTGTCTGTTTCAGAGCAAGCTATGTGTTGAGTGACCTACTGTAGTCCAGTAAAGAGAAGAGAATGAACTCCAGCCTCGGATATTAATATGAAAATAATATCCAGTATCAGTGTTTCTAATTACCTCACAAAGAACCCAACCCTGGAGAAACTGAAATACCATTCGCTGCAATGGGAGCAGGATGGGTATCTTGACCTTTAATAGGAAGTTCTCTTAGTGAAGGAATAATCCAGCATGAGGTCTATACATGTGCATGTTACTGTCTTGTTTTCTTTTCCCCAATGGCTGAGTCTAGGCACTGAGTTCCAGCCAAACTAGTTCATTTCTGAGTGTTTGTAAGTTTGCATTATAATATCAATAGGATTACAGGGAATTTTTTTGTGATTTTTATTTGGTACAAAGGTTTCCCCAAGGTTATGTGTTGAGCTATAAAGTGGAATAAAGTCTGTGTGAGTTGTAGCGTCAGAGATGGAAAGAGCTATTGCTGTTACTGGTAATTACTCCGGAGTCAATTGAAATGTGCTTAGGTTTAGAGATTCTTACCAGATTATAGGTCTGATCTTGCAGACTCTTACTCATACACCTTTGCTCTTGCAGCCTGTCTCCTGGGCCAGGACTACTCTAGAAAATTTACCTAGTGCTGACAATTAGTGCAGCCGAGCCAGTGATGAAAATGGTATAACTGCAAGTGTAGACAAGCCCACAACCAATTCAGCACAGTTTCAGGAAACTGTTCTAGATAAATGTAATTGAGATGGTACAGAACATGGCTCTGTGGTGTCTATACATTCATTATAGTGACTAAGGGTATGTCTACGCTGCAATTACACACCCATGGCTGGCCTGTGCCAGCTCTCTCACGCTCCTGGGGCTCTGGCTAAGGGGCTGTTTAATTGCAATAGAGAGATTTGGGCTCAGGCTACAGCCCGAATTCTGGGACCCTCCCACTTTGCAGGGTCCTAGAGCCTGGCTCCAGCCTGAGCCCAAACGCCTACAGTGCAATGAAACAGCCGCATAGCCTGAGCCCCATGAGCCTGAGTCCGCTAGCACAGGCCAGTCATGAGTTTTTAATTGCAATGTAGAGATACCCTTTAAAGCCAGTGACCATCAGCGCCTTATCTAATGAGTGTTCTCCCTGTTGATATCAAAGGTGGGAAATTTTAGGGGAAATGTGGAGACAGCCTTGAGAAGAGTGAGACGCTTTGCATGCATAAAGACAACACTCATGACTAAGGGTTTGCAGGACTAGGCCTTATTCTGTTCTTACAGTTTAGCATGGGCTATTTCAGATTCTGCATATGATGAACATTACTCTTCACTTAAACCAGCCCTAACCTTCTCTACTCACAGCTGAGCCTGACAATCCCTGGTATGATGGGATTTCTTCATTTAGCAGTTTTTCTTGTAAAAATGACCACCAGAAATAACGTTCTGAAAAGCACACACATACACTACACACACATAGACCACACAAACACTCTCTCTGCTAAAGGCACCCAATTCCCCAGTCCTTCAAAGTGCATGACATGCCTACAAAATCAAATGTATTTTAGCCAGGTTTCAGCAGGAGGGTGGTCCATTTGAAAACAATGACATTATTTCCTTTTCTTAAAGACCATCTATTATTTATTTCTAGGAAACCTGATATTAAAAAAACAGAAAACAACCAATAATGAAGCAAAAGGAAACATGTTCATTGCGAGGTTTAGTTTATGTTGTCACCAAACTCCTATGCTGGAATTATTCTCTTCTAACTCACTGTAGCCTTTCAATTACACTTCACATAAGACCAAACAGAGCCCACCTTATTCAAGTGCATTGTCACAGTGGAGTCTAGTGGGCAGATGGACACGAGTAAGGCAAGCAGGAGTTAGCCTACATGAAATATCATCAGACTCAAGAATAATACTCTACATAGTTACCACTGAGTTTGATTCCCTGAAGTGTGAAACCCCATATAGGAAAATGTGTGCCCAGTGGTTAGAGCAGAGGACTGGGACTTAAGAGATCTGAGCACTATTCCTGGCTCTGCCACTGGCCTGCTGAGTGACTTTGAGCAAGTCACATCACCTCTCTGTGCCTCAGTTTCTCCATCTGTAAAATGCGGATATGCTACTCCCCTCCTTTATGAAGTGCTTTGAGCTCTATAGAAAAAGCACTACAGAAACGCTAGATATTATCATAGAATGATAGAAATGGAGGGCTGGAAGGGACCTCAAGAAGTCTTCTAGTCCAGTCCCCTGTGCTGAGGCACACTAAGTAAACCTAGACCATCTCTGACAGGTGTTTGTCCAACCTGACGGGGATTCCACAACATTCCTTGGAAGCCTATTCCGGAATTTAACTAGCTTTATAATTAGAAAGTTTTTCCTAGTATCTGACCGAATTCTCCCTTGCTGCAGATTAAGTCCATTACTTATTATCCTACTGTCAGTGGACACGGCAGAACGATCGATCACAGTCCTCTTTAGAACAGCCCTTAACATATTGGAAGACTGTTCTCAGGTCCCCCTCAGTCTTCTTTTCTCAAGGCTAAACATGCCCCGTCTTTTTAACCTTTCCTCCTAGGTTAAGCTACCTAAACCTTTTATCATTTTTGTTTCTCTTCTCTGGACTCTCTGCAGTTTATCCACATCTTTCCAAAAGCATGGCACCCAAAAATTGGACACAGTATTTCAACTGAATAGAATGGGACAATTACCTGCCACGTCTTACACACAACACTCCTGTTAATAAACCCAGAATATTAGCCTTTTTCACAACTGCATCACATTGTTGACTCATATTCAAGTTGTGACCCACAGTAACTCCCAGATCCTGTTCAGGATTTGGCTACTACAACTGCCCGGCCAGTTATTCCCCATTTTGTAGTTGTGCATTTAATTTGTCCTTCCTAAGAGAAGTACTTGCACTTGTCTTTATTGAATTTCATCTTGTTGATTTCAGACCAGTTCTCTAATTTGTCAAGATTATTTTGAATTCTAATCCTGTCCTCCAAAGTGCTTGCAACTCTGTCATTGAAAATTTTATATGCATGCCCTCCACTCCATTATTCAAGTCATTAATGAAAATATTGAATAGTACCAGACCCAGGATTGACTCCTGGGGGACTCCACTAGATATGCCCTCCCAATTATTATAATAATTATTATGATTATTTCACCACTTATAAATCCCACTTTCCCCTCCTTCTCCACCCCTCCAATTTGTGAATAGGGTCTGGCAAAGCTGAGTTCCTTACCTGATATTTTCTTGGTGCTGTTCTTGAACCCTGTTAGGTGAGCTGAAATTGGTTGCTGCCTGTCATCTGCAATCAAACAAGGCCAGTGATTTATTCATGTGTTTATCCTTATTCATTATCTTAGGCAGTACAGCGACTGCCCTAGACGCACCTCCGCGCTGTGTAATAATATTAAAGTACACAAGAGCCAGAATCATCAGGACTGATTTTAAAAAGCCTCACCCCTCATAGAAAACTTCCCTGTCTAATAGAGATAATGGCCCCGATCTTGCAATGAGCTCTATGGAAGCAGCCCCCCGTGCCCATGCTGAGACCAGTAGGACCAGGGCCTACAGTAATATTCAGTCAAAAGTCTGATCGAACAAAACGTGTACAAATTCCCATGTGTATGAATGCGAATTCGAGCTCTGATGGGCACAGCAAAGTGGGGACTTTCAGCTCAGAGTGCCCTACTGCTGACCTTGAAAGGGTGTGTTCCAGGCACTGACAGCAAAGACATCTCAGGTTCAAATGAGGTGACAGATAGAGCTTTAAATAACCAACTCCCAGACCCTGGAGGGCTGGCTGGCATGCTGAATTACCAATAGGTTGCTGGTGGGGCACAGTGTAAAGGTGTTATGCACTCACAGAAACCAACCTCACCCAGACGGTGGGATTCTGTGAACTGCAGCGACTAACCACTTCAATAAGCCTTACCCTAACACTCTCTGCTTGGGGTGAGCAGGGAATGTCTTCACTGCAGAGTTAGCCCAGGCTCTGACGCACACAAAAACCCTTTCACCCAGGTTTGATGGTGCTTTCATCCTGGATTAGCTGGGCTGGCTGGAGGTGATAGAGCCTGGGTTCCACTTTCACTTGGGCTGGTAATGTGTCCACTTTCCAGAGAGGACACAGGCTAAATCACTGAATGCTGATAGTCCACCATTGCCTTGCCCTAATTCCCCATGTGCCTAGAAGGACAGACAAATCCTCCCACAATTTACTGGGAAAGAATTATAGAGTGGCTCAATTTACTGCAGTGCCAAGCATTATGGGATGTGCCTCCAGAAGTCCTAGTGACACACATGGGTGAGTGTAGCATCAGTGAGGATGCAGTAATACAGGCAGCTAGCCTAACTTGTATGAGCTAGCCTAACTTGTATGCTCAGACTCAGGTGCTAATCACCTGGGCTAACTCTGCAGTGAAGACATTCCCTTACAGGAGCCCAGTCAAGATATGACAGATGCACCAACGGGAATGCATCAGGCAAGACTATAAAATGCACACCACCAATAAGTATTTACATGCATGCCACCTTGACATGCCTTCTGAATACGTTGTGTTTCAATCCTCCCTTTGGTTGCGGGTATAGAGCCCCACTGACTTCAAAAGGGCTTTAACTCGCTGGCTCTGATTAGCAGCAGGAACTCATTCATTTGTCTGGTACCAACACTGGCCTCACAGAGATGATGGGCATACAATACATAGTAAATAGTTGGTAAAATATTTTCTGCCTATGTAAACTAAAGGATTAGCAGCATTGGGGCACTGGCAGAACAGTGCTTTGTTACTGGTTTAGCAGATTTAGCAATTTAGCACTTTTTGGTAGC
The DNA here is from genome assembly GCF_965140295.1 of Lepidochelys olivacea. Taxonomy (NCBI): domain Eukaryota; kingdom Metazoa; phylum Chordata; order Testudines; family Cheloniidae; genus Lepidochelys; species Lepidochelys olivacea. The sequence continues at coordinate 98,099,572 of NC_140419.1, forward strand.
TTTCCTGGCAAGCACTTTCTATTCTTCTGACATCTTATCCTTCTCACATTCCTAGAGATGTTCTTCTGCCTCATGCTATCATGATATAATAGCACTGAAAGACCCAGATGCTGAGCAAAGGACGCCTCAAATCTTGTTCCAAAATGACATCGTAAAGCTCAAGGATTGCCATAGGTATTAAGATACTGACTCTAGACCTTCTGAAACATCATAAGGAACCAAACCTGCTGCATGGGAGTGTTGCCATTGACTTCACTGGGAGCAAAATCAGGCTCCAAGCACAGGGCAGGCCATCCCCAGATTTTTTATGTTATCGATGGTGTTTTCAATGATGCAAAGAACATTGTCTCTTGACAGACCTACTTTCCACTTTATTTCATTTAGTAAAAGTTTTCCCAGAATATCAAGAAGTGTACCTTTTTGCATTTCAAATTTTGCACCATCCTTGCTGAGTTCTGCATCCTAAAACCAGAGCATTATAAAAGGTTATTCAGAGATTTGAAATCACATTTAATTAGTGTTCCAAATACAGCACATCTAATCCTACAATGTATTTGTGATAACCAAAGGTATCAGAATAGTATCCTTGGAGTTATCTGTGACCATATAATGATATTCACAGTAAAAGCGCATCAGCATAACTGAGAACAGAGTTTGACCCATAATATTTTAGATTTACATGAAACTTATCATCCTAAAGGATTGCCGGGCCGTACGAAAGGAAATGCAGCCAATTCGGGGAGCTAGAGGGTAGGACAGCTACCAATGGGTGTAGAGCACACTGAAAAATAGTGGCAGGGTTGGGGAACCACACCTTTACTCGTATGTAAATATCCATACAGAGCAAAACAGTTTGACCCTAAAGGTTAACCTGTATTAAACTGCATGTTATTCCTTTTGTCTGACAGGAGGATGAAGGGCTGCTTGCATTTCAAATCAGATGCTTAGAACACTAAGGCATCCCCTACCTACCAGCCTCATTATACAGTAAAAATTCCATGACTGGAAAAAGATTGGAGAACAGATCACCCAATTTTTGTTCTTCTGGCAAACCACCCTGACTTCGCATTAGCAGAATCAATGCTAGTACATAAACAAAGCATAGCACTTGGGGGGACAATATAGTGCCCCTCCTACACAGATACTCTACAAGTGACATTGGTTATTACTGTTTGGCAAGGTTTGAATAAAATAAATTGACAGCTCATCATCATTGAGCGTAATCTTCTCTGTTCTCTCTAGTGCCTGAACTACCTGATCAGTATTTCTGATGTGTGGAGAGAAAATAAATATTTGAGAAAGCAGAAGGAAAAAGGCCAGTAAGTTCCCATTTTCATCACCTGTGTTGTGAGATCTTTTCTTCCCTGCAGTGCAGCCCATTGGAATTCATTTTTATGGTAAGCAATATTTTTCATTGCTTTGGTGCAGCAGATATTTAAGACCTACTACAGACCTAATTTATTTCTGTTCCCCAGCACTGGATTCAAAAGGTGTTAGTGAGGTTACAGTTTGGCCCTGAGAGCTCTATTGACTCTCGGTTCTGGGATACCTATCACCAGAACTTGTGAAAACAGCTCTGCTGGGGTCACGCGCAGCAGAGTTTTTACTTTCCGTTTGTAGCTCACGGTTTAAAGGGCCTTTTATTTTAGGTTTTATATCATGAAAATGCTGTGACAGGAAAGGTGTATTTGAAAACACTTAGAAGAATGACTTTACAGGGCAATTCAAAAAGTGTGATGCTTTCCTACAAGGCTAGAGTACAGCGCTGCAATGCTGGACTCCTCCAGCTCAGACACACTACAGGGTATTCAGAACTGATGAGCCTGGTCAGTTTCAGGCATGATTTGCTTTATCAACTAGAGCCTGATCGAAAATGTTCGGAAGGACTCCCATTTGACTTTGATGGGCTTTAGTTTAGGCCCCTGATGTGCATGCCACCAAAATCCACTTAACACAGGTAGGAAATTATTATATCTACTGAACAGAATAAACACTGCTAATTAATTATTTCAAGAGCTAGGCAGATTGAGGGCACCATCCCCTAATCTGACACCAATTCAGAGTTCATTAGCTGGTTCCCTTCACCTATTCCATTCACTAGGATATGCCAGAAGGAACTTACTGACTATACCAAATGGATCCTAGTTAGTGCCTCGTGAATGAGCTCATAGTTAAGTACCTGAATTTCAAAAAAAACATGATGATAATATGTCCCTGTAGCTGACATCAAATATCTGGAGCCTTGTGCTAGCTTAGATGTATGCGTGGAATTCTCATTAACATTAATGGCACTGCACTTCCATGTGCAAACCAAGGGCTGTGTAACATCAAGCATCTATGCCGGAGCAGAATTAAGCCTCAGATATGCTATGCACACTGTTCTCATGCATCTCGAATAACCTGCTGTTTTGCTTCTTCATGAATAGCAGACTTTTTTCTAGCTGCTGAACTGTATGTGCTGCACCTCAGCCCCAGTAATGAAAATGAGCACAGTGTCTGGGCTCAGTTCTCAAGCGCTTTGCAACTTGTGTAGTCATTGACACCTATGCAGTGTGGGTGTAAAAACACAACCAAATCTCACACTGGTGGCAGCATTTTACACCCACCTTCCAAAGGTGTTAGTAAGGTGCAAGACAGTTGAGAATCAGGCCTTCTGTGTACTGTTTAGCACACAGGGTCAGATCCTACCAGCAGCCCACAAATGGAGCTCCCTGTCCAGTTCTGCATGAAAGCTGGCATCAGAGCAATGTTAATAAATCATAGAATCATAGGACTGGAATGGACCTCGAGAGATCATCTAGTCCAGTCCCTGCACTCATGGCAGGACTAAATATTATCTAGACCATTTCTAACAGGTGTTTGTTTAACGTGCTCTTAAAAATCTCCAATGAGGGAGATTCAACAAACTCCCTAGGCAATCTGTTCCAGTGCTTAACCACCCTGACAGTTAAGAAGTTTTTCCTAATGTCCAACCTAAACTGCCCTTGCTGCAATTTAAGCCCATTGCTTCTTGTCCAATCCTCAGAAGTTAAGGAGAACAATTTTTCTCAGATACAATCTGAGATCAACTTGTAAGGCGTCAGCTCCATCACTCCCACTAAGCCGATGAGAGTTAGGGTGTCAAAGTCCTGAGTGTTGTACTGCGAACACAACCTCTTGTGTACACTTTTGTAGCTACTGTCTTGTTTGTTAAATAATGGGTGCAATTGTTGTTACATAATGTAACTCATTTTAATATAAAAAAGAGCAAATCTTGTGAAGGGCTTAGAGTGACCCAGTATTTTGTCATCTATATTTTTGCCGTCTATATTTGTCATGCTTGGTGCATTGTAAATATTGTTATGTATAATGATACTCCTGTGTAATAATTATGATGTGTTAAGTGCCACTTGTATACCATGCACCAGGGGTGCTGGAACTAGGAGTGCAGGGAGTGCGGCACCACGCCCTGGCTTGAAGTGCTTTCCATCATAGATAGGGCTTACAGTTTTGTTCAATGGCTTTCAGCTTCCCCTCTATAAACATTGTTCCAGCGGCACTGCCATGCACTATATTTAACATGGAGGAGACATGATCCGAGCCCTCTGGAGCTCACACTCTAAACAGACGCAGTAACTGAACTCCAATATAAATGAGCCTTTCCTATACCTTTGTCTTCAGTACATGATAAATAATTAAATATCATTTTATCCCATGACTGTTAAAAGTTTCATTCAATGCAAATGATCCTCAAACTTTCTAAGACAAACATTCCATTGTCAACTGGGGCAGATTGTGTGAGTAAAATTACCTACAGGTGTTTGTGTTTGTACAATCAGGCTCTATAATATTTGTTTTAGTGGGCCAGATTCTGATCACACTTACGTTAAAATAATTCCATTTACTTCAATGGAGTTATTCTGAATTTAACTCCAGTTAAAATGGGATTAGAATCTGGCCCAATATGTGGAAGTGTACAAATATTGCTTTTTAAATACAGCTTTGCAATATTGCCTGTGTGTGCCTACATATGTGGCATTGCAAATCTTTATCAGCATCTTTATTTATTTAACAGCATCTTACCTTGACGAGCAGATCCTGGAATCTGTTTATGATCTCCTTACAGTCCAATAATGATGAGCCCGCACCTTCTGGTTTCCGACATTTTTGTATTCTTCTGAGGAACAAATAATCTTCATGTAAGCTCAACTCCTGTTCCAACTGTCAGTGAGATAATAGATAAAACAGAATGCTGGAGGCCAAGTGACAAAAGAACATAAGCTCATTGTGTTCTGAAACAACGTCTCATGAAACAGTAGATCCCTACACCATACCATACCTCAAAGGCCCAATCCTGAAGGCCATACTCAAGCAAAGTTCCCACTAACTTCAATGGGAATTTTGTCCAAGTAATGGCTGTAGGATTGGGCCCCACATCAGATTTCTGTATAAAATAAATAACAGCAATTGAAACTTGCTCTCAGATCTTTTGTATTAATTTTAGGGCTGTCAATTAATCGCAGTTAACTCACGCAATTAACTCAAAAAAATAAATCGCAATTAAAAAAATGAATCACGATTAATTGCACTTATAACAATAGAATACCAATTGAAATTTATTAAATATTTTTGGATGTTTTTCTACATTTTCAATATTGATTTCAATTACAACACAGAATACAAAGTGCACAGTGCTCACTTTATATTATTATTTTTATTACAAATATATGCACTATAAAAACGATAAACAAAAGAAATAGTATTTTTCAGTTCACCTCATACAAGTACTGAAGTGCGATCTCTTTGTCGTGAAAGTGTAACTTACAAATGCAGATTTTTTTTTTTTTGGTTACATAACTGCATGCAAAAACAAAACAGTGTAAAACTTTAGAGTCTACAAGTCCACTCAGTCCTACTTCTTATTCTGCCAATTGCTAAGACAAGCAAGTTTGTTTACATTGGTAGGAGATACTGCTGCCTGCTTCTTATTTACAGTGTCACCTGAAAGTGAGAAGAGGCGTTCGCATGGCACTTTTGTAGCCAGCATTGCAAGGTATTTACATGCCAAGTATGCTAAACATTCGTATGCCCTTTCATACTTTGGCCACCATTCCAGAGGACATGCTTCCATCATGATGATGCTTGTTAAAAAAAAATGTGTTAATTAAATTTGTGACTGAACTCCTTGGGGGGAGAATTGTATGCCTCCTGCTCTGTTTTACCCACATTCTACATATATTTCATATAGCAGTCTCAGATGATGACCCAGCACATGTTTATTTTAAGAACACTTTCGCTGCAGATTTGACAAAATGCAAAGAAGGTACCGATGTGAGATTTCTAAAAATAGCTACAGCACTCAACCCAAGGTTTAAGAATCTGAAGTGCAGTCCAAAATCTGAGAGGGATGAGGTGTGGAGCATGCTTTTAGAAGTCTTAAAAGAGCAACTCTCTGATGCAGAAACTACAGAACCCAAACCACCAATAAAGAAAATCAGCCTTCTGCTGGTGGCATCTGCCTAAGATGATGAAAATGAACATGTGTCAGTCCTCACTGTTTTGGATCATTACATTAAGCAGAACCCATCATCAGCATGGAAGCATGTCCTCTGGAATGGTGGTTGAAGCATGAAGGGACATATGACTCTTTAGTGCATCTGGCGCTTAAATATCTTGCAATGCCAGCTCCAACAGTGCCATGCAAATGCCTGTTCTCACTTTCAGGTGACATTGTAAACTAGAAGCAGGCAGCACTATCTCCTGCACATTGTAACCAATCTTGTTTGTCTGAGTGATTGACTGACCAAGAAGTAGGACTGAGTGGACTTGTAGACTCTAAAGTTTTACATTGTTTTATTTTTGAATGCAGTTTTTTTTACATAATTCTACGTTTGTAAGTTCAACTTTCATGATAAAGAGATTGCACTACAGTACTTATATGAGGTGAATTGAAAATTTTTTTTTGTTTTTTACAGTGCAAATATTTGTAATAAAATATAAACATAAAATGAGCACTGTACACTTTGTATTCTGCGTTGTAATTGAAATTAATATATTTGAAAATGTAGTAAACATCCACAAATATTTAAAATAAATGGTATTCTATTGTTGTTTAACAGCGCAATTAATCACGATTAATTTTTTTAATCGCTTGACTTCCCTAATTAATTTACATGTTTCCCCTTTTCAAAAGGCAGAAGGTGAGACTTCATCAGTTGCTATAGGTATCTATGTGTGAATCTTGATGAAGAGCTTGATTCTGCCGCCCTTATTCCTGTGGAGTAGAACCTTGAATTGGTAAGAAGTCCCACTGAAATCACTGAGGCTGTATTGGGATGGAAGAACACAGACTCTGTGCCGATACACATTCCAGTGATTGGAACAGACTTCTGCATGGTCTGTGCTAGTGGATCCAAATGCAGGGTCAGACTCTCAGGACCTACTCATCGTGAGGAAAGGTGACGGATTCAGACTGTTTCTATGGTGTACGACCGCATTTCATCTTCTCTTAGACCAAAACAGTCCATTTCATAACTCAGAGAAGAAATATTTTCTTGCAATAATTAGTAATTACATTCATTCAGACAGACCGTGTTGCTTTGTTTCTCTTGAGTAGCACCGTACTGCACAAGTAGTTCCATTAAAATCAGTGGGACTACGTGCATAGTAAGGTACCACTCAAGGTGAGTACAGAATTTACAAACTGATCCACCACATGCAAACTAACCCGTTCTTAATCTTCCAGACTGTTTTGCCTCTTGTACTTTAACATTTGGAGCCGAGCTCTACATTCCATTGTTAGGGATCAGTATTAACTCATTTAAATTTAAATTAAAAATATGCAAAAATGTATATTTTTAATTTCAGTGAGAAAATATTGTCTGCATGCCTTTTAAGGAGAATACACTTTATTCTATACCCAATTAGGTAGTTTTACTTGATATATGAAGCACAGCTGGCTACTTACTGTATATCATTTCTTTTACTTGACTAAAAAATAGTTTTAGGCAAGCGACTATAAGCATAGCATGGTCTAGCGGCAGTTTGAATAAGAGCAAACTTGAAAACAGTTTTGAAATTTTGAATTCTTTAAAAAATATTGTTAGAAGCATGAAGCAGAATAATTTGGATTATGCTTATTTTAAAAAACTCCACTCTCCTTAAGTGCAACTTATTATAAAATTATCATAGGCAAATATTTAAAAAGCTTCTGAAACCTCTTCCTTTGCTAGGTATCACTGTAAAGCTCAATACTGCTGAATCTAAAATAGTATCACAAAATAAAAGATTTCACCTTACTCCCAACAAAGAGCATAGAATAATTGTCAAACTGTTCAAACCAACCAAACAATATTTTCATTCTACTGTCACTGTATTTAATCTGATAAAATAAGCAGCTTGATTTGATATAATCTACACTGCCCTTTGCTACACTATTATCATTTTGTTAATTAAAGGGGAAAACTCTTTATGACAATGTATCTTTTATTAAGTGGAAAATGAATGCATAAACAAGAATGTTTACACGATAAATGCTGCTTCTATGTAAGTACAACTATTTGCATTATTCTGCCTCATTTTTCACTGTTGTTAATCAATTTTCTTCATGCTAAATGTAAATCATTGTTAGAACCAGTCCATTTAACATGATCATATTTCTAACCTTACCTTATCCAGCTTCATGTGAAGATATAAGCAAAAAAGTACAGTCCCAATAGTCTGTGCTATAATAAATACAATAAGAAAACACATAAAAATTTTCATGGTGTTAGGTGAGCTGGTACTGATAGGTCGAGGCGTAGTTGGGCTATAAGGTTCGTTCATTCTGTGTTCAAGTGGCTGTGGCCTCCCCTTCAAAAGCACGGTGCAGAAGCAGCATGAGAACTGCCTCGCTAGCATGCTTCTCAAGATAGTTAAAGGACAGGTAGTTGTGACAGCCCACACTTCCTGGAAAAAACCCTTCGTAGTGGGTAGGTTTGTTCATTACCGTCTCCCACAACAAAAAGTGACTTGAACTTTCTTCTTTCATTCACTTCCATACTTTTTCCTATTGTTCTATCAGAAGTCAGTTGAATGTTCTTATTCCATGTATTCATACTTGCCTCGCAACGCTCCAGAAAATAAGTGTATTTTTTTCCTACTGAGGACAAACATTTCATGGCTGATGGCTTCAAAGAAATGAGGAAAACAAATCCACAAGCAAAGCTGCTGAATTTCAATGTGGAGAGTAAAAGATTGGGAAATAGTCAAAACCAACACACACAAAAAGTCTTACTTTAATTTTTGTTTGTCTCCGTGAGGAAGGATGGTTTTGTAATTAAGGACCTAGACAGGACTCAGGAGATGTGAGTTCAGTTCCTGGCTTTATCACAGTCTCCCCTTTGTGATCATGGACAAGTTGCCTAATCTCTCTATGCCTGACCTCACCATATGTGAAAAGGAGGGGTAATAATACTTCTTGCCTCTTGACTATGGCACCTTCCTGACCACAGCACCCTGGGCGGTCACCCACATCACCCACCCATAAGGTCTGCCCTACGTGACAGAATGTCCACCCCACTTGGCCTGAGGGGGGTAAATTAGGCCAATTAACCCATAGGCTGCAGCTGGAGTAAAGCCAGGGTGTATTAAGGCCTAATTGCTGATGATGTCCAGCTGGTGGAGGACCTGGGCCGGGTTTATAAAGACAGGAAGTTGGCAGCAGGAAGGAGCTGTGGGGGGAAGTAGTCTGTAGTCACTCCCTGGGAGAAGGGAGGTGTGTTTGGGGGGCTATGGTGCCAACTGGCCTGTGGTTACTCCCTGGGAGGAGGGAGTTTGGGCTGGTAAATCTAAAGCAGAGGGGAGCCAGAAGGTACAGCTGGGAAGTAGGAAGGCATCCAGGGGAAGAGCAACATGGTCTGGGAGTGTGTAGGCTACCTTTGCTAGAGAATGGGTCCGTGGACTGGAACCCAGAGTACAGGGTGGGCCTGGGTTCCCCTACCAGCCACTGGAGGAGTGGCACAGTCAGGGCAGTGAAGGGAAGACTGCCATTTTTATAGGGAGGGACTTTGATACCCAGAAGGGGTGGACTATAGTGACCTGGTTGGAGGGCTGAGTCACAAAGGAGCACCCTGAGTTCCACAGAAAGAGAGACCATGGGGCGAGGAACTCACAGAAGTGGGCATCAGATCTGGAACTAGCTAATCCCCAGAGCAATCAGTAGGAGGTGCTCCAGTGGTGAGTGGACTCCATGACACTTGCACAATTAGGTGACAATCCTGCTCACATTGAAGTCAGTGGAAGTTTAATAACTGAATTCAATAAGACCAGGTCTTTAAAGAGAGACAGTACATTGGAAATCTGGTCCCAAATATTCAATAATCCGAGGGCCAAATCCTGGAGTCCTTGCTCAGGCAAAACTCTCCAGGCATTTCACTGGGATCCCCAAGAAAGTTGGGGGAAGAGGGGTAGTCCCCCCACCTAGATATGGAGAAGCTATCCACAAGCATCACCTTTTTACTCCCACTGTCTTGGGATCAAAGCAACCAAAGCTCATGAGCGCTAACAGTTGCGGGAGTGGGATCAGCACTAATCGTAAATAACAAGCCCCTCTATTCATAGAGAGGAAAGTTGGTCTCATGGTTAATGCACTGGCCTGGGATGGAGGAAATCTGCATTCATTTCTTGGCTCTGCCACAGACTCTTTGTGTGACGCTGGACACGTAGTTCCAAATGTCACTTCATTTCTCTGGGCCTCACTTCCCCAGCTGTAACAAGGAGATGGTATCTCTTCATTTGTCTGTCTTGTCTGTTTAGACTGGAAGCTCAAGGCAGAGACTGACTCCTAGTATGTGTTTGTACAGTGTACAGCCCCAGAAGGTTTTGGGCTGAGTTGGACCCTCTCGGCACTGCTGTAACAAAATCATGGTAATCTGTGGGCTCCTAAACCATTAGCAATTAGTGGGAGGGAGTGCTTGGATTTGTGTGGAGCTGAAAGTGGATCACACCATTGCAGAGAGCCAGATCTGCAGTTGCTGTAATGTGGGATTAGCTGTTTGCAATGTAAATCAGAGGGTTAGGTCTCTTGTTCAGACAGTGATCAAACCATCATATAAAGTTGTTAAATGTAACAATCTTATCTGATGTGCACATGGTAATTAAAGAGCCAGATCCTGCGGGAGTTTGAGTGCCAGCTGTGAAATGCTGAGTGCTGCTCCACTCGCATTGACTGCAGTTGGAGTTGAGGATGCTCAGTGCCTTGCACGGGTGCTCAGCACCTTGCAGAACTGAGCTTGCAGCTTGCTGCAGCTATACACCCACTCTCCAGCATCCTGTCCTGTGTGGTTGGGGAGCTGTTTGCTGCAACTGCAAATGCAAATGCTGATAAGCACAAGCACCAGTGCCACCAACTCAGTTTGACCTTGGGCAGGTCACTGAACCTCTCTGTACCTAAATTTAGGATCAGTAAAATGGATGCCCTAATACTGCCTCAGATTTATCTAATATGAATGTAATAGAATAGTAGAGGAAGGCTCGCCAGCCTTATGGCTAAGACACTAGCTCTGGACTTGGGAGGTCTGCATTCAGTTCCTAGCTCCTCCACAGATTCCCTGGATGACCTCAGGCAAGTTCCTTATCTCGGGGTTCCCCGTTGGTAAAATGAGGATTATTATCCTTCTCTATTTAGATCGTAAGATCTTCAGGGCCGGAACTATCTCTTACTATACATACACATACAGCTCCGGGCAAAACAGTGCTCTGATCTTAGCTGGGCCTCTCAGCACCACCATAATACAAAGAACAAAAACCCTTGCTGCAGTGAACTGTTCCAGGTCAAGTTTCTTCTGCACACCTGGAATCTGATTTAAACATCGCCTTTGCTTTTCTATATGACAAAAGTTCTCCAAACCAGTTAGCCAAACCACAAACCCTTCTTCATTCAAAAGCCTCTTGAATCACCCCATCCTCTGCCAAGGCCAAAGGAAGTGAGCTTATAATTTAAAAGAAGCAAACAAAGCGAGCCCCTTCCTTCCCAAGTTACCCCACCTCTGGGTTTCCCAGTATATCTTGTCTTTGGGCTGTCTTTCTTTTGGACAGCCAGTTCTTCGGGGATGGGACTATTACTATTTTTGCATATTATACATGGCTAAGCCCACTGTATGAACCAAACATTAAAACAGTATTATTATTTATTATTATATGTATTATGGTAGCAACAGAGAGCCTGGCACTTAGCCATTGAAGTCAGTGGAAAGATTCCCATTGCCTTCAGTGCGTTTTGGCTCATAGGTCCCAACTGAGTTCAAGGCCCCATTTTGCTAGCCATTGTACACACACATTGAGAGTAGCTGGAGACTACCATTTTGTTCCTGTTAAACTCAAGTTGACTAAGACCTTTGCAAATGCTAAACTAGACACTCAGCAAAGATTTGTGCTAGGACACAAATGTTTGTGCCTATGCTAGACATGTGCTGAGAGACAGTTGCTGCCCCAAAGAGTTTACAATCTAAACAGACAACGCAGGCAGAAAGCAGGTGCAGTGGGACTATCTCCATTTTACAGATGGGGAATTGGGCTCACAGAGATTAAGTGACTTGCTCACACAGAGACTCGGTGGCAGAGCCTGGAATCAAATGCAAGTCCCTGAGTCCCAGCCCAGTGTCTTTACTACAAGGGCATCCTTCCTCTTTAAGCACATGTGGTAATAACTCAATTTTCCTGACTTCTTCAAAGTTTCTTCTGAATTTAATACTAGTTTTCAAAGGAACTGTTTAAATGAGAGAAAAAAGTGCTACATTAAGTCATTACCTAATACTTTCCCCGAATCCTTCAGTGTCAATAATGTGTGAAACCACAGCGAAACATTTTATAAAGAACAGCAGCTGAGGTTTTGCACAGATATTCCTAAACCCTGGCTATCACCTGCAGATGAAACTCATTCAAATAATCTTTTGGATAAGTACCAGCAGCTATTTCACCGAAATGAGCACAGCCTTTGAATAACACCGGAAACTCTTAAAGCCCTTTACATGCACCCTGCAGGGAGGAGATGGTACTTTCTAGAACTTAGCTCAAAAGGCCCAGGTTTTCAAAAGTGGGTTAGGGTGGCCTCCATTTTTGGGTGCCCAACATGAAACCCTTAAAGGGGCCTGACTTACAAAGGTGGGTACTCAGCACTTTCTGAAACCAGGCCCCTTTCTGGTGTTGCAAGTTGAGTACCCAAAATCACAGTCACTTTTGAAAGTCTTGGCATAAAGTCACTTGAACAATGAATCTACGGGAGAATAGTACATCTGGGGTTCTGGCAGCAATTATCAATGCCCCCCTTGAGAGATGGAAGATTGACAGCTTCTCTTAAGGAAGTCTGGCCTCTGCTTACTTGAAATTGGCAGTCTGGCCAATCACCATCCTGTATCTCATCTGAAAATCTGGTGGCAAAGCAACTCTCTGAGTGTCTGGCAGCCTGAGGTCTCTAACTGTTGTGGGGGTGAGTACCAACCGGGGCGTGGCACTGAGACTGCTCTGGCTGAGTGAGTAGGTGATGCTAGCAGTAGATCTGCTGGCTGTCTTTGACACCCTTGACCATGAGATGGCGGTGACTCTTTTGTGGACTTCGGTGGGGCTGGGCAAAGCTGCTCTTGGGAGGCTCCATCCTTTTCTGACCGAGCATTCTCAATAGGTGGTTTGCTTCTCCAACCTGAGGGAGCTCTCCTGGGAGTCTCCAGAAGGCTCCATCTTGTCACTCCTCTTGATCAATGTGCGTATATGGGGCTGCTGGGAAGGCTAGGGAGGAGAAGGAGGTTGCAGTGGTTTTAGTATGCTGTTAGCACCCGGTCTTATAGTTCCATCCCACGGGGCCCTGCCAAAGTGTTCAGTTGCCCAGCCCAACGTTTGATGAGATCAGGGCAGTGGAGGGTATGAGGAGGTACACCCTGTCCCCACAGGGCCCTCAAGGAGGCAGAAGCCCATGCTGCACACCACCCCACCATGCTTGGGGGAAGCAGTCATCCAGCAGTATGGAAGACTGGGTGGATGTAACAGAAGGGCCCTGTGGCCCTGTGGGTGGCTTAACTGTCTGAGGGCAGTTGGGAGCACAAAAAGGCCCCAGTGGAGGATGCCAAGGGCAGGAGAGTGTTTAGTTGTGTAGGATTTCCCATGGGAACTGAAATCTGTCAAGCTTGAACCCATCAATGTAGACCTGCAGGGCATGGGATGGTTTCATGCCCAAGCCCTTTGAACAGAATCCCAGGCCCCAGCTCACAAACCCCCTCCTGAACCAAACCAGGCTGGGTTCTCTCACAGGCAGATCACCGCCCGCTGTGTGACAGGATGGGAAAATGTGATCCATCACTTGGATGCCGAGTGACCTACTTAGGGTATTTCCACTGATCAGCAAATTATCACAGCTATGGTTAGAGCATTCAGCTTTGTTTACTAAGAAAATATCCGGTAGCCTCCCCTGATGTTCTGGCACATACCGTAGTGTTGCTGCAACGCACCATTGAGTATGCTGATGAAAGGTGTGATTTTGCATTCTCACTAGTGGTTTGTGTCTGGCTAGCTGATATATATCGCTTGCCCCCCTGTTGCTTTACAGTGTCCTGCACTTAATGAACATGCCACAGTGCAACATGCTAATAGCAATACAGTGAAAGGGAGGATTTTATTTTGAGTCTCAAAGGCAATTTGGTGCAATGCTGTGGGAGATACAAGGAGTAGAATCTTTAAGAGGATGTAAATTCAGGTATGTCGCACAGGGGTAAGGAGGGCACTAATATTTTAGCTTCCCAGTTGTAACTTTTTTATAGCACATCTCTCTTATTGACACATGAATTTGAAGGCTCTAGGTTTAATATATATTTAGAAAACCAGCTATCAGCCCCAAGTTTCAAGATGGTCTTTGCAAACAGGGAAAAATATAGCCAGAAAACAGCAAAATGCTGTCAGCCTAAAGAGAAATGCTATGTTTGACTCTCCCTAAGTTTTGAAATAGAAAGTTATATCTAGCCACATGAGCACAGAAAAGACATGCAGGAGTGATTGTGAAAAGGTCTGAAGCTCACGGCCCTGTATTTAAAAAAAAAGTATAATTATCATGATCCCGTACAAACCAAGTACTGCACTTGCAAATTGTCATTTGAACATGGAAATCCATAATTTGTGCATGTAGATATAAGAATGTGTTACAACCTTCAGCACGTTTGAAAGCTATGCCTTCAGTGCTGCAGCAGAGACCTCCACCACTTGACCTAAAGAAGTAACTCTGCTAGCTAGCAGCAGTGACAGGTTTTTCTCCTCTAGGGAACGAAGCACACACTCTGCCAGTATGGTGCATATGCAGCCCAGTCTGCAGTACTATATTTTGGTCCCGGTGCTGGCTCCACATTTTAAAGCAGCCAGGCTGAGTTCTGGAGAAACACTCCATCAGTCATCAAGTGGAGTTGCAGAGAGCACCTAAAAAGAACCACAGAGTGATGTGCTGACACAGCAGCATGAGAACGCTGTGCCCCAATCACTCTGAGGCTTTTTGCAACTACATTTCCCATAATCTTGTCTTCTTCCCTGCCCCTCTTCTCCTCTTATGACTGCTGTGAGGAGGAAGGTGTCTCTGTTCCTCTTTTCTTTCAACCTTTCTTACTCTGCACCCCGTCTGTCTGTAGGGATAGCGACTGCAGTCTGTTTATTCAGTGCTGCTTCCAGGGGCTCAAGTCACAGGGAGCGTGAGGAAGGCCCCCAGATGGTGGCTTGTTCTCTAACCAAGGCCAGGCACAGAAAAGTGGCTTAGGCCACACGCTTGGTTTTGATGAGAGCAGAATGCGGGTCTCCAAAGGCTCAGTATGCGGCTTTGGTGCTGCTGGCTGAGCTTCTTGATTATAAGACTAAACCCACCATCTCTTCACCAGGAGGGCACCTTTGACTTTCACCAGCTCAAAAGTGATGCTGCATCCCACTGCATCTGCTGTGACACAAATAGCATCAGAAACTGCTCACTGAGGCAGCTGTGCCTACCACTCCCTGCTTCCTAAAAATAGACCCTGGAAAAGCTCCACGCTGTGGCATTAGCCTTGCCAAAGCCTTGCTGTCTGAGTCACAGGGGAAGAACCCGTCAGGCAGAGGCGCCCCATGAGCTCCCCAAGCAGTGCGTGGCCAGGCTTAGCACATGCCGAAAGCAGTTTTCACCAATACAATTTTCAGAGGCTTGCGCGCATCAAAGCTGAACTGAAATGTGCAAGTGGGGCTCTGCCCTTTTATCTTGTGACAGAAAAGAGTAGGTGTGTGGAAGAGCAAAAGCTGCGGGAGGCCCCCAGCCCTTCTAAGTGCCAACACCATCTTCCTACAGGGTGGGTGGGGAGGGTCCCAGCATTACGCTGGCACTCCTACTCCTAGGCCTTTCCTGAAATAGATACGTGACAGTGTTCTTTATCTCTGCCGTGTTAACCAGCAAAACAAAAACACACGGAGGACTGAAGGAAGACACAAGCTGAGTGAGCAACTGCAACAATCTACCAGAGACTAGGTTTGCCCTTTCTCCAGAGTTAGCGGGTCATTCACAATGTACTTAGAGCTGTTTTATGTTGTGACCCCCATCACCTGTACCTGGGATTGTCCACACACTGGAAATAACATTCAAAATGCAGGGGCTGCTTAACCCTTGCCTTGTGCCTTGTGTAGTGATTTACACCTGCTGCAAAGTGGGTGTAAAATGCTACCAGGTCAGAATTTTCCACTTATTTACATGGTGGGAGCATTTTACACCCACTTTGCACTGGGTTTTCACAAGTGTAAATGATAACACAAGGTGCAGGGCAGTGTAGAATCAGGCCCAAAGAATTTTGGAAATGGCTCCTTTGCTTACACGGTGCGTGAGACACCTCACCAATATCTTGCAAGGTGCTGAGCATCACCCAACTTCTACTGCCTTCAAATGTCAAGACCAAAAACAGGTTTCAGAGTAACAGTCATGTTAGTCTGTATTCGCAAAAAGAAAAGGAGGACTTGTGGCACCTTAGAGACTAACCAATTTATTTGAGCATAAGCTTTCGTGAGCTACAGCTCACTTCATCGGATGCATACTGTGGAAACTGCAGAAGACATTATATACACAGAGACCATGAAACAATACCTCCTCCCACCCCACTCTCCTGCTGGTAATAGCTTATCTAAAGTGATCACTCTCCTTACAATGTGTATGATAATCAAGTTGGGCCATTTCCAGCACAAATCCAGGTTTTCTCACCCTCCGCCCCCCCCCCCCAAACTCACTCTCCTGCTGGTAATAGCCCATAGTTTGTGTGTGTTTGGGGGTGGGGGGTGAGAAAACCTGGATTTGTCCTGGAAATGGCCCACCTTGATTATCATGCACATTGTAGGGAGAGTGGTCACTTTGGATAAGCTATTACCAGCAGGAGAGTGAGTTTGTGTGTGTGTGTTTTGGGGGTGGGGGTGAGAAAACCTGGATCTGTGCTGGAAATGGCCCACCTTGATTTTCATACACATTGTAAGGAGAGTGGTCACTTTGGATAAGCTATTACCAGCAGGAGAGTGAGTTTGTGTGTGTGGTTTTTGGAAAAAAGGGGGGGAGGTGAGAAAACCTGGATTTGTGCTGGAAATGGCCCAACTTGATTATCATACACATTGTAAGGAGAGTGATCACTTTAGATAAGCTATTACCAGCAGGAGAGTGGGGTGGGAGGAGGTATTGTTTCATGGTCTCTGTGTATATAATGTCTTCTGCAGTTTCCACAGTATGCATCCGATGAAGTGAGCTGTAGCTCACAAAAGCTTATGCTCAAATAAATTGGTTAGTCTCTAAGGTGCCACAAGTAAGACCAAAAACAGGAGCACTCAGTGTGAGTGCAGCTCCTGCAGATTCAATGGGAATCTGTGCAGACGTCTGAACTGGGACCAGTCCTATTCAACATATTCATAAACGATCTGGACAAAGGGGTACACAGTGAGGTGGCAAAATTTTCAGATGATACAAAACTACTCAAGATAGTTAAGTCCCAAGCAGACTGGGAAAAGCTACAAAAGGATCTCACAGAACTGGGTGACTGGGCAACAAAATGGCAGATGAAATTGCATTTATCAACATTAAAAGTAATGCACATTGGAAAACATAGTCCTAACTATATATCTACAATAATGGGGTCTAAATTGGCTGTTGCCACTCAAGAAAGAGATCTTGGAGTCATTGTGGATAGTTCTCTGAAAACATCCACTCAGTGTGTAGCAGCAGTCAAAAAAGTGAACAGAATGTTGGGAATCATTAAGAAAGGGATAGCTAATAAGACAGAAAAATCATATTGCCTCTATATAAATCCTTGTTATGCCCACATCTTGAATACTGCCTGCAGATGTGGTTGTCCAATCTCAAAAAGGATACACTGAAATTGGAAGAGGTTCAGAAAAGGGCAACAAAAATGATTAGGGGTATGGAACAGCTTCCGTCTGAGGAGAGATTAATAAGACTGGGACTTTTCAACTTGGAAGAGAGACAACTAAGTGGGGGATATGATAGAGGTCTATAAAATCATGACTGGTGTGGAGAAAGTAAATAAGGAAGTGTTATTTACTCCTTCTCATAACACAAGAACTAGGGGTCACCAAATGAAATCAATAGACAGTAGGTTTAAAACAAACAAAAGGAAGTATTTTTTCACACAATGCACAGTCAACCTGTGAAACTCCTTGCCAGAGGATGTTGTGAAGGCCAAGACTATAACAGGGTTCAAAAAAGAAATATATAAGTTCATGGAGGATAGGTCCATCAATGGCTATTAGCCAGGATGGGCAGGGATGGTGTCCCTAGCCTCTGTTTGTCAGAAGCTGGGAATTGGGTGACAGGGGATGGATCACTTGATGATTACCTGTTCTGTTCATTCCCTCTGAAGCACTTGGCATTGGCCACTGTCGGAAGACAGGATACTGGGCTAGATGGACCTTTGGTCTGACCCCGTATGGCCGTTCTTATGTTCTTAAATTTGACATGTTGAGTACTCCCCATTAAGCTCAACATGTGCTTAAATGCTTTGCTGGAATAGGTCTCAGCGTTTGATCCATTTCCGGCCACCCTCACTAAATATTCCCCACTAGGTTAATAAATGCTAGCTTTGCTCTGGAAATCATTGCAGAAATATTAATAGTTAATTTTCTTCTTTTTAACATGAGGACAGACCCTAGGGTGGGTCAGCGAGAGCATGAAATTAAAGCCTGAGATTCTGCTGCTTGAGCTCAAGTACTCACCTGTGTTAGCCAAGGCCATAATATGCTCATCAACCCCTGTGGGTGGCCCAACCATGACTAACTGGGGACAGAGCCACACTGGGTGGGTGTGGGTTACATAAATAGCTGGCACATGTTAAGGAGGAAGGCTGACTTTGGGGTTAAGACATGACACTAACACTCAGGAGTTTTAGGGTCAGTTCCCTGTGCTGACCCAGACTCCCTGTGTTCTCCTTCATCTGTAATATGGGGATAATATTTCCTTTGTGTAGCTCATCAATTTAGAGTGTGAACTCTTCACAGCAGGGACTGTCCCTTTTTGTGTGCAAGCACCTCACCTAATATCACAGGTGAGGTAGGTACTGCTGTAATATTAAATAATGGTAAGGGAGGAAGGATGGTGCAGTGCTGAAGATGGCAGCCTTGAACTCAGAAGACCTGCATTTAGTTCCCTGCTCCACCGTAGACAGAGACCTCTACAGTAAGCAAGTCACACAGGCCCAGATCCTCAGTGGTATTTAGATGCCATAGATTTCAAGTGGAAGTGAGGCACCTAAATACCTTTTGAGGATCTGGGTCTTAGTCTCTCATTGCCTCTGTTCCCCATCTGTACAATGGGGCTGATAGCACTTCCATGCCACACAGGGGGTTGTGAGGATGAATACATTAAAGATTGGGAGGTTCTCAGATACTTGGGGGTTGGGGGCCAGGTAAGCACATACAGCAGATAGAGTAATAAGAACTGGGAAGGGCAATAAAAAGGTCTGTGCAGTGATTAGTTTGCCAGTGGAAAGGCTGCCACAGAGGGCAGGACTGAACCCCTGAACAGGACCAGCACAGCACTCAGTCTGAGAGAACTGGTTAACTATGGAGTCTGGAACGGGAGAGGGACTGCACAGAGCAAGGACACACAGGAATCCGAGTCCATGCAACAGGCTGCTCCTAGAAAGCTGTTTCCATCTGAAGGCTATTCTGGCATCTCTGTGATATGAGTTGGCAGTTTCACTCCACTTTCTAGTGGACAGATTTCCATATAATGAAAATTACCCCCACCATTAGCCACGCTTCAGCAGAGTGGCTAAGGACCAGATGGGCCCTTCATGCCAGAACATCCCTCGGATGCTGGATGGCTCATCCAGGTCCGGGTCCAGGTGTGCCGGCCTGCTGAGGAGGGGATGTTGTTTTGTGACGAGAGAACTCCACGCAATGATTGCTCCAGCACCTTTTCACTTATTATTACTAATATTTAAAATGTGCATGATTGTAGCATCTAGAGGCCCCAGCAGAGATCAAGACCCCCTTCCAGGCACTGGGCGTTCACACAAAAGAGACAGTCTCTGTTTCCAATCTAAACAGACAAGGTAAAAAAAAGCATGGCAGTGCTATTGTCCCCATTGTACTGAGGGGAGCTGCGGCACAGAGATTGTGTCTTCCACAGGAGTCTGTAGCTGAGTCAGGAACAGGTCTCCTGTGTCCCATCGCACACCTAAGGGTACGTCTACTACACTGTGATAAAAAAAACAGCTGCACCACGTCTCAGAGCCTGAGTCAGCTGGCTCAGGCTTGCAGGCCTCAGGCTGCGGGGCTATAACATTGCAGTGTAGCTGTTCTGCCTCGAGCTGGAACCCGGGCTCCGAGTCTGTCCCCCCCACATGGGGTCTCAGATCCCAGCCCGAGTCCCAGCGTCAACACTGCCGTTTTATAGCCCTGCAGCCCGATACCCATGAACCCAAGTCAGCTGACCTGGGCCATCGTCAAGCATCGTAAATTGCAAGCAGCATGTCAGATGCCAGCTCAGCTCTGCCACCTACTGACTCATCATGCACCCATCCATCCATCTCACACTTAGCCACACACTGCTTGGTCAGGAAAGTGGTTGGTGAAAAGAAATTAACAGTGCAGCAAATGTGATGCACCAAGTGACGCTGGGGAAAACTCTAAAGTGGGATGCACAAGTAAACTCATTTTCCAAAGGCTGTGTAAAGATGACACTTGGAAGTACACTAGAAAAAGAGTGCTGGCCTCAAGCTAGTTTTAAAACTGCAAAACAAGGTTTCAGAGTAGCAGCCGTGTTAGTCTGCAAAGCAAGGGGCTCTGTTAAGAGGCAAATAAAATACAGCTGCATGAACATGCATGCTGCTGCAGGCAAAATCAGTTTCTACCACTCAGTCTCGAGGTTAAGTGATGCTTCAAGCAGATCTCAAAGTCTGGGCCTGCACCTGCCCTCACTGACGTCCACGAGAGTTTCCAGTGCTCTGTACTTATGAGGATTTGCCCTTTGGAGCTGTGTGAGGCCCAGTCCTGTGAGGGTAAATATAACGGGAGCTGAGGATTGCTTAGCATACCACAAGATCAGGCACAATGCACATGTCCCTGGGATGTTGTGGTGGTCTCCCAAGAAAAACATTTTCAAGATCATTCTTTTTGAGACAGGGTTTGCAGGGATTCCACCATTTCCCCTGTTTAACTTCCCCTCTGCCATCTTCACAGGCCTCTTGAGGCAACCACTGGCCTCTCATATTAGCATATGGAGCCCTTCGGCCCCTGACTGTGCCATTCCAAAGGCTGGTGGTGGGAGGGGATGAAGGTTGGAAAGGGAACTGCAGGAGAGCAGCACCGGGCACTCCCCTCTCCAGAAGGAGCTAAGAGGCCTGTGATCCCTCCTCGCACCAACAAATGAGAATCTTGGCTGCCTCCCATAAGCCTCCTGAATTATCTGGACAGACTGCAGCACTGTCCCTTGGGGAAGGAAACTCAGCCAGGTTCAATATCTGTCAACCATATTCTAGCTAGGTTGACTAAAGTATTCTTCCATCAACCTAGCTGCATCTACACTGGGGTTTAGGTCAGCATAGTTACAGTGCTCAGGGGTGTGAATCTAATGTTGATCTGAATTTATGTAGATCTAAATTTTAAGTGTAGACGAGGCCTCAGTCTGCAGAGGGCCTGGATCAATAGCTTTGAGTGGTGTGAACTGCTCCAGTCAGCTCAGCGAAGGGTTAACTCAGGGGCCCAGGAGGATAATTTAAATGCAGCTTGTTAGCTATTTAATTGCTCTTGGAGGAAAGAAGCTGGAGGGTCACAGATCTGCACAATTGTCTGCTGTGAGTGTCATCTCCCTGGGAGCAAGCTGGGCAAGACTGTGTCCAGCCCACACATGGGTGTAAATGCAGCAAGGCAGACAGTGTAGGGGGGAGCTCTCCTCTCTGCACAACAGTGTGGGACTTGGTCATAATGGCAGCCCTGGGCGCCAAAGAATTCAGAAGGCTACTTCCCTTGTCCGAAGGGGACAGGTAGAGGGCAGGGCTATGACTCTGCTCTGCACTGACTAGTGGAACTGGACATGGGCTTGATCCAAAGCTCTTGAAATCATTGGGCTATTGACTTCATGGGGTTATGTATCAGGCTTCATGTTCAGGGTGAAGCTGACACAGCATCCTCTCCAAGGATGGTACAGCAGCCACATATCCCCACAGTTCTCTTTGCTTAAGAACCGGTGTGGCCCCAACAGCACCTGCTTGCAGGATAAATAATATTGCAAAGCAAATGAACACCTTGCCCCAGTGGCAGCATGCTCTTTAGAGGGTGAGAAGGCCTTCAACCATGTGGAGCTGGGGAAGTATCTATTCTACACTTTGGAGGCAGCCCTGCCTCCTCTGAAGCCAATGGGAGTAGTGAGCAGTGTATTGGCTCAGACCTGGCCCAGAGTTTATTGATTTCAATGGGATTATCATTTAACACATTGGCAAGAGTTTTAGCGGATGGGATTTTGTCACACCCCTCTGGTTTACACAGAGGCATTGGCAAAGACAGGCCCTTGAATCCACATCCTTTTACACTGGCACTAAAACGTTTATTAGGCATATTCAGAGGTGACACAAACCCCAGCTCGCACAGATTCCAGTGTGCCACCACTCCTCCCATGTACAGTTACTGTGAGGGGAGCTCTACAGCATAGAAAACCAATGGCAGTGGCTGAAGTTCTCCCTATCATGTGAAGCAAATATAAGTCTTAGTCTATAAATAATAAAATACAAAGGAGAAGATGAGGTTAACACTGGATTTACTTTTATTAATATTAAAAAATCAACCAGCATTTGCAGCATTGGAAATAAAAGAGAGAGAAAAAAGCTCTCAGTCCTTGTGCTATAACAACCAGCCTGCCACTGCAGGGAGGACGACGTCTCCAGAATTAAGTATCCATCACTAGATCCATTCCACACCTCCAACATTCAAAAGCAAAAGGGCATACGTGTCGAAGAAAGGAACAGGCTGGAGACATTTGGAATTACATGAAGTTGTTATAATGACTTTGATACTACAAATATGAGAAAAATATGTGTTTCCTAACTCAAAACATGTTTGATGAAGTCTGTGTAATAAACGTACTATATACATCCACACTCAGTTATATACACAGGGATTCCTTTTCTCAGTTCTTTTTTCCCCCTCTTCTTCTTTACGTGTGCACACTGTAAAAATCCAAGAGTTTCTAAACTTAGGGATGGTTTTTTATTCTGGTCTTTCTTTGACACACTACATTAATGAGGTGGTAAATGTCATAGCTGGCTCCTCCAAACTCCAACCCTGAATGTAGCAAAGGATTTGGTGAGGACTTCTAGAAAAGAGAACTGCATGTCCACATACTGCCACCAGAATAACCCTTATTCCATTTAAATCCTCAGAGCTAGGGTTTGCCTCTCTGATTTCTCTACAGATATAACTGATAGATACTAGGGCAGTCATGCTACTGGTTCAGTATCTCAGCATGCTGCTGTTTATATATCTATCAACACCAGTCAGCAGGTGAGGGGCTTTAAGAGACACATCTATTGCTTATTCTAACCAAGAACTGGCCAAAGGCATGGGTTTATGGATCCAGATGAGAGTGAGAAGAGAGTCCAAACTCAAGGCCTAAAATGTATACGGTGGTTGGGATCTGACTTGGAAGCAAAGCAATGCAGGATCAGGCTCTCAGGACTTCATGCTTAATTCCTTGCTCCTGCACAATTCTCAGTAGAATTTTGCCAGAACAAGGAAGTCAAGTTTGGTCTAACCTATTTCCCCTCTTATTTCCAGCCATCTCTACCAGCTGGCACATTACTGGAGGGCTGGGGAGGGGATGGGGAATATCATCTGCCAGTGGGTGAATTTCAACCCTATTATATGAAGCAAATATATAAGGCTTAAACAAAGACTCCACCCCTTCCCCATCCATTTGCTGCCAGGGAATGGATGAAAAAGCCAAAACACAAGCACTGAGTTCCTCAGGGTACCCAGATTTGCTGTGCAAGCAGCCTCCTAACAACCAGGCATGGGGATGAAGATGTCGTTCTCTCCCATGCAGCTGGATTAGGTTAACCTCTAGTCCTTGGGTTCTTTCTGAGGAGAGGCGCATGTCACCTACATTCTCACATTTTGTGCTGATCTAAAATATGACTGACTTACTGTAGTCAATGGGAATTTTGCCTGAGTCAGGACTGCAGGATCAGACCCTACACTAACATCTGGTGGGAGTTCCTTTACCGCCAGTAACAAGGGAAGATTCTGCTAACAGACAGGAAGTATATTTACTGATCTAATGGGTGCTGAAACAGTACAGGTTAAAAGCAGAGGACACGACAAGGAGGCTAAAGACATGGTAGCAGCCCTATCTGCACTAGTCTCTTTATGCATAGGCTGTACCACAAATGCAGTATTTTATTAAGGTCTGAAACCTCCTTAACAACACCCAGCTCCACCTGGGTCAAAATTACAAGGGTGAAAGGAATGACCCTTTGAATATATCTATCTATCAGTAATTTTCTTCTTTTTTTTCCCGACTGGCCTCTGGGAGGGGTAGAGAAGAGTGTGTTGCCAGGAAAGAGGTCTGACCCACAGCATTTAGAGTTTTGAGTCCATTAATTTAAAATGAGTGTTAAAAAAGCATCAAAAGATGCCCGGAAGGCCCAGAGCACAATGCTAAACTATTTACATAACACATCCACACCACGATGGATGTTTCGTATGTGGAATTTAGTAATGGGTGCAATGGGACACAGCCATCAGGAATAAGATTGCCATACTCTTTTCTGAGAACCTGTTTGTGGAGAGCAGCAACAAGACTGCATTTTCTTTGAGTGCTTTCAGTCCCAAAGCTAACCTGACAGCCCTCCATGGGCCAAGAATTTCTTGTTTAATTAGTACTAAATCATGAGAGAAATGGCACAAGTGTTAATTGCAGCAGCTGGCTCAGGGAAAAGCCATGAGCATCCCGCTTTTAGCAAGTGCAGTGCCTATGCACTGTCCTGAGGGGTAAGAAATCATATCCCTTGCAGGGCTTGGTGTGCTAAGGTCAGTCTGGGCTATAGCGGGGTTAGGGGCCACACTGGGAACAGGAATAGGACAATGCTGGCTGTGTGTCTGTACAAGGCGAGATAGCTCGGGCAGACAAAGTGGTGGGGCACCCACTGCTGTGTCTTGGTGTACAGTCTAGCTGGCTGGAGGCGTGACTGCCCATCCTTGGTGCTGGGGACGGATGGCTGGTGTTCTGGGCTACCAGGCTTGACCCCTGTTCTACAGGGAGGGAAAGTAGAGTGGGATGGGTGGAGAGGACCATAGGTGCTAACAGAGGGCAGGAGGCGAGCAGTCCAGCTGGATGAACTCTCCTTCATCTAGGCAAGATTGCACCTTATTCACAAACAGGAATGGGGGAGACAGAAGGACAATGTTACACTTGGAGTGGGGAAATCTTTTACTGGAATAGTGAGCGTCTGGGACTTTATATAGCCTTTGCAGTTCTAACAGCAGCCTTGATATCAACTGGAACGGACCCTCTACAGTAGCTCACACACACAGCTGGAGGGGGAACAATAGTGGGACAGTCATTTATTTAGCACTTCTCCCAAACAAAACTAAATGGGAAGGAAACAAATGCAATTTTAAGCTTATGTGGAATAAAGAGTGAAACTTTTCTGCTGATGTTCACCCTACTCCTGAGTTGGAACATCCTTTACTGCACCCACCTCCAAAAACATACAGGACCAGGTTTGACTGGAGGGCAGTGCAAGCATCCTTGGCATTTAGCGAGTGTCTACATTGGCAAGCCTTTGCTCATATTTTCCCACCACAGTGACTGCCGGTTCAGCTCCAGCCATTGCAGCCCTAATACAGACTCCAGGTGGCCACAGATCTACCGGACACAATGCTTTAAATGCCAGAAGCTGCACTGTCTTCTCCAGCACTCTCACAGTTGCTACCACCTGTGGAATTGTGCAGCTGGGAGCAATGGAAGGAAATGCTAGCAGAAAACTCTAGCCTAGAGAGCCAGAGATGGTTAGCTCCTTAGGGCAGGTACTGTCCTGTATGTTCAGGGGCCAAGCACACCATTGGCATTTTGACAATTAAGCTGTGCAAAATAATGCCAGACAAACCATTCTTTACTGTTTCCTAGATTCTAAGGCCAGAAGAGATCAGAGTAGCTTATCATAACACAGGCAATATCAGGCAGACTTCAGATCAGCATATTTCTTGACTGGCAAAGGAGGATAAAAATATTAAACCAACAAAACAGCATCTGATAGCTTTTGAAGCTCGATGGTTCAATTAAGCAACTGGTGTAGTGGAGTCACAGTCATTTTGCTTAAAGACAATTTGCATTTCTGCATTGACACTAAGAATTGTGACTTGAGGGGCTGATAAGTCAGTGCTCATGCAGCTCCCCATGTTAGGATTTCAAGCCTTGGGGTCTAGCATTTTTGTACGTGTTCGTGAACAAAATGCTGCTAGGTGAACAGAGACCAAAACACTAAGAAATAAAGACAGAAAGGGAGGTTAGGAGCCTGTTTCTCGCTCTGTGACTAGGTAGCGTAGATAACACAGGTATTTCTCTCAGTTCACCATGCTGCAGTGTCACTGGCCCAGAAGAGGTATTTCCAGGAAAGATGATTTCAGTGCTAGTGAATCAGCACTTCTGATGGCAATAACAGGTCATCTACCATTCCAGAAATGATATAGAAGAAACCATTGCAGAGCAACCATTACTTCAGAATTAAGAGGGTCACAAATTTTTGTTGATGTTTCTAGGTAGAAATGTTTCTTTGCCAGTAATGTTTGTATTACTGGCAAAGCTGAAATCTATTCCAGTAGCTTGCATACATGTGGTATTCTTAAATGTGTAAGATTTAGGGCATACATGCTGAAGTGTGAAAGGCTGCTAGCCGACAATCTCCAAGCGTGATCTGTATTGCATCTTATTCTTCTTGGCAGACATAAACCTAACATCATTGCGTAGTGAGAGTCCTATGGGCCTCGGTGATGTCTTCTATGTTCGTCCTACTGTTTATTTCTATTGGGAATTGGGACATTCTTTCATTGCTGGGCCAACATAGAGGTTGAATGGAAGGTTGTAAAAGCAGCTTTTTGATCTAGACTTCGTAATGAACCACAAGAGTCTTTTGGTTTTTTGAAGAGCGTTGAGTGTTATTTTTGCTTTGCCTTTCATCCACCGGCGTTTGAGATAGGGGAATCTCTGTTACCCAGCCAGCTGTCTCAAAGTTTTGGCTCTCTTTTGAATTTAGAATGTTTTTAGTACACTGAGGGAACAGTCCACATTTTACTAAAGTGATTAAACACCTGTAGAACTAAAGAAGAAAAAAAAACTGAAAAACTGAAATTTAGGAGAGTGTACACTAAAAACTTAGTCTCGAGCAGCCCCTTAAGGATCACATCACACAAACTTGAGAGAGGAAGAATAAACTTTATATTATTACTAGCTCCCTGCACTTCATCCTGTGCATAATAAATCTGAGGAACTGGCCAAGAAGCCTGTTAATATAACCCACTTGTCAGTGTGTGTTACAGGTCCCACTCCATACATTATCCTCAGAGAACACAACTGTGTTACAGCCCCCACTTACATAGCCTATCTTTTTAACTCAAGATGTAGAGCCCCATGATTTTAGCTCTGGGAATCCCCAGTTTAATCCCTACTGTCAGCCAATATGAGGGCCATCCCCTTTTTAAACATAGCTTTGCTACTCAAATGAGCTGACAAAATGTGGACTGTTTCAAAAGCAACACCCTTCAAGATTCAGGAAGTGATGGGGTAATGAAGCTTAGCTGGCTATAAAAGGGAAGGAAGAGTCGCTGTGCAGGAGCAATATGCCACTACACACAATGGAAAACCAAATGCAGACCCCTCCCTGCTAGAATTTTTCAACTTTGCTCATAGATATACAGCTTTAAGGATGGATTTCTCTTTATTTTGATTGATCTTCTGTTCAAACTTCACTATCAAGCTATAGCTCAGTTCCACATGAAGTACAAGGATAGAATATAGGTTGCTTGTTTTTAGGATGTACTTCCTTCAAGAGGAACTCTTCATAAACATAGGACTGAACAGATCCTAATGCATCCCATTCACTAGGCTTCTGACTCTGATGCAAAAGAACCTCACCCCTCTTTTAACAGCAATCCCCATGGTCTAGGAAATGCGGCAGTCTTTGGTTGAAGTATTACATATTTGACACAGATAGAGATGACAGCAACAAGAACAGACCATTTGCTAAAGAAAAAGAAACCCACATACAAAACCACCCAAACTGAACTAAAACCAAAGAGGCCAGTTTACATTAGTATTTAACAAGTGGGGGGATAGTCACTCTGGGAGAGGAAAGAGCTTAAACTGGATATGATCCTTGTGCTGACATGCAAAAATCCTCCACAAAGCAGCTGATTGTCCTCAACATGATGACAGTGGAAGTCAGGAGTAAATGGAACGAATGCATTGTAGTAAATGGAACGAAATAGTGTACGCAAGAGGAGAATCAGCCCAAACCACGTTCAGTTTTGCCCTCTTACTCCCAGCTTCCTTCTCCCCACCACGTTGCAATAAGTGATGAATTGAACTGTGACAAGTCTCAGTTTATTTCTGGTTACTCTGATGTAGCGGGTGGCAGCTGACAGCTGGATGCCAGGTACAGAACTCTAAAGCAGTAGGGCAGGCAAGACTGCCATGCAGACAAACAGCACCTGTCCTCACCAAATGAGCCTCTGTCCATTCTGTTCTGAACCTCCCTTGGTTATTAGCACTGAGAGGAAAGAAGGGGACTGGATTTTGGCAGGTGGCAAGTAAAGCAGCGCAGTCTAATTTGTGACCCTTATTATGAGGTATAATAATGTGTTGAGAATAAAGCTACACTTAGCCAGGGTGGCAAACACTCCGCACACAGATGCACTTTCCTGGGGCGCTAGCAGGTATCGGGATACAGATGGGATTTTTCCAATATTTCCTAGAAATGGTTTTAAAAATATTTGAAAGCACTAAGACCCAAAGGAAACATCCCTGCTAGTGCCTTGGAGAACCATACAGAAGAATAGTAGTGGCTCTAAACCAACTCTCAGGGCCAGATCTGAACATTGGGGTGTTCAATATCCAAACCTTCATCAATCATTCCTGGGTTCAATCCTGACTGGGGGAGGGGAGGAGTAAGGAAAGGTAGCTCCAAGCCACCTTTAAGCCTCAGCAGATTCTCAGTCCAGTTTAACTTGCGAGCAGTCTGAGGATTATGTTTAAAGATTATTAGAGCTGTCAATAGATGGCAATGTAACTTGCTAAATGCATCCTGAAAGCACTCCCATGTATGTGCTACTCAAACAAGGAGAGAGATGAGAGCTTTCAGGGCATTTAAAGGCCTGTCCCTGTTGACTATAGGCTAGATTATGACTTGAGGCACCACCCTAGGAGTAGCACTTCCAGGAATTGTGATCTGTGGGGGCCAGACTCCCCTGCTCCCTGACTAACTTCACTGCTAGGCAACCAACGAACCCAGCTGCCCTGCCTTGGAACTGACAGAGTAGTGACAGCACCTGATTGATTGCTGGTTTAGCAGTTCTGATATAAGCCTGGCTCCCACAACAGCTCAATTGCTGCTCAAGGTGTTTGGTGCTTGTAGCTGTGCTTGCCCTGCTTCCTGTCCTTGCTCCTGCTGTGTTCCAGCCCTGCTCCAGCCTGCTACCTGTGCCTGCTCTTTCTTTGCTCCCCTCTGGCTGACTTTGGTCCTTGGCTCTGCCTCTAGCCTGTGACTCAGGCTTGCCCTCTGGCATTTGGCTTGTCACTGTGGTACTGTCCATCAGCTTGTTCCTGAACTTTGACCACCCTGGGCCC
Source organism: Lepidochelys olivacea (assembly GCF_965140295.1). NCBI lineage: Eukaryota > Metazoa > Chordata > Testudines > Cheloniidae > Lepidochelys > Lepidochelys olivacea. Next base: position 98,128,901 of record NC_140419.1, read on the forward strand.
AGCTGTCGCTGGTAGGCTGAGCTCTCATTTCAGCCACTATGTCTAACCACCAATGGCCTGGTTGGCTACCGTCTCAGTTCTTCTTTGCTCCCAGGAGGTAGCAACTGACTCTTGGCTTCTACCAACAGGAAATTCCTGCCCCTGTGGACTCGCTCAGCTGATTGGAGAGGGCAGAGACAAATCTTTGCCTGTGTCTACCCCTTCCTGCCATTGTCTCTGGAAAGGGGAGCTAGCAAGAGTGCAGCCCCACTTCCTCCTGTGCATTGGACCCAGTGTCTGGGCAGCGAGTGTGGGGATAAAGGGGCGTACATACTCTCTCCCACTCCAGTGCATGGTCACAGTCTAGCCTTATAAGTTCAAACAGAGCACATCACATCGATCTAACAAGAGACTGTAATCCTGTCCCACTGCAGTCAATGGGGGATGTCTGTGTTCAGGATACTAGTCGGGAAGTACGAGTAAATACACCTGTGTTAGCCCTCTTATGTCTGGGACTCCCATACAAGTACCTTTGAATCTGCAGGTATCGACTAATTTACAGGCAGAGTTCAGTTTTTTGGCTAAAAGAAAAGGAGGACTTGTGGCACCTTAGAGACTAACCAATTTATTAGAGCATAAGCTTTCATGAGCTACAGCTCACTTCCTCAGATGCATATCGTGGAAACTGCAGCAGGCTTTATATATACACAGAGAATATGAAACAATACCTATTCCCACCCCACTGTCCTGCTGGTAATAGCTTATCTAAAGTGATTTCCAGCACAAATCCAGGTTTTCTCACCCTCCACCCCCCCACACAAATTCACTCTCCTGCTGGTGATAGCCCATCCAAAGTGACAACTCTTTACACAATGTGCATGACAATCAAGCTGGGCTATTTCCTGCACAAATCCAGGTTCTCACATCCCCCCCACCCCCATACACACACAAACTCACTCTCCTGCTGGTAATAGCTCATCCAAACTGACCACTCTTCAAGTTAAAATCCAAGTTAAACCAGAACATCTGGGGGGGGGGGGTAGGAAAAAACAAGAGGAAACAGGCTACCTTGCATAATGACTTAGCCACTCCAAGTCTCTATTTAAGCCTAAATTAAATTATTATTTAAATTATTATTACCAGCAGGAGAGTGAGTTTGTGTGTGTATGGGGGTGGGGGGGATGTGAGAACCTGGATTTGTGCAGGAAATAGTCCAGCTTGATTGTCATGCACATTGTGTAAAGAGTTGTCACTTTGGATGGGCTATCACCAGCAGGAGAGTGAATTTGTGTGTGGGGGTGGAGGGTGAGAAAACCTGGATTTGTGCTGGAAATCACTTTAGATAAGCTATTACCAGCAGGACAGTGGGGTGGGAATAGGTATTGTTTCATATTCTCTGTGTATATATAAAGCCTGCTGCAGTTTCCACGATATGCATCTGAGGAAGTGAGCTGTAGCTCACGAAAGCTTATGCTCTAATAAATTGGTTAGTCTCTAAGGTGCCACAAGTCCTCCTTTTCTTTTTGCGAATACAGACTAACACGGCTGTTACTCTGAAACCAGTTTTTTGGCTGAATCACTGCAGTGCCTAGAGCAGAAACAAGGTCCAAATCATTAACAAACAGGACTGGGAGCCAGGACATTTGCGGGGTTTCTTACTGTCTGTGACACAGTCTTCTCACATCACCTTGGGTAAGTTACTTGACCTCAACTTTCTAATCTGTAACACAGGAATAATGCTGCTGTTCACTGAAACAGATAACTATGCATTGCACTACTGAGTCTCAGTGCTTTGACACAGGATCTCCCAGTAGCATAGGGACTCAGACTGATTTTCTGCAGTGCTCAAATCTCCCTAACTAAAACAAGATATGAAAGGTTTCTAGTGTGGTCATGTGGAATGCAACGATTCCTAGATGGCAGCCATGGGTTAGTGTGGAAGGACTTTGTGGGATTCCTAAACCACCAGGGTCCTTCTCCTTCACCAGCCAGGACGTGGGAATTGACAGAGTGCTAGCATGGATGAGGGAGAGGTTTGAAGGGTCTGCAGTGTCTTTGGGCCTGGACCGTGTGTGTGTGTGTTTTTTTTCTAAACATAGCAGGGTGAAATCATCAATAGAACTTAAAATGCATTCACAACACAGCACTCTCCCATTGAAAATTATTATGAATTATAAAGGCAGCCAATTACATGCTCCTCTTCATCTAGTGCCAAGCAAGTTCATTCTTCTGAGCACCTGTTTCTGCTGGAAACAAAAATGCTGCTCTTAGAAAAGTTTTTAATTATAAAAACATTGGCCTAGATTTTGTTTTGGGCAAGAGCCGCCAGTGAGTTCACCCTTATGGGTAAACATTTACTGTACTGGTCCAAATGTTAAACCACAGTCCTTAATAATAATGCAGGAATTGTGACCCACAGCTTCTTTTTAGATTGTGAGAAACTATCTGTTCCCAAACTCCTGGCTGTTGAAATGTTTCAGGTCAAACAGAGCAGCTCCTTTTTCACCCTTCCCCACAATATTCAAACTGAAAACATATATGCTTCTCTTCATCACCACAGCAAAGACGGGCAGGTCACAAGTGGGGAGTAAAATTCTGAGGTCTTCTCCAGAAGCAGAGTGACCTGAGAACCCTTAGGCCCTGTCTAGACTAATATGAGACCCTGGGAGCCACCTCCAGCTGCCCAGGACCAGCTAACACTCTTCAAAATCTGTCATCCCTGTCCACACAAGCATTCAAACCATGGTCTTTTTAAGTGCAGCTCATTTCCCCAGTGTAGGCAGAGCCTTGCTATTCAGCCAAGGGAAATAGAACCTCATCACTAACACTGAATTTAGGCTAGAAGTAGGGATGCCAGCTCAGAATTTGGTTGACCCTTGATCAGAACATTGTTAATGTAATCAAAGAAGGTGCCTAAAGAAAGCCCTGTATGAAAGAGAACATGCATGTAAGGACAAGAAGAGCTAGGGCTGGAAACGTCACCATTACAGAGAAGCACAATTTACAACTCTATCACCGCCAACTTTTATCACTTTCAGGGTAACTGAACATTTGGCAAAAGACTCATGGCTTTCAATATTCTCATGGAATCACTCCCTTCTACCTCTCCCTCTTGGTGTTCCCCTATAGCACATTACATGCATCCCCATGTTAGCCACCCCTCTATTCCCTTCTCTGTGATTCTTCCATTCTTTTCTTTCCTCAGATCACTGAGACACTTCCTCTCATGAAACTAGACTTGAATCTTCCTGTTGGTTTTAGCCTCTAATTTACTCTGGACAATACTCAATAGAGTGCATTCTTCCATCCCCACTCACTATAACTAGGCTGTCAATATATATCCAGGTAGGAACACTGGGAGCTCAAGGGAAAATAATGCAAATTAGCTTTCCTTAGCTGCTAAGCTCTTCAGGCATGGACTGGCCTTTCCTAAAAGTTTTGACAGCGCCTAGCACACTGTGGGCACTACTGCAATAAATAGCAAAATTGCTGTGTACTGCTGGAAGCATTACTGTGTGTGCACACTAGCATGTTCTATGTCTGTGAAACTAACTTGCCAGTAAATGAAATGATACCAAAAGGAGCTTCTGGACATTTCCTCCTGTCTAGTTTCCAAGACTAATGTTGCCTTTGTGTGTGTGTGTATTTTCTATTTAAGTAAAGCTGTGGTGCTGATCAGAAGAGTGGAGTCAGCTTATCATTCCCCCACTCAGTTGCGTGCTGTGTTATCACTTTTAAGTTCCGGTGTTTTAAGTCTTTCTTCTGCTTGCTGTTTGTGCAACATTTTCCTTTTTCTGCTCATCTGAGTCACTCCATCCAGCTGCATAGACAATCAGCTCTGTTTATATCTTTGCAACACCAATTTTTAGCATGATGGAGGCTATATGCAATGCATCATCACTCCTCAGGATCATGGCATTGCTGGGAAGGATTTGTCTGGACAAAGAAAGAGCCTGAGAATGATGCTGCAAGCAATGACAACCTCTCAGCATTCACCGTGCAGTGCTTATCTCTGCAGCCCTTTGCCCTGCTTTAATTTGTGCATAGTCTATTCAGAATGAATGTAGGACCATATCCTGTAGTACATTTAGGCAGGTTTGTACTGATCTGCCAGAAACTACTTGCCCTGAAAGTGGCTCAGATGACCACCAGAGGTCTGCCCCAACAAAGGGATTATCTTTATCACTGTAGCAGGTCCTACAACATTCCCCTTCCCTGGCTGGGTCTCCCCACGTGTCCTTATAATCCCCAGATGGCATACTGGCCTCTTGGGGTCATTGGCAGTCAATGTATGTTCAGCCAGCTTTCAGGCTGCTCTCGCTTGTGCCTGAAAAGTAGCCAACTGCTGAGAAGCCAAAGGATCAGGAAACCAGAAATGTGGTTTATCGCCTCCATTGCAACTCACAACTTCTAACTTGCGGGGTAACTGTGAATCAGGATTAGGGAGCTATAGACAAAGCGGAAATGGGAGGGACCATTCTATGGACCCTCTCCAAAAAAAACTTAAAATGAGGCCAGAAAGCTACTCCCCATCTGTAGTGGGAGAGCAAGTCAGCAACACAAGGACATATTAGACTTCTGTTGGGTTACTTTTATTGACAAGAACTATTTTTTTTAACACCACAGTGCAGTTCAGTAAGAAAATACATTTGCTGTGTGTGGTGCAGGACAAAGTGTATTAATTACAGATTGTTAATGCGTAACTGCGCTGCATGCATCACCAGAGAAGGGTGATGTCACAAATAGGGGACAAAGGGACTCCAGAACAAGTCAAGAGCTCAATTATGTCTTATGAAATAGAGCACGCACAGAATGGACAGTGGCAGTGCAAGCTACCCCATAGTGACCCCACTACTGTGCCCTACTTCCTAATGATCACCTCCAGAGGAATGAAAAGACAGACTACATGCCAACTCGGCTAAACCTTTGTCATTTTAACTGAAACTCGTTGTGAGGCTGGGTGTTCCAGCAGTCCATTAGAAAGGGACTGAGACACCCCAGCTCATTTCAGACAGGTCCCCATACAAAATTGTTACATATATTTTAACAATAGCACTTACTGATCACAAATCTAATATGAAGGAGCAATTGTGTTTCAGAGTAAATACAAACAAAGTGAAATTCTTACCTGTTTGTTCAAGAGCACACAGAGAACAGGATTAACAAATGTTCTAGTCTTTGCCAAAATGGATGGGATAATGCTTACTGTTGGAGTGATTATTCCTGGCTTGCCAAATGTTGCAATCAAAGATACTATCCCATTTGGCATCCAACAGAGGAGGTAGCAGGTAACCATGGATACCACCATAAAAAGTATGTGGCATTCCCTCTTCTGAACTGTTGTCATATTACACCTAGAAACCTGCAAAAATAAAGTACTGTTTTACGAAACTCAGGAGTGGGGGTTATTTCCGTCCTAAATTCAACAAGTTGATAGAAGATGAAGGATTATGTGACACATACCAATGGTTTTGTCACGTAACTATCCTGATGTATGCAATGGCACAGCTATTCTTTCACTAATATTCCTACTCATATGGGCAACATGCAATCTTTTGTATAAAAGAAGTCTGTTTATCTGTGCCATTTTTCCTTATCGCAGGGTGTAACAAGCTGAGAACACACACGTCCAAACTTAGCACAGAACACATGTAAACAGTGACCTCTACTGGAATAGGATGAGCCTGTTTTGATGAAACAATTTTGCTCTAAATACCTGAACTATCTCTTTGGCTATATGGATAGGGAACCTGCTTTGGCAGTACAGGTTCTAAGTGCAAATCCTATTAGGGTTATATATGGATGGATAAGGGCCAAATTTAGATATCATTTATTACAGGTGTATTTCCACATCTCTCTAGGCCCTATCCTGAAAAAACATTCTCATTGAATTAGTCCCTTTGGCTTCAAAGGAACTGTTCACATCAGTATGGGTTTGCAAGACTGGGTCCATTGACTTCAATAGAGCTACATGATTTATACCAGCTGAAGATCTGCCCATTGTGTTTGTTTAGTGTTTCCTTTTTATTCCAACTCTGTATGAGATCAATAATGGCAGGACCCTTCCATCCAAATGGGATGTTGTGCGACCATCAAGGCCCAAACAAAACAGCACTGGTGGGAGCTGGAAATGTTTCTGTGTTATGCCTAATGGGAGCTTTTCCACACGCAGCAGCCAGAGCCTCTTTGTGAAGTAGACAGTACGCCAAAATGTGTTGGAGCTAAAAGCTTATTCCATTTTCCCCCTTCAGGTAGGCTTATTAAGATGCTAGTTTTGAAAGGACTAGCCAGATCTGAAGGACTATTAAAGCATAGATTTAGCTTAGTGGATCTGGCTTAGATAGCTGCCCACTGCCCTTGTGTAATTGTCAAATGCACAGTTTTCCTCTTTTTCTACACTTAGGTCAACCTTCAACTTTGCTTAAACTATGTAGATCTGCTGATTCCAGCTTGCAGATGGACAGAGCAGCTGTCAACTAGATTATGGTATCAGTTTGGAAATGTACCGCTAACTAGGCAGCTGGGTACACCATTTTATTGCACATTAATATATAAATCAATAGCTCACACTTACATAGTGCTTTACATTTCCAAAGCAGTTGGCAAATATCATTTAATCCCCACGCATCCTTATGATGTGGTCAAGAAAGTACAATAGGGTGAGGAGGTCAAAGGCACAAGTGGCACTTAGGCAACTAGTTCTCACTGAAAGTCAGTGGAACTCAGACACCCCAGTACTATTTGTGACTTGGAATGTCTACCCCATTATCAAAAAGAAAAGGAGGACTTTTGGCACCTTAGAGACTAACCAATTTATCTGAGCATAAGCTTTCGTGAGCTACAGCTCACTTCATCGGATTGCATCCAATGAAGTGAGCTGTAGCTCACGAAAGCTTATGCTCAAATAAATTGGTTAGTCTCTAAAGTGCCACAAGTACTCCTTTTCTTTTTGCGAATACAGACTAACACGGCTGTTACTCTGATACCCCATTATCCCCACTCGAGAGATGGGTGAACACAGAATGGTTAAGATTTGACCAAAGTACATTTCAGAGCTGGGATTAGGCCTTGGCAGCTCTTGGAGCCTCCTCCTGAACTCAAACAGACTGCACTGCCTCCCTGATGCCATCATTTGAATTATAGAAAACTGAGTTGTGATTGGCTGAGCCAGTCCAATGACAGTAGTTAATGAACATTACTAGAGTACAGTTTAGAACTGTTACATAGGTGACCTCATCACACAGATGAACAAAAATATAGTTTATTATGCCCAGCACATTCAAAAACAAAAAGAAATATCACAAATAAGCATTCTTATAGCCCATTTTTTGTCCTTAGCATCACATACACCATCAATTTTTAGACAGCACTTCCCAGTGGAGTCTCCCACCCCACTGCTGTTCCTCCACATCAGCCTATATATACACTTCATCTTCAGTGAATTAAACATGCATAAAATAAAAGGCAGGTTAGCCTACAGGATTTCTGTGAATTTGTGTTCTCTTTTTGAGTGTTCTGCTAGGAATGTGTGAACTACTGGTGTTCATATCACGTCTCTAGTTCTTTGCACATTTTAAAAGCCGGGGGGAATGATTTCTTACATAACTGTCTGCCACTAGAACTCAAAGCGATACCACAATTCAAAGTGCTAAAAATACCTCCATGATTCATTCATAAAATGACACCAGAGGTAAGTGTCTTCAAGAAAGAGACCAGGATTCTATATATGTAGTGAGACACTTTGTCCAGGTTGCATAATCCTTTAGGGTGCATTTTCCAATATTACTGAAGAGTTCTTGTGTTTCTCACAAGCCAGTTTAACACCTTGATAAATTTAGTAATAACAAATCCCTGAAGCATTAATAAAGTCAGCCTAGCAGCTCTTGGTCGTGACTAAAACAGAGGAACCAAAATACATATATTTGTGAATAGACTGATTATCTAACATCATTTCTAAACTGCTGTGTATCTGACCTGTCCTGTGTTAGGTCCTAGTCCAATTCACCTGGAAGTCAATGCAGACACATGTCCCGCCCTGAGGATATGTCCTCACAGAGTCAGCTTTAGTTTAAATGCCAGGAGGAGCTACATGAGGCAGCGTGTCATATGCAAGTGACACTTTTGAAATAAGAGGTTGACAGACACATCTGATTTTAAAAAATGCATTCTTCTTATTGTAGCACTCTGGCAACACGTTTTATACCGAGCTCTTCAGTGTAGCCCTGATTGTAGCCCTTGCCCAGATCCTCTTTTTAGCAAACAAAAAATGTTGGTCCAGGGAAGTAAATACTGTCAGTCAAACCAGCAACTGGATGTAGATCCAGAGCTACGGCTGTCAGTCTATGCATGTAGGTGCTACACTACATGGCAAATAGTTATAATACTCCTGTTACAATGGTATCTGTGCACCGACGATGTTATGCATAGTACAATACCTAGCAACACTAGGGCCTGATCCAAAAGAAACTTGTCCCATGGACTTCAGTGAGTTTTAAATCAGGCTTCATAGGAGATAAACATAGTTTATCATCCTGAACTCTATATCATCTGGCATTTGTTGGCCTATGTTATAGCCTTAAACATAGATTTGTGTGTGTATATTTCCTTCCTTAAAGGAAGTTTAAATAAATTGCTGTGTCAAAGTGTTTGGGAGTTGCCATGTTAGACAGACTTGTTAATTACAGATGATGTAATATACACCAGGATTAGGGGCCCAGGTCTGTGTTGTCTTACACCCTATGCAACTCTATTCAAATCAGTGCAGAATTTAGTTCATTGACTTTTTAAAGATGCAGATAACTGAGTATGCTCTTTTGGAGCCATTACATCATAGAAATATAGGGCTGGAAAAGACCTCAAGAGGCCATCACGTCCAGCCCCCTATGCTGTGGCAGGACCAAGTATTGTGTAAGTTCTTAGAGACAAAAAGACATTAAAGTCCCTTATTGACATATGTGCTTGTGTGCATATACAGCGCTAACAAAATATTAACTATGCACACACGTAACAGCACTTGGCTTTTACACAGTGCTCTCATCTGTAGATCTCAAAGAACTTTACCAAGGATCAGTATTGCCAATCCCAAGCCTTCAAAAATCATAAATCAGGCTTCCCAAAAATCATGAGATTGTTAAAAATATAACATTTGGGATTCTTTTTATTTGTCTTCTGGTTTTTGAGCCATTATGGTTCAAGTTTTCAAGATATTCTCTGAAACCATGAGCGGTAGAAACCTACTTTTAAAAAAATGAAAGCTGAGATTCTCATGTAATAACATGACTCCATGAGCTGAGGCTTTAAGCAAGCCACCAAATATTGCAAGATTGCAGATTTATCATGAGAGTTGGCAACATTGAATTCCCATTTTAAAGATGGGGGAAACAAAAGAGTCAAATGCAGTAAAATACAGCTGGATTAACAATATCGGTCCCAAGCTGCTCCTGGAGGCACCACTTTCTCCTGATCACTTTTTGCTGTGTACTCTTCAAGGCAGGGACCGTGTCTCTCCACTAACTTTGGAAAGCCCCTAGTACATATAGCTTGCACTAGTGAACACAGTCATTCAAAGCTTTGTGAAAATAAAATCCCTACTTTCCACACTGCACATCTGCTCACCCAATTACAGCTACTTATGACCAGAACCTTGAATTGCCCAAAGCATGTCATAGTAGATTGTTGCACACGTAGTGACACTGCTTGATGTGCAGCAATGCAGTGCACTAGGTCCTGTGAACAGCAAAGTACCAGAGCCGCCCAGAGAACACAGGAGCACCTGGATACTGCAGCAAGAAATGTGTGGACTATATAATAATAGTCATTATCCTCACTTTCCATAATCTGGTAGATATTTATTTCATTTTATACAGTCTTTATTGCTAGCTCTCCAACCTCTGCTCCAGAGATATCCCCAGCCAGTTAAGCTGGATTTACAGCTGTGTTGAGTCTAGGAGCAGATAGAGAATCTAGACCAATAGCTGCAAACCACAACTAAAGTAGATTGAAACTGACTCAGACCATGAGCTCTTTGGCGCAGGGATCTGCGGAAAAGGACCTAGGGGTGACAGTGGACGAGAAGCTGGATATGAGTCAGCAGTGTGCCCTTGTTGCCAAGAAGACCAATGGCATTTTGGGATGTATAAGTAGGGGCATAGCGAGCAGATCGAGGGACGTGATCGTTCCCCTCTATTCGACATTGGTGAGGCCTCATCTGGAGTACTGTGTCCAGTTTTGGGCCCCACACTTCAAGAAGGATGTGGATAAATTGGAGAGAGTCCAGCGAAGGGCAACAAAAATGATTAGGGGACTGGAACACATGAGTTATGAGGAGAGGCTGAGGGAGCTGGGATTGTTTAGCCTGCAGAAGAGAAGAATGAGGGGGGATTTGATAGCTGCTTTCAACTACCTGAAAGGGGGTTCCAAAGAGGATGGCTCTAGACTGTTCTCAGTGGTAGCAGATGACAGAACGAGGAGTAATGGTCTCAAGTTGCAGTGGGGGAGGTTTAGATTGGATATTAGGAAAAACTTTTTCACTAAGAGGGTGGTGAAACACTGGAATGTGTTACCTAGGGAGGTGGTAGAATCTCCTTCCTTAGAGGTTTTTAAGGTCAGGCTTGACAAAGCCCTGGCTGGGATGATTTAACTGGGAATTGGTCCTGCTTCGAGCAGGGGGTTGGACTAGATGACCTTCTGGGGTCCCTTCCAACCCTGATATTCTATGATTCTATGATTCTATGATCACCTTTCTATTACATTTATTTACATAAAGGGGCATGCCATTCCTTGATGGAGCCTCCCACAACTACCACAATAAGTTCAGCATTTGGAATCAGTCAGTGTCAAAACACCCACTGACTTCAGTGGGAGCAGGATCATAGCTCCCCACATATTGCTTTATGGCAGGTTTCATTCCTGATAGGCAGACATGAATATCAAGTGTCCTGCAATAGGAAGAACTCCAAGAATATCCCCATTCAGTAAAGAGAAAAGAAGAATGCAGTTACAACCACCCTATGTTAGAGAAGCTAGAAAAGACACTTACCGTTTTGATTGCTCTCATTATTTTCCCGTAACAATAGATCATTGTCAGAAGAGGCAATATAAGGCAGAAGATAAAGAGGCATATGATGTAAGAGATATTGTTAGGAGACCTGGAGTGCCATGCTACTGAGCAGGTGGTGCCTGGGCCTTCGGGACCGTAGCTGCTCCAACCAAACAAAGGAGGCAAAGTCCAAAACAAGGAGTAGAACCAAGAGCCTGCAATAAAGAGACAGGATTTCTGGTAGCTGGACACGTTCACTTTCATGCACCTCCTGAGCACTGTGACATAGCGTTCGTACGAGAGGATGGAAAGGGAAATCAGAGAGACAATTCCTGCAAGGAAAGAGATGGGCATGGTGTTAGTGAGTCAGAAAGATGAAGGGGGTTATTCCCATGGAGCCAAGTCCTGCAGTCCTTACTCAGTCATGACTCCCACTGCAAGCACATGTCAACTCTTGCTGACTCTGGCCCTGCAGGATTCACCCCATGAGTCCGTCAGAGCTGCTGCTAAATATAGGCACATTTGGCTTTGCCGAATTCTCCCACTGGGACAGAAACAAGCACGCAGGGTAGGGATGGATGGAAAGTGCAAAGTCTCTGAACATGCAGCCAGTTGAACCCATTGGGCCCGATCCTAATGCCCTTCCTCTCGTGAGTACTCCCTTCTTACTGAAGGGAACAGCCGCAGGATCAGGCATTTGAAATGGTCCTGCAATAAATGTGAGATTTTTAATTTCAAACAAATATCCTGCTGTAACTGCAAAAAAAAAAAAAAAACCATCAGGATGGCAGCATTAAAATACATCTGGATATAACAATATCGGTCCCAAGCTGCTCCTGGCAGCACCACTTTCTTCTGATCACTTGTTTATTTCTGTTGACAGACCAAGGGGCTGATCCTGCCTCCACAGAGGTCAGTGTGAAACTCCCACTGACTATAGACCAGCGGTTCTCAAACTGCGGGTTGGGACCCCAAAGTGGGTCACTAGCTTAGACTTGCTGGGGTCCAGAGCCCGAGTCAAAGCCAAAGCCCAAGCCCAAGGGCTTCAGCCCTGGGCGGCAGAGCTAAGGCTTCAGGCCCCCTGCCTGGAGCTGAAGCCCTTGGGCTTTGGCCCCCCAGCCTGGGTCAGTGGGGCTTTGGCTTTGCCCTGCCCACACCCAGGGTGGTGGGGCATGGACAGGCCCAAGCTTCAGTCCCCCCTCCTGGGGTCCCGTAGTAATTTTTGTTGTCAGAAGGGGGTCATGGTGCAATGAAGTTTGAGAACCCCTGCTGTAGACCATCATCCGTGCTCACTAGGCTTGTTCTCTGCATTGTTCTCATGTGTTTGTTTTAGCTATAAAATCCCAAATCTGCATAATTCATAGCTACATTAGTGGTCACAGTTATTATATTTTATCTATATGAGAAAATTGACCCAAATAGCTATTGCAGATAGCTCCCCATGTGGATACTCTATTCCACAATAGTCATTTTATTCCAGAATAATTGCTTTGCTTTGGAAGCATGCTAATTTTTCTGAAATAAAGTGATTTATTCCATAATATAGTATCCCCCTGGGGAGCGACCACAAAACAGCCATTCTGGTCTATCTCCCCATGTAAACAAACCCTAAGTAAAGGGGGAAACCCTGCTAGTTTTGTTACCACTAGGTGTAGCTGTTAGCAAATGCTGCCACTTTAAATGCAGACCTCAGTAATAGAGCTCAGTGGAGAAACGCAATTCAGTTTCACAGAGGATTTTGATATTTGGTAGGTGTCAGAGAAGCACTCTTCCAGCAGCTGGAGTGAATGTGAAGTACCAGGGAATTAGGTCAAAGGTGTTTGAGTCTGGGTGAAGCGAAAAGGGTAAATGCGTGATTGCCTGGAGGAAGAGGGGCTGGGGTGCACAGGAGAGTGAGAGCTATGTGCTGGTCTCCCCTGTAAGCACTTACGCAATACAAATAAATATCAATAATAATAAGTGTGATTGGCCTGTGAGCCAGTGATAACAGTAAATTACAGACAGGAGAATCTGGTGCCTGCTTAGCCCTTCAGTTGTGCCCATAATCCATACTGACATCAACTGACAGGCTGAATAGGCTCTGGTTGTACACATTTAGTCAAGGCGGCCCTAAAACTCCATGGTCACCTAAAACTAGAACGTCTATAGATGATGTGTCTAGCAAAGCGTTGCCAGGATAAGGGGGGGATACATGGTAGAATTTTTTGTTAAAGCAAAGAGCATTCTTCCTGCTTGTTTTAAGTTCAAAAGATGCAGGTCTTCAGAGTTCCCAGAAACAACTCATCTTTGAGCAAGACCAGGCATATGCAGTTTCATCCCATAAGGAACTCTACTGGGCAAATATCAGAAGGATAGCCGTGTTAGTCTGCATCCACACAAACAACGAGGAGTCCGGTGGCACCTTAAAGACTAACAGATTTATTTGGACATAAGCTTTCATAGGTAAAAAACCTGAAGAAGTGGGTTTTTTACCCACAAAAGATTATGCCCAAATAAATCTGTTAGTCTTTAAGGTGCCACCAGACTCCTCGTTGTTTCTACTGGACAAATGACACATGAGAAGAAACAGGGAGAGGGTTAGGATGATGGAGGTAGGGTTTCACACCTCTCCCACTGAACACAATGCTCCCTTTGTGGAGAAGTGCACAGAACCATGGTCCAACATGCAAGGATTTAAAAGGGACCGTTTAGACAATGATGGCTTACTAAAATCCATAGCAACCAGACTCTCCTTTGGAAACCAACACACAGGGCACAGGCAGCAACACCTGCCTTTGACTTCACCTTCTCCATCCCCAAACCACAGGCAACCAAGGCAGTTTGTTCTCTATTATTAATCAGACACTCCACCAGAGACTAGAGCCTTTGGTGCCTACAGTTAGTCCCCTATACCCCTATGTGAAAGAGGCTTGATTTCCAGAGGTGCTGAGCACTACAGACTGTCCTGAAATTCACAGGAGTTGTGCATGCTGGGCATCTCTGAACGATCAGCCCCAGCTTTTATATAGGTGCCTAGTTATGGATTTAGGAGCCCAAATGTAGAGACTCCTGTTTGAAAATCTTGGCCTAGAAGACAGAATAAACCAGCAGGAGGGCCTAACTGTCTTGTCCTAACAGGTCTTTGGGGGCAGGTTTTCCCGTGGGTGGAAGCACGCACCGCTTTCCCTGCCAGTCTGTATCTTTCTGCTTCCACTCGGGAGGTGGCTGCATGCACGGTGGGGATCCTTACCCCAAGGAACCCGGGGCCTCTGTCCCCGTCAGCACTACGCGGCCAGCGCCCTAGAAGAGGAAGCGCGACTCGGCCCCGGGAACTGCAGTGCGGCGCCCCTTGCCCCTGGGGGCTGCGGCGGGGCTGTTTCCTCCCCTAGGTGCCAGCGGGAGCTGGGCAGCCGCACCTACCGAAGAGGGCGTTGGCGAAGCCGTACCACTTGCAGGCGGCACAGGCGAGGAGCCGGCGGCCCCGCACGCTGGCGGCCAGGCGGAAGGGGGTCCCGAAGATGCAGACCAGCAGCTCGCTGAGGCTGATGTTCAGCAGGATCAGGGGAATGGGGGTCCGGAAGGACTCGAACTTCAGGAAGATCAGCAGGACCAGCAGGTGGTTCAGGCAGCCCCACACCAGGATGATGCCCAGAGACACGGCCACCGCGCTGTGCCCCGTGCGCCCCAGGCCCCCAGCCGCCCAGGCCCGCAGCGGCCCCTCCTTCCAGCTCAGGTTGCCGGAACCCCCAGCCCAGCTGTGGTTAGTGCGGTCGAAGCTCCGCTCCGCCAGGACCAGCCTCATGACCGTGGCGCTGCCTGCTCCCCCCTGCGCCCTCCTCTCTTGCGCGAGGGTCTGCTACAGCTTTCGCCTTCTTCCCTTAGCGCCCTGCGCCTTCCTCCCTTGCGCGGGGGTCTGCTACAGCTTTCGCCTTCTTCCCTTAGCGCCCTGCGCCTTCCCCCCTTGCGCGGGGGTCTGCTACAGCTTTCGCCTTCTTCCCTTAGCGCCCTGCGCCTTCCTCCCTTGCGCGGGGGTCTGCTACAGCTGCGCTTTCTTCCCTTAGCGCCCTGCGCCCTCCTCCCTTGCGCGGGGGTCTGCTACAGCTTTCGCCTTCTTCCCTTAGCGCCCTGCGCCTTCCTCCCTTGCGCGGGGGTCTGCTACAGCTTTCGCCTTCTTCCCTTAGCGCCCTGCGCTTTCCCCCCTTGCGCGGGGGTCTGCTACAGCTTTCGCCTTCTTCCCTTAGCGCCCTGCGCCTTCCTCCCTTGCGCGGGGGTCTGCTACAGCTGCGCTTTCTTCCCTTAGCGCCCTGCGCCCTCCTCCCTTGCGCGGGGGTCTGCTACAGCTTTCGCCTTCTTCCCTTAGCGCCCTGCGCCCTCCTCCCTTGCGCGGGGGTCTGCTACAGCTGCGCCCTTCGTCGCTGCGCCAAGGAAGACTGCAGCCCGCCATCCTGCCCCCTCTAGCCTACAAGGCAGCCTGGTACTGCTGCAGCCTGCGCCCTTCTGCCCAGCGCTGGGCATCTGACACCGCTGCGCCCTTCTCCCTTAGCAGACGGCGCGCTTCGCCAGGCCCTTTTCTGCCCTACGCCCCCGAAAGGTTCTCCCGGCCACGCGTCTCCTCCAGCTCCTGGTCGGGGGACTGGACCTCTGCACCTTGCGCTCCTCTCCGCTATCGCCTGCAGGGCCGAGATAGCTGAGCCCTTCCTTCTGCTCCCAACCCCCGGGAACGGGGAGGTGGGTGTCCAAAACCTCTGCGCACTTCTCCTCTGTGCCCAAGGGAAGAAGGGGCTGCCCGGCTGCGCCCTGCGCGCTTTTACCTAGCACCCGGCTGAGATAGCAGGAGACTCAGCCCGGAGCTCGCAGGGCTGCCCGGCGGCGGCTGGAAGCGGTGGCTGGAGCTGTCTCGGAGAGTCCTAGGCGCTGGCTGCTTTATATCTTAGCGGGTGCCCTCTGCTGCCAAGATGCACCATGGAAGCAGGCGGAGAAACTCCTCAGCGCAGGAAGGGAGCCCCGGCCCCAGGCCAGGAGAAGGCGCAGAGCCCCGGCCCCCTGGGCACCCCGCCCGCAGAGAACTCCCCTCTCTCGCGGCAGGGACCTGCCTGGCTGCCCTGGCGTAGCAGGGGATCTGGAGGGATTTCTCCCACCTCCCTGCGTCAAGCGTCCATCACTCCGGACCCTGAACTCAGGTGGCCCTCGGTCTCCGGCCTTCCCCGGCTCAAACGTCGGCAACGCAGAATAGCGATGAAAGGAGCCGCAAACACCGGAGCAGTTCTGCCTAGGAAGTAGTTTCCCTGCCAGAGGGAAAGAGCTTAGCAACTTGAGCAGATCGGAACACGCAATAAACCAGCGCACTTTTGGTGAAATGTAAATTGTAATATATTCTGGGGTTTCCCTTAGCCTAGGGGTCAGGAAAGTGAACTCAGGGGAAGGTGCCACGTGCGAGTTCTTTGCCCTTCACATGTTGGGTTTACATTGGGGTCAGCACTGCCTGGCCAGAGAGGTACTTCTCTCTGTCCTGCAGGATATTGTATCTGAGGCCGTCAGAGCGGTGAGGGAGTAGAGAAAGGGGAAACTGGGTCTGTCTGATTCTCCTCTCCGTTACTCTGGTGTAAATCAGGGGTGATGCCATCCCAGCCAACGAAGTTATCCAAGGGTAAAACCAGTCTGAGAGCAGAATCAAGGGCAGTATTTTTGCATTTGCTTGATTCAGAATTAGGAGCCAAATTTTGCTACACTGGGTTAGCTCTGGTGAAGTCAAGCAGAGTTATGCTGTATTTTTACTGGCTTTATTGAGAGCAAAACTTCATTGTAGACTGGGAAAGAAAGACGGCATTAGAGATCAACCTGGGGCTGAGGTCAGCAGAGTGCTGCTGGGGAGACAAAGAGAATAAGTTTTTTTGAACTGTGACTTTCAAAAGTTCTTGCCCATTTTTTCCTATACTGGAACTGGGCATAATATAGACTAGGACACAATATGATTTAGGATTGCAAGTGAGGGTGTGCGGAATGATTTTTTGTGAGGAATGACAGATTCTTCTTTTCAGGCAGACAATGAATAGTGAAAAGAGATTTAAAGTTTTCAAGTTTAATAATCGTCTGAAAGTTCTGGCTAACTTGAATACATCAGCCCTTAGATGTATTATGAGTAAATCAATGGGATTTTTTCCTGTTGATTTTCTAATAGGAGTTGGATCAGGTTCTTTGTAAGGTGCATGCTAGTAAGGGAAAGGCAAACAGACTGTCTACCGGCACAAAGAATGTATCTGATGCTAAATTCCTTTTGCACCCAAAACTTCCATTAATCTGAGAACTTTTGAGTGTACAAGGAATGCAGGATCAAACTCTGTGTTTGCAGCCCAAACACTGAGGTATGATGGTACTGTACGAAAATCTAGGATCTGATTATGCAGTCAGTTAAGTTGACTAGAAAGTGAAAAAACAGTGAAAATGACTAATCTATTTTCCGTGTCCTAGCTGAGAGCAAAAAATAAACAATGAACAGTGAAAAGGGATTTAAAGTTTTCAAGTTTAATAATCATCTGAAAGGTGTGATTTGGAACATAATACATGTTAAACTTGACTGTGTCACTTTAACTATCTGCAGTGATGAAATAAGTTCAGATGTTTCAAGTTACAGCTTGGGCAGTGATCCTGCTCGAGCCATGGGCATGTCATTGTCTGCACCTGTGAGGAGTTCTGTGCAGGACTGGCGTCTAAAAATGTACTAACATTCATACAGCTGATGATAGGAACCCTAAAAATACCCTAATGTTCTAGAGTCTTTGATCCTGAAGCCTCTACTAACACTGAAATGAATATACCTTGGTGATACCTGTAGTGTTTTACAATGTGTAATTGTCTCATTGGACGTGTGCTTGTAATTAATATTGTTGTTCACTCCAGTGAATCAGTCCCACAGGTGTAAAGTTGCAGGATTGGGTCCAGTAAGGTGATTCTACATCTCCATCTCTCCCTCAGTTCCCTCATTTGTAAAGGGGGAGTACTAATGCCCCTCATAGAGGTGTTGCAAGGTTTAATTAGCTCACTGTAAAGAACTTCGAAAATAAGTGCTTGCTATTATTACCACCTGCCACGAGTTTTAATTGTATTACCACTAAATAGAATATGTCTCTATTAGCTATTTCACTGGTGTGGTCCACTGCCTGCCTGATGATCTGGGAAAACTAAGAGCCACTGGAAGAGAAAAAAACACACACATACACCACAGATTCCTAAAATAAATAAGCTGTCTTGATTTTCTGAAAGAGCATCCCTTCCAAAAGATAGGTCATGTTGCTAAGGCAGCAGCTGGAGCTAGTCCTGTGTCTCTCAAGAGTGACAAGAGCCAGACTGGTTTTATGATGATTAAATGAAGCCAGATTGATTTTATGAGGTTGTATGTCAGGGCTCATGTCAGTTTCTTAGAATGATCACACACACTGAATTCAGTTCTTGGAAAGTCTGCCTGCTTTAAGGTTGTAAGCACTTATAAACATGCCCCCACTCACACTGAGCCAGGCCACTGTTTCACTTCAGCCCGGGGAGTGGTGCATTCCATGTTCCCAGTGGGTCTGCATCAGGGGGAGCAACAGTAGGCAATATACCAGCCCCCAATGTGTATGATGTTCAGTTATCCCCAGGAAATGGTCATTGTCAGATCCCTTTATTGCCATTGTCCCAAAGGTGTCTGAGAAGGCTATGACAGGTTTCAGAGTAACAGCCGTGTTAGTCTGTATTCGCAAAAAGAAAAGGAGTACTTGTGGCACCTTAGAGACTGTCATAAATATAAAGGGAAGGGTAAACCCCTTTAAAATCCCTCCTGGCCAGGGGAAAAATCCTCTCACCTGTAAAGGGTTAAGAAGCTAAAGGAAAAGGAGTACTTGTGGCACCTTAGCGACTAACCAATTTATTTGAGCATAAGCTTTCGTGAGCTACAGCTCACTTCATCATGAAAGCTTATGCTCAAATAAATTGGTTAGTCTCTAAGGTGCCACAAGTACTCCTTTTCTTGTTGTGAATACAGACTAACACGGCTGTTACTCTGAAACCTGTCAAGAAGCTAAAGGTAACCTCGCTAGCACCTGACCAAAATGACCAATGAGGAGACAAGATACTTTCAAAAGCTGGGAGGAGGGAGCGAAACAAAGGGTCTGTGTCTGTCTGTCTGCTGCTTTTGGCAGGGACAGAACAGGAATGGAGTCTTAGAACTTTTAGTAAGCAATCTAGCTAGGTACGTGTTAGATTATGATTTCTTTAAATGACTGAGAAAAGAACCGTGCTGAATAGAATGACTATTCCTGTCTGTGTGTCTTTTTTGTAACTTAAGGTTTTGCCTAGAGGGTTTCTCTATGTTTTGAATCTAATTACCCTGTAAGATAACCCTGTAAGGTATCTACCATCCTGATTTTACAGAGGTGATTCCTTTACTTCTATTAAAAGTCTTCTTGTAAGAGAACTGAATGCTTTTTCATTGTTCTAAGATCCAAGGGTTTGGCTCTGTGGTCACCTATGCAAATTGGTGAGGATTTTTACCAAACCTTCCCCAGGAAGTGGGGTGCAAGGGTTGGGAGGATTTTGGGGGGAAAGATGTGTCCAAACTACGTTTCCCAGTAAACCCAGTTAAAGTTTGGTGGTGGCAGTGGAAATTCCAAGGGCAAAGGATAAAATTAATTTGTACCTTGGGGAAGTTTTAACCTAAGCTGGTAAAAGTAAGCTTAGGAGGTTTTCATGCAGGTCCCCACATCTGTACCCTACAGTTCAAAGTGGGGGAGGAACCTTGACAGAGACTATCCACAGTATGCATCCGATGAAGTGAGCTGTAGCTCACGAAAGCTTATGCTCAAATAAATTGGTTAGTCTCTAAGGTGCCACAAGTACTCCTTTTCTTTTTTGCAAATACAGACTAACACGGCTGTTACTCTGAAACCAATTTATTTGAGCATAAGCTTTCGTGAGCTACAGCTCACTTCATTGGATGCATACAGTGGAAAATATAGTAGGGAGATTTTATATACACAGAGAACATGAAACAATGGGTGTTACCATACACACTGTAACAAGAGTGATCAAGAAAGGTGAGCTATTACTGGCAGGGGTGGGGGGAGAGAGAACCTTTTGTAGTGATAATCAAGGTGGGTCATTCCCAGCACTTTACAAGAACAGTAGGAGGGGAAATAAACGAGGGGAAATAGTTTTACTTTGTGTAAAAAGAAAAAGAGTACTTGTGGCACCTTAGAGACTAACCAATTTATTTGAGCATAAGCTTTCATGAGCTACAACTCACTTCATTGGATGCATGCTGTGGAAAATACAGAAGATGTTGTTATACACACAGACCATGAAAAAATGGGTGTTTATCACTACAAAAGGTTTTCTCTCCCCCCACCCCACACTCTCCTGCTGGTAATAGCTTATCTAAAGTGATCACTCTCCTTACAATGTGTATGATGGAAATGGCCCACCTTGATTATCACTACAAAAGGTTCTCTCTCCCCCTCTGCCCCGCTGGTAATAGCTCACCTTTCTTGATCACTCTTGTTACAGTGTGTATGGTAACACCCATTGTTTCATGTTCTCTGTGTATATAAAATCTCCCCACTATATTTTCCACTGAATGCATCCGATGAAGTAAGCTGTAGCTCACGAAAGCTTATGCTCAAATAAATTGGTTAGTCTCTAAGGTGCCACAAGTACTCCTTTTCTTTTTGAGAAGGCTATGCTTTCCCTCCATCATTAAAATGATGATCGCTGTCTGGGAGCTGACCTCTGGGTGATGTCTGACGGGTATACTTTTGAAAGCAGTGTTTGATCATTTAGCGATTCTTACTGTAACCCAATTGTACCTACTACTTCAAAGCAAAGAAGATCTTCTCTGGAGAAAAGTACTGAGCAGCAGATGAACATCTTGCTGTGTTACATCTGTGCAGATCTTGGCTGCAGGTGCTTTAATTACAAAACGCAATGATATAAAAAACAGATGAGAAGAGTAGGAGGAAAAAAGAAGAATGAGATACATGTGTTTAGACAGAGCTGATTTAGACACTAATCACTTCAATAGAGCTATTACCAATTTGGCAGGGGAGAAAGGACAAATAATGCTCATGAGTGATGGTGGAGAAAGGCTGGCCTTGTGCATAAGGTATGTGGCTGGGAGTGAAGAGATTTCCTTCCTGGTTCTGTTACGGACTTTCTGGGTTACTTGCAAGTCACTTCATTGCTGTAGCCCAACATTGTCAGGACAGGACGGTCTGGAAGAGAAACTGACAGAGCAATGTAAGGGAATCTCCACAACGCTATACTTGTAGAGAGGGAGGAGGTGGCCTTCTGCAAGAAAGTCGCTCCCAAACCTGGCGAATCCCCATAATCTACAAAACACCAATGTCAGCTCTTGTTCTTATTCTATGGGACCTAGTGCAGTCTTCCTGCTCTCAACTAGGCCAGTAATCTGCCCCTGTTCAGAGACCTGGCATTCAATTTTGATGTTGCTGTCCGTGTTTTGTTTTCCACCCTGGTCTTCAGGTTAGTAAATTTAGCAGAGATTTTTTTTTTGGTGGTGTTTGTCACAGATGGAATGGTTTCCACAGCAGAAAGTATCTTCTTTGGAGTTACTTGGCTCCTGCGATGCTTGGACAGAGAACTCCTCCAGCTGAGGGCTGGTAGGTGCAGCTGCCTTGTGGTGTCCCTCAGTTTGAAGAAGATCCAATGATGTGAGTGTAAACGCCACATTCCACATCTTTGGGGGTTCTGATGGTCTATTTGCTTTCTATTGTTCAGGGTAAAACCTTACGTTGCAGAAGCAGGAGCTCCTGATTCACTCTTGCACTCAGCTCCCTGCTCCAGCCCTGTCCCTGCACTTCAAATTTGAACTGACTTTGTAATCTGTAATTGGTGGCAATGATTGTAAACATAGTTTGTGTCTACGCTCAACCCCATATGTTTAAAAACCATGAGATTGGCTTAAACATTACATGACTTTAAATAATACATCTTAGGTTAGGATGATTTGCCTTCTGGTCTTTATACCTTCTAGAGTTCACCTATTCAAGCTTTTCTCCCTATCTGTGAAGGAGAGTAAAGCTTTTTTTAAAATAAAAGCAGAGATTTTTCCCCCCCCATACTAACTTATGCTCTTAAGGGCAGGGATTTTTATTTTTTTGTTCTGTGTTTGGGCAGTGCCTAGCACAATGGGGTCCTGGCCAATGACCAGGGCTCCTTGGTGTTACTGCAATACAAATAATTAATAATAATCTAACTCCAAGGGCTGGAGCTTTGAGAAAAACCATCATATATCTGGAGCCCTTTGATCAAATCAGGAAAGTTGTGATCTAGGTGTTGATCCTGCCATGAACTGTGCTCACATGCCATCAAGTGGTCAGCTGCAGGTTCAGGGCTTTATTAATAACCATAGCCTCAAATCACAGGTCACCCCCTCACATGGCTAGGTGGCTCAGGGGCAGGTGGAGGCATTTAAACTACTTCTAACTTTGTTTTCAAAACTGGCTAGAGTTCAAGCTGATGGTGTCTATTTAGCCTCCGCTTTTGTGTTACTTTATTTTGGACTGCAGTTATGGAGATCTAACAGCAGAGGCCTCACAACCTGTTGTTAGGGACAGGGGGATATGAATGGGGTGGAGAAGACTGTATCTGTGATATTTTGCTTAGATGTTATCTGTCTGTTGGTCTGTCTTTGAGACTATACGCAAGGGCTGTGCAGTGTGGTGCAAAGCCCACACTGGTACTGAGAGAGTTAACAGGTGCCTGAGTGCTCAGTCAACCCACCTGCTGGCACTTTGGCACTAAGCAAGTTGGTTAACAGGTCCACCTGGAAAGCTCAGTTAGCAGAGACCCAGGAAAGCTCAGTGTGCGTGCGCTGTGGCGGTAGAAGTCAGGAGACTTAAGAAAAGCCTGAGAAAGCAGAATGTGCTCTTATAGGGCATGACTCTAGGGAGGCAATCCTGGAGTGCTGGTGTTCAGGTGAGGAGCAGAATAGTGGGGAGGACTAGCATTCAAGACTGGGAGGGATGGAAGTAGTTTGTAGTTATTCTGTTGGTTTGGGGTTTGTTGGAGAACTCTAGGAAGGAATCCTGTGACCCACAGCCCTGAAGGAAAGGTGAAACCTGAGGCTTCAAGGAGCCTGAGATAAACCCTCGTACTCTGTGATCCCAGGGAGGGGCTGCGTGAAAGACCTACAGACAGGCTGAGGTAAGAAGAGGATGCAGGGGGCCTGAATAGCCAGACCTTGTGTATTTATTACAGGGGTGCTGGGCTGGAACCCAGAGAAGACAGAGGGCCTGGGTTCCCCTACCAGCCACTGGAAAAGGTGATGTGAAGACCCTGGACAGCCTGAGACCTGGTTGGAGGGCTGAGTCACGAGAGGAAGCAGACCACTGCTGGGCTGGAGTGACTGCCAGCAGGGGGTGCTAGATGAAGATGTTATGTTATGCCCAGCTATGAGGGGGTGAATCAGCGGTGAGTCCACTCCTTTACAGGCTGATTCTGTGTTTGGAAGGTATCTATCCCATGCATTGTATTGTGGGTGTTACTGCAGTTCAAATCATCAGCTCTTGAGTGACAAATGGAAAACATTTTTGTTCAAGAAAATAGCTTTTTCACTAAACCAAATTAATCTCTGGAGTAACTGCACTGGCTTCAAACTAGCATTACATTATTGTGTTAAGGAATTAGTCGCACTTTGTCTGTGATTACTGCTCTGCCTAAACAAGCAATAGGAAGAAGGCCCTTTCTTAGAAAGGGAACACGCTGTACTTAAGCTAAGAAACTGAAGTATGTTCTTTAGATCTAATCTGGGTAAGCGGAGCTATTAAACTTAACCTTAGATTATAGTTAAGTCTTAAAACTCAAATGAGTCTGACTCACGGGTGCTGTACCAAAAAAAAACTTGCTGGCTACTTTGTGCTTTTCCTACAAACAATTTCTTTTCAATATGCATAGGAATCCTGCATAAATAGTACATGCGTTGCATTTTTGTACCCTTAAAATCCATAAGCTAGTGTCCAGTTTTGTATCTTGGGCTACCAAATGCTCATTTTATTGCAGGAAACGTAACGAATTCTGTATAATGTACATGTAATCTTGATCCTGATTGATCCCTTATTTGGGCAAACCCAAAGAGAAACGCATGGTAGAGGTTAGTCACCTTACTTAAAGCACTACTTGAAAGTGTTCCAATTCTTCAGTGAAGAGTGGTATAAGAACCTGTATAGACAAAAATGGATTTCAACTGATTGCAAAGACTGGCTCTATATGTCATTTACTCAGAAATAAATTGCTTTATATTAATACAGTGCTGATATCAAATGAGGCTCAAAATACTAAAAACCTATGGGAAAAAATGCAATCCTCTACTGAATTGTTTTAAAATACCTTTTATAGTTCAGAAGTGAAGTTGGGACATACAGCTCTCTGCTTAATTACAATCAGCAATAATGGTTGAGACCTTAGGGAGGAATAAGACTCTTTTGATGCTAATGCTTTTTGAAAACATGGCAGTAATCCAGTGTCAATAAAACAGTGCCTGGTAAGTGGAACTAGCACAATGTCACCATACATCTGAAATATCAGGGTTGTGTGTTTTTGTTTTGTTTTGGTAGTAGCACTAAAGCCAAGAGACCTTCATTAAAATCTCTTTATGCATTTAAAAAAAAAAAAAGTTGAAAGGTCCAGAGAGGGACTAACACTCTAATTGTCTACAGTAATTGTTTTTAATTAGCATTTATATTTTTCAATGAAGCAATTTGAATATGTATACAGCTGGACCGGCGAAATATCGGCACAGTGTGCTTGACTTTGGGTAGGTTGTATTTGTGAGAAGAAGAGACCAATGTGTTAATGATCCCTCCGTTATTCAGAGTTAAACCTACCCCATCTTAGTATTCTATCCTTGGTATGCAGCTGAGGTTTGTCTCTCATTTGGGCTATTATAGTTAGGCAGGTCTAGAATATCCATATCCTGCCCTCCCCCCTTGACAACAATCAAACAGTAAGTTGGCTTGACTAGTTTACTATGTGTTTGTGATAAAACATTTATGCACCACTTGACAAAAACAGGCCCCCAGATACTGATGCCACAGTCAGATCCAGGCAGCTTTGGGGGTCTGTTCACATGGCACTAGTTGTAGAATGAAGGCCCTAGGTAAGGCCCTACCAATTTCACAGATGTAAAAATCACATCATGGACAGTGAAATAAGCCCTTCCCTGTGAAATCTTATCTCCCACTGCTACCAGGGGGCTCCTAGCTCCCACTGGGCTGGGGAGAGACAGGACTTGTCCATCTCCTGCACAGCTGCTCTTGGGGGGAGGAGCTCAGACCCACCTCCGGGAACCTCCTGTGGCTACAGGAAGCTTCATGGTTGCTGTCTTGAGTCCAGCAACACCCCCGCCTCCACAATCCTGTGTTGTGTGGGGTCTCCCACAGTTACACCACCATGAAATTTCAGATTTAAACATCTGAAAGTATGAAATTTACTTTTTTCCAAATCCTACGGCTGTGAAATTGACCATAATGGGCTGTGAATTTGGTAGGGCCCTAGCCATAGGGCTTTAGAGCAGGTTAGAGGTACCCTCTCATTATATCAAGGGGCAATCCAGTTCAAAGGCCTCTGCAAATATTTGGCAAAACTGCCTGTCATCTGGCCAGATACTAGTGACAGATGGTCATATAGGTACCCGGTTACACAGATAGAAATTATGATGTACTGAAAATGCAGATAGGCTTGAGTAGCTTGGCTTAGTCTGATCCCAATATCCCCTTAACTCAGAAATAACCATTCATAAGATTTTTCTCTCATGCACTCACCTTTCTTAGCTGTGAGTTTTCAAACACAACTCCCCATTGCAGCACTTTAGACATTTAGTACATCCAGCTTCCCTCCAACAATTCAATTTTTCCATTTGGTAGTGTGGCTTACTGCTATTTTGAGCTGAGTGTATGTTGTTTACTATATATAACCTGCATTAAGACTTCCAGTGTGGAATGATCATGCCTGTGGGGGAGAGGAGGGAATAAGTGGTGATATCTCCCCAGTGCCACCCACTTCTAACAAAATGAGACTGGATTTAAGGCACAAGTGCTAGAATGGCACAGCTGGAGTTTAGACTCTGCTAAACTGTATTTACTGTTCAACCACTAGGTGGTGCCATACATTACCTATTCAACTTAATCTAACAACTGCTATTCCGAGAGACGCACAGTGGAGGAGCTTACTGGGCCAACTTCTCTTGGTGAGAAGCTTTTGAGTCACCCAGAGCTGCTCTTAAGCTCAAAATCTTCTTAAGCTCTCCCCCCACAGAAGTTGGTCCCATAACCACTATTACCTCTCCCACCTTGTCTTTCTAATGTCCTGGGACCGACATGGCTGCAGCAACAGTGCGTTCGCCAGCCATTCCAAGCAGTACGTTAAAGGATCTCCTGGCAGACACGGCTCCAGTGTATCTGTCTGACACAGAGGCTCTGTTGGTAGTCCATATCTGGTACAAGAGCTTGACCTGCAATCTACCGTGTATAAGGTGTACATGGCTCTTAGTACAGTGACAGAATTAGCTTTTCCATAGTTGTAGTAAATCCACCTGCTTGAGAGTTGGTAGCTAATCAATAGATTTCTTCCATCAAGCAGCTGTATCTACAGTGGGGTTTGGCTCAACCTATATCACACAGGATGTGAAATTTTTCACAGCCCTGAGCTATGTAATTAGGTTGACCTAAGTTTAGGTATAGACCCATCCCAGGGAATGAAATAGTTAACAATGCTAACATTTCAAATTACTCCCTACTCAATGAGGGTGTCTACACTGGACACTAAGCCAAGGTCTACGGGACCTAGGCTTGTGGATGTGATGTTTCCAAGCCCTCACTTGAGCATCCACATGGCAATGTAAACCTGTGTCTCTCAGCCATGCTAGTCATCCATGCTGCACTACACAGACCTGACTCAAGTCTGCTGCTTGACCTGTGTCCCTGCTGCAAAATGACAGGGCTGAGACCTGAGTCACAGAGGGACGTGAGCTCTGACCCTTCCCTTAGCAGGGTCCTAGGACCCATGTCCTGAGCATTTGCTGATGTGAGTCAGCCTGATTTGTGTGTGGACAGAAGGGAGATTTGGGCTCAAACCTGAGTCAGAGCCCAGGCTTATGCAATGTAGGCATCTGGTAGGCCCTCAGTGAAATGAACAGGGCCATTTACACCTTTCAGAGTGATTTTTTTTTTTTTTCTCTGCAGACTCTGAGATATCCCTGCATCTGTTTATACTCGGGTCACACATTTGAGGTTTTCTTCACAACCATGAGAGCTAGACACTTATCTTATTCTCCATTAAAAACCTCTATAGAAGTGGTGGTATGCAGTACTGGCTATTTCCAAGGCCTGATCGTCTTCCTCAGTGGGACTTCCTGCAAAGTAAAGAACTACCTCACTCTGAAGGATAGTAGAATCTGCAGATTGCATGTATCCAATAGCTGGCTTTGTAAAGAGCCTGAGCCATTGTACATTTCTATTTAAAATAGCTGTGTGAATGAGTTGTCATTTACAGACGGATATAAAGGATATTCAAATTACTGGTGCATAAAAATGGGATATTTATAAAAATGGGGCTGTTCATTTTTAAAACATTGAATTTTGTTAAACAGAGGAGCATTATAGGAATAACTTCATTTGTTTCCTAGCTGATTTTTTTAGTTAGGCCAAGCCTACTGCCTGGCTTAAACAATCCCTCTTTACAAAATATTTCCTTTTTTAGCTAAAAGTTGTCTGTTCTTTGTGGGTTGCATGTTCAACCCTGACAACTAATGGGAGTTGTCACGGTTTCTTCCCCACTTTGAATGCTAGGGTACAGATGTGGGGACCTGCATAAAAACCCCCTAAGCTTATTTTTACCAGCTCAGGTTAAAACTTCCCCAAGGTACAAACTATTTTACCTTTTGCCCTTGGACTTTCGCTGCCACCACCAAACGTCTAACAGGGATATAATTGGGAAAGAGCCTGTTTGGAAATGTCTTTCCTCCCAAACCTTACACCCCTTTCCTGGGGAAGGTTTGATTAAAAATCCTCACCAATTTGCATAGGTGAACACAGACCCAAGCCCTTGGATCTTAAGAACAATGAAAAAAGCAATCAGATTCTTAAAAAGAATTTTAATAGAAGAAAAAGTAAAAAGAATCACCTCTGTAAAATCAGGATGGTAAATACCTTACAGGGTAATCAGATTCAAAACCTAGAGACTCCCTCTAGGCAAAACCTTAAGTTACAAAAAGACACAAACAGGAATCTACATTCCATTCAGCACAGCTTAATTTTCTCAGCCATTTAAAGGAATCAGAATCTAACGCATATCTAGCTAGATTACTTACTAAGTTCTAAGACTCCATTCCTGTTCTGTCGAGAGAGAGAGAGAGAGAGAGAGAGAGAGAGAGAGAGAGAGAGAGAGAGAGAGAGAGAGAGAGAGAGAGAGAGAGAGAGAGAGAGAGAGAGAGAGAGAGAGAGAGAGAGAGAGAGAGAGAGAGAGAGAGAGAGAGAGAGAGAGAGAGAGAGAGAGAGAGAGAGAGAGAGAGAGAGAGAGAGAGAGAGAGAGAGAGAGAGAGAGAGAGAGAGAGAGAGAGAGAGAGAGGCTTTGTTTTTCTCTCCCCCCAGCTTTTGAAAGTACCTTGTCTCCTCATTGGTCATTCTGGTCAGGTGCCAGCGAGGTTATCCTAGCTTCTTAACCCTTTACAGGTGAAAGGGTTTTTCCTCTGCCCAGGAGGGATTTTAAAGGTGTTTACCCTTCCCTTTATATTTATGACAGGAGTAGTAATCCGCATTTAAATCTGATACCCCACACTCAAATAAGGGAAAGGTTAATGGGAATGTGCCTCTTTAACAGGTTACATAAAGTTATTTAAAATCTATGGTAAATCCACAGCTTCCTTTTTAGTTAACTTTCTTTAATTTAAAAAAAAAAGCAGGCATTCTTGGGGGGGAGGGGTTAATCTTAGAAATAATAATACTCAGCAATAATATACCACTTATTCTCAAAGCACTGTGCAGTCATTTATGTCCTTGATTATGGGTTTGCACTGGTGGTGTAGCCATGTTGATCCTAGAATATTCAAGGCAAGGTGGGTGAGATCTTTTATTGGACCAAATTCTATTGGTGCTTTAAAAGCTTCTCTGTTTCACCAACAGAAGTTAGTGCAATAAAATAAATGACCTCGCCCACCATGTATCATTTATTATGGATAACTTTGACCGTTATACTCTGAAAAGTGACTAAACTTTTAATCAGGAGTGTCCATCTTTATTGACTCTGATGTTAAAGCAGATTTGGGTTGTGTCTATGCTACACAGCCGCTGTTGGTATAGGTAAATCACCACAATCCCCTGGCATAGATGCAGTTTACACTGACAGAAGGAGCTTTTCTACCAGTGAAGAAATACCACCACCAGAATGATGATGTTCATGCCGACAAAAGTATTTCTCTGTCAGCATGGCTGCAAGGACTCTGGGGCTGTTGTCAGCATAGTGGTGTTAGTCAGGACTGTTAAAACCACACTCCTGACTGACATAGCTATGCCAATATAAGCTTTAAGTGTAGACCAAGCCTTGAGTGGCTTGTGTAAATGATGAATTTCTAAACAGCCAGCCTCATAAGCTCAGCCTAGGGTCCTATAGCTAAGGTGATGAGCTAATAAAAAAAAAAATCTCATACCTATAAATAGGGTGCAACCTAAGGTGTACATCTCAAGATAAAGTTTGTGCTCTTGGAGCCTAGCTAACGATTCCATTGGTAATGGATGGGCAGGACTAGGATCCAGCTGGGTCTTACCCTCACCCGTAGCTGGGTCAACTCCTCAATCTCAATAGGAGAGAAAAGCAGTAACGCCTATCTGTTACTAGGCGCTAACTTGTCCCTGGACCTGCATAGGGGTGTAGGAGGGAACAAACCTTACTCCAAGCCACATCCCGTGCCACGTATGTTAGAGCAGCACAGTGAAATAAGAGATGCTGGGAACTAATGCAGGCAAAACTGTTCGGTAAATGAGTGCAACTTGACATCGCTGGAACCACCTGCTGGGCACTCAGACTAAGGCCTTGTCTGCACAGGGAAGCTATTGAGAAATAAGGGTGTGAGAGTTTTTAAGGAGTAGCAGCTATCCTGCACTAACTCCCCGTGTGGTCATTTCTTTTCACACTGTGGTTTACTGTAATCCACTTCGGAAGTGGATTAAGCCAAACTGGATGAAGGCAGTCAGTGTACAATGAATGTCCATGTGGGGAGTTTGTGTGCAATAGCTAATCTGGACTATCAAACCCTTAGTGTTTCCAAAGCACCAAATGACTTTGGGTGCCCAGCTTGAGATACTTTATCAAAGGGGCCTGGTTCTAGACTTTCTTTGGTCCAGTGGTTAGAACACTAGTCTTTGACTTGGGAGATGGGGGGCTGGGGAGGGGTCCATTCACCATCCACAAAAGCAGAATGATAGGACTCCTGTACCTCACAGGGGGTTAAGCTAAAGATTGAGGCACTCAGATGCTATGATAGGGTGAGAAACATAAGTACTTGGATGGATGGACCTAGAATTTCGCAAAAAGAAAAGGAGGACTTGTGGCATCTTAGACTAACAAATTTATTTGAGCATAAGCTTTCGTGAGCTACAGCTCACTTCATCGGATGCATTTGTGAATTTGTGGCAAAGTACACTGTATCTGAACTCACAAGCACTCCGTTTGTTCCTCTTAAAATTGCATTATTTTTGTTGGCTTCAGCGCATTAGGAACATGTCAACAAAGCAGATGCATATTGGTTTTAGCAAAACTGTGATCAAAAGCTCTCGCTCTCTCTTTACTAGGTTTCTGTGCCATCTAGTGGTGCCTCTAGACATCACTGATCTGAAAGCTATTTGTTGCTCCTGCTGCTTCTGATCTGTTTGCCTCTGTTTTACACTGCTGTTCCTCCATTGCTTTCAGTGGAACTACTCCTGATTTACACTGGTGGAAGAGCAGACTTAGGCCGTGTCTTGCTGCATGAGTGAATTAGCAGTATAACCAGCTATAATTCTGTGAGCGCTCACTTTGTCAAGTGTGTTCCACAGCATAAGAGGCTTTGAGCCAAAATTAAAACAAATGCTAGTCTATACGAAAGAAACGATTGAAACGTAAATTTCAGCATGGGACTAACTGTGCCCTAATTTTAAAAAATAAGCAGCATGTGGTGGTAAGAGGCAATAAATTTGCCAATACAGCCCACTGTCAAAGTTGGTTGCTTTTTGCTGTAATGGGACACATTTACCCAATAGCATATTCCCCTCCCCCTTAAGCTTTCAGCTTGTTTTGCTAGTAATGAGAATCTCTATCTGCAATTACAGCAGGAGACTATTTTTAACACTGTTAACAAGTGATTAGAAGACAGGGTGGAGTATCAAACCAGTTTCCAGCCACCCAGGAAAATTATCACATCACAACAGCAGAGGTTGGAACATAGTCATCTCACCCATGAAGGAGTCAGAAGTCTGCCTGCCTGTCTACAAATATAAACAAGCAAAAGAGAATTTCAGACTTTTTGGTAATATAGTCTTTTAATTTGATCATTTGGCAAGAGTGCATTGTAGCTTCTTATACAGCAATCACCAGGATTACATATGAAACAAGTGTGATTAATTTAACATAACTCTTCAACTTGATGCCTTCTAATAGAGCTGGCAGAGCAGATAGCTTTGCCACAGTGTGTAAGGACTTGTCTGGAATACTTTGTCATGAGCCTTTGGACTTGTTATAAATTCTTGCATTTATAAATATGGAGAGCCTTCATCTGATCTTCACTGATCCTCATCATGTAGAGTTTGTAAATTGATAAACACAAATACTCAGTGAACTGGTATTTTAGATCACTACAAGTTCCCTTCTTTCCCCAAAGACTGAGTGTAGGGATTTTCTTTCTGGGGTAGTTCACAGGAGCCTGAAAACCTAACAATGTGGATTGCAGTGTAGTTGTATCTGTACTGATCCCAGGATATTAGAAAGACAAGGTGGCTGAGGTAATATCTCTCATTGGACTAACTTCTGTGGTGAGAGAGACAAGCTTTTGAGCCACACAAAGTTCTTCAGCTCTGGGAAAGGTACTTGGTCTCATAGCTAAATGCGAGGTGAAACAGAGTGTTAACCACCAGGAGTTAACATCCGATGAAGTGAGCTGTAGCTCACAAAAGCTTATGCTCAAATAAATGTGTTTGTATGCGCAAAAAGAAAAGGAGTACTTGTGGCATCTTAGAGACTAACACAGCTGCTACTCTGACACCAGGAGTTAACACATGTTGCAGTGCAAGAGACCATTCAAGGTAAAGTAGGCAGCTAACACCTCTGCAGTCATAAGACAAAGGCAGGTTACAAATTGTTGTAATGAGCCATTGATCCAGTGTCATTACTAAGTCAATGATTTTTAGTGTCTATCAAAGTTATGAATTAAGCTCCTAGGATCATCTTTGGAAGGTTTCTTTGAGGACAAGGACAGAGGTCAGATATGGAGTGATTTGTCTTGTAAAAAGTGTTTGCCCATGGGTGATATGGTAATTTTGTCTTATCACTTTTCTGTGAGTGGTTCATGCGGGAGCATAATGATTCTCATTTCTTCTACATAATTTTCGGGGCATTTGATGCACTGGATGAGGTACATCACATATGATAGGCATGCGTAGGACCCATGGATCTTGAAAGGTGTGTTGCAGGGTAGAAAGGTGTATTGATCATCATAGCCCTGGAGATATGTCTGCAGGTTTTGCGTCTGTTATGGCAAGGTCTAGTGCAGTGGTCACCAACTGGTCAATCCTAGAGGCTCTCCCAGTCAATCACGATCTCTGGTGGTGCAGTGTGGCTGCTGCTAAGGCAGACTCCCTGCCTACCCCAGCTCCACGTCACTCCCAGAAGCAGCCAGCATGGCCCTGGAGATGGGGGGGGGGGGGTTCTGGCTGCAGGTATCTCCCTCTGCATGCTGCTCCTGCCTGCAAGCACCACCCCCACAGCTCCCATTAGCCAGGAGAGCTGCAGGATTGGTGCTCCCAGAGAAGGGCAATGTGCAGAGCCACGTGCTCCCCACCCAGGGCCTGCAGGAGCATGTTGTCCCCTCTTGCACCCCAAACTCTCTCCTGTACCCCCAGCCCTGATCCCCTCCCAGAGTCAGCACCCTGTACCCCCTCCTGCACCCCAACACTGTGTCCAGTCTGGAGCCCCCTCCTGCACCCAAACTCCCTCCTAGATGTTGCACCCCTCACCCCCTCCCCAACCCCCTGCTCCAGGCTCAGCTCAGAGCCCCCTCTGCACTGCAAACCCCTTGGCCCCAGCCCAGAGCCCACACCCCCTCCCGAACCCCGACCCCCTGCCCCAGCCTGGTGAAAATGAGTGAGGGTGGGGGAGAGCAAGCAATGGTGGGGGGGGGGATTGAGTGAGTGAGGCGGGGATTTGGGGAAGGAACAGGGCTTTGGGGAAGGGGTGGGGTAGATCCTGCATTGCCCTTAGATTCAAAAAGTGATCTGGGGCTAAAAAGGTTGGAGACCACTGGTCTCGTGCCTCTTTGAATTGGTGGGCCCTGGTCTGTGGGGAGCTTGTTTCTGATGGTGCTTGGAGAGGTTGAGAGTTGTTTGAAGGCCAAAAGTGGAGGTTCATGAAAGAAATCTTTCAGGATATGATCCCCATTGATTATGAATTGTAATTATAAAGGGCAGGTCTTGACTACAAAAATATGTCAACGTATTGTCACAGCATCGGTTTTACATGACCACACTATGCTCCTTCTGTTGGCAGTGCACATCCTCCCCCTCTCCCAGGAGAACTTTCACTGATTTATCTGTCAGTGTGGGGGGTGGACCGACAGCCAGAGCCCCGCTGCCAGGGGCTGACAGTCTGATGTAAGCAACACAGTGTCCACCTAACTACATTGACCTAAGCGCTATGCCTCTCATGGTGGTGGAGTTAAGACAGTGTAATGGGCAACTTACATTAGCAGGAGCAACATTGTAGTGTAGACAAGACTTTAATGATACCTCATGTGGAGTGGTATGTGACAACCACCTTGTCTTTCTAACAATATGTCATGTCTTCCATAATGCTTTGCTGACTGGGTCAGTGTTTTTGTGCATATTCTGACTTGGAAAAGTCACTTCCGCAGTAAATGGGAGGTTGCCACTGAGATTGTGCTGATCAAGAAGTTACCTGTGACTTTAATGCCTGAGAGCATTTCCATTTCTGACCCTTCTTCCCCTTCTCACTCCCACCGAACAGTTTCTGCAGAGGAAATAGAGAGGTTGCACTAGTATTTAAGAAAATCAGAAGTCATTGGTTGCTGTCCATTATTAGATAGGAGTGGACATGTCTCAGTACTCATCACCATAGTGATTAATCATTTGGAGCTGAAACTGAACAGAAATGTGGGATGCACCAGATGGTAGTTACAGAATGCAATATAATATTTTGCCAAGTTTTTGTTAGGAAGAGAATATGTAGAGCATGGGAATGAAGACATCCTCTCCAGAGGGAATAGTACGTCAGCATAATCAGAAATACAATTGTGGATGGAAAGTCAAAAGCAGCAGCAAAAAATGCGCTCAACCACCAAGATTGTTGGAATGCAGAGATGTTGTAGCCATGTGGGTCCCAGGATATTAGAGAGGCAAGGTGTGGGAGGTAATATCCTTTATTGGACCAACTTCTGTCGGTTTGTCAGACTACAGGGGTGTTCAATGGGCCACTTCACTTTGAATGGTTCCCATACTCTGTGGTAACTACTTATGCTAAGCTATCTGTTTAACCTTGTGTTTCGCTGACACTGAGTACCTTTCCCAGACCTGGGGAAGTGCTCTGTGTAACTCAAAAGCTTCTTTCACCAACAGAAGATGGTCCAATAAACAATAGTGTCTCACCCATCTTGTGCCTCTAACATTGTTTAGAGGAAAAGTAAAACTAGCCATGCTACCCCCAGCTAACATGGGGGCAAATCTGGAGGAGTATTGACCACTCCCTGCTGGCCAAAGGAAGAAATTCCTCCTCCTAGAACAATGGTCACTTACTGGTAGATCACTGAGAATGAGATCCACTCTCACAGGCTCCGTGATCGGCCAGTCAATCATGATACGGTTGCTAACCCTTTTGCAGCCAAACGGGGAGTGGCATGGGGACAGGGCACACAAGGAAGCCTGCCTTAGCCCCGCTGTGCCGCTGCCACCTCAGGTAAGCGGCGCCCAGCTGGAGTCTGCACCCCTATCTGCACCAAAACCCCCTCCCAGAGCCCATACCCTGCACCCCAACCCACTGCCTGAGCCCCCTCCTGAAGCCAGCACCCCATCCTACACCCCAACCTCCTGCTCCAGCCCTGAGCTCCCTCCCAGAGGCTGCACCCTGAGCCCCCTCCTACACATCTTCCCCAGGCTCAGCCTGGAGCCCCTCCCACACTCCAAACCCTCAGCCCTAGCCCAGACCCCACACCCCAACACCCCGTCTCAGCCCAGCGAAAGTGAGTGAGGGTGAGGGAAAGCGAGGGGGGGGTGGAGTGAGTGGTGTGGGGCTTCAGAGAAGGGGCGGGCCAAGGTTGTGGCCCTGGGGGAAGAGGTGGGCAGGGCAAGGGGGTTTGTGTGATTACTGTTTCTACATTTTCTTTGAGGTAGATCCTGGGTTGCACTTAAATTCAAAAGGTGATCTTGTGCTTAAAAAGGTTGGAGATCACTGTCCTAGAGGAACCAGTCCTTACCCATTACTGATATAAATACAGGTGCTCAGAATTCTTGTACATACAAGTAAAGATAAAATCCCAGTTTCCTGGAAATTTGCTTTCTGCTTAAATCCCTCTGTGTTTTCACATAGCTATTGGTACTCTCTTCACTTCCCTTTCTAAATCCATCTAATGTAGCAGAGCACTGCTCAGAGTATGTTTAAAATATCCTTCCTGAGTGGAATGTTGAGGGTATATAATATGGGGGGAGGGGTGTGTGTGTGTATAATAGGGGGGGGTGTATGCCTCATGTCATCCCAGTAAAAGATATACACCTTAAAAGTCATTTTGGTGACAAATAAAAAGCTGGACAGTGGCAAAATAACCCTTTTATATTTCTACAATTTTCAATCTTGACATTCAATTTTGTAATCTCACATCTTCAGTGTTTTAAAGGAAAATCATTTTAACTATTCCTTTCAAAAAAGGATGATATTACACTTGCAATTTCAAAGTTGTAACTTCATCTAAGTTACTACCAGAAGCTATCCGGTTTGCTGCAGGAATTACTGGATAGAATTTTATGGCCTGTTAGACAGGAAGTCAGAGTAGCTTATTATAGCCTTAAAACATGCAATGAGTCTTTTCAGTCAATGTGAGCTGGAGTGGCCAGAGTAGCAATATCAAAGAAGAAACTTACTGGAAAGCTATGCCTAATGCTGGATCAGAAGAAAAACCATTCTGACTAAATATGAAGTGTTAATTTTCAGTGTTTTGTCTTTGCACAGCAGTGGCATTGGTATAACAAATCCAGGTAAGCTGGTGTAGCTTTTGTGTATAGATTCTTACAGGTTTAAAACTGGTCACTGATCTTTAGCTCAGACCTGTAAACTTAGCAGTGCAAGCTAATCAGCTACAACCCAGGACTGAACAGTGAACGTGTGTGTGTGTTACATTCAACTAAATCAATATATAATAACACTTTTAGCCTTGGTCTACACTAGAAGTTGAGGTCAAATTTAGCAGCATTAAGTCAATTTAACCCTGCACCCGTCCACACGATAAAGCCTTTTTCTTGACTTAAAGGGCTCTTAAAATTGATTTCCTTACTCCACCCCCGACAAGGGGATTAGCGCTGAAATCGGCCTTGCCGGGTCAAATTTGGGGTACTGTGGACACAATTAGATGGTATTGGCCTCTGGGAGCTATCCCAGAGTGCTCCATTGTGACCGCTCTGGGCAGCACTCTCAACCCAGATGCACTGGCCAGGTAGACAGGAAAAGAACTGCGAACTTTTGAATTTCAATTTCCTGTTTGGCCAGCGTGGCAAGCTGCAAGTGAGCACAGAGCTCATCAGCAGAGGTGACCATGATGGCATCCCAGAATCTCAAAAGAGCTCCAGCATGGACTGAACGGGAGGTACGGGATCTGATCGCTGTATGGGGAGAGGAATCCATGCTATCAGAACTCTGTTGCAGTTTTCAAAATGCCAAAACCTTTGTCAAAATCTCCCAGGGCATGAAGGACAGAGGCCATAACAGGGACCTGAAGTAGTGCTGCGTGAAACTTAAGGAGCTGAGGCAAGCCTACCAGAAAACCAGAGAGGCAAACGGCCGCTCTGGGACAGAGCCCAAAACATGCCGCTTCCATGATGGGCTGCATGCCATTTTAGGGGGTTCAGCCACCACTACCCCAGCCGTGTTTGACTCCTTCAATGGAGAGGGAGGCAATACAGAAGCAGGTTTTGGGGACAAGGAAGATGATGATGATGATGATGATGATAGCTCACAGCAAGTAAGCAGAGAAACCAGTTTTCCCGACAGCCAGGAACTGTCTCTCACCCTGGACCTGGAGCCAGTACCCCCCGAACCCACTCAAGGCTGCCTCCCAGACCTGCCAGGAGGAGAAGGGACCTCTGGTGAGTGTACCTTTTAAAATACTATACATAGTTTAAAAGCAAGCATGTTTAATGATTAATTTGCCCTGGCATTCATGGCTCTCCTGGATGTACTCCCAAAGCCTTTGCAAAAGGTTTCTGGGGAGGGCAGCCTTATTCCATCCACTACAGTAGGACACTTTACCACTCCAGGCCAGTAGCACATACTCAGGAATCATTATAGAATAAAGCATTGCAGTGTATGTTTGCTGGCGTTCAAACAACATCCGTTCTTTATCTCTCTCTGTTATCCTCAAGAGAGTGATATCATTCATGGTCACCTGGCTGAAATAGGGTGCTTTTCTGAAGGGGACATTCAGAGGTGCCCATTCCTGCTACACTGTTTGCCTGTAGTTAGCCACGCGCTGGGGGGAGGCAAAATGTGACTTTGGAACGAAAGCACATGTGCTGTGTATGTAATGTTAACAGCAAGGTTTACCGTGAAAGAGTGTACTCATTGTTCTATAAAATGTATTTTTAAATACCACTGTCCTTTTCTTCTCCACCAGCTGCATGTGTTTCAAGGATCACAGGATCTTCTCCTTCCCAGAGGCTAGCGAAGATTAGAAGGCGAAAAAAGCACACTTGCGATGAAATGTTCTCTGAGCTCATGCTGTCCTCCTGCACTGTCAGAGCACAGACAAATGCGTGGAGGCAGACAATGTCAGAGTGCAGGAAAGTGCAAAATGACCGGGAGGAGAGGTGGCGGGCTGAAGAGAGGGCTGAAGCTGAAAGGTGGCGGCAGCATGATGAGAGGAGGCAGGATTCAATGCTGAGGCTGCTGGAGGATCAAACTAATATGCTCCAGCCTATGGTTGAGCTTCAGGAAAGGCAGCTGGAGCACAGACTGCCCCTACAGCCCCTGTGTAACCAACTGCCCTCCTCCCTAAGTTCCATAGCCTCCTCACCCAGATGCCCAAGAACATGGTGGGGGGGCATCCAGCCACTCCACCCCAGAGGATTGCCCAAGCAACAGAAGTCTGGCTTTCAATAAGTTTTAAAGTGCTGTGTGGCCTTGTCCTTCCTTCCTCCACCACCCCTACTGGTGCTTCTGTCCTCCACCACCCCTCCTGGGCTACCTTGGTAGTTATCCCCCTATTTGTGTGATGAATGAATAAAGAATGCATGAATGTGAAACAGCAATGACTTTATTGCCTCTGCAAGCGGTGATCGAAGGGAGGAGGGGAGGGTGGTTAGCTACAGGGAAGTAGAGTGAACCGAGGGGCGGGGTGGGGGGGTTTCATCAAGGAGAAACAAACAGAACTTTCACACCATAGCCTGACCAGTCATGAAACTGGCTTTCAAAGCTTCTCTGATACGCACCGCGCCCTCCTGTGCTCTTCTAACCACCCTGGTGTCTGGCTGTCCGTAACCAGCAGCCAGGCGATTTGCCTCAACCTTCCACCCTGCTATAAAAGTCTCCCCCTCACTCTCACAGATATTGTGGAGCACACAGCAAGCAGTAATAACAGTGGGAATATTGGTTTCGCTGAGGTCTAAGCGAGTCCGTAAACTGCACCAGCATGCTTTTAAATGTCCAAATGCACATTCTACCACCATTCTGCACTTGCTCCTGACAACTGTCCAGGCTGCCTGTGTAAGGCTTCATGAGCCATGGCATTAAGGGGTAGGCTGGGTCCCCAAGGATAACTATAGGCATTTCAACATCCCCAACAGTTTTCTGGTCTGGAAAGTAAGTCCCTTGCTGCAGCTGTTGAAACAGATCAGAGTTCCTGAAGATGCAAGGGTCATGTACCTTTCCTGGCCATCCCACATTGATGTTGGTGAAATGTCCCTTGTGATCCACCAGTGCTTGCAGCACCACTGAAAAGTATCCGTTTCTGTTTATGTACTCGCCGGCTTGGTGCTCCGGTCCCAAGATAGGGATATGGGTTCTGTCTATGGCCCCACCACAGTTAGGGAATCCTATTGCAGCAAAGCTATCCACTAGGACCTGCGCATTTCCCAGACTCACTACCCTTGATATTAGCAGCTCAGTGATAGCGTTTGGCTACTTGCATCACAGCAGCCCCCACAGTCAATTTGCCTACTCCAAACTGATTCCTGACTGACCAGTAGCTGTCTGGCATTGCAAGCTTCCACAGGGCTATCGCCACTCGCTCCTCAACTGTGAGGGCAGCTCTTCTCTTGGTATTCTTGCGCTTCAGGGCAGGGGAAAGCAAGTCACAAAGTTCCATGAAAGTGCCCTTACACATGTGAAAGTTTTGCAGCCACTGGGAATCATCCCAGACCCGCAACACTATGCGGTCCCACCAGTCTGTGCTTGTTTCCTGGGCCCGGAATCGGTGTTCCATGGCATGAACCTGCCCAACTGACACCATGATGTGCACATTGCAGGGGCCCGTACTTTGTGAAAAGTCTGTGTCCATGTCCTCATCACTCTCGTCACCATGCTGACATCATCTACTCGCCTGGTTTCACTTTGTCAGGTTCTGGTGCTGCATATGCTGCTGGATAATGCGTGTGGTGTTTAATGTGCTCTTCATTGCCAAAGTGATCTGAGTGGACTCCGTGCTTGCCGGGGTATGGCGTCTGCACAGAAAAAAGGTGCGGAACGATTGTCTGCTGTTGCTCTGACGGAGGGAGGAGTGACTGATGACATGGCTTACAGGGAATTAAAATCAATAAAGGGGGTGGCTTTGTGAGAAACAGAAGGGCCCCCTTAAGGATAGAACTCAAAACTGGGTTTAGCAGGCTGTTGATTTCACAGAGGGAGAGAGGAGAAAATGAATACAAAACAAATCTGGTCTATTTCTTGTTTTGATCCACTTCATCTATCTTTATACATCTTGCTGGCAGCAGACTGTGCAGTATGACCGCTAGCCATTGTCATCTCCTGGGTGCTGGGCAGAAGACGGTGCAGTATGACTGCTGGCCATCATCTTCTCCTGGCTGCAGAGGAAAAGACTGAATCACCATGAGACAAAACTTAAAAGGGAAATGACTTGGCTAAATCACTCCCATGTTTGCCCACGTGCTCCTGACCTCAGCAAGGTCGGTTAAAAGAGCACCCTGGACTACGTCAATGACGGCTACCAGTCATACTGCACTGTCTGCTGCCAAAAGGCAATAAACTGTTGCTGTGTAGCAATGCAGTACCACGTCTGCCAGCACCCAGGAGACATACGGTGACAGTGAGCTGAGCGGGCTCCATGCTTGCCATGGTATGGCGTCTGCACAGGTAACTCAAGAAAAAAGGCATAAAACAATTGTCTGCCATTGCTTTCACGGAGGGAGGGAGGGAAGGGGGGGCCTGACGATATGTACCCAGAACCACCCGCGACAATGTTTTAGCCCCATCAGGCACTGGGATTTCTACCCAGAATTCAAATGGGTGGCAGAGACTGCAGGAACTGTGGGATAGCCACCCACCGTGTAACGCTCTGGAAGTCAATGCTTGCCTCGGTACCGTGGACACACTCCCCCGACTACATGCACTTAGAGCATTTGTGTGGGGGGACACACAATTGACTGTATAAAAACGCTTTCTACAAAACAGACTTCTATAAATTTGACCTAATTTCATAGTGTAGACATACCCTTAGTTAAATAGGTATGACTGTGTGTAGACCAGGCCTTAAAGACCTTGGGCCAGATTGTCATAGAGTGTAAATGGAGTTAGGCATATTTATACTAGCTGAGGATCTGACCT
The DNA here is from genome assembly GCF_965140295.1 of Lepidochelys olivacea. Classification (NCBI taxonomy): domain Eukaryota; kingdom Metazoa; phylum Chordata; order Testudines; family Cheloniidae; genus Lepidochelys; species Lepidochelys olivacea. Next base: position 98,170,182 of record NC_140419.1, read on the forward strand.
ATCAGTTGCAAACTCTAGATTTCTAAGTGTAAAACTTCCTTATAGGTTATGTAGAGATGGCACATGAAAGAAGTATCCCTCTGGTGTATTAAATGGGTTATCTTTCAATGCAGAGAATAGATATGGGAGAAGGGATGGGGGGAAATGCCCAAAAATGTATAAGTTAAGAAGCCCCTCAGTCTCAGTTAAACTGCTGAATGGTAAATCATTAACTATAGTGGGCCAGAGCAAAGGACCTCCCTATTCCTGCTACTGAGTAGTTGCTCACAAGTAGCCCCATTGAAGCAAATAGGAATTATTGATGAGGAGAACCACTCACCAATGGGAGTGTTCAAGGAGCCTTGTGTATTGGGTCATGTCTCTTTGCCCACCTAACTTTTGAATCCTTTAATCCCTTGTCCTCTGATCTTATTCAGCTCAAGATAGTTACCTTTTTAATGAGAGAAATTAGTGGTGTGACTCTAATTAGGAAAATACACACATTAGAAGATACTCAGGATCTTTACTTTCTGAATACTTTCAGAGGACAGTAGAAAGCACTACCCGTTGCCCTACATTAGTGAGGGTAGAAAGAGCTCCTGCACAGTATTTCTGCCATGAGATACTGCAGTAGTCACACATATGAACTTGAACACTGCTCCAGTGAGATTTTTCCATGCAGTAATTGTAGCAGATGTGTATGTCTTCTGGGCAGGCAGCACAGGAGAGTGGGAGGGGGAGAATTAATGGACAGGACATGCTTGTGAAAAGAGTCAGAGGATTTCCATGTGCTGCCACCTGCCCAGCAATAATTAATTACTTAAGTTGCTTTAAAATTAAACCACATAAAGTGCTGGAGGATACAAGTCAATATCAACAAGAAGACTAGGCCAATGACTTAATAGGTTCTCCCCAGCTCTAACTTCTACCGCTGTGGAACACTTTCATCTTGCCCAATAAAAACCCAAATTTCCTACCAGATCCGCTAATGCTACTTCACTGAAGCCCAAAGGAGCTGCACATGTATATCCAAGGAGCGAATTGGTCCCTAAGGGACATATATAGCCTCAGAAATGACCCATCCTTGCTGATGGGGGGGAGGGAGGTACAGTGAGGGCAGCTGGCTTCAGCAGTGTTGCTGAGCATGTTCAGTAACAACTAAGCAGTAAATTTTGGGGGGCATGTGACCCTACATAACCCACTGACCCTGCATTGCCTTGAGTCTCCAATGGATGCCAATGGAAATTGAAAGTATGAATCCAAGTACTGGGTCCCTAATTTTTCCAAATCTCTGAAGACAAAGGGGAGAATGGGAAGAAATGAACTTGGTTATGTTGACTTGTTTCTTATTTTCAGTCCCCTTGTAAGCAGACTCACTAGAGCTATTTTAAACAAGTTCAAATCCAGCTGCCAAGTCAGGGAACTTGCCAGTGTGAGGACATGAAAGCTTGTGGCATTGAATGCATCCCTCCATAATGCCAATAGATGGTTATTCTTTCCAAATGATGGTAAACAAATGGGTGTAGGGGGATTTTAAAGTGCTAGGAGTCCTTAGAGGGCCCAAGGGGAACTCTTCTCTAGTCAAATATATTTCATTTATACAAGGCAAATTACTATGGTAGAATCACATAGGCTGGAAGTTATTTACTTAGATGTAAATCACTCTCATTTACAAAATAGCATATTAGCATGTGTAGACATGCAACTGGCTGGTGAAAAAAACACAGAATAGCTGTGGTCTATTTCCTCCTGATTCACAACTGCAAATTATAAAAGTTCATGAAAAGAACTCTCCAGGCATAAAGCAGAAACGTCCATTGGCTAAAAGTATAAGTCTCGTCTTCTATCGTGAGACTGGACACCTGAAAAATACAGCAATATAAAAGTAGTCAGTGTCTAGTACAGCATGAACATACATGAATCCTTACAATGTTTTAAAGAAATTTTATTTTTTGGCACCTGGCGGTCATTTCATTGGGACTATTTTAGTTCCGAGATAAATCACATCACTGAAAGTATAAAGAAGCCATGTGACCAGAACAACCTCCCAAATGTGGGACAAAGAGCTAAGGTGAGACACAGGCAACAATAATGGAAGCCTGAAGGATCTGGGGATTATTGCTCTGCTAGCACTAGCATTGTCTGTCACCGCTGCTGTAGGGTCTGGTGTTTCTAATATCTCTGCTAAAGAAATGAGCCAGCACTAGAGTTGTGTAGGATGAGAGTAAATCTGCCCAAGCGGTAGACAGTTGAGAAACACAGATATGAGGTGTCCCGACTAGCATAGCAAAACCACCATCTCCGCAAAGAAACATGACTATTCTTAGAAGCATGTAACACCTGGAACTATACCTTGTTGAAGATTACAGGGGCTCATTCTAAGTTAATTTACAGTGGTGTAACTCCACTGACTGCAGTGGGATTGCACTTGATTTCAGGGGTGCTGGCACAATTTGTATAGTGGGGGGGGGGGCTGAGAGCCATTGAACCAAACTGTAAACCCTGGATATGGTAGAAACTTCTTCAAGCCAGGGGGTGTGGTAGCACTCCTAGTTCTAACACCTATGCTCAACTTATACCAGGGTAAGAGAGATCAGAATCAGGCCCAGGGTCTCATCTTTTGTATCCTTCTGAGAGTATGAAATGTGGTCAATACACTAGATGAACACTTACAGGTAATTAGCAGGGGACACTATTATAGAAACTCGGTTGGAGGGGAGGGGAGACTTGCCCATAAACAGAGATGTAAAAGGCTCCATCATTTACATGTTCTCCCCATGCCTTCTCCTCCCCCCACCCCCCAAGAATGTAAGTGTAGCAGAGCATTGTGTATTCGTTTAAAAAAAAATAATTCTAAAACAAAGTCCAAAACCAAGAGAGGAAATGAAGCTTTAACTTTGTGAGAAGTCAAGACAAATATATTTTTGAGTCAAGATTTATTCATGCAAGAACTGCTGGTTCCATTACCTACCTGAACTGGCAAGACTGATGCTGGGGTTTCCTGGGCTTTGATAGGAGCTGGCTTTCCTTTCTTAATTTTAAGGGGAAAAAATGTCATAAGCTGGAGTGACACAACAAACACACAGGCAGTAGTGCGTACACGAAACATTGTGCTTTTGCAACCCAGCTTTTGGCACAGGTGTTGCAGGACCATTGCATGGCATTATGTGCTTTTATAAATGTAAACATTAGCAGTTCTAGAAAAACATCCCTAGTGCATTGAGAAGTATCCTCTCTCAGTTAGAGCCAAGAACTAGAAGTAAGAATTCTTGTGGCCTGATTATAGACTGCCAGGGGAGGAGCTGCACACATCCCAGAGCTGTAATGGCTCACTGTGTGAACTTGAGCAAGTAACTTCATTTTTCTGTGCTGCAGATTGCCCATCTGCACAGTGGTGTACTTCACAGGGCTGTTAGAGCTTTTCAAACATATTAAAGCCTTGTGAGATCATCAAAGGGAAGGCAGTAGTTGGAAAATGGCAACCTTTTCCCCCCGCCCCAACAGTTTTTCCCCTGACCTTTTGATTTTTAAAGTTTCAACCAGCTCTGGTGTTAGCAGTATTGCTTCTCTGTCCTGGTCCTATGCTTGCTCACCCAGACTTCATGAAATGCTTCCTGTTAGTGCAAGAGTGAGTTCCATAGGCTTTAATACCCAGACCCACACTACCAGGCCTTAATTAGAATTCCATAGGTCCAGAGCACATCTTTAATGTAGTAAGAACATCACTTCGTATTTGCAAATATTAACAATGGCAAACATTACACCCTGCAAGGAGAAATCTAGGAAAGACACGTGCAATGTAAACACAAAGCTAAATCCGTCTATTAATGGACCTAAAGCAAAAAATCTCAGGTGCAAAAACCCACACTGCGTGTTCCATCTGCGGTCTGAGAACAAAGACTCTCCGCAGTCTGACTTGAGAATCTCATTTCTCCTTTTCAGCTCCACTAACTTTAGCAATGCTGGAACCCTTAGCAGAGCTGGGATGGCAGCCTGTCCAGGCAAATGGGAGGCGGAGCGTTCACCTGTTTATATTCATGGCTGGGTATTTTTAAAAACACCTTCTACTCTAAATTGCTATGTTGATATATCATTGCCCCTTCCAGCTATGGACATTCAGCTGTCCGGCCCATACTAGATGTGCTAAATGTTCCACAGTGTCTCTTTTAAGGAGTTTTAAAAACCATTTTCTTGTGAAATTAATGGGGAGAAAGGGCCAGGTTGACAGCCCTGGCTAGAGGAGTCCTGTATTAATCCAGAGAACAGGGATGGCATAGGTAGCAGCAGTGCCAGCATCCCCACCAGTGTGTCCAACCTAGCCCGGAGGGACATTAAGGGGAGAACTTTAGTGTCCATGTCTGTTCAGTCCTAGGCGGGACAGACTAATAATGGTGCCAATTAGTCCCAACTGCAGTGGCTGATTTTGCGATGTGGGCGCCAGGGAAATGGACTAAACTCATCTCTCATGGGTCCCTGAAGGGTGTAAATTTTAGTCACTAAGCTCCTTAGGGCAGGGATCATCTTTTTGTTCAGTGAATGGTGCCTATCTGAATGGGATCACCTATGGTTGCAACCACGTTACAAATAACTAACTACCAGATTTCTCTGTTGGCTGAGTTTGTCTGAAGCTGTTCTGTCGTACGTCTCTGGCCCCCATCACCATAGCATTGGAGTGCCTCACAGTCTTTCATGTATTTATCCTCATGTCCGCTCTGGGAGCATAGCAGTGCTATCAACCCCATTTTACAGATAGGAACAGAGAGACTAAGTGACTTGTTCAAGGTGTCACAGGAAGGCTGTGGCAGAGCAGGGACTTGAACCCAGGTCTTCTAAATCCTAGTGACTTAACCCCTGGACTACCTTAACCCCTTTCAGCAAGGAACGGTTATAGCCATAGTGTGAATTACACCCTGTCTATAGAGTGTACTGAACATCATGTTAAATATTTATTCAGTAGTGTTTGAAGTGAATATTAGTGCCATTTCCTGGGTCTGGCTGGGAGACAAGCATGGCTCAAGAACCAGCCTTTTACCCCAATTGTTGTTGTAACAAGCAGAAACTGGGGAAGGGAAAAAAGTTAGGCACATGGACATTTTTTTAATGGGTGCTGTATAAGCATTAATTATACCCCATATACAGTAACTGAAATCACAAGTGTCAGATTGCTCAAATAATATCTAAACATTCCACTCCATTTATAGCCAGACTCTGAGCACCCAGCACACACCCAGCTGTTTGTTACCCACTTTGAGGTCTACTGGTGAAAAGTGATATGTAAGAGGTAGGGGCGCGCAATCATTTGTGTGTGTTCTGAATATATTATAGCTTCCTTACATATTTGGTATCTCCTCAACATAACAGAGGGGAAAGAGCTGTGCAAGAAACTTTCGAGGAAACAATTATGGTGCTATGCAGCAAATACACAATTCCCAAGTACTACAGTACATTTCATTGATGCTCCGTTAAAAATACTTGCAGCCACGGGCTTTGAATTGTTAACTTATGACCTTGTCTCTTGTATCATTTTAGCTTGCTATAAAAGGGACATTATTGGGGTGTGATATTGATTAATGTGTATTGCTTATTGTGCTAAACACATGTAGTTTCTATGTAAAGGGTCAACTGAATACGTATCTCTCTCTTGCAAATCAAGTCAGCCCTGTAATAAGAGAGAAATTTTGTGAGAGAAACTTCTGTATAGCCCGCTTTTTTGAAAGAACCTGTGAAAATCAATAAGTAAGTATGTGATTATTAATAGACAAAGGTGAAAGTTTTATAGTTTCGTTATTTGATCAGGCTACAGAATGAACTGGATTAAAAGGAAGCTAGACCAGGGGTGGGCAAACGAGCGCCCGTGGGCTGGATCCGGCCTCTCAGGGCTTTGGATCTGGCCTGTGGGACTGCCCCCTATGGTGCCGCAGGCCCCACACCAGCACCACATCCCTGGGACCCCGGGTGGAGGGGGGCAGAGGGCTCCGTGCATTGCCCTTGCCTCCAGGTACTGAGATAGCTCAGGGGTTTGAGCACTGGCCTGCTAAACCCAGGTTGTGACTTCAGTCCTTGAGGGGGCCATTTAGGGATCTAGGGAGTTGGGGAATGGTCCTGCTTTGAGCAGGGGGTTGGACTAGATGACCTCCTGAGGTCCCTTCCAACCCTGATATTCTATGATTCTACTGCCCCCCGCAGCTCCCATTGGCCGCGGTTCCCTGTTCCCAGCCAACGGGAGCTTCATGGGTGGTACCTGCAGGCATAGCAAGGGCAGTGCATGGAGCCCTGTGCCCCCTCTCCCCCAGGGGCCGCACAGGGACGTGGTGCCAGCTGCTTCCTGGAGTGGCACAGCTTGGGGCCAAGGCAGGCATGCAGGGAGCCTGCCCTGGTCCTGGTGTGAGCCGCTTTAGGTAAGTGGGGCCGGGCCGGAGCCAAACCCAAACCCCTCCTGCATCCCGCCCCCCAACTCCCTGCCCTGAGCCCCCTGCCTCATCCTGCACCCCTTCTGAGCCCCCTCATACACCCCACAGCCCTCCTCTGCCCCAATCCCTTGCCCTGAGCCCGTTCCTGCACACCACACCCCAACCCCCTGCCCCGGCCCTGCATACAATTTCCCCACCCAGATGTGGCCCTCAGCCCAAAAAGCTTGCCCACCCCTGAGCTAGACTGAATGAGTCTGCTTTTACCACCTTCAGGCATAGATTTTTATTTTTCATTTACAAGGGCAAAGCACAGTAAAAGGAATAGTAAATATTTTCTTACCTCCCCCGGGAGTTAAACTTTGACTCATATTTTGTAACCTAGCTGATCCAGTAATACAGGCTGAGCTAGAGCTTTGCTTCACGGTAGATTCCTGGCTAGATGCTGGGCACCTTTCCTGTTGCAGAAAATCAAGAAGAGAACCATATTTCCCATCAGACATTGGTCCCTGCACCATAGGAGGGTCAGGCAAGGAGCGAGGATATCCTGAATCAGTAAGACTTGGATTAGCTATCGAAGGGAAGTGCCACAAATCTGCAGGCTGAATAGGAGGATTCCGCAGAACTGATGCCTGATGGTGGTCTGTAGCAGCAGCCAACAAATTCAGATCAGAATTTGATAGGTTTGTAGCAGGAGATGATTGATATGACTTGGTCCAATGAGAAGAGAAATTCCACTGATGGGGAGGCATGTGGCTATCTAGTTTTAAAGAAAAGTGTTCGAAGCGTTATTGAAGTCTTTATTTACTTTTCCAAGACAAATTCCAATGGACTTTTATAGAAATTCTATCTAAGTAAGGGCTGCAAAATTTCATCCAGATTACATAAAAGGAAACTTACAATAATTGGCTTATTTACTACAATACTAGTTTTAAAAAACAAATCTACTCTAAAATAGACTAACCTAGAAAGTCACGATCACCTCTAACTGTGAATATGAAACATCTCAGGCATTTTTCCTGAGGGGTGGGTGGCATCGGGTTCCTCAATGTCTGAAATTTTTTGTCTTAAATCCTGCAGCAGCCCTGATTAACTACCTTCCCTACCTGCCCACCTTCTGGGGAAGAGTAGCCAATCAGAGGAGGTTTCCCTGCAGACAGGGCTGAAATTTGGGTGGAGGGCTGGAGCTTCTTGTGTCATGGCAAGACAAACGCTCTCCAGTTTAATTTAAAAATATATATATATGAAATGATGTAATACATTGGAGACCTTCTTCATAAGGTAGGGCCCCGATCCTGCACTTGGGCCCATGCAGAGATTTACTGAGGATCCACGCAGTTGGACCCAATGGCTTACCCATGAAATCCTAGGTACAAGATCAGGGCTTTGAAAGAATGATTTCACTCTTGATCAGAATTAAATGTGATAATTTGGTCCTCTGCGTCTAAATGTCCCAGCATAGCTCTCTAGTGAGTTAAACAGCAGCATTGCATTGAAAAACACACTCATGGAAAACTGCTCACCATTCTTCAGGATAACATCCTCACTCTTGTGCTTTGTGCTCAGATCTTGTGGGTTCTTAGCATTGCTTAATGCTCTAGAAAAGTGTTCATCTATCACACTGTTAAGGTCCCCTTGAAAGTAAGTAAATACAACACTCTGAGACCCCCATTCTGTTTTCACAGGCTGTTTGCTTTTACTCAGTGTTGGCGAGTTTTTCCTTTCTGCTTCCATCTTCAGTAACTAGCCGTGCCTATGAACAAAAACAAGGACTTCTGAACCAAGATTGTATTGCCAGTGTTGGGTTTGATTGTCTTCCCGCTGAAGCTAGTAGAATTTGAAGGACCGCTTTCAGTAGAAGCAGGGTCAGATCCTGTATCTGGGCTCCTGTTTGCTACACTCACCCTTTTCCCACCAATTTGCACAAGGACCTACAAATCCTGTGTGTATAGTTGCTAGCTCAAATTTGATGGGTGCACATGGGTATCTGTACAGGGATTAAAAGAGCTTAATGATGCCAACTGGCCAGGTTGCTCCTTGCAGTAAGTTTTTTATAATCCATAGGTGCAAAGGCTGGTATGGGGATGGATAAATTTATTTCTGCTACATAGTTTCTATGCATGTGTAGGATCAATGGCTGGAGCTCCCAAATAAGGCAGAAAGAAAGGGTGAGGTGGGAGGGAACCAGTGACATGAGTTGTTCACTCACTCAGCAGTCCTCTTTTGGAAGGCACTGTGCCTAGACTCCATGTGTCCTGCACAGTATTATCCAAGTCACAAAAAGGGAGCCTGGTGGTCCATTGGCATCAGCTCTAGGAAGGAATGGTGTCCACCTGGCCAAGCCAGCAAAAATAGTATTAAGATGGTCTTAGCCAGCAACCACTGTGCCTGTCTCTCAGGCACTCTGTGCTGTCTCATGGGGGTGCCACAGAACCATTACAGAAGCTACTTGACCATTACCCTTCATGTTAAATTAATATTTAGCCTGAGGATCAAAGAGTGCACTTGAGGGATCCTCAACACACTCCAACGTTTGTTTAAAATAGCACTTTCAAGCTTATACAGTAAAAATATTGCTTGCACACAAGCAAATAGATGGATACAAGGTAATAGCTATGCCATACCAGCGTCAGAAGTATTTGCAAAAGCTCTAGATTTATGACCACGTGTCTATATTTTCTGAACAGCTGCAAGTTAAATTTGTTTGCTTGGCACACTCTACTCATTTTCTATCATTTAAAATCAGTGCTGGCGAGTGCCTGCTTGGCATCAGTTATTGTTCCTCTGGACAGACTGTAGTACAGGAGCTATTCTTTGCAACCTCTGCAGGAGATGGCATGGTCTAGTGTTTAGCATGGGAACCTGGAAATTAGAACTATGGGGGTCCCGTTATTGTCTGTTGCAGGCACACAATTCCCATAGAGGTCAATGGAAGTGGCATGGATGCAATAAGTGAGCTCAAAAGTTCTGTGCTATCTGGAACTTCAGCCCTGACTATGCCAAATTCAGAAATGTCAGACTTTAAAAAAACAAACCCCACCAACCTCATAATTTGGCCACCAAATTGTGAGGCTTAATTTTTTTTGTCTTAATTCCTGTACCAGTCCTGACTGGCTACTCTTCCCCAGAAGGTGGGCAGGTATGGAAGGCAACTATTCAGAAGAGGTTTTCCCTACAGGCAGGGCTGAAGCTTCTCATAGTCATGGCAAGACAACTTCTAGTCCCAGCTGAAATCACAAGGGTTGGCAATACTGACTTACTGTGTGACCTTCAAGCAAGTCGCTTCACTTATTCCATTAATAAAATGGGATATCACCTTCTCCTAGCTCACAGAGAAGGTCAGAAAATGGAATTTCTGTTCCCCAGGATATTCAGACATGCTGAAATTTATTTTCCTCCAAAAGCAGGACAAAGCCAAATCTTGAAATATTCCACAAAAATTCTAAAATGACCTTGTCAAAACACTTTAGCCAACAAGGTTGAAACTTTTTAAACTTCATTTTATAAAGTTAATTTTTTAAAGTCAAAATGAAATGTCTAAATTAAATACTCCACTTTGACAACATTTGAGGGAAAAATTCAAAGTTAACACATTCTCACAAAACACCTTGAGGCTGATGAACATAATTGTGCAATGGAAGTGGTGTTGAATTTTTTGACCAACTCTGCTCTAAGGTATTACAGTTGATTCACTAATGTCTGGGAAATGCTTTGAGATCCTTTAAGGAACAGATCTCAAAGAACGGCTCTGGCTCCATTGTCTTGCTACCATCCGAATGTTATCTCAGAGAGGGAAAGGAAAACCCTACACTATGTTCTCTTATGACACTTACTTCAGTGGAGCTTAGAAACATAGTTCCTTACACGTTCATATTAGACTATCAAGTGACAAACCAAACACAAACTGATGATGCTATATTTATTTCATTTGGGGGAGGAAACAAGCCTTGGCCCAGCTCAGATATTCCAAATCAGGGAATTCCCAAAGACTTTCAAATCCTGACTCAGGATTAAATTACATCTTGCCACACACAAATGAATGCCCCTATCTATATAAGCGTTTCCCTATTAGAGGCAGGATATTTTAACTATTTATAAATTGCCATATGAGAAATCCTTTGATTACCATATAGTGGACATTCTAAGGCACTGATAGGAGTATATTTATTCATACTAGGCAAACTGAGACCAGTATTTCCCTCATTTTAAAAAAAAATCTTTTACTGGATAGGTGTAAGCACTGATTAAATTTGCCATTGGTTTCAGTGTGTATCATTAGCAAAGGGACTGTATTTTGGAAAGTGATACTGAAGAGACTTGGAGGCTGGTGGATAACCAACTCAACTTGAGCTCCCAGTATGGTGCTGCAGTTAAGAAAGCTAAGATCTATGGATGCATACATAACCAGAGGAATATCAAGTGGCAGTAGGGAGATGGTATTACCTCTCTATACAGCATAGGTGCAATCTTTGGTGGAATAGTGTGTCCAATTCTGGTGTCCACACTTTAAAAAGGACATTGACAAACTGGAAAAGGTTTAGAAAAGATACAATAATGAGGTCTGGAAAACCTGCCTTACTGTGAGACTACAGCAGCTCAGTATTTATCTTATCCAGAGAAAGATAAAGAGGTGACTTGATCAGTCTTTACATACCTATGTGGGAATTAAATTTCTGATCTGACTCTAGCAGAAAGACATAATGAAATCAAATGGCTGGAAGTTAAAGCTGGACATATTCAGACTAAAAATTAGGTGCAATTAAATATTTTGAGACCACCTTATGTTTATACACATTTCCTAGCACAAAGAGGTCCTGCTTCATGATTGAGGCCTCTAGATGCAATCACAAAAATTAATAAATGGAAAGGCTCATGCCTCAAAGAGCTTGGACTCGAACACCACCAGAAAAGCACACTATTCCTACTTGATTTTCCACTGTCATTGTTCATACTCTGCCCCAAACAGCACAGCTGATTTACCTTAGTGAAGAAAAGTGGCTTTTACTTTGCCTTGATTTGGGAAATCCCAGGCCCACGGGCAGCTGCATCATGTAAATTCTAGTATGAATCACTAAGTGGGCCTCTCTCCATCTGAGTCCACAGGTGATTTTTTTTTCAGTCTAGTGGAAGGGATCATGCTCAGGGTCACTTGCTGCCAGAGCACTTGCAGGGGTCAAATCTATTCCATGCCTCCCTTTTAGAGGGATGGCAAGCACACTGTCATTGGACTCCCCCCTAATGAATGCTCTTTTGAAAACACCTGTTCCAAGACGATTGCCTCCATTATTTGTGCTTACACATGTTAAAAGTTCATTAAGTTTGCAAGCATTCAATTTCCAGGCCAAAGGACTACTTCTTTCATTACAAATCACTGATAATGTCCCTAGGTCACCCTAGTTAACCATCCTCAATCTATTCATGACTTTAAATTGCATCCTCAGGCAGGTTTTTTTTTCCAGTATGAGTTGCTGAACATCTTCAACTCCTCTCACTTAGTGAAAAGGGCTGCGTAGTTACAGCACTAGACAAGATGGCACCAAAGTACTACTAGAAGATAATTAGTATTTATCTAGTTTTTCATACCATGCTCATACCCATGGTATCTGAGCACCCAAAACCATGACCTTTTTTTGAAGCCAACTTATGGCAACAGAATCATGGCCAATATAATTTCTATCTCTATCTACCCATCCCCTAGAACGAACTGTTTGGACAAGGTTTGGGTGATAGGGAGGTTGACAGTACAAGATTTGGGAGCACTGTACAGTATGTTAACTACCCCAACCTTAACTTCCCACTCCTCCATCTCCAGCAGGAAGACTGCAAAGAGGTAGCATACATTGCTTTCAGGGCAAATGGTCACAGAGCTGGAAGCCACTAGTTTGCTTACCTACCACAAACAACTGCCAAAATGTATTTAAGAGGAATGTATTGGTTCAGTGTGGAAGAGTACAAACAGGGTAGGATTTAAGATTTTTTTTTTTTTTAAAACAATCTCTTATTGAAATACAAGAAGAGACTTATTGCCTTAAATTGGGTCCCCAAGGAGAGTCTCCCCCAACTATGGTGAGACTTGGTGCAGGTACGAACATAAAAACTGCCATACTGGGTCAGACCAAAGGTCCATCTAGCCCAGTATCCTGTCTTCTGACAGTGGCCAGTGGAGGTGCCCCAGAGGGAATGAACAGGTAGTCATCAAGTGATCCGTCCCCTGTCGTCCATTCCCACCTTCTGGTTGTATAAAGTTCATTTGCTCTTGGAGAGCAAAGGTGTGTAGCTAGCAAGTCCCTATGAACCCGAATGGTCAGAGTTGCTGCAGATGACCAAGTTCTGCGCTGGTTCTCAAACAGACAGCATCTCACAGAACAACTTTGTCCTCTGTTCCCTGCTGCCCAGAGACTCAGAACTGCCTGGAAAAAAATTCTCCTTTTTCCTCACTGTTTTTCCAAGCAGCATGCAAACAGTTCAGTGAAAAAGCCTCACCCTTTACCAAATAAATGTGGAGAAGATAATGTAAGAGGATTGGTACCATGACAGGATTCTCTTACCTTATTTTACTGCCTTCAATTGATCCACACTGGGAGACTATCAACACTCTGAACAGTCATGCTGTGACATTCAGTGAAGTCTGTGATCCTTTCCCAGCATGGATGTAGTGCACTTTGCAGCAGAATGCAGGGAGTGTGCGTGAACTCCCTAGCTGTGACTGCACTAGGCGTTTCCTTCAGCCTTGTTACTAAGAATGCATGAAATGCACTCCAACAAGTCAACCGGGTTAGGAGGTTTCAGGAATGAGGAAAATAGGCTTTTAAAAATAGGATTTTGTTCACAATGTGTACACAATCAAGGAGACAATATCTGCATTGAAGAATAGTTCCTAGTAAAAAGAAACGTGGCAAAGAACCACTGGGTACATGACCAGAGTCAAAAATGTTACCTTCCTACAAAAGGTCAGACATACTTGAAGTCATTTACATAGATTGTATTCAACATTGAAGAGGAAAGGTTGCTGGGAGTGGCACCTAAGATGCCCTATTTTCCATTTTCCCTTTCTCCTATCCGACCTTACATCCCTCTGTTTTCTGGTCCTACTGAAGTGATGGCTATAGCCATGTATGTGGGTACAACAAAAAGCATCTGTTCAACAGAATACAATAGTTAAGTTGCTTGCTTAACTTTCTCTGTCCTAAACACTTTCTACCCTGTCAAATTGATGCGAATTATCCAGCAGAAACTGCAATATGACAGGGTGGAATGAAGTTTGGTTTCAGTCTGCCCATCCATCTTCAGAATCTTTTATAGTACTGAGAGAAAAAAATATATAGTATTGTAAAGTAACCTTACCAGAGATACAAAGTCTGGCTCTAAAATATCAGTATATATGTATACATGCATTAAAATTACTGTGCAACCACAAGTTATAAATATTCATTCATGCTGTCTTATCAACAAAAAGCTTACATAACAAATGGAATGAGAAATTAGCCTAAATACATTCTTTCAAACACTGATCAGAGAAGCAAAGACTGGCTTGTTTATAAGTTTGTTTATTAAAAAGGTAGTATAAAACACAACCCCTTTAAGAAACAAAAAAAATTCAAGACAAATCAAGAGCTTCTTTGATTCTGTCACAGGGCTAGAAATTATAAGTATGAAGGAATATTTAAAAAATTTACGTTTCAGAATGAGAGAATTTTAAATGGCAAATTCAATTTAGCTTTAAGGGAAAGCCAATTAGAACAACTCAGTTAATTTACTGAAAGACAATCTTACAATATTACTACAGTAGTATTACATAATGGGTCAGTGCAAAAAATGTAACACTAGCCATGAAAGCCATTTTGTATTTCTATAACTATATTTGATAGCACTTTCAGAATACCTTAATACCAAAAACTTCAAGCCCTGCATAATCCAGCACACTCACACATCAATTTAACATGACTTCCTTAATATACAAAATTTAATTTGTCATACTACAGCATATTTTCTCAATTTCAGAAAAAAATAAAACTGATGTTGAGTCTAATGAAAAATCTAAAGCAGTGTGATGTCTTAGAAGGAATTTAGTCTGGTTGTAATATAGAGTTTAAGATGTGGATACTAATTCACTGTAGAATTCAAAGGTCAGTGTAGTTTTATGAAGCACCTAATACCTGTACACTTTAGTGAATTGGGATTAAATATTCAAAAAAATTAAATAGTTTAGCCTTGTGAATGAAATCTGGGACAAGTTTTTAGGTCAAAATGCACTGCATTTAATACATTAATGATTTTAAGCAAATTGCAATCCCTGAACAAAATAAAACGTATATTAAGGATTGAAATTCAGTTAAGAGTTGAGTATATCCAGCTGTATTTTAAAAGTGAAAGTCAGCAGGAGCAACAAACATTTTGATGCAAAATGAAACTAAACTATCCCTGCACCTCCTCTCTTCAGACATGTACATGCAAATGTGAAAAACACTTAAATCTGCTCCTTTGGGGCTTCCCCCCACCCCTCCCCCGTTTCCAGTCTAATCTTTGCATTGTACTTACCGGTAATTGGTTTAGTACAGTATTACCACCTCTTATGCACATAAGCATCTATGAATCATTATATTATTATTCAATTATTAAATGACAGATCAGTATAATTTGGCCCTTCAATACAAACTAAGGAATAGGTTAGAACTTGGCAATATTATCTACACTTTATATAAGTGAAAACTATTTAATATTTCACCCCTTTGTATTTAAATGATTTTAAATACACTCAGTGCTTTACCACTATCTAAATCTATGAGCAGGATCTTCAGAAAGCAGCTCTTTGAATTAGAGCTACATTGATTACTGGGCAAATCATTTCAATTTACTGCTAGACCAGGAACAGTTGGCCTTTTCATAAGACACTATAATATTTTTTAAAAAAAGGGGGGATAACTTCTTGAAATGTTCACTTCTGACAAGACCTGTTTTCTCTGCTAACTGTAACAACTTCATAAAGGTATTCAGGCAGAAACAGCACACATCAGATTAAGAAAGCAGCTTTCAAAAGCTAAGGTTTAAGGTAGGGTCTGAAAGAAAGCAGTATATTGACAGCACTTTGGAATGAAACATAAGGAAAACTAGAAACCCATATTGAATCCTGATCTTGCCATCTTTACTGAATTGAGGGGATCACGGACTCAATCCTATAAAACTGTACTCACAAGTGTAGTCTTCTTCAGTGGGACTGGTTATGTGAGAGTTTTGTGAGTCTCAGGCCAGGTGACAAGACTCAGGTTTTCTGCTACTTTTGGATTGTAACCATGTAACAAACTATTTTGGGGGTAGATATTGTATTTTAGAAGTTTATTACTACATAGTCACTTGACATAAAAACACTTACTAGAGGTCAAAAAAAATCATTGAACAATAACACATTTACAGGTTCTGCTTGTCTGCAGATCAGAGTTAAGAATTCGACATATCCACTAACTTATTGTACTAAAATATTAGATTCATGATCATGTGGTTCAAATTCATTTTTGTGATCACATGATTCTCTATAACCATATGGCAAACTGTAATTTCCCGTATAAGCTAATGAATTATGAAAACTTTCATAATTACTGTATATAATAAAAAGGGAAAGTACTCTAACTTAAAACCACTATTTACATAAACACCCCACTGGAAACGGTCATGTGTCTCACTATTTGTTTTCTATACATTATCACCATTCTTGTATAGTTCATGAATAAGCTGCTAGCTTTAAAAAAATATTTTCCCTACTTTCCTGTCCAAGTATAAAAGGTAGGTGAAGAGAGGTGTACCAACTTCAATATAATGTCTCAATTTAGACTGTTTGGCTAGAAGTGGAAACAAATGGTTTAGAATTTCAGGCAGTCATGAAAACAATTTATATTCTTAGAAATTATTTCAAAACGCCAGTAAAGTGGTTTTGTTTTGTTTTTTAGTTTTTGTTGGTGCTGTTTCCAGTCTGAAATAAGGAGAATTTAAAAAACTTACCCCACTCATTAAATTTCAGTAGCTGGGCAGGGCAATCAAATTTTAAATCAACTGAGGGGGAAGTTACTGTACATACACCAATTCCTTAGTTTTACATGGGTTTTTAAGCACACTGTTAAATAGTCAATACCAAATTATCTGATTTGACAGTAACTGATAAGGCATAGTACTGTAAAACATTAATTTCTCAAGCATTCTCTATAGCAATTTTGATTCTCTTTTTAATTGCTACGTTGAACTGCCCAGAATATTTTTTATAATTAATTAGGCCCTCTAGAAAGCTAACAGCATGCTAGCTTGACAGGTCCAAAGCCTAGAGTTTGGGAGCTAGAACAGAGAAGCACTGAAAACAATGCCCATGGTATTAAGCTGCATGTTACACACAGAAGCTTTAAGCATTCACATGTTTGTGGTCATGACAATGGTTAAGTACATACTGTACCAGCGGAAACATTTTAGGTTTAGAACTATATGGGCTAGAAGTAATTTGAATTTGACACTATGCATAATTATATGCTAACCAATATAGAATCCCTAAACAAATCAGAAGCACTTATTTTGCTAAGGTTTATAATTCATGATGTGCTCAAAGATGGGAAAAGAATCTACTGGGATAGTGAGTATTAAATGGTTTCCTTTCAATGGCATAATCAACTTTTAAAAATCCGCAAAGGGTATTTTATTTAAAAATTAAAAAATTGTCACACTAGTTTATAATAAATTAAAGTATCCATCAATTTAATACAATCAGGGGTTACAAGTCTGATAATAACTACTATTCTCTTATCTAGGTTGCTCATAAGGAAATAAGATGTAACCACAACGGCAAGTATTAATTTATACAAACTTATTGCCATAACCTACATAAACACACTGATTATCAAAAAAACTTTACTACAATGTAATTGTCCAGACAAATTCAAAAAAATCAAAGATAAGTACAGTATAAATTAAAGACAACCAAGGTCTTCTATCAAAATTGGTTAGGGAAAACAAATGGGAAACATGAGCACTAACACCCATAATCTCTCGCAACCCACTCTACTTTTTTCAAATAATCCAGAGCCAGTTCCAAATATTAACAGATATGTTCAGGAACTAGGGCCAACATTTTTAAACAGGGTGCCTAAAGTAATGTTCAAAAGTGCTCAGCATCCAAGCTGATCCATTGAAATCACTTTTGAACTTCAGACCACTTTACACATCTAATTAAGGCGGCTAACTTTAGGCATTGTTTTGAAATTCTTTGCCTAATTGAACAAAAATGTTTGTCAATTTAATGGCTAGTAAAACAAGAAAATATAAAAGGGCAACTAATTTTTGAAAAACATGTTCCCTGATATTCATACACTGTGTGACAACCTTGGGATTAAAGGTTAAAATCTTTTAAATTTTATTAAGTCTTTGGGGGAAGAGGCCCCTCAGGCTGTGAACTAAACCAAAAGCATCTATCTCAAAAAGAATATGGTACATATTGACCCCACACCCTACCAAAGTCTGAAAAAGCACTTCTTAGATTTAAGGCAAAAGAACCCCCAAAACCACATGTTCAATGTATAATTTTTACATGCTTTCAGCACATGGAAATACTCGTTCTACCATCCGAATTTAAACTGAAGATTAGGTCAGTTTTATTTACATAGTGTTCCAGTGTTGAAGTGCTTACAGGTCTAATCTCAAAATACGCACAACTTGTTTACATCAATGGAAGATTCAAGAAGGAGATGACACCCCTCTATACTGAACATTCTGATTTTAAAACATCTTCTCATGTATCTGTGGCTCAGTGTAGGCTATGGCAAGAATTTTCAGTTTTGTAGACTGAACGACAATTTCATGCTCCATGATCTGCTATTTAAAATGCCTAATATGGCAATGCATGTACAGGGTGAATGTATTGGGCCTTACTGCAACAACTGTTCTGTAAAACTGTCAAAAGGAAGATACCAAGTTCCAAAAGTGTAAGGAACTAAAGCAAACATTAATATTGATTTTAATATCTTTGTATATTACTAAAATGTTTTAGATTCTGTGTAATTGTTCAAACTCTGGAGTTCACATACACTTCACATTTATATAATTTAAACACTGACAAGCAAGTATATGACATAAGAAGCCTGGTCAGTTCTGCTGTGCTCTTGAACAGCAGCCAATTAATATGAACTTTTTTTAGATCTTCATTAACTACTGCTTTTAATGAAAATTTCAAAGCACAAGCTGATGACATCAAATATGCATATAAACACATGAACACTGTCTGTAGTCACCCTGAAGCACAGGATAAGAGAAATCCAAACATCACCCTAAAAAGCATGCTTTCATAAAATATTAGAGATGTTATGTATCTGTTTCATCATCACTGCCTGCAAGGCTGCTGTCTGTTGATGGAGTGCCATCTTCATTAATGCCTTCACCATTATTCTCTCTCTTATGAGCTTCATCATTCACATCACCTTTAGATGTGCCATTATCTTTTGAAGGCTGATCTTCAGGCAGTTTCACACCACTAGCTGCAGAATTTGAAGCAGCTGCAATTTTCTGCTTTTCTGCATCAGACTCTCCTAAAAATGACCCCCACAGCTTGAGCCTTTCCTCTCTTTCTCTTGAGGTCTCCTCCACCTGTGTATAAATAAACCTTAATTAGGTTGGAGCAATTTTTCCACTTGGTATAAAAAAAAAAATTAGTAGTTTACACTTAGTAAAACTATGCCACAGCTACTTTATTATAATCAACATTGACTGCATTAACACCATGAGGTTTCACTTGGGTCAGGGCCCATTGTGCTAGTTGTTAACGATCTGTTTGTACAGCAAGGAATAACTGAAGAGTTTACCTTCAGTGTACAATTAAGATAACTGGGGCCTTTGAAAATTGGATTTTTAATAGAACAAAAAATAGGCCTGGTAGGACCCCAAATAATTGGCATCTGTGGGTAAGCCAGGCTTAATATTTGTCCCTTTGAAAAGAACATTTAAATTCCTGATTTTACTTAAATTTTAAATTTTGTTTCCTCTATTTTTAAAATTAAATAGATTAACAGTTAAGAATTTTTAGAAATTACAATTTGATAAAAAAAAACACCCCAAAATTAAGGATTACCTGATAATCTGTTGTACCATCCCATGTTTCAGCACTTAGCTGACGACCACCAAACCACCTTCCATTGAGAGCTTGTATGCACAGATCAGCTTCCTCTGGCTCTTTAAATGAAACAGAGGCCACACCATCTGGGTGTCGCTGTAAGAAAAAGACAAAACCCTATCGTTTAAATCTCTAAAACGGGAATTAAATTTCGTTCCAAAGATCTTTACTCTGCCCTTGTAAGAGATCAGGTACAGTTTTGTATGCAGACATATGCACAAGCCCGTTCATGTGCATATACCTTTGAAATACATATCCTTCCATTCTTTTCAGATTTTGAAGCAGCATGATCTTTAGTACTTCACAATTAGGGTTTTCAGCTTTAGATTTTAAACAAAGCTACTTCAAATCTTTTTGTATACAGTCCAGTGTTAAAAAAAAAAAAAAAAGCTGAATTTAGCTACTTGCAATTTCGTGGGTGCATGCTTTTCAACTTCTAATGCATATGTCCCCAAATCTGTTTGAGAAGCTGAATATTGCATCTAGACACAGGGGGAGCTAGAATATGCAGATGTGCAGTTTTTAACTTCACCTTTGTTAAAATGGAAAAAAATTCTGAATTAAGTTCTAGCACTGAAAATTTGAAAAATGAAATTAAGATTGCATGAAAAACAAATTTCAGAGAACCAGAAATCTTATTCATAATTTAAGGAGCATGAACATCATGTATATTTGACTTGAAAAGGTTACAATAATTATGACCATTCAACATAATAGAAAATACCTACATCAAATAAGAGAACCTTCTTTACTTCTCCAAACTTTTCACATTCCGTCCGTAGGTCTTCCCTGATCTCATTCAGTACTAAAGGATCTTCCTGTATAGAAATACATAAATATATGGATTTGTTTAAAAAAAAACAACAACAACTGAAAATTCCCTTAAATGTGTGTAAACTGCAAACTGGAATTCACACTCTAAGGTCCTACAGTTTAAAGGAATAATAGTAGCCATGTATTATACAGGAAAACCACTAGTACTTTCCCTTATATAGTATGTTGCAAAATAATGACAATTGAAAATATTAAGAAATAAGCATGAAGCTTTGTTCCAAACAAATAGGAAACCAGTTTAAGTACTAACAGAAGTCTACCTCTAGGAATCATATACTGCATTCTTTTCCAGACACCACCTCCCCAGAAAGCTTTATGAAATAGAGGAAGTTCAGAGAACAAAAGTGACCAGGGAGGAGCTGAAGGTTTAATGTGACCAGACATATTGATTTTTGAAATTATTTTGGTTTTAAAGAGCCAGTCTACAAGTCTCTGGTTTTATTGAAATTGGGATGACATCTCAATCCAAAGGATTTCTGACTGTCCTTTTCCATTCCCAGTGTACTACGGTATGTGCTTTAAAAATGTCAGGTCCTGCCTCTCAGTTACTGCTCAGCTGAGACTAAAATGTGTGGTGGAAGCATAAATCTACAGGCACTTAGAAGAAACCCTCTGAGGAATGAACAAGATTTAGTATTGTGAAATGGGATAATAGCTTGGAATAAAGGCAAATTTAGTATTGGTATCAGGGAAACTTCTTGATTGAAATAGGACACAATAAAAGCCTCATTGATTGGAACATCTAAAGCAACTTAAATTTCTAAAAATTTTCTAGAAAATAGTGAAATTATTCAAGAAACTACTCATCAGGCAGCCTCCTATTCTTAAGAGACCATGTCAAACTATCCCCAAATGCAGAGTACACATCCTATTGTGGCCACACTCCAGCAATATGAAGAATACGTATTACCTTCCTAACGCATAGTGCAATGTCTCTGCATATGCCCAAAACTATTAGAAAGACAAGGTGGGTGAGGTAATATTGGGTCAACTTCTGTTGGCAAAAGAGACGAGCTTTTGAGCTTACACAGACCTACAGCTACAGCCAAGCTTTTGAGCTTACACAGGGACCAATATAGCTACAACACAAGCGCAAACTACACCAGCCACTATGAACTAAACAGATCTAAACGGATCACATGGCAAACTCAGACCTAATTTGTGCACTTGCAGCATTCCTTTTCATATTATTTCTCAAATTCTGGACTGCTTTTTTCCAAATTAAATTGCACTTTCTAATTTTCTGTTCTTTCCTACACTCAGTGTTTTCTACTAGTATTTGCAACATCTCCTACTTTAGTATCATTTTTGAGTTTCATTAATATTGTTCACTCCCTCTTCCAAATCAAGATGTTTAATTAGATTACATTTGCCACCAATCCCTTTGGCATTCCATTAGATCTTTCCATCAAGATGCACTGCTGTTTATCACTGTCTCGGTGTATGGTCTTTCAGGCCTTGTCTTCACAGCTAAGAAGGTGAGATTTTTACCACAAGTAACTTGCAAATGTTAGTTCTCAGCGATGACCATGCACTTTAGTTTTACTGCAAGGTAAACTAGGGGAGGTCAACATGAAGCTATGGTGGAGTACTGACCTTACCTAGTTTACCACAAATGTTAGGTACTGAGAGGCTAAAAAAGCACCACCTAACAGTGAAGACAGGGCCTCAGCCAGTTCTGAACCCACATGATGGTTTTTCAACCAAGCCATTTTGATTTAAGAGTATAAGAATCTACCAAAGTTTACTAAAATGCAAACATTAAATCTCCCTATTTCCCTTATCCACTGAATCAAGTAAAATTATGTTTTAGAACTTAATATCCTCAGTATTTTAAGGGATTCATGCTAGCTGCCAAATCAACATTATTGGTGTGTGTTCTTTTGGGCAACTTTTTTTTTTGCAGGTGTAATTTTCTTTATTTTACTGGGGAAAAGGGAAAACCCACTTTCCTTCTGCCTCCCATTCAATTGCCACTGGCAACCAAAAAAACTGCATGCTGTTAAGATTACACCAGCTGAGAGTTAAGACTGCTTCCAGTCCAATGCCACAGTTTAGTTTTAATTATTTTTTTATCTCAAACTACTAGAGGAAATGTAATACCACTACAGTATTTATGGAATGGGTTCTCCATGGTACACAGGGATAGTTTTGGAATTTGGCATGTAAACAAATTTAATTTTGAATACTAAACTAAAATTAGTCTAGTTTTGTGAGATTTTTAAAATACAGGTCTCAAATACAGGTCCTAAATACATCCTCATTAAAGGGATATAAAGTACTGTAGTAGTGGACAAAATGTATTTTGAAAGCTGGAGCACATACCTCTAGCTTTTCAGAATTCACTGAAAAAATAGCCAAATTTTTTATTTGGCATTTCAGGAGACAATTTCTGAATTAAAATATTCTCACCTTTCTCCAATGTTCCTACAGCATTTGTTTTAGCAGAGCAATTACTACTATTAGACTAATCCTGCCTAAGCCTGAAGGTTGAGAGAATTTATCAGAGGGTATAAATTTGTGTGTTTTCATACCACAAATTCACAGATAGCATAGCTTGTGGAAAAGAAATAAAGTGAAGAAAATGGACAAAAGTTATTTCTCATGAATGTGGGCTTGAACTAAGGCCTTTTCTACATGCTAGTTTGGTCAGCAAAAGGCAGCTTTTGTCAAGAAAACAGTGGAGGGGTACACGCTACAATGCTCCTCCTGCTGACAAAACTCTCCTGCTTTGCCAACAAAATAAAACCACCTCAAGAAGAGGTGCAGGGCTTTTTGCAGCAAAGTTAGATTGACAAAACATCAGTGCAGACACGGCGTTCATTATGTTGCCTCTAGGATGTATCCCACCATTCCCACTGTGACTGCCCTGCTCGCTGTTTTGAACTCTGGTGCCCTGCATCCAGCTGCACAGGCATGTGCCCTTCCCCTTTCAAAATTCCAGGAAGTTCTGAAACTGCTCAGCGTGGAGAGCTCACACAGCTACTGCTCAGCTAAGCAGGCCAGCTCCTGGCAGCAAACACACTGTCTGGACTACAGGGGAGGGAATGGATCTCCTCGGTCTGTGGGGAGAGGAGACTGTGGGAGTACTCTGAGGGAATCACAGAATCAAAACATTCATGTGGAATCCTGCTCACCCTGACACCCTAGGACCACAGCAGCAGGCAGGCAGGGCAAGCTGCTGCTTGGGGCGGGACACACTGCTGTGCAGAGCCAGGGAGGGAGGCAGGGGCTGATGTCGGGGTGTCCCATGTCCCCTGCTGGTGTACAGGTCTTCAATGAGCTGGGGTGAGGGGAACACCAGCTTATTGTACACCAGCTTCTGCCTCAGGACTGGTTGCTTCCATCTGCTGTCTGAACTTAAAGAAATGGTGCAGACACACTCATGTCTCCCCCTTCCCCTCCGCCCCCCAGTTCACGAGCTGAAAAGCAGCTGGCAATCTAGTAGGATGCCGATTGAGAAACCATCATGTAATGCTGTGCCTGCCCCATGAGGCATTGCAAACCCTCCCCAAAGCACCCTGCGGCCAGTTGCACAGTGGGATAGTTACCCACACTGCACTGCTGTGTGTCAATGCAAGAGCTGCAAGTGTGGATGCACTCCACCGACACAGGGAGCATAGTGTGGACATACTATGGCGGTGGCGGTACCTCAGTGTAACTTGAGTCGACAAAACTCTAGCGTAGACAAGGCCTAAGTTATTTGTGGTCATTCAGGGTTTGATCCTGCAAGATGCTGATCATTCTGGCCCAGTCCATCTAAGAACTTAATGACACACTCAACTTTAAGCATATGAGTAGGATCATTGACTCTAATGGACCACTCATGCTTAAATTTAAGCATGTCCTTAAGTGTTTTGATGGATCAGGTCACAATGCACCACATGTTGCAGGACTGAACTTTTAGCAATATCAGCAACTCACTGTCCAGATTTTTTTTTTTAATACAAAGAATGGACCTGAAATTATTTTTAAATATATTTGTCCCAGTTTATAGAGCAAGAGCACTTTAGTGAAACTTTGCAACTCATATAAATGTATATTTGAGATGAGACTGCCACATAGCTTAGCGATACAAAATGACTTAAGATAGTTAAGACCCAGGCAGACTGGGAAGAGCTACAAAAGGATCTCTCAAAACTGGGTGACTGGGCAACAAAATGGCAGATGAAATTGCATTTATCAACATTAAAAGTAATGCACATTGGAAAGCATAATCCCAACTATACATATAAAATGATGGGGTCTAAATTAGTTGTTACCACTCAAGAAAGCGATCTTGCAGTCATTGTGGATAGTTCTCTGAAAACATCCACTCAATGTGCACCGGCAGTCAAAAAAGTGAAAAGAATGCTGGGAATAATTAAGAAAGGGATAGATAATAGGACAGAAAATATCATATTGCCTCTATATAAATCCATGGTACGCCCACACCTTGAAGACTGGGACTTTTCAGCTTGGAAAAGTGTCGGCTAAGGGGAGATATGATTGAGGTCTATAAAATCATGACTGTTGTAGAGAATGTAGATATGGAAGTGTTGTTTACTACTTCTCATAACACAAGAACTAGGGGTCACCAAATGAAATTAATAGGCAGCAGGTTTAAAAAAACAAACAGCAAGTATTTCTTCACACAACACACAGTCAACCTGTGGAACTCCTTGCCAGAGGATGTTGTGAAGGCCAAGACCATAACAGGGTTTAAAAAAAGAACTAGATAAATTCATGGAGGATCGGTCCAATCGATGGCTATTAGCCAAAATGGGCAGGAATGGTGCCCCTAGCATCTGTTTGCCAGAAGCTGGGAATGAGTAACAGGGGATGGATCACTTGATGATTACCTGTTCTGTTCATTCCCTCTGGGGCACCTGGGACTGGCCACTGTCGGAAGACTGGATACTGGGCTAGATGGATCTTTGGTCTGACACAGTAGGGCCATTCTTATGAACCCCATATAATCAATTAAAACACAATCAACTTCAGCTATGTCTGCAGGTTGAGGTAATAGCTTTGAGCATGCCCATACATACTTCATGTTTTTAAACAGAATGCTACATTTATAAATTCAGTTTAATTAGAAGATTTAAATTATGATCTTTAGAGAGCTGAGTTGGAAATTCTATGAAAAGTGACACGGTCAACTGAAACGTGGCTTTTTTGGGAATGTGGCTGTGTACTTTAAAATCGAGTTCTGATTTTTCTCCATCCCCTATATTTCCCTTTTCCTAGCACCTGACATTCACTATTCTTTCCTCTACCTTCTCCATGAGATGCAGATTTTTGAGAATTCACAACTGCATAGAATAGGTTAGAGATGAAATTCAAATTTTTAATGTTTAAACTTCAATATTTTAAGATTAAACAATTTTTGCTATTTCGCAGAAAAATACAATTTGCACTTCTTCAACAAAGGAGTCCCAACAAATGGAGAACTACAGACCTGGGATTACTTAAACATGACAGGTTGTCATGATATTCACAATGAAGTGTAATGATACTAGGTTAAGCGGACAGTGAGAAACAGGTTGTACTCTACTGACTCCTTGCTGACTTTTTCAAATCTTTTGTCCAAGATATGTATCAGAATTTTAAAGCTTGCAAGTCTTCATTGTTAGTTTTAATAAACCCCCAGCACAGGGGCCACCACTATAGAATACAGCAGCTGGGCCACTGTGAAGTGCAGAAGTAGGTGGTGATTAACCGTGAATTTCCTCCCTTTTGTAGGTTTAATTTTGACTTATTTTACACAAATCATAAAATAAACAAAATGACAACAGGCAAAAACAATTAACTAAACTGTTTTTGAGTAATATAATTTGCTCTGAAAATGTACATTGACACTGACCAACTTTGTAAAGTGCTTTAAGATTTATTGATAAAAAGCACTGTAAGAGCCAGATATTATTCCAGTTACAATAAACATCATGATTCCATTATAATGAGCTAATCAAAAATCCCTTAACTGTTGGGGAGGAGGAATAAACTACGAAAGCTCAGCTAGTGTGTCAGTGCTTAGTGAAAATAAGCATAGTCATCCATATTCTCCACTGTCATTAAAATAAATAAGTTCCATAGGAATAGTATTTTCAGGTAGTCTCAGCTGAAGTATGAAAAGTCAGATAAAGCTGAAGCACCATTTCAATCCCGGCAACTGTATGATTCTGTTCTCCCCTCCCACTGCATTCCAATATGGCTGCTTCCTAAATTTCCCCCTAGCTGCCTGGGTGCAGAACACAGAACAGTCTCTGTTCTCATTTGCTGGTGCCACAACAACCTCCAGCAACCAGGGGCAACAATTGCAGGGCAAGAGCAGCCCTGGGATGGAGCATGCTCAGCGTAAATGGTAGCTTCAGAGTATTTGCTACCAAAATAACAAGTTTCTATTGAGCATGTGCAAAGTATAATTTTTCAGATTTTAACTGGGCCATATTTGGGTCAATTTCCATAGGAATGGCAAATGGCATCTATGACAGCAGTGTGACACACACACACAGCCAAATTTTAAGCCCCTGCTCCAAACCATGGAGGCATTAGAGCTTCTCAAGGAAGTAGTTAAGATTTTTTTTTTTTTTAAAACATGGGCAAGGCAATATTTTTCCCTAGCTTTGTTCTTGGAAGTAGATGAACCATGTTAGCTGAAGATTTTTGCCTGAACAGTTAACATTTGCCAATGTTATAAGCAACTGAAAACAGGGTCTTATAATGGTAAATGATGGGCAATGTTGACTATTGCCAGCACTACCAGCTTCACCTAATATTTACTTCTTCCTACCTCAAAATCCTTTGGGTGGAACATGTTCCTGATGATAACAACACGCTCATGTCGCTTTCGAGCTGTGGCATCTTTCTTCTCAGGCCTCCAATCCAATTGTCTAATGAAATGAAGCAATAGTAAGAAGACATTGTTGCACCTTTCTTCAGTTTCTACAAGTATTTGTTGAAAAAAAATCATTAATTTGACATACAGATTTCAGTAGTGATAGCTATTTTGGTTCTAAAGAATTATTTAAATCTTCTACAAAATGGAATGGAAAGGTGATCAGTAAGTTAATCACTGTTCCTCTTACAAAGCAGCTTCAAATACCATAAACATGCACAAGAATGTCATGTAGACAAGCCAAATTTAACGTCAGGGGTCAATGTAGTCTACTGAACATCCAGCTTTAAAGTACAACAAACATCTAAAGATTCCCAAAAAGGTCTTTGAAAATTGTTCTGACATGATTTTATTTGTATTCTCTTATAAGCTCACACGGTCTTACAGTAAACGTTTACTGCTTGCATTTCAAGGTCTTCATGTTCTTTATAGTACATTATCTCAAAAATATAGTGCCATAATGCACACCCTTTGCCACACCCTGAATTTTGTTGCTAATTTATCTGTTCTGTGAATTCTCATTTTGACTATGGTTGGGGCTTGTAGGAATTGTACCTACTGTACTATTCTTTAGCTGAAACTGGGCTTGATTCCATTAAGATTTATGATCTCAATCTTAGAGAAAAGTCTGATTTAGTAAAATTGCTTATTCCTGCTGCTTCTGGTGAAGCATTCTTGGATTTCTATGAAGGTCACTCTGCAAGTTGATTAAGGAACACAAGCCATTTAAAAGTCAGCGTATGAAAGTATTAATTTTTTTTTTAAAGTAATACCTAAGATCAGAGGTGAAAATACATTGTTTTCTTTGTGCACTTGACAGAACCTCCTTCATAGTTTCACTATTTCCCAGGCCTAGTCAGTTTCTCCTAGGGACAGAGAAACATTGTAAAAATAATAAATGGGCATGGAAGCCCAGAGGCAGGTATAATAATTGAAATCTAGTCAACTTTTAAAAAACAATGTTAAGTAGTTTCAAGTTAAACTCTTCCTTTTAATTATAATAAAATTCGCATCACTATTTATTCCTTGAAGAAAAACAGCAGTCCAGGGAATTTTAAAATGCTTTGCATTGGAATGTGCAGTATTTCAAAATCAAATTTTATATGGAATTTTCTTGCTTCCAACAGTAAGAATTTGCTTGATTCTTTAAGATCACATGTAACTCACCTCTACATAAGAAAAATTTTAAATAAAAACATTTGAATGCTAAAAGCAGATGTCTGTGTATAAATGGGCAAAAATAGAAAGCAGTGTACTTGTTCATATACTAATTGGAACCTCATGCTAACTGCTCTAGAATTTTTGAAAGTGTAATGCAATTATTAAATTTAACTAACTGTAACATGCAGGAAGCTAAACAGTGTTGTCTCCTTATAGGAGCAATGTTAATCACAAGAAATAAAAGTGACTCTACAGGGTTCTGCAGATTCACTAACGTAGGAAGAGAAACTTCCATCACATTTAAAAAAAACCCAAAAAACATACCAACAATTCCTGCCTCTCAGCTGTAACACTCCATTCAGAAGAAAGTAATGGAAGTCTTTGGATCTCTATGGACTCCAACCAAACATGACAATCCAAGGGACTTTCAAGACGCCAGCATTTAACTCATATTCCTCACCCCACCCCAATGAAATAACTCTAAACCTAATCTTTGATCTTTAATTATTGGTATAACATTGAATAAATGAATATAAAAAACTGTTTTAGCTAAGACATTTAGAAAAAACATTTTACTGAAAAAAGTTACAAACTTTTGTTGTTGAGACAGCCTCTTCTTGTAGTCTTTGCATTTCTTCTTCTTTTTGCTTGCATCATACTCCCCCTTTAGTTGAAACTTTGCTATTTCAACATGCAATTTGTAGCCTCTAATCTCATCCTCATCCAGAAGTCTTAATGCAAGCTCAACTGATTCTCGCTATTTGAAGATAAATCAAATTATAGTAAGCCTTAAAACAAGCATAATCAATGAGAAGGTTTTGATTAAAAAAATTAAAAATGAGTTCCTCTACGCCCAAACAAAGCTTGAACCTGTTTACAAAAATTAATGTTAAAAAGGGGCTACTTTTAGTGTTGCTCGACTCTGGCCCAAAACCACATTTCACCAGTGTACTTAACAGACTCACTCACCCACCCCCAACTGAACTTCACCAAGTCACCACTTCTCTTCATTCCAATCATTTCTAAAAATGAACTATGACCATTCTAGTAAGCTACTATAATTATAGGGAAGAATTAAAAAAGATTAAGATAAAATTTTCAAAAGGACTTAAGTCCCACTTTCAAAAGTGACAGACTCAGGAGCTTAAGCCTTCCTGAAAGTCAATTGGAAAGATCCTCGTTAGTTAAATACCTCAGTCAGTATTTTGCAGCCTGCATTCTGAAAATACAAATAGTTAACAGAATTCAGAGAAACTATCATGACAATACTATGGCCATAATGTTGTGATGCAGCTTTTCTGAATTCTGCCCCTGTATTAATTATTTAATATTTGTAGTGCATAGGGTCCCACTGTGGAAGACACTGTACAAACGTAACAAAAGATGGTCTCTAACCCAAAGAGCTCCCAGAAGCTTGCAATTAAGTAAAATGAGTGAAAACAGGTGCATACAATGGACTGTGGGAGCACAAGGTAAAGACTGTGAACACCACTATAATCAGTGGTCATCTTAAGGCATCAGAATGCCCATTCAGAGCGCCCTATCAGCAACATCTAATAAAAACCAACAGTGGTTGGTAAGTGTCAGGAAAAGTTGCATGCAGTGTTGTAGCCATGCTGGTCCCAGGATATTAGAGAGACAAGGTGAGTGAGGTAATATCTTTTATTGGACCAACTTCTGTTGGTGAAAGACGATAAGCTTTTGAGCTACAGAGAGCTCTCCTCATTGGAGAAAAGTTGCAGCCTTTCATATTTGACAATAAAGAACTACTTTGTCATGAAGCAGAGCCAACAAAAAAAAAAAGTAATATTACACTGAGTACACCACTGACCTTGAGATAACAACAGAGGCCATCTCCTTTAAGATTTCCTTGCTTGTCTTTATAAAGTTTAATTTTATGTTCTTCTGTCTGAGGATCTCGCATAATGATACCACACTTCGACATAACCTGTATAAACTCATCCTTTGTAATGTCTGGAGGCAAACCTGCAAAGTAAATTCAACCATATAAATCTAGAATGTATTTATATAGTGAATTCCAAATCCAGTTTTTCAGCACCACTAAGCCCATTTTAAAAAGGAAACAAGAATGAATCAGTTATTAAATGAAAAATGTGTCAGTGCAATGTTATGGGTGAGATTTTACATGAACAAAAATAAATTTTTGTGCACTAATTTAGTTTTGAGCATGTTTTATTTCTCGTTAATTGAATGTTTGGTAATCTTTCTGCTTTTTAAGCAAGTGAATTGTGGAAATGTGATGGTTTCTATGGTAACCATTAACTTCTGATTTTTCTGATCTGTAGATGTAAAGTCTGTGTTGCATTAAGTGTTTTTGGACTTAAGTTTCCTTCATATCCCAAAACAATGACATAGCAAACACATTACCCTATGGGCAAATAAATATATTAACCAATGCACAGTTTTTCATGGTGCACACGTTTAGGTATCTTCCCTTTAACTGGGATAAAAAGTTAAGACACTGCAGAGCCAGTACAATTGTCATTCTTACCATTTTTTCCTAATTTAGTACAACATGCCTTCATTTAAGACTTTGCACATACTGAAGTTTAAAATTTTTAAACAAATGAGTTATTTGAGCAGAAGAAAAACAGCATTTGAAATATTTTTAAATTATGAAGAATTCCTGAGTTAGCCAAGCCTAGAGAAAGGAGAGTTCTTAAGATATGCTGCTTCAGGTGCATGTTTTTCTTGTGCTCATGTAACTCAAAAAACAGCCAGTTGTATTACCTTTTCAAACAAATTCATCTTTGGGCTAAGAACAAGCATGAGAAGGCGCAAAAGATTTAACATTCGTGAAGCTACATTATACTGCTGTAAAATTGTCTTCCCTTCCCCTATTTATTCTGTTTTTTGCCTCCATTTACTATATCTTGACCTAGTCTAGACAGGGGGATTCCCAACCTTTTTCTTTCTGAAGTCCCCCCCACATGCTATAAAAACTCCACAGCCCAGCTGTGCCACAATAACTTTTTCTGTATATAAAAGCCAGGGCCAGTGTTAGGGGTCAGCAAGCAGGGCAATTGCCTGGGGCCCCTTGCCACAGGAGCCCTTGCGAAGCCACACTGCTCAGGCTTTGGCTTCAGCCCCAGGTGGCAGGGCCAGGGCCCCAGGCTTTAACCCCATGCAGTGGGACTTTGGCTTTCTGCTGAGGACCCCAGTGAGTCTAATGCTAACCCTAACTGGCAGGCCCCCTGGTCTAGACCAATGATTCATGAGTTGTGTCAATGTACCACTGCAATCTATGGAGCACTTGCTGGTGGCTCTTGGAGTTCTGGGCTGGCCACAGTGGGCTCTCTCCCCGTGTTTCAGCCAACTAAATTGTATTTAAACAGGTAAATTTATTCAACACTTTCCTAGTATTACTTTTCCATCTCAGCAACTACTGTAGTTGTCACAGGGATGTTATACGATCACAAATGTGAGCGTAAGTAGGCTGTGCAATTATGAAGGTGTGAAGAGGGAGCCAATCAATGAGACAATGTCGTAAAATGTGATCCACACTATTAAGTGCTCTGGAGCAGATTATTTATATAAATTGCCTAACACACCTTTGGCACTATATTAAAAAAAAAGTGATGACTTACCCGTCACATACACATTTGTGTTTTTGTCTTCTTCAACATGAAACCATCCTAAAAACAGAATCATAATTGTATAAGTTGTGCTAAACCCCCTAGAAATAGAACAGGATTTTAACATTAAGCTCTCATTTATCAGTTTCACTAACTAAATTTCCAAGAAGCTTCCACTTCACCCTAGGGAACTCAGAACACTATTAGTAGCTTGATTATATTTCACATTAGAAATATAGGTTTTTATAACTAATAAGTGCTATGCAATTTCAGAAGTGTTTCAAGAATTTTCAGAACAGATGCCTGAGCATCTCTACTGTGCATAATACTAATGCACAATTACATTTGCTCATTTTTTCTTAAATATTGTATATTTTCCAGCTTATGCAAAATGAAGACCCTTACCTGCATCGAGTTTTCTTTTTTCTCCTTTTTGTTTAGAATCTGTTTGTTGGGGTGCTTTTTTATTTGCCGACTGCTGTGCTCCTGCTGTCCTAGAATCCACAGCTGGCTTACTTTCAGTCTTTGAAGCAGAGGAACTGTCTAAACTATCTGTAGGGAAGCCATAGTTAGCATGATATGTTGCCAGGAAGTCTTCAGTCACCTAGAAAAGGAATGTTAAATATTAATCTATAATAGAGTTCAAAGATAAACCCCAGTAAATTACAAGTTTACTGGTGGTGAATTTCTGAAGATAACTACTAAAACAGTAATCCAGATGTCTTCACTTACAGAGGAAAATATAAACGCTCAAATGGACACTGCAGCTGAAAACTTAGAAATGCCAGGTATTAGTAAAGCCATACTGAGAAGTCGGCACACACTACTCAGGAACTTTTTTCTATATTGCAGACAAACACACACATTCATTAGTGCCCCCCTTTCCAAGGTAAAACTTTTAATACTTTCGCTTACTGAGTTACATTTGTCTGAGGCAGAAAGAAACCCAAAATGGAATACTAAGAACAGAACTCAATTGCTCTCGACCATGAGCAAGGAGAAGAAGTGACATTGACAGGCAGCCAAAAACCAAAACACTGATTATTAAATTGACTGCAACTTGTGGGCCTGTCTTCTTGAAAAAAGGTTTGCAGAGAAGATTGACTGGTGTTAATATAGTGTAAATCTTAGTATAGGCAATACACACTAATACATGATTAAGTCAAAGATCATATATTTTTGGCTCAGAGTATTACCTGAACATGTTAGCTATTTCCCTCCCAACCAAACCTCCCTGTGGAGAATGAGTGTATGAGCAGTGTCTAAATCAGTCTCTCACCCCAAAAATATACTATATTAGATTAGATGCAAAATTTACAATACCTTATTTGTTGTTAGATACGTTTTACTACTAAGGTTTTTACAAACTATTTGCAGTACTGTATAGTTGTAACAGGACAAGAAAATATACTAGTTGAAGTTTAGTTTGACATTTTAGTATCACAAAATGGTTACAACCGCTTATTGTTTAAACCAACTTTTCCACTGTCAATATGGTCAAGTTTTCAGACAACCTTTTCAAAGATGAGAACTCAGCGTTGTAAGAAAAGGTTAGGAGTTTAGTGATTTGCCAAATTATTGCAGAACCATATAACACTAAATTCCAGTGTTTATAAATCGCTAGTATATCGCGATGTAAGTGTAAGAGTTTGGTTACGCAATAGAAAGTCTGTCCATCTCAAAAGGCCCAGGCCTAATTTAGGAGGGATGCACTGACCTTTGCAGAATCTTACATTATGAACGAGTCCAGTGGCACCTTAAAGACTAACAGATTTAATTGGGCATAAGATTTCATGGGTAAAAATCCCACTTCTACCCCCTTACACTATGTAATCCGCACTATATTTGGCTCCAGCCAATCCAAACAGCTCATTACTTTCATGGGAGCTGAATTTTATTTTAAAGAGTTTTTTAAAATTGTTTGAATTTTTTTTCAGTGAATAGTTAATAGTTTTGTTTATCAAATAACTTAATAAATCAGTGAAACAATACATCTAACTAGGTGTCCTGCAGCAGCATTATTTTTAGATTTGAGTGGGAAGAAAAATGTTCCAACAAAATGAATTTAAAATTACTTCAGACTACATTTCCAACTTTGTTTTATTTCTTGAAACTAGACTGGTTGCTAGTGCAAAACAATTTTTGTTAAAGGGGTTATTAATAAAAAGCCCTCAATGGAATATTAATATATTGGTATTCCATTTACCCAAGGCCAGCTGAGACCTATTATTCCAAACCAGGAAGATAAAGGGAAAACAACTGTTGCTGGGACTGATCTTCTGGAATATTAAGCAGACAACTTTATTATAATACCAGCCATGAACATAATAGCAGCTACTGTACTTTTTAAAAATGAATTTTTATAACTGTGAACGGTTTTTAATGCTTTGACTGGAACCTAAGCCCTCTCTCCCCCGCACAGGCAAGTGTAAACTCTCTCACAATTGCTGACCAATGGCCCTCAATCCTGTTCTGTAAAAAGAAAATTATGCTCTAATAAATGTTAGTCTCTAAGGTGCCACAAGTACTCCTTTTCTTTTTACAGATACAGACTAAGATGGGTGCTACTCTGAATCCTGTTCTGGTGGAACAAACTTTAAGAGATCATTATCATTTCAATGCACATTTAGTCATCAGGTTCACTTAAGGGGAGGCACAAACCATGAGCAAAAGAATACTGGAAGAAATACTTATGGCTTAAGAAATCAAAAAACTTAAAATGATTAGGTATGATCCACACACACACAAAATGGGAAAGCATACAGACTCCCGACATGGACCTACAGTTACATCACGGCTAAGGAGAAAGCCCCATATGCAGTGCTCTATAAAAGGGTGTGAAGTGGCTTGCAAATTACAGACCCACCATACAATTTCCTTTCCCTAATGTCTGCATCGTAGCTCACGCTCAAATAAATTGGTTGGTCTCTAAGGTGCCACAAGTACTCCTTTTCTTTTTGCAAAGACAGACTAACACGGCTGCTACTCTGAAACCAGTACAGCAGCAGAAATTCTGATGGAGTGTGAATTGAGCCAGTCACCTGAGCCACTCTCATAACTGGGTTGCCCAGGGATTAACTCCTCCTGCATTTAATTAGCTCTTAATGCTATCTTCCTACCCCTCTTTGGGAAGACTTATCCCACAGTATGTAATAAAAATGTATTCCTCCAGGAATTTCTGAAACACTGCTGCAGATGCCAAGACAAAAATCTTCTGCAAAGGCAGATTTGAAGGAAGCCCTGAGAACTATCAGAGCCTTCTCCCCGCCGCCCCTTTTAGTTACCACCCAGATACCAAAGCTCCCTGCGTGTTATACAAGAAAGTACCGCGGGAAAGAGAAACCCGGGACACAGTAATGCGGGGACACCTAGAGGCGAGGGAAGACCGTAAGTTACACATGAGTTTGCAATAAGATGCAGCAGCTACAGAAGGCCAAGGCTTTCTTGTGCTGCAAAGGCATCGGCCCCCTCCGCCGTGACACGCCAGCCTCTCTGGGGCTCTGGCGCGCCTGCCGCCGGACTCGGTGTCGCGCTCGGCCCTGAGCCCCGCACCCGCCAACGGGAAAGGCTCCACCACACCGAGGGGAACCTGAAGCGGCCGCGGCCCTCACGCCCCCAGCCCGGGCGCCCCGCCCCCGGGGAGGCCCTGGGCAGTGCGAGCCGCCACCGCCGCCCCCCGGCCCGCCTCACCTTAGGGAACCAGGCCTTCTTGTCTCGGTCCCACTCGTAAGCCGTCCCGTCCGCCGGGTCCACGTAGGTGAAGGGGTCGGGCTCGCCCTCGCCGCTGCGGCGGGCCTCGTACAGCTGCTGGAGCCGCAGCTGCTGGTAGAACTCCTCGTTCCCGTCCGAGCCGCCGCTCATCGTACAGGCCGGGCGCGGCGCCGCCTCCGCGGGCCCGGGGAACGCGCCTCCCGCCCGCCCGCCCGCCCGCAGCTCCGCCGCCTCGCGAGCAACGCGCCCCTGCCTCCCCTCAGGGAGGCAGCCGCTACCCCCCGCGTCCTGTTTATTTGCCGCCCGGCCCGGGTCTCAGTGCGCAAGAGCGGAAGTGACTTCTCTGCCTCCCGCCGGCCCCACCCCCGGAAGGGAAGGGGAGGGGAGGGGAGGAACCATTCTGAGCGAGTGTAGGTGGGTATGGGTGGAAGGAATGGTCGTGCTCAACGGAGCCAACGGGCAAGGGCTGGGCCAGCACGTGGTCAGCTGCGGGCCAATGGGAGGCACAGAGAGAGCGATAGGCCCCTTCCTGGGAGCAGGCAGCCCGTGGCTTCTTTTCCCGCCTGGGGCGTGGCCTAGCGCAGTATTTCCTCAAGGGCGGGGCCTGGGAAGGTTCTAGATGGGTCCCAGACCAGTTGAGGGCTGGATTAACTGGCTCCTAGCCTAGGCAAACATGGTTTCTTGGGGGGGGGGAGGGAGCCCATCCCATCCCATCCCATCCCATCCCATCGCAGTGCCCCTTTCCCTACCACCCGCCTAGGCCTGACCCAGTGCAGGGTGTTGTGGTGCTGCTTGGGTCATGGGGGAGGGCGGCCAGGCCCAACCCCAGCAGCACGGTGACCTGCACTGGACAGCGAGGCAGGGAGCCGGGCCCAGCCCTGCGGGACAGGCTGCCGCTGCGGGGCAAATGTGGGGGGAAAGAGCTGTCCAGCCCCCTCGCTTCCCAGGGCTTCGCTGTCGGGCGGGAGCAGGGCAGAGAAGTGTGAATGTGTAATGGTGGGGCGTGAAAGAAGGCAAAGTGCAGCTGGTGGGTTGCCTTAGTAAAAGATGGGGGAATCACTGACCTTGTGTCCTGCTCCATTCAGCTTTGGGAAAGGGACCCTGGTACCTGCTCCGGGCAGGCAAGCCCTTCCTCTCCCCCTCTCCACAGTCTGTCCTGGTCCTCTTTGTTCTGCGTGGGGTCTACTCACTAGGGTCTGCCCTGCCACAGGGTCTTTCAGCACAGGCCATCTCCTTTGCCACTCTCGGGCCCCATTGCTGCAGTTTATGTCCTAATCCCTTGTGGGCCATCATTTTAGCCTGGCTGTGTGTCACATATGGCCCCCTCAGGCATGCCCAGTGGTGATATCCTGGTGTTCTTGAGATGCCATCATGCTGCTGCCATTGCTCTTGTGCCATGATGCTAACTGTTTATCTTGTCCACTGTGCACTTTGGCAGCATGACTCGCAAAGTTTTTCTGAATGATAGCAGCAGCACACTGCCGTGTTAGTGATTCCTCCGCAGGAATCTCTCCACTCATGCAGTAGAAGCATATGCTGATGAGCAGTAGACTTGTGCAGCTGGTTTAGCTCAAAGGATGCCCAATAGTCCCATCGAAATCAAGACTGGCCTTCACATGTCTCTCATTCACACCTGCCTGATGTTCATTTCAAAGGATAGTGGAGGCCATCTTAATGCTCACTAAGGTAAGAAATACAGTTTCATATTATTTTATCTTATCAGCCTACATTTATACTCTCAATATGGAAATGTGTTTTGTGTATGCTGTCACATTTATGCAGAAAATGTCAATGCATCCTGATTAGTTCATCAGTATATATGGTAGGCAGCATCAGCAAAAGATTAAAAACTTATTCAGGAACACAGTGAACATTGGCAGTGGAAGTTGGATTTAAGTTCCTACAACTTGGTACAAGAAGATGCTTCCTATTTGCTTTATAGTGTGCCTAAGTTGTGGATCTTGTGTCTAGTGTTGATTTCTCTCAGACATTTCAAGCTCCATTTCATTTACTTTCATTGGAATTGAGCAGCTAACTTTCCAGACACGCCTTTATAAATTTGCTCTTTAGTGTTTCAGTGTATCATTAAGAACATAAGAATGGCCATACTTGGTCACACCAGTGGTCCATCTTGCCCAGTATCCTGTCTTCCGACAATGACCAGTGCCAGGTGCTTCAGAAGGAATGAACAGAACAGGGCAATTATTGAGTGATCCATCTGTGGTTGTCCAGTCCCAGCTTCTGGCACTCAGAGGTTTAGGGATACCCAGAGCATGGAGTTGCGTTTCTGACCATTTTGGCTAATAGTCAATGATGGATGTAATAGCCATTGATCATTCAAGAATATCAAAATATACTAGAATTGAACAATAATTCCTACTTCTGGTGTTGCACTGTTTTTCTGTGAGCAGGCAGCCATCTTCCATTTGATAGCCCATTTTCATAATGTTTTATTGGCAGGACTAAACAAAAAAAGATAGGACTATACACTGGTATTGCTTCAAAATGTTGTGTTGCCTCAGGTGTTGGAGCAGAGGACATGACCAAATGTCCCCTCTTCCAGAAGTGTCCCTTGCTGAAACTTCTAAAATACTTTTACTGTCTCCCAAATATCTGCTTTTTAGAAATCAAAGAATAGTATAAGTTATTCGTATTTACAGCTTCTAGAGAATGTATTTTGGCTCACTGTTCAAAAAGCTATACTGGTGCTGTGCAAATTACTAAATTTGTACTCTGAATTTTAAATTGTTTTTTAATGGGTGAAGATTGCTTTCTTAATGACAGTACCAGAGACTGACTCAAGTGGGAAATTAGTTAATTCTTCATCAGTGTCTATTGTATTTTAATTCCATTTGTCATGTTCTCAGTGCATTTGTGGAGAAGATGGGGATGCTGTATCAGTATTATTATAATTATTGTTGTAGAGTAATAGTCATCTACTTGGTTAATAAAGCACAACATTTAATGATAAAGTTCTTAATGCACCATAGAAATACTATGCATGAGCGTGCTTGTTATGAAGTAAAGCTGTTATGAAGTAAAGCTGTTATGAACTTATAACCACCAAAAAAACCCATCCTTTGTGGGGTTTGAAGAACTGACTGCTATCACACACTCTTCTGGAGTTGTTGATTTTTGGTAAGCTTATTAGCATGTGGGTACATTCTTTTGTTGTTTTTAATGTGTTTTTTTTTCTGTAATGCTTTCAACCTTGAAAATAAATGTGCTTGCTTAGAAAGAGCTGTGTGGTAACTTCTAATTGAGGGCAATTATGCTGTTTATTGCCTCTGAAGAGAGAGCAAAGCACAGACACTAGTGTGTTTAGGCAGTCTGACTTGCTGGCAATAACACAGGGAAGTGTGCAGCCCCCGATCAGAAGGGAAAGAGACATAGGTCTCTACCCAAGAGAGATGACAGCTGGGAGCCAGAAGTCTAAAAATGGGTGTCGTTGCTGGACCATGGAAGGGGAATGCAGGTGCAGTTGCCCTAAACTGTGACCAAATCATCTAGTGATTTTTCAGAAAGTGATCGGGAGACTTTTTGAGTTGCAAGTATGTTTATTTGCAAAAGAATATGACTAGAAAACGTTTTTATGTGCATTATAAAGAAAGCATATTCTGTTGACTTTTGTTACATTAATTTTGGCTTAGGACTACAAAATTGAAGTATTTGTATAACTTATTTTAACTCTTCTTCTAAATAAAAACATAGTTGAACAAATCCTTACGGCTTGGCAACTGTTGATTGCTGCAGTTGCAAAACAAACTTTTTACCCTATAATGGGAAGGGTATGCAGTCTAGAAGCTTTTTGGAAATCAATATTCTAGGAGCAAATATATCTTTACTGTCATATACACTGGAATGGTAGTAAAATCAGAGTAAAGCTCTGAGGAGAGACAGAGATCAGTTAATTTGCCAGTCAACAGACTGTCATATAAGATTGCTACAGCTATAAATATAGACTTTCAGTAATCCCTGGCTGGTATACAAAGAACATCCAATGTGTAGTTAGTGACATCTTTCAAGAATTTTCTTTTGGCAGAGCTATGATGATAGTGGTCCAAAGACTGTTTTACAATCAGTTACAAACTGACAGCTGAGAGGCATTTGAGTTACTTTTGTTTCAAAGCTTGCAAAATTAACATCAATTTTTTCATTAACCTAAATTTTATTTTCATATCTTTGAATAAAAGCATCCGCACACATGCCAGGAAAAGCTGTTTCCATGAAGTGTTGTTTTAATCCAGGAAGCTCAGCACAGCCTAAATTAGAGTGTTGAAGGAAGAACTACAATGATCCGGTTAAGGGAATTTGACATCTGCTGATCCAGATTCTTGACTTCAGTTAAAATGGTGAAAATGAAGAGTAACTGAGATCAGATTATTGTAAGCATTTACAAAAACTGATTCTGATGTTTGTTTGGAGGCAGAGGGGAAACAACATCAATACAAAGTAATGTCTCTGAATGCTGTGAAGAGAATACAGCTTACATTTTATACTGCTTTGGTTGTTTTGTCAGATCTGTGTGTAACAGAGTTTCCCATATCAGTACCTTTGGCAAATACAGTAAGTATTTAACTCATATTTATGGAGGACTGGATGACTTGGGAAGTGGTAATGGGTTAATAGAGCTTTCTACCTCAGGGCAGAGTAGGAGACCATCCCAAATCATTAAGAGTCTGATTCTCAGAAGTGCTGAGCAATATACATTACCGGTGCTCAGCATTTCTTAAAGTCAGGCAGTACATGTCCAAAAGTTACCATCATGTGCCTGTTGGATGGCCTGTTCAGTAGTGTCAGTTCAGTTTCCAGTCCATAAATGTCCACATCAGAGTACCACCCCACATCTTACATTAATTAGCACCACTGTTGTCAATTTCAGTATAGAGACCAAGCATTAAATAAGTGTGGAAAATAAACTATCCTCTCACACATAAACATGATTCCTCCAGGTTGAGGCTTAGGCCTGCTGGCAGGGCAGTGTGAGGAATGCTTTCCCTGCTCTCTCTGATGTAATCGGTCAATGAATAATTAAAGGACTTCAGTATCTAGACCTAACAGTACATTTTTTATGAGCATTAAATGTGAAATTTTAAATTCCTCTTCATTTATGACTCGGAACAAACTTCTATTCATTTATTTTTTTAGTTTATCTTGCACTCCTTCTGGCTGGCCAGCACAGGCTTCCTAGCTGTTTTTAATTGGACAAAACAAAGAGCATATCTTCTGCTGAAATTGCAACCTGCCAACATACAGGAGGTATACGTAAGAAACATATACTTGTTTGTCCCCATTTTTAATCATATATGACTATTCTGTTTTAAAAAATTAAATACAGCGTAGCATTGACCAGCTGACTGATATGTATTACAGTATTTTGCTGTTAGGATTACAACATTGTATGATGTGTAGCATGCTTTTCAAGGAAATGAAAGCCAAAACACAACTGGTTTTTCAGCTGTCACATGCTGCTTCAGAAAATTGTGATGTTCCTTTTTGTATTTCGTCTCATTAATTTCCATGCAGTTGTCTGTTCTCAGATATATTCTAAAAGAGTTGAATAAAATGAAACAATTTGTAATTTATTAGTAAGTAATTACTTATTGAATGCAGGACATTATCCGTATCATATATGTTACAGCTGTAAAACATCCACTGGCTTACTATATGTGGTAATAATGTCCAGTGATGATAAACTGCAGAACCATGTGATAAATTGGCTGACAGTTTAAGCAGCCCAATCTGTCTCAACTGAGATTACTACTACCACTTCCAACCGCACAGCAAATTCAAAGAGATACCACTTAAAAATGTTTTTTTCTTTCCCCAAACATGGATTTCCCCTGTCCTGGCCTAAGACACAGAACACACAGTATTAAGTTTTAGAGCAATGATGGGTTTAAAATCCAATATCTTGAATCATCAAGGATAGTTTACAATGGAACACAGTACTTTTGCTAGCTCATGAGATAGCAGATTGCAAATTGCTACATTATTATATATAGAAAAGCTATTTTAGAGGTTTCAGAAATCTGTTATAAATACGTTTTCCTTCTCATAGACTGCTGTTGGATTTATTGTACTAATGGTGTTTCATTTTACAAGCAGAAACATATTAGAATAGTATCAATAAATTGTTTTTAAAACTCTCTAAAATAATTTCTCTTTAAAATCTGTGCTATTAAACAATATGCATGAGAATATATTGTGATATAAGGTTTGATTTTTGGATGACCTGTACAATTGATTCGTAAGTACTTCAGCCATCCCAAACTCATTCAGATAAAACTTTTACAAAACACCACACATTCAAGTATACATCAAGTATACGTGTGTTAAATGTGAAATATATAGTATAATACATTGATTAGTTTATTTACCTAAAGCTCCCCAGAAGAGATCAGATGTCTTTGTGTGCTAACTTTTGCATTTCAATCTCCTGGTTAGCTGACAGCAGCCAAAGGTGCAGTGAAGAGAGAGGAGATTTTTATGTTTTATTGAAGGGAGTTTCAGAGAGTCACATATCTTACAACGTTTGCATCAGTGCTTTGCATCAATGTGTGATGAGGTGTGTCATCTCAAACCAGCATCATGAGACAAATATTACAAAACAATGTTAAGATGTTGCACCATGATTATTTGATGGCTGGCTGTGACTCCATTCATTGATAAAAGGGGGTTCCCAGCTCTTCAGAGTTGATTATTAGTGCTCTGAATGTGACAGTTAGTAAAAATACAGTGTGAAATTCTGGCTCCAGTGAAGTGAATGGGAATTTTGTCATTTACTTCAATGGGGCCACAGGATTTCACCCTTTAGTAATCAGACAGAGAATTCAGAATATTTTTTAAAGGAAAATGCCTTTGGGCAAATCTAAATGGCCATTCTTGAGTTTCCAGAGAGGTTACACTTGGTTGTGCCTTACACTAGGGCTGACCTTGTAGTCCTTATGCACATAAGGTTCCAATTACATTCAATGGCCGTCTAAGTTGCATAAAAATGACAGGATCAGCCCAGTATGTTAAAAATTCAGGCCAATACTCTCCATATTCACAAAGAAAATGACTTCCATGAAATAGTTTACCTTTCTGCTGAATAGAGCATCTGCTGCAGAGCCAAAAATCATCCATTGCATCGAGCCTGTATTCTTTTGAATAAGTACCACTGATTGAAATGTACAAACACTTTAGCTGTGTGCAACTTTAGTTTATTCTTTAGTTGTAATATGCTTAGCAGAAATACATTACTGTCAGCAGGCAGCCCATGTTAAACTACTTACAGTAAAATAAGACTCTTTTCTGAGAAGCGTAAAAGAAAAAGAATTAAAAATTGATGATTTTTATGAAATAACTTTAGCATTTCTATTTGCCAGAGATTCAGCTTCTTACAATACATGCATGCTTTGATATGATTTGGTTTGCTTTTCTGACTGAAAGGTGATTTCAGTCCTAAGCCAGTATCTTACATTATGATAAGCACAAATTGAAATACTGATAATATTCATGTTAGCAACAGTTCTTTTAACAATGTCTACACTTTTACTCATTCAAGCGGGTAATTTTTACAACACCTAAAGAGCAGTAATATTGTAGTGACTGTCATTTTAAAAAACTTTTTGGTTTAAACATATAAATATATTTTTAAAATATTATGTCAAAATTACTAAATAATGCAAATGCAACAAGCAAGTTCCACAAAACTGAAAGTCAGGATTTGGAGCCAAGGGTCGTTTAACTAAGGAACCCCTTGATAAGTGAAGAGACACTGGAATTATTTTACTGGAGGCTAGACTGTTTTAAGTTCAGCTGAATAATACTTTTCAGCCTGAAGAAATCCTTTGGCCCTGATTTAGCAAAGCATCTAAGCACTTTCTTAAATCCTAATAAGTCCTATGCTGAATTGGGGCCTTTATAGTTAACGAGGCTATTAAATGTGCACAAAATGTGCCCAAGCAAATTAAAACATCATTAGATTAAATTATATCTTACATACATGCAAAAGAAAGCAACCTGGGGATATATCTCATTCATAAAATAATATATGGTCCGATCCTGCAAGCCTTCATGTTACATTAGTAGCACTTACTCAAGTAAGGCTTTGCAAGATTGAGCCCCTAGTTTTCAATTATTTTTTGTTTTTACATATTTTGCATATTCTCTATCTCAATATGAATTTGCATTATAAATCCAGACTCCATCATGTTACAGTTCTTTTCTAAATCACATTCAGTGCTGGTGTAAGTGGGCATCACAGCCTTAATTTGAGTAGATTTAGATCCGCATTACCCAGGGCTGAATTTCACTTATAATCTGTTTTCTAGAAAGAAACATTAAGAAAAGATTGCCAACGAAGCCTTAACCCCTTTTCCCTATGTCTAATGTTGGTAGCCTAGAGAGATATTATTCATTACATATGGATTGTTAGGTGGATAGACCGAGTAGTAACATCAGATTGTTCAGATAAAGTAAATGTTAACCAATACATTGTATCAGAGTGATGTATCATGAGAGTGCAAATATAACTATTGTTGAAAAAAGGTAGAACGATAAAACCATATAGTGTGTTACATGATGGTGTCAAGAATCTGGGCCTGCAGCAGAGCCAGTCTCTGGGCAACCTAATGAGTGCAGCTGGCCTGTAGTAGACTGCCTGATTATTGGGAAGAGTCCACAGACCAGCTCTTAAGCCCAGCAATTTGGCGGCTGCTCAGAGCATTTGCCCATCGCTATGATAGCATGTGCCTCAGACCCAATCCTGCTCCTGCCTTGCCTCCAGGTAACCTGGTTCTGACATTTGGCACCAATTTCTGACTTTGGCTTTGACCTTTGGCTCTGGCATCTGGCCTCAGCCTATGGTTCTGACCCTGGCTATTGACTCCTGCTCTAACCAGTAGGCCTAACTCCTGCTTCAAGCACTATGCACAACTGCCTACATCCCATTCACTGACAGATGGAATGGTTAGGTCCTGTCATGGCCTGCAATATAGTTGATTCCTAACTGTCAAATGTACAATGTACAGCGGA
The DNA here is from genome assembly GCF_965140295.1 of Lepidochelys olivacea. Lineage (NCBI taxonomy): Eukaryota > Metazoa > Chordata > Testudines > Cheloniidae > Lepidochelys > Lepidochelys olivacea. Next base: position 98,214,903 of record NC_140419.1, read on the forward strand.
AACATACGTTTATAAAAGCATACAATAGCAACAAGTTAGCTCATTTAGAACAATAGATACGGAAGGCAAAAAAAAAAAGGAGTATTTGTGGCACCTTAGAGACTAACAAATTTATTTGAGCATAAGCTTTCGTGAGCTAAAGCTCACTTCATCGGATGCATGCAAGTACTCCTTTTCTTTTTGCGGATACAGACTAACACGGCTACTAGTCTGAAAGAAGGCAAAAAGTAACTAATGTAAAACAAGAAAATAGTGAATCTTAGAAGCTGACATTTCTAGGGGCTGTTATGAGGAATACCCAAAGATTACATACTTTAAAGTTTAGCCGTCAGCAGAGAAAGTGTCTAAAATTTGGAAACACATGGCAGATTCACTTTCCAGAGGCCCTTCAGAAATGCGGGGTATGAAAGTATGGAATTTAAACGCAAACTCTAGGTGAGGAAAGAATGCTTTCTTTTGTTTAAAGTTCCCCATGTTCAACTCCATGAAGCTAAAAGTTTGTTCATATTTGTGTGGTTTATTTATCAATTGTAGGCCTATCCCATATCCCTATTAGAGGCAAAGGGAAGGGAGGCATCTAAATGCTGTTCAAGGTACATGGGGCCTGATTCTTTGCTCCAGCCAAGCTGTGCTTGGCGCAGGACTAGCGAGGGAGGGTAAACATGACTTGAAGGCACTTTTATGTTCCCCTTATTCAGTGTTCCATTTTGCTACATACCAGTCACTATTGCTAGGGGCACTACAAGTAATTGCTGCTCAAACGTGTTGCATCTTCAACAGTTAATTTTCCTTCTAATTAGGAAATAAAATGACTTCTCCACCCTGCCCATACCAAATTTTGTCAAACTAACACCTACACTATAGTCTCTCTTCTATAAGTTCCTCCCCAGCTTTCTTATTCAGATGGAAATTCTGTTTCCTCAGTTTGGACAATGGAAGGTCCATTGGGATTTCCTGACTCATTTCCTGTAAAGCAAAATTCTAGTTCAGGTCTCAGAAGTTTCATAAAATGTCTGTCTTCCAGGACTTTTGTAACTCTCGGAGCCAGGAAGGCTGGCTTCCCAGCATTCCCTGACAGGGAAGCTGACCCATGCCAATAGTCATATTGAACTTTTCAGTGCTATACAGTCTGCTTGTCTACAGCCATTATTGTCTGGCATGTATGTCTCTCATCTAGAAGGTCAACTGACTTGAGAGCAAGGGGACCTTCCATTATGAAAGAAACTTATTCTAATAACCTGGAAAACAAAAATCTAACACTTACTATAAAACAGTGGTATTCAAACTGTGGGTCGAGACCCAGTACTGGGTCACGGAATGTAAGGCACTGGGTCACAGTGGCTCTGGTCAGCACTGCTGACCGGGCCATTGACAGTCTCGTCGGTGGTGCTGCCTGGCTAAGGCGGGCAAGTCCCTTCCTGTTCTGACACCGTGCTGTGCCCCGGAAGCGGCCAGCAGCAGGTCCGGCTCCTAGGCCCAGGGGGCCACAGGGCTCCATGCGCTGTCCCCACCCCAAGCACCAGCTCCACACTCCCATTGGCCGGTTCCTGGCCAATGGGAGCTGGTGGGGGGCAGTGCCTATGGGCGAGAGCCACACGGAGCTGCTTGAGTGCCTCTGCCTAGGAGCCGGACCTGCTGCTGGCCGCTTCGCAGCGCAGCATGGCCGTAGTGCCAGGACAGACAGGAAGCCTGCCTTAGAACCCCCGCTGTGTCGCTGACTGGGAGCCACCCAAGGTAAGCCTGCCCCCCAACCCTGTGCCCCAATCCCCTGCCCCAGCCCTGAGCCTCTCCCAAACCTGGACCCCCTTCCTGCACCCAAACCTGTCATCCCTGGCCCCACCCCAGAGCCTGGACTCCCAGCCAAGAGCCCTGACCTCCTCCCGCACCGCAACCCTCTGCCCCCGCCCTGAGCCCCTCCCGCACCCTAAACCCCTCATCCCCAGCTCCGTTGAGTCAGGGCATCAACAATTTTCTTCAACTGGGTTGCCAGAAAAAAAGTTTGAAAACCACTGCTATAAAGTAAATTAACTTCCAGCACTTATTCTAGCTCTTTCTGACTATTGAGTTGATAGGGTAGATTGATTTTTCCTCCCTTGATCAATATAATGCTAAATAATAACACTTAGTCCTTTTATAGGACTTTTTTATCTATAGATCTCAAAGTACTTTGCAAAGGTGCAAAGGTATGATTATCCCCATTTAACAGATGTGAGTGCCTGCTGCTCCCACTGACTTAATTAGGAGCGTAGAAGCTCAGACCTCTTAAAATCAGGCCATACAGAAGCAACTTTCCAGAGTCACACAGCAAGTGAGTGACAGACTATGGAATAGGATCTAAAGCTTCTGATTCTTAGGGCTTGTTTACACTTACAGTGCTGCAGCTGTGCTACCTATGCCGATGGGGGAGTTTCTGCAGTTGGCATAGGGACTCAGCCTCCCTGAGAGACAGCAGCTATGACAACAGGAGAAGCTGACATAGCACTGTCTATAGCTGACAGGAGCTAGGTTGGTATAACTGCGTCACTTAGGGGGGTGGATTTTCCACTCCCCTGAGCAACGCAGTTATACTGACATTCGTTTGTAGTGTAGACCACAGCTTAGTGCTGTCTCAGCATCGTGCTACAACTTTCAGCATGGTTTAATTTCAGTTTATGAAAAATAATAACCTCCCCCTAAACTTTCACTCCAAAGTTTTGAGCATTAATATTTGGTGCAAGGAAAGTGACAAAATAAGAAACCTCTCTGGTTTGTCATTCTGTGGAGAGCTGCTTCCATTTTAAAAAACATCAAAGACAACATAAGTACTCAACAAAAGGCAGCGCTCATTGTCACTACTCTGTGGCCAAGAGTATAACAGCAATTCTAATTCTCTGAACACAGAACCAGTACAAAAATAGTCCTGCAGCTCAAGTGAGTTTAACTTTGTTTAACTGAGCTTAACTTTGTCAGCTTGGTGCAGAAACCTCAGGCATATGGAAAGGATGCATAGCATTCCCGGAGAATAGGCACTATCCTCTTGACTGAGCTTACATCAGTTGTGTTTCTTCTTTTCCCCACACATACTGGTGTGATTTCCCCATTGTATAATTGAAGATGTTAAGACGTCCTGCTGAAGATGCTTTCACAGACTGTATAAAGGATGCATTCTTTTGTTTACTTGCAGCTCCTAGCAGCGTCCTGGTGCACTAGAATCTTGGGAAATGCATGATGTTGGTTCTTCTCCATGATCGAAGAACTAAACACTCTCCTCTTCTTTTGTGACACTATAATCTGTTAGCAAAGTAACACTGATTTCTGAGCCATTTGTGCTGCCTGTGGCTGACAGAGCTCTGGTAGGTGTGTTGCTGGGAGGCCGTGTAGGAAGCCTTGCCTTGCAACACAAGATTTGTTTTTTAAAATGTTGCCGGAAACTTTTACTCAGCCAATAAAGAGCAAAGGGATTGACACAGGAATTGCTGAAGGCCAAAGCCCGGGAGAAAATAGTGACTATAAGATGAAAGGCAGAGGCATCTACAGAAGAGTGGTAGGTGAAAGATCGATACAAATAGAGAATGTGGTTAGGCAGCCAGCAGAGGGCAAACAAACCGACTAGCACCAGCACTGTTTTTGCCACTCTCTTTCGGGATTCAATCTAGGAAAAAATAATTGCATATCTAGTATTAATATTACGTATTTATGTATTATGCTACTCCCTGGAGGGCTCTGAGACCCTTAATAAAAATCAGTCTACATACGATAAGTATTGAAAGTCAGCATGGAAACAAAGCAGAAACTAAAGCATTTTCATTTTCACCCATACATTTTTGTGGCTTTGGACAGGGTATTTTCACTTGGGAACATCTGACTATGAAACTCCCTCTCCCACCCTTTGGTCTGATAGAACCCACTGAGGCCTCATCTAGACAAGGATTTAAGAATGTGATGTTAACACGTTAACTAATGCATTCTAATGCAGGCTCCGTCCCTCAGTGTTTAGAATTTAGTGAAAGGTGCCATAGCTCCTAAATGCAGTGTGGCCCTAATTCAGCAAAGCATAATTCATCGCTATTCAGCAAAGCATTTAAGCACATACTTAAAATTAAATCAATAGTATTTAAGCACATGCTTAAATGCCTTGCTGAATCAGGGCTATTGCTGCCTGTGTATACAGGCTGCACTTTACCTAGGCTTGTTACTTGTCTATTGTGTATACTGTATATGTAAAATGTTCGCACTCAAATTAAATTAAGATTTCAGCCAGTATGCTTAGACTTCTATAAGCTGGGCACCCTAGTTTGTGATCCTTCCTTACCTGTTTACGGGCGTGACCATGTTCTTCAGCTGGCATGTTGAATGTACTTTTGTACAATGTTTTGGCAATAAGAAAATAATAGACAGAAATGACAGCTAGCGGTATAATATAGAACACCAAAAAGCAAACTAGAGAGTGAGCTTCTTGCAGTATCTTCTCTGATACAGGATAAGGGGCACATGCTTCAAAAGATACATTTTTTTCAGGATTGCTGAATGAATATAAATCCGAAAATACAGCTTCTGGGATTGCTAATATCATGGAGACAATCCAAACACAGCCAGCTTTACAGCAGGTCTTCAGAACTGCATCTGATGTTTGCAGTTCCAAGGGCTTAACAATAGCTCTGTACCTAGAAACACAACCAACATCATAGTGTTAGAAAAAATGCAGTAACATCAGTCTTGAGCACCAATAATTTAAATTTGTGGGGACAACTTCATGCCTGATATATCTCCACTGAGGTTGACATAATTGTCTTGGGAATTTAAAGGGGTGAATTTGGTCCGTTTTAGTTTTTAAAATGCTAGATATATACATAATTATGCATTTGTTCTTCCGTGTTTTGAAGTGATGCTAGTCTCTCTATAAGGAAGGCAGAAGCTCAAGGATGAACTTTAAGCATGTACTTATATCCTATTGACTTTAATTGTCTTGAAACTTTCCTCTCCCAGAATGATCATACAGTATCTCCAAAATAGACTGGCCTGCAAACTCCAAATTCAGTTTGCTTTGTAAATTATGCTGAGGAGAGGTGCCATCTAGTGTTTGGAGGGGTTTTGTGTGAAAGTTAATATTTGGGGGGACTGAGGGTGGAGTTGTATATTCTGTATTATGGGTGCACAAGGGGAGGTAAATGAGGAATTTACAAAGATATGTAATATGAAGACCTTGTGTGGAGTTGCATATGCCCCACATTAAAGGTAAGCATGAAAGGGTTTAAAGTTTTGTTGAGGTAGACATAGCAACAAAAGGCAGAGGAAGGCACCTGAAGGGAAGATGAAGTGCTCCTTCCAGTCTAGTTCAGCCTAGGAGAAGGACCAAGAAGCTCTCAGACTTGGAATGAGGGGGGAATGGGAAACTGACCATTTTGCTACTCCAGCTGGGCTAGTCTGCTCGCAAGGGGCTTTATAAGTTCAGGGATGTTTATTTTCCTGCCATTTTCAAGCCATTCCTTGATTGCTGCTGGTTTGTTCATGTTTTTGGACCAGGCAAAAGAAAACTTTGGCACTGATTCCTTGTGCAAAACAATCTGTGCAGAAGTGCATAGAACTTAAAATGATAGGATACAGTGTAATATCTGGTTTCAGAGTAGCAGCCGTGTTAGTCTGTATTCGCAAAAAGAAAAGGAGTACTTGTGGCACCTTAGAGACTAACAAATTTATTTGAGCATAAGCTTTCGTGAGCTACAGCTCACTTCATCGGATGCATTCAGTGGAAAATCAGTGTAATATCTGTTTCCCACTGTGTTCTTGTGATCACACGCCAGGTCACACTCATACAGGACAGTTTACACATGTATACAGAGCAAGATTTAAAATAATATGTAGACACTTTTACCTCTAAGTGGCAGTCAATTTAGTTAGAGTTTTAAGGCCTGATCCAAAGCCCGTTGAAGTGAATGGAAGGATTCCCATTATCCTTAGTCATTTTCACATGAGGATGTGTTGTTCATCCTCATTGACTACTTCTGTACACCACTAGGTAGCACCAATATACAAACTATCTTTTCCCTGCTGTAAGCCTTTTATCTTTCTTGATTCAGTAGAGGGAAAAATGTCTTTCTTACATCACTTAAAACTAATAAAAGGTCAGATTTATTTTTTAAAATTATTTTAAAATTCACTTCATTAAAAAGAATTCTTTTACACTTTCAGAGAATATTGATCTCTTAACTTAAACAAATTGGAGTTGATTTTTACTGATTACTGGAAAAAATCATCTAGCTTTTAATGGGAACATTTAACATCATATTTATCTATCCAAGGACTAAGTATTACAAATTAATGCAAAGTGTTAGCTTCTTCCCTTTTTATTCATTTCTGTCTTAATGCACAAGTACTTCCTGACAAACCAAATTGCTACAGACCTACCTGTCAGCACTGAGAACAGTTAAAGTGAACACTGATACTCCAACTGAAGTTAGCTGGATAAAAGATAACAGCTTGCAGCCAATTCTTCCAAAGAGCCACGTATCCACAATATAGCGTGTTGCATCTACTGGCACACAGGTTAACAAAAGAAGCAGGTCTCCAAAAGCCAAGCTGGTTATGAAAATGTTTGGAACCGTCTGCATTGATTTAATCTTGAAAAAGACTTTGATGAGTATAGCATTTCCGAGGACACCCACTGAAATGATTACAGCATATGTAACATAAATTGTGCACAGTATTTCTAATCCTGGAAAGGAGTCTTCAGTCCATCCTTGATCTACAATATCATTGTCAGTGATAGATCTCAGTTGTTCTGTAATATTGACCGATGCATGTGAAGTCTGATTAGCTGAATGCCAGTGTGCTAGAGACATCTCTTTAAATGTGTCTTCTATCCAGGCTGAGTTGAAACTGATGAGAAATGTTTAATTCTCAACCTGTAGCATGTCGGCAAGAAAGACCATTTAAAAGGTATAGAATTATGTTTGAAATTAAGATTCCTTAGTGCGTTAAATAATTTCTTTCACCACTCGAAAGTCCCAAAGTATGATTGTGATAATGCACCCAGATCCAGTACTGAACTGTGTGGGAGGTGGAGAATTCTTTGATTGGCTTTTCAGCCACTGAAGGTGGGGAGGGAGGAGGAAAAGAGAGGAAAATGGGTTCTTAAAGGTATGTTCTGCAGTCATTTTTTTTCTCATTGAGGTACTTGTGAATAGATGCTTTTTTATTATTATTAAAACAGCTATTTTTGCATATTACCTAGTAAATATTCCTTAAGGCTTTGTTAAAATATTTTTACAAAAGAAATGTACCCTGTACTACTTATATAGGAAACCTTTCCAGTTTTCAAAAGATTATAGGTAAGTGTAAAGTCTGCTAATCAACATAGTGCTCCGCAGCATGTGTTAATATTGGATAAAAATGTATTGAAACACAGAAAATGAACATCTGTAGGAAAAGATATAGAGTTATGAAGCTGTGTTGATTTTTACTATTGTTTAGATCAGTGCCCTACAGAAATGTGGACAAATTCAGGTATAGCACAGTAATCCCGTGGGCTGCCAAAAGACAATTTAGGGCAGCAAACTATGGCTCCATTGCTGCTAATGCTTACACACGTGCTTAATTTTACTGACCTGAGCAATCTCATTGACTTCATTAGAACGACTCATGGTTAAAATTAAGCAGATATATAAGGGGTTGCAGAATTGAGGCCAGTTATTTTGTGATCACACATACCTGTCAGATATGACTGGTAGGACTGATAATACAGATCTTTAGCCAGATAGTTATGGAAAATGTTTTGATTCCCTATACAGGAGGAGTCTGTATCTCCAAATATTAGTAACTAATTTCTTTAATTATTTTTAATTCACTGGTTAACAAATACAATCTACAAACTGTTGAGCATGTAGATAGTAGAACTGATAACACAGATAATTTGATAGAACAGTAACTTATTAGCTTTCTTTATGTTACACTACTTCAAAGTTATTGGTGCTGTGGCTCTTAGTATCCCGGATTAGGCAATTAACAGTCAAATTTTATTTATGGACCAAATTCTGCTCTGAGATGACCTCATTGACTTGCATCCCCAAGATATTGGGAATTGGACCCACTGGGTCAAATATACCCTTAATATAAGCAGGCAAAACTCTCTTTTTCCTCAGCTTGGGAAAGGGAGGGATGATTAAGGGCAAAGATCTGTATCTGGAGTTTTTTTCTCCACATTCCCTTATTTAGCTGTTAGACAATAGGACATTTTCCTTCATTCGCAGCCTTACAGCATCCATATTTTGAATCACTGTCTATTTCTCTCCACTAATCTATATACAATATGAATTTTTGATAGAGGGCATTTGCTGGATCTCAGTACAAAATCCAATTAGCATAAATTGAGCTTGTTCCATTTAAAGTAATAAAAAAATCAGATCCTAAAACCATACAGGAAACTCCTGATTTTTCTGTGTGAGAGCCAAAATATCTGCACTCACCACTATGCCATATTTGACATTCAAAGATTAGAGGGGCATGCAGGATACACACAGGTCAAGTCTGTATAGAAAAACAGGTCCTGGATACATAAAAAGTATGTAAGTCAAAAATTCAAATTAGGACCCTTTATTGGGTTCTTTTTAGTAAATAAGTTCTTATCACAATCATCCCTCATGAGTCCCATTGTATGGGTACAGTGTGTAGGCTGCTCACAAATTTAGGTGCCATTGAAGATGGCCTGATTATATTGTCCACCCACACCGGCATAGTTGTGCACATTATGCTTAATATGGAGTGTTGCAACTGTAGCACATTGTGACAGCTTAATGTCACATAGTTATGTAAAATGTTTAGATTCCCTGTAAAGGAGGAGTATGTATCTCCAAACACTAGGAACTAATTGCTTTCATTATTTTTATTCACTGGGGGACAAATACAATCCACAAACTGTTGAACATCTACTAGAATAGCACAGAGAATGAAACCAGATGTGTGTACCTAAAACTGGGATTTAGCTGAGATAAACTTGTAACTCACATTGGGATTATATTCAAGATTGGCCCACGATGCAGCGTTAAGATATAAATCCAGACGTGAACTTCCCCAAAGTCTCACGATATTCAGACCCACTAGAGAGATTGGAGCAGACAAAATAAAATCTGAGGCTTGGTCTACAGTACGCGGTTATTTTGGAATTAGCCGAGTTAATTCGAAATAAAACTGATTCTGTCCAGACGACCAAACCATTTTTTTCGATTTAAAGGGCTCTTTAATCCGATTTCTGTACTCCACCTCAGTAGCGCTAAAATCGAGATCAAAGTTCCGGGTTACAGGTACTGTGGACGCAATTCGATGTTATTGGCCTCCGGGAGCTATCCCAGAATGCTCCCTTGTGACCGCTCTGGAAAACACTCTCAACTCTGATCCACTAGCCAGGTAGGCAGTAAAAGTCCTGGGAATTTTTGAATTTCATTTCCTGTTTGGTCACCATCAGCACAGGTGACCATCAGCACAGTCCACCATTACAGTTGACCATGCAGAGTCCACCGTCACAAGAGACTACGCAGTCCCGGATTCGCAGACAAACTCCAGCGTGGTCTGAACAGGAGGTACTGGATCTCATCGCATGTTGAGGAGGTGAATCTGTTATAGCAGAACTACATTCCAAAAAAAGAAATGCAAATACGTACGCTAAAGTCTCCAGGGCCATGACATAAAGAGGCTACTCCAGGGACACAGTGTCGTACAAAAATCAAGGAGCTCAGGCAAGCATACAAAAAAGCCAGGGAGGCAAACGGGTGCTCTGGGTCACAGCCCCATACATGCCACTTCTACCATGAGCTGCATGCATTTTTGGGGGGTGACGCCACCACTACCCCACCACTGTCCGTAGACACCTACAAGGGGGGAGTTGCACGGAGCGAGGAGGATGAGTTATTGGAGGACGAAGAGGAGGAGGACAGTGCACAGGCAGCAAGTGGGGAATCCGTTCCCCCCCCCCCCCCCCAGCCAGGAACTAGTCTTAACGCTGGAGCCAACAGCCTCCCCACACTCCCAAGGTGGGCTCCCGGACCATGACCCTGGAGAAGGCACTTCTGGTGAGTGAGAGCTTGATCAGAGCCATGCGGTGGGGGGAAACCCAGCTGTGCTGGGCTGTTCGCGTTTAGTTTAAAGGGCTCATCCCTGCTCAGAGCCTCATTGGAGCCACGTGGTGGGTGCGGGGGGTGGGAGGTGATGTATGAAGCGATCATCCCAGAGAGACTGCAGGCCCTCCTTTTATATGGCAAACCCACCAGGCATTGCTTGCTATGGGAAAGGGGAACCGGCAGTTTGAAAGCATTGAAATGAATGCGGAAGAAGCAGAACCCCGCGTGCCCCTAGGGCTTACCATGGCTGCCTGCAAGTTTAATTCTGTTGCCCAGCTGTGTGTGATGGCTTACTCACACCAAAGTGGCAGGCACTTCAGTATAAGAGGCAAAATGCGACCTTGTACAGAAAGAACGTGTACTGTATACTATGAATTGCCTGTTTCACTGAGAAAGAGTGCCCCCTTTGTTCTCTAAAATGTATCCTTTTCTCCCTTTTTCTCCTCCTGATAGGGCCCAGCTGAATGTGTGGAGGCAAACAATTGTGGAGTCCTGTAAAGCGTTAAATGAACACGAAGAGAGGAGGGACATGTGCGATGAGAGCAGGCAGGATGCTATGGTCAAGCTCATGGGGGAGCGAACTGACATGCTCTGTATGGTGGATCTAATGCGGGAAAGGCAGCAAGACCACAGACTGCTGCTGCAGCCCCTGTATAACTGCCCTCCCTCCTTCCCAAGTTCCATAGCCTCCTCACCCAAGAACACGGGGCGGAGGGAGGCTACAGTGACCCACACACTCAACCCCAGAGGATTGCACAAGCAGCAGAAAGCTGGCATATCCGAAATTTTGATTTGGTTTCTGGACTTGTCCTTCTCTTCTCCTCCCGCCCTACTCCCCCCCGGTCTACCTTCTGATTTCTCTCAATGTGTTGTGCAACAAATAATAAAGAAAGGTTTTTAAACAATTGTGACGTTATTTCCTTTCATATATATAGGGGGCAGGTAACTTCAAGAGAAACAGACACAACTGTCACACTGTATCCTGGCCAGTCATGAAACTGGCTTTCAAAGCTTCTCTGATGCGCAGCATGCCCTGCTGTGCTCTTCTAATCGCCCTGTTGTCTGGCAGTGCGAAATTGGCCACCAGGCGAGTTGCCTCAACCTCCCACCCCTCCATAAATGTCTCCCCCTTACTCTCACAGATCTTGTGAAGCATACAACAAGCAGCAATTACAATTGGAATATTGGTTGTGCTGAGATCTAACCGAGTCAGTAAACTGCGCCAGCGCGCTTTCAAATGTCCAAAAGCACATGCTACCACCATTCTGCACTTGCTCAGCCTATAGTTGAACTGCTCCTTACTACTCTCCAAGGTGCCTGTGTACGGCTTCATGAGCCCTGGCATTAAGGGGTAGGCTGGATCCCCGAGGATAACTATAGGCATTTCAACATCCCCAACAGTAATTTTCTGGTCTGGGAAGTAAGTCCCTTCCTGCAGCTGTTCAAACAGACCAGAGTTCCTGAAGATGCAAGCGTCAGGCACCTTTCCCGGTCATCCCACATTGATGTTGATGAAACGTCCCTTGTGATCCACCAGTGCTTGCAGCACCATGGAAAAGTATCCCTTGCAGTTTACGTACTGGCCGCCCCGGCCAAGATAGGGATATGCATTCCGTCTATCGCCCCACCGCAGTTAGGGAACCCCAGCGCATTAAAGCCATCCACAATGGTCTGCACATTTCCCAAAGTCGCTACCCTTGATAGCAGCTGGTCAATGATTGCGTTGGCCACTTGCAGCACAGCAGCCCCCACAGTAGATTTGCCCACTCCAAACTGATTCCCGACTGACCAGTAGCTGTCAGGCTTTGCAAGCTTCCACAGGGCTATGGCCACTCACTTCTCAACTGTGAGGGCTGCTTTCATTTTGGTGTCTTTGCACTTCAGGGCAGGGGACAGCAGGTCACAAAGTTCAATGAAAGTGGCCCTACGCATATGAAAGTTTTGCAGCCACTGGGAATCATCCCACACCTGCAACACTAGGCAGTCCCACCAGTCTGTGCTTGTTTCCCGGGCCCAGAATCAGCATTCCATGGTATGAACCTGGCCCAGCGCCACCGTGATCTCCCAACTGCCACATGCCATGCTTCTAGGAACGTCTGTGTCCATGTCCTAATCAGTATAGTAATCGCGCTGTTGTCACTTCCTTGCCCAATTTTGCAGGTACTGCACATACTGCTGGATAATGCGTGAGGTATTTACAATGGTCAAAACTGCAGCGGAGATCTGAGCGGGCTCCGTAGCAATGGCGCCTGCCCGGGTAATCCTGGAAAAAGGGCGTGAAACGTAGGAGAGCAGAGTGGCAGCGGAAGAAGTGCTGTTCAGTTTACGATAGCCGAAGGGAAATGGTTGTCTTCTGTAGCTTTCACGGAGGTGGGAGCCCAGGACAGACAACATGGAGAAGCTCGGTAGCGCAGCAAGAGTGGGAGAGCACAGTTGGCAGCAAAAGCTGTGCTGCTCAGTTCACGATGGCTGAGCAGAGTTGGCAGCGGAAGCGGTTGATGAGGAAGACAAAGAGTCGATACTTACAGAGATTACATAGAAAGATGAGAGGAAATGTGAGGTGGATTCATAGTACCAGGAGAGAAGCGGCGCACCGTACTGCACCGTCTGCTGAAAGCAGTATGGCATCCGCACGCCAAAAAGGCGCGAAACAATGTCTGCCATAGCTTTCACGGAGGGAGGAGCGACTGACAACACACACCCAAAAACACCCGCGAGAATGTTTTTGCCCCGTCATGCACTGGGAGCTTAACCCAATATTACAATGGGCGGTGGGGACTGCGGGAACTGTGGGATAGCTTCCCACAGTGCACCACTCCTACATTCGATGCTAGCCTCAGTACTGTGGACGCACCCCGCCGAATTCAAGCACTTTAGTGGGGACACACAAGACCGAATGTATAAAATCGCTTCCAAAAATTCGAATAGAATAATTTTGAAATAATTTTGTACTGTAGACGTACCCTAAGGCCCAGATTTTCCTCTGCAGTTTGACCACTCGGCATCACATTATTGGAGGATGTTGAACCTAAGCAGATGGAGGTGACCCTGGGAAGATCACTTCAGCGTAAGGGATCCTCTGGTGGCTTTGAGATTCCTAAACTACCACCTCTTCCAGCAGCTAGCATAGGGGGCATGCTCAGTGAAAAGGAGGTATATGATTGGTTTCCCTGCACTCTGGCAGTCCTCAGCTGCCATATTGACCCCTTGGGACTGCTAACAGCTGGCACAAATTAAAGCAATGCTGGAAGAGGGAGCACAAGGAGGGTATAAAGACCTCTTTTCACACACTCCCAAATTGTACTGTGTGCTCCTCAGCCAAAGCCAAGGATCTGGACTCTGGATCTAAATCCAGCTGTCACAATCTGGTGAGGGGGGAGTGGTTCTGATGCAGAGTTTTGGATCAGGGCAATTCCATAATATTTACAATTTAAAAACCAATGTTACCTGAGAATATGGGGACACATTTAGCTTGCCTTTATTTATCTCTAATGTATGGTAGTTGCATAGTACAGCTTTCCTCCCCAGTTTACATGAGTATGCCAAATTCGAGCAGTAGTTTTTCTGCTTAGGTCTGCTCTTTCTATACACAGTTTAGATATTTACCAGCTTCGTACATCCTCAGTGAGAGCTGTCAAGGAGAGGCTTGCCTGCCCCTCACTCCCCGGGGCTGGGGCCCGACTTCGGCCCCTCTTCCCTGGGGACCAAAGAGCACTGGGATGCTGCATATGAAAGTGAATTACAGATTTTTCAGGAGAGTGGAGATGCTGGGGAAATTTGGTTTGGAGACGAAAGCATGATTCGTTTAATCAGATGGATGGAAAAACAAAAGATCCCTCTGGACAGCTCTGTGCTTGACATTGGAACTGGAAATGGTGTTTTACTTGTTGAATTGGCAAAATGTGGTTACACTAATCTCACTGGAATTGATTACTCTCCTTCTGCAATACAACTGATTGTTCCCAGGGAGGATTGGAAGCTGTTTGAATTTCTGATGGAGGTATTGTTTGAATTGGAAAGGGTCCTGGCTGCAGATTTACAAGGCATCCAGGCACTGATTTATAGAGCAGAGAATATTTTCACAGCCAAAGTTCTAGTAGATGGAAATTTCACTTTGAAAAAACTAAACTCCCCTGGATTTTAGGGAATCCAGCAAAATATGTGAAAAGCCACAAAATGTGCATACTGTTCATGATTATGGATCTCTACCAATCAGACCTCATATGGTAGATATTCAGCTTCAAGGAGAATAGTTTGTTTTCCAGTCTGAATTTAAGCAAAACAGATTTTAAAAAATTAAAGGAGATTCCGATGGATTTCCTTTGTGAAAATCCAAATGGGAAAAGGAAGAGGGGAATGACATCATTACCCTAAACAGTAAGCAGCAAGAGCAGGGTATTTTTAAACTGTATCCTGAGGTGTTAAGAGAAAATCACTTTGGGTAATTCTGACTTTCATTCTTAAAGTATAGTATTTTACAGAAAATGAATGTTCGTTTTAAACTCACCTGCTCCAAGATCATAGAAATAAACCACTTCAGAGTGCTTCATTTAATTGTTTCTCTGAATGAAAATGTTCTGTTTTAATGCAGAATGCATGCTGTCTTTTAAGTAATTTCTATGAACTGTGCAGTAATACCCACTTAGAAAAAATACCTACCAGAGCCATTTGCACTGTAGCAAACCAAGCATGAATTGAACAATCAGGGTCATAATTCCTATTAAAGGACTAACTTGTCTAATATGTAATTATTCTGTGCAGTATATTTGTATTTTATTTTTATCATTTTATTGGACAGGCAGGGTTGATTGTTGTTTATCTGAAATACATGAAAAAGATTCACAACTAAACTGGCAGGTATAGAGAATTTTTAGACAGGGAAATGCCATTTGGTGTAACCACCCTGTGCTCTTTAGGATTATTTTAACTCGGCTTGCTAGGTAGTAATTGTATTGTCTGTGCCTAGAAATACTTAGCTGTGTCTTAGGTCTTCTCTCCGCTACACAGTTTTGTTGACAAAAGTCAGGTTTCGTCGACAAAACAGTGATGGTGTATACACTGCAATGCTCCTTCTGCCAACAAAATAAACCCACCTCGACAAGATGCGTAGAGCTTTTTGTGGCAAATTTATATCGACAAAGTGTTAGTGTAGACCCCGTGCTTGATTATGTCGCTCAGATGGCCTCCAGGAGGTGTCCCACAATGCCCATCCTGACTGCTCTAGTCAGCAGTTCAGACTCTGCTGTCCTGCACCCATGTACACAGACATTCGCCCCTCCTCTTTTAAAGGCCCGAGAATTTTTGAAATTCCACTTCCTGTTTGCTCTGTGTTGAACGTTCACGTTGCATCTTCCCAGCTGACCCTGGCACACAGTAAACTCTCTCTGGCTTGGAGCACACCTGAGTTGTTGGATCTGCTGGTATTGTGGGGAGAGGAGGCTGCCCAGTCCCAGCCCTACTCCAGCCATAGGAACTTTGATATCTATGTCAGACTTCTTCTGGCTGTTGGAAAAGGGCTACAAACAGATCATGCATCAGTGACATGCGAAGAAAAAGGAGCTGAGGCAGGCATACCAGAAGGCAAGGGAGGCAAACCTTCGCTCTGGTGCTGTGCCAAAGACCTGCCACTTCAGTAAGGAGCTAGATGCCATCCTTGGTGGCAACCCCATCTCCACCACCAAGAGCCCCATGGTGGTGGAGATGGGGTTGATCCCAGGATTGCAGTAACTTTCTTCACAGCCGTATCACATTGGCAGCTCATAGTCATCCTGTGATCAGCCAGTACACCCAAGTCTTTCTTCTCCTCTGTTGCTTCCAACTAAGTCCCCAGCTTATAGCAAAAATTCTTGTTGTTAGTCCCTAAGTGCATGACCATGCACTTTGCACAATTAAATTTCATCCCATTTCTATTACTCCAGTTTTCAAGGTTATCCAGACCCTTTTTTATGATATTCTGTTCCTCCTAAGTATTGGCAATACCTCTCAATTTTGTGTCATTCACACAGATCTGGATCAGCACAAAATTACATCACTGCCAAGCCAGCTTAAGTACACAGAGCAGGGCACTAGGAGAGATGGCGCCAAGACTCCACCAGTTCCTCACCTGTTCCCACCCACCTTCCTCAAAGGAGACAGAATGGGCGTCCAGCATCTGCTTACTCCTCAGCATTCAGGCCCAAGTTCCATGTAGCTCACACTGTAGCGTATGGGTATTTCTCACTCCTCTGCATGGGCATGTAGTCCAAGTCACATTCTAGCCCAACGTATTTAAGGCATATTAACAACCTGTGCAATAGACACATGCATTACTGCATGATTGTTAAATCATTACATATTGTGTAAATTATCCTTTGATATCCACTGAAGATTCAATAATGTTTACAGTTAGATGTCTGGGATATTCCTAGATGTTCAGTCTTTCTTTAGATATTAGAAGACTGTTATTTGCTAAATGAAAGGCAAATCATTAAGGGAAACCTACTTGCAGGTTAAAAATCAAAATACTGTATAGGATAATTATCTGTTGCATAGTATAGTTCAATCTTAATATACAATACTGAATGCTTTTAAGCATCAGAGAGTATTTAGCATATAATAGAAAGCTCCTGGATCCAAATTAAATGCATAATTAAAGCTTTAAAGATGCCCACAAGAATTACTCCAAATGAGTTATTTCATTTTCAGAGCATTCATCTGCTAACAGAAATTAAGAGATTTCTTATTCTCATTTTCCAAATAAATCCCTTTAATAAACCAATATGAAAACAGATTCTGACCATTCGTATATTGAAACTAGGATTCAGGGATTCTTAGAAGCTGTCAAGAAGGTTGGGAGGATGTGATGTATCAGTGGTGGAGAACAGTAGGAGTTTCAAGCTAATGACTGGTAAATGCCTTTCACCACCTGTCAAATATCACAAAGAAAATTAAATTCCACCAGCTCCTCTACTAGACACTCTGGGTTTACATCTTTTAGCAAGTTTGGAAGCCATTCTCTCAGGCTTTAACCAATAAATTATCATTCTCGGTGCTGCATCGCTAAGCAATGATTCTGACAGCTTATCAGAGCTACCTCTTGAAAGACAGAAGTAGTGGGATGGTGTTATTTCTACCTCTAGAGACGCTGATAAACCTTTTACTATTTGAAAGTAGAATTGTGTTTACTTCCAAATCTAAAGGCTCATTTCTGATCAGATGTTACCATGAGGTCTTGTATTTCACTCGCAAAAAGTCTGCTCAGGCCCATGTGCCCTTTTTACAACACATGTGATTTAGAATGGAGCTCTAACCACTGGATACTGTAGCATTTCCAACACTAATTAAATGTATTTCTCTCATAAAAAGGTTGCCTTGAATAATTACTAGTGACCAGATGCTGCTCAGAATCATGCAGTGCCAAGAAAATGATTGCTAGAGCTTCCTTAACACTGGTCACCCATTTTGATGGCTCAGAATATGTTTTGTGCCCTATTGATGGAGACTGTGAACACTCGAGAGAGATGGGCCAATAGTAAAAGTAGAAATGATTAAAATGAAAGGTGTGAAGACAGTTTTGCATCCTTGTATTTTTCAGTGGTGAATAACATCAGATTGACAGTCCTAGAAACAGAATTCTTTTGTTATCCTGAACTGCAAAGATAATCAGGAAGATTAATAATTGTTTCACAGCACCCCAAGAGATGAGAAATATTGTTATCCACATTTGAAAGAGGAACAAACACAGTCTCAGAGCAGTTAAGTGATTCTGCCAAGATCACACAGAAAGACAGAGATGGAGCTGAGAATAGAACCCAGAACTCTGACTGCCAGTCCTGTGCTATAACTGTGCTCTGTCTCTGACAAAAGCATTTACTCTCCATGTACATTCAATCTCTGGCCTCTCTGATTATGTTGCCTAAACAAGTGCCAGTTTGTGGTAATTGTGAGGAGTTTTTCTGTGAGTTTGTTTTTATTAAATACCAATTACCAACACACACAAAAGGCTAGGTGGGAAGGGAGATAAGAATGCAGGGCAGTGTAGGCTCTCATAGTTGCGGGTAAGTCCAGCTATCATTTTGGAAGCTGTCCGAAGGGGTGGAGTGAATGGGGTACTGAGACATTCTGGGAAGTTGCAAGGAATGTGTGGGAGGAATTTGGGGAGGGCCTGGAAAGCAGTTGTGTATCAACTGCAGGGGGAACAAGCATGCATGTTTTCTGCCTGAAGCATAATTAGAGACTTCCAACATCTCTGTTTGCTCTTCCATCACTTTTATCATCTGCTCCAGGCCCTGCTCTCATTTCTGTTCTATTTTAAATTTTTCATTCAGTGTCTCTCTCCACTCCCTGCATTCTCTTTTTTCAGCCTCTGAGGAGTACTGCACCTCTCAGAACATGTCCTCCTTGCTCCACCTTGGTCACTTCCTTATCTGGCGGAGGCTCTCTGCTGGTGTGTAGGGGGTTCCCCTGAAGGTCACATCTGCAGAAGCATAAGAAACAATAAACAGAAGCATGATTGTTAATTCACGCACAGCATTGAATCGTTATAGTGAACACTTTTTTCATATGAATCACTTTCTCACTGTCCCTTGGCAAGCACACATCTCAGCAAACACGGTCAAGATGGGGCAGAGGATCTAAGTGATTTCTTAAGGGGATCACTGCAGGTGACTAGCAACAATGTTGTAAATTCTGCCATTATTTTCCACAGGCCGGGGTCACTGAAGCCAATATCTCAATCCTGAGGGTAAGCAAGGATACAAGGGTGTATCTCCCTGCACGCATGCGGCTTCTGACCCAGTCCCTACGCTGCCCTTTGGGGTGAGGGATAGCTCAGTGGTTTGAGCATTGGCCTGCTAAACCCAAGGTTGTGAGTTCAATCCTTGAGGGGGCCATTTAGGGATCTGGGGCAAAAATTGGGGATTGGTCCTGAGCAGGGGGTTGGACTAGATGACCTCCTGAGGTCTCTTCCAACCCTGATATTCTATGATTCTCACCTGTTCCCTGCACAAGTGATTGCCAATTGGCATGGGTAAGTTTCCTACAATGGGGGAAGAAACAAAGCAGCTCTGTGAAGGAACCTTCGGTCGAGGATTGATGAGTACCTCCAGGAAAGTTTCATAGAGACCTCTCTGGAGGATTCCCTTGAAATCTCAGTGTGCATTAACACACTCTTCCACTGCACTGCTTAGCTGCACAAGGGAACGTGGAGCACATGCAAACACAGGTAGTCTTGTACATTTCTATCGCTTCACCCACTTCTAGAATATAAAGAGCAAAGAACAGCTCTACCTCATGTAACCAAGCAGAATCAACTCAAAAAGATCACTTACCAGGGCTCTCCTCTCCTGCATCATGCATGCCAGAGATGGACTGCTGGGACTGGCTAGACCTCTCCGGAGTGGAGGAGAGGTCCTGACTCGCCGCACCACCAGACGAACCTGCCGTGTGCTCCACATCATCCTCCAACTTGACCCACTAGTCCACAGCTTCGTCCTTGGGGTTGTGTCCACTGTCACCAACCCCGCCAAAATATCCATGGGGCTCCATATCTCCAGTGGAGCTAGAGAAGTATTAGTACCATTAAACAAGGCACTGGTGAGACCTCATCTGGCCTACTGTGTGCAATTCTGGTCTCCCATGTTTAAGAAAGATGAATTCAAACTGGAGCAGGTGCAGAGAAGGGCTACTAGGAAGATCAGAAGAATGGAAAATCTATCTTACTAGAGGAGATTCAAAGAGCTTGTCTTGTTTAGCCTAACCAAACGGAGGCTGAGGGAAGATATGATTGCTCTCTATAAATACATCAGGGTACATCAGGGAGGGAGAGGAGTTATTTAAGTACCAGTGTTGACACAGGAACAAATGGATATAAACTGGCCATCAACAAGTTTAGGCTTGAAATTAGATGATGGTTTCTAACCATCAGAGGAGTGAAGTCCCGGAACAGCCTTCCGAGGGGAGCAGTGGGGGCAAAAAACCTAACTAGCTTCAAGACTGAGCTTGATAAGTTTATGGAGAGGATGGTATGATGAGACTGCCTACAATGGCATGTAGCCGACCTGTGACTACTAGTAGCAAATATCCCCAATGGCTAATGATGAGACACTAGCTATGGAGGGCTGTGAGTTACTATAGAGAATTATTTCCTGGTGTCTGCCTGTTGGGTCCTGCTGAAATGCTCAGGGTCCAACTGATCGCCATATTCGCAGTTGGGAAGGAATTTTAACCTGAGTCAGATTGGCAGAGACCCTGAGGGTTTTTTGCCTTCCTCTGCAGCATGGGTCATGGGTCACTTACAGGTTTGAACTAGTGTAAATGGTGGATTCTCTATAACTTGAAGTCTTTAAACTATGATTTGAGGACTTCATTAACTCTGCCAAAGGTTAGAGTCTATTACAGAAGTGAGTGGGTGAGATTCTGTGGCCTCCAGTGTGCTGGAGGTCAGACTATATGATCATGATGGACCCTTCTGGGCCTAAACTCTATCAGCAACAAATTACTACATCTAACTTGCCCAAACCAAGAGAGAAGAGAGGGAACTTTGTTTCCTAGATATATCTCTGAGACACTATGCCTCCCAGGACCACTGCTGGGGTAGTGCAGCTTACCCATCACCCCCTTGTTCAGTGTTGGGTCTAAAGGCATAGTCTAGCCTGGTGTTAATAACCCGCTGTGATTTGACATAAAATCTTGATGCATTTTAAAAAAATCCCTATGTGAGCCAGTTTAAAGCAGAACATGTTTTTCTGGTGTACGTACCAGCTGTAAACAAGCAATTTAAGGATAACTAAGAACAATTCAGAAATCAAAAGAGCTTCAGATGAGCATATCCCAAGAGTGAACACATTCAGCAGATGCAACTAAAAACCCAGTGTGGAAAATAATTTGTTTTTGTAACAAACCTCGAGCCTTCATTTTAGATGCTAAACCGGAACTGCAGCATCAGAAGCTATTCCAGTCACTAAAAATGATTAAGGTGTGAATCATGAGAGCATAACAATTTTTAATTACATTTGTCTTTGTGCGTCTCCTATTCCTGTGAATAATATCACTGCACAATTCTATGACAGAATGTCAGTGGAGATATGCTAAAGGAGAGCAAATGTAATGGGGCCTGTGCAGAAGATATTATTCAAGCCCAAAGAAAATTATACATCTTCACTCTTGCTGACAACCTAAACAATGCTGCATTTGAAACATAAATGATACACTGTTTAGCTGGAAAAGTCATTAGACACATGATGGAAAATGGAAGCAAGCTAACCATCTTCCTAGAACAAATGGTGCTGTGCTTTTTGCATAAGCAAGTTGATGTATTTTTAAGTTTACTTCCAGATTTTGCTCTTCAAAATGAAAAAAAAATAGACTACTGAGGACTAAAATATCCGCATTGCCTGCAGTATGCTTGTTGACCTTCCCACTATTATACCTCTAACATGAGGAAGATAGATGGCTCCTGCCCTCCTTACTCAGGCAGGACTCCCAGTTATTTCTGACCTGGCTGAGTAGTAGTCAACACTCCAGCATCGTTGCTTCTTACTGCTTCCCCAGTTTCTAATCTAGCTCTTTTATCCCTCTCCTTGTGGTCATTTATTTCCTTTGAGTTTCTTGTAAGACTCCTTATCAAAAGTTTTTAGAAAATCAATTATGCCCCATTAGGTCACCTTTCTATTAAATCATTGTAAGTAATGTAGCAGGTTGGAAAGAGAGAGCGTTTTCCTTTAGGCTCAGATAGCCTGGCTTCTTTATCAGGATATACTTATCAGTTAGGATCATCCTTGCACTGCTCCTCCAGCCATTGGAGAAGTGAAGAGTACAGTACATATAGCTGCATATATTAAAATTTGGATTCACTTTCTCTTTCACTAATCCCACCTTTATCAAAATAAATTATTTTTTGAACCACCAGTCCTCAAAAAAATCTATACAGTCTTTGTTTCTTCATGACCAGATTACAAACCATTCTAGGCACTAACTGAATACACACACAATTCAGCGAAGAGATTTGGAAAACAGAGTGTAAACAACATATTGGGCCAGATTCTCAGGACCAGCTGTGGGAAGGGGCAAAGTTAGCTTTAAGTAACTTTTGCATTGCCCCAGTCCTGGAGCATCCGTGTGCCAGCCAAATCCCCAGTACACATTAGAATATCCTTTTGGCTACCCTATCTCGTGCAAGCTGCCAACAAAGGATTCTAGGTGGACTCCTCCTGAAGGTCGAAACAGCAGACTGGACTTCTACATAGAGTGCTTCCACCGACGTGCACGGGCTGAAATTGTGGAAAAGCAGCATCATTTGCCCCATAACCTCAGCCGTGCGGAACACAATGCCATCCACAGCCTCAGAAACAACTCTGACATCATAATCAAAAAGGCTGACAAAGGAGGTGCTGTCGTCATCATGAATAGGTCAGAATATGAACAAGAGGCTGCTCGGTAGCTCTCCAACACCACTTTCTACAAGCCATTACCCTATGATCCCACTGAGAGTTACCAAAAGCAACTACAGCATTTGCTCAAGAAACTTCCTGAAAAAGCACAAGATCAAATCCGCACAGACACACCCCTAGAACCCTGACCAGGGGTATTCTATCTGCTACCCAAGATCCATAAACCTGGAAATCCTGGGCACCCCATCATCTCAGGCATTGGCACCCTGACAGCAGGATTGTCTGGCTATGTAGACTCCCTCCTCAGGCCCTACGCTACCAGCATTCCCAGCTACCTTCGAGACACCACTGACTTCCTGAGGAAACTTCAGTCCATCGGTGATCTTCCTGATAACACCATCCAGGCCACTATGGATGTAGAAGACCTCTACACCAACATTCCACACAAAGATGGACTACAAGCCATCAAGAACACTATCCCTGATAATGTCACGGCTAACCTGGTGGCTGAACTTTGTGACTTTGTCCTTACCCATAACTATTTTACATTTGGGGACAATGTATACCTTCAGATCAGCGGCACTGCTATGGGTACCCGCATGGCCCCACAGTATGCCAACATTTTTATGGCTGATTTAGAACAACGCTTCCTCAGCTCTCGTCCCCTAAAGCCCCTACTCTACTTGCGCTATATTGATGACATCTTCATCATCTGGACCCATGGAAAAGAAGCCCTTGAGGAATTCCACCATGATTTCAACAATTTCCATCCCACCATCAACCTCAGCCTGGTCCAGTCCACACAAGAGATCCACTTCCTGGACACTACAGTGCTAATAAACAATGGTCACATAAACACCACCCTATACTGGAAACCTACTGACCGCTATTCCTACCTACATGCCTCCAGCTTTCACCCTGACCACATCACACGATCCATCGTCTACAGCCAAGCTCTGCGATACAAGCGCATTTGCTCCAACCCCTCAGACAGAGACAAACACCTACAAGATCTCTATCAAGCTTTCTTACAACTACAATACCCACCTGCGGAAGTGAAGAAACAGATTGATACAGCCAGAAGAGTTCCCAGAAGTCACCTACTACAGGACAGGCCTAACAAAGAAAATAACAGAACGCCACTAGCCGTCACCTTCAGCCCCCAACTAAAACCCCTCCAACGCATTATTAAGGATCTACAACCTATCCTGAAGGATGACCCAACACTCTCACAAATCTTGGGAGACAGGCCAGTCCTTGCCTACAGACAGCCCCGCAACCTGAAGCAAATACTCACCAACAACCACATACCACACAACAGAACCACTAGCCCAGGAACCTATCCTTGCAACAAAGCCCGTTGCCAACTGTGCCCACATATCTATTCAGGGGACACTATCACAGGGCCTAATAACATCAGCCACACTATCAAAGGCTCGTTCACCTGCACATCCACCAATGTGATATATGCCATCATGTGCCAGCAATGCCCCTCTGCCATTTACATTGGTCAAACTGGACAGTGTCTACGTAAAAGAATAAATGGACACAAATCAGATGTCAAGAATTATAACATTCATAAACCAGTCGGAGAACACTTCAATCTCTCTGGTCACGCAGTCACCGACATGAAGGTCACTATCTTACAACAAAAAAACTTCAAATCCAGACTCCAGCGAGAAACTGCTGAATTGGAATTCATTTGCAAATTGGAAACTATTAATTTAGGCTTAAATAGAGACTGGGAGTGGCTAAGTCATTATGCAAGGTAGCCTATTTCCCCTTGCTTTTTCCTACCCCCCCCCCCCCAGACGTTCTGGTTAAACTTGGATTTAAACTTGGAGAGTGGTCAGTTTGGATGAGCTATTGCCAGCAGGAGAGTGAGTTTATGTGTGTGTTCCCCCCCTGGGGGGGGGGTGTGAGAAAGCCTGGATCTGTGCTGGAAATGACCCACCTTGATTATCATGCACATTGTAGGGAGAGTGGTCACTTTGGATGAGCTATTACCAGCAGGAGAGTGAGTTTGTGTGTGTATGGGGGTGGGGGGGTGAGAAAACCTGGATTTATGCTGGAAATGGCCCACCTTGATTATCATGCACATTGTAGGGAGAGTGGTCACTTTGGATAAGCTATTACCAGCAGGAGATTGAGTTTGTGTGTGTGTGGTTTTTGGAGAGGGGCGAGGGGGTGAGAGAACCTGGATTTGTGCAGGAAATGGCCCACCTTGATTATCATACACATTGTGAAGAGAGTGGTCACTTTGGATGGGCTATTACCAGCAGGAGAGTGAGTTTGTGTGGGGGGGGAACGGAGGGTGAGAAAACCTGGATTTGTGCTGGAAATGGCCCAACTTGATGATCACTTTAGATAAGCTATTACCAGCAGGACAGTGGGGTGGGAGGGGGTATTGTTGCATGGTCTCTGTGTGTATATAATATCTTCTGCAGTTTCCATGGTATGATCCGATGAAGTGAGCTGTAGCTCATGAAAGCTCATGATCAAATAAATTAGTTAGTCTCTAAGGTGCCACAAGTACTCCTTTTCTTTTTATGTATATACAAAGAGATTCAACATCAGAAAAATAAGGGGACAATGAGGGCTGAAAGCACAGAAGCTAAGGAAGAAAGTCTGGTACCCCTGCTCTGTGCCCCTTATGCTATGTAAAAGGGCTGGGGTGCTGTAAACGTGACCCTAAAAGCTCTGGTTCTTGCTGTTAGTGTATTCCCCCAGTGCAGACACTGTAAAGACAGCCATAAGGCTGCCTCCTGGGGACCCATAAGGTGTGCTGGTGTGGCTGAGGGTTAGGGGCATCAAATATGGGGTTGGAGGCTGCAGCACGCAATGAAACCCTGTGGAGATTCCAGGCATCCCTGTAACCCATCAGACAACCCAGGGAGGCTGCCATTACTTGTATAGAACCCCAGGACTTTGTGTCCTCTCCAGCCTGCAGCATAGCCCAGAGCTGGGAGGTGCTGCACTTCATTTTGCTGTGGTATTCAGTCTGCAGAAAGCAGGCATGCTTAAATATTTCACCATAAGCAGTATTAAAAGGATACCTAGCAGTAGATGTGAAACATAGAGATAATATTCACAGCACTGTTGAAAATACAATAGGTAGCCTTGGGCTTACTCATGCAGTGGAAGACAATGCAAGCATATCTCTGACAGTTATATTGCTTCTCATATTAGGTTCCTTCCCCATTAACAGCATTTCAAGATACAGAAGGGTAATTACTAGGTGGGGCTTTTTGTTTGTTTGCTTGCTTTCATATGCTAACCTTTTCCCCCATAAAACCATGCACCTGAAGGTTATCTATCTAATTTCAAGAAGGCTTTCTGTTGCTACTGTTCATTGAAATATTCATCTTCCCCACTAATTGCTGTGTGGGAGTTATTCACTGAATAAAAGAACCTTTTATATTTCCTATTTCATATACAGACTCTAAAACATCATTCCATTATATTACTACACTTCTTCATCTCTGGTAAAGGTTAGTCTTTTACTGTTTAAGAGAGCAATTATCAAACATCGTAAGTTTGATAATGAGCTGGAACAATATGGAGGAAGGCATTCAAAAGTGCAGCTATTATTCAGTTTGGCATGCATGCCACTGATTTAACCATATCATGCTGAAAAATCCTTGAGTAAAAGAGCAAGGCTGTATCTACCATTCCTCTGGATGGTTTCTTTATTTGGAGTAATATTTTTTACCATAACATCAAAATCCATTCCTCATAGCCCCCACTGGAAAGACTCCTGTTTACTTCTAGGGGAGCTGAATTAGGCCACGAACAACACAAGGAAGTTGACTGATGTATCAGGAAGTACTTGCCAACCAGTATTATTCCAGCCATTGGTGCTGACATTCTATGATCTTCTTAAATAAAAGATGGCATTCAGCCCCTAATGAATTCGAAGCAAAATGTTTCTCCAGAGAGAAGATTTGGCAGCTCTAGAAATGGTAGAAATTAAAATAGTTTACTTTTACAGTAAAAAACAAAACTCATTTATCATTCAAGCCCATGCCATGTACTTGGATGTTCATTATACAGTAGATGACTAGTAGGGATGGGCAAACTTAGTGTTGCGTGATTTCAAATTTCACGTGAATATGCTGGAGAACATTTTCAAACATGGGTGTCTCGAGTGGGTCCTCACAATCTGTATTTAGATTCCTAAATCAAAGGCTCCTGATTTCCTGAAGCAAGGAACACTCAAAGCTCTCAGAAAGGACACTGATGTAGGAGCATAAATACTGACTTAAATGCTCAACACTAGACACCCATCTTTAAAAACATTGGCCAAGTGGCTCAAAAGTTTGGCTGCAAACTGAACATTGTTGTGTACATGTTCCTTGTAGGAAAGACTGAAAAAAAATTTCTGTCAAACTCATTGGGTGAAAAATGGAACAGAGGGCAGGCAAAATAGAACACAAAAAGAGAGGATGGTGAAAAGAACATTCCCAATGAAAAATATATATGATATGCTATATAGAGTCCACTTTCTAGTCTCAGCCTTACTTTTAGGGGTGTTCTACAGTCCCTAAAAGTTAGCATAGGCTTCCCTTTAAATAGAGAAACTTTTTAAAGAAGGGTTTAAATGTATAGAGGTAGGTGCTATGTAGTATATTGCTTACACTTTGAAGCAAAACAATAGTTTGCTGAGCCATAAAACTTGAAGCTTGGTCTGTGTTACAAAGTTCGTTTGACATAAGTTGCCTTATGTTGACCTATTTGCTCATGTGTATACATTCAGATTTGTCTCTGGCTGCTGTAAGTGCCCTGTACTTGTACTCATGGAAACGGGCTGAAATTTTATTGTGTCATGTAACTGAAAATTCCCTCCCCATTCCCTCTCCCAGGCCTCCTGCTCTTGGGAGGCCACACTCACCCTGGCTGGGATTGGAGAGCAGTGCTGTGCAGGCACTCCAAAGTAGAAGTGTCAATAAATGTGTCAAAAAGAAAAGGAGGACTTGTGGCACCTTAGAGACTAACCAATTTATTTGAGCATTTGCGAATACAGACTAACACGGCTGTTACTCTGAAACCTGTCAATAAATGTGTCGTATTTTAAACTTTTATATGGATAAGGGAAAGGCATTCTGAAACTTATCTTTTGCTTTTCATTGTGACCATAAATATTATGATACATTTTTCTGTTTTATCTGTGGCTGTTGCCGTTGTGGTCTTGAGAGGTGCCCCTTCCACACCCACAGAACACCTGACACTGATGTTGAGAAAGAATAGAACTAGGGAGGATGTGTTCAGTGAGATCTTGCAAGCCAGTGGTGCATTGGAACAGGGGGCCTGGAGGGTGAATATGGTAGATAGCCTGGAGGAGGAAAGAGCAGGCTGGAGCAAATCCCAGCAGGAAAAGGAGAGGGAGCTGCACCAGGTTATAATGAGGCTTCTCAGGCAGAAAACACAAATGCTGCAGATTCTTTTTGACCTACAGGTCCAACAATCATAGACTCACTTCTCTTTGAAATCCATGAAGAACTCCATTTTAGCACCTCCCTACACCCCTCTCTCAACATTCCATGTGGTATCAGGGGTTACATCCCTAAACCCCTACCTCTTCACACCAGAGGACAGTAAGAACAGCATCTCATACACCTACAGTGGCTCTCATAGGGTATGTGAGGCCAAAATGGACTGAAATGGAGAGGAAAGTTTTCTACCTTTCCCATTTTAAAGTTCTGTTAATTTATTTTAGAAGTTTGTGTTTTAATTGCACGTTCTTCTTTTACACTGTTTTTGGTACACAGTACATGTCTATTTTGGGGAAATTAATTTATCTTATTACTTCACTGTGCCTAGTGCTACTCAAAGCACCTACTCCTTGTAATTGTACAGGACCACAGAATTCATAGGTTCAGTGAAAAACACAGTGTAATAATTATAATGTACAGCAAGCACCACAGAATTCATAGGTGCATTAAAAGATAGTGTGGTATTCTTACATGTACACCAAGCACTCCACTGTTCCTAACCACCCTCAAAACTGCAGGGCCAGGCAGAGCACACTCTACCATACCACATTACTGTGGCTGCTGGTTAAGGTGCTTCTCTAGGCCACCCTCAGCCGCATAATGTCCACTGTGTCTGGCTGTTCAAACTCACCAAACAGCTGCTCCACCTTCACCCCGGCAGAAACTTTTCTACCTTTGTCTCACAGATATTATGCAGGACACAGAAGGCAGCTGTAACTATTGGGATATTTTTTTCTCTGAGATCCAGTCTTGTGAGTAAACAATGCCAGCATCCCTACAACCTACCAAAAGCACGTTCAGCTTTCATTCTGCACCTGCAGAGCCGTAGTTGAATCTTTTCTTGATTCTGTCAAGGTTGCTGGTGTACATTTTCATGAGTAAGGGGTAAGCTGGGTCCAGCCAGAATCACTACTCACATTTCACCATTGCCAACAGTAATCCATCGTTCAGGAAAGAATGTCCCTGATTGCAAGCTTCTGCACAGTCCTGTGGTCTTAAAGATGCGAGTGTCATACACCTTCCCTTAACAGCCCACGTGATATCAGTGAAGCATCTCCCATGATCCACTATCACTCGCATAACTATTATCAAAATAGCCCTTTCTGTTGATGTACGCTACGGCAACGTGGACTGGTGCCAAAATAGGGATGTGCGTGCTGGTTGTCAGAAACCCCATAGCTCCAAGTCCATCCATGGACATTGCCAAGACATTCCTGCATAACAGGAAATGATTAATGGCCCTGCACACTTGCATGGCAACAGCCCTCAATGAATTTTCCAATTCCAAAATGATTTTCCACTGACCGGCAGCAAACTGGCATTGCAAGCTTCCAGAGTGCAATTGCCACTTGCGTCTCAGTTATCAGGGCAGCTCTCATTTTGGTGTCCCTGTGCTGGAGAGCTGGGACAAACTTGGCAGAGAGATTCATGAATTTCGTTTTCTGTAGCTGAAAGTTCTTCAGCTCAGTGTTCCAAACCTACATTACAATGTAATCTCACCAGTCAGTACTTTTTTCTCAGGCCCAGAAGCAGCTCTCCACTATCTTCAGCTGTTCCATGAATGCCACCAACAACATTGAATTGGATTTGGCTGTCCCCCTCAGCAATCCATCCTTGAAGAAACTGTCATGTCCCCCATTGTTGTGGTACTTCCTGCAGCTTTGCAAATATCAGAGGATTGTTCATCCTATGTTTGCAATGTTAATGACAATAGTGCAGAGCTCTGCAGCCTCCATGCTTCTGTCAGAGATAGTGGATAGCAAAAAGTGCCACGAGTTTGTGGTATTTTTTAAAAAGATGACGCACAAGTATAGGCTATGGATGGCATTATGGGATGAGAAATTTGCATGATGGAACTTGACCCCTTGCTCCTAGTCACCCCTGCACAACTCATTTCTGTCTCACAATATATTGTGAAAATTTCCCAAAAGATGGTGCACGAGGTGGTAGCAAGTGGCACACTGGATTACCTATGCATGGTGCACTGCACTGTGTATCAGCACAAACACTCCTGGTGAATATGTGCAGCACCGATGCAAGCAGCCAGCCATGCATGCGCATGAGCAATATACTAACTGCAGCGGCTTTACACTGATGTAACTTACATTGACCAAAGTGTATAGTGTAGACATAGCCTCACAATCCATAAAGTTTGCCACTCCCTAAAAATGAGACATTTTTACACATCCAGAGTTATTGTTTCATGTTTTTCTGACTGGGAAACTCCAAGCCTGTTTTTTACCAGTTCTACATTTTATTAATTGTAAGTTAAGTGTAGCTTTTGGATCTGAACATGGTTTGATATGCTGATGCTAATTAACAATTAAATCAGACAGTTACAAAAATAATTAATGGATCTTTGTATCACATACGTATCTTTTGTCATATTTGTATCTTTGTATCACATACGTCATCATTCAGCAGCATTCCATTATCAAGTCAAGACTTAACCACCACACACACGAGGGCCAAATTCTCCCCACACGTGCAGCAATGCAACTCCAGTGAAGCCAAAAGGATTGCATGAGCAGGACTTTAGCCCTATAACAATCTTCAGAATGCTTATTTTATAATTAAAAATAAATAAATACTTGGATAAACATTTATTTGTACAGGCCACAAAATAGGACAGTCTTCAGCTAAGCAGAAAAAAAACAGGTTGGGTATCACTGCACAAACTTAGTTTTCTGCGTACTGTGCAGTTATATATCCACAGGTGATATTCTTCTTGCCCGAGGATGTTTTCCCTGTTAAGCAGATGGAGTTACAGAGCCCAGGGTGTACTGCACCTCAGCTAGGCAAAATGAATGAAGGATCGTTTTCAGTAAGCATGGTTTGATTCCCTTGTTTACATGTTTAGAAATACAGATTTCTATGTAATGCTCTCATTACAACAAATCTTTCCAAATAAGAGGGAGAACAGAATATCACTATGCTTTAACTTCCTTGGGAGAGAAAGAAAGAAGGCCTGTTTCAAAAATGATGAACGATTTTGCATGCTAAGCTTCAGACTCCTTTTTCAGAGTGTGAGTGCTCAGCACTTTCTGAAAATCAGACCCCTTTAAGGTGTAACTCTCCTGCTGGGATTTTTTTGGGGGTGAAGATGCCCCTAATTGGCATAGAGCTGGCAAAGCTGACTCCTGTGCCGCTCCTGTGCAACCCCCAGGTATGTAACATGTTGGGAATGGAAGGGGGCAAACCCAGAGTAGAATGCACTTCAGCAGTTCCTTGACGACTCTTGTCAGATGGCATAAATTAGAGTAGCCCCCATCTGTACTTAGCGGTAAGTCTGAGCAGAGAATCAGGTAGCCAGAGCCAGCTCCTTGGTAACCTTCCATTTCTGCTGTGCCTAGCAGAAACTGGCTGTAACAGAAACCCTAGCCTGAAGTCTGGGTCTGACATAGACATGGTAGCAATTTTTTTTCTATTTCTACAGCTTGGGCTTTGACTACCACAGGTCATAGGCGCCGACTTCTGCTGGCACCGGTGGGTGCTTGACCCCCCTCTGCCTCTGGCCCCGCCCCTGCCATGCCCCCATTCCAACCCCTTCCCCAAAGTCCCTGCCCCAACTCCGCCCCCTCCCTGCCCCTATTCCAACCCCTTCCCCAAATCCCCACCCTGGCCCCGCCTCCTCCCCTGAGCGCGCCATGTTCCTGCTCTTCCCCCCTCCCTCCCAGAGCTTGTTACGACATGAAACAGCTGTTTTGTGGCGTCAAGCGCTGGGAGGAGAAGTGGGGACGTGATGTGCTCAGGGAAGGAGGCGGAGGTGAGGTGGGGTGGGGTGGGGAGCTTGGCTGCCGGTGGGTGCAATTTTTCTCTGTGGGTGCTCCAGTCTTGGAGCACCCACGGGGTCGGCACCTATGCCACAGGTGTTGGTTTGTAACATTCTGAATTTATAAAAATCAGTGCACTTTACTTTCCTTTTACCTGCTCTCAAGTCCATATCCAAAGAAGTTTCCGGTAAGGAGACTGAACCATTGGAAGTTGAGCTTGTTGCATTAGACTTCAGAGACTTCGTTGATTTCAAAATGATAGTTTATGCTCCAAATTCCTTGGTCTATATCCAACAGATGTTTCTGCCCTGCTCCAATCTGAAATTATAGAGTGGTGAGTTTGGGAATAAAAGGACATATAAGAGGTAATATTTTGGGTGCAGTTAGTTAGGTCACTATATCATGAGATGCAGCTGATTACTCCATGGCACTCTGAGTGGTTTCCTGAGGTAGCAGAGTTTGGAAATAGGTACTGTGTAATACACTCACAACTACACTAGACAGGAATCAATCTCTGTACATTGGGGAAATGTTTCCAGTACTATATAACATATATACTAATTCTCCTGCGTGGGTCTCTGGTGGAGACATATATTACAGTTTGGTCATTCTGGGCTGGAGCTTTGTTGGCGTTTATTGCAGATGGAAATGATCTTGCTTTGATAAACCAGATTTTGAAGTGTAAGCAACTCAAAAGATGTAATTGTCCCATTGCTTTCTCGTGTTCTTCTAGGTTTATTTCATTAGAAGCTCCTCCATAGACTGTCTCTTTGGTGAATTATTTGCATAACTATAAAAGTCCCTCTCTGTGTTCTTTTTAATCACTATTTATAATATACTATGATGCATGTGAGAACATTTGCAACACACTTTCCTCTTCTGCCTTTATTCCTTTCGGTGTGTTAGCCCTCCTGTTGTAAATCTGCAAATATGTCTATTGCATCTGTCTATGTTCTGAGTGTTAATATATAATCACACACCCAAGGCTACATTGTGTCTAGCCAAACCAAAAAAAAAAAAAAAGACATAGTGACATTAATCTTTAGAAAGGGAGGTTTCAGTAAAATGAGAAATAAAATTTCATAGATTGAAAGATCAGAAGGAACCATTGTGATCATCTAGTCTGACCTCCTGTATAACAGGCCAGAGAACTTTCCCAAAATACTTCCTGGAACAGATCCTTTTAGAAAAAACAGCCAATCTTGATTTAAAAATTGTCTGTGATGAAGAATCCACAATGACATTTGGTAAATTGTTCCAATGGTTAATTACTCTCTCACTGTTAAAAAATTCTGCTTTATATCAAATCTGAATTTTCTAGTGTCGACTTCCAGCCACTGGATCATGTTATACCTTACTCTGCTAAATTGAAAAGCCCATTTTTAAATACTTGTTCCCCACATTGGTACTTACAGACTAATCAAGCCACCTCTTAACCTTCTATTTGTTAAACTGAATAGATTGAACTCCTTGAGTCTATCATTATAAGGTACATTTTCTAATCCTTTAATCAATAATTTAAGCATCGGATTTAATTCAAACTACTGATATGCCTTACAAGGTTCTAAATTAAGTGTATCAACTCTGGTATGTTGTCATTGTGGACAGATCAATGAAATCCTCTGCTCAATGAGCAGCTCTAATCAGAAAAGCTAACAAGATGGTAGGATGCATAAGGAATGAGACCGAGAACAATATGCAGAATATTATATATACATCAGTGGTGCAGCCTTATCTGGATATACTGGTTATACTGTCCTATACTGTCACTCCATCTCAAAAAGGATATTGCAGAACTGGTGAGGGTTCAGAGAAGGGTAATGAGAAAGATTAAGGGCCTGGGGAAAAAATCTCATGTGATGTGATATTGAAAAGACAGAGATAGTTTACCTAATGAAATGAATAAGAGGGGGCATGATAAAAGTTTATAAAATACTGAGTGCTCTAGGGAAGGGAGATTGGGAGCTTCCCTTCTCCGCGACTCATAGTACAAGAACAAAGATACAGTTAATGCAATTAAAAGGTGGGAAATTCAAACCAGTAAAAGGAAATACTTTTTTTCACAAAATGTGCTTAAACTGTGGAACTCATTGCCATATGAAGTCACTGAGGCCAAGAACTTAACAGGTTTCAGAATGGAATTGGACATTTATAGGGATAACAAAAATACCCAGAGTTATCATAATTAATGACAAAGAGTTTAGAAGGATATTAAACTTTGTTTCAGGGCTCATGCCAATCTCCAACTATTAGAGACCAGGATGAGACTTAGGGCAGGGAAAGCACATCTGCCCTCTGTGGAGTTCTTGCACCTTCCTCTGAAGCATCTGGTGCTGGTGACAGAATACTGAACTAGATGGACCTTGGTTCTAATCCATGCTGGCAATTCTTATATTAGCTCTAACATGCCTGTGCAAGAGGTGATGGATACAAGGAGCCTCTGCCTCCCCATAAAAGGAACTAAGTACAATTGTTGTCTTTCCTAGCTAGCCATTCCAAAGTTGATGGGATGGATGGAAAGGAGGTAGGGTCATAGCCTCCCACTCTCTATAACCAGCCAGTCAGGTTGGCCAGATGTTCAGGAGAGAACATGCTTGTAATGGGGTACCCACAGCACCCCTCTGGATTCGGCCCCTTGGCCCCTCTCTTCCATGAATCAGGGACACTTCAGACTGGTGCAATACCCATGTTCTTTATTCATGATCAGTTTCCCACCACCAATTTCCAACTATATACAGGCATTACAACTGCTTGGCCTACCACAGACTTGGCCCGTAACAGACTAGGGGGTTCCTATTCCCTCTGAGCCTGACCTCCTGCTCTTAGTCTCCACACTCACACACGCTCTTCCTCTAACTTCCTTCCAGCCTTATAGCGCCTGCTAATGAGGCTGGCAGGTGTGGTCAGTTACTAGGCAAACATAGGGCGATTCACCCAGCCCCAATCCATTCTCCCTAATTGGGGCTGGAATGGCAGGAGCTGATTAAGGGCTTCTCCAGCAGGACCCTGCCACAGTGCTACACACATTTTAGAGGTGGTGTATTTCCCCTGTGATCCCTTGGGGTGGTGGAGAGCTGCACCACCCACAACACAGGCCTGCACCTTAAAAGCACAATCTGATGCATAGTATATGGATTACATACAGTATTATTTTATTATATCTTATACACACACATTAATATTTATATGGCAGTGCATGGATTGCTCTTTCTTGAGCTGTCAAATCAGAAGAGCTACTGAAGTAACCAGGGGTTCCACACTCTATTAATTTTATACCAAATTTTTTAACAGCTTGTGTCGGGGTGGACTAGGCCCAGAGGCCCCCTGCTGGAGGCCTCCGGGTCTCACCACACCCCGTCCCAGAGAGAAGCAGAAGAGAAGTCCTCCAAGCGGCTTAGAGTGGCTGCAGGAGTGGCCAGGAGGGCCATGTAAAAAGGAGCAGCAGCAACAGAATCAGTCAGTTACTGCCTGGAGCTGGAAGAGAGAGACCGGGATTCCTGGCTGGCTGAAAGAGCAGTAGTACCACAGACAGTTCAGTCTGGGCAGGGTCCAGGAGAACTAAGAAGGAGCTCCTGGTTGGCTGCTGGGATGGAGCCCAGAGAGGGCTGCAGGAAAACAGTGCCCCTGGAAGAGGTTTGTTCTGTTCTACTTACAGACAGTGTGTGTGACTTCTCTGGAAGGCTGAGACACTTGAAGACCTGCCAAAGAAACCATCGACTAAGGGGAGAACTTGCGAGAGGTGGGTACCAGCCCATTATCACAAACCGAGAAACTGCAAGCACACGCACTTGACCAGGGGGGCACTTGTGAGAGGTGGGTGCTGACCCCATTACACAGTCTCTAAAATTATGCCCAATATTTTTGTTTGCTCAGAATTTCAGATTTGTATAAGCAAACTGTATTTGCTGTAATGACTGGAATTCTGTATAAAAATACCATCTGTACATGCAATAAACTATTACAGCTGCAGTTTTAGAGGTGAGGCTGAAGCTGTTTTGAAAATCTGTCCCGTATCTATATGCTGTTACCCCCTTACCACATTGGACCTTGATTAATAGATTCAATAGCTAATCTATGAAGAATTCATGGAGGAACGTTAAGACCTAACACTTTTCCACTGTAGTGGGGGAACTGTGGAAAACCTGTACATTGGGACACCCCACCTTTCTGGTGAAGAATGGATGTGACATCAGTGGCAGGCCTTGTAAGGGGTGGATTTGTAAAGCATTTTGAGAACCTTAGATTGCAAGTGCCACAGAAGTGCAGTATATAAAGACAGCAACACTAAGCACTTCCATATTCAAGTCAATTCAGATATTTTAGGAAAAAAGTTATTAGATAAAAATATACTGCAATTGATCCTTCACTGTAACTTACTCAATCTTAAATGCCAGAATAGGAGCAGTACTTTTGTGACACAAAAGCATTTCCATTTTAATTCTTATGCCATTAATAGCTTAAAAATGAGTCAAGCAAAACAATAAACTTAAGTGTCTTACCAGAATAATTATTGAGCCGAAACCTCCCCCAGCAAAAGTGCACTCGGCACTGCTTCCTCACCGTCTCTTTCATTAGGCAATGATATACAAAGATAAAGAGCCCTAAAGGAAGAAGGAAGACAAAATCAGTATTTTTCATATTGATTCCCTAGCTTCCTGCCTCATTTCTGAAGCTTTCATGCTCTCTTCAATCACAGACATATCATACAGCTCAGTATTTGACTGGTGGGTCTTACCTACATGTTCAAGATCTAACTGATCTCCATATTTGGGGTCAGGAAGGAATTTTCCCCCAAGTCAGACTGGCAGAGACCCTCTGCAGCATGAGGCACTTGCTAGTTTGAACTAGAGTAAATGGTGGATTCTCTGTAACTTGAAGTTTTTAAATCAAGATTTGAGGACTTAATAAGTCAGCCAGAGGTTATGGGCCTATTGCAGAAGTGTATGTGTGAGGTTCTCTGGCCTGCAATTTGCAGGAGGTCAGACTAGATGATCATGATGGTCCCTTCTGGCCTTAAAGTCTGAGTCTGAGAGAGGCAGATCCACAGCCTATATTATATTAGCACAGAACTCTGAGGGCTATTCTTCTCTTCCTTAATGCACATGAGTTAACAGATGACTAAAAGAGTCCTCTACAGATTTGATATTAGGGCAGACATTCTTGGCAGTCTGCTAGTCACTGCAAAATCCAAGCATGCATTTCTATGCCCAGATGAAATGGATTGTGTCTGTGTCCCTGAAAAGGGCATAGATTGGGACCTGAATTTCAAAGGCATTACCGCAAGTCCTTACATACTAGTATTGAATTGTGACAGTGATATACTGTATAAAGTTCAGGATATCATCTCACTTACTCAAAAGGATTTTTATTATTAAACTATCCAAACTTCCAAATGATACAAACAAAGCTACTCAACCACCCCAATTTGGGTAGGTAAGATGACATTTTGGATGTATTTATATATCACACCCATAAACTGATAGAAATACACCATATTGCTATCAGCATCTCATACAGAAGTTACCTTGCAGTGTGTTACAAATGGTGAAGACATACAAGAAAAAAATCCTTGCTGATCCCCAGGCAAAAAAGGCAAAGCCCCAGGTTAAGCCGAGTAAGAATGTCAGGCTGACCATGCTTCGCAGATCATGGAGAAAGTCCTGCTTCCAGTTCTTGGATTTTATTTGCTGCTTTGATTTCATGATATGAATTTGAAGAAGAACATTGATGAACATCACTATGTTAATCAGAAATATTACACAGAAATAGGCCACAACGGAGGTGTAAAAGACAATATCATCTTGAATCCAGCAACTACAGGAAAGGGGAAGAACATAGAAAGCTGAAAATAACTAATTAGGGAGCTATTCTGTTATCAATACAGCACATGGATGGGCATTGGTTAGAATTTCCTCAGATGATGTTTCAGTAGCAGATTCCTGCTTCCCCCCTTGCTCCAGTGTGGCAGTAATAGTGCCTCTGATACATAATTCCTTCCCTGTTTTGCTCCTGAGATGCCATAGCGATGTTCTGCCCCCTGGCCAGTCCGATTGTAAATGCACAATCTGTTATTACGGGCATAGTACCATCTTAGCCAGAGCATGGCAAAAAGCAAGTTGGAGTATTCCTGATGTAAACATTATTTCAGAAGAAAGGATAAAGGAGTAGCTTAGTCTCACTGGAAAAGAAGAAAGGTTGATGTGATCTAACTGAAGAATTCAAGATTACGAGAGATTTGATAAGGACAAAGGAGATACAGGAATGAGAAGTTCAAAAACCCTGGGGAATTAACATAAGCTTGTGGAACACTGGACCAAATTATTTTTATAGCGACTCCACTGAACGCATGGAATAGGTTTGTCTTGATTTACAATCAACCTTCCAAGGGGACGAGTGGGGACAAAAAACCTAATTGGCTTCAAGACTGATCTTGATAAGTTTTTATAGAGGAGATGGTATGATGAGGCTGCCTATATGCCATTGCAGGCAATCTGCGACTGCTAGTAGCAAAGATCCCTAATGGCAGGTGATGGGACACCAGATGGGGAGGACTCTGAGTTACTACAGAGAATTCTTTCCCAAGTGTCCGGCTGTTGGGTCATGCCAACATACTCAAAATCCAACTGATCGCCATATTTTGGGTTGGGAAGGAATTTTTCTCTGGGTCAGATTGGCAGAGATCATGGGGTTATTTTGCCTTCCTCTGCAGCATGGGGCAAGGGTCATTGCCAGATTTCAACTAGTGTAAATGGTGGATTGTCTGTAACTTGAAGTCTTTAAATCATGCTTTGAGGACTTCGGTAATTCAGCCAAAAGTTGTGTCCTCTGTTACAGGAATGGGTGGGTGAGGTTCTGTGGCCTCAGCGTGCAATGTGCAGGAGGTCAGACTACATGATCATAATGGTCTTTTCTGACCTTAAGAGTCTATGAGATTATGTTAATATGTTCCAGAAGCAAAGAGATTCTTCGAAAAGAAAGAGGAATTGACACTCAAAGTGGCAAAGTAAAGAGAAGGAGATTAGCATGAACTAGAAGAAATAAAAGGAGACAAGATGTTGGGCCAATTCCTTCAAATATACTTACAAAAAAATGAATGAGTTCTGGTTTTTAGAAAATGATCCATTGCCATAAAAGTCTGTATTTATAATGAGGAGAGTAACAACTACAACAGCTGGTATTCCTAATAGCATGGGAGAAAAGAGAGATTTTAAACAGAAAACAAAAAAAGGAAATCTGGAAGTGGGAGACATCTAGTCTCCTGGATGTGACAGTCCATGATTAATAATTACAGCAGTGATACAGATGTGTAGGTCAAGGTCTCGTCTCAGTAACACGCCTGAAGGCTCTGCTGAAATCACGTGCATCAGAGCAGAATTGTCTATGTAAACTGCAGATGAGTAGGCATAAAATATCTTCATTTGCAAAATGTTCGAGTTCTCAAACATCTTCAGAAGGGATCCACTCTACTAAAATAATAGCTCAAACACAACCCCTACTAATCATTAGAAAAATCTTAGAATGGCAAAAGACAAATTGGTAGTAGCACTCTGTGTAACAATCTAATGAGGTTGACATTTTTCAAATAGTACTTGTCCACAAATCTTCAGTGCCACTCCTTTCCTGTTTACCATGTTCCTTTCAGCTCCTGTTTTTGTTTGCCAGAATGATTGTTACAGACATCATCACTGTTAAGAGCTGTGCCTAAACAGAGTTCTTGTAAGGCTAATAATCAGCATAGTTGTGTGCAAAATCTAATGACATAGATGGTGATGTACGTGTGGAATTTAAAAATAGTCACTGAGTTTAGCAACTATCCAGGCAACTTAACAGAACTATAATCACTGCGTCAAATTCTGCTCTTTTTTAATGCAAACCTGCTTGTTCGCCCCTTTTTGCCAGTCTTCCCTGCTAATGGATAGATGATGCCTTTAGTGCCCTGTTGTTTGGCGGGAGAGTGGATGGGGCCATGCTACTGCTGGAGTCCCCCAAAAATATTCTGATTGGAGCCAGAGTTCACTCAGAGGGCTCCCTGGAAGTGCATGTTGGAGTGGCAGCTACAGGACACTGTCCTTAGAGATGGAGGGCGTGATCCCCCTCTACCTGGCCACAGAATGGAGACAGGCCCATGGTTCTTCCCCCATGCTGCCTTCATTCAGGCAGCTGGTATGCACAGGATCACTAGGATTGTGATTGAT
Organism: Lepidochelys olivacea; assembly: GCF_965140295.1. Taxonomy (NCBI): domain Eukaryota; kingdom Metazoa; phylum Chordata; order Testudines; family Cheloniidae; genus Lepidochelys; species Lepidochelys olivacea. Next base: position 98,254,819 of record NC_140419.1, read on the forward strand.
CCCTGTGCAGGGGCACGAGAGGTTGGGAAAGAAGCTCATTAAGTCCCCTCTCTCTTTGCATATCCATGGAAGGGGCCAATAACAGTCTTGCTCCAGCAGAGCAGGGCTGGGTGATGCTGACCCATGAAGCCTTTGAGTATAGATACTCCTTGCAGGCACAGTACAATCCACATGCCTGTATTCCTGTGCAGAAGAGGAGCAGCAAGGACTATCTGCTACACTCCCATGTCATAGAATCATAGAATATCAGGGTTGGAAGGGACCCCAGAAGGTCATCTAGTCCAACCCCCTGCTCGAAGCAGGACCAATTCCCAGTTAAAGCATCCCAGCCAGGGCTTTGTCAAGCCTGACCTTAAAAACCTCTAAGGAAGGAGATTCTACCACCTCCCTAGGTAACGCATTCCAGTGTTTCACCACCCTCTTAGTGAAAAAGTTTTTCCTAATATCCAATCTAAACCTCCCCCACTGCAACTTGAGACCATTACTCCTCGTTCTGTTATCTGCTACCATTGAGAACAGTCTAGAGCCATCCTCTTTGGAACCCCCTTTCAGATAGTTGAAAGCAGCTATCAAATCCCCCCTCATTCTTCTCTTCTGCAGGCTAAACAATCCCAGCTCCCTCAGCCTCTCCTCATAAGTCATGTGTTCCAGACCCCTAATCATTTTTGTTGCCCTTCGCTGGACTCTCTCCAATTTATCCACATCCTTCTTGTAGTGTGGGGCCCAAAACTGGACACAGTACTCCAGATGAGGCCTCACCAATGTCGAATAGAGGGGAACGATCACGTCCCTCGATCTGCTCGCTATGCCCCTACTTATACATCCCAAAATGCCATTGGCCTTCTGGGCAACAAGGGCACACTGCTGGCTCATATCCAGCTTCTGGTCCACTGTCACCCCTAGGTCCTTTTCCGCAGAACTGCTGCCTAGCCATTCGGTCCCTAGTCTGTAGCTGTGCATTGGGTTCTTCCGTCCTAAGTGCAGGACCCTGCACTTATCCTTATTGAACCTCATCAGATTTCTTTTGGCCCAATCCTCCAATTTGTCTAGGTCCTTCTGTATCCTATCCCTCCCCTCCAGCGTATCTACCACTCCTCCCAGTTTAGTATCATCCGCAAATTTGCTGAGAGTGCAATCCACACCATCCTCCAGATCATTTATGAAGATATTGAACAAAACTGGCCCCAGGACCGACCCTTGGGGCACTCCACTTGATACCGGCTGCCAACTAGACATGGAGCCATTGATCACTACCCGTTGAGCCCGACAATCTAGCCAGCTTTCTACCCACCTTATAGTGCATTCATCCAGCCCATACTTCCTTAACTTGCTGACAAGAATACTGTGGGAGACTGTGTCAAAAGCTTTGCTAAAGTCAAGAAACAATACATCCACTGCTTTCCCTTCATCCACAGAACCAGTAATCTCATCATAAAAGGCGATTAGATTAGTCAGGCATGACCTTCCCTTGGTGAATCCATGCTGGCTGTTCCTGATCACTTTCCTCTCATGCAAGTGTCCAGGAGTAGCTGTCAGCAGGACCTGTCTGGGCTAGGGAATCCTACTTGTAGTGGTGAAGTGCATTTTCATGTGAGGAATGCCTACATTAGAGCAGTACACCAAGCACAGATATCAAGAGAGATAAGCTGCTTACTTACCCCACCCAGCAATGCAGAATTTCAGTATGTAGTTTGGAATGTATATTCTGAAGACTTTGAGAGCAAAGTACATGTGAACCGATTCCAGGCCCATCCATGAGAAGGCTACAAGCAGGAAGTAATGAAGGAACACAGCCACTGTGATATACAGGCCCTGGTTGTTAAATGATGACAGCCAGGGATTGACCAGGAATAACAGGTTTAGCATCAGCAGTGCAGTGCAGAGATTTACCAGGATTTTTGAAGGATAATCTCTGCGAAGCTTGCTAAAATAAAAGTGAAAAGAAATGAGAGTTTCCAATATTGTCATTGTGCAGTTGCACTTGTTGCCAATTAATGAAAGGTTATCACATTGGTTCTCTAGCAGGAGGTAATAAAAATGTGTATTCAATAGCCTAAGTGACTTAAAACTAAGCTTCATAAAAACTTGTTTTTAATTAAAAACACTCCCCTAGTATCCAACATCAGGGCACACCCTACACACTAACTTCTTAAATAACAGAGAGAATTCAATTCCCTGCTGGTTCCGTGCTGCAAAGGCTAGGAGTAGATATTATCCATGTTCGGAGGAGCATTCTAGAATTGGCATGACGGCAGTGAGTGGAAAAGACAAAACTTCATTGTCTTACAGCCATAGCCCATGTTTTACTTAATACAATATTATTTGTATTATGACAGCACCTAAAGACTCTCCTGAGATTAGAGCCACATTGCACTGGACACTATAGAAACACAGAGTAAAAGACATGCCTTGCCTCAAAGAATTTATAATCTAAACACAAGACAGACAAAGAATAGGAGAAGGAATGTATAAATATCTCTATTGTACAGATGGGGAACTAAGCCACAGAGAGATTTAGTGACTTGCCCTGAGCTCCCTATTGTGTCCAGGTCTCCTGAGTCCTATTCCAGTGTCTTAAACACAACACCATCCTTCCTCTTTGCAAATTTAAGTTTAATTTAAATTAAATAATGAAAATAAACAATCTTTCTATGGGGAAAGGAAATGAACCCATTTAGGTGGTTATGAGGCGTTACCACCTCTTGCTACCCATCAAATATTAAGTATACCCTGCACTGCATGCTACTTTATTCCTTATAACTGTGAGTAGGTAAGACATTACGGCCAGATTTTCAGGTGTGTCTGTACATTAAAGTGCCCACAACAATGCATGCTCTGTTGCTGTGACTGTGCACACCAAAAGGAATATTTGCAAATGCCAAGCAAAGGATAGTTGTTTAGATGCTTAAATGAGTACCTCTGTGCACAAAACCACCTAGTTTGCAAGTAGTTATAGTAACTACAACTGCGTGTGCACTTTTCTGGTAATTTGGCCCATAGCGTCTAGTCCAGAAGTGTCAGCTCACCTTTCGTTTGTACATCAAGGAGACTAAAACAGCAAAAACATAGGGAAGAGAAAAATCCATACATGGAAAAGGAACTCCTTAAAACTGAAAGGATTGCAGACAAACAGACTTTTAACTTAGAAAGGCAAATAAAAAATAATGAAAAAGCAAGAAGAAATAGAGGTCTAAAATCTACAATGCTACTATACAATTATGAGCTTCTCTTCAATCTAAATTAATTCTTATGGCTTTCTACATGTGGAAAGAGCCTGGAATAACTATTGCTGAAGAGCTATTCTGCACTAGCTCTCTAGTTTTAGTGGGGAATAGCTATTATGCTTTAAAGTTACACAGAAGCTATTTCACAGTAACTTCCCTGTAAGTCCTCATGTAGACAAACACTTCTTTCCAAAAGATCCTCCTATAGTTCTCCATAACTTTGCTTCATCATCATTCAGTTGGTATATTAGTTCATCAAAATACACAAAACATGTAATGAGTATTTCTATTCCACCACATTGAATATCTTTTCAGCACTCTAAGACACATCAATGGCAGAGTGATCCACCTTTCTGGTAGACCTGATGCACATTTACACTGAGAGCCTTTTATATTGCCCTTTGAGAATAAGGTCTCATAGTAAATCTCTCAGACACCTCATGGAGGATAGGTTCATCAGTGGCTATTACCAAGATGATCAGGTATGCAACCCCATGCTCTGGATTTCCTTAGGCCTCTGACTGCCAGATGCTGGGATTGGATGACAGCGGATGGATCACTTGATGATTGCCCTGTTTTGTTAATTCCTTTTGAAGCATCTGGCACTGGCCACTGTCGGAAGACCAGATACAGTGCTAAATGGACCATTGTCTGACCCAGTATAGCCATTCTTATGTTCTCATAATCTGTGCTTACCACTTTTTCAGGATAACATAAGGCCCAATATTATTGGAGACTTTTCCCATACATTTAAAAATCCATATTGATCAAGCAAAATTATTTCTTTTATTCAGATTTGTCAGTGCCTATGTCGGGCTGTAGGTGCTTACTATAAAAAGAAGTGGATTTCTGTCTTACTTGGGAGTAAATGTGAGCTTCTACTCTGAAAAGTGTCTCTAAAAATATTGTTGTAGGATTCCATGATTATTGTATCTCAGTGATTTCCAAATACTGGATATGTGTTTAGTTTAAAAATAAAAAAAGAGGCTTTTCTAGCTGCAAGCCCTGCAAACTCTTCTGGATTCTTGCAAATGCTATATTTTTTCCATGTCATGCACCATAACCAGCAGGCCAATTAGATCCTTGGTTAATCTATGCAACCCTGTTGTCTTCAGATTATGCCATCTGTAAAATCTGAGCAACTCACTGGAATCAGGGCCAGCTCCAGGCACCAGCTTTGCAAGCAGGTGCTTGGGGCAACATTCAGAATGGGGCAGCAGTCCATGTCCCCCGGCGGCAATTCGGCGGCAACTGCTTGGGGCAGCAAAATTGGTAGAGTCACCCATGACTAGAATTTAGCAAACAATTCTGTGGATATTTCACAAAGTGAAGAACAACCCACTTACTCTCTTTTATTTGTATTGGCGTTACAGTGCAAACAAGGGTTACAAGTAGGAAAAACTTATGTTTTGTCACTCAAGTAAGAAGATATGACTCTAAATAACAGGTGCCATTTTTCCTGTCACTTTCCAGAGGAGATCTACATTTCAAGGCTGTGTTTAATAGGAACAATCTTTTATTTTCTGCCTCCTTTAACACTGCATATAGAGATTGGGACCCAAACCATTGAACGTACAGGATATTCCATCCTCTTGCCATGACACCATATCAGGAACACAAGAGCTGCCAAACTGGTTCAAACCAGTGGTTGAATACAGCCCATACCATATCTCCAAGAGTGGCCAGTACCAAATGTTCCGGAGCAAGGTGAAAGAAACACTGCAGTAGGCAGTTTTGGAATAACATGTTCACAGGGGAAATCACTTCCTAATCTCCATTAGTTGGAGGTTGTCTTATGCCCTGAAGCATGAAGTGTTATATCACCACTATTCCACTGTATTATATTCAGATCATCCTTCCATCATCATCTTGTGACTGATCTAGCATCAATGTTACTGAAAACTCCTGCAGTGACTGCAGGGGTCATTTATTGCTTTTGCATGGGGGGAAAAATAAAAGAAAGGATTCAACTTACTCAAGAGTTAGGTGCATCACCAGCAATACCCCCAAGCAAAGGGCAGAGGCACCACATCCTGCATAGGTTATCAGAGTTAATATGCGATGAGTCACACCATCTATCACTGTCCGGGTTAAGTCCTAGGTCAAAATATAAAGAGTTCTGGTCATTACTCATAACTGGCCTACGTCATGCAGAAAAAATCCAATTGCTTCCTACATTTTCACATTAGGGAAAGAGCAGTTTCTAGTCCTTTTTTTTTCTAAATGTTTGTATTATTTTTACAAACCACTCATTTTAGAATGTAGTGAAATACCAGAGACAGTGAAAATATCCAGTATTTAATTGCCAAGAAGTTGCAAAAGCATCATTCTCATTGCACTTCAGACTTCCATGCGGCTTTTAAAGTAATACAGCAAAAATATTGAATGGACATTCATTTTGTAGAAGAAACTCTCATTTGTTAAAATGGGAGTTGCTGAAAGTGGGGGGGATGGAGACACATGCCAGATGCTTCAAAGTGTGGGAGGATTCACCAAGTTAAAAGTACTTTCAAGAGCCAGGCTGTGAAAAACACTCCGTGAAATGGGCCTCACTCCCATAGATTCCTTCCCAATGACGTTCATGACATGAATCTTGTTGCCTGCCATAACCTGCTGCTATATGCTTTATATGTGACTTTTGAACCAAGCAAGAGTAATTTGTTTCCTTTTGTACTGAGAATTGTAGACATCGTGCAGTCAAAACAGTTCCTACAGTGTATGTAACCGGAATGGCAATGGAGAATAGTGAGTTTACAATTTGGTTCAGTCTGACTTGTTTTATTTAGAAATAGGACAAGCTGCATGAAATCTACAACATCCAAATTTCCTTCTTATAGAAGTAACATTTTTACTACCAGAGAGGGCTCTTGCATCTATATTTGAGGTGAGTAATGATGACCTCTAGGGACCAGTTAGTTTAATCACAGGTGTGTATTTGTGTTTATATTGCACATACCAAAGGGAAATGGACCACGTGTTTCCCCCAGGCAGGTTCTCCTATGGCAGGGTGAGGAAATTCTGCTAGTGTCTGCTACATAGTTTATTCAGAATTCCCCAATCACTTTGCTTTTCGTTGCAACCATTTTCAATCCTTCATTTGTACACTGTCTGTTTTGATAAAGGTTTTTGGGCCAGGAACTTTGTTAAAGTACTTAACACACTTTTGGTGTTATGTAAATAATAGATGATAATGCTGGTACATTTTTAGATTAAGAGAGTTTAATTAGTGACACTTTCAGGGAAACTGAACAACATTAGTTGCTGTTGGCAGGTAACTAACATTACCATACAACCCAATACAACAGCTAATGCAGTAATATTCATTAGGGAGAATTGTAAAGATGCAATGAAAGCTAAGAGGCAATGACAATTGCTGTAAAATGAATTTGTACTGAGTGTGCAGTTGGACTTCAGTTTCTTTTTTAACTTAAAACTTACTTTTATTTGCTTTCTTTATTAGTATGACTTCCAGCCAAATACAATTTGCTCTCTAAAAGCTAATTTGGAACTAAGAGGTCTCCCACAAGTCCAGTGATGACTTGGTGTAGTGCCGTCAATGTCTTCTGGAGATGATTCATGGAGTACTTACCAGCAACACTCCAAAATGGGTAAGATGGTTACAATAACAGATTGTGTAATTCATATCTCTGTGTTTCACTTCACACCCTGATGTATTCCAACCACCGAGTCCATCTGTACAATACAGAAAGGAATTTTTAACCAGTTAGTCATATCCAGTAATTTATAGCTCTGAAAAATGAAAGAGGTGTGATTATGAGCTCAAGGTAGTACAGATAGCAGGGTCAGCTAACAGCTCACATGGGTGAGATTTCACACAAGAACACGTTTTGAATTACTGTCAGAGATTAGAATCTCTAAACTTGTACAGATGAAACTTGGGGAATGAAGAAATATTTCTAGTACTACATATTTATATATATAGAGAGAGAGAGGTTGGCTAGATTACATCTAAGGAGGTGGGGACATGGTAAATATTTGAAAGGTGGGGAGGAACAGTTTAGGTCAGGGGAGTCAAACATTCTGCTTGGAGACCAGATCTCTCCTGGTGTGACTTATTTATAACCTATTTATGTGGCTGGTATCACATATTCAGATTCTGCAGAATCTAAACTCTCAGTTAAAAGAAGAAGAAATTTCTATCATTGGTGAGTGCACAGAAAACGTTCCAAACGTGAGCTGATTGTAAATTAGTACACTGTTGTCTTCCTGAATCTGCAGAAAGTGTGGGCCAAATTCCACGCTCAGCTACACTAGAATGACACCATTAACTTAATGGAGTAACTCTGAGAAGAATGTTAATCTTTCATTGCAAAACCATGATATGTAAAGCTTGAATCATGTATTTTAGGGAGAAAGAAGTGATCTCCCAGGAACTCCCAATCTCCGCTTTATTTGCCCCCCCCCCCCTTCAAAGGTTTTATTTTGGACCAGCCTACCCTTCCAGATAGAGATGAATGGCTAAAGGGGCTCACTGGAGACTGACATAAAGCAACCCCTCCCCCTTCTGAAGCGTTTTGGAGCTCTTTTAGTATTGTTTGTAGTCCAACGTTATATCTACACTAGCACTTTTGTTGGTAACTTTTGTTGGTCAGGGGTGTGAAAAAAACCCACCCCCTGACTGACAAAATATTCACTGACAAAAGGGCCGGTGTGAACAACGGAGGGAGAGCACCTACAGCCACTCGTTGGGAGGAAAGCTCTCTCCTGCCGGCATAGCCAGCTACGTAAGAGACCTTACAGTGGCACAGGTCTGTAGTGTTGACGTACCTAGGGTGACCAGATAGCAACTGTGAAAAAACGGGACAGGGGTGTGGGGGGGTAAAAGGTGCTTATATAAGAAAGTCTGCAAAAATGGAACTGTCTCTTTAAAAATGGGACAGCTGGTCACCCTAGACATAGCCTAACTCTAATTTTTTGTTAAATCCATCCTACACACTCAGTAGATTTAAGAGCATTGACAGTGATTTTCTGCCATTTCTAACCAGGAGATCAGCTAGCCCTTCCTGTGAGCATTTCATTGTTTTGGGGAGGGAAGTACTTTTGTTACTGGGAACTGTTTTATCTTACCAGAAAGTGTTAGTTATTCTGCTAGTCCACATTAAAAGCAGAACACAAATGAGATGGGCCAACCCCAATTCCTGGATCCTGTCACCCATAAATTCTGAGAACTTTCAGATTTGAATCCTGATCCAAATTCAATGACTGGCCCCTTTATTTATAATGGGCCAAACCAAAACCTTGGATCCAGACACTCCTGCAAATTCAGAATCCCAATCCGAATTTGAGCCCACCCCAGCTTTGATTCTCCACTGACCCTAGTACTATACCTCTGTAGCTACGTTGCAGTCAATGGAGTTACTCCTGATTTGCACCAGTGTAAACGAGTGCAGAATTAGCCCCAACCTGCATACTCAGCAACCTTCAGGTAGCATTTTCAATAAGGATAACTTGTCCAACCCCATTCCTGTTAATGAGCTAGAGGTATGAACAGCACCTCCTTATGCTAACCATACTCCACTGAATTAGTCCTGTTCAGTTGCATGTCCAGGTGAAGATGATTATAATAATACTCTGTGTGTCTAAAGCACTTTCTAGCCGAATATCTTATTGCTCCTTAACAACCATTAATAAATACTGTCTCACAACACCACTGTGAGGGAGGAAATTGTTATCTCCATTTACAAGTGGATGAGTGTCAGAATCAGGAACAGAAAACCCAGGTCTGTTGGTCTTATGCATTTATAATACAGTGATTACTATCATATCTATATCCTGACTCCCAATCTTATGCCTAGCCTGCCCATAGGGGGTTTATTATTCATATCTGCTAATCAGACCTACTTATTAAACAGTTGAAACTTAAATTAATCAAATCAGTGTTACTCTTAAGTAAATTCAGTTTTAGATTTACTTTTACTCTGCTTTTAGCTTAGTTTTACTCTTCACCATTTGTGTTGATGCCTCATTACAAGTACTGCTAGATGACCATCCCTCAGAAATAACACTGACTATATTGGTTGTCATAGAATGGCTGGCCCTTTGAGGGAAGATGGAACCCAGCCCATCTGTGACAAGCATAACCTGCCTCCCCAGGTGCAGAAAATTGGTAACTGATAAAGGAGAGGATTGAATAAAAAGAGTCCAGAAAAGGCAGATGCCTGTCACAGTCCCTAGGGAAGGGAGTTACTGAAAGAAGCTGCTGGGGAAAAGAAGTCTATGAGCCACAGTCCCAGGAAGAAGGACTGTGACATCCTAGATTTGAGTGGTGAGTTATGGATTGGGGAGGCCCCGAACATAAAGCCACAGTCCCAGGAAGGTGGACTGTGCAACCCTCACCCTGAGGGGTGAGCCGAAATGAATGTTTGTGGATGCTAAATTATACGGAATAAGTTAGACCCTAGAAGAGGAGGAACTATTGTTTCAAAGAGCTTGGCTGTGACTGAATTATTCTTGGGGCACTCAGAGAAACTGAGGCAGGGTGCCTGTGGGCCACCCCAGGCTGTGCGGGGGAGACTTGGGATGGCATGTGCACAATGGTGTAGACTTCAGTAAGAAGCACCTATCCTGGATGCACTTGACCTGAACTACAGACATCAGTGTTTGTAATGGCACATTAGGTAGCCAAGGGCATCATCAGGATGGTGATGGCTAAAATATGGCAACCTTGTAAATAGTACTTACTGTTCTTTGTAAAGTCCCAAAACACACAGTGCATTGTAGCATTGTTCTGAAAGAAAGGAAAGTGAGTGCTGTGACATTGCTGCACACTCCCTTTAATGTTTGCTCTTTAACTCTGACTGTATGAGAAGTGATCAATCCTAATTTGTTTTCCACTCTGAGGGGCAAAAACTGGGTTTGGCAAAGACTTCTGCAGAGGTTGTTTGTTTCAAAAACAGCTACATGGCCAGTTGGAGTACAAGCTTCCGCCATGTTGCCCTCTCAATGTGTCTCAAGTCTGACCTAAGTAGCCCATCTAGAAATAAAAGTGGAGTTCAGTCTGTTCTCATTCACACCTGGGTCTCTGCTGAGACCATAAGCAAGGTTCCCAAATGTGCTGGTGGTTTTTGGGATGTGCACTCCTGTCCACTGAGAGCTGGACTTAAGAATACCAGCAATCTCACATGTGCCATCAAAAAGCTCTCAGGTGGTAACAACTTTTACTGCCTACCTGGGCTAGATTAGAAGGGGCATCCTAGAGATCAGTGGTTTTCCCATTACCACTTTCCTAGATCATCCCAACCTCCCATCAGTATGTTTATCTTATTCCGTAAGAGTTGGGCTATGTCTACACTATGGACCTTACAGCGGCACAACAGCACCTGGACCAGTAGACCATCTTGGTCACACATTTGCTGTGAAACCTTTTAGGCAAGTCACCTAGCTATTCTGTGTCGCAGCTTCCCATCTGTCAAGTGAGGAGGATGATACCCACCCACCCTAGGGAAGTCCATGGAGAGGTATGAATGGAAAGCGCAATATAAGTATTACATAATATTACCAAAGCTTTGTGCAGGAGGAGGGGGTGAATTTCACCCTAAATGTTAATATGCAGTATTTCTAGGTAGCACCTGAAGGCTGTAAGAAGAAACAAAGTGCTTTCCTCTGCCTTTCTGCCCTTACAATACTCCAAAAAGTTGTTTCTGATTAATACGATCTGCAATAAAAAGCAGGCTCCTCTCTGAAACTCTGTATGTTTTCATGTACTCTTTGTAACAAAAGGACACAACTAAATTTTAGCCAAGGGCCTACTGATTGAAAAGTGCAGTCAGTATACCGTGGGCCACTTCTGCAGATCAAGTCATATTTCTGCATGCCAGCACCCAGACTGGGTGTAGCATTTTTGTGTTTATGTTGCTGTCTCTTTGCACTAAGTGCTGAATTATAGTTTCTTAATCTTAATTAATAGGCGGGGGGGAGAAATCAACTTGTGTTGGTTTCCCTGAGATCAAGGGAAAAGAGTGAGTGCCCCTTACTGCCAGCTAGAGATTTGGTAAGGGAATGCATGCTTAGGTAACTTGTGTGAATTAGACAGACCGCCTGAAATCCATTTGAACTGTTCATCTTGCAGTTGCCCTGCAGCATGCAAAGATTAGTTCAGTAGGAGGAATGTTTCAAGTGGACAACAAGACAGGAAATCCTATTTTAAGGATGAACAGAGATTAAATTAAATTTAATTGAAAAGGCTTGTGATTAAATAAAAATGCTATACTTTATTTGGTTTTATATGCTGTAGAAGAATATTCACTGGCTCACTGAGGTTGTGAATTGATACATTTTCAATGCTGGCACTCACAACATCGGTGTTCAACACTTCATTCCTGCGACTGCTATCCTGTAATGGAAATGTACAGAAAATAAGAGTTCAGGCTACTAGGATTCCAACTGTTTGCTGTCTGATTTGTTTGAAAACTGTGTTTATTAGAATTAATGAGAGGACACCTGGGAATACCTGATTTAATTCAGATTCCCGCTATTTATTTAGGAAATGTAGTTAGTGGGAAATTCAGAGACAAACTCTCTTCTAATTAGCTAAAGTGAAACATAGCTGCAACCATATTGACTGGACCAGAAGAGTTTCACAACCATTTCCCTACAACAAGGTAGTCTGTGGCATATCACTTAAAATGTTAGACATGAAGCCCAAAAGATTGAGAACCCTTCAAGCCAGAGACAATGTCTTCTTGTATGTGCAGAAGCAACACTTTGTACACTGAGTGCTACCATAATATAAATTGAAATAATATCCAGGCTTTCTAGTGTGCCCATCTTTATAGTATCTGGAGTGCAACAAAATTCCAAAAAGTAACAGAACAGTCTGCAAGACTGCATATCATTGTTGCTGTTATTTTTAAGGATAATTTGACAGGTATTATGCATGTTCTGTAAGAAACAGTAAATTTATACTGAAGGAGAGAGATTAGGTTGTGTTCTGATTATTTTGTGAAATAAAAGAGTTGGGATAACGCCAAATAGGCAAGATGAAAATTACTCAAATCTCTGTAGACAGTGATCAGAGAAGCCTAGAAACACAGAAGGCCAGTTGGGCCATCCAGTATGCTCCCCACAGATGCAAGGTTGTACCTTACCCCACATTTATTATTACAGGGTCCACTCTAGTTTTAATTGTGCCCAGCAATGCAGCTTCCTCTAGCTAATAGATAACTCTGCCAGGATCCTTTCCCTGCACAGTTTAGGAGAAGCAGTTTATCTAAATACTATTAGGCTAGTGTTCGCTAATGACAATATTTACCACAAAGAGCGACGTTTTCCAAAAAAATTAAACTGAATCTTTGAATGATATTCTGGATCTAAAGATTGGCTCCCCAAGTAGCTCCTCAGTAATCTTGGCAAAAACACAGCAGCCCAGGCCTTTTTAAAAGGTTCTTCACGTATATCAGTCTGTATGAAAGAGATAAAATGCTCAGAGATATGTCTGCCTCAGGCCTAATACACAGTAATATCCCTAGGTACTAGCTTCTTGGGGCGGGCGGGTGGGGGGGGGCGGAATTTCCCTTTCAATTTGTTTTCTTTGTGAATGTTTTATTCCGTCTGGAAAAAAGTGTCCCTGCAATCAAAGATAAAGGTGAACAGCTGTTTCCTTCCTGTACCCCACCCAATAGTGGGATTGGGTCAATAACAGACATAAGATGGGAATGTTTTACAAATACAGGGCCATCATGATGGGGTATTTAAACCTCCCATTGGTTATCCCGGATTAACAGAATCCTGAGCCTAATTAGGCTGCTGGCTGGTACCTGGAGGGGTGATAGGCATAATTGATCAAACCCAGCTGGGTCTTCATAAAGGAAGGAGCATAGGGCAGTAGGACAAGGGCAAGACCCAGGAGACAGGTAGCTGGCTGTCTTGTGGATTAAAGGCTGAAAGAAACAAGAAACTAGAACTGGAGGGTCCAAAGCTAGAACGGAGGCTTGGGCCAGACATAAGTTTTCCTGAAAGCAGTGATGCCAAAGGTTGTTTGGACTGAAATATGAGGGGCAATAGAGAAGAGCTCTGTAGGTATTCTATGGGCATGAGCAAATGGCATTTTGTGGAAGATGTGGGAGTGGGTCAAGCTCCTGGGGTTGACCCTTTCACAAGGGTAGGAGCTAGACCTCTTGGGAGCAACCTTGGAAGGTGTTGCTTGTTACAAAGAGCCCAGGAAGGGGCTGGGGGAAAGGCCTGAGGAAAGACACTTGGTGGGAAGGAGTCCAGAGAGGCAACAGCAGGAAGTCTGATGAAACAGACTTCGGTTGTTTGTCCAAGGTCCCTGGACTGTAACCCAGTGTAGAGGATGGGCCTGTGTTCCCCTGCCACTTACTGGGAAGGTGGTGTGAAGCCTCTCAATGGAAGGAGGAAAAAAAGATAATTCAGAGCCCAGAGAGAGGGTTGTAAGAACCAATGGGTCCACTTGACACAAGGTCCTGGAATTATTTGTTGGACTTACTTTGTTACCCTGAAATGTTTGGAATGAAAGCATGACCTGGCTGAGTTGTGAGAAGAGGTGGAACAACACAGGTGTGGAGTGACCAGCAGCAGTGGGTGGTAAAGATGGAGATTCTGCTGTGCCAAGAGGGGGGCATGCCTGTGGTGAGCAAACACTTCAACAACCAGATACTCTTAACTGTGCAGGAGCAGGGAGCACAAATGCAGCAGTTCCAGGCAAAATAGGTCACCAGTGCTATGCAGGAACATGTGGCTCCAGATCAGTCTGTCACTCTGTAAAACGATGGGTGGTTTCACCAGCCAGGAAGGAACTCCAAGCATTCGTTCTGATAAGACCTCTTCGTTGGGGGCTTGTTTTATTATCCACAAAACAAAAGCAAGCTAACTGAAAATCACTCAGCATTAATCATCAGAAGTGTTCCCTGCTCTAGCCAGCCATGGAAGTATACACCCTTCTCCTTGGTTTCCCTTCCTCTTATACTCTGCACCAAACAGCTGTGACCAGCTGGGAGCCTCTTAACTCTTTACAGGCTGTAACAGCACTTTTACCTTGTTACGTGCTTCCTTACAGGCAGTTAATGATAGATCTCAAAGGGTTTATGGTTTGAGTACATATAAGGCTTATCTGAACTATCCTCTTTGCTCCACTTTTCTAACACAATTTCTGGCATTTCTGGTTCTGTCTCTGACTGTAAGTGAAGTAACTTCTCCAGGCACTTCAGAACCTCAAATTTTGTGAGTATGATTCTACAAAGAGTGAAGATTCTGATGCACATAAGGTTTTAGGGTGGGGCCGTTAGTGCTTGAGATCTAAAGATGAAAAGTGCTATACAGTACAAGAGCTAGGCACTGTTTATTGTTTTTCCCCAGGCCAATTTGCCCATCACTGTCATGGACTGGAAACAAAACACAAAGGAGGAAAAAATTCTTTTTTAAGAGCTAATTAAAAATTAGGCGGGACAATGGGGGGTGTTTGGATGTGAATATGGATTCAGTTTAGGCTGTAGTTTAGGGTTCATGTAGAGCCAGGGCTGGTTTTGTGTTTGGATTCTTTGGTATTGAAATCTTGAAAGGCATTTTTGTGGTACGTTTTTTGTCTTCCCACTGCCCTCCACAAGGACACACACGTCATGATCAACTGATTAAATAAGATTCCTACAACTTTGAACTGTGGAAATCTTGTTCTTGTAGTAGTTCTGACCTATCTCGACTGGAACCATTAAACCCAACTCTCCCAGTATAGAATCCGTCCTAGCACCAAAGCCAAAGGGCAGACTTAGAATTTGAACTGAAAAGGGATCAGATTTGATATTCAGGTGTAATAGATATAGTAGATAAAACTGAACTATTTCTCTAGTCATTACATCATATTAAGGAAAAGAGGTTTGAGGGGGATGATGGAGAGAATGGGATTGTGGCAAGAACTCTAAACCAGTACTTTCTTTGGTCAATTCACAGAAATATGGGCTAGAGCCTCAGTATGTGTTGATTTAAATAATTAAGCCAAATTACTAGTTGAGGATTGGTGTCTGATTGCAGGTAGGTTTATTCATGTCTCTTCATTCCATCATGCAAGAACATGAGCTAAAGCTTTCATCTCACCGTGGGATCAATGCCTTTCTCATATGAGGTAACACCAAAGGCTGCTCCTTGGAAACCACTGGGATCTGGACATATCAGAGCCAAAGCCAGTACAGCCAATACTATTGATTCATTTCTCCCAGTATAAGGCATCTTGAAACCTCTCTCTTCAGTAGTCCTTAACTTTCTTTATAAAGTGTAACAAGAAAAAGACATCTTGAAATGTTTCTATTACCATGATATTTCTGATTATCAGAAGTATTGACTAAACACTCTGTTCTGTCCCCTGGATGACTGTGTGGCAGGCATGAACGTTCAATGGAAAACAGGACCAAAACCTGCTGTTTCCATTCAGGCAAAATTCCCATTGAAATCCAGTGGTAGCTTTGCCTGAATAAGGATTGTAGGCTCAGACCTACTATCCACAGCATCACCCTATTATAGCATTGTATTGGCAATGTTTATGGTTATTAAAGAAAATAAAGCCAACTCCATTTCTCATTTGGAAGACCTGAGGTCAAAGTACATGTCATTTATTTTCCTAGCCTTGATAGAGATTTGTTAACCAGTAGGAGGCTGTAGAGTGGGAAAATGTATGCTAAGACTGCAATGGTTGTGGATGGAAACCTTAATAAGACTTCTTGATCTGGCCCTGATTTCCAAGTTGCCATTGGGAGAGAACCTGCTTGACGTATACTTTGTCAGGACAAGTGAATGAGGATCCACAATAGGATTCCTTCAGATTATAGACTGCCCAGAGCTGTGAAGCCTTTGAACTTCACCAAAACATCTCAAGCCAAGATTTCAGTCCAGGGCCATCTCTGGGTTACAGGGTGATTTGGTCAGTCTTAAAGTTTTGTTCCCCATGTAGGTACTTATAATGAGCTCTTCAATCTAGCAAAGGCATAATGAGATCCAATGTCTGGAAGTTGAAGCTACACAAGTTCTGCTTAGAAATAAGGTTGGATTGGGTTTTTTTAAACCATTAGGGTAACTAACCTTTGGAAAAGAAATGCTCAAAGCTACTCTGAATAGGACTTCCCTGAATTAATTCCTGTGGCCTGTTATATAGGAGGTCAAACTAGATTATCACAATGGTCCTACCTGGCTTTATAATCTGTATCTGTTAACGTAATACAGATTCTTATAGATCCCCTTAGAAGCAGGTGCTTCTGAGGATTTATCACAATAATCCTCTCCTTAAAGCCAGAAGGATCAATGTGTCCCTGCTATGGACTCTCTATGTTCTTTAAATAACAAGGTTGTAACTTCTTAAATTCTTCAAAACTCAAATAGTTCTAAAATAACAGATTGGGGGGAGGGAGGTTCTGCCCCCTAGATAACTTCTAAATTATTATCTCTGCTTGGTAGTGTGGTGGCACCTAGACTCCCCAGTCAGGATCAGGGCCCCAGGGAACACCTGTAAGAGACAACGGTCCCTGCCCCGACAAGCTCACACTCTACCGAGGAGTTCAGTACAAAGTTTTCACCAGTATTTCTCTTTTTTTGTAATTGAGAAACACATTTTTAAAAAGCGGGGGTGGTTCTGTACTGCCAGCAGGCATACCGCCCACACTGCAGCGAGAGACTCTCTTGTGAGAGAATATTGCCAAGAGGCTTATGATGACACTGAGAAGTGTCATCTGGCATATTATTTAAACTATTTTTGGCATATTTTTTGCCTGTTTAGAAAGACCACACACACACACTTGCCCAGCTCTTTGCAGTAGGCAATTTTATACACTTCCTCCAAGAGACAGACATATGGACTGACTTTAAATTGAAAGCTTCATTTTGCTTGGAAACTCTTTCAAAAATGTTGATGAAAGCAAAACATCATGTGAAACTGAGAAACTTGCAAACTATGGCAGTCTGCAAAGTCAGAGCTGGAGAGAGAACTTTTTAAGTAACTGTATCTAGTGCTGATGACTGACATGATCATTTACCAGCCTTGGCAAGGGGCACTTCCAATTGACACAGGCAAACACTTCCAAAATAAGTGTCTGAAGTTAGGTTCCCCCAGCCCCACATTTCAGGTCTCAGTTAAGAAAAGTGATTTTTTTCAAAAGTACTGAGCGACGTGGACTTCAGTGGGGGGAGCTGCTGCCTGCCCAGCACTCTTGAAAATCCCACCACTTATTTAGGAGCCTAAATACAGAGTTGGGAACCTAACATAAGGCACTTATGTATGAAAATCTTAGTCACAATAATATAGTAGAGATGGCAGGAGTGGTTCTCTTTGCCCCCAAGTGGGAGAGTGTCCATCTGTCTGTCTCTCTCTGCCCCCAATCAGTAGTTATACACAGTGGAACAGCTTCAAATGCAGAGATTGAGGGAGACCCACATCTGAGTATCCCACGGTTCAGGGGTTAGAGTACCCTCCTGGGAGGTGTCTGTTCAAATCCTTTCAGCCCCTTAGGCAGAGGGGGGAATTGAACCTGGGTGTCCCACCTCCCAGGGGTGTATGCCAACCACTGGGCTAAAAGACATAAAGTGGTCAGCAACCACATCACTGCCTCCTCTGGCCAGATCTTGAATGGTAGGGGGTTCTGAGCACCCCTACTAGATTGGGCCTACCAGGAAAAATAGATGCACCTCCATCTATCTTCCCCCAGGTTATGGCTCTCACTGGGGCTTAGGCAGGAGATGTGTCTGGACACCAAGAATGCAGGGCACATGACCAGAGGCAGAAACATAGGCATTTGGGGAACTCTTACAGCAAATATCTAGGCACTAAGTAAGTTAACTGGCAGCTGCGCAGGGGGGTTGTAGATCACAGTGGTGCCTACAATAGGACTTAAGTGCCTAACAAATTTATTTGAGCATAAGCTTTTGTGAGATGCATCTGTTGAAGTGAGCTGTAGCTCATGAAAGCTTATGCTCAAATAAATGTTAGTCTCTAAGGTGCCACAAGTACTCTTCTTTTTGCAGATACAGACTGACACGGCTGCTACTCTGAAACCCATTGTTTAAAGAAGCTATTCCTTAGTGATTTCTTTAACTTCTGTACAAGTGATTTAGTAGATACTTTACTTACCTATTGGTCACTGTTTGCAAGCCCTGTGTATTCTTTTCTTTCCACAAAATAGAGTTCAGTATTTTTAACGTAGTCACAGCAAGTGCCCTGCTTATCTCATCACACTTCGAAATAGCAGAGACTTTGTTTACAATAACCTCAGTTTCTACCTTATCCAATGCTGCAAAGTTTATCATCAGATTTAAAAGGTGTTCTGCAACATCCTCTGCATTTTTCTGGAATAGATTAAAAAACATAGAGGTGACTTAATGTTTTGCAATATAGCAGAGCTGAAGTGCTTATCTGGTCTTAAGAGATGCTCAGCTTGTTAAACTGATTCGGTAGCTGAAAAGACTGTTATAGATGGTGTAAATGTGCATTGATCTGGCCCCAGGTCCATAACACACACTTTTTTCACAATTATAGTTAAAAGATGCAATCACTAGATGTGCTCCAGAAACTGTTAATTTATGTAGTAATCCTAGTGCAAATAAAATAGTTTTCACTCTCAGTCCATTGTTACTAGAGTGCAAGCAGCTCTAACTTCAGATACACTTGCGAACTAAACTGCATGCATGTTGGCCAGCACATAAACCTCAAGCTATCTGTGCTTTGTTTCTTATTGCATTTGATCCTTTCTAACTGCATTTGTATTGATTAACACTGGAAAATCCTGATTACTAGTCCAGTGCTAAAACTCACTTCTGCCATCTTTCATCTTTTTCATTAGTGTCTTATGGAACCTGTTCTTCATTTAAATCGATGCCACTCATTTAATGCTTAAGGTGAAAGATCAAACACACTTCTCCTGAGTTTTTTAGCTCTGTGCAATGGAAAACTATATCCCCTGGGTTTTGTGCTCTCTTCCCTTTTCTCCCCCCACCTCCTCTTATTTAACCCCTATGGAAAATGCTACTCTGGCAGGTCCGGTACACACAGATCTTACCTACCTCCCCACAAAAAGATACTGGTGCATGGGGGGAAGTACGCAAGGGGCTGAAGGGCACAGAACCCCCCACCCCAGCCAGTGGACCTGACACAAGGCAGCTCCTCCACAACTGCTCTTCCAGTCACAGGAACAGGCTTCCTCAGTAGAACAGGAGCCACCCCACTTGTGTCAAGGTTCCTCCCCCACCCTGAACTCTAGGGTACAGATGTGGGGACCTGCATGAAAGACTCCCTAAGCTTATTCTTACCAGCTTAGGTTAAAAGCTGCCACCACCGAAGTGTTACACAAAGAACAGGGGAAGTGCCCACTTGGAAACGTCTCCCCCACCCAAAATTTCCCCCCAAGCACTGCACCCCCTTTCCTGGGGAAGGCTTGATAAAAATCCTCACCAATTTGCATAGGTGAACACAGACGCAAACCCTTGGATCTTAAGAACAATGAAAAAAGCAATCAGATTCTTAAAAAGAATTTTAATAGAAGAAAAAGTAAAAAGAATCACCTCTGTAAAATCAGGATGGTAAATACCTTACAGGGTAATCAGATTCAAAACATAGAGAATCCCTCTAGGCAAAACCTTAAGTTACAAAAAGACACACACAGGAATCTACATTCCATTCAGCACAGCTTAATTTTCTCAGCCATTTAAAGGAATCAGAATCTAACGCATATCTAGCTAGATTACTTACTAAGTTCTAAGATTCCATTCCTGTTCTGTCCCTGGCAAAAGCATCACCCAGACAGAGAGAGAGCGCGAGGCTTTGTTTTTCCCTTCCCCCAGCTTTTGAAAGAATCTTGTCTCCTCATTGGTCATTTTGGTCAGGTGCCAGCGAGGTTATCTTAGCTTCTTAACCCTTTACAGGTGAAAGGGTTTTTCCTCTGGCCAGGAGGGATTTAAAGGTGTTTACCCTTCCCTTCATATTTATGACAACTTGGTTTGTAGCCATTTTGTGTGTAATCATGAACCCACTGGCTATGCCCCCAACCCCCACCCCTGTGCTGATCAGTGGGGAGCTGGTATGGAGCCCTCCTCTGCTCTATTCAAAGTTGCTTAGTCCTCATCCCCCTATGCCCCAGGGTAACATGGTGCCCAGCTATGATGGTTTACTGAGCTGGAGGCCTTCGAGACCCATATGGAGCTAGGTTGAGTTCATGCTTTATGAATGACATACAGGATGAGTCTGCCTGTACCATGGAGACTTTGAACCTTGGGAGCTGAGGTTTGTTCTTCTCTCATTAATGCACATAGTGCTTCCAGCCTAGTGTGAAATTAGTGCTTTTAAAAAGAGAAATAAATCAGGTGTCAACAAACTCACTCCTTTAGCGCAAAGTCTGCGAATCTCAGGTTGTGTTTCCAGGAGAGAGAAATGCAGTTCTTCTTCAAGTGATTGTTCATGTCCATTCCAAGCAGCTGTGTGCGTGCCGCATGCATGCCAGCCGGAAGATTTTTCCCCAAGCAGTGTCGGTAGGGTCGGGCTGGGCGCCCAATATCGGGCTCCACTGACACCCTCCCCAATCCCTTCAGTTCCTTCTTACCGCCCGTGACGGCTAGCTGGAACTTTGCTCGCTCTTGCAGCAAGCGCCTTAGCAGTGTCTTTGCTCTTACTGTAAATAGTTTTTTCTCTATAGTTAGTTAGCAGTGTTTGGTAGATAGTTAGTTTCCCCTCCGGGGGTATGCCCAGGTCTCCGGGGTTTAAACTCTGAGTGTCCTGTGGCACGTTTATGCCCAAGTGTGATCCTCACTCGTCCTGCCTGTGGTGCCTTGATGAGACTCACCAAAAGGACAAGTGCTGCATTTGCAAGGGTTTCCGCCCAAGAACCCTTAAGGACAGAGAACAGAGACTGAAACTCCCGCTCATGGAGGCGGCTCTGAGACTGCAATCCAACACGGGACCCAGCGACCCAGCACTGAGCACGTCCTCTTTGGTGCGCAGTGCTCCGGCGCCAACGCTGTGCAAAATGGGCCAGACTAAGGACTCAAAAGCCCACCGGCACCGCCACTATTCATAGGGCGTCGGCATCAGTTTGGCACCATTCTCCATCTCTGGTGCCAGTAAAGAAGAGGCTGGCGAGGGACCAGTCACCCCCCCGAAGCCTTAGGGGCTGGTGCTGTCCGCAAGTGGCTCGGCACAGACTGCATCCACCTCGCTTCCACCCAGGGTCTCGTCGACTCCTGCCCCAGCTCGGGTCCAGTCAAGTCCGAACCCTCAGTCCCCGGACCATCTGGTGGACATACAACCACCATCAACGCCAGAGGCATTTGAGGTGGCAACGGACCTGATGCATCTCCCGGTGCCGTCCTCCCCTCAAGGGAGGGAAGAATCTCGGGCGACCGCACGGCCTCTGTTTCACTCCAGGGGCAAGCCAACCATGATGGCTCGTCTGTCTCCATCTCCGGCACCACCCGCACAGACGCAGGAAGCGTGCCGCTCCCCGGAGTCAAGTCGTAGTTCACTGGCAACCCAGGGGACTGCTCCTCCGTGGTCGTCTTATTCGGAGAGCTCGGAGTCAGAGGTAGACTCGGCTCGATCTAGCAGATCGCACAGCAGACAATCCCAGTCCCGATGCAGTCACCAACCATACCCAGCACTGTGGCAACAACAGTGGCAACCACCTGCTTCATGGCCCTTCTGCACACCCTGGGCGTACCATCAGAGCCAGGGTCAAGTCCGTGGTCCACGCTCCAGAATGGCGTCTGTGTCCTTGGCATCATTTGTGCCACAGTCAGCACCGGCACCACCGATGACGGCACCGCCCTCGACCAGAGTGGCCCCGTCCACTCACATGGTTTCGGCACCAAAGCCTCAGCCAACCCCGGCACCGGCAGAAGCCTCAGCTCTGTCCCTACCGACCTCGACAGTCTTGGTCCCACCGGTTTTATCTGTCCCGGCACCGACTGCGATGCAGAATTCTTCATCGGTGCCGGTTCCACAGACCGAGTACTGCATGCCAAGGGACCCCGGGGCCGGGGGGGCTGAAGGCAGTGAAGTGGGTCCACCTCCAATTCTTCTATTCCTCGTCTTCACGCAACGAAGTGGTCGCGGGGACTTCGACGGCTCCAGCTTTGGAGGTAAAAGGGAGTCTTCACTGGCTTCCAGCTTAACTAGGACCCATTAAAAATCTGGATATTTTCTCGCTGGAACAAAGCTATAATGTTTGCCTCTCCTGTTGTCTTGATATAAGAAAGTTCTGCCTAAATTTTCGTTTGCCTTCTGTTTCCCCTGAGACTTTTTTTTCTCAGAGCAGGTGCTGGGTTAAAAACATAAGAATGGCCATACTGGGTCAGACCAAAGGTCCATCTAGCCCAGTATCCTGTCTTCCGACAATGGCTAATGCCAGGTGCCCCTGAAGGAATGAACAGAACAGGTAATCAAGTGATCTCGGATGCCCATTCCCAGTTTCTGGCAAACACAGGCACCATCCCTGCCCTTCCTGTTTAAAAGCCATTAATGGAACTATCCTCCATGAATTTATCTAGTTCAGGGTTTGTGTGTGTTTTAACCCTGTTAGTCTTTGTCTTCACAACATCCTCTGGCAAAGAGTTCCACAGGTTGACTGTGCATTGTGTGAAGAAATATTTCCTTTTGTTTGTGTGTTTTTTTTAAACCTGCTGCTTATTAATTTCATTTGGTGACCCCTAGTTCTTGTGTTTATGAGAGAGTAAATAACACTTCCTTATTTACTTCCCCTTTCAATGTGCCCTCTACCATGTGGAGGGTGAAGTTACCACAGGAATCAATAATAGGGTTACTTTGCTCATTACTTTTCCCTTACCTGACCCATAATTTTTTACCAAAGTAGGTGGCTGTTCATTACCTAATCAGTGCCTTTTCCACAAGGACTGCTTTCCCTGTAACTCCTCTTGTGTATTAGTCTTGTTTATGAATGGTGTCAAATGTGTGTTTTTTAAATACAGTACATTATGTTCCTTGCTTATCTCTTGCCTACTTCTGTATTTTTTTTTAAAGGTTGACAGGGAGTATATCCAAGTCAATAAAACAAATCAAATAAATGTGGGCCTGTTCCAGTACCATCAATAGAGACATCAATAGAGACCCATGGTCTGTCAATGGCTTTGGATCAGATCTCTGGGGATCAAATATTATTTTCTGCTTTAAACTTATCTACAGATAAGTTTTTGGCAATCATCATAAAAACTGTGACCTAGAACAACATGTATGCAGGAGGTGATTTATAAAGAGGGCAGTTATAGCTGACCATGAGTGAATTCATTTATTTTTATAAGCTTCCTTAAGATACATGGTGTAATAGCCGGCAAAGAGGTACAGGTAAATTTATCACAAAGAATCGGTGTCTTGCTCAAGGTCACCCAGATAGTAACAGTCGGGGATCCTGGTTCCCAGTGCTGTGCTATCACCATTCCTCTTTTCTTTAAAAAAACCCCAAAAAACCCCACTACATTAGATATGGTCATTCAGTCACTATACAGCAAGAGTTAAGCACATCATGGAGAACTCAAATGAAATCCACAAACCAGGATTTTTAGTATTGAATCCATGTTGTGGTACAACCTCCAGTTCTTTCCACCTCTAAACAGTGTATTTTCATGAGATGCAGAATGGAACTGGGGAGACGGGGAACCTTCTCTTAGTGATGCTAAGGGCTTTGCCTTCTGTGGTGTGTTTTGGGACTTGATTTTTTGCATCAGCACTAGCTCCAGCAATCAGGAGATTTGTTTCTAGCAAAGGATCAGAGCTGCCATGCTTGGAGCCATACCACATATGCACTTTTCCTGCATTTCAGAAATGTCCAGACCCAGGACTCTAGTTTAGGTCTGTCTCCACTTGTCCAGAAGTAGAGTGCATAGTAAAATATAACAGGCCAAATTCAGACACAGGGTAAGCAGGTGACTTAAGTGATGTCGAAGCCATGTATACCTCATTTTCTGTAAGTAACCATTGGAACAGATTACTAAGGGCTGTGAGTGATAAATTTTCCATCCCCTGGAGTCTTTACATCAAGCCTGGATATCTTTGAGAGAAATCTTCTAGTTAAGCTGCAAGTTATTGGTCTTGATGCAAGAATCATTAGGCAAAATTCTATGGCCTGATTCATGCATGACGTCAGGTTTGATCATAAGTCGCTTTTGTCCTTGGAATCTGACTCTATACCAACTTTGAGTTTGGGCCAGCCTTCATGAAACTCATGTTTTTTAAGTCTGGCAACAAATATTAGAACTTAATATATAAAATATTACCAATTGCACTGACAATCACATCTTCAGGTTCCACGGATATGGACAAAGGCCCCGCTTCATACTTCACCTGCTACTGTTTTATCATAATAATCAAGCATTCTTGTGACTGAGTGGATGTGGCTTTTATGATGGCTTTGAAGGCATAGCTACAAATAGAAAACACAATGATACATTTTTACCATCAGGCTATCCTGTAACAATCATTAACACTCAACATTATATTGAATTGCATAATTTCATTGCCTACTGTGTTTACAATGCTACAGTAATGACCAGATACTGATACTTTATGCTGAGTAGTACCTTACCATTGAAACAAGGGCCTGATTCTGGCGTGAGGTACTCCTTGTGGCATGAGAATCTGGCCCCAAATTTCAGTTTCTTGTGAAACTGTGAGCATAAGTCTCTAACTTTATCGTACACTCTTCTTTGCTACATCCCAACCAGGCAATGTTTGAGCAGTTGTTCAGAATATGGAATAAGCTAACCATGTAATTACTCTAAAGTCTAACTGTAAGCAGAATCCATAGAACCTTACATTGTCAGCCTTCAGAGTGGGGCATTCCCTGTGGCGTTGAAATGATTTGTATGGGGGCGGGGGTGTGCCAAAAGCCATTGAACAAAACTGTAAAGCCTGGATAAGATGTGTGCTGCCAGGGTATGCTGCTTCACCCCAGGCATTCCCAATTTCCCTGGCACCTAGAGCCAGACAGAATTTAGCTCTGAGGCTGGGCATAGGACCAGCCCTCAAAGCACTGCCCAGAATTCTCTGCCTCCAAGCAGCACATGTAGCTGGTTCCATTGCTCCCTTTAGAGTGTTGGTTTCCAAGTTTTTCTCCTCAAAACAGCTAAACTCAATAAATAAAACAATACCATTCTTGTGGCTTTCTGAGGATAGTTTACAGGACAGCACCTCTCCTTCCCTCACCTCTCAGAAAGGGCAGACAGAGCGGCTGCAGGACCCAGCTCCCAGTCAGTGTGTGGAAGAGGTCCATGCTGAGAGAATCAAATAGCCCATTAGAAACCTGACTGCTGAGTGGGTGGGATCTATGCTGAGACAGTTAAGCAGATCCTTCACTGAGACCAGGCCAGTGACAGTACCTACCACCCCATCTCCATGGTTTGCAGAACAAGCAGGAAAATTTTGCAGGAGCTTCCTGAATCTCCAGGAAAGACAGGAGTGGGATCTTGTAGCAACCTGGAAGAAGCAGTTCCTGCTCTGAGCCAGCCCACTGGAGAGGTCTATGCTAAGATGGCTGAGAAAGCTGCAAACCAACCTTCTCTCTCTCAAGCTCTCTTACTTGCAAGGCCTCAGCTGCCACAAAGGGTGCCAGCTCTTGTGACCTCTTTCTCCCAATGAGCCATTTAGCTGCAGTGGCTCTGGGTCACTGACTTGTGTGCTCAGTCCCCACTCAGCCCTGACCTTACAGCAGGGACCATGGGCTGAAGTGTTTCGGATGCTTTTCCTCTTCCAGTGTCTGGGTCCCACAAGAGGTCAAGAATTAGCTACTCTTTTCCTGAAGACTATCCTTTCAATCTCCTGCTAATGTGCTCTCTCCCTTTCCCTCAGGGGTTGGCCCAGGGGCTGGCAAAGGGTATTGCTCACTGCCTCATCTTAAAGGGGCAACATAAAGTCTTAACCTCTCCTGAGAGCATCTCTCCTCCTAATCCTCTACAGAGAAGGAGAAATTTCTAAAGCTGGGGATTTGAGTGAGGTACCTCAGGCCCTCAACTAAGCTTTCCAGAATTAAGTATAGATGGGGTGTGACATCACAGGTGCTCATATTTTTAGAAAATTAAACACCAAAGTAACCATCTTCCATTTCCCCCCCCCCAAAAAAACCCACAAACCAAAGAGTTTTTGTGTGTGTGTTTCCCTCAAAAGTTCAAGAATTGTACAATTCTTCCTCCACTGGTTTGTGTATGTTTCAAATGGAGTGAGCATTTCCCCAGCAAGACCTACTTGTCTCTAAGGCCTTCGTTACTCTGCCAAAGTTAAGCCTCCTGTGGCCTCTTTAGCAGAGGGCCTAGTCATACCATGTGAGGGAGTATTGCCACCAAACATGCTGAGTGGAGAATAAGAGCATTACTCAGACCAAACCTGGCTATTACAGCCTCAGCTGGGAGAGTATTGACTGCAGTCTCTTCTTGTGCAGGCCCAGTAGTGTACAAAGCATGGTACAGCATTGAAACATCTCTTGAGCAATCACTCCTTGTTTTTTCTACACAGGGAGCAGAACTATTCTCAGTATGTCAGGGGATTCTTTGGGGTGTGTCTTAAGGATAGTTTCTTGTATAGGTTCCACTGTCTTATGTTAAGTATCCTCATCATTCTGAAATGTCTTGCTCTACTTCGTTACAAAAGTAATATTTTAAGGAACTTAACCCCCTATAATTAGTAAGTACCTTGATCATCCTATTATTGAATCAGCACCAATATACTGTGTAAAAGTGAAGGAGGGAATTGATTTCATTATGTGCTTAAATCTAAATTCTACCAATACAATTTGTAAACACATATCCTACCTTTGTGAATTCTGCTTTTCCTCCATCTTCAGTTCACAAAATACAGAACAAAACAAGAATAAGGTTAGAATAATGCAACTGGCTTTAATGTAACTATAATGGTTTTCAATGAAAGTGAACAGTAGCTACTAACACGCTCAATGCTTTAAATGTCCATATTTGACTATTCATGTACAGTACAAGTTTGCATTTTGCAGTAGTTTTAATGGTGCATTATATTAAGATTACAATAAAAATAAGGCATGGCAGCTAGTTGCTGCTGATGTGAGGCTGCAAACGGGGACAGAAGACTGGCTCAGCTATGGATCGGAGTCAGAGTAGGAATGGCACCTTGCAACCAGCCAGAAAGAGAGAGGAGGAAAAGGGGCTTTTGAAAAACACACTGTGGATAAAACCTCATGCCTGCTCCAACGAGAACTGTTACTGTTTAGAGTCCTGGTCACAAGTCACATGGTTTTGTTTGTGTGCGCACACAAACCACATCCATGTCCTCAGGTCAAGCCCTCCCACTCTGCCTACTCCTCTTCGCACCAGTGCATTCTGGGAAAATCTGAGCAGCCATCCGATAGGACTTCAGCAGAGGGAAGACATGCTGGATAGCAGCACCAACAACTCATGGGCCAATGCACTCTGGGATGTCTTACTGCAAAGATAGGTGGAAGGACTGGACCCAAGCGTGGGTAGGAGTCCTATCAATGCAGCAGGAAAAACAGTTTGTTGAACCAGATGCAGGAGGACAGTGCTGTGCCAGCCTAAGCCCCTGCTGGAGCAAAATACTGTTGTTGTCATGGTTACTAACCACAAAATAACAATGTGTGAGGTTAAAAAAAGGGTACTTTTGGCACCTTAGAGACTAACCAATTTATTTGAGCATAAGCTTTCGTGAGCTACAGCTCACTTCATCACGAAAGCTTATGCTCAAATAAATTGGTTAGTCTCTAAGGTGCCACCAGTACTCCTTTTCTTTTTGCGAATACAGACTAACGCGGCTGTTACTCTGGAATGTGTGAGGTGCAATCACATGCTGTGTTTACAGTCAAATATCACTAACAAGTCCCAAACTCAGCTTGCTTGTCTCACTTCTAACTCCCTCCATGGGCACTTGAACCCCTGGCCTTGATATGGAAATCAGGCAGGGATACCTAGAGTGTAAAATCACACTGTAGCCTGCCGGGCTTTCCCCAGAAGGCTAGCAGGTATTTTGCAAAATGGTTGGAGCTGATCTTTAGAGGTTCTACCATCCCTACGCGGAGTAGTCACACTACATTTTAATGTACAGTATCTGTGTTTCTACCTTTCAGAATGCAACTAAAATATTGTATAAGCAAAAGGTAAGAGGAAAAATGATTTCTTGGTTATCCTAGGAGAAGAACTCAACACAGGTAGAGTTTGTGTCTTTTAATACGTACATCGGCTCTCCTCTGGACA
Source organism: Lepidochelys olivacea (assembly GCF_965140295.1). Taxonomy (NCBI): domain Eukaryota; kingdom Metazoa; phylum Chordata; order Testudines; family Cheloniidae; genus Lepidochelys; species Lepidochelys olivacea. The sequence continues at coordinate 98,283,222 of NC_140419.1, forward strand.
CTTCCTCCTGGAGAATTATTCCTGTATCTAAAACAGATCAGAATAAGTGTTTTCTTAGCATATAGATTAGATATAGATATTTTTAAAAATCTGCTAAAGAAATTGTCCCATAGCTGATAATGAGCCTGACCTTGGGCCACTGAAGTCAGTAGGAACTTCACCATTGACTTCCTTGGTACAAAATCAGCCCCATTCTATCTTCAGGAATATTTCATACTGTAACAAATCTGTGGTCCACCATGAATAATCACTGATGTCACCACACTGCTCCCAGTTGCCTCTCAGGGTTACATCAGCAATGGACTTCACATGGTCCTGCCCTTACAACTGGAGTTGTTAAGAACCTATTAATAGCATAGGGCTCATGGCATGATTCAGAAGTTGCACACTTGAGCCAGTTCTTTACAATAGTGTCCTCCCAAGTCCCAAACCAATTTTAAATCCTGTACAGTTGTTCATTCTAGCCATGTCATTTTTCCTATCAGTGTCTTGCTTTTTAGGGCTAATTAGCTCAGAAGGAAAGATGACTAAGGGTACAATATAAGCTGCCAGTTTCTCATCCTATAGTCTAGAAGCCCTTCACTCCCACTTTAAAAAATTTTAACCCCTTAATTCCTAAGAGCCATTTAACTAATGCATTTTGCATATGGTTACAGCAGATCCAGTAGTTGTCATTTTTAATCCCCCTTTCCCTGTCTCTATTTCACAGTTTCTATTTTTCCCCTTAAGATTTTCAGAATCTGACATGCTTCATGTAAACCGTGCAATGTCTTATTTTATTGTTGCCATCCACAACCTCCATCATTCAAGTGATGAGGGAGGAGAAAGTAGAAAGTCAAAATGTGCATAATGGTAAAACTATATATCAAAGTCTGTACAAGTGACACTTCCATCAATCTAGCAAATGCTAAACAACCCCACTTCTCTCACCTGCCTACAGATTAAATATAAACATACATGGGTTTGGCTCTAAAGATCAATGTGGGAGTTTGGTGCAGAAATATCATGGTTTTTAATAGAGTTTTGAGCCTGTAAATCCTGCAGCAGACTTCAGGCACTCAGATCTATATCCTCAAAGGTATTTGGTGCCTAACTTCCATTTATTTCAATGGGAGTTAGGCCTATATATCTTCCGTGGTCTGGGCCTCAAATACTGCAGTGATGAGCCCTATAAGTACCTAGTTAGATACATTAGATTTGGCCTATGGTGGGTGATCTGTGACCTCACTCTGGTTCTGAATTTTCATAGGTCAAAATCCTGACCAACCTCACTTACATCCATACAACCCCAGATGCAATGAACACTTTCACCATCTTAAACCAGAACTTGTTCCTGTGACTCCAGTTACATGGGTGCAAATGAGTTCACAATTTGGCTCAAAATGTTCTTTCTGCCTGCCTTGCGCAGGACACAGGTGAAGTATGTCCAAAATACAAAGTTTGGAGTCTCCTACAGGTCACGGTTGGATCCCATTATGCAGAAAGGTCCTTTGTGAAATGTCAGTAGGGTCTTGATTACAAACTCTCCCAAAGTTTAGGTTAGGTTGTGGAGTAAATAAACACACTATGGTCAAGTACTTACATGCCTGCAGTTTTTACATAATAATTTGTCACAACAAATTCACCTTCAGAAAATCTGGCATTAAACTGTAAAAGAAACAAGTTTCTCATTAAAAAGAAAAGGAGGACTTGTGGCACCTTAGAGACTAACAAATTTATCTGAGCATAAGCTTTCGTGAGCAACAGCTCACTTCATCGGTCAATATTTTAACTAGAGGTGCTTGTAAATTCATAGTTCCAATGTTTTTTGAAAAATGGGTAAACATTTTTGCAAAAATGTTAGCAATAATGTCAAAATTCATCCTGTTTTTGACCCACTCTAATTCTAACCTCTGAACATTCTTCACAGAGAGGTCAGATATAGCTTGATCAGTCAGTCCTCATCCTCAAAGGGAACCTGCACAATGCTTTCAAAAGATAAGCCTGGGAGCTTAAATTTGTAACTTTGCCAGACACTACAGATCATGGACTGAACTGAAACACTAGGTTTATGTCTTATTACAATAATCTGTGACCCACTAACCCCCTCTTTTTGTCCTATGACTGCAGAAGTCTTGACAGGCCACTCTACCTTGAATGGTCCCTTACAATATTTACTTATGCTAAATAATCTGCTCTACCTTCCATTTAGTAGTGATGCTAGGATTACCTTTCCCAGACCTGAAGAAGAGCTCTAGATAGCTCAAAAGCTTGTCCCTTTCACTACCAGAAGTTGGTCCAATTAAAGATATTACCTCTCCCACTGTGTTTCTTTATGACAAGTCTGTCAGATAACATGGTTATGAAACTCCATAATGTTGTTTCTTTTGTTAACTGAACAATTCTCTGTGCTATGCCCTGGGAGTTCATATTGTTCTTTCAGATGCCCTTGTCTCCTGATACTTATCCACAATTTAATTAGGGGGAATCTACTTACCCAGTTTTTAGCAAAGTTGTTTGCATCATCATAATCAGGAGTACTCCGAGTTTTGTAGAAGACAGAAAACTTCATTTTGATGTCATAGAAGGTAACTGTCGTAATGGGAAATAAGGAGAGCTGTATTTTGTAGTTGGCATAAAAATATGTTAGTATCTTTGTCTCCTCCCATCTGTGTCTGTCTGTCAACTGTTGGGCACTCCTGGAGTCAACAGAAGTTGGGTACCTAACTCCCCCTATGACTCAGAGCCTGATCCTGCAATGAGCTCTGAGTGGTCAGTCTCCTATGGGTGCATAGATCCCCACTGACTTCATAGAATCATAGACTTTAAGGTCAGAAGGGACCATTATGATCATCTAGTCTGACGTCCTGCACAACGCAGGCTACGGAATCTCACCCACCAACTCCTTCGCTGAGGTCTGCCCAGAAACCGCTCATTGTAGGATCTGGGCCTTTAACTATAAGCTCTTTGAAGCAGGGCTTGTAATTTTACTCCATGTTTGTACTGCATCTGCCACACTTGATCCCTAAGAGGAGCCCCTGGCTATTACTGAAATACAAATAATAAATGTTAATATATGTAGTCTGGTCTGTACACCCTGACAGAGAAGGGTGGCCCGTTCCATGAGGCAACCTACAAGTACACTGAGAGAACCTGCTTCAGTACAGAAATAAAACCCCCCTCTGACCGCCCACCCCCAAAATTGTCACCTACATCCCAAGGTTGAACTGATACAGAGGATCATCAACCTACAACCCATATTCCATGGGACCACATCCTGAAAGAAATCTTTCCTAAACCCCCACTTCTGACCTTCAAACACATATCTTCCCCCCCAAACCTTTCCAAGCTCATCATTAGAAGCAAATTCCCCACAAACCAGGACATACCAACTCAAAGCAACACCAGACCCTGCCAGAACAATAGCTGCAAAACCTGTAGACATAATTCCACTGCTATGATGATCAACAGCCCACACACCACACCTTTTAAGATCCATGGGTGTTACACATGCCTAGCAAAGCATGTGGTGTACAACAGAACCTCTGAGTTATAAACACCTCAGAAATGGAGGGTAGTCATAACTCTGAAAGGTTTAACTCTGAACTAAACGTTATGGTTGTTCTTTCAAAAGTTTACAGCTGAACATAGACTTAATACAGCTTTTTAAACTTCACTACGCAGAAGAAAAATGCTACTTTTAACAATGTTAATTTAAATGAAACAAGCACAAAGTTTCCTTACCTTGTCAAACCTTTAAAAAAAAAAAAAAACACGTTCCCCATTTTTTTTAGTAGTTTGCATTTAACACAGTAGTGTACTGTATTTGGTTTTGGGGGTTTTGTGTGGCTGCTGCTGCCTACTTGTATACTTCCAGTTCCAAATCAGGTTGTGTCCGTTCATACCTCAGGTGTTTGTAACTCTGAGGTTCTAACTTCTACTGTATCTCTTCCAGCACACTAAATGCCTCAATAACTGTCTTGTTTCAGCCACATAATCACTACCCTCTTGAATGAACTCACAGAGGAAAAAAATAAGACAAACACTGTCACCTGTGGATGAACACCTTTTACAAAATGACTCATAGACATTAAGACCAGAAGGGACCATCACTATCTACATTGCAGGGCACAGAGTCTCACCCACCCACTCCTGTAATAGACTCCCTAACCTCTGGCTGAGTTACTAAAGTCCTCAAATCATGATTTAAAGACTTCATGTTACAGAGAACCCACCATTTACACCAAACCTGCAAGTGATCTATGCGCAGAGGACGTTGAAACCCCCCACAGAGTCTCCACCAATCTGACCTGGGGAAAAATCCCTTCCCAACCCCAAATATGGCAATCACTTAGACCCTAAGCATGCGGCAAGACCCACCAGCCAGACCCATGGGAAAGAATTCTCTGCAGTAACTCAGCCATCCCCATCTAGTGTTTGAGCTGCTGGTCCTCATCCTCAAAGGAAATCTGCACAACACCTTCAAAAGACAAGCAGGGGAGCTTACATTCATAACTCTGCTAGACATCATGGACCGAATAGATACTAGATTGGTGTAATGAACCATAAACCTATAACCATTTACCCTACCCACAGCTTTCCCCCCCCCCTTTTTCCCCTATGACTGGAGAGGTGTTAACAGGCCACTTCACATTGAATGGTCCCTTGAAATATGTGTTTACTTATGCTAAACAATCTGTTCCACCTTGAATTTAGCTGTGACACCTATGGCCTGGCCAGGTCAGCTGACTGGGGTTCAGGCAGCGGGGCTAAAAACTGCTGTGTAGACATTCGGGCTCACGCTGGAGCCCAAGATCTGAGACTTTCAGCCCTGGCAGGGTCCCACAACTCAGGCATCAGCCTGAGCCCAAATGTCTACACAACAGTTTTTTAGCTCTGGAGCCCAAGTCCCATGAGCCTGAGTCAGCTGACGGGGCCAACCATGGGTTTTTTAATCCCTGTGTAGACATGCCTTCTGAGTACCTTTTCCAGGCCTGAAAGAGCTCTATGTAGTTTGAAAGCTTGTCTCTCTGACCAACAGAAGTTGGTTCAATAAAAGATTATTACCTCACTTAGCTTCTCTCTCTAATAAAAAATAATAGTACTTTTCATTTAGATTTACATTGTAGGGAAGATGCACAATAAGAGACCTAAAAAAGTCTTCACAAATGATAGATTGCTCTGCTTTTGTGACTGTTGGAAGATACGCAATTTACCTTTTCACTTCTATATATTTGATCTTAAAGGCACAATCTAGCTCTTAGATATATAGCAGCTGTGAGGGTTTCTGCCTACTTTACATCAGGGAGCTGCTTAAATTGCTTTTCTAAGAAAAATAGTTAATCTCAACAAATTAGGCATACTATATGTAGTCAAAATGTATAGATGTATTTGGCAGGGATTAACAGCCAGATAATCATATGGAGACAACTGCAGCTGTATTTGTTTAATCAGCAATGAACTGCAGCTGGAAGCATCACTTCTACTTGAGTTAAACAGGTAGCTAGGCAGCTAACGACGAACAAATCCAAACAATCATGACTTGCTAATTTGTGCCCACAGTGAATCTGCAGGGACACCAATGTGAGAGCCTGCAAAAAAGAGAAACTCAAACAGGTTGTCATGTTTCCATTCATTTTAAGAAAGATATTGTATACTATGGATTAAATGTGATGCTCTTAGCTGGCTAAACAGTGCCTAAGAACTATCAGAGTTCTCATCTCATTTCCTTGCTACTAGGGCTGGATCATTAGAAGGGGTATTTCTCTTCATGGTTTAATGTAGAAGCTTAGACTAAATCTGACATTCTGTATAGTCCACTACTCTTTACCCACAGAAAATTATGCAAATTCCATACCTTTTTTATCTGTAGTGGACAGATCAGGTGTAGCTACAGATGTGGACTCGGAGGGTTTGGATGTGGTTTTGGTATCTGTAGATAAGGTTGTCACTGTTGATCTGGAAACAGTCAAAATACTAGCAGGTTTAGTGGTAGATGTAGTTACAATAGGTTGTGATGTAGCCTCACCAGGTTTGGAGGTAGGAACAGTCTCGTTAGGTTTGGGTGAAGCAGTGGTCCAAGCAGATATCAATTGGTGGGTAGTCCCGGGCACAGTAACTGAGGTACTGGGCATTGATGTTATGGAAGAGGATGTGGGTGAAGCTGTGGTCCCAGCAGATATCAATGGATGCGTAGTCCCGGGCACGGTAACTGTGGTACTGGGCATTGATGTTATGGAAGAAGATGTGAGTTTATGTGTGGTCCCATCAGGGTTAACCGTTGATGTGGTCTTGGGTGTTTGAGGTATTGCAGCAGTAGTAGAGGATTCAGCTCTTGTCATCTCTGTTGGCTCAGGGACAGGTATGGTTGTATAATGTACAGTAGTATATCCAGGAACAGTTATGGTCATATCTTCAGTTGTTGCATCTCCAGTGGAAGCTATGAAAGCAAAACATTTTGAAATGCATCTTAATCCAAATATAATAACCTTCAAATACAGACACATTTTGGCTGCTACCAGGAGTCCTCCATTTTAGGCTTGATCTTGTGAGGTGCTGGGCATCTTCAACCCCAGCTGAAATCAACTCCTGAAGCTGACCAGCACCTTGCAGGATCAGCCCATTTGTACTAACAAATCTTGTTAGGGAAAAATAACTTGGAGAAAACCAACTCATGTCATTACAGGTGAATAATGAACACCTAGGAATTACTTTTTAAGGCCAACATGAATTGAAGATTTCAGGGTAACTTTTCATATATACCAATATGTTGTAACCAAACACAGATTGCATCACGTACATGTAATGGCGCTATGGAATATCAGATTAATTTGCTTAAGTTTTCTATCATAAGTTGTGTCCTCCTTGCTCTTCTGGGGCCTGGTTCAGTACTGTGCTGATCCAGTTCTATGCTTGTGTCACTCCACTGATTTAAATAGAATGAGACTGGCATAAAATTAGAGTAATCCAGTGCTGAACCAGACTTCTGACCTCAGAAGACAGAGGGACCAATGGAGCTACACTGACTTACAGCAGCTGAGGATTTGGCACTGTGTGTTAAACAGGGTCTCTCTTTCTGCTGAGCTTGTGTAATATTTATTGATATTAGATATATGGCCCAACTTACCACTGTTTCACTCTAATTTCACACCAGTGAACACATCAGGGCCATCTTTCACTTTGCATTACACACTATCTAGAATCATACGTATTTTTACATGAAACAATAATAAATGGACATTTTTAAAAGTCTGTGTTACTATGGATGTAACGTGAATCAGGTACTTATCAATGATGATCACTTTAACATTTACAGCCCTTGCTTCAAGAAAGGCACATACTTGGAGTGCTACCATTAGTAGATGTGGGTGGAGATAATGGAGTAGCAGCTGTTGACGATGCTTCCTCTGAGCCTGTTGAGAAGATAAATAAAAGATGTAAAAATCGATAGAGGCAAAATGAATATGCAAGAGAAAAGCTACTGTAAAAGAGACTAAACTTCAGCAGTGACCAGTACAACAGAGGACTGTTCTTACTACAGGGACTTCCGCAGAACCCCCACACCAAGGAATATACTTGTGCTCAGGTGGTGCAGGATAATAAGCAGATACGGACTTCCTTTGAAGTGAACCAGAAGATTTGTTGTTACAAGGAGGAGGGAGAAGAATTGTTCTTCTTAACCTCTGAGGATACAACAAGAAGTAATGGGCTTAAATTGCAGCAAAGGAGGTTTAGGTTGGACATGAGGAAAAATTTCCTGTCAGGGTGGTTAAGCACTGGAATAAATTGCCAGGGTGGTTAAGCACTGGAATAAATTGTGGAATCTCCATCATTGGAGATTTTTAAGAGCAGGTTAGACAAACGCCTGTCAGGAATGGTCTAGATAATACTTAGTCCTTCCATGAGTGCAGGGGACTGGACTAGATGACCTCTCAAGGTCCCTTCCAGTCCTATGATTTATTGACCCAAAAAGAGACTGTTGACAGAAACAAATCCAAAGTCAGTATTTATCTTAAAGAACAATAAAACTTGATCATTATAACATGTTCTTAGCATAAATTATCATGTACATTATGAGTTTCTCCCTCCATTCTGGCCACTAAGCTGTTAAATGTTTTCTTTTAAACCTATATTCCTATGAGGAGATGAAATAAGAGATCCAGAAATAAATATATATTTACACTTCACCTCCGATATCCTCTTCTAACTTGAGATAGGGAGGCATTTTACAGAAATGTCAGGCTGGAAGGGATCTTGAAAGATCATCAAGTCCAGTCCCCTGTGCTGAGGTAGGACCAAGTAAACCGAGACCATTCCTGATGGGCATTTGTCAATCTCTTCTTTAAAACCTCCAGTGATGGGGATTCCACAACCTCTCTTGGAAGCCTATTCCAGAGCTTAACTACCCTATTAGTAATACATTTTTCCTAATATCTAACCTACATTTCCCTTGCTGCAGATGAAGCCCATTACTTGTCCTACTTTCAGTGGACATGGGGAACAATTGATCACCAGCCTCTTCATAACAGCCCTTGAGATACTTATAGACTGTTCTCAGGTTCCCCTCAGCCTTCTTTTCTCCTGGCTCATTAGGGAGGTCTCCAAACCCTACACATCCCAGGATATCCAGAGGAAGGAATGCCTTTGGCGTGCGTCTGTCTGTCCATGGTGCTGCCCATTCACCCCTTCCTCTTGACAAAGACTCCTTTAGGAGTTATGCTGACATTGGTTCCCATTCCTGAGTGTGACTGGGAGTGAGAAGCAGCATTAAGCCCGACATGGATATCTGACAGAATACCTGCTGGAGAGATGCTGCTTCCCACCCCCACAGCAACGGAAGCCTAATCCTATGGAGACAAGTATCAGGGGGTAGCCGTGTTAGTCTGTATCCACAAAAATGACGAGTCTGGTGGCACCTTAAAGACTAACAGATTTCTTTGAGCGTAAGCTTTCGTGGGTAAAAACCCCACTTCTTCAGATGCATGGAGTGAAAATTACGGATGCAGACATAAATATACTGACACATGAAGAGAAGGGAGCTACCTCACAAGTGGAGAACCAGTGTTAACAGGGCCAATTCGATCAGGGTGGATGTAGTCCACTCCAAATAATAGATGAGGAGGTGTCAATTCCAGGAGAGGCAAAGCTGCTTTTGTAATAAGCCAGCCACTCCCAGTCCCTATTCAGGCCCAAATTAATGGTGTTAAATTTGCAAATGAATTTTAGTTCTGCTCTTTCTCTTTGAAGTCCTGTTTCTGAAGGTTTTTTTGTTCAAGTATAGCTACTTTCAAATCTGTTATAGAATGTCCAGGAAGATTGAAGTGTTCTCCTACTGGCTTTTGTATGTTACTATTCCTGATGTCCGATTTGTGTCCATTTATTCTTTTAAGTAGGGACTGTCCAGTTTGGCCAATGTACATGGCAGAGGGCATTGCTGGCACATGATGGCATATATAACATTAATAGATGTGCAATCCTATGGAGTGGCTGTAGAAGGGCTTCTGGGACTTCTCAGGGAGCAGGGTGTTATACAGCACAGATCATTCTGTCTTCTATAACCCCCTCCACCTCTGCCCAGTTTGGTGAAAGGTAGCATGGAACCGTTCATCAGGAAAATGCTAGAGAAGTTTGGAGAATATTGCATTCCAATTAGAATGCAGACTGAAATCTGTGTTTGCTTCTGACTTGGCTAAACTGAAATGTTAGCTTCCAGGAGGAAACTTTTCTGAATACAAAGAGGTGACTGGCTAACATGCAGTAGAGAATGTGAAATGCATGGCCTCTGAATGTTTAATGATAACATGTCATAAAGGATACCCATCATAGACGCTTGGGCAGCTTTCCTGTTATTTTCCAAATGGAGAGAGCTGAGAATTAGTCCGCTAATTATCCTTAGAATGACTCACCTTGTCAAACCAGATAGGTCTTTATATTTCATATGCAACCTGCCTCATCGTCAGCCAGACAAGAGCAAAATGGATGATACAAACTCATATGTTCAACAGAAAACAGCAATGAACTGAATCACTGTAGATGCATTGCATGGTGGTATTGATTATTAAAAAAAAAAATAGCACACTCACAACACTTTGCCTTCCTGGTGCAATTGCGCTGCTCTGCTTGAACTTTCTGATGCCTCTTTCAACTCAGAGGAAATTCAGAGACTGGCATTCTTGCCCTGAGTAAGAGTAATGTGGGGTATGTCTACATTGCAATAAAACATTCACAGCTGGGCTGCAGGGCTATAAACTGGAGTATTGATGTTCAGACTTAGGCTGGAGCCCATGAGTACTGAATTTGATGCATGTTGATTGAATGGCTCTGCTTCAGTAATTGTTTCTTCCCTAGAGCTGGTATTTTGTGAAATCTTATAAACTTACTCCCGCCCCCTCCCCCCATTTTCTCTACTGCATTGGCCATGCACTCTGTGTAGAGGCAAAATTCATCTCTTTATGAGGTCTGACTTTATTAACAAATAAAATGAACAATAAGGGCTGGTCAACACTGGGAACTTACATCGGTACCACACCCCAGAGAGATGTATCAATGCTGACCTAACCCTCAGTGTAGACAGTGCTAGGTCAATCGAAGAATTCTTTCAGCAACCTAGCTACCACCTCTCGGGAAGGCAGATTACCTATGCCGATGGAAGAAGCTCTCCTGTTGGCGTAGGTTGTGTCTACACTGGAGCACTCTGGCTGTGCCGCAGTAGTATTTTAAGTGTAGACAGACCTCCCCAAGGAGGTGGATTAACTTCAGTGACAGGAAAATCCCTCCCATCGCTGTAGTGAGTGTCTCCACTGAAGCTGTGCTGCTATAGCATTGTAAGATAGACATAGCCTACAGACAACATGAAGTCCAGACTCTACAGATAGACATAGCCTCAGACAGCATGAAGTCCAGACTCCAGTTTTCTCCCCTAGCTCGGTTACTCCTAGAGTTCCATGCTCCAAGCTGTTAAGCCATTTCTTGGGTCCTCACTGCCTCAGACTCAAAATCCCTCTTTCAGGAATCCTATTCTGGGCTCTCCTTTCTCCTTTTTCATATCCTCCAGCCTTGATAGCAGTAGAAGGTGTTACAGGCCAGCTTCAAGAGTCAGTCCATTAACCCCTTCCTGCTCTTGTCCAGTGTAAGGTCCACTCCTCTTGGGTGTGTGTCCATGTTTTCAGTGCAATTCCAAGAATTGCTGCAAGTGGGAAACAGTACTTTTAGGAATGAGATATCTGTAATAACAGTGGAGCCACTTCACTCAGAATTGGCAAAGAACTGGGTCTCCTTATTTCAGTCCACCAGACAGAGTGGTGGATGGTTGGAAAGACATAATGGTGTACAGGCCACTCCAGAGCAAGTATTACAGCATAGTCCAGCAGTCAGTTCACACCCTTGTTTGTGACATTGTCAGATGCCAGGGAAGTCAGCTGTCCTTTTGTAGAATATTGCTCTTGTAACCCAACCCTTAACCAAGAGACTGACTTCTTGTTGCTGCTCCCAACCTGTACTAGGATGCAATAAAAAAAACAGACACCTTTTCACACAGTACTTGATGGATCATGATACTGTGGTATAGTGAAGCATATGCTTTGGGGGTTGCTTTTGTTTATTCAGACCTCTTACTCCAGAGGGGCCACTGAACTTCTGGAAGGAAAAGGTCTCATTTGCTCTACCTCCATTTTCTCCCTTCCTCTAGACTCCAAGGTACTTTCTTCCAGCAGACTGCAGTAGGACAGTAACTTGAGCTGACCAAATAATTATTTGCTGCTCCGCTATGTGGAACAAATTGTCATGTCCTCACTCCTCAGTCTCAAATCAACCAACTACAAGACAAACCCAAACCCAGAAGCTCGGTATACAGGCCTTCAACCAGAGGGCATGATTAACCCTTTCCATAAATGCTGTTTAACACACACAGTATATGGACGAGAAGAAGCCAGAAAAATAACACAAGTAGAGGAACCCTAAAGGAAAGTGCTGTGCTTTTTTTCTCTACAGTGACAAGGCAAAACAAGGCAGTGGAGAACACATCCCCCAGTACCACAGGGGAATGTGAAATCTAGATGTTCTTAGCTATATTGTAATCCTAAAATAAACCTGAGCTCTCTGAAATCCACATCTCACTAATTCAAACCTCTATCTCTGGTTTCATGTTGACTGCAGCAATGGAAGAAAAATTTTGTCTAACTATATGTCTCCCTTATAATCCTGTGGCCTATAAAATATACACAGGATGAGTCAAATGGTTCCTGCCAGAGACACTATTCAACACAGTAACTCCAGGAGGCACATACAATAAGAATGACATCTCATAGGAAAAGCTTTTTGCTCTACAAAACAGAATCCACATTCACCAAGGATTTTCTTTTTAATATTTCAGAGATTTGTGAGTCTGGGTCCATGCTCTAAACAGCAGCTGGCAGACTGAAGAGCCTTACATTGAGATTTCACAAGGGGGTTCCCAAAGCTTCCCCCCCGCCCCTTAACTTATGCTCCAAGTCCATGGGAGCTTGTCTTAATACTCTCAGAGGGCCTGACACAGCAATGAATCATGGAATAAACAAAAGATGGATCCTGCATGAACGGTGCAGGTTCAAGCCCTAGGAGGGCCATATCAAGTCATCCACCCAAAGCAAGGAGGATGATTCTGTCTATAGAGGTGCAACCATGTGCATAAAGTGGCAGAGAGAACCAGGAGTGAAAATGCATGAGTCCTGCAGTCATATCTATAGGCTAATAAGGTGAGGAGGACCAGACCCCCATCATCTGCCCCCAGTAACTGTACCTGTGCCTGTCAGGGCAAGGAGGACAACGTTCTCTCTGAGAGAGAAGGAACAGAAGAAGGTAAGCTGGGTGCAAACAAACTATGCATTTTAATATGCCTAAACGTATGTGTCTAGGAACAAAGAATATAGGCCATACTTACACAACTGGGGATTCTATCCTGGGAAGCACTGACCAAAAAAAAAAATTGGGGTCATGGTGGATAATCAGCTGAACATAAGCTCCAATGGGATGCTGTGACCAAAAAGACAAATACGATCATTGGGTGCATAAAGTGGGAACATTATGTAGCAGTAAAGGGGTTATTTTACCTCTGTATTTGGTACTGACACAACCACTACTGGAATATTGTGTCCAATTCTGGTGCCCACAATTCAATAAGGATGTTGTTAAATTGGAGAGGATTCAAAGAGCCATGAGAATGATTAAAGGATTAGGAAACATGCCTTATAGTGATAGACTCAAGGAGCTCAATCTGTTTAGCTTAACAAAGAGAAGGTTAAGGGGTGACTTACATGGGGAACAAATATTTAATAATGGGCTCTTCGAGAAGAGAAAGCTATAACAAGATCCAGTGGTTGGAGGTTGAAGCTAGACAAAGCACACTGGAAATAAGGCGTAATTTTATAACAGAGAGTAATCAACCATTAGAACAATTTACCAAGGGTCATGGTGAATTCTCCATCACTGACCATTTTTAAATCAAGACTGTATGTTTTTCTAAAAGATCTGCTCTTGGAAGTATTTTGGTGTAGTTCTATGGCCTGTGTTATACAGGAGACTAGATCATCACAATGGTCCCTTCTGGCTTTGGAATCTATTAATAAGGTATCGTGACCTTGGTCTCACTTAGCCTTAATCCACTCCCGCTTCTTACAGTGATCTAGGGAAAGTAATGAGAAACCATAAAAGTGAAATGTCACCTTACCAGGCCCTCTTCTTAGAATAAATTTTTATTTTTTCATTTTAGTTCTTTCCCCAACTAGTTTGTAGAAATACAAAAGTGCTGTTTGAATAAGATTTATCAAGCACTAAACTAAATTGATTGTGCTTTGCACAAAGTCTAGGTTTTAATTTGTCTTTATAGCTGTGACATATGCTGCTGATTCTTCTCCAAATAATGGAAGTTTATGACCAGAACTTAATTGCTGTAGATTACATTCGGGTTTCTAGTGTTAATGGTGTCATGTTTCAAACAGTGTTGCCTTGGGGCTATGTACAAGGTCAATGGGGGTTAGGTATAATGATCCAGCAAAGTCTGGGGGTGGGGACTAAAGAGACATAAATTGCTAAACAAAAATCAAACCCACTCTAATTAGAGACGTATCTCATGATGCATTTTTCATTTAAATAATGACAAATCAAGTATAATTACGATATAACATATTCAAACCCCTCTCCCTCATTATCACCTGAAAAAGAAAATCTGTGTTTATCATACATGTCAGCGATCGTTACTGTTTCACAGATGTAGGGCTAGACACCTGCATCCCATAACATCACTTGTTTTGATTAACCTGCTCAAAATTCTGCTCATAAAATGAGGGTTGAGGAGAGATGACAGATGTGATCTGCAGCTAGAAAAATACCATTCTACTGAAATTATAATATCCAAATCATGGAGTTTGAATTTAGTGCTTTAGCAAATGGCATTCTCTTTGGCATTCTCCAAAACATGCATAATTCCAATAAAAAAGCTGTACAAATTAGACCAGCAAATAGGTGAGCATGTGAATTGTAATATCCAGTATGCTTTATGTATCACAGTCCATGGTCATTACCATGAGATTCTTTTAAATTAATATTAAAGGCTCTGCTCTTGCTCTGATTGAAAGCAGTGAGAGTTTTTCCATTGACTTGGTAACAGAATCAGGACCCACGTTTTTAATTGTGAAAGATTAACTGAGTTTTGGAAAGTGAGGTCCTCTGTCATTATCAGTGGGGCTGGTACTATTGCTTGTTATTAAGATTGTTAGGCACTTGTTTTCTGTTGCTTATAACTTTGCCAGACTTTAACTGTTTGGGCTGACTTTTTCCATGCTGGGTATCTGCCTCAGGCTGACTTTTCTTTATTTTTGGAAAATTTCAGCCAGAATGGTTCAGCTGTTTCCAAGAATAAGGTTAGAGAAAAATGTTGTTTGGCCCATGTTTTTTTTAAAAAAAATCTGGTAACCTCTTCTTTTCCCTGACAGAAAGGCCATCCCCGTGCTTTAGAGCAGGGACTTGAAATTTAGCAGCAGGATCACCCTGGTGTCAGGAATGTGCATTTTGCCCTCCCTGTGAAACTCCAGACAAATTTTAACCAAGTTATAAACCTTGGGAAAATTGTAGTTCATCCATCTTCAGTAGAGATTTTAGCAGCTAAGTTCCCCCATGATTTTGTTCACTTTGGGCATGCTCAAGCCTGGGGATGAGCAGGACCTTCCCTCCAATTGCAGCTCTGGGCTGCTGTAGGCCATGTTGGGTCTGGGTACCTGAATTGAGAGTATTGAGGCTCTCTCTCCTCAGTATCCCACCCCCAAGCTGGGTCCAGGCAACACGGAGGAGGAGCTGCCTGAGTTAAATGGAGTGGGGACAAAAGATAGACCAAAAAGGGCGGGTGGGTGGAAACTGGTACTGGCGGCTGGTAGGGGGGAGAGGAGAACTGGCACTGGAAGTTGGGGTAGGAAAAGACTGGGACTGGCTGGTCAAGGGACTGGGATGGGGAGTCTGCAAGGGTGAGACCAGCATCTACTGAGCAAGGAGACTGGGACTGGGATGAGAGGCCTGAAAAGTGGAGGCTGGGACCGAGTGCATGAGGAGAGTGGGACTAGGTCAAGGAGTCAAGGGTAGGGAAGAGAGAGGATTGAGTCAGGGACAGGTTGGAGGGGACAGGGCAGAAGAGTCTGTGTCCACTAGAGGACCCTTCCCCCCCGAGTCTGAAATGGAACCCAAGATTCCCGAGTGTCACCCATTCTTCCGCTGTCAGCAACTATCTGTGAAACCCACTAGCAAAGAGTCCCCAACCACCTTTAGTGCTGGTCCACATAGAGGATGACAACCTGCTACTGGTTATTGTGGTAGCTCAAGTGGCAGGTCTGTGTGCTAGATCTTAAGGTTTCGGCTTACTGATCAACCATGTTAGGTACGAGTATAATGCCACATGATGGGATTTCTGTTTTTCTCAGTTCAGTTTTTTAAAAACCTAGATTTTGTGTGCAATTTCCTATGTTAAAAGAACATATTAAGGTTGCAAAGTCAGGTCTTCAGAAGTTAGGAAATTCCAGAATTATGGTTTCTTCTTCAACCTTAATTTGTCCCTGGTGCATATGTCCTGCATATCTTATTGTAAGGGCTACTTCCAGGAGTGGGGCAACCATGTCAGAGAATTGGGACTGGCTAACATAGTGGAGTCAGTCCTGCAAACAGTTCTTTTAAGACTCACAGTAAGGCCACTTAAGATGGTGGTCCCTTGTCCCCAATATTCAAATAGCTGCAGTAGACGAGTCCCAGACGGAGGAGTTATGATCTAGTGAAGCATGGGATAAGGAGCTGAGGTTCCAGGATTCTTTTCCTTGCTCTTTCAGCTCTCTCATTGTGTGACTGTGAATAAGTCAGCTGGGCTAGGATTTTTAAAGGGGCTCAAGGGAGACAGGCACTGACTCCAATTGACTATCAATAGAGTTAACCACCTACCTCCCTTAGGACCTTTGAAAATCCCAGCTTTCCTCTCTGTGAGTCAGCTGCCCCATCTGTAAAATAGTGCTAAAAATACTCACCACCTTCTAAGTAATTAACATCTGTAAAGTGCTGAGAGCTCTTTGGGTGAAAGACATGCTAAGGGCAAATAACGTTCTTACTGACCATCATAAGGCAAAACCTGAGTAAATTAAGTGAAGAGTATTTCTGTGATGTCTGTCTCACTCAATATAGAGTAAAGGCACTTCCTTAGGACTCAGGCCTGCTTTACTCATGTGAGTTAATTTCATTGACTTTCCCCAGAAAGGCTTTGTGTGACAGGACCACTAGTTTTTCAGTATTCAAGCAGAATATCCAGAACAGCTAGTTACACAGTTCCCCTGTAAAACTCCATGTTTGCTATCTAGTTTTATGTTTAACTGAACACGGTAAACTGAAGTGATGTCCTGCTATCAAACACCTGTAAATGGGAACAAATTGCAGTGCAGTCACCAGTAATGAGTTTTTTCAGAGCATAAATTCTATAGTATATGCACAAGCAAAACTCCCATTCAAGGACTGTCACTTGCATTTAAATAGCACTGTGACATGGCATTTCATTACATAGCATCTACTAAGCACAGTTATTTCTGACTTCTGTCCTCTAAAGTCCAGTGATACCAATGCTACAAACATTCTCACAGAGCCTCTGTGCTTTAGTCCGCTATAAACAATGCATAAAAATTAGTGCTCATGGAAACCTTGTAATTCTGACAAATGGCACATAAATCGCAACACATATATTTGTAACACCCATAACTATCCCAAGTGAGCCTTTTTGTTTATTTGTTTCTATTTAGTGTACAAGAGATTGCTCAGAAATTTCAGTTGTTAAAGTAGTAATAAAAGCAAAGGAAGAAATATATAGGGTATGCAAATGTTCCTATAAAATATATCCAAGATTTGACACAAGACTCTCAAACATAATTAAACTTTACAGCCCTCTTGTAAGTAGGTTTACAAAACTATAGTCTTAGTCTTTGAGCAAAACAGTATTCCATAGCCTTTATTCTAACTGGTTTCAGAGTAACAGCCGTGTTAGTCTGTATTCGCAAAAAGAAAAGGAGAACTTGTGGCACCTTAGAGACTAACCAATTTATTTGAGCATAAGCTTTCGTGAGCTACAGCTCACTTCATCGGATGCATACTGTGGAAAGTGTAGAAGATCTTTTTATACACACAAAGCATGAAAAAATACCTCCTCCCACCCCACTCTCCTGCTAGTAATAGCTTATCTAAAGTGATCACTCACCTCACAATGTGTATGATAATCAAGTTGGGCCATTTCCAGCACAAATCCAGGTTTTCTCCCCCCCCCCCCCCCCCCCACAAACCCACTCTCCTGTTGGTAATAGCTTATCTAAAGTGATCACTATCCTTACAATGTGTATGATAATCAAGGTGGGCCATTTCCAGCACAAATGGACATGTACATTGGTCAAACTGGACAGTCTCTACGTAAAAGAATAAATGGACACAAATCAGATGTCAAGAATTATAACATTCATAAACCGGTCAGAGAACACTTTAATCTCTCTGGTCACGCAATTACAGACATGAAAGTTGCGATATTACAACAAAAAAACTTCAAAACCAGACTCCAGCGAGAGACTGTTGAATTGGAATTCATTTGCAAATTAGATACAGTTAACTTAGGCTTGAATAGAGACTGGGAGTGGCTAAGTCATTATGCAAGGTAACCTATTTCCCCTTGTTTTTTCCTCCCCCCACCCCCCCGACGTTCTTGTTAAATCCTGGATTTGTGCTGGAAATGGCCCACCTTGATTATCATACACATTGTAAGGAGAGTGATCACTTTAGATAAGTGATTACCAGCAGGAGAGTGGGGTGGGGGGAGGTATTTTTTCATCGCTTTGTGTGTATAAAAAGATCTTCTACACTTTCCACAGTATGCATCCGATGAAGTGAGCTGTAGCTCACGAAAGCTTATGCTCAAATAAATTGGTTAGTCTCTAAGGTGCCACAAGTACTCCTTTTCTTTTTATTCTAACTGAACATCTACCCAGTTTTCTGAACATCCTAACATTACAGGTGGGGCTTGTAGCACTGCCCATCATAAAACTCTGGTTTCAGTTGCTTATAACTTTGCCAGACTTTAAATGTTTGATCTGAAATCTTCCATACCAGCTGTCTGCCTCCGGCTGAATTTTATTAGAAAATTTCAGCCAAAAACAGTTCTGCCATTTCTAAGAAGAAGGCTGGAGAAAAGTACCATGTTTTACCCATGTTAGAAAATTCTGATGACCTGTTCTTGGAATAAATCTAGCACCCCCATACTTTAGAGCAGGGGCTTGAAATTAGGTAGGGGAGTCACCCTGGTATCAGGAATGTGCCTTTTCCCCTCCTTGTGAAAATCTGCCCAAATATGGCCAAGTTTGAAAACCTTTGAAAAATCACAGTTTGCAGATGCTTAGCAGAAACTTAGATTTTTGCCGCTAAATCCCCTGAACATTTTGTCCTCGGTGAGCATGCTCCATCCCCTCACAGCCCTAGTGCTGAACAGATGACACATGCACTGATCCCACAGAGTGCTGAACATGCTCCAGCCCAGAACTAGGGAAACTCAGAATAACTTTCCCTGTAGTTGCTGCTGCCAGCTGCTATGGGACAAGTGGGGCCAGATACCAGAACTGAGCCCCTTTCTCTCATGTGCTCTCAATGACTGTGCAGCTGTCACCCAGGCAGAGTAGAGGAGGGCTGGACAAAGAGACTGGGACTAGGTGTGTGTTGGGGGGGGGGGTTAGAAGAGAGAGATTTGATAAGGAGCTAGGTATGTGGGAGGGGGAGAACTGGGACTGCCTAGGCAGAGACTGGGGCCAGGAGCCAAAGAGAGGATGGGGGGAGATTGAGATTGGATGAAGAGCCAGGGAGGGAGACTGGGAATGATAGTCAGTGGGGGGAAGGTGGGGGAGGGAGAGACAGATTGGTCAAGGAGCCAGGAGGGGGCAACTGGGACTGGCTGAGAAGGGAGCCTGGGACTGGATGTGGCGTTGGGGGAGAAAGTAGGAGCCCGGGAGGAGATTTGGATTTGGACAGTGAGCCCAGAGTGGGAAACTAGGATTGGCAACTGGTACTGGGATGAGAAGCCTGAGGACTGGGACAAGAACAGCCTGGAGGAAATGGGGCAGAAGGGGTCAAGCTTTGGGGAAATGGGAAGAAAAGTCTGTGCCCGCTACAGAACACTTCCCATCAGAGTCTGGAATGAAACTCACCATTTCTCAGTTGCTAGCAGATATCCAGGTATCCCACTGGCAAAGTGTGTATCTCATCTCCCTCTAGTGCTGGTCCACATAGAGGATGACAACCTACTACTGCTATAAGTTACTCTGTTAGTTCAAGTGACAGGTCTGTGTGGTGGATCTAGAGGTTCCAGCCCTGCTGATGACTTGTGGGTATCAGGATGATGCCACATGATGGAATTGCTGTTTATAATTTTTCAGTTTGCTTTTTTAAAAAAAAAACCTGGAAAATATACCCTCCCTCCAAATCAAACTGTTAAAATAACATTAATAAAGATGCAAAGTCAAGCATTCAAAAGTTAGGAAATGCCAAGATTAAAGTTGCCTTAATTTGGCTCCCTTGTGCCTGAGCATTATGGTAGAGTCTTATAAGAAGATCACATACTATTTTTCCCATAGGACCCCTGCCTCACTGAGTGCACAGGACGGACTTGCTCTGGGGTGAATCAGGGTTGTGTAGTAAAGGAGGCTGTTGTCTATAGACATCCTGCTTCATTTGTTGCAGAAGCTGGAAGGTGTGTAGTGAAGGAGGCAGAGGACTGGTGGAAGAGAGGATGTTCTCAATGTTAATGCAGTTGAATGTTGCCCTGGAGAAGTGGAGTCCATCCCTGCCTCTCTGCAGGGATAGCCTCCTTGCCCAGAGTTCTTATATGATGCTGGGAAAGTCACTTAAACCAAACCTGTCACAGAGGGCTGTTAATTGTGTGTTCCTCATTTTTGGGGTGCCATCTTGATATCCTGGGGTCTGATTTGCAGAAGGGCTGAGCACTCTCAGCTGCCACTGAAGTCAGATTATTAGCTCTCTTCCAGTCTTCTGGAACTCCCCAGTTCTTCAAGGCTTACTAAAAATCAACTTTTATGGTCCAGTGAGTTCCTACGCCAGCTCTTTTAAAACTCCTGGATGCAAGTTATCTGGACCTGATGATTTAAAAATGTCTAACTTTAGTAGCTTCTGTTTAATGTCCTCCTGAGATACAAGTGGAATGGAAAGAATGTCTCATCACCATATGACATTATCATCTTTTTTTCCATAAATACTG
Source organism: Lepidochelys olivacea (assembly GCF_965140295.1). Lineage (NCBI taxonomy): Eukaryota > Metazoa > Chordata > Testudines > Cheloniidae > Lepidochelys > Lepidochelys olivacea. The sequence goes on from NC_140419.1 coordinate 98,303,992, forward strand.
AACAGAAATAAGTACAGTTCTGCCTTTTCTGTATTATTATTGATAATTCTACCATTTCCACCAGTAATGGACCAATACCATTTTAGGATGCTTTTTTCCCCTGATATATTTAAAAAATCTCTTCTTTTCCTTAACTCTGCTGACCAGAGATTTCTCCTCGTGTCCCTCTGCTTTCCTTATCAGTTTTTTACAATCTCTAATTTCTGATTTATATTCATTACTACCAATTTCCTCTTTCTTCCATTTGTCTTTATAGCTGCCTTCACTTCCCCTCTACACCAGTATGATTTTTTTAACTAGTAACGTCTTCCTCGGTTGTGGATTTTTCAGCATTTAATTAGGTGTTCTTAAAAGACTGCCAATTATCTTTCACATTTTTCTGATTAAATCATTCCTTCCAGCTGACTTGGCTCAGTTGTTTTCAGCTTTGTGAAATTGGCTATCTTAAAACACCAAGAACATGTATTACCAGTCTGGACTTTATTCTGCTTGCACATTATAAGTGTGATCAAGTATGATCACTTGTACTTTAGCAAACATTAATTTTAGTTCTCTGATCAGTTCCTCTATCTGCTAGGACCAGGATGGCTGCAACACTTTTTGAGTTAGGAAATTGTCATCTATCATGTTTAGAAATTTAAAAGATGTTTTCGTACTGGCAGCATGAGACCCTCCAGTATGTCACTCAAATTGAAGGCCCCCATGATCATTTAAATGAGTTATAACCATTTGTTTTAACATTCCAGTTATGATGTTGCCTTCCCATCTGGTTAGAAGAAAGCATTTTAAAATATCTCAAGGAATTGTAATATGTAGGTGCCAACAAGACAAAATAAATCAATAGTCTGCAATACTGTATAGATTGGGTGTAGTCCCCAGTCCTCGCCCCTCCCCTTTTGCTAACACACAGACTCCTAGTATATAGCATTTATCACAGGCTAAAAGGGAAAGTGTTTTGGGGTGCCCCATGTCATGTGGGAGCATGTCACTGGACCTGTTGGGACATGATAGGTCACCTTCACTGCTGGCCTAACTCTGTTCAAGTCAAAGGGGTTAAGTTGCCTGGGAATTTGTCAGTCACTTTTGACTGTATCATTACAAGGGCTCAGATCCTGAGCTGTGGCCTAGAGGTACTCAGCGCAACTCAGACAGCGAAGATCCAGAAGTGTCTTTGAACTCCTTTTACCTCCCTCAGTGCTGGGCCAGCTGTATGCCAGGTCAATCCCTCAGCACAATTTACAGCAGCCTGAGGGGTTGCTCTAAGTTGTGCCAACTGCCAGTAACCCCTGAGGAGCTGTTATACCAGCTAGGAAAAGTCAGGGTGCAGGAAGAGCCTGGCTACACCAATTTTCCCCCATCCACACCCCTTAGGCCACCCTCAGGGAGCGAGGTTGGTATAGGAGCCTCTACAGCAGCTCTGTGCCACTGGAGGATGTTTGTATGCTGGGGTGATCCTCCTGCGGCCAGTTATGCCAGCACTCAAGTTGCTCTGCACCAGCAGCAGTTTGGTGTTGATGGTCCCTAATGGAGGTCAGAATCTGGCCCAGGTTGTTTCTGTGGTTTGGTCTGGTTTTCTGAACCTGGATAGCCATGAAAGTTAGCATCTGTATGTTACATAGGAGTTGTTATTTGTAAATGCAAGTGAAAAAGCCAACAACATTTGTCTAGTGGTCATGCTAGGTCCAACGTTAAGCTCTGAAGGAATTACAATTTATAGTGTAACTAAATTCAGTTATTTTCAAAGTGTCTCTGTACAGCACTTTAACATTCTTGGCCTCAGACAGTGTAACAGGTGAAAGCTGTGAAGCTTGTAGATTTTACTTTTCTTTGTCATTATATATTGCTGTGCTATGGCAAAATGTCATTTCCAGAAGATTTCTATGTTTCATGCTACATATGCCTTGTTTTTATCACTACCTATATCCTCAAGGAGAAAAAATGATTGCTCACTACTCACCGCAGCGTAGATGAAGGTCAGTTGTTGGAACTATGTTGTCAAAGTGCCAATAATCCTCCCTCCAGCTGATAATATTTCCTGGGGAACACTTCTTTAACTCACTCAGCTCTCTTATTCTGTCCCACAGTTGAAAGTAGTACAAGCTGCCAATGAAGCTGCTGCTGCCCCGAATGATGTAGCCATTCTGGATTTTGTGCAAATGTCCTAGCACCAAGCTCCCGTCGGGTTCCAGGCACATGGTTCCGTTCATCACTTTATCAGACAATAGGTTGCCATTGTGGTAGACTTGCAGCAGTCTCTTATTACCATCCCATAGGCAGCACACACTGTGCCATATAAAAAGAGTTAAAGCAAGCTCAATGTCTATCTTTGTGCCAGAAAGATACAGCCTTAGATGTTTGTTTTCACTGCTGAGTCCGAGCTCGAGACCATTTATGTCAGTGGAGTTGCTGTTGTTTTTATGGTATGAAAATGCTGTCCAAGAACTGACATTTGTGGCTCTGTTTAGATCAATGAACACAGTGAATTGGCATAGTGGGGGGATGCTGTTGTTGGCCAAGGATACATACTTATCATTCTTTCCAAATAAATCCAGTTTTTTTCCTTTCAGGAAATTTGTTTCTGTAAAAATGTGGGAGGGGTGTGTGAAAAAGAAGAAGAAATCTCACTTTTCAGAGAGAAAAATGCAACATGACCTCATTCAGGTACTTTTCTATTAGGATAATTGCTGCATGTAAATGGATTGTGCACATCCCATGACAGCCGTTTTCCAAATCACTCTCTTTAGCAATATCACAAGATGATCAAAAAATTAAAGGGTTATTCTATTTCTGGCTCCTTCTCTCTTTGAAATGCAGAGCTGAGGCCTCCTACACCACTGACAAAGAGAGCCTAAGTGGGTCTGATTAAACAAAGAAAAGCCAGGGATTTCAAGTCTGTTAAATTGAAATGGGCACAAAATTCAGCTCTGGATTTCAAATGCCCCAACACTTGAGTGCAGGTATTTGGATCAGAGGTCTTGCTTCAGCCCACTCTGAATATAGGAGCTATTGGCAGAATTTGGATCTGGGTTTGGAATTCAGATCACACACAAATTTCAGTGAGATCCCATGGGTGCATGTTAGGGCAGAATTTGGCCACATGGGCCTCATTCTCTGTTCTGCACTGGCCCTTTTGCCCTGCCAAGCCAGTTATGTACTATAGGAGGTCCCCCCCTACACTGTGGGAACGAATGGCTGGCCACGTCCTCATCGCTCCCAGTCCCTTTGCACCATCAGAGAGGTGCAAAGGAGCCATAGCAGAATGGAGAACTGAGGGTCATAGGCGCTGACTCTGTGGGTGCTCCGGGGCTGGAGCACCCACGGGGAAAAATTAGTGGGTGCTATGCACCCACTGGCAGCCAAGCTCCCCTCACCCCCCGCCTCACCACCTCCTCCTCCTCCTCCCCCCCTGAGCACGCTGCATCCCCGCTCCTCCACCTACCTCTCAGCGTTTCCTGCCCGGCTTCCGCCAAACAGCTGTTTGGTGGCATGCTGGGAGGGAGTGGGAAGAGACGGGGCCAGGGCGGGGATTTGGGGAAGGAGTTGGAATAGGGGTAGGGAGGGGGCAGAGTTGGGGCGGGGACTTTGGGGAAGGGGTTGGAAGGGGCAGGGCCGCATGGAAGGGGTGGAGTGGGGGCGGGGGTGGAGCACCTAGGGGAAAGCAGGTAAGTCGGTGCCTATGCTGAGGGTCTTATATCCTTGACTTCTATGGGCACATTTATGCAAGTGACAATAACAGGATTGGGCCCTTTGGGAGTATTCAGAAAAGTTGGGATAGTTTTCTTCTTTTTTTTTTTTTACACTTGTTAGCTCTTGCTGCCCTTATCTCCTTAGCCCTAGTGTTGCAGTATTGTCAGCAACAATCCACCTGCCCAACCCTGGGTCAGAAAGTTCCTGATTTTGCAACCTTTAATCAGACTGAGTAGTAAACAAATAGTCCCACTGGAGTCATCACCTTGCCATAACCTTTCCCAAATGTGTATAAATTAAAATCCCCAGTCCTACACAAAATTAGGAAAGCCTGTAATGTTTGCTGCAGTTCAGTCATAGGTGCAAGCCTGGGTACTTCCCTTTCAGCTGTTTGCATCAGAGAAGCCCTGGCTGCCAGCCCAATGCAGAGAACCTCTCTTCAGCGATGCTAGAAACAAGAGGCACTCGTACCCTGCCATGGCTTCCTAGAGCTACACTCCCAAAGATGAAGTCATTACTCAGTGTGGGTGCTTGCTGCTGCTAGCTGTTCCCAGCACCTGACTGTAGTCATTAAATATTATGAAGTTGGTTAGGAAGAAGGGTCGGAATATTTTGTTGCTTCTTTTGTCTTTATGATCTGTTTAGAACCTAAATAAGCGCTAATGGAAAAAGAACACATCAGCTGCAATCCAGCAATCAAACTCGGTTTCCCTTCCAAAAGCCCAGAGTTAAGGTGGCTGCTGCCATCAGAGAATTAAGTTAAGCTGCAAAACTGAACTCTTTATTCTATACAAAGCCCCACAGAACATAGAACACCAGTACATGAATCTATTCATATAAAAGCATTCAGTTTTCTGTCCTCACCTGAGAGAGGCCATGAGCCAAATTCTCTACTGGTGTAAATAATCACTGCTCCAATTGGCCCATTAACACCAGCAGATAATTTGGACCCTTGTATGTAGCAAAGCATAGGGACAATGAGGCCTATTTAGATCCAAAGTATAAGTCAGACTGTCTGTGGAGTGATGATTTACAGGTTTGCCTTACTATCGTCCTAACATGTTTACATGTTATTTATTTATTCCTTTTAGGAGACAACTGACATGGGGGCTGAAGCCTTTATTACCATATCTCAATGCTTTTTCCAATCTCTTTCTCTAATGACATCATTTACACCAAACCCTGATTGCTAGCCATACACAGCAAGCATTGTAAATCCCCTGAGTCAAACCAGACCTGTAAAGCTGAAGTGATTGTTTGCACTTTGAATAAAGGTTACACACGTCATGAACTTGTGAAACCAGGAGACACTTCCCCAATTTCTGCTACATATGCTTCAAATCAGAAGCACTGATTGAATTATGGTCTAACTCTCTGTGGCCAATTAAAACTGAAGCATTGCTTTTCTACCAAAGCCTCTTTCTCCCACGGTGTCAATAAAGTATTGCTGTGATACATAATCACAGTCTGGCCTGGTATCTAATGTGTGAGAGAGTCCCTGAATTGCAAAGCTCAGGTCATTGTACCAACCTCATGTTCTAGTATGCTGGTCCTGATCTCATTTACACCAGTGCAGCTCTATTGGTTTAAATTGAGTTACTCCTGACCTACACCAGTCCAGATTAGAATCAGGCCTGTTGGCTTGCATGTGGTGTCACCATTGACACCTGTGAGTAAGGGTGTATGGGAGTTGAAATCAGAAAGACAGCATTTTACACCCACTGGGCTGAGGTGTAAATGAGTAAATAAGGCTCAAGGCACAGGAAAATCTGGGCCCTTATATCTAAATTGGTTGGTTTACAACATAGAGCCCAACCCAGCATTGGGAATCCCCATGAACATACTTCTGGGCATGAAGGCAGTGGACATTTCGCCTGTCAGGACTGCAGAATAAGGTCTATAATGGAGTCATAGAAGGGGACAGACAGAGGGAGATCATCATTTTCAGCCCAAGTAGAGTAGATTCAGTTCTCAAACAGCGCAAGAGAACACAGCACAGATCTTGGTCATCCTTTGCATAGTTATAAAAAGGCTCTGAATCCAGCTACCTGGAATTCCCCCAGTCTAGGGTAACCCCCAGGTGACATTAGGTTGGCAGAACTCTTAGGCTTTAAGCTCAGAAGGAACCATCATGATAATCTAATCTGACCTCTGCATCCTTCCTTCGTGGGTGGGCAGGGCACTACTATGCTCCAGCAATCTCCAGATCATAGAGCAATCCCTTAGGAGCCACTGCAGCCAACCATAACTTACATCAGCCCTCAGGCTGCTCTAAACTGCATCAGGAGTTAATCTGACCTTTGGCCTGTTCTGAGCTGGGGCAGGAGTGTGAGTGAAGGTAGTGTAAATCCATCTCTTCCTTGCTGTGAAGAACACAGCTCAGCAGCAGCTGAGGCTACATCTACACTACAGCACTTAGACAGTGGCACAGCTGCACTGCTTGTGGTGGAGACACTCTACGCCGATGGGAGAAAGCTCTTCCTCAGGCTTCATAACTCCTGCCTCCACGAGAGGCAGCAGCTATATCCATGTGAGAAGCTCTTGCTTCATGGTGAGAAACAGCTTTGCAGCTGCAGTGTTTGCACAGCACTTGGCAGCAGAGGCTAGATCCTGCCCTAGGTGGAAGCAGCCAACATAGCAAATAAGAACCAGGACACTGGCAGATACATCCAGCTGGTACCAGGCAGGATCCCTGAGGGCAGGAAGTGCTGCTGAACTCAATTTCCTGCTCCTTACGGCAGGTGCAAAACATGCCTTGTCCAGCTGCTGACTAGCACTTGCTGTTGACTGCAGCATATGCCAGCAGCCAGCTGGGGCAGGGTGACTGGCCAAGTACCTCTCTCCCCCTGGGTGCTAGTAGTAGAGGTTCTTCACACCCTCCTCCCAAGTCCTTGTGGACCAGCCAGGGGGCTTCAGCTCAGAGTCAAGGGTTTACAGATAAGAAATAACTATACCTGAGAGAAGGAGAAGACTGGCTGTGACAATCAGGCCACAAAGAAACTTGTCAGGAAAGTGGTGTACAGGACTCCACACAGGTGTCTTCATTTCTAGACATATTCTGCAAGAGATGTTAACACTTTATTCATTGCACTTTAGGAATTCAAAACCCTTTACACAGATGACTAAACAGTATAATCCTCATATCACAGATGGGAAAAGTGAGGCATAGACAGGTGAATGACTTGCTCAGGATCACGAAGAGAGTCAGTGGCAATCATAAAAAAAACAACCCAGGTGTCCTGACTTCCAGTCCCCTGCCCTAACCTCTAGACTTGCTGCCTTCTTATAAAGCAAGACATCCCAGTTAACTCATGACTAAAAAAAATCACAGTTAACTCATGCGATTAACTAAAAAAAAATTAATCGCAATTAATTGCAGTTTTAATCGCACTGTTAAACAATAGAATACCAATTGAAATTTATTAAATATTTTGATGTTTTTCTAAATTTTCAAATATATTAATTTCAATTACAACAGAATACAAAGTGTACAGTTCTTACTTTATATTATTTTTATTACAAATATTTGCACTGTAAAAATGATAAACAAAAAATTAGTATTTTTCAATTCATCTCATACAAGTACTGTAGTGCAATCTCTTTGTTGTGAAACTGCAACTTACAAATGTAGATTTTTTTGTTACGTAACTGTACTCAAAAACAAAACAATATAAAACTTCAGAGCCTACAAGTCCACTCGGTGCTACTTATCATAGAAGGTTAGGGTTGGAAGGGACCTCAGGAGGTCATCTAGTCCAACCCCCAACTTCTTGTTCAACCAATCACTAAAACAAACAAGTTTGTTTACATTTACAGGAGATAATGCTGCCCTCTTCTTATTTACAGTGTCACCAGAAAGTGAGAACAGGCATTTGTATGGCACTTTTGTAGCCAGCATAGCATGGTATTTACTTGCCAGATATGCTAAACATTCGCATGCCCCTACATGCTTTGGCCACCATTCCAGAGGACATGCTTCCATGATGATGACACTCATTAAAACAATGTGTTAATTAAATTTGTGACTGAACTCCTTGCGGGAGAATTGTATGTCCCCTGCTCTGTTTTACCTTCATTCTGCCATATATATACATATTATAGCAGTCTCGGATGATGACCCAGCACATGTTGTTCATTTTAAGAACACTTTCGCTGCAGATTTCACAAAATGCAAAGAAGGTACCAATGTGAGATTTCTGAAGATAGCTACAGCACTCCACCCAAGGTTTAATAATCTGAAGTGCCTTCTAAAATCTGAGAAGGACAAGGTGTGGAGCATGCTTTCAGAAGTCTTAAAAGAGCAACACTTCGATGTGGAAACTACAGAACCCAAACGACCAGAAAAGAAAATCAATCTTCTGCTGGTGGCATCTGACTGAGATAATGAAAATGAACATGGGTCAGTCCGCACTGCTTTGGATTGTTATTGAGCAGAACCTGTCATCAGCATGGATGCATGTCCCCTGGAATGGTGGTTGAAGCATGAAGGGACACATGAATCTTTAGTACATCTGGCACATAAATATCTTGCGACACTGGCTATAACAGTGCCACGCGAATGCCTGTTCTCACTTTCAGGTGACATTGTTTGTCTGAGCGATTGACTGAACAAGAAATAGGACTGAGTGGACTTGCAGGCTCTAAAGTTTTACATTGTTTTATTTTTGAATGCAGTTATTTTTGTACATAATTCTACATTTGTAAGTTCAACTTTCATGATAAAGAGATTGCACTACAGTACTTGTGTTAGTTGAATTGAAAAATACTATTTCTTTTTTTTAAAGTGCATATACATGTAATCAAAAATAAATATAAAGTGACCGCTGTACACTTTGTATTCTATGTTGTAAGTTAAATCAATATTTGAAAATGTAGAAAACATCCAAAAATATTTAAATAAATGGTATTCTATTATTGTTTAACAGTGCGATTAATTGCGATTAATTTTTTTAACTGCTTGACAGCCCTAGTTTTTATATTTTCAGTAACAACCTTGCTTGCTTCCAATTTAGACCATATTTTGGAGATTCTGTGATCCCCTAACACGACTGAAATTTAACTCTTGTTAGCAAAATTCGTGTTAACTGTGTAAGTCTAGGTTGGTATTTTCAAAGGAGCCTAAGAGATTTAGGTACCCAAATCCCATTGAATTTCAGTGCTCTCTAGGTTCATTTGAACCTCTTAGCCCTAATGTCTTAACTCAAGGACATAGATAACGCTGTGTATTAAAAATGGTATGTGCCCAGGAGACAACTAGAATCAAGTTTAGAAGTTTCTTGTTCCTATTCAAATATATTTTTTTCATTTAGGTCAAAGTCCTGGACCTTGCAATATTTAAATATTATTAGCAAATAATTTGATACTAAAAAGATGTTACTTGTAGTCTGTTCCTTGTGTTGCATATACCCAAGACTCTTCAAAGCAGCTGAAAAGTGAACTGGTAACCTCCATCCGTTTCCTAACAGACAGTTGTTATAACACATGAACACACTGCAGACGAAATTATTGGCTAACTCTATCAACATTACTGGATATATCACACAGATTCCTGGGAAGCCGGGACTAGAATGCTGCTCTTTCATCTTCCCAAAACATCTCTGGGGCTAGATTCCCAAAGGGGACTTTGGCTAAGCATTGCAGCACCTAACTTTTAGTTACCCTTCTGCCAAATGGAATTCACAACCCTGAATTAGGGCACCCAGGCTCCCCATATACTGCATGAGGGTAGCTAGGAACTTTAAAAGGATTCACAGAAGCCCACACGCTGAGTGGGGAGCTGCCTAAGCTAGCCAACAGGAAATGCTGAGGAGAGGGGTGGGGGCCAAACCCCACTCCTCAAAGGGAATTAGAGGCCTGAGCCTTGGCGGGAGGGAGGTGCCTCTGTCCACCCAGGATTCACAGCTGTGAACCCTCTCTGGGAGTTAGGTGCACAAACCAGGTCAGTCCTTTCTCGAGAAAAACCAAGGAGGAAGAGACTGTGAAGATCATATCTCCCTTCTAGCCCAGTGGTTAGAGCACTCACCAAGCATGTGGGATACCATTCTGCCTGATGTGGAGCAGGGTCTTGACCCCAGGTCTCCCACCTTCCAAGTAAGTGGCCTCACCACTGGGCTGTGGGGTATTCTGAGGTGTGGCTCTCTGACTCTCCTGTTGAAGTTATTCCCCTCTGTACTACAAAATTAATTCACTAGGCCAGAGAGACAGAGAGCAAACAAGAGCAATTGACTCTAGAGCACAGAGATTAGGGCACTCAGTGAGGATTTGGGAGATGCGAGGATTTGGGAGATGCACTCCCTGCACCACCAACCTCTGTGTGTTGTGGAGGACCCAATCCAGTTGATGTGCTCAGAAGCTGCCTTCGAGGGCATCAGCCAGATCAGGCCTTGCAGGCGAGATAGGTGGGGGAGAACCTACCTTGTGAATCATAGAATCATAGAATATCAGGGTTGGAAGGGACCCCAGAAGGTCATCTAGTCCAACCCCCTGCTCAAAGCAGGACCAATTCCCAGTTAAATCATCCCAGCCAGGGCTTTGTCAAGCCTGACCTTAAAAACCTCTAAGGAAGGAGATTCTACCACCTCCCTAGGTAACGCATTCCAGTGTTTCACCACCCTCTTAGTGAAAAAGTTTTTCCTAATATCCAATCTAAACCTCCCCCACTGCAACTTGAGACCATTACTCCTCGTTCTCTCATCTGCTACCATTGAGAACAGTCTAGAGCCATCCTCTTTGGAACCCCCTTTCAGGTAGTTGAAAGCAGCTATCAAATCCCCCCTCATTCTTCTCTTCTGCAGACTAAACAATCCCAGCTCCCTCAGCCTCTCCTCATAACTCATGTGTTCCAGTCCCCTAATCATTTTTGTTGCCCTTCGCTGGACTCTCTCCAATTTATCCACATCCTTCTTGAAGTGTGGGTCCCAAAACTGGACACAGTACTCCAGATGAGGCCTCGCCAATGTCGAATAGAGGGGAACGATCACGTCCCTCGATCTGCTCGCTATGCCCCTACTTATACATCCCAAAATGCCATTGGCCTTCTTGGCAACAAGGGCAACAAGGGCACACTGCTGACTCATATCCAGCTTCTCGTCCACTGTCACCCCTAGGTCCTTTTCCGCAGAACTGCTGCCTAGCCATTCGGTCCCTAGTCTGTCCCTGTGCATTGGGTTCTTCCGTCCTAAGTGCAGGACCCTGCACTTATCCTTATTGAACCTCATCAGATTCCTTTTGGCCCAATCTTCCAATTGGTCTAGGTCCTTCTGTATCCTATCCCTCCCCTCCAGCGTATCTACCACTCCTCCCAGTTTAGTATCATCCGCAAATTTGCTGAGAGTGCAATCCACACCATCCTCCAGATCATTTATGAAGATATTGAATAAAACTGGCCCCAGGACCGACCCTTGGGGCACTCCACTTGATACCGGCTGCCAACTAGACATGGAGCCATTGATCACTACCCGTTGAGCCCGACAATCTAGCCAGCTTTCTACCCACCTTATAGTGCATTCATCCAGCCCATACTTCCTTAACTTGCTGACAAGAATACTATGGGAGACCGTGTCAAAAGCTTTGCTAAAGTCCTGCTGTGAGTTAGAAGAGCTGAGCTGCTTGACAGTGTCAGGGCTGAGGTGACTGTGTGCATGCCCTCCACCAGAAATGTAGGCATCTAGAGGACGGTTCTGTGGAATTCAGGTACCTACAGGGTTAGGTGAGCTGAGCATTGGTTGAAACAAGTGGTGCCTTAATGTTGGATTTAGGTGACTAAGTCCACCTTATGAATCCATCTCTGCAGGCCTCCATCATGGCACTAAAGATCTTGCTTCGGTGCAAGTAGCAGATTCATTCTTCTCTAGTGTAGGAGACGCACACGGTACATTGCAACTTCTGAACCAGCACAACCGGCACTCGGGGGCTGATCAGGCCCTTTATGCAGTGATGTCGTTGGGCGTCATGAACTTGCTTCTGCTCCTACTGAAGTCATCGGCAAAACTCTCACTGACGTCATGGAAGTTACAGCACGCTCAGCACCTTTGAAAATCAGACCAGATAATTACGTAAGTTACCTAAATGTGGATCTTTGAGCCTAACAACATAGGCCTCTACTTTTGCAAATCTCATCTTCAGTGTCCCAGGCTGACAGCTGGGCAGCTCACAGGAGCATTACATTCATTCAAAAACGATTCTTTAAAGTACCATAATGTTTCCACCCAATGGGCTTGAATGGAGATAACATGTAAGGACAGTTACTGATGTGCTTAAGTGTTTTTAGCATCAGGACCTGTGTCTATACTGTATTTGTAAACATCATGATTTGATTAGATTGAACAAATAATTCTTCACTACTGAGCTGCACAAACAATTTAAAGTGGGGTAGGGGAGCCCTGTTAGGAACACCAGCTGAGGACTAGGCCCTACTTTTTTTTTTTTTTTTTTTTTTTTAAATTTAAGAAGGAGAGGAAGAAAAGTCAATGTTTTAATTTAGCACAGAATATATGGGAAAGAACTAAGTCAAACAAAATCAGCTTTTCTCATTTTTAGGCCTTGTATGCACACAAACTTTCACCAGTTTAGTAAATCTGATGCCACTATTATTTTCGTTTAAAAGAGGCTTATAGTTCTGTTCAGCTTAAACCTGTTCTCAATAAATTTAAGCTAAACCAAAGCAAGCCTGATTTAAACTGAAATAAGTGGGTCTACACAGAGCTTCGCACCAGTTTGACTAAGTCAGTTTAAAATACCTTAGTTAAAGCTGTGCTATTCTGTGTCTAGAAAAGCCTCTAGCTGCTAGCTTTGTCTCTTGGAAGTTCAGGAAGGTGCTGAACACTCCTGTGAGTTGTCAGCATTTCCCACATTCACTTCAGTGGGACTCAAGTGCGAGCTCTGCAGGATTGAGCCCGTAATTAACAATGTTGTATTTAACTTGTAAACTTTGGGGTCAGATCCTCAGCAAATGAAAATTGTCATAGCTCCAATAAAATCAGTGATTTCAAGGGAATGTGCAGATTTATGCCAGCTGAGGACATTGCCTTGCATTCTGTGCAAATAGTCATTACAATCTGAGCACTGTGAAAATGGAAATGGTCCCTCTGTAGCCAGATTAACTAAACATAAATTTAGTTTAATAAAGCAACTGAGCTAATAATAGATATCTGCACAGTTTTACAGTGAAAAAAGCAGATTGCTGCACTTGTGAAACTAGTTTAAAAGATTTTATAAAATGTAGCAATTAGAAAAAAATTGTTCAACTTTCTATTTAGTGTCTGACACAAGCAGTTGTTCTTATACATTTACTCCATTTATATATAAAAACTTTATAGCCATTACAAGATATTTTTCAAAAACTCACCTGGTAGGGAGGCAGCAAATGAAAATCAAGGCAGATTTTTGCCAAACACCGCACACATGTCACCCTTTCAAACAACAAAGTGCATTATTGGCACAAAGAGGAAATCCGATGGGATGCTTTAAAGCTTTAAGTGGATCAGCTAGTGAATAGCAGACCATCTCCATTTTGAGTTCTCACCCCTTAGAGTTATTAAAAAATCTGCTGTAACAACAAACCTGTCTGCCTGCCTTCTCCTTTATTACCCTACCTGTGATTTGTTGACTCCTGCCATACCATTTCACTGACAAATCATTTTGTCCTTCTCTGCAGCCTATACGACATCATAGGCATATCCATGGGGGATAAAATTTTATATGCGTTGAAGAGCGAAGTCCAGAGTTTACAACATTGTCAAATGTCAAGTGGAATTGAAAAAGATGTGCTAAGGCATCTTCTGCTTGGTTCTGTTTAGAAAGTGACAGAGGTCTGAGTAGTGGCTTCAATTTCCCCCGAATGGTTCTCCACCCTCTTCTCTCTGTGCATTACTTCTTAGCAAAGATCCTCTCCTGGGCCCATCTGCCCTTCCAATACTTCATTCTCCCCACTACTTGGTTCTAAAACCATTTAATTCTACCAGCTGCCAGGAAAGACTCTATGGATCAGAGGCTGACAGTCTCTCAAAAGAGTACCATCAGGTTATTTTACTCTCTCTCCATGGTATCTAGGTATCTGATACAGTATGAAGATTGATATAACATTTTAATTCAAGATGGACAGGTTCTTGCCATCTTAGAGCTTGGCATTTCTTTACCTCTTCCTCTCCACTTGGCATCTCCATCTTCCAACTGCTGTTATTGTTCGTGGGCTTTGGAGAAAAAGTAAGGTTTGAACAGAGCCCTGAAAGGAGTCTGGATGGAGCTCATTCGTGTCTCCTTTTGAGTGGATAGTATCCCGCCCAGAATGCCTTGCCTCTTGCTCCCAAACTTCACACTCTAGTTAGCTCCCATTGCTGGACCTGAGCAGGGAAGGAGCAGCCAGGCAGGTGAAGGGGACGCATTACTGGGTCCCCCATTCAGCAAGAGGCCTAAACAGGCCCCAGCTGCCTCCAGCTTCCATCCAATCCTCAGCCACGCTACCCATCTGCCTCTATCTTTCCCCAGGCATCCCACCCTAGTTCCCACAAAGCCTCCTTCCTTAGGTACCCCCATTTCTTCCACAGACACTTCCCACAAGCCCCGCTGTCTCCAGCTTCTCCCTTGAGCTCTCCCCTGGACAGCTCCACAAACCTAACTACACCCAGTTCCCAGCTACTTTGGCTTCCCCCTGGATACCCTCACAAACCCATTGCCTCCCTGACTGCTGCCCTCCAACACCCCCTACTCTCCAGACACCCTTCAGGTCTCATCCACCTGCCACAGCTGCCAAGCCCTGTGCAGTGCCATGTCCTGCTCCCACCCCTGCTTGGGCAGGGTTGTTGACCTTATGTTGAAGTTTATGGCCATACAAATTTATGGATATGCAAATTATTTAAAACGCTATACTGCAGATATACAAAATATTTAATAAGCTAAATTGCCTATTTTGAAATAATTTGCGTGAACTATCCCTCATGGAGCTGCACAACACTTGGCAGCTGTGTTCAGGTACTCTCCAAATGTAGCCCTGCGCAAGGCTTTTAAAAACCACCTACAGGTTGTACCAGTTAAGACTTTATGGCTACTTTGCATCCCTAGAGGTGCAAGTGTTTTTATTGTGATTTCTATGTGCTGTTACACAAAGCACACAGAACAGCACACAGAACTTCCCTTTCTCCCCCTTGCCATACCCCTCTATTTGTTTTTCTGGTGTTTAGTTCAGAGGTAGGTTTAATCACATTGACATTTTTACTGTGCTTTAAATAATGGTTTTTTTTGTATTTACTAGAGGTGATTGAGAGAGCCTGGAGAACCATGCTGGGATAGGCTTTGTTAATATCAATTACCCGTCATTCTGACAAGTTACATCAGAGGTTTGGTGTAATAGCCAACAGCCCCAGGTCCTCGAGTGAAAAATCTCTTTGGGAAGATTAGAGGAAGACGTGACACAAAAAGCTAAAAAATCTCCATATGAATTAAATGTAATGAAATGAAGCTTGTACAAAATGGCTCCGCCACAAAGACCACGTTTGGCTGTTCAGACCCAAATAGAATGTTCAGTTGCACTATCCTTCTTAGGGTGTTTTTGCTCCTCTTTGGATATGCAAAGATTTTTGTCATGGAGGTTGCTATGGAGATTTTTAAAATCTTCCAAACTTCAGTGTACTATAATTATGTCGAAAGCCTGTCTGCTGGGAGTCTGATTGTCAGAATGAGGAATGCAGGTGTCTGGTTCACT
Source organism: Lepidochelys olivacea (assembly GCF_965140295.1). NCBI lineage: Eukaryota > Metazoa > Chordata > Testudines > Cheloniidae > Lepidochelys > Lepidochelys olivacea. Next base: position 98,319,377 of record NC_140419.1, read on the forward strand.
AGCATATCTTGCCACCGACCATTTTATTGAAATGAAAAGATTCATATGCCCCGAGCCTTAATAGCTGCTTTCTGTTTCTGTTAGACCTTTCAGCACAGAATGGCTGTCCTCCTTCCCAAATAACTCCATGAATCATTGTCTAAGTAAATGGGTGTGCCCTTTTCAGAATACCTCAACTCTGCATTATGCATCAGTTAATGGTGTTTGGAGAACATTCATTTCCCAGTTGGCCTGAGCTTCCTTTATACAGCTGGACATTTATATTTGATCCCCAAACTAAACTATGTGTAATTATGGGAGAGTTGCTATCACATTTATTCACTTTTGTTATTTAATTCTATCACAACTGATTGAATGTTAAAAGCATGGATGTATACAAACAGCTTTCTTGTTAGAGTCTCCATATTTTCTAGTAGATAGATCTACTGTAGCCATATGTGTATCCCCGGACAAAATGCAAGTATATATCTTTTAAGCCAAAAAAACTCAGATTGTTGTTGTCAAGGTTCCTTCCCCACTCTGAACTCTAGGGTACAGATGTGGGGACTTGCATGAAAGACCCCTCTAAGCTTATTCTTACCAGCTTATGTTAAAAACTTCCCCAAGGTACAAGCTTTTAGGTACAAACAATATGCTGCCACCACCAAGTGTTTTAAATAAAGAACAGGGAAAGAGACCACTTGGAGACGTCTTCCCCCAAAATATCCCCCCAAGCCCTACACCCCTTTTCTGGGGAAGGCTTGATAATAATCCTCACCAATTGGTACAGGTGAACGCAGACCCAAACCCTTGGATCTTAAGAACAATGAAAAATCAATCAGGTTCTTAAAAGAAGAATTTTAATTAAAGAAAAGATAAAAGAATCACCTCTGTAAAATCAGGATGGTAAATACCTTACAGGGTAATCAGATTCAAAACATAGAGAATCCTTCTAGGCAAAACCTTAAGTTACACAAAAACAGGAATACACATTCACTCCAGCACATCTTATTTTACAAGCCACTAACAAAAGAAAAGCTAACGCATTTTCTAGCTAGTTTACTTACTAACTTTACAGGAGCTGTAAGGCTTGCATTCCTGATCTGTTCCCGGCAAAAGCATCACACAGACAGACCAAACCCTTTGTTTCCCCTCCCCTCCAGATTTGAAAGAATCTTGTCCCCTCATTGGCCATTTTGAGTCCGGTGCCAGCGGGATTACCTTAGTTTCTTAACCCTTTACAGGTGAAAGGATTTTGCCTCTGGCCAGGAGGGATTTTATAGCACTGTATACAGAAAGGTGGTTACCCTTTCCTTTATATTTATGACAGTTGTAGTCGGACATATTGATATCATTAAATGTTTAGAAGTGAGGCATTAAGTTTCAACAATCTTTATTAACATTTGCCTTAATCTTTATTAATATTATTGTTTTATTTTATATTTATGGTACAGTAGCTCCAAGAGGCCTCATTGTGCTATACGTTACACAGACATATACAAACAAAGACACCAGTCCTTCCCCAGAAAGCTTACTGAGCCTATATCCATAATCACCCTCCACTTCTAGACCAGAAGCTTGCTTATACCCACCTACAGTACATTTCCAATAAGAGTTAAAATCCCTCACTATAGGCCTAATCCAATGCCCATTGCAATCAACAGAATGTCTCCCTTGACTTCAGTGGACTTTGAATCAGGCCTATCCCCTCCCACAATTATATACTGATTTGAGAACCACCATATAACAACCACTACTCCAAACCTCCTCCACTCTACATACTTGTTATGGGTCAGATATACTAACATCTTATTTTTTAACTTTGATAAATATATGCAAGAAACTTGAACCTTTCACAGCCCACTGTCCCACTATGGTCCAAGTGTACGGCAGAGGGTATAAAAATGGGCTTACAATGGAAACTCTTCACTCTTATACTCTATGTCCCATGGAACTTGCACGTTCTCCAGACTCTCTTCTGTTGCTTATAAATTCTACACCACGGCTCAAGCACTTTATAATGCTTACACAAACATTTAAACAACTTCCAGAGACTCAGATTTGCATCTAATAACTCCAAAATGTTTCACCCTCCTTATTAATACATTAATTCTTATTAAGCACAAATGTGTAAAATAAACGTAAAGTTTATAAACCACTCCAAGAGAAGTCTACAAACTCATCTCCTATGAACCCACCCCAGGGACTGTCTACATGCTTCCCAAGATATACAAACAAGGAAACCCAGGCAGACCCAGTGGTGCAAGTAGAAGTCATTTCTTGCTGGTACTGCACTCATGGGAGGGACACAAAGGGGGGCATGTGACCTCCCCACATGACCCTCCAATAGACTCCTCCCCACCCCGCCCCTTGCTTAGGGCCCCAACTCTCTCTCCATCCCCTCCGATACCCCCCTTACCTGTCTAAAATTTTACAACTGCATCTGTTAAACAGATGCAGTTGTAAAATGATGCTTTGGGCCCCTGGTGCCACCTGTACTTCCAGGTGTCATTGAGAATCCAGCAACACCCCAAATTGAAAACTTCTTAAATGAAAGCACCCCACTTTCTCTTAACACGCTATCATAAGTGCCTCCCTTATGTCCAAACTAAGCTTCTGCCAGCTTGCTTTTATCTAAGTATTGCTCTCCGCCAGGCACTAGAAAAGCAAAGATGCTGCACCATCTGGGTTTGATGGAAAAGAGGCATAGAACTGTGTGTGCCATGTACATCTTGATAGAACTACAGCCCAAATTGTTTTATTATTTTCCTCAGGATGACATACAGGAGGGGCAATCAAAATCAGCCTGGCAGAACATTCATGAGAACTCGCTCTGGACAAATAAGCAATTGATCAAAATCACATTCTCTGATCTCTTGGAGCAATGTACTGTTCCCATTGAAATCAAAAGGAGTTTTGCTATTGAGTTCAATGGGAACAGGATTTGACATTTGGAGAGGAAAGAACAAAACCACTCAAGCAAGTGCTATGTTGCTTATACCACAGATATCAAAGTCGGCTGACTAGTAAGGAAGTCAGCAGACATCTGATCTTTGTCCATTGCAAGGGAGAAATCAGCAATCAATGAGGCTAGAACAGTTTCTGTACCATATCCAACTCATAAGTCCAGCTGCAAAGGATCAAGGAAATATGAAGGCTTCAGATTACCTTAAAGTCCTCAGTCCCTTGGTTAGAATGCTCCCATTAGTATATATTCATAATCCAGAGGCTGGAGCAGGAAAGAGGTCGGAGCAGGAAAGAGGCAAAATGGAGATGTTTCCAAGCCAGGGCCTTTTAGCTTCTGCCAAGTGCCAAGTAAAGGGAATTCTGTTCTCACTGTGAAAGATGGTGTTTGGAGTCACATGGGCAAGTTACATGTCCATCACCCCCACCCATATTCTAGTTAGACCATTCACAAAAAGTCCATTAAGTGTAGACAGACGTTTTCCAGGGTCCATTGTGAGTTAAGTGTTCCTTAATGGGCCATTCAACTTGACTTGTCCCTTCATGTGCTGGCTAAATACCTTGTGGGCATTACCACAGGAGCAAACGTAGTAAACATAACTAATAGTCATAATTTCAGATACCAAGATGAATATACATGCATAGAAATAGCATAATCATAAGTACCAGCTATTTCACATACCTGAGTATTCCCAAAAGAGATTCTGAAAAATCACACCACGTACCTGAGACCCTATGTGCCAGCACCATTCCCCACTAGAGTTTTGTTATCTGTTATGTAATAACAGAGATGGACCCAGCGACATGACTCTGTTTAGCCTAAAAGGGCAAGGTTAATTTTTAGCTGTTCAGGTGTGACTGCATCTTTAGTCAGTGAGGGCAGACTGGCTGGCACACATTCAGGCTAATGGGCTTCAGTGTTCCTTTGCAGTTAACTTTTTATTGTTCATAAACCTGGTAGGTGCTGAGGTGGTTTGAAGCATAACACAGGTTTTTAGGTTTCAGAGTAACAGCCGTGTTAGTCTGTATTCGCAAAAATAAAAGGAGTACTTGTGGCACCTTAGAGACTAACCAATTTATTTGAGCATGAGCTTTCGTGAGCTACAGCTCACTTCATCGGATGCATACCGTGGAAACTGCAGCAGACTTTATATATACACAGAGAATATGAAACAATACCTCCTCCCACCCCACTGTCCTGCTGGTTTTTAGGTTTGCAAATCTGTGGACCTCTGCCTCTTTGAGATTTTATGATTATTATTTATGTATTTTTTGCTGGTCATAATGTGAGAGGGTATCCTCTCTGCCCTCTGCTCATGAGGTTATGTATGTGGCTTGTAGCACTCTTCTGAACACCAACTGGAAGGAAATTTTTTTTTCAGTAAGTGTGGACTGATTCTTTTCTCTTAGAAGGCATGTCATTTTTTCAGGTACACACTGATTAACACAGAAAACAATTGGGGCTGTTAAACTTTCTTCAAATTCCATAGAAAATTAAGTTCAACTATATTTTCCAGTACAGTGATGAAATGGGTGTTTGAATATACAAATATCAATATGCTTAACTACTCACTTTCCTTCCAAATATGTAGTATTTCAGTCTGTTAATATGGAATATGGGAGTTGGGTAAGGAGCCATTTCAGCATATCTATGACTTATTAAAAGACAAATTTTAAGTAGAACTGTATCCTAATCTGCTGTATGGTATTGTACCCAAACACTGCATTTCAGTGGGAGATTCAACTTCCTTTATAGGAACAGAACAGCCCCTTGAAACTCGTACCACAAAATTGGTCTACAGTCATGCAAATAGTCCCATTGTCTTCAATCAATTTATTTGCGCATAAGCTTATGCTCAAATAAATTGGTTAGTCTCTAAGGTGCCACAAGTACTCCTTTTCTTTTTGCGAATACAGACTAACACGGCTGTTACTCTGAAACCTGTCATTGTCTTCAATGGGATTGATCAAATGATTAAGGGTTTACAGAAGGGGTCGGCAACCTATGGCATGCGTGCTAAAGACGGCACGCAAACCAATTTTAATGGCACGCTTCTGTCTGCTGGGGACCCCAGCAGACAGCAGCGTGCCACTAAAAATCCTGCCCGGCCCAGCCTGCTCTTCTCCGCCACCCGCCCACCGCTCTCTCCTTGCAGGGCAGGCAAGCTTCCCGCTTCCCCCTGCCTCTTCCCCCGGGATGCTGGGTTCCTGCTCCTCCTTCTCTCCCTCCCTGCAGCCGATCAGCTGACGGCCCTTGCTACGGAGGGGGAGAGGGAAAAGTGGAGCTGCAGCGCGCTCGCGCTCTCTGCTCCGGGGACCTTGAGGAAGTGGGTGGAATTGGCTTATCCCCTCCAGCCCCCTGCAGTGAGCCACTCAGGGCAGGGGGCTGGGAGCACCCCTACAACTCCAGCCCACACCCCCAGCCCTGACCCCTGCACCCCCCTCACACACCCTCAGCCCTCTGCCCTCACCCCGAACCCCCCTCACACACACCCAGCCCTCTGCCCTGACTCCTGCACCCCTCACACACCCTAGCCCCGTGCCCTGACCCCTGCACCCCCCCACAACCCCAGCCCTGACTCCGGGACCCCCCACAAATACCCAGCCCCCCAGCCCTGACTCCTGCACCCTACTCACACACCCCCAGCCCCCTACCCTGACTCCTGCAGCCCCCACATACCCAGCCCCCCCACCCCGTGCCCTGATTCTTGCACCCCCCCACATCCCCAACCCCACCCCTCGCACCAAATGGGAGCTCCTGCACGCACACACACCCACATTCCCACTTGCACCCCTTGCACCAAATGGGAGCTGCCCAGGTAAGCGCTCCACACTCAAACCTCCTGCCCCAACCCTGAGCCCCCTCCCTCATTCTAGCTCCTGGCCAGACCCTGCACCCCAACCCCAGCCTGCTCCTTCACCCCCAGCCCTGTACTCAGCGCACTCCCACCCTCATCTCAGTGCAGAGAATGGAAAAGAATGGCTAGAACCAGGGAGAAGGTAGGTACCTACTCTATGTGGACAGGGCCGGGACCCCAGACCGGCAGCGGGGCTGAGCGGGGCTGGCAGCCGGAACCTTGGCTGGCAGGAGCCGGCGGATGGACCCCCAGACCAGCAGCAGGCTGAGCAGCAGCAGACTGAGCCGCTCAGCCCACTGCTGGTCTGGGGTCCCAGCCGCCGGCCCCACTCAGCCCGCTGCCGGTCTGGAGTTCTGGCTGCCAGCCCCTTGCCAGCCAGGGTCCCGACTGCAGGCCCCGCTCAGCCCACTGCCAGCCTAGGTGAATGGAACCCCAGGCCGGCAGCGGGCTGAGTGGGCCGGTGGTGTAAGATCAGCATTTTAATTTAATTTTAAATGAAGCTTCTTAAACATTTTGAAAACCTTCGTTTACATACAATAGTTTAGTTTTATAATATATAGACTTATAGTGAGAGACCTTCTAAAAAATGTTAAAATGTATTATTGGCACACAAAACCTTAAATTAAAGTGAATAAATGAAGACTCGGCCCACCACTTCTAAAAGGTTGCTGACCCCTGGTTTACAGGATTAGTTTCCAAGTTTGTAAATTTTTCTGGATGGAACTGACAATGCCTGAGCTGTCAGATCAGAAGGAGCTTCATTTGAATAAAGGTGGGCAGATGTGTGATAAGTCTTAGCTCCGTTGCTAAGATTAGGAACATATTTTCAGCAAAGTTCTTGGCAGATTCCTGAGGCAGCTGGTTTAAGGCTGTCAGTGTCCAGCATTATAATCTTCACTTATAGTTCTCTCACCCACAAAGCTGGAAAATGAGGCATTAGTTTTCGTTGTTTTGCTGCTCCAGTTGTAGTTAACAAAATGCATGTTAGACTAGTTTGGCTGCAAAGAAGAATTATATGTACATTGGGGACAACACCTGATTCCTGTCAGGCTGCAGAACTGGGCTGACACCAGAATCCAAACATCCTCTGGTCAGTGCAAGCAAAGGTATTCCTCTAATGATTTGGACTTGATGCGATGCAGTATGAATGTCATGGATAATTCAGACCAGTGGGGAGAGACAGAATAGGGTGGCCAGACAGAAAATGTGAAAAATTGGGACGGGGGTGGGAGTAATGGGAGTCTATATAAGAAAAAGACCCAAAAATCGGGACTGTCCCTATAAAAACGGGACATCTGGTCACCCTAATACAGAATCAAAAACATTTTTAAACACCTTCCGTCTCCCCACCCCTCCTTTCCTGACCAATTTAATAGCATAATACATGTGCTAGCAATCTTAAACAAAGGCTTTGTTTAAGTTTGTTAGCACATATATTGTGCTGTTAAAACCATATAAAGAATAAATGCCCTCCCTAGCTGCGTTCTGCTCCAGAGCACAGCCCCACTTTCACCACCCCCCCACAGAGGGGAGGAGGGCTAGCCCCAAGTCTTTCCGGTACTCCGTACCTGCTAAAAATCTCTTGCCAGTACTGTGTACTGGAAGGTACCACCCTACTTGCACTACTGGGCAGATCTATCGTATCTGGCCATATCTGAAGGAATATTGTTGTACCAATAAAATAAAAACCAGCAGGATCTTATTAAAGGGAAAAAGGCAAAATACCACATTTATTGTGAATACAGAAAGAATCATAGTAAGCAGTTAGTTATAGCTATAACATTCCATTCAATCTCATATTTATTCTCACATTCATTCATACAAACACACACACACACACAGGTTCTGCAAGGTTGTTATCATAGTTACCAGCCTTAGAGTTGCTCATGCCAAGTCACTGGCCAGGTGGCCTGGACATGAGGAGGGAGCAGGGCCTTGTCAGATGCTCATCTGATGCTCCTGGAAGTTGGTTTGCAGAATCAGACCCCAAAGTTCTCACTTTTTAGAGTCTATTTTTATAGGAATTTCTTCCTATGCCAGTCTATGGGAATTGCTTCATCATGCTGTTGCTGAATCAATCAGCAGATAGCACATTCCTGACGGCTCCAAGATGTTATCTTGTTCTTTGGTTCTCCCATTCTTGAGGCTGTTGGGTGGATTCCAGTCTGCCCTCCGGGGGGTCCTCTGGTTATTTCCACTTGACGCCTTCTTCAGCCGATGGACACTGGATTCTTAGGCTGGCACCTCCCTGATCATTCAGTTATTATCCACACCAAGCATCCATCCACATACATCCTCTATCTCTATTTTAATCACAATTGTTAATACAACAAAAGGGCGGGGAGTCTCTGGGTGCTGTTTCTGTTGTTAGAGTATTGCTTTGAGTCTCTCTCTCTGTGAATTGCTTTGAGAACAGACGCTGTCTTAGAATGTACTAACACAATTAGCAGCTTGCAAGTTTCACACACAGAGGGAGAGAAACAGCACCAAAAACCAAGAGACCTCTTCATTAGTAATACCCTGGAATTGAAACTATGGGGAATCAAACTCATTTGTGATTTTAATACAGAACTTCTTTAATATGATCCAACAATATCAGGACTCATACCATCCTCAAACCACTCACCACACAAAGGGCCAGCTCCTCCAGGACACAACTGACTTCCACTACAAACTTTGCAATATTTACAACCTCCCTTAGAACATCATCCTCGTCACCGTGGATGTCACATCTCTGTATACCAACATCACTCACAATGACTGCATAGCTGCCTGCCTCAGATATTTACAAGACAATGGACAGCCCTCAGATATCCACCCCAAACACATCGCCAAACTCATCCATTTCATCCTCACCCGTAACAATTATACATTTAACAACAAACACTTTGTCCAAACAGCCATGGGTACTAGGATGGCTCCCCAATAAGCCAACATCTTCATGGGCCACCTTAAAGAAGAATTTCTGGGCAAATGGCACCAAAAAAACAATTATATACCTGATATACATCGAAGATATTTTCATCCTCTTGACAAATGGCTTAAACTCCCTTATAGATTTCCACGACAACTTCAACAACCGCCATCTGTCCATTAAACTCCCTCTGAAATACTCCCACACTAGCATCAACTTCCTGGACATCACAATCAGCTTCAATAGTGGAACCCTACAGACAACCATATATCAGAAACCTACAGATCACCACACCTATCTTCGCAGATCCAGTAACCACCCCAAACACACCAAGAAATCTGTATTTACAGCCAGATACTCGGATACCACAGAATATGCTCTGAGGAGACAGTCTGGGATACACACCTTAACACACTTTAAACCACCTTCACCAAACAAGGACACTCCACCAGACAAGTAGATTGCATCATGGAATGGGCCACCCAAGTACCCCGAGAGAGCCTGCTTCAGTACAGAAACAAATTCCCTCTGACAGCACATCCTTAGTTGTCACCTACCACCCCACACTGGAACCCATGTGGGGTATCATCAAACAAATACAATCCATACTCAGTGGGGATCCCATCCTGAAAGAAATCTTTCCTGAACCCCCCACTTCTGGCCTTCAGCCCTCCCCTCCACAATCTCTCCATGCTCATCATCAGAAGCAAGCTCCACAAAGATAAGGACTCACCAACTCAAAGCAGCACCAGACCCTGCCATAACAACAGATGCAAAACCTGCAGACATATCCCCATTGCTACAGTATCTGCTACAACACTCCCCACAAAACACCTTTCAAGACCCATGGCTCCCACCCCAGAGGTGTGCGCGGGCGGGGGGCCGGGGGAGCAGGGGCCGGCACAGAACTCCAGGGCCAGGGAGAGTGAGCTCTTCCAGCTGCAGGGGGCACAGAAAGTGCCCCTTGAAAAGTGGCCAAATTTTTATTCCTGTGCACGTCCCTGGCTCCACACATGCCTATTACAACATGTGGTGTACCCTCCTCCGGTGCACTAAATGGCCCAGTAATAATTATATGGGTGAAACTAGACAGTCACTATGCTCTCAAATGAACTCACACAGGAAAATGATAAAAGACAAAAATAAACTATCACCTGTGGGTGAACTCTTTTCACAAAGTGATCACTCTGTATCTGACCTATCAGTCTTCATCCTCAAAGGAAACCTGCACTACTCTTTAAAAAGATGAGCCAGGAAACTTAAATTCATTACTCTGCTAGATATCAAAACCCATGGATTTATGGTTTATTACAATAATCTGTAACTCACTAACCGCCTCTTTTTGTCCTATGACTTCAGAGGTGTTAATGAGCCATTCTCTCTTGAATGGTCCCTTACAATATGTGCTAACTACTTATGCTAAACACTGTATTCCACCTTGCGTTTTGCTGTAATGCTGGGAGTTCCTTACCCAGATCTGACGAAGAGCTGTGTAATTTGAAAAAAGAAAAGGAGTACTAGTGGCACCTTAGAGACTAACCAATTTATTTGAGCATGAGCTTTCGTGAGCTACAGGTCACTTCATCGGATGCATTATGTTCAAATAAATGTGTTAGTCTCTAAGGTGCCACAAGTCCTCCTTTTCTTTTTGCGAATACAGACTAACACGGCTGCTACTCTGAAATGTGTAATTTGAAAGCTTGTCTCTCTTACCAACAGAAGTTGGTCCAATAAAGGACATTACCTCACCCGCCTTGTCTCTCTAATAGCCTGGGACCGACACAGCTACAACTACACTGCATACAAGTTTATAGAGCAAGATATTTGTATACATACTTTTACAAATAGAAAAGTTAGACAAAAATGTCTTATCCCAATAACATCCATCTTTTCCCACAATTCTCATATGTCTTAAAACTAAACTTCAGGCAGAAGATTAGAGAGGGAGGTTCAAAATATCATTTCTAATGGAAACTGTCCTACAAGTTCAAATGCTGATGTTACTACCATGTTTCTGTAATATTTGGAGAGCCAGTAATTACGGTAGAAGTAATAATTAAGGTAAATTGTGGTTTTGCACTGTGGAATGCCAATAATCTAAATAAAATGAGAAAAAGGATAAAAAAAATCTAAATATTCAAAAAAAGGCCATGCCAATCAAATGAGTGTCTGCCACATCTCCCTAAGAGAATATTTACAGAATTGAGAAAAGATTGACCTAATGCTGCTGTTGGTTTTGAATGTACTTTGAATATCTGCAGTCCGCTCATATCATTGGCTCATAATGAAGAGCAGAACAAAGCTCTCATGTAGGAGCAGAGCAATATTACAGAGACAGATTTAATAACCACTGCTACTCATGCCCCCAGAGGACCAATTCTGAGTTGTGTATTTCTTCTCTGATGTCACTAAGAAGATGGCAAAAATCTTAACTCAAGTTTGCAGTGATTGAAGTCAAGGGGACTGCTCATGTGCTTAAAGATAAACATGTGCTTAAGCACCTTGCTGAATTAGGGCCCATATGCAGAACTAACAGGCTGGATGGAACTTCAGAGCGACCTCTGATCACTAACCTTCAGAGTGCTTAATGACTGCAAAAGAATAGATTACAAGTAACGTATTAGATCATAAAACGTAACCCATCTACTGAGCTATATTGTAAAAGATTAAATTAGTTTACTAAAAAAATAAAATAGGAGCAACGGGAAAAGATGAATGCTTTTATGAAGGAAAATTCCTTCAAAATTCTTGAAGCTATAAATAATAATATATCGTGCCACCATTTGGGAGCTGCTCCATACAAGATGTTAATGTCATAGATAGGTTTCAATTGTAAGACTGAAATTTTCACTCACCTTATAACTTTGGACAGAGAAAATCTTTTCACCATCTGTGGATCTTTGAACCAGAGTAGATTATTTTGGAAATTTTTAGGGAATCAACCAAATCATTTTATTGTTACAGCTCTTTAAGAATTATTTGCTTTCAAATGTGACAAAAAATTCAGATTTTTGGGGTCCCTTTCATGTTAATACAGCTTGATTTTAGCAGGTCACTCTATGCATACTAAAGGTCCAAGGAAAAATGAATGAATCCTCTAATTTGATTAAAAATATTATCAGTTATGGATAACCCAGATTATTACCCATGGTTGTCAGTTATTCCTGGGTGAAATTAACTGACATTGAAGGTTTCACATCAATATTATCAGTTATGGATAACCCTGATTATAACTCATGGTTATCAGTTATTCTTGGGTGAGATTAACTGGCATTGAAGGTTTCACATCCCATTAACTGAAGTTTTCTATACCATCCACTCATACTGAACATTGTATACACCAACCGTGCTGATTTATGTTGATCATTTAAAATGATGGCATGGACAGCTGGCCATGCACACTTCATAATGCACCAGTGGCCTCACGTGGACCTAAAAAAGCATGTATGACCAGCTAAACCAGAGCCTTAAAATTCATTGTAGAGTTCAGAAGTGCAACAGCATGTATGTCTCTTCAATTCCCCAAATTCCACATTCCGAGACCAATTGAAGCAGGGGAATCAAAAGAGCTAAGAACCCCATGAATGTACTAAACATATTAGATAGTCCATAAACAGCTGCAACTCTGAACTACAGGACTCATGTCAGATGGGCATGGGTGACCTCTGGTCCCAGGGTTAGGGGCTGAGCACTCTGCCTGCATAACACTTATTGTCCCTGCTTGTCCCAGGTGTAAATATCCAAGTTTTGAGCCTCAGGGCTGCATCCCTCTTGTGGTAGCATGTCCTATAGAGCTAGGAAGGAACAATGTCAGTCTAAAATTACAATATTTTCCAGTGTATTTGGTGTATATGTGATGAAAGTGTCAAATGCTAGAAGTCTAAATACTAAGATGCGTGAACTTGAGTGCTTAGTATTAAATGAGGATATTGATATAATAGGCATCACAGACACTGGGTGTAATGATGACAATCAATGGGACATGGTAATACCAGGGTACAAAATATAGAGGAATGACAAAGTAGGTCATGCTGGTAGGAGTGGCACTATATGAGAAAGAAAGCATAAGAGTCAAATATCGTAAAAATCTTAAATGAATCAAACTGGACCATAGAATCTCTGTGGCTAGAAACTCCATGCTTGAATAATAAGAGTATAGCAGCAGGAATATAGTACCGAACACCTGACCAGGATGGTGATTGTGACTGTGAAATGCTCAGGGAGATTAAAGAGAATACAAAAACAGAAAACTCAATAATCATGAAGGATTTCAACTATCCCCATACTGACTGGGTACATGCCATCTCAGGACGGGATGCCGAGAGAAAGTTTCTAGACACCATTAATGACGGCTTCTTGGAGCAGCTAGTCCTGGAACCCACAACGGGAGAGGCATTTCTTGGTTTAGTCCTAAATGGAACAAAGAATCTGGTCCAAGAGATGAATACAGCTGAACTGCTCAGTAATCGTGACCATAATATAATTAAATTTAACATTTTTTTTGGGGGGGGGAATACCAAAGAAGCCCACCACGCTAGCATTTAAGTTCAGAAAGGGAAACTACACAAAAATGAGGAAACTAGTTAAATGGAAATTACAAGGAATAGTCACAAGAGTAAAATGACTCCAAGCTACATGGAAACTTTTTTAAAAACACCATAACAGAGGCTCAGATTAAATGTATATGCCAAATTTAAAAGAATAGTAAGAAGACAAAAAAAATGCCACTGTGGCTAAACATCAGAGTAAAATAGGCGGTTAGAGGCAAAAAGATATCCTTTAAAAATTGGAAGTCAGATCCTAATGAGATAAATCGAAAGGAGCATAAACTCTGTCAAGATATGTGTAAATGTATAATTAGTCAGGACAAAAAAGCATTGGAAGAATAATTAGCAACAGACTCAGAAACTAACAACACATTTTTTTAAGTACATCAGAAGCATAAAGCCCGCCAAACAATCAGTGGGGCGACTAGACGATCAAGGTGCTAAAGGAGCACTCAAAGATGACAAGGCCATTCCGGAGAATCTAAATGAATTCTTTGCATCGATTTTCACTGCAGAGGATGTGAGGGAGGTTCCCACACCTGAGCCATTCTTTTTAAGTGACAAATCTGAGGAACTGTCCCAGATTGATGTGTCAATAGAGAAAGTTTTGGATCAAACTGATAAATTAAACAGTAATAAGTCTCCAGGACCAGACGGCATTCACCCAAGAGGTCTGAAGGAATTCAAATATGAAATTGGAGAATTACTAAAGGTGGTATGTAACCTATCACTTAGATCAGCCTCTGTACCAGATGACTCGAGGATAGCTAATGTGGTGCCAATTTTTGAAAAAGACTCCAGGGGTGATCCTTGCAATTATAGGCCGATAAGACTAACTTCAGTATCAGGCAAATTGTTTGAAACTATAGTAAAGAACAGAATTATCAGACACGCAGATGAATATGATTTTTTGGGGAAGAGTCAACAGAGCTTTTGTAAAGGGAAATCATGCCTCAGCAATCTATTAGAATTCTTTGAGGGGGTCAACAAACGTGCACAAGAATGATCCAGTGAATATAGTATACTTGGACTTTCAGAAAGCCTTTGACAAGGTCCCACACCAAAAGCTCTTAAGCAAACTAAGCCGTCATGGGATAAAAGGGAAGGTCCTCTCATGTATCAGTAATTGGTTAAAAGACAGGAAGCAAAAGATAGGAATAAATGGTCAGTTTTCAGAATGGAGAGAGGTAAATAGCATTGTCCCCTAGGGAGCTGTACTGGGACCAGTGCTGTTCACATATTCATAAATTATCTGGAAAAAGGGGTAAACCAGTGGTGGGCAATCTGTGGCCCGTCAGGGTAATCCACTAGCGGGCCACCAAACAGTTTGTTTACATTTGCACGGCTGCCCGCAGTTCCCAGTGGCCGCAGTTTGCTGTTTCCGGTCAATGGGAGCTGTGGAAAGCAGTGCGGGCCACAGGGACGTGCTGGCCGCCGCTTCCCACAGCTCCCATTGACCGGGAATGGCAAACCGTGGCCACTGGGAGCTGCGGGCAGCCATGCAAATGTAAACAAACTGTCTGGCGGCCTGCCAGTGGGTTACCCTGACGGGCCACAGGTTGCCTACCACTGGGGTTAACAGTGACATGGCAAAGTTTGCAAATGATATAAAATTACTCAAGATAGTTAAGTACAAAGCTGACTGCAAAGAGTTATAAAGGTATCTCACAAAACTGCACAACAAAATGGCAGATGAAACTGAGTGTTGATAAATGCAAAGGAATACATATAGGAAAACATAATCCCTACTATATATATAAAAGCATGGGATCTAAATGAGCTGTTACCACTCAAGGAAGAGATTTTGGAGTCACTGTGGATAGGTCTCTGAAAACATCCGCTCAAATTGCAGCAGTCAAAAAAGCCAACAGAATGTTAGGAACCATTAGGAAAGGGATAGATAATAAGACAATAAATATCATAATGCCCCTAAGTAAATCCATTATACTGCAACACATTGAATACAGCATGCAGTTCTGATTGCCATATCTCAAAAAATATATATTAGAAATGGAAAAAGGGCAACAAAAACGATGAGGGGCATGGAACAGCTTCCAGATGAAGAGAGATTAAAAAGGCTGGGGCTGTTCAGCTAAGAACACAGACAACGAAGGGGGGATATGTTAGAAGTCTGTAAAATCATGACTGGTGGGAAGAAAGTGGATAAGGAAGTGTTATTTACCCCTTCACTTAACACAAGACCCAGGGCTCATCCAATGAAATTAACAGGCAGCAAGTTTAAAAGAAACAAAAAGAAGTATTTCTTCACACAATGTACAGTCAACCTGTGGAACTCATTGCCATGGGATGTTGTGAAGACCAAAACTATAACTGGGTCCAAAAAAGAATTATATTAGTTCATGGAGGATAGGTCCATGCTATTAGCTAAAATGGTCAGGAATGCAAGCCCATGCTCTGGGTGTCCCTAGCCTCTGTCTGTCAGATGCTAGGATTGGACAACAGAGGATGGATCACTTGATAATTGCCCTGTTCTGTTCATTCCCTTTGAAGCACCTGGCATTGGCCACTGTTGAAAAACAGGATACTGGACTAGATGGACCATTGGTCTGGCCCAGTGTGCCCATTTGTATGTTCTTTCACCCCTCTGTGCTCAGCAAAATAATTCCAGCTTTCTTTTACATTTTCAGAGTAACACAGGGCTACACTGTTTGGCAGAATTCCCTGAACATTGTCTTTTGTATCTCTCTTATTGCCATCATAGCACCATTGTATTGCTATCCTTCATGAAGATCTGATTCCTTCACCGGGAGAAACTTTATCCTCATTAGTTTAGCCACTTTGGAGCTTGCTGAAGGTCATACTATCACTTTAATCATTGGCTACTGCTATTTGAGTATCGGGCCCAGCATGCTGGTGCAACAATGTTCATAAAAGTCTTTTTTAGTCTTTTGGTTTGTTCTGCATTATTACAATTGTATCTGTTACAGAAAACTTCACTGTAGCAGGACAAACTATATGGGACAGATTCTTGGCACTGCTCTGCTCCCTTTAGACCCCATCCGTGGATCCCCATCAATCTATCTTATCTACTTATATGGCCCCACCTGCTAAAGTATCGGACCACTTCAAAATCCTCTCCTCCACACCCAGTGAGATAGGGAAGGAATATCATCACCATATTACAGAAGGGGAACTGTGGCACAGAGAGACTAAGTGATTTGCTTTATTTACAGGAAATCTGTGGCAGAGCAGGGAATAGAACCTCCAGCTCCTCAGACTAGTGTCCTAACCTCTGGACCATCCATTCTCTCTCGCAGTGTGGGGAGTCCCCAGCCGATATCAAGCCAGTGGAGCTGGTTCCTATGCCTTCCATCACCACAGCCCTCCATTCAGGGGGAGGGGAGTAGCCAGAGTCCAATGCACTCCAGCAATCCACAGCTAGCATATGGTTTCTATGGGACCATACTCAGCTAGCGCAGATTAGAGCAAGCCCTCTGGCTACTCTAAACTTTGCAAGGGGCTAGGTCTGGGGAGAGAATCAGGGAGTCCTCTCTGCTGTGCCCAGCATAAACTGAATGCAGCAGAGAACCTAACCTTGTGTGATTCACTTAAGCAACAATGCTGCAAATTGAAATCACTTTCTGAGGCTTCGTTATTGGGTAGAAAAAGAAGGGAGCTAAATGCGGCATTGATGGGTTTTACCTGGGAGGATAAAGATATAAGGAATATATCAGTCAGATTCTTGGAATTGCTGCTATTAAGTGTAAGCACATGCAAGAAGATGCAGTCCTATAAACATTAAAAGAGTTAGTGAAGTGTTATGAAAAACACTAACCACCTAGCAACAGTTTCTCCCATGATGAAGCTCTTGCTTAAAACAGCAGTGCTCGTAATACAAGATTCAGGTGCACACCGCGTTGTACTATGCAGTGCTCAACACACCCTGCCTTTCCATCACCTTTCTGCCCCTTTAGACCCTTGGTACAACTTTGAGCAACCTTCAGAGCTGCTCTACATTGCATCAAGTTGTGAAGGCTCATAGGAGCTCTTATACCCATGGGGATTGCTGGAATGCAGCATGCTGTGGCCATGCCTTCACCCACTTCATTCTCAGCGTTGACATAGGTAAAGATTTGTCCCCAGAGGTGAATGGCTATTCATTAATTCACTGCACCATCTAGCCCCCTTTGGCATTTCACATCTGAAAAATCCTCGGCTTTGAGCTTTCTTCTCGGTTGCCCTCAGAAGCCATTGGGCTTTTTCCCTTTTCATAGAAGCATAGAATATCAGGGTTGGCAGGGACCTCAGGAGGTCATCTATCCAACCCCCTGCTCAAAGCAGGACCAATCCCCAATTAAATCATCCCAGCCAGGGCTTTGTCAAGCCTGACCGTAAAAACTTCTAAGGAAGGAGATTCCACCACGTCCCTAGGTAACCCATTCCAGTGTTTCACCATCCTCCTAGTGAAAAAGTTTTTCCTAATATCCAACCTAAACCTCCCCCACTGCAACTTGAGACCATTACTCCTTGTCCTGTACTCTTCTACCACTAAGAATAGTCTAGAACCATCCTCTCTGGAACCACCTCTCAGGTAGTTGAAAGCAGCTATCAAATCCCCCCTCATTCTTCTCTTCTGCAGACTAAACAATCCCAGTTCCCTCAGCCTCACCTCATAACTCATGTGTTCCAGACCCCTAATCATTTTTGTTGCCCTTCGCTGGACTCTCTCCAATTTATCCACATCCTTCTTGTAGTGTGGGGCCCAAAACTGGACACAGTACTCCAGATGAGGCCTCACCAATGTCGAATAGAGGGGAACGATCACATCCCTCGATCTGCTGGCAATGCCCCTACTTATACATCCCAAAATGCCATTGGCCTTCTTGGCAACAACGGCACACTGTTGACTCATATCTAGCTTCTCGTCCACTGTAACCCCTAGGTCCTTTTCTGCAGAACTGCTGCCTAGCCATTTGGTCCCTAGTCTGTAGCGGTACATGGGATTCTTCCGTCCTAAGTGCAGGACTCTGCATTTGTCCTTGTTGAACCTCATCAGATTTCTTTTGGCCCAATCCTCTAATTTGTCTAGGGTCCTCTGTATCCTATCCCTACCCTCCAGCGTATCTACCTCTCCTCCCAGTTTAGTGTCATCTGCCCTCTCTGGCTGTGTTTCCATGTTCTAACAATTTCAGTGAAAGGCTCTTTCCAGCTACATTGTCTTTATTTACCTGCTTTATTTTAGAGACACATCTGCTGCATTCAAGGTGTGAAAAACATCATGACTTTCAACCTGATGATGACTATTACATACACTGAAGTCTAGCTGCTGAGACTGTATCTCAAAGTACAGAAACTACTAATGCCAGTGAGCTGTTAGATCTTAAAGATGGTGAAGGTTTAAATCCAAGTCCTTGGCTCCTCATTCTGGCTACTTTGCCCTGCTCAGATACATGGTGATGGGCACTGTGAATGGTATCGCATCTGGAAAGCTCACAGTACTGGATGTGTGGAGATTCCCCTGGCTTGGAGGAAGCTCTAAGTAGCGTAGAGCTAGACTGACTGGCCTTTTGTAGCCTCCAGTGTAGGAGGTATGTCAGGGATGGCCAGTGGGAAGGGGAGAGATTGTGGTTGGAGCGTCACTGCATTTCAACAATCCACAGCTTGACAATGGCCCCTTGGGCATTCTGTAACTGATAGGAGGTAAAGCAGCTCTGAAGCTGCTTTGACTTATGCCAGGGAGGCTGCATTGGCCTGAGCTTGGGCTCAGGATTGGGGACCATAACACCACCTTTGCCACCCCTGCCAGCAATTGGACCTTAGGATCAAGACTTTCAGGCTTAATTGCACCATCATCACCAGATTTCTTAAGGCAAATTAAGTGGAAAGGAGGCAAAAAGTTTCTACTGAACTGAAACATTTGATTGCTGGGACAGAAACAGCTACCTCCATTCAACACGCCTGACCTCCACTCCTTAGTTATAACCCTGGCAGTGGTACTAGTGACTGGCACTGACATGAATTATGAAGTCAATTTCATACCTGATTTTAGTAGGAGAGTCTCTCTGTGATTTGCTGGAATCATCGATTCTGAATACAGTGTTGCCTTGGAAAGAACTTGATGTGATGAGACCTTGGAATGGACATTTACTGCCCTGGAAGCAAATAGATTAATCTTGGGTGAGATTTATATGTAATAGTGACAACAAGGAAAGAGAGGGAAAGCAGAGGTGGAGGTGGGAGAGATGGTGGTGAGCTGGGCGGAGAGGGTTATAAGTGAGTAATGAGAGTTAAGTGAAATACAGAAGTGTAATATCAAATTATCTGTTTAAAACTAGTTTTACATGTACAGTTGACTTATACAGTCACTGGCCAGGCCTTCAGTGATCCTTACTGGAGTTCAGGTGGATAAATATCTGCATTTAATAATGTCTGATACCTTTAAATTACTCAACATTGTGACTCTCCTTCCCACATGTTTTAGAGCAGATGAAAGTTAACAGCAAGTTGAATTCCTTTATTTGCCCAGACAGTAGATACCACCTGCGGAACAGCAATAGTGCAAGCAGTCACTGCATCAACCCTCCAGTGAACTATGACTTTGATAGGAAGAGCAATCTCTGGGAGTGTAAAGGCAGGGGGGCCCATTCAGTTCTTGTTCTGTCTGCTGAGACTGCAATCCAAGGAGCCAGTTAGAGCTGGCTGTGATGATGGTTTTGTAACGTAGGTATTGACCAGAAAGGAGCAGAACTGACCAAAAAATTACTTTGGTGATAAATTTCAGAGTAGCAGCCGTGTTAGTCTGTATTCGCAAAAAGAAAAGGAGTACTTGTGGCACCTTAGAGACTAACCAATTTATTTGAGCATAAGTTTTCGTGAGCTACAGCTCACTTCATCGGATGTATCTGATAAAGTGAGCTGTAGCTCACGAAAGCTTATGTTCAAACAAATTGGTTAGTCTCTAAGGTGCCACTAGTCCTCCTTTCCTTTTTGGTGATAAACTCTGCCATTCACATCTGAACTGGGTCAAAGACAAGCCACTAGCCAGGGGACCTATTCTCCTATTGCCCATTCAACTAGCAGATGTTGGAATCCAACTGGCAGCTGCAGATTAGTTACGGCTGATTCACTGAGATGCTGATGATTGGGGATGAAACAGCCCTCTGACAGAGAGAGCCAGGCTTTGGGGGAGGAGAGGAACCCCATGAGCCCTCTGACAGAGAGAGCCAGGCTTTGGGGGAGGAGAGGAACCCCATGAGTCCTCTGACAGAGAGAACAAGGGTCTGGGAGGTGAGAGGGACCCTGCGAACCCCTGACAGAAAGAACCAGGTTCTGGGAGAGGAGCGGGACCCTACAAGCCCCTAAAGTCTGGGAGAGGAGAGGGACCCTTTGGAGTAGCCAAGTCTATAGGGAAGGCTCTTTTTGTAGGTATATGTAGTTTTATTTTGGAACTGCCTTTCTTAAATCCACAAGCTCCCAGATGGGTAACCTTTGGGCTCTCCAGTTGTGTAGTTTTTGTGTGGAGCTGGACGGAGCCTCCACTAGCTCACAGCCCATAACGTATTACCGTCCCTGGAGCCCTGCTTTTAGCCATATTTATTTTCACTTTTCTGCATGTTTCATTAGACCACTTTCAGAATTATTACACTTCAAGAACCCTACTAAAGCTCTCTACCATGCAGTTCTCTGAAAACGAGCAGGCACCACATCACAAGACTCTTTTGCAGGATTGCTTTTTGACTGGTACTTGGGTATAAAAAAGGGGAGAAAAGCTGATTTAAAAAAAGAAATATTAACAAATATTTGTTGCTCAAAAAGCTATTGAACACTCTTTGCTTGATATGAACAGTTTCCACGATATGCATCTGAGGAAGTGAGCTGTAGCTCATGAAAGCTTATGCTCTAATAAATTGGTTAGTCTCTAAGGTGCCACAAGTCCTCCTTTTCTTTTTGCGAATACAGACTAACACGGCTGCTACTCTGAAACCAGCCTATTGATTGAGGCCTAAGGCAGAATCCATTCAATTCAGGGCAATGGCAAATGATCTCATCACATTACAGCTTGTTTTTCTCAACAGGTTTCAGAGTAACAGCCGTGTTAGTCTGTATTCGCAAAAAGAACAGGAGGACTTGCGGCACCTTAGAGACTAACCAATTTATTTGAGCATGAGCTTTCGTGAGCGACAGCTCACTTCATTGGATGCATACCGTGGAAACTGCAGCAGACTTTATATACACACAGAGATCATGAAACAATACCTCCTCCCACCCCACTGTCCTGCTGGTAATAGCTTATCTAAAGTGATCATCAAGTTGGGCCATTTCCAGCACAAATCCAGGTTTTCTCACCCTCCACCCTCCCCCCACACATAAACTCACTCTCTTGCTGGTAACAGTTCAGCCAAACTGACCACTCTCCTTACAATATGTATGATAATCAAGGTGGGCCATTTCCAGCATAAATCCAAGTTTAACCAGAATGTCTGGGGGGGGGGGTAATGTACAATGCCAATGCCAATGTACATGGCAGAGGGGCATTGCTGGCACATGATGGCATATACCACATTGGTGGATGTGCAGGTGAACGAGCCTCTGATCGTGTGGCTGATGTTATTAGGCCCTGTGATGGTGTCCCCTGAATAGATATGTGGGCACAGTTGGCAACGGGCTTTGTTGCAAGGATAGGTTCCTGGGTTAGTGGTTCTGTTGTGTGGTATGTGGTTGCTGGTGAGTATTTGCTTCAAGTTGGGGGGCTGTCTGTAGGCAAGGACTGGCCTGTCTCCCAAGATTTGTGAGAGTGTTGGGTCATCCTTCAGGATAGGTTGTAGATCCTTAATAATGCGTTGGAGGGGTTACATTGTAAAGAGAGTGGTCACTTTGGATGGGCTATTACCAGCAGGAGAGTGAGTTTGTGGGGGGGGGGGGGCGGAGGTTGAGAAAACCTGGATTTGTGCTGGAAATGGCCCAACTTGATTATCATACACATTTTAAGGAGAGTGATCACTTTAGATAAGCTATTACCAGCAGGAGAGTCGGTTGGGAGGAGGTATTGTTTCATGGTCTCTGTGTATATAATGTCTTCTGCAGTTTCCACAGTATGCATCCGATGAAGTGAGCTGTAGCTCATGAAAGCTTATGCTCAAATAAATTGGTTAGTCTCTAAGGTGCCACAAGTACTCCTTTTATTTTTTTTCAACAGTAGATAAAGCAGCTGGGAGATAAGGATACAGACACTGAGATTCCCATGATTAGAGTTATTTTAGTCATTACAAACCTAAGAGGCATGGCTTCTTGATGAGAAAAGTGATTTGCAAATAAAATGAATAAATAAATGTCATTTATTCTAGAAATCTGTGCTGTATGGCCCACTAACTAGCCTGAGAGGGACATCTGACACTCCCATTAATCTGAGGCCCCCACACTGAAAGTCAGGGGAGCTACTCACAGTGAATAAAATTAGGCACATGCTTAAATCTTTATTAGATATAGGGCATTCAACACACAACCCATGCCCACTACAATACACACCAACCTAAGGTGTGTCTCTATTGTAGCTGGAAGGTGTAATTTCCATAACTGTGTCAACTCTGATCAAGCTCCTGTGCTAAATATAGAAGTAAAAAGAAAAGGAGTACTTGTGGCACCTTAGAGACTAACCAATTTATCTGAGCATAAGCTTTCGTGAGCTACAGCTCACTTCATCGGATGCATAAAGTGGAAAGTACAGAAGTGTAGCTACAGTGGCACAAGCACTAGGATGGGCTAGTCAACCCAAGTATGATCCTATCTGAGACCCTAGGAATGTACTCCAGTGACTAGCCCCTCTCACTACTCATGGTGCTGCAGCTACACTTCTATTTTTAGCAAACTAACTCAATCAGAGCCGGCACAGGCATGAAAATTACACTAGAAATTATACCTCCAGCTCAAGTGTAGACATACTTTAAGAGGGTCTTTCTTTTTTGCTTTCTTTTCCCCCACAGTCAAGCTGGCCATCTGTGGTTACACTGTGATGCATAGTAATGCTTCATTTTATCACATCCCATCTCCCAAAGAAATCCTGTTGCAATATATAATTTGTGGCTGAAGCCAAGGACTGGGAGTTAGGACTACTAGACTCTGTTCTTGAGCACTGCTTCACTGTGTGACATTGAGTAAGTCACTTAGCCTCCATTTCTCCATCTGTGGGAGGCCTTATTAATTAATGTTTATAAAGCATATTGAGAGCCTTGGATTAAAGGTGCTCAAAGTGCAAAATACTAAAAATGAATAATCCAGGAGGGGTTGAGAGAACTGAGCTTTTTGCATATAAAGTCCCTGAGATAAATAGCAAAGGGAAGAATATGGGATTAACTCCACAAAGGACTCCAGGATCTTCAACCCTCTTGGGGAAATCCCGGGCAAGGCTACAGTGCAGCTGGAGATGTGAGTCCCCGCTTGGGTAGACATACACATTCTAGCTGTGCTTGAGCTAGTGCCTAAAAATAGCAGTGTGTGGCGGCGGAAGCACAGGCAACGAGCTCGGGCTTGCTGCCCGGGTACGCACCGAGGGCGCCAGACGGGCCCGAGCTGCCCTCTGCGCTGCTGCGGCCACACGGCCGTTTCTACCGCGCTAGTGTATTGATGCAACACAGATAACAGAGCGAGCACGTGTATGTCAGTGGGAATCAGGTCTCCCAGCTGCTGTGCAGATATGCCCACAGATACGGCAAGGGCTCTGTTGTCTTTGCAGTTGTGCTCTGCACACAGATTCCCTTCCAGAGGGTTTCCTGGACCTCTTGAAGAGCATTATGCTAAAGGCAGAGTAGAGACATCTCTCCATTGTATATTCATAAATGTATTTTGTAGGGATTTGTGTTAGGGATGAGATTGATGGGCACTAGCTTTAGACTTTGTTTAAATGGAGGAAATGTTCCAAAGCAGGGATGCAAGCAGCCTAGATAAGAGGCCTTGTATAAATCAGTATAGCTCCATTGAACTACTCTGATATACACCAGCTGGCCCAATTCCCAAAGAGTATGCTGGCTACCACCTTCCACTCTGCGGTGTGGCACTAGGGGCATGCTTCAACGTGATCAGGAGGTGTAACTGCAGCTCCTGTAAATATATCCGAGCTAGCTTCGATCAGCTAGATCAAAGCTAGCTCAAGTAAAAATAGCGATGTAGCCGCAGCAGCATGAGTTGCGGCACATCTTAGCTGCCTGAGAGTCCTGGGGTGTGGGGGAGGTGTTGTACTCAGGAACCTAGCCCATGCCACTGCCACAGCTATGCTGCTACGGGCGTAAGCGCAGGATCTCAAGGCCCTTACCAAGGGGTTTGAACCCCAGCTCCATCCACTGAGCGCTGCCATGAAGAGGCATTGAATGAGAGGTGGCCATGATGCTAGGGACCAGCCCAGTTAGGGCTTTTAGGAAAAAGTGTTGACTCTTCTTACTGTACAAGTGACTTAATTAAGTGCACTGTGAGGCAGACTTTAGATACAGCACTCCGGGGCCTGACACTTATCTTGAGACCAGAATATGCAGTACAAGGGTTTCCATCTTAACAAGATCCCCTTATCGGATGATGGCAGTATATTTGTATAGCATTGTGTATATAAGCTACCAAAGCAGCAATTTGTTTATTCTTTTTAATATAACTGTGTCAAATATGAGTGATGGCTTTTTCTTACAATGCATTTATGTATGCAAAGAAAAATATTACTGAGTGGGGTTTCATTTTGATTTTATTCTGAAAGGATGCTAATCCTTGCATTGTTAGAGCTGGAGCTATCCATTATAACCTGGCACGAAATGTGCCAAGATAATAGTTACTCTGTCCAACACGCAGCATGGGAAAATGGGAAATTAGACCATAGCCTGGGGATGTTTATGTTTATGAATTATACACTAATCTTAAAAAGAAAAGGAGGACTTGTGGCACCTTAGAGACTAACAAATTTATTTAAGCATAAGCATAAGCTACAGCTCACTTCATCGGATACATTCAGTGGAAAATACAGTGGGGAGATTTATATACACAGAGAACATGGAACAATGGGTGTTACCATATACACTGTAACAAGAGTGATCAGGTAAGGTGAGCTATTACCAGCAGGAGAGCGG
Source organism: Lepidochelys olivacea (assembly GCF_965140295.1). NCBI lineage: Eukaryota > Metazoa > Chordata > Testudines > Cheloniidae > Lepidochelys > Lepidochelys olivacea. The sequence continues at coordinate 98,344,701 of NC_140419.1, forward strand.
GGGGGACGGGGACCTTTTGGGATGTAAATTGTTGAAACAAATCCGCACAGACACACCCCTGGAAACCTGACCTGGGGTATTCTATCTGCTACCCAAGATCCATAAACCTGGAAATCCTGGACGCCCCATCATCTCAGGCATTGGCACCCTGACAGCAGGATTTTCTGGCTATGTAGACCCCCTCCTCAGGCCCTACGCTACCAGCACTCCCAGCTACCTTCGAGACACCACTGACTTCCTGAGAAAACTACAATCCACCGGTGATCTTCCTGATAACACCATCCTGGCCACTATGGATGTAGAACCCCGCTACACCAACATTCCACACAAAGATGGACTACAAGCCGTCAGGAACAGTATCCCTGATAATGTCTCAGCAAACCTGGTGGCTGAACTTTTTGACTTTGTCCTCACCCATGCCTTTTTCACATTTGGGGACAAAGTATACTTTCAAATCAATGGCACTGCTATGGGTACCCGCATCACCCCACAGTATGCCAAAATTTTTATGGCTGACTTAGAACAACGCTTCCTCAGCTCTCATTCCCTAATGCCCCTACTCTACTTGCGCTATATTGATGACATCTTCATCATCTGGACCCATGGAAAAGAAGCCCTTGAGGAATTCCACCATGATTTCAACAATTTCCATCCCACCATCAACCTCAGCCTGGACCAGTCCACACAAGAGATCCACTTCCTGGACGCTACGGTGCTAATAAGCAATGGTCACATAAACACCACCCTGTACCGGAAGTCTACTGACCGCTATGCCTACCTACATGCCTCCAGCTTTCATCCAGATCACACCACCCGATCCATTGTCTACAGCCAAGTTCTACGATACAACCGCATTTGCTCCAACCCCTCAGACAGAGATAAACACCTACAGGATCTCTATCAAGCATTCTTACAACTACAATACCCACCTTCTGAAGTGAAGAAACAGATTGACAGAGCCAGAAGAGTACCTACTACAGGACAGGCCCAACAAAGAAAATAACAGAACGCCACTAGCCATCACCTTCAGCCCCCAACTAAAACCTCTCCAACGCATCATCAATGATCTACAACCTACCCTGAAGGACGACCCATCACTCTCACAGATCTTGGGAGACAGGCCAGTCCTTGCCTACAGACAGCCCCCCAACCTGAAGCAAATACTCACCAGCAACCACACACCACACAACAGAACTACTAACCCAGGAACCTATCCTTGCAACAAAGCCCGTTGCCAACTGTGTCCACATATCTATTCAGGGGACACCATCATAGGGCCTAATCACATCAGCCACACTATCAGAGGCTCGTTCACCTGCACATCTACCAATGTGATAGATGCCATCATGTGCCAGCAATGCCCCTCTGTCATGTACATTGGCCAAACTGGACAGTCTGTACGTAAAAGAATAAATGGACACAAATCAGACGTCAAGAATTATAACATTCAAAAACCAGTCAGAGAACACTTCAATCTCTCTGGTCACTCGATTGCAAACCTAAAAGTGGCAATTCTTCAACAAAAAAACTTCAAAAACAGACTCCAATGAGAGACTGCTGAATTGGAATTAATTTGCAAACTGGATACAATTAACTTAGGCTTGAATAAAGACTGGGAGTGGATGTGTCATTACACAAAGTTAAACTATTTCCCCACGTTTATTCCCCTCCCCCTGCTGTTCCTCAGACATGCTTCTCAACTGCTGGAAATGGCCCACCTTGATTATCACTATAAAAGGTTTCCCCCCCCAACCCCCTCCCACTCTCCTGCTGGTAACAGCTCACCTTACCTGATCACTCTCCTTACAGTGTGTATGGTAACACCCATTGTTTCGTGTTCTCTGTGTATATAAATCTCCCCACTGTATTTTCCACTGAATGCATCCGATGAAGTGAGCTGTAGCTCACGAAAGCTTATGCTCAAATAAATTTGTTAGTCTCTAAGGTGCCACAAGTCCTCCGTCTCTTTTTGCAGATACAGACTAACATGGCTGCAACTCCGAAACCTGACACTAATCTTAGTACCCACTGGGTGTCACTGTTACCCCACACAATTATAGCTGAAAGAACTTTTATTAAGTGCCCAGTAGGTGGTTTTTGCCAGGCAAGTGCTGAAATGGAAGAAAGAATAAAAGCCAAAGAAATAAACTGTTTATTAAAAAAATGAGAGCAAGTCAAGAAAAAAGAGGTTGTTAGGAAGTTAGTTTTCATAGAATGAGGGGTGAATTCTGCTCTGGAGGCAAATTCAGAGTCACTTCATTTGAGTTCCTCCAGGTTTACACCCGCATGAAATCAGAATCTGGCCACACGACTCTCTCACCACCCTATGAAACATAGTATTTGTCAAGTGACATGTACTAGAGACAGATCACATAACACAGCTCTCTCAGGTAGGTGTTACTACTTAAGCCCAACACAAAGAAAAGGTCACTCAAGCATAACTAGCAGTTCGTCAAATGATTCATCAACAAAATGAGACTGTCTGCAACCCTGCTGTTATCTGTGTCGCATCAATACAATCCATCTCATCACCTAGACAGGATTTATTTCATTTTTAAGCTGTCCCTATCCCAGGCTCTAGGTGTAAGAACAGTAAAAATCAAACACAACATGTAAGAAGATAAACCAACAACAGTAGCCCTCTTGTCTTCCCAACCAATCAGGGTCAACAATTTCTACCATCACTCCCCATAACTCACCAGCACCCTCTTGAAGAATAGCAGCAAATGTTCCTATAAACTGACCTACAATGTTAATTTTTAAAGCTATTTTCAGAATCATTTGTGCCAACAGGGCAGATTCATCAATTAATATAATCCCACAGAAATTACAAACCAGTGGAGTTACACCAGGGATTTGGCCCAATGTCTTTACTCTTAGTTTCTTCACTCTTTAAAACCCCACCCACTCACACATTTGTGTAAAAACATAGGGGTAGGTTTAGTGTTTGTGAAAGTGATGGAGCAACAGCCCTCAAACAGAGCAAGTGCAGATACAGTATAGTAGTGTTCTAGCAGGGGTTAGGAGAGACAGGACTTCCACAATAAAAGGGGATCTTAGTTTAGACTGCTGAGACCTTGTCCTTCTCTTTGGTGCCATAATTCCAAAGCCTATATGTGATCAGGTGTACTAGGAATTTGCTACCCTTATCAGATGCACCATTGCCTTGGCACCCACCACCCTATGAAGATGCCTGCAGGGCTATCCCTAGGGGGGTGCAGGTTCCAGGGCAGAAGTGACAGATTTGTCTCTTCTGGGAGCGACCGCGCTGGCCAACGCACTGGCCCACAGGGCCCTCCAAAGCACGGGACCCGGAGCGGTCACCCTCATTCACCCTACCCAAGGAACGGCTCTGGGTGCATGGCTAGGAGTTCAGGTCTCCAGGGGTTACCTAAGGTTACCATCCCATGATCAGATGCAGAGAAAACCACTGAGAGTTGGTCTTTATGTATCCAGCAGGGCCAGGAACAGACAGAGATCAGTCAGAGATCACCAGGCCAGATATAAACGACTATCTGCTTTTAGGTTTCAGAGTAGCAGCCGTGTTAGTCTGTATCCGCAAAAAGAAAAGGAGGACTTGTGGCACCTTAGAGACGAACAAATTTATTTGAGCATAAGCTTTCGTGAGCTACAGCTCACTTCATCGGATACATTCAGTGGAAAATACAGTGGGGAGATTTATATACACAGAGAACATGAAACAATGGGTGATACCATACACACTGTAACAAGAGTGATCAGGTAAGGTGAGCTATTACCAGCAGGAGAGGGGGGGCTGGGGGGACCTTTTGTAGTGAAAATCAAGTTGGGCGATTTCCAGCAGTTGACAAGAGCGTGTGAGGAACAGTGTGTATGTGTGTGGGGGGGAATAAAAATGGGGAAATAGTTTTACTTTGTGTAATGACACATCCACTCCCAGTCTTTATTCAAGCCTTGCTGTCTGTAAGCAAGGACTGGCCTGTCTCCCAAGATCTGTGAGAGTAATGGGTCGTCCTTCAGGATAGATTGTAGATACTTGATGATGCGTTGGAGAGGTTTTAGTTGGGGGCTGAAGGTGAAGGGCTGAAGGCGGCGTTCTGTTATTTTCTTTGTTGGGCCTGTCCTGAAGTAGGTGACTTCTGGGTACTCTTCTGGCTCTGTCAATCTGTTTCTTCACTTCAGCAGGTGGGTATTGTAGTTGTAAGAATGCTTGATAGAGATCTTGTAGGTGTTTGTCTCTGTCTGAGGGGTTGGAGCAAATGCAGTTGTATCATAGAACTTGGCTGTAGACAATGGATCGGGTGGTGTGATCTGGATGAAAGCTGGAGGCACGTAGGTAGGCATAGCGGTCAGCAGGCTTCTGGTATAGGGTGGTGTTTATGTGACCATCGCTTATTAGCACCGTAGCATCCAGGAAGTGGATCTCTTGTGTGGACTGGTCCAGGCTGAGGTTGATGGTGGGATGGAAATTGTTGAAATCATGGTGGAATTCCTCAAGGGCTTCTTTTCCATGGGTCCAGATGATGAAGATATCATCAATGTAGCACAAGTAGAGTAGGGGCATTAGGGGACGAGAGCTGAGGAAGCGTTGTTCTAAGTCAGCCATACAAATGTTGGAATACTGTGGGGCGATGCAGGTACCCATAACAGTGCCATTGATTTGAAAGTATACTTTGTCCCCAAATGTGAAAAAGGCATGGGTGAGGACAAAGTCAAAAAGTTCAGCCACCAGGTTTGCTGAGACATTATCAGGGATACTGTTCCTGACGGCTTGTAGTCCATCTTTGTGTGGAATGTTGGTGTAGAGGGGTTCTGCATCCATAGTGGCCAGGATGATGTTTTCAGGAAGATCACCGATGGATCGTAGTTTCCTTAGGAAGTCAGTGGTGTCTCAAAGATAGCTGGGAGTGCTGGTAGCTTACAGCCTAGGGAGGGATTCTACATAGCCAGAAAATCCTGCTGTCAGGGTGCCAATGCCTGAGATGATGGGGCATCCAGGATTTCCAGGTTTATGGATTTTGGGTAGCAGATAGAATACCCCTGGTCAGGGTTCTAGGGGTGTGTCTGTGCAGATTTGTTCTTGTGCTTTTTCAGGGAGTTTCTTGAGCAAATGCTGTAGTTTCTTTTGGTAACCCTCAGTGGTTCAGAGGGTAATTGCTTGTAGAAAGTGGTGTTGGAGAGCTGCCTAGCAGCCTCTTATTCATATTCCAACATATTCATGATGACGACAGCACCTTCTTTGTCAGCCTTTTTTATTATGATGTCAGAGTTGTTTCTGAGGCTCTGGATGGCATTGTGTTCTGCACGACTGAGGTTATGGGGCAAGTGATGCTGCTTTTCCACTTTTTCAGACCTTGCACATCGGCGGAAGCACTCTATGTAGAAGTCCAGTCTGTTGTTTCAATCTTCAGGAGGAGTCCACCCAGAATCCTTCTTTTTGTAGTCTTGGTAGGAAGGTCTCTATGGGTTAGTATGCTGTTCAGAGGTGTGTTGGAAATATTCCTTGAGTCGGAGACATCAAAAATAGGATTCTAGGTCACAACAGAACTGTATCATGTTCATGGGGGTGGAGGGGCAGAAGGAGAGGCCCCGAGATAGGACACTATTTTCCACTACATGCATCCGATGAAGTGAGCTGTAGCTCACGAAAGCTTATGCTCAAATAAATTTGTTCATCTCTAAGGTGCCACAAGTACTCCTTTTCTATCTGCTTTTACTATGGGCCCATTCTGGATTAAGCCAGGACAGGGAAGGTTTGCTGTCCCTGCCCTAATCCAAGGGACCTGGCCTAGTCAAGGGCTTAACCTTGGATCTCTACGAAGGACTGGTATTTAATGCCCAGGTGGCTATTTTGAGTTAAGATTTAATTTGTTTGCTGTTAACACTGGAAGGGGACTGGACTAAAAGCTTACATGCGTGGAGGAGTAGGCCACAGAGGTGGCAGACCATTGTGGAACCAGGACACAAGGGGGTGCTAGAGAGGAAGATTCCCCACAATGTCCTGACCCCAGGGGGCACTCTGGTGGTGAGTGCACACTATAACACTGTGGTTCTAGCATCACCAGGTAGGATTCCCTAAATCCTGTCCGGATTTGTGGTCATGGACTGCACTGCTGACTGTACTAGTGATGTGTAAACTTCCTGCCACTTCTGCCAAAGTGCCTCCATTCCTGCCACCCAGGCCATGGTTTCCTCAAGTCGAGTTGCTGAATTAGGTTGAAGTGTGTTTTAGTTTTGTGATTTGCACTAATAGGGACCACAAACTATATTTGCACTAATGGCGGGATTTCTGCTGTGGCCAAGGTGTTGCTGGTCAAAAATATCAGATGCTCTCATGTTCTGACAGCAAACCAGATCTGGTATTAATCATTATGCCTACTGCTGTGTTAGACATTTCAAAATATATATTTATGAATAGAGCCAGCTAAAGACCTGAAAAACAAACCATTAGGACAAGGCCACTTTCATTTCTCAGTTCTGCAGTATTCAGATTAACATCTGACTGTGGATCTGAGAAAGACAGCAGGATACAACTGTTGCAGCAACTCTCTCAGACTAATGGGAAGGATTTCTTCACTAGCTGTTGTTTCCAATTGGGAAATCAGGGCTGCTGACTAAACTATGTGAGCTATTCCGCTATGAAAGTACAGAGGACTGGATCACAAATAGACATTTGCCATTCCCAAGATTTTTTCCAAAGTCTGAATTCAATCCATGTCAGCAGAAGAAGCCTTGCTGCTTTTTCATGTTTGAAACTAAGGCATATAAGGAGTGCCTTAAAGCTGTAGTAACATTTTAACTAGCCATAGACCAAATCAATTAAGCAAACTTATGAGAAAACTGACCAACAGGACCATATTCAGACCTCATGTAAGTGGATACAATTCCTCTGTATCTGCTTACAGCTGATCAGAAATTATCCCATCACTCCTGTTGACCCAGTCACCCTGGGTCAGGGTTAAAGATGATCTGCAAAGGAAAAAAAATGGTTTCATGACCTATTTGTTTGTTTGCTCTTGTTTGTTAACAGTCAGGAAAGGGGTTTGTCTTGTGGTGGCTTCTGACTTTTGCCCATGTCTGTGGCTGATCATTTTGTATCTGTACTAGCAATGGACAAACCTCAGAAGGTTCAGTGGTCTGGACACGCTTATCCCAAACACATCCTAATATCCTATCTGCTTTGGTCTGAAAATCAGATTTTAAATTTAATAAACAGGCTCTTTAACTCTTTTAACTCCTGTGTAAACAGACAACTTCCCTTACTTAGCGACTCACTGACTCATTTCCTTTCTTTTAACAGTCCCCGGAGTTTGCACTACATTACTTCCTCTTCACATTTTCTAAATGTCCTGATATTTTTCCTTTTTAACCAAGAGAGACAGTTAAAAATAGAATCTGGGTCTCAGTGTTTGTGTCCATAAAATCAATACCACCACACTAAAGTCACTCTGAGGCCTTGTTCTTAAAGGCATTCAATTTTTCTGTTATATAAGTATAGTTTAAACTTGGGCCAAGATAAAGAAAGTAGATGTGCAGAGGCAGCTATCTGTAAACGTGCATGAAGTTTTGAATAGCTTGAGAACATCTTTAACATACTTGGGAGAACCATATGTTTTGAAATATTTCTGAAATAATTCTGACATAGCAAACTATCTGAAACAATAAAGCAGGGCTTTGAGGAGTGGCTGGTTTTGGCAGGTTTTAATCTTTGCACCAAGAAAACATTGATTTTTCTATGCAATCTTTTTATGTGTATTGGTTTAGCTCTTTAATTAGTTATCTAAGATTATTATTATGTACATAATGAATCAGGTGTTTACTAGTACAGATACCTGCTTGAAAAAAAGGCATATTAAGAATACCGGTTATTTGTATTATCACCATCAACTTTATCTTCATCCAAAGACCCCAGTTTGCATCAGTGCCTCATTGTGCTTGGTACTGTACACATAATACATAGTCTGTGCCCCAGAGAATTTACAATCAGAGATGAGTCCTGTAAATGGATTCATGCATGACTTCTGAGCCAATGTGGATCCATGTCCAGGATCGGGGCTAAATCCTGATATGGAGAGCATAGTTCAAATCTGAGAGTTTACTGCAAACCTGGGGAAAATGCCCTTTCAAAAGACATATGGCACAATTTACAAATAATGATATTTAAAGTCCAGCCTTTGTGCATGCAGAATCCCAACATTATTGTGATAGTGAGGTCATTAGTCTAATCTGAGACTTTAAATATAAGGGAAATTATTTTTCCAGTGACATACCATGCAGCATGACCTTCAACTCTTACTATTCTAGATATAAATGGTCCTGAGCCAAAACTATATCCTAAAACTTCCAGACTAAGAAGGTGTTTGAAATCCAAATCCAGATCTGAATTTTGCAAAATGTACTTTATCTAGGGTGACAAGATAGCAAGTGTGAAAAATCAGGACAGGGGCTGGGGGTGCCTATATAAGCCCCAAATATAGGGACTGCCCCTATAAAATCAGGATATCTGGTCACCCTACCTTAATCTTTGCAATGGGCCAACCCATACCTCCCAGATCCTCACACTTCTAGTGTCTGGGATTTCAGAAACTGTATCTAAATCCAAATTTTGCACTTGAGCCTATTTCTAATTCTAGAAGTTCACATTTAACCACACAGTATCCGTAATTTATTTATTTCATGGGAGGAAATGTACTTGATTTAAAAGCATATACATTGTTTCTCTTTTAGTTAGCCAATATTTGGGGCCTTTCCGGCTGGTTTCTGTTAGGAGGAGAAACTGATGATAAGACCCAAGTATATTATTTGGTGCAATCCTATTTATTTACATAGCATGCACACAAAGTCCTGTTTCCCAGAACCCAGTAGGAACAAACAGGAGGCACCTTCCTTGCTAACTATTTCCAAGCCTGCCTTTCTAGCCAGTCCTGTGCCCAAAAGAGCTCTGTCTCTGTTTTGTCTCAGGGCCACTCTCACAGCTGCTTCTCTTCCATTCCCTCTGGCTTTCTTTCTCCTGGTTTTCTGCTTTTGACACACATAGAGCTTGTCCTAAACCCCTAACCCCTGCATTTGCAGCTAGTGATTGGTAAACTTCTCAGAACACACAGCTAAACTCTGCTCAGGCTTTTCTAGGCAGCTCATTGCTTTGGGCTGTAGCCTCCTATTATTTCCCAGCTATCACTACATAAAGGGGCTTAATTGCTCTTTCCATTTAGCCTGAAAGAAAGGTCATTAGCATTCCCATCAGCTTTAACAGGGTCTGTGATTGATGGCAGCCATTAACACCTCCAGCATAACAATATTCATAATTCAGGCTTTAACTTGTTCTACCAAAGCATGACAGAGATATATTCCAGACTGAAGAAACAACAAAGATTTCTTTTGTACTATATATTAAGACCAGACATCCCACATGCTGATGGATTGTATACTGCTATAGTATGCAGTGCATTTTAATACGGGCTATACTGTGCCATACATTTTTAAGCAAAACTCCCCTTGAAACCAATGGTACCACCTAAAATCTGATGGCATGATATGGCCCTTTGTTTGCATTGAGTGGGAAAATAACTGCAGGTGACATTTGGAGGTCAGGCAAAACTAACAAATGGTACTGCTCTCAGGAGATAGGAGTCCCCAAAGCTCCTTGTGACCTCTGTTTTAGAAATGCAGTACTGTGGCTAGCCACCTACTGTGGCTGTGAGGCTGCTCACAAGCATCTTATACCACCTGAAATCTGATTGATATGCTTATCCACTGGAATTCAGACATTATGCAGTCTGCCTGGAGGTTTTCCGTATATCGAAAGTGGTATTCTAAAGCCAACTGAGCACGGGAACCTGCTGTGAGGATTGACCCATCCTCAAGTACAAAGACACCTTGAAGGCCAACCTCAAAGCATGCAAGATAGACATTAAAACCTGGGAACTCATTGCACAGGACAGACCCAGATGGTGAGGTCTGTGCCATGTGGTCATGTCCACTTTTAAGGAGTGGTGTGTGAGGTCTTTAAAGGAGAAGAGAGCACGTTGTAAGGCCAACGCCTCAAACCCTCCCCTCAATAACAATTACACTTGCAAGACATGCAACCGTATTTGCAAATACAGGATTGGACTCGCTTCCTATGTGAGAAGCCATAAAAACAAATAAACCCAGAACTAAAGTCAATACTAGCTAAACACTCATCCGTCAAAACAACAGACTTCATAAGTTCTTACTGCAACCATGTAAGCAAGATGCCTGTCTGCAAAGCATGTGGTTGGTTATGTCTGATGGTAAGTTAATTGTTTAAGATAGAATGATTAATTTATTGTGCACACAAAAAGGTAGGTACTGTAATACTTTTAGCATCTGCCAATGTGATGTGTGCCATCGTGTGCAGGCGATGCCCCTATGCCATGTGCATTGGTCAGACTGGACCATCTCTACGTAGAGGAATGGATGGGCACAAATCAGATGTCAAGAATTGTAGCATAGCATTCATGGACCAGTCGGGGAGCACTTCTGTCTCTCTGGTTACGCGATTACAGACATGAAAGTTGCGATATTACAACAGAAAAACTTCAAAACCAGGCTCCAGCGAGAGACTGCTGAATTGGAGTTCATTTGCAAATTGGATACAGTTGACTTGGGCTTGAATGGAGACTGGGAGTGGTTGAGTCATTATGCAGGGTAACCTGTTTCCCCTTGTTTTTTCCTCCCTTCCTCACCTCCCCCCCGCTGTTCCTCAAACGTTCTCGTTAAACCCTGGATTTATGCTGGAGGTGGCACAAATCGATATTATCATACACATTGTAAGGAGAGTGATCACTTTAGATAAGCTATTACCAGCAGGAGAGTGGAGGGGGTGGAAACCTTTTCAAGTGATAAACACCCATTTTGTCATGGTCTGTGTGTATAAAACATCTTCACTGCATTTTCCACTTTATGCATCCGATGAAGTGAGCTGTAGCTCATGAAAGCTCATGCTCAAATAAATTGGTTAGTCTCTAAGGTGCCACAAGTACTCCTTTTCTTTTTGCGAATACAGACTAACACGGCTGCTACTCTGAAACCTTTTAGCATCTGCATTATCTTTATTACTTTTATAGAAAGCTTTATGGCCTGCAGACAGTACTCACAAATATTTCCCGCAGGCAAACTACTCATGGGTGCAGTATTTTGTACATGTTAGATGTTGATAATTGTGTAATATTAATTGCAATTGGTTATTGTTTAGGGCTTTATTTAAAAAAATAAATGTCACTGACAAATTCCCTTGTTCATAAATGAACTATGCATCTTCTCTGTGTGGTTGAAAGCCTAGTACAGGATTTGTGATTCTGTGCCAGCTTACAAATGTATTTGGAGAACATGTAGTGTTAGGGAAAAACATCCCTTTGATTACAAAGGGAACTGTGTGCATGCTCCTAAGTGAATATTACATTCTGTAGCCGTTCACTAGAGCAAAGAGCTGCCTGCTATTACAGTTAGAAGCTGCAGAGTGTTTCCTTTAATGTTTTGACCTTGAAGACTACCCAAAAACATAGGCATAATTTGACTTCTGTATTTGGGGGGCAGCTCTTGTCAGGCCAACAGGGCCATGCATGGGGCGGCAAATTCTGCACCTGCCCAAGGCTTGCAGTTTGGGAAGGCAACATCCCCTGATCCCCCAAACTATGCCCATGCCCAAAATTGAAATTTAAAAAAAGATGTGAAATCAAAAGAATCATGGGACTTATGTGTATCGGAGAAAAAGAGAGCAAGATGTTTAGTAATACTCAAGAAGAAACACCTAGCCTTTCTCTTCCTACTCTGCATCACCATTCAAGGTTTAAAGAAAAGTGAAATCCAGGTTGATACCGTACATGTATCAGATCGAGGTATGAATGAGACTCATTTATAGCAAATGCTAACAATTTCCCTGCAATGCAGTGCAAAGTTAAAAGAGAAAATATCACTCTGTGATTCTGTAGCACTGAATTCTGAAAATAAGCCCAACAGGCAGGAAAATCAGCCACAAATCTACTGAAGCTTGTTTTTTAAGGCTCTGCCACAATTTCACGTCTAGTTGCCTATAATATCTTTAATAATTTAAGGAGCTGGTTGGACGGATAACACAGCCTTGTTCTCTTACAATACTCTTTCCTGAGCTATAGTGTTCTGAGGATTAGCTGAAGGGCCTGAATCTGAGTTTAAGTGCATCTGTCTAAAACAGGAGTAATTCCACTGTAAAACTGGTGCGTGTCAGATCAGAATCAGGCCCTATATTTATCATTCCTATGTGAATGCATGTGGGTGCAGGGAGCTGGAAGAAATATTTGATTGAAGTTGTAAAAGCTTTTAGATAATGCCTCTAAAGTATTTTTAATCTTTTGAACAAATAACAATGTGTTGGGATTTAAATTCGGAAACAAGGGATCCATTTTCCACTGAAAGAAGGATAATTGTGTGGAACAGGCTAACAAAAGGAAGCTTCTTTAAGCAAAATGAACAAACACTGGAGTCATTTATCTACTTGCTGTCTTTTTATACTGGAACACAGGACTGTCACAGTATTTCAGTGTAAAATACTGGAGAGGGCTCCACTTTGTCCGTGCTGAGTTCATCTGCAGGATCCCCCTCCAATCTGCCTCAGCTGCTCAGGAGTAGAGGGCCCATTTCATGCGAGGACAAGGTAGGGTCTATGGGAGAGCAGCCTGTAAAATTAGGGTTTCTCAAAACCACATAAGAAGCCAGAAGGGAATTGCCAAAGCAGTGACCTCCAAGCCAAAACAGGAAGGAGGATTGTATGTTAAAGTAGCAACTGTAATGCTGAGGCCTTTGCTCTAAATATATTTCTTACAAATAGGACCTGCTTTATTTGCCAAGGTATTGTTTATATTGGTATGAAATAAAATCAGTCATCTGAAAAATAGTAAAAAAACCCACAAAACAGCTAGGATATGTCCCAGTACATCCTGGCCAAGATTTATATTTCATCCCCAAACTCCATTTCTACTGAATCCAATGGGGCTGGGCTAATTGAATGGAGAAGATCAAATTCATCATGAAAGTAAGCAGATTGCAACTCCACGGAAAGTAATGGAGATGTACCCTGCTGACATTACTCGTTAATTTGTCCCATTCTAAGTATAGTAGGTACCCATCTATGCCAGTACCATTCATTATGTACTTGTGCAGCTATAATAGTGTTAAACTCACACTAACAACATTTTACAGTACCGCTCAGTACTGTACATTCTAACCAGAAACATCACCACTGAACAGGCTTATCAACTGCCTCCATCTGCCCAGGCATCAGCTTGCAAGAAAAGGTAACCTCTACAGGTTTGCCTGGGCTTTGGCAAACCAAGAGAGGGAACAAGTTGCAAAGTTAAGGGAAGATCCCCCCAAATACCCTGATATTTATAGCAATGGGCTCGTACCTGAGCAGCTCCACTGATCGCAACGGGAGTAATACAGCATGGAGAGAGAGTTGCTCAGGTAAGCAACTCCCAAAACATTTAGGAAAGTTGAAACAGGGATTAAAATAACTCCTGCCTTTGCAGAAATAGTTAGTATTCCTGTGAACAAGTTATTATGATGCTGAGAAATGCCTTTCTCTTTGGCTGGAGTCCACCTTCCTTTTGGCATGGGAACTCCCAGACACAAGGCTTCACACTGAATATATTGAAATTGCACACAGAGAATGAAGATAATGCAACAAGGTTATTAAGCCCAGCACTGCCAAGAAGTCCGGGGAGAGCCAGGGGAAGCAGGTGGCTGTGTGAGGCAAAGAGCTTCCATGGATCTTGGCAATTAGGAATTGTGCCTGACAAGTCCATTTTTGGAGTCTCTGTCAGAGGTTTCCAAGCCACTCTCCTCAACAAACTCAGGAGGACACAGGTACCAGCCACAGCTTCAGTTTCTGAACAAGGGCTCAAACTCTGTGCCTTCTCCAGGCCCACCTACATCTGGCCATTAAGTTCTGTCTTTTTGCCACTTTTCCAATAGTAACAACAAGGCAGAGTTACATGGCTACTGGGAAATCTCCTTAACTGCAACCATGAGATTTGTAGATACAAAAGCGTGCATTTGTGCATGCAAACAGCCACTGATTTGCACAATTGCCTGTTCTTGTTCAAGTTAGGAGGTCCCTTTGGAACCTGACCCTTAAAATGAAGCCATCTTTGAGTTATTCCCAGGAGGAAAAAACAATCTTTGATAGAAGAAACATTATTTTCATGCTCAGGTAACTGAAAAATTACTTTGCATTATCAAAATTCCTATAAAGTAATCGCTTCTGGACTGAGAACAAGCATTTTCAACCCATTAGGCAGATCTGAGGAAACTTATAAGCTAATGAAAATGGAGTCTTCAAATGCAAATGCCCTCTCAGTCAGAGCCATAGCATTGCTAGCATAACCCTATAGCTCTGCATAATGGTATCTTCTCATAATACCAGGTGAAGTAATATAACATTCATAAAATACAACTGCTGGAATATATTATCTCATCAGAACATGATGATAACATTAAAATGTCTGGAGTTAAGGTTGATAAGATTACCATATCACAGTTTACATTGTCAAACTCTTATCACTCAATGCATCGACACACTATCACATAGAAATTATGGATAATTTAGCAATGATAAAAAAAATAGTAGAACTGCATTGCAGGGCAAACAGAAATGCCAGAATGAGCTTGACGATGGAAAGCAGGCATTCAAATGTAGTGCTTCCAGAATCATTCAGGGTGATGAAATTTGCACCTTCAGACAATTAAGTCTCCTCACATTTATAGAATCATAGACTATAAGGGTTGGAAGGGACCTCAGGAGGTCATCTAGTCCAACCCTCTGCTCAAATGATTCATTTACCTGAGGAATGTACTGCTCCAAATCACAGGAACAGACATGGAGAGACATTTTTCAAAACTAGCCACCTAAACTACAAATCCCCCTATGACTCATGTCTTCTACAATTACTCATTGTAAACTCTTTGGGAAAGGAACATCTTTTTGTTCTGTGTATGTACAGTGCCTAGCACAAGGGATTCTGGTCCATGACTGGGATGCCTGGGCACTATGGAAATGCAAATAATAATAAATAATATTAAGAATTTGCAATCCAATATGAATAGAAATTTGCATGTGCCAAGGGGCACTTATGCATGAAATTCCCAGTTTGCATGAACAGATGCTGACTTTACATATGAAGTTTAGGCAGCCAGTTTTGCAGATTTGGCCATGTCACCTCAACTACTGTTGTTTATTTAGCACCAACAATTTGCTTTGTGTACAAGATGCACGATCAAAAACGCAATCATTGCCTCAGATTGCTTACAGTCTAAAAGAAAGATACAGAAGAAGACAGTATGCACTGGAAAAAGCACACATGAGGATACAGACTTTTGTCCCCCTTTTTGCGCCCCCCTTATAATTAAAATATGGACATTGTGTAAGAATTAGGCTCTGAGGAGGAATATAAGGTGATGTCCTAGTTAATTGCAGTTGGAATTCCGTGAATAACAGACAGTATGGGATAGGAGTGAAGTTGTTCGCATGTGGAAATGTATCCAACACTTGCAACTGTGGGTTTCATCTGATATTTTCCCTTTTTCATAAAAAATGGATTGTGGTACCTAAAAGTAAAATCAAGCTCTCAAACTGTGCCCACAATATTTCACATCTAAGTTTTTGTGTATGCAAAAATTCAGATCTGTATGTGCAAACTGGGTTTGATGTAATTCCCCAGTTTATACCGATACATCCAATTTGCACCTTCAAATCTGACATTTCTGTGTGCAAAAAATTAGATGTGAAAAATTGCAGGCACTATTTTAAAAGCCGGGATGCGCCCCAGATGTGTTAAGCCTATTGAATGGAGAATAGCATAAGATGCCATCTCATATGAAAACTTTCTGTGTGCCTCTCCCATGTTCCCTAATTTGCAAGAGTTTCTTACAGCAGAATTGTTCTTCCTGGGATATTTTCCTTGAAGACAAAAATGGATATAGTGACATTTTCTCCCTTTTATTACATAATGCCTTACAAGAATTTCCATCACGCAGAGGACAGTAGCATTTGGCCTCTAGATAATACTTAGTCCTGCCATGAGTGCAGGGGACTGGACTAGATGACCTCTCGAGGTCCCTTCCAGTCCTATGATTCTATGATTTCAAATGCACAGTGAATATACACTGTGAACATTCACTAGACATAGGAAAAGCACATCCTCACAATAGCATACTACTCAGGGGACTTGCAAAGACATGAAGACATTTAGATTAAATCACATATATAGTCCCACCATTGTAGTTCCCCATTGTGATATTTTATAAAACTCTCATAGCAACATTTTGGAAATCTTCTACAATAGCTATGAGGAAAGGAAAGAAGGAAAAAATAGAAGAACCCCGAACAGGAAGTCAGGGTACTGGGGTTCTGTTTGTCACTATGCTGTTTTGTGGGTGACTTTGTCAAGTAGAGACTTGAATCTCTCTGTGAGTTTCCTCCTTTGTAGAAGATGAAGACAATGCACTTGCAATTATTTATCTCACAGTGGTGTTTTGAGATTTACAGTAATTCCTTAATGTTTGTAAAGCACTCTCAGATCTTCAATTGCAAGCAATATATAAAATCAAAGTATTATTATTACGTATTCTAAACATCAAAATATCTTTGGGAATTCAGTAATCTTCTGTTCTCTCCCACTTTTAAATTGCCCATTTTATTTAAAAGAAAACAAATACTAGATGGCATTGTATAAAATCAAGAGGAACCAAGTGAGGCAAAGAAAACAAAAGAGTGTAATTTTACGTGCACAGACAATAAGAGAGGGGAAAGCAACAATAACAAAGAACAACACAAAGGCAAATCTGTACTCAGAATCCTCAGGCTAAGATGGAGCCTATCTGTAAAATAGTTCTAAGCATTCTATTTGCAGTCACCTCTGAAATGCTGCATTATTTAATTACTGCTTCCTCTCCACTCCTCCCATTTATGGCCTAACCAGTAGCTCTCAGACAGGCCAATCTCCCACTGGTTTCAAGCTTTGCTGATTTCGGAGGCAGATTTTCTACCAGAACTTCAGGATCTACTGTTTAGTGTGGGCACTGCTACAATACAGTCCTTATGCTCTTCCCAAGTAGTAACAACCCAGATGCAAGTTGTGCAGAAATTATACCAGCAGAGAAATAAATATGCAAGGAGACAGCAAAACAACAAACAGGTGACAAATAATCCTGACCTATTGTAGAATGGCAATATTATTAGGGGACTAAGTCAATTCTACTAAGCCAAGCTATTGAGGCCAGGTCTACAATACAGACCTATATCGGTATAACTATGTCACTTTGGAGTGTGAAAAACACCCCTGAGCAACATAGATATACCGACCTAACCCCCCGTGTAGACAGTGCTATGTTGATGGGAGATCTTCTCCTGTCGATATAGCTACCGCTTCTCAGGGAAGTGAATTAACTACACAGATGGGAGAAGCTCTTCTGTTGGCATAGGAGCCTATTCACTTAAGTGCTAAAGCAGCACAGCTGCATCTGTGCAACTGTGCTGATGCAGCGTTTTAAGTGTAGACCTGCCCTGAGTAATATTCACCAGAATGGCTTCACTTCCTCACTCATACCTAGTTCTTCATTTGGAACGGTGTACAGACAGCAATGCTAAATATATGGGACAAGATTGTACAACCCTTACTCATGTTGGTGAGCACTTATTCACATGAGTAGTCTCACTGAGATCAATGGAGCTATGGTACTAACTGAGAGAGTAAGGTGCCCACCAAAGTGAGTATGGGTTGCACAGTCAAATCCATGAGCAGACAACTCTTCTACTGAGTGCAGTGTCATTTTCAGATTATGAGATCTTCTGTTTAAAAAACATTGACCAGCTTGGTAGGATAGAGTTTTAATCCCAAAGTGATCAGTCACTTGTGGCTTCCCTATTTTGTTGGCCCATTATCCAATGGAAATAATGGAACTCATGAGCAGACACTGGCAGCAACACCATCCACCAGATCCATCCCCTCCTGCAAAATTACCTGACTGAGCAGCGACCCATGGTTTGATATTTGCTTCCAGCAGCTTTAGCCCATGTTCTTGCTTAGGGAACCCACAAGAACCATAAAGCTGTTATTAGGTAGTATGGTGGTGGTAGTCTATGCTGCCACAGGATCATGAATCAGCTGTCAGTACCAGGCTCTCAGTCCCTGGATGGGCAGAGATCTGATGCCCAGCCTGACCTAGACTATTCTAAAAGACAGTAAAATGAGCAGGGTCTGCCTGCCAGCATCTTTGACAGAGAAAATGATGCTTTGCTTTTTCCGCCTCATTCTGCTAGCAGGATTTATACTCTGAAGCTGGACTGGCAAATTTGGAGAACTCATACTAACCCACCTATGACATTTGTGCTCATTCCCCACTATATATTGTAAACTACTTCTGGGTATTTTAATGTTTCTAAATACTGAACACATCTGTGGCTGTTGATTTTTCAGTTCACAGAGTTACCGTCCAATCAGCCTACATTTCAGTAATGCAGAATGCTTGATCAAATCAGAGATATGTAAATTTTAGACCACTGGTCAATCAAGTCCAGTACCCTGTTTCTGGCAGTAAGAAATACCCAGTGCTTAACTACGCCACAGGTACCCTAAGTGCCAACAGCTACAAATTCATACTAGCTCTTCCAGTTGGCTAAGTATTTTATAATCTTGAGCTAATTCTGCTCTTAGATATACCAGTGTAACTCTATTGAGTTTCTACAGATTTACACCTATGTAAATTGAGTGAATTTGGCCCATTGTCTAAAAATTATCCTGTTTCATGTTTGCTTTCATTTAGTCTCATTGATGGAAAGGTAGATTTGTGGAAAAGAAGTTTAATAGATGAATTGTCCAGAGTAGGTGGATGTCTAGTTGTATAGATTATTGGCTTCTAAAATTGTGTGACATATTTATCACAATTAATAATTAGTATAATCCAGTTGCCATAGATTATCATCTTTGATACAAATGCTTAAAAGAGTGGGTCACATGCAAGGACTTCATAATTCAAATAAACTCTTCATTAATGAAAAATTAAGTTTTAGACCTAATAGGGGTACATCTACAGCTCTTTGAATTTGTTAATTAAGCTATTCAAAACCTTGATGCTTGTCATGTACTGATGGCTGACATAGCTGATTTGCAAAAAGCTTTTGTTGTGGGTTGTTCCTTAGTATGGATAAACCTGTGTAACATTAGCAAAGGTATCATCTCTTTTTAATAGGGTTTTTATTTTTTACCGTTTACTTCTTCATTTGACGTTAATTTCCCCCCTGTATTCTTAGGGAAGCAGAAACTAACCAACATGGCTGCCTATATTTAGACTTACAGTTCACTGATGCCATTGAATGGTGCATGAATTCTGCCTATATGGGCCCTATAACCACAAGTGCCCATAGAGGGACTGAACCTGAGTGGTGATTTTACTGGGACATGGGGGCACTAAGCACCTTTCAGGATCAGGCCCATAATAACACAACTGGTTTTTCAAAGTTAATATTCTTGTTTTATTCCTTATTGTTAAAGCCAATAAATAGCTGTGTGCTATGGACTAGCCTTCTCCCCAAAGGCTCACCCCACCCTCCAGTGGAGCTCAGTGCTAGCGTATAACTTTGCCACGTGAAGTGGCGCCAGCTCTCATGATTTTATCACAAGCCTCCGGACAGCTGGTGCCTCTCCTAAAGCCCCAACTGCTGGAATCAAGAGATCGCATGGGGATCTCAGCTTTCATTAAAAAACGTTTATTATTTTTAGCCCATCTTGTGACGTAGGGCCCCCGGTGTCACGGTTTTGCCGTTACTACACGGTCCGCAGGGAGAATGGCACCTACTGTCCTCGCAGCTCAGCGGTTGCTCTGGAGGTGAACGTACAGCAAAGGGGAGCTAGAGGCCGAAGCTTTCCTGAAAGGATCCCTAACCGCGTGGCGGGAACGGGGCCCGCCCTGCAGCTGGGGGGAGGGGGTCTCCTCTGGCTCTCGAGACGGGGGCAGGGCGGAAGGGGGGTGGGAGAAAACGGCGAGGGGGCGAGGGCGAGCGAAGGGGGGTGAGGAAAGGGAGAGGAACGGGGAAGGGGCAGGATGAGGGGGCTACGGGAGTGGCGGGAAGGATGGGGGAGGGGTGGGAGAGCGAAGGACGGAGAGGGGCTCTGAGGCGAGGAGGAGGGGCGGGAGCTGGGTGGGCGGGGCCGTAGCGAGAGCTCGGCGGGAGGGGGCTGCGGGGCGGGGCTGAGAGGCGCTGTGGCCGGGAGAGGGCGGGGCTGAGGGGCTCTGAGGCGGGGCGGGAGCTGGGTGGGCGGGGCCGGGGCGGGAAGGGGGCTGCGGAGCTGAGAGGCGCTGTGGAGGGGCTGAGGGGGCGGGGCTGAGAGACGCTGTGGCCAGGAGGGGGCGGGGCGGGGCGCTGAGGAGCGGAGCGGAGGAGCCGGCTGCGGGCGCTATTCCCTCCCTCGCGGCAGCGCTGCCGGGCGCGAGTGGCGCGGCGCCTGCGCACTGCGCCTCCCGCTCTTCCGAGGCTGTGCCGGCAGCGGCTCCTTCACTAGGCTGAAGATGGCGGAGGGTGGCGGCTCGTCGCTGAAGGGGCTGCGGGAGCAGATGGGTGAGAGCTGGCAGGGCGCCTCGCGCCCCGGGGCTCTGGCTGTAGCTGGGGAGCGGGGCCCCGGGCCCCCTGTGCAGCCGGCGCCGCGGGGAGGAGAGGAAGTCCCCTCTGATGCTGTGGGGCTGCCCTGAGAGCAGGCCAGGGACGCGGCCCTCAGGCGGGCTCCTGGGCCTCGGGGAGATCGTGAGTGCCCCCAGTCTTCCGCTCAATGGCCTGAGCCCTGCGCCCTGTCTCAGCCCAACTCCCTTTCTCCCACCTACCCACACCATGATCCTCTTGTGTCTTCCCCACGCCCCCCTATTTGTCTGTGTTGCCCCCCACCCTGCCTCTGATCTCCCCCTGCCCTCCTCCTTACTCTGTGCTGCAGGGCTGGCTTTGCAATGGAAAAGGGATTCTGCGGAGTCTCTCACAGCTTTAAAATCCCAGGCCTTCCTACGTCTGGGTTTTAACTTCAAAATATTTCCTGAGTGGAATATGAAACACAGGTTTCTTCACCTCCCCTCTTCCCTCCAATGCATAGATGTTGCATTAATATGCAGGATCTGATTTACATAAAAAAAAACCCTGCACTAACCCTGATTTGCCTATAAAACTGCAGCACGTAATTTTCTTCCAAGACTTGAGCTGCTGATTTGAGATGTCTGCAATACATAGACAGGAATGAGTGCCACTTGAGGACTTCATCTTAAAATGAATTGTCTGCCTTTTGTGATCCCTTGAAAGTCCAAACTGTTATATTTCTTTAATGAGTCTTGTCTCAATTTTCTAGATTTTTGCAGACCACTCATCAGTTGTCATGCCCAGTGTCTGCTGCAATATCTTGCAAAGGATGACGTACGTGACAGTCTGAATTCTGAAATGTTGTTTCCCTATCAAACTCTTAATGAGGCTTTAACACTTTTTTGGAATTAAGATACAAGTAAAGGCAAAATATATTTAAATTTAGTTTGTTAGAAACTGCTTTGATTCTTTCCTGTTTGAGACTGTGTTATGTATATTGAGGTCCTTGTTAATCCATTTTGTGTTCTGTGTAGAGTGAGTGTTATGCTTGTCATGGTGCATGTGTGCACACTATAGATTTGTGGGTGAATCAGTGCAGATGAAAACATTTTGATTATTCCAGACTAAGCGTAATGAACGGACTAAAGGAAAGAAAGAGTTATGATCTCTGGTTTGATGTAAAATTAACTAACCTAGACAGTGTGCAAACTTACTTTGTCAGTGTTTAAAGTTATCAGTCTGTTTCTGTGACTGTGATTTCTTTATGTACCAATGCAATTACTGATGAAAGAGTTCTGGTGACTCTTACAAATTGGTCTTAAGGTCTTGAGTCTTCAGCTCAGATCTGGAAGTCTTTCTTCCTCCTTTGTTACAGAAGTCCGATATGGACTCTGTGTGTTGATTCCCCTTTCCAGTTTTTTAAGATTAATTTAGTGGCTTGTGAAAGATAATTATTTGACCCAGGACATCAGACTCAAGATCTGTTGTCCACAGACTAGAGAGAGCACAGGTAATAGCAACACAGCTTCACCAGCATAACTCAGTCCTGACCTGAAGGGACTGTAACTAAGAGTGAAAGGGTCATTTATTTTATGAGCCCACTTTGTTCTTGTTCTCTCTGCTGAAATTACTAATTTGTATCGTGTTTTGTGAGATGGATGCCTATCAAATCCTTCCAGAGACCATCAAGCAGATGGCTTCCACTCTTGTTAACAGCTGTCTTGGACTAGATGCAGGTAACCAGAAGGGAAGGGTTCCTAGCGCCATCCAGCCCCACCTCCCTTTCTAAAGTGAAGATCTTCTTTTAAAAAACAAAATTAAAATAAAAAGAGACACTAAAAATGACAGGGCTTGAAAAATCCTCTTCCTTTCTTTCCCCATAGGAAGTGAAAATTGATGGAGCAGAATCTGAACTTTAACGAAAACATATTTTATTACTTTGGCTACAGAGATAACTAACATGAATTAATGTAGTGCTGTGTTTTTGAGTCTGCAAACAGACAATTCCAATATGGTTTTTTCCAAGTGGCCAGAGAGTGATACTGCCCAGGGTCAGTTCCAGAGCCTATATCCAGGACCCTGTGGGAAGCAGTGAAATTGACAAGAATCATGGCACTTTTTATTTCTGCTGTTTAGCAAAGTTGTGAGTGGCAACCAAGTCACACACACAAGCTATTTGCAGATGAGGACTGAAAAAAAGGAAACTAGAAGGCTGTAGGAGCAATAGAGTAATGAAAACCCTTTTACCCTACCCCCATTGCCAGTGCCAGCATTTGTACAGCAACAAAGAGGACCTCAAGAGGCTTGTCGATTTTGCGGGGTGTGTGTGTGTGTGTGCAGGAATGTAACTTTCTGCCTTCCAACAGACAAAGGGTGAGGGGAGCTACAGACTTATCAAATACCTGGTAGCCAGATGCTAATATGCAGTATGGACAGCATCCTGCCAAGAAACCAAAGACCCTCCTCTTTCCTAGTAGCTGGGATGGAGTCTGGGTTTTTTTGCAGAACATTTACACTGGACCTTTCTGGCTTCCTCTTCCATGCCTCCAGTCTTTCATAGCAACCTCTGGATGTAGGTTTAGTCTTCTGGCTGGGAGAAGTCTGGTCACTGTTTCAAGCTCTGAAAATTGGCATTGTGGGGTTCTGCTCTTCTTATTTCTCAATAGCTTCCTTTTCACATTTGCTAACTTTAAAGTAAAGAGATGGGTTTTTCTGCATTCTCAACCGTGCCTACTCAATCTGAGGGAAAGTGTGCTTTTTCTTCATGCATCACCTGTAATAAAGAGGTTATGCAGGCCAAATCATGCCATTAATGGCAGTTCTGCAATTCCATTGTGTTCAAGTTCTTTCATCTGTCCAACCTTATTGCCTTCAGCCAGACAGCATGAGAGCAGAATTTGGTCCTGCAAATAGAATTTGGTTAACACTTCCGTGAATGATGCATGCTTAGGAAATGTATTAAACCTAGATCTAAAATATGATAAACAGCTACATATAAAAGGCACCATCTAACTCCATTGAAAATATCCAGAGATCAGATCAAAATTATATTCTCTTATGGGGACAAAACGGGGTTTATTCATATTTCAGTTCTGTAAACACTGTTGAGCCCATACAGATTTGAGAGAGGGTGTTAGACTGTTGCTTTCTGTGGTTTGCTCAGTTAGAAGGCATTTACTTCTTGAGTAATATAATCAGATATTAATATTTGAAATGATTTTAAGTTAGAATAGGCTGCTTTTGCCTTTTTAGTCTATTTGAGTCACGAAATGCTTTATCTTGACTGTTGTGATCTTGTTGGCAACTGGCTGTTACGTTGCAGGAACTTAGCGCCATTCACTTCTGTTTCATTGGGAGATATCGCTCCGTGATGTATATCAGATCATTGTGTGAATGGGTATTAAGTTGTTGTTGTTGTTGTTGTTTTTTAAGTGCCAAATCCTACTTTTTTCAGAGATGTGTATGCTCAAGTTGGAAATCTTTGCAAATTTGAGTTAGGACAGCAGCATGGTGCCTCCTTCCTGTGAATATATTTTGACAGATCTGCTGTGGGCATAGTTTCTATCTCTTGGCTAGTCAAGACCTATATGGTCAGAGCTTATATCCATTAAAAAAATTAGTAAATTCATTCAATATGTAACCCATAAATTTGCTCCATGTGGATCTCTAATAAAATGTGATGTTCTAATCAGAAAAGTGACTGAATAAAAATAGCATATTACTTAACAGATATGCTCCATTTGTGTATTCAGTTATCTCTTTGTTAGTGACACAAAAGTAAAGTTTGTTTATATTTCCCCCTCCAATTACCACTGCAGAATCAGCACAGGAGGAGAATGAGCTGGCTTCTGTTGCTTCTCACCTATCAATAGAATTGCTAACCAGGGTCCTGATCCTGCAGGTTGTTCTACATGAATGGATCCTCTATAGAAGTCAGTGGAATTCTATGTGGGTGAAGGAAGAGGTATACCAGCATGGAACAATTTACAGGCTTGGGGCCTGTGTTCAAATTGCAAGGTCAAATGATCTGTCCAGCCCCACTGAAGGGAATTAGTTATACCTTTGCAGCTCCA
Source organism: Lepidochelys olivacea (assembly GCF_965140295.1). NCBI lineage: Eukaryota > Metazoa > Chordata > Testudines > Cheloniidae > Lepidochelys > Lepidochelys olivacea. The sequence continues at coordinate 98,369,364 of NC_140419.1, forward strand.
CTTAACCAGCACATTTTTGGTACTATTGCAGATGTGTGAGAAAGACAGAGACCCCATCTTGACTTTGATCTTAGGTTTAGTTTGCAGTATGGCTAGTTTTAAAAAAAAATGCTTTGAACAAATTTGCTTAGGAATCACTGACATAACTATTTAGCTTCACAATGTCACTTTCACATAATCCTTTTTCATAGTAGAACTGTACTTCAGAAGCACAGAATGATGGTTTTGTGTCTACCATGTGCCCGGTTTTGTCTGTCTACCTCAGAACAAATATCCTAGTAACTTCTTCAGTAGTTATAGTGCAGATAATTATAACTGTGATTTGCACTGTCTGAAGGATGTATAACTAGTCTTAAAACTGCAGTGCTCAGATAGGTAGCCCAGAACACACAAGGCTACCAAATTCATTATTTTGACTCCAATTCTCATATCTTATTTATGATTTCCAGTTGGGTTTGAAAACTTTACTTGCGTGGAAACAAGTCAGAGGTATATACAAAAGAGAAAGAGATGGTGGTGAATTCCAAGGGCAGTGTTCTGGTGAGCTGTTCAAGTACTGCAAATGAAAAATGGAGGGATGATGGGATTTGTACCTGGGTTCTGTGTTAGGCTCTGGGCTCTATTTTATGGATCAATCTCTGGCTATTAGGCGTGTGATAAATTAATCTCCACATAGTTTGCTGCGACTTGAAGAGGGAAGGAACTATTTCTGTTTTGTATTGTCCAGAGCCTGCTGGCTTCTGCAAAGCAGTAAGGAGCAGTCTCCAAAACTTTCTCTGTGCCCCTCTCCCAGATCTCCTCTAGCACACCCCTCTGTCAGTTTCCTGCTGGTAATACTCAAGCCTCCATTTTTTGGGGGGTGGCCTTCCTCTGACTAACTCCAGTGCCTGTCTCTGCATCTTGTGTCCTCTGAAAGTTACATAAAATGGAAACTATGGGATCAAGATTTGATCCATCTCTGATTAAAAAGGTAACATCTATAGACCACTGTGTTAGATTTTTAGACCACTAGTCTTGCATGTCATGTGGTAAAAGCACAGGACTGGAAATTACTACCCGTGTGTCCTATTCTTACTTCTCCTACTCTGGTAATGTGACTTTAGGTAGGTCACTTATCCTCTTTCTTAGCGCACCCATCTTTGAAATACAAATTATAATACCTACAACAGAGTGTTGAGAGCAAATGTTCATGAATGGGATCTGAGAACTTGGATGATAAGTTCTAGGATATATATTGTATAGTAATATCCCTTTGCAGTCAATATTAAAGTGATATCCGTGATTGCTTAATTTTTTTAAATGTGTATTTGATTAACCAGAAAGGCATTTAAAACACATGTGGCACAAATCTTGTTGGGTAAAATACTGAGAATGCAGTTCAAATACAGATTGTTCCATCTAGGTCAAATTTTTTAAAGTATGCCCTCAGAATTAGGTCCAAAAAGACTTGAGAAACTTTGAGTAAATTTAATCGATTTCAGGTTTTTCTATAATTTAGCACATCTGTCACCACAGTATCTATTGATGGCCAGCGTCTGCCATTGATTTCAGTAGGAGCTGCACGCAGAATTAACTTGTCTAGCTAAATCTGCACCTTACAGGCCATACTTCACCCACTTTTGTAAGAGTATTAGTAGATTGCTGATTTGGAGATCTGTACTTCTTGGAGGTAGGGAAAACACCAACAGCTTGCAAACTGTGCAGGGATTGCTGTAAGCCCATCAATTGCTTAATTGAGTACAAGTTTCAGAAATGCACAGAGTAGAATTTATCAATGTCTACCCAGAGCTTAGATCACTTACCTATCTTTTAAATAGGGCTTATTTAAATAGCAAATAGAAAGTTTTTCCCTCAATTGCTCCAAATTATGAAAGGCTGTTTATTTTGCCTGACTGAAAAATAGTTTCAAAGTGACAGAATTCATAACATTCTACCACAGCTGACTATAAATAAAAATAAAGGCTTAAAATAGCTCTTCAGTGACAAGTGAAAATATTAACAATGTTTAAATCTTAATTTTGTTTTTCTTTAACTGATCTTCTCAAAATCACTCTGCCTTCACATTAAGGCTTCATCTGTACTAGAATTTTCAGATCCATAATTTCCAGTGGCTCTCTTGGTGATAGTACTAGATGAAGCAGTAGTATAGAAGAGACTCTGGTCTCATCTTGTCTAAACTATACATTCTGCTGGTGCTGTCATTATTGGATCTCTGCCTCTGTTGGTACTGGGAATTGTGGATCCAAAATAGTCTAGAGTAAATAAGACCTAAATTGGTTGTGTGTTCCAGTGTTTTCATCTGCTTCTCATGCCTATCATTTACTATCTAAAAACCTCACAACATTTGGGAAGCATTTTATCCTCCCAGTTTATTGCATTTCTGTTTAAGAATTTAAAAGCTGCTGCAGTTGTGAGGAAAAATACCATAGAAAGCTGTGCTGGATACCATTTAAAAATATATCTGGTTTTATTCCAATTGCAAATCTGTTGGGGTGCTACCGTTTACTAAACAAAATCATGGAATTTAACTGCCTATCTACGTCTAATTTAAAGTTAAGAGAGGAGTGGTAGTGAAGCACTGTTCAAGTTGTCTTTTGAGTCAATAGTTTTACACACTTCAAAACCTCATGTGAAGGTTAGTTGCCAGGTTGTTCTCAGTACGTCCTGGACTCTGATGTGTTCACTTCGTTAATGTTTTTATTGTAAACATTTAATTAGAACTTTATAATTTTTGTAACCAGTTATTTATGATGTTTACATAATGGTCAGAAGATGCCATAGTTATCACACAGCTATTGTTTTTTAACCTGTTTACTTGTAGCATCAATATTTATGCAGTAGCTAATGATACCCATGTAAGTAAACTAGTGTTTGTATTGTACATTGCCAGGCGGTTGGGTTTGTGAAGTGCAATAGTGAGATCTTGTTTTCCTGAAGTCATTACCTAAAATGAGTAAATACTAATACCCTGTCAGACTTTCAGAAACCATAAGTTAAATTGTAAAAAAAGTCCCTTTTATGTCTTCATAGTACAGTTCAAATGTGAAGTATAAAAAAAAAATTTTTAGAATATGATGTTTCATTTGGGTTGTTTTTACTACATTCTTCAGGAAGTCTAAACATAAAGTAGATGCATACATTTCAGTTTCCCAGTTTACCACAACTAAAATTTAAGGTTCAGTAATACTTCAAACCGGATACCAGAGATAACTTCTTAGTTTGTGATTAGCTTTTGGTGGGTGTACACATGACCATCCAATAACACAGACCTTTGTAGTAATATCAGGTCTATAAGTGAGAACAGTAGTGTTGAGTCTGAGCACAGGTAGCCAATTATACATAAAGAAAAGGAAAATCATAGTTATCACTTGGTGTATTTTTATTTGAAAGTTGTAGTAATTTAGTTGGCATTAGAAATACGGTACCTGTAATAATGCCCTCGTTATCCACCATAAATGTCAATGTGGTATATATGTGTGTAATTTATGATATACAATACATTTGTTGTTTTTCTGTTTAAAGCAAGTTAGCTTTCTATTTGCATGGCATCTACTTTTCTACTTAATTTTATTTTTCAAATATTCTTTGAGCTGTTAGTATCCAAGAGACGGATCCACAGAGAGTTACCTTTGCAAATAGTTTACCAGTAGAAGATGCCTCATCTCCAATTTACAGCTCCTCCACCTTTCTTCCTTCATAGTTTGGGGAGAATTTTGAAAATATTTTTCTCCTAGTACTTTTTACTGGGCTTTAATGTGAGCGTACCACACTATGCTATTGAAATGAGCTGCGCTGGGAATTCAGGGGGATGGCATAGGTATTGAAGTAGCCATAGAACTACATTCTCTAACTAAGGTGCGTCAGAGGCTCTGCAGTCTAAAACAGTGTGAGCCCCTGACTTATTTTGCACTGGAATCACACCCAAGAGTAGGAATCTACAGAGATGTATATCTGTAGATACCAGGAATTAAACAGATTTCCTGTTATAGTTGAAAGTTTTCAGCTTTCATTAGCTTGTTTGAAAGAAATGTAATGCTGTGACTTAAATAACAGATTATTGGTCCGTATTACATTCTAGATTTGATAGGCCTTGCTCATCAGTCCTCTGACCAAACTGGCGGACATCACCAGTTTTCCTCCTCAAGACTCACCTCTTCCATTTGACAATGGCTAGGCAAGGTGAACTGAGACTTTGATTTATTATGCAAAACATACTCTTTTTAAGTGTTACCTTGACTTCTTCTCCTGCCTTTACTCTGCTTGTTAATTTTCTTTTTCCTGTCGTCTTTTCACACATTCAGATTATAAACTCTCCGGGGTGGAGACCATCTCTTTATTACATGTTTGGGGTCTGTAAACTGAACCTTAACAAAGATTTTAGGGTGCAGTGATTTTCAGTTTTAATAAATGTTGGAGTTTAATTCTTTAAATTTCATACCTGCAGAAGGCAATGAAAAGCAAATGTTTTATTCTGGTGTTGTAAAAGGACAATCTAAACTATAAGAAGGTAACAGATCAGCACTGAAGATGTACTGATGCATGACTGGGTTTGAGCCCGTGGGTACTGCATGCATGGAGATCAATGTTGGCATCTGGCCTCTTCCTGTACATCTCTGATGCACTGCTTGTGTAGCACCTCATGCTTACTTGCTGAGAAGCAGAAATAACTTTAACAAGTAGTGTAGTTTAATAAGGAAGGAGAAGAAGGGATAAAGGTTAAAAATGCACTAGCAGTAGTTTTCACTTATATCACATAGTGGAGCCATTATTTTCTCTTTAAAGAAAGCTCAAAGTTGGGCTTTCACAGAATTTGACTTGAATCACTTGTGATTTGAGGTCCTAGGCTCTGTTGTACAGATTTGAGCTTGTTTGAGTTCTGATGTATTAAACAATAGCTAGCATGCAAATGAGGACAAACATTTAGAGGGGGTGCTCAGAACAAGAGAGGAGAAACTAGACATGATGGAAAGGGAAAAAAGGTGGGAAGCTAACCCATTTCCCAGTGCTGAAGATAATGCTATGGGGGAGAAAAATGTAAATGGATGTTACAAAGGAAAAGTAGATATGAAAGGGAGGTTGTCACGGGGGTTGTCTTCACTGCACTGTTAGCTCTGGGTATAACTTGAGTGTTTCCCCAGTCTGAATTGCAGCTGTATGTAAATCTCGTGCATGAGTTAAGTAGTGCTTTAAACTGGAGCTAGCTGACTTTTTGGGGGGTGGGTTGAGTGCTGCTGACACTTGCACTAGTAATGCAGTTGGGATTCAGGCTACTCTTTGCTGCTAATCCAATCATTCTGTGTGGCTCGGGTGTTGTTTTGCACTGTGACTGCTCTCGCTTGGCTTAACTCAAGTTAATTTGAGTGTAAATAACTTGAGCTAATGCTGCGCTGAAGACAAGCTCATACTGTGAGAAATACGCAAAAGAAATAGTGTTGAAAAGAGAATAGAATTAGGAGCCTGAAACATCTATGGTAATAAGTGAATCTAAGTGCATACACAACAGCCAAAAATATTAAAAATAATTCCACACTCAGAGTTGAGGTTTAAACCTCTGCAGTTTAACTTTCTGCTCCTCCTTCCACTTGTTAAATTGGTGACCTGCAGTGTCAAAGTATTGTGGGGTCTGATCCACTTCTGTGGGTACATTGCCCTTAAAGTTATTGTACTGTAAGGTATAACTTCTCATCTTTTATTTTTAAAGCAATTTGAAATAGTATAACAACATCTGTGGTTTTAGTGGATAAACTGTTTTCACACTAATTGATGAACTAGGGCATTTTAGAGTTTGCCTATTTTTGTATGTAAATGACATAAATAGTTGAAATCAAGATGTATCCCAACTGAATTTAACTTTGTTGTGCAAGGATAATACTGTTGGAATCTGATATCTTGTTTTAAAAAGACATGTTTTAAACATATGTAAGGTGACTATTTGGTTTGTTTATTTTAGAGGGAGGTGGAAGTGGCTTTTGGTGGGAGCTTTCTAGCTAGCAAGAGGCTTCTGTGGTTTTTGGCCCATGGAAACTGTGTGGGACAGCATCCTCTTTGGATCAAGTGTTTTTTTGGTATGTTCTAGTGAAGAATCTCATGAAGAGTACAAATGTTTCTTGGTGAATCACTCTTTCACAAAGAAGCATAATGAACAATTTCAACTTCTTTGAGTGCTGTCCCTGTGGGTGCTCCACTCTAGATGTCGGTGTGTCCCGTCACCGTTGATCAGAGATTTTCAGTAGCAGTGCCTGGTTGGGACGCAGGTGCTCAGTTGGTATCTCCCGTCTCGTTGGAATCTTCCTGAGTGCCTGCGTCCCGCACCCCCTCAGTTCCTTCTCAGCTGTCCCCAGCTGAAGACGGGACTCGGGGCAGTGCTGCTTCTCTTTGCTGCTCTCTGTAGGAAAAAAGTAATATAGAATATAGAAATAGTTATTAGTTACATCCTAGTTGTTTCCCTTCCTTTAGTATAGTTACATAGTTAGTTACTTAGTTAAAAAAACAAAAACACAAAACCTTTTTGCTTCAGGCTTGTCTCTCGCTGAGACACTCTCCCCTGCCCTTTCTAATTCACAATGCCAGGGGCTTCAGGATTCAAAAAGTGTGTTTCCTGTCAGGACTCCATGCCACGGTCAGATGGGCACTCACATTGTGTGAAGTGCCTCAGGGAAACCCACATCCCTGCAAAGTGTCTCCACTGTATGAGCCTCAAGGCAAGGGCTTGGCGCGACAGGGACCTGCGGCTTAAAATGCTTCTGATGGAAAAAATCCCTGTAGCTGCTTTCGGAGACAGGGAAAGTTAAATCTGCTCCTACACGCTCCCCGGCCAGATCCGAACCAGTTGGGAGCGTTGCTTCACCCTCTCTGGGGCAGAGGCAAGAAGCACAGCAGTCTCACAGGAGAGACTCCGACAAGGGTAAAGGGTCTCCCGCGAGATCCTTACCCTCTATGCTGACAGCACCACAGGCAGGCGCCTCAGCTCTTTCTAAAGCCTCAGCCGCAGCTCCCGCAGACCGTGGAGACAGGAACCCGACCTCCCATACAGGGAAGGTTTCCACGGCACCGAGCACCTCAGCGCTAAAAATAGCCGCGGTGCCGGCTGTGCGCTATGCCCCGGTGCCAGGAAGAACATTGGCACCAAGCCTGCATCCTGCCCCGGCACCAGCAGCGGACCCCTTCAGGGCACTTCCCACAGACCCTTGACACCACTGACACTTTCACTTGCTAATGCGCTAGAGCACAGTCCAGGCTCAGCGCAGACCAGGGAGCAGGAGCAACAGTTCCTCACTCAATGTGACCTCTCAGTGCCACCTGAGGCTCACTCTTCGAACAGCCACTCTCACCAACTGAACTGGCTACCTTCACTGACAGCGAACCCAATATACAGCAGCAGGTGGAGTTCTCCCCACCTGCCTCTCCACCCGAAGCTCTTCCATCTCAGGCTACAGTCCACAGCCACCAGCCTCAGTTTCCCAGCTTTGCCCCCCCTGTGGATGGCACCTGGGTTCTCCTACCCTATGCCTTGGCCTCAGTGGTACCTTTGGCCACATCTTCCTACCACTCATCCTCGGACCTCTTCCACGAAACCACTACCTGCTTCTGTGCCTCGATCTCCAGCTTCGTCCACTTCTAGAGTACCTGAACCCCCTCCTGAGAACATGAGCTATGAACCATATCCTGACTCACCGTACCCTAATTCTCCATCTGCTCCAGACGGAGCCCTCTCCCCGCCCCCACAGAACGTGGATTACTGTAAACAATTTCAAGAGCTTTTCAAGAGGGTAGCACTCAGTCGAGACATCCCCCTAGAAGAGGTTCAGGAGACACAACACAAACTCCTCAGAATCCTTCAACCCTCTGCACCCTCAAAGATCGCGCTCCCTATAAATGAAGCACTCTGGAACCAGCTGACACACTCTGGCAAACTCCAGCTTCTTTATTACCAACCTGCAGAAAGACTGAAAGTAAATACTATGTTCCTGCTAAGGATGCTGACTTCCTATTTTCTCACCCACAGCCGAACTCTCTCGTCATGGATGCAGTCGCACAAAGGACGAAACAGCCACAATATCAGCCCACCCTGCAAGACAAGGACCTTAAACGCCTTGACGTGTTGGGTCGCAAGGTTTACACGTCCTCCACTCTGCAATTCACGATTGCAAACTACTCTGCACTCCTCGCCAGCTACGACTTTGATAACTACAGTAAACTTTTTGAATTTGCCTTCAACATTCCAGAGGATAGGAGAGCGGACTTTAAATCAATTCTGAGCGAGGGCCAATTGATTTCCAGAACAAGCCTCTTTAGACACGGCGGACACAGCAGCCTGTACTACTGCAACTTCCGTGGTTATGCACAGATCTTCATGGCTTTCTGCATCTGGCATCCTAAAGATCTGCAGACCAAAGTGGAGGACCTCCCCTTTGGAAAACATACAACTGTTTTCCAAAAAAAAACCTGATGAACTACTTCACACCATGAAAGATTCTAGAACGACACTGCGCACCCTGGGCATTCACCCATCTCTTCCCAGGAGACGATACCAACCCTACCGAAGAGCGTGCGCACAGCAATATTATTGGCCTCAACCCAAGCCATACGACATAAATTTGAATCATGCTAAATCCCCTAAGCGCAGACAAAGTCAAGCTCAAGCAACCACCTCCCACCTATCTGGGAATAAACAACAATTTTGAAACGTTGATCGAGGGTCTGCGTTACCACCCCTTGATTCCACAGCCTATGTGCCCATTTGGCCACCACCTCCAGAGTTTCCAACATGCCTTGCAGCGTATTACACAGGACCACTGGGTCCTCGAAATAGTTCAATCCGGTTACTCTATCCTATTCATATCTTATCCTTCTACCCTTCCCCGTCCCTCTTCAGGGACCCCTCTCACAAGCACCTACTTCGCGTAGAAGTGGCTCACCTTCTCCAGCTAGGTGCATTGGAACCTGTGCTGACGCAACATCAAGGGAAAGGGTTCTACTCCCATTACTTCCTGACCCAGAAAAAGACCAGGGGATGTAGGCCTATACTAGATCTACGCCGACTGAACAAATCTGTGAGGATACAAAAATTCAAGATGGTCACACTGGGCACAATAAGTCCTGCACTGGATCAAGGGAACTGGTTCACAGCCCTCGACCTACAGGACACTTATTTTCATATATCAGTTCATCCAGCTCACAATCGGTCACAACCATTTTCAGTTCAGAGTTCTTCCTTTCAGCCTCTCCAGAGTGCCGAGAATCTTTTCCAAAACTCTAGCCATGGTCGTGGCTCACCTCCACAAACATGGGATCGCGCTTTTCCCCTACCTGGACGATTGCCTCATCAAGGGCCACTCTTATGGCGAGACACTTCAAGCTACCCATTTCGCCATCTTCCTCTTTCACAGCCTAGGCCTCCAAATAAACATCCAGAAATCCACCTTGACACCTACACAACAGATCGAGTTGAACAGAGTATTCTTTTGTGGGCAATACTTCAATTATGGCAGAAGGCTGGTGCATAAATAAATATGTTTGTAAACAGAATGCAATAAACAACTTAATAAAAATGGCCAAAGTGGGGGGGGGGAATTAATGACTTATTTTAAATCTTATAAAGGATTGGGGAATATGTATGTGTGGATTTGGAGAGAGAGACGCCCTCTTCAAAATGCTTTATTGTATATTTTATTTATTATATACATTATCATATCAAAATACCTTAGAAAACCCCAGTGCTTTCTAAATCAAATCTGATTAAGACACTTGGACTAACGTCAGAATATAGAAAAACTGAAATACGTTTCAAATGCAGTATTAGAGGCAAAGCCTCAGTGCTAAATTTGGGAAAGGGGGTAGGGTAGATGAGGCAGCAGTAGAGAAACTGGATGGGCTGAAGCAGAGGTGAGAAGGAAATTGGGAACAACTGGAAAAGTGTCTTCTGCAATTCGACTTCATGCAGATGGTTGCAACAATTTGCCTGAGAACCATAGTTAGTGTAGACAGAGTGCCCTTGAGTGGCTTCATATTCATATTTTGGAGAGTTTCCCTAAATATAGCTTGGTCAATTACCCTCGTGGGTTCTAGCTTGTTGCCTCATTGTTCAGTGTTTATATGGGGTTCCTAAGTGGGTTAGTAAGGAAGCATGGAATTCTGGTAATTGCAGCAGATTTGGTGGCACCTACCCCTCTCTCTGTCTTGGCCCAGCCAGTGCTGGGAAATGGTTTATTTATTGTTTGGTAGAGAGGGAAGTATGCCTGAGGGCTAGCTGATGCGTAATTTGAGTAAAACCGAAGTTCTGCTGGTAGGATGGAGGAGGGAATTAGAAGACTGGGCAAGGATTATATATGCTCCTTTAATTGAGAATGTTTTTCTACCATTTGTAACTAATGTCCAACCTGGAAGTGATGTTGAATCCACAGCTTCTGTTAGACCAGTAGTTCTCAAACTTTTTTGTATTGGTAATCCCTTTCACAAAGCAAGCCTTTGAGTGCGACTCCCCCATTATAAATTAAAGACACTTTTTAAAAAAAATATTTAACACTATTATAAATGCTGGAGGTGAAGCAAGGTTTGGGCGTGGAGACTGACAGCTTGTGGCCCCCCACATAATAACATTGCAACCCCCAGTTTGAGAACCCCTGTGGTAGACAATCATAGCAGCATTGACCAGGATGACGTTTTTGCCACGGTTTCGTTCAGATGCAAACCTTGATACATCGATTCTTGCTGTTATCTCAGATTAAGTTAGATTATTGCACACTTCCCAATGGGAAAAGCAGCCCTTTTGCACAGAGACTCGCTACCACTCCACTGATACTAAATGGCAACGTGGTTGACAACTTTGCTGAGATGGTTCGAAGCTGAATGGGTATGAAGTGATGGCTCCAGATCATGATTGGGAGACACATTGGTGGGGTAGAGTAAGGAAATTTGTGTGCAATAGAGGGCTTTATTCCCCAGGTACCTTCACCAGCACTAAATTAAAATACATGTTTCTAAAAGCATGTGACTTAAAAAGTTGACATTTTAGAAATACTTTGGGAGTGAGTTTTGGAGCTACTTGTTTATTTAGCACTAAGAAAAACTTGTCAAGACTGTCCTTAAGAGGAATTTGTACTTGTGAGAGAGAAGAATTAATCATAGAATAGAATATCAGGGTTGGAAGGAACCTCAGGAGGTCATCTAGTCCAACTCCCTGCTCAAAGCAGGACCAATCCCCAACTAAATCATCCCAGCCAGGGCTTTGTCAATCCTGACCTTAAAAACCTAGGTAACCCATTCCACTATCAATGCATATCATGTAACTGAAGCGGAATCGCATAGTCAGTCTCTCTCTCTCTCTCTCTCTCTCAAATTCCCCAAAACAAGAATTTTAACTCTCAAAGTGCCTACTTGCCACTAGCATACAGAGGTTGATCATCTTATTATGTTCATGCTCTCCTTCAGACTAATGCATTTGCAATTACAGCCTTAAGAGTGGAACACAGAAGGTGGGAATAGAATGTGACAGTCCTTTGGGTGAAGAGGAGCTAAATTGAGGCTGATTTTAGCCCATTTCTATACCTCATCAGTGCAGCCACCCACATTAGACATGCTGAAGAAAGGGGCTTCTGGAGAAGACACCAACTGTTTTTCCATGCACTATCTCAGATACATGTCAGCACAAGATAAGGAAATAAATAGGACAATCCAGTTGAAAAGAGCTGTGTGTGTAACAGAACAGTTGGGAATACCATTGGTGAATCAATTTGTGGAGTCACTGTAAAGGACTTACCTCAGAAATAAACCAGTTCCTTATGCTTCGAGTGTGGTGACTGGTTTATGGAAGCTATTGTCTTGTACAAAGAGAATTAGTCATGTCCACAACACCACAGAGGCAGCTACTGTTCTGACTTTAGGCATCCAAACTATTCCCCAGCCTCACATCACAACTCCAGTCTCACTGCTTCGGTGCCACAGTGAGAAAATTGTCTCTAGTTCCTTCATTATTAGGGAGTTTTGTCCTGAAATGCCTTTCATATGTGGGGGGGAAGGATAATCTTGGGTAGTAGTTTGCCATGGCTAAAATATGCTTAGAATACTGGTGATAGGTGCCATGGAAAAATAATAGGATAATAAATGTAAAATTAAACAATTAAGTGTTTATTTAAAAATGACCATGTAGGGAATACATTTAATTGGATTTTTATATAAGAATAAAAGTGCTTATCCTGTGTTCTGTGTGCCCTAGTCAAACATGCCTAGAAATACATGCCAAGCTGTCTCCCAAATGTAGCAGCCTGGCTCCGGCCACTTAACTAGTGTTAACTAACTAGAAGAAATTAATCTAAAAGAAAATGCACAAAAATACCAGTGATCAATAACCACGTTTCCTCACATTGTCCCGTGCCGGCTCCCCAGCCCCCCAGCCCGTGCAAATAAATTGGTAAAGTGGATAGGATCTTAAATGTGCACATTGGAAACTTATGAATGTGGTATTACTGTGGCTAGGACCCAAATATTCCTCTTTAAAAGTTAAAACAGTTTTTCATGTGTCATGTGGAGAGATACACAAATACCATCTCAAGAGATTTTTGACACAGTTCACATTAAAAATGCAAATATGTTATAGAAGGTAGAACTAATGACTTTGTGATACTTATGTAGTCCTATTTTTACAAGCTTTTCTCACATGTTAATTTCAGCTTCATAAAAGTTAAATTGAGTATATGAATAGATTTTATGGAAAATACATCTTAAATGTTTTAATGTTAAGTATCTTTAATGAGGTTTTGAAACCAGAGGCAACAGTTAAAGTCATGACTTAATTTCATTTACATAGTAAATCAACAAGTACTAAAAGTACTGCAGTATTTGCATATAGGTAATTCCATCCTAAACATTTTATTCCAGTTTATATTACAGCTCGCTTAATGCAAGAAGCATTCTGTTACAAAACACAGCAGAATGATTGTTTAAAATATGTTTTGGAGTGTTGAGGTAAAAATGTCAGTCTTGGTGTAAGTAATCTGGCGAGATTGAAGTCATAAGATGTTTAACCTGTTTGTTCCAGGGTTGAATTTGGTCTGCAGTGTTCATTTCCCACCTGTACTAGTTTGAATTCTCTTGATCTACCTCGTACAAATCATTATACCCCCTCGTCTTTGTCTCTGTGAGAGATGAGGATATATAGCTTGGTATCATTATCAAAAGGCTTTTCAATTTTATTCTTCAGTTGTGTTGTAAGATTGGTCATATTCTAGTCTTCTATTCATTGAAGGCTTTTTTGATCATTTTCACCAGTGCAGTAAGTGCTGCATCTCTGCCTGTATTCAGATATGCCTGCTGTATCCTGTACTGTGTTATGCCTGTTTCTCATGTTTGCCCTTGTGTGGTTGGAAAAATTGTGGCATTTGTCATGCAGATAATATTAATCCAACTCAAAGCAGTGAACAGAGAACACAATGTACAAAATGTGCTTTTTGATTTTTAAATCTTTCGTGTACTTAGTAAAATTGCAATGTACCCATTTTTATACTTTGCCAAATGGTCAGAATATCATATTCCAATATGTGATATCTCTTATTTATTTGAAAAGACCCTCAAAGATGTAATAGAATACACCTCTACCTCGATATACCGCAACCCGATATAACACGAATTCAGATATAACACAGTAAAGCAGCTCTCTGAGGGGCGGGGTTGCACGCTCCGGCGGATCAGCGTGTCTGGCTCTGACATGCCGCTCTGAGCGGTGTGTTAAGGGTGCCAGGCCAGAGCCAAGGGGTTAGATAAGGGGCAGAGGGTCTCAGGGGGCGGTCAGGGGACAGGGAGCGGGGGGGTTGGATGGTTTGGAGGTTCTGGGGGCGGGGCGGTCAGGGGACGGGGAACTAGGGCAATGGATAGGGAGTGGGAGTCCCGGGGGGCCTGTCAGGGGGCAGAGGTGTGGATAGGGGGCGGGGCAGTCGGGACAGGGAGCGGGGCGGGTTGGATGGGTCGGGGATTCTGAGGGGTCAGTCAGGGGGTGGGAAGTGACTATTAATAATGGAAATGCTTGAGGCCAAAGCAAGCTCGATATAACACAGTTTCACCTATAACACGGTAAGATTTTTTGGCTCCTGAGGACCACATTATATCGGGGTAGAGGTGTACATAGGTAGGATTGAAGAAGGCTTTTGTTAGGTGCTGCAGTGAGGTATTCAAGACCTGGCAACAGCTGCGGGTGACAATTTAGAGTTGCTGAATAAGTGGTGTACTTAGCATTTATCATTGATATCACACAGGATTACACACTTTGAGGTGAATGTTCCTGGGCACAGCCTTAGGAAGGATTATTATCATGACAGAACTAGTTGTCATGGAGAAGAGAAATGTTCTTCCTTTCTTCACATTTTATACTACCCAATTAAAGGAAGACCATTGACAATGCTGTTTCTTTCAGGAAAAATACCAAATTTAATAATTATCCATCCTCAACTATAAACTTTAAATCATTTGACTAGGATAACTTTTGCTACAGATAGGTCTAGATTTTTTAATATTTTAGTAATATAAAGTCTTATGTTTGTGTCTGGTTTCTTGGTGGTGGTTCTTGAGATTGTCTTCTGTTGATTCCTAAAAGAATCCAAATGGTCTTCTAGCTCTATGTTCATTACGTTGGCTACAGGGGTTTACATGGAGGGAAGATTGGGAGTATTGTGCACATCACTCATGAAAGGGGTCTCTCCATCTTAATTGTGTGCAGAGATATGGGGATAGGTTGTTTTGTTCTTAACCTTGAATATTTCTCCCCTTGCATTTACTTTCCCATTCACAGTCGCTTCATTCTAGCGGGAAGAAGAGGGTGACTAGTTTAAGTGTAAGATGGCACCATAGTTAACAGGAAATCCATGCAAAATGATGAGAAGGGAAACCTGACCAGACATTTCAGGAATAAAATAAATAAATGAGCCCTGTTGATGACAATCTTATTGGTAGTAATTGTCTCTTTAAACTGTTTTTTACAGTTGCTGCAGCCCAAGCAATAGCAGAAGAACGAAGAAACCAAAGTGGTATTAGCCCTGTTCCAGTCCAAACTGCAATAAACATAAAGACAGCCACAAAACCAGGTGTAATCTCTGACTATTATTGATCTTGAAAGTTCCGCTGATTTGCCAGTGGGAGTTGACAGGGTTGGATAGAACTGTTCTGAAGTGCCTTTGCTTTCTCCTTTTAGAGAACTCAGAGTTGGGTAGCTGGCCTCATAACTTTAGGACATCACTCAGGCTTCCACTCTTGCTCTTCCCAGGATTCAGTTAGTGCAGCTTGCCCACCCTGAATAGGGCAGAACAGTGAAGACAAATGAATTTGTCTGCTCTATACCCTGCTCTTGTTGCCAATTCACTTCCAGGTGCAATTAAGGGTTTTGGTACGGTCTATAAAGACCCAGGTGGTCTGGGCTCCACTTAACTGAAATACCGTTCTCCCTTTGGCTCTTCACAACATGTGTTTTTATAACTGTAGCACTTCAGCTAATTGTATCTGTGGTAATCTTTGTGGGAGCTAGAGACATGTCATTCTTGGTCACAGCCTCTCACCTCTGGAATTTACACCTGCCAGAAATATGGGCTGTGGTTAGAGCATAATGCAGGGCCCACCTCCTTTGTTTAGGCTTTCTATTAATTTTATGGCTTGAGCCATTTAATCTTATGTCTGGTATTTGCTGGTCCTCTTAAGATTGTTGGATTGGTTATTGGGGGGGGAGGAAGAGTTCCAGAGTACATTCTTCCTGTACTGGAGGACAAGCTTGCTAGTACTCTTCTAACCTGTGTGAAGTACATGATACCATGGTGAATAGGTGCCTTTCTCAGAATGGGTTCAATAATTATTTCAATAGTCTATATTTAAAACAGCTTGTTTCTTTTTAAATCTGTGTTCTAAATGACTGACAATGACAATTCCTTTTTTTTGGCAGTGATAGATGGCTCCACTCTGAGAACAGAAGAAAGACAAAGACTAGCCCGGGAGCGAAGAGAAGAGCGGGAAAAGCAAAATGGTATATTCACGTTTAACCATATTTAAAATAATATGTATTAACGCTTGTGGTATAAGTTACATACGATGCCACAAATTATTTCTTTCCCAAAGTCTTCTTGGGTTTGTGAACCTGGCACTCTTCTTAAACTTCCACTTCCAGCTTTTGTGGGGTAGATTACATAGTGGTAAAATGTTAGTGGCCAATCTTTGGAAGCATCCAGTCCAGCAATGCTGCAGTATTGGTAAGTGTGAAATTTTGAGAAAAGTATCCAGATAGACAAAAGACCCTTGACAGATTTCTGTGTTTATATTGTGTATAGAATACCATTCAGACAATATTATTAATGATCCAAAAATGTTTGGCCATCTGAACTGCTTGATTGCCTTCAACATTATCTCTTTTTTAAGATTCTAAAAAGAATAAAAGACTCCTGGATTGAGTCCTTATCAAATAAATTTATATTGCACTTCATTTTAGATGTGAATCCATGATCTCATCCAGGAAAAATTGTATAAATGTGGGCCATGCATCTACATGTGTGGTAAAGCTCAGAGACGGTCTGCGTACTAGTACAGTGACTTACCCATTTAGTTAACATCTTCCTGCTGGCCTCAGGCTTCTCTGCCATTGTGTTCAATTTCAGGTTCATTTATTTTATTTGTGGGCTTGCCCTTAAACTGTTCAATAATTTCCAGAAGTACGTTGTGGAAGATTCTGAACTTTTGAGAAAGTACTTGTAGTCTGAGCTCTGATGTGTTAACTTCCATGTTTTCTCATTCAGTGATTCAGGGTTTTTTTTTATTGCATATAAATGGGTGTTAAATGTGACACAGAAGTCCATGTTAAGTTTTCCTCTCTGATGTCCAGCTTCCTAGTGAGGCTTTAATACTAAGAACAGCCATACTGGGTCAGACCAAAGGTCCATCTAGCCCAGTATCCTGTCTTCCAGTAGTGAATAATGCCAGGTGCCCCAGAGGGAATGAACAGAACAGGTGATCCATTCCCTGTTGCTCATTCCCAGCTTCTGTCAAACAGAGGCTAGGGACACCATCCCTGCCCATCCTGGCTAATAGCTATTGATGAACCTATTCTCCATGAATTTATCTAGTTCTTTTATAAACCCTGTTTATAGTCTTGGCCTTCATAATGTCCTCTGGCAGAGATCCACAGGTTGACTGTGCGTTGTTTGAAGAAATACTTTCTTTTGTTTGTTTTAAACTGCTGCCTATTAATTTTATCTGGTGACCCCTAGTTCTTGTGTGTTCTTCCTTATTTACTTTCTCCACACCAGTCATGATTTTATAGACCTCTATAATATCCCCCCTTAGTCGTGCCTTTTCCAATCTGAAAAGTCTCAATGTTATTAATCTCTACTCAGACGGAAGCTGTTCCATACCCGTAATAATTTTTGTTGCCCTTTTCTGAACCTTTTCCCATTCCAATATATCTTTTTTTTTTTTTGAGATGGGGCGACCACATCTACACGCAGTACTCAAGATGTGGGCATACCATGGATTTATATAGAGGCAATATAATATTTTCTGTCTTATTATCTATCCCTTTCTTAATGAGTCCCAACATTCTGTTCGCTTTTTTGACTGCCGCTGCACATTGAGTGGATGTTTTCAGAGAACTATTCACAATGACTCAGTGATCTTTTTCTTGAGTAGTAACAGCTAATTTAGACCCCATCATTTTATGTGTGTCGGTGGGATTATGTTTTCCGATGTGCATTACTTTGCATTTATCAACACTGAATTTCATTATGACAGCACCGCAGATGCATGCATAGCATAAGGCACGTTCTCTGTGAACTTACATACAGATCATAAAGTGTAAAACTTCAGAAAAAGTTCCCGTCTGTTCCCAAAGCTGGGGACAAAATGGAATAGAAGGTTAGGTCACATGTAACATTATTTGATTAAGATGTAAGATTAACTATACATCAGAATTAGATCGGCTAGAGTGTTATGTTGTAGAGGTGGACTAGTAAGCTTTTCACCTTTGTCAATTGTAGTGTTTGTGAGTACTTTTTAAAGTTTGATTTAAGTTTACTTATTTAAATTTTTTTAACATGTATAGCTGCCAAAGAAACACAGATATTTGAAAAGGAAAAAAAAGCAAAACTCCAGTATGAAAAACAGATGGAAGAAAAGCAGAGAAAATTGAAAGAACAGAAACAGAAAGAAGAACAAAGAAGAGCTGCAGTAGAAGAAAAAAGAAAACAAAAAATAGAGGCGGAAAAGGTACTGTTCATGGCTATTACGTAACATTGTGAAAAATGTCTAAATTATATCCTTATTATGAAATAGATTAGTTAAGGATAGTATAAGTACATTGATCAGTTCTTTTAAAAGTAGTTGCAATTCGTACTCTAGTATTCAAAGCACACGTGTTACTTTTTGCAATGGTGGTCCATTATTTAGACTCTCAGTTAATTCCAGTCAGTTCTAGCTCTCCCTGTACCAAAGGGAACATTAGCTCGTTATCTTAATTTGGTCTTAATAATTTTTAACATAGAGTGTGAAAATATCCCTGACATTTTAACTTTCATTTTGTAGACAAGTTTTGCTGTGTTTCTAGTAAACTAACATGGTTTCCTAACTTGATATGTATTCCACTGGGTTCTAACTGGCTCCCACTGCCTCAGTTCTCCTATGTTACTACTCATGGTGCCTTTTATGCTGCTGATCACAGACTACTCTTTCTGCCTTATCTAGTTATACTTTGCTACTTTGAACTCTGTTTTGGCCATCCTTTTATGACTGTCACTTTATCCTCCCTCTGCCCTAATATGGGCATTTTGCACTCTTAGAAGCATCATCCTACACTGGTTGCGCTTACATTTTGTGCCATTTTCAGTTGCCCGATGTTCCTCTTGTGCATGTTTTGTGTGCAACTCTTTCACTAGAATGCTGTTATGCTCATGTTGTTTGAGATAATTAAGTCCCAGGTGTTTCAATTTAGCAGCTAAAGAAATAATTTACGTTGATGAAAAACAAGCAAAAATGTTTGTCCTGTTCTGTTGATGATTCAGGATGGAATTGCAGTCTAATGGAACTACATCTCTTGGAACACAAAAGGGCTGTTTTTAGCTTCAGATTTTCTCCAGAGAAACCATTAAAACCAATTGAAACCATTTATTTGATTATCAGGGAAACAATCCCTGACAAATCAGTTGCTGACTGATATTAAGCTGAGCTTTACCAGATTCTCTCCTTAGAAGAGGATCAGATGCAGACATCTACACACACAGAACCTAGCACCTCAAAGAGTATCTTCTAGTTTTGCCTAATGAGGAGAGTCTAACCCATACAAACTGTGTTCAACCAGGAAGTGAAGGCAGGTGCTGGATAATGAGAAATATGACCAGAAAATACTTTACTTTAAAATAAACTGTTCGATATTTACCTATAAGAACAGCCATACTGGGTCAGACCAAAGGTCCATCTAGCCCAGTATCCTGTCTTCCGACAGTGGCCAATGCCAGGTGCCCCAGAGGGAATGGAATGAACAGAACAGGTAATCATCAAGTAATCCATCCCCTGTCGCCCATTCCCAGGTTCTGGCAAACAAAGGCTAGGGACACCATCCCTGTCCATCCTGGCTAATATCCTCCATGAACTTATCTAGTTCTTTTTTGAACTCTGTTATAGTCTTGGTCTTCACAACATCATCTGACAAGGAGTTGCACAGGTTGACTGTGCATTGTGTGAAGAAATACTTCCTTTTGTTTGTTTTGAAATCTGCTGCCTATTAATTTCATTTGGTGACCCCTAGTTTTTGTGTTATGAGGAGTAAATAACACTTCCTTATTTACTTTCTCCACACCAGCATGATTTTATAGACCTCTATCATATCCCCCCTTAGTCGTGTCTTTTCCAATCTGAAAAGACCCATTTTTATTAATCTCGCCTCACATGGCAGCCGTTCCAGACCCGTAATAATTTTTGTTGCCCTTTTCTGAACCTATTCCAATATATCTTTTTTGAGATGGGGCGATCACATCTGCAGGCAGTATTCAAGATGTGGGCGTACCATGGATTTATATAGAGGCAATATGATATTTTCTGTCTTATTAGCTATCCCTTTTTTAATGATTCCCAACATTCTGTTCACTTTTTTGGCTGCTGCTGCACATTGAATGGATGTTTTCAGAGAACTATCCACAATGACTCAGCGATCTTTTTCGTGAGTGATAACAGCTAATTTAGATCCCATCATTTTATGTGTCGGTGGGATTATGTTTTCCGGTGTGCATTCCTTTGCATTTATCAACACTAAATTTCATCTGCCATTTTGTTGCCCAGTCACCCTGTTTTGAGAGACCCTTTTGTAGCTCTTTGCGGTCTGCCTGGCACTTAACTATCTTGAGTAGTTTTAGATCATCTACAAATTTTGCCACCTCACGGTTTACCCCTTTTTCCAGATCGTTTGACAAAAATCATTTAAGATGTCTTCCTTCACGCCAAGATTTACCAAGCACAATGGATGGTAAAGGACATAGCAAACCATATTTTTTCATTCTTTGTTTCATGTTTCAGTCAAATCATTTCTGGTTAGTCACCTCCCAAAGGTAACTTAAAAAAGCAATCACCATAGTGAAAACAGGTAGAAGAATTAGTTGCCACCTGCCTGAAACTAATCATGAAAGCCTCATTACTAAGATTAAAAAACATTATTTTGTTTAATGACAATAATTAAGACTCAAGTGCATTGTTACTAGCTATGCAAAATATATAGGTTGTGTGTGCAACAATACTTAGATTGTAATCTTTTTGAGATACTGTCATTATGTTGGTGCAGTAGGGCCCTGATTGGAACCTTTAAATTCTGCTGCAATAAAAATAATTAAAAGAATCCCAGTAGCAGTGTGTTCTATAGATCCTTGTCTAGATACTTTGGTCATTAATACCTTAGAGTTCTGTCCACATGGATGTGCTTACAGGATAAGAGTCCAAGACTGTACCTAAAGTCAGTAAAATAAACCAGATTGGAGTTGGTGTCTTGTCTTTCTTTAGAGGTAGATAAACTGCTGTCCAAAGAATATTTTTCTGGGAAGCTTTGCATGGCAAACAATACCTCCTGTTTCTTCAGAGCTTGGGGGATTTTTAGCCTTTCCTTCCAAGTTTTTTGTCACTGAAGAAACCCCAAAGTGATGCAAAGACTTTTTAGTCTGTGTTGTTATGAAATTCATGTTAAGGGAGAATAGAAGCCTTCTGTCCCCAGGAGAGAAAATTGTTTGGATAACTGGTCCCTTGGTATCTTGTAGCATGTTGGTGATAAATACTGACTAAGGAGTTCTCAATCATTGCTATTCCAGGATATGACCCTGTTGTTTATCTTCATAGCCAGGCAGTGCCATATGCTTTTAAACCTTGAGGATGGTGAAGAGAAAGTTTGTTAAAAAGTGAACTGTGTAACCCTTTTTATATGATAAGACTAGAGTTCAGTGTTCTGGGGTTTGTTTTCCTTCTCCAGCAATTGATATGAACACCTGAGATTGGGGGAGAGCTGTACTCCAGTGCTGTTCCAGATGTTAGTCGTGTCAGCAATTATTGCTGAAGTCCAGAGTTTACAAGTAAAAACAGACTTTCAGCTTGTCATAAAATTTCCTTTTAAGTTTTACCTTCTTTTGGGTCCCATCCTGCTTCCATTGAAGTTGATGTCAAAATTCCTTCATGTTTAGAGAGATGAGCTGATGTTTGTATAGTACTTTGAAAAGATAGTGTCCTTAATATTTGTTAATATTAAACAGTTTTTTTTAAAGAATGTACTTTATTTAGGTATTTCATTAAGCAACAGTATTTTCTGTCAACAGCTGTGCTTTGGAGTTCATGAGTTCTCTTCTTACAAGAGAATTATTTTTCTTTTTAAAAAAAAAAATCTTCTAGCCAACATTCTAAGTTTTTTTTTTTAAAGCCCAGTGGGATGTTAATTAAAGGTCTTCTTTCACAGAGAAAGATCTCTACTAGTTTCCTTCAAATAGTTTTAAGATTGTTTAATATAGGAACACTTGAAAAAATGTATAATCTATTTCAGGAGAATTCTGGAGTTTCATATCCTAATGGCTGCTTGGTTAGAAAACTAGAATTGACAGTTTAAACACTTGAGATTTTATAATCCTTCCTCCCACTTTATATTTATTTATAAGTCTCTGATAATCAAGACATCTGTAGATAAGAGTTGTTCTGTATAATATATCTGAACTGATACATAGTCGCTACAGCAGATTCTTGATCAAATGCACTTTGAATGCGTTAACCCTAAAAGTCTAATTTCACTTCAGTGTAGTACATCTCTTTGTGAAATATTAGAGGAATATTTGTGCATTATATTAAAATGATTGGTGTCTTCAGTCTTTTAGCACGTCACATTTGTTTTAGAATTAGTTATGGTCACATGGTGAAGGTAAAACAGATGTTTTTGATTTCACGCTCTTCAGGGAAGAAAGATTATTTTGTGTTGAGCATAGTTGTGCTTAATAATGGTTTACATAGCCTTATATAGAGATATTATTTGGTAATAGGAGCGATATGAAGCAGTTGTGCATCGTACCTTGGAGCGGAGCCAACGTCTGGAAACACGACAGAAGAGGTGGTCATGGGGAGGGTCTGTAACTTCAAATTCAGACAGCAAGACTGGTAAGGGTTGCTGAAATTGAGTGCATTATGTTGATTTATAGTGTTGTTGCATTTATAATTCAGATACCTTGAAGACTAATTCAAAAGTAGTATTTATAATGCTGTTTTAAAGATTTCTGTTTAATACTGTTATTCATTATATTAAACAATATGCATCCTTTAATAGACTTGCTTTGAATAGTAATTGATGATGCTCTGTGTTTTAAATAGAGGTTAAATGGGTAAGATGGCACAGGGGTTAATGCTCAAGCTTTTCAGCTCTGGAGTCCGTGTTGAATCCCATCTGAGGTTACACATTTTAAATATACTTGGTCTCAAACAGGTTCTTATTAAACCATCATGTATTTTGATGTAATAAGCAATTTTTGCTTATCAGAAGCCCAACATTAGAATAGTAGAACCGGATGACCTGCCTCCTTAATCACTTATCTATAATTTATAGGAAAAAACTGCATGATCATGGGGGACTTGAGTCTGAATGACATATGCTGAAGGTCTCATGCTGGCAGTACTAAAACATCCTTGGAATTTCTAAACATTATAGATGATTTCCTAACTCAAAAAGTGTTGTGGCCAACACATTGGGAATTCTTTTAGACCTTGTCCTAGCAGATAGAGATGAACTGATCATAGAACTAAATATTAATGGCAGTTTAGGTACAAGTGTTCATGATTAGATCACATTTATAATGTACAAGCAAAATTAAGTCCAGACCAGTACTATGTATACTTGGTCCCTTATTAGGGCAAGTTTCACAAAGCTTGAAAATAATTATGAGCCAGATCAGCTGGGAGGAAGACTTTGATCTAGAAACTGTGAATGATAACGGGGAATCATTTAAGAACACAAAACCTCACAATCCCATAATTGAGGAAGATGGCTGTGCTGGTTAACCAATCCGCTTTAGAAGGGAAATGAAGACAGCTATTAAAAAAAATTAAAATAATAATATTTAACAAATGGAAGAAAGGTGAGATTGATAGTAGTGCATATAAATCAGAAGCTAGGAATTGTAGAAAATTGATAAGGGGAGCAGAGGGACACAGAGAAATCTATGTCCAGCAGAGTTAAGGATAATAAGGAGTTGTTTAAGTATATTAGGAACAAAAAGAATCCTGACAAAGGAACTGGTAAACTTATCAATAATATTGCAGAAAAGGCAGAAGTGTTCAATAAATATTTCTGTTCTATACTTGGGGGAGTGATAAATAATGAAGAGGACAGGTCACTGATTCAGAGGAATCTGAATTGCTTGGTAAGTTAGATGTAAGCAAACAATACATGTTTTAATATGGCTAAATGTATACATTTAGAAACAAAGAATATAGGCAATTCCTGTGGGATAGGGAAGCTAGCAAACAATGACTCTGAAAAAGATTTGGGGGTCATGGTGGATAATCAGCTGAACAAGAGCTCCTAGTATGATGTGTGCTAAAGAGCTAATGCGATCCTGGGATGCGTAAACAGGAACCTCAAGTAGGTGTAGAGAGGTTATTGAACCTCTGTATTTGACGACTGTTGCTGGAATACTGTGTCCAATTCTGGTGCCCACAATTCAAGAAGGATATTGATAAATTGAAGAGGGTTCAGAGAGGATGCACGAGAATGATTCAAGGACTAGAAAACAAGCTTTATAGCGACAGGCTCAAGAAGCTTGGTCTGTTTTGCTTAATAAAGAGAGGCTAAAGGTTGACTTGATTGGTCTAAGTTCTACGTGGGAATCAAATATTTAATAACGGGCTCGTCAATCTGACTGAGCAAGGTATAACACGATTCAATGGCTGGAAGTTAAAACGAGACGAATTCAGACTGAAAATAAGGCATACATTTTACAGTGAGGATGGTTAACCACGGAAATAATTTACGAAAGGTTGTGGTCAATTCTCCATCACTGAATTAAAAACACTCAGGATTGCATGTTTGTCTGAAAGAGCTGCTCTAGGAATTCTTTTGGGGCAGTCTATGGTGAGTGTTACGGAGGATGTCAGACTAAATGATCACAGTGGTCCCTTCTGGCCTTGGAATCTATGACTGAAATGAAATGAAAATAATGGGAACTGAAAGGAGGGCTTCACAATGTATGGCACTAAACATGATCAGGCCCTCACTTTCCTGAGCAATAAAAATATTTTAAGGGAAAATCAAACTTGGTATAGTGAGCTATTAATAATAACTTCTCAATTTCCAGTTGAAGAGAGGGAGGTTGTAAGGACAGTGATACATGCAAGTCCATGGGAATTTTAAAAGTAACTGCAGAAATAAAAAAACATACCTGAGCTCACTTTTGTTTTCTGCTCTAGTGTTGGAATTGTGTCAAAAATACTCAAGGTGGAATTAATTGTGGTGTTGACTGTCAGGCTGTGTCTAGAGCTTAAGGCCTAAAAAGTGTGTGTTGAAATAATAATTACAGCAATTATAAGTATTGTTTCCACTTTCCCCATTTCTCTGTTGTTCTATTAAGTGCTATCCAGCCTTGTGATTTATCTTACAAATCTTGTTCTTCTACAGAGCCACAGACTGCAGATGAAGGTGGAGCTGGTAGTATTAATTTCTAAAATGGCCTTCTGCTATTACTTTATACTAACCGCTAACCTTTTGAACTGGAATTCTCACTTTCACTGATTGGAGTTAAGGGGAGTTACTTTTGCATAGCTGGAGCTGGGCCAGCAGGGCTCAGAGCACTGCAGAAGCAGCACACTTGGTCCTCTGTGTAGAGCATGCCCTGTATCTTTAACAATCCCTCCCAGCCAATTTAGGTGGGCCTTTCCATTGGTGAGATCATAAGGGAGTCTGAGACAGGGTATTATCTGCAGTTTAGTGCCTCAAGGATGAGGATATAAAGCATGGGGAAAAATGGGAGATCTTTCTGGTTCTGGGTATATGCTGAATGTATATTAATATGGTACTCTGTAAACCAGAATTTTGTAAACAATGATTTGGTACTTTGCAAACAGTTTGAACAATAGCTGGAGAAACTCCCCTGTGCACAAATTTGGTACATTTTACAAATGGTACATTTTCATGATCTAGTACAAACCAGATATGTAGGGGAGCCTTTTCCTTTAACTATGTTTAATTTCTGTGGAAGGAGATTGCAAAAACAATGAGTGACAGTTATTCCAATGAGTGACAGTGATTCCAAACTTTTAAAATTCATTTTCCATTGACTTTCTAGCACCTTCCATGGAAGAGGTTGAGACACACTCATAGACTAATTAATTTATAAACAATTCAAATGGTTTCTAAGGCCAAGTCTACACTTGAAGGGCTTTGGTGGTATATTATACTGGCAAAAGCACTTTCAGTGTGGACACCATTTATACCAGCCAAACTTTTTTGCTGGAAAAATTTATTCCAGCAAAATAATTGCCTGGTAGAACTGCATCTACACTAGACACTCTTGCCGGCACAGCCACATCCGTCAGGGATTATGCATCTTCACGCCCCTGAGTGACATAGCTACGCTGGCAAAGGCTTGTGGTGTAGATCTGGCCTATGCGTAATCAAGGACATTTAATTTTTGTAACTGAGGGCTAAAATGACAGCCCCCTCATGTGAGACCCAGCTAAGTCTATGAGCACTGAAAAAATCTGTGCATGCTTGTAGCTGCACTAATCTAGTCCAGTTGTCTCATAATACTGACAATATGAGGCTTGAAAACTCAGTAAAAGTGTAACTGAGCATGATTTAACTGCCCGATCTTATTCTGGCAGCCATAGCACATTTTCCCCTTTTCTTCTGCTCCCCTCAGCATGGACTGGCATTTTTTTCCAAAAATTAACCAGTTTGACTGGATCGGTTCGCCTCTATTAAACATGTGATCCTGAGATACATGTATTAATTCCAGTTGTTTTCCACTATCCAGTCTAATTTCTCTTGAAAGCCAAATTAGAGTATCAAGTTTTATCCTATTTCTGGAAGTCATATTTGTCTCTGCTCTTTTTTGTTTTCCCCATTTCTAAATGACAGCAAAAACAAAATGTGCTCTTTATTGCTCATCGTTAAAGACAGCCACTAATAATAAGCCTTTACTTCCATCTTGTTCCTGAAGGACATAAGTCTTGAATGTATTTCTCCTCTCGTTCTTGATGTCACTATCCAGGTCCATCAAAAATTACCAGAGTCTTCCAACAAAAATGTCAGGCCTCGTATTTCTGATGTAAAACAACAAGACTTGATATGTGTATACATTATCAATTAGCAATAAGGGGCACATGCCCCTTCTTTGTTTTGCAGTTCACCCTTATGGGTTTTGCATAAGGTCTGTTTTGTCTGTTCATCAGTCTAAACAATCTTAATCTGAAATCTCTCATCTCATTTTTTGGGATTTTTTTGGTTGCTTGCTTTTGTTTTGATTAAAATATCTAGTCTTGTCCAAGAAACAGCAAGAGGTAAAGGTAAAGCAGACATTACAGGCCCTGGCACTGGAACATTCAGTTTACACTGAGACACAGAGTCGAGCAGTCACATATCTGCTATCAAAGCCCTGGCTGGGATGATTTAGTTGGTGTTGGTCCTGCTTTGAGCAGAGGATTGGACTAGATGACCTCCTGAGGTCCCTTCCAACCCTGATATTCTATGATTCTATCTAGTTTTAACTCTGTGAAGTTAAAATTCTGTGTTGGATTAATTTTTAAGATCTCTTGAGAAATTGAAACAAATTACTGCACCCTTGTCATGTTCAATATTTTGTGGGTCTTCCTGTGCCTAGTGAGCAAGAAAAGTGTAGGTTTTCCCTGCTTCTACTATGCTGAAATCGGTTAATAGTAACCTTCACATCAGAACTCAACATTTAGATGTAGAGAGAAATAGATAATGAATGCTTATCCAGAATGGTGTGCAATCACACGTTTTTGTATCCATAAACTAATCTTTAGATTGTTTTCAGATGTACAGCCACCTCACCCAAGCAATAGTGTATAAAATCAACCCTGGAATCAATTTCCTCCTTTTTTCCCCTATCTCAAAGGTTGCCAATAGCCTCTAACTTCAGGCTGTAATATAGCTAGCTAGTATAAACAATGCCCCCCCTTTACTCTGCTACCTACACTATACACAAAATTGATTTGTATAAAAATCTTTTTGTTCCCCTTTCTCTAACATCTGTGTACCTTCAGTCCTTAGAATACATGGGGATAGGGACCATCCCTTTTCCGGTGTCTGAAAAATGCCTAACGTTGTGGTTGCTATAGCATTATCACATTATTGATTAATAATGTTTCAGTTTCTCTAACATCATCATTAGAAGAGAGTTACAGAATATTTGCAATATTGTCTTCTGACTGTCTGTTCTTGTCGCATATTCAGAGATAGGTTGGTCAGCTTTTAAATATGCTGGGAGACCAAAGCTATTCCAGATACTGCAGAAAAGTCTTCCATGTTTAGTAATTCATGATCCAAGAAAATGTAGCCCCAACAATCTTCCTTTCCAGGCACATTCTGTCATGATCAGAACCAGTTTCATGTGAATATAAATATTTAGAACTCTTGACCAAGCAAGGTAAATATCTGGCTGAGATAGCAGTAGATTCACAAGTGTACTGAAAAGTAAACCATACATAATTGGACATTTCAAGAACATCCGGAAGATCAAACCCTATATACGGGGAAAATATTGTACATCGATATAATGCGCATGATTCAGGATTACTCCCCATTGATGGTTAGGAATTAATAAAAAATAAAAACCCACAATCGAGCATTTTACAGTTAAAGTTGTTTTATCCGGCATGTTCAGGGAATGGGGGGTGCCGGTAAGTGAAAAATGGTGGTTTACTAAGAGGGAGGGAGTTTGGGTGCGGGAGGGGACTCGTGGTGCCGGATCCAGGGGCCCAATCACCTCGGGCAGCTTCTCACAAGAAGCAACCTGTCCCGGGTGCTCCCAGGCAGAGGTGCGGCAGGCAGCTCTGCTAGCTACCCGCACCCTGCCCTGGATGCTGGCTCCGTAGCTCCCATTGACCAGGAACCACAGCCAATGTGAGCTGCGGGGGTGGAGCCTGTAGGCAGAGGCGGCACACAGAGCTGCCTGCAGTGCCTCTATCTAGGACCAGCTAGGACAGGTTGCTGCTTGCGGGGAGCCGCCTGAGGTGAGTGGCCCCCAGATCCGGCACCCCATACCCCTTCCCAAACCCCCTCCTGCACCCCAACCCCCCACCGGCCTTGTGCCAACGGGACTATAAACAGGAATTACAATGAAGATCAGAAATGCCGGTTTATAGAGCTTTTCCACTTGGTGAAGTGCCGGATAAAACAGCTTTTACTGTACCATGGTATTAAGAGAGAAGTGGTTCATGCTAACAAATGCAGTTAGATTCTGTTAAGAAGCCTGGGAGAAATGGCAACATTGCATAATAAAAATACATAGTCCTTGACAGCAAAATCCCAGCAATTGCGGAAAGTTCCCTATCACAAAACCAGATGATGAAGTGCCTGAGAGACAAAGGTGCATGCCATTAGAGAATATGATGGTCATCAGACACGAAGTTTAACACCACACTCCAGTACCTATGTAGACAGTGTATGCACTTTGAAAAATTACCCTAGCATTATGTTGCATGCTTGCTCCAATTCTTGCAATTTTTTATATATAAATGATTTATAACTTTCTTTTTCCAAAAAAAATCCTACAAACACAGAACGAAGTCACCAATAATTAAGAAACCATTGATTTGATGCAATGAAAATTTTTGTCAGATAATTCCCTAGGACTTCAGAAACCATTCTTCCTGCTAATGGCCAGACTAAAGGAATAATTGAAGCCATCTTATCAAGTTATTAAAATTGTGTTGGCCAGACAGGTTAATTAGAGTTCATTAAGTTACATCCACCGTTTAGGATTCCAAAGCTTTCTTGCAAATGGAAATGCAAGTACCACGTACATATCTCTTGTTTCTAATAAGGTTTAGTTTTACAATGTTATATACCACTCATACTTGGAGTCAGTTGACTTTTTGATCGCTGAAGTTCATGTGAATAGTCAGGCTATTGCTACATGTTTTTGAAAATCCCACCCCTAGTGCATATCCTATCGTAAAATAAATAAATAAATAAACAAGGAAAGGGAAATAGCAAGGAAGTGATGGAAAATAACTATTAGTGGATGTAGTTTCCCTTAGAAAATTCCTGAAGTTCATCTAAAAACTCCAAAATCTGTCGCAGCTATCTCAGTTCTCTTGCATCTTCCCTTATAAAATAACCTTTGTGTTTGCCTTAGAAAAAGTGTCCCAAACTTAAATCTTCTTTTCTGGCATTTACTATTCAGGTGCTGTACAATAGATCTTTCAAATCATGCTGTGGGAGTGGAATGCCCTAAAAAAGGAAGCTTCTCTTCTTTCTCAGTCTGCTCTTACTTTGCTGTCCTTTCACGCCTCCTTAAAACAGTTTCTTGTGGTATCAGGGAGAGTAGCAATTCCGGGGTTTGTACGCTCATTCACATACATACATGCAGGCCAATCCAGTCAAATTCTCATATTGGCTGCTTCTAGAGGAAACTGCCATAGCATGTTGGGGAGCCTTTTGAAAAGGGAAAAGAAGCTTCTTCCACAGTAACCCTATTTTCCCTTTAGTATGGATTTATTTGCTAATAAGTTAACCAGCTTTGCCATTAACATTTGATATGCATGCAACATAATGTGCAGAATTTTAGGGTTTTACCATGCTGGTTTGTGCTACTTTTAGCATGCACTACCAGGAAATACTAACCTATCTCAAAGGGATTTGTGATTTATGAATTGTTTGTAAAGTGCTTTGAGATCCTTGAGTGGGAAGTACTGTGTAAAAGAATCAGAGCAGAACTGGAAATGGCTTTTGGGAAGTAATACTTACACTTCCAAATTTATCCCCAGAGAAATATGTTAAAGGACACTTTCTGACTGATAAATGCTAAAATAAACATTTCTTTCTGCAGCCAACAAACGTTCCACATCCACAGCAAACCTCAAACAAACAGAAGCTGTCATCAACAAACGTTTGTCGTCTTCTGCAGCGCTTCTAAACTCTCCTGATCGGAGTAAGTGTTTTGGGTCTTTTGGAGGGAGTTTCTTGGCAAGTAGATGAGTTTACTGTTCCTCCAACCTACTTGTTAATTCGTGTCTCATGTGATCTCAAATGCATTTTACCCCATTTCTTAATCCAGCAGACTGCAGGTCTTTGACCCAATCCTTGGTTGTGATCTCTGTGTTAGAGCAGAAGAGTAATGGTAAAGATCACTTTTCATATT
Source organism: Lepidochelys olivacea (assembly GCF_965140295.1). Classification (NCBI taxonomy): domain Eukaryota; kingdom Metazoa; phylum Chordata; order Testudines; family Cheloniidae; genus Lepidochelys; species Lepidochelys olivacea. The sequence goes on from NC_140419.1 coordinate 98,400,206, forward strand.
TCTAGGATAGTTTTATTAAAGCCAAATCTTGGTGAACAATTTATGAATTAACCATTTCACACCAACTCTAAGGGTTTAAATCACAGACTTAATTTTAGATAATACTAAACATAGTAATTGGGTTTTTGGGGATTTTTTTTTTTTTTTTTGGTAAATTGCACAGATGACAATTATTTTCCTGAATGAAATAGATTCAGATCTTCGGTTGCATATTCACAACAGAAATAAATGTTCATCTTGGCATTAAAAATCTGTAGCATGGCCCTGAATTTATGCTCTACATATTGAAGTGCCCTGATTCCTTGTAAGATGAAGAATTGTATCATAACATGGGCAAAAAAAGTGTGAAAATTCTGCTGTTCCCTTTTTCACATTGACTTTGGGCATTGCGGTTTCATGGGATGTATCTTCATATTAGCCATGCAGAATGCCTATACCATTAGTTCCAATGTATTAAACCAGTGGTTTTCAATCTTTTTTTCATTTGGAGACCCCTAAAAATTTTTGAATGAAGGTGTGGACCCCTTTGGAAATCTTAGACATAGTCTGCGGACCGCCAGGGATCTGCAGACCACAGGTTGAAAACCACTGTATTAAACTGTTGCACCTTACAAACTCTATAATGATGTACATAAGTTTTTTTTTTTTCCCAGAATGGAACATTGTTTGTTTTCTTGGTTATCTCTGTTCTCTCCAAAACACTGGGGTAAACACTGCTGAGTCTACTACTGCTGAAGGATGTAATCAACCTGAAATCCAGTCAGTTTTTAAAAATGAGTTGCTGATATAACACTTACTCCAGTGTCTCCCTGTCAATTTTTGTGGTTTTACGAGTTGTATTTTATATTTTTAGAAGTTTTCTCCTGTTGTGTAACATCATACTAATAGGGGAAATACTATCAAATGCATAAAGTGAACAAGTTGGGGAAACTGAATTATTTTTCTCCTTTTTTCATTATAGGGAACATAAGTGTTACATGTAGCATTAAGTATGTTTTCAGACAGAAGTGATTTATTTAAAAAAACAAAAAACTGAACAAGCCCCAGTAAACATTACCAGTAATGCTATAGTTCTATGTCTCACTGCAGTTCCTCTTATGAAGTACATGTCCTAATGCCTTTTCCAGACCGAAAAGTTGATAGTAAGACTAGGAAGGTGGCTAATCTGCTTTTAGAGGAGAAACTTAAAAATGAATTCCACCACCACAAATAACTTCCTTTTTCTTTGATGATCTCAAGGCTAAGAGAGATCTCTCTGAACCCTCTGGAATGCTATGCTAACTCGTTTAGAGGACAGTCGTGGTGGACTGCTTCCCTCCTTCCAGAAATTACTATCCCTTATTGTTACAAAAATCATGCATAAATTGAGGAGAAAGGATAACTTTTTTTTTTCTGAAGCCTAACATGGAGACAGATTAAGGGCCCAGTCCTGCAAACAGGTATACATGTGGGTAACTTTACATGTGTGATTATCCCTGTTGAAGTCTGGGTCTACTTGTAATTAGAATTATTTATATATATCTGTGTTTGCAGGATTAGGCTCTAGCTACAAACCAGAAACAAAAAGGTATATAAAATTATGGTTTATATGCACATTAGCGCACACAGGAAAAAATATTTAATAAATTATCAGCCAAAAGGGATTGCTACTAAACCTATTGCTGTTCTATAACAGAAACTGTGACAGAGCAACTTTCTCCAGTATTTTTGGGAAACCCTATTATATTAGGTGGCTTAAGAGAAATGCAAGAAGTCATACAATCCTAGAAATGGGCTGGAAGTCCTCAATTCCAGCCGTGTGGCAGGACCAAGTAAGCCTAGGCCATCTCTGACAGGTGTTTGTCTAACCTGTTCTTAAAAACCTCCAGTGATGGGGACTCCACAACCTCCTTTGGAGGCCTATTCCAGAGCTTAACTACCCTGAGAGTTGGAAAGTTCTTCCTAGTATCTAACCTAAATCTCCTTTGCTGCAGACGAAGCCCATTACTTCTTGTCCTACCTACAGTGCACATGGAGAACAATTGATCACCATCCTCTTTATAACCATCCTTAACATACTGGAAGACTTTTATAAGGTCGTCCCTTGGTCTTCTTTTCTCAAGACTAAACATGCCCAGTTTTTTTCAATCTTTCCTTATAGATCAGGTTTTCTAAACCTTTCATTATTTTTGTTGCTGTTCTCTGAACTCTTTCCAGTTTGTACACATCTTTCCTAAACTCTGGTGCTCAGAATTGGACACAGTACTCCAGCTGGGGTAGAGTGCTGAGTAGAGTGGGATGATTACCTCCTCTGTCTGTCTGACAACACTCCTGTTAATACACCCCAGAACCATATTTGCCTTTTTTTGCAGCTGCATCACATTAATGACTCCTATTCAGTTTGTAGTCCACTATAACCCCCAGATACTTTGCAGCAGTACTATCATCTAGACAGTTATTCCCTATTTTGTAGTTGTGCATTTGATTTTTTCCTTCCCAAATGAAGTACCACAGCTGTTCCGGAAAGTGAAAACAGTACGGGATAATTATGGCAAATCACTCAGGTTATAACACTTCCAGAGAGGTATCATGTCCTATGGAGGCTTGCATAGTCTGGTTCAGACAGGATTCTCCCAATGTCACCAGACAAAGATAGGACTTTTAGATAAATAGCCGGTGCTTGAACTGATTCGGGGCCTTCTTTTTGGTTCTGGATCTAAGATGGATAAACTTGTAACCACAGGGAAAACCCAGTTGTGGGTTTTGAAGGACTAAAACCTACCAAAGCCCTAGGTTGTAGTTGGGGGTGACCTCTGTTAAAGTTTTTTTTACATGCATGAAGGTTTTTTATTGTTTTCTCTGTAATGCTTTTACCTTAAGAATAAATGTGCTTTCCTAGAAGGAGCTGTGTGTTACCAATGTATTGCAGGCAATTATAAGATAATAGCCATCTGAGAGAAAAGGAAAGCACAGATGCTGGCCTTTTAGGGAGTCTGGCAAGCTGGGGATGTCACAGTGTAAGGCAAGGAACTGTGTAGCGGGTCTCTGCCGAAAAGGGATGAAGGCTGAGAACTGGAAATCCTAAGTGAGTGTCCTTGGTGGAGCACAGAGTAGGAATAGAGGTTCAATTGCCATGAAACAATGTGAATATTCAGACTCTTTGGGGAAAATGTCCAGTGCTCACCTTCTATTTTCTCTAACAACAAAGATTTAGATCAAGACTCCAAGATTTTGCTCATACCAGCCCAAGAGGTCAGAGCAATTATACACTCTTGATCTGGCTTCCAGAGAGCAGCTAGTCTTTAGGTGAATGATGCATGGAATGTGCACAACTCTTCAGGTTCTGCAGCAGCTCTTCTGTGTCCCATTACAGCTTCATAGAGGTGCCCAGCTGGTATGGTTGTAATTTGTGTGCTGGGTCTAGCCTGACACATTGTCATCTGAGATGCTGTTTTGTTTTGTTTTTTTTAAAAAAGTTTAATCTGATCAAACATTTTTTTCTTTATTAGCCACATGAACTGTACTTATGTAGGGAGAATATGAAATTTCAAGTTCCTCCCACCACTAGAACCCAGCTGTCAAAATATAACAACCATTTTGCACACTGGGATGTGCTTCAAAGCGGTTTTGTTCTATGTAATAGTATAATTCAGATTAATCTTGTTTTATGCCTTTAAGACCTATATATCTTTATGTAGAACTTCTGTTTTAAGCACTCTTTATATTCCTGATAATACTGGCCAGATAGATATTTTTATACTCTTAAACTGAACTGATTTAAAAACAAGTTAATCAAACATATTTTTCTTCAGTTCATCTAGAGCCTTATCATACACTTCTTTATTTAATCTTGATTGATTCGTGTCTCTCTTTTTTTCCTCTTTCTCTCTTGTTAACAGAAATTTGGTGTATAGATTAGAAATTTAAGAATTCAGAATGATTTGTGCTCTCAAATTATTTGAGGATGCACTTTTTATTTCTTGCCACAAGGTGGCTCTGTAGGGTTCATAAATCAATCAGATTTGATTACACTGCTATGGCTTATGCTGTATATAGAAAAGAGAGGTAGATGGTTAAAGGGACGCTTTAGGATTCTATATAAAATGTAATCATGTAATTTGCACTTTCATTTACAGGTACCACAAAGAGAAGTGCTTCATTAAACAGGCTGAGTAACAAAGTTTCTCTGCAGTCTGAGGAGCCACCACCAAAAGGTTCACAGGTGGAACAGAAAGGTGCAGGAAACATTTTTTTTTTTTTTTAAATAGGAGATAACAAATTGAATACTTCTTAAATTTAAATTGTGTTTAAACTGAAATGTCCAAACTTTGTTTAGAAATACTTCCACTCTGAACGGTGTAGACTATTGTGCATATAATATGACCATTTGGACTTTGGTATCGTTACGCACATTCTAGCAATATCAAACGTTGTATCCAGAATTCTGCTGTTTCTATATGCAAGTGGGTTTTCTCTGAAGCTGTACTTGGGGTGGGTGAGAAGTAAACCAATACGTACAACTTGTGTGATCAAAGTATTGCATAATGATTAACAATTCTGGTTTATAGGTATTCTTGGCAAAATATTTTTTTTAAAGAAAGGGAGTGGGCAATTCAGAAAATCAATTATGCAAATCTCTTGTTAAAAATAATATTCCTTTGCGCTTGTTCTCTAGGAGGAACAGAAAAGAAGAGGAGCACGTCTTTGAATAGAATAAGTAGTAAACCTCATTCTTCTCCTGAACTAGAGAAAGTGAAAAAGGAAGAAAGACCAGGTGGTTAGCTATTTATAAAACTAAATCCTAATCTTGCTATTTAAAAGCAATGCACAGTAAAATTGGATAGAATTATGTGGCTTGAGTAGTTTCTTCTGGTTCCTCTATATCTGGAAACTTAGTGAGAATTCTAATTATTTAGTAGTAAAGATTAAACTCTTTCTTTTTTTGTCTCTGACAAAAAATCCTGTCAGGGTTTTTGTGAATTATACTTAATCATGCTAGAAGTAGGTGAGCAAAACGACAATATATACAAGTCAAAGAGCTAAGACTTGGAAAGATAATCTTTATAAATTTAAGATAAAGAAATAATTTCACTTTAAACGTTAATATTTTTTCATGTATCTTATTCTGTTCGGCTTTAAAAGCTCTGTTAGTTTTTCAGTTTACAAGCAACTTCTTTGTTCCTGCGGCTGGACTATGTGCCCACAAGTTAAGGGGGAAATCTGTTCTCATTTGTGTCTCTGCTTTTCTTTACATCCATCCTTAAAGTACAAGACACCTCCTTATTAAGAACTTCTTTCTGATAACTATTTTCTACTTGAAGCTAATGGATGCAAGCTTCTTTAACAAACATCTCCCTTTCAATTAGCACATTTGAAATTTTCCTTTTTAGCAGCTCTTTCCCTGGTAAAAAACTACGGTAGAATGCTTGGAACCCCTTTTCATATTGAGTTGACAATGAGATTACTATATATGTGAGCTTGTGTGTGCAAATAAGACTTAACAATAGCTAACAACTGTTGGCAATAATTTGCAAGGTTTTTCTCTGGTTTGTGCCACCAGTCTGTTGTAATATCCTCTGTTGCATCCTAACTTCCAATGAAGATAACCTCTGCAAAGCTGAATCGAAAGCTGTCCATGTTTTGACTTAATTTCAGCACTCCATCTGTGTTTTATGTTTGTTTACATATCATTCTCTGCACATAACAATTAGTAGTAAGTCAAGGACAACAAATGCAATCCTATTTGATTGCAATGTTTAATCCTGCTATACTATTATTATGTATTTCCCTCTTCATTACTTTAATAGTTTCTTCTGAAAATGTTATGATTTGCAACAGTACTCCCAAAGCTCCTTTTCTCTTTGATGCTGACTTTCTTCATTATATTACTTCATGTTGAATCCTTTTTGATTTGTTCCCATCATTCAGCTCGTCGCTCCCAGATCAGTCCTCTGGAGAGTAATGTAATCAGTCGCCTCCTCGCCCCCACACAGGCCTCCTTAGCTAGGAGTAAAAGTGCTGCTACATTATCGGCTGATGGACAAGATCCTTCAGGTAACAGGAGTGCAGTAAAAGCCTGAAAGTGATAGCAGTTGCTTTCAAAGCAAGCGTTGGTATGACAGTTGCTAACTATGTTACCTTTCAGCACAATTCAAACATTTAGTTAACACATCACTATATAAAATACTTCACTAACGTTTACTTTGGTAAAATAAATGCAATCCATATTTTATGTTGCATGTTTATTTTGCAGTTTCATAGAATAGTATTGGCTTTTAAGCTACAATACCAGTTCATTCATTCTGCAGAGAATTGTATACTGGTATTTATTTTTGCACTGAGCTGTCTGAGATCTGCATTTGAATTTAAGTGACGGCTTAGGAGGATGAACTGGAAACCCTGATAACATTTCAAAGGAGGCCTAAGAGACTAATAACCATGGGGCACAAATTGACTTATCTGAGGGAGAGCAAATTTTTCAGCTCAAAAGTTGCTGGAACAAGACGACTAGGTTACCTTTGACTTTTATTGAATCTAAGAAAGTTCCAGTGAAAGTACTATGTTCAATGTAAAGTCAATGTAATGCACACCAAGTTGGAGTTCATTCCCCCTGTTTTTTTTAGTCTTTCAATGTGCAATCAACATTTTTTGTCTTTTTTTCCCTTTCAAATGCATTCCTCCATCTTTATTTTTTTAGTATAATTTAAGCCAATTAACAGTCCTCACTAACAGTGATGAAACTTCTACACTGCTGACCTGTCTGTAATCAGTCCTTGCCTTTGCTGATCCATAATTTATGTTCATGTTTTTGCACAGCTATTTGTGTGCATTTTATTTTTCCACAAAATGTTTTACTTCACTTCGTATGAGGGAAATCTTATCTTGTACTGATAGCCAGGATGTGGCTCTGACTCAGTGTTATTCAAGCAAAGGTTCAGGACTTTTGCTTCAACTGTCAGCAAGTTTATGGTACTTTCAATAGTGTTAACACTTAATTTCAGTAATAATTTCTTTGCTCTATTCTAAATCAAATTATTGGTCATAACAGTGCAGTTCTCTCTACAAGAATGCTGTAGATACTAAAATAAAATGTTTTATCCATAAGAGTACAGTGATTAGGAGCTGGCATCTGTCATTAGATTTTTGTATCCCTAGATATTCTAAAATCTTAGATATGCTAGTTTTTAATCTGTTTGCAAATATCTCAATTTACATTATTATATACACTTCATAGATGAGTTGTATATTATATATGCACTACTGTGTTTAGTGTGCGATCCAATACAGTGATCATATTTTCTCATCACATCTTAATATATGTGAAGAGGCTGACAGTTTTGGAGGTGGTAAAGTAATTACAATTGATTATTAACCCTTTACATTTCTAGTTTCTTTACATACTTAAATCTTGTTTTGTTAATGTGGATAAAGTGTGTGGTTTGGGGAGAAAAGTAAAAATATGCAGTACTGTTAAATGGCAGCAGATAGAATAAGGAAATGCATAAAACAAGATTAAAATAATTAATATGGTAACTGCACTTTGTCACACGTTTTATGAAAAATCATTCCATGTGGGCTGGATGAAACAAAACATTTTATAACTAACACGGCATTATCTACGCATTGTGATACATTTCTGAGATATGCCTCTTTGCCCTATGCAAGGGTTTAGCAGAACTCTGATGGTCAGTCTAGAAGTAATCATGACAAGATACAGTTTGACTAAATTGGAAACTACATTTAGGTATTGAAAGTTTAATGTAGACATTGTTTGGAAAAGCACTTTATTTTTTTATCTACACTTGACTGCTGCTTTCGGAATGGTTTCATTCTTGGTGCTGTAGCTTCCATACTCCTAATCGTGAGGTGATGGTGTCTTGCGTCCATGACCTGTTGCAATGTGCACTTCCAGTGTTGTTTTCTCTGTATGGGTTCTAACACACACAATCTTTCTTTCTTTCTCTTTCTCTCGCTCTCTCTCTCTGTCCTTTTTTCCTGTTCTGATGCTGTGCACTTGGTTCTCTGTTTTGTCTTGTCAAATTCCTAACTTTATAGAATCTCACCTCTGTCCTCGTTCAGCTTCAGCCAGTTCCATCAGTTCTCCAATCCAAACTCCTAAAGTGCCTGTGCGCAGCCGTAGCATTGACAGATTGAAGACCACTGTATCTTCGTCTGACACCAGGTCTCCAGAATCTGCACAGGTCTGTTGAAAAGTTCCTTTTACGAAAGGCTTGGTTTTTCTTTTTTTGGACGGGTCAGGTTAGGGGCGTGTTATAACTGTTTGCAATCCTAGTCAGCTGCACTCTTTATTGCATCAGAACAATTAAATGTTAGTGAAAATTCTTTATTTTACATTGTAAATAAACATTGTTGGATAATGTCACAAAATACTATTGTAATGAGAAGAACAAGTTGATGATTCTTTTTAAAGTTTTAATAATCTTTGGTTACTAATTACGCAAGTTAGTAAAAATAATTCCAAATGGAAAAATAGGTATACAGAAGAGTCACTTCTTTTCTTAAAAAAGAGAGCTTTATTTTAGAGTGTCTCCAAACCAAAATTTCAAACACACCAGAATTTCAGGGTGTTTAAAGCCAAACCTAAATCAGCTTGGATCTAGACTGTGCATTTATCTTTATAATCTATTTATCCAAATCCCCAGATTCAAACATCCTGAGACTTTGGGATGTTTGAAATCTGGATATGAATTTTGTGGAATGAGCTCTTCTTTATTTTCAGGGGATGCTGTTGATTATAAATCCTAAAGCCTCATTAATATAACATAACTAGAGCCATGTTCAGGAAGATAAAGGAAAATCCAAGGGTATCTTAATGTGACTAATGAATATTGTGATGGCATCACTTCTGCATTTCTCTGGTGTCTTCAACATATTCTGGAAGGTGTACATTACCACTGTTTGTGTATCTGATCAGAAATCAGAGACAGAAAAGCAGTCCCCAAGTCCTGCTGGGAGGCGCCCTCCATCGCCATCTATATCAGCTCGTAGAAGATCTCCATCCCCTGCCAATTTGGCAAAACGTCCTTCATCTCCCTCTACAGCTAGGTATGTTTAAACCTGTGTTCATCCTAAACCACGTTCAGAACAAAATGAGCACTACTTCCTGTGCCACAGGTTTGGTGTCCTGATACTGTCCAGTATGAATGTAGAAGGTGCATATTATTGCTATGTGTATAAAATCAGTTACATTCTCCAGGCTTTCAGTGAAGCCTTCATAGGTGTTCCTTTCTCTGCAGACAAAATCAAAAAGCCCGTCCACCTTCACCTAGTGTATTGAAACAAAGACCATCATCCCCCAGTACAGTCTCCAAACCAGCACCTATTCAACGCCTGCCTCTCACACCAAGTGTTATGAATATTACCAAAAAGAAACCTGAAATGGAGTGCAAACCAAAGGACAAGTGTGAAGAAGGAGCAGGACAAGAGCATGGCACTTCTCCAACCTCTGAGAGGGAAACTGTCCCAATTGCTGCAAAGACCAAAGAAGGTAGGCGCCTTAAGTGATCCACTTGTCTATTCCATTTATCTTTATGGTGGTCCACTACAGTTTGAAGTTTAATGGTGGTAATTACCTATAAATAGTGTTAGAGAGTGAGAGCTTTGTAAGTATGGAAAAAATTTTAAAGCAATCCAGAAGAAACTTAAATCTTTCTTAATGGACACAAATTATGTTCCTGACTGCTCGTAGACACGAAAGATGACTTGACAATTCCTGAAAAAGTCCTAGCCAAGTTCTGTCTCCTTCCTAAATTTCCCCTGCGTCTCTGGTTTGATACAGTATTTTTCAAAGTGAGGAAGGGATATCTTTATGGTTGAATAATAGCCCTTGGAGTCAGGATATCTGATTCTATTTCTGATCTTTCCACCAAATTCTTGTGTGATCTTGCTTTATGCTTTTCTATCTGGAACTTCTCTGTGCCTTGACTTTTACATGTGTAAAATGGAGATTCATGAATATTTGTAAAATATTTAGAACTTCTTGGAGGGAAGGCACTATAGAAGTGAAAAGTATTAATATTCAGTTCCTGTAGTTTCACTGAATACAACTGAATGGTGGTGCATTCTACCCAAGAATTGACAGCATTTCAGTGATGAGTGAAACAATCCCTTTATACTGTAGTTTGTAAAACAATTGTGTCGGGGATTTGAGGATGCTTCAGGTTACAAGATGTTGTTTGCAAATTGTTAATTATACAGTAGCTTTATAAATTGCTGGGTTATACCATATGTAGTAGTCAGTTCGTTTGACTAGAGAGCTAAAGGTATTGACTTTTAGTCTTGTTTACAATGTAACTTCTAAACCAAATCCTATTCCACTTCGTACATTAGAAATACTGGATTAGATTCTCAAATCCAAGACACACGTGCAAAGTGGTTTCAAATAGCAGGAAATGCATACAAATTAAAGCACACACCTTTGAAACCTTGTTCTGTAAACTAGATACCTATGAAATTGAGCCAGCTATCACTTTAAAAATTGCATGCATATGCCTTAGCCTGGAGGAAAAATCAACTGCTCATTCATCGTAGCATACGTGCGACCTAGCTTCCAGATGGTTAGAGGCCTGCCGAAATTTTGATCCCAATGTATGTGCAGTCGCCACAGCATCAGGAGACAATGCACAACACTGCCACGCACAGGAGAACGAAAGAGACATGCTTCTCCCAGGTTGGAAATAAATCTCCTGACCCCATTCATTGTGCCACATGAGCACATCCTCTACCCTTCCAACCAGGAAGAACACCCTCTACAATCTCCAGAAAAGAATCTGGGAAAGACTTCTGATGAGGTATCACATGCACTTCTCTGTGGAGAAGGTCATAGGGGAAACTTAACAGAAAAAGGAGTTTGAACAGGCAACTGGTGGCGATACTGAGGGTGAAAATCCTTCAAATACCATGGGTAAGTGGGATCATATGCCTGATGCATGTCACTGCATGTAAAGATACTTATGTGTATTCCTGAATGTGTGTAAGCTTGAGGGAATGTCTGAAAATTTCCCTGTGTTAACACTTTAAACTGGGTGTGAAATATTGCCAAAAATTCTTTGGGATCTCGTGTGTTATACTGTGCTTTGCCCACATACATTCTTGTGGAAAGATAGCTAAATGTCGTAGTCTGATGGTCAGTGTCGTATGGAGTTGTACATCAATCTTAAAACAGTGTTCCTTGCTCCTGATTGTAATAAATGTGTCTCTTAGACCTGTCTAGAACATGAGAAATAGATCAGTAATCCACATCACTGATATTTGATCCCTGCTGTCTGTCCTATTCACAGGTATCTACCAGTTACTTTTTGGCTTCAGTCATGCATGTCTTCCCTTACAGAATCATCCTTGTCCTTCACAAACCCACCTGCTACATCCTTATCTACCTCTGGGCCTCTCATCTTCTGAAGCTTTACCTTCTCATTGCCAGGACTTTGACCTGCCTCCACTGCTGCCTCTTCTAAACTGTGTTTGGAACTCAGCCCCGTATCCCATGTTGCCACTTCTGCTCGTTACTTATTTGCCTCTTCTCTCTCTCTCTCTTCCCCAGGCTAACTTCTAGACCTGTATTTACATCTCCTTCCATCTTGCTCTGCTGCTAACCAGATGATCACTTTCTTTGTAGTTGACAGTAGGAAGCTGGGAGTAGTTCTCTACCTAACTCTCTGTGGCATTTATAAGGCAAGGAGGCAATATGGAAGTGGATCAACACAGAAGTGTTGGTTTAACTTTTCCCTATGAGTATGCGGTGTCCACTCCTGGCCAGATATTCCCCTACATGCCTTACCTGTGAACATGGAGGCAGATCCCTCTGTTCTGTAAAAGTTGTTGCACATTTTCAAAATCATGTGCTGTGGAGTTGACATCAGAGGGCAAAAACTGAGGGCAGTGAGTGGCCATCTAGCCAGGCTACCTCACTGCTTTGGCACCATACCATACCCCAACCAGCTCCTGAGGCTACCACCCAAAGACACCGGCTTTTACCACTGAGTCGTCCCGCGACACCTGAGTTTCTATCAAGTCCTGGGCTCAGTCTTAATTTCAGGGTAGCTTTAAGTGTACTTAGTGTCATGGTGTCTGGGCTAGCTGCACCATTGTCCCTTCTTGAGGGGGGTCTCACTGAGTGTACCTCTCACAAATGTCAGACCTCAAGCCTTTATCTCCGCTGGGGTAGAGTTCTGCAATTCACCCGCTTTTAGACTAGGACCTGGATTACAGCCCCTTAGTTACCAGTTGTGACTACTTCAGCAGGTCCAACTGAGGTTTAGACGCTGGTATTGACTTCTCTCCGGCAGCTGTGACTAGCAGTTACACAGGGACCACACAAGCTTCTCAAACAGTATTGTTTAACATAACTGTACAACAGAACATTCAGAGACATGCAATAAAAATAACAAAAAAGGAGACCTCACCAAATGGACCGTATCTAGCCTTTTAGCTGCTCCTGGCTCAGATGTTTAGGCCCTGCTTAAGGTGAGACTTCCTACCCTTTAGCTCCTATCTCTCTCCCAGTTTGTGTCAGCCCCATGGCCTGCTGATCACTTTCTCTCTCCCTTTCTGCCAGTGGAACCTTTTAAAACTTTTGATCTTTATGATCGCCTTGGCAAAACAAGTCCTGTTAACTTGGCACCTGGAAGTGGCATCTCCCAGTAAAAGCCTCCATTGAACACTTAACTTGGCTTGAAGGTGTGTACCTGAGGGGCTGTCTTAGTTCTTAGTCCTTGTTTTGTTTCCTGCCTCAGCCAACTCCCAGCTCCAGTTGGGCTTAAGCTTTGGAGTTCAAGTAGACAGCCATCCAAAAGTGAACAGGGAAACATATAATAGTCATTACAACAATGCAGGTATCTCCCAGTTGGTCACACTTGGATCTCCATGTCGCTTTTCCCCCTATGGTGGACTTGATTGCCTGTCAACACATCTTGTCTTGTTTTCCTTTTGTGTCTACATTGGTAGGTAGTTAAAATATGCTATTATGCAATAAAACACATCTTATTTTTCAGTGACTTTAAGCAGTCTTACACAGCTTCTCTTCATGAGTTAAAAGGCTTGTTTCAACTTAAAAACATGTGTGCTCATTCATATGAGTTGTCAACTTGTGTGTTATGATGGGTAATAAACTTGAATGTGATAATTATATGTCTGGGTTGTTGAGGAGTCAGAGGTATAAGGATAAAACAAATAGCCCACACTGAGGTATGGGTGATAACTTTCTGTCTAATGCCACACATCACACTGTTTCAACACAGGTATACATTATCTTAGTGGCTAAGTAAAAAACCACATTGCAGTGAGGAGATGGCAGGCTCCTCCTTAGATACCTGTAATGTGGAACATTCTTCAATCCATCATACAGGAAACTGTAGCTTCACTAGACCTAGGGAGGAGGGTAAACCATCATCAATTCTTCAAAAGGCAACAGTTCCACAGGCCTACTTAACACACTCCTTCCACCCCCTTAACCCAGACACGTCAAGTAGTGCCGACAGTGAATCCTCAGAGAAGGAGTTGGTTGAAGGAATTCTACACACATAATGGGGCTGGAAGTGTCACAATTTCTGCTTCCTTTCAAGGAGTGCGTCTCATAATCCACAAGCTGACAGTGCGTGACACCAAACACCAACAACTGAACAGCAGTCCTGTTGGGTTACTTTTAAATCATGAGCAGCTTGTTTTAAAAAGTACAGAAAAGGAATGAGACAGTACTGAGAAATGAAAAATCATCAGGAATATCACTGTAGCGCACAAAGCTACAATGGGAGAACATCGCTAATGCATGTGTTCGTACTGGGGGGCCTGTTCTGTAACGACTAAATCTGTCCGAAATTCTGGCTTTGGGTAGATGGATTATGTGACATAGGAGCATAAAAAGTGCATCATCTTCCATCTCCACTGATGCAAAGATAGAGGAGGATTATACAGGCCCTCTGAAGAAGCACTTTCCTGAGTTGGAAGATGACCTCTTTTGCTCTATAGATGCAAGGAGCTCCAAGTAGCGCAGATGGAGGAATTGAGTAAGACAAAGATCATGGAAGACTTAAATTTGTGACCCAAAACTGACCACATGCAATTCAGGTACCCACATGTCTGCATACTTTACTTGTGCACCAAATGATGTTGGTACATGCATATCTGAGACTTTGGATATTCCAAAGCTTGTACACTCACTACTACATGTCCAGAAATTTGTGCTCCTAATCTTGAGTGCACAGAGTTAGTCTGTGCTGAAATCCTTATGGAAAACTATGATCCACCTTCAAGAGGGAAAATATGCATCTTCCGCCAATTGCCTCTCCCACCCTGCTGGCTTCCCATCTTCTTCCTATTTCCTCCCCCATCCTGACCTGTCCCAGTAATCTGTTATTTCGAACATTACTGTGACTGGTTTTCTTCCTTTTTTTATATTGCATACTCAGACTGTATTTTATGTGGTGGCGTACAGCTTGTAATCTTAAAATGGTATTGCCTCAGGTAGAGATTTTACACTGAGGGCCTGCATTCTTCATGGGAATATATAGTCAGGCTCAGTTTTGCGATAAGTTTGCCCAAGTTTAGTGATTGATTATCGATGGCATCACTGTTTTATTGACTTGGCTTTGGCTATGTGTATAAACAGAGCAGGTGTAAGAATCCTGTTGGCTTAGCAATAGCTTCTGCTATTGTTTATATTATAGTAGTGCCTAGATCAGGGCCAGTTGTGCTCGTTGCTGTACAGACTTGTAGTAAGAGACAGTACCTTCCCCAGACAGCTTATAAATTCTACAGCTGAGGCAGATCAAGGGTGGCAGGGGAACAGGCACAGAGTTGAAATCACTTGCCTGATGTCACACAGCAAGCTAGTGACAGAGCTGCGATCAGCACCTGTCTTGACTCCCAGTCCAGTGTCCTATACATTAGCCCACAGTAGCAGCCAGACTTCATGACCAGAAGTGAACAACCCCCTCCCTCTGTATGTTTGCCTCCCCAGGTCCATTTCAAAAACGTCAATGTCTGATGCAAGCAATAGCTTCTCTGAGGTTTAGTAAGCTAACTCTTCGCACATACATGCTGTGCTCTGTGTATTATCAACTTAAGTTTTTTCTTTCCCAAATTTTCATACAACAAATAGCTTAAGAATGTTTGAAGGAAAAGACTTTCCCTTAGTATTGTTTTTAATGGAGTCAATCTTCCTGCTATGCATACAAAGCTTTTATTTGAGGAGGTAGATGATTG
This sequence comes from Lepidochelys olivacea, assembly GCF_965140295.1. Taxonomy (NCBI): domain Eukaryota; kingdom Metazoa; phylum Chordata; order Testudines; family Cheloniidae; genus Lepidochelys; species Lepidochelys olivacea. The sequence continues at coordinate 98,415,404 of NC_140419.1, forward strand.
GTACCAGAACCAGTCTTTGCACCTGTCCTGACTGCTCTCCTGTGCAATTTGGGAGGTAGGTATGTGCAGAGGGATGGTCTGTGTGGTTTGGTGTTGCTTGGGGAGGTTGGGTATTTCAGTATTCTTTGGACTGGCTTGTTTCTGGGTTTGGCGATGATACAGTTTTATTCTTGCTTGTACTAGTATGATTGCATTTCTTAAGTCAAAGGTGGTAAAAGCCCTGGAGAGGCCCCGGAGATTGTATAAATCTTAAATACATAGAAAAAAACTCTCCAGCAGTACTAGTTAGGAAATTGAAATCCTGTGTACACACTTACACTCCCTCAGTTTTGCAAGCACAATTTGTGTGCACAAAACTTTGTCTTGACTCCACAGCTGTATACGTGCAGTTGATGCTTTCATTCTACAGTTAGTGGACAATGACTTCACAGTCCATACCCAACTCTTGAGAAATCTTTCCCACTGTGCTGTCTTAAACTTATAAATAGTGTCTGAATTTCACATAAATTAGCACATTATATTGAAGTAATTTTTTTTTCAGGCTAGAAGCAAAATACTTTTGTCAGTGCGTTGATTTTGCTGCTTATTGAAATGTCAAATTTTTTTTTCATTTGAAGAATTTTCCAAATATTAATCATTTGGACTTGTAGGATTTATCAGTGTTACAGCAGCAGTTATCTACCCATCTGTAAGGATGTTAATTTTTTTTTTTTTAAGGGAAGAATCTCAGCTAGTATTAATTGGCATAGGCATATTGCTTTCAGTGGAACTACGCTGATTTACAGCAACAGAAAATCAGGCCCTAAATGTTCTAAAGATCAGACATCAGTTACATTAAAACCAGTTAAACTTCAAGAAGATGGGTATACTTCCTAAAAACAAGGGGTTTGTTTACAGTATAAATTAGTCAAGTGGCTTTTCAGAATATTTTTATGAACATGTTTCTTGTACTCAGACCCCAGGGCAGTGTGGGTGTGTGGGGGGCATGTATAAAAGAGAGTTTGGTTGTGCCCTTGTAATATATTATCTTTGGATATTATATAAAAAGGGCAGTTAGAGATGTTTTGATCTGCATGTAAAATGAGAATGTAGCAATGTCACTATGTGGATATGATTTAAGATCGTAGTTTGTTTTCCTCTAGCTGAATTTTACTGATAAAACAAAGGCATAGTTGTTGTTCTAAAAATATTGCTAATTTTGTAAAATGGATTTTTAAAATTGATGCTTCCTCTTTTGGTCCAGAATATGTTTGTCCTGTTTATTATAAGGAAGACTAAACAAGTTTATTGCTCGTACAATAATATTTCTCCAGATTTTTTAAAAAGCGCTAATAGAACAGTCTTCGAAGGTTACACAATTATTTGTTTTTGGAAATATTCTGTTTTCATTGTTATGATTATTACAGCATTATTTGGGAATGGTTGCTTATGAGGTGTGGCTCCCTTAAGAAACCAGGAGGCGAAAGAGAAGACACCGCAGTGGGGATCATAAGGAAGAGAAACCTAGCGGGGTGCCAGTAAGACCCCAGGAATAAAGTTTGTTCTTGTTTGCATTTAAACCTGAGTGGTCTTCAAATTATTGGAATACCACAATGCACTTTCAGTAGTAACATCTGAAAACAACCAAAGGTGTATTGCTGGAATGAGTTAGTGTAGTATGTCTCCAGCGTAAATAAGGTACTGGGATCCTATTGTTGCTTTCTTTCAACTGTTTAGGACTTTCTTCCAGTCTCCCTATGTGTTGAATACAGAGTGCTTTGAATAACTGGTTGAGTACTTACGTTAATAATGGTAGGGCAGTTGGACAAAGTGGTGTTACTTGCCTCTCAGATCACAGTGGTGAAGGCATGTTTTGAAGTGGATGATACTATATAACAGCACCTTCTTTCAAATTACAGAATCTAGTAGCAAAACTATTCCAGGAACCACAACAGCCGAAGAAGCCGCTAAAATCTTAGCAGAGAAACGACGTCTTGCCCGGGAGCAAAGAGAGCGTGAAGACCAGGAAAGAATTCAGAGAGAAGAGGAGGAAAGGTAACTTGTAAATACTGGAAAACAATATTTTCTGTGGTGCAAATTTGATTGGCATGTAAACCTGACTGACATGTATTTTAGCTACACATGCGAGAATCTGCAGAGAAGCAGGTACATATGGCAGAGTTTGCTGGAAATACATATCCTTGTGAATGTCAGAAGTCTGTGTGAAATTGGGATGTCACTTTCTAGGCAGACTGCTTCCCTTTCTTTCAAGTCTCCAGTGATTCTGCTACTTAAATTATAGGATATGCTTCTTATTCCAGTTACATTTAATTTTCTTTATAAGATATTAAAATCCTCTTCAAACTACGGGAGAACCTCCGTTACGAACACCTCAGGAGTGGAGGTTGTTCGTAACTCTGAACAAAATGTTATGGTGGTTCTTTCAAAAGTTTATAGCTGAATATTGACTTAATACAGCTTTGAAACTTCACTCTTCAGAAGAAAAATGCTGCTTTTAATGAGCTTAATTTAAATGAAACAAGCACAGCTAGTTTCCTTAACTTGTCAAACCTTTTTTAAAATTTCCCTTTATTTTTTAGTAGTTTACCTTTAACACAGTACTGTCCTGTACAGTATTTGCTTTTTTGGGTCTCTGCTGCTTGATTGTGTACTTCCGCTTTCAAATGAGGGTGTGGTTGACCGGTCAGTTCTTAACTCTTGTGGTCTGATGTATTCCTCTTAAACTCTACTTTGGCAAACTTGGGAGACCTGTTGACTTCTAGGTTCCAAGTTTAAATTCATCCCGGGTTGATGATGACAGAGATGCTACGTGATGGATGGCAGGTAGCGTACATGCAATGCATTTCTCTTATTAGTCCAGTTCTCAGTGGACAAGTGTCCATATCACCAGAACAACTGTCACCCTTCTTGACAGTATCATAGAATTGTAGGACTATTAGATAGGTCATGTCGTCCTGCCTCAGTACAGAGAGCTGGACTACAAGTATTATCTGTTATCAGTAGTGTCCAAAGAATTAACTGTCCAGGAAGGATGAATTACCTTTCTGTACACAGATCCTTTCTGTTCCTCCAACTCCCAGTTGAAAGAGACACTGATGGAATGGTGGTGTTAGTAAACTTTTACTGTTTGCTGCTTTGTTTATCTGTTCTATGGCTAGACACAGTGGATGCCCTTAATAACAACCCTGATATTAACAACTTCTGGTTAATAGCAACATTTTGCCGGGAACCAATCCTGTCCTGTTGACTTTAACGTTAATGAGATTCAGATATTGGCAACAGCATGCCACTTACTGAAAACTTTTTTTGGAAGAAAGGCCCCGGCTGCCACCAAGGAAGCACTGGGACATGCCTTCCCTGCCTGTAGCCCTGAAAACCTGCCTGCAGCTGGACCTCAGCCTGTCCCAGCTCTTCCTTCCTTGGCTACAGTCCCACAAACCTATGTGCAACCCTGGACCACACAGGAGATAAGAGGCTGGGGCCTCTGTATTTCCATCCAACAGGGTAACCTCTGCTGGAGTCCCAGTTCTGTTTGCTGGGAGGGGGCTGTGGCCTGGATGCCAGGGCTTTCCATGGGGAGCAGCGGTGTTGGGGGTCCATGGAGCTTCATGGTACCTCTCCCGTTGCTGCCCTGCCCACAGCTTCCCCTCCCCATGTAAAGCCCTGGCTTTTGGGCTGCCACCCCACTCCTGGCTGCTGCTCTGCTCACAACCAGGTTGGCAAAATGCGTCCCAGTATTTCCTTCCCTAGCTGCAGCCCCACAAACCTGCCTTCAGCTTATTGGCAACTTTTTTGCTGGCAACTTCTTGGTGGTTGGTAATAAGTAGAATCAACTATAGCTGACTTTGGTCTTCAGAACTGTGAGTTTGGGTATGTGTACACTGCAGCTGGGAGCGTGCCTCCCAACCCAGGTAGACAGACATGCTCTAGCTCCACTCAAAGTAGTGTGCTAAAAATAGCAGCATGGATGCTGTGGCTCTGCTAGCTGCCCAAGAGCAAGCCCGCCTGGGTCCAAGCTTGTGTGACTAGCCCTGTGGCAACGTCCACACTGCTATGTATAGCATGCTCCCAGCTGTAGTGTAGACCTACCCTTTGGCATCTTTCACAAGCTTTAAACTTTCTTTCTCCCACTTTAAATAATATCCAGTCTGTAATCCATTTCTCGGAAATACTAGGAGCAGAGAAGAAGAAATGGTAAAGAAAATGATTGAAGATAAAGTACAAAGAGAGGAGGCGCTCCAGAGACTGGAGGAAGAAAAAAGACTTGATGATGAAGAACAGCAAAGACGAGCTGAAGAGAGAGTTCGCAAAGAACAGGAGGAGCAGGAAAAGCTAGTAGGTTTAACAGGTTTACTTGCTAGATGTAGAACATGACTCTGTTCCTTGGAAAAGCTGTTAAGTCATCCTTTTTAGATCCTGGATCAGTTCATGTTGGAAAATGACCAATCATAAAGGGACATAGGATACCATAGATAAAACTGTTGAAATCTTCCTAAATTGTGTGGCTTTTGGGTCTGGGAAAGAAGCAGATATTTCATAACCATTTTAGTTATGTTCAGTGCACTGGTGGCCGAAAGCTGCTTGGTAGGTAAATGCAAGGAACTCTGTAAAAGCCAAAGTATAATAGCGCTTCTTCATAATCTTTATTGGGGCCACTTACAGAGCTTCCCGTTTTAAAAGATCAGAGAGGAGTCTGGGGCACCTTGTGCGATCTAACTTCTCTATAAAAGGTAATGTTACAGCAGATATTAAAATACTTCTTAGCATATGTGCAATGTGCCTCAGGTGGCACATGACCAGGATTCATCACCGAATTTGGTCCACTGGTTGGATCATTAGCTTGCCCGGGCTGGGTGCTGGCGCACAGTGTGACATGAATGCTGATCCATGGCCCCCCACTTACTATGAATGAAAATACTACTAATCCCTAGATATAGCCTTTCATGGCTAATTAATGTCTGTATAACCTGGAAAAGGAATCCTTCCGAATGAATGAATGAATGAAATTATATTTTTCAGGCTATATGAACCTTGTTCAATGTATGATGAATTTCTAACAGCCATTTGTATCTCTGGTATATATTGTCTCTATAACTGTCGTATAAACTTTTCATTCTCAGTCTCTATCATACTTTACTGTTCTGAACAATTGTTATAAAAATAAGCTAGTGTTAAGAATGCTCTTATCTCCCCATCAAGGCTTGCAATCATAGTGAACAACAGATTCCGTTATAGTGGGAGCACTAAGATATTCAGTGCCAGTTATCTTAAATACAAATATCTGACTGCAAAGGTTGTAAATTAATGTTGCTATATTTGCAATTCAACTGCTTTCCTCATGGTTTCTAAAGTATCTTCCTTAAATGGACCTTCATTCTAAAGTACAGGTTTAACTATTCAGATAGCTCTGGGGACATCTAAAGAACTGGGATAATCATTTAACTGAATATTTTTTCTGTGAATTTCAGAATCAGGTGGCAAATCTGTAATTCAGATTTTCAGGATTAGGATAATAGGTATTTACATGTACTGCACACCGGATGCTTAAGTGGTGGTATGAACCATTTCTCACATCTACAAAATAACTAATGATAAAATAGCTCTTTTGACACCTTAAAATTGAATTATGTATTGCATCCCATATTCTCTGCCTTAATTTTAGAGAGAGGAAGCTGAAGCAAAAGCCCAAGAAGAAGCTGAAAGACAACGGCAGGAGCGAGAGAGAATTATGCAGCAAAATATGCAGGAGAGACTTGAAAGGAAAAAGGTGCATAGTTCTTACTTTCAAGCCTTTAAGTGAGCATTTAAAAGAGAGTGTTGAGACTCTTACGTTAAAGCAATTTGGTGAATAAAGTTAAACAAACCATCTGCATATGTATGTGAATAAATCAGATTGCATTTTTAAAGGTATATTTTGGTTTCTGTGCTATAAGATGAAAATTTATAATGGTAAATAGAGTAAAGAATTTTTAAATCCTTTAAATACAAAAGTTGATAAAAGAAGCCAAATGATCAAAGTTCAGCCTTTTCCATGTTGTGACAAATTCACTGTTTGCTTTAACAGAGAATTGAAGAAATAATGAAAAGAACTCGGAAGTCAGATCAGAATGAAGCCAAGGTACTTGTTTGTTTGTGACATTATATAGATTCAAGGAGTTCTCATGTTTTACTTTCAGAACCTTTCCATTAAATGCTTCACTTTCAGAAGAATAACAAGCATCTTTATGTTCTGTTCGACTGAAATGAAATGGCTTCCAGTCATTGCACAGGATCCTTGTGCAATGACCGATAGTAACTCTCAGTATACTCAAGGCAATTCTTAAATACTCCTGAGGGTCTCTGCAGCATGAAAGCTGGATGTACATCCTTTAAAATGTATTGAATCATGGCCTGTGTGATAATATGTGGATGGTTCGCAATAAATATTGTGTGTTGTTGTGTTACTTAGAACAGTTTAAGTTAGCAGTAATACAGATTTCTGTTACAGAATGAAGAGAAGTCTGCTAATGAGGGGGAAGAGGAAGAGGATACAGAAGAGGAGGGAGAGTTGGGCCTTGAAAAAACATATCAACCAGGTAAACAGTGTTTGGTAAATGAGGACCAAAATGGTTAAAATCGCTTATATTCTAAAGTGGGGTAGTCATTGTCTCAATGGGATCTGGACTCCCTAATAAACGAATAATTTTGTTTCTTCACTTATCCTCTGAAAGGCCTTACTCGATTTTCAGCAATTGGCAATATTTACTGTAAGTTAATTTTCATGCTGATGTATGATAATTTAAGTACACCATTTCCACAATTGCCGTGGAAGCGGTCTGTATAAAAATGAGAATAGATTATTTATTCCATAGTGTGGAAGACAGGCAAAATTATTAACTAAAAATGTATGATTTGAGAATGACTGTACAATAATAATAATATTTTAGATTTGTTTTGGCACTGTAAAAATACATGTATTATTCAATATCATTATAGCCAATTTCCCATTAGAGATGTTCGTTTTATGAGACTGTATGTTCAGAACATTCCAGCTAGGGGAGAGACCAGTTAGGCATTTATTGGTGTGTTGTTAATTTGGAATCGCAACCCTAATATATTGCAGCTCTCTGTCTTTCAGAAAAGATAAATGGTGTTGATCTGTCTCAAGAAATCAAGGTGCAGACACAATGTAGTTCTGAGTTTGCATGTGGTTTGACTTCTATGGAATCTTCAATGCAAGATATGTCAAAAATGGAGGCTGATGAAGTACTTATGAATGGAGATGAGCAAGACATTTATCAGAAGGAGACTAATGAAAGGTCTTTGCATGTTACGCAGCTAAAGGGTTATAGGTGAGCCTGTGTGATGGTGTCCTAATGTAAAGGTTGCATCTGATTGTAATTTACGCAAGAAATCTTTAAATACACTTCATATAGTTTGTTTAGTACTGATCATAGGTTGCCAAAAATTTAGTTTGAGACTGTCGAGTTTTGTTGTAGTTGTCAGGAAACACCTGATTTACTCTAGGTAAAACTTCAAGTTAGTATTTTTAAAATGATATATGCCACTTTAAATATATAAAACAATGTAACATTAAATTATAAAATAAAATATAAACTATTATTCCTTCTTGTATAATTATACATTGTTGTATTTTGGAGCTGATCGTGATTCCTCTCAATCTAATGTGAGTCTGGAGTAACAGTAGTGAAGTCAGTGGAGATATACCTCAGTGTAAATCTGGTGTGAAATTGAACAGGTCCACATCTGATCAATTGATTTAATGTACAGAAACTAAATCCAGAGATTGTTAGTTTGCTTCAGAACTTACTAAAGCATCGGTATCTTGATAAAGAAAAATATAGTTTAAAACTTTCTATTATGAAGCAGTGCCCACTGCCTCAAGTGTATTACATGATCAAACTGTCAGTTTGCTATTTAATGCATAAGCTGCTTGTTTTTGATAGTGCCATGTCAATAACGGTGGTGGTGGTGGTAAGTGGATTGAGATGTTGCCAAACAAACAGAAACATGTCTAACTTACTTGTAAACAAAGGCAACAACCTGAACAGTTTTCCCTGGGGCTGGATGACAGTTTGTTACTAAATCTCCAAACAAGAGAGTAGAGAGAAGGGAGAGTATCTACAGGATTCTCTAAGACACCTTCAACTTAGCTAAAACAATGTTAAAAACCTCACTTGGTGGGAATTTTAGTATTAGTTTTTAATAATACATTTCTCATTTTCAGAGAGAGAATTTCCATCCAGTCCTTGGAAAAATCTCTAGATTCATGGGCAATTCTGTTTGCTTGTCCAAATCCTAATGATGCTTTAGAATTTGCACTGAAAATACTCTGATATTAAATTAAAAAATTTCTGTTCTTGCCACATGTGTCTAGTGACGGAATATAAAGTGTAAATGTTTCATGACTTCTTCAAAAATTAATTGAAACTGATGGTTTGAATATAACACTTTTACAGAGTAGTTTGTGAATCAGTAAATGCATGTGTTTATCAAAAATGAATCTGAAAACAAAGCAGAAACACAGACTATTAAAGCAGGGACATGGATCCTGTGACTTTTTTTTATACCAGTTCTGTGGAGTTGTGCTCTTATCTGATGGTTATTGGTGCAGAAGTGACTGACTGGATGTTGCTGCAGTTGTTCCTTCTGATCTGACTCCTATAACAATCGCATGGCAGGCAGGGCAGTTTATCCTGAAAAATATTCATTGAGGAGAATATAGGGGTTTCTAATTGGCTGACCCCCTTTTCTGTTGGTAAATAAGGGTCAGGTGTCCAGCACACTTAACAAATGTGTTTTGTTCTTTCTCCAGTCCTTCAGCAAAAGAAATGGTTATCCAGAATTCAGAAATATTGCACGTTAATGAAACTGATCATACGATTGGACTTATACAGAATCTCAATGGAAAATCTAATGCATGGACTTTTGAAGAAATTATTGACCTTGGAGTACATTCCAAGTCAACCAAACTGAGTTCAGACAGCATCACTGCTGATAACTGTAATGAAAACTTGAATGATGCTGCTACAGTTCCCTCTAGTCCGAAATTAGCATTTGAGGACAATGGCATGGTGAATTCCTTGACCAAACCTATAGAGACTGCATCAGGTAATGTATGCTGACTTCCCTTCTACCGCCTGCTCCCACTAAATTAAGGTAGCTTTGTTAAATATTTACTGTATGTTTGTGCTTTCTTTTTTTCTTTTTTTTTGAGAATCTCTTGTATTCTCTAAACTAGCAACAGGCTCTTACTGTTGTGCTTATTTTCCTTTTGTCAGAGGAGTAACTAGTTGATGACTTTTGAAGGGACTTAACTATTACAGCTAGATAACACACCCACTGAGAGCTCTTCCAAAAGAACAGCTCAATCACAATGAAGCTTCTGTACCTCTCCCTAGGACTAAAACTTTTTTTAATTTTTTTTATTTTTTGTTGTTCTTAAATCTCTTACATGGTTACTGTGATTTTTTAAAAATGTTAATTTTTGAAGTGCTGCTGGTTACTATTAAAACCCTTCATGAGCTAGACCTCTCTGACTTAAGCCCTTCCACTTAAGTATATTCTTGTACTTTGCTGGGGCTGAGATGTTTTGAGTCTTAAAATTACCACTTCAAAGTCTGTAGGGCTTTTAGTTACTCGGCACTTGTCAAGAGGAAGATTGTTCTGCAACACCTGTTTTTTTTACTGTAAAGCAATATTAATTCTTCATGTTGTGTGAGCTTGACTAGACATGACAACAGGCATACTCTTGGTGCTAGTGCTGAATGAAAGATGTTCCATTAATATGGGGATAAAATGAATAACAGGTGTTTGTTTCTAGAGCAAATGATTATTTAATTAATATTGTGCACTTGATGCATTTCATTTAGGAATAGCCTCGTTCACCTCTGAGGTAGATGTGCTGATTTTACAGATGAGTCGACAGAAGTTGAGACTTGCCCGTGGCCACACTGTGAATTAGTGATAGAGGTGGGAAAAGAACCCAAGAGTCCTGACTACCAGTCCTCCCCTCTAAACACTAGACAATAAGCAGTAGGGAGGAAGTGTTAACTGTGTAACACTTTGCTGGAAAGGAACTGTGATTTCTTTCTGGTAAACTCAGTACAGAATGCATTAATTTTTAAAAGCTGTTTGTTAGAGATCTGTAATGCAGAAAACAGTATATCAAACCTGTGTTGCATCCCAAGCAAAACTTCTGAGGTTATGGAAATAAAATCTGAATTGCACAAACAGGTTTATAAAAAGCAAACGCGTCTACAGACCTCAAGCTGATAGGCTTGAGTGTGAAGTGTGGAGGAGAGAAGAATTACCAGTCTAATAGTGGGAATCCTCCAAAAGTTGTTGTCTTATCAAATCATTTGTAGTTATCCATGTCCATGACTGATCATTAGGGTGGTGGGTCAGAGATTTGAGTGAAACTAGCTGGTATAGGACTGGACTTTTTTTTTTTCTTCTTTTTCTTTTCATTGGAAGTTAGGATCTCCAACACACCAGTTCAAAAACATGCTCATAACAAGAGATCTCCATCCACTTGACAAGGACTCATGTGGATAGGTGTCCTAAATGGAAAAGCTATTTAGTGGAAATGGAATGGTTACACCACCCGAGTCATCTCTTCAGACATGACACACCAAAATTAGAGCATTTAACATTTCCAAACTCCTGACAGCTGTCTTCTCTGTCCAGTTCCCAGAGGATAGATGTCCATGTTTGTGTGTTTCATGTACTTGTCACATATATTCCATTGCAGTATGCACCCTTGTTACCACTTAGGTGAGAGGCCAAAGATTGTGACTGGGCCATGGAAATGGAGCGAAGGGCTTGCTCCTGCTGTGGTCCCTCCAGATTGGAGTTCAGATACAGTAGCTAGGTACACAGTAGCTAGGTACACAGTACCAGTGCTATATTGCTTCTGTGGGTACTTGGAGGACTTCAGGTTTGGGTGCTTTCACACCTCCTTCCATAAACACCAGTGAGGTTTGAAATGTTCACCCCAGATTCTTACTGCATTTTGAAAGTTAATCTAAATAGAATGACAGTATTTTGAGCCTGCTAATAACTAATGCAGTTAAGCAGAAGACTAATGTATTTAATTAGAGAAACCATAGTCTCTAGGCTGGGCTTTGGGCCGTGTTCAGCTAGATATGTTTTGAGGTAGTGTGATGTAGCAGGTATGTACATAATTTTACAAACTAATATATTTACACACTTATATCAGGAAAAATTTACTGCATTTGTTATATTTGATTATGCATGTGCCAGTGTGGACTAACCAGCTATTATCCCGAGACAGAAACCACTGTTCTGACAGTTAATGAAATAGGTAAGCTGCAGATCTGCTGCTGGTTATGTTAGACATGGCCCCTGACACAGATAGCAGATGTACTTGGTGTCTTGTATACAGTCCATACTGCACAGCATGAGAACACTAACCACCTCTTCTTTGCTCTTTGGACAGAACTGTGAACACTAGAGTCCTGGAAATAACCTGATTGCACTTCAGTAATCCAGTGTTTTATCAAGTACCGAAGGCCTTGTTTTGAAAAGCTGCTTGTTAACCTTTACCTGTCTTCAAGCTTGCAAAAAAGACCAGCAGGGAAGGGATAATAAACTTCTAAATTTGCACCTTGAAAACTTTCAGGGAGACTTCCTTGCTGTTGTTCCTTTTCCATTTGTTTAGTGGACTGTTCGACAGGCTTTCCTTGTTAAATATCACTTGTTCTCCTTTTACAAAATCTCCACTAACCTGTCTCCAGGTCCTTTTATTTTCATATTAGTGTGATGTACCATCCCCGTGTGCCATTGGAAATTTACCAGCTGGCCACTGACAAATATTTTTGCATGTTTCTGAAGTGGCAGTTTGCAAATTTAAAATAAAAATTATGCATTCTGTGCATATAAAAACCAAATCCCATTTGTTTTATTTTCCACGTAACATCTCTGTACAGTTGGTGATACTAATAGGATATTTAAGAAAAGCTAAATTGGTCAGTTATCTCTTTGATCCAACATTGGGTTAAACTGTTTTGGATTATTTCTAATATGAAAATATTAGTAGCTTCAAAATACAGAATTGTACAATCATTAATACATTTTAATGTTACTGGAACGTCCTAAAATTTTACAATATACACGAGTATATATGCACTAATATACTGCGGAAATGTTGAGTACCTAAACGTGTTTGTTATAGTGCAGTTTAACATTTGTCATGCTTTTTAAAATGTTTTCATTTGAATTACATATTTATCTACACTCATGTAAGTATTATGTTGTGTACATAACAGTATTAGGCCATTCAAGTCCTGTTTTTTGTTCATGTTAATTATTCTACATGTTCCTGTGCTAGCTTTATAACAATGACTGCAAATAGCATATGTATTCCCTTTCCTAAAGGCTGCATTAGTTACTTGCTTTTTACAGCATGAAGAGATTAACTATCTTTTGCAAATGGCTGCTACAAAAAGTGTAAGTGCAGTCCCGTTCTTATGCCTTTGTAAGAGATACAGGATAATGATTTCTTTAAAGAATTGCTTTCTCAAACCCTGCCTAAATCTTAGCTGACACTTCAGTACCAATTAATCATCTGAATGGCAGCTGTGTTTTCAGTGTTAAAATGCAAATGTTCTTGCTGGAACTAAATGTGTTCCTTTCTCGACACCACAGTTAAAACAGGAAACCCTCATTCTTCCTCCTTTCTCAATCCGTTGCTATTCCAATTATAGTAGAACTGTTTTAGACTTAGAGCAGTGCCTTAGGTAAAAAAGAAAAAAATGTATTTTTGTATAATAGCTGTTTCTGGCAGAGACAATCATTCTAACAAACAAGATGCTGATATTTTTTTCTGTGCAGATGTTATTTGTTGAATGCTCTGTTACAGCTGTTTGTAAATATGTGTGCGCTGTTAAATAAACTTTGCAGTTGAACAGTGGGTTGGTTTTTGCAGTTCTGAACATTAGGTTACTAGAGCTCTCAAAACGTTTCCCCAGCTGCTTTGCCTGGAGATGCAGTCAAATGTTGACCAGAACAACCACTCGAATACACAGTACAGACTCCATAAACTAATTTTTGCTATTCAAATAAAATTCGAATGGTTCGACTTACTTGTATCATGGTAGTCTTAGTGTCTTCATCTTGTTATGCTCCCTGATCTAAAATACACTTCTAATCCTGATACCTTTTTAGTATATTAGTTATAGTTGGTGTCTACTCCATAAGGCAGAGGTCCCGAAAGTGTGTGTGGGGCGGGGTAAGGCTAGGGCCTAGGCCAGCCTGCACAGGGGCCAGGGAGGGAGCACCACCCAGCTCCACCCCTGGGCCTGGCCTCGGCTCTGCTCCCGGTCCCCCCTGTAGCTGTGGTCCCAGCCTCGATCCCCTGCTCCTGGCCCTGTCTCCGGGGGTGGGTGGAGGTGAAGGGGTTGCCAGGTAAAGTTTGGGGACCACTGCCAGAAGGAAGAAGCAAAGAACTTGCAAAAGGGACGGTTTCAATCAGCATTGTAGTTTCTTCAACAGTCTATAAGAATTTTTAGTTTGTAAGAGGGTTGGAAGATGTGAGGCCCTAATGCTAATTATACTTTCACATGCTTCCTGTTAATGCACTTGGCTCAAGCGTGTTTTTTCACACGAATTAATAGGGAAAAGCAGTTATTGGAACTGAATATTTCGTGGTTCTTGTGACTTCCAGTATTGGTGGCTGGAGCTATTCTTACGCAATGTAGAATTAAAATATACAAAGAGATAGTCCTGCAATTAAGTTTTTCTGCCATTTTAAGTAGAAACCAACATTGACAGACTAGAAGTCTCATAGGTAAGTGATTATCAGCAACTCCCTTGCCCTAAACTATTACTAGTGATGAAGTGGGTTCTAGCCCACGAAAGCTTATGCCCAAATAAATGTTAGTCTCTAAGATGTAACAAGGACACCTCATTGTTTTTGAGGTCCATTGATCATTAGTGGCATGTTACAAATTAACACCAGTTTAATTACCAAGAGGATAAATTATTTCCTTTTAATGAAGTGCCAAAGGACAGGATTTGGAGAAGATAAGTTAGTACCAAGTTACTGTTAAACTTGACACTCTTTCCTTTCTCCAAATATAAACCCTGTCACAAAAAACAATCTTCAATATTGTTTAGAGTCACTTTGTAGTACAACACAGCTTATATTTTCTTTTTATTAGACTGTTAAATTCTGAGGTCTACTCTATGAAAGACAAAGTTCAGTCAGCATTATCGCTGCTGTGAAATTGAGAAAAGTTTCAAGAAATTGAGTATTTCAGGGCCATAGGTCTTTCATTTTGTTCAATAAAGACAATGGTTTGAGCTTTGAGTAATGTCCTGTAGAAGAGCATAGAGAATAACAAAGTATCCTTTTGGACTCTAGCAGAGCAGGGAATCGTCATACCCCATCCCTGTGTGTCTGAGGTACTGCTCAGCTGCCTCCCATGTCCCCACTATAGCGGTCATCCTCAAAACCTTGTGTGTGTTGTATGACCTCCTTCTATCCCCCTGTCCCTGCCCTGAATCACAAGGGGAACTCAGGGAGTTGAGATGGCTTAATGTTGCTCAGGCTGTGCTGTTTTATTTTAAAATAGATTACATCTGGAAGAGGGATTTCAGAGGAACAGACACCAATTTTAGGTTAATTTTCCCGTAACTCTACAGTATGTTGGCCACAGGCACATTTAAATATGCTCTTGGCAGTGTAGGGGTTGGCACTCAGTGTTAACTGCAATGGGGGAAGGAGGGGTCCTCAAAACAAGTACAGTTGTGCAGTGTAAAGGGGGAGGGTCTTAGTGACTTTGACACACCTTGATATTTGTTTCCTACAAAAACTAGTGAAGAGACACAATCGTCCAGACTTCATGAATCCAAACAAGCATTAATCCAATTTTTATTAGATCTTAAAATAACGTGTTGTCATGGTAGGAGAGCTATCCTACAATGTTTTAAAAATGCATATACATTCTTTGTATGTTATGCGTCAAAGAATAACTTCATGAAGGTGGTGAATTAGTAAACCAGGTGTAGACAGCATAATTAAAGTAAAAAAGCTGGTAAGCAAAACCCTCTGACAAGCCAATTTAAAATCAGGATTAAACCTTAAGTTAAAATTGCCATAAATCTCTTTTAGCATTCTCCCTAGCTAAACCACAGTAGCAAAACATAAACAAAGCCATAACATATACTTGCTGTAACTTGCTTTATATGGTAGTATAAGCAAAGGCATTAATGTTTAGTTGCTACTAACTGCATGTCTGCATATAAAGTACTCATGAATGTATAATTGCGAAGCACCATATCTATGATCCTGGGTGTGGTCTTTGCATCTTCTTACCAATGGGTTTTTTTGGGGGGTTTCAGTGGGTGCAAAGATTTGTATGTTCCTTGTCAAAAACCACTTCATTAAGTGTCAAAACTTCAACTTAAGTTACAAAATCAGTGTTTGTTTTACTTTGTACTAATCATCATGCAGAAGAGGTGATATTTAAGGACCTAAAATTCTGGCACCTCAAGCTTTTGTGTTAATTGTCATGAAAGCAAAGTTAGTTTTGCAGTTGAGTAAGTTTTGTTACTGCAGAACCTTAAAATCTAAAATCAAACAAGCTGAAATATGCTGGGGCAGGAGGTCTGAACCATTCTGTAAAATGGAAGAAGATAGGCTTTAATGTGCAAGCTCCTTTAATAGGCCCTTCTGAAGCAGCTCAGATACAAGAGCAAGGCTCCAATCCATTTTACAGCAAAGGCAGAGGCTGCTCCTTACAGTCTATGGGGACAGTCAGCGCAGTAAATTTTCTCATTATGATAGACAAAGCGCCTGTTAGCCAAAGGACGGGAACACTTGGTACACTTGAAACAATAATCATGCCAGGATTGGCCTTCATGGCTGACCACAGTGGATCCTTTTCCAAATCCTATTTAGAAAGATAGAAGGAGTTATTAATAACATTCCTTTCAACAGAAAGTAACTTGTTCTTTGTTAATGTCTATTGACTTATAGAAAGGATAGAGTAGTTGGTTGCTTTCCTAGAAAGAACAATGTTCCCGCACCTGTATAAAATCCACCAGACCTATCAAGAGCTGATCTTGGTCCCAGATGCCCTGCTCTGCTCTGTCTTGTCTACCACAGCAAACCATTTCAAACTCTGCTGGTAAAGGACTGGTGAAAACCCCAGCAGTTGGAATGCAGCTTTTGGTGCAATCAGGCCCCTTTAAGTTTCAGCAGCACCTCTCTGCCCACATTGTCTTGACAACTTCCATTTTTAAACCTGGTTTGTTTCAAAACTAAAAAAAAAAAAAAAAATCATTTTCTCCCAGAGGGGTTTCCCAGACCACTTAGAGCCTCGTAAGAATGCACTTAGGGTCTGATTCTGATCTTGCTTCAAGTGGCTTAGTCCTGTCTCCTGTCCACAGTTTTGCCAATCCTGCAGTGAAAAGCCTTTTCTTCTGTGGGTCCTGCCCTCTAAACCCAGCCTTCCTCCAGCTCTTTCCAATCTCCCTGTAAAACAGCTTTTAATACGTGTGCTACTCCTGCAGGAATTCTTCACAAAAAAATAAAAATTCTACACACAGTATTTTTAAATTCTGCATATTTTTTGTCAAAATGTAATATAATCAAGCTGGTTTCAATTATTTTGGTAATTTATTTAAACTATAATATAATGGATGGAGAATGGGAGTGGGGAGCACTGGAGGAAATCACCAGCCCCCCTTTGTCTAATAGTAATGTAGCTAGTATGGACCATTTACTTCTAGTTATTAGTCAACAAATATATGTAGCCATATGCTCAGTGTTATATTATAGGCAACTGAAAAGCAAGTGATGGCTGGGGTCTTAAACTCACAATTTATAGTGGCTACTGACCATCTCCAAAAAGGTCAGTAGCAAATAGTTCATGGAGAACATTTTCATAGGAAATTTTTTCAGTCCAAAAATTTAGACCAGTTCTAATCACTGAAGCACCAATAAGCATTTATAAGGCCACACCGTCCTTTTACAATAAGGCTTCTTTACACCACTCTGGCAATGTAAAGGAGCCTTAACATTTTTACAACTGTTTTATATGTCTGGGGGAATTCACTAAACAGGCAGGCTGCTACACTCTGCTCTGCCTGAGGGAACAGAGCCTGCCCCACACCTATGTCTTCAGAAACACCGCAAAGCCCTGCCCTTCCACGCCAAGCATGCCACGCTAGCAAGCAAGAGGGACAGAGTGTCTGTCTTGCATGCATGACTGCCCAGCCCTGCCCCCGCTGGTAATTTACATTTCTACCGGCTGCTCTGGGTGCTCAACCCAACCTCCCTTTACTGCCAGTGAGTGGGCACATGACTGCTCTTGCGATTTCCCTGTCAGAAGTCATTTTTCTGCGGGGAAGCAAAGAAATCTGTGCAAGTGCAATGACGTGCACAGTGATGCAGAATTCCCCCAGGAGTAATGTGCATACATACTGCCCCTTGCTTAATTTAAACTTAAGGAATTTGGAGACCTTAACTGTGATCCCCCTCAGCTGACTTAGTATTTAATGCACCTTCCCAAACTCAGGCTTCAATTATCCTGCTAATTGAGGCTGCTGGGAGCTCAGACAATAGAATTGCAGCTTAATTTACACAGTTCTAATACTCTGACGTATGTCCTGCTTATGAACAAGTCTTAAGGCCTCCATCATGCTAGGTGCTGTACAATGTATTCAAGACATTCCCTGCCCCAGAGTTTGCAAGTGGATAAGGCAAACAAGCAGGTGCAGTGAGGGAGATGGTAAAACCATAACAGGATGGGATCATAGCTACTGCCTGGCTAAAAATGTACATGGCTTGCTCCCTGGGTTGCCATTCTCAGGCTGCGGTTTTGTACATGCCCTGTGGGAGAGGGGAGCTGAAGAGGGATTTGGAGGATAAGGTGGTGGCTTTAGGGAAATAGTTATTTTCTACTAAGTTCTATTCCTTTCTATGGATTTTTTTTAGATCTATGAACTAGCAAATCCTATGCCTGCTGTAAGAATGCTCCAAAAGCCATTCATGTCTTAGAATCATGAATGGGTTTTAGAATCATGTCTATACAATGTTTCTGTGAGGGTTTTTGGAGTTAATGGAAATCATCCCCTGCTTTCCACTTCATTCCTATATCCAATTAGGCAGAAGGAAGCAAACTAGCATCATGTTCCAGTTCTGCAGGTGTAGGTCACTAGTTGTTACTTAAAACAGGTGTTACAATGTGTGTGATGTAGAACATCACCAAGAAACCAAACTGTATCCACGTACCTGCCTTCTGGTTTCTTACTATAATGTATTACACCTCTTTTAGCCCAAATGAAGGCCACCTCCTTCTGTCTATTTTAAGCCTATTCTTCAGGAGACTGCTCTGGAGGTGGTCAGAGTGAAGGGGTGAGAAAGTGCTTGGACAAATCCGTAAGAGGGAGGAAGGGCTGGATAAAACAATGCTGCCTTTGCTGAGTCTCAGTATGCACTAATTGACCAACTTACCTGTAATGGGGTTCTTGCAGCCAGCACACTTCTTGGCAACTTTTGTCTTGTAGCACTCAACACAGTAGAACTGATCCTCCACAGCAGTGAAGTGTTTCCCACCAATCTGCTTTGAGCAGCCAGTACAGATGAAGCACTCTGAATGCCAAGGCTGCTCCTGGTAAGTGAGTCCTCCAGAAGTGATGGCCTAGGGCAGAAATGAACATAAGGAAAGCGTTATGCTGTAACCATCACTGCAAATCCTTACAGGTAAGACAACTGGGTTTCAGAACTGGGGTGAAGGAGCTTGCTACGGTGGGTTTGGGTTCCCGTCTTCAAACAGCGACAGAAGGATTTCCCTTCTTTTGAGAGGTTTTTGCCTAAAAGACACCAGCACAGAGCTGGCTGAGTTTCTCTGTGCTGAACTCTGATGGGCCAGGAACTTTCAGGAAAATTTCTCAGCCGTTAGTGTTACAGATATTGTACAGCACTGGTTGTTTACAGTACCAGTTTTGCACTAATGATTCCAGTATTATCAGCAAGCAACAGCTGTCAGCTTTTTAGCAGTGGAAGTGAGGATGTTGTTTGCTTTACTTTATTCGTTATGCAGGGAAGCTTTCCTTTTGATGAAGGGGTAAAGAGACTAAGCCCAAATTCCTTTGGTTAAATACTGGTGTCTGGAAAAACTATGACAACTACAGTGAAATCTTTGCTCAATCTGATGATTTTCTCAATTTAAAAAAAAGGTTAAGATTAGTCCAGCTTGTTCTCCTGCTCCTCTGCTCAACTCAATGCTCCTATAGGCAAAGGGCCCCTTCCCAACCCAAGAACTGCATGGTGACTTACCTTCTTGCACTTAACACACAGCTTGGCAAACTTATGTTCATGGCAAGAGACACAGTAGATATCCTCTCCTTTGGGGAAGAAGCTGCCTGTTCCTATCACTTGCTTGCACTGGCTGCAGGTGAAGCATTCCTTGTGCCAGAATGACTTCTTGTATTCAACATTTTGGTCTCCTGCAACAGAAAGCAACAGGTTGCTGGTATAGGAATTTGTGCAGCCCACATGGGTCACTATTAATGCTTTCAGGGCCATTGCTGCACGAACACTCATGCAGCTAACAGAATGTTGGGAATCATTAAGAAAGGAATAGATAAGACAGAAAATATCATATTGCCTCTATTCTTATCCATGGTACGCCCACATCTTGAATACTGCCTGCAGATGTGGTTGCCCCATCTCAAAAAAGATACATTGGAATTGGAAAAGGTTCACCAAAGGAGAACAAAAATTATTAGGGGCATGGAACAGCTTGCATATGAGGGGAGATTAATAAGACTGGGATTTTTCAGCTTGGACAAGAGATGACTAAGGGGCAATACAGTAAAGGTCTATAAAATCATGACTGGTGTGGAGGAAGTAAATAAGGAAGTGGTATTTACTCATAACACAAGAACTAGGGGTCACCAAATGAAATTAGTAGGCAGCAGGTTTAAAACAAACAAAGGGAAATATTTCTTCACATAATGCCAGAGGATGTGAAAGCCAAGACTATAACAGGGTTCAAAAAAAGAACTAGATAAACTCATGGAGGATAGATCCATGAGTGGCTATTAGCCAGGATGGGCAGGGATGCAAAACCATGCTCTAAAGCAGGGGTTGGCAACTTTCGTGGCCCATCAGGGTAATCCGCTGGCGGGCCGCAGGACATTTTGTTTACATTGACTGTCCGCAGGCACGGCTCCCAGTGGCCGCAGTTCGCCGTTCCCAGCCAATGGGAGGTGCAGGAAGCGGCGGGGGCGGGCCGCCACAATGCGGATTGAGACACACATGGCCAGCAAAGTTCGGCATCTACCAGGCTGAGCTCTTGAAACTGTGGGCTCTGGTTCTGCTGCCTAAATGGAAGCTGAGCACGTGCCAAAATCCTGGCTCTAGTGCTCTCCTCCAGGGAGCCGTTTTTGTTTTTCAGGGACCAGGGTCAAAAACCAAGTGCGAGGGTACAGTATAAGCACAAGGCTAAATCACAGACAGAAAAAGGCAAGGGCTTATTTTTAATGAGACCATGTAAAGCTGGAACTAGCTAGGCAAGTGCCAGTCACCCTGCCCCTTGAGCACTGTCTTGCCTAGCTCCTGACTGTGGGGCAGTGGCATAGCTGGGGGGACAGGGGGAGCGATCCGAAAAAAAGGCAGCACCCGCTGGGGTGCTTTTACTCACCCGGTGGCACTTTTTTTTATCCCTCCACCTGGCTACATGGCCACGGTGGGGTTAGGCCACGGCATGGTTCTAGGTGTTTTCAGGAGCAGGTCCATCTTCCTGAGCAGGTCAGCCTGGTGCACGGCCATTAGCTGCAGCCTACCATGGTTTGGCAAGACCCTGGCAGTTTGTGCTGGCTAGGACCCCAAGTCAGCAGTCAGAGTTAGCTAAGGGAACCAGCTAACAAGTGTCAAAATTGGGATAGGAGGTGGGGGTAATAGGTGCCCGTATAAGACCAAGTCCCAACGATCAGGACTGTCCCTACGAGGATCAGGACATCCGTTTACCCTAGGTTTGGACTATGCACCGAGCTGGGTACCTGCAACAATAGCTTTGAAGCAGCCTTTGCATTTGTTTGCACCCTCCGTGGCACTGCAGCTGCTGCACCAAACTTTGTTGTTTTCCTTCAGCATGAAGGGCTCGTTAACCAGAGACGCGTAGCACTTAAAACAGCGGAAGCAGTTATCGTGCCAGTAACGGTTTTTGAAATGCAGCTCCTAGGAACGACAGGAACAAAAATGCATCGTTGTACAGTGCCATAAACCCCCCGCATCTCCGAAAGCCCGAATGACAAGATTTCACAATACTGTAGCACCTTTTCACTCCAAATACGTCCCCGCGTTATCTACCAGCACACGCACGTGTCTAGCAGGACTCAGTGCAGCCAGCTCGGGTGGAGGACCAAACAGCACACCAGTGGAACAACGGGAAATATTGGTCATGGACACCAGGATAATATTGGATTCTTTAATGGCAATCATAATATATAGGCACTTGGTTTTTAAGATCTCATTTGAAAGGTCCACAGGGGGTAGACTGCACGGTACTTAATCTATTTCTCTCTGAAGCACTGAGTTGGGCCTGGCACACTTTGAAGCTAGGTTCCAGTGAGGGAAGGTGTTTCAAACCCAGTGCAATATACACCCCTTTGAGAGTGCGTGGTCTTGGGTTCCTCGGGCCCTTGCCGTCGCCAGGCTCCCTGCAGTCAGAATGCAGTCGGAGGGGAGCTGGACTTCCGCTCCCAGTAAAATTCTAAACAAGGCCTAAATCACAAAAAAGCATTTGATTTACTGGCACTGCCTTAAAAAGAAGTGTGGGCAGCTCAGCTTCCTTGCTAACACAAGGTTATTCTGTGCAAACCCCAGAAACAGTTGTTGTTGGGCAAATGATGACATTTTGCTGGGGCTAAATATGGGGAAAGTGTCTGCTGTGCCGTTTTGCCCTTTTTCACCGCACACACTTGCCGAAGAAACAGTTACATTTAGCCCATGCCCATCTTACTAGAACCTTGGAGTTCCCAGAAAGCTTCCCCAAATGGCAGCAGAAAGCCAGAGCTGATTGACACAAGCTGAACACATGGCCCATAACAGCTTTTCAAATAAAAGTTTCAGGAAACTACAGCTGAAAGCTGTGTGTGGGGAATGGACTTTCAGCCTGATGTTAACAGATCTTCTAGCCCTTGGTCATCTATCGCCACCTACGCTGTCCCTCCAGAAGCCTGAGCCTCTTTCTCCAGGTCCACTCACGTTACATGCCTTGTACCTAGCCTCTCTTCCCCACTCTGTCCAAAAGGATGTAACAAGCCTGCTCCACCAACTCGCCTCCCTCCTCCCCATGCTGTGCCCTTTGCCCACTCCCAGGCTGGTCCCGTCATTTCAAATCACCCCTTGTGCTGGAAACAGCCTCCCAGGTATTGTTCTCCAAGTGCCTTCCATCACTCTGGTACTAACCCTCTGACGGCGTTCCTGCGTCACACCGCGATGTCTGCACCGCCAGCCCCGTTCCTCCTGCCATTAGCACTGACCCCCTTCCAAGCCTGGGCTGCCAACCGCCCTCCCCCACTTTATTTTAACAGGTCAGAAAGAGTGAAAAGAAGTCAAAGGGGGGGCAATCAAACTGCCTACCAGCTGTCCCCAGGACAGTGACCGCCTCATACCACAATCCAGTGGGAAGCCACTGGCCACTACTTTGAGACCGTACTGCCATAGGGATGCTGTGGGCAGCAGCCCACTGTACCTTGGAGTCGGCGCCAATGGGCTTCTTGCACTCGATGCAGGTGTTGGCACAGAATTTTTCAAAGCACTTCACGCAGCAGTGGCGGCCCTCCTTCTGCACGTACTTCTTCCCGTGCAGCGGGTCGCGGCAGTAGTGACAATCAAAGCGCTCCGACATGGTGCCCACGGTGTAACTGCTGGGCCCTGCAGGGGGACAGGAGGGTGAACTGCACTCAAAGAGCCGTTCCAAGGCGCGCTCTGCCACAGCGCTGGCCTGTGGCTGCCCACCGCTACGCGACCACCCATCGTGTGAGAGCAGGGCTGGTGGTGCCGGGGGCACGCATGCCAGCAGGGCTAAGTGTGAAACTTCACCACAGGCAAAGCTCTTCAAGGGCAGGTGGGGCAGAGCTGTACAGGTCGGGGGCCAGCTGCCCTGAGGGAACGCTGACCTAGACAGCACAAAAGAGCCAGGTCTACCCATACCTTGGGAGCGTCGTCCATCAGCAGTGGTTCATGGTTGGGCATCGCCAAGCAGCTGGCTCATGGCAAGCATGGCAGGTCCTCATGCCTGGCTCACAGCCTCTTCCCACAACTGCCCTCCTCAGCGTTTGACAGGCAGTGGGCCGTCAGGATTGCACGGCGCCTAGTGCCTTATACTCAACAGTTACTTAAACCACACCCAAATATTTCTTACGCACCCATCATCACGAGCAAACGCTTCCGTGCAGCCACAGACGTCGTATGGAAAAAGAAAATGTTGGTTGTGTTCTAAACAGGGTTTCTAACAGCAGTGATTGCTGCCAAGGCTGCCCGCGCCCCCTTCACAGATGCAGGCCGTTGCATACGCCGAGATGCCGCTAGCTCTTCACTGCCTTTCCCTTGCCTGGCCCTTTGGGCCACAGCCATGACACCAGCGGCCTCCCTGGCGGTGGCAGGTTTTAAAATTGTGTAGGGGTGGGCCCGTGTCTTTATGCAGTCATGGTAAGGTCTTGAGCCCCAGGAACATCTGTCTCTTTGACACACACGCACCTCACCTCACCTCAGGGCAATCTTTAGTCCTATCCCAGTTACAGTGTTCTTGAGGGCACATTGGCACGCTTACCCTCTGTTGCCACCAGAGGGCATCTCATACCATGCCTCTGAGATGTGTGATACCCTCACAAGCAGGCCAGTGTGCCCTACTGTGTCAAGGAGCTACTGACCCCCCCCCCCCCGTATTGTTAATGATGGGCTTGCACATGGGGCAGATTAAGATTTCCTGGGGCACTGGGCCAGAGCAAGTGGGGGCTCCTTCCACCTGCGGTTCCCCCCCCTCCCGTTCCGCCCCTGCCACCTGTGGCCCCCACCCACAGCTCCACCCTTTTCTGCCCCTTCACCGGGGCCTGGTCCCTGTTCTATGCAGGGTTCTCCCCCATTCTGCCCACCCCACAACCCGTTTGCGCCTTTCTACACTCCGCCCACCCACTGCGGCCCCCACGACTGGAAACGCTCTGTCCCTGCATCACAGCCCCAGGCTGCAGCAGGGAGTGAGAGCTCCTCCAGTCCTAGGCCACAGCAGGGGTCCGGGTGCTGGGGCTGCCCCTGCAACCCCCGCACATTTGCAGGGCACCGGGGTCAAGGGGGTGCTCTGTGGGGGCTTCCCCTATCCCCCGGCTTCTGCCAGGGACGGGGTCAGGGGGCTTCCCCGGCCCGGCAGCAGAAACCAGGCCTCCCCCCACCCCAGCTGGCCAGGGCCCCTGTGCACCACCCTGTGGCTAATCTGCCAGTGTTTGCATCTGCTCCAAAATCTGAATTTTTGTCAGTGGCAGCAGAATCCCCAAACTGTGTTTAAACTTCAGATTTATATTTGAGCTGGGGGGGGCAGGGGCTGGACTAAGTTTAAGCCAATAAAAGAAAGGTCAGCGCCAGCTTTGCCTGCCCAGCAGTCCTTGCACACAAGAGTACGTCAGTCACGGTAATCTGAATTTACACATATTGAGTCCTACAGATTGTACCTGGTAATTTAAGAATTAAAGGAGTTCTTCACAATTTAACAATGAAAAGTGAGCACTTGGATCAGCCCCCTCCTACATTTTAGATCACCCTCCAAGAGTTGGATGGGATGTGTGAGAGGTAGGATGGCCTGGCATTAAGACACAGGAGCGGGCGTGAGGAGAGCTGAGTTAACTCCTGGCTCTGTCATTATTTCAATGAGGACTTGAGCAAGGGGTGCATGTACAGAGGCTGGAAATCCTGTAAGTGCAATGCAGAGACAGCATCAATATTTGCACTTGCATCAATAATACAAGAGCACAAAACTTGGGCCCACAAATGGGGACAGCAGCCAGGCCTGAGTCCAGACACAAATGGAAACCTTTGTGTTGCTACACCTCAGTTTGTCCATCTGTAAAATGAGACTAATACAGACTGGCAAAAGTCTCCGCATGCCATTTCTCAGGGAAAGCAATTCTTTGATGAGTCCAACATCAGTTTTTCCCTTATCATCATGATAAAAGGAGGGCGAGTAGATTTTTTTTTTTCACATGAGCAAGTATAGTTTCATCTCAAGATGGGGTAATTAGACTTAATCACCTTACCGGCTGAATTAATTCCTGGTTGCAAAGCACCCTTGGATGGAAGGTGACATAGAGGGACCTCCCTCTAGCTAATCAAAATCCAAGCAAAACAGAGAATTTGACGCTTTCATATGATTACGGCCTGCATCTGTGCTGTCAGGGACTTCTGTGCTGGGTACCTGAGTATGTTTCCAACTGCACCCTGCATTGGTCTTAGGTTTAACATGAAGAAAAAAATGAGAGAGAAATTGCCCTAAACTAAAGGAAACTTCCTGCCAACATGGCTCTGCTAACATGTGACTGCTTCCTCTCTGTCTTTTCAGGGGTTCAGCAATAGAAATCTGGCTGCTAGCTTACATTTTGAACCTGGCCCCAGCCTTTCAGGAGGCAGATGTGATGCTCTCATAACTCTGTAGACTTTTCCACCGGAAGTAACGTTTGCCAGCTGAGCTACACCTTGGCTGGAAGTCAGGGATCACCCGCCATGGACATCCAACCCTGCCTGGCAGGGTCCCTGCTCGGTACCCCAAGGACAACTTCTGTTCCCGTTCCCTATACTTATCCACAGATAGGAGCCAGGGAAGGTTCCTGTCACCATGGCATATAAGCATCTGCACTGAGACACAATTCCCTGTAGTCATGTGTCCAGGGTCAGCAGGGGTGTATGTGAAAATTCCTCCCAAAACAATTGGTCTTCTGGCCGTGGGGATGTAAAACAGTCTTTGCTAATTTATCCTGACAGACTGCTTCCCTCAGTTACACTCAGCTCATTTTTTCAGTTTACTGTAATGAAAGTAAACAAGAATTTTCCTTCTTGGCAATAGCTGGACAGAGAGATGAGGCTGAGTCCTGTCAACAGAAAACGCCAAGAGGAAATTCAATTATTGGCTCTTGATAGCCCTAAAGCAGGGGACAGCAGGGAAACAGAATTAGATTCAACATGGTAAATGGTACTTGCTTCCTGTTTTTGCTGTTGACTGAAGTCTGTTCTCTCTGCCTCTTCAGCTCCCCACATGCTGGCTTTCCAGGGGCCATGAAGAGCATGTCACAGGGGGGAAATACGCAGAGAGAGAGAAAAAAACACTGCACCCAAGCACTTGGCACTAACCCCCCCGTCGCAGAGTTCAGCCACATTACTCGGGATGGGGCTCCAGAAGCCCTTTGGGGGTAAGGGTGGCCCAGGGGCTAGGTCACTAGCCTGGGACTCTGGTGCAATGCCCAGCTCAACCACAGCTTCCCTGCTTGCCCTCGGGGAAGTTCCCGTCTCGCTGTGCTTTGGTTCCCCATCTGTACCACGGGACGGATAGCACTGCCCCACCTCACAGGACAAACAGACCAGAGGTTGTGAAGTGCTTACACAGTATGGAAGTGGGGGCCGTACCAGTACCTGAGCGAGTGCACAAGGGACGTTCTAGCCATCACCGGCCAAACAGAGCCGTGCCCCTTGTGGGTGATGACAGCTAGTGAAGAACAGCTGTCAGCGCCTCTGTCAGAGAAACAAACCTTCCAAACTCCAGCAGCTCGCCTCTTCTCAAAGAGCAGCAGCCACGGGGGCAAAGAACCTCTCCGCAAAACACCTGTCTCTAACCTGCCACTCCCAGGTACAGCCACTGCGGCAGCCTCGCTCCCCCATGGAACAGGGATGCTTGCGAACATGCACGGCCTGGGGCCAGCCCTAGCGGTACTAAGCAACGCCCTTCTCTGGGCAATGGATGGAGGCATGGGCTGCTCACACTGCTTGAGCTTGCTGCAGAGTTCCACACAGCCGTGGTACTTCTGGCATGGACCAATGGACAGGGCACCGGGCTGGTGCTCAGGAGACCTGTGTTCTGTGCCTGGCTCTGACAATGATTTGCTGTGTGATATCAAGCAAGTCAATTCACCTCTCTGTGCCTGTGTCCCCTCCCGTCATTTGTCTGTATAGACCGGAAGCTCTTTGGGGTAGGGACTTGCTATTTGTTTATACGGTACCTAGGACAATGGGGCCCTGACCTCAGTTCGGACCTCTATATAGTATAGAGATCAACACCCTCACTGGGGCAGAAGAGGGAGCATCATCCCTCTGTAACACAGCCCAGCAAAGGGCAATGGGTTTCTGTGCTTTTCCCCCAAAGAAAGGCGCCTTCTGCTGAGTCTCAAGGGACTGTCTTATTCCCACGCTACTATCCACCAGTCCACACAGACAGACAGCTGCCTGGGCTCCACTGCCAACAATGTGCCAGCTACACCCAGCTCTATCTCGCCCTTCCACAGTTGCCACCAACCATCACAAGGATGTCGTGATGCCTGCCAGAGCCCAGCCTCTGGGTGAAGAGCATGCGGCTCAAATGAAACCCAAACAAGCCCCCTGTGATCTAGCTGCAAGAGGGAACACTTCAAGGAACGAGCTGGGACGCTGCATCATTTTCTCCCCCACTTCCAACAAAGGCAGCTGCCACTCATTGCCCTTGTGGTGCAAAACCTTGGGGGCCTGCTCAGTTCTTGGCTGGGGACTTGATCCTGCAGCGTGCTGCTCACTCTGGCCCCGATTCAGCAAAGCGTTCTGGCACATGCTACACCCGAGGTTAAGGCAAGGGCTCTGCTGGATCAGGGCTACGGTGCTCAGCATCTGCAGGACTGAACCCTAAACCGTGAAGGCGAGGTAATGTATACGGTGCACAAATGGTCTTCCATCTCCAGCTTCCTTGGAAACTGCCCCTTCCTGCCAGGCAAGAACCTGGCCACTGCGGGGCACATGTTCATCACGTCCAGGGCTCACGCCACCTGGGAGCTGGATGTGGATGCAACGCCCAGGCTCCAGCTAGTGTAAAATGTGGCTGCTTGCCTCCTCCATGGGAAAAGCCACCAGGAGCATATTACACTTGTGCTGCAACCCCTCTGGTGGTGGTTCCCATTCTGCTTGGGTTGTCAGGTCAAAGCACTTTCTCAGGCATCACAGGCAGGACATCCGTCATTGCAGCGCCATCCATGCCCACGGGGACAGTGCCTCTTTCAAAGGTCCCAGGAGACACGTGTGGGCCAGACACAGTGTTCTTGGTGGTGGGAGGACAGAGGAAGTTGGACTGATTCAGAATCTGAGCAGGTTTAGGGCATGTGGCGAAATCCCCTTCTTTGAGAAAGTTCTCCCACCATCCCTCAGAAAGACAGCAGAGGGAAAAGGGAAATGATGGATGTATATTCCAAGTGGCACCTCCTTGTAAATATGCCCTGGTCAGAGCCTAAATTAAAGACCTAAACTGAGCCCTAACCTGGGAGGCAGAGTGTCTGGCACCTTCCTCTGAGCACTTGGGCCCTGCTGGAGACAGGAGACTGGATTAGATGGCCCCCAGGTCTGATCCAGCCTGGGTGTTCCTAAGTTCTTACCAGGGAAGAGAGACTCCATGAAGTCCATTAGAGAATGTCTACACCGCAGCTAGGAGCAAGCCTCCCAGGCCGGGTCCTCAGACTGGTGCTAGCAGGACTCACCCTCGCACACTAAAAATCACTCAGCAGATGCTACGGCTGGGGTGGAGCTTGGGCTCTCAGGTCTGGGTGGGGGGCTTGACAGCCCGAGCTCAGCCCAAGCCACAATGTCAAGGCAACATCTACAGCACACTAGCATGACCTCTGCTAGCACACGTCCCTGAACCTGGCCTGGGAGGCTGGCTCCCATATGCAGTGTAGACAGACCCTTAGGGACCCCACTATGCAGCTCTACTTTGCCCAGGAAGCCCTTACAAACGATGGTGATGGGCACCCTAGTAACCCTCAAGAGATTCAAGCTTTGGTCCTGCTAATTTACCATACTCTGAAATTACCTCTTTGAAGAAAAAGGCACCCGATACTAGAAGTTTACATTCGCGTTCCCAGTGCCAATTCTGCCACAGCTCATCTACTGAACCAATTCCAGTGGGATAGGGTTACATAATGTGCATAAATTCAAAGAAATGGCAACAGTGCCAGGCAAATGCATTGGCTGCTATTACTGTGGTGAGCTCTGCAGCCTTCTATTACCGCAGTGAAGCGTCAGACCTTCCTAGCCTGAGTTACTCTTTGAAAAACAGCGATTGGGCTTTTGATTGATGTTTTTGGTTGCACAGCCTGCCTTAACCCTTTGTCTCATGAAATTCAATGCCATGTGCAGGAACTGGGACAGACTCGGCTTCCCTTATGGCTTCTTTGCTCCTATTCTGGGTCACAGACTGGGCCCACAGGGGTAGGTAGGTGCAGAAGAGGTAGGCAAACTTCTCAGATTGGTGCAAGCCTTCAAGGCGGTTGAGTTTCCATGGCCATCAGGCAGCAGGAGTCCCTTTGACCCTGGCTATTTATTTCTGAAGTGCTCTGATGGCAGCAGACGACAGTGCTTCGACAGCTAGAGGACTTGTTTTCTGCTCCTTTCTCTTTAGCCACTCGCCAGTCCCAAGCGACTGGTAAGTTTCCACTAACAGCACTATCAGAAATTACAAGCTAAGGGCCTGAATCCTGGTCTACTGAGGTCAATAGGGGCATTGCCTTTGGTTTCAGTGGGAGCAGGAGCAGGCCCTAGCCTAGCCTAGGACGGAAGAATCCAATACACCGCTACAGACTAGGGACCGAATGGCTAGGCAGCAGTTCTACGGAAAAGGACCTAGGGGTGACAGTGGACGAGAAGCTGGATATGAGTCAGCAGTGTGCCCTTGTTGCCAAGAAGGCCAATGGCATTTTGGGATGTATAAGTAGGGGCATAGCGAGCAGATCGAGGGACGTGATCATTCCCCTCTATTCGACATTGGTGAGGCCTCATCTGGAGTACTGTGTCCAGTTTTGGGCCCCACACTACAAGAAGGATGTGGATAAATTGGAGAGAGTCCAGCGAAGGGCAACAAAAATGATTAGGGGTCTAGAACACATGACTTATGAGGAGAGGCTGAGGGAGCTGGGATTGTTTAGCCTGCAGAAGAGAAGAATGAGGGGGGATTTGATAGCTGCTTTCAACTACCTGAAAGGGGGTTCCAAAGAGGATGGCTCTAGACTGTTCTCAATGGTAGCAGATGACAGAACGAGGAGTAATGGTCTCAAGTTGCAGTGGGGGAGGTTTAGATTGGATATTAGGAAAAACTTTTTCACTAAGAGGGTGGTGAAACACTGGAATACGTTACCTAGGGAGGTGGTAGAATCTCCTTCCTTAGAGGTTTTTAAGGTCAGGCTTGACAAAGCCCTGGCTGGGATGATTTAACTGGGAATTGGTCCTGCTTCGAGCAGGGGATTGGACTAGATGACCTTCAGGGGTCCCTTCCAACCCTGATATTCTATGATTCTATGATTCATCAACATCAAGTTAACACCAGCAGGTTGGTTTCATAGAATCATAGAAGATCAGGGTTGGAAGGGACCTCAGGAGGCCATCTAGTCCAACCCCCTGCTCAAAGCAGGACCAATCCCCAATTTTTGCCCCAGATCCCTAAATGGCTCCCTACAAGGATTGAACTCACAACCCTGGGTTTAGCAGGCCAATGCTCAAACCACTGAGCTACCCCTCCCCCCTCTGTTGTGTCTCATTAACTACAAACCAGTTGGCAGCAAAAATTACTTTCCTCACCAAAGGAGACAATGCAGAGTTGAAAGGAACGCTCATTGGCTGCCAAGCTCCGGAGGGGCTCTGTGGAGGTGAACCTGCTGTTTCCTTCCTGCTGTTTCCTTCCATCCTCACCTGATGCTCCCTGCTTGGGCTCAGTGACTTGCCATGAGCCGGACGTTTGTGTAGGTGACCATCGGGTCACGCTGGATTCAGTTTCTTCTGATGTTATTAACATGGAAGGGGAAAGGAGTGGGGACTTGCACCCATTGGTGCTGCCTCGGTTTTCAAGAGGAAGAAAACCTCCTTTTTGTCTCCTGTTTGGTTTCTGGGCTCCTCCAGCTTTGGGTAACATACTGCTCCCAGTCACACCTGTGCAACCCCACTGACCAATCTAGAACACACATGACCCAGACGCGCGCTCCGCGTATTCCCATCAGACAGCCCCTCCTGTGTTCGAGAGGGGAGGTGAGCGGGCGCCCAGCGAGAGATGGGCGTGGCACAGTGAGTCAATGGCAGAGACTAGAAGACAGCGTCCACTGTCTCTGTTCTCTTTCCATTTTAATAAAATAAAGCCCAAGCAGCTGGGCGAACAGATTTCTTTTGGGACCCAGGCCAGTTTTCCTGTCTGGAAACACTGCCTTGCCAAGGTCAGAGGGACAACGCTTTCTTGTTGACAATGCAGCTTCGAGCCCATGCACATCCTGGAACTGAGCCAAGAGCCACATGTGTATCATTTCTGAAACATGCAAACTGATGAGAAATATGGGAACCATGTGGACCATGGCCAAATATGTACAGCTTTGTCAGCCGAACAGGATTTATTTTAAAGAAATTGAATTAAGCGTAGTCCAGGGCAGGCAGCATTGGAACATTTCTTCATCTTAGTTTTATGATCCCCTTGAGCAAGACGACATCACTACAAACCTATGGCCCTTCCTTGCAACCGCGTCGCTGCACCTGAATGCATCACGTGCAAACAACAGACAACAATGCCACCGTCCCGGCTTTAGTGTCTGCAAAAGATAAACACAGCACCAAAAGCAAAGGAGCCAGCACACAACTCCTGCCAGATTCTAGCTACCAGAGGGTTCAATTTTTTGTAAATAGAGGGACTAATTATGGCCTGGAGCATTCCCAGTCTGCATATGGAGCACATCCCCTGTGCACACACAGAAGCCCAGCCACTTCTGCAGAGCCATCCCTTCCCCTCCCAAACCCCTCACAGACCTCTCCGTGGAGGCCAAGTACACTCCAAGGGGAGGGAGTGAAAGCTAGAGGGGCCCAGAGGGGAAAATACACTGTCCACCTGCTATTCCTGCGAAGGGAAGGCGACGGCAGGGTTCAGCAGGAGAGGGGGTGCTGCCATGGAGCCAGCCATCCCCCCTCTCTGTGTGGAACTGGGCCAATCCCGAGGCCGTATGACCTTTTCCATGGAGTCCCCAGCTCCCTAGGGGCCAGTGTGGGCCAAGGGAGTCCCCAACAGCATAGCTCCAAGGCTGTCACGGAGCTGGTGGGCTCAGGGAGGAGGCACAGTGCCACAGCATGGATGACCTGACACCCCACCTCTACCCCGCCCCTTACTCAACTGGAGACTCGGCAGCAGCCGCAGCAGTTCATTATTCTGGAGAAGAGAGATTTGCAGCCCCTTGGTCACTTGCCCCTATTACAATCCCTACCACTGAACTTGCCCAAACTTCCAGGTACTTCAACCCTGACATGGCCCTGTTGTCTGGAAAGTAATCCCATGTCATCGATAGCAAACCCAACATGGATATATGGAAATATCAGGATTCCCCCTCTCTCCTGGGCTCTGTCTTCCTTCACCTGGCTTTATTTCAGCGTGCAGCTTTACACAGTTGCATTACACAAGTTGCTCAGCAGCTCTCCAGTGTACAGTGTGGACCAATGCCAGGGCAACCTGCATTCTACAGCAATGCAAAGCAGCTCTCCCCACGTCAAAGCAAGCACTAACCAAGGGATACAGTAATGTTACAGGTGCAGCACGTCCTTCAAGAGCAAGACAGTGTGGTGCATGTGTTCGAGCTTGAAATAACCCTGAACGTGTCTTCTTTGGATGTAACTGTTCTACAAGCTAATTTTTCCCTGACCATGGTGTCTAGATGAAGGGAGTTTGAGCAGCATTGTTTAACTTCAAAAGTATCACACATGCATCATCAGAATATACTGGGATCCATATTATCCTTCAGCTTTACATATAACCAGTCACTGAGGGAAGGAAATACTGATTGGGAAACTCTGAAGAAACAGGCACAAGCAACAACCAGACTGGAATGACTTTCCCGCCTGGGCTGATCTCCATGAGGCGCAGGATAAGCTAAGTGTAGGTGTTGGGCGTGTGAACTGCCAGAGGAGGATTTACTGCATTACGTGCCAACTCCTCGAACTCCCTTGAGAGCCTCAAGTAATAACAAAAGTCCAAGATATCCCATGACACTTGTAATCCTCTTTTTGTTACTCTTCCAAGAGCTCAGACTTCACTGGGAGCAGCAGCACCGATTTTCCTAAAGCAGCTCCAGAAACGAACTCCATCTTAAACAAGGGATTGAGTTCCCAGCAGCTATGGCAATGCAATGCCTTGACCTCACTCCCTGGTGAGCTGGGCTACTGCTGCAGGGCAGCAGGCCACACCAATGACCTTATCCCATGTCAGCAAACTTATGTGAAAACAAGTTACAATTCAGCTGTAAATCTATCTGACCAAAAAGGTGTCAATTAGCTGATTATGCAAAAAGAGCTTCTGCTCCTTTTCCAAAGTCATCCCTCAGTTCACACACACCAATCCTTTTCACCCTCTAGAATGTCTTAGGGTATGTCTACACTACGAAATAAGGTCGAATTTATAGAAGTCGGTTTTTTAGAAATCGGTTTTATATATTCGAGTGTGTGTGTCCCCACAGAAAATGCTCTAAGTGCATTAAGTGCATTAACTCGGCGGAGCGCTTCCACAGTACCAAGGCTAAAGTCGACTTCCGGAGCGTTGCACTGTGGGTAGCTATCCTACAGTTCCCGCAGTCTCCGCTGCCCATTGGACTTCTGGGTTGAGATCCCAAGGCCTGATGGGGCTAAAACATTGTCGCAGGTGGTTCTGGGTACATATCGTCAGGCCCCTCCTTCCCTCCCTCCCTCCGTGAAAGCAAGGGCAGACAATCGTTTCGTGCCTTTTTTCTTGAGTTACCAGTGCAGACACCATACCACGGCAAGCATGGAGCCCGCTCAGCTCACTGTCACCGTATGTCTCCTGGGTGCTGGCAGACGCGGTACTGCATTGCTACACAGCAGCAGCAACCCATTGCCTTGTGGCAGCAGACGGTGCAATAGGACTGGTAGCCGTCATCGTCACGTCCGAGGTGCTCCTGGTCGCCTGTGTGAGGTCGATCAGGAGTGCCTGGGCAGACATGGGCGCAGGGACTAAATTTGGAGTGACTTGACCAGGTCATTCTCTTTATTCCTGCAGTCAGTCCTATTGAACCATCTTATGGTGAGCAGGCAGGTGATATGGATTGCTAGCAGTCCTATTGCATCATCTTCTGCCAGGCAGGCAAGAGATGAGGATGGCTAGCTGTTATTGTACCATCTTCTGCCGAGCAGCCATGAGATGTGGATGGCATGCAGTCCTTCTGCACCGTCTGCTGCCAGCCAAAGATGTAAAAGATAGATGGAGTGGATCAAAACAAGAAATAGACCAGATTTGTTTTGTACTCATTTGAAAACTCCGCCCCCCGCCCCCTGTCTAGGGGATTCATTCCTCTAGGTCACACTGCAGTCACTCACAGAGAAGGTGCAGCAAGTTAAATCTAGCCATGTATCAATCAGAGGCCAGACTAACCTCCTTGTTCCAATAAGAACAATAACTTAGGTGCACCATTTCTTATCGGAACCCTCCGTGAAGTCCTGCCTGAAATACTCCTTGATGTAAAGCCACCCCCTTTGTTGATTTTAGCTCCCTGTAAGCCAACCCTGTAAGCCGTGTCGTCAGTCGCCCCTCCCTGCATCAGAGCAATGGCAAACAATCGTGCATCTGAGTTGAGAGTGCTGTCCAGAGCAGTCACAATGGAGCACTCTGGGATAGCTCCCAGAGGCCAATACCGTCGAATTGTGTCCACAGTACCCCAAATTCGATCCAGCAAGGCCGATTTAAGTGCTAATCCACTTGTCAGGGGTGGAGTAAGGAAATCGATTTTAAGAGCCCTTTAAGTCGAAATAAAGGGCTTCATCGTGTGGACGGGTGCAGGTTTACATCGATTTAACGCTGCTAAATTCGACCTAAAGTCCTAGTGTAGACCAGGGCTTAGGCACTGTGCTAAGCATGCCTCAACTTCCAGGGTGAGCTTTCTGTTTGGCTTTATGGTCAGTAATAATTCTACAATCTGGTAAACAACTCTATATTTCTTAATATGTTCTCTCCAAAGGACACAAAGCCAAAAAGCACTACTTACAACGTCGCTTGAAATTGGATGCAAGGACGATTTCATTCATGCAAATAAACACTGCTTAGAATGACACGCTTGATCCAGCTCTATCTGCGAGCAATACACAATATCCAGGACTGAATAATCAACTTCTCTCTGTGAACATTAATTTCTAAACACATCTGGGAGGCCCTCCCTCTCCCCCCAAACGTAAGAAAACTCGTTTTCCTGACTTTTGTGGCCTCCAGCTTGATTACCTGGAATTCAGTCGGGCTATATAAAGCAACACATCATAGCAATGATTTGCAGAACATATTTAACAAATGAAACTTAAGCAT
Organism: Lepidochelys olivacea; assembly: GCF_965140295.1. Classification (NCBI taxonomy): domain Eukaryota; kingdom Metazoa; phylum Chordata; order Testudines; family Cheloniidae; genus Lepidochelys; species Lepidochelys olivacea. Next base: position 98,450,974 of record NC_140419.1, read on the forward strand.
AACCGATAAGCAGAGCACTTCGCATAGGCTGTGTGTTAATGTCTCCAGGGAGCATGTACAAATGCGATAAAGCTTTATACAGGAACTCAAAGGCTGGGCTGTAAAAGTGAATAGGGAAACTGTGCTTAAACTTTATTAACCTGTTTGCCACTTAGGAAGGAAGACGAGACCTTAACCTACTAACCTTCTATTAGTACGTTGATACATTACAGACATAGTCTCAGTTCTTTTACTGCCAGCTTCTGTTGATGGAAGAGACAAGCTTTCAAGCTTCACAGAGCTCTTTGGAACAGTAGCCAAGTTCACCAGGGAGCACGACCAGAGCTGCTGGGAACTCAATCCCTAGCTCGAGAGGGAGTTCATTTCTGGAGCTGCTTTAGGAAAATCGGTGCTGCTGCTCCCAGTGAAGACTGAGCTCTTGGAAGCGTAACAAAAAGGGGATTACAGGTGTCACTGGATATCTTGAACTCCTGTTATAACTTGAGGCACTCAAAGGAGGCTGAAGAAGAGCTCTGTGAAACTCAAAAGCTTCCACCAACAGCAGTTGGTCCAACAAAGGCTATTACCTCACTTGCCATGTGTCTCTAATATCCTGGGGCCAGCACAGCTATAACAACACTGCAAACAGTATTCTCAGGTAGAGGAGGGTGTTTTCTTTTGATGCTAGTGTAAATCAGTGCAGCTTCAGTGACCGCAATAGAGCGAGGCTGAGGTATGGCAGCTGAGGATCTGGCCCCAGGTGTGGGATCTCAGTCACTGTACTCTGGATCCCTTCATGCAATGCCATCTGGTCTGCTCTAAACCGCAAAGGTGCCAAATGACTACACTTAAAAAGAAGGACCCTTCCCTTCATCAGTCATGAGGCATGAAGTTAATAGCACCTCTTGTAAAAGGGGATTGCAGGCTGGTGGTGCGTACCCCTGGCAAACCGGAAAGAGAGAGAAAAGGTTAAGGTTCATTTGTGCAAGGAGATTAACCAAGAGCAACGTTCTTCCATTGCAAAGCTTTAGTGTGTGTGCTCTCACCCAGCACAATCTACAAGCTACTATGTTGATATATGAGAGGTGCTTTTATTAAGACATGGGCTACTGCAAGTTCCTGACGCATTTTGCAGTATCTATGCAGCCCCATCACCACAGCATCTGAGCACCTCACAGGTATAACAATGGACCCTCACAGCACCTCTCTGGGGTAGAAAGAAAAGGAGTACTTGTGGCACCTTAGAGACTAACCAATTTATTTGAGCATAAGCTTTCGTGAGCTACAGCTCACTTCATCGGATGCATACTCTGGAAAGTGTAGAAGATCTTTTTATACACACAAAGTATGAAAAAATACCTCCCCTCACCCCACTCTCCTGCTGGTAATAGCTTATCTAAAGTGATCACTCTCCTTACAATGTGTATGATAATCAAGTTGGGCCATTTCCAGCACAAATCCAGGTTCTCTCACACACACCCCATACACACACACAAACCCACTCTCCTGCTGGTAACAGCTTATCTAAAGTGACCACTCTCCTTACAATGTGTATGATAATCAAGGTGGGCCATTTCCAGCACAAATCCAGGGTTTAACAAGAACTTCTGGGGGGGTGGGGGGGTGGGATTTGTGCTAGAAATGGCCCAACTTGATCATCATACACATTGTAAGGAGACTGATCACTTTAGATAAGCTATTACCAGCAGGAGAGTGGGGTGGGGGGAGGTATTTTTTCATGCTTTGTGTGTATAAAAAGATCTTCTACACTTTCCACAGTATGCATTCGATGAAGTGAGCTGTAGCTCACGAAAGCTTATGCTCAAATAAATTGGTCAGTCTCTAAGGTGCCACAAGTCCTCCTTTTCTTTTTGCGAATACAGACTAACACGGCTGTTACTCTGAAACATCTCTGGGGTAGGGAAGTGCTAGTAACCCAGGTTTACAGATGGGGATCTGAGGCAGAGTGATTTGAGGCCATAATCCTGCAAACTCTTAACTTTCGACATGTGAGAAGCCCCACTGAAGTTAATGGGGCTCCTGAGATGCACAAGCACTTACAGGATTAGGGTCTAAGCTGCTTGCTCACAGTCACGCAGGGAATCTGTGGCAGAGCAGAAAACTGAAGCCAGATCTCTTGAGTCCCACACCAGTGTCTCTTGTCCACAAGACCAGTAAGAAGAACCTACCATATGGTAACACTTGGCATTCTTGGAGCCGTATTCACTATTGAGGGTGTGTTTTAATAATAAGTTGCTAGTTAACAAAATATGAACGTCTTGCTAAGATCTAAATGAAATGTGTGGCTCTATTAACTCAGAGGTGCTTCAAGTGACACCACCTACATTAATTTTTACTGTAATGAAAAAAGATTAGAAGGACCAATACTCCGTTCTGTAGGAATATTGTACACATATTACACAAAAGACACCTGAGAATCTGGGCATGGACAGGGCTACATTCCATACCTTTCCCCTCTAATTTTGAAAGGATCTTTTATTCTCATCAAATTAACCCTCAAGGGCTGTGAACTCCACTTGTTCCATGTGTGCAGTTCAGATTGGTGTCAGCAGGACCTGGGCTACAAACTGAGAATACAACATATTCTCAGAGCAGAGCAACTTGCGATGAGAGTCAGAACGGTAAAAGCAGTTGTCATCTTTAGGCTGTGGAGGTAACAAGGCATTGGACTGTTAAAAAAAATCAGTTAACTTGAGGAAATTGACCGAATTATTAAAATGTCTAACATCCATCAAAATCCCAAACAGTCGGTTTATGTAGGGCATTTTCAGTGACCTCCTCACATCAGACCATAAGCCATGAAATAGGTGTATGCTAAGGGGTACACACTAAACATGCTTGCTTAACTCCCATCAATGTACATGGGAGAGAGAACCCTACTCTTTCTTGCTAATGCAGACGGTCTCTCTGTTTGATCAAGGAGGCTACCACGAACACAGAGAAGAAATGCATAGTAACCACAATCCTTCCCCTGAAGTGTAGCAACCCATCTATGGTTATATTTTCTACCTCCCTCCTTTCTCCGCTACTGTACATTTCCCCTACTACCAATGATAATGACAAAGCCAGCACATTCCATAGTAAATATCCACAAGCCATTCCCCACCCTCCCGTCCCAAATCTGAGGATCATTTGATAGCTTTACTAAAATCACAGTCGAACCACAGGCTTCCCACTGCACTGTATAACAAAGCATTTACTATTTAAAACCATTTCAAAAGAGCTTAATCAACAATATCTTTGGCTACACAGTGTAATAACTTCTATTGTTACAATCCCAAATGGTTATCATTAATTACAGCTTGCCAATCGTTCAAACCACTAAGAATGTACTAAATAAAGAATCGCTTCTATGATACAATATCCTGCTATCAAAGCAAGTTGCACAATATAAAGGTATTTTAAACACAAGACTGGCACTTATTAAATAGTCTATGCTATTTCCATTTTACCTGAATGTCTGTGGTAAGCCATTATTACGGGAACAAATTCACAGGCAGGCCCTTAGACAACTCAGTTCAGAGTTTCTCGGCTGATAAGAATGTGTCTCGTTTGATAACATACATTTAAGGGGAGGCTATTAATACAGAAAGACCCACCCGCACTTGTCCCCTCCCCAGAGATCACAGATTAATCCCAGTCAAAAATTCTTACCATTTTAGGTGATCCAAGGGAGAAGAATAGGATCTGGTGAAAGTACCATAAACAACATATAAATACCTGCACAACTAGTTCAGCATCCAAATTAGTTTTAAAGGCAGAGAAGCACCATAGGAACTTGACCTCTCTGCTAAAGTACAGTTTGGCCTTGGCTTGAAAACTAGCTTACAACTGTTACAACATGTTAACCTCATGTATAGACCCAGATGGTTTGGGACAGTGCTGTCTCAGTTATACTAATTCTGAGCTGCTCTTTATTTAAAAAAAAAAAAAGGGCTGACTGCAAAATATTTAGGGTCCAGCTAAAAAAACAGAATGAGTTAAAAATGCCATTCTTAGACCCCCATCAGCTGCTCTGCTAGGTCAAGGGGAAAACCACAGTTCGGCATGCCAGAACCCAAGGCCCCTAAACAGTGAGTAGGGCACAAATAGGGGGAATTCACATGCACTGAAGATTTACTTCTGGTATTTAAAATCCTGCATAACTTAATGCAATTAGTTTTCACAATCACAGCTGAGGCTGGCCTTCTACTGTCTTTATAATAAGCCCCGTTTCTCAAGTATTACCCACTAGTTTACAGTGTGAAGTGGCAGGAAGCTATGTTAGCAGCTTCCCTAACACCACAGGAACAGCTGTTTGTTTCCAGGCATGGCAGACAGACAGGGTCATTGGTGGTCTGAGCTCAGGGCTGGAAGCCAGGAACTCCTGAATTCTAATCCTGTTTACGACACTGACTGACTGCGGGGCCGTGGGAAAGTCTGTTAACCTCTCGAGCTCAACTTTCCGCTCTCACCTACTCAGAGGAAGTTGTGAGTATCAGGGAGCTAATGTTGCAATTCTTTTCAACAAGGCCCATCTCTGTGGCCCCTGCACTTTGCACAGCAATTGGAATAGAAAGTTCTAAGGATCAGTGTCGGTATTGATGTTAGGTGTGCTGCAAACATCTGGAAAGTCACCTATTTTAACTACAGGAAGGTTGGCCAAGTACCACAACAATGCATATAATAGTCACACCAGTCAGCTCTCCTCTGCCCGGGAGCTTCCACACTGCAAAGATACAGTATCATAACCAGCCTCCTTCACAACTGTCATTTACATCTAAAAGTTGTGTAAGATGCCTTGAAACGACCATTTTTGAAAACATTAATTTCCAGAATGGCAAAAACAGCCAATCCACTTATTGTTGATCCAGCAGATTGTTCAGAAGAAACTAAAATGCTCTGGCTAAGAAAATTCTCCCACGCAACGTATCAAACTCTAACAAACTGTTATCGTGGTTCACAAGGCCGCAGGAATCAGAACTGGCATTTTTAACTGAGACAGTCTCCTTTTATATAAACAGTATACATAGCGGATCGTTTTGGCAAGGTCTGTGGTGTTCACATGGATAACCATTCTTGTTACTGTTTCAGTAACTCTCTGGCATACCACACCCCCTAGGATATGTGAGTGCTGGTGGTTCTCGCCACATTCCAGCTTGAGTAATTACAGCCTCCCTAAAATATCCTCTGTAATTTCAAACAGATTTGGTATTCTTCATTTCCTGGCCTAAAGAGCTGTGTAACATTCTTGTGCAATGTTTAAACAGCTATCACGTTCCACCCCAGAGATGGCTGCATTTCAATGGGAGTGAAGAGATTCATGAATGGGAAGGGACAAGCATTACGTACACATGTAAGCGTTCTGTAGGTATACTAGAGAGACTGTGAGGGTGTGAGAGTGTATTTTGCACCCAGACACACACAATGGAGAGGGAGAAGAGGACAAATAGGGAGAAAGGGACAGGCAGAGGTTCGGAGAACAGAATGGGTGGAATCCTGGCCCCACTGAAGTCGATAGGAGTTTTGCCATTCACTTCAGCAGGCCATAGGATTTCATCCCAGGAGTCAGAGTAACAGCCGTGTTAGTCTGTATTCGCAAAAAGAAAAGGAGTACTTGTGGCACCTTAGAGACTAACCAATTTATTTGAGCATGAGCTTTCGTGAGCTCACGAAAGCTCATGCTCAAATAAATTGGTTAGTCTCTAAGGTGCCACAAGTACTCCTTTTCTTCATCCCAGGAGTGTAGTTTTCAACACAGTGTATAATAGTAAGCCCATAAATTTCAAGTTATCACCATGTGGCACAGAGACGACCCATGCCTACCGATATGGGGGGGAGGGGGGGAGCATGCTCAATACAAGCCAAGCACCAAATCTTGGGGGGGGGGGTGGATATGTGACCCCACATGACCCCCTCCCCGGATATGCCGCCTCTTCTGTGGCACAATACAGGATAACATGGTCTGGAGCACAGCTCCCTCACTCCAGAGGTGGTGGCCCAGCTGGTTTCCTGGTTGGTAGTCCTAGCATAACTGGGCAATAGACAACAAAATGAAATTCAACAAAGACAAATGTCAGGTGCTACACTGAGGGAAGAAAAACCAAATACAGAGTGGGGGAGAACCGGCTCGGCAGCAGCACTGCTGAGAAGGAGCTGTTGTGTGGGATCACTCAACATGGGTCAGCAATGCGATGCTGTTGCAAAAAAAAGCAAATGCAATTTTAGGTTGCCTGCACAGAGGCAGAGCATGCAAATCGTAGGGAGGTGACAGTAGTGCTCTATTCGGTGCTGGTCAGGCCTAACCTGGAGTGCTGTGTCTCATTTTGGTCACCAACGTATAGAAAGGATGTGGAGACATGGGCCAGAGGCGACTGACAAAGATAATCAAAGGGATGGACTGCAAGCCATATGAGCAACGGCTGAAGGAACTGGATATGGTTAGCTGGAAAAGAGGAGGTTGAGGGGGAAAATGATTGCGATTTTCAAATACTTGAAAGGCTGCCATAAAAAAAGATGGAGAAAAGTTGTTCTCTCTTACCACAGAGGGCAGGACAAGGGTTCAAATGACAGCATAGCAGATACAGATTAAATCTCAGGAAAAACTTCCAAACTGTAAGAACAGCAGGACAATGGAACAGACGCCTCGGGAGATTGTGGAAGCTCCTTTACTGGAGGTTTCCAAAAGGAGGCTGGAGAGCCCCCTGTCTTGGGTGGTTTAGACACAGTCAATCCTGCGTCTTAGCAGGGGGTTAGAGCAGATGATCCCTGAGGTCTCTTTCAAGGCTATGATTCTATGGCCTTAGGCAACTTCACACTTCACTCCAGAGCAGTGTTTCGCCCCCAGTGATCACCGAGACCCCTTCCCACCTCATGTACTGCTATTCGGGCACTGTCTGGTAGTAACAGCAGTACTGTTATTGTTATGTAGATCGTCACCGAGCCCAGAAGGCCACATTGTGCTAAGCTCCAGGGAGACACCGGAGTTTACACTGAAAGTGGAGCAGCCAGCCCAACCTGAGTTCCCTATCAATTCTGCCAGGAGAATCAAGTACCAGCAGAATTTCGAAGGGCAGTGGACGCAGGTTCTTACGTCCCAAAGCAATCAGGAGCCGGAATTCACGGTACAGGAGTTCTGAGTTCACCTCCAGCCCCAGGCACTTCTTTCTCCTTCTGTGTATTGATCCTGTCTTGCTGAATTCAGGAAGCGTTGAAACCTGTAGCGTTAGGCACTAGTCTGCTGGCCAGGATGAGGACTGAGGATGAGGATTTGAGCTGCGCTACCATTTTTAACATTGGTAGTTTAGTCCTCGATTTCTTTATTTTTTCAGCTACTACAGGAGTTACACAAAGAGACAGTCCCCCAAAGTGAACATTTTATCAGCACGGTGGCTGTTGAGCAGGCAGCATGATGAAGGGATCGTGTCATGTACCTGAATAAAGAGTGATTCAACATTGTGTTTTCCAGAGTATTTTCTTGACCTGAATCATCCTGCCAGAAAAGGCCCGAGCAGCTTCAGGCTTCTCACATGTCCATCTGTCACTCGACAAGACAGAAACAGTCACTTAAATAGGAGATAGCCAGGCATTGATGAACTATTAGTCACCATCATGAGAGACAACTGAGCAGCAATAAATATAGAGAGGTGGCAGGACATCATGCCTACATTTCAGAGTAACATTTTACTTTAAAGCTCCATGTATGTTGACTGCGCTATACACAGTACTGTGAAGTGACTGATAAACAAAGAAGGATACACCGATGACTTGGACTCCTGGACAAATTCAGCCTCCTCCCATCGCATACTGCCCCATAATCGTTTCACTTCCCTCCAGCTAGGTTTTGGAATTCTGCCCCCTGATTTGGAATCATCTGTGACAGCAGAGGGCAGGTGCAGTAAAGGTGCCTGAGGGTTGTCATTCCAGGCAGTGAACATTTAAGAGAGAGTTTGCACAGGGCTTGGTGGCTCCCAAAATGTACTCACAGAATTGAAACAAAAAATGTTTCGATGCGATGTTTTTATTCAAATTGCCAATGCCACAAAAGCCAATTTATTCTCGCCCACAAGAGAAAACACACCTTTCAGCCAAAGATCTCATGGGAAACATCCCTTCAGTTTTCAGTCCTCCCCTCACATCCCTTTTACAGCTGCAGTGAAAGATGAACGTTGCAGCATGCCTGGAAGGTGAAGGGACCGGGTTCCGGAAGAGGGAAGGGTTTTCAGGGTCATGGAGCCCTCATGGGAATCGCTCTGCCAGCAGCTCCCCCTCACTTGAATGGAAGAAGCTCCAGCTAGGGCATCTCTGCTAATCTCAGCTGCATCAGTGGGGTACCTCCAGTCACTGGGCCCCAAACCAGTCTAGGATGTATAAGATAGGCCCCTTGAACTCCACCCAAAAGGTGACGGGAGCAGCACAGTTCTCACAGCCAGCCCACCCTCGTCCATTCTGCAAGGCCATCAAATGCTGGGTGATTCCTTCCACGGCCCCAGCCAGTTTCGATGTGATGGAAACACTGACTTCCATCAGTATGTTGAGCTCACTGCTAGCCAGGGGTCCTGACTGACTCTCCCTATGGCCTTGAGCAGGGGGAGAAGGGACAAAACCAAGCTCTGCTGTGCCCTGCACGGACTTCCAGAGTGGAGGAAAAATTGCCCCAAACTTCCTTTTGGTCACTCCCAGAAAGGGCTGAACAGAACCACTCAAGAGTAACTTACCCAGCCCTACCAGGAACTGCAAGCATCCCAACAAAACCTCATGGTCAGCAGATTCAAAGGAGGCTGACCAATCCCACAGAATCAGCAGTGACGCCTTCCCTGTTCTCATCCAGTGCTAGGAGATCATCAACCCCAGAAGCCAATGCGGTGCCTACCCCCAACCGCAGTCTGAACCCACATAACCAGGATGACTCGGAAACTGTCAGTGGTGACCTACCACCACCTTCTCAATGACCTTCCCCAAAAACGACATGAGTGAGGCAGCTCAGTAATGGGTAAAACAGACAGTGTCAAGTGGTGGTTCCTTAACCAGAGTCGTACAAGAGGTACTCCACAGCCAGTGGGCACACAGCCCAATCCCAGGAGGAAGCCATGAGCAAACCCACCAAAAGAGAAGCCAGCACCTCCCCGCTGGCCTTCCCCAGCCAGGAGAACATGTACCCAACTCCAAAGGGTGTGGCACAAAACACCCCTAGCACTTCTGGAGCCTCAGTGAACAGACTGACAGAGGCTCAAGCACAAGAACTAGCCTTGTCCTGTCGCGGACACACCATGGTAGTGTCTCCATGGAAGAAGCCAGATCAATCCAGCTCTGAGTGGTGTTAGCCACAAAGCATCATGAAAACTCCTCCCGAGAATGAGGACTGGACTCCGTAACAGATCAGAGGCAGCGCAGACTCACCAGGCCAAAACCACCCAGGCCAAGTCCTGCTGCAGGAGACCTTGTGGATGATACAGCAAAGGCAAAACTGCATTTCTTTGCCTCCTCCACAGCCACAGTGCACTATAAAACTTATAAATGCTGCACTCAATCCGATTCAATCCTAGCTATCCACCCCAGTGCACCCCAGCCATCTGCGTTCATCTGTAGAAAGCCATACATAAGCCATGGTGACACATGGGAGCAAAGCCAGTTGCTGTACAGATGTTTGTACAGCTGTAGTAAACCACAAATAGCAGTCTGTGGGTTAGACTACATTCTTCCTCTGAGCCATCTGGAATTCCTCAGGCTCCAGCCAGCTAGGGAGGGCCTCCCTACACTACAGCTCCTTCACATCTGCAGGACAGGTGTGCTCCACCTCCCATCGCAAAAGGCAATGATCAGCCCATGACACTTCCCTGACCTCCAATCCCACCCCGAGCACTAGATCCAGATTGTGGCCGACTGTGTGAAGAGAGTCAGAAGGCACCCAAGACAGATAAATGGGATGCTTTTAGAACCAGATATGCCGGAGGTACAGGAAGACTGGGAATAAGTTCATTAATGTATATACGGTGCGAAGACACTATATAGTCAGATGCCATCTAAGAACCTAGATATGAATGTGGGAGACTCAGTGCTTAAAGGGGATAGTGTGGGAGGGGCTGCAAGGAGCCAGCAAAATAAATAAGTAAGTAAAAGTTGAGCCAGACTGCTGAGGGATGCACTTTAAGAACTGTTTCACCAACAATCTGCTACTTCCAGATTATGGTAGACCTCCTCTCTACTTTTTTCAGACCACTTGAAGCCCTGGGGCGAGGGAGAATAAAAACATAAGAACAAAGGAAAAGGGAGGGAAGCCGAACAGGGATGGGAAGTGACTAGAATTAAGGATGGAATGGGCCAGCGGGACACTGGAAGTAAAGAGGGTGAAAAGTGGAAAAATAGCAGACATGGAAAGAGGGGGACGTGTAAGCGCCTATCCATCTGTTTTACTCCACGGGAATATTGTCAGGACTCTGCCCCCAGCCAGCGGAGATAGTCCCATTTTACTTCCATGCCACCACCTGCTCTGCTCCCAAACCCCTTCCAAGCACACTTTCACTCCACCTGTTGTGGACATTGCAAACCTTTGACTGGTTGCTGATAGCCAACTGACATGGAGATTTGAGTGGGGGCTATAAATCAGATGCTGCTTTGTGCATCCAAGTTTTTGTTCAATCCCTCTTTTCTATTTCGGGCTTGGATAAGAGAACCAAAGCCAGGAAAGCTTCTTGCCAAATAAAGCAGAGCATGTAGATGAAGGGAAAGCAGTGGATGTGTTGTTCCTTGACTTTAACAAAGCTTTTGACATGGTCTCCCACAGTATTCTTGCCAGCAAGTAAAGAAGTATGGGCTGGATGAATGGACTATAAGGTGGATAGAAAGCTGGCTAGATTGTTGGGCTCAACGGGTAGTGATCAATGGCTCCATGTCTAGTTGGCAGCCAGTATCAAGTGGAGTGCCCCAAGGGTTGGTCCTGGGGCCGGTTTTGTTCAATATCTTCATAAATGATCTGAAGGATGGTGTGGATTGCACCCTCAGCAAGTTTGCAGATGACACTAAACTGGGAGGAGAGGTAGATACGCTGGAGGGTAGGGATAGGATACAGAGGGACCTAGATAAATTGGAGGATTGGGCCAAAAGAAATCTGATGAGGTTCAACAAGGACAAGTGCAGAGTCCTGCACTTAGGACGGAAGAATCCAATGCGCCGCTACAGACTAGGGACCGAATGGCTGGGCAGCAGTTCTGCAGAAAAGGACCTAGGGGTGACAGTGGACGAGAAGCTGGATATGAGTCAAAAGTGTGCCCTTGTTGCCAAGAAGGCCAATGGCATTTTGGGATGTATAAGTAGGGGCATTGCCAGCAGATCGAGGGATGTGATCGTTCCCCTCTATTCGACACTGGCGAGGCCTCATCTGGAGTACTGTGTCCTGTTTTGGGCCCCACACTACAAGAAGGATGGGGAAAAATTGGAAAGAGTCCAGCGGAGGGCAACAAAAATGATTAGGGGACTAGAACACATGACTTATGAGGAGAGGCTGAGGGAACTGGGGATGTTTAGTCTGCGGAAGAGAAGAATGAGGGGGGATTTGATAGCTGCTTTCAACTACCTGAAAGGGGGTTCCAAAGAGGATGGCTCTAGACTGTTCTCAGTGGTAGCAGATGACAGAACAAGGAGTAATGGTCTCAAGTTGCAGTGGGGGAGATTTAAGTTGGATATTAGGAAAAACTTTTTCACTAGGAGGGTGGTGAAACACTGGAATGCATTACCTAGGGAGATGGTGGAATCTCCTTCCTTAGAAGTTTTTACGGTCAGGCTTGACAAAGCCCTGGCTGGGATGATTTAATTGGGGATCAGTCCTGCCTTGAGCAGGGGGTTAGACTAGATGGCCCCCTGAGGTCCCTTCCAACCCTGATATTCTAAGATTCTATTCTATGATTCTATGTGTGGGGCAGAGGGAAGCACTACCCTGCAAACCCACCCTAAATCAAGAGATTTCTAGTTACTAGTTTCTAAGGTGCCACAAGTACTCCTTTTCTTTTTGCTAGTTACTGAGAACACTCATGTAAGACAGTGTATTTGACACCTGTTAATTTGTATTACAGTTACTTTTCTCCCCTAAGAATTCTCCTCATGGTAGCAGGTGGACTGTCCATCCCTGTGACCACACACAACCCACCCCACTGCTCTAGGCCTACATAAGACAAAGCCCAGAAAGAGCATTAAGATTTTCCTTTTAGTTGATCATCTTGATATTTTTGTCATTGTTTCCTTCCACTCAAGGATCTCGAACTGAACTGCTTGAATTGTGAACATGCTCCCATGATGAAGGGCCATATTTTCACCCTTATTGTTCAGAGCTGGACACTGAGGCAACAAGAGGCAAGCCTCTGATTTAAGTGACCTACCCAGAGTCAAACTGCAAGACTGGATCCAACACCTATTGATGTAATTCTTTGCATCAGGCCCCAAGTCAGCAGTGGAACCAAGAGAGTCAAGTTCTCTCGATTTCCAGTCCACTCTGTCTTTCCAATGGCTCTTTTATAAAGACTGAAAAAGAACAAATAGTAGTGTTCATCTTGCAGCAGAGCCACTTGGTACAGCTCATGGTCTGTGTGGTTAGGACGAGTCTGCTGAAAATATTCTCAGCTCTATATGATACACGCTTTAAAATAGTTTATTTTTATTGCTTAAAGTGCATCGTTAGTTAATGCGCCTCAGTGCACAGTTCTGGAGCACGAGAATGGAACTCTGCGAAGTGCTGGCCTAGATACTGTGTCCGGAACAGATTCAGGAATAGCTGTGCCTCTGGGCAGCCTTTCGACTTCGGGATGTAAGTCTGCAGGATGGTGCATGAGGAGGGTTGACCTGCAGGGCTCGGGTACAGCAGACACAGCACTGCCAATCCCAAGCATTGAAAATCACCAAAAACCACCACCCTAAAAAAATCATGAGATTTTAAAATAAATAAATAAATGTGGTGTTCTTTCATTTGCCTTCCGGCTTCTGAGCCTCTAGCTTCAACGCAGGCCCCCGTTTCAAACTTTTCTCTGCAACCGTGAGGCCTGGAAACTTACTTTTTTCAGAAGAAAGCCACGATTCTTGCTTAATCCAATGCCTTCAGGAGACAGGGCTTTTAAGAAAACATGGCGTGACATGAGAGCGTGTGACAGGGCTCCACTCTCTGCCTTCGGATGACCACAAACAGGCTGGACACCTTCCATGTTGATAATCACCAGCATGTTATTTATTAGGTCCCCTCCATCAGGACAGCCTTGTACAACAACATACAAGTGGACATAAACTTCCCCCATAGCCCACTCTCCAGGGAGGAAGGAGAAAGTTCTCCTAATCCTGTATCCCCTGCCAGCCTTCTTCTCTTGCACTTCTTTCCTTGCCTTTACCTGTGTCCCGCTGATGGGCAGATCATTCTCATTAGCTCAGCAGCCTCCAGCCTAATTAAGCCATTGAGCACCCATCTCCCAGTGAAGTCCACTCCAGGGGGATAGCTGGTCCCCTAAGGAGCAGAGTGCTGGGTCAGCTCTCGACTCCTGGCACGCCATCACAGAGTGCAATCAAATCGTGGGCATGGGTAACACTGTGCGCTGCCAGACATGCCGGACAACATGCAGGCCCAGGATGGCCTGCTCCAATGACAACCAGAGCCCAGAATGTGCCCCGGCACCGACCGAGGGATTGGAGGGCAGGGTAAAAGGAGTCCTCCTTTCTCAGGCTTCCTGTTCCACAGTGGCTACAGCCCTATAGGGCAGGACTACAACTCCACCTCCTTCTGCACTACACCATGGAGCTGGCTGGGCTCACAGGGGACAGCAGGCTGAACCCTTGCCAGGGCTGTAGTTGCATGCTCCCACTGAGCTTTGGGGAGCCGCAGGAGGAGTTGTGCCTCCCCTGACACACATTGCCTTCCAGCAGCCCAGACAGGCAGGGTGTCTGCATGCCACCCAAGGGCACCAACAAACCCTGCAGCAAACAGTAATACGCTCTGGATTCGTTCAAAGCAGCTGAGGGCAGAGGCTGGCCTGCAGAAGGTCTGTTACTGGGGATGATGGGCCAGGCAGAGAAAACCCAGCTTGACTTTCAGATCACAGGGTTCCAAAAGTCATGTTTTCACTAGTAACCTGAGCAAATCTGAACGAGAGTCATTTAGCAACTTGGGATCCCCAATGATGCAATTACTGTACCTAAGTTTCTGTTTGACCAAGACATTGGATGTAACACTTTCTGCTTGAGAGAAGTGCCAGGGGATATTTGACTACCACAATACTCAGGACTGGAACTTTATATCTCACCCAAAAAAATTCAGCAGCTTTGTAACGACTCAGAGAGAAGAGAGCCAATTTCTGTATCACCCGCACTGTGTCCCTAAGAACTATCCCATTCCGTGACTAAACCAACTCCACTCTGCTTAGATCTGACCACAGCACAGCTGGGTGCCTGCAGGCCGTGCTCTTCATTGTAAGTGTAAGCAGAGTCAGGATGAGCTCCACCCTGACAACAGGTGGTGAGGTGTGGCAAGTTGTGGAAAAGAACTTCAGGGGCTGATCTCATTTGCATAGGCACACCCACCCCCCCTAGAAAGAGGCCATAGTTGCCCAAATAGTCACTTTGGCTGCTGTGGGATCCCCAGTGTCTCTGTTATTGGGGCAGGAAGAATAAATTGTTATTACACTGATTATGGGAATCAAGGACAGTGGAACTGCACTTGGCCTTTTGTTATGATGGAGGGACTCGCCATCAACTAAGTAGCACTCGCTAGGCAAGGGTCATGGGTTCCAAAACTCTGTGAATAGGGGGGGGGGGGCTGGGAACAGGTTTTAATACTTGGTGGCATGGGGGTCCCTGGTGAGGGCCTTACATGCTAATTGCACTTCCTCCTCTCTCCACTGTGGAATATCAGAGCTAATTTTGACTCCATTAGGAGTCTAGTTACAGGCTGCTAAGCTCACTTTGGGATAACGGTGCACCAGCACTGAGGCTCCCCTACTACAAGTTGGAATCACCAAAGAGCTGGAATTGCCAAGAGCTGGAATCACTGAGTGTTGTGTTAAGTAGCGGGGGAGCCTGAAGCTGTATGGTGGAGCAGTTTGCGGGACGGCGAGCAGAGCGGCTGGTGGAGCAGAGCAGTTTGCGGGACGGCGAGCGGAGCGGAGCCCCATGGAGAGGTGGGGCCATCAGTGTTGGACCGTGTACAGTGCCCCTTACACCCCCCCTCAATCTCCACTCAGGGTGGGAGGTAAAACTCTGAGATAAACTTTTGAACTCTGGGGCCGCCGTGACTAAGGACAGAGACTTTTGGGTCATTGGACTTTTGGGACTTCGAACCAAAGGGAAAGGACATGCCCCAATTTGCTTGGGGTGGGTTTTGCTCATGGGTTGTGTTACGAATCCTGTTGGTGGTGTTTCCCCAACATAATGCCACATTGTTTCTCTCTGTTATTAAAAGTCTTTTTGCTACTCTTGGACTATGTGCTTGCGAGAGGGGAAGTATCGCCTCTTGGAGGCGCCCAGCGGGGGTGGTATATATTTGTCCCAGGTCACTGGGTGGGGGCTCGAGCCGGTTTTGCATTTTGTTATTGGAGTGGAACCCCTAGATACTGAACCCGGCCCTTGTTGCTGCCAACTCTGACAGGCAGAAGGGTTACATAAGATATCTTCCTGCAGAGGCAAGCGCACCAGAGCTCCCTGCGGTTTGACCAGAACAAGGCTCCAGTCTGACTCACCTAGCAGAGCTAATGCGGTAGATTACAAGGATCCTTGATTGAGTTTTAGCTGCAGTAACAAGTGGAAGGCTCATTAAGCCCAGCTATGGGCTGAGGGACTAATCAGTTACATGTCCCCCCGGGACCCGGCCACCAGCTCCACTTACCTTTGGAAATTAAAACTTCTGGGTTGAGCAAAAGTGGAATGACTCCCTGTCAATCCAGTAACACACAGATCCTGGCAGGACAACCCCTAGGGGAATCTCCTACAGGAGAAGCAGGTTTGATGTGTAGCCACAGAACACTCAGTGACCACTCGTGTGCTCCTACCACACATGTTATTAGTGAAACTGTTACTGAAATAATCTAGAATGCCTCCCAGCATGTTTGCAAGCTGTATAAGGCTTTCCCTTGGGTGGATTTATACAATTCACTGAAAGGGTCAATGAAGGAAGAAGTTTGGATATGAATTTATATTCAAACAGAAAGCTGGGCAAGTCCATTTCCTTGGAAACAGACACCAGTGCAACAAGATTCAGGAATTAGCATCTTCTCCTAGCCTCACAAACCCATGTGTCAGTACACAATGCTGCTCCTGTACTACACCAGCCGGCCAGAGCGTGACCATATGAAGGTCGCAGCAGTCAAATTGCTGATGTTGGTTATGCCCATATATTTCCTGCATGAGTAGGATAAAACTTTGGCTTAGGGGGTTTCTGGTTAAACTGAGCTCTGAAGACGCACTTACTCTCTCCATAGAAGAATTGCGAACCATCCAAGTTTCCCCCACTCTGCTTCACCTCTGACATGGAGAGACCTGCTCTAGGGATGAGAAGTCTCCATGCCCATTCAATCCTTGGCCTCTACAAAGTGAAGGACACAACCACTTCTAGGTTTCTAAAATCCGTGATGGTTTTATCAGTCTGGGACCAACAGAGTTCAGCAGAGGGTCGGTTATTGCAGGTGCAGCAGGCTGTGCTACCTATAGTTAAGGTTGCCTGGCATTTCTATTTATAAAACCCTGTTTTGAGTTGCTTATATAATTTTGCCAGATTTTAACAGTTTGAGCTGTAATTTTCGAAGGGTGTCTCCATCAGGCTGAGTAATTTTTGGAAAATGTCAGCAAACACAGTCTAGTCATTTCTCGGATTGAGGATAGTGGAAAATACACTGTTTTTCCCAATGTTAAATTGTTTTCCAACCATTTCACTGAGAAGCTCTAGTGTCCCCAGGCTTTGGAGCAGAGGCTTGAAATTTGGCAGCAGATTCCACAGTGTCCAGGATATGCCTCTTGCTGTCCCTGTGAAGAAACACCCAAATCTTGCCAATTTATGAGCCTCTAAAAATTTCAACACACACATGCTCAATAAAAGGTTGTTAGAGCTTTTCAGTTACATTTGCTAAAGATGCCATCTGTCCTAAGCACAGTGCCCCCTGCTGGCACCCAGGCAAGGAGGAATAGAAGGAGGCGGCAGCCACACTGGAGCTTAGAGGGATGAAGATCTCAACCTAGGGGCGGCAGATGACAATGGGGTAAGACACCGAGGGGGGCTGTGGACTGGGCCTGGGATGAGGAGCCAAGGTGGTTTGTGGGGGAGACTGGGATTAGCAGGGCACCTAGAGATAGCAGCCTCATTAACCATACAACCCTGATTCATACCCTGAGCACCATCCATCCTGAATGAGGGTGGGGTCCTGTGGAAAAGACAGCATGTGCTCATGTAATTAAAGATGACTGTGAACATGCATATACACAAGAGGTCAGAATTAGGATTGCACAGATAACTTTAATTCTGGCATTTGCTCATTTTTGAGGGCTTGACATTGCAACCTAAACAGTATTCTTTTCATGCAGTTTGTTCTCTGTAATTGTAATATAAACTGAGCAAGAGCACTTGTATGCTGTTTTGCTGGTAGCATTTATCTGATGCATGTCACAGATCTATTGCACTGCTCTGAGTCATAGCACTGACCTTAGAGCCCCAAGCTGGAAAAGGCACCACAATCTCACGACAGAATTCTCCATCATTCTTGTCTCATATATCTACATTGATTTCAACACCGTATCATATGCCTGGTGCATCTGTTAAGTACAGCATCTGCCTCCCCCTGCTTTTGGCACATCCCCCCCCAGACACACCCCTTTGTACTTCATTATACCTATCACCGTACAGTTACAATTTACAAAATTATTTTATCACGTAAGGGACCGAATCCTGATGGCTTATGTGAATAATCAATAGGCAGGGACCATCTTTATGTTCTGTGTTTATCTAGTGTCTAGCACACTGTGGCTGGTCTATGATCAGGGCTGCTACCACCATACAAAAAATAAATCATTGTTATTCAGACCTGGCATAAGTAGGCCCCACTCCAGTCTTTAGTGGAGCAGCACTTGAGTACGGCCAGCCTGGAACTGGCCCAATGGAACAAGCAGCAAGACGAAGGCAGCTCGCACTCTGATAACTATATTTTCAGTTGTTAGGTGGCAGAGATGACTGAAAGTTATGTGTCCACATTAAAAATAACCAGCCCCAAAGCCTCACCATACGTATCCCTGGGCCTATCTTTGCTCTGACAGTCAAAAGGGATCAGCCTGCAGGATTGACAGTGTATTTTTGGTTGCCCTAAATAATTGTCAGCATGTATGTCCTGCATTCTTTACAAGGAAAAACATAACTGCAAAGTCCACCTTCGTGGGACCCAGTCGGGTGGATTAGACACAAAGGTCACTCCCTGGATGGGTATGGCTGCTTTTAATTCTAACTTTAGAGAAGTCTGTTTTGAAATGAACTAGGCAGTCTCCTTTTTTCACTATAAAGGACAGGCTAATATTTAGTAACAACTTGAAGAAGGGCACTAATCCCTTTGTCACACAGCCAGCGCAGGGGCTTAATTTCCATGGTGTTATGATGGTAACTAGTACACACAAAACAAGATCAAATATCAGTTCCCACCTGACTTGTTGCTGTCCAGAGTAATTAAACAGAAATACCAGAGTTTATTTCTACCCGCGTTACAGCATCCTACTGTGGCGTGTATTTCATTTTCATGAATAACTCTTCATTACTAACTGAAATAATTCTCCAGGCTACACTCGCACTTTAATGCTAATCAAAGGCGCTTGTTAAGTGGTTTAGCTGAGATAATTCACTCTTTTGTTACCGACTTGGAAGTGATAACAACTGTATTATTTAACAGCTGTATGTGAGTGAGCCACAAAAGCTTATCTCCAGTCAACAAAACGTGATTTTCTACAACAGAACTGTGCAACGATTCCTGTACCAGGAAAAATAAGCCATGATGCCTTCAAAAAAACTTGACAACAGGTAGGCCACTGGTGTACTGAGACCACTGTCTATTATGCTGACCAATATTGTTTCCTTCATCTGTCTGTATGCATCTCTTGTCTCATCTTATACTGATATCGTATGCTCCTTGAGGCAGGGCCCATCTTCTTGTTCTGGGTTTGTACAGTGCCTAGGACAATGAGGATCTGGCCTATGAGCGGGCTCCTAGGCGTTACAGGAATACAAATCAATAAATCATTCATACAGCCTGGAGACACTTCCTTTTGGCTGGTATTGTCTGAGCCAGTGCTCCTCAAGCTGTGGCCTGGCGTCACAGAGTACTGATCACCTGCTGTTGGCTCCTTCCAAGTTGCCATTAAGGAAGCTAAATGTACGTGAATATTTCCTTGGCATCACTCCACCACGTCAGCAAGTACTGTAGGTGCCATGGGGGTGTTACTGGACTGCCACCAGGGGAAGAGCTGGTCCGTGTTGTCCTGAGTGGGCAGAGAGGTGGCCTATGAGTCACGCACTCCCTTACAAGATGTGGTCCACCTATGAGAACAGCCTCGGAAAAACGCTACTGATAGCATTGGCTGGCTCCATGGGGGGGATGTACGCCGGGGAGGCAATGCTGCCGGTAAATTCTCCTTTCCTTAACAGAATTTTTTTTATTTCCCGATCACTCTATTAATACCCGCAGAAAATTACCTAACAAACTAAGTTGCCAGTGCCTTGGCACAGCTCCGTGGGGTTAGCAGGAGCACCACACGTTGCCAGGCTGGGTCTGCAGCCCAGGTCTCTCAGGCCAGTCCAACGGCAGCTGGGATCAGAGGTGCCAACACCGTGGGTGCTCCAGGGCTGGGGGAGGGTGGAGAGCCGTGAGCGGTGGGCAGCCAGGGGCCTCGGGGAAGGGGTGGAGTGGGAGCGGGAAGAAGCAGAGTACGGGCAGGGCCTTGGGAAGAGCAGGGATGAAGCCCCCCCGCCAGGGAAAAGTAAAAGTTGGCACCTATGCAGAGTTCTGGAGCGAGTACAGGAGGACCAAGGGCCTTTCCACACTCCTTCCTGATCCATCCAGCAGACTCAGTGATGGCGAGGAGAGGCTCTGAAGGGAGCCAGGTCCAGACCCATTTACCAGGAGAACAACTGGCCCAACAGGGATTGAGAATGAGCCAAAATGGGAGGCCCCACAGGGGTTCAAGAAGAGCTTGAAGGGAAATACAGCCTCACTTCAAGGGGGAGAGGGTGCAGAACAAACAGCGAGCAATTCAGAAAGCATCATTTGTATTTAATTTCTCTATCCTGGACGGGAGTAGGGGGTGGAGTTCCTGTAAGAGTTCCCAATCCTCCAACTGCTGGAGGGTAATTGCCTATTATTCCCCTTATGGATTATCACTTGGACAAAGGCAGAGATGGCAAGACATCTTGTGGGTTAAAAGCCAAATGCACCGTGATGCAGACTCATTTCCTGGCTCAGATAGTTCAGAAGAGGAACAGATTTTTAAAAATAACCAGCTTTTGTTTGTGTTCTGGTTGCAGGACAATAAGTACGGCTGCTTTGAAAAGTTTTCATGCACAATCACAGAGGAGACCATATTATCGCAAAAGCCTGCCATAAATCACTTCATATTTTATGAAGCATGCTTGCAGTAGCCATGGGCTGCACAGCCGGGCTGCTTGCCAGGGGCTGAGACCTTTAGAAAGGTCTCATAGTCCAGCTACATACCTTTTTTTCCTAGTGATGATCATGGCTTCCTATCATCTCACACCAGTTCAGATACCCTCGACAACTCTTCCCTTTTATGGTCGTTGAAGTGTATGCTCACCTGCTTTTAGACCCCTGTGCTTATTAGTTAAAAAACAAACATCTAAACATATAACATATGCACATGAGTGCTTAGATGAATAGGACATGTAAACTTGAATCAGAAACACAATCTTCACAATTGTGTGACACTTGGCAATTGTTAGCTAATGATGAAGAGCCCCAGACCTATAGTTGTTCTTTTACATTCAGACCCTTGCTACTGTAACCTTCCCAAAGGTTGTGTCCCACACTTTACCCAGTTGTATGGTAAGCAGATGTCTCAATTTTATAGGGACAGTCCCCATATTTGGGGCTTTGTCTTATACCTGTCCCTATTACCTCCCACCCCGTCCCAATTTT
The DNA here is from genome assembly GCF_965140295.1 of Lepidochelys olivacea. NCBI lineage: Eukaryota > Metazoa > Chordata > Testudines > Cheloniidae > Lepidochelys > Lepidochelys olivacea. The sequence goes on from NC_140419.1 coordinate 98,472,093, forward strand.
TCACACTTGCTGTCTGGTCACCCTATCCAGTTGGCATGTGTATTTGTGTTACTATTTCTCTAGCATATAAAAACATATTTGCCCTTTCCTTACATGTGGTAAAAGCAAATGCAGAAGCAAAATAATAAAGTTAGGTAAGTGAAGCTAAATGTACATGTAAGGTCAGGAAAATATCTTGGCTTGATTCATGCTTTCTGAAGCGATCTAATGAGACATCTTGTGTATGGTTTGCCCAAGGGTACAGGACAATGTCAAGTGAGGGAAATGCTGAAGTTTAAATTTCCAATAATGGTGTTAAAAATGCATCTGAACTTTTAGTAGAAAAAAGGGGTTACACTTTCAAAAGTGTCCAAGTGATTTAGGAGCCATTTTCGAAACAGACTTACATTCTTAGGAGCCCATCTTTCAGTAAGATTTAGGCTCCTAAACACTTAATCACTTTTGAAATGAGGATTTAAATTGCTGCAGCAGTTAAGCGGTTTTGGAAATTGTACCTAGATCTGTGTTAGATAAACCATGGCATAGATGGCAACGGCTCCATAGAGGGCCAGAGTTTTTCACGTTGCTATATTTAATTTGCCCCATAAGATTAAAGCATTACCCTAATCTGGATTACAAAATGAGAGAATTATTTTCCCTTCTTTGTAGCTGAAAATGTTAACACAACAAACCAACGTTTCACACGTTTGACTCCAGGTGCTGAAACGTGCCTTTGCTACACTCTGACCCCGAGTAATAATTTTAGCTCAAATTTTATTTTAGAGCATTTTTTTCAGAACATTTCATTCTTCATCTTTCTATTAAAAACCCCTCCAGCTGCCACCCAAAAACTACGGGCGACATCCCTGCCCACCACATTAAAACTGCGAGGCCCAGGAAACCCACTGATGTTCCTACAGCCGTAGTGAGACTGTCAGCATTTTCTTGGAAGGAGATGAAGCAAAGTTTGCAACTCCCTTGGCTCCAGCCCTCCCCTCCCAGCCCCCAAAATGCAAATCTCAGCACTCACAGATCACACACATGGGCTTCCGTCAAGTCAGAGGAGAATAACACCTGGGCAAACAGTGAAGAAAAATCTGACCTTTTGTGTGCACTGGGTGAAGCACACCTACCATCCATCCCAGGTACCCAGTTCTTCTGTCTTCACCCTGTGCGTGGGGCTCAGTTTCCAGAGGAGAAGCACATAACAGGATTGTCTCCTTCAAATAGCGAAGCCAGTGCTCAGCTCTGAGCTCTCGAGGGCCATGGACTCCTCCATTCAGAAGAGCTAAAATAGCGAACTAGCCAGTCACCCAGAGGCCGCTCTAGGCATATGCAAGCCAGGCAGCTGTCTCGGTTAGTAAGATTCGTAGAGTGTGATGTTCCCCGTGGTAGCCTGCCATGGCGCGCACTAATTGTCCATGTGTACCCTGTGCGCATTAGTCGGTCCTTCATGTGCTTCGAACGAGTTCTCTTTGAAACGGGTCTAGGTCAAAGTGTATTGACAAACTCAGTGCGTGTCAGCAAGGTGCGCACAGTGCATACTCTCGTGTGCACTCACACTCCTGCAGAGGCCTCCGCATGGACCATGCAGCTGGAGGTGCCGGCCCAGTGGGAGCCCACAACCTAGCCACTAGTGGCCTCTCCCTGGACAAGTGTGAGGACAAGGGTCCCCTGGGGTGGCTGGCGACCACGGAAGTGGCACCCCCTGCCCGCCATCTGCCCCTTGCCCTAGTCTTCCTGCTCCTCTTTCTTCCCCAAATCCTACCCCACCCCAGCTGACCCTGCCCCCTGGGTTCCTACCCCCATTTCCCTCCTATGTCCTAGCCCGTCTGCCACATGTGGTCCTACCCCCCATCTATCTCCCACCTCATCTGCCCCAGGTCTGTCTCTTTCCCAGTCCTCCTAGCCCGACCGTGTCCTGCTTGCTACCCTATCTGCCCTGGGGTCCTGCCTCCCTCAGTGCCACAGCTTCCCTCTCTAGTGTCCTGTCCCATCTTCCCCCTGTTTTCCTAGCCCCCGCATGTCTTAGTCCTCCCACCCTATTTGTCCCCCCCCACGTGTCTTGAACCCTACCCCATCCGTCCCTTGTGTCCTGGTCTCTCCCCATCCCCACCTGGTGTCCAATTTCCAGTCCTCTATATAATCCCACCATTGTTCCAACCATATACAGTATGTCCCCTTCTCCTAGCCTCATATTAGGGATCTCCCACCCAGCCTCTAAGATTGACACCCAGAGGGGTTTGCTCGGGATGAGGAGGGCAAAGCCCAACTAGGGGAGAGATGGAACCCCATGCTGCAAGTCCGAGCACATGCTGCTCAGGGGAGTCCTTCCAGGGAAGCCTGTTAATGGAGGAACACACTGCTGTCTTTGCCACTCTGTCACCCCAAAGAGGGAACTGACCCGGGGGAGGAGAGAAGGAAGCCACAGGGCGTCTCTCTTGTCTACCTGAGGTGTTCCATTGAAATATGGGTGCTGATTTAAAAGAGTCACTTAGGTCCTATCCATCTTTATACCAGATGCTGAGAGGCAGGGGGGGTCACTTACCCACCCAGACCAGGGCTGTAGCCAGGTTTAGCGCCACAGCTTGAGCCAGTCAGTGGGGATCATACTTTAGGGGCTCCTTTCAGCCTCTGACCCCTAGGCCCCACCAAAAATGTTACAAACCCAGCACCTACATGACGGAACTGTTCATATGTGCAGGGCGCACTCTGGAGGTCCTGGCCCAGTGGGAGTCCCAGCCCACAACCTAGCGACCAACGGCCTCTCCCTGGACAAGCCTGAGGACAAGGGTCCCCTGGGGTGGCTGGCGACCACAGAAGTGGCACCCCCTGCCCGCCATCTGCCCCTTGCTCTTGTCTTTCTGCTCCTCTTTCTTCCACAAATCCTACCCCACACCCCAGCTGTCCCTGCCCCCTGGATAGGAGGGGGCGGCCCACCGAGGTTAGGCCTATGGAAGCAGATTGTCTTAAGCAGCCTCTGCTGTCACCAGTCAACATATGTTTTGGACAGAGCATCTCATTCACACACATTATTCTCATTACTCACTGCCAGCAATCCCCCCGGCGCTTTCACAAACCACGCGGAGACAAGACACAGGACAACCACAGGGTGTGGAGAGGCTTCTGGAGAAAAGGCCAGGCAGGAATGGTAGCAATTACTTACACATGATCCCTGAGCTACCAAAGCACTGGAGAACATACTTGACTTTATGCATGTGAGTGATCCCACTCAGGTCAATGAGACTGCGTTAAACCCGTTCTGCAGGGCTGGGACAGGCCTAAAATGGTAACATGACAAAAAAGTCACTGGAATGGAGAGCAGCAGAGTAGTAAATTCAGGGACAAAGAGCAGGCACAGACCGGAGAGGGACATTAGGGAAACAACACAAACTCATTAAACACAACTGCAGCAAGCTCTCGAACTACTGTCCAAATCAATCTGTTAAGAGTCAGCTGGGTGTGACAAAACAGCCCTGCTACTTCCAGGCAAGAGCCAAAGGAAACAGGCAAAAAGTTAAAACAGACGTGAAATAAATAACCTAACTTAAAACAATAAAAAAGACGCTCCAACCCTACTGAAGGAGAGCTCAGAAGATCTAGCTCTGGAAGGCATCCACAGAACAACAGGAAAGAAGAGTGAGATTTCAGACAATCCCCAATGTGTGTTATTCACCAGGATGCTTCAGGAACTCATGAAAAGACACAGAACGAGCTGTTATTTTATTATGCCTTTTAAAGAAAATATCTTCCAAAACTTCATCCCAGCTCATCAGATATAAAAGGGTGATACGCACAGGCTAGCAAACATTTTTGTTGACGATCATATCATTAATTATAATCCTTGCATGAAAATAATTTGCTAACCTAAACATGTTTTATAATACACGATATTGACAGACTTCAAGCTTATGTTCATTTCACATAACTTTTACTGTGCATTGGACAATCACTGTTTAGGTCTTTGGGTACAGAACTCCATCATGGAGTTTGTTAACCGGTGGGTTATTGTACTGGATTATGTTGCTCATTTTGCCAAATGGTTCATCGTAGAAGACAGCCAGCTGGAGGAATTCCAAGGTATGAGCATTATGTTTATGAACTGTAATAAAAGACCGACACTTCCAAAAGCACAACAGAAATGACACACTTTCTATAGAAACCATCTTTGCCCCCCTGGTATTGCTGAGAGAGTTTGCAGGAGGTAGGCAGTTTATCCAAATAAGTCATTTTATTTATAGACAGAGTGTACATTCCTTGACGTCTGTTTTAAGTGTCCAGATTTTGTCCACAGTTGCACCAATGATCATTGTTGCGTGTTTTATATCACTGGGTAACTCTGTCTCCAGGAGTTCGGTGGAATGCATTAATGAGCCCTCTGACAAATGTCCTGTGGTCTAATTCACTGGGACAACTGCCAGTGAAGTCATGTATTGTGATGCATTGCGGTGCTCTTTACAACAGAGCACACAATAGCAGCACACATGGGAGTGGGGTGCCAAAACCAAGTGGGGAGGGCAACAAAGGCACGGACCACTCCTCCAGCAGCTTCTCTTTCTCCCCCTCCCCAACATCACCTCTGAGAAAACCTGAGCCCCTTACATCTTTCTCCCCACATCAGCCCAACGGGGAGGGATGAGCAGCACCTCACTCCCTTCCCCGCAGAGGGACCCTCTAAGTCTGTCCGCTTTGCTCTTCTTGAGCTCAGGCTGAGCAAGTGGCACCCCAATGAAAGCAGCTTTCCTGCAGAACTGGGACAGAGTGGGGCTGGCTCTGGTAGGCAGAGCAGAAGGCAGGGCTCTGGGTCTCTCAGCACAAGTGAACTCAAGCAGAGTTTTCTCCTTCCCCTCACTACTGTAGCTGTTAGTGACACCTAGTGTTCCCTGCAGGTCTATTCACTGAATGCATGCGATGAAGTGAGCTGTAGCTCACGAAAGCTCAGGCTCAAATAAATTAGTTAGTCTCTAAGGTGCCACAAGTCCTCCTGTTCTATTCACAGGAGCTATCCCTTGTGAACTGGTATCTGCCCTCATCAATGCCCTGCCCTGCAACCTTTTGTTCGCTTCATGCTGCTTCCTTGCTCTAGGTGGCTGCCAAGGGGCTCAGCTATGCCTGAAGAAGACTTTTAAATCTGTTCATATTTTGTGCATTGCTTATTGTGCAAGCAACATGCGAAGGCAATGACTACCTCCTAGGACAACGTATTCCAGTGAGCAGGATGATCGTGACTTTGGAAACCGCAGCTCTAGGTCAGAATTTGAGGCGAGACACTGGCCAGGCCCAGGCCTGACAGGGATGGCAGAACCTCACCCATCCTGTAAGTGATCTCTGACAGTGCAGGAAGGATTCCGTCTGCACATGCACCCAGTTAAGGGCATTTTTAAAATGGCTCCTCGGTCCTTCACTGTAGATGCTGGATGGTTCGATGAAGGGCAGATGCCTTCCCCTCCCCACGCCCTGCTGTTGTGCTGCTCCCGACGAAGATGTGTGCTAACCATCTATAGCTATTTAAATTCCCATTTTCCCCTGCTGCTCATTGGCCTGGTCCTGTTTCTACCGGCATGTGCCGGTTCGGATGAGTTTACAGTTCGAGTAAGCCTGAAAACATACTTCTGCCTGAAATCCACCCCTCGCGAGGCGGAGTCTGCCGGCGGGTGCGTCTCAGGGGTAGGCGCTATGCTCTAGCGGGACTGGGGATGGGGGTCAGAGTTCAGAGAGAGGGGCTGGTCTGCACTCACAGTGCTGCAGCAGGGCAGCGGTAGTGCTTAGTGAAGCCGCTCTCTCCGCCAACGGGAGAGCTTCTCCCGTGAGCACAGGTCCTCCACCTCCCCAAGAGGCAGAAGCAATGTCGAGGGGAGATGCCCTCCTGCCGACACAGCGCTGTCGCTATACACTATAACTAGGTTGTTCAAGGGTGTAGTGTAGACCAAGCCTCAGACTTGAGAGGTCACCTGGGGAGAAAGCAAGAATCACGGGCTAATGCTAGCTTTGAACCAAATATTCCCCTCTGTGTCCCACCCACCAAGGGGTGTGGGAGTGACTAACAGGAGCTGACAATGCCAGGGGGATGGGAGACCATGTGGAAGCACTCCTCACCCCTTCCCCGTCCCCCACCACCACACACACACAGCCTTCAGACACTCTCATGAACATGGGCTCCATGCAGCCGGCTGTCCCGCTCCCCCCATAATGAACTGTATAAACACCAGGGGGTGGGAAGGATGGAAAGGGGCAGCAAAGGCAAGGCAGTCTGGCACAGGTATGTGGAGAGAGGGGAAGATAGAGAGCTGGCAGGGAAGGGAGGAGGGAAAAAAGCTAGTTGACCATTACAAGACACGCACCTAACATCAGCTCAAACCCATTTTAGCTGGGCTTTGTCCAGCCAGTGGAAGCAGGGCACCTCCCTCCTTCCCTCCCAGCCTTTGCTTGGATAATTGCTTGTTTCGAGTGAAGCTGCTGGGGGCAGCACTGGCCCTGACCAAGCAGTACCCGGCCCTGTCGTTGCTCAAGCAGGAGCCGCACCGGCAACAGTGGCAGGGCCAGGCTGGGGGCTGTCCCCAGGCACCGGACTAGGGGGAACAATACTCGGCCGAGTGCAATTCACCACTTTTGCATTTCCATGAGTCAGACTGTGAACTAAGAGGGTCTTCATCCTGTGAATCTCTGGTTTCTCTCAATACTGAAAAAATTCTGAGCCAAGCAAAGTCACTTGCGGAACCACAACTATTCCCATTTGCCACTGATAATGCTAACTCCTTGGGGCAGGCACTGGGCAACAACTCTTGCTCTGTTCTGCAGTTCTAACTGCTATGCCAAAGTGAGGTAGCACCATGGCCTGCATAGCTCTTCGAATGTCTGGTTATCGTAGTGCGTTACTGCTGGCGAGGGACCGGCTTTCTTGTTGTCTGGCCGCACTGTCTCAAGCACACTGTATTGTTAGAGAGATGAGTTCATCGCCTATTTCAGGTTTCAATCAACCCGGTTACCAAAACAAATGACTCCCGGTTTGTAATAGATATATTAGTTGTTTGTCTTAACGGGTAGAAAAATACACAGAACGTTTCACCACATTATAGCACTGACCTAGCCTAATAAATTGCACAGCCTAAGACCGTGTTTACAGTAATTTCTATGGCGATGGAACATATTGGTATTGCAGATCTAAGGCAACCATGAGTTCAAGGATGTGGCACAACACCATCTGTGATATGCAGCAGCCGAAAAACAGGTGCAAGACATGGCTTTAGTTCATATACGCCATGAAATCCATACTGCTACGCTGCCTCATCCCAGATAAACAGAACTGGAAGGGATAGAATCCTCCTCTAGTAAGTTTCATGATATTTTAATAAGCACTATTAAGCACTTTTTACTCAGGGATCTCAAAACTCTTTACAGACCCTAATGCCCCACAAAGTAGGAAATAAATATCATACCCATTTTACAGGTGGAGAAATTATGGCACAGATCAGTTGCATGACTTCTCCAAAAATACATCAGCAGTAACACCACTGGGGAGTGGGGGAGGAGAATCAATTGACTTACTCCAGTGTATTTAGCATATTATAGTCTCCAACGCGTGGCATTCAAAAAAGAGTCAAAAGAAATGTGTCCATTTTGCCCTGTCCCAGAAGTAGAACGGGATGAATTTCTAATTCAAAATATTTTTTCAACAAAAATGGCTTTTCCATCAAAAGGAAATTTTTGTGGGAAATGTCCATTTTCAATTTAAAAAAAAATCAGGTTTTTCCACCACAAAAAATAAATAAATCAGTTTTCGGCAAACTAAAAATCTTTGGCTGGTCAGATAAACATCTTCAGTAAAACCAAATCATTTTACCCAACTTGCCCGAGCTTTTAGGCTTTCAGGATCCACAAAAGCATTCAGTTTTCAAACCAAAACCTGAAAAGTTTTATAGAGAATTTCTAATAAAAATTATTTTTTTCCCATCAAAATATTTGCAGGACAGAAAAATATTTTCTGACCAGCTCTATCTGGAAGTCTAAAGTTCTAAAAGATCCTGCCAAATGAATCACTCCAATGTGCATTTTTAAACTGAGAGACCATTCTTTTCTTTTGAAATTGAAGAAAAGGTGTTGTTTCCTTTACCTCCGCCCCGGGTAAGGTATTCAAAAAAACACTTATTCAGCAAAGCACTTAGGCATATGCTTAAGTGCCACTGATGTGCTTAAATACTTGGCTGAATTGGGGCCAGACCTAAAAGTCAAGAGACCTGAATTCTAATTTCCAGACCTGCCACCTACACTGGTTTTATATTGGTGTAACCCCAGTGACCACTATGGAGTTACTCATTATTTAAACTGGTGCAAAGGTAAGGAGAAGCAGGCTCAAGAGCCTCCCACAATACTAGGCAAAGCAATAGACAATAATTGTTCAGTAACCTTGAAACCAGAAGCAAAGGTAAACCAATGCAGTGATGTTTTCCTGAATCAGAATCATTATCAATAAGAACCATGAACGGCCTCATTCATCTCAACATGGTGTTAACTCTAAAACCTAAAGATTACAATAGAAATGTCAACACTTAACTTCAGCAGGAATATACAGCTAATGGGAACAACCGCAAACTGCTTCTCATGCCTCCCCAAGTCCCAAAAACTCTAACTGTGTGCTACTGAGCTGCCAAACCTATCGCTTCACCCTTGGCAACATCTACACAACACAATCATGCATTGTCAGTACAAAGATCTGCAGACACTGAGCACTGAAAATGTGTGGGAGATTCAAAAACACCCAAATAACTAGCACAAGGGGCTGCTGCACTGACAGCTGTTCATTTTCACTGCAACTTTTTCCTTTTTTTTTTTTTTTTTTTAAAGTAAATGAAGCTGCCGCAGGATTTCCATTCTGCTGCTACAAATGCCACAGAAGTTAGGTCCAACCTTCTCCCAAGGACCCAGGGCCTTGGATGTGAGCGAAGGTGGACACAGGAATGTGATGGTGCTGGTTTAGCTCTCTGTGATCTGTTTGGCCACCTATGAGCTTGGCATGATCTGAGTAAGGAGAGTTGAATTATTTCACAGTGTCAGCTTTGATATATAAAACCTCCTAGGAAACGTCCAAGATTGTTACAATTATTTATATGTTTATGTACTTGTTTAAAATATAGATATGAAGGGGGTGGAAAATCTAGCAAACAAAGGAACTGTACTGATATTCCGCAATTCGGAACAAATCAGCAGACTTGAAACAGGAGATGATGATTGCGCAGAAGTCTCAATACACTAGGAGTAAAAGACTAGATCTCTGCAAATAAAATATTTCACTGGACCCTACCAGTACTGACTGGTGGAATTAGAGGAGGTATCTGACTACTACATAGCAACTGTGTTCCACTCCAGAGGTGGCTGCACTTCCATGAGGGAAGAAGTGATAGCTGTGTATAATCATATATCAGTGTTGTGTTTGCAAGGCACTCTAGGTACCTTCAGGATGCCATATAAAACGCTAGCTACAGAGAGGGCAAACACAAGCAGTGAGCTGAAGTACTGCACAAAGGAGAGAGAGACAGAAACAGAGATCAAAATGAAACAGATTTAAACAGGAAGATGCCGAAAAGAAGGTACAAAAGAGAAGTCATAGCAAGCTGCCAAAAGGCTGGAAAGATAATGAGTGCTAAGGCTGCCAGGTCAGGCCCAAAAGTGAGTCATGCTTAGTCTTTGCACTAATGGTTACAGAATCACAGAACTGTAGGACTGGAAGGGACCTCAAGAGGTCACCTAGTCCAGTCCCGTGCACTCATGGCAGGACGAAGTATTATCTAGACCAGGGGTGGGCAAACTATGGCCGGACTGTCCTGCCCGGCTCCTGAGCACCTGGCTGGGGAGGCTAGCCCCTGGCCCCTCCCCCGCTGTCCCCCCTCTCCCGCAGCTACGCCGCAGCACGGGTAGCATGGCTTGCGCCCGCCCACCTCCCAGGCTTTCCAATAAGCCAGTCCTGCTGCTCTGAGCAGCCTGGTAAGAGTAAGGGGATGGGGGGGAGGGCAGGAGGTCCTGGGGGGCAGTCAGGGGTCAGTTGCATGGGGCGGAGGGGCACGGTCAGGAGACAGGGAGCAGGGAGGGTTGGATGGGAGTGGGGTCCTGGGGGGGCAGTTAGGGATGGGGGCCCTGGAAGGGGGCAGTCAGGGGAGGAGTGGGGGAGGGATGGATGGGTCGGGGAGTCCCAGGGGGCCTGTCAGGGGGCTGGGGTGTGGATAGGATTCAAGGCAGTCAGGGGACAAGGAGCAGGGGTGGTTGGATAGGATGTGGGGTCCCAGGGGGAGTTAGGGGTGGGGGGTCCCGGGAGAGGGCGGTCAGGGGACAAGGAGCAGGGGGGGTTGGATGGGTCGGAGGTTCTGAGGGGGGCAGTCAGGGGTTGGGAAGTGGGAGGGGGCAGATAGGGGGCGGGACCCAGGATGTTTGGGGAGGCACAGCCTTCCCTACCCGGCCCTCCACACTGTTTCGCAACTCTGATTTGGCCCTCAGGCCAAAAAGTTTGCCCACCCCTGATCTAGACAATCTCTGGCAGGTGTTTGTCTAACCTGCTCTTAGAAATCTCCAATGATGGAGATTCCACAACCTCCCTAGGCAATTTATTCCAGCGCTTAACCACCCTGACAGGACGTTTTTCCTAACGTTCAACCTAATCCGCCCTTGCTGCAATTTAAGCCCTTGTCCTATGGCTTCTTATCTTATCCTCAGAAGATAACACGAACATTTCTTTCCCTCCTCCTTGTAAAAACCTTTTAGGTACTTGAAAACTGTTATCATGTCCCCGTCCCCCCCCAGTCTTCTCTTCTCCAGACTAAACAAACCCAATTTTTTCAAACTTCCCTCATAGGGCCTCTTTTCTAGACCTTTAATCATTTTTGTTGCTCTCCTCTGGACTTTCTCCAGTTTGTCCACATCCTTCCTGAAATGTGGCATCCAGAACTGGACACAATACTCCACTTGAGGACTAATCAGTGCAGAGCAGAGAAGAAGAATTATTTCTAGTGTCTTGCTTACAACACTCCAGAATGATGTTTGCTTTTTTTGCAACAGTGTTACACTGCAGTGCTGACTCATATTTAGCTTGTGATTTACTCTGACCCCCAGATCCCTTTCTGTAGTACTCCTTCCTAGACAGTCATTTCCCATTTTGTATGTGTGCCACTGATTGCTCCTTCCTAAGTGGAGTACTTTGCATTTGTCCTTATCAAATTTTATCTGATTTTTCATGTAAAAAACATAAAGAAAGCGGCTGACAGTGTACTAGTTGACAGGGACAGCCAGTCCCAAGTTAAACAAACAGTGACTGCTGATAATCCTGCCAAGTTTGAATGGTTCCCACAACTTTGGGCTTTTCTTTAAAGGAAACTCATTAATTCTTCCCTCCTACTCCAATCTCCCTTCATCCATGGATAAGCTACCCTAAGTGTTGGTGCTTTCTATGGCTACCCCTGGTAGGAAGTGGGGGGTTGGCCTGAGACTGCTGGAAGCACCCAAAGATTGATCATTCCCAAATCAGAGTACTGGGGAAGGTTCCAAAGCCAGATCTCAGCTTGGTAGCCAATCAGCAAGCACCATGCAGGGGAGGGACGGGGCAGACAGGGATGGGTTTCACTGCCCTGCTAGCTACATCTCCCTTCTGGAGGGCAGCAAGGCACTGCCAGCACACTGTTTTTGAGGTAGGCGTTGGGGCTCTGTTGAGTGGTTTCTAGCTTCTGCCCAGACAATTGTGCCGCAAAACAAACACTTAACAGCAACTGGCTAGCATTCTCTGCTATTTAAACTCCAGTGTGATGCAAACAAATCCATGCATCAACCAAGCCACTTCTCTTATTTAAGGAAAACAACAAAGCTCCCATGAAAATGGAGTGTATCTAGATTTCTGTGCTGAATGCTCCCCTCCCTCTCTTCCTCCCTCCCACCCCACCCCCAGCTAGACCACGGGAACATTTCAGCACAGACAGAACTTTTACATTCGTTTTTTTCATTAAATCCCTTTGGTACTTCCTATCCCAGAATGCATCAGTCTAGGTATCAGAGATGCCAGTCACTATATCATTAGAGCCATGGTATTATGTGATGTCACAAAATGATGCACACTGTGATACTTTGAGGTGAACCAGAAGGGTTTTACAAAATGAGAAAAATACTTAAAAAAAAAAAAATCAGCTAAAACATGCTCCTATGGGCCCTGCTCTGCCATGTCAGCGGCGAAGGTTGAGTGCAGAAGTCAGGACTGATTTCAGTCGCATTTTAGCTTTGCAGTTCACCCTGTCCACAATTAACCTGTTTGTAAAGTATTTATTGTGCAAATGTGCCATTAAACACCAGCACATGCCTCTCAAGTGCCTCTCTGCTTTGTCCCAAAGTTCTTCACACAACGCACAGTCAACCTGTGGAACTCCTTGCCAGAGGATGTTGTGAAGGCCAAGACTATAAGAGGGTTCAAAAAGGAACTAGATAAATTCATGGAGAATAGGTCCATCAATGGCTATTGGCCAGGATGGGCAGGGATGGGGTCCCCAGCCTCTGTTTGCCAGAAGCTGGGAATGAGCAACAGGGAATGGATCACCTGTTCTGTCCATTCCCTCTGGGGCACCTGGCATTATTCACTATCGGAAGACAGGATACTGGGCTAGATGGACCTTTGCTCTGACCCAGGATGGCCATTCTTATGTAAATTTCCTTAGGTTCCATGCCAGTTTGCTGTCTCCTTGCTTCTACTGATGAAACCATTTACATTAGAAATAAAGACTCATGGACAAGAGAGATCTATACACCCTAAAAAGGGATGAAGCACACAGCATGATAAGTTTCCTGCATGAATATTTTGGTGAGCCGTGTTTTTGATCTTTGTCACATGTTGTGTTCTGCATTGGGCCCGGCAGGCTGAGACGTATGCATCAATATCTGATTGTCTTTTAATCCCACACTAAATTTGAGCTCACATTTTGATTTTCTGAACTGGATTTGAATTCATCAGGACAGACTGTTTGCCCATCAGCAGATAAATGCTACAGCTCACTTCATCGGATGCATACTGTGGAAAGTATAGAAGATCTTTTTATACACACAAAGCGTGAAAAAATGGGTGTTTACCACTACAAAAGGTTTTCTCTCCCTCCACCCCACCTCTTCTGCTGGTAATAGCTTATCTAAAGTGATCACTCTCCTTACAATGTGGCCCAACTTGATTATCATACACATTGTAAGGAGAGTGATCACTTTAGATAAGCTATTACCAGCAGGAGAGTGGGGTGGGGGGAGAGAAAACCTTTTGTAGTGGTAAACACCCATTTTTTCACGCTTTGTGTGTATAAAAAGATCTTCTATACTTTCCACAGTATGCATCTGATGAAGTGAGCTGTAGCTCACGAAAGCTTATGCTCAAATAAATTGGTTAGTCTCTAAGGTGCCACAAGTACTCTAAAATAAATAAATAATAGATAGAGTTGAGAAATAACAAACCTCAACCCTATTGTCCCTCTGCAAATTTGTGTACACAGAGTCACTCCCTTACCTCTCTCTAAAAGTGCAAAGTTTCAAAAAGTTCAATGAATAGAAGATTGTTGGGGGCGGAATAGATCTGAACAAGGAGAAGAAGTCTGGAGATAAATGTGAGAAGCGAGGGACATATGCTTTTTTGTTAAAATATTATGTTTGCTGTGGAAGAAAAAAAATCCAGAATACTTAACGTTGTTGTTTTAGTTAAATAAAACAATGTAAATGTCTGTCTGGTGATGTTCTCCTAATACAGCATGGCAAGAAAATCCTCCAAACACTAACGATTAATCTGTTGAATTGGAGACAGTTCACCTCCCAATGACTTCATAAATATCTGCTTCAATTACCTTCGGTAAATGAAATAACCAAACAATCATTCATTTTCTGATATAGCTGTAAAACTAATCTGAAGAGTTTTCAAAATAAATCACTGTTTAAAAATGTATAGTGTGTACCTTCTAAAAATGAAACCTACATCCATCTCTGAGTTGTGAAGAATATTTATTAAGGTTATAACAACCAACAAGAATGCATTTTTATGTAGAAAACCATGATTAAATTGAGTCTTCCGACTAGTGATTTAAATCAAATCCACCCTGTCTAGCACACTCCCTTTGGAATCAATGGGTAGCCCTGACCCCAAGAGAATGCATCTAGCTGTGGCTTTTTGCTTTAATAGTGCAGCAGCAATGCAAAACAAAGTCTTTGAAGATATTTTTAGAAGTGAAACAAACCAAACTTCTGGTGAGAACTGTTAAGCGCTGACAGGATGTGTCTAAGGAAGATGGCAACATAAATATCACTGATAAGAAACTAAACAAACAGTCCCATCTCTTCCCCCCATCCCCACCACATCCACACCCCCTGCTCTGGTATTGCAGAATTGGCTCTATTGTCTCTGAACACACCCAGCAATGCACACTCACGCATCTCTGATATTGCTTGGGTCTTTTTCTTCGGTGCTTCAAACGATCATTTGTGACCTACTTCAACAAGAAGCATGAAACATCCATCCTTCGAGCACTTGCCGGCTGATAAAGTTTCCCATAAGAAACGATACACCCAAGACAGGCTTTGAACAGAGGGGCTGAAATTTCCACGCCTTCTATTTTTTAGAGGGCAGTATGAGCAGGGCTATGGTGCTCACAATACCAAAATATATGGGCATGTTTACACTGCAGTTGCGGGGGAGAAGGGGTTTGGACTCGAGCAGCGAGCCTGAGTAGCAATAACCACACTGTGATTTTTAGCACACTAGCTTGCGCAGAGCTAGCCTGAGTCAGTGTGCCCGTGCTGGGAATCACCTCTCCCAGCTGCAATGCAAACATACCCTATGCGGCTTTGCAATGCGGACAGACACCCGCACCAGACTAGCAGAGCACTCCCAACTCTGTGACAAGAGCCAGAGATGAGCCTAGGTCCCTAGGACTGCAACTGCTAGCATTTTTAGGAAGTCCTCTCCCCCAGCTCCCCAGTGCACTATCCCTAATGCAGCTCCACTGTTGGGGGCGTAGTGTAGACAGGACTCAGGTGTTTTTACCACCATGTCTTCTAACCCAGAGGGCTGAACTGGTACTCAGACGGTGGGGGTGGAGGGACTTCCCTAAACATGAGTGGAGATGATGCTTTAGAAAAGTGACTGGTCATCTTAAAAGGCAAATGCTCCATCTAACCCTCTTTCTCTAGTCCTGTTGAACGCCAAGGATTTTCTTTTACCCTTCATTTTGTCTGGCACGCTTTCCCTCACCAGCATGGACAATTATACTCTTTCCATCTCTCCCCTCCCCTCCCCCCAGGGGAGAGTTATGCTATAAAGCGGTGCTAGAGATTCTTTAGGGAGGTTGCATCTCTAGGACCCCAATCAGCTCAAGGCAGTCAGGTTAAAGCCTTCACTACCAGTTCGGCACCATTTCTAACCAGCTCGTCATAGCCTAGCCGCGTGTGGATGTACCACGTGTAGAGTCAGCCATAACCAGCTGATAAAGGCACTGCCAAGTAGTAGCAGAGATGTGCCCTTACACCATGATAGTCTCATGCTGAAGCTATGCTAGTCACACACGCTGTGATTAAACATGGCTCCTACTACCAGTTTCACTTGTACCTTTGTTCACTCTCACAGTCTGTCTTTCTTGTTTGTTGGTTTTCCCTGCTCCTTGATTCCTTTTTCCCACCTTTTGATTTTGGATGATCAGGGGGCTGGGGCACATGACTTACGAGGAGAGGCTGAGGGAACCAGGGTTATTTAGTCTGCCGAAGAGAAGCGTGAGGGGGGATTTGATAGCAGCCTTCAACTACCTGAAGGGGCTTCCAAAGAGGATGGAGCTCGGCTGTTCTCAGTGGTGGCAGATGACAGAACAAGGAGTAATGGGCTCAAGTTGCAGTGGGGGAGGTCTAGGTTGGATATTAGGAAACACTACTTCACTAGGAGGGTGGTGAAGCACTGGACTGGGTTATCTAGGGAGGTGGTGGAATCTCCATCCTTAGAGGTTTTTAAGGCCTGGCTTGACAAAGCCCTGGCTGGGATGATTTAGTTGGTATTGGTCTTGCTTTGAGCAGCGGATTGGACTAGGTGACCTCCTGAGGTCTCTTCCAACCCTGATCTTCTATGATTCCATTGTTTCCACCTCACGCTTTGTTTCAAGTCCCTACTATATTCCATACCTTGTTTCTATCAAACCTTGTCACCAGCCCTTATTTACTGCTGCCTTTCACAACCTCCCATGAATGTTACTTGCATGTCTGCTTCCCCACTTCCAAGCCAATGGCTTGTTTTGCGTTTGCAGCATGCTTTCCACTGCAAGGGGAGGGCTGCAGTCAGATCCGTTCAATTTTTGCCAGGGCTGAGCCCCAGCACCTCAAGGCAGCTCATAGCTCTGGCGCTTGGCAGTCCATAGCCCAGCACCTCTGGGCTTGCCACATCAGTTAGAAAGTAAAAAAAAAAACCTGCTTGAGCCCTGGCACTTCTTTCATTACAAATTAAACACTGGGTCAGATATAGCTTCAAAGGCCAATGAGCTAGACAAGTGGAGTCTGCAGAAGGGGAAAAACATTCACTAAGTGGGAAGCAAAAACAAGCTGCAGATGAGGAGCTTTGCACACAGCCTCTCTTCTCATGTAAACCCTTTTTCACCATCTTAGCAATCCAGCTAGTTAGGGCCAATATTTCTCATAGCTTTATCTTATGGATCTGCAAAAGGCCATTAAAGTGCTAAATCAGCAAGGGGCTGCACACCCCCAAAGTGGTACTGAGCCCCCGCAACTCCTTTTGAAGAAATTGACTGCAATGGCATTTGCAGTGCCCAGGACTGGGCCCTTCATTCTTTATGTTTGTGTTGTTCTGGGGTCATTTAACGTCTTGCTGTATTGTTTTTTTAATCAATGCCCACTGCCTCAAAACAATCAGCAACCCTACAATAACAAAGCAGCATATACACAACTGGGGGTGTATGTGGAGGACGAAGGAGACTGGGTCAGGAAGTTGATTTTAATGTGAAGCAGTTGGGGTGGGCTTGATTTCTCTTTAAGGAATATAGATGGATTGATTTACATTATGGGAAAGTGCAATGTAGCAAAATCATTCAGTGCTTCAAAATAG
This sequence comes from Lepidochelys olivacea, assembly GCF_965140295.1. NCBI lineage: Eukaryota > Metazoa > Chordata > Testudines > Cheloniidae > Lepidochelys > Lepidochelys olivacea. The sequence goes on from NC_140419.1 coordinate 98,489,161, forward strand.
CCCATGGGAGGAGAAAATAATTGGAAAGCACAATTGTGTCATTCACTTCCCAACTAGGGCCTGATCCCTCAAATAGTTAAATTCAACAGGAGCTCTCCACATGCAGGGGTTGCAGAACAGGGCCCTGGATGTGAAAATGAATTTCTATCAATAGGAAAAGTCCTGTAACTTCAATTAGCTCATGGGATAAACTTCCAAGGTAAAGGAAAGTAAACACTTGGCTGTCCTCAAAAAAGTATCTGACTCGCCAAACATTAGTCCATAAACAGTGGCAGCTTCCAGGTTTGCTTTTCACACTGAACCTTATGGGTGAGTGCCAGGAAGTTGGTGAGCTTTGCCAAGTGAGAATCTAGAGGGTCTTTTCCCCCAAAGTTTTCTGGTGAACAGCTTATTCTCACTAGCCTGGCAAGTTTAGGCCCCAATCATGCAAGTCTTAAGCACCTGCTTAATGAGACAACACACTGGGTGTAAAGTTAAGTACATGCATAAGTCTTTGCAGGCTCAGGGCCTTAGGGAATCTGCAGTCCAAACCTGCCGGGCACCTCTATGTTTCTTCAAAGGCAACAGCAGTTGGGGGCATTCAAAGCTTTGCAGAACCTACCTATCTTAGGTACTTATCTGGCCCTTATCCCCACAGCACCTGAACACCTCACAATCTTTAATTTATGCTCACCACTACCCTGTGAGGTAGGGAAGTGCTATTATCGGGGGCTGAGGGCCCAGAGAAGATACATGCCTTGCCCAAAGTCTCTCAGAAAGTCTTTGGTGGAATAGGAACTTGTACTCAGGTCTCCCAAGCCCTAGAGCAGCACTCTAACCACTAGGAAATCTTTCCTCCCACAAAATCACACCCCCAATTGCAAGGCGACTTTTGAGAGATCTGACTCCAGGTGAAATCATATCATGCTTTTATTGGTCCAGAAATGACGTGATTTCGGTATATATGTGGGTAGAGGTGTAACAGCCCTTATTTGTGCAAAGTATCTACTGGCTTCAGATGAAATGCTGTGGAAGCAGGGACAGCTGGATCAAGGCTAAAATATGGCACCGCCCTCCAGAAGTATGCGGTGAAAATGGAAACATGCATTTTATCTGAACATTTAATCCTTCAGAATCCTGGTATCTCAAGAGACATCTGGTTAAAATTCCTTTCCAAATCAAAGTAATCTAAATGAAACATGAGGTGTTTCTTCCTCCCACAGTCACTCTGCCAAAATCAGAACGGGAGCGACTGAACTTGGGCATTTCTGTTGTGGTTTCTCCAGCCCCTTCTTTTATAACTAGACGTAACACATCAATAACATGAACTCAACGGTTTTGTTTGTAAAGCGTAAAATGTCTCCTTTTGCAAAATCACAAGCCCTAATTTGGTAAGGTTTACAATAACAAAAGTACTTCCATTACCTTTGCAAACAAAAATGCTGCCATGTATCCAAAAGTTACATAAATACAGCATAGAGTTACACAAAACATCACTGCTTTTAAGTGCTATACACAAGTACAGTAGCTCTAGAGAAGACTATGGGCTAGAAGTACGGGGGGATAAGAGGTATGTTTTCAAAGACGCCAACGCACTAACTCCAGGTCACCTTAAACAAGGACAGGGGACGATGCTGCAATGTTTGCACCTCAGCAGGATGCCACATGGTAACTTTTCAATATCCTGGCATGATACAAATGCTGTTCCCTAGAACTCCTGTGGCACATAGGGTCCAGAGCCGTGGATCCACCCTGATTCCAGCTACATACTGTCTAGTCAGTTCAGTTAGGCTCAACTTGCTGTAAGAGGCAACATGGTCTCATTTAATGCCAGCTCTGAAATGGACTCACTATGTGGTCTATGCCTCAGTTTCCCCACATATAAAATGTGCATGGTAATAGCACCTGTGTTGGAAGCTCAGTGTGTGTCCATCACTATGAGAGTGGAAAGTAGAGCCGTTTGCAGGACTATTTTTTTAATTCCACTCCACAATACCCACTCCCACCTGCGCCTGCATTGTTCCTTGCGTTTTTATCTCACTTCCACCTGTAAAAACCTTAGATCCCACAAGAGAGACAGATTCCCCTATGCTATTTTTTAAAAAAAGTTGGTTTATATGCACACATTTACAAAATTCAGACACAATTTTTACCACTAAAAGAATAAAACAAATCTTGCTTAAACCATGTAAAAAATACTTTAAGTCCTGCTACAATAGACATCAAATCTCTTTGTATTCCTCGCTTAAATTTAAGTATTAAAAACTTTATTTAAAAAAAAAAGAAAAACTTGATTTACGTTGCTGCAATTCTATTTATGACAAACTGACAAGAGATTTAGTGTTTTCTTGCAAATTGCCAGTCTGTTGGTTTTTTCCCCACTCAATCCCAACCGCAATAAAGTACATTTTATCCTCTTCTGCTATTATGGCAGTGGGTCCTGTGGGACCCGTGGAATCCTAGTTCTGTTGCAGGGCTCTAGTGGAAAGTGCTGAGAGAATAATTTACCACCCAGGATATTAAAACTTCAGCAAAGGAATATAACCCAAGTGATTAAGGCTGGAATTTTCAAAGGAATTTAAGGGGAATGAAGTGCCTAAATCCCATGGAAACACCTTTGAAAATCCCAGCCTAAAAGTGCATCAGTAGCCTAAGTTATTGCTGATGGGAGGGTATAATCTAGGCTTCAATACCATATCCAGCCTGCAGCATTAGAGATCTGTATCACAGTACAGTCTAGAATCCACAGTCCCAGATCAGCACCCCAAGTCAGTCGGCACAATACAAACACAGCACATTAGCAGTACCTGTAATGATTGTTTCTGAGTTACTTCAGGGGAAGGGTGTCCACAGCCTTCAGAACCCTGAAGTCCTTTCTATAGGACACAAGTTTCTCGGCAATTCACATGTAACACAGAAACAGTGATGGGAGCTGTACACCCTAAAATGGAATAAGCCCCTTGTAATGTAAGCATTCGGAGCCCGAAACATTAGTTTCTGGGTGAGAGAGGGAGTTTTTAAAAAGTGTACATTTGTTATAGCTTTGTACAGTCCCTAGTGCGATGTGGCTTGGAGGGTCAGCACTACCTCAAAACAGATACATGACAATTTATAAAGTACTGTCCTAAAATTCAGATCAGCATTAGTCCCAGGCAGGTCTATTACTATAGTATCCAGCTGTTCAGTGCTACCCCTAATGACATGTCTACTGAGCTTGTTCATGCCATACAGCTGGATAATATAGGTGGGTATGATTTAATTAAGACACAGTTTCCAAAAGAAGTGACAGATTTTAGTGTTTTAGAGTAGCAGCCGTGTTAGTCTGTATTCGCAAAAAGAAAAGGAGTACTTGTGGCACCTTACAGACTAACAAATTTATTTGAGCATAAGCTTTCGTGTGTTTATTTTCAAGAGCTTGAAAACCTCACACATCATCCCTTTTTTGGACAATTGCCAATATTTACACACAGAGGCAGATTTGCACCAGCATATATGGAGGATTGCCATAATTCACTGCAAAAGTAGCACTTGTGTTAAGAAACACGTAAAGAGCCCAATCCAATAGTCCTTGTTCAGCCAAATCTCCCAGGGAAGACACTGGTAGTGTGGCTAAGAAATGGACTGCACCGTCAAGCCCAGAGTTGGCACATAAGCCTACACAGATTCATGCTAAGAACTGAGCAAGTCATTCTTTGGTTCCTCTGGCTTTTTATTTTTGCATGTATGATGTTAGTGTAGAAATGCCTTCCTGCATTTTTCTAGCAGTTATCGCACAAGATTGAATTTTTATTGACCAAAGTTCTTGAGCAGAAATTAGAAATTGGGCTGCATTCAAGAATGCAGCACTTGGGGGGAAAAGGCTGTTGTCTCGCTTCTTTAAAAAAACAAGGTAGAAGTTATAAATTCCGAAGCCATATTTGGTTACATGTATCATCTATTTACTCTGAGGTGGTTTGCACATATCACGGTTTAACAATTTAATCAATTTCCTCTGCTGTAGAGTACAAATCCATCTCTTCGTAAGGACTTTTCAGAATGAAGATAAAAAAATAGATCGGCGAACAAACCGTTTTAGTCTGATTTGTTAATATTCTTGTTACAGTCTACAGTTTAATTAATTAAAATTAAGTTGGTTATATATTCACATGACCGCAAGATCAATTTCTAGATGGCAAACAAACTCATACTTGCACTCCTAAGCAAAACATGATGCTGCAGCCATAAAATGTGAACAAGACAGAAATCATATTCATTAACACACCTTTTGCCTGCTTACTAAAGACTGGAAATAGAGGTCCCAATCCTGCAAATACATCTGTGAATAATTTTACTCATGTGAGTAATCCCTTTGAAGTCAAGATGACAAACCTTGTCTCTCTAATATCCGGGGACCAATACAACTAGGACTACACTGCCTAAGTGTAAAGTTATTCTCAAGTGTGTTTGCAGGATCAAAGCCATGAACATGTTTCGAATTAGCAGGACTGGGTAAGTATCTAATGCCATAATGTGGGGAGCAGGAAGGGGGGTACAACAGACATTGACTGACTTTTTAAAATTATTACCTGCATTAGCATTGCAATTATATAGTCATATATAACCAGGTCTAGTTTTCACAGCTTACTTCCAGGTTTCACCAGGCTGCATCACCCCGTATTTAAAAAAACCTAATAATCATAAAAAGAAGAGGAGGACTTGTGGCACCTTAGAGACTAACACATTTATTTGAGCATAAGCTTTCGTGGGCTACAGCTCACTTCATCGGGTGCATAGAATGGAACACAGAGTAAGAAGATATGTATATACATACAGAGAACATGAAAAGGTAGATGTGTGTGTATATATATTATATATATATATATATCTTCTTACTCTATGTTCCATTCTATGCATCCGATGAAGTGGGCTGTATCTCAAATAAATGTGTTAGTCTCTAAGATGCCACAAGTCCTCCTGTTCTTTTTGCGGATACAGACTAACACGGCTGCTACTCTGAGACCTAATAATCATATGATCCCTGAAAAAACAGTGGGTTTGGGGTTCCCCCCACACACCTATTATCAGACGTTTCAGGCAAGTCAACCACCCTTTTGCCCCCTTCCTACAGGAACGAAGGAAGCCAGCCCCAGATGCAAAGCATTGCTGCACAGCAGCAGGGTGAAATACTTGCTAAACCCGCAATTTACTGTCAAATAAAGAACAGGCGCCACCGACACCCGAAAACCCGTGCTCTTGGCTCGCAAAGCTGCCGCCTGGCAAGAGGCTGCCCCGAGCTAGCAGACCAAAAAAAGAGGAGGCAGAAGAGAAGCAAACGCCTGGACGCTCGGCTGCCGAAACCCAGCCGGCACAAAGACCCGCGGCGCCGCTCTCCCCGGCGATTCCCGCTGGAGCGGAGTTGCTCGCCCGGTGCGCTTGACACAAGCCAGCCCGGGCGGCGAAACTCCCCCCTCCCCAGCCAGCCCCCCGCTCGCAACCAGGGCGCCCTCGCCCAGCCCCCAGGACCAGTTCTGCCCAGCAGGGATGCTGCGGGCAGCCCCCCGCCCAGCTCCCGCAGCCCCGCAGCGATGCTAGAGAGCGAGAGACTCGCGCACCTTCGTGCGGGCCGGCGGCGGGGCTCGGGAGCGACGCGGCTGCAGGAGGGCGCGGCTGGAGTGAGCGCGAGCCGCGGGAGCCGGGCGTCCGGGGAGAGCCGCGGGGTGGGGCGGGCGGGCGCGCGCGTGCAGGGGGCGGGCGGGGGCCGCGCGCGCGGGGGGCCCCGGGGCTTTGCAATGGGCGCGGGGCAGCCCGGTGACCCTCCGGGCTAAGGAGGGGGCTGCTCTGAGCAGGCTGCCCCTGGCCGCGGAGGGGAGCCCAGGCTGCAAGGGGGCAGGGCCCCGGGAGCAAGGAGGGCACCCCCTAGAGAGAGGGCCCAGGCTGCTGGGTGCGCGGAGCAGGGGCCTCCTCCCAGGCTTAAACTGGGGGTAGCCAGAGCAGCGTCCAGGAGCAGTGGCACCAGGAAAGCAAGCTAGGTCTTCCTCTGTACAGCACCTGACACAGCGGGGCCCTGCTCCTTGCCTAGGGGGCCTAGATGCTCCCCCAAGACAAGGAAAGGGGCAGTCGGGCCTGGCCGACCCCTCACCCTGCCAGATCAGGGGAGTTAGCCAGCCTTGAAGCCCTTCCCGCTCTCTGGCCGCTGCTGGGTACCTGCTTGCCACAGAATAGGCACGGGCCGTGCTGGTGTTTTAGATTGTTCGTGTCTGCCAGGGATGCTGCAACAGGCATTAAATATCCTTAAACAGCTTCCATGTATTTAACAGACACCGTCTCGCCATCTGTGCCCAGGCTGCGTGATTCTAGGTTGGTTATTCAGCAACGTAGCCCAGGCACATTGTCCGTAACGCTGGGGACCATTTAGCTAATTCAGTTACAGTAGGAGTCAAACCCCTCGGTCCCATTAGAACTGGAATACATTAATTTTCTGCTATTCCCAAGTACTTATTTTCCTAGCCCCGTTTTGCAAGAAGATGCAGTGCAAACAAACAGCATATACCATCTCTGAGGAGCATTCACCTGACTCAGCCATCAGCCTCCGCTGCCCATCCAAACATACACTAAAGCTTTTACTGATGGTTCAGTTGCATTATGTTTCATCCTTGGATTTGTATTCAGAGTTTCCAGTACAGAGAAATATGTGTTGTTTAAATAAGAAGCCTGTAGGGAATGAACAAATCCAGACTCAAGAGAGCACAGCATAAACAAAACTCTGAGAAGAAGAGATATTATTTCAAATGGTATACTTAGCTCATTAAAAGGAACAGTATCAGGTTAAAAAAGATTGTGTCTGTTTAAACAAATCTCCTTACCCATGTTACTGACACCACCTTTGATCATTAAATCAGAAAACATCGACATTTGCTTTTTGCTATTTATTCTGCTTGTTTTCTACTTTCACCCAAGTTGGGCTACAAAAATACATTTGTCACATTCACTTTTGTGAAAGCTTCCCTTTGTGGATCTCATTTTGCTGGGTGGCAGGGTGCAGGGAACTTAGTGTTTCATTTGTCTTTTGAAAAAGCTTTTTCAGTGCCACAGAGTCATGGGCCTTCTGACAATCAAAAGGATGGCAGAGGGGCCTGTTGCTAGGGCTGGGACTCAGGGGACCATTGAAGGATCAGGGCCTATGTTTCCCTGGAGGGATGTTTGTTCATCTAGTAAAAGGAAACTGAAACATTGCCATACTGTCAAAACACACTCCTCAGAGTAGCATTTCCATTTTCCAAGCCCTTTTCATTTTACTATTATTCTCCAAAAAAGCAGGGGACTTTTGCATAGTCTGCTAACCCACACAGTCAAGATTTAACAGAGTTCCTCCTAGCTTGTTAGAGAACATGCATTAGTTGTGATGATTGATGGTTCAAGGCCCAAATTATCATTGCTGAGAAAAGCATTTGCCACACACACATAAAATACGAGTGTTTGAAATACCAACGTTTTTCATACCATAGATTAGTTGAAATTTAACCTTCTGTAGGGTCAAAAATGTGTATTTTAACTTGTAAGACAGTGGAATAACTCAGCAGGAATGAAAGACATATGTAGTCAGCAATGGGCTTTTCTCAAGGATTACTGGCTGATGAGAGGTCAAAATAAAACAAGATGATGAACAGAAAACTCCCCTTGCCTGGGGCATGATGCCAGTCTTATAACCAAGGCTGCCTTTGCACAGATACCCTCCATTATCTCTCTGGTAGATGGGGAACGTTTCCTGACAATTCAAGAAGAAGGGGAAAATTAAATTAAACTAGCAGCTGACACACTCAAAACTACTACAAGGAATTGCTTTTTCACACAATGGACAATTAACCTGTGGAACTCACTGTCACAATATATCACTGCAGCCAAGACCCTTGGTGGATTTTAAAGGAGGATTCGACATCTAAATGGACAACAGGAACATCCAGGGTTATATCTCTTCTGTTTATTCCCTCTGAAGCACCTGGTATTGGCCACTGTCGGAAGACAGGACACTGGGCTGGATGGACCATTGGTCTGACCCAGTGTGGCTGTTTTTGTGGTCTTCTGTTCTTTCTCCATGGGTGGTTTATCCCATTACTGCCTCCACTGCCAACAGCATTTCTTCCTCTGAACAGGTGGCACCGGCCATCATCAGTGGACAATACTGACCCCTGGTCTGATCCAATACAGCAATCACTGTGTCTCCCAAGCAGCCAGTTTATAATCCTGCCCCATGGGCATCTGCACAAACTGAGCTGAGGTTCATGCCTTGTTTCCCGGAGTCCAGCCCTGCTTGAGTCACAAAGCTATGAAACATTTCGGAGGTGAAGTGAGCTGTAGCTCACGAAAGCTCATGCTCAAATAAATTGGTTAGTCTCTAAGGTGCCACAAGTCCTCCTTTTCTTATTTCGGAGGTGATACTGCATTCCTAGTGCACCTGGAATTCCTTTCGAAGTCACTGAACATTTTGGGTGCAGAAGGCGTGCGGGACCAGACCCTTCATTGAAACGGGAGGCCATGCTTTGTTATCCTTTGGTTAATGGATTTGGAAAGAGATGCGATCCCCTTGGAAAAGGCATGTCCCAGCTGGAGAGGTCAATAAGCAGACTAAGACCCAGTCTGGAACTCTTGCAGGGCTTACGTACAGGAAACTCCCCTACTGACCTAGCTTTTTCATACTTACACCAAAAGATTATCTAAACGAGATGCTGTACATGAAAATTACTCAGTAACCAGCAGCATCAGCAAGACAATCCCGTTCATCAGCAATTTTCAAGGTTTCAAAATTTGTTTGGCGTTCCAATGTGGAACGAAAACAAAAACCTTTCCAACATTTTCACAAAAATGAAATTGTGACAGAATATCTGTTTTCAGACTGAACCCTGAGTTTTTCGATTCAGGGAGGTTTTCCGGGTTCAGGTCATGTCAGACAAGAGCCCAGCCTCATGGCTAGGGTACTAGCCTGATGCAAGTTCATGTTTGAATCAGAGCAGAGTTTTTCCCATCCCAAATCACTCTAGATCAGGCAGGAACTTGAACCTGGGTCTTCCACATCCCAGGGCAGGGCCCTAATCACTGTGCTATGGAGTCACTCACTGGTAGGCTTGCTCTAAATCTTGTCAAAACCAACACATTTAATCAAAACTTCATTGAAGATATTTGAACCTGCTCTACTGATAACATAGAATCCTGACTGTGGGCTTGTCTAGATCCAGTGTTAACATGTGGGAAGCTGGGAGGATGCACCCAGTGAGTATTGCTGAGAAACTATACATCCACAACCAGACCCCTCGCTTATGGAATCCGACAAGACTCAATTCTCTCTCGCACCCTTTCCAACATCTATGTACAGCCGTTAGCTGAACAGTTCAGACACCACGGACTCCAGAGCCAGCAATATGCCGATGACACAGAACTCTACTTATCCTTCACCACGTATGACTAGATCAATACCACCAAGATGTCCCAGTGCTTGGATGAGATCAGCTTGTGGATGAAGCTCGGGTTCAGCTTCAGATAGTTGAACCCCAGCCAGACAGAAGTGTTGCTGGTGGACAAAGGAAAGCATTTTGAAGAGTCTTGCAGCCATGTTGCAGTCCCCTTTGCTTGAGGATGCACGCACAGTTGGGCAATTTAGTCCACAGTTTAGGAGTGCTCCTGGATTCTTTACTGACACTAAGCTCTCACATAGCAGCATTCAGTAGTAATACTTTCTACCAACTCCAGTTGGCTAGGAGACACCATTCCATGCTGGCAGATAGTGACCTGGCCTCATTTATTCACGCCTTTGTCACTTCTCAGCTGGACTACAGCAATGCGATATACCTGGGCATGAAGCCTACATCACTTAGGAAACTCCAACTAGAATAGAACCCTGCAGTACATCTCCTCAGCAACACAGGCTACCATGAGCACATCAAACCTGTCCTCCTCTCTTAATGCTGGCTTCCCATAGAATATCCAATCAAGTTCAGGTCTCGGTCCTTATCTTCAAGTTGCTCAATGACCTGGGCCAAAGCTATCTGAATGATCTCTGGTATGAAAATTCTGGTGAACAATTCCTGTCCTCTGGCACCATGGAATTCTCCACTGTAAGGGTAAAGCTTGTCTGTGTGGGAAACAAAACTTTCTCGAGGGCCAGTCCAAGACTATGGAATGAACTCCCCGAGAAATGAAGGACCATCACAAACCTCACAACCTTCCACTCCAAGTTCAAGGCACATTGCTTTGACTTTGTCTTCCCTATCATAAATACATTGCCGCATGTACATTAAAAAAAAAAAACACCCACAAAAACAAGACATTCCACTTCACACTCTTCTCATCCTGGGGAAAGTATGAGAGAACAAATAATAAGAAACAGATATTAATCATTTTGCTCAATGCACGACTGGAAATGAGTGTGATATAAAAACCTATATAAAACAGAACAACGTGTCTCAGTTCATTATATCCTTCCCTGCTCCGTTGCCTCCATCATCTCTGGATGGTAATCTTAAATTGTAAATGCTAAGCTGTAGATGATTCTATTCATAACACAATGTGTCTGCTCAGCAGATATCTTCAATATGCTTGCAACATATGTAGCGTTACCTCTGTGAATGTGAGGCGCATAGCTAGCCTGTTGATGGGCTCTTTGCTTTATTCAGAGTATTATACATCAGATTCGTAGCTTTAGGGGAGTAAAATCCTGTCTTTAAATCCGTAATCAGAGCAGAACTGTTTCCTGCACTCACAGCTGTTTAACTTAGAATCATATTTACTGGAGTACTGGGATAACAGATAGCTATTTAGTGGATCTACATAACACACTAGATGTTAATATCACAGCTTACCGGTGATTACATCCGATTGAAATGTTACTTTTGATTTATTCATTGCTCTTCACAGGTTTATGTTTAAGGCCCCAATCCTGAAATCAGACGCACGTGGGTGGACCCTGATGCCCACATCCACTCCCATTGATTTAATTGGACAGCATCTCTGGCATGAGGGCCCACCCACACTGAAGCAATTGCAAGGTCTACGAATCCAGTCCTGGAACCACCTACACCCAGGCATAGTACAACTGCAAGTAGCCCCACTCACTAGTCTGAGTTGGACAATTCGTGATTGTAAGTGAAGGTCTGCAGGATCTGACCCTAAATCTGTAAGTTGAAATAGCTAATAGATCTGACAAGAAGAAATATTTAAATACTCATACTATAAATTCATCTATTACTGTGATCTTAATTTGCTTCTTGCAAAGACATGAATTGATTTAGCGAGGGTCAGCAAACAGCTAAAATAAAGAAAAGGCATGTAGGTGAATTATCTTTTAATTTTAAATAGGAAATATTTTCCTATTACAGTTTCACACACACTAGGATGCCAGAGAAACCTCTGTAAGTGAATTATACTCGACAGGAATAAATAGTAAAAATTGCACAGTAAATTTCAGATGTACTAAGACAGCTCTGAGTCACTCTGGTGCTATGGCGCTTGCTTGCCGAAAAATAATCATTCGTTGTGTTTACTGATTTTTGGCAAACATAATAAAAATGGAGACAAATGAATCCTTGACTTGTTAGCCAAACAAGAATGAGCTATGGGCACGGTGACTTGACGCCGATTCAATTGTTTGAGTCATTGAGAAGCTAACTGCAGGAGAACACTTTATTTGGAAATCCTGGAGCTTGGAAAGATGGCAAAGAGGGTTGCTTTTCTACAAAGTGCTACACAGAACCCCAAGTAACAGCATGTGTCACCCAGAGGCTCATTAATGAGGTTTGCGACACTGTCAGGGAGAATATTTTATCCATTCCGGTAAAGGGATTTTAAAGCTGAGGTGTGAAAAATCACAAAGAATAGGGGCGGAAATATAGCCCAGCCCCATGCATATATACTTCATTAATGACAGGTTTCAGAGTAACAGCCGTGTTAGTCTGTATTCGCAAAAAGAACAGGAGTACTTGTGGCACCTTAGAGACTAACCAATTTATCTGAGCATAAGCTTTCGTGAGCTACAGCTCACTTCATCGAATGCATACTGTGGAAAGTACAGAAGATCTTTTTATACACACAAACCATGAAAAAATGGGTGTTTACCACTACAAAAGGTTTTCTTTCCCCCCACCCCACTCTCCTGCTGGTAATAGCTTATCTAAAGTGATCACTAAAAAGATCTTCTGCAGTTTCCACTGTATGCATCCGATGAAGTGAGCTGTAGCTCACAAAAGCTTATGCTCAAATAAACTGGTTAGTCTCTAAGGTGCCACAAGTACTCCTATACTTCATTAAGGCCCTGTCAGAACTGCCGGGGCAGATGCAGGTTCGGGCAGGGGCTGGCTAGCGAGGAAACAGGCACAGTCTAGAGCAGTCTGTCAGAACTAGCAGGCAATGGGAATGCTCTCAGGCAAGTAGTGACACTGAGCAGATTGGAGAGACTCTGCTCCGCTTAGGAGCCTATATACCTGCCTTGGGATCCACTGGGTGGGTCCTCACCTGTGGATTGACTGAACCGCGGTTGAATGGAGTGGGGCCTATGACGAGACCTGCAGGTAATTGCCTCTGATGACTCATCACACTCAGGCTCTGGGAGGACTCATCACAGCCCCTATTCCTGTAAACATTTACGGTCACATGCAACTTTACTCACATGGGTAGTTCCATTGACTTCAGTAGGATTACTCATATAATGAGGGTTACACCTGCATGTAAGTGGTCACAAGATCTGGATCTAAGTTTCTACAGTTCTTAGCATCAGAGGAGCACCTATCGGAAATGACAAGAAGTCATCACAAGGGTGTCTGATTTAACATGAGAATGATCTTCGATGTATATGACCTCTTTCATTTCAAAAGGACCCCACTGTGCTTTGCAAGTCTGTACATATTATACACAGGGATGTTTTTCTGTCATTGAATTGCAGCCACTTCTTGGGTGAAACACAGGAGCTGTTTCAGTGGTACACAGCCATACTACACAATATTTTAGTGAGGAATGGCTTTTTTAGTTAACACTCAAGGGGAGTCAATTACACAAGTTGGGCACCAAGGCTAACGCTCCTATTCTTAGGGAAAAAATACCATGGACTAAGAAGACAGGACCCTATTTGAAATTAGTCTGGAACACAGCACCTCCTAATACCATACTAATGCACTGGTTCAGTGCTAACTCAGAGCACCACCTGCTGAATCACCAAAGCACCCTCTTGTAGCATGTAGGGATTTCATAGAAGTCTCCCGCTCCAAGTACTGGCCCAGGCCAATTCTGCTTGGCTTGATGCTGTCATGCTACAAGGTAGCACAGCCCATAAGAATTCTAACATCACTGATAGGGAAGTCTCTTGATTTAAGTATTTTAATACGAAGTAGAGCATTATCATATTTATTTGCCATCAGTGAAAACAAGAATCCACATGCTATCATTGGTCCTCATTCCAGAAAGGCTGGAAGTAGAAGACAAACACATTTGAAGGTTGGTCTCCTGAGATCTCAGAGAAACAGCCTGAACTTCCCTTTGTCTTTGCACTTCTTCAGGAATTTCACCCTTATTTCTCAGACCTCCTATAACTAGTGTGACCAGACGTCCTGATATTATCGGGACCATCCCAATATTAGCGACTTTGTCTTATTATATAGGCACTTAACTCCCTCCCATACCCCTCCCCCAAAAGTGACTCGATTTTTCACACTTGCTGTCTGGTCGCCCTACCTATAATACCAAACCTGCACAGGACAAGAACACAGTGCTACCTTCCCTTTGGCAAGGTCGGTATCAAACACCTACCAGGCTCAAGGGACAATCAGAATAAAACTTGTGAACCACTGAAGTACCCTGCCATTTTCGTTATTGCAGAAAGCGGAGGGTAGCCAACATGACATTTGCGGACTAAGTTACACTGCCATGGAAATACATATACAAAACTCCTAGGAGACAAACTAATAAGCTTTCAGGTTATTAGCAACATTTACCAAGCAGGCAATTTGCTGGAAAAGCTGAAAGGAAAATTTCAGAGTCATTTCTCACAGGGACCAAGAGTGGGGTTGTTTGTTTTTATGACAATGTGGTTAAAGCATCAGTGATGTTACACTTTTTCCATGGAGCTTAAACACATAAGTACACCGGTTTCCAATTTGTTCTAAGCTAGTGCATCACAGTTTGTAAATCATGTATTACTGGGATGTTTTGATCCTCAAATGAGAGGGGTTAAATTGCCTAAGTGCAAAGAACTACTATCATAAAGATTATATGATGTCATTACCAAGACAATGTTCAGTCATGACTATTCAGCCTATTTTAGAGATATAGATTCACCCTGAGAAATACCCAGATGACCTCTCTATGATTTAATGACATGCAGAGCCCTGTAAAACAAAGGCAATCTGTAACATCTTTCCTGGGGATAGTACAAAGCAGAGACCAGAGAGCCATATCCTGCTCTCATTTAAGTCAATGGCTAAACACACATGGATTTCAATGGGAGCTGCTTTGGACCCTGAATTTTAGCATAGGTAAGAGAAGCAAGGTTCCACCCCCGACACACATATAGTCAGCTAAGGAATCATGTCACATTTAAGTGTCTAATAGAAGTTAGCATGATACTGGCAGAACCTTACTAGTTTGCAATAATGCATGCATGATGCACCACAGATTACAACGTTTGTGAATTAGACAGAGCCAAAATCATCTCTTGCCCACATTCCATTCAATTCTGTTCTCTTCAGTAGGGTGTAACAGGCTGCAAATGAAAGTAGGATTTAACCTTAAGCGAGCAAACAACAATTATAAAAATAAGGCTATCACATCACCAAAGGTTCCCCCTCCCCGATCATTTTAATCACTGTGGGTCTATTACCTCAGAACTTGACATTCTTGCATGTACCTCAGAACTTGACAGTACCACAGTCAGCCATTTTGTATGTTTAGCCACTGCCAGCTGAAAACCAAACATAACATAGCTAGGAATAATCTTAGGCCTTTGTGAGACAAGGTCAGATGGTTGCATACGTGCAGTTTGTTAATCAGAATGGGAGGATGGGGAAGAAAGTTATGGAAGAGAGTGAGTGAATAGCAACCTTGGTTTTAGGTGTCCCTGACATAT
Organism: Lepidochelys olivacea; assembly: GCF_965140295.1. Taxonomy (NCBI): domain Eukaryota; kingdom Metazoa; phylum Chordata; order Testudines; family Cheloniidae; genus Lepidochelys; species Lepidochelys olivacea. Next base: position 98,504,219 of record NC_140419.1, read on the forward strand.
TGTTGTTATAGCTGGAAATACTAGAAATGTTTTGAGAAAATGAGTAGTTTGTTGAAATTAGGAAAATTGGTGACCCGGCGGAGGCTATTAGGTTGACCCATTAGGAGTCACTATAGGTTATGTGCTTTGTCAGAGTTAGCTATAAAAGATTAGGTGAAAGTAAATACCTCGAAGCAGTCAGAGGGAGCTTTTCTTCGGGCAAGGAATTGACATCTAAACTCCCCATCAGCAGGACAGAAAGAGCACCCGGCTGGAAGCCCAGCTGGTGGTCACTGGAAACCATCTCAGACTGTGGGTAAATATATCTGGGATGTCCTAAATCTATTGCGTATGTGTGTGCGTGTGCTTAATATCTAATACATAGTAGTTTTAGATAAGAGCACACTTGCTCGTATCAATCATTTATCAGACAGAAGTGCTGTGTTCCCATTGATTTATTCCTGACACCACCTGGAGAGAAACAGTTAAGTTGGCACTGCTTTGGGTTCTGAAAACCCCTGGGTAAGAGGTCAGGGAAGACCTCACCTGTGAAAGTTCTCTAATATATTCTAGAACAGTGGTGCAGTCTTAGGTCCTAATCCTGCAATAAACTCCATGCATGTGAACTCCTGAACCCTCACAGAGCCCCAGGCATCTGTCCACATAGAGATCATTGCAGGAATGGGACATTAGTAATTAATATGAAACTTCATTGCAGCGCTCTGCTTTGGAACATCTGGTGAGAAGTGGGGAGCCAAGAAAGGATTCTGCCTAAAGTGTTTAATTAGCACAGGATGAACTTCCCCTGTATTTACTGGGCAAAATAAAAAGATACATGGAAAGTAAAGGTATGGTCTGCCCATAAAATAAATCAGCTTCCTACCACATTATGTCAAAATACAAATGTAGTGTAACATTACCTACACAATCCACTGAAGAGAAACCTCAGACTCAGGGCAAATGTTTTCTGAGCACTTGGGAAGTCACCAGCTAAAAGGATTAAAGGGGTTAGTTAATAATACATTGAGGTATTAATCTGATCACATCATTATGGACATCTGTATAGCAAGAGAGGATCTAGTTCACACCTAAAAAGCAACAGGCAGGGATTGCTCAGATTTTAGATTAATGGAAGGAGCAGTATCCTGTGTGTGTCACCTTTTGGCATATGCCATAAATGTTTCTCCAAGTACAAACTGCTGTCCCTGGGCATGGAAAATTACTAAAATGTCTTCCACTTATAAAGATGATGATGCATCAGATCCCAACAAAGAGTTACTCAGCTGGTACCTTTCTTGCTTCAGCTATCCTACATTTTGAAAGGGCAACACAAACCCAGGTTTCTACCCATGCTCTCCAAGTTAATATAAATCTGCAGGGACTTTTGGCAGTCTCCCCAGCAATTCATCTCCCAAGCCTCCAGGGGGTTATTCAAACTCTACAGATTTTCTGCAAAGGTTTGACTTTTTGGTTTCTCTTATATGGTCATTAGAATCCCAGCATTTCTATCACAAGTTACTGCTTAGAACAGCAGTTCTTAAACTGTGGGTCGGGACCCCATTTTAATGGGGTTGCCAGGGCTGCCATAGACTTGCTGGGGCCAGGGGCTGAAGCCAAAGCCCAAGCCCCACTGTCTGGGGCCGAAGCCTGAGGGCTTCAGCTTCAGGCAGTGGGGCTCAGATTACAGGCCCCCTGCCTGCAGCTGAAGGCCTTGGGCTTTGGCTTTGCCCCCCAACCTGGGGCAGTGGGGCTTTGGCCCCTCAACTCAGGGTGGCAGGGATTGGGCAGGCTCAGGCTTCAGTCCCCTCTCCTGGGGTTGTATAGTAATTTTTTTGTCAGAATGGTGTTGTGGTGCAATGAAGTTTGAAAACCCCTAGCTTAGAAGGAGAGATTAAGATAGGAGATACCCACAGGAGCCAAAGGGTTAACACCAAATGATTAAAGGGCGACAAAATGTATCCAAGTATACTAAACTGAACTGCTTGATGGAACAAGGCAACTTATACAATCCTGTGATGCTTTGAGCAACCCCACAAACTAAACTGGGGGGGAGCAGCCAGTGTAATTAACGTCTTTAATTTAGGACCTGATCCTGCAAACTCTTAAGCGTGTGAGCAGTTTTTACACACACAGGACTACCCCTACGAATAAAGTTGTGCACCTAGGACCTGATCCATTGTCTGTTGAAGTCAGTGGGAGTCTTTCTATTGACTTCAATAAGCACTGGATCAAACCCATGCTTAAGTATTTGCAGGACTGGGCCCTTGGTTTCAGCAAACATCTCAGTCATCTGAATAATTAAAAAGTTCCATAAAATATTTGAATATGCAAAATAGACAAAGCATGAGACAATCATAATGAGCCATGATTACCCAATCACTTCTTGAACCTCGTCTGCAAAGATATATTATTGGATGGACACCTGTCTGAAAGAATTAAAGTAAAAAAAGTACTAATGATGATAAGGTAATAAGATTTTTAAAACTAGTTTTATTAGTCTACGGTTTTACTGTTAACACAGATAAGGGATTTAAAAATCTATTCATACATTGCTTTTTAGCCTAACGGTATGATTTTACCCTAACACCATGCCTATAAATTACTATCATATTGCAACTCAAACTTAATTATCAAGTTTTGAAAAGAGGGCTTCCAGGCATCAAACTAAATTTAAACAGACTATTTTGTTAACTTTTGCTTTAGATTTTGTTTTTGGACAACATTGCTGTAAAGTACCACCTGGGGCTAACTTATGTATAATAAATATTGGAACAGAGAAGGTTCCAAAAGGATGACAAATGTATTTTTGTTTAGTCTTCAGTTAAAGTCAAATCAATTAAAAAGCTGAGGATGGTGGAAAAACAAATACAACTGGGATGAAAACTGAAATGAGCAGCAGGCTGATCCAGTGGTTAGGGTGCTTGGACTCTGCCATGGACTGCCTGGGTTATCACAGGTAAGTCATTTAACTTTTGCTGTGCCCCAGTTTCCCAGCTGTACAATGCAGCTCACAGATGTACTGGGAGGATAAATAAAACAAGGTGCTCAGATACCATGGTAACGGAGACCACATAACAATCTATACATCCAGATGGATAGCAACAAGTAGGGAAAACTGTTAGATTTATAGCCTAGATGGCAACACCCAACTCACACAGGCAGATGTTCATCACTGTAGGAAGCTCTTAGGCCCTCATCCTGCAAGGAGCAGGACAGTACCTAAGCAGCAGGTTTGATTTCAAAATCAATCACTTTACTAAGTATTCAAACTTCTTAAAACAACATTTTACTATTAATCGCAATCAGCTACTTGAAGGGACTTGTTCAGGGTCACACGGGAGATCCTTAGAAGTTTTTAAGGTCAGGCTTGACAAAGCCCTGGCTGGGATGATTTAATTGGGGATTGGTCCTGCTTTGAGCAAGGGGTTGGACTAGATTACCTTTTGAGGTCCCTTCCAACCCTGATATTCTATGATTCTGTGATTCTATGATCAGTAGCAGAGTCAGGAAACAGCTCAGGCCTCCTGACTCTCAGGCCAGTGTCTTATCCACTACACCATACTCCCTTTTGCTAAACTATGGTAACAGCCCCAAAGACTTTGACGTTAGAATGATAATAATGAGGACAACTCTTTTGTCACTCCTCATGGTCCACACTATCTGCCTCAGAATTGCCCTAACCCAAACATAAGGTAACTGCCTGCATTAACTGAGATCACTAATCTCTGAGTGGCAAGGTTGGCTCTGAATGCTAGTTTAAGAGACACATGCATTGAGGAAAAAGGCTCCACTGACATGGTGTCACATTGGCTGCAGCAGCTACACAGTTCAAAACATTTTGTAACTCTTCTCAGGTTTTTTTCATCACTGCATGATTGTTATGGGTGACCTGGGAGAAGAGAGACACAATCAGCGATTGCTAGGTTCTAAAGGGGCATCATCATCATCTTGAAAAATCACATTTCTGTGTGTATCCAATGTAACCCCTAAGATGATTACAGCTAAAAGATGTGAGGGAAAATTCTTATTTTTTGTTGTTTACTTCTTGCATTTGACAGCACTTTGCGGCTTGTCCTTTCACTTTCCCACAGAGTCAACATCTCCCTTGCTCAAAAAGCCCTTATTAAAAATATAATTTTACAAAAAAGAATGATTGGATTTAAAAAAAAAATCAAAGCTCTGACTGCACATCCTGTAAATAATCCAAATCACATAACAAAAATTATTTACAGAAGCCCGTAATCAGAAACTGGATTTTAAAAAACCCACACATTAGTTCCAAACAAATCAACTTGATCACGTCTCTTTAAACAGTGTGATTCATTTTAGTTTCATAGTTATGCGGAAACTAAATCTGTCTGCTTTTTACAGGCTTTATTTCACATACAAAAAATAAATAGCCATGGGAAAACTACAGATGGTTTGGCACAACAGAAATTATGAATGCCATTTCCTGGCTAAAGCATTCCTGATGCTGTAATAATGGGCTCTGAAGGTACTCGGAGTTCAACCCTCTTTCACCGACAGGATTTTTACCATGATACAGGACCTTGTGTATGAGCTTGTCTACATGTGAAAGTTGCTCAATTTTAAGTTAAGGCATGAAGTTTTAAATTGATTTAGTTAAACTCCTTCCTTAGAAGTTTTTAAGGTCAGGCTTGACAAAGCCCTGGCTGGGATGATTTAATTGGAGATTGGTCCTGCTTTGAGCAGGGGGTTGGACTAGATGACCTCCTGAGGTCCCTTCCAACCCTGATATTCTATGATTCTATGAAACTGGAGAAAAAAGCGAAGTGGACATTCTTACATTGGTTTAAACCAGGCTTATTTTGGGAATAATTAGGAAGGAGTACTGCAGAAGGAGATCTGGGGTCATAGTGGATCACAAGCTAAATATGAGTCAATAGTGTAACACTGTTGCAAAAAAAAGCAAACACCATTCTGGGATGTATTAGCAGGAGTGTTGTAAGCAAGACACAAGAAGTAATTCTTCTGCTCCACTCTGTGCCGATTAGGCCTCAAATGGAGTATTGTGTACAGTTCTGGGCACCACATTTCAGAAAGGATGTGGACAAACTAGAGAAAGTCCAGAGGAGAGAAACAAAAGTGATTAAAGGTCTAGAAAACATGACCTATGAGGGAAGACTGAAAAAATTGAGTTTGTTTAGTCTGGAGAAGAGAAGACTGAGAGATGACAACAGTTTTCAAGTACATACAGGGTTGTTACAAGGAGGAGGGAGGTACATTGTTCTCATTAACCTCTGAGGATAGGACAAGAAGCAATGGGCTTAAATTGCAGCTAGGGCGGTTTAGGTTGGACACTAGGAAAAGCTTCCTAACTGTCAGAGTGGTTAAGCACTGGAATAAATTGCCTAGGGAGGTTGTGGAATCTCCATCCTTGGAGATTTTTTAAGAACAGGTTAGACAAACACCTGTCAGGAATGGTCTAGATCAGGGGTTCTCAAACTGGGGGTCGGGACCCCTCAGGGGGTTGTGAGGTTATTACATGGGGGATTGCGAGCAGTCAGCCTCCACCCCAACCCCGCTTTGCCTCCAGCATTTATAAGGGTGTTAAATATATAAAAGAATATTTTTAATTTATTAGGAGGGTCACACTCAGAGGCTTGCTATGTGAAAGGGGTCACCAGTACAAAAGTTTGAGAACCACTGGTCTAGATAATACTTAGTCCTGCCATGAATGCAGGGGACTGGACTAGAAGACCTCTCGAGGGACAGTCCTAAAGATTCTGTGAGTCTAATAAGATGATTCTGCCTAACTGCAAGAGTAGGGCTTGAAGCGGGACCTACGCGTTTTCTTAACTTCTCCCACCATTACACTGCCAGTGGGCACAGCCCTGGTGGGAGCACCCGCTAGTGTAGCATAGGCTATGCTGAAGTGGAGAGCATGTAGCAGAGGCCTCTCTGTTGAGATGAGAATTGCACTTTGGCTGTGGTTGTCTCCTCAAATGGTCCCCTTCTCTGCCCCTGCCCCCCGCTTTTGCAAATAAGGGAGCAGGTGTGCAGGTCGCTGAGGACTCTGCCAGCCTTAACCCCTCTCACAGCCACACACAAGCCAGCTGGACTACCAGAGCTGACCACTGGGGCTGGTCTCCATTCCACCCCCCAGCTCCCAGGAGAAGGGAGCCTAGAGGCAGAGAGGGAGGGCAGCAGGGTGGGAGGCTACAACCAAAGACTGACTGACCACTGGTTGAGGAGAAAGTAACTTAAAGGACTTACCGGTACAACGCAGTCCTGAGCAGGGGGCGTGGCCTCAACTGGAAGAAATACCTGGGCCCTTTAAATCAAGATTTAAAGGTCCCGGGGCTCTGGCTGTGGCAGCGGTGGCTAGGAGCCCCGGGCCCTTTAAATCACCCCCAGTGGTACCACCTGCAGAGGCAGCTGGGAGCCCTGGGCCTCAAGGGCAATTTAAAGGGCCCAGGGCTCTGTCTGCCACTACCGCAGTGGAAGGGAGTCCTAGGGGCTCCCGGCTGCTGCTGCTACCCGAGGGCTCAGGTGGAGATTTAAAGGGCCTGTGGCTCCGCTGTGGTAGCCGCAGCTGGGAGCCCCTGGCCCTTTAAATCACCGCCAGAGCCCTGCCGCCGCTACCCCAGGGCTCCTGCAGCAGGGCTTAGGAGGTGATTTAAAGGACCCGGGGCTTCCTGAAGGCTTCCTGACTGCATCTTTGTGGGATCCACCCAGCACGAATTCTGGAAAAACCCAGTTTGTGAACGACTCCGTGTGATACGGCAGGACTGTGATTCAACCCAGCAGCAAGGTCGTCAGGGAATTAATTCCTCTTCCATAGTGAGCAGTTCAGCCTCGGACATTTCATGGGGTGCTGCAAACGCTGATCTAGTCTCACCGGACTTAAAATGTTTCATCTGTGTGCACCTTGCAAGTTCATAGCTTCTTCGTCATACGGTCTGCACAAATCTCCTGAGCAGCCACACTTCTGTCATGGAGAAATTCTGGCTACACCTCTCACAGCAGAGACCACTGGAAATATGTGTGATGAAACAGTTATGTTAAGCTGCTCAAAGATACAAATAATTTAACTACACAACTTATCTATTCTATGATTCTATTTGAGTTTCCGTGGGTATTTGTTTACACACAAAAATTCTTGCAGGTTTTCCAGAAGTGTCCATAATATCTGGGGAGGAGAGGAAAATTTCCATTACATCTGGCAACCTTCTGCACAGATTTCCAGTGGCCCATGCCAGCTGTTTTTTCAATTCTCTCTTACTGCAGATTGCAGAGGGACCTACAAAGTATAGGAAGATTTGCACAAAATGTCCTGAAAATGTCAATGATCTCCCTGCAATTGTCTGGGTGGAAACCCTCTCTCCCACACAATACATTGCATTTGAAATGCCCCTCATCTGTTCTAGCTCATCCAGTATTAACTAGAAGTTATAACAAAAAAAAAATAACTGATCTAGCCATCCATGATCATATTGCATTAAAACACCCCAACATGCTGAACAGAATGAGGGGCCTGCAGGCTAGGAGGGAAGTGCATTTGTAGAGCTGTGTTGGGAGGCCCATAAATGGAGCAGCAAGAAGTTCTCCTAGGCAGACATGAGGTGCCTTGGGACAGCTGGTATCCCCAAAATGGGAAAAGCAGGGATGCTGCAAAGGAGATGCACATGCAGAACTGGGCTGGGGCTCGCTGGGACAGCAGGTGGGATAGGCCATGACTGAGCCGTACTAGGGGCCCCAGACTGGAACAGCACGGGGTGCTGCATGGCAGGGTTGATGTGCACTGACGCAACGAGAGGCGAGGACTCAGTTCAAGAGGCCTCCAAGGCATGCATCTAAGAGCTGTCAAAAAGTCAGCCTCATACAGTACTGGTCGGGGGAATTCCACAATTATTACTGTCTTCTACTGCCTAAGACTGAGCCCCATTTCTGTGCTACCCAATTCAGCAGTCAGAGCAGGTTGGTTGTTTCTTCTTCATAACACTGAGATTTCATCCTAAGCACTGCTCTGCCATTCCAGCTGGATGTAATACACAGTAATAGCAAAGAATAAAGAACCTAGTCACAGCCATTAATAAAGCTGACATGATGCACAAAGACGACAACTTTAATTTATACATTTTAATATTCAGAGTTCTACATTCCCGAGTGCTTATGCAGACATAAAGGGAAGAAATATTCACACACAACCTTAAAAGTGGATGTGACCAATGACCATACTATTCTATGAAACACCCAGAGTTAGGGGATTACAACCATATATGGCACTCCAGATTGTCGGCTGTATCTTCCTACCTCTCTTGTAACAGAAGAGGCTAGTGGAATTTCTTACAAAAGGGTGATTAAGAAACACAAAATTCCCTGTGTAAATGTCTAAATATCTGATGATGCATTAAAAAGACTGTACTTTCTAAAGGGCCTCATCCTGAGAGATTCTTCCAGAGACGTTAATGGGAATTGCAGAAATTTAGCATATCACAGGATCATGCCCTGAATGCCCAAGATTTACTGAAACTCCAGGACAAATTTAAGTATTGAATTGTCCCCGTTCATGAGGATGACCACCTGTCAACTATGTGAGGCATTATGTACCATGGTCCTCAGTTACATTCCTGAACCTCCACTGATTTCCATGGCAGAACTTACCCCACGGTGAAATCACTTCCCCAAACTCTTAGATTAGAAGGTATTCGGAGCAAGATCTGGAAAGAACCAGGGAACAAATTTGATCCTATTCTGGCGCTGTTTAAACAGGGACAGGCTCTGATTCTGTCTCCCAGGCTTCAGCTAGTTTTCTCTCAATCCATTGAAGGATCCCATGGTTTAGGCTTACTTGTGGGATTTCACCTCTCCAAAGCAGCCAGGTTGCTGAGAGTCTACCTCATTTCTCATCAGGCTTCTCTGAGACGGGAGGGACTTTCCAGAGGTCAGAAATTCACAGCAGCGCTGCATTGCTTATTTTTTGCCATAAGCAAACCAGAATTGGGGCACTGTAATGGAGAAGGGTTGACGGTCAATGGGAAAATTTTTCTTGCAGAGTCACTTACGGCTTAGAACAGGAGATGGGGAGTCCAGAACATTCCTAATGTTGTCACCAAGTTGCTCAGTGACCTTGAGCAAGTCCCCTGGTCTCCAGGCCATCTGTCCTTATCTACCTGATATGCATGGAAGCTTAATGCATTTTTTACTTACTTAATGTTTGTCAAGCACTTTGAGATCCTCAGCTGAAAGGTGCTTTGCTAGTGGCCACAGTGCTGTTCAGGGCTCACAGAGGATGCTGAAGGAATCCTGTCAAGTAATGGCCAGTCTGCACATCTGGGAAATGTGGTGTTTCTGGGTCTAACCTAATGCAGGCCTGTTACTATGCATTGTTGCTATGTCAGCACTGGACACACAGAATACACAAATATTCCCAGCTTGTCTGCACTATCTCACTCACTTGACAGATTTCATTACAACACTTTGTGAGAATTCAGTCTCTCTTCATTTTTCTCCCATCATCTCATGGTCCAATTATTTCCTAGTTACAGATAGATGAAGCTAGACATTCCTGCAGGTTATATATACAGATACCCTCAGCACCCTAACTGCTGTGTTAGAGAGACACTCTCAAGATGTTTCCTCCAAAATATTCCCCACCTCTATGACAAACACTGATTTGCTCAAGAGCTGAGGGGAGAGAGGGGAAGCAACCTTAAAACGGAACCACCACAGCCCCTCCAACCATGAGAGGGGAGAGGCCAGGCTTGATTTAGTCTTAAGTGAAGCACAGGGTCTGGTCCGACTGTAGCTGAAATGCTTAGTAACAGTGACCATAATGAATTCAATTTAACAGCCTTACAGGAGAGATAATACCAAGAAAACCCCAAAACCCCACCACGGTGAGATTTAACTTTAAAAAGGGGAACTGCACAAAAATGAGGACACTCGTTAGGTGGAGATTAAAAGGAGCTGTCACCAGGGTTAGCCTGGGGACTATTAGAAACACCATAAGAGATACTCAGATGAAATGTAAATCAGAAAAGACAATGAGGGGACAATAAGCAGTGGCTGAACAGCAGAATAATGGAGGCCGGTAGAGGGGAAAAGGCATCTTTTAAAATTTGGAAGTCAGATCCTCATGAGGATAAGAGGAAGGAGCACAACCTCTGGCTGGTTAAGGGTAAATGTATAATAAGGCAGGTCCAGAAAGAATCTGAGAAGCAACTTGCTAAAGAGGCAAAATCCCACAGTAAGAAATGTTTTAAGTACATCTGAAGCAGGAAGCCTGCCCAACAAGCAGGGGGGCCACTAGACAACCAAGGTGGTAAAGGACACTCAGAGAACATAGGGCCGTTGCAGAGAAGCTAAATGAATTCTTTGCATCAGTCTCCACAGCAGAGGATGTGAGGGTGATACTCACACCTGCACTATTCTTTCTGGGTGACAAATCTAAAGCACTGTCCCACACTGAGGTGTTAATAGAGGAGATTTTAGAACAAATGGATAAATTAAACAGTAATAAGGCGCCAGGACCAGATGGTATTCACCCAAGAATCCCGAAGGAACTCAGGTATGAAATTACGGAACTCCTATTGCTAAACTCAGCCTCTATACCACATGAATGGAGAGTAGCTAATACAATGCAAATTTTTAAAAAGGGCTCCAGAGGTGATCATGCCAATTACCGGCCAGTAAGCCTGACTTCAGTACCAGACAAATTGTTGTCGATAGAAACTATGGTAAAGAACAGACTCATCAGACACACAGATAAACACCGTTTGTTGGGGAAGAGTCTACATGGCTTTTGTAAAGGGAAGTCATAGCTCACCAATCTATTAGAGTTCTTTGAGGGTACCAACAAGCACGTGGATAAGGGTGATTCCTGTCAATATAGGGTACTTGGATTTTCAGAAAGCCTTGAACAAGGTCCTTCACCAAAGGCTCTTAAATAAACTAAGCAGTCATGGGATAACAGAGAAGGTCCTCTCATGGATCAGTAATTGGTTAAAAATAGGAAACAAATGGTAGGAATAAATGGTCAGTTTTCTCAATGGAGAGAGGTAAACAGTGGGGTCCCCCAGGGATCTGTACTGGGAGCAATGCTGTACAACATACTCAATAATATTCTGGAAAAGGGAGTGACAAGTGAAGTGGAAAAGTTTGCAGATGATGCAAAATTATTCAAGATAGTAAATCCAAATCTAACTGTGAAGAGGGGAGCTCACAAAACTAGGTAATGGGCAACAAAATGGCAGATGAAATTCAACATTGATAAGTGCAATGTATTTCACATTGGAAAAAATAATCTCAAGTACACATATATAATGATGTGTTCTAAATTAGCTGTTACCACTCAAAAAAGGGATCTTGGAGTCACCATGGATAGTTCTCTGAAAGCATCCAAGATAGTCAAAGAGTTAACAATAGCAGGCGCTATTAGGAAAAGGATAGAATGTAAAACAGAAAATATTATAATGTCACTATATAAATCCATGGTACGCTCTCACCTTGAATACTGTGCCTGGTTCTGGTCGCTCCATCTCAAAAAGGAGATCGTGAAACTGGAAAAGTTTCTCAGAAGAGCAACAAAGATGATCAAGGGTATGGACGGCTTCCATAGGAGGAGAGACTAAAAAGATGAGGGCTTTTCATCTTAGAAAAGAGACAACTGAGGGGGGATATGAAAGAGGTCTGTAAAATCATGAATAGCGTGGAAAAAGTGAATAGAGAAGTGTTTGGCACCCGTTCTCACAATACAAATACCAGTGGTCACCCAATAAAATTAATAGGCTTCAGATTTAATATAAACAAAAGGAGTACCTTTTTCCATGATGCACAGTTAACCTGTGGAACTTATTGCAATGGGATGTTGTGAAGGCCAAAAGTATAACCGAGTTCAGAAAAGAACTAGGAGGATCTCTCCTTCAGTGGCTTAGCCAAGATGGTCAGGGATGCAACCCCATGCTCGGGGCAATCCTAAACCTCTGAGTGCCAGAAGTCAGAAGGGGAAAACAGGGGAGTCGCTCTTCAAAATTTCCCAGTTCCGTACACTCTCCCTGAAGCTCTGGTACTGGCCACCGCCAAAGAAAGGATACTGGACTAGATGGACCATTGGTCTGACCTCGTATGGCAGCTCTTATGATCTTATGCTCTAAAAACAGCCAGCAAAGACTCATCCCATGCCTCAAATCCCATAATCCTTTGCAGTCACAAGTGGATGGGAGGTGCAGGATGATTTCTTTGGCCACACTGTGGACCGCTGAGCAAAAGAATCTGCGACCTGCTACCTTACAGTATTAAGGCTGAATATTTTTAAATAGTTTATCATTTGTACCAACCCCCTCCTTCTCACAAGGGCCGTTTGTTTGGGATGCTGCAAGGCAAGATTGCTAGTGAGTGTTAAGTGCTTTGAAATCTTCGCTCTTTTCTGGGGGGACAGAGGAAATGTGGGTTAAAGCAAAGAAGTTGCTTCCTAAGTGCTGTGATTGTGTCAAGCCTGAATGATGCCACAAAGGGAAGAGTGGAAGAGCTTAGGAAGGGGCCTGAGGCACAGAAACCTGTTACTAAGGGTGGGAAATTCAACAGCACTGAGTGTTGGTCAGCAGCGCCAATGGGAGCAGAGTTTGGCGAATACTGAGTGCTGCTGAAAATCCCACTGTAAGTGGCCAAAATTGGTGACACCATCAGCTTGTCTTGCCCATTCACAAACTGCTGGTTTCTTTCTTTTTAAAACTATTGTCTACAAGAAAAAGCCAGTCCCAATGAGAAAAGCAGCAGGATGAGGGACGGGAAAGGTGCGATTCACCAAACAGGGGCAGAATGCTGAGAAATAAATCAGCCTCCATAAACTTACTCTCCCCCTCACACAGGCACCCAGCTCAGAAATAACCAGATCCAGGCTGCACTTAGGCCTTGGCCTCTGTTCCTTAGTTATCTATAGAAAAATGCCCAAAGACTCAATGTAACCACAGCCCCAAAAAGCAAAGAAGTCAGTCACCGTGGAAATGTCTCACTCACAATATAGCAGATTTCAATGCAGGCTTCTCCACAGAGGCAAACTGTACAGGCAGATGGCGTGGCAGTCGGGGTGGTGCATAGCACTTCCTGTAAACGTAAAGGCCAGGAGCAACGAGCACCTGCTAATTGATGTAAAAGTAATAAATACCTTAGCTGGACAGGGAATAAGGCCTTGTGAATGCTGCTGCCATAATCATTGTGACAGGGATGCCAATGGAATTGAGCTTCGGGGACAAAAGCAGGGACATACATTTTCGTCCGTGCTGTTAGAAATAAGACCTCTCACCCCCACAGCTTCCTTCTCATGCAGGACATGACCAGGAGCCGGAGGAGATGATTGAGGTCTGTGCAGTTGGTCTCTGCTGCAAGAGCACCATCTAGTGCACCCAGGAAGGATGCCAGACAGAGAAATGGCAAGAAGTGCAAGATGATTAAGTAGACTAGGACTTTTAAGCTTGGAAAAGAGGTGACTAAGGGGGGATATGATGGAGGTCTATAAAATCATGACCAGTGTGGAGAAAGTAAATAAGGAAGTGTTATTTACTCCTTCACCAAATGAAGTTAATAGGTGGCAGGTTTAAAACAAACAAAAGGAAGTATTTCTTCACACAATACACAGTGAACCTGTAAAACTCTTTGCCAGAGGATGTTGTGAAGGCCAAGACTATAACAGGGTTCAAAAAAGAACTAGATAAATTCATGAAGGATAGGTCCATCAATGGCTATTAGCCAGGATGGGCAGGGATGGTGTCCCTAGCCTCTGTTTACCAGAAGCTGGGAATGGATGACAAGGAATGGATCACGTGATGATTACCTGTTCTGTTCATTCCCTCAGGGGCACCTGGCATTGGCCACTGTCGGAAGACAGGATACTGGGCTAGATGGAGCTTTGGTCTGACCTGTTTGGCCATTCTTATGGCAGTTCCTTTATTACTGTTTCCAGTTGGTACAACTGAGGGTCACTTACCCCTTCCTGCTTGGCTTTCTCTATATATCATTCAGGAATCTTCTCTGCAGCTCCTGCCTCCCATAGTACTTACAAATATCCTCACAGCCCAGCTCGGAGGCAGGTATGGGAGGATCCCTTTGAACCCAGCGGTTGAAGTACTTGGGAGGTGGGAAACCGAGGTTCAGCTCCACCCCCTCTACCTGAGGGGCGGATGGGATTTTGAACAAGGGTCTTTCACCTGTCAGGAGAGTGCACTAACCACAGAACCAGGGGATAGTCTGAACTGAATTCAATACCTGAACAAGGTATTGGAGTGGTAGCTGGAACAATACACTCTGATGGTGGTTACTCCTCTCTTAACTCTCAGCTCCTGAATGGGGCCTTTATTCTACCAGAGCACTCTGGTGCCATAAACCACAAGTGCAAAGCAACGTGATCTATGTCACCCTGGAAGATTGCAGTCTCATAGCCACAATTCTGACCCAGTGGTTACTACCATGCACTGCTTACTCCTGTTTCTCTCCTTGTGTCTCCTTGTCTGTTCCTGGTAACTCTCTTGAATACTGCGCTGCCCGTATCTCCAGCCATCAAATCAGATTGTTTTTGTTGCCCTTTTCTATACCTTTTCCAATTCCACTATATCTTTTTTGAGATGGGCTGACCACATATGTAAGCATACCGTGGATTTATATACGGGCAATATGATATTTTCTGCCAGACTGAATCAGCACTGTGGTCAGTCTAGCCTCCAGCACCGGTCGGCACCAGATGCTTCAGAGAAAGGTGCAAGAACCCTGCAGCAGACAGATATGGAATAATCTGCCTCCACCTTTACATCTCCTCCTAAACTCTAAAATGATCTAAGAGATTTAAGATCTCTTCCTGAATGTGTTAGCAAGAATATTGAGTTATGATATCAGTATAAATGATCAATCCCTTTTTGAATCTTGTTACATTTTTGGCCTCAATGACATCCTGTGGCAGTGGGTTCCACAGGTAATTCTTCATTGTGTTAAAAATTCTTTTATCGGTTTCGAATTTGTGACCATTTACATTTCATTACAAGTTTCCTCTTGTTTGCATTATGAGACAAGTAGAACAGGAGTTCCTGATCTATCTTCTCTAGACCATTCGTTATTTTATATGCTCTTTTCATGTCTACTTTCTAAGGCAAGCAACACCAATCTTTACAGTGAGTCAGAGTCCTGGATTAAAATTTATTTCCTTATGGTTTACACTTAAACATTTGAATTCTCAAAATGTGACTGCACACTTTGAAAGCCAGAGTATCTTGTTTTCTATTATGAAAGCATTATTAACAACCATAGCAGATCAGTGGGAGGATGCATATGGTTATTTCCTTGTAACTGTCCTACTCTGTACTTGTTATACTCTGACACATAGTTATTTTATGCGCATTATAAAACTCTTAACAAGCCAGTCCCTTATATAATGCCACCAGATACTGTGAGCACCAATATGCTATATAAAGGTTACGGGCATGAAGTAAATCTGTAAGTATCTTTCTCTTTGAATACAGGCTTTTGTTTTTTTCATCCGAGTTTAATGCCCCTCTAAATAACTTGAATAAATTTACATGTAATAGTGACGTTAACATTTGTAACCTGTTTTACTTGTTAGGTTTGTGCAAATCAAACTGAGCAGCTGAGTGTATGGTCACTATTCAGCTGTACACATTTCTGCAGAGAAAAGGAACTTGCTTGAAGATTTCCAGGCTGCTCCAAAGGCAAAATGTGACTTTGGGCAAGCAGTTCTGGTCTCTGGGGCCTGTGAGAAGCATTCTAGGCTGCTTGCAGGCTGCAGTCAGTGCTTTGGCAGTCAGCTGCAGTGGCTGGTGACTCACCACCACAGAGGAGAATCAACAAGCCTTCAAAAAATACAAATTAGATGTCTCCTTTGCTGAGTGCAGGGCTCTAGCCACGAACGGGGTAAGGATGAAAGCTACATAGTTTCCATCACCTCTTCACCGTTTAGAATATTGTACAGCCACAGTTTAAAAAGACGACATTGCCTGACTAAGTCATACATTTTTACACATGAACGACACACTGATTCATTTACCTTCCTCAGTCCCTGTGGGTTAGAGTTTTACAGAAGAGTCGATTTATTTAAGAAGAGAACAGGTCCGTTGTTTTGCCTACGCAACAGAACAACTGCTTTAATATCTTCACAGGAAGTGAGATAGCATGCCGCCAGGTTGAATTAATCAGCCCTGTAGATCTCCAACAGAGAGTGCTTCATATACACCCGTAGAGAGGGGGGTTCATGAAGTGCTTTTCCAGGACATGTGCCTTACATGCTGCAACGCAGTACTGGGTCACGACCAACGGATTGAAAAACACTGCTGTAGCTAGTGGCCAGGGCCTCAAGCCTGCAAGTCCCAGCAGCTAGCCAGGAGTGCTCTCTAGCTCCCATGGTCCCTGCTAGCAGCTGCCCTATCTGAGGTGCTACCCTCCTGCAGCCCTCTAGGAACCAAGTCCTCTCCCTTGAGCTCCCTGCAGTAACTGAAATACTCTGCCTTGAAGCTCCCTTTTATATGGACCTGCTAGGCCTTGACTGGCGGTTCTTCACAGCCACTCTCCTATTGGCTGTTCCCTGCACAGCCTGTCCAGGCTGCTTTTAACCCCTTCTCTGCCAGTGTGGGGTGGAAGACGTTGCCTGACTAAGTCATACATTTTTACACATGAACAACGATACACTGATTCATTTACCTTCCTCAGTCCCTGTGGGTTAGAGTTTTACAGAAGAGTCGATTTATTTAAGAAGAGAACAGGTCCGTTGTTTTGCCTACGCAACAGAATAACTGCTTTTAACTCCTTCTCTGCCAGTGTGGGGTGGACGCCTCATCACACTGCATACAAATTTAGGCAATAGGCAGTCCATGAAGATTTATGAATGGCACAGGGCTACAGAGAATAAGGGATTTTCAGCCACTAAAAACTCCAAAGTTAGCTGCTCATCTTGCGTTGGGAATGAGAACAACCCCCAGATTACATCTCTGAAGTTTCCATAACATCTTTCATGATGAAGGACCTCTGAGGCCTTAAACAGCAAACAGGAACCACTTCACCCAACCCCAAGCCACCTCAGCTGGGGAACACGATGGCTGCTCCAACGGCACACGGCTCCACAAAACTGGGTAGGAGACGAAGTGGAGAGGAGAGCAGTCTGAAAATGCAGCTGCAAGGGGGAAATCTGGGTGAGCAGAATGTAATTAGAATTAAACCAGGATCCAGGGGCTAACACCTGAGTGGGGTCTTCAGAACCCACAGGTGGTCAGCCCCTTTGTTTTATGTTGTCTCTGACAGCAACACCTCCGGCAGCACCACGACCCCTAACTATATGGTAGGGCCCTGGTTGAGTCAGTGCAGTCTACAGAGTACTATTGAATGACAACAACACTGCGACGGCCACTTCCCATATGACCAGTATTGTCCCATTGTTTCCTTGTGCTGTCTGTGGTATTCACCTGCTGCCTCTGAGCCTATACAAAGATTGTCAACTCTTCCAGGCAAAGATTTTTTTTTTGTTCCGGGTTTGTGCAGCACCAGCCATTCCCCACCCTAGTTCCCTTCCACATTCCAAAGTTGGTATTGATGTTGGGACAGTCAAGTTGTGAACACCTTTTAACATTCCAGCCTACTGCTCCAAATAGATTAGCTCTAATTGGAAGAAACCACGTTATGCAATGTCAGTGGTTTGCAGCAGTGGCTGATCATTTATCCATTTATCACGTGGCTGTGAAAATTTCTTTTAACAATACAAAAATGTCATGTCTTTGTTACAGGTTTTTATTTCCCTGTGAATTAAAGAAACACTACAGACTTATTCAAGGGGAAAAAAAAAACTTTTTATAGGCCTAGGATCCTTCTTTCACAGTACAATGCAACAGTAAAAGATTTAGTCAGCGTAAACAGAAGGTGCAATAATGATCATCAACTATCACAAGCCAATTGCACAAAACACCACAACTACTGAAGTTAATGCCATTACTGGACAATTCAACAATACTAGCAGAAATCAAAACTTGATCAACAGTGCTTTTCCATGTGCAAAACCCAGGTCAATTCAATTTACAGATGAGAGGATTCGCAAGGGGTGACATCTCTAAATCTTTATAAAAGCATTGTAAAATTGTGCATCTGGGGCTGTTTTACATATCTGGCAAAAGATCTACAGGCCTGAATGCCGGGTGCTAAGCGACAGGTGTCAGAGTTGCAGCCGTATTAGTTTGTATTTGCAAAAAGAACAGGAGGACTTGTGGCACCTTAGAGACTAACAGATTTATTTGAGCATAAGCTTTTGTGAGCTACAGCTCATCCGATGAAGTGGCTGTAGCTCACGAAAGCTCATGCTCAAATAAATTGGTTAGTCTCTAAGGTGCCACAAGTCCTCCTTTTCTTTCTGGGTGCTAAGCATTCACCACTTCCTTTGAAGTAAGTGGAAACTGTAGGTTCTCAACACCACTGAAGATCAAGCCCTCTGAATTCCCCACTACAACAGAATAAAGGAAATAGTTTACTATTAAGTTTGAGCTGTTTCTATAAAGTCACTCTTGAATCTCAGCTTTGATTGATTCACTCATTCCATTTTTATTTTTAAAGCAGTCCTTATATTATGTTTAACACACAATATAATTCCTGACTACACAAAAACACACACTAGAATATTTATCTAAAGTATTTCAATCATCAATTAAAATGTTAATTGACACCAAAAGTCTAGGACTGAAGTAATGTGTTGGCAATTCAAATACTGTAGCTAACGTATTAAAGTTGGAGAGAGAAACACATTAACACTGAATGCATCCGATGAAGTGAGCTGTAGCTCACGAAAGCTTATGTTCAAATAAATGTTAGTCTCTAAGGTGCCACAAGTACTCCTTTTCTTTTTGCGAATACAGACTAACACGGGTGCTCCTCTGAAACCTGACATCAACAACAGTTAATAGGAGTTAATTCCGGCCTTGTGATGATACTTGGTATTGCCAGGTGAGTCTTGATTTCTCACAGGTTTTAGGCTATAGAGGCAACACATGCAGGCCCTAACTCCAAATCAAAGGCCTGGTCTAGGGAAGGATTTAAGGTGTGACAGTAGCATATATTAGCTAACGCCTTCTAACTAACATGTTTTAAAAGTTGAGCATTGCCTAGTTTTGAACTTGACCAGTTCCAAACAGAATGGCTGTGTGCGAACACATTCTAACACCGCACCTTTCGTCCTAGGCTACACAAGACCAGTGAGGCTTTTGTCACTGCTTCCAATAAGTACTGGATGAGGCCCTAGCTGCTAGCACACTCAGTGCAAAGTAGGTGAGGTAGTATCTTTTATTGGACCAGCTTCTGTTAGTGAAAAAAAAAAAAGCTTCTGAGCTTACACAGAGCTCTTCTTGAGTTGAAGTTGGTCCAATCTTTGATTACCTAACCCACCGTGTCTCTCTCTCTCTCATAAGATGGGACCAACATAGCTACAACACTGCAAACAATTTTCAGGAATGGTCTCTTAGGAATGTCTATGCAGCATCTGGGAGGGTGCTTCCCAATGCAGGTAGACAGACGCATGCTAGCTCGCCAAAAAGCGCAGCGTGGCCGCAGCGGCACAAACTGGTAGTACTGAAGGAGTCGGGCAGACTTGGACTGGGATCGCTAGCTGGAGCCATCCTGGCCACACTGCCAAAGCATCTGTCTACTTGCATTGGGAAGCACCCTCGAAGCCGCAGTGTAGACTTCCCCTTATAGGAATTCTATGCAGTAGGATTCTGACTGGGATTGGAGTGATTGGGTATTTCTCCGCTGAAACTATTAAGTGGGCAAAGCTGGGGGTTTACAGTGCTCTGACAGCAGTGGATCCTTCACCGGGAGAGATTAGGAAGCAATCTCAAATTGCTTTGAATACCTAGTAACTGAAGAAATCAGATGATGTGCTCTTATCAGAGGCATACTGAACAATAGCTGTGTTTTCCACATTCTATGGTATCAGCGTGGATCTTTGTAAATTGAATTCACAGTCACCCAGCTTACAGAGGAAAAAACAGGAGGTAGTTATTGAACCTACCTCTTTTTAAACAGGCAAAATAAAAACAATATTTGATGTATAATAGTGCAGCAAACAAAAATCAACACTAACTTTTTTTTTTTTTTACTTTTTTTCTTTTTTTTAAACACATGAAGTTAAGATACAGACATAATATAAAATTCACACTGCATGGAAACCCTGCATAGCAGGGAACAAACTGGCTAGCACTAAACAACAAATGGGTATGTTAACAGCTAAAACTGCCATTTACTGGGTGCAATGAAGATTCTGATTTCCTAAAATATAAACGCAGAATGTACACAGTTCTGGAGGAGTCCTATAGAAAAAACCTATACATTTTGCTTGAAAAGAGGGGGGGGGGGAATTCTTGGGGATAGTTTAACTGCAAAAATTAGTTCCACTTCGGTAATTTTAAGGCAATGTTATTTAGACCTGAGAAAATGAGAAAAGGTAATTTTATTTTCTGAACTATAAATATACACTCAGTCAAAGTCTAAGTATTTCCTTATTTCTCCTCCCCCTTGCACGAATGTCCCACTCCACAACAGTGGTGGGTAAACATCCAAAGAAAACCACAGTGGGGTCTCAGGTCCTGATCTCAATTCCAAGCAAAGTCAATGGGACTTGTGAGTGCTCAGATACCTCTTAGGATCAGGTCCCATGCTATCTTGAGGAAGTGTGCTCTTGTTTTAACAGAGTGAATGCTAACTCGGAAATCAGCCTAGTGTGTGTATTTGTGACTGTGAAAGGACTGGTTGATTGTGCGACTAAAAATAAATTATACACAGTTAAGTTCTAGGCTGGAACTTTTTTCTTGGGGAAAGCAAGAAATAAGAGTTCTCAGCTTCTTAAATTTTCACTGCACCTTTGGCCATTCCCATCATTGAAGAATAAATCCTAGTACACTAATGTGAAATAGCAAATTGTTCTGTGCTCTTCCTTGGAAAAATGTAAAAACATGGCAGCTCACAAACATTTATTATAAACCGTAAGAGACATGAAAATGAATCAGGGAGGAGAGTATAATAACTCCTTAGCATGCAGTGTATCAAACAAAGTGCAACAATTTCAACTAGACAGGAGGACAGACGACTCCCTTCCAGTACCACCTCAATTTCTAAATACCTCTTAAGAAATCTACATCTACAGTTTCAATTTACAACCTTTACACTTCCTGTTTGGATAGGTGTGACTCCGTGGTATAGCATGGAACTACAGTACACTTGTATGTTTATTTAGTTTCCTCAATGACTAATGAGTAAAAGGGCTTCAATCACTTGAGACATGGCCCCTTCCCAAAATTCAGAACTCAATCACCTCTTAAAAATGTGTTTGTTATCTCTAGAAAAGCTGTTTAAGACACACCTGAAATGCAAACTCACCAACTACAAAGCCTGTGCAATAAGCCTGATGCAGCTTGTGTGTGATCAATTCTTTCCCTCAAATATAACTGCAAAACACAAACTGTGAAGCTTTGGGCCCCCATCTGAAAAATCATACATCATGGTGACCCACCCTAGACCAGAGGACGGCTGGAAATAGCTTCTGCTGATGCCCCATTATCTAAACAGTGGCTTAGTAGAGTGGGTGAGTCACTTCAGAGCAAAATGCTCCCTTTCCTCCCCAGGAGCAAAGGATTCTGAGTCAATGATGCCTTACACCGCTTCCTGGCCTGGATAAATGGGGACCCCAGCTCAGATCCAAATACAGCAGTGCAGAGTACGGCTGGCTACTAGACCATCAGGCCAATCTTTGCGCAGAGATTTTGCCAATTTTATAATGTGTGTATTTGACAATCCGAGATATGAGAGACCAAAACAGTCGTCATGCGACTAATAAGCAATTTACATCTTTAGTTGACACCTCCCTAACAACTCTAGGTAGGGCAAAGCAAAGGAAACATTTCATTTGTCATTCTAGTCTGTGTCAAGCT
The DNA here is from genome assembly GCF_965140295.1 of Lepidochelys olivacea. Lineage (NCBI taxonomy): Eukaryota > Metazoa > Chordata > Testudines > Cheloniidae > Lepidochelys > Lepidochelys olivacea. The sequence continues at coordinate 98,526,118 of NC_140419.1, forward strand.
GAATTCTGAATGCTAACAGAGAAATCAGCCACTTTCCCTACCTAGCTGGGACCTAAGGCCATACATCACACCACTTGAAAAGAAGTCCACCATGTGCAAAAGATTATTATGCTAAAAACCAGTTTCTTTCTACACAATGCAGTCAACATGGCTTTCAGCTTAAGAAACTGCAGCTTGCTCTTCACAAGCCAACTTGTAGAGAATATTTATATTCTTCTGGCACCATATAAATAATATTTATACAGCTTAGACATTCTGAGACATGCATTAGATTTTAGGTAGTACATATTTCTTCGTGATCACATATGCAGATATTATTGTCAATTAAATCGAGCAACATAAATCTTACGCTGGGCCATGTCTTGCACTATCTACCAAACTTGACGGAGGCTCGGAATCATCCATGGGAAGGACCAGGCGTGTTCCCCGTATTACAAGTTCATGGTCTCCAAATGCCAGCTCCCGATCCAGTGCATCTTCTGAACTGTTTCCCACAATCCTCCTCGACGTGCCACCAGAAGTGATAGAATCAGCATTCACAGTAGAATCCCCATATGTCAAACTGATGTCTCCATCATTCAAAATAAGGTCGGAATCATCGTCCTTCAGTTGCTCTTGATTCTGAATAATAAACAGAATCAAGAGTTTATTTGCTTATCGGTTTCTTATACATATAGCTAGAATTGGTCCCGAAGTCTGAGAACAACCAACAACAGACAAGAGGCAGTATCCAGTGATGGATTCTCCTTCACATCTCTGACCACAAAGTCGTGCCCTCAAAGGCTTCCCCAATCCAAACACACAAGCATAAGACATTAGCTTAACTGAGTGAGGACAACAAGGGCTTTCAGCTCAATGTTTCTTCTGAGCTGTCACTTCTCACTAAACCCTTGGTATGGACAGAGTCCACCATAAGAGGCTATCACGTACAACAGTTCACAAGTGACCAGATGCATTATGGGTACTAAGAACTGCTGGTGTCATGATTCTATAAACAGTTTGACCCTGACTGGCAATTTTCTGGTTTCTAATTCAATCCACCCACTGTGGGAAATGTCACAATCACCACATGATATGGAAGACACAACCACCTCCGAGGCCACAGTCACTTTGTGACCAATTATTTTCAGCTGTGAAGGCAAAATGCACAAGGGAGGTGCCTCATCTGCCAGACTAAGCGTCTGACTTTTCATAAAGCTCCCAGCATCAGCTGTTTCATGGAGCAGGAGTCCCAAGATAGTTCCCAACAGTGACCCATGTGTTGGCAACACACTATTCATGTGAAAAAGCTGATGAATAAATACTTTTACTATATTCTATAACTTCAGATAACAGATGAAAAACCCCAAAACATTGGACTTAAGGAATCAATGTACATACTCCAGAAAGTAGACAGAAAGATAAATACATCCGATTCAGACAACACGGGGGCAGACTAGTACTAGACTTACTTCATAAGCCTGAGGACTCGTCAAGCATCTGGCAACAGGCCCGCAGCAACTAGGCAGTGTCGTTGTGAGAGGGGGGCCACTGTGCGTCAACAGAGGCTTCAGATAGCTGTGGGGTGTGTTAAGGCAGAGACAGAGCATGGCTGTATTTATAAATCAAAGTGCACAATGCCGTGGGGCAGAAATACGAAGCTGAGACAGACAGAGCACAAGATTTAAACATGTCTGTTGATTATGGAGCCAAGAAAGAGAACAGAGCATCAAGCAGCCCTGCTGAGAACACAGCATCAAGCAACAGAGGCAAGAAGTCAGTCCAGTCTATGTCAGACCCTTTGCGTTGCTGCTGATTCTGCTATTTGCTGCGTGTATCCCTTCTCACATGCTATAGCTGTTCTCTGGCAACAGTCTCCGGCACACTGTCTCAGGACAAAATGTCACTTCATCTTTTATTTTCTGGGTGTGTTTAAGAGCAAACAGTAAAGGTTTTGGGTGGGATTTTCAAGAGTGCCTAAGGCATTGTCTTCTCTAGGAAAGGAGGGGCATTCTTCACTCATGTTAGCTACTGCATGGAACTAACAAGAGGTAAAATAGTGACAAGACACGGCAGTTAGTTTGCACACAAGTTAGCAGGCCAAGGCAATCCCTAGGCTCTCCAAGTCTTTACCTTAGTTTCCTAACTCATGTACAAACTACAAACCGCTCTGTCTTCACTAGGATTTCATCTTCAGTCAGTTACTGCCCATTAGCAGTAATTATTAGCTACTAAAAGATTAGCTAACGTGAGGTAAGAACACATTTTTTTCCCCCCTAATGAAGATGCACCCTGTGTGACTTAAGGAACACAAGTTCCAATGATTTTAAGTCCCATTGTGCTTCTAAGTTACTTTGGAAAATCCCATCATTGGGTTAACAAAAAAGTGTTGGAGACTAAAACCATGACCGGATTCCAAATCTAGTTCTGCATGCACATGCTGGAGCTTGGGCCCAGCTGTTTGCTCCTGCATGGTGCATTCACTTCCTTCCTACATGCTAGTCAGTAGCTTTCCCCCGCACAAAAAGCTGCAGCTGCTATTGGCACAGGCAACACAGAGACCTGCTAATGCTCAGCAGAACAAGCTCAATGTTGGAACCATTTAGTTTCCGAGAGGCTTATGTCTCCTCTTTATTTAAAAAAAGCCTTCTTCCCACTTCCTGCATTAAAGAATACAGAGCATTTTACAAGGACTATTCAACTTTTCAACTAAAAGTATTCAACCAAAATACAGCAACCAGTTCCAAACATAATTTGTAAAGGAAATCTAGATATTTGGGACCATGCAAATCATAATCAAACGAGGAAACATGATTGCAACCAAATGAATGGGGAAACGAGCGTAATGAACATACCAAAACACAGTCCCAGTTTAACACCCTTTTCTAAAAAGGGCAACACCACCACTTTTCCAGAAGACAGCACCTTTCGTAAGAGCCTGGCAAATCACTTCACTATTAATTCATTGCGATGCATTAGGACAAGCAAGACAGCACAGCACAAATTCAGAATGTTGTAACGGGATAGGAAAGGGCTGAGAAGAGCTTCTGAACTTATTACTGGACTCTTGCCACAAGAACCATACAAACACACGGAACTTAAATAATTCCATATCGTGATCCTTGTCGTGAGCCTGGCTTTGAGAAGAGCCATTCTTCTAAAACTGTTGGTGGTAAGAGTTGGATAAATTCTCACAGGTGCAGACACTATAAGAAGTAAAGAAGAACAATGGATCAGTTAATGCTGGCTACTCCTCTCCCAGGGGACAAAGCATGCTCTGAGTTAATAGGGTTACTCAGATGAGCCAGATTCTGGCTCTTACGTGTTCTTATTTCCATTAAGGATACTTGTGATCAAAGTTGTACCACAGCCTGAACAGCCAGGCACTTTCTGCTTTCGTACTCCTCCTTTCACTTTCCGGGGCACCCTGCAAAAGAGTCACAAGTTAAACGATGACTGCACAATGCAATTCTCTTTCTCTTGGAACCGGATCGGCATGAAAACCCACTGTTCTGATTATACGTGTATGTCGAGGAAGAGGGGTTCGCCAGCTTTTTCACAGCTCCTTAATTCATCATTCTCTAACGCACACATCTTCTTTTGACGGTCCTGTAACATCCTTGTGGAGCCTTCAGCAATTCCTTACATGGCAATAGAATACTAATGAGGTATTTCATCAGAAGCTTCTTTTAACACAGTTTAGCAAGCAGAAATAAGAAGGTGCAGCCTGTACCATGTGACCAGCCAAAAAGTCTCTGAATTAGAGGTGTTAGTACTCCTCAGCCTCAGAGCCCACTTCCTTCCACCACCTTTCCAGCACAAACCTCAGTCCTGCAACAGTTTGAAGTGGAATTACACATCGTTCCCAATGGAAGTGAAGACTTCCCTCCCATTCCCTTCCCCTTTGTCTAATCTTATTTGTCCCTATAACTGAGCCAACTTGTTGGGGGCAGAGGCCATGTTTTTTAATGCCCACCAGTGCAGTGTGCTACTTTTGAAAAATCAAGAAGCTGAACACAGAACACGTCTAATCCACTGCAGTATTTGCTACTCAAATGACATCATTTCTTAAAGAAGAGGTTTTTATATGCAGATGCTTCACATGGATTCACTGTTTTTGCTACTTGAACAATATCTCAAACTCCTCCAGTTTAGAAATGGGTGGCTTATGGCATTCAGATTTTTTTCCTTCAATCAAATATTTCAAAGAAGTTTGGCTTGCAGACTGATGGGTCTGGGCTCCTCCTAACAGTATCTTAGTAATCACAGAGAGCAGAGTACCCCCCTACAGATCTTATTATGCATGGGATCCTCACAAGCAGAACCCCAGTGATTTCAGTGAGAACTCCAAATACAGAGCAGCTCAGGCCTTAATGGTGCAGGTGTCACACCTACAAGGAGAACAGTTACATGCTATTTTATCAGAGCACACTTTAATAACTCTGATTGGGCACTGCATGAGTCTTCGTCTTAGAGCTGTAAGTACTTCCTGTTTTACAAAATAAACAAATGCAGCAAGGCAACAGAGGTGCGAACAAACAGCAGTGCGTGACAACCCAAGGATTAAGAATAGCCCAGCAGGCACAGAAAAGAAGATAGCATCAAAGGAAACTGCTGGAAAGCGTTACATGCTGGGATAAAGAAGAGGAAGGGTTTAAGTATTATTAAAGATCAAACACCTCAGAAGCAGGAAAATTAGGGTTCTGGTCTTAAAACCCAGTCACACTCCAACTTTAGGGCACCCTATATATAGCATGTCTTGAAAATCAAATTAAAATGTGTAAAGGCTTTTTGGCTCCCATGCTTAAGTTTAGAAAAGGGTTTTTTTCAGCACGGGGAGAGAGGGATTGTACCAGGGAACAGATGGAAGTGATAATATACAGAGTGTTGTGATGCTTTTCCCACTACCTTCTTTCAGGTTTAGACATGTCCCTTCTTTCACATCTTCACCGAATGGCACTAAAAACCTCCACCTACCCCAGGGCTGGAGTGGAAGAAAAAAAGAGCACGTGGATATACATGTAAACCATTCATATGGTTCTATGCAACCTTCTGCTACCTGACATGTGGTGCACGTCCCTAGATAAAGGTTCATGTGAAAGCAGTTAAGGAACAATATTTACCAAGTGTTCTTGATCTGAATCTACACCGACCCTGTGGAGGAGAACAAAAGGAAATGGTTAGCGTGAACACAAACAATCCCACAGACATGTGTGACAGTCTTTGGAGGCGCTCTCTTTTAGGTTTGGATCCATAGCAGGTTAAGCTCATTTATCAGCTTTTCCTATCAGAGGGGTAGGGTCAGATTTGGCTCCAGTCATATGAGAGAGACTGCCCATAATGGACAAACGTTTATCCGCATCACAAGCCTATCTCAGAATTTCCAGCTTCCACACACTGTTCAGCCCCCCCGTCCCCAGAAATGGATTAGCACCAATCACAGCAGCTCAGGGCTGATGTCCATCAATGTCCCTATTCCGAATGGCACTTAAAGCACCTGCTTAATTTTAAGCACATACTTAAGTCCCACTGAAGACTATCTAGCTGTACCATGTGTTTAAATGTTTTCCTGAACTGGCACCAGAGCTGTGCGAGGAAACGGGTCTGATGTGCATGTACTGAGCACGGTTCCAGAGCATGCTAACACACCTCACTCGCAATATTCAAAATTCAGCCCTCTCTCCCCACAAGTGTGCTAATAGCGCTGTCTGAGTACAAGTAAATGCATTCAGAGGCCACAGTTACAACACACAGAACTATGTGGGGGTGTCAGTAATCATGAATATGATCCTAGAAAAAGCTGTCCAACGTACCACGCCTGTTTTTTGCTCTCACAAGGGGTGGGACTCAGCAGAGGAGCATTGGAAGGGGAGGGTGAAGCATGCTCTCCCCAGAGTGTTACTGACACTGGCTGGCCATCCCTCACAGGAACACTAGCTGCAGAAGTCACTCTGCCTTTTGCAAGTGTATCTTTGGCTCCTTTGAAAAACTCTGGCGGTGTAGTTCTTCTAGTATTTCATCCAGTGGTGGGTGGGGGAGGAAACATGGTAGATGCCCAAGATAAAGTGACTGAGGTGTTTTGATGACTCCACCTGGACTGGCCTTAGTTGTGGGCAGGGTTTACGAAAATGAACCTGTGCACTAATGCCCAAGGGTAACCACCATCAGGAACATCTTATTTCAGAACCCAAGTTACCTACTGTTTCTACTTTGCTACTGAATATTTGCCAGTTACCACAGTATCCATCTACAGCAACACCCAGTGGTGAAGAGGATTCATTTCACCTGTATAACAAAGCAGTCTTCCATACAAGCATAAGAGAACATGCAAAGATTGAACTGCCTTTTTTTTTTTTTTTTTTAAAACTTCCAGGCAAAAAAAAACAGGATTCTAGGCTTTCTTCAGTTTTTTGTATTCTCATTTGAAAGGGCTGGAACATTTTCAGACTCCCAGTAAAATGAATGGCAGTTCTCCAAAGGTTGACTCCTCTGCACACCCATGCCTTTTGGTTTGGTGGCTCTGCTGGGAGGCACCCAGCGTGTATATTCAACGCACCCAAACATTTCTGGTGTCATCACTTGATGCAGAAGCCATCGGACACAAGAAGGTGTGTGTGCATATACAGGGCATCACAAAAGGAAGCATCTACCCTCCTTAAAAATCCTAAATTCTGCATGTTTGGGAGAACAGTGGTAGAGAGGAAAAAAAGGAGGTGGGTTTCTTTGATCTCCCCATCCTCCACACCTGTGAAAAACTCTTACAGGCTATAGGATCCCGATGCTTAAGCAGCACTTACTGCTGAGTATCAGCCAGCAGACAGCTTAAAGTCCACAGCTGAAGGTGGTTGCCTCCATAGAAACAGATGTCAGATTGCCATAATGGGATAAGGGGATTAGAAGTGACGACTGTTTCAGCTCTAAGGCCCAACCGTGAGATTCCAGAGTGGGGAAATCACAGAGACTTGCACCTTGGAAGGAACCAAATAATACTGAGTCCTGCTAGAATAATACTGCACAGGATTCCAAGGGGGTCACTGCATTCTAGGAAAAGAGAGGAGGGGGGACAAAGGTCTCACTCACCTGATATGCAGGCAAGATAACATGGCTGTAGTCCCACCGCCAAAAACCCAGACGGTGAAAAACACAATGAGGAGCGTTGTGCTGAACATCATCTGTCTAGCATAGGTGGCAGTGTCTCGAATGGCCAGGGCAAAAGCCATGGCGCCTCGCAATCCTGAGAGGAAAGGCAAAGAGGTGAACTCCAGTAGCCTCATGAAATCTGCAGCCCATGATGGTTCCCACTGTCCATCTCCAGGTTTCTACAATTCCTAAACAGGGGCTTATTTAATCTAAGATGCGTACCATTGGCATCCTACAATCCTCTCCCTAGACTAACCATGCCCATTCTGCCTGCCAGGTTACTCTTGGCTGCAATCAAGTTCTCATCGTCTTTTGCATTCTAGAGCACCAGCCACTGGAGGATCTCAAAGTGCCCTGATGAGTTGAGTGAAGCTGGCATTACAATCCCCATTTTAAAGATGAGGAAAACAAGCAGTGAGAGGTTAAGTATTTTGCCTGAGGTCACAGCTGGTCCATGGCAGAGCTAAGAATGTATCCTGACCCCTTAAGCGCTATACCATTTTGTATGTCACAGAGAAGAACTGCACTCAAAACGGACACATTTATACTAACTAGCTAGGATGTGGATATCTGAGGTGAGGCCCTGGTTTCACATGTAGCCCAGATGAGTTTAAAGTTGGAGGAAGGGTGTTTCAGGCTGTTCAACAGGGTGGTTACTCGTGCATTCATGAGAGGGAGTGGCAGGGAAGAGACACAGGGACAGGGGTAACATACCGGCAAACATCATCATGTGCTGGAGATTTGTTCCAATCTTGTTTCTTCTTCCCAAATTAAGTAAAAAGGACAAGGGATATATATTAGCAGCTCTTCCCAGGAAGATGGCAAGCTACATTCGTACACACATTAAGGATATTTTTTCTTCAGTTCATTTCCCACTATACCCTACATCTGCATTCAAAGTCAATTTCTATTGTACACAAGGATTCTTAAGAAACTTGAAGAGTGTCCCATCCATTGCAATTAATGGATAGTAACCCAGCTTCAGGTGCACTGATATCCTGGTGAGGGGCAAACTACGATCTTATCTAAGCAGAATCCAGAACTGCAGTTCAAGATAATCATAAAGAGACAAGTATAAACAGAAGAAACAAGACAAAGAATACAGGGCAAATTACGTAGCAGGGAAGAGGGGGGGGAAAAAAAATCACAAGTTCTCCATTCCACTCCCTCCTCTCCAGCTCATGTTCAACCTCAAAAACTATTAGCTGCATGTGTGTCAACTAGCAACTTTATCATCCTCAGGGACCTTTCTGGAGTTCAAGGTATCCCAGCTACGTCCATCCCTCTGCTCAAGTCACACTCCCAAGGGTACCAGATTTCCAAGCTTTGCTCGAGTTTGAAGGACACATGCTCTACAGAAGACACAGTCCCTACAGATCATCCCGTGAAATAAAAGCTGTAAGAGTCCAGTTAACAGGGAATACTCTCACAGTTTCCACAGCCTTGGAGATCCAACCCCTTCACATTTTTGCCTTTCCCTTTTAAACTGTATCTTTTAATACGGATGTCCCCCACGGTAACAATAACCTTGAAGCCAGGTTCCAATTCTGCCTACAATAACTTGCAAAAATCCTTCCAGCCTTTATTTTCTTTCCCGAATGTCATGAATTGCATGAGACACATTTGCATCATATTGCTCATGAAAGTCCCCGTTCCCTAAGCCAGTTTCCACTGCAGGTGCACAATATACTACTCTTGTCTATTTCCCCAGACAGGACTTTGCTCTCCATCCCCTTGGCACATTAGCACAGCCTTGCAAAAAATCATGACCATTTACCACACTTGCCACAGTATCTATTCTCCAACCCTGACAAAGAAAAAGCTAACGATATTTTATTCGTCCATCAAAAATAAGTGACTCAACCCAGGCAAATGGGAGAACACAATTTTACAAGGCTGTACTGGTTTCCCTACATTCCCATACTGAACTCCTCACAACCCTCACTCTTTGTTCTGAGACACCCAGATTCCCTTTTATTTGTCTGAGCACAAGTCCCCAGTCTGCATTAGCACTAGCCCATGCAGAACAGCAAAGTCTTTATCGCATTACTTGTAGGCACCAGCTCACACTTTCATGCTGCTGATTTGAGAGGAGTTTTTCAGATATTAGCCAAGTTTAACAGTCGATCCTGATCAGCAGAGAAAGTCGGATGTAAATGGTTTGTTCTACCTGGAAGTGTTCCACCTTGCAAAACCATTAGTTTTGCTTAGTACCACAGGAACACGTGATCACCCTTAGTTCCTCAATAGCACATTTACAATTCAATGCAGAGTTTCAGGCTGAGGTGGTTATAATATCCACTGACATGGAATAAAGTAACAGACATAATAGTTTGGCAAAAGCAGATACTGACATCTTTAAAAATCATCAACAGAGACAAAAATGCATACAGACTTGTCTATGCAGACAGGTAGCGTGCAGTAAGCTGGGGTGCATATCTACAGCACACTCACATGCTATGCACTAACTGGCTGTGTGAACCACGTTACTATGCACCAAATGCTCCCTACTACACCCTGACCTACTCCTGCCTGAAATGCTCACTAAATTGGGTTGCTCCAAAGGATACAAAGGCTCCCACTATAAAAGTAGGGTTGAAGTCGTGATTCTGGAAGGTGAATAACGTGAGTCCCATATAGGAGAAGATGAAATTTTCTGCCAAGAAATTCAGAAGCTCAAACAGCTAAAGAAAAAATAAACGTAGTTAGTTATCTTGCAATAAGACAAAGGTGCTCTCCTGCCTATAAAATACGTCCATAACAGTGATTTTTTAGTAAAAGCCAGGCACATTCAGAAAACCCAACTAATTCTTGCAAAGGAGAGAGAAAAGTGAATTTGGTATTCGCAGAGGTTGAACAGTTCTTACCTGTTTAGTTCTATGCTGAGACTCTGTAGACAAGTTGTTGAATGTATAATGGGCCTGGGTGATTCCACAGAACAACACTGCTACCACACCTGGGGAGCACAACGCCACATTAAAACTTTTGTACGTAAAATGGGAAACAGAGCTACTTATTTATATTTTATTGATTTCTATGCAGCACTAAAATATTGAAATAATTATAACTTTTGCATTCCTTTCTTCTAGTCTTCTCTCCCAAGAGAGTTTCATGAAATTTACACTGTTTAAATTTTTTAAAAAAACAACAAAAAACACTAGATTTTTTCCCCCTAGGCTACATGATAAGTTTTGTGGTGGAGTGTAAGTTACTTGATGCTGAGTGAGATTATTGGCTGCAATAAATACATTTGCTCATAGGGAAGCCATTTAGTAGTTCAACACATATGTGCTATTGTGTGTCTCAGCTATATGAATCCCTAATTCTCCTATCCATTCGTAGCAGCTAACACGCTGTATCCTACCTGTAAAACCACATGCTTCAGCCAGCAAGAACGTGCTCCAAGACATCAAGAAAAACAAACCGGTTTCCAGCAAGGGGAACTCACGGAGTTTGGTGAACTTGGTGACGTTGAAGACTGTTAAGGACAATATATTAACACAGCGGATTGTAGCTACACTACATGCAACAAATAAACAGGAAGACTCTGAGTATCAGACATTTATATTATTGTAGAGCCCAAACCTATCAGAACACATTTCCAAAAGCAAGGTGAGAAGCAGAGAGAGCCCATACTAACAGCAGGGCAGTGGCAGAGTAAGGACATGGTGATAACCCCCCTCTGTCCCCTCCCTCCCTTTTTTATACACTGAGTTATAGTGGGAGCATATTCAATGACTTTAATAGCTGTTAGATCAGTCCTATGATAATTAACTTCACATAATCTTCAATCCAAGAATTGAGATGTAACGTAAACTTGATTTAAAGAATTACAGAAAGCTTTCTTGATGACTTACTGTCCCCAACTTGGTAATATACATGGGAATTCATACTTCAGGCGTACCTAAAATCACTACAAAAGTATTTATCTTCCCTTTAAAATGTTGATTGTGCCAGGTATATACATCAGGCCAGATCCTGCTTGCCTGACTCACAGAAGAAGTCACACTGAATTTAACTCCCAATATATCTTTTGTAAAGCTATATAACAAGTGCAGGACTTAGATCAACTAAGCTGCAAGTTATGAACAATGGGTAATATCTGAAATCTCCTTCAAATAAAATTAAGTGGTCTATATTAACTATCCCAATGATATAATGTTTGTGATGTAGAAAGAAACTGCGTATTGTAAGGAAATCAGACCATGTTCTATACAATTGGTAACATTACATGGCTTCCCTCTAATCACACAGCTTTAGTAGCTTTCGTTAAAGTAGAACAGAAAATCATAAAGGCTTATGCTTATATGAAACACATTCTAACAGCATGGAATACACTTTCTGAAATACCAGTGAAAAGGATATTAAAGCAGTGACTACTCCTGTAGCAGCTCCCATTGCAAAAGAACCACTGAATATCCCAAGGAAGATGCCAATGGACTTAAACATTGCTGTGACATCGAACGTGTGGCTGTTGTCGCCAGCTGGCTGGTACGCTACGATTGAACTGGAAGAAATGAACACTTCTTAGTTTGGAAGGATAAGAAAGCTGTGTGGATTTGCATGTTAATCTAATGGCTGTTGCCATGGCTTCTACTGATGACGATCTTGAAAAGATGGAGAAACATGGGCTAAAAGGCAAAAAGGGGACTTCAAGTAGTGTGTTGAAGCCATGCTGTGACTGCACCTGACTTCTCAGCACACATCGCACCAACTTGAGGAATCAAATCAAGCTCTCACTGTAACAGGTACTTTTGGACCCACCTATTCTATTGGGTTTTGAGGAGGTTTATTCTACTGTTTGTAACCCGCAGTGTAGCCAGGAGGCAGGAGCCATTCCATGAGGATACTGACCCCTCACCACAGTCATCCATGCTTTTGCCATTTCCATGCCACTCTGCTAAAATATGCTCTACTTGGGGCTACCCTTGAAGCCCATGCTGGGATTTCAGCATAGTCCAGAATGTAGCAGCCCACCTGTTTCCTGGAGTGGGTAGTGAGAGCATATTACACCTGTGCTCTGTGAACTATGCTGGTTTCCCATCTGTTCTGGGTACAATTCAAGGTACTGATTCTAAACTATAGTGCCCCTTATGACCCACCTTCTCTTGGACCCTATCTCCCTAAAGAGCACCATGACACCTGGGAACAGCCAAGGCACATTTACCAACAAGCCCAAATGTTCACTTTTGGGGACTGGCCATGAGAAGTTTCCAGGGAGGCTCGCAACTGTGAAACTTGCTCCTTCTGATGATATGCAATATCCCAAATTTAGTGACACTCTCCTCATCCTGGTGCAAGCCACCTTTTTGGACACTAAGCTGTGAATGATTATTAGTTCATTTAAAATTGTTTGGCGGCATGGGAGGGGTACATGAAGGAGGGCTGTTTGTGATGCCCACTGTGTGAAGTTTAACTTAACAGGATGCTGCATCTATCTACGATGCCCAGACAACATGGAGATGGGCACATACAAGTCAAACATACTATCCCTACTGTCATTTGCTGTCCCTGAAGGCATAGATTTTAAGGCCAGATTGTATCTTGTCTGACCTCATGCATAACATTGGTCATAGGACTTCCCTGCATTAATTCCTGCTTCAAGTCCAATAGCTGTGGTTGGACTAAAGCAGCGCTTTTTAAAAACATCCAGTCTTGATTTTAAAACGTCCGGAGTTGGAGAATCCATCACCACTCCTGCTACGTTGGGCCAGTGGTTAATTACTTTCATTGTTAAAAATTTGCTCATTTCTAGTGTGAATTTGTCTAGTTTCAGCTTCCAGCCATTGGATCTTGTTCCTCTGCTAGACCGAAGAGCCCTCTATTACCAAAATTTTGTTCCCCTTGTAGTTACTTATAGACTGATCAAGTCACGCCTTAACCTTCTCTTTTACAAGCTAAGCAGGCTGAGCTCTGTAAGTCTCTCGCTATAAAGTGTTCTCCAATCCTTTAATCATTCTTGTGGATCTTCTCTGAGCCCTCTCCAATTTTTCAACATCCCTCTTGATTTGGGAACACCATAGCTGCACACAGTATTCCAGCAGTGATTGCACCAGTGCCAAACAAAGAGATAATATAACTTCTCTCCTCCTACTCAATGTCCCCTGTTTATGCATCCAAGGACTGCATTAGCCCCTTTGGACACAGCATCACACTGGGAGCTCATGTTCAGCTGATTATCCCCTATGACACCCAAATCGTTTTCAGAGCCACTGCTTCCCAGGACAGTCTCTCATTCAGTAAGCATGGGCTGCATTCTTTGTTCCTAGATATATGACCTTACATTTGGGTATACTGAAACATGTATTGTTTGCTTGTGCCCAGCTCGCTCTGTATCAGTGACCTGCCCTCTTCATTATTTACCACCTCCCGATCTTTGTGTTATCTGCAGACTTTACCAGTAGTGATTTTATATCTTCTTCCAAGTCATTGGCATGCTAAATGGAGTATGGCCAAGAACTGATCCCTGCAGGACCGCACTACAGACACAACTGCTCGGTATGATTTTCCCTTTACAATTACATTTTGAGCCCTATCAGTTAGCCAGTTTTTATCCATTAATGGGTGATGTGTTCTAGTTCCTGAATCAAAATGTTGTGCAGTACCAAGTCAAATGCCGTGCAGAAGTCTCTCTTACATCAACACTATTACCTTTAGCGACCAAACTTACACTCCCATCAAAAAAAAGATAAAACCCATAAACCTATGCTGACTGGCATTCAATATTACCCTCTCCTTTAATTCTTGATTAATCAAGTCCCATAGCAGCCATTCCATTATTTTGCCTGGGATTGATATCCAGTTGACAGGCCTGTAATTACCCAGGTCAGCCTGTTTACCCCTTTTAAATATTGGCACAACATTAGCTGTCTTCTAGTCCTTTGGAACTTCCTTGTGCTCCAAGACTTATTGAAAATGAGTATTAATGGTCTGAGAGCTTCTTCATTGGCTCTTTCAAAACACCTGGATGCAAGGTATGCAGACTGGATGATTTTAAAACGTCTAACTTCAGTGGCTGCTGATAATAGGAAAGTGAGAGCAGAATAGAATTTGCTTTTACAAAGCACCTTTCATGCAAGAAATGACTGAAATCGAAGTAGGTAATGCAAACGCACCACAACACAGCTAATTATTCAACTCATTCCCCTGAGGGGAGATTGGAAATGGTTTTACTACACTTCAACTTTGGTCGACCGAGCTACATCACTCAGGGGTCTGGAAAAGTCACACTCCTGAGTGACAAACTTAAGCCAACCAAACCCCCAGTGTAGAAGCTGCTAAGTTGACTAAAGAATTCTTCCGTCCACAGCTAGCTAGTGCCTCTCAGAGAGCTGGATTAATTACAGCAATGGGACAACCCCTTCCATCGCTGTAGGAAGCATCCACACTATGCTACAGCAGCACAACTGCAGCATTGTAGCTGTACCACGGTAGCACTTGTAGTATAGACAAACCCTCAGAGGGGGAAAGCTGTCCTGGAGATGCTGGGGCAGGCAGGATCTAAGCCTACGTGCAAATCCCAAATTTCACCTAAGCAGTCTCCAAAGTCTTGCCTTTTTTTTTTTTTTGTTAAATATTCAGAAACTACCCCAGTAAAGGGAGACAACAAATCAGCGCTTTGGACTCCTAGCACAGTAATTATCTCCAACAACAAGCAAGACTGAGAGTTGACTCTCCTGTTGCACTTAAAAATTAGTTCATTTTTCTGTGTCAAGGAAGAGATTTCTGTAGCTAACTTAATAAAGGTAGGTAACCCTGGTCAGTACGCTCTGAGCAACTGGTATGAATCAAATCTACATAAAGAGAAATCCTTGTAGATTATATATTTAGGTCTCCAATGTAATCAACTAGTTACAGTAATGCACTCTATACTTACAACCCTACGGTATATTTTTAAAAGTGTGTTTCTATCTGTTAAGCGTGGTTACAGGACTATTGCTAAGGGGATGTGTATTAGGTCACTTAAAACACTCCTACCTTTGTCACTCCTCCCCATTTCAAGGGGAGGGCTACACACAAACTTGCACCAAAATAACGCAATGGGTTGTAGCTCACACCATTTTTATTCTGGTGCAAGTTGTACAAGTGAATGCTCTGATTTCTGAATAAAACTGTTTTATTTCAATTTAATTTAATCAGAAGAGGATGCTCATAATCTGAGATATGAGTCTCCACACACAGAACTTGCAACCGAAGGGATGAATTACAATTGATTTAGTTATTTAGGTTCACATAGGCAAGTGGGTGTGTAGACCAGCCCTGAATTTCATCGTGATGTGCAACATATCCACCTACTCTCACCCAGAACCTTGCAACACACACCTTTCATGTTCAGTTTTATGTTGGGACACATCTTACACATGGCTGGATCATGCAACACTTACATACCCTGGTGATGGAACCAATATAAAAACAAAGAGAGATTAATACAAATAGTCGTAGCGATGTCAATAGGCTATTCAAATTAGTAAGTACTGCTCAGATATGAGGTGCAGGGTTGGTCCACAAACTGTAATTAAAATGTGAACAATTATCAAATCTGGGTTCTCAAATATTTCAGAAGATCTAAATTATTTTCTGCATTAATCTTAACCATAAAAGAATCTGCCATGATCACAAATACTGTATTTCAAAACAAAACTTCCATGACAACAAACACAATGAATATGCAGGAAAACTATGTTACAGATGCAGAAAAGTTTGAAAGCATCCACTTGATTTAGGGAGACACTGAATTTCTGGCACTGGTGCTCTCGGTCCAGATATTAAATACAGTTGCAACGACTGTCTTCTTCTCAATGCAATCGCAGGTGGAAGGTGAAAGGAAGCAACTGCTTTCCCAAATATTTCCACTAGAGGAAAAGCAAGTGTGTGTGGGTGGAGAATTATTTGAGAGTGATCTCACCGGTAAGTGGCATTAGCAGGATCCCGCAGCAAAAGAGCAGACGTGTTGTTCCTTTTTCACATTACAGGTGGGTGTTAAGATTTCCTATTGACTCACTCAATAGGCAAAAAAAACCCCAAAACATGCACTGTAATAGCTGTAATTATGGCCTCAGTGTTGCTTTCAATTCCCAGCAGCAGTCTTTCATTGTGAGGCTAATTAGAGGGTGATTAATAGAGAGGATTGTATTAGGAGGATTAGTAATGAATTCTGATTATTATAAATATTGATATTTCTATTTTCTCTGATGCAAGACCAGGTGATTTTTAAAGTCTCACATGTGACATACATAACAATTAAAAAAACAGAACACACTTACGAAGACAGCACTATGGCAACGGCATCATTGAGGACGCTTTCGCCAAAGAGAAGGGCATACAGCTCAACATCAACCTGAAGCTCATGGAATATGGCAAGAACAGTCACTGACAAATAGAAAAATAGAGAGACATTTAAAAGGTGCCATTACTTCCCTTATGTAGATATATATTAAAGCAAACTTGGCCTTTCTAGAATTCTGCCTTCCTTCACATTTTACTAGTCTGCTTTTCAGTGTAGCAATGCTTCATGCAGTCTTTGCTACTCTGCCCTGTGCCTCCTTAGCTTTGTGTTTTTTACAGTTTATGTTATTTTTTACATACAGAACAAGGATCTGTTTCTCCCCTGTATAACGCAGAGTTATCCCCTGTTGGAGGCCTTTTTTAATTCGACCTTAACCTCGGAGTAGTCCTGATTTTATCAAAAGATCCTAGAAGTGCTGGTTAATATCAATATGAACCAACATCAAGGAAAGCGCCAGTACGTGTTAGAATTTTGGAAACAACAAAACAATGGGCCAAATTCTGCCTTCAGTTACTCTGGTTTTCCAGCAGTATAATAGAGATTGGAATTTGATCTATTGTTTCTGCAACTGTTTGACTCCAAGTTGGTAATGAAAATGCACCAAGTTTTACGGTCAGTTTCATGAGAATCATAAGAATGTCTAGAATAAGCAAGATGTAATACACAGCAATCCTTGCTCTTGTGTCACACAAAGTCACACGGAGGCATTTCTCACATGGGCTTGGACTAATGCAATGTGATTGCTCTAAAAGCCCTTTTAAAACAATTACCATATGAAAGGCAAGAAACTCAGATATGCATATTTAAGGGGCTTTAACCCACTTACACATAAACAAAGGCATTCATTGATTGACATGAGATTAAAATCCACGTAATATTTTATGCAGGCTGAAGCAGCAGAGGACCCAATGACCAAAAGCAGGTCGGTTCAAGAAAACATGCCCATTCCAGAAAGCCGCTAATGCAGATACTTCATTTTAAACATGTGTTTAAGTCCCACTGAAGTCAGTTGGAAATAAGCACGTGCTTAACTGCTTTCCTGAATGGGGGCCATAAAGAGAATCATTTGTTAAGCACTGACGGTGTGCTTGGCGCTGCAGAAGACACAGAACAGACAATTCCTGGCCAGAAGAATTAACAGTCTCAACAAACGGACAACACAAAAGACACTGGGAGAAGCTGGGAAAGGATTTGAGTTCCTATTTTAAAGTGTTCTACGATGGGGTAACTGTCAGTGTCACTTGACTGTATTAAGTGTACAGGCACAACTTTTACAGTAAATTGAAAAATACTACGCTACTGTACAGTAACGATCCAAAACAAAGCAGTTACTCTATACTAAAAGGTTATGTTTTGGACTATTATTTTAGGATGCCGCGGTGGTTTTTTTTGTTTTATTTTTTTTAAAAGGAAAGTAATTGATGGGTGAGATGCAGAAGTAGGAATCAAACGCCATCTGGCAAGAATGACCATTGGCATTCATTTTATTGTCCAGATTGAGAAAAAGACACAGGCATTGCACATGCACAAAATCTGCCCAGTCTGTACAACACAGGGTGTCAATATCAGCTTTTAAACAGGTCTACGCAGGTATGTCTACATGACATCTTGGAGGGTGCTTCTCAGCACAGGTAGACACGAGCTCCAGCTGGCTTGCTAAAAAGAGCAGCACGGCCAGAACAGCACAGGCTACATACCTGAATGCAACCCCACCTGCCCCCCCGAATAAGCCCACCTGTGCCGCAGTGGCCACATTGCTATGTTTAGTGTCGAGCACTAAAGCACAGCCAACGAATGTCTGTCTACCCGCACTGAGGGCTCGTCTACACCACGCAGCTTTTAGCGACAAGGCTGCGTTGACACAGCTTTGTCGCTAAAAGTCAGCGTGTGTAAACACTGTCGGTACTTTGTCAGCACTTTTGCCGACAAAATACTGCCAGCCCTGTGAGCGGTGTTAGCGCTTTCCTGCCGACAAAGCTGAGTTCACACTGCCACTTGTGTCTTTTGCAAAACTTTTGTCTTTCGTGGGGGGGCTTTATTAAGTATCCGTGAAAGACAAAAGCTTTGTCAACAACTTTGCAGCGTAGACATACCCTGAGAGGCGCCCTCCCAGATGCCATGTAGACACATAAGAACGGCTATAACTCAGGAGGCAGAGCTAGGCTGCAGCGTCTCAGACCCCTGAAGGATTTACTCAAATTTGCAGAGATGTAAGGCACCAATGGAAGAAATTCAAGTTCTACTACTTTAAAAAAAAAAAAAAAAGGCACATTTTTGCTCTTTGTTCTTAGGTTAGATTATACTGATGAGTACAAATGTGATGAAGACAGTTAACAAGCAAAAAAAACCTTGTTGCATTCAAATATAACAACCTTTAGCATTTGTATAGCACTTTGTACATCTAAAGAGCTCAGCAGGCTGGAATACGTTTTTGTTTTTAAATAATCGCCATTGTTCTTGTTATGGTTAGATAGAGTCAGTTCATATTTTAGATTAAGACCAAAAAATCTGTCCATGCAAAACTTTGAGGATAGAGATTGTCTAGCACATACCAAGAAAACACTCTGAATTCACACACTTTGGGCAGCACTGATTGCTTGCATAGGGTGCTAGGGGCTTACATCTGCCACACTCACTGTGGGCCTGAACAAAAACCCCAGTAAAATCGACAGAAAGCCTCCCAATGATGTCAATGTGAGGACAAGGCTTTGGAGGGGGGCAGCTTTTATATATAAAATATATAATATATTTATATATATAAAATATTATTTTTCTTGATGGAGATCAATTTTACCGCTAAAAATGAGTCATAATTTGCTTAAACTCCGAAACTCAGGGAAAGATGCCATAAGCCACACATCTCTCTTCCCCCAACCCAAAACAGAACAATACTTTGGTAACATGAGAGGAGAAACAATGATCACAATATACCTGGGTCAGTAGCAGATACTATGGCACCAAACAACAGACAGTCCGTAAAGTAAAAATCTCCTCCAAGTTGCCCGGTTACTTTCATCAATGCTACACATCCATACATGAGCGACCTGTTGAATAAGCAGAGACATAGCTGGATATTTGAAAAGCTTGTGAATATTGTTTTAACAATGCAATTCGCTTGAATTTGCAGGTTTAACCCGTAAAGTTACCTCAATACACAATATTTTATTTATATTAAACAAGAACGGCAGAGTTTGACCGGCTGGGCTGTGTTCATTGACGGGGGCAAGTCGGCAAAGCGCTAAGGGCCCTCAACTCCCATTTAATCCATACCCAGTGCTGTATATGTGGTTAGCAGCACATGGATTTAACATCTGAACTACTCCGTGCATAAAGCTACTTAATACGGAACAATTTGACAGGATAAATATGTCAGCAGCTTGTGGAATGTGTAAAACAGACCATCGCACCTGCTCCATCTCACAAGTGGTTTAATTTCTACAATGTTTTATATGACTGGTCAATGTAATGACCTTTCACTGACTTTGTATCAAGCCTCTTTCTTTTTCTCTCTCTCTTTTTTTAAGACAAGTCTAGATGGAGGCTGAGGTTGCTTTGATCTTCCACAATCTCCTCTTGAAAGCATCCTATGTAATTCTCACCTTTTTACTACTTAGAATAAGAATTAGTTCCCTCTGTCTATATAAATGAATAATACTAAATAGAATCATAGCATGGCATAACCAACAGTATCCGGGAGCAAACCCAAGCCCCATTAACTTGCC
The DNA here is from genome assembly GCF_965140295.1 of Lepidochelys olivacea. NCBI lineage: Eukaryota > Metazoa > Chordata > Testudines > Cheloniidae > Lepidochelys > Lepidochelys olivacea. The sequence continues at coordinate 98,546,245 of NC_140419.1, forward strand.
AATTTAACACATCACAGTAATTCTCCTGCTCTCTTGCAATATTCTAAGGGACATTTTCAAACACAAATTTGTTTCAGCTATTGCTACACATGCACATATTGTATCCTACTAGCTAAAGGGCATCACATCACTAATCACAGGTTAGATCAAACACAGCATGTGTGGGGAAAAGGGAAGGTATTCCTGGAAAGAAGAAAAAAAATCTACTGATTACTTCAATAGCCTAATCCTGTGTTACTTAGAGTAACTCCTTCTACCCCAGAGGTACTTCCCTATCTTTCAGGCAAAGAAAATTAAAATATGTAATTTCATTTTTTAAAAGTTGATATTATCTTGTAGGTTTCTGCTACATTTCTCCAGTCTAGTAGCATTGTGCCCTACCACGGACCAGAAGAATGAATCACAGCACAGCAGCATTCCGTACTGCTCCTGAAGCCTTTAATCCCTCGGGGAGGTTTTTTTACCGCTAACACTAAAACAACACTTGTAGAAACCTCTTACTCTTAGGCCAAGTTTTCAGTTTAGACACTGTTACAGTTCAGGTGTTTGGGGTGGTGTTGTTTTTTTAAATACCGCTATGCAGTTTGTGTGGCCCTCTATATTTCATACCAGTGCCTCACTTGATGCTTATATCTACCAAGTCTTTCACTGATCCAGTCTCATAAGTAATATCTGGTATTTAAAGACCTGTGAAAATCTCTGGAAACCTTTTAAACCCAATTTAATATTTTTATATCAATATTCTATTTATTACAGTAGTAACTAGAAACCAAGAACTACAGTATAATATTTGTCAGACCCTAATTGATCTTCAACAGCTCTGAAAGGTAGGCAAATAGTATTAATTCCTCCTTTAAAGAAACTGAGACAGGGAGGTTGACTATCTGGTCAGAGCTGGGATTAGAACACGGGAGTTCTAGCTCTAAGTCCTGTGCTCAAATCATATCACTCTATCTTACTCCACATCAAGGATAGGTCTACCCTGCAAGCGAAGATGTGATTATAGAATGGGTAGGCATCTCCATACTACCTTTAATCTACCCAGCATAGGTAACAGCACCATAGAAGTGTTGGCACAAGCTAGCAACCAGAGCACAAGCCCTCTATATTGCCAAAACCTGTGGATGGACTTCAAATACTCACCCTATCACAAAACAGGAGATAGCCGTTCCAAGAAAAGCATACGCTAGGATTGACCCCAAGTTTCTGAAGAAATGCCTCTAGAAGAGAAAAAAACACACTGCATTACAGCTGTACTGATGCTTTGCATTCAAACGGTTTGTATGTTCCTCAGACCATACACATTAAGGAAGGGTTGTCAATATCTCATCTTATACTTTGATTGTAAATTCTTTGGGGCAATCAAAGTGTGTTTGTACAGCACCTTGATCCATGATCTGGCCCCTAGGTGCTACCACAATACTACTACTAATAAATAAATCAAAATGATCTAATTGTTTGCTTTTAGCAGCTTGTTTAGCAGATTGCTGATGCTGAGGACTGGGGGATTTCCAAGCCTGGAAGGATTATTTCCTTTTACATGAGCCAAACAGACTCATGTTTCCTTCCTTACATATTAGCACTTCAGAGATTTGGCTAGGACAAGGAACCTGTCGCTTATTTCAAACCTGCAAAAAAAGCTTCACCGTGACCTAATTTGATTTAAGTGCTTGTAAATGGTTTGTAACTGCTCCCTCCTGGGGAACTCCTGAGGAAGCTTATGTTCTCCTCAGTGACCCAGGCCAAAATGCTGAATTCCCCTACCTCTGCTTTTTGTAAGCCTTGGTAACAATTGCCTCAATAACTTCTGGATCCCATGAGAAAGCTCTGACCCATACACAATATTCTAACATGGCTATAGTTTCCATTTCCCCAGTCTTTGTTGCTTTTTTACGAGAACTCCCATACCTGATCCTTTATACTTGTGTATTTTGGGGAGGGAAATAGACAGAAATTTTACAAGGGATCAAGCAAACAGGCACCCTCACATCTGAGTGCAAATTTGAACAAAAACTGGAGATTTCAGATAAAGAATATACAAGCAACAATTATATTTTTTAAACTTTTCTCCTTTTTCTGTATATATATATATACACATCACAATATAGGACAGCATGAGAACCTTTGCTTAGTCACTCTGGCAATGACCGCTCTAGAAATAACTAAGACAGAACGTAGGACTGTGCACTGCAAATGAGGCGTGCTGACGATTGTTCAGTATTACCGTACTTCCAGAGCTACAAGAATTTTAAATACCTACGACCTTCAAATAAAATGAAATGCAATGACACATACCCTTTTTAAGCTGTATCCTGCATAAAATATAATTGGAGGGAGTAAGATATTGAAAAACACTTCAGGATCAAAAGTCACCTGTTTAAAAAGAATAAAATCTGTTGAAATTAAGATTTCAAGAGACAAAAGAAATCACAGTAATCAGAATATGTTGCATATTTTATATATAATCAGACAAGACAGTTTGGCATGAAAGCTACAAGACTAACAAGAGTAATATGAAGTGCAATCCTTTAATTTGTAGCTTTTACAATATAATTAGCTACTGTAGTAAGATTAAACGTTCTGGTTTACAGTTTGCGCCAAATCCTGCCCCTGCTGCAGCTGAGAACAAAACTCCTATCAACTGCGAAGGGGACAGGATTGGGCCCATTTAACAATCCTGTCTTGGACATTTGCCAAGAGCTATGCCATGCAAAGTTTCCAAACGCTAAGCAGCTCACCTTTCTCAGCATTTCATTATCTTGAACATTATTAAGTTCATGAGGGCTGATTTCCCCCTTCAGGGTATACTCATAATATTTCCCACTAACATTTACTAACAAAGTAGCTGGACTGGTTTGCACTTGGCAATTTAAGGTCACATTATTAACGTCGCTGGGAACGTGAATTCCATATCGAAGGATGACGCCCATCAGCACGCCTGGAAATAAAGACACAACATTAGCCATGCAACATCTGTAAATATTAACCAACTAAATTCCACCAGGAGATGTGGAAGATAAACTCTGTATTTGTGCTAGCTCCTTGCCAGCTTCTCAGAGCTGTAAAACCACAAATCTCTTTTAAAAAAGAAAATTCATCAGAACTTCTTCCTAGCATACTGACCTGAAGAATGCACATATTGGTAGCACACTGCCTCTCGAGGGTGGACAGAATTAGCATTTCTTAGGATGCAACTACTACATCCAGGAAACACACCTCAGATGTGGGCAGACAAATCATATACATCCCACTGACTGGAAACTCCCATGTATAAACAGTTCATTCACAGAAACTGCCCCATTTCCCATGACGCCTTCCCAAACTATAAAGACTTATATAAAAGAAAAGAATAAAATACTTATACTGCTGAGGGGAAATACACAGAGATTGTTGTGCATTCTTTTTAGAATGTGAGGAACACATATGTATTACAATGTTAGGGCACCATAAAAGCTTTAGAGGATTGAAAGATATCTATCCAGGATAAAAGGTCTCTTCTAGGTTGATAAAAATAAAGGGCAGTATCACTACTAGAATTCTAGGTGGAACTCAGTCCTGCCAACATATTAGGAAGGTGTTTAGTGCAGTGTAGCACCTGGAAATGAGGAAGAGGAATGCTGTGGAGTTGAGTTTAAGACTCCCTTCGCCTGGCCAGTCAACTGTACTGCAAAGAAAGGGCACTATACAAATCGCAGGCCAGTGCACTAAAACCACAATACTGCAAACCAGCTGATCAGAAAGCACCTAGCATTCTGCTGCTGCCAGTTCAGGAGTTGTTATTGACTCAGCTGGTTCATAGGGGATGGGAGGGGTATATTTGCCATAGAGTAAGAACAGGGCCCTGCATTCCTTTCATAGAGAAAACACTCATTGTTTACGTAACACTCAAAGAACACAAGAATCTTCAAGTTTTTCATTGGCATAAAGACGATCTTAAAGAGCTACTTATTGCACAAACTCACCAGTATTAAAGTTATACTGAAAGGCCTAGCTTAACCCACAAAAGCAAAGTGACTGAGAATTAATAAGAGGGGCTCCCAGAATAAAGAAGTTCTTGTTAGGTTTTTGCCCTGCTCCAGATTTTTCAAGTGTACACGACAGCTAGTACCCAAAGAGAAATCTGACTGGACTGATGTATGGGATGTTAAGCTCTTCTTGGTATGCACAATGGATGTATTTTCTTGGAAAGAGATGATTTTAGGACTGTCATGAATATTTGAAACTGTAAGAATAACCGTCAACCTTGTTTCAGTCTCCTTAATACAACCCGGGAGGTTCATTCAGGGATTATTTTTAACATTTCAAAGCTGGTAGGACTTAATAATACCCTCCACAGGACACCTTGCTTTGTGAATTTCTAAGGGATCTTGTCTTTCTTCATCTGCTTCTCCACGTCTTTTAATCTTTGCAAAGCAGTGCTTCATTTGATCAAGCTGGTTTCCTAGCAGGTGCCTTTCTGCACTTTGCAGTCCAGCTTTCAGTCCAACTCGAACAGATCTGTACATGACGCTGTGCACATATGAACAATTTAGGGGCACCTTAACAAGACTGGCTTCTAAGTTAAAATTCCTCAACACCTGTTGCTCCTTGCATTTTCCTGCCAAATAAATTTCTGGTTCCATGGAAAGCAGGAGACAGAAAGCGCTGGATAAACCTATAATGTTTGCTAAGACGACCATCTGAACCCTAAAGATACTGTATATTGTGTGTGTTAACAGAGCGAAGAGTCTGAAAGACAGCATGTTAAAGAGCAAAAATAAGTCCCCTTACTATAAACGGAATCACTAAATAGTATGTAAAAAAATATACACATACACAAATCAACACCAGAATGAGAGCTCAAGGACCCTGGGTCTGAACCACTGGGTGACACAGCCTCACTTCTAAATGCAGATTTGTCATTCAGATTTACCTATTAGGGAGGGACAATGTGGCTATGCCCAAAATAGATCTGTTTTGACAATGGTCCAGTGTTGCACTGAAGATGAATACTGAAACATGGGACACACCTTTCCGTTTGCCTTGCATTGGTTTTAGGTGTAACTGACCCTCTCAATAGAAATCTTGTGGCTACAAGACAGCATTAGTTTGAAGTGCCAGGCATAAATCCCTAGATGGCAATAAATTTCAGAGATACGAAGTGGGTGAAGGAATATCTTTTACTGGACCAACTTCTGCTGGTGAAAGAGACAAGCTTTCGAGCCACACAGTCAGCTCTCACTCTCTGTACCATGTATATGCGTTACTACTTCTTACCATTGCTGGGAATAGTATAAAATCTCAGGCAAAGATTGCTGGCTTGGAGCTCCACTCTGGTGACGCCACAATCAGAGAGGGTTTAATGTTTTAGTTTGGCAACACTTATAAAAACCTCTCCCTAAATCTGGCCTGGAGATTGATGGTGGGGAGCCTGCTGACACAGAAGAAAGGACATGGAAAGTTTAACAGCGAGGATGGTAGACTAAGTGGATCATTTTGAAACAAGATGCTAAAGCTAAGTGTTTTCATCACATTTACCTTTCAACAAACAGTGGAAGCCCATAGGCTTTTTAGGTGTTTCTGAATATTTCTGAGCTAGGGTTTAAAATTAAGATCATGTGCTGTCTATGAACACAGCTGTAATGATCTTAGATTTTTGATGCCTGGGTTGTGAGAGCGTCGTTTTAAGCATCTGTGTGAAGCACAAAGACCATCAAAATGCTGTTTTCCAATGTGCTGAAATAATTCACTGCTGTGCCTACGTCTTTTATTGCAGGCAGACTTTAGCCTACAGCACAATTTATGAGAGAGATACAAACTCATCGAGAGAGAGAGAGAGATTATAATTTACAGTGAAAATATGAACAAGCTGAACCCTAACATTGTGTTTTACTGGCAAGAGATGCAGCCAAAAGATATCAAACATCAGTGCTTTCTAATGGAATTAGCAGATAGGTTTTCAGCCCCAACATATGCTACACCTGTGCTGGCATCCTCCATGCTTAGTTAGCAGCTTCACAGTACCAAAACTCAAATTCTGATGGGTCAGAAATACTGAGCCCAATTTACTTGAGAGTCTGAGGACTTACAGGCAAAGATGAAGCTTAAGTAGTTTACTTCGTGCAGTTTTTAGCTCGCTGCTTTTGAGCAACTAGGGTCCGAACAGCCTCTACAGCACTTGAAGAGATTAGCCTTCATTTTTCCTAATTCCACACTTGTGATCAGTCTTCAAAGGAGGCAAATCTCCAATATTTCCCCCAAAGCCATAGAGACAGAGAATGGTCCAGGTTTTCCTACGCAACCACTGAAATAGTATGTATTTGGTGTTATTCGTTCTGCTATTGATTCTCTAAATTCAGTTTAGGAAAGTGCAGATGGGAAAAAAAAGCACATTACAGATTAGTTTAGAATCCAAATTACATGACTCATCCTCTAGAAATGAAGGGAGAGCAACCCTGGGATGGGATAAGGGGTAATGGCAGAACAAAGATGACAACCTCAAGACACAAGTGGAGTCAAAATGAAGTCTGCAAAAACGGTGCAATTGCCATCTTGGCTGATGGACCAGGGATTTCCAGAAATAAAAGCATGAGCTACTACCACTTGAGCTAAAGAACTAAGTTTCTCTAGCTGGGGCTGTATCAACTCATATCCTCTGTGAATCGGGGGTCTTGTAACATACTCATCAGTGGGTTACACCGTTTTTTGCACATCAATGGAAACAACCTTCTTCCCTTTGTTTTAAAATTAATGAGAAAATAGGGCACAACACTCAAGAAGCTGAATGCATAAAAATCACAACTTTTGGATAGTGTTTTCCACTTGTTTTGTTGAGGACATTTGCCATACGATAGCTACCAGCTTGATGAGCTCAATCACAAGCACCTAATACTGAGACGCCAATTAGAACTAACAACTGACAGGAAAACTGAAATAAGAGCCATTTAATACTAGCTACAATACCAAATACTGAAGGCTACTTTTCAATCCTAAACATATACTTAGTAAGGGCTTGTTTAGAGTAGGATTTGTCGTCAAGTTACAACCTGACTGTTCCTTCTAGCTCAACTCTAACTCTCTCTCTGCCCATACGCCTAAGCCCCTCAATGTGTTGGTTTCAGTCATGTCATCTCAATCATGTTAATGCCCATGAAGCTTCACTGGTAAGGCAAGATTCCAATGCTGATCCAAATCAGTCCTCAGTGCTACTACACAATGTATGACAAAGTCACCTATCTGCCCATCTCCCCTCTCTCCACTGCATCAGTCAGTCCTAGGTCCTGAAATACCTGCAACTACACAGTGCATCTTCCTCAGATAACTCACCTCCTACTGCTAATGAGAATTCTCAGTATATCACCTTTCATTGCAGCTTACGCCAGGAATCTAGGCTCACAAACAGCTAAGCAACACACAGGGAAGGAAACTAACAAGCAGACAACAGAGAGATGGAGTGCTGCATTCTGGCCCCATGGATTTCTGGAACTGGTGAACGGATGGACTGTGGGAATTTTCATTCAAGTGACTTTCCCCTGCATAACCCCCAGATAAACAGACAAGCTCTATCACAAAGCCCTGCAAAATCAGCTGATCCAGGAATTCAGGGAGGCTTGTCACAAATCACTGCGACTAACATGGTTGAATGCTGTGACAATGTAGACACAAGGAGGCTGAACAAATCCTAGATACATGCATATCAACAGAGCATGGATGCAATCCATCAGATTAGTTTTAATGGGAATATAGAACTCGAGTTAAGAACAAATGAGTTAACTCTAATCTAGACAAGGCTTGGAATGGCACAGTTTAAATCACTCAGCTAAGTCCTATAGCCCATTGGCCTTACCCTACCTATCCATTACAACCCCAAAATTCAGTTAATACTTCGCAGAGATCACAGACACAGTCTAATCGGTTATTGATTAGAAATGTTCAATTTTGACTCACACTCCGTTAAAAAAACAACAACATGATTCGAGAGAGCATGTTATACATCCTTGCAAAAATTACCCTTTTTGGTACCCATCCCACTATATTATAAAGGGCTGCAAAGGATATTTTCCTCCACAGAGCTGCTTCTATACAGGCCACTTCACACCTCAAATAATTATGCCTTTTTCCCACTTGATCGCTTCGTTGTAGAGAAGTATTCAGAGGTGGAACTACAACCTGGACGGTGAGTGCTCTTAACAAGTGAACTGGAACAGTCCCATCTGCTCAAAGACAAACACTATGCAGCAGATTTACAAAATGACCCAAGAGATTTAGGAGCATGTCCCTCAAACTGCCAAGCACCCATCCTTAAATCAATGAGATTTGTGCTCCTGAATTCCTCAGGTGCTTTTGAAAGCACCACTTCAAGTGTTTGTCCACATTTGGGATTTCTGAATCCCCAGTGTAGGTACACTGTACTGGTGCAAGCCCCACTTTACAGAACTGCAGCACAGATGCACTGGTGCAAAAATCCCTAATACACAAGCCCTAAGGTCAATTCCTACATCACCTCACACACGGAACAGGGCCTCCTTTCTCTTATTTACGTTCCAGGTACTTACAAGGGATCAACTGTATCTTCTTGACAGTCCGTTTGTTATGGGGTAATTATTCTGCAATGCTCCTCGTTAACTGGTTTCCTTTCAATGGCATTTATTACAACAAATTGAACAGTTTTCAATGTAGGTGTTTGCATAGAGTATTGAAAGTAAAATGGATTTAAAAAATAAGTAATGAAGAGGTCCTAGCATGGCAAAACTACCTACAACAATACAAGCAGGACAAAAGAAGAGAGTCATATTTGGGACATATTTTAAGAAGGCCCGGTAACAGCCTACCTAAACAAGCATTTCTTTGGCAACCCCAGGGCAAGAGATGGAGTGGCCAACCTAGAGGCACACTCCATATCTGACAACAGTGGAAACAGCATTATTACACTGGAATATAAAAGACATGTAAAAATGAGCCTAGGATAGGAATGACTGGTGCTGTGTGGCTTCTGCCTCATGCACCTGATAGTGTGGGAAGAAAGATGAGGACGATAATGGTTTAACAACACTACTGAACAAACGGAGTACTTTACGTCTTCTGGGTGCAGTGCAAACACTCCCCCTACCATGGTAAGTATTATCTCCATAGTACAAATGGGGAAACTGACAGAGGTTGTGATTGGACTACAGTCTGAGTATAAACCAGCCACAGAACCCAGGATTGGAACCCTGGAATTTCATTGCCTGATGAGACATTCTTATGTTGTAACAAATCCACTGCCACCTAGGACTTCCCTAGTCTCAATAAGCTGCATCACAGAATGTAGCAAAGGCAATGGTAAAGAACTCCGGTCCTCCTGCCCTTTATACAGTTTAGTTCTGTGTTAGAAATAGCACTAATTCTCCAGGCCAAGATTTTAAAATGTGACTAGTTATTCTGAGTGCCCAACTTAAGACACCTTAAAGGAAGCTGATTTTCAGCGGGAGGGTGCTCAGCACTTTCTGACAGTCAGGACCCACTCTGGTGCCCCAAGCTGGGCACCCAGAAACACTAATCATTTTGTAAAATCTTGGCTCCACAGACTCACACTTTCATTGATGACAAGCTCTATGACCTCTGAGATTCATATAGGCATAGCTCTTCACAGGGCCACACTGATGTCCACCTCCACAAGACAAGCTGCAGGATTAGTGCCTCTACAGGGCCTCTACATGCAACCTCTTTGCCACAAGTGTCAGTTGGTCAGGAATTATATAAACACCTCAGCATGATCCCTTTTGGACATTAGATGTAAGATCTCCATTCTTGATATGATGCAATATATAATTTATTTATTTTTTAAAAAGCTTACCACCCAGTAAGTGACATGCTATACCTCCCAGGCAAAGAACACGGCCTAGGATCTGAGCAAGTCTCTGTCATCCTCTTAGCCTACTGCACCTTCCTTACTCAGTTGTCAGAACCATGTGAAATCAGTTGTCACAGAGTGACACCTGCACTCAGGAACATTTTTAATAGGCTGCCCCCATCTGAAAAGACCACTTTCAATATTCCCAAGACCTCTTAGCTAAAATACATTTTCTTGCAAATTTTAAAGACACACCTCGGCTACTATATAGGCCTTTCAAGAAGCCCTGGGTTAGTTAGTTCAACCCCTCATGCCCAGACCTTTCTTATGCAGGAATTGTGCCCAGCAGTGAGTGCTGAGGCTCAGCACCAGTGGGTGCTAAGATGGTGGCTCAGAGAGGGAGACCCCAGATGGGCATTTTCCTGGTCAGTCTCACCATAGATCATGGTCCCGTCTCACACAGAAAGTATATCACTGTAGATAACGGCAAGCGCTATGATGGGGTTGCAGGGTGAGCACTAGATGGGGGGTGCTGGGTGCAGAGTGCATAGAGAGGTTCATGTCCTGGCTAGTCTCATGCAGGCAGTGTGCACAGGGATGGGTCCGACTCAGTGGGTGGGAGATGGGGTTGTTTGCTGGGTGGCTCAGACGACGGTTGGGTCCTGGGAGGGTGTCTCGCTATAGATTGTTACCAGGCAGATCTTGTGTAGTCAACATGTGCCAGCAGCGGGTGCCAGATGGGTGGCTAAATGTGGGGTGTTGTGTGGCAGTTCAGTGGGTGGGTCTGGATGGCTGGGGGAGGGAGGAGGGGCGCCTCACCGTAGACATGGCCAGGCTGGCCTCATGCAGGAAGTGTGACTGGAGGGTGGTTGCTATCAACTGGTTGCTGGGTGGCAGCTGAGAGTCGTGTGACAGCTCGGGGATGGGTGCTGGGGGTTGGTTGCTGGGTGGGTGCTGGGTGAGGGGTGCTGGGGGTTGGTGCTAGATGAGGGTGCTGAGGGCTGCTTGCTAGGTGCTAGATGGCAGCTGAGGGGGTGGGGGCTGGTTGCTAGGCAGCAGCCAGGGGGTGGGGGCTGGGGGTTTGGCTGCTGGGTGCTAGATGAGGGGGGCTGGATGGCCACTCAGGGGGTGGGGGCTGGTTATTGGATGGGTGCTAGATGAGGGGGGCTGGATGGCCGCTAAGGGGGTGGGGACTGGTTATTGGGTGGGTGCTAGATGAGGGGGGCTGGATGGCCGCTCAGGGTGTGGGGGATGGGGATTGGTTATTGGGTGGGTGCTAGATGAGGGGGGCTGGATGGCCGCTCAGGGTGTGGGGGCTAGTTACTGGGGGGGTGCTGGGGGTGGGGGGCTGGATGGCCGCTCAGGGGGTGGGGGCTAGTTACTGGGGGGGTGCTGGGGGTGGGGGGCTGGATGGCTGCTCAGGGGGTGGGGGCTGGTTATTGGGTGGGTGCTAGATGAGGGGGGCTGGATGGCCGCTCAGGGGGTGGGGGCTGGTTATTGGGTGGGTGCTAGATAAGGGGGGCTGGATGGCCGCTCAGGGTGTGGGGGCTAGTTACTGGGGGGGTGCTGGTCGGGGGGGGGGGCCCGGCGGCAGCTCGGGGCCGCGTGTCGGTTGCTAGGCTGCAGCCAGGGGCGTGGGGGCCGGTTGCCGGGCGGCAGCTCGCGGCGCCCCTCACCGTAGATCATGGCCAGGCCGGTCTCGTGCAGGAAGCGCGCCCGGCGGTGCTTGAAGAGCCAGATGGTGAGGATGGTGAGGGTGAGCAGCAGGATGAAGATGAGGAGGTTGGCGCTGTCCTGCCGGTGACTCTCCTCCGCCGCCTTCTCGGACACGATCTCCTCCTCCAGGGCCACGGGCCGGGCCGCGGCCTCCCCCCGCGCCGCCGCCCCGGCCCGCGCGCCCAGCCCCGCCGCCAGCAGCAGCAGCGGCGGCGGCAGCCCCCGCAGGGGCCGGCGTTCGGCCCCGCCGCGCAGCGCCATGGCTCCGGCTCCGGCTCCGTCCGCAGGGCCCGGCTGGCGAGCGGAGCTCGGCGCAGGCGCCGGGGCGGGGCCAGCGCGGGGCGGGGCTGCTGGGCGCGGGGCCTGGCTGCGCAGCGGGGACCGCAGCGGGGACCGCTCCGGGGCCTGCCGCTCCCCCGCCGCCCGCCGCGCAGAGCCCGGGGTCAGCGCAAATGCCGGCGCCCCGCCGTCTGCACGGGGGTGAGGGGGCCCGGGGGTCACCGCCCAGGGCTCGCGGGAGGCCACCTGGGGACTGGGACTTTCTCTAGCTGAGTCAGTGCCAGGAAGAAAGCACCCCCCCTCCCCCGTTTCATAGCTAGCCACCTCGTGCCCTCGAAAGCCCACTTTCCTAGACTTGCCCAAGAGTTTGGGCCCGTGCCTCGCATCGGATGGCACCACATCAGCCTGCCACGGGGTAAGAGGGGACGACAGTAAGTTACCAACACCTTCAGAAAGGAGGTTGTTCCTAACTCTGAACTGTTTGTAGCTCTGAACGAAAAACGTGGCTCTTTTCAAAAGTTTACAATTGAACATTTCCTTAATACGACTTTGAAACTTTACTGTGCAGAAGAATAATGACGTTTTCCCTATTTTTTTGTTTTTAGTAGTTTATGTTTAACACACTACTATACTATAGGGTCTCTGCTGCTGCCTGATTGTGTGTTTCCGGTTCCACATGAGGTGCATGGTTGACCGGTCAGTTCCTAACTCTGGTGTTCGTAACTCTGAGGTTCTGCTGTACACCAAAACATCACAATATTTCATAAGCTCTGCAGCTTCAAAACTCTAGATGATTCCACAAGCAACACAATGGCAGTCAGTCAGTGGGATCTAAAACACTTCTGTGTACAGTGACATTAATGCAGTGCAGTTAGTGTGATTTCCCCCTCCCCCCCCCAAGCGTAGTTTTGTGTGAGCTGTGTACCTGGAGAATAGGATATATGCTGATATAACCCTCACAACAGCCGAATAGGAGGGACAGTCAAAGGTGGCAAATACGCAGGCTGTCCATTTCTCCCTATTTGGGAGGGACAGGTGTTTTTTCAGAAAGGTATGTTCTAGCATCTTAACTGAAGTGGTTGGAGTACTGAATCCTTAACAAAGCCATCCTTTTTCTGAAATATTCATTAGAAACTGAAGTTAAACAGGTATTAACTAAAAATGAACCAATAAAAAAACTGCAAATGGTGTGAAAAAACTTTCTCCTTTCAATTGCTCAATACACAGACACATCCATGCATACATACATCTCATACGAAGTTATAATACAATAAATTATAACGGTGATTAATATATTTTCTTACATTTCTGGCTGCCTTACATGCTCTCTGACTGCTAAACTATTTCCTTATTCCATCATTGCAAACTCTGTCCTCAGCAGCTCTCTTTTAATTAATCTGCCAGATAAATGTTTCCTCCTTCTTCCCCAAATGTGTATTTCCTAAAAATTACCACATCCCAGAGGCCCAACGTAAATGAGATCGTTATGGACTAGTAACCGCTTAAAAATTAGCCCTGCAGGGCTAGAAACAGGAACCTTAAATTGTTGTCCCACCCAAGTTCCACAAAGCACAAGAATGGAGAGGGAGGCAAAGGGGATCCCCTTATTCTGGCACTCTCTTTTCTCAGAAACAACAAGGAGTCCTGTGGCATCCTGATACTCTGTTCTTAGAGTAAATAAGAGCAGCCGCAGGGCAGCTCTAATTTATGTTCAACTGCAACATCCCCTAGATTCCATTTAATCAAGTAAGAACAGAAATAATTCTGTCTGGCTACACACTATCCCCAGGAATGTCCACGGAACCAGAGAAATGGATAGCTACCCCGACTGCTGAAATGGTTCTATTTCCTAGCGCAGACAAAGCCTGAGGTGGTATAGATGGAGGGATACAAGAAAGTCCCATTTAAATTATTAATAACTCTAAAACAATCCTTAAGTAGTTTTTAGAACATACATGGCAGGTAGAGCATGATGTAGTGTAGAATAATTTTATCACCTCTCATTTTTTATGTTCTGCATAATTTGCTCATAGCTTCACCCCTTGTAATGCACTCATCCCAAACTCATGGTGACAAAACCTTTCTCCCACGCCATCATGTATTCCGCATAGATTACATATAAAATATATTCCTATTTGTTTAAATATTTTTGTTGTCAATATTCATCTAATTGACCTTTAAGGTATTAAAAGCAATCATTGCATTTTACTATAGGGCACATCTTGTTAGACCATTAGAATCAACAAAATTCTATCTACTTCCTAGCTCCAATATGTTGTTTTTTAAACAACCGGGAGAAAAAATGTAATGATCTTCTATCCTCACCCCCTCACTGACAAGTTACTCTAATTAGAGTTTCTTGAGAAAAGACTACAAATTTAATCCTGCACTCTGCACAGCTAGAACTCCCATTGATTTAATGGGCCTACGTATGCAGAGACAACAAACCAGACATGTACCTACAATGATACATTTATCCAAGTGGGAGATAAAAGATAGCCCCAAGAAGTTCTCATAACTAATTTCAAATTTAATGAGGATGAAATTATAATTCTGAAAAGTGTGGGTTTTTTTAAAAAAAGATTTGCTCAGAATTATTTAAGATAGTGTGAATTATGAGAGAAATCAGGGAAACCAGAGATGGCATTTTTAGTGCCAGGCTATTTCTTAACACAAAGACAGGTTTCAGAGTAACAGCCGTGTTAGTCTGTATTCCCAAAAAGAAAAGGAGTACTTGTGGCACCTTAGAGACTAACCAGTTTATTTGAGCATGAGCTCACGAAAGCTCATGCTCAAATAAATTGGTTAGTCTCTAAGGAGCCACAAGTACCCCTTTTCTTAACACAAACACACCACTCTCATAGCCATCTTCTTAAACCTCTGCTTCACAAAATCTCCATAGTCCTTTACCAGTCCCCATAAGTGTCTGGTTTTTGTTTAATATCAGAACAAAAATCATGAGGGAGGGCAAAGTGCTACCATCTCCCCTGAGTAAACAGTAGAGAGAAGCTGTCAAATAATCATTGGTTTGTGCATAGAAAGTGGGAGAAACCCAGAGGCTCAAAAATGAATACACATTAACATGTTTACCTTAGAGGCCAACAAATTTATTTGAGCATAAGCTTTCGTGAGCTACAGCTCACTTCATCGGATGCATCCGATGAAGTGAGCTGTAGCTCACGAAAGCTTATGCTCAAATAAATTGGTTATTCTCTAAGGTGCCACAAGTCCTCCTGGTTTTTTTGCGAATACAGACTAACACGGCTGCTACTCTGAAACCTGTCATTGTCATGTTGTGTCTGTGATTAAACTGGGATAAAGGTGTGGGGCTGGCTTACTGTAGGGGTGGCCAACCTGTGGCTTTGGAGCCACGTGCAGCTCTTCAGAGGTTAATATGCGGCTCCTTGTATAGGAACTGACTCTGGGGCTAGAGCTACAGGAGCCAACTTTCCAATATCCTGTGGGGGTGGGGTGGGGTTGCTCACTGTTCAATCCCTGGCTCTGGCACAGACCCCTTGCCCCCACTCCACCCCTTCCCACCCCCTCCCCTGAGCCTGCCGTGCCCTCATTCCTCCCCCTCACCCCCAGAGCCTCCTGCATGCCAGGGAACAGCTGATGGGGAGGCGCTGCTTGGCAGGGCTGCTGGTGGGTGGGAGGCGCTGGGAGCAGGGTGGGAGCTAATGGGGGGTTGCTGACATATGACTGAGGCTCTTTGGAAATGTACATTGGTAAATTCTGGCTCCTTCTCAGGCTCAGCTTGGCCACCCCTGGCTTAGTGGGATGACCATGCATTGGGAGTAGAAGATGAATGCTTGTGGGACAACCATCCTCTAGGGTTGGGGTAAAAGCCTATTGTCCCTGCCTGGGGCATTACCTACCCTATGGCTGCGTCCATGCCTTTCAGGCAAACAGCAGCTTACAAAACAACCGGACATCAGGTTGCCAGCCCAGGTAGGCAGCAACGTCAGTCTGGCACCTGGAGAAGCGGTTCAGGGGTCTGAGCCCTAGTGCCTGTATCACAAGCCCCCTGCCCAGCACACGGTTCTGCAGCGACCCACCTCCCTTCTCGCCCCCAGCCCCGCAGCGATCAGGGGACACGCTGCGGGGGAGAAAAGGAGGACTTGTGGCACCTTAGAGACTAACCAATTTATTTGAGCATGAGCTTTCGTGAGCTACAGCTCACTTCATCGGATGCATACCGTGGAAACTGCAGCAGACTTTATATACACACAGAGATCATAAAACAATACCTCCTCCCACCCCACTGTCCTGCTGGTAATAGCTTATCTAAAGTGATCATCAAGGTGGGCCATTTCCAGCACAAATCCAGGTTTTCTCACCCTCCACCCCCCCACACACAAACTCACTCTCCTGCTGGTAATAGCTCATCCAAAGTGACAACTCTCTACACAATGTGCATGGTAATCAAAGTGGGCCATGTCCAGCACAAATCCAGGCTTTCTCACCCCACCCCACCCCTTTTTCTTTTTTTTCCCGGGGACACACACACACACAAACTCACTCTCCTGCTGGCAATAGCTCATCCAAACTGACCACTCTCCAAGTTTAAATCCAAGTTTAACCAGAACGTCTGGGGGGGTGGGGGGTAGGAAAAAACAAGGGGAAATAGGCTACCTTGCATAATGACTTAGCCACTCCCAGTCTTTATTTAAGCCTAAATTAATAGTATCCTATTTGCAAATGAATTCCAATTCAGCAGTTTCTCGCTGGAGTCTGGATTTGAAGTTTTTTTGTTTTAAGATAGCGACCTTCATGTCTGTGATTGCATGACCAGAGAGATTGAAGTGTTCTCTGACTGGTTTATGAATGTTATAATTCTCGACATCTGATTTGTGTCCATTTATTCTTTTACATAGAGACTGTCCAGTTTGACCAAGGTACATGGCAGAGGGGCATTGCTGGCATATGATGGCATATATCACATTGGTGGATGTGCAGGTGAACGAGCCTCTGATAGTGTGGCTGATGTTATTAGGCCCTGTGATGGTGTCCCCTGAATAGATATGTGGGCACAATTGGCAACGGGCTTTGTTGCAAGGATAAGTTCCTGGGTTAGTGGTTCTGTTGTGTGGTATGTGGTTGTTGGTGAGTATTTGCTTCAGGTTGCGGGGCTGTCTGTAGGCAAGGACTGGCCTGTCTCCCAAGATCTGTGGGAGTGTTGGGTCATCCTTCAGGATAGGTTGTAGATCCTTAATAATGCGTTGGAGGGGTTTTAGTTGGGGGCTGAAGGTGACGGCTAGTGGCGTTCTGTTATTTTCTTTGTTAGGCCTGTCCTGTAGTAGGTAACTTCTGGGAACTCTTCTGGCTCTATCAATCTGTTTCTTCACTTCCGCAGGTGGGTATTGTAGTTGTAAGAAAGCTTGACAGAGATCTTGTAGGTGTTTGTCTCTGTCTGAGGGGTTGGAGCCAATGCAGTTGTATCGCAGAGCTTGGCTGTAGACGATGGATCGTGTGGTGTGGTCAGGGTGAAAGCTGGAGGCATGCAGGTAGGAATAGCGGTCAGTAGGTTTCCGGTATAGGGTGGTGTTTATGTGACCATTGTTTATTATGTTTTATGATCTCTGTGTATATATAAAGCCTGCTGCAGTTTCCACGGCATGCATCCGAGGAAGTGAGCTGTCGCTCACGAAAGCTCATGCTCAGATAAATTGGTTCGTCTCTAGGGCGCCACAAGTCCTCCTGTTCTTTTTGCGGATACAGACTGACAGGGCTGCTCCTCTGAAAGCTGCGGGGGAGGCCCCTCTCGGGCTGCTGCCTCGCCCCAGCCTGCGGGCTGACAGCCGGGCCCCGCCGGTTGGGAGACCGGGGAGAAGCGGCTCCCGGGGCGGGGGCAGGCGGCCAGGGGCGCCGGGCCGGGTCCCGTCCCCCCCACAACGCCCCCACTTTAATGGGATGCTGCGCCCTCAGCCTTCTCCGCAAGCGCCACCAGCCCTGGAAGAGGAAGGCGCATGCGCAGCAGCACCAACCCGCCCCAGCACCACGCCTGCGCTCCGCCCCTCGACCTATGACCCTCCGCCCCTCCCTTGGCTCTCTTGGCCCCGCCCCTCGACCTATGGCCCTGCCCGTCTCTCCTATCACGGTCGGCCTTCTGGGCCCGCTCCGTGGTGACGCCATCTCGGTGCGCCGGTCGCGTTGCGGGCGCCCCTGGCGGTGGCCGGCCGGGCTGAGGAGGGGAGGGTGTCGGTGGCCCGTGGGGGACAATGGCGGCCGCCTCGCTGTGGAAGGGGCTGGTGGGGATCGGACTCTTCGCCTTGGCCCACGCGGCCTTCTCCGCTGCGCAGCGTGAGTGAGCGGGGCCCCGCGCGGACGCCCCGTCCCCGGGCCGGGCATGCCGCGGGCAAGGATCCGGGGTGGGAGAGGGGGGCAGCTGGCGGGGGCCGGGAGCAGGACTGAAATGGGGGGGGTCTTATCCCCCATAGCCCCCCTCCCCCACACTCACTGCGCGGGCAGCAGGGAAAGGGGGCGGCTTGGGGGAGAGGAGGGGATTTGGGGGGGGAGGGAAGGGGGGGATGTGGGGCTTGGGGGAGGATGGAATCTGGGTGCATACGTGTAGCCGGCATCGAGCTGATGGCGTGAGGTCTGGCATGCAGGAGCTGGACCAGGGTGATAGTGGGAGCCGGGATGGCAGGCGGGGGATGGGCTAGAGTTAAAAGATGGGAGAGAGGTTCAGGAGGGCAATCGAGGGCCAGGTTGTTATTGAGGAGTCACTGGACCTCAAGCCATTTGCTCAACGGAAGATTTGGGAAAGCATTTCTAGCAGTGTGGCTAGGGCACGGGAAGGAGAAAGCTGGTGGGGGGAGGGGGGGGGATACAGCACAGAGCTGAGATTGCAGCTCAGAGTCCATTTTTAATATATTCTGTGTAGGAAAAGAATTTGTAGAATGTAGCTAATCTCTTTTTAGTGCATAAATGAATTTTACATGTTTGTTTAATAGATGTCATTAATATGTTTAAAGCTGAACAGTATCATTTCTCAAAAATGCTTACTTATGCGGTCAGAGATCCAATTATTTTTTCTGATCGTTAATTCAGGGCTCTTGCTTGGAGAAATTACTGTTTCCTGAAAACATTTATTCTAGTCCATCAAAATGGTTCTAGCTGTGGTAATGGCAAATCTGAATATTACGTATTTCTGATTACTATCTATATAGAAATATCTTTATAATTCCAAATTCTCAATTTGTTTAAAATACTGTTTTTCAATGCTAGTGGGTTTTTGGGACACCAGATGCTAAAACCATCTCAGAATTGAGGTGGGGAGATAGGGGAACATGCCAACAACTAGTATTATATGATTTAAAGGTTGAGTATCTTTCCAGTTGCCCATGCTAGAAGCAAATGCTATTTAACCTTGATGGTTTGCGAGGTATTGAAACTTGAAACTACCATTTGTCAGTGCTGCATTAGTTCCTTGGTGCAGCAATGCATTTGGAGTACTAGTCAGTGTCTGACCACAGCAACTGCTACAGTGCAGTTTCCAATCTGTGGCAAGAGAACCATTTTGCCAAGAGTATTTGAAGATGCTAGAGAGGATGGTCACATTATTTCAACTCCTAGTGCACAGTGGATCAAATTCAGCCCTGGTGTAAGTGGGTGCATCTCCGAGTGACCAAGATGGAGTAAACCATTTAGGATAATGTTTATAATTCAGAAAAAGGTGATATCCTTTAGAACCCAAAGTTATCTGAATTTTATGACAGACTAAGTTAAGGCAAAATGTGCTTTTAAAATTCCACACTATCACATAAGTATAAGTAAGTATAGCATTTACAAATAATTCCTCAATGATTCTTCTTTACACACAGTGCTAGTACCTTAATGGGTTATAGCCAACCCATCTGGAAAGTGTACCTATTTTTGAAGAATTCTGGAAGAGATTTGTGCTTCATGTGCAATAGTATTCCATATACATATTATATACAATGTCCTAAGAGTGTACAAGAAGGAATCGTTTATTAAATGTAGTATTATGCTGCTGAAGTAGTAAAGCAATTGCAGATTGTCTTGTGCAGAAACATGCTCTTCAGTTTACTAGTAATGATGAACAATTTAGATCAGTTCAATAGGGAACAGTGGCTATATATATTGCAATAAAATAGAACATCTAATGCCTTCTGCTGAAGTAGCTTTGTGATAATGCTGGCTGCACTACAGTTTAAGTAGCAATATCTGGCATTCATAGAGAATTCTTCCTGCATCTGTGTGCTCCATCATCAGCCCTCTTCCACCCTCTTCTCTCTTATGCAGAAAGGAGACTAAATTATTGCTGAAATTATTTATCAGAGCAGGTTTGGAAGATCAGATATGCTGTGTGAGGAAGCAAACGTGGAAACAAGATTAAATATGGCAGAGTTACTGGGAGTTAATAGTCCATGGCATAATACATAGAAACCCAAACACTCTTGGAATTTATATTGATTTGCCTTATTACAAAAAAAATTAATTTACCAGTATGTCTTTACTTTATAGATCGTTCCTATATGAGATTAACAGAAAAGGAAGATGAAACATTGCCGATAGATGTAAGTTACACATTTTCATGGTGTTTGGAAGATTTAAGACTAATAATATAGTTTGGGCTCTTGCTTTTGTTCCTGTTCATGTTTTTTTATTTGAATAATTGTATTTTAATCGTACAATCTTTCAAGTTCTCATTCTGCGTGAGAATGTTTCACCTACCAGTCCTAATGTCCAGTAATGCATTACAGCTCTTACAAAGAGGGTTTGCAAATCAGAATAAGTCCTGACTTCCTTCTCCTTCTTTAGAACTGTTGGTGAAACGTCACCTCTAGAAATTCCGTGGCTTCTGAAGTTAGAACTTGGAAAGTCCTTGCATAAGTTTCTTATACTCTGCAGCATAAACATCTGCGTCCCTCTGGCATTTGTTGGCTGACATTTGTTTATTCAATACTATAGTGTGCGGCTGTTATCCCAGCACAACCTGTTTCATTTACTTCAGTTTTCTTATTTTAGTATCTTTCTTTCTTGGTTGACCAATAAGAAAATGACATGCAGAAGCGGACTTCAAAGGTTGCGCCCAGTTGTCATCCTTGTTGACAGTGTTACGGAGGTTACATAATTTGTCTGAGTACCGGATTCTTCCTGTTAAAGCAGTAATTTGAGTGCACAGAACAGTGATTCTGACTGCTGTGAGGAATACAGAATCTGCCTGAAGAACTCTGAATTAGATCAAGCTGCCTAGCAGAGGGTATAAGTAGGGTGCCAGGAAATCCCCCTTCTGTTCCTGCTTCTGCTATTGACTTGCAGTGCTACCTTGAGCAAGCTACTTAATCCTTGTGTCTCAATTTCCTCCCCCCACTAAAATGGGTCTAAAATTATTTACCCAGTTTCCTAGATCACTGGTTGAAAAATGTGTATGTGCTTATTGTGAGCAAAACAGAATAAAAGATGACAATTTTGTACAAGGGTTCTCTTATATTGTTTAGCAACCTCTGTGTGGTGTATTGTATCTCTCTCTATTGCAGATAGTTCTTCAAACGCTGTTGGCCTTTGCAGTTACGTGTTATGGAATAGTACATATTGCAGGAGAATTTAAAGACATGGATGCCACTTCAGAACTAAAAAATAAGTACGTTGGGGTTCTTTCTGTTCGTTAACAGGTTTTTCTGTTGCTCTATAAATAAACTCAGTATGTCCTGTGAAATAGCAGCCCCGGAAAGGTTCTCCTTTTTAGCTCACTGCTTCTTGACAACATGCTGTAGATGTGATGCTGGGAAGGACAGGAAGAGCCAGGAAGCCACCACGCAATGTCTGGCTGTGGGATGTAGTGTTCTAGATAGGATGAGGCTACAGCAGTGACTGGGATACTTTCTGCCCTTCCTTGCCTCCTTCCTTGAGCCTCCTAAAAACCCACCTCAGAGTTGGAGTAGTGGAGTGAGCAGGTGAGGAATAGGGAAATAAGAGGTTACAGAACTACTCCTGTCCTGTGGTCTCAGCAGAGGACTGCGACAGAAGCTCTTCCCACCAACCATCTCTGCCTCAGTTTTCACATCAGTAAATAGGGATGGCACAAACCCGCTCCTAAGAGTGTTGATGATGAATTAGTTATACTATAGAAGTGCTGAATTGTGATAGATAGAATTGTGTAAACCTGTGAAGGGTTTTGAATTGAATTTTGAGGTGGATAGGAAGTCAGATGGGCAGAAAACCTGCTCCTGTAGAGAATAGTCTGAATAATATGGGACTTAAGTAAATCTATGAAAGATGGCAGTACAAGGGGGCCTGAACGTGAAGTGCTAGGAAGTGCGTGAGAATTAAGGGCGCTCAGCATTATTAGCACTGAGGCATGAATATGGATTTTGGCTTAGGCAAGGTCAAAGGAGGGAGGAATTTGGGTGATGTTTTGTAGGTAGTTATTAACACTTGTACATAAGGAAGCTGTAGAAGGGAGAATAAAGTTTATTAATGATGTGGGTGTTTTCAGTATACTGAACAATCGGCATATCTATATCTCCATAACACTAGCATCTTATCTTTAAAATTCTTAACATTTATGTTATGGCATAGGAAATTTGGGTAAGATCTAGAGGCTTAGCACCCCTGCCATTTGGTAACAGCACTTACTTCTTATTCTATCAATAAATACCAGATTTTTACACTTTTGTGAAATGATCATTCCAAATCGACATTAATTTATTTTTCATGTTTATTTTAAGGACATTTGACACATTAAGGAACCATCCATCTTTTTACGTATTTAATCATCGTGGTAGAGTACTGTTCCAGTCTCCAGATATAGTGAATTCTTCTTCAAACCAAGATGCTTTGTCATCCAGCGCATCACTGAAGTTACGAAAACTTGAACCTCTGCGCCGTTAAGATTTTTACAGATTATAATAGAACAGGACACTGAGATGTAATGGAGTTGGGGATGTAAACACTTTTTAATTTCTGGAGCAGTATTTATATTGATCTTCCAGACTTTATAAAATATATATATATATATATCTATATCTTAGGACCTTCTTTGTACACTGTTAATGAAAATGACTGAATTGTGACTTGGCAATGGAGTGTAAGTTATTGCTACAATTATGCTGTGAAACATCTTTGAACTTTCATATATTAAACAATGTTGCGGTTGATTTTTTTCATTTAAAACTATTCCTATCCTTAAGAAAAGGCAAATAAGTTTTTATTGCAATGAATATCCTTTGAAAAGAGGGAATGCTTTAGTACTATTTATTTTCTTGATTTGCTTGCATTACCCTTTATGGAACTCTTTCAGAAACAGTAAGTGCACTGCAGCATTTAG
This sequence comes from Lepidochelys olivacea, assembly GCF_965140295.1. Taxonomy (NCBI): domain Eukaryota; kingdom Metazoa; phylum Chordata; order Testudines; family Cheloniidae; genus Lepidochelys; species Lepidochelys olivacea. The sequence continues at coordinate 98,569,347 of NC_140419.1, forward strand.
CAGCATGAAAAGATAGACTTTCTAGGAACAGGAGACAGACAGAAAGCTAAGATGCACCTTTTGGTGTATGTTTGAAACCTAAAAGAATGCTTTCATTCTTACAATGCTAGAAAAAAGTGGTTGTCGGGTTTTCTAACTCTTTGTTATCAAGTTATTGTTTTCTAGTTATCCTCCTGTTTAAAAGTAGATTCTCTCCTTCTCCTCCCAAAATTATCTGGGACTCTACATCTGGTATGTGTATGGGGGAGACAACTTGCTTCTTTTTAGATAATCTAATACGCTCAGCTTGTTTATTCACTGTATTTGTATTGCTCTCTTTGCTTGTGTATACAGGAACGATCATGAAATGGCTGAGTAGTGTTTCAGTACCATAAGTGGCACCAGAAACTAGTTTATCTTTCATGCATTCTGAGAAGCAGTTTTCATAAGTATTAAGACAATATCCATTCTAACAAATTGTATGTGTTTTCCAATACTAAGGTGCTATAGGGATTAGCACAGGAAGGGGGGTTAAGTGGGCATGGTGTAACTAGCCCTGAAGCATCAAATTAAGCTAACAAAACTGTTACCTCTGAGCCATTAGCTGACTTAAGATAACTGTTTTGAGGGCACATGTTCTTAAAACATGACATAGCCTTTAACAGTTACTGTTTTATAATTTTTTTTTAAAAGGTTGGTTTTACTGTTAAACTTTGTTCAACTCTGGCATTTTCCATTGGTAACTGAAAGCTTCTCTTCTGCTTCCATGACATAGCTAAGACCCTGTGCATTGCATAAGATGCTTTACAGGTCCACCTAGATTTCTGTTTATTCCCCCTTAAAGCTCTCTCACCTCACCCTGCAATATTTTTATTTTTAAAAATCTATTTTATTCAACCCAGCAATCTGAAAGTTCAAAGGCAAAACGCGTAGGAAAACTAAGCACCTTCTGCTGGTCCATCCTATTGCCCGGGCTGCCATGGTGAGAGCAGCAGTATGGATGGTTGCTCTGAGTAGTTGGATTTTCACTTGAAGGTTCTTTGGGTTGGTTAAATATTCAGAAGGGTTATTCTGATCATTTAAACGTTACTCTCCAATCCACTGTGCTATTTCCCAAAGTGCATTTGGCTCTCTTTCCTTGGGAGTCACAAATAAGCTAGATTAATTGATGGCTGCTACCACTAACGGCCTCATATTGCCCTTTTAACTTAGAACAGTGCTGGTGTACAAGGAGAGGATTGCTTTTTGCCTTGGCAGGGTATGTGGAGGAAATGGATGCAGACTTAGGCTTCATCGTGACTTGCTAGCTAGGGAGGAGCAAAAGTGGTATGGGAGATGGAATGAGATTCTCATGCCATTAGATTAACGACAGAAGAGGTGAAGAAAGAAGGCAAGAGCCATGTAACCAGCCTAGCAGACTGATATTTCAATTGTTTAGCAGTGTACTATTTGCATAATGTCTTGTAGAGCAGGGCTGCTCACCTTTTAATATCTAGGGAGGCCATGTTCATGCTACTGTAAGGCCCACTCAGTGCAAAATGCGCTACAACGTGAAGTCTGGAGTCCTGCTCAGAGCAAATGTTTATTTCTCAAGCCCTCAATGTTGCATAGTTTGAGAGCTGCAAAGCACCTTGGTGGCTACATGTGGCCTCTTAACCACATGAGGAGTAGCTTTACTCTTTAGCAACAATGGTTACATCACAAAGCTGTACAAATTATTTTTTTCTTATCTTGCAATGTCCAATAAATAACATATCCTTACAAAGCTTTTAGTGGTGATTTTTCTCCCAACTATCCTGCACCTTGTCACAGCAAGGTGAGTGAGGGTTATCAAGAAATTGTCCAGCTAGTAGTTCTAAAGAAATAACTTTACTTTGCCTGTAGCATCTTTGCAGGGAAGTTCTTGCATGCCACTTTTCCATTACAGTGTCAAATACATAAAAAGGGAATCAGAGCAACACCATGTCCTGGGGCTAAACAAGCTTTTAGGATTGCTAAATCATTGGCCTGCATTATCTGGCTGCCTTCACCATTCCTAGTCTATATCTCAACAGCCTGAGTCATATATATTCTTCACATGTGAATTAATACTATATTTAATGATGAGCAAGCTCATTGGAAGGCATGTGCACTCAAGATCTTGTCTCCTTGGTGTCTGAGTTGTTGAGGAAAGCTCCACCCCTGCTTCCTAAGGCCAGAGATAAACACTGGTCATAACTGCGTATTCACATCTAACTCATCCCATTCCAATAGGTATCTGAAGGCTGTAAAATTAGCAAAGAAAAATTTCAATTTGCTTAACTACACCTTTAAATGTGGTTGTAATAGAGAGATCACTGTTCAGCTTTGTTTACTATACTCCCTTCACTCTATTAAATCCCCTGTCTCCATTCAGCACCTTAAGTACAAACACAGTCCTCAGTACAGTATTCAGTGGGGGGGGGGGGCACTGTATTGCTGTGGATTTGCTCTGGGAACCAGCTATGCTGCACTTATCCCTGGGGCATTCACGCTTACGTTCCTGTAGACCATTTTCTGTTCTCAAAAAGTGGCAAGGAAACAAAAATATGTTGCACCATCAACAGCTTTGAGTGGGCCAAATGGAAATATTTCCCCAGCTCATCCAAGTATTTCCAGGGCCTTTACTCTTGGTATCTACTTGGCTAGTGTACATGGCATATTTCTGCTCAAGCAGCATGCTTTATTAAATACTGCAAAGATTAATCCCTTCAAGCTGGGTCACTAATTAGCATTTCTATTCTTTTGGTTGCAATTTGAATCCAGATGAACTTCTGTGCTGCATTATCTTTCCCGCTCCTCACTATTTAATGTAGGTCCACCAGTGATTTTGGATTTAAAAAAGTGGTGCTGTCAATCAACTGTTCGATCGAATGATGATGGGACAGGGGCAATAGCTTCTGTGAGGAAACCTTAACAGTTCCTAGCCCCCCTCCTCTGGTACAGGTTGTTAGGGTGTCTGTTTTTTTATGGATCTCAGCTGGTAGAAGTGTCTTTTCTCAAAGATTGGTCAAATAGGCTTCAGCAGTTACATGTCTCTAAAATAGCCACTAATTACACTCTTCTTTTGCTTCCAGCTCTGGTAGTCATAACGGAGACTGATTAGTCTCTGGAGAAGTTTCTAGTGTAACAGAGCTGCAAACATCTCTTTAGTGCAGGAAAACAAGAGACAATCTGAGATTAATTGATGTGGCTTTATTTTTAGTACTTGGTATGTGGTTTCACCCCCCTCCAGCTGTAATCTATTTTCCTAGAGCAGTGTTTAGATCTCTGTGAGAGGGGTGTTAGACCCTTACCAAAGATTTGACACTGAATAAGTGACTCTATTTACATGTAAGCAGGTGACACAAATGACTTCTCAATCTGAAGTGCTCCTGCACCATTTAGTTTTTACCTCCTTGTGCCTGGTGGAAGAGCCATTCAAATTCCAGCATTCATTTTACTGCCTCTTCTCCATCTCTATGAAGGAAGAACCCTACAACCTATGTCTCTGAACTAGTACTTTAGCCACAGGCCTCTCAAGCTCCTTCGGCTGTGACTCAGCAACTCCAAAATTATCCTGGGGTTTAGTGTCTCTCAGAGCTTCCACCCTGCAGAGAACTTGTTTGCCCCTTTTGGTGGTTGGAATCCATTCAGGGCAGTTCAGCCTCAGAAAACAGCAGCTAAGAATGTCTGAGCCCTGCCAACCATAGTGCAGCTTCACCATTGCTGGCATACAGGCATGTTTTTCTACTGTACATGCACCCTAGGAGTCGGCATCCTCCCCTGCTTCAAAGGGGCAGGGAGACCTGCAGCTTGGGTTACAGCTGCCTTGTCATCACTAGTTAGTGCCTCTCGTGATCCCAGGGGATGGGTAGGGAAAGTGGGGGTCAGATATTTAGAATGCTAAAACAAGCAGAAAACCTGTACCTGCTCCCTGCCTTATGATGCAGCCCTGAGGGCACACATTACTTTGCCTTGCAGTTCACACTGAAGCCTCTCAAGTCACCCAGGTTTCAGAGTAGCAGCTATGTTAGTCTGTATCTGCAAAAAGAACAGGAGGACTTGTGGCACCTTAGAGACTAACAAATTTATTTGAGCGTAAGCTTCCGTGAGCTACAGCTCACTTCATCGGATAGGAGACTATCAGGACAACTTTAAAAGCATGGGGAAAGGACAACTCCCCACATCTCAGCATCGTCTGAGATGTCCGTCCCCAGATTTTAAACAGGACAAGAGGGTTTATTTTATATAATTACCACATATACTTGTTCATTAGCCCGTTCATTTATAAGCTGACCCCCCCCCAGCTTGATAGGTAAAAAATAGTAAAAACTTTATGACCCTTACATAAGCCAACTCTATATTTTAGGGGTTGGCAAAGTTTGGCTCCCGGCCCATCAGAGTAAGCCACTAACGGGTCGGGACGTTTTGTTTACTTGTAGCGTTCATAGGCACGGAGCCCCTCAGCTCCCTGGGGCCGCGGTTCGCCGCTCCCATTGGCTGGGAACGGCAAACCGCAGCCACAGGGAACTGAGGGGCTCAATGCCTGCAGACGCTCCAGGTAAACAAAATGACAATGTATTAGATATTCAATTCAATCATTTCATAGAGTTTAAAATCATCAAATTTTGGTGTAGACCCGTTTATAAGCCGACCCCTACTCTTCGATGCATCACTTTTTTACCAAAAATATTCAGCTTATGAACGAGTATATATGGTACTCACTTTTTAAACACAGCAGCATAATCGTAGCTACAGTTCACACCATGGTGCCAGCAATCTCCATATAGCCCACCCGGCTTGACAGCTCTGATTCAAAGATAGGTCTGAAATGGAGTTGGAAATGTCCACTACAATCCCGCGTAGTAAAGACTCAGCATTTGGGTATTTTACATGGGGCCAGGTTGAAACACATTATTAGACCCAGCCAGGCTTTTTGACCTACTATATCAAAATTGGCCACATAGGGCCAACTTCTGGGGTTTGCTAGCTGACCCCAGGCCACAGAACCATCCCTTTTAATCTGTGCAGACAGACAATGAAAGGGGCGTTACTGGAATTTTGAAATAACAGAGTTTCTGTGGCTAACTACCAGGCTTACACAACAACAGATGAAGCAATGTGAAGAGCAAATTCCAGCCAAGCACAACTCCCAGTGCCTCTGCCAAAGGCAGACTCCCTTTCAGCTCACATGACAGAGCTGCTGCCCAGTCTGAGTCTCCGCTGAGGTGGGTGCTGGACTTATTATTGGGAGTTCCTTAACCCAGAGAGACTCAAGAGTGAGGGACAGAGATAAGAACTTTGCTGCTCGTGTGCCTTGCATGCTAGCCCTATGGCTCTAATGCCCTGCGGCCTGATTGGCCCTTGCCATTTAGACGGTTTAGTTACAGTACAGAGTACTATCAGATCAGACTAGTAACTGTTCCCCCACCTTGTGCTGATGTACATGACAACACATGGGAAAATCCAGCCCCCAGAGCCTTGGTCCAGTTCGCACTTGGTCTGGGATGGATCTTGTGAGGAAAGGCTTTTCTTGTGTGGTTCGCATATGCTGGTCGGAAAGCTAGAGGGGATCTTCCCGAGACAACAGCAGGGCGTCTGCTCACCCTACCTCCAAACTGTTACTTGGTTTGGATTGTGCTCGCAGCACTGGCTTTGTGCTATTACCATAGAACTCTGCATTCTAATACATATAACAGTAGTAAGGGTTAGGCAGAAATCAGCTGCTTAGCAGAGGGCTGGGTTTCTAATCAAAAGTCAAACAAGACTGTACTGGAAACCTTGGCGATACTTTAAGGTGGTTGCTTAACACATGGAGTTTTCTAGGTGTCCCTAAAGCCAGCTTCACATGTGGTGTAAATTGGCAATTGTCTCGAGTGCAGAGGTGGGCAAACTACGGCCCGCGGGACCATCCTGCTCGGCCTTTGAGCTCCAGACCTGTGAGGCTAGCCCCCAGCCCCTCCCCCTCCCTTGCAGCCTCAGCTCGCCATGCCGCCAGTGCTCTGGGTGGTGGGGCTGCGAGCTCTTGCTGGGTAGTGTGGCTGGCTCCGGCCAGGCAACGCGGCTGCCAGTCCTGGTGCTCTGAGCAGCATGGTAAGGGGTCAGAGAGTGGAGGTTGGATAAGGGGCAAGGGGTTCCGGGGGGCAGTCAGGGGACAGGGAGTGGCTGGATAGGCATGGGAGCCTGTCAGAGGGTGGGGGTGTGGATAGGGAGCAGGGCAATCAGGGAGCAGGGTGGGGGTTGGATAGGGAGTGGGGTCCCCAAGGGACGGTTAGGGGAAGGGGGGTCCCTGGAGGTGGCAGTCACGGGACAAGGAGCAGGGGGTTTGGATGGGTCAGAGGTTCTGAGGGGTGCAGGATGTGGGAGAGGTAGGGGGCCAGGCTGTTTGGGGAGGCACAGCCTTCCCTACTCAGCCCTCCATACCCTTTCGGAACCCTGATGTGGCCCTCAGGCCAAAAAGTTTGCCCACCCCTGGTCTAGTGGCTGGAAGTGACATAAGAGGGGAGTAGTTTCAATGTGATTATCTCCAAGTAAGTTATTGATTCACAGAACGACCCTTCCTGGGAGCAGGGCCATTCTCCCTTTTGTAGAGGCTGGTGGGCATTATGGAGACCTGCACTCCCAGTAGGACCAGCTGCAGCCTTTCATTAATCCAGATCTCCCATTGCTAAAAGCACAGCACTGTGAGAGCGTGCACAGGCAGCCAGCAGGCACACAACATGCTGCTGGCCAACCTTCTCTACCACTGCAGCTATCCCTGGTGGACCAGGGCACAGAAATACCTTCAGGTCTGGCAGCTTGAGCAATCTTCCCCAGACAGCACCAGGTAAGTCTTACCTCCACTGCAAGTCTGGTCCGGGGGGCTGATGGTCTGGAGTTTCCTAACTGCCTTTTTCAGTCGATCTGAACCCCAGCAGTGAGAGCATAGCCGGGGGCGTAGAAGGGAAACTGCAGCTTTCAGAGGGTTAGAAACAGGAGGGTCCTTCAGCAGGGAAAACTGCTGGCAAAGTCCAGTTCCCTGGAGACCCTATAACTGGAGGAAACAGTTGGAGGAGAGTTAACGAGGATGCTTAACTATGATGTTGGAGATTAAAAATCACTTGTGGTACAAATCTCCAGGCCCACTGGTGACTTCAGTAGGTCTCGTCTTTAGAAAGAGCAGCAGTGTAGTATGTATGTTAATCAGCCCATCACAACAAATGTCTGAGCCCCTCTTCAACAAGCTTAGCATTCGATGGGGCTCCTCTTTCTAAAAAGAGGGCTTGATTCACACCTTTTAGATTGCCTGGCGGTTCTAGCGATCACCGCTGATCCAGGCAGGCAAAAGGCGAGTCGAATGGGGTCTATATGGGAAGGACAAATACCAATAGGTCATGAACTTCAAATAGTTTTCTGAAGTTACAGGAATTCTCCTTTCACGCCTACCGTACAGAATCCCAACATCTGAATGCCTCACCCTCCCCTCCACAGCTCAGACATGCTAAACAAGAGGGCACACAAGCTGGAGCCTGATGGTGTCCATCCATTAGGACATTCCCCGAGAGAGAGTCCACCAATCACCTCCCTCTGATTCCTGCCCAGATTCCAAAAGGGCATGAAAGCATGTGGCCATTTATTGGTAGACCAAGTAATATTGGCATGAGCTCCTGACCTCTCTCCATTGCCCTGTGGAGGTCACTAACCAGACCAACACTGGCATATCCAAGGGCCTCGAAAGGAGAGGGATCCAATCCTTCTGAAGGGAGGTTAGAGACTGGGCAGTAATTGGTTAGCTCAGACAAGAACATCCAGGCCACACAGTGTTTATGGGTCACCAGCCACTTGCACTTCCTCCTTGGCAATGGACCAGGCACTCCTCACCAGCGGTCATCCAGCGGGATGTCAAACAAATACCTCCCAAACATTGCTGCTAGTGTGGTGGATCAAAGTACCCTGTTACTTTTAGGGCAGCAGACTGGGTGCAGAGAACCCCGTGAGCGTTTAGTCTGAGGGTACGATGAGCACTGCTGCCACTACGTCAAAGAACAAACCGGAAATAGAATTGGCGTGCTACAAAATCCCAGTCGATTTAAAACCACCATCCCCCTGCAAGAGCTTTTTGCATTGAAAGGAAAGGGTAAGGCAGATTGATTTCAGCTTCTCAAGGATTTCCACTATACATTTGCACGTTTTAATGCCAGACTGAAAAGCCCCTGAACTAGCAAAATATAATTCACGTGGTTTTTAAAATGGATTTGCCAGGGCTGAGAAATGTCAAGTGTGCTTGGAAAGTGACTTGGGCTGGTAACCAGAAGTAGATTTAAAATCAAGATGCATCTAAAGTGCCCAGGTTTTTAAAATTCCTTTATGGCTCTGTGCCTCTCTCTGAACCCTCCCCACTTTTCCGTAGCTAACAACTGCCATTCTGCATCCCAGACCTGGTCTATGCGAGGTGTAACTAACTACATTACTGCAAACCCCGAGTGTAGACATGGTGCTCTGGTGTAAAAAGTGACTTGCACTGATGCAGCTAAAATCCAGTTTGAAACCTGCACTGGGGTAAGCACAATGTGAAGCCAGGGTTAGCGGCAAGATTATTATTAGTGTGAGCTACAACTGTGCAAAACCCCCAAAACAGCAGAGAGAAGGTGTCAGTCTACTGGCTGAGACACCCGTTGCCACCAGTCAGTCGGATAAAGGGGAAACAGAAATGTTCTCCGGGATTGTGAATGCTGCTCCACCCTGCTCCCAATGAACAAGGAAATAGGTGCAACAGTGGTATCAATTTTCCTGTCTGGCAGCACCGAGGGCTTCTTAAGGGCCAGCTCCAAGGCTACTGGGCAAGAAGTGAAAAACCACCCAATCCAGACAGATTTTCATTACTGCTCACCAGACCAGCTTAACGTAAGGGTAAGTTTCCTGGGTGCATCAGCCGAACAGCAGCATTTCTGCTGTGAGGCCGGCGTTGACCTGCCACCTCCTTTTGGAAGCATCATGCAACAGTAGAACTGGACAACTTGCCTGCCCAGCTCCCCACGTTGCTGTTTTATCCTCTTGGTTACATTGTACTCAGCTGAGGGTGCTTGATATTGCAGTAATGGGAAAGCACACGTGGCTAATCATGGATGTACTCTTGCCAAAGTGCATCACAGTGCACAACTGACTGTCCCCGTGCCTTTGAAAGACACCACCACAGAACAAGTAGGGAGAGAACAGTGGCTAGAGAAGAGGCTGGAGTCCTGGCTTCTGCATTCTATGATAAGCTCTGCCACTGGCATGGGGCATGGCCATGGGCAAGTCCTTTCCCATCTCACAGCGTGCCCTGAGACTCAGTGTCTATAAAGCTATTTTCAAAAAGAATCTACTGCAGAAAAATGAGAACTGCCTTTTTTTTCTCCCCGCCTCCTTATTCCACCAGCAACTGGAGAGCCAGGCTGCAGCTGAACAAGTCACTTAAAAATAAAAAAATTAAAGGTGCTAGCTGTGCATTGAGGAATTTAATACATTGCACAGCTTGGAAAATAACTAGTGAAGAACCCGTTTGATTTTCCATGGCTGGGATCTTGCTATGGTGCAGCTGCATGGTAATATTCACACGCAGCAGAATTTTTTCATCACTTTTAATCTTCGTGCTTTTTTTTTTTTTTTAAAAACACTTCCCTGTTTCTGAAGCATCTCCTCATCCTGACGCACTCCCCTGTACAGACTAACAGCCTGGCACAGGTCAGCCAGCAATCAGACAATGTAATGAATACTGATCAACATAATCACACTCAGCATAGCCTGAAATCAATGTAAAAACAAACAAAACCACACTACTCCTGAGGGAAAAGATATTTTCACAAATCTAACCAAAAGCCAGCTCCAGCCTCCAACAGGCAACTCTCCGCAGCCACACCCGCTCTGAGCGTAAAGTCAATTGGACAGCTCCCCGACAGAATCCCTCTGCATGGAAAATCTGAGCCCACCAGCCTGGTCCCTACAGCGTTTAATGACCACCAAGGCAGCCGTGATGAAGCAAATGGGTCACAGCTGGTGGGGAAAGCTTTTCCAACTCAGTCAGTCTCACAACAGTGGACCCATTTCCAAGAAAGCTGGGAGAAAACAGCAAAAGACTAACAAGACTAACAAACACAAGTGAAAGTTTTAGCACTTGACAATCAAGGTTCAATACCCCTGTGAGCTAGGCAAATATTTTACAGATGGGGACAGACAATGTGCTTCTCTGCATGCAGAGGTTTCCGCTTGGCAGCAAACGTATTGCTTGCATACTGGTTTTATAGAAATGATTTTAATGCAGCATAGCAAGTTAAGGCCTTCACATGATTTTAAGTAGGTTTTTTTTTTTTAAAGGAATGTATTTAATTTGGGAAGCATAAAGGTGTATCTCCACCTATAGATGAAAAGTTCAGAATCTGGGCCACTGTCTTTAGTTCGGCTGCAACCTGTATTTGGCTTCATAAGAAAGCTAGTGCTCACCTCAGCAGGGGGAAAAGCTTTTGATGCACACCATGTGCGATTTATTTATTTAACAAAAAGAAACTCTTCAAGGGGCAATACCCACTAAAAACCTATTCTGAAGCCTGACTAGCAAACAGCTACATTGCATTGCAGTGAATATATGTTCCTGCGGGGGGAAACTTCCGATTCACATTTGCAACACTACCTATGGTGTTGTTGTGATTCTGGGTTTACTGAGTGACCTAGTTGCGTAAGTTTGACTACACAGCCCTGGAAGTGGATGGTGAAATCGGAGAAATGGTTTCAATAACCTCTAAAATAAGCTGCTGCTCTGAAACACCCCCGTGTTAAAACTGTAACCTTGTATGAGTGATCTCAGCTGCATAAACATACAAATAACACGTAGGTTTGTGTGCCACACGGCTTAAGGAGAAGAGGGAGGCTTTACACCGCCTCTGTGTCCTTGAATTCTGGAGGCCAGTGCAGTCCCTGGTCCAACCATCACGTGCCTATGCCTCTGAGCTCACCCTAGCACACCCCTTATACCAAAACCTACAACGTTCTGCATAAGGCTGGTACTGCAGTGCCTGTGCCAGGAAACTCCTCCCCTGGCTAAGTGGCTTTTCCAGTAAGTTTATGCAGCTGGACCTGTATAAAGGGGTTAGGCCTGAAGTTGGAAGAGGAAGTCCTTACTCATGTTTGTCAATGTCAGTCAAACTGGGACCTTCAATACCAAAGCCACTGGCTTCTCTTGCTTGCATTCACGGAAAGAAAAACTTCGAGAGAGATAATACGGTGCATAGTCACTGGGACCAGCTGCTTGAGGAGACAAGATTACATGCACTAGGCCAGTACATGTTTTTCGTTTTGTTTTGACTGCTTAGTATCAAAGTTAAGTTGGTCTCACTAAACTTATCTTGCCCACAGGGGATGTATGGAGTACTGTGGGTTATTTATGCTTGTACATTTAACATTGTAAGTGAGCTAGAGAAATGTGGTCTATATAAAATTACCGTAAGGCAGTTGCACAACTGATTGAAAGACTGTACCCAAAGAGTAATCCAGGTTTACTGTCAAACTGGGAGGATATATCAAGTGCGGTCTCATAGGGGTCTGTGTTGGGTCCAATACTATTCCATTTCATTAACAGCTTGGATGATGGAATGGAGAGTATGCTTATAAAAGCTGCATACAACCACCACGCTGGGAGTGGTCACAAGCACTTTGGAAGACAGGATTAAAATTCAGAGTGACCTTGATAAATTGGAGCATTGGTCTGAAATCAACAAGATGAAATTCAATAAAGACAAGTGCTAAGTAATGCACTTACGAAAGAAAAATCAAATGCACAACTACAAAATGGGGAATAATTATCCAGGCAGAGGTACTGCAGAAGAGGATCTGGAGTTTATTGTTAGCTTATATTTGTAATTGACTATGTGATGTGCAAAACACAAATGGCACATCTATTAACAGGAGCATTAGATGCAAGACACGGAAGGCAATCATTCTGCTCCACTCGGCACTGGAGAGGCCTGAGCTGGAGTAGTGTGTCCAATTTTGGGCAGCACACATTAAGAAAGATGTGAACAAATTGGAGCGAGAGTCTAGATGAGAGCAATGAAAATAAGAGGTTTGGAAAACGTGATTTATAAAGATTGAAAGAATTAGGCATGTTTAGTCTAAAGAGAAGAAGACTGAGGGAGACATTATAAGTCTTCAAATCTTATTATCTATGTCTGCTCAGTGTAGGACAAATAGCGATTGGCTCCGTTTGCAGCACAAGATTGAGATTAGACATAAGAGAGGGTCAAACGTGATTGCTAAATTTTCCATGCTCTCCGCACTTCCTTCTCTGATCATCCCTAGACCAAGCTGCTCTCGATTAGGCTTAGCCGTAAATTTATGGAGAAAACAGCATCAGCAGCAATGTTAAAAACTAGACACGATTTGGACAGAGTTGTGCTTCACAACAGTCTGCTCGTATGGTTTCCTAATCCATTGTAGACAGATTTATAACTAGGTAGCATTAACAGGGCCATGAAAACAGTCCTGAACACATTCCTTTTCCAAACTACCCACTGCTGCAAGCATCACATTCATACCTTTAGGTCCAAGAATTAGCCAGTCTGTTTTATTTTTAAAGAACATTCTAAATATGCTAGAGCACTTTAAGCTGGAAAAAGCTTTAGCACAGCTGCTTTTCCTGATGGTTTTATCTAAAGACCCAAACAAGAGTTGCAGCACTGTTGTACCTACTACAAAGGGGAAGTAAGATCAGGACAAAGGCTGTCAGTAGAAGGTTTCATGGTAAAAATAAAACAAGTGATCTCATCTGAGTGGGAAAAAGGAAAAGCAGAGAAATGGTTGGGCGAGAGAAAGGAAAGAGTAGTTTCCATTACCAGTTACATTTGCCCTTTATCAAGGCTGCATTGCTAGTCTGAAAATGTTTGGAATATCACATCCTTCCTTCCTTCCTTGCAATGGAGGACAGGGGTAATGAAATTGTACAAGGCAGTAACGTGGATCCAGGTTTGAAACTCCCTCTACCCTGGCCCAATGTCGTAGGACAAGAATGCTGCCTTTCTCCATTTCAGTTAGAATGAAGTCCTTTCCTACAGGCACTGAAATTAACATTGTTCTAGATCAGTGTGCTGAACATTTCCATCTCTTTTTACAAAGCCCACCTACACTGCTCTTTCCTGTCTCCATCTGCAGGCCTTCCTTTGGCATGGTCTCTGGTATGTCATCTTCAGTCAAGTTGGCTGGCAGGCTCTTCATGACAAGGGCTTTCTACTTGCAAAACACATTTTCCTAAGGTTCTGCCACTGTGTTGGCTGGTAGAAAATGCTACAGTTAAATTTACCAATTGGTTTCCATGCATTTTCACTTGTTCCTAACTTTGAAAAAAGAGTCCTCTTCTGAACTGAAGCTTTCCAGGGAATTATTTATTAAGTATGGAGGCAGTCCCCATCAGCCATTTTTGAATCAAGACTTGAGGAGGGTGGGCGGAAGAGAAGATAGATGCACTGTTCCCACCCAACTGCTTCAAGATGCAGATAGCTCACCGATGCTGGACTTTTGATAGTTCAAGCTTAACATGCAGGTGGGTCCCTCAGGTGAGGAGCAAGACCTTTGCTCGGTTTAATACCGAGCATTATGGGTATTTGAAAATGCCATTTGGGCACAGGCAAGAGCAACGTCTAATTGTACAAATGCATAATGTGCTTGTTAGGTTTGTCTGTAAGTGCTCAGATGACGACCAACAGTGACAGGGGAGTGTCAGCAGGTGCCTGGTCCCCGTGAGCAGATCTGAAGACATTTTTGCTTGTTTCCTTGGGTGGGGGGAAAAAAAATGGTATGAGCTAAAGGATGAAAAAAGTTAATGTCCCACTGAGAGTGCATGTTAAAGCAAAAAGTCAGGGAATGTAAAAAGATACATGAAGAAAAGTAGGCTCCAAAACACTGAACAGCCCATTAGTATACACACTTAGCAACACTAAGCTAGACACTTACACAATCTGGCCAAATTGTATCATGTTTCAAGGTGTGTGTATTTAACAATGTGGGGAAGTTAGCAGACCTTTCACATTTCACTTTAGCAGTGCAACCTTAGTATTCATCAACCTAGCAAAGGCCGCAAACAAAAAAACAAACTGCCAACGAGGAAGCACTTGTGGATTTCAGAAGCCCATTTCCTTACTACATATAGGTTAGCAGTCCCGGGCAACGATGTGATCCCTTCTTCGGGGACTATCATAATGTTGCACAGAGACATTGTCTACATAGGCAGAAAAATTACTGGTTTCTCTAGGATGCAGCTGCTGCTTTTGGAGTCACGTACTCTGCTTGTAATGAATGGCAGAACCTAGAATGACCTTTCTAGCGGTCCCAATTGCATTCAGCAGTCAAATACAGTGTGAAGCTTGGGGGTATATTTGTCTTGTGGATCTACTTTCTGTGCTCTGCAACATTTATTCTTCTTATGGAGTCTTAAGTTGTTCCATTAATATTTTCCCCACATGCTATGGGATTTTCATGGCTGACATCAAGCAGACTGGGCTTTTAGGTAAGCACTGCCTTTTATTTCTCTAAACACTCCGGCATTCGTCTAGCTTGTTGTCCTAGAGTTACACTCAGTCCATGACATAGCTGAGGCCATGTGTATTTTGGATGCCTGGTTGAACTGGATTTCTCCTACTTTACCAATCAGTCTACAAGACTCATTAGCAGGGTTTATTTTTGAAGGTATGTCATTTCTTTCTTGGATAAGAACTCTTCTCCTTTAACCTTTCCATCCATATCAACTTGTACTTTTTTTTTTCTTTTTTTTTTAAATTCCCCTCTCCCTGCCATTTACAACTTACTAAGCTAGTCGGAAATAACAAAAGATATTGTTCACTTAGTCAGGCAGGAGATTCCAAATCAGTCTGAACAAGTTAAAAGGCAAAGAGATCAGCTTAATGTGGCTAGCTCTTGTCATGGTAAACACCATATTCTGAATACAAACTATGCAATATGAATCAATATTCTGGATTCCTTTCCCTTTGTTTTATTAAAAATATGGGTTGTGGTCTTTTGAAATGGGAAGAACCGTTTAATGATCTTAATTAAAGGGCCATAGAAGGAGGGTCACAGCTCTTAATGACTAGCCCTAGGGGTATTTTGCTTGACTCAGATATTCTAAATTCAGGATCTTGACTTTATTTCTGACCATGGGTAAGATACTAGGAACAAAAGTCTTATAATGAAAACAGACAACCTTCCTTAAAGATCCTCAAGAGATGCACTGCATGATTTTGAGAGACATGAGGCAGCATTTAAGTGTACATCCAGTTACTGTTATCACAAGGTGTATGTAAAGATAAGCCCTTTATTATCTTATACCATAGTGAAGGTTTGCTGCTGGTGGATTTGTCTCGTTGATATTTTTCTGGCAGGGTCTGACAGCAAACTTGTATCTTTCAGAGTGGGGTGGCAGATGAGGGACATCCTGTGAAGGGCGGGAGAAAGAGAATTCTTTGCTTGTAGCCAAGTATAGCCTTGCCAGCTGAAATCCATTTTCCTTCACATTGTGCCTGGATGGCCAGATTCCAAAGTATACTTCTATTGCGAGATAGAAGCTTGTAGATACTTAAGACGATCTCTTCTTCAGTCCCTTCTTCAAAACACAACCATTGTAGATGCAATTGCTTGAAGTTGGTTTCGTTCCTACTTTATAATATTAACCAAATATTTACCAGGTCCTTTGTCATACAAGCCACCTACTATTGGCATATAATTGGTACTTTATCTCCATTTTTTTTTAAGCCTACTTGACTGTAGGTGTTGCAGTCATCTTGATCCATCTGCTTTGTGTTCATGAAAAAAGTGATGTGCTTTGTCCAAAATTGTTTTTTAAAGCTTGATAGTCAACTTTTTACAGCACAGCCATTTATGAATGAAATGGGGGAAGATATTAATTTTGATAAGTGAGGTTTTGGATAAGCAGGGGACTTCCTAATGCATTTAATACACGTCCAAAGATACTACCTTACATTGGAAATGTTGGGAAGTACACAAATTCAGCAGCTATTTCCACGATCTGTGACTGAAGGGGAAAAGAATTTATGGTTAATGTTGCTGTGCTATTTGCACTCAGTTCTTACCGGCTCAATCACAATGATCTACTGAAACATTAGTATTTTTCTGTTTGTACCAGTCAGAGGAACCAACACTTCTTGCTAAAGACTCCTCAGTCAGATTATGCACTTATTAAAAATTAATAAATGGTTTATTTTATATATATACACGTGTTCCAAAAATTCTTTTTGTACAATTAAAATATCAAATTAGTGATCTGGTAACAATACTGTTCAAAATAATCTCTTTTGTATGAACATTAAAATACACGTTTTAAAAGCGTTTCCTTTTAGTGCTTCCAAAGCACAGCGTGTGCCAAGGCCACCTGAAGAATCTCCGTCCTCCTCACAGGATGAAAGAGAACTGAAGTCGGGGACCTGGGAAGCCTCAGGTGCACTTTCATAATGTCTGTAGACAAAACAGAAGAGAGTCTGAGGTAGATTGTTTAGTGACCATCAGGTGGTAACAGTCACAGGGCTGTCTTTAGCTTTCATTAACACAGAATAGCAGTTTCTTTACTCTGATTCAATCTACACTGAAACTCAAGTTTATAGGCATGGCTATCAGTTCCTGGGAACACGACCCTTGTCTCTGTGGTGGCAACATGCAATATTACCACGTGGGTGTTTTTGGGAGGTTTTTGAACACACAGGATCTTTCCAAAAAGAGTGCAGACAGTGTGCATGTTTGACAGGCCCCATTTTTAATGCAACCTGCTGCCTACAGCACGTAAATGTCTATAATGACAATGTTCAAATGAGTAAATTCTCATCACCTGCAGGAGGGGCAGCAATGGTTATTTTCTTCAGCCTGTTGAGCGAATAGCACCCTCCACAGGAAAAAAGCCACACCTTTCATAGCAAATCCTTAAGGTTATAGCCCAGCTTCTGCCGACAGAGGTTCTTAAAGTTAAAGCTCCACTGCTTCTTCTCAGACTCTGACAGTAAAATCACTTGACTGCCAAGATGGTGAGGGCATCAGCCACGTCTTCCTTCATTCTTCTGTGGCACAGCAAACTCATCCCTGATCCGTGTGTCTTTTGCCGGTACACTGTTATCTACTGTGGACATGATTAACTCTGTTGGGTAGACTGCTGAACTCTATTTCCTCTAGTATTCTCTCTAAGTGTTGTATTAAGACCCGTTTTTTAAACCTAAGAAAGAGAGGGGGAGTAATTTAATTTTGGTTCAGCTCATATTAATTTTTTCCTTCCAAAATACAGTGACTTTCATATTAGTCACCCATTCAACATACAAATCACATTTCCAGAGCATCTCTGCATCTTCAGTCAGACATCTATTTTATATTTCTGACCTCATTATAGTACTTTAAATTAGAGATGGGCTCAAACTCAAACCCTGTTTCTTCAAGGACCCATTTCTACATTTTAAAAATCTACAGCACTACAGAGCTATGGTAAAATCAAGACAATCAATATTTTTTATGGAGTTACTTATTTTCTAAAAACAAAGTTCATTAAACGACCAATATTTTGGAATAGAAAAAAACAAGATAATATTCTTGGAAAAGTTTTGATTTTACTGCCATGTTCAATAAAAAAAATTAATCTGGGTTTTATATTCTATACAAACCTTGCTGCTTCCTTGATAGCAAATTCAATGAAATATTTTTGAACTTCCATAGGTCCTTGCACTTCCTCAAGAAGAGTGAAGATTTTTTCATAATCTAAAATAATCCAAACAGTTGTGTCAATCAAGAGTGCAGATTTAAGAAACTAATCTTTCAAATGTGACTTCAATAAAGATCATCATCCAAGAGAAGAAATGAGACTCATAACTTCGCACTTCTGCTATGTCTGAAAATATATGCAAGACTAAAGACAGAACAGTATTTTGTGTGCAGAAAGCGTTTGATAGCAAAAATTTAAAAGCTACTGAAGTACTGGTTGACTTCTAGTGCTGCACCTGAGAAGCTGACTTCCACTGGCTGTCACTGGGAAAAGTAGGATCCTGCAGTAAACTGGCCTGTTCTCACTTTATACACCACAAACTGTGCACATATGCCCAACTGCCAATGAGCTTCAACGCTAAATTGGAAAGGCCATCTCTGGGAGCACGTTTAAGATTAGACTTGTGCAGGCGAGTTAAGATTCTTCCTTCAGAAGGTTCTCCATTTATGAATCATTTGCCATGTAACCAAAATTTATGAAAGCTATTTTAGCCATTGCATGAAAATCACATGGCAGAACTGTGTAGCAGCTAGATTAGATCAGAAGTGAAACCAAAGACATCTTCCCTACTATTTAGCCATATTACAAAGCTACATATTTTGGCATGATTAACAGATCCAGAACTAGAACAGCAGAGGAATTACAAGTTGGGACCAGGGTGCATTGGCAGAGTCACAAGTAAACAGGCTTCTACAGCCTACCAACCTGACCCATGATTGGTTTAAGCCATTGCTACTGGTCTTTTCACTTTCATGAGTACTTCATGAGCTCTAAGGTAAGAAGTTTTGGCAGAAGATTCATCATATATTAATATATGGTTTTAATCTAAGTCACCATTTACCGTGTGTAGCTTTGGTAACAGTATGATTAGACTGGCATCCTCTACCAAACAGGAAGCAAAGAAAACCCTGACTCAGCTACTCAGGTTCAATTTATTTTATAATGTTAAAGATGGACTGAAATGCTTTTAAAAGCAAAAGGTTGCTTAAGATCTTACATCATTAACAGAATAAACATGTGTAACTTTTTGTGTGGCAGAAACCTCAATTTGCATAAGTGACAAAAAGACCCATTGAAAAATCCTCAGTTTGAGGAATTAGTAAGCAAACAATTACCAGAACCCAAGAATACTGCATTAAAGAGTCCTCTGTTATTTTAAATTACTGTATTTATCATAATTCACAACATATTAGTAAAAGGTTCTGCCGCATAATTTGGAGAGGTAATTCATTCTTAGTCAACTACAGCAGCATCCTGCTATTCAATCTTTGAAAAGTGGGAAGAGTACAAGTGTGTGAGAATCATAAGATATGCAGATCAGTGAAGTTCTATTGTTAACTTCAAATATACTATTCAAGTGCTTTTACCTCCAAGACGTAAGCTCTGGAGCTGTTTTTGTCCTGCAAGGACAGCATAACCACAATCATCAAAAGAGGAGAGAGTTGCTTTTCCTCATAGGATTTTGGTGTTGGGGATATCACTAAATTTTTCATGGAAGCAGAACTATGAACTCAGCTCCTAGTAGATTTGTAAGATTCAAATCACTTCTTTTTAAGTCTATCCTTGTACTCCATTAATGATCTTAAAGTCTTTTCATGTTTAATTTAAAAAAAAAAACAAAACACATTTCACTTCACCATCAACTGTAGGGTTCCAATTATGGAACATTCCAAAACATGTGCTAGTTACATATGCCTTCCCCTTCGGGACAAAAGATTGAAGGATATGGGACATATTGCAGCAAAAGTGCATCATGCATACACAAATGTAGCACAGCACAACAAAATGTCAGACTTCATATGTTCAAATAACTCAGTCCATTTTTCTTGAAGTATGTCTTAGATGTGGAATTACGTAGTTTCAAAAATGTAATTAGTGCTAGATAAAATGGCATGCTTTAAAGGTGCTGCACCTTAAGTGTTCTGCTCCCATTAAATTCCATTCAACGTCCAACAATGTTAGGAAGTGTTTTCTCCACCACTACCACCCTTACGCCCTAATTCATTTATTCAACAGTCCAAGAAAGCCCTCCCAAAAATCACCGTTTATGCAGCAATTCCAAATCTAAGGGTATAAAACTGTATGTACTCTAAAGTAATGAATTCTATTTTTTAAGTAGACCATACCAAGATAGACATTTGAAACTTACTTCTTCCAGGTTTGCGAACCTCCTTCATCACTTTTATTTTGACATCAGCATTGTTTCCTTCCAACATAGTATGTGTTATTTGCAATGAGTTTGGCACAGTCCCAGAAGTGGACTCCACTACCATTTTTTGGTCATCAACAGGCATGCTGTAATTTAGAGGTCCTCTAACAAGTGCATTGGTGGCAGATTTATGATCAAGTCCATCTTCACTTAAGCAATTGAATTCATCAGGCAAAGAGTCCAAGTCATTCGGTAGCAGATCATCTACCATAGCAGCAGGGATTGATGGAACCATTTGTGTAGACAATCCGTCAATTTGTTTGTCTAGTGACTGACAATTTTCGGCCTTCTTCCCTCCATTAGCATCTTGAACTACACTGCTGTTGGCATCTGTAAGTTAAATTATGCATCATAATCAGTTCATAATTAGCATTAAAAGCACCTACAGGAGATAGCATTTAAAACAAGAAATGGAAAGGATCTCTTTGGTCATCTAGTCTTATTTCCTTCACAGTGCAGCTCTGTCCCAACGTTGTCCTTTAAAAGGCTAGGAGTTTGTCTACATGTTAGGGTGAGGAAAACATGGTGTGAATGTACAGCACACTGGCCAGCTGTGTGGACCCTGTGACTTATTCAGTAAAAGTTCTGTAGTGCACTTTGATGTACTCCCTTAAGTAGCTGTGTAGACAAGCCCTAACTCAAAAGCAGTGGTTCCCGAACTGTGGGAAGTGACCCCCTGGGGGGGGGAGGGCGCAGAGGAATATGGAGCGGGGGGAGGGGATCATGGTGCGGCCCAGGCCAGCCCCCACAGGGGCGGGGAGGGAGCACCACGCAGCCCCACTCTGCCACCAGCTTTGCTCTGGCCCCAGATCCCAGCTCTGCTCCCAGCTGCGGCTCAGGGCACAAGGAGGGGGTGGAGGCATGTGGACGGGGTGGGCAGAGTAAGGTAAAAAGCTTGGGGATCACTGCTCTGAAGTGATGGAATTTCCAGCACTCCCCTTGGGAGACTATTCTACCATTTTACTCATCTCATGGGTTCAGAGATTCCAAGGCCAGAAGGCCACGTAATCATCTAGTCCAGGTGGCACCAACTCTTGGGGGGGGGGGGGGGAGGGAGGGAGAGAGAGAGAGATGATGTTTAGGTTGGATATTAGGAAAAACTTTTTCACTAGGAGGGTGGCGAAATACTGGAATGCATTACCTAGGGAGGTGGTGGAATCTCCTTCCTTAGATATTTTTAAGGTCAGGCTTGACAAAGCCCTGGCTGGGATGATTTAGTTGGGGATTGGTCCTGATTTGAGCAGGGGGCTAGACTAGATGACCTCCTGAGGTCCCTTCCAACCCTGATATTCTATAATTCTATGACGTTTGATAAATGGTTAATTACTCTCACCATTAAAAAAGTACATCTTATTTCCAGTCTGAATTTGTCTAGCTTCAACTTCCAGCGACTGGATTGTGTTAGACCTTTCTCTGCTAGAGTGAAGTGCCCATTGTTACATACTGAAGTGCCAATCGATACAGACTGAAATCAAGTCACCCCTTAATTGGGTTAAGCAAAATAGATTGAGCTCTTTGAGTCAATCTAAAGGCAGGTTTTCTCATCCTTTAAATCACTCTCATGGCTCTTCTCTGAGCCCTCTCCAATTTATCAACATCCTACTTGAATTGTGGGTACCAGAATTGGACACAATATTCCAGCAATGGTTGTACCAGTGCCAAATAGAGAAAATAATCTCTATTCCTTGCTCTCAAGAAGTGCCTCCGCCACTCCTTCAAGACTGTAAGCTCTTTGAGGCAGGGACCATTTTTAGTTCTGTATTTGTACAGCACCTAGCACAGGGGTGGGCAAACTACGGCCCACAGGTCGTGTCCGGCCTGTCAGGCCTTTTAATCTGGCCCTTGAGCTCCAGCTGGGGAGCAGAGTCAGGGGTTTGTCCTGCTCCGGTGCTCCAGACAGGGAGTGGGGTCGGGGGCTTGCCGTGTGGCTCCCGGAAGCAGTGGCATGTCCCCCTTCCAGCTCCTACGGGTAGGGGCAGCCAGGGGTTTTCCGCACATTGCCCCAGCCCCAAGCGCTGCCCCCCACAGTTCCCATTGGCTGGGAACCGTGGCCAATGGAAGCTATATAGGTGGCACCTGCGTACGGGGCAGCGCACAGAGCTGCACGGCTCACGCAGTGCTTCCACGTAGGAGCCATAAGGGGGCATGCCACTGCTTCTGGGAGCTTTGGGTGTGGCGCCTGCAGACGAGGCAGCACAGAGAGCCACCTAGCCATGCCTCTGCATAGGAGGCAGAGCGGGGACATGCTGCTGCTTCTGGGAGCTGCTTAAGGTAAGTGCCGCCAGGAGCTCAGGCCAGTGCACGCCCCCAACCCCCTGCCCCAGCCCTGATCCCCCTCCCGCCCTCTGAATCCCTCAGTCCCAGGCCAGAGCACCCTCCTATACCCCAAACCCCTCATATCTCCAGCCTCACCCCAGAGCCCATCCCGTGAGCCAGAGCCCGCACCAACCCCCCCAACCCCCCGCAGCCCAGCCCAGAGCCCCCTCCCACCCCTTGAACTCCTCATTTCTGGCCTGCACTCCCAGCCAGAGCCCCCATCCCGCCCACACTCCAACCCTCAATTTTGTGAGTATTCATGGCCTGCCATACAATTGCTATACCCAGATGTGGCCTTCAGGCCAAAAAGTTTGCCGACCCCTGATCTAGCACCATGGATCTCTTAGGTGCCATAATAATAAATAAATACTTCGCCCTAAATTTCCCAATTTTATCTCCATAAAAGTATTCCTCCCCCTATTTGCTGTTTACACTCTCCTTGGTGATTTGTTCCTCCTTCCCTTTAAGAGTCACTTAGACAAGCATGCACATATAATTTTAGTCTTTCCTCAAATCAATTCCTCAGAATAAATCTTCTCTACAGAGTAATGATCTGCAAGCTAATACATCACAATAGCATCTTGGGACCATTACAAAGGTATCAAACTTTAAATTGTACTTTCTATCTTCAGATCTTAGATGTCAGGAAAGAAGGAACACCGAATAAACAAATTAGTAGCCATCTGATGTCAAAAGAACAGACCTGGCCATTCTGAGGTTCCCCAATCTAAGTATACTTTGAATGTCACCAACATTCATACATTTTAAGGCCAGAAGGGACTATTATAAACTAGTCTGCCCTCCTATACAACGTAGGCCATATAATTTCACCCAGTAATTCCTGTATCAAGCTCATAACTTCTGGCTAAACTAGAGCACGTCTTTTAGAAAGACAGCAAGCAGTTTTCTTCTGTCTCAGCATGCTCAGCAGAAACGATAAAGCTGGAAGAAAAATATCATTTTTCATTAGGAAATTAACGCTCATTTTCACTGGTTTACTTTTCATCCAAGTTTCCTATGAATTTTGTTTTGTTTCTTTTCCAAATGAAAAAGTTAAACCACAAATTTAACTGAAGAAAGGTTGTTTGATTTTCCATTAGAAATTTTTCTGCACCAAAATTTGTTTTTCATTAAAAGCTATTTTTCATCAAAACTGCTTTAACAAAAAGATTTTGACCAGCTCTAATGATAGCCAACTTATTTACACCAGCAGAGGACAAACTAAAATCTTCTCACTGAAATTAATTAAAACAAACACTTGTAAAAATGATGACATAACCCTTCTCCCCCTTTTACAAACTCATTTAGGTAGCCAATGGTTTCTTGCACTGGTACTTTCCAGGCAGGGTTCTGAACTGCAGTTCAGTGTACCTTTGTGACCTGGGATGGCTCTGAGATTAGGATAAGACGGTGATCCTGAAGGAGAGGGTGGTCCTTTCCCACCAACATGATTAGTTATAACAGGCGGTGACTGTGGTCTTCTCAACAGTGGCGACATACTGCGTCTTCTCTTTAGCGATGCTGGAGTGTTGGGGTCTCCTGGACGCTTAATTTTGTTCTGAGGCCCAGCGACAAATTCATCTGCTTCATCAATCATCATACCCTGAAAAGAGACCATAAAGTTCTATTTGAAATAGAGATTTTTCACTGATATAACTAGAGTAAGCCTCCTCAACTCAGCTGGCTTTTAGTTGTCTGAAAACACAATGCCAACATGTCTAATATAAGGTGCAGTGTTTCAAATGCACACCAGCTTAGAACGGAAAGCACTTACAAATGCAACATGAGCCTTTGTATCTAATTCTCTCAGACAACATACTTAGAGAATGAGAATGGTTCTGAAGTTGAAGGAATGACTCCACTCTCCACTGAACTGTCTGAAAATGTTATGGAGCCTGCCATATCATGTACTGGTGAAAAATAGCTACAAATAAAGCAGGAATGTTGCTCTTCCCTACCTTCTTATCCTGTTTGAAAGGATTGCCAAATGTATGAAGCCTTTTCGGTTGGTCTGGATCAATCTCCCGAAGGGGAGAAGGCATCATCTTCAGGTATTCCTGGTAATTTCCCATTTGAGCAACTGGAACGCTGTGAAGGCAGTCTACAGTGGAACAGCATAGCATTACTTAGTCTATTTTAAAACCAAGATGATGTAAAGAACATACACATTTTAAATTGCTAGCGTTAACTCTTATGTATTCTTATGGGGCACTACGGGGCTGATGATTGATATGGCGCACTAGGAATGATATGGCTGTCAAAGAGCTACATTTATTACTTGATTTGGACAGAAGGGATGAAGAGAAATAATTCAAATAACTTTTATCCCAACCTCATCCTTTCCAGCCCCCACTGTGACGTGCCCTGAGCACCAGCTTTAAGGAGGGCTGCGGTAGGCAAATTGGAAATAGCATGCCCATCCCAGCCTCAGGCACTGACACACAAAAAAAAAAAACCAAAAGAAAAACAACACACTTCTTTGCCACAGAGCTCTCCCTGAAGCCTGTGTTTAAAATTTAAAGCAAGCACTGAATTCTCCTCCAGGTTAAAAGCCGAAGTATCCCTTTTGAATCCACTCCCCAGCAAGAAGACAGGTGTTCTGAACAGCATCCGAGTGACCCAGCACACCATGCACAGACAGACACGTCTGGAGCACAACGACTCACTTCTGCATAACCCCAGTGCAGTTGTTCACTGTTAGCAAGAGAAAGGTAACTATTTACCTTCATCCTGTCCAAGGATAAGCTTGTGTGTTTTCAGCAGGTTGGTTCTCATTCTAGTTAGCTGATCTAAAAGACTGCGACGAGGAATATCATAAGCATTTCTGAATGCCTGTGGCTTCAAATCCTAGTTTTAAACAAAGCATATACATTTCAATTAAGCCAACCATTTTCATCTACAGAGAGAACATACAGTGGAGGATTTTAACTATGTATAAAAATTATGAAGTATGACTTCTTCATAGATGGATAGAATGTACTCTCATACGCTGCTCGCTTTAGCGATCTCTACAGGACACATTTCAGCTCTCTCACTAGCGCTCTCAGCTCCACTGAACTAACCACCATGAAAACTCCGGAACCACCAGATGTATCTTTCTGCAAAGACTGTCACTTTAAGATGATTAGTCTTTGTTCATTTATACTTTCAAAACAGACCCACAAAGCATCTGCAGAAAAACATTATCTATTTTTCTATCCACATGTATGCCTAAATTGTGATATCAGTAACTTCTTAATTCCTTTTACTATAAACAGAAGTTTTTAAGAGCAATTACTTTATGTGAGAGACAAGCACAAGGAGACAATTGACATGCACACCCACAGTATGTTTACCTTGTTTAAGAGTCCTATATGGAAGCCAGCAAATTCTTTAACATTCATTTCAGCCAGTCTCAATGGAGAGTCACCAGTGATCCCCTGTAGCAGCTGCTTAAAATCCCTGCTATGAACCAGGGAGAGGCCACTGGAGTGATTTTTCACTTTAATTCCAGTCTCTTGTGGCACTTTCTTACCCACCGAACCTATTATCCTCTCCGACTCAATTTTTGTCTAAAACAGAATTACATGGTGTTAGAGAAAATCAATAAGTATAAAATTCTCAGTTACTTTAAGAGGTCAACAGAGTTATAGTTTGACTCCCAACTGCTCGAGGAATTGAGAATTACATGTCCAGAGAGAGTCAGTTTCTAGGCAACCATGCCCCACTATGCCAACACAGAAAATTTCTGCTTTTAGCTAGTGCTACGGGAGTAGCAGGGTTACAAAACACTACTAGTTTTGCTGAAAGTCCAGCAGCAACAAAAAGGAAGGAATTAACTGAGGCATTTTTCTTTAAGGGAAAAATCTGAGTTGAAGTCAGAACACATTGTGATACTAGTATTTAAGATAGCAGAATTATCCTGCCTCAAAAACTATATGGTTTCAGACTTTTGGGGTTGCTTGACAACTTATTTTAAGTAAAGTTCACTATACAGGGACAAGAAGACTGAAAAAAATCATAATTCCATCATAATTCATTAAGAGTTCTTCCCTAATTTTAAAGGACAAAGCAAGTACACAGCATCTCAGACATTAGCTACCTTTATTCCAATGTCAATATAATGCACATTTTTATCTGAGTCATCTGTTGTGATTTCTGTGAACATTACAATAATATCCTCAAGCCATTCTGATCCTATACACCAAGTACATAATAAGAATTTGTATAAACCCTCATAAAAAATTCACCAGATGATTGAACATTCGCTAGATGTAAATACATGTGAGAAACCTGCTTGTAACTGTTCGTTTTTTGAGGTGGAGGGGTTTTTGTTATATTTAAAACTGCATTACTTCCCCAACACTGACCATAGGTTTTTAAATTACCTATTGCTAAATAATCTGATACTATTAGAAGAATACCAAAAGATGCTGAGTAACAGCTCACTCTATTGGACAATGGGAAGATAAAGGGCCTCTCAGAGAAGGGGACTGGGGAGCAAGACATCACAGGGAAAGTGTTTTCTCCATGCTGAACTTTCAAGAAAGAACTGAAGATACAGATTTGCTTTGCTTAGTGTTCTGTCTCTCTCTCTCTCTCTCACTCACACACACGATGGGAATGGGGCTGAATGGGGAGGGGGAAGGGGGGGAAGCCAGATGATCCTGCCTCTTGTAAAATTCTTCTTTTAATATTAACTTTCAGACAAGAGCGCTATTCCGTATGGCCAAACTTTAAACATTTTAGTAATGCACATCCAGAATAGACACTTACGGCCTCAGTCTCCAATGGAGGCATAGTTTAAAGTGGCTAAGAACAAGCAACTTATTTTAGCCAGAGTGAATATTAGTAGTAGAAATACCAAGTCTAGTTGGCAACAGTCTTTAGAGCAGAAATCAAACAGGTGCTTTAAAAGGTAGCTGGAAAAAAAACCAAAAACCTCTCCTTCCCATCCCACTCTACTACATATAGAAGCCACACTGACTGGCTCCAAAACGGTTCAGGGGTTCATCCATATAGCTATAGAGAAAGTATGATACAACACCGGAAAACCCCATAGAGATTAACTGATTTATAATCTGACCACAAACTAAATAATAATCAATGCACTTCTAATTGCAAAGGTTTTATCAATACTACCTGTTGGCTGAGTTTTTTAAGGTAAGAGATAACACTGTAACTAAGTCCACAATCTAAATTATCTGATATCAGATTTGGAGCTCCCATCATCCTTAGGGCTTTCTTTAATGGCTATAAGGAAAACAAAATACACAACATTAAGAGAATAAATCTTAAAAAAAAAGTTTTAAAAAATAAAGTATAGGGAACTAGGGCACTTGGTTTAGTGCTCTAGCTTTTTGCTTTTCGAAACTAGAATTCAAGTCTATTCAAGTAACATGTGTGATGAGTTCGGTGGTCTAGCTAGCTTCCAGTAGGCTTTATGCCACATTACCAGCATACCATGCAATATGGCACCACGGGCACTTTTCACTCAAAGGCTCAGTACTAGAATAGCCGGGATGATGCAAGTCCACATAGAGGTGCATTGCCCAAGCTACGTACAAAAGCTTATGTTGTGTACACCCTCATCTGTCTGGTCGGGCCAGTTCTGTTGGTATCACTTTCTTGAGGACTAGGAATTCACACACATTAATAACTGTAAACAGTAATCTGCACACTCTTTAACTACAAAGGTAGTCTAATATTCACTTTTGACAAAGCAATTTAATCTAAAGTACATTTTCAGATTGGCACAATTTTGCAATAGAGATTTAAAATTAATCTTAAAATGTTTACTGTTGCTAGTAGCACAGAACAAGTTTGGGAATTTAAAAAAAAAAAAAAAAAGTACTATCCTTGACACACACGCAAAGCAAACACAAAAGGTTTACTAACTAAAGGTTCATAGTTAGTGCTCAAAATTTAGGAAAAATGGGACAAAGAGTCCCGTTACCAGCCACCAATACTTCTACAAATGAAATATGAAAAAATACATACCAATAAGTAGTAAGGAGGCATTGTTTTTAAATAGCTGTCAAAAGCCTGTCGCCACTTCAGATTTGGCTTAAGCTTGTGAACCTTAAACAAGTCATCTGTAACAGAGAAAACAAGATTTGATTACACAGCCCCAACACTAACTTTTTGAACAACACTGCAATAAGTCAGTTTCCTGGGGGAGTTTTCCAGGGGGCTTCCCCACAACAATTGCCCTTAATCTTAGATTCAAAGGGTTTGCATCCCCCATACTAGCTATGGTTTTGACACCGGAAACCATGCCTGGTATTATTACAGCAACCTTACAGTGGATATGATCTCACAAGCAAACTAAACAGGACTGTTTAAATACTGCACACAACTATCAACTGGAGGAAGGGAGAAAATATATGCATCACAGCAGTTTTATCTTCCTCAGGCTCTTTATCAGAATTCCTCAATAAAAGTAAGGATTCCCCATAACAGATCAAACCAATCCACATTAACCATGGCTGTTTCTCATATTTCAAGAAGCTTTCATGCATCTGATCTATACTAAAAGTTCAATCTTGACTTGTGATAAACTGAAAGATATGGAATTGTGGCTACATATCAGAGCAGGAGCAAGCCCTACGACATATTTATTTGCTGTACTGCTGGACAGGTTATAATTTGTAATCGCTATCTCCAAACATTTGCTATTGAAGGGTACGTAGAGTTCAAAATTCTTGTGCTGTTCTGGATTAGTCCATATACTGCATTATCATTTCCTGTCCTTCCACTTTATCAATGTGTGATTTCATAATCTCTGCTCAGCAGGGCTGCAGAACACTGGCAGAAAGGAAGCTAGAGAGTTTGGAGGAGATGGGGAACGGACATCCAGTAGGAGGTTGGGCAGGGCTACAGGGACATGTACAGGAGAAGGTTGTAAGAAGAAAAGACATGGCAGGGAAAGCGTTTTCTCCTTGCTGAACTTTCAGGAAGATCTATCTGAAGAGGCAGATTTTACTTGCTCAGTGCTCTACATAAATGGAACAGATGTTTCAACATTTGCTATCTTCTCACACTCAAGCCCATCTTAACTACAGGTATTTTCCAATCTAAATGAATTCTGTATCAAACAAAAAAATACCCCACTACAGCTGCTTTAGTTACTCTATTTTCTGGCCTGAAGCAAATGGAGCGAGTGTTTCCAAGGCGTTAAAGCTCCCTTTTAATCTGAACACATTTAATAATTGGCAGTATTATCTAATTAGATCTGTGAGAACTTCTTATGCTTGGATATCTGTGATTTATTACAAATACAAAACAATCCTTTTTTGTTATATTGTAAAGAAGCAGGTTAATGTTTATATGTACTTAATTATTTCATAGTGATATTCTGATGTTTCAAATAAACTTAACCATACCGTTCTTTTATATGAACTCAATGTCCTGGTGGTATGCAAGTTATGAAAACAAGAGATTGTTTCAGGAGTTGCTGTCTGCAGTACAGATGTCACTATATATTTTATTGCATATGCACACACACAGCTAAATTAATGAAGAGACAAAAAAACTGAAAAAGCATTCAGTGTTGTGACATCAAAGTTGTAGTGTGAAACATCGGCCACAATAAGCCAATGATATATTTTATTACTGGTTTAGTTCCTTTCTATAAAGGAGGCTATTTTAGAATATAAAGTACATGTAGCTTAATGGTGTAACCGTTCATAAATAGTATGATTAATATTTACAATATGCATTGGCTCAACTAGTTATGGGTACCCATACTAGCGCATGTTTGCAATCTGAGAATTTCGATGTTTGGATACCAGAGTTGCAAAATGCTGTTTCAACAAGATTGTGTGAAATGTAAACAGAGCTTTGACACAGACATTTAAGAGTAGCTGCAGAACCTTCATTCTGTTTACACTCAGGGCCTCGCAGACAGGGTTGCCAACAACAGTGCAGAGTGGACAGCCAGTGTAACAATTCCTACCCTCCAAATGAGAAAGAAAATGGCTACAAGTTTCAGGCAGGACATAAGAGTTGGTCTCTATTCCTCCCTTCCCCTTAGATTTCAAGGAAGGACAGGGCAGGGTAAATCAGTTACAAGAGAAAGTTCCAACATCTGAGTTAAATTAATTGTTTTGGCCTTTATCTTAGACCAATTTAAGGCAAAAAGAGTTCCAATATAATTAGTTTGTTCATAATTGTGATAAGGGGAGAAGTAAGCTCTGGGCTGCTAAAAATTCATGACAATTTTGCTGGTGTGAAATTATCTGAATTTCTACAAGCTCATATTTCAAGCCAGTAGTTACAGCTTGTAAGCCTCTGAAACGTACTCTGCCATGGTGCTCGGTCAGGGCAGTATGCCAGTCTCTATGTAAAGAAACTTCACATCAATTTAGTTATACCATTCCTTTCATAAAAGGATACTGTCAAGCACTTAAGGGTCACAATTTAAGATTTATTATCAACAAAAAGATTTTAAGCCAACCCTATTCATCATATTTGTTTTAAAGATATGTCACATTTGTCTTCAGCTATTCTCCTGCAGACAGTGGGCCAGAACCTGCAGAATGCTGAATACCCTCTGTTTTCTGAGTCAGTGGGATCTGAGAGCACTGAATATTTTACAAGAGGGGCTTAGAACCTTAGGATGGGTTCACATGTTTGCAAGCTAATACTATAATATATTCGAGAGACCCAAGTGTGACTAGGGACTGACTGCAAACATAGATGAAACTGACCAGTCTGTTTTCTTTACCAGCTTTAGACAAGGTTTAAAAAACAAAACACCCAACCCAGCAAATGGTGAATAGCAAATTAGAAAATTTTAAAATTCTGTGTTAGTAACAGATCAGGAAGCTGGTTTACTTTTAACTCAAGAACGTGGCAAAAAAAGTCAACACAGTTTTAATTATACAGTAGGATCCCAATTATCTGGGCAGCCTGTGTGACAGCAAGTTTGTTCCGATAACAAGTTTGCATAATCTGAAGTTAATATAAAAATGTTTTAACAGATTAATTAATGTAAAAAGGAAAAACACTGCATCCATTATTAGTCTGTTACATTCTGTTCAATTACACCTGTGAAAGCGTGACTTTGTTCCCCTCTAGCGACTAATCTATGTATAGACAATTATGCGCCTTTTACTGCCTTCGAGCTAATGGACATAGTCCTTTAGTTTATGCAGTAGAGGCTCATGATTTTACATCCAAAGATCATGGCATGCTCATCCCCACAGACAGTCCAGTCAAGGGCACTGTTATATAAGTATGGAATAATCCATCATAGAGGTGCTCCCTATTCCCATTAGTGTAAAAGCAGTATCTGACTGTGATACTATGCAAGAACAGTTCATTTAGCTTGCAGGGGGAGAAAAGGGCAAGTTTTGGATTTTCAAATATAAAATCACCTCTTGAAATTTCTCAAAAAGTCTGTGGGAGCATCATCTGAGCTGGTCCAAGTCACAGGCTCTCCACAGAAAACCTACATTTTCTAAACCACTCAGTTTCGAGTGCGTGTAAGCACAAACGTGGGGGTTGAATTGATTTCCTTCTGGCAAATTTTCTTATTATCTGCTATTTCCCCATTACCTCCAATGACTCTTCAGAAGAATATCCATGACCCTGTTCTCTCATCAAAGCTAGCCCTCCACATTAGTGCCTCAGTGACTAGGATCAGTCAGGAAAGAGAGTTGTTTAAATTGCTCAGCCAAGATAGCAGCCTAGATTTCATCAATATCCTTGATCTTTGCTGTGTTCCAATTTTAAATCCCTGGCTTCATTTATGCTTTATGGCTTTGGCTTTTCAATTAGCCTGCTCTTCTGCAGACATGGGACGAGATCTGTAAGTGCAATGGCGTTAATGATTCCATTTAAGAGATGGTGTTTCTTTGTTAGGAGAAGACATCTGGAAACTGGTGTAAGAAATTACCAAGAGAAACAGTTGCTAAGCATAGGTCAGTCATAGGATTAAAGTTCCGATGTATCAGAAAACATGACAATTCCATCCCCGGGCCCAATACATGTAATATCATGGTACACCAGAGACCTATTCAGGAGCAGAAATACCTTCAGAGGCAGATTTTTTTATTTTATTGTCAGGTGAAACTTAGAGAAGCAACAGACGAGGATTGTGCTTGCTATTCTGGTGTTCTTCTGGTGCTCAGATTGGACAGCCTGCCAAGTTAGAACACTATGATTCTCTGGCATTCAGTACAAGGAGGAGGTAGAGTACGCATGTGCCAGATGCACTAGTACATCCCACATGGTCACTCTTTGGCTTTGTAAAAGCCAGGGTTTCCTTTTCTGAACCACAGACCAGAGTTTTGTCAGCCAGACACCAATACTATTAACTTGCCCAGATCAGACCATCACACTGGACTGTTTGGCTCCACTCTCCCATAAATGGCCACACCTTTCAGTTGCACCCACTGGTTCCCTGCAAAGCTTCAGATTCCTGAGTCCATGTCTTAAAATTGAGACAAACATCCCTTGCCACGAATAAGCCCCTATATATTGCCTATCATCAGGTGCAACTGAAGCATGCACACTCTTTAAGCTGGGGACCAGATATAGAATCCACATTTTGGCTCCTGAGAAGCAAAAAAAGATAAGCTGTCAAGTCTCTAACTGTGGTATGATTTTACATCTTCTAGTCATTGGTCCCAGCAATTCACTTCACCAACTTGGCAAAATCTTCCATTTTCTTTAGCGTTCTTAACACTGGTATTCACAGGCTTCCTCATGCCATACTTGCTCTGCCTCGTTTTCAGGCCTGTCTGCTGTGTTCCAGGATGTCAAATTAAAACCTTCCCTTACCCACCAATGGAACAGTGGGAATAAACGAATGCAAGAAAGAATAGTCTTGTAAGCAACTAACAACACTTAAAACACACAAGTTCTTGAAAACTTCTTGACAGACCAGGGGGCCAATAAATTAGATAGGGTGGTTATCTTCTTGTACGGTACAATTTTCTCCCTTCCCCGCAATCGTGGAAAAAAGGGAAGGGGGAAAATTTATCTGCATTCCACCCTGAGCATCAATGTTTGTCTCATTCCCCAGATGCAGAGCTCTTCCAACAGAATGGTGGACAGAGAAAACATTAAAATAGCTCTTAGAGCAAGAGAAGTCGTGGGTGACTAGAGCAAGTTACTCTTCCTTCTCCCCTGTAGAACATCAAAACCCTGCTGATCAGAAAAAGGAAAGACTGGTTTATGCAATCAAACCAGTCTTCTTGCTGTTTTTTTAACTACAAAAACCCCACATATCAAAGATGTCAAGTATCTTTACAAGTGTCTTTGGAAAGATTTACGAGTATACTGTCAGTTGGTAAGTATTTGGCAATTTCTCCCATTGATCTGAGGATATAAATTCAGCAAAAAAGGCTTCGTTTTAGGTTCATGCAGAATGGTCACGGAACCCAATTTCACCAAGCCTCCCATTCCATGGATGGAAGTGTTCAAAACAGCTCAAGATACATACACTGGATATGCCATCACTGTACCTCCGTGGTAAACATCCTGTTTACGACTCATGCATTTGAAAAGCCCCACCCTGTCGTTTAAACAGCACCATGCAGTTTAAATTTTACAGATAAGGTACACCACGTGCTTGAGGTAGTGAGCAGCAGAAGAGCACTGCACATGTTGCAGAGGCGCCTCTCGCACATTCCTGTTTCCCACACATAACGGGAAGACTTTTCACCTCTCAAAATAGGGTGGGGGAAGAAGTGGCAGATCAAAATGACTACACCAAGTTTATTTGTATCCACTGATGGCCTCAGCTGGACTAGCAGATCTGCAATAGAAGTGGCAGTTCATCTGATTTGGTAGCAACCAGCTCTCAGAAAGCGAGCGTTTTTAGACTGAACTGCAAGTCCTAGGTGTTGGAATCAATATCAGGCTGACATACAAGCCATGAGTTAATGTTTTCAACTAAGAGAAGTGCTGATTTGCTGGTGGATTATGATGAGGTGATAAGGTGTATTAGGAATATAAACAAACATTCTTGCACCTTTTTCTTGCCAGAATAATGTATGTGACTGTTCCATATAATACGAGAAATAATGTTTTAAAGTTCAATATTTCTTATCCTAAATCTTCACTGTTATTTTGTATAATTTTTAAAACACACTGGCTCTATAAATGAAAGAAACAATAGCACCTAGGAAGCAATTCCCTCTGCCATTAGCATTTTGCCATGGGAACCAAAGTCTTTACACTATAGCTATTACAGGACCTATTCATGCACCACTTCTCTCGTATCATCTCGCCTGTGGAAAGCAAGCTCATCATGAAAATGAAACATTTCGTCCTCGAGGGGAAATGCTGGCTGCTTCGTTGCTCTAGACCTGCTTGCTGGTTGCTACTCTAAATTGCAGTAGTTGACTTCTCTCTCCCTAACACCCCTAAAAAGTCCTGCATCTGACCTTCCAGCCAAAAGTAGGATGCCACAAGAGCAACTGCAAAAAAAATGGAGATACCACAGCCTACATGAGGGAAAAGAATGGAGGTTGAAGCTTACTCCAGGTTAAGGAAGAGGCTACGTGTCTAGGAGGTGAACAGCATCAAACATGCACTGGAAGCAGGTAGCTCTCCTCCTCTGCTGGAGAGAAAAAAAAAGGGAGAGGGGGTATGAAAATCCTCTCCTCCCAAATTATATTTAAGAGTTTGCAACATTCTATACTCTCTGATCTCCATTATTTTAACCAATAAATTTAGGCAGCACATTAGCCAACCTTATTTTTATGCTGTTAAACTGTCCGATGTACTGTATTACCTACCTAGCAGAGGAAGTAAAGCAGGATAGTTGTAAGGCATCACAAAGAGGTTTACACAGGTTAAAGTAGTGCTTGCTTTTAAATACCCAAATGGATGGCCAAGTTCACTGTATTTTCCACTGTTACTCACAAATACCTGATAAAGAACATAAGAACACTGTTATATTTAAAACAAAACATTCTAAAAAGTTGCACATTTATCAGAATAAGTGCAATCTGATTTTTGACTCTTTTTAAAGAGGAGAAGGGGAAAACGCTAGAAAATTGCCGAGTTTGATTTTACCTGTGTACATACAACTGGACATGCACTTAGACTTGTAAATTACATACATTAGAGATGCAAAGATACTTAGTCATTTAGTCTATCCCGGCAGGGTGGGATTGCTCTCCAGAGCATATTTTCCAGTGATTTGTCGACAATATATTTAATTACTCAAGGGAAGTAATGGACGCTCCATTGCTTGACACCATTTAACAGGCTATACCTGATCTCTGTTGCAGGTAGATTTTTCTAATAATTTGATTTATAAAGTTATCTCCCTAAAACACATGCACAATTGATAAAAAGCCTGATTTTTCATTCTTCAATACATTGACACAAACTCTCAAACTAAGGAGATATTGCCAATTGTAAACATGAGAGATAATCAGAGCATTAATCCTCAGAAGACTGATTATTAAGATACGAATTTCTCTTAAATTTGGAGGATGCCAATATTCTAGAGGTTGTAACCATGACGTGGAGTACTAAGTTTGAGAAACAGACACTCTCTATTAGTGGCAATATACAGAAGTACAAGAAAGTCCCATTTAGAATGTACTATTTACTCTTACAGGGACACAGTCAACAAAAATCACTTTTTTCTGCAGATTTGTCTACTGATGTTACAAGAAACACTTAAGGTTGTTGTAAATGAAAAAAAAAAATCCACTATTTTTCCAGGTTTTTTAACTTTTGTGCATTCGACAGCACTTGGAGTATAGTTTGTCAAATAGTTCCCACTGTAATTAGTCATTTTCCCTCGTCTGAGTGGATCTTTCACACAACTTGGAAAAGAAAAGCAGTTTAAATAAACTAGAGAGATTCATTCACAAAATTTGTCAGGGGAACTGAAGGGCAGATGAGATAGCCAAGCATGCTTTAAAGCCATTATTTGGAATTCACTGGATTGACTGCATTCCCTCAGTTTTTTTCTAAGCAACACTGATTTATTTTACTGTTGGTTACATTTCAAAATTACTTTTACCATTTATTTGTAAGTTAGGGATTTTAACATCTCTCTGCACTTCCATGTGGTTTCCAAATTCTTTCTAGGTAATGAAATGGTCCCAAATTACCACAGTACCTCACGTATATTAAATGAATTCATCTTCACAACAGATCCCTGTGAGGGAGGAGAATCCCATTTACAGAGAGGGAACTAAAGCACACATAAATTAAGGACTTGTCTACACTACAGGGACTATAGTGGCATAGCTACAGCACCGCAGCTATGCCAGAATAACCCTGTAGCATAGATGCCGCCTACGCTCACACACAGGTTTTCCCTGCACAACAGTAGCTAGGTCAACAAAAGGCATTCATCCGTGGATCTAGCTGCATCAAACACTGAAGGTGAAGTCGGCATAGCTACAATACTCAAGGTGCACCAGAGCTATATCGTCCTAAATTCTAAGACCTGGTGTACACCAGTATCTCTCAACTTTTTATACCAGGGACTGGCTTTGCTGCCTTCCTGAACTGTGTCAGGCATCTCAGGGACCGGTGACGGTCCAGTCACCCATGTAGTTGCGCCACTGCAGCACTGTAAGTGTAGACAAGCCCTAAATGTAGACTGGGTCTAAGGGACTCGCCACAGGCCATGCAGAAGAAGCCTGTGACAAAGCCTCCACAGGACCAATCCAGTGCATTAAGCATGAGGTATGAATTGGACGGGAGAAGTTAAAACCACTACTTACCACACAGAACATTAGAATTTGTGTCACTTAAATAACATCTAAGAGTTCTAATAGAAATCAATAATCTCTTTCTTTTCCAACACGCAAAGGACAAGTTGCATTTCATCTGAGTGTGGAACCTGGGGGACACATTTGCCACTGAAATGCTATGACTTCAAAACAGAACTAAATGAATGGATGAAGCCTGTAGTGGCATCACCTCTTCAAAGGCTTGAAAAATCTAGTCAGAATTGAAAGGCAATTGGCATCTTTACATATCTCCTCAACTCAACTCAGCAGAACAGTGTAACAGACATACCTCTTGCCTTCTTGCAGGTTTACACAGATTAACGTAGCACTGCCTAGGGATTCCTATTGACTTTATAATAATCAAATAAAGGCAAATACCTGCCAGCAGGCATGGGGAGACTTTCGTTCCAAGATGTACTGCGTTAAGGGCGAAGGTTCAAGTTCATATTTGTCAAAAGGAAGCTTGTCTATTACCATTGGCTCACAATCTACACAGGAGAACCTCACAACAGGATGAGCTGTGCGTGGCGGCTAAGAGAAGGAAGAAAAAAGATTCATGACTTAGAGTCCACCAACTGCCTGATGTTAAAGATAATCAGGTTAATTCTTTAATGCTAGTAACTGCCACCCAGAAATTTGCTTTTTTTTTTTTTAAATTTAATATAGCTCCAATCTAAGGTACTATTTTAAAGTATTCCACTTTTGACACGTTCTTTTTAATAAATCAAATCAAGCTGTATTACTAAACACAGATGAATAAAATCATTTAGTAAACAAACAGCTGACATGCAGTAATGCACCTCCTCCCATACACACCCTTTATTCCTCACTAGCCTTCAACACTTAAAAAAACCAAGTTAATCATCAAGTTTTGACAATAGCAGAAGGTGAAATTCCTACCATGTGATCCAGATGAATCAAGATAATGGACTATTAACTAAATCATTCACAAGTTATTGAACAACATTGGCACACTATTCCCTCCTAACCCACAAAGGGGGGAAAAATGTAGTTAATATTAAAAAATTTTAAATATTTCAAGTCCTAAATCCCAGTCAATCCACAAAGTGCACAAATACATGATTTAAAGAAAACCTGAACTCTTTCTCTCAGCCTGCTGTTCACAGAAATCCGTGTTTGAGAGCATATCCGCTTGGCCAATACGATTGCTCAAAATGTTCCCTAGTGATTGATTTCCCACCCCCCAAGGAAAAACTAGCACCTTGAGCAAATCGCACAAGTGCAGAAACATAACGTGCCCACTTCGAAGAGATAGATCTATGAAAAAAAGGCTGCTAGGTCAAGCCAATAACCAACAAAATGACTGTGTTTCAGAAAAGAGCAAGCACATGCTGCATGTTCCCACGATTTAGAAGATGCAATTATTTGCTTCCTTCCCTGCCACAATTTGCCCTGCTAGGAAGAGAAGAATCATATACATGGAGTCCTGCTACGTACCAGGAAGAGTGATTCCACAAAAAGGAACATCAAAAATGCACTACATCTTCTAACCCCCTTTGTTGAGATAGTTTAAGACTCCATGGCTCTACTTTCTACTCCCATTTTTAAAAAACACTTTAAATAATTTAGTACAAAGTATAATTTTGACTCAATATTTTAAAAACTTCATTTCCACAGTCGCAAAATGCAAAGATATTGAATTAAAACTTGATTGATGCAATATTTAAAAACTATTAAAAGAACTAGTTTACTGAATGGAAAATTTATTGCAATAAACTTTCCGGATCCAGAAGTGATGTGGGATGCAATTTCTAGACTTGTCTTCACCAATCAGCATCATGGAGAGTCAATTCATTTTTTTTTTAGTGAAAGCCAGACCATAAGCAAGCCTGGGGTAATTTACTGTTCATTTAAGAGCTCTCTATCCGATCAGGAGATGTGGAATCCTTTTCTTTAGTTGGTTTTACTTACCAGAGTTGGTGAGTTCTGATCAGGCCAAAATGACTCTGGAATTGGCCAATGCCCAACAGGAACACCAGTTTTAGGGTTAGGTCGTACATAAATGAGTTTATGACAACTATGCCACGGTTGAGAAGCAAATGAATTGATGGGCCTGGGTGAATCAACAAGTCCATCTAAAATTTAAACAAAGCAAAAAAAAATAAAATGAAAAATAAAAAGCTACATGGCATGCATTTGTTTCCCAGGAAGTTCTCTTATTAAACAACCAATGTCCCATTTCATTTGTTTCAAAGATGCCAATGTGTGTCTTAACATCAAGGCTGCACATCTACATCAGCATGTAAAATGGCATAATTTAAAGTCACTTTAAGAGCATGTTTGCCCACACTCTACAGTCCTGCTCCAGCTACACAGCAATTCAACTAAGTGCAGCACTGCTTGCTCAGCGTATTACACAAAATGAAGTTGGTTTAGACTCAGTATTAAGTACTTGCTTTAAAAATGGTACAGTATACAAGTCTAGAATCTCTGACACTGCCCTGGCTACAGAAACAGGTCACTGACATTTTATAGTCTCACTGAAGGTGATACAGTATACAGGGAATAATGTTAGTATTAGCTGAAATTAAATGGGAAAACTTCTCCAGGGAAAGACAAAATTTTTAGAGGTGTAAAATGTATCCTATGGCAATAGATTCAGTCTCAATTTTCAGCAGTCTGTTGAAGTTCCTAATGCCTTATTAGTAAGTCATTTCACTCTTCTCCTCCTCCACAGAAATGCAAGTTTAAGGGTTTTGTTAGTTAGCGCATTATGTCCTATTACCTCACGTACATTCCCCCATTTTATATTAAAACTGAAACAGTTAAAATAAGCTCAGATTTCACAAAACCTAGATGTGGGTTTGGAACATGGCTCAACAAGGTACAGGTGCATAGCTAAGCTTGCCAGCCTAGTTTCCAGCATTTGTCACAGGTATATGCTTTTGATTTGATTTGTTTCAGGAATGGTTGACTGGTATTACAGAACATGCCCTTCTGTTACAGACCAATTCATTTCTCCATTTTTTGTAGCGTGCACTACAATAATTTGAAGAGCACTAACACTGCTACGTTTCCCCATACCAGAAACTTCTGCTGCTCTTGGTTTAGATTGAACATATTTGCTTCCTTGACGCACACCAAGTCTGAGCTCTCTTGACACTTTTGTGCTATGTTGATACTTACACTCTACTGTTTTATAGCTTCGGATAAAAGAGAAAAAAAAACAACACTAAATCAAGTTCATCCAGTTACTTTCCCATACAAGAGCAACCTTGTGACTCCAGTGTCCAGATCAGCAGATGTCAGGGACTTTGCTTAGTGCCAACCTGGACTGCACAGGATGCCGGGGGCAAGTCTAAAATATTCTCCCAAGTAGATGAAAAGGCATTATGAGGAAAAACAGGCAGGCAGGCAAACAGGAAAGAAAGGCAGGGGGGAAGAAAAGGTGGCTCAGAATGAAAGTAAGGGTGATAGATGATCACAGTAGAATGCCGAAAGGACCCCCCAAAAGCAACAGATACTCTTGATTTTTTTGTTCTACTTGCATACTCTATGTGTCTTCAAGTTTGCTTTTAAGTGTATGATTTTCTGTGCATGTAAGTTGTAGGGAAAGGAGTCTTCCTAAACATGCCAAGGGATCAGTTTCTTTCCTCCATTTTAGATGTCGAGTTCTGCAAGTCTGAACAAATTGCCCCATGATCAACAAATGTATTTTTTCCCCCACACTCTCCCTTCCTGTCCAGGCACATAAATTTTCACTTGCAGTTAGGAAAGAAAAGTTTCGAGCCATTACAGTGTGATCAGTTTCAAGCAGCACAATGCCAAAAACATTAAAAAACAGACACCTTTACAGTGTATCCATTTAAAACCGCATTTAAAGTATTTTTTTTTTTAAAAGTCCACTATAGCACCTAAACAAAAATTCAATAGAATTACATTTTCTTTTTCCCTATTCATTTTGTGGATTTGACAGCACATGTATATAGTTAGTTTCCTCTGTTTCTGAGGTTCACCGTACCGAACGTGGGGAGAGAGAAGCCATTAAGGGGGGAAAAATGTGAATGGTAAAGCCACAGAAGTTTGCAGGTGCAGTACCTGAAAGCCCTCTCTACACCCCCCAAATGACTAGATTTCAAATAGGCAGTATCTCCAAGACTAATTAAATTCTGTTGCTTGTAACATACTGAAGAATCCTTAACGGTGATCCATGGTGGTATTCTTCAAGAACTGTAAATCTAGCAGGTATCTTTTGCAGTTGCTTTCAAAGGCCTTGTCTATAGTGGGTAAAACAAAGGTGTATTTTTCACATATGCAACATATGTTAAAATGCACCTTCCTTCAGCGCAGAGACAGCCTGAGAGCACCAAGGGTTTGTCAACACCAGACATTTTGACCTCAAGTTCACTGACTGGCAATTAACACTAACTAGTTCATGTGTTTCAAAAGGCTAGCATGTACACTCCCAAATATTTGTTTCAGGATACGTGTTGCTCTTTACCCTAGGCTGACTCCAAGTAAA
Organism: Lepidochelys olivacea; assembly: GCF_965140295.1. Lineage (NCBI taxonomy): Eukaryota > Metazoa > Chordata > Testudines > Cheloniidae > Lepidochelys > Lepidochelys olivacea. The sequence continues at coordinate 98,610,782 of NC_140419.1, forward strand.
TCCACATTAGCTTTTACAAACATACTGAAGACCTCAAGTTACTAGAGGGTGAGTTAACTCTGGTAAAGTCTAGTGAAGCCCAAATAAAATTCACACACAGCTCAAATTTATTTAAAAAAAAAAAAAAAGTTCTTACGATAGATTTTGAGGTATTTAAAAAAATAAACAGCTTTATATATTGTCAGCCCTATACTGCTTTGAAAATCTACATAGCATTCACAAGACTGGTGTGCATAATGCATCCAGGATGCTTTCCAATTATTTCAGCACAATACAGTTATTAATGCCTCTACTACTTACTTCTGTTGATGAGAGACAAAAGCTTTCAACTTTGTTCTATATGGTACCAAGCTCTTCTTCAGCTTGGTGTGGCTCAAAAGCTTGTCTCTCTCCCCAACAGATGTTGGTTAAGTACAAGGTATTACCTCACCCACCTTGTCTCTCTAGTATCCTGGGACTGACAGTTACAACTACACTGCATCCACTATTTACAACAGGAATAAGTAGCAATGCTGGATATTTCTGTCTTTTGAGCTGTGGTTCCTCAGTCAACAAGATAGCAAGCAATAATGGCATTTCATTCCTAAGACAAGATCGTTTAAGGAAAAAGCTCAGATACCACACACATTAAGGATCTACACTGAGCTTACAAAGCAACAAAAAAACCACTTGTACATAGATTACAGCTACAGAGATGGAAGTGAATAGTTACTGTACCTTCTCCAATGGGAGCTGGGTCTGGTCCTGATTTTTCAAAGTTAATAACAACACCACTCTGAACTTTTTGAACTAGAGATTCTAAACACTGGTTCAACATTCTTTGTGTCCGCACACAATAGGAGCGACCTATAAGTAAGAGAAGAGCAATGCAGCGAAAGTCTGAAAAGAAGTCTCAGCAAACCTTAATTGTGTAAGTAAGGAAGGATACTGTTTATTATAAAAATAAAAATTATATTATACGTCAAGGCTCTTTCAACTTTATGTGGAATCACCACTGCAGTGTTGCTGCTTTAGTGACAAACTCAAATCATCAACAGACATGGCACAATACTTCCACAGTGCAAACAATACAGACTGTGAAAGACAAGTTGGTCTTTTCCATCCTGTGCATTATCACCAATAACACAGGCTTTGCAGGCCAAAAAAGCCTTCAGTGACAATGGTGTAGACCCATTGGAAGCAGTCGGTTTGCACAGCTCAATGCTGTTGATGATGCTTCTGTTCATTCGTGTGTAATTCACTCCTTTTAGCTGTATTAGCACCAGAAGGTTAATGAAGTAAACATTAGTTATTAAAGGAAGCAGGTTTTACTGAATACATAAGGAACAGATCTGATGAGTGAGATGGTTTCATTTTTAATCACTTTTCAAAGACGACGACCAGCCTTTTATAAAGAAAGGGGAAGGGATTACAAAGCTTAACATGAAAAAAGTGAAAAGCTGTCAGATTTAAAACAGCCAGTATTTTTTAATTTTAAAATACTCTTGCAAGGCAGAAACCCAAATGCAACCGTGCTATGCTAACACGTTGAACTGGCCAGGGTAGAGTCAGTGTCCAAAGTGAGAAAAATTAGATGTAAAATTATTCTCTCCCTCCATCCCTCAAGAGCATCCCATTAAGACAACTTAGAGAGTAAGACAAATTCCACGTTGAAACCAAAGCAAAATAACATCCAACTACCTCCTGTCACTTCACACATCTGTGTGATTGCAGATTCATCAGTGGGTACGCTCCCTAGTTGCTCTGGTTCAACAGAAGAAGCTCCTGGCAAACGCAGCACTAGGGCAAACAGCCTTTGATCCCAACGAAATGGTTCTTTGGTTAGTTCACTTCCAGGTAGAGGAGAATTCAAAGGAAGATGAAGCTAGTAAAGAAAGATTTGAAAGCTTTAAGGGATCAGATGCTCATTTGAAGACATGTACCCAAACAAATCATCAAAATAATGGATAAACTGAAGGACCAGTTTTCTGCTCTATTAATCAGTGCTATCAAACCATAGTCTGTGAACTCCTAGTGCCTATGGAACTCAGCAGCGGGGCATTGGGAGAGAAGTTGGTCCACCTTTCTTAAAAAGTGGTCTGCAGAATGAAGCTGAATTACCACCAATATAAATCCAATTCATAATTCTTTTAGCACACTGCCAAGATGCAAATTCACAGATTTTAAAACTGAAATTCTTTTGGGAGTCTTGTTAACAGTTAAAAGTGAGTTAGTGTTCCCCCGTAGCCATTTAAAAAAATAAAACAACTATGAAAGTCTTACCTCCTCTTGAACACCAGCAGTATGTGTCAATTTGTTTCCATCCGTGATGGTAATTAAAATAGATGGCTCTAAAAAGAACGGGTTTCTCCCCTAGAGAAAGAATAAAAACATGTAAAATAGTAACAAATAATATTTAATTCCATACTTCAGTTAAACTTGTGTTGGTTTGTAAACGTACTCATCAATTTACAGCACATAAAACACAGTATCTGCCTTTAAGAACTTAAAATGCCAAACAGTCCTTATAAAAGCGTGAGATGGTTTTAAATCTGTGGACATGTAGAACTTCACAACCGAAATGATACTGCACATCAAAGCCACACAGAACTTCAGACTGACCACAAGTATAGAACTCAGACCCCCCTGGCCCATAAAGTCACAGGTTCCTATCACTTAAGCAAAAAGTGAGTGTTAGGAGTAGACCCTCTATGACACTAAATAGCAACAATATATCTATATTCCAGCTGGCTCTCCTTGCAGGAGAAAATAAAAAGATCAGTATACTGTAAAATACATTCAGGAGACTTAACAGTGGGAAAATTAATCATCTTTAAAACTGGGCTTTTTTTTTTTAAAAAAAAATAGTTCATTAAAATACCATACTGAGAAGGCAAACATACAACATAGCAAAGTTTGAAATAGTTATTTGATAAATGTCTACAGTTTTAAGATTCCAGGTGTACGTGCATGCACACACAATATGCACCGAACACAAATATACACAGAACACGTTTCCATGTGGCTTAGTGTGTGACACGAGAACTCGAGTTTTAAAAACGGAATTATTTGTAGTTTATGAATATTGATAGTACATAACACAAGAACTAGGGGTCACTCTATGAAATTAATAGGTAACAGGTTTAAAACAAACAAAAGGAAGTACTTCCTCACACAACGCAGTCAACCTGTGGAATTCGTTGACAATGGATGTTGTGAAGGCCAAAACTATAACAGGGTTCAAAAAATAACTACATTAGTTCATGGAGAATAGGTCCATCGATGGCTATCAGCCAGGATGGTGAAGGATGCAATCCCATGCTCTGAGCAGCCCTAGCTTCTGTTTGCCAGAAGCTGGGAGTGGATGACAGGGGATAGATCACTCAATGACTGCCTGTTCTGTTCATTCCTTCTGAAGCACCTGGCATTGACCACTGTCGGAAGACAGGATACTGGGCTAGATGGACCATTGTTTTACTATAACCAGTTCAAAGCAGCCCCCTCATTTTACTCATACTCCATCACCCCCCCAACCCCGCTCCAGATATTTAACAATATCCACAAAGCAGCAATGGTTACAAAGAGTGTTTGATAAAATGTGAAGAACAAACATTTGTTACCTGTCCATAATTGTCTATTCCAGATACTAATCTATTGAGATTTAACAAGTCAAACGAGGATCTGAGAGCCTGCCCGAGGGTAGTCAGTCCTGAAGCTTGGAGGTTTTTCAGTTCATTCATGAATGTTGCATGATTTTCCTTCCATCCAGCCTGTTATGTAGTAATATAGAGAGAGACAAAAAAGACAGTTTATTGGTCATTTTACTAGTGATCTGGCAAACATTAACTGCAGGGTCTGATCATCGCTTTTCCTCTCAGAGGCAGATTACATTTCTCATTAGCAAGTAGATCCTATTGTGCTTGTATGATCCATAGATTTAATAAATAAAAAAAATAAAATAAAATCAGAGGAGCCACACAAGTATCTTCCCACATAACTGCAATGTGTACAGAACATGAAGTACACAGTAGAAAACAAACTACAAACAGTATTAAGTTTTTGAAACAATGACTCTGTCTATTTAGCTCTTTTTATGAAAGCTGCAGCAAAGCAGAAGTGACTAATGGAACTATTTGGGTACTTCCATGAGAATGAGAACATTTGATTTAAAAAGTGTGTCAAATGAAAGGCATTTAGAAATCGAACATGAATACCTAAGGCATGGTGGTGAATGAAGGAGCTGCAGGGAGAGCACACGGAGCTGCTCTTGTGGTGCTCTGCAACTCCTCCCCAAACAGCCTTACCCAGGGCTAGAAAAACATGCAACACGTGCTCAAGGACTAAGCCTAGCAGCCCGTGAGAGATACCCGTGCCGCCACATTCTTGCTCCCTGCTCAGTGCCCACCCCAGAACTAGAAAGATGTTAGACAGCTGTGTATCATTAACTGAGGACTTTTAATACTGTATAATCAGCCAACTTCGAGAAGTTTTACAAAAGCGACTCACTATACTTCTCACTTTTCTTGTACTTCCTTTCCCTCCTGGCTTTACTCCATTTACGTTCATATACAGATCGTGCCTCTTATGCTTTCCTCTACACTTTTCCTCCACATCCATATTATATATTGTAAAAGCACACTTTTCTCCTACCCCAGTTTCTCTACGTCCTACCTTATAACTCTAACTCTACTTTCTTCCGTCACTTCTTCCTTGCTGCTGGAAACTGGCTCAGATTCCTGCCAGGTTGTTGCCGGGAACCCTTCTATCTCTTTAGCAGACAGACACTTTCTAGTTGAAGACTGATAGTTGCAAGGTCCCAATCCCTCCCCCACTGTTGGAAGGGAGAAGGGACATTGTGTCTTGTCCTCTGCATCCCAGAGACTCCTGACTGCTGCAATGGGGAGTACAGAACATCTCTCCAATATTTATAGTTCACTCCCTCAGCTACCTGGCTGCTGCAAGGAGGCAGGTGTGTACATGTGCAAGTGTCATTCCACCCCTTACCCCAAGCCTCAGTTTTGAGTCCTCTACACTGAATAGTGCCAATCCCTTCCTTTGATGCTGCTCAGAACTTACCTGAGCAGCAGCAAAGTAAAACTAACTCAATTATTGTTGGTTTCAGAGTAACAGCCGCGTTAGTCTATATTCGCAAAAAGAAAAGGAGGACTTGTGGCACCTTAGAGACTAACCAATTTATTTGAGCATGAGCTTTCGTGAGCTACAGCTCACTTCATCGGATGCATACCGTGGAAACTGCAGCAGACTTTATATATACACAGAGAATATGAAACAATACCTCCTCCCACCCCACTGTCCTGCTAGTTTCCACGGTACGCATCCGATGAAGTGAGCTGTAGCTCACGAAAGCTCATGCTCAAATAAATTGGTTAGTCTCTAAGGTGCCACAAGTCCTCCTTTTCAATGATTGTTAGTTTTGCTAATGCCCACCTAACAGAGTACTGGGCCCTGGAAGGCATGCTTGTGTCCCATGCACCTGTTACTGCCCTTTGAAACTCCAAACTGTGGTTGTAAGCTGTATGTCTGCTCCTAGTCATGTGTTCTACAGGAATTTACATAGAAAGCTTCCTGTCTCTTTAGGCAACTGAGTACCGGGGGAGGAGGGGCGGGGGGGGGGGAGGACAAGAGGAAGAGAACCTCTGCAGCTATCAGTTAGAAGGCCAGAGTGGGAGATAGCTGCCAGTGCTGACTGTGGCAGAAAGACTCAGCTGAAGCAGACTGTTAAGCTCTGGGAGAAGAGTTGTAAGGACCAGGAAATCTTGGTGATAAGGACTAAGGCAAAAAATAATTAAAATCTTAAATGCAACTTAACACTCAAGCCTTGTCCTAAGTCAGTCCTTACTGCAGATTCAATGAAATATTCTTCACTTCCTGCTGCTTTCAATGATGTATGTCTAATTTGGGTATCTGTTTGTAGAGCACTTTGGAGAAAACAAAAAATATTTTTATAATCAGTAACCATGTTCTCAGATCCTTATCTGCTCTATCTCCAGCCACAACAGGAAGAGTAAAAAATTAAGTTTCATCCTTAACTTTAAATGTAAGATCTATTTAGATGAAAGATGCTATATGTAAATTTAAAAAAAAAAGTCACTAATTTCTTTAGAGCAGTGGCTCTGAACCAGGGGTATGCGTACCACTGGGGGACAGAGATCTTCTAGGGGGTATATCAACTCCTCTAGATATTAGCCTAGTTTTATAACAGGCAACATGAAAAGCACTAGCAAAGTCAGTACAAACTAAAATTTCATACAGTTATAACTTGTTTATACTGTTATATATACTATATTAGTGTTTCTCAACCTGTGGGGGGGGGGGTCGTGATTTATTTTACAATTATAGAGATAGTAATTAAAAATGAGAAAAGTAAGTAATTTTCCAGTAATATTGTGCTAAAACACCTTTGTATTTTTTAGGCTGATTTTGTAAGCAAGTTTGCAAGTGAAGTGAAACTTGTGGTATGCAAGACAAATCAGCCTCCTGAAAGGGGTACAGTAGTGTGAAAAGTTTGAGAACTACTGCTTTAGAGTAATTCTATGTTGCATCGAAGTGAGTGAGTTATATTACACAACATGCAGGACACAGTTTGTAAAAAGTTTTTAAAGAGGTGACAGTGTACGTGGCCCTAAATGAATGGACATAACATTCTCCTTGCCCTAAATAGATCTTGAAATCCAAATAAAAATATTATTCAAGACCCCTATTGGGAAAATGGGGTGAATGAAATGGAAGGAATCTAGATTACTCAGAAGATTATACTGAGGGCAATTTTTTATTTCTATTTAGTCAGCAATTTGAATCCAGGTCAGCTTGGTAGTATCCAAGAATTGATATCATAAAATGGCTATTTGGTTGGCCAGCATGAAATGAGTTAGACTTCCATCCAGTTGTCCACACCACAGCTAAAGCCCCGAGTCTCAAAAAGGGTTAGAATTGAACAGAGAAAGAGCCTTAGCTACTGTGGCATGGTTAACAGTAGTTCTCCAGAACAGACACTGCGGCACATTAGTAGGCCAACACAGGGAAGTGTACCAACTTGTGATGTACCAGTTCTGCAGAGAGAAGTTATCTGCAGGAGTCAGTCTCACACCGTGCACGAGTGCTAGCTTTCATTTTAAAACCAAATTTAAAACCCCACATGTAGTGGAAGGTTTTTGGTCTTGCATTCATACGGCTTCTTTTCTAAAATAAACAGAAGCCATGTGAAGTTGAGACATACGAAAGTCTGATTAGTTTGGGTTGGTGTTTTTGTTTGTAAAAAGAGGAGAGAAGCCAAAACTCACTTGTTTTGCCCCTTAAATATATTTAAAAAATTGTTTTTAAAAAAAAAAATGAAGTTCGGGACTTTTCCCCTCCCCGAAAACAGACTTGCATCAGTGGTTTTGGTAACAAACTTCCCTGCCCCTGAACTCTACCCAGCCACCCTCCAAATTACATGTTCAGTGGTCTATTATTGTACAGATGCATTGACAAACTTGTAGATTGTGGAGTGTCTTAAAAAAGCAGCCAGAGCTTTTGAAAGAAGCAGTTTTTGGTACAGAGCTAACTGCAACTGAAGATTTCATCCTCTGAAGCTGAAGACAGACTCATTTCCAGACTTCAGGGCCTCCCAAAAGGTGTTTCTGTTCTGATGCAAGATAAGTGTTGCAAATGATCTTAAAGTGTCAGGCAACTCCCCAACAGATGCTATTACCCCACCTTCTGTTCTCTGAAACAGAAATCTCCAATGGCAGGACACCTGCTTGTGTGCTTTAAAGTGCTAGATTAGAAGCCCTGTGAGTAAGGGCAGGGTGTATGCATATTCTCTAATCTCTTCAAACTAAGTTTGTTTTTTGAGGGGTAGGACAGCAAAATGCTCAGAGAAAGACCAAGGCTAAGAGCTTTCAGACCTAGTCTGAACTCCTTAGTATCAGTGCCCCAGAAGTGGAGGGAGAGTATGGACTGGGTACAGGTTCCCAACCTCAGCAATGCAGACAGCCCTCCTGCATTCCAAGATCTGCCCCACAGATATTTCAAGATAGTCTAATAACCAGCTAGAAGAATCTCCACCTTTCAAAATCCCTCATTTTGTTGCCTCTAAACAAGTTCTTTCACCCTGAATCTTGGCAGCGGGGATTTTTGGGCCAGCTCCAATTCTTTTGACTTAACTGAACAATTACAAAGGACCTCCGAATCCTCCTAACTCTTCAGTACAACTGCTAAACGTCATTTGGTAGGAACGCCTGCCAAATGAGTTAAATTTCTTGGTTGTAAATCAGGTCCCAGGCCCAGCTCAAGATGTGTTCTCTGAAGAATGGTGTTATACATGGTTCCTGATCTCCTTTAACATATGGATTGGGAACGTGACAGAATACACGCTTATGGAAGCATAATTCTTTCATGTCATAACTTTTGAATGATCTTGAGAGCATACCTGGATTTCCTCCAGTATATTAACAGGATGTCTTGTATATTTCTTTTTTGTAATGAGCGATTCTATAGGGCTATTCCATGTGAGTGCAGGGAATACAGGATTTCCCTAACTCCACACCTTGTTTAAATAAATGCCTGTGGAAGCGAAAGTAGCATTTTCTCTCAATTAGTGCAAGGCTTGCTTGGAGGACATTAAAAAAATATCCAAGTGAATAGTACAAAGATCACTTCTGTAATATGGTTCTCTTGGGGACTCTGACCTAAGAATGTAACACTGAAAAATGACAGTGGTATTCAGAGTACTCCAGGAGTTGACACTGGACCTGGGATTGAGGATTTCTGTGTTCTTGCTCCTCCTCCCCCTCAATACACTGTTAAAAGTATCCTGCAGAATTATTCAGAGTAATCATTTCTGAGCTCGTGTCAGCAGCAGCCTTTCAAAAGTGGTTAGGGTTATAAATTGCTGCCTTGGAAAATGCTACTGTGAGGGAATAGTTATTTTCATCTGCAGGTAGGAATACTATAAAAATGAAGGGGAGTTGGAGATGCACACACTGAAACAAGGAGAGTTAAAGAGGCCATGTATGCAAATAGACAAGAATAAAGTCAAAGCCCTAGAACAGTTATATTTTTGATTCCTTATACATAATTCCAGTCGTGAGACTTCAGTTTTTTCAGGTCTTCAAGTACCCAATTCCTACTGGATCATCTTTATGCACAGAATTTAACACTGAGTAGAGTACATCTTGGCATATAAACTGAAGTGTTAATTTACCATTACTTGAAAATTTAGAGGAAAAACTGAACAGAATTGAATTTTAATGGGATGACCTTCTGGTGAATATGAAGGTCTAATACTTATACTGTACTTGCTTTACTGGGCATTTGTGAGAATCACACACCTGCTGCCCCAAGCCATGATTGGGCAAAAGGGATGTCAATCAGCCCTCTGTGGCACTAAATAGAACTTTCAAATATCATCCTCTGGAATTCTGAAGCTTGTCTTGTGAAATACAATTCTTCACTCAAAGACATCTGGTAGCACTTCACAACTATCCTGTCTCCTTCCAGACAAAAGCTGGAGAGACCTGCCAAGGGAAGAGAGGGGGTCCACCAGCTAAGTGAATAAAAATAAAGTAGCAGAACTAAGCAGTACAGGAAAGATAAGAAATTAAAGAGTCAGTTAAGTTTAAATAAATAGTTTTAATAGCTGGGAAAATTAAGGTAACTGGTGTAGGATTCAGTTGAGAGGCCTGGGGGAATCTTCAAAACAAATGTTTGAATTAAAAAAAAACAGTAGGTTTTCCTAGTTGTTCACTTTAAGTTTGGACAAAAAGCACCATCCTCATGAGAGTATCAAAATGCAAGAGAATAATAAGCAGACAGAGTCCCTGGATTTTAGATATGTACAGAGCAGGACGGATTGATTTAATCAAAGCGATTTAAATCACAAGGTGGAGGAACCTGATTTAAATAACTGATTTTAATCAATTTTCCCACCATTTGTACACTTCAGTTATTTTCTAACGAAAAGTGCACTTTCATTGGTTGATAGAACCATTAAAACATGTCGATTTATAACTAAATAGAGCCTTTACACTAGATTTGGTACATCTTTTTGCTACCTAGCAGAGTACACTGTAACTATATACATTTATTTAAACAATTATGTAACTCAATATTTTCAGATTCTTGTTAATTTTACATTTTAGTAGGTTAGAAAATCGTGAATGACATGCTTTTTTAGTAGAGTACTAACTTTTTGCTCATGATTTGTGTCAAGCTGCATTAAAGGATGGTAACTGGAATTTAAACACATAAAATAGCATATACATTTAGCTTTAAAGAAAGATAACCTTGCATGTTCAACTACATCTCTTTTTCACACCCCGGAGCAGGACTGGATCCTCTAAGCAATCCAGTGGAAGGTAAAACATACAGTGTAGTTTTATCATGCAATTCTGTGATCCAGTGTTTGTCCTCTCTCATCTCTTTGGGCTAGTCTAGACTAACTTAAGTTTTAGGTCAAGATAAAACTACATTGTATATTCTACCTTCCACTGGATTGCTTAGAGGATCCAGTCCTGCTCTCTCAATCTAGAGCTTATTTCTAAAAAGTCAGTTCTTTGACACTACATAAAGATCTCCTTCAAGTTAGCAGGCAATTTAATTTTGGGGTGCCAAACATCTTGTCATTTTTCTTACTCTGCCTGTGTGCTTCAGACAGTCCAGCATTTGAAAAACCTCAACAGCCAGGGAGAGCGGCACTCACCAAGCTGACAGTGCTAATGGTGAACAAGCAATTTTGAGCCCTAAACACTGAAACCTAAACCCACCCCACCATTCCTTAGAACAAAACAGTTTAGATAGCGATCTAGTGTCTTTGAATTAACCCTTAAAATAGACTTTCAAAAGCAGCAAAAGATAATAAGAGCTCCTTTTCAGTTTAAGCACATTAAGTAAGTTATACACCTGGCCAAAGAGAAATGGCTAAGGGCTTCCCAAAAATATTGGCAGGCTTGTAGTGATCTTCATTATTAAACCAGTCTTGGAGAAGCACCTCTCTAGACACATGCTTATACTCCTTCTCTGAGATCATATACCATCTGGAAGCACTGCATTATGTTTAAATTTTAATGCATCAAAAGTGAAGTAAATTCACAGACTGAAATAATTTGCTCTAAACTCCACAAAGTATTCACACACATATAAAAAGGTCGGCAGAAGTGTCATTTGCTCTAAAAATTGCTTTAGAAAATCAAGATAAACAAATAGTTTGCCTATGCTACTTACAGCCTTGTAGATACAGGAATTATTTCAGTTTTAACATTCTACTTTTCACCATTCATGAGGTCTTGTTTTTTGTTAGGCATTCCACTTGGGATAGTGAAATTAAATCAGTCCATTTCAGCTTTGGATTCCCTTCCAATAGCACAATGTTATTGCTTTTAATTCCAACACAGTAGAGGATTTAAATAAAAATTAGGGCTGTCGATCAATTGCAGTTAACTCACGCGATTAACTAAAAAAAATTAATTGCGATTTTAATCGCACTGTTAAAACAGTAGACTACTAATTGAAATGTATTAAATATTTTGGATGTTTTTCTACATTTTCATATATATTGTATTCTGTGTTGTAACTGAAATAAAAGTGCATATTATTTTTTATTACAAATATTTGCACGGTAAAAAATGATAAAAGAAATAGTATTTTTCAGTTCATCTCAGACAAGTACGGAAGTGCGATCTCTGTCATGAAAGTGCAACTTACAAATGTAGATTTTGTTGTTGTTACATAACTGCACTCAAAAACAAAACAATGTAAAACTTCAAAGCCTACAAGTCCACTCAGTCCTCCTTGTTCAGGCAATTACTAAGACAAACAAGTTTGTTTGCATATACAGGAGAATATGTCACCAGAAAGTGAGAACAGACGTTCGCAAGGCACTTTTGTAGCCAGCATGGCAAGGTATCTACGTGCCAGATATGCTAAACATTTGTATGCCCCTTCATGCTTCAGCCACCATTCCAGAGGACATGCTTCCATGCTGAGGACACTTGTTAAAAAGAAACACTGTATTAAATTTGTGACTGAACTCCTTGGGGGAGAATTGTATGTCCCCTGCTCTGTTTTACCCGCATTCTGCCATATATTTCATGTTATAGCAGTCTCAGATGATGACCAGCACATGTTATTCATTTTATGAACACTTTCATTGCAGATCTGACAAAATGCAAAGAAGGTACCAATGTGAGATTTCTAAAGATAGCTACAGCACTCGACCCAAGGTTTAAAAATCTGAAGTGCCTTCTAAAATCTGAGAGGGACGGGGTGTAGAGCATGCTTTCAAAAGTTTTAAAAGAGCAACACTCCGATGCGGAAACTACAGAATTCATACCACCAAAAAAGAAAATCTACCTTCTGTTGGTGGCATCTGACTCAAATAACGAAAATGAACATGTGTCGGTCCACACTGCTTTGGAATGTTATCAAGCAGAACCCGTCATTAGCACAGACCCATGTCCCCTGGAATGGTGGTTAAAGCCTGAAGGGACACATGAATTTTTTGCGCATCTAGCACATAAATATCTTGTGATGCCGGCTACAATGGTGCCATGAAAACGCCTGTTGTCACTTTCAGGTGACATTGTAAACAAGAAGCTGGCAGCATTATCTCCTGTAAATGTAAACAAAACTTCCTGTTCAACCATTTGCTCAGACAAAGAAGTAGGACTGGGTGGACTTGCAGGCTCTAAAATTTTAAGATTGTTTTATTTTTGAATGCAGGTTTGTTTTGTTTTTTAAACACAAGTCTACATTTGTAAATTCAACTTTCATGATAAAGAGATTGCACTGCGGTACTTGTATTAGGTGAATTGAAAAATATTATTTCTTCCGTTTTTTCACAGTGCAAATACTTGTAAAAAATAAATATAAAGTGAGCACTGTAGCATTAGGAGGAGTTCAATCATAGAATATCAGGGTTGGAAGGGACCTCAGGAGGGCATCTAGTCCAACCCCTTGCTCAAAGCAGGACCGATCCCCAATTAAATCATCCCAGCCAGGGCTTTGTCAAGCCTGACCTTAAAAACGTCTAAGGAAGGAGATTCCACCACCTCCCTAGGTAACGCATTCCAGTGCTTCACCACCCTCCTAGTGAAAAAGTTTTTCCTAATATCCAACCTAAATATCTCCCACTGCAACTTGAGACCATTACTCCTAGTTCTGTCATCTGCTACACTGAGAACAGTCTAGAGCCATCCTAGATATTGAACAAAACCGGCCCCAGGACCGACCCTTGGGGCACTCCACTTGATACCAGCTGCCAACTAGACATGGAGCCATTGATCACTACCCGTTGAGCCCGACAATCTAGCCAGCTTTCTATCTGCCTTATAGTCCATTCATCCAGCCCATACTTCTTTAACTTGCTGGCAAGAATACTGTGGGAGACCGTGTCAAAAGCTTTGCTAAAGTCAAGGAACACCACGTCCACTGCTTTTTCTTCATCCACAGAACCAGTTATCTCGTCACAGAAGGCAATTAGATTAGTCAGGCATGACTTGCCCTTGGTGAATCCATGCTGACTGTTCCTGATCACTTTCCTCTCCTCTAAGTGCTTCAGAATTGATTCCTTGAGGACCTGCTCCATGATTTTTCCAGGGACTGAGGTGAGGCTGACTGGCCTGTGGTTCCCAGGATGCGTTGATCTATTTGTAAAAGTGACCTCTTACGCAATACTGAAATACAAGTTGAGTAGCCAAATCCTAATTCATCTAAACATTTGTGTTTCCCTGCATTAAAGTTAATCCTCAAAAAGTACTGACTGAGGCCCATAAATCTGCTAGTAAAAAGCTTCTGATCATCAAATCAAACTGTAAAATGCAAGTTTGAATCACAGCTTAATGTAAACTGCAGGCATTCAGAGTAGAACAATGCTGTCTGCACCAAGGAAAGCAGAACAGAGATACCATACGACCGCCCAGGGGATTTTTTTTGTTAGTTTTTTATAATATATGTATGTATAAAAATATTATATTCAAATGTAGCTCTGAGGCAAGTAAAATAATCAATACCATCAAAGAGCAAACTGTCAGCAAGACAGCTCGTTACCCATTTAATATCTGTATTTTTAAATAACTGATATCCAGAGTTTAATCTGCAATATTTTAGACATTTAGATGGCTATGATCAAAAGCCCCATTTTTTTTGCTGCATCAACATCAAGGCTATCACATATGCTTAAGTAAATGAAAAGATATAAACACAAAGAGGTCATCATAACCCACCATTTCAAAATATATCAGTATTTAGACAAGGAACACAAAACTATCCAGAATTAGTTGCACTCAGTAAACAAGTGGCCGTATCAGTATGGTTTTGAAGTAGTATGAGATCTACTTTAATTCTGTATTTAAATCAGCTATGTGTTTCATGTAGTAATTTATGAAGATGGATTATAGGGACACCATCATTTAGAAATAGTAGGTACTTCTGGATTATAAACTTTGATAAGTAAAGTACACCCCCAACAGTGCAAATAACATTCACAGACCAAAATCTTTAACTCTAAGTCAAGGTTAACCAAAAGTGCTTTGTACACTTCCAGAATGTCAAGTGCACCGAGTTTTTGGGCAGTGAATTCCCCCGCCCCCTTTTTCTTTTTTTGAGGAAGTGGGGGCAGTGAGGGTGACATGATTGAGACACACCAGGAAACTTCCCGGGACCACCTCCTCATTGCCACTCAGGATGCAGCTCTACGCTTCTCCTGGCCTCTCCATTCCTCAAGCAGAACTGGAGGGACGAAGGAAGGTAGGTGGTAACTGATGGGCTGCAAGAAGCGTATCTACCAGCTGGAGGCATCAAGAGGAAATGGAGCAGAGCCCCATACTCCACTTCAGGGTCTGGTGTAGGGGAAGGTGCTTTGCACAACGCTCTATAGCATAAAACTGCAGATGTGTGAACTCAGTAGGTATTCTCCTCCCCTTCTCTTTCAAAGTCCACCTCAGCCCATTATGGAAAACCAATTTTCTAAATAATCTCCCTATGCACATGGACTTTACAGAATTTTGAAAATTAAAAGCTGTTCATAATGTGACAGACCATAACTGAGAATCTCTTGCCCAAATGACCCCAACTTGCACCATTAACTTTACCCCTGTGCAAAAACATGTTATAAGAAACGATTTTGAAGATTTTGGAGGCTTGGGGGAAGAGATGGCTGTATCTCAGGAACCGCTTGCTCAAATATGGACCACTAATCTACTCCAGGTCCTCATGAAGCACAGAAATTGTCAGGTTAATCCAAGCAAGCATGTGGACTTCACAGCACTTAGAGAAGTCAGCTGTTAAACAGTAAGAGTCTCACCTTAACTACACAGGTGCTACTACCTCACTATAATACCTAGATAAATGTTGGTCAGTTCCACTGACAACTAACAATAATATTGCTAAACTGTAGGCCTTTGCTTATACTAAAAATCTAACATTAGCCAACACAATTTTTTAAAAAACACACACTATGGTTTTGTTTGAAGCTTAATAGCACTAAAATTAACTTCAAGTCCTTTTATCTTTAACAGCAAGCATAAGGAAGATATCTGCTTACATCCTATACATGAATAGAATTGTTAATATCACTTCTTGTAAAAAGTTCACATTAGAGAGCTCAGCCTATAACAGCCTTAAAAGCAGAGAAGCACAAGGCAACAGAATAAGAATGCGCCTACCTCAATACTCTCTGGTCAGTATTTTTTTAGCTGAACATCAATGTACAAATTTTCATACCTTGTTTTGTGGCCAGTTCAAAAACAAATTTAAAAATATCAGTAGTTGAAAGAAAAATGTAGATGTCAGTTTGAAATTCAAACTAAAACAACTGATCCCAGAGACATATCTTCTTAATACCCATGCATTACACAGAAAATGTAAGTACCTCAATCTCTACAGGGAATTAGGGAGAAATGGATAGATCAATACAAGTATCAGGGCAGTTACAGATTCTAAATTGAACACAGAATGTGATTACAAGGACACCACTTAAAATGCATATTCTAGACACGAACCAAGCGCTTCACTAACACCTTGTCCCTAGCTTGACTCGTTGCTTGTGTTTAGAACAGCTCCTCATATGATCCTTTTCATCTTTATGTTTAGAGTCTCCAGCAAATATTAAGTGGAATCCATGAAAACTGAATTTGATAGAGTGTAGTTTTAAGTATTTAAAGTCTACTCAAGGTTTTCAGTGTAACAACAACAGAGATTATGTATTAAGGTGACAGTTGGCATATAGTCAAGTGGTAGTGTTAACAGTTGCTCTATACATAGCGCTATACGGTGATGTTATAGATTCTGGAAATAGCTGTACTCTAGTCAAATATTGTGATATATCCACCACAGAGAACACATTAATAAGATAAATTAGGGGGCGGGGAGAAAGAACAGTAGCAAGTTTCTAAACCCACAGTCCACATTAGTAATCAAATGGTTAGTTTTAAGTTAAAATAAAGTTGGTTTACAATGGTGGTATTCCTCCCCCCCCCCCCCCCGTTTTCCTAATGCAAGTTACTCAAGAAGTTGATCAAGTTGTACAGTATTGCTAGGGCCCTACCAAATTAATAGCCATGAAAAAAACACATCAAGAATGGTGAAATCTGGTCTCAGTATCTGTCTCCCCAATGTTTCTCAGTATAACAGTATCTGTCTCCCCAATGAAATCTGGTCTTTTGTGTGCTTTTACCCTATACCATACAGATTTCATGGGGGGAAATCCAATCTGAGAAACACTGGAGGTCCTGACCCAAAAGGGAATGGGGCGGGGGGTGTCAGGGGTGTCATTGCAAGATTATTTTACTTCTGTGCTGCCCTCAGAGCTGGGCAGCCAACGAGTGGTGGCTGTTGGCTGGGCATCTGTCACTGAAGGCAGCGCCCCGCCAGCAGCAGCGCAGAAGTAAGGGTGGCAATACCATGCCAGGCCATGCCATGCCATCCTTAGTTCTGCACTGCTGCTGATGGCGGCTCTGCCTTCAAAGTTGGGCATCCAGCCCACAGTCGCCACTCTCCAGCTGCCCAGCTCTGAAGACGACAACACCACCACCTGCAGCAGCGCAGAAGAATAACAGTACCGCAATCCCCCTTATCATAATCTTGCAACCCCCACCCCCACCAACTTCTTTTTGGGTCTGGACCCCTACAATTACAACACCATGAAATTTCAGATTTAAATAGCTGAAATCATGAAATTTACGATTTTTAAAATCCTATGACCATGAAACTGACGAAAATGGACTGCGAATTTGGTAGGGCCCTAAGTATTGCATGAAGACAATGAATCTTTGGATAGTGGAGCTCCCTCTAACTAATCTGTAAATCAGACTCTTACAACTGAATAGCCATTTTTGTGTATATATTATGGCTCCATAGTTAAAGCTGAAACCAGAATATTCCAGACAATTAAGTCACTAGATATGCACTACTTTTACCCAGGAATACAGATCCACGCAAGTCATGAAACTGAAGTTTATCAGAGAAGCAGCTTTTCACATTAATGGTATTTTCATATTATGCAAACACAGGCAGCCTTAAATTCTGTGTATTCTTGTTACAGTAAGTTCAAAATATCATTTTTGTACCCTTGGATTTAAAGTAAGTCGACTATTCTCCTAAGGGAGAAACATTTTCAAAACCCCAAATGAGAATGAACACATTATAAGCAATTAAAAATAAAGGAAGAGTATTTACAATCTTATAGTATTCATTATTGCAAAAGCTAATAAATACACACATTCACAATTTAGAAATCAACAGAATGGTACATCATATAGTTTAAAAAGAGAGTTCCTGCCCCAAGGAGTTTACAATCTAATTATTATGTACATTTTTATATAGATTATAAAGCCACGCTAAGAAGCCAAGATCATAATTTAGTAATTCTTGTGGATTCTGCCTTGGTATTTTGATGAAAAAACAGCATGTAGTACACAAGAAACAAAGAGCATTTGGCAAAGAAACGTGGAGACAACTCCCTACTCACTACAGAGAAGCCGTTCCACTTATTTGCAGGCAGTCTTAGGTAGAAATATGTATTATGATTTTACAATTTAAACTTGTTATAAAAAGTGACTTTAGCATTTGAAATTAGTTAAGCCTCTTAGTGTACACATTTCTGCTTTTATCTAGTAAGCCCTTAAAGCCATCGGATGTGTCTATAGAGCTGTCCAAGATAAAATAGGGAGCCAAGTAAAAAGACAAAAAATAAATGGCCATAGTGGCTATTAGTGGTAGGGGTTAGTGTCAATTTAACTTTTCCAAGGAATCCTATCATTTTATACCATCAGTGTCTCAAGTAAGCATATGCAGGATCAGGGCCTTAATTTGCAAATTCCAGTAGACACAGAGCTGCTTAGATGCTTTACATAAGATCAGTGTGGCAATCCACACTGCCTCTCCTTTTCATTGGTTATAAGCAGCCAGTGAAAACAAGCTAACTGGTCTCCAGTTAGATGAATAATAAGACTTTTGACAGCTGACTGGATACAGAGGACATAACTACATCAAGGAACCAGTGTCATTTCTACACTGCTTTCTCCATTTAGAATTCAATTCCTTATCAGAACGCAGTGCTTCTTCATATTTTTTCTGAATAAACTGGAATTTAGAGAGCTCCATCGATTAAAAAAAAACAACTCATACTTCCATCTGAAAGTGGTCTAAAAATATTGCTAGAAACAACTCTTACCCTTACTGTAAACTAAAGAAAAAAAATCCTCTGCTTTTACAGTTTTTTTGTGCATTTGTCAGCACTGTGTATCACTAATTTGCCATTGCTGACATTTGCACCCCCTTCCCCAGGTTCTACAAGAGGAAGTTTACTAGAAACCACAGCTGAAAGTGGAGATAGCAGGAAGCAATGTGCATCGAGACTAGGGAGGGAGAAGAGCCTGAGCATGTTTGCTATTTGTAATCAAATCAATCAAGTAGTATCCCTTTGAACTGAAAGCTACCAGTATTCCATGGTATTTCCACTAGAGGACAAATTTCATAATTTGCCCCCCCGAAGTTCAAGTGAAATTAGTACTCCGTTTTACATTTTAAAATGCATCCACTGGGGGCCTCCGCATGCAGAAGTCTGCCTCGCGCCCAGCAAAAATACCCACCATTTTATTTTGCTTTAATCTTACTTGCTAAATCCAAAAATTGTCCAACTAAAAATAGAATCACGTAGTGTGTCCTCTGGTCACCTTTCTTTAGGACTACTGAATCAAGCTACCAAAAAAAATACTGATTACACTTGGAGACAGAACAGCTAACTGTGGGGGAATTATTACAGCTAATAGACAATTATTCCCAAGCAAGCAACAGTAAGTGGATTCCAAACCTGTTTTGTTCTCAGGGGGTAATAGTCATTAGGGATTTGCCCCAATCTCCCTTCAAACTAAATTACTTCTGTTAAGCAAATGAATTTAAGAGAACAAACAGAATAAGAACATTTGTTAGTTTTAAACTACCTACTGTAATTTATTTGTTCATGCTCAAAGTCACCACTCAAGGGGGGGAAAAAGACTATGTAAAAGAATACCAGGGTAATGGAAGCTACATTAAATCGGTTAGAACAAGATTCTTCACTCAACTTAGGACTTGTTTTTGGGGGGTTGGCTGAAGACTACACATGATGGAAGATAATTTTTTTACAGCATTTAAGTAGTGTGCACAAGGCAACTTTTGGCAAAATGGAACAAATCAGAAATCATGTCTCTACACTGTCCCTTTTATACGACCTTATAACAAATACTTAAAATATATTAATATTTAAGTGATTCCTTCTGCCCACCTCTGACTTGCCTCTTGACTAGATAATTTTGAAGACATCTCACGTTACTTCAGCTACAAGTGAAGAGAAAAATGTTCCTCTTGCCCAAGAGGAATAGAAATTCCTCTTCTTCTCACCCCCCAACTCAGAACTCCATTTCCTTCAACTCACCCTCGCTTCAGCGTCATCTTTGACCCAGAACTCTCCTCCTCCAATACCTTGTGACTGGTGACCTGCCTAAAACCACCTCCACAATACTGCCCATTTACACCACTGCCTCAACTTCCACTCTGCCGAAATCACCATCCTTCATCTCCTCTTACTTTAGACTACTGGAATTTCTTTCTCCATGGCTCTAAATCAGAGCTCCAGGTGCCCACGTGAGCAGAATGCTTCTGCCAGATTTCTTACATACACAGAAAAGCATAACTATTTCACTTCCAGCCTCACACAACCCCATTCAGTGCAAGATACTGTTCAAGTTACCTCAAATTAAAAGCCTATGGATTTGCTACAGCCTATCCAAATGGATTCTCTTTGTTGCCCTCTGCACAAGCCTCTTTCGACTCTCCATGAGTTGGCCATTGCCAACATGAGAGCCTTTATAAAATGCAGCACCTGCCATCTGGAACAGCTTTCTTACTACTGTCCACCTCAAGACCTAACAGTTTTCATAACAGAGGCAGAGCAAGTTCTCTGACCCAATGACTCTGAATTCTCTACCTCCAAAGTTATACAAAGAGACCCCAGATCTCTGCCTGCACCAGAGTACACTCAGTTACTCTCCGTCACAGAGAGCCACGTAGGTCATGGTAGTGCCCACTGCCTTCACGCAGCAACCATTTCATGATGAACAAAGAGAAAATCTGATTTGTTTAACATCATTAAGTATTCAGACTTCATATCAAAAGACAGACTACTGACAATAGAGAAACTAATCCCAAGCCTCACCAGCTTCCCTAAAAAGTAACCGAGCTGCTAGGTATTATTTCAGTACCCTTAAGTGGACACTTACATAGGAGCCTTCCAGAAATTTCTACCACCTTCAGCCAACAAACGCAGCCAACTTGACAAAGGTTACAGACCCTCACATAATGGTTTCAGAAAGTCAGAAGAGGTTACCAGTGAGAGACCCAAAAAGTCTAGTCATAGAAGTCACCATCCTCCAAGACTGGAGAGATCATCTAAAGGTTACAAGGCCTGCAGTCAGAGCAGGAGAGGAAGAGGAGCAACAGGCGCTAGTTAGAGCTCTGGGCTAGCAAGTCTTGTCAATTCTTCCTATACATTTCCAAGATCCTTCCTTTTCTGTCTATCAAGATAGCTCAAATTCTTGTCTATGCACCGATCTCTAGTCATGACTATTGCACACTACTCTTTTCTTGACTCCAAGATCCACAATTCCTCATCTAGTTCATTCAAAACACAGTTGAAGTAATCTTCCTTCCCTCTCATTCTGTTCCCTACCCTTCAACTACCAACACATAGAGATCCCTATTTTTTAGTACATCAGATTCACGCTCCATGCAGATACCTACAGGGCGCTTCACAGATCTTTCCCCACTATTTATCCAATTTTCTGTATGTTCCCATGCCTTCCCAAAAATTCTCACTTTGACCCCCATTTCTCTGTTTCTCCTACAAATTTTGGCACTTTCTTCCATAACTCCCCCATATTTCATGTGTTTATACAGTAGGCGTTGATACAGAAATGTTAATTGAATACATTGTGTAGAAGAGTTTTGTGGGGCAGTAAACTTCATTAATATGTACTGTAGTTAGAACTCTGAGTTAGTTTAGCAACAGCTCCAAAATCACATTTACATATTACTGCACTAGGTCTCAGGAAACCAACTACGGGCCCAACCCATTGGATCACCAACTGAAGGTAATACACTATGTGACCATACAAACAGGAATACAGAACTCCTAATCCTAGTCCCTGAAGTAAATTAATTGTAAATAGTTCCAATACTCGGATTTGTGAGCAGATCATTTATGGAGCAGTTCATGTTAAAACAAGGTCTCATGACCTAAAACAAAAATCACCATTTCTGGGAAAAATGCCATATAGAACACCGCCAAGAACCAAGGGAAGGCCATCTCACTGTCACCTGCCCCACTGAAATCATATCAGTCACAAGTGTGTAAGAGAGTTCATGAAACCAGTTAGTCTGGATAAGACTGTACTAGTACTTCATCATGAGATTGAATAGTTACCCAGAGCACAGGCCGCAAAAGTAATTTGGGACTGTTTCACAAACTGTAGAATAGGTGATTGACAAAATGAGATTTTATATTATTAGTGAAAAAGCAGCAAATAAATTAAGAGATGACCAGTCTTCCTAAGAAAGGAAACAAAACAAGTCTATACATATGCCCAGGGATTGCAAGACTGAATAACTTGGAGATCTCAGCATCCCGCAGAACCTACATCTGTAGCCATATATGCTTATCTTTACACCAATATTCAGCTCGGTTTTCTATGCCATCAGGGAAAATGGCAAGAGTAACAGTTGCTGGGGATGCAGGAGGAAATTTCTCTCCTCATCCCCTTCCAGAAGAAATTTTTGGTGCTCCACATAGCATCGTCAGATCAGTAACAGCCAAGCAAAACTGATTAAAATGACAGCTTCAATCAGTTGTGCCTGCTTAAGACAGTGGGGAGATCTACAAGTAGGAACCAAAAACAAACATGCCATTCTCTCAAACGGGAATTAAGAGTGTGACAGGAGTGAGAGATTCCTGCAATACCTCAAATTAAGTGTAAGCAACTCCTGGACATGACACAGTAAATCAGAATCAAAGTAACTTGCACTATTGTCTCTGCATAGCTACCAGCCTCTGTCTAGTAGCATATCAGCAAACTCATTTAACATCTCAAAGTATTTTAATCTGGAAATTAGTGCTTTTCTTAAAAAAAAGTTGTAATTTTTGAAGTACTAAAAATAAAGCTTCCTAGATCGTCCTCAAAATAAATAACTTGCCATCTACCAAGAGAAAACCTAACAAAGGACCTGATCCAAAGCCCAAGTCAGGGGCGTTTTTCCATAGACTCCAGTGGGTTCTGCACGAAGTCCATTGACAAAAGATATTTTAGGTGCAGTTTTATGCATCTCTAGATACCAAAAAAAATTGATTAAAAAAATGTAGTATGTTGGTCTTTATTTAACCCTACAGATTTTAGATCATATTTAATCATCTTTACTATGCATTGCTTTCCGTACAACACATGGGGTATGGAAAAGAGAGTAAGTTCCACTGATTTCAGCAGGTGACCTCTTCTGCCTACCAGCAAGCCTTCGCTAGTATAAACATTATAGACCGTGACAGCATTGTTTTATATAGGGCACCCTCCGTTAGCAGTGGTCAAGTAAGGCAGTGGATTTAAAGTAAAATAATTATAGGGCTATAAGTTACACTGAAGTCACAGCCCCCCCTGCAACCAAAGGAACGCTTGATGGCAAGGGCTAAAAAACTACACCGGACCCTCGCTAGAATGCGCATCTATATAGCACGAATTCGCATATAATGCGGTCACAGCCATGGATCCCAAATTTAATTACTTTAATTGCATATCATTTTAATGCGGTCCTCATGTTAACACTGTACTGGGCATGGATCCCAAATCCCACATTCTAGCGAGGGTCCAGCGTATTTCCTAAAGTTACCAAACAAGATTGTGATTCCCTCTCAATAAATGATACAAACAAGAGAGCAAAGCAGTTGACAAGGGAAATTAGCTGCTGCTGCACAGATATTGGAATATATTTTGTAATCTTACATTTTCATTCTTAATGTTACTTTCTCCTTCCCCAACCCAGAAAAAAGGTCTTGGCATATCCACCATTATTGTTGTCGTTTGATATTAGTATTTCCTTTGCAAAGTTTTTATTTTGTAACACATACAAATCTGCTTGGCTACTTTTGAACTAGAGATAGAGGAAAACAGACTTGATCTAAGTCCTTAGATATTTTCCATTTAAATACTATTTCATATTTACAATACAGGATACAATCATGTTCCATATGCTTTTGATGATATGCAAACTACTGAATTATGAAAAAATATTTGCAGGCTAAGCCTGCTTATTCTTAAGAGAGAAGAAAAGGAATATCTTACCAAGCTTCAGAAAGTAACTATTGTTCACATGAAGTACCCAATTCATGTTATTTTTGTTTTAAATGATGCACTGTGTGCCACACAACACTATGGACAAAACACATCAGTTCCCATGTATTTCAATTGCTATGTACCAACATTAGTAGTATGTAGAAAAGCACTACTCATTGGTACAATACTCCAAACATAGGAATTTTCTTTAGTGAGACTTGCATGGCATGTGATAATAGCCTATATAGTATTCCTATTACACAGAGTTACAAGTAGATGCATTGACACTGGAAAACCATAAATGTTTTCCTTACATCATGTTGTGTGCAATATAACAAAAACAGGAAAGTGTGTTCTCACAGCTAAGACTGCCATGACAAAGACTAGGCGCGCTGTATTTAGTCCTGAGTGGAGAACAGGAGGGAAATATATTTCAAACCGTGCTGCAGAAAACCTTCCAGTGTTGTCAGATTAGAATGCCAGCTAACATTTCTTTGCCAGAAATTAGGAGATTTTAACCCAGAGCTCAAGATAGATCTTCATGAATGCAGAGACAACAAAATGATCCCTTTTGAGAGGGGGGAGGATAGGTGTGGAGTAGTAAACACAAAATAAATGCTGACCTATGAAAGTGTTATCAGCATTTCAGAGAGCAGACTGCATTTCAAGTGTGTGAATTTAGTGCTGGTTAAAGGCGGAAGATCCATGGCCCCAGAAATAAATTTCTCTTTCCACAGAAGCACTGCAACGCACACGGCATCAACACAAGCACACCCACGTCCCACCTACATGCTTTGGCCATCACCTGCAGAGACCATCCATTCTTAGCTTCTCTGCTGGGACTGCCAACAATGGTGGCGTTTGTTATGTGGACATCTGCCTACTTTATGCTGGGCTAATGCCAATCAGATGGTAACTAATGGTAATTACTGACATGTTAAAACAGAAAAGAACGCTAATGGAATACCTATGCCCAGAGCCATTCAATGGATCCATTTTAGGAGTTTTCAAAACCTCTCTAACACTGAAGAGTTTTGTGGTGTGCTTTAATGAGACATTTAAAATTACATTCATGTGGACATCTCAGCTACTTGGAAGTCATGGTCTGAGAAGCAAACAGAAATATCACTAAGGTGACCTATTTTTTTGAATTGTTCTTGAGGTGCAGCAGCCATGGACTACCTGCCTCAATCCTGAGAAAAAGCAAAAATGGGGGAAGAGAAAGACACACACACACTGGGTCAAATTCAGCACTTCCGTGTGTAATCACAAACACCTGTGCAGAGTAACACTATCAAATCAGAATGGTAATGTTTTACACCCACGTTAAACAGCTGTAAGTCACAACACATGGCAATGCAGCACCACATTGTCTCTCTTCAATTCCTGAGCTGCACCTTTAGCAGTAGGTGTGGGAGGAGGAGGAAGAGACAGGCCCAGTCTGTTGCTTCAGTAACTAATGAGGGAGACACACCAAGGTGAGGCATAGAAAGGCAGCAGCAAGTGTGGGGAAGAAATAGTCAGTTGCCTCAATCTTTGTGCTGCAATATAAGCCGCATGTGTACAGGGAAACGGATTGCTTCCAGGATGCTGCTCCAATACATACATTCCTGCTGCTGCAGAGAGGGGGGGGGGGGGGGGGAGAAAGTCTTTTGCCCTAATCCTTGTGCACGAAGCACGGCAATGGGGTAGAAATGCACACTCCCGTCTAGGCTTCCCGAGCAACAGCAGCAGAACTGGAGGCAGAAGCAAACTCCACTAAAGGAGGGGAAAGCGGGGGCAGTAAAGGAAGGGGATAGGGATCATGGGGGAGAGGAGAGGAGAAAAAGCTTCAGCAGCCCCTTCCTCCTATCCTTGTGTAGCAGCAGCCAAGGTGTAGTGAGAGAACTCTCACTGCCCTAGATCCCAGCGCCTGGGGCAAGGGGGACCGTGACCCATACTAGCCTGGTCTCTGGGGTCCCAGTGCTTAGGGAGGAGCAGCGGCACCACGGGCATGGGGAGGCGGGAGACACTGTCCTGGTCTATCGGGCTGTGTGTGTGGAAAAGGACCTACACGGTCCTGTTCCACGGGATCCTGGTGCAGAGGCGGGGTCCAGGTGTCCCCGTCTATAGGGTCCCAGGAGGAGGAGGGACAGACAAGAACCACACTGTCCTGGTCCAACAGGGCCCTGGCGCATGAGGGGGGAAGGACTGACGAGACCCGCCCCGCCCCGGTCTCCCCGGCGAGAGAGGGCGGGGCGGGACCCCCTGGGACCGGTCCTCAGGGGCGAGACCCCCACCGCCCCGGGGTCCAGCCGGGCTGGCGAGGGGTCGGGCCGAGGAGAGGCGCTGGGCGGCGGCGCGGCAGGGGCGGGGCGGAGCCGCGCGGCGCAGCGGCCCGGCCCCGCCCCACGCCGGGGTGGCGAATCACGCTCCTCCCCCTCCTCCATCTCAGCAGCGCCCTCCGCCAGCCTCGCTCCTCCATACAAAAGCAAAATGTCCGCCATCTTCACGGGCTGCTGCCGCCGCCGGCGGCTGCGCCCCCCGGGCCGGGCGCGCGGGGGCGGGCGTTACCTTGATGCAGTAGGGCGGCTCGTCGAAGGTGACCAGCATGTACCTGTCCCCGCGGCTGGCCGGGTCCCGGGCCCGCAGCTGCGGAGAGAGCAGAGAAGGCGGCGTTAACGGGCGGGCGCGGGGCGCGGGGCAGGCGGCCCGCCCGGCCCGCACTCACCTTCATGAAGAGCTCCACGGCGCCCTTGGCGATGTCCAGGTAGCTGGTGCCCAGGTGCGCCCGCTGGTTCATGGAGGCCGACGTGTCTATGAGGAAGAGGAGGATCGGCATGGTCCCGGCAGCGCCCCGGCCGGCCGGGCGCCCCGCGGGGGGAGCGGCTCAGCCTCCCCCGCCGCCTGCAGCCCGAGCGCTCGCAGCCCGTGGCCGCCGCCTGAGCTGCCTGGCTTCACTGAGACCCAACTTCTCTCCCCTCAGCCTCCGGCGGCACCATGTGACCAGCCCGCACGCCATTGGCTGGCCATTGTACCGTCGTTTGCATATTCATGAGCAGGGGGAGCTGCTGGGGCGAGGCCCCCCCCCCTGGCAGGGGCGGGCTTGGTTGCGGGGGGCGGCGCCGGGCCGGGCGGAGGAAGGGGCCGTCGCCGGCGCGCGGGCGGGCTGCGCTGGGAACGTCCCTGCCGGTCCGGCCCCGCGTTGCCCCGGCGAGCGGCCGCAAAGCGGGGAGCTGCGCCGTGGGCCATGCCGGGCTCCCAGGCCAAGGCGCGCCTCTCCTGGCGCCTGCCCGGGGCCGGCCACAGGCAGCAGGAGTCCTACCTGCCGTCCCTGGCAAAGCCGGTTCCTTGCCCAGGCCCCCACGCTCAGCCTGGTCTCCCACGCGGGCTCTCTCGGCGCAGGCTGCCTCCAGCATTTCCCGGGGGGGCGGCGGAATTACGTGCATTCCCAGCAGCAGTTTAGATTCACGGCGCTTAAGGCCGGAAAGGACCCTTGGATCACCTAGCCTGACAGGCAGAGCCCAGGCCATTACATTGCACCAGAGCCCAATAACTTGTGTGCTCGCTGGAGCGTAACTCGTGTTTGCCTAAAGCATGCCTTCCAGAAAGGCATGAGTCTTCCGAGGAAGACGGCAAGAGAGGGAGAATCTATCGCTTCCCTTAATAGTTTGTCCCAATGGTTAATTATCCTGAATGTTAAGAATATGATAATCTAATTTGGATGTCTGGCTTCAGCTTTCAGATACTGCTTCTTGTTATGTGTCTTTCTCTGCTAGAGTAAAGAGCCCTGAATATCTGGTATTTTCTCCCTGTGAAGGTACTTAAGAGACTCTAATCTAGTGACTTGTCAATCTTCTTTTCCATAAACTAAACAGATCAAGCTCTTTAAGGCTCTCACTCTAAGGCATTTTCTCTAGCCCTCAAATCATTTTTGTGACACTTTCTGTACCTTCTCCAACTATAGAACATCCTTTTAAAAACAGACACCAGAACTGAACAGTGTTCCAGTATTGATCTCACCAATGCCCTATAGAGGCAAAATCACCTCTCAACTTTAGATCTACTGCTGCTGGGATGACTAGATATTGGATAGAACGGCACAGAGCACTTTACAAGAACACATTAACAGCACCTTCAAAGAAAAACACAACTTCCCAGCCTCTTACAATTAAAAACTTAATCCTATTTAAAGTCCTCCAAGATAAAGGAAATTATCGTTAATTTGGAAAATTGTTCAATTTACTTGTAAGAAAATAGAAATAATATATGGAGTCAGAGTGTCATCTCAAACTTTTAAAAGACAATATACAAACTCTGGCCCCAATTCTGAGCTGAGGGTCTTTAAGCAACCTTTACACGTCTCTGATTCTGGACCTGGCTGCTGGTGTTACTTATGCTACCTACAAACTTCTCCCTATCAAGCCACCAGAGAGTCCAGAAGAGCAAGGATGCAGAATGCTCTGGCCCACCCCTGCATTGCATGAGAGTGGTTATAGAAGGCTATTATGCCAACCTTCCAATAACCCAGTGAACCCTTCTGCCCTGCTAGAATTCATCTTGGTTTCAATCACTCTCTTCTGTTGGTGTAGTAAAGAAGCCAGACCCTGGCTCCAAATTAAGGTCATTAACTGTGTGCTGGCCCATTAACATGACCACAGCAGTTGAACTAAGCACTGGATTTCAGGGCCACTGGATTTCTGGACTCTAAAAACTTTAAAGAGTCCTGAATCCCTTACCCCTTCCATTTGTTACTGTTTGTTATTTGTAGTATAATGTTCATCTAGGCTACCAAAAGTTGCCACAGTTACTGCATGTACTGAATTTATGCATGCAAGTGGCAACTAATGATACCAAAAAGCAAGGAGATGCAATTAAAAGGAAGGAAAAAACCTCCATCTGCAGGAGAAAGGATGAAATGCTCTGGATCAAAGAAAGGGAAAAATGCTACTGAGGCCTCAATTCTGCAATAAGCTCTGCACAGGTGGACCCCTGTGCATGCAGTCCCCTGATTTGAACTTATCAGTAGTTCAAACCCTGGTGCTGCCATATACCTACTACCAGTGTAGTGCTAACTAGCATGCATAGCTTCCACAACGAAGCCAAAGAAGCTACGTAGTACTATGCCCACTAGTAAGTGTTTAGTATTTTTTTGCAAAGAGGTACTGTCAACAATCGCCTTTTAAAGAGATAATTCAGTTATTAATAACACTTTCCACTGAATGGAAACAATTTTTAGAGATAAATATTAATGTCACAATATACGTCCCCTTACTATTTGCACATTAAAAAAAGGAGTACTAGTGGCACCTTAGAGACTAACCAATTTATCTGAGCATAAGCTTTCGTGAGCTATATGCTCAGATAAATTGGTTAGTCTCTAAGGTGCCACTAGTACTCCTTTTCTTTTTGCGAATACAGACTAACACGGCTGCTACTCTGAAACCTATTTGCACATTATGCAGCCTGAACAATTAAAATAGATCAGTCAGTTTCTCTGTTTCTAGTCCATTTCAGTTGACTTTTCTGATGTATTTGATCAATAATGTTCCCTTTCACCAACACTGACAGCATGGGAGAGGGGAGTTAAAATCCCTTCCAAAACGTTTTTAATTGAAAGTAAAGACAAAAATTGTTCATGAATATACTTCTACTCCTACTGATCAGAATCATCTCTGGTGTAACTCCATTGAATTCAGGGATGAATTTGGCCTGCTAGGTATTGTAAATACTCTCTTCATCCCTTCACACACACAAGATCTACATTTTGAACCTAAAACTGGTAAATGTTATTCCTGTCTCTATACTGATTTTATAAAAGTCCCCCCCATACCTTTTTAATAACTAGCTTAATTTCTGTATTTATATTTTACACATAATTTAGCAAATTATTTAACAGTCATGGACTATAAAGGGAGAGAACCATTTAAAAAGCTTGTATGATGAAAACAAAAAAACAAAGTTACATTCAAACGTGTGACTTGGCTGCTCCATTTTCAAGAGCCTGACCCAATAGTCACATCTGTGCAATAGAAGTACATCTGTCATTAGGGCTTCTGAATTTTAGCAATTATGATGAAAACACTGAAGGGGGTGAAATATTTTAAAGCAAATTTAGTGCACATGAATGGAGCCAGATTGATAGAATTAGAATTTGAATCCCAAATTATCCAGGCAAGGTACAACACAAGTAGTGCATACTTTCCCACAGTTCCCTGCTAACATGTCTCAGCCTTGACCCTACAAGGACAAATTCTAGGTATGAAAAGGGCACTTTAGTCTTGATTCAGTCCTTCTCTAGAAGATGTCAGCTAACACCAACTGCGATGTACACATGCATCCACCAAGAACTTGTCTGTGACCCCATAGTAATTGCTCACACCAATGAATAGCGATCAGATCAGAACAGATGGTAATCTTTGATCACAGATGAGCTGGAGCAATTCAAACTAACAACCTAGTGGTCAAAGGTTCTGTATCTGCAATGATCCATTAGGCCATGTAAGAGGCTAAAAGATACTACAAACACATAACTCTCCCATGATTCCTTTGACTTGGAGTGGACAGGAACCCAGTTATCTCAGAGTCCTTTCCCACCCTTCCTCATCACAGCAGTTAAAGGTCGAGACAGAAGTATCTTGCTTTCAGTTTCTGAGGTTGATATTTCCAGGAATGGTGGCAGGCAATGCGCTCTCAGATGAGAGCTATGGCTTTTGGAATTTGTTCCAGCTGGAGTCCACCAGAGCTCTCTGAAGTCTAGCAATACTCGGGGCAAAATGCAAGACTTATTTTAGTTTAGATTGATGTGACTTTGATAATGGTTGAAAATAATGGACGCCATGGTTGCTAATGTGCACAGAGACAACAGCAGTATGTGGATACTCTATTCCAGAATAAAAATCACTTTATTCCGGAATAATTTAGTGTGCTTTAATCTGATCCATTTTACCATGCAGACAAGCTCTTATTTTTCTATTCCCTGTCCTGACCTAACTTCACATCTAACAAGATTTTAGCTCTAACAACCTTTGCTTCTTGACCTTTGTATTGCTTCATAGGATACTTTGTTCTCAGCTAGTTTCTATCTGACAGCAACACCAACAAGATCAAAAGATCTGAAAGGCACTAGCCATGCACCCTTGAGCATTAAAGGAACCCAACTTTGGCACCTGATGAGCAATTAGAGTTTGAAAAGCATTTGATGGATCACTCAGGAAGAAATATTCTAATTTAAATCTCCTTTTGCTGCCAGTTCCTGGACAGGTAAATCCTTCAGTCCACGTTCTATGCTCCCAATCTTGGCCTTGCAATCCAGCCACCCTGACCACTTGTTTGATCCAGCAGCCCTAAATAATTAACACTTAGATCATTTATATAGAACTTTTAATCTTTAAATCACTGTAAAAATATTAATTAATCCTCACAATGCCTCCCTGGGGTAGGTATTATTCCTTTCATGTGGATGGGGAAACCAACAGAACGGCTAAATGACTTGCTCAAGGCACTGGTGTCAGTGCCAGAATTAGAGTTCAGAAGTGTCTCGCTCCCAGTACTATTTTCATGCTAGACCTGCCTCCCACTCTATTTCCTCTCTAGGAGGATGAAATATATTTACAGGAAGTGAACTCAAAGATTTGTTTGTGGCTGAACAAGCTTATCCAATTTGAGGAGCAAGAAAAAGTTACCTAGTACCTCTTTCCTCAGTTCCAGCAACCAGGGGAACCAACATGGCAGGAGCAGATTCTGGAATGTTTAAAGCCTGCAAGGAAGCTACTGGTGATGTTAAGCAAACCAAAGAGGAAGGATGCTCTTTTATGACACTAAACTGTGTCTCAGCACATCAACATTCAATTCTTGGGTCTGCCACAGATTTCCTGTGTGACTTGGGGAAGTCACTTAATTTCTCTGTGCTTCTGTTCCCCCATCTGCAAAATGGGGAAAATATTTTCTCATTCTTTGTCTGTTTTGTGTATTTAAACTATCAGCTCTCTGGGACATGAACTCTGCATGAACAGCACTAAGCACAATGGGACCTTGCATAAATTGTGCGCATGTCTAATCATCTTCTTGCATGTGCTATCAGCAGGACTTGACCCCAGAGCCTATAGCATTAAAATCACAGAGCCTTGCCATTTGAAATTTTAATAGTGTTTTTGTGTGGATAGAGCACTGGACTGTGACTCAGGGGACCTGGGTTATAGTTCCAGCTCTGCCACTGGCTTGCTGAATGATCTTGGGCAAGTCACTTCACTTCTCTGGGCTTCAGTTTCCCTATCTGCATAATGGAGATAATGGATACTGGCCTCCTTTGTAAAGTGCTTTGAGACTGACTGATGAAAAGTGCTATCTCCTATTATCTAGTAGCAGTAGTAGGCAGTTAGCCACTTGTAGTCCAGACAGTTGAAGGGGACATGACACGTTATGCCAGTGTATTCCACAGATCCTATTAAAAATCAAGCCCTTATTTTTGCTGTGTGTTGCTGGACTGTGACGCCGGTCATGCTGACTGCACTCATTTTTACTGGCTTTGTAATTACATTATAGACCTCCACACAGTTATTGTTCTGCTGCTAATTTGGAAATACACTTATCCTTTTAAAGATTTTCACTCTCCGTTACATGCTTCATATCTTTGCCTCACCCACAATCTGTACAGTGGTTAAGAACTCAGGGCCTGATCCAAAGCCCATTACAGTCAATGGGAGTCTTTCCATTGACTCCAATAGATTCTGGATCACCTTACATGGCAGTAACTGAAGGCTGGAGATAAATCCCATATTAACTTGATCCTGAAGACTTTTCACATGCAAGTGTCCCATAGACTTCCATGGGAGTTATGCATACACTGCTGAGTTTGTTCTCAGAAGCTCAAGTAAATTAATTTTCAGCACTGAATTATGATGGAGATTATACTACAGGTTTAAATATATCCTGAATTCAGCACATTTCACACTGATTTATAGGCAGTTCATAAATTTGATGCCTACAGTTGGTAACTGTCATATTTATCTATAAATAATGGAAGCAATATATAACAAGTATAAATAATTCAATATAAATAATTCAAAGAAAGACTGGGATTTTCATATTGGCTATCATCCCTTCCACACACTAGTGAAAATGAAGCCTAAAACGGTCATAAGTACAGGAGTAGGGGGATCAGAGTGCACACAGCATTATCCCCTCTTCCTGTCCCAGGCATACTGGAAGCCATTTATGTCGTGTGATGTGATGTGTAGGTGCATGTCCAGCTGATGCGGGGCTGAAGTTAAGAGGATCTGGCAAATTAGCAAGGGGAATGGGCAATATGCAGCTGTAACCACTCTGCTAATGACAGCACAGTCCCTGGAGAGCTACTAGAGACCAGAGGAAAATATGGATTAACATTGCCCAAATAGAGATCCATATGTTTGAGAATAGATTTGACCTAAGTTTCCTGCATTCCACAGAGTTAGGAGAGGAGTCATGGCTGACCTTGTTGTATAGCTGCCAACCCCTTCTTCCACATGAGATACCGCAGTAGAGAGTTTTCCTATGGCCCATTCCCACATATTTTTCACATGAAAGGGGCTAACATTGCCTATGGCCCAAAGACAAAAGTCAGATCACTTCAGCCTGCATAACAGCAAACAGTCTAATTTCCAGTTGGCTTTAAAGACCTGAATCAAGGGGATGGGGAAGAGATTGGCTGTCCATGTTCTGAGATCATTGTGCTATAAGGGCAGACAAGCAAAGTCTCAACCAAATATCCCAGAAGAGATAAAAAATTAATCAAAAAAGCAGGATGTCAAAACACGCAGCAGCTGCCCAGACATGGAAAACTTTGTGTGAAGAGTTAGTCTCAACATTCAAGAGAACATCCCCTCAGGAGGAAAAATAGCATTTAAAAACATTGCTGGGAGTTGATGAGAATGGAACAACTGAAAAGTTCAGTGGTTTCTTGACAAAAAGAAATTGAAACCCTCCTTAGTAATTATATTTAACCAGGTTGCCAGGTGTAAGAAGATAAAAGACGAGACACAGGAACATACAAAATTAAACCAGAAGGTGTTTGTTCCAGTTGTACTATATCTTCGTTATCTGATTGCAGATAATGCCAGATAAATGTGTCGCTTCTACTTCCGCTCAGCCACTAACTCTATATGTCTCACTCTGTGTCCTTGTGTAAAAATGGGGACGTAATTCCTACTTATCTCTCAGGGACATTGGGAGACAATGGACCCAATTCTTGGGTTCACTGTGGTCCTTTTACACCACTTTACCAACACAAAGGGGCTGCAAAGCCAGCAGATCTGGACAGTTGGGAATTCCTCCTGTGTACAAACAATCCTGCTCGGTGTAGCAGATCTGTGCCACCTCCCTTGCAGCCCTCAGGGTAGGGAGCACAGAACAGTCAGGGAAAGGGAGCATGGCCAGAGTATGTCTATGCTCCAGCTATTCTCAGCTGTTGGAATGGTCCTTTGGAACCACAGGAAGCAAGGCAAACATTATAGTAGTCTTTAGGCTGCCAGGGTATGAACTGACCCCCAGCCGCATTCAGAATTGTGTGAAGCCACTTTTACTTCCTACTCTCTGGTCCTATGCCAAGCACAGCTCGGCCAGTCTTGAGATTCAGACCCAATGAGCTTTGGCGTACTTGGATGAAAGGCGTAGTAGAAGCATGAAGTATTGTTACCCACTGGAAAGCAACCACTTAAATCAAATGAATTTACAGAGTAGTTTTTGGTGACATTATTCAAGCTACGATGTAAGAGATGACTCAATATATCCTGTGGTGATAAAAGCTACATACTTCTCTCCATATTCTTGAGTGGGAGACACACAACCTGTAGTACATCAGTACCCTAACGGATTCCTGAAACTAGGAAAGATTCTTTAAAGAGCCTACAGTCAACAGAGCTCTGTTGTCTAGAGTTGGAAGAGGCATTTCCCTTAACCAGAGCTCCAAAATTCAAGGCATAGAGTGACATCATCATCATTATTCAACATTTATATCACAGCAGTGCCTAGCAGTCTCAACCAGGTCAGGGCCCCATTGTACTAGAAACTGAAAAGGCATGTAGCAAAGGACAATCCTACCCTACCTTGATTGGATTGTGTTTCCACACGACTGAGCAATGTTGTGCTGTAAATAAGCCTTATGAATAGTACAAATGCTCCTTCATGGAGTCTGAAATTCACTCCAGGGGAAAAAAAAGGTATGTAACCTGCTCGTCAGCATATGTTACACATCCCCTTCTGTAGCTGATTGACAGAGGATATGGGTTTATTTGGGTACATCTACACTGCAGCTGGGAGCTAGTCTCCCAGTCCAGGTAAAGAGACTCACACTTTGAGCAGGGGATTGAACTAGATGACCTCCTGAGGTCCCTTCCAACCCTGATATTCTATGATTCTAAAGGGACTCGAGTTAGCTAAAAATAGCAATAGCAATGTGGACATTCCAGCTTGGGAGAAAGCTCAGGCTCCCAAGGCCACCAGAAACCCTAGACTGGAAAGCCTGAGCTCCAGCCTGAGACAGATCATCACATTGCTATATTTAGTGTACAAGCTCAAGCCCTGCTAGCGCAAATCTGTCTACCTGGGCCAGGAGGCTTCCTCCAGCAGTAATGTAAGCATACCCTTACAGCTCCCAGATAGAGAGCTTAGCTCTTTAGCACAAGCTGTTGAGACTTATATTTCAGCTGTGGACATTACAGAGATTCCAGATTGAAGAACTGCAGCCAGAGAGAATATGTAAATATCTAACCGCATTTTAGTATATCAGTCTCACAAAACAAGATATAGACAGACACAAAACTCACACCAAAAACCTGAAGGCAAGCCATAGGGGTAGGTGTTATCTGAACATATTCTGGGTGGTTCTCAAATTGAAAGATTCCTAGTCTGATATCAGAAAACTGTTGCATGAGTTAAATTAGGGATGAATACTCCAAATTCTCCAATACCATATCAACAGGCAATGTCGGGATTCAATGAAATGAAATCCTTGTGACCACAGCAATAAATATATTTCATCATCACTATGGTTGCAAGAAAAATACCCACCATAAAAACCAACGTTCAATAGAACTGTGATTTATCATAAGCATTTATTACAAAAGGTCTCTTGGATTAAAATGAGATTATTTTGGAAAAAGAACATTCTTAGAGGATAACAACAGCTGAGAGAATTAATTAATGGTTAGAGCACACGTCTAGGAGTCAAGCAATCTGAGTTCTAGCTCTGACTCTGCTACAGACTTGCCACGTGACCTCAGCCTAGTTACATACCCTCTGTGCCTCAGTTTCCCCATCTGCATAATGTTATTTATCATTTTAACAACACTGTGTTGGGAACCTCCCAATAAAGACAAAAGACATGAGACCTGCCCTAAAGAGTTTATAAACTAATTTCAGACATGATCGAATGGATAGGTGCAGGGAGGGACAAGAGAAAAAGGCCCATGCAACATTAATAGGATAAAGTGGAAACTCAGCAAAGGCTAGTGCACAGGATAAAAAAATGGTTTTGCTCCATTAATTTATTTTTAAAATATTAATAGACAAAGAAGAAGCAGTTTCTTGAAGCATTGTAGAAGAAATGGATCTCCAGGAAGAATTTAAATGAGGAGAGGGTGTTGTCTTATTGGAACAAGTTCAGGGTCTGCGTTCCACGTGTGGGTTGAAATGTCAGAAAGGTTGCCGGAGAAGGAATTAAACAGGGTGATGAAGTTGGCATCATTAGAAACAGAGCAGGTAGGGAGGATCAAACTGGTAAGGGACTAAGGTAAGCAAGGAGGGAATGAGTTATGTAGGGCCCTAAAGACAACTTGAACCTGGTATCATATAAAAAAACGGAGCAGCAGAGGTGCGGAGGTAGGTATCATGAAAGGGAAGCAAGATGATCTTACCAGATACTTTTTGCATAGATTTGAGAAGAGATACAATAATACTCTCCTACCCCACAGAGGCATTGTAAGGAGGCCTAGTGTTTATAAGAATCCTTTGAGATGGTTAAAGGAAACAGCTATATAAAAGCAAATTGTGTTTAACCTAATCAAATACACATTGTAATTGGGTCTGGTACCAAGACAGTGCTTTGGAGTTGGGGTCATTACAAATATTTTATGAATTCTTTAAGGGACCGTGACAATTGCCTCTACATTTGGAAGGATGATTCAGCAAGAAGTTATCTTGGTTGCAAAAGCCTTTTACGGTGCCCCATACCCCAGAGGGGGAAGAAATGCTCTTTTTCCTGCAGTCCGTACCACACCGCTAAACAAACCTTCTCTCCAACATCCAATTCAAAGACACGTGCAGATTCTTTTCAGCCTCAGTATTTACTCTAGCCCGTCTGGAGTATCTCACTTGAGGTGACACATAGGGGAAAAACAGCAGACTTCACAGCCTGTCTTCAAAGCATACTTTTAACTGTTGGAAGTCTGAAAAGGTCTTTTCTGGCTCATTGACCCATCCCTTCCCGATGTCAGCTAGGGAGAACTGTGTGTGTAACTAAGAACTCATGGGCCTGCAGTCGCCTGTGCTGAGTCTGACTGGCATCCCACCTATCACTTCCATACATGCCTTGGTACTATATATTATTTGTATTATTGTAATGCCTAGGAGCTCTACTCATGAACCGCGGCCCACTGTGCTAGATGCTGTACAAACACTG
Source organism: Lepidochelys olivacea (assembly GCF_965140295.1). Taxonomy (NCBI): domain Eukaryota; kingdom Metazoa; phylum Chordata; order Testudines; family Cheloniidae; genus Lepidochelys; species Lepidochelys olivacea. The sequence goes on from NC_140419.1 coordinate 98,648,249, forward strand.
AACAACAAGATGGTCCCTGCCCCAGAGAATTTACTAGGTGCATCAGTCCTGAACCAGCTTACCTCTTACCAGAGCTACACAAGCTTTCTCTTCAGTTCTCATTTTGGCACAAGAATGTGTCCTCCTGAGGAGAGCGAGAGTTTAATATACAACCTAACAGCACGTCACCATGGTGAGATCACACCCATCCCTGTAGGAGAACACACTGGCTCGTTTTCTCTGCTCTCACTTTCTCCCTGATCCTGCTGGTTCCCTCTCTAACTCTTTCCTCTCTCTTACCCCCTTGGCCCCTATGCTGTTTTCCTCACACACTCTATCCAGCTTCCTAGTGCCTTCCATCAGGCTTTCTATCTCCTCTGACCCCCTGGGTGTCTTGCTGCTTTCTTCTTCCAGACACTAGCTCCTACCTGTCACGGAAACATCTGATCCCAGCAGTCCATTGTTCCTCCTAAATGGCCATCACACAGAAGAGTCTGTTCAGCTCTCTGTCCAAAGAGCAGCAGAGGGGAAGAATATCACTCTGTGTCTACCCCATTAGAACTCCCCTTACCTGGTATAAGTGGTCTCTCACAGCTGCAGCTCAAACTTCTCCACTATTTTAACTTTAAATTAAATACACAAAAGTTTTCAGAAGGGAGTGTTTCAGGCATCTTTCCTTGGAGCCTTTTACCCCTCTGAACATTAAAGTCTCAAAAGCTATAGCTCTCTGCTGCTTTGTCATGATAAGAGAAAAGGAGTACTTGTGGCACCTTAGAGGTTAGTCTCTAAGGTGCCACAAGTCCTCCTTTTCTTTTTGCGAATACAGACTAACACGGCTGCTACTCTGAAACATGATAAGAGAGTGACTACCCCTGGGTCTGGAGGTCCTGGGTCACTCCTGTGTTTTAGATTTATGTAGCTGTCTCACTGAGACACATACATGTCTGGCAGTGTCACTGGAGGGTATCTGGGCATCTGCTTTCCAGACACCAGGTCTCAACCTCCTATTTTATCATTTGTGTGTAATTTTTCTTCTTTTAGGAGTTACTGGAGAGTGAATACCCCAGGTGAGAGCATTCACCCTCATACTGTGAATAAGTGCACCTAAGCTATATAGTACTCTATACCTCCTATGACTTAGATAAAACTGAAAAATGGACAGTTAACAAGCTATTGATCCAAACTGTGCTGAACAAGAGTCAGTATCGCTTTGCATTTAACAATGTTCGATGTGGGGAATAGTTTGCAGCCACCACACTTTTGGAGGAGGCAGACTGGACAGGGCTCCCTTTTATGCCGTTCCTCAACTGGCCAGAGAAATCACTGCAGAGTGATGGAGCACACTCCCATGCCCCAGGGCTAAGCAGGCTACTTCCTAGCAACATTCCCATCTCTTGCCAGCTTTCAGAGCAAGAGACTGGAACTCATACCTTATCTTTCCATTTGTCAAGTAAGAGCTCCATCACTTAGCCAGTGGACAGGCCTCTCTGAGAACTTTTTAAGTTTACAGTTTACAGTTGATAAATATATGGACTTTTTAGGCTAGATTCTAAAATCCTTATTCTACTGACTTGAGTGGGAGGTTTGCACGATGTATGAATACAAGACTGAACCCTCATGGCCGTATTGTCATACCAGTAATTGCCCCAATTTTGTAAAGCCTTAGGTACATGATAGTTTTACACAGGTGAGGAGTCCTGGACTTTTTTACTATACATATTTATCTGACAGACTAAAATACTACACACTAATCACCACTTCAAACACAGATTAATTTTAAAAAAGCAACCAAAAAAACCAGAGCTTTCCACCCTGGCTCTTACTGGCTTCAAAACCGTAACAGCAACCAAACAGTTTAAAAAAAATACGGACCTTACAAGCATACTAGTCCGTATAAACTTAATCTCAGTTGTTTTGTCCATCTGGTTTAAAACCACTCCATAAATGTGCTCCTCAAGGGTTCAGATTTTCTGTATCAAATATAAGTTTTTTCAGCACATAAATCCTTGTTTTCAGGTATTTATAAATAAAAAGAACACTGACTCTGGAGGTAACTCTGTAAATCAGTATCATTCCAGCAGTGTGGGAGCATAGGATTCTCCTCTAGGATAGGTGACACTAATTAAGACTAACTTCAGCATTGCTTTCTGCTATGTCATTACAAGGTAAATTCAAACCTGAAAAATAGTTAACGTTAACTGTTCACATCTCTTCCTGTTGGCCTTTCTCAATACAGAATGAGTTACTGAGCTTTCCACTCTATCACAGTTCTCTTGCTTTTTGTCTCACCCTTGCAACCTTTAGATTTTTATGCTTCATTATTTCCTATTGCTGGCAAAATACAAGAGCTTTGCAGCCAGGTTCTGCTCTTCGGTTACATGTGTGCAACCTCAGTGAACTGAACAGGGTTGCAAGAACAGAATTTGTCTTTTCACTTCCTTTCTGAAGCTTTCAACAGTTTCCAAGAGCTAAATGCTAGTTATTTCTGTACAAATAGGCAATAACGAATCTTGTAAACTCTGTCATTGTTGGGTAATATTCTTTGATGCTTTTGTCTAAAAAAAGCAAGAGATGTTTGTAATAACAATTAAAAAACAAATAAACCTCTTGGCTGTTATGTACCACCTTAACAGAGTAAAATGTTCTTCACTAGCCAGACCAGTTGTTCTCTGATGTTTTTCTTGTGGACTACTTCTTAAGTTAGAAATACTTTTCGGGAGAACTCCACCATCCAATCCCTCACCTGCCCTGCAGCAACCAAACTGGATGGTTACATAAAAAGGTAATATTATGGTATGTCCCTAGCTTTAGTTACATTGACGGTTGCACTTAAAGCAGGACTAAAATTCCCCTGTTTCACACTTCAGTGTTTGATTTTAGTCTCCAAATTTAATATATTCACTCTTCCTGAGACAATTGAATTCTCTATCATATTTTCTTGGTTAAATATTTTTCTTTAGATTTGTCATTAATAAAGAAAACCCATACAAAGCTCTGAGTGCCCTGACAATAATTAAACTTACATACCCACTCAGCAGCAAAAACACAAATAGATTAAAGCCACCAATCAGCAGCCTTCGATAACCAAGTGAAGATAATAATTTACTTGAGCCAATGGAAAGTAAAATGAAAATAACCCCCAGAAGAGCCTCTCTCAGTCAAACCAGATGCAGGAAAATATTTAATAACTTGTAAGAGGAAACAATTACTAATGAGCCCTTAAAAATACCCCAATTGTATTTTTTTTCCTGGACTCTAGGTAACAATCATAGTTCCTACATACAGTCTTCCCTCTCCCTTCCTCCCCTCGCCCATCTCTCTGAAACACAAACACACACACACACACACACACACACCCCACACTTTCATAACAGCTCAGGGATAGGACAGTTTTAGAACTTAGTGGAGCATGAAGGAAGCTATTCCCCTTATTGAACACAGCCTATTTTGTCTCTGTAAGGAAAAGCCAACTGTAGTGTCAGTTTGTACCAGCTACCTCCAATCTCTGTCATTACTGACCACTTCCCCGATTCTCCTGCTCTGTGCACGCACCACACAGAACCTGAGAAGCCAAGAAAGCAACGTGGACCTTCTGTGCTCCTACATTCCTGCTCCCTTTAGCCCCATTTAGGGTTGCCAATTTTGATTGGACGTATTCCTGGAGGTTTCTTCACATGACATAATCTTTAATTAAAGATTAATCTTTAATTCCTGGAGACTCCAGAACAATCCTGGAGGGTTGGCAACCCTACTTCTCCTCCCCACCTCACACATACACATTTACAGCTTCCTCAGTATCTCATCCATCAGCCAGGAGGCAGCAGACATGTACGAGGACATAAGGAGTGATCAAGGCTGGGAACTGAGTGGAGGTGTGTAGGAGGAGAAATGGGAAGCAGGAGAGCTCCAAGCAGGAGACCACAGCTGTAATGGGGACCTGGGATTGGGGGGAATTCAGTGCTTGTAAACCAACCCATTGATGCTTCAAAGGCTTTCCTGACACTGCTGTTTCAGGGCAACAGTGCCAGGAGAGTAAAGTGTCTCTACGCTAAGGAAGCAGTGCTTTGAGAGTTCCCCTCAGTGCAGCTACCAGTTTGTTGTACTGGTGAACAGAAGCAATGGTGCTGGAGCAAGCCCTTCAAGTGTCAGTACCTCAGTTCAGATGGTTGCGGGCTCTCCTATATCATGGATTCCAGAGTCCCTGCCTAGCTAGCTTGCGTCATCCAGCACACTGAGCAGCAATGCCATGGGGAGGAGTGAGAATATACAGGAGAATGGGGGTGTGGAGACAAAATGGGGAAAGAGTTTTGTAGGGTAGCATTGAGAAGTAAGAAAAGCAGAGAGGAGAGCAACTCTGCTCTAACAAGTCTCCTGTGGGTCATCTGGGAGGAATTGTATTGCACATGATATGTGATTTATTCAAATGACATTGTCACCGTTACCTATGCATACACACAATGGCAGCCAAACTAAATGTTGCCCCACACTGTTGTAATGGACAGAAGGATGGAAGCCAAAAAGAACATTTCAAATGGATTTGGTACCAAATAGTTCCACTAGAGTTCCCATTAGACAGATCATATTTTTCTTTTAAAATATTTCATAATGGTATGTCATATCATAGCACACACCAGTACTATCAGTCAGAATGAGTTACTTTCTAGAACAACAAAGCAGGAAACAAAGGATGAAGACTCCTCAAGAGAGCACACAGGTCAATCTTCAAAAATCAGATCTGATTTTGGGTGCCTCTGTTTTTGGGTATCCAAGTTGACACATCTTGGGCTTGATTCATTGGTGCTAATAACTCAGAACTTCAAATGAAGCCACTGGAATCTGCAGTTTCTCAGCATTTGGGAATCAGGCCCAAACCGGACACTCAAACATTGAGACACAAAAAGAATCTAAAATCCACTGAGAATTTGACCCACAGTGTCTCCCCTGGACAATCTGTAAGTGAGCAATGACAACTAAATGGTTGCTAAACTCTACACCAGTGGTTCTCAAACTTTTTTTCCGCAGACCACTTGAAAATTGCTCAGGGTCTTGGCAGACCACTTAATGATATTTCCAAATGTTGTTTGTACCGTTAGCTAACTACTGTAAGGTTTCAGAGTAACAGCCGTGTTAGTCTGTATTCGCAAAAAGAAAAGGAGTACTTGTGGCACCTTAGAGACTAACCAATTTATTTGAGCATAAGCTTTCGTGAGCTACAGCTCACTTCATCGGATGCATACTGTGGAAAATACAGAAGATGTTTGTTTTTATACACACAAATCATGAAAAAATGGGTGTTTATCACTACAAAAGGTTTTCTCTCCCCCCTCCCCCCAAATTCTCAGTGGATTTTAGATTCTTTTTGTGTCTCAATGTTTGAGTGTCCGGTTTGGGCCTGATTCCCAAATGCTGAGAAACTGCAGATTCCAGTGGCTTCATTTGAAGTTCTGAGTTATTAGCACCAATGAATCAAGCCCAAGATGTGTCATCTTGGATACCCAAGGGAGTGGGAGGGTGGGGGGTTAGGAAAACAAGGGGAAATAGGCTTGAATAGAGACTGGGAGTGGCTAAGTCATTATGCAAGGTAACCTATTTCCCCTTGTTTTCCTAACCCCCCACCTCCTTCCTCAGATGTTCTTGTTAAACCCTGGATTTGTGCTGGAAGTGGCCCACCTTGATTATCATACACGTTGTAAGGAGAGTGATCACTTTAGATAAGCTATTACCAACAGGAGAGTGGGTTTGTGGGGCGGGGGGGGAAAACCTGGATTTGTGCTGGAAATGGCCCACCTTGATTATCATACACATTGTAAGGAGAGTGATCACTTTACATAAGCTATTACCAGCAGGAGAGTGGGGTGGGGAGAGAGAAAACCTTTTGTAGTGATAAACACCCATTTTTTCATGATTTGTGTGTATAAAAACAAACATCTTCTGTATTTTCCACAGTATGCATCCGATGAAGTGAGCTGTAGCTCACAAAAGCTGATGCTCAAATAAATTGGTTAGACTCTAAGGTGCCACAAGTCCTCCTTTTCTTTTAACTATTGTAAAGCGCTTTGGATAAAAGCGCTATATAAAAAAACCCTTAATAATTAACTTGTTTTGTTCTACAAATTAAAGCACACAACTCATATTTTAATATCAGTAGTCTTACCTTTCTAATGTGATGCATGTGCCCTCTCTCCCCCCGCCACAGCAGCCCCCGAGCTGGGGCTGGGAAGGATGGGGGCGTATATCTCCCTCTCTTCCCCACTGCAGCAGCCCCCAAGCTGGGGCTGGGAAGAAGCGGGTCTCTCCGCCACCACAGTGCTGAGGCTGGGAAGGAGGGCTGTCTCTTCCTGGCAAGTCTGAGGGAAGTCACCTCTTTCTCTGACTGCCACAGCCCTGCACATCCCAAAATCCGCCCCCTCCCACCTACCCTCTATTCCCCCCAGGGCCACCACTTCACCTTACACCTTCTCCAGGGTCCAGGCACCTAATTAGTGGAGCCACGCCTGCGCAGCTCCACTAATTAGATGGGTGGCCCTTCATTCATCCATGGACCACTTTTTGAGAACCTCTGTTCTACACCCAAGGAGCAGTGTAACTTTTGAAACTGTAGAAGAGCAGCCACCAATTTCACAGCTACATGCACCACAATTATATGTTTTAAATGTGGCACAAGTCTCAGCACGCAGTGCTCTGGTTCCAAGAAAAGAGGCCTCTTGGATCAAGGCAGAGCCGCATGGGGGTATCTGTAGTCTCGGAGGGTCACACCTCTGTGTTAAAGGGAATGCAACTGCAAACTGTTGCGTTACATACAAATGTATGTACATAAATGCAGCCCTCGGGGTCATGACCAATTACCAGCACAACCCTCGGCTGGCAATTTGGCTGTCTATGATCAAATGGAAGATTTTGGGAGAGTAGTAAAAACCAAAAACCCTCAATTAGAATTTTTTTTTAAAGGGGATGCTAAAACTCCCTGGAGTGTACCCTCTGCACTTGGGGTTCCACCAAAGTGGAACGGTTTGTTAGGAGACACACAATCAACAGTGGATAGACCACCAAACTAAAGAGCTAGTTCCAAACTATTATTTCCTTTAGATTTAGAACAATAATTAGTGCACATTCACAGGCTCTGAACATACTCCTAATTATTTTAAATTACAAAAGTAAATACACAGTACTTCATAATCAAGTAGTATTATGAACTGGTCATACCTTTGTTATGGGTTAAGACCTCATTGAGATTAGTAGGTGTAAACTAACACTTCAATTAACATAACTGTAAGCATAAACCCTATCTAAGAAAGATCTCACAAAAACTGAGGTCAGGCAAGGACAGAGTGAGAGAGGCAGCCTGAACAAGCAGCTAAAAGTGTGAAAAAACATGAGACCAATGGCAGCAGATGGCACACATATCCCAATTTTGGCCCCGGACCATCTTGTGACAGAGTACTTCAATAGAAAGGGCTTGCTATGGTATTGCGGGCATTTGTGGGTCGTTTCACTGATATCGACACAGAGCGGTCAGGGAAAGTGCATGACACATGCATCTTCAGGAATGCTGGCCTGTATAGAAAGTTGCAAGTAGGGACTTTCTTTCCAGATCAGAAGATTCCAATGCAGGATGCTGAAATGCCCATACTGATCCTGGGAGACCCAGCCGAACCCTTACCCCCATGGCTCATGAACCCTGACACCAGAAACCTTGACAGCAGCAAGGAGTGCTTCAACAGGCAGAGCAGGTGCAGAATGACTGTTGAACATGCATTTGGCAGATAAAAGGCTTGTTGGTGCTGTCTTTAGGGCAGGTTAGACCTCCATGAGGAAAATATTCCTGGGGTTATAGCACCCTGCTGTACTCTGCATAATATTTGTGAAGCTAAGGGAGAAAAGTTTCCCCAGGGTGGAGTGTCAACAGCTGGTGGCTTATTTTGAGCAGCTAGATACCAGGACTATTAGAGGGGCTCATGGGGGGCTATTTGAATCAGGGAGGCTTTGACACAGCATTTTGACAATGAGTCCCAGTAATATGTCTTTATGTAATGCATTCAGCCAGGCCTTGTTTACTTGCCACCTGGAATGACCCTTGTGATAATTGCTTCCTGAGCATAATTTGTAGTCTGCAAATGTGACAATAGCCACTGTGTATGAATTCCAGCAGCAACCACCATGTGTAGGAGAAAAATAAAGATTAATTTTCTTTTTATAAGTTCATTTTTATTAAACACCGATAACCAGCACACAGAATTCAATTTCTTGAAAGGGACATGACACTGAGGAGCACTCTCTTAATGGACGCTCTCATAGATAAGTCCATCTGTCAATAAGTAACCTGTCTGAAGGGGTGGAGTGAAAGGGGTACTGTGATTGGCTGCGAACCTGCAAGGAATGTGTGTGGGACGTTTGGGAAGGGCATGGCACACAGTTCTGTATAGGTTGCAAGGGGAGGTGAGCATGCATGTGTTCTGACTGCAGTGCAATCAGGGACTTCAGCATCTCTGTTTGGTCCTCCATCAGTTTTATCATTCGCTCCTTGCCCACTAAAATATGCTCCTGGCCCTGATTCCTCTCCCAGCTAATTTCAATTTTTGTCTCTCTCCACACTCTGTGTTCATGATCTGCGGTGTCCAACGATTGGAGCACCTCCCTAAACATGTCCTTACTCCTGGGTTGCCTCCTTATCTGACAGAGCCACTCCGCCGGTGTTTTTGGGGTTCCCCTCAAAGGACACATCTGCAGAAGCACAAAAAGCAATAAATAGATGCAGTATTGTGAGTGCACTCACAACATTGGATCATTACAGTTAAATACACCTCTTTCTCACTCACTCTCCCTTGGCAAGCACACAATTCAGCAAGCACCCTAAACTTGGTGAGTTCAGCCCCGAGTGCGTGAGTGGGGAGGAGATCCAAGATGGGGCTAAGGGTCTAGGTAGCTTTTTAAGGGGATCACTGCAAGCTAATAGGGACACTATTGTAAATGCTGCCACTATTTTCCACAGGTGGGGATCCTTGAAACTGATATCTCACTCCTGAGGGTAAACAAGGATGCAAGAGTGCATCTCCTGCATGCATGCGGCTTCAGCTAGTTCCCTATCCTGCTTGCCTGTGTGCCACTTTGGTCCCTGCACAAGTAAGTTTCCTACAGTGGGAGAAGAAACAAAGCAGCTCTGCAGAGGAACTGTCAGTACAGGATTGGAGAATACCTCCAGGAAAGTTTCCTAGAGAGCTCTCTGAGGGATTCCTGTGAAACCTCAGTGTGAATTAACAAACTTTTCCGCAGGGCCCCCACTGCGTAGCCGCCCTGGGGAATGGGAAGTGGACACAAACACTGCTAGTTTTGTACATTTCTATCCCTTAACCCATTTCTAGCACATAAAACAAAAGAAAAGCCAGCTCTACCTCATGTAACCAACCAGTAGCAAATCAAAGTGAGCACTTACCAAAGCTCCCATCTCCAGCATCATGCGTGCCAGTACTGGGACTGCCCTGCACCCTCCAGACTCAATAAAAGGTCCCAGATTGCCACACTGCTGGACAACCCAGGCACCTGTTCCACCTCATCCTTCAACTCCACTTCCTCGTCCACCACTTCGTCCTTGGGGTTCAGTCCACTGGTCGCTATCTCCAGTCCCCCTGAAGTATCACAGGGTTCTTGGCGGTGAAGGGGGGGGTTGCCACCGAGGATGGCAACTATCTTCTTGTAGAAGTGGCAGGTCTTTGGTGCAGCACCAGAGTGACAGTTTGCCTCCCTTGCCTTCTGGCATGCCTGTCTCAGCTCCTTGATCTTCGCATGGCACTGATGCATGCCCCGTTCATGGCCCTTCTCCAACATGCCACAAGAAATCTGACCACAGGTATTGAAGTTCCTACAGCTGGAGTGGAGCTGGGACTGCATAGCCTCCTGTCCCCAGAGACCCAGAAGATCCAACATCTCTGGTGTACTCCAAGCAGGAGAGTGTTTGCTGTGTGGGCCACCATGGTCAGCTGGGAAGAAGCGATGTGAGCTCTCCACAACAAGCAAACATGAAGTGGAATTTCAAAAATTCCCAGCCTTTTAAAGGGAAAGGGGCAGATGCCTGTGTACCTGGCTGCAGGACAGCAGAGTTTGAAATGCTAACCCGAGAGGTCAGGATGGGCATTGTGGGACAGCTCCTGGAGGCCATTTATAGCAACATAATCAAGTGCAGTGTCTATACTGACACTGCATCCATCTAACTTTGTTGCAAAAAGCTCTATGCCTCTTGTTGAGGTGGTTTTATTTTGTCGGCATAGCTGCAGAGTTAAATCAGCAGGAGGAGCACTGAAGTGTGTACACCTCCACTGTTTTGTTGTCCAAAACTTGAATCTTGAGGGGTGGGGAGACAGAAGGTGTTTAAACAGTGTTTTTTATTCTGTTTCTCCCCATTGGTCTGAATTATCCATCACATCAAGTCCAAATCATTAGTGGAATACCTCTGCTTGCACTGACCAGAGGATGTTTGGATTCTGATGTCAGCCCAGTTCTACAGTCTGACAGGAATCAGGTGGTGTCCCCAGTGTACAAAGAATTCTTCTTTGCAGCCAACCTAGTCTAACACATTTTGTTAACTGGAACTGGAGCAGCAAAACAAAGAAAACAAATGCTTCCAGCTTTGTGGGTGAGAGAACTATAAGTGAAGATTATAATGCTGGACACTGACAGCCTTAAACCAGCTGCCTCAGGAATCTGCCAAGAACTTTGCTGAAAATATGTTCCTCATCTTAGCAACGGAGCTAAGACTTATCACACATCTGCCCACCTTTATTCAAATGAAGCTCCTTCTGATCTGACAGCTCAGGCATTGTCAATTTCATCCAGAACAATTTACAAACTTGGAACCTAATCCTGTAAACCCTAAATCATTTGCTCAATCCCATTGAAGACAATGGGACTATTTGCATGATTATGAACCACTTCTGTGGACTGGTAAGAATTTCAGGAGTCTGTTCCTATAAAGGAAGTTGAATCCCCTCACTGAAATGCAATGTTGGGGTACAATACCATAAAGCAGTTTAGGATACAGTTCTACTTAAAATTTGTCTTTTAATAAGTCATACATATGCTGAAATGGCTCCTCACCCAACTCCCATATTCCATATAAACAGACTGAATACTACATATTTGTGGAGAAAGTGAGTAGTTAAGCATATTGATTTTTGTATATACAAAGGGGGGTGTCGGAGGGGACGGGGAGAGCGTGGGAGCCCTGGGCTGGGAGCAGGGTGGGGAGGAGTCACGTGTCCCCCTTTGTGTCCCTCCCATGAGTACAGTACCAGTAAGAAATTATTTCTACTTGCACCACTGGCTTCACATATGGTGCAAGAAATCCAGGCTTGGCTATCTCCTGGTCCTCATGAAAGAAGGGTGAATGTCACCTCTGGGTCATTGCTGCTCCCACTTGGTATCTTGCAGCCAAAATTATCCTAAAGCCAGGTGTCAAGGTTCCTTCCCCACTCTGAACGCTAGGGTACAGATGTGGGACCTGCATGAAAACCTCCTAAGCTTACTTTTACCAGCTTAGGTTAAAATTTCCCCAAGGTACCAACTATTTTACCTTTTGCCCTTGGACTTTAGCTGCCACCACCAAACGTCTAACCAGTTTTATTTTATTAGGAAAGAGCCCGTTTGGAAATGTCTTTCCCCCCAGTATCCTCACCAAAACCTTGCACCTCCCTTCCTTGGGAAGGTTTGATAAAAATGCTTACCAGTTTGCATAGGTGACCACAGACCCAAACCCTTGGATCTTAAGAACAATGAAAAAAACATTCAGTTTCTTAAAAGAAGAATTTTAATAGAAGAAAAAGTAAAAAAGAATCACCTCTGTAAAATCAGGATGGTAAATACCTTACAGGGTAGTTCGATTCAAAACATAGAGAATCCCTCTAGGCAAAACCTTAAATTACAAAAAGACACAAAGACAGGAATATCCATTCCATTCAGCACGGCTTATTTTCTCAGCCACTTAAACAAATCATAATCTAACGCATATCTAGCTAGATTACTTACTAAGTTCTAAGACTCCATTCCTGTTCTGTCCCCGGCAAAAGCATCAAACAGACAGACCGAGACCCTTTGTTTCTCCCCCTCCGGCTTTGAAAGTATCTTGTCTCCTCATTGGTCATTTTGGTCAAGTGCCAGTGAGGTTATCTTAGCTTCTTAGCCCTTTACAGGTGAAAGGGTTTTTCCTCTGGCCAGGAGGGATTTTAAAGGTGTTTACCCTTCCCTTTATATTTATGACACCAGGTTTTATAATCTCAAAGCATCTTGCAGAGGCACATGAGTCTAAAGAGAACCGTCCACTATGGATGGAGCTGTGCAGAACCTCTTAGTTGAGCATTAGGAATAGAGATCTCATAGCAGAGTCAAATCATTGTCTCTTACTATGAGAAACCAAAGGAGACTGTACCAAAAGAGAGCCCCATACTGAACTTCAGATCTTGTTCACATGAGACATTACTATGCGGCAAACTGGTGCAGTGTAGATTCACATCCTGGCTTGCCGCACAGTAACTTGACAAGGAGACAAGCCTTCAGGCTGCATTGTAACAGCAATCTTGGTATCAAGATGTCTAGGAGAAAAATCTATGATATTAACTAAGTATAAAGTCTTTTCTCTCCTAAACAATCAACATCTCAAAGGGGGTTACCTATGAAATTAGAAAACAATGAAAACCAAGGAAAACGGTTACATAATTTCCCAAAGAGGTGCACTGAAGCATCAAGGAGCGCAAATATCTACAGGAGGAGTGCAAGGTGGCCAGCCTGATTCTACAGTCTTTACTCAGGGCAAATTCCCATGTGAGTTATTGGGAATTTCTATGAGAGTTCGAGCTGAGTAAAGGCTGTACAAAAGTGCCTCGTGTGTCTTGGACAAAAACAAAACAAAGAAGCAAAAAGGACTCAACAGCTCTTTCCTATTTCCTGTGCGCTTGTCATTATTTTAGTTTAGCAACATACAGTTAGTTCTATCTATTAACTTCAAATAAAATAATTTGGATTTATACAGTTTTTCATCCAAGAATTTTCATCCAAGAATCTCAAGAGGCTATAGAAAACTGGTTTAATTTGTCTATACTCATTTTACTGATAGAGAAACTTTAAAAGTGAAATCAATGGATGTTACAGTTGCTCAGTATCTCTGAAAAACAGGCCCCAGTTTCCTACCAGTAAAATTAGGATAATTGTGCTTACCAATCATTATAAAACTTTCTGAGATTCTCAAATGAAAAGTATTGTATCGGTGCAAAATGTTATTATTACTTCAATGTAAGGTATTTAAGGTAGTAGCAGCTCCTTGACATCTCTGAAAATCAGGACCTAAGTGACTTTTTCAAGGTCACACACAGAGTATAAGGCAGAACCTAGCTTTCCTGACTCCCAATCATGTGTTCTAACTATTCGACAATGCTGCCTCCCATACTGAAATTATAAAGTCTGACAACTGAAGGTGGTTCCGGTTTTCTGATTATGTGACCCCAACCATCCTCTTTTGTTGTTGTTCACTCATCCTTTTTATGTAACTGTTCTCCTAGCTGTGAAAACCAAAAAGGTCAGCTTGACAATAAACTGCATCATTTGAAAATGTTAACACTGTAGACATAGAATGGGAGGTTGCCTCCAATTTTCTTGAATTTTGGGAGACAATAGCCTGGCAACTTTGTACTAAACAAAATGGATGTAATGAGCAGAACCCAAACCCCCTCTGCAATCAAATTACTGCTTTCCATTTAGTGCAAATCTGGGGAAACTGTAAATAAACTGGAACACTCAGGCTAGTGACTGTACAACCGCAGAGAGAAAAAGTCAACTGTCAGTACCCCTACTTCTTTCAATAAATTCTGTGGGCCAGATTCTAATCTCACATTGATGTAAATCCAGAGTAACCTCGATGGAATTACTGTGGGTTTACACTGGGATAAATGAGACCAGAATCTGGCCCTGGTTTTTTTCTATCCTCTCAGAAAAATTTTTTAGCCTGTGTGACAAGAACCAGTAGGATTCTATCAATACAGCTATTAAAAATATGGAGAATGCAAAACTCCTGATAGGAGAGAGCCCTAAATCAATGCATAGGTTTTTATGTCTGAATTGCCTGGATCAGATTTTGTCACTAGAGCACAAGCCTATGTTAAGAGGGCAGGGAGCTGCACTGTCCTGGAGAATTTCTTAACCCTAGTCTAAACTTAAAATTTAGATGTACCTACCTATGTTGCTTAGGAGTGTGACAAATTCACACTCCGGAGTGCTACAGTTAAGCACTGTGTAGTGTAGATGTGGTTGGGTTGATAGAAGAATTCTCTCAGCTTGGCTATCACCTCTCAGGGAGGTGGATTACTTTGATGAAAAATCCTTTCTATTTCTATAGGAAGCATCTACACTGAGGCACTGCAGTGTCATAGCCGCAGTGCTGCAGGTGGTCTGCTGGAGCGCCCATGGTGGAGATATGCCCTGAGAGGCACTGTGTCTCAAGTACAGCCGGTCAAAAAAAATTGAGGAAACAGTTCCTATCAGAAAATACATTTCCATCAAAGTCAAAACACTTTGTGAAGTCAACGCCTCCCCAATGAAATGTTTCAGTTTTCCAGTCAAAATGAATGTTCATTTTGAATTTTGTATTATATTGCTTAAAATAAAATGCTGAAATTGAAACAATGATTCGATTTTGTTAAAGTGTCTCAATCATTCCTACATTAAATTTGTTCACTATTATCTTTTGTGGAGAAGTTTTAAATTGTTGGGTTTCACTCCAAAGTTTCAAAATTTCAGAATTCTCCATGAAATGAAATTTCTGTTCTCTGCACAGCTTTAGCCTCAAAGGGCTTTGATGAACTGGCGTTTTCTATTATATTTCTGTATCTGTCTTTGCTGGTTTGGGCACTGGGTGGCGGGCAGCTCTGGAAGTAGACAGAATAGAGTACTGCTCTTGGGCCTGCCTTGGATGGGGAGCCAGGCAAAGCTGAGACCAGCTAAATGCCACCTTGTTAACCCTTGCGTTTACATGCAGCCATCTTTAAAGGTTACAGAACCAATGCTCTTAGCTGTCAAAGCTGTCACTGTAGGGTATGTAAAAGCCCTGGGAAGTATAAGTGCACTGCAGTAGCTGCAGCACGGCCAATTGTTGACTAAACTGGCATTGCAACAAATCAGTTAGCTTCCCCAGAGCAACCAACAGTACTTGCAATTCCAGGGCACAAAAGGCAGTAATTTTGTGTGCTGTGTTAACAGGCATGCTAGGAAGCTGAAATAGGGATTACCACACCTAAAATCTCTAGTGTAGACAGGGCCCTCCTGAGATTTATTTTCCAACTTGGTCACAGCTAGTACTGCCCTAGCGAGGTTTTTTGTTTTTTAAACATCCATGCTAACCATCCATGCTAACAAAATCATGCTCCAGACTACACTCCAGAAACTATATCTACACTGGTCTATAGCATGGCTAATGAACACCATTGCAACACAATTTTGCAACTGTTACACCTTAGTTACAACAGCTGTCAAGTTTGAAAACAGTTTCAAGCAGTTATAAATCCCAGTATGTTGAGGGCTTTACATACCATACTCGACCCTTGTCAGGGTTCCTTCCCCACTCTGAACTCTAGGGTACAGATGTGGGGACCCACATAAAAGACCCCCTACACTTATTTCTACCAGCTTAGGTTAAAACTTCCCCAAGGCAAAAAGTCTTTGTCCTTGGATTAGGTAAAACGCTGCCACCACCAAGTGATTTAACAAGCAACCAGGGAAAGGACCACTTGGAGTTCCTCTTCCCCCAGCAATCCCCCCAAGCCCTTACACCCCCTTTCCTGGGGAGGCTTGAGAATAAACAAGATGAGCACAGACCAGACTTGGATTTTTAAGACCAAAAAAACCCAATCAGATTCTTAAAAAACAGAACTTTATTAGAAGAACAAAAAAAGATAAGAGAGCAACTCTGTAAAATCAGAATGGAAGATAATCTTACAGGCAGTCAGATTCAAAACATAGAGAATCCCTCCAGGCAAAAACCTTAAGTTACAAAAAGACACAAAAACAGGAATATACATTTCCTCCAGCACAGCAAATTTCATAAGCCAAAACAAAGACAACCTAACACATTTTCTAGCTAGATTACTTACTAACTTTACAGGAGTTGGAGGGCTTGCATCCTTGATCTGTTCCCAGCAAAGGTATCACACAGACAGACAAAAGTCTTTTCCCCCTCTCCGGATTTTAAAGTATCTTGTCCCCTCATTGGTCATTTTGGGTCAGGTGCCAGCCAGGTTACCTGAGCTTCTTAACCCTTTACAAGTAAAAGGACTTTGCCTCTGGCCAGGAGGGATTTTATAGCACTGTATACAGAAAGGTGGTTACCCTTCCCTTTATATTTATGACAACCCTATTCAGTATTCCTTACTCAGGATAAACTCTCATTGTCTTCAAAAGGGGTTATGACTGAGTAAGGCTAATGGCTGGTCTACACACAAACATGCACCAAAATAACTAAATCAGTTTTAACTCACACCTTTTGCTACATCGGTGCAAGTATGTGGACACCCTTATTTTGGAATAAAATTGTCCAAATGCAAAATTGCACCAACATAATAAAGATGTGAATTAAAATCGATATAGATATTTCAGTTACAAGTTTGTATGTGGACCTGCTCTAAAAGACTGAGCCTGAATTGGCTTTTGCTGCTATTTAACTAAGGACTCAATTCTGTAAACGTTACTCACATCAAGTAGTACTTCATCCCACAAATAGTCACACTAATTTCAAAGACATAAATGCTACACAACATGAATAAAGATCATAGAATCAGGCCTTAAAAGAGACATATCAAAAACACCATTTGAAGGATCTCATATTAATATTGTCAGAGCTTCAAACGGAACATTTTTCTTTGCCATTCATTCTGGCAGGTCGTCCGACCTCTAGTGGTAGTACAAGAGAACTGCTGAATAAGTCTTGTTTGGAATTAGTATGTTATAAGTAAGCAGTTTTTACATCCTGGAAATATTACACAAGTGTCTAATGTATATTGTGTGTGAAAAATGAAAATGTAAAACAATTCATATGTTGGTATTCTGCAATTCCCAGACTCTTAAAATCAGGTACTAGATATGAGAAGGCTTTCCAAGTCAAGTGCTATGATTTGCCCAAAGGAGCAAGTAACAGATTTTGGGCATGATCCTGTCTTCCT
The DNA here is from genome assembly GCF_965140295.1 of Lepidochelys olivacea. Taxonomy (NCBI): domain Eukaryota; kingdom Metazoa; phylum Chordata; order Testudines; family Cheloniidae; genus Lepidochelys; species Lepidochelys olivacea. The sequence continues at coordinate 98,665,417 of NC_140419.1, forward strand.
TATGTACCTACAATGCTCACTGAATCTAGAGAATAAGGCCCAACTGTCAAAAAAAAGTTATAAAAATCCAGGTCCATGATTCATCTCTACAGCCATTCTGGGACTGGGCAAATTGTATGCTATTGTGATGGAGAAGTTATTCAACCTTGGGAAGGATAGACAGCAACACTGTGATTTCTGGTGGGAGTGCAGCTAGTTAGCCTCCCTTATCCACTTACCAACATGTAACATCACTTACATCACCTCTGAATTTGGCCCAAGGTGATTTATTTTATTATCACTTCCTTAATGACCATTGCCACATCCTCATCACTCAGCAAAGACAGTGGGAGCTCCATGTGCAGAGAGCTTCCTGGAATAGGCCTTTACTCATGTGACTCAGAATTTGGTCATCATTTTGTTTTCTTGGAGACAAATTGTTCCCTCCTTTGGAAAAGACCCATGGGAAGAAGTAAGTACACTGGAAACTGTGCAAGATTCATTACATCCCGAAGACAGATTGTTTTCTGACCTCATACGATGGGGTTAAGGGCATCACCTGAAAGGCTCTCGGGGGAAGTCAGGCTCCAACCCCCATCAAAACCCTAGGCAGTAAAATGGGCAGCAGAACACACTGTAATACTACCTTGCTTCCCCCTCCAGATGGCTGCACTGATCCTGAAAGGCCCATAGGAGTTCCACACTTGGAAGGTTTGAAGTACTGAGATGCAAGGTGAATTATATTAAGTGAAGCCTTTAATTCAGTCACTTTTTAATAAGGTTTAGATAATTTATTTTATGTGAATCTGCAGAGTTTGCTTTTATAACATCTAATTGATAAATATATAATCTGGTTTTAATTTAGGATCTGCAGGTATTTCCCAATGGTAAATATTAGATTCTTTATTGCTTTCTTTATTCAGTAATGATAGGGGAAATGTCTGTAAGGTTCCTAGCATCCATTTGTATGCAGATAAAATCATATTTTATGATAGTCGTAAATCTGACAGAATAGCCTCTTGCATTCAAGACAACACAATAAATATCGTGTTGTGGCTGAAGTAAACATGTTTGGAAGAAAAATGAAATAAAGATGTTATTAGAGGTTTAATGAAACAACCATAACTGCTTATTTACAAAAGATGTGTGTGTACATCCCTGAGAGGTGCAAAGCCCATGCTGAGTTTGCAGCTTCTTGATGAGCAGGACAATAGAGATTCTCAGCAGGATCCTACAGACTCTGCAGAAATGGGCTTAACACTTCTCAGAGATGATGGCTGCCTATATAATGCTAAACTATCTCTGTCTATCTCAGGTTTTTAAAAGATGTCTATTACCATGGTACCAAAGCATCAATTACAGTATGGCTGCCTTTGTACAGGTGTGCCTGAGCACCCCTTCCCCCAAGCACTGCTGCACATGAGGTAGGCATAATACCAGACACCCAAGCACCACTGAGGGAAGCCCTATACCTGTGTAAGGCATAATACTTCTGTACTCTGAATGCAAAATTGATCCCATTGTAGAAGGCCCATACAAGGACTAAAGAGGGGTTTAAGTGGTAACTAGTCCTTGTGCTGGCCTTGTGACCAAGGGTGAATTTCACCCTGGAAGCACAAGAGAAGAGGTTGACCTGCATTGTCTCCAGTGCAGTAATCTAGAGAGGGCAATGCTCTAGGCCAGTGGTTCTTAACCTTTACTGCAGCCTGCACCCCTTCGGGTTCTCAAAATATGTTCTTGCACCCCTTATCCAAAATCGTTGAAGTAGGTCAGTTCTTTAAACCTAGATATATTTTTTGTTTGTATATTACAGTAATCGTTAAAAATTTATAAAGTTAATCAATACATAGATTTGATGAAACAAAGTAGTTGTACTTATGTCTCTGTGCTTAATTTGTGTTTTCGATGATTTACCTTCTAAAAAAATCCGGCATGTCTCGCACCCCCAGAAAGGGCATCTCGCACCCCTAGCGGGTGCGTGTACCCCAGGTTAAGAACTACTGCTCTAGGTTGTATTCACCTAAAGTAGTTTTTGCATATTGCAGCAACTACTGATGCCCAGTATACTGTTCCCCCTCCTCCACTTCTAAGAGGTATTATGCCTCAAACAGAAAGCAAGCTTCCCTCCATTGTGCTTGGGTGCCTGGCTCTCAGGGACCACATTATAACCTACAGAAAACATACACATTGTACCAAAAGTTAAAATTATTGTATAACTCACAAACGACAAAGACCTGGATGTGTGGGAGGCCATCACTGGTGGTTGGAAACTTCACATGCTGCAACATGTACAAGTAAAAAATAAGAAACTCTTAAAGTAATGTTTTGGGTTTCTAAAATGAAAGAACCCTCTATTGTGAATACTACCAGTATTCATTGACAGAATGTACTGGAACAGCTCAGATCACTTTCTGCAGGCATCCAAAATAAAAGAGAATAACACAAACCATTCCCTCTTCCCTTCTGTCAAAGAGAACAAGAAAGATACTGATGCTCTTTCTTCTCTCTCCATCACTGCTATTTGCAGGGAAGAGTGCATTTGTCATCTTGTGCTGCAGAATAGAAAAGAAAACAGAGGACTGCTAAGAAAATGTAAACTCCAAGGATTTATGGCAATATGGCAAAATTCCAAACATAGGGCCTTTTATGATTTGCAGGGAAGAAGCACAAGCTTCTACGGCTTGCACAACAATTAAGAACTAAATATAAAACTCTTGTAAGAGAAATAATATTTAAGTCTTCCCTCCCTCTCCCACAGCTCCCTGCTTTCCCCACCCCAGTTTATAATTCTTTAATTCTTGCCATGTCTCTCGTGTAATAGCCCCAGCTGTTTGCGTTCCATCTCTTGAAGAATAACTTCCCAAGACTCAAAGCATACTTTAAGAAGGCCCTCTCAAAACCTGTAAGATGTTTCACCATTAAGCATTCCAGCTCTTTTGCCACAATGAGTTTCACCCACATCAGAGATGTATAGCATACTGATAAATTCAATATAGGCCCTTTCTGGGGGGTTGGGTGGATCCTGTTTGTGAATCTGTAGTGCCACTTCCACTATATCTGGATGCTGAAGGATTTGATATCCCATTACATACAATAAGTCCTTTTGCCATGACTGACAAAGACTGGAATAAGGGCCTTGCTATACAAGTGTGAAAGGTGGTAGAAGAACTGAGCACAAGAGACTATTTCTGACAATGTAACAGAATACTTCACACAGAGAAGTAGTAATGGATCTCCATAATTTTAGACTGTATAAACAAGTGTGTAGTCACCACAGCAATGAAAAAACATACATGGTGGGATCATTCGGGAGCCTTCTGTGTTTTCTGTCTCCACTCTCACATTTCTTACTTTTTCTACTGTGACCAGGATACGATACTTCACATGCATAGGTGGCAAGTTATATGGGCCCATGGTGTCCGTGCTTCTCGCTCCACCAATGTTTGGGCTTATATTTTCAGAGCCATCCCATCCATAGGACAGACTGGGGCAACTGCCCCAGGCCCCGTGCTTTGGAGGGCCCTGTGCTTCAGGGGGACACGGGGTCCAGGGTGGCCTGGTGCCAGCAGCAGCAAGCAACCCGGCCCCAGCCCAGCCCAGTCCTTTCCCCAAGTCCCCACCCTGCCCCGCCTCTTCTCACCCCTGCTCTGCTCCCCTCCGTTCCCATTCCACCCCTTCCCCTAAACCCTGGCCCTGCCTCTTTCTGGCTTCCGCACCCTCCCCCAAGCCAGCAGAGTGGGGCAGGGCGGGCTGGGTCTGGGTCGCTCGCTGCTGCTGCTGGGGCTGGTCGCTCGCTGCTGCCGGGGCCAGGCCCCCCGCTACCCCCCCAGGCCGCCCTGGACCCCGTGTTCCCCAAAGCACAGGGCCCGGGGCGGTTGCCCTGGTCTGTCCTATGGACAGGACGGCTCTGCTTGGACCCGTTCTCAGTACCACCAAAAATTATACAAACCTGGCACCCTGTTCACATGGCAAAAACAGGCTAGTGCTTTTAGGCTGCAAAATGGCAGTCCCAGAGACATCTCCAAGATATGAGATCAGCAAGGATTTACGGGACCCAGAACTAGATACAGAAATAAAGTTTCAACCCTCACAACCTCATGAACACTGACCTGCACCCCCACAGGTCCCTTGTCTTTGCTCCCCTTTCCACTATTTTTCTTTTACCCCCCACTATTTGTAACTGATTCCCACTTGCCCAACTGATTTTCTTTCAATTTCCTTTATATCTGCTCCTAATTTTGCCATTCCCCTTTCTTTCCCTATACTTTTACTAGGTACAGGCTCCTTATACTGTCTCCATGATATTTTCAAAACACCTTCCTACTGCTGACTTCCCTCAGCAGCTACGGCAGGCATGACCAGACATGGTGCTGCATTGCACAATCCCAGTCACTGGACATTCCCAGGCCTGGGCTCCCATAAAGCATGGGACAACTGCTTTAGCTGTCCCTACTGGCACAGACCTGGCATAGATTTATTAAGTATATTGCATAACACAGCAAGAGACTGAACTGGATGTCTTATCTTTAATTTGTGCTCCCAATGGACAAAGTTTACAGAAAAAATTTTAGGAGAGAGCACTGCGACGTTTCTGTTCTCACTTCCTCATTTGACCTGCAGTCTGGGATTAATTTTCCCATGCACCAAAATGGGCAGTCACTTGATGTAGTCTTCACCAAGTACACTTCTCTTATCTTTATGGTAAACCACAAACAATTGTTGCCTGGAACAAACATTGGGAGAAAGTCAAAATTAGCCTTTATAAGGGTGTTAACTACCTCAAGTTAATTCATAGAATCATAGAATATCAGGGTTGGAAGGGACCTCAGGAGGGCATCTAGTCCAACCCCTTGCTCAAAGCAGGACCGATCCCCAATTAAATCATCCCAGCCAGGGCGTTGTCAAGCCTGACCTTAAAAACTTCTAAGGAAGGAGATTCCACCACCTCCCTAAGTAACGCATTCCCTCCTAGTAAAAAAGTTTTTCCTAACATCCAACCTAAACTTCCCCCACTGCAACTTGAGACCATAACTCCTCGTTCTGTCATCTGCTACCACTGAGAACAGTCTAGACCCATCCTCTTTGGAACCCCCTTTCAGGTAGTTAAAAGCAGCTATCAAATCCCCCCTATTCTTCTCTTCTGCAGACTAAACAATCCCAGTTCCCCCAGTCTCTCCTCAGAAGTCATGTGTTCCAGGACCCTAATCATTTTTGTTGCCCTCCGCTGGACGCTTTCCAATTTTTCCCCATTGAGCCCGACAATCTAGCCAGCTTTCTATCCACCTTATAGTCCACTCATCCAGCCCATACTTAAACTTTAACTTGCTTGACACTTTCCTTGACTTTCTTCTTGTTACTAACATACCTGAAGAAACCCTTCTTGTTACTCTTAACATCTCTTGCTAGCTGTCACTCCAGGTGTGATTTGGCCTTCCTGATTTCACTCCTGCATGCCCGAGCAATATTTTTATACTCTTCCCTGGTCATTTGTCCAATCTTCCACTTCTTGTAAGCTTCTTTTTTGTGTTTAAGATCAGCAAGGATTTCACTGTGAAGCCAAGCTGGTCACCTGCCATATTTACTATTCTTTCTACACGTCACGTCAGGCTGTAACCTCAATAAGGATTCTTTAAAATACAGCCAGCTCTCCTGGACTCCTTTCCCCCTCGTGTTATTCTCCCAGGGGATCCTGCCCATCAGTTCCCTGAGGGAGTCAAAGTCTGCTTTTCTGAAGTCCAGGGTCCATATTCTGCTGCTCTCCTTTCTTCCTTGTGTCAGGATCCTGAACTCGACCATCTCATGGTCATTGCCTCCTAGGTTCCCATCCACTTTTGCTTCCCCTACTAATTCTTCCTGGTTTGTGATCAGCAGGTCAAAAAGAGCTCTGCCCTTAGTTGGTTCCTCCAGCACTTGCACCAGGAAATTGTCCTCTACACTTTCCAAAAACTTCCTGGATTGTCTGTGCACCACTGTATTGCTCTCCCAGCAGATATCAGGGTGTTTGAAGTCTCCCATGAGAACCAGGGCCTGCGATCTAGTAACTTCCGTTAGTTGCCGGAAGAAAGCCTCATCCACCTCATCCCCCTGGTCTGGTGGTCTATAGCAGACTCCTACCACCACATCACTCTTGTTGCTCACACTTCTAAACTTAATCCAGAGACTCTCAGGTTTTTCTGCAATTTCATACCAGAGCTCTGAGCAGTCATACTGCTCTCTTACATACAATGCAACTCCCCGACCTTTTCTGCCCTGCCTGTCCTTCCTGAACAGTTTATATCCATCCATGTCAGTATTCCAGTCATGTGAGTTATCCCACCAAGTCTCTGTTATTCCAGTCACATCATAATTCCTTGACTGTGGCAGGACTTCCAGTTCTCCTTGCTTGTTTCCCAGGCTTCTTGCATTTGTGTATGGGCACTTGAGATAACTTGCTGTTTGTCCTGCTTTCTTAGTGTGAGGCAGGAGCCCTACACTCTCGCGCTCTCCTGCTCGTGCTTCCTCCTGGTATCCCACGTCCCCAGTCAATTAACTTAAAGTAGAAAACCCAAGCAGACATACCATTTGAATCAGTCCTCTTTCTAGGATCACATATCCAGGCTGTATTTTGCTGCTTCTTCCTCCAGAATGTCTCTAAAATCTGGCCTTTCTTCTCCATTCCCATAGGTAAACTTTTATCCAGACCCTCATCATCTCTCATCCCAACTACTCCAACTTCCTCCTTTCTGGCCTTGAAAAATCCCACTTTGTCCCATATATATCCATTCAAAATGCTACTGCAAAGATCATTTTCTTGTCTTCACTTTTAAGTCCCTTCAAAGCCTACTTGTTATCTCTTATACTATATCAAGACACTGAAGCCTGCCTCTATTCTGCAAATGATGTCAGTCTGTCTTGAATGCCCATTTATAAAATTTTCCAGCAAGCATCTTCTGCTTTCTCCTGTGCTACCCCTTATTCATGTGAGGAGCTCCCTGTAAATATCCAAAAAGCCACCAAATTGTCCTCCTTCAAATCCCTTCTTAAAACTCTCCTATACCATGGTGCCTACAAAATATTCGAAAATGGTTAGGCAGATGGGGTGCTGTGACTGCTGCTTATGTAGTCTAACTAGTATCATCTCACAGTCGTCTTGTGCCTACTTTACAGAGCATACAATTTAATTATAAGATCAGAGAGTAGCCATCTATTGTCTCTCCTTTTATTAGGCTGTAAGTTCTTTGAGGTAGGTACTAGGGTCTCTTTGTTATGTTTATACAGCATGATGGGGCTGTGGTCTTTAGGTACTACCACCCTACAAATAAAAAATGACCAGTGAAGTTAGCTGTTCCAGATTTATTTTGTGAAGTTACACTAGCTAGAATAAAGATATATAAGGAGTAAAACCCCTCATCATGCTTCAAGATGTAAGCCAGTCACTAGGGTCCAGATCCCTAATGGAAGTTAGGAGCCTAAATACCTTTGCAGAACTGGGCCTAACTGCCTGGAGTTAGCAGGAAACCTCCCGAGGAGAAAGTTACTGCACAATTGTCCAATATGTGAGGTTTTTCACTTTTCTCTGAAGCTTCAGGTATTGGCCACAGTCAGAGACAGGATATCAGACTAGACAAACTACTGGTCTCACCAAGTATGGTAATTCCTGCAACCCAATAGACTCAATACAACATCAGTAAACAAAATAACTTAGTACAAGCAAGCGTCATGGTTGGGAAGACTAGGCAGGAGATGAACACGCATTTCAAATTTGCAGCAGGTAGTCAGTGGAGCCAATTGTTATTCAGTATGTGAGGTGGCCTGGGGAACCAGAAGTTTTATCCTGAAAGAGAAATGAAAAAGAAAACGCATTCTTATAATAATCCAGGGATTTTTTTTTATAAATGAGCTGTATCAGCTTTTGAAGCATGTTCTTGACTACTGCATTAGGGATCTTCTGCTAAGACAGGTTTTCAAACAAAGAAAACATGGTACATTTGATTAGTGCATAATACAAGGGTCCTAGCTTTCCAAAAGTATTCTGAATACTTAAAAGTCTGCCAGCATAAATGTTTAACAATAATTCTTCAGCTAATTTTTAACAGACTGAACATTAAGCTGTTTTGGCTCACTTAAGTCTCTCAAAGAGAAATATTACGTATTACCAGAATATTTGCCACTATTATACTTTCACTGCATAAATTTTCAGAGATTCGGAAAAGATTTAAATTTGTGCATTAAGAATTAATGATAAACTGAAAAAGCAAATAATATGTGGTTCTAAGATTCCAATTCCTGGTGCAGACATTAGTGACTGTATGACGCATAGGAGACATTTGTGAGAGGATGGGTGTTAGCACTATCATCTTGGCTAAGTTTCAGTATAATGCCTTTCTTCCTATTTTAAAATCCCCCTATAATTACAACTGGACAAAAAGTCACTTCCTGTCCTGAACTGTTGCATATTGTTATTGTGAAGTATTAAATGGCTGCGGTGCTCCGCATCAGAGGTGGCCGTATTTCAGTGGTCAGTAGAGTGACGGCCATGATGTAACTTCTAAAAGATTCTGGAATCCTGCTCTTTGAAAGGCCAATATAAATATAACTCATTCAACTGTTTTACTTATATTCATTGGTACTGAAAACAAACGGCAGGGTGTTCATCTGACCGCCTGGAACGAGCCGGCAGGATTAGGCGTTCGTACCGTAGTGCATAAGGGCCCAAATCAGACTCAAACGCTGGGCGTGCTGGGTACTGACACACACAGGAAGACGCGGTCCCACCAAAACCAGTTCCATTTGACAAAGCCAAAATACAACAAGGGAAGGCCACAATCCGGGGGGGGGGGGGGGGGGCACAGGGACGCCCAGGGTAACTGGCAGGCACACAGGTACCTAGACTGTGTGCACCATTTGTTTCCGAGTCCCTGAGGTTAGCGTGGGACGAGGTGACATGCTGGCTGCGGCCCATTTATCACCACAGGTCTGTGACCCCCACAGAAAAGGGGTCAGCCCGGCAGGTTGACCAGACCCGGCCAGGGGCGAAGAGGCCCGCGAGAGGGGAGGGGGCGTGTCACGAGCCCCGGCAACCGCCCGGCCCCAGCCCCGGGGCGAGGCGAGGCGAACGCTCAGAGGCAGCGGCGCGAGCCGCAGGGCGCGCGCGCGCGGTGGGCGGGCCGTGACGTCACTCGGAGACGGCGAGTCAGCCACGATCCCGGCGGCCATAGCGACGACGCTCCCTGCAGTGTCGGGCGGGGGGGCTGACAAAGGGGCTCCGCACAGGCAGCCGGCGAGCCAGGACCCGGCGGGCCCCGAGGGGTGAGTGCGGGAGCCGGCAGGGGCTGAGGGGGGTCCGCGGCTCCCCCGGCCCCAGCAGGGGGGCTCCGGGGCAGGCTCGGGGTCCGAGGCGGCTGCGATGCCCGCTTCTGACAGGCCGGGCGGGGCGGCGGGAACCCCGGCACCCGTGAGTGGGGGCAGGGACGGGGGCTCCCGGCCCGAGGCAGCTCGGATCCGGGCCCATCGGGGGGAAGAGCCGGGCCCTGAGGCGTGTCCTATTCCCCCCGGGTTGGAGCCGGGCGTAGCCGCTCTGCCGTGGGGTGGCAGCGGCAGCGTCGGGCCTCGCTGGCGGGTGCAGAGGACCGGGACCGCTGGCAGCGCGGGGTCGGGCTCCCGCCGCTCCCCCTCCCCCCTCGACTGTTGACAGGTCCCGGCACATCAACCGTGTCCGGCCGCTGTAAACACGCTCACGTGAGCTGCGCCACGTGGTGCAGCCGCAGAGCCGCCGCGCGGGGGAGCTGCGGAGCCTGGCTGCCCCCGAGCCGGCGCAGGGACCTGCGGCCGGCCCGCCGGGAGCCGTACCCTCCCGGCCGCAGGCGCCCAGCGGGGTCCTGCGAGCAGCCGCCCAGCTGGGACGGGCCTCCCGGCCAGCCGCCACTTGCCTGGGGTGAAGGAGGAAAGGGCTGGGAGCTCACCCCAGCCTGCCCGCTCATCATGCAAGGGAGAGGGGCTTGGAAACCCTCCTCCTCAACTCGCCCTTCCGCCGTGTTCGCCCCTGCCTAGAAAATCAAAAGCTGCGAAGTAGGGCAGGGCTCGAACTGGGGTGGGGAGCATCGAGGGGCGAGCTGATTATGACATAGCTTTACTGCTCACGGCTGGAAATTATTTTGAAAAAGTTAGGGTGTGTCAATGCTTCCCCTTCTCTTTGTCTCATTAGTACATTTAGGAAAAACAGATATTTTTCCCAGCTAGCCGAACTCAAAAGTCAGTTTCCAACAGATGCTTGGATTTCTTTTTTCCTGATTTGACAGCTTTACCTGACCTGGAGAAAAACAACATTCAGTATTAACATACCCAGTTTCCATTTAAAACTATTGTAAGCACCACAAAAATAAGGAAATTCAGATTGAGATTGATTTACATTATTGAAAATTCTGTATTACCTAACAAACAGAATGGATCAGAAACTGTGCACAAGTGTTACTTAGAATTTCCTTGTTTTTGTCTTTGTGACCTACCTAGTTTTAGCCAAGTATAATTTTTGCATTCATTATTTAAAATATCTTTCAAGGGAAAGAATTCCTGCAGAAACTTATAAAATTAGACGCGAAAAATCATGCTTCTTGTATCTCATTAATATGATGTAATAGATAATAATACAGTACTTTGAAATTATGAGATCTCAAAGCACCTTGCAAGTATTACTTGCATTTCACAGTGCCATGTGAGGTAGGTAAATAGTAGTACAACCATTTTGGCTCCTTTTCTGCAAAATATGCTTCTGAGTAGTCCCATAGATTTAAATGGGACAACATACATACTTCAGTACCTTGCTAAATTGAGGCCTTTATAGACTAACAATCCGAGGCACAGAGAGGTTAACTAATTTGCTCAAGATCACACAGTGAGTCAATGAAAGCTAGAAATAGTAGAACCTAGCTGTCTTGGCTTCTGATTCTGTCTTCTAATCACTAGATAATTCTCTTTCCCAAGTAATTACAGGAAGTTTAACATGTAGATTGTGTAGGTATATATTAAGGCCATCTAAAATTACCCTAATAAACAAAAAAAATTGATTGAGCTGTTGGAATCTCATTCTAATACTTAACTTTAACATCAAACTGTATTGGATTTCTTGACAAATCTGAAAGGACAAGAATTTCTAACTGGTCTTTTAGTCTGTAATGATTCTGAAGGGGACTGTTTCTTACTGTGTGTATATACATAATGAAAACATATCAATATCCTGATCATATTTTGGAACTTGACATACTTTGAGTATACCAATGGGGAAAACTTTTACAATATTCATTATTTAGCTTTTACAGTGATTTTCAATCTTTTTTCATTTGTGGACTTCTAAAAAATCTTGAATGGAGGTGCGGACACTTTTGAAAATCTTAGACGTAGTCTGTGGACCCCAGGGTTGAAAAACCACTGAGCTAGTAGATGATCGCTCCAGTACAATGTCTTGTACATGTTACATTGTAACAAGACTTCTTAAATCAGAGATGTGCGGTTTAAAATCTCAGAAAAGTAATGTATATACTAAGGCCTTTTTCAAGATTAGCTCATTGTTCTGAATAAATTGCTTACCCAATTTCCCCCTTTTAAAAGAAGCCATTTGTAGTCCTGAATACAGAAAAGGAGTATAGACTGTGCTCAGAAACCATGGTGATTAGCTGGTTATAAGAACATGAATAGAACAGAATCTTACATTTGAAAACTTCCTGATTTTATTTTCACTTTTTTATTAAACTAAAAAGTATCCCAAAATCAAAATTCTATGCTTGGAGAAATAAGTTACATTTTAGTCCAGCTTTTCTCTGCCAAGTTAAAACCTCTTGTAAAAAGGAGTTTCTAAGGGAAATGCTGGCAAACCAGTGCTATCATGACACAAGCAGCGTACTTTTAGGTACCTTATGGAGGAAGATTCCTTTATTGACCTGAAAAGTCATCACTGTAGAGTAGCTGTCCTACTGTATAGTCTGTTGGCAAAACAGCTAATACTGCTAAGATGATATGAGCTGTGTGCATGTGGATCCCTGCACTTACAGAATCTCATTGTCATCACTGAGGCTCCATACAGGTGCAGGAGTCCACCTGTGTTGATTAGTTTGCAGGAGGCCTTAGGCCCTGATCCTGCAAAGATTTATGCCCATGCTTAGCTTTGTGTGTTGTTAATAGTCCCTTTGATTCTAATGAGCTTTCCTGTTATAGACCTCTTTTATAAAGCACTTTGAAATCTACTATGAAAAGTGCTATATAAGACGTAGGTATTATAGTTACACAGCAGACCCTTCAGTATAGACGTAGCTTATAAAAAGTGCTTTTGCTAGTATAGTTTATAGAGATTCAGCAAACATAATAAGTTATACTGGCAAAAGAACTTTTATGCTGGTATAACTATCATCATAAAGGCTTTTGCCAGTAAAGCATTGTCACAAAAATAGTCACATTCCTAGCTGATGTTGCTATGATGCAAAAGAGTCTAGTGTATGCTGTCCTTCACGTTGGTGAAAACTTACCATTTTCCATTGATACCAGTTTGAATAATAACTTTTTACCCAGCCAATAAATGACAAGTGGAAGCAACCGCATGATACATATGTATATTTAAAAAAACAAACAAAAAACATGACATTTGGAGTTGAGGTAGGATCAGGGAATCTGCAATGAATCCAATGCATGTGTTAAAATAAAAAGAAACAATAATAAAATGTAATTTTGAAGAATAAAGAATCACATTTATTGGAACTTTAGTAATCCAATAAAATATTTCAAAATATCCAAAAATACCTTTTCTGTTAGTTATTCACTAATGTAGTAAGTATGTTTAAAACCAGGAGTGGGCAAACTTTTTGGCCTGAGGGCCACATCAGGGTTCCGAAACTGTATGGAGGGCCGGGTAGGGAAGGCTGTGCTTCAAACAGCCTGGCATCCGCCCCCTCCCACTTCCTGCCCCCTGACTGCCCCCCTCTGAACCTCTGACCCATCCAACCCCCTTACTCCTTGTCCCCTGACCGCCCCCTCCCAGGACCCGCTGCTGCGCAGTCTAGAACACCGGGGCAAGCCGGCGGCTCTCGCAGCCGCGCTGCGTGGCAGGAGCTCACAGCCACGCTGCCCACAGCGCTGGTGGCACAGTGAGCTGAGGCTGCAGGGGAGGGACCAGGGGCTAGCCTTCCCAGCCGGGAGCTCAAGGGCCGGGAAGGACGGTCCCGCAGGCTGGATGTGGCCTGCGGGCTGTAGTTTGTCCACCTCTGTTTAAAACAATCATTAGAAAAAAATCTTTTGTGCAGTTTAGCCAAATGCATATATAGAGATTTTATATTAATGAGAGCTTTTAGTATCTTATTTCTTATGTTCTTTAATTCCTTACGGTATATTGCACTGTAATTAACTTTTCCTAGAATTCTCTCTTCTTCTATTGCCTGTAAGAAATAGTTTATTTAAAAACAGTTTTGTATTCCTGTGAGCTGGTGTCAAGGTTCCTTCCCCACTCTGAACTCTAGGGTACAGATGTGGGGACCTGCATGAAAAACCTCCTAAGCTTATCTTTACCAGTTAAGGTCAAAACTTCCCCAAGGTACAAAATATTCCACCCTTTGTCCTTGGATTGGCCGCTACCACCACCAAACTAATACTGGTTACTGGGGAAGAGCTGTTTGGACACGTCTTTCCCCCCAAAATACTTCCCAAAACCTTGCACCCCACTTCCTGGACAAGGTTTGGTAAAAAGCCTCACCAATTTGCCTAGGTGACTACAGACCCAGACCCTTGGATCTTAAGAACAATGAACAATCTTCCCAACACTTGCACCTCACCTTTCGTGGGAAATGTTGGATAAAAAGCCTCACCAATTTGCATAGGTGACCACAGACCCAAACCCTTGGATCTGAGGACAATGAAAAAGCATTCAGTTTTCTTACAAGAAGACTTTTAATAAAAATAGAAGTAAATAGAAATAAAGAAATCCCCCCTGTAAAATCAGGATGGTAGATACCTTACAGGGTAATTAGATTCCAAACATAGAGAACCCCTCTAGGCAAAACCTTAAGTTACAAAAAAGATACACAGACAGAAATAGTTATTCTATTCAGCACAGTTCTTTTCTCAGCCATTTAAAGAAATCATAATCTAACACGTACCTAGCTAGATTACTTACTAAAAGTTCTAAGACTCCATTCCTGGTCTATCCCCGGCAAAGACAGAATATAGACAGACACACAGACCCTTTGTTTCTCTCCCTCCTCCCAGCTTTTGAAAGTATCTTGTCTCCTCATTGGTCATTTTGGTCAGGTGCCAGTGAGGTTACCTTTAGCTTCTTAACCCTTTACAGGTGAGAGGAGCTTTCCCCTGGCCAGGAGGGATTTCAAAGGGGTTTACCCTTCCCTTTATATTTATGACAGCTAGCATTCTTTCAAGTTAGACCCTGATACAGTTCTTGTATGTTTGAATGAAACAGTGAATATTATTTAGCAATAGCACATTAAGATGCTCAAGTCCTACTAATTAGACTTGCTGTGCAAAATAATTGCAGAGCTTATTCATCTCTTCTGAAACAAAAAGTATTTACTAAAATTCTGAGAAGTGCACAGAATCTAAATTGCCATTTGCTGATATGTAGCCTAGTTAAAAAGTGTTCTGAAAAAAAAAATAGAACATCAATCAGGAATATCATCATCAGGGATTTGTTATCAAAAGAATATAATTAACATTCTAGTCTACTGGAAAGTAATTCTGGATTTTGAAAGGAGATACTGGAATAAGAATAGTTAGCCCTTGGGAAGGACAATATGTACCTACTCTTGGAGAATTTTAAAAAATAAATATCTTTTAAAAAGTGTTTACATACATCTTGAACCAGAACTAGATTCTGTATATCTGGTAGAGCATGGACTAGTGGTTTTAGTCCCTTTTGGATGTTTAGGTATCAAAAGCCTAAGTTTTGTGAAAATTAGCTCTCATATAAAATATTGGCACTTTGAAATTTAATGTAATGATTTAAAACAGAAAATTAGGCATTTATTTACCATCCATAGCATTGGGGCTGTGCTGTGTCTGCGCTAGGGAATTCTAGAAACAAAATTACCGCTGGTGCAACCACCAGTTAGGCTGCATATGAGTAACAGGTTTCGTCAATGCGGTGGTAAAATGCTGGAAACCACTAGGAGCCTCATCTCTGTGGGTGACAGCACAAGTGGGATTTTTTAAAATGAACATTTCCTAGTGTACACCCAGCCTAAGAGTCTCCACTCAGACTCTTGGTGTCCTCCTAGGACTATTAGCCTGTAGAAAACATAGTGAAATACTATTTTAGGCCACAATCCTGCAAAGACTTAAACACCTGCATAACATCATGCACTGTGAATAGGCTTGTTCACTACAGTGGAATTACTTAGTGCATAAAGGCAAGCATCTGTATACGTATTTGCATGATTGCGGCTTTATTTTTATCTTATAAATTACATTTGGGAGTGTGATATGAACAGGTTGTGGAGTTTTGTTTTTTGTTTTATTTGGATTGAGATTCCAGAAATGAACCTGAAAAATCTCAGGGGGGGAGATTTTGGTTACACACTAGGGAAAACAATCATTCTTAACATCAACTTAAATAATAACTACAGATTTAGCTTCAGTAAATGTGATGGAAAAATCCAAAACCTACCCTGTACTATTGAATAATGACAAATATCTTATACATCCTACTTGATTTTTAATTCACTGCCTTTACACTGAAATCTTATTATGATCAGACTTCAGAGATGCAATTAGACAAAGAATGAAGGTCTTCCTGATTCTTTTGTTCTGAATGTTTGCACTGTGACCTGGCTCATATCCAAACATGATATACATAACATATTGTACTGTACCTTGGGATGTTTCAGTTAGGCCACTGGTGTGCTGTCATGCTGACCAATATTGTCTCATTGTTTCCTTGTACCCTCCTGTCTGTCTTGATCCACCTGTTGTCTCTTGTCTTATACTCAGGTTATAGGCTCTTTGCTGCAAGGACTGTCTTTTTGTTCTGTGTTTGTAGAGCTGTTAGCACAGTGGGGTCCTGGTCCATGATTGAGGCATGAGGTACTACAGCAATACAAATGATAATACTAATGAAAGGAAGACATATTCACTTACTTTATTGCAGTTTTTAAAATGAACGAAAACAAAATGTCAAAGATGAGTAAAGTTATGTTAGCTTAAACATTTTTGAAGGCGCTTAAAATAATTATAAACAAGCTCAAAACCAAATGTTAAGTGCTGTATCTATGTATCATCTGCTGTCTGATTAGGTTCTATGGACTTGTGAAAACAAACACTATCATCATTCCATTTCCTTTCTTCTGCAGAATTGCCAAAATGCGTTGGAATTCTTAAATGACTCAAAACCAGAAATCTGTTTGGGATACAAAATCATAAGAGCAGAAGAAGCAGAAGGAAGGATTCGGTGCCAATGCAGCAACAAAAAAGACAGCCAGAGTTAGTGGAAGGAAATCTTCCTGTTTTTGTGTTTCCTACGGAGCTTATATTTTATGCAGATGACCAGTCAACACACAAACAGGTGTTGACTCTATATAACCCCTATGAGTTTGCCTTAAAATTCAAAGGTGGGTTTCTTAGGTTCAGTTTCATTTAAGGTTTCCTTTATCAGTCTACCTGTAGCTTATATAACAAACATAAGTTATGAAAATTATGGTGTTATGCAAAAATTCAGATTTGTCTTCTACCACAGTCTGTTTATTAAAATTTCTACTACTGCTGGTTTATACCATGTAACCACCAGTGTCCTTTTCATTTCAGTTCTTTGTACAACTCCAAATAAATATGTTGTTGTCGATGCTGCAGGTGCAGTGAAGCCTCAGTGTTGTGTTGATATGTAAGTAAAAATAGCTCAATTCTCCTTAACTGTTAAAGATTTGAATAACTACATCAGCTAATTGTATGTCTAAACCTCAGCTACTATTTAAAAGGCATATTTTAAACTACACTACAGAAAATGTTAACCTCTAGTCCCACTTCATCATTCACATTTTATTGAACATTAAAATATCGTAGTGCTTATGCAAGTTGCTTGGTAATTCTGAATTAGCCAGAGAAAATTAAATACTTGAATATATAAAGTGAGTTCCTGATTTAATCTGGTCGAACCTCAAAGTTATATTAATGAGCAGAAACACATTGTATGGTGCTAAACTTTATGAATTAGCAAGAAAAGTAAACAAACAATGAATCGAGGACAATGAATCACAAACTGTATGTTGTAAAATTATTTTGGTAAGTGTACAGTACTCATTTAACAAGATCATAGTTCTGGGTTCTACTGGCTCTTTCCCCCCCTTTTTTTGTAATTTATGGCAGGAGCATTGGATAGGTGCCCCTTTTTACTTGTGTAAATATGAATAAACAATAGTAGAGTGCTAATACATAGATCCTGTGGTATAGTTTTAAAAGTAAGTCTTTCTGATATGAACCACACTAGAATACTTTGCTATAAGGTTTTTTGCTAAAATGGGTGAGATTACCAGGCTTGGGTGAGAATTATTTGCAGATTGGCAAAGTGAGAATCTGTAAAATTCTAATATGAATGCTTTCCATGACCATGTAACATAGCGAGTATACTTCTGCTGTCCTGTTCAGTGAAGATACTCTTACCTACCATTTTTTAAAAAAAAAATCTCTCTTCTCCTTCCTTGACCCCAACTCACTCACAGAGAAGGGCTGATGACCAGTTAAGTGTTACCTTTGAAATCCCCAAATGTTAAATAGGGCTTCTAGTTTTTTGCTTTAACCGTGATTTACCAGTATTGTCTTCTGTAATTCAGAGCAGAACAAATGGTAAATATTCATTTAATTCAAAATAGCATGACATGTTTCAGCTTCTGTATGTTAGCTTCATGCTGACCTACATGACTTCAAGGCTGCAGTGTGTGCTTCATGAGAATGAAGTATCCAAAATAAATAAATAAAAATAAAAAGGAAATTGGGTTTTCTGATTAAACATTTATTTACTCCAAAAAGCATTATTTATATTTTCTGGCCAATACATGCCATTAGCAAAAGACCTACTTTTAATGAACTCTTGGTTCTCTGCAAAGCAGATGACACTACTCTGTTATGAGGAGCCCATCTGGTACTGTGGCATTGGCCTCATCAGGACTGATTGGGAATTTCAAGGGTGTAACCAACTAGCACTTCCCATAAAAAGCATAAGTGGGTAGGGACAGCAATATTGTTAAAAGCACAGAAATTATCAACACATACCAGTGCACAGAAAGTTTATATTACTGTAATTCAGTGACAGGTTTCAGAGTAGCAGCCGTGTTAGTCTGTATCGCAAAAAGAACAGGAGGACTTGTGGCACCTTAGAGACTAATTTCAGAGACTACAAATTTATTAGAGCATAAGCTTTCGTGGGCTACAGCCCACTTCATTGGATGCGTAGAATGGAACATATAGTAAGAAGATTATACATGCAGATAAGTTGGACGTTGCCATACAAACTGAGAGGCTAATTAGTTAAGATGAGCTATTATCAGCAGGAGGAAAAAAACTTTTGCAGTGATAATCAAGATGGCCCATTTAGACAGTTGACAAGAAGGTGTGAGGATACTTAACTTAGGAAAATAGATTCAATATGTGTAATGACCCAGCCATTACCAGTCTCTATTCAAACCCAAGTTAATGGTATTTAGTTTGCATATTAATTCAAGCTCAGCAGTTTCTCCTTGGAGTCTGTTTTTGAAGCTTTTCTGTTGCAAAATTGCCACCCTTAAATCTTTTACTGAATGGCCAGAGAGGTTGAAGTGTTCTCCTACCAGTTTTTGAATGTTATGATTCCTGATGTCAGATTTGTGTCCATTTATTCTGTTGCATAGAGACTGTCCGGTTTGGCCAATGTACATGGCAGAGGGGCATTGCTGGCACATGATGGCATATATCACATTGGTAGATGTGCAGGGGAACGAGCCCCTGATGGCGTGGCTAATGTGATTAGGTCCTATGATTAGGTCACTTGAATAAATATGTGGACACAGTTGGCATCAGTAAGTCATTCCGGTCTCTAGCTGATCTTTATGGAATTTTGATTGATTATCTTTGGGTCCATCTCAGAAAATATTAATTTCTTTAGTTAGGTCTTCAAGAATATTTTTTCAGCAGCCAATACCCGACCCCGTTTTGGCAGATAGTAGTCTCAGTATGGGTAACAGATATCAGAGTAGCAGCCGTGTTAGTCTGTATTCGCAAAAAGAAAAGGAGTACTTGTGGCACCTTAGAGACTAACAAATTTATTTAAGCATAAGCTTTCGTGAGCTACAGCTCACTTCATCGGATGCATTCATTGGAAAATACAGTGGGGAGATTTATATACATAGAGAACATGAAACAATGGGTGTTACCATACACACTGTAACGAGAGTGATCACTTAAGGTGAACTATTACCAGCAGGAGAGCGGGGGGGGGGAGGGGAAGCCTTTTGTAGTGATAATCAAGGTGGGCCATTTCCAGCAGTTGACAAGCACGTCTGAGGAACGGTGGGGGGGAATAAACATGGGGGAAATAGTTTTACTTTCTGTAATGACCCATCCACTCCCAGTCTCTATTCAAGCCTAAGTTAATTGTATCCAGTTTGCAAATTAATTCCAATTCAGCGGTCTCTCGTTGGAGTCTGGTTTTGAAGTTTTTTTTGTGGAAGAATTGCAACTTTTAGGTCTGTAATCGAGTGACCAAAGAGATTGAAGTGTTCTCCGACTGGTTTTTGAATGTTATAATTCTTGACGTCTGATTTGTGTCCATTTATTCTTTTACGTAGAGACTGTCCAGTTTGACCAAGGTACATGGCAGAGGGGCATTGCTGGCACATGATGGCATATATCACATTGGTAGATGTGCAGGTGAACGAGCCTCTGATAGTGTGACTCATGTGATTAGGCCCTATGATGGTGTCCCCTGAATAGATATGTGGACACAGTTGGCAACGGGCTTTGTTGCAAAGATAGGTTCCTGGGTTAGTGGTTCTGTTGTGTGGTGTGTGGTTGCTGGTGAGTATTTGCTTCAGACTGGGGGGGCTGTCTCCCAAGATCTGTGAGAGTGATGGGTCGTCCTATCCTGAAGGATAGATCCTTGATGTGTTGGAGAGGTTTTAGATGGAGGCTGAAGGTGATGGCTAGTGGCGTTCTGTTATTTTCTTTGTTGGGCCTGTCCTGTAGTAGGTCACTTCTGGGTACTCTTCTGGCTCTGTCAATCTGTTTCTTCAGTTCAGCAGGTGGGTATTGTAGTTGTAAGAATGTTTGATAGAGATCTTGTAGGTGTTTGTCTCTGTCTGAGGAGTTGGAGCAAAGCAGTTGTATTGTAGAACTTGGCTGTAGACAATAGATCGTGTGGTGTGGTCTGGATGAAAGCTGGAGGCATGTAGGTAGGCATAGTGGTCAGTAGGTTTCCAGTATAGGGTGGTGTTTATGTGACCATCGCTTATTAACACCATAGTGTCCAGGAAGTGGATCTCTTGTGTGGACTGGTCCAGGCCGAGGTTGATGGTGGGATGGAAATTGTTGAAATCATGGTGGAATTCCTCAAGGGCTTCTTTTTCCATGGGTCCAGATGATGAAGATGTCCTCAATGAAGCGCAAGTACAGCAGGGGCATTAGGGGACAAGAGCTGAGGAAGCGTTATTCTAAGTCAGCCGTAAAAATGTTGGCATACTGTGGGGCCATGCGGGTACCCATAGCAGTGCCGCTGGTTTGAAGGTATACATTCTCCGCAAATGTGAAATAGTTATGGGTAAGGACAAAGTCACAAAGTTCAGCCATCAAGTTTGCCGTGACATTATCGGGGATACTGTTCCTGACGGCTTGTAGTCCATCTTTGTGTAGAGGGCTTCTTCATCCATAGTGGCCAGGATGGTGTTTTCAGGAAGATCACCAATGGATTGTAGTATGGGTAACATTCTTGGAACTATGTTTATTGCTGTGAGGTTAGATATGAACTGTGCTGTATACATATGGCCCTTTGCCAGATA
The DNA here is from genome assembly GCF_965140295.1 of Lepidochelys olivacea. Lineage (NCBI taxonomy): Eukaryota > Metazoa > Chordata > Testudines > Cheloniidae > Lepidochelys > Lepidochelys olivacea. The sequence goes on from NC_140419.1 coordinate 98,686,380, forward strand.
AACCAATATTCTACAGAGCTTCTAATTATGCAGTGCTCTCCAGTAAGAAACAGGAGAATGTATCTGTTTATATGGGTCTGTAGAGAAACATCTCTTTGCTTGACAGTAACTGTGTATGCTCAAACAGAAACTTTACATAACACTGTGCTTATGCTGATGCATAGAAGCATGGTACTAACAATAGAAAAGAATTTAAAGCAACACAAGAAGTCTTAACATAAAAATCAGAGGCTTGAAGCTGCGGCTCTGACATAAGCAAAAGTGCATGCCGAGTAAGGACTTAAGGCTCAAACCTTCATTGCTCAGTGATCTACTCAAGACAGAGCCCACTCTTCACCAAATGGTAGTTGACTTGCCATGGGTGAAATAAATTTACTTGATGAAACTCCATCATGGCCTAACTCATTTGCTTCTGAGGTTACGAAGAAGCTCCTATGTTCAATAAGCATATGGTTTACAGGCTGATGTATTTCAAACCTTTGTAATTCTCTGTTCCCTTTTGAAAGCCCTACTTAAATTACATGTTAATTTTAGGCATACCCAGTATTTTAATAACAAGCCTTTGTGGGTATCTTAATGTGATCACAAAATCCAGTCTCTTAAAATTCAGTCCAAAATGCAGAAATCATGGGCTTCTTTGTGCTGAAGTGATCAGTTTAATGCTGAAGTGATCAGTTTCCTGGAACAATGTTAAAATGGCACTACCCAATGCCAGTGTAGTTAGAAAGCTTTATTCATAGGAGTTTGCAACTTGCTCTGGACTGAAACTTGTCAGACTACACATTTCCTGAAGCTAACTGGCTTAAATATGGATTTTCTCTTAATATCTCTCAAAAGGTTTTTATGGTCATTCAAGTAAATAATTTGCATTTTGGAAAAAAGCGGTTACAATACCCATTATGGTGGCTAAATATTGTGGGATTTTAAAACTAGGTACACATGCATTTTCATAATTATTTATAACTACAGTGAAGACCCAAGTGAACAAACTACTGTTCATAAAAGAGAGGTACGGAAGAGATTTAGTTAAGCTTTGCTATTTATGGGTCCTGTATGAGACTTGACATGAAATACTATAGAACTGCATAATTTTGGGTGCTCAGATAGTGGTCGTGGGCATAATATAGGTATCCTGACCCAAACCCTGCAGTTGAAACCATGCAGATGAATCTCTTGAAAGGGGCTCTGCATAAAAATGTTGATATATGTATTTTTTTTATCTACAGTGTGATTCGTCACAGAGACGTTCGGGCTTGTCACTATGGTTTGATAGACAAATTCCGTCTCCAAGTGTCTGAGCAAAGCCAGAGGAAAGCATTAGGGCGAAAAGAAGTCATTGCTACACTACTTCCATCTGCAAAAGAGCAACAGCAAAAGGAAGAAGAGGAAAAAAGAATAAAAGAACATCTGGCTGAAAGTGTCTTTTTTGAGCAGACTTTGTGTCAACCAGGTAGTTAAAGTCTTACCTAGCCCTCTTCTAGATCAAACAGTTTGGTATAGCTGAAATGACTGGAAAGAGGTTAAACTATAAGAAAGAGAGTCTAAATTAACTCCATTTTTACTTTCCTGTAAGAGTACCCTGGTTATTGTTAAGAGTGGTTATGGTGCTCCAAAGCCCATGCTATTGCTGTGTTGCTTATATCCTCTTTAGTCAAATGAGAGAGCTATAAACTACCATGTGCCCCTAAAGTTACATTTGCTATCCAGAGTTTTGTTCATTTGAGTAATGGGTCTTTTAAGGGGCCAATCCTTCTACACAAGCAAATTCCCACTTACTTCAGCAGGAGATGTGGCTACAAAAGGATTGCAGGACCATGCCCTTGGAGACTAATTTGTTCTATCAAAGTGTGTCTCCAAGTGTATTTTTGTCTGTGTCAGAACTTTAATTCTCCACCTCCTGACCAGCAGCAGATACTTTCAGACACTTTCCACACATGGCACTTCTTTTGTGCCATGTTCCTTTACCTCTGAAATGTACAGAAAAGTGGAGTTACAAATATCTGCTATGCACATGCAGTAGTATAGAGAGTAGCTGATGTACCAACAGCTATGGCTGAAGCATGAGCTCTTGCAAATTAGGGGTGGCAGGGCGAGAAGGCTTAACTCCTTAATTGTTTTGTCTTCTAAAACAAAATTCTAATCTTTACTTGCCTGGCTGAAAATGCACCTTCCTCCCCACCACCCCCAATCTCTCTGACAGCTTAATTCCAGAAAAGGCAAGGAGTGGGATTCACAAGGGGGACTTAAGTGCTGAAAGTGGCAATTAGGCACCTAAGTCCAACATTTAGGCACCACTGGCTTGCACAAAAGCCCTGCACAGCTGCCACCTAACCCTATAGAGGTGCCTAGAATCCAATGGCTCCTATGTTTCCACCATTAAAGTACTGACACTGCCCAACAGCTGAGTGCCTAATTCACCTAAGTCCCAGCAGGATTCACAAAATAGGCATTCCCCTGCCTCTCTTGCCTTCAGGGTCCAATCTGGTAGGTGTGCTTAGGGTAGTGGTTCTCAACCAGGGGTACACGTACCCCTGGGGGCATGCAGAGCTCTTCCAGGGGGTACATCTAGATATTTGCCTAGTTTTACAACAGAATACATAAAAAGCACTAGCGAAGACAGTACAAACCAAACAAATTTCATACAGACAAAATGAGACAGTAAGCAATTTTTCAGTAACAGTGTGCTGTGACACTTTTGTATTTTGATGTCTGATTTTGTAAGCAAGTAGTTTTAAGTCAGGTGAAACTTGGGGTACACAATACAAATCAGACTCCTAAAAGGGGTCTAGTAGTCTGGAAAGGTTGGGAACCACTGGCTTAGGGCATGTCTAAACCCACACAAAATGGTGAGGGCAGTGTCCCCCTTATGACCTTTATCCCAGGGGTTAGAGCACGCAGGGTGTGGGAGACCTGGATTCAAGTTCTCCCCGCATATGGAGCAGGGATTTGAACTTAGGTCTCCCACTTTCCAAGAGAATTCCCTAGTCACTCTGCTGTGGAGCAGATCTCTCCTATTGAAGCTGCCCACTTTGTATAAATAATTAACTATACAAAGTCCCACTTGTGAATCCCACCCTAGGTAACTTTGCATAGAATTATAGAAGAGTAGGACTGGAAGGGACCTCAACAGGTCATCTAGTCCAGTCCCCTGCACTCATGGTAGGACTAAATATTATCTAGACCATTCCTGACAGGTGTTTGTCTAACCTGCTCTTAAAAATCTCCAGTGATGGAGATTCTACAACCTCCCTTGGCAATTGGTTCCAGGGCTTAACTTCTCTGACAGGAAGTTTTTCCTAATGTCCAACCTAAACCTCTCTTGTTTCAATTTAAGCCCATTGCTTCTCGTCCTATCTTCCAAGGTTAACGAGAACAATTTTTCACCCTCCTTCTTGCAACAACCTTTTTTGTGCTTGAAAACTATTGTCATGTCTCTCCTCTTCTCCAGACTAAACAAACCCAATTTTTTCAATCTTCTTTATACTTCATGTTTTCTAGACCTTTAATAATTTTTGTTGCTCTCCTCTGGATGTTCTCCAGTTTGCATCACATTTCAGGAAAGATGTGTGCATGAGAGAATTCCTCTTGCTAAAACAAAATAGTGACCAACTGTCTCTACATAATGTAAGTCCCAGATTGGCAGGGGAGTTGTGTTCTTCAGTTGAATGTATCTTGGAACAGTTTTAAAAAAAGATATTGTAACCATGAGTATTCCCACTTGATAGTGTAAAAAAAAAATAACAGGTTTAGGGTCTGATCCCAAAACCCAGTGGTGAGTTTCCATTGACTTCAATGGGATTTGAATCAGACACATACATGATCTCTTATGCCTCTGGTTTTAAATCAACCACTAATTGATGGAGATTGGGAAGAAACTTTGCTGTGGTCACGCTATTTCATTACGGGGTTCCTTGTACCTTCCTCTGAAGCATCTGGTACAGGCCACTGTTTGAAACAGAATATTAGATTATATGGACCAGTGAGCTGATGCAATATGGCATGCCGGTGCATAAGAATTTAGTTTGTTACCATAATATGTTTGCTGACAAGAATGGAGCAGACAGAGCAGAGGAACAGTATAACGAGTATACAGACATGCAAACTAAGAACATCTGATTGGTAGGGTTAAAATGGGACCAGCATTGCTGGCATCCCTCTCAGAACTGCAAAATCAATTTTGCAAACAGGAGCCATTTTCATGTATGCTTTGAATTCATACTTCAAAAAACTAGGTATAAAACTTGGCTAAATGCTAATGGCTCTAAAGATTCTGTGGGAAGATCTTTCAGACTCCAACATATCAGTAACTCTCTTTTAAAAAAATGGGGGGGCAGTAATACTAAGTGTTTCTAGAGCCTTTGAACAGTTACCTACTGTACTACAACCAGTAAGGTGTGCTAAGAATGGGGTTCTATCCTTGTCTGCATTCTCTTTTGGCAACATTGGACCTTGTGTGTTATTAGAAAATGGGCTCTAGTGGCTGAATCACTGTCCCCTACTGGGTTAGTGGTGTTCTATAGCCGTAGTGCAGGTGCAGCTCCATCATGGAAGGAAGACAGTGCTGGGATTTTAGTTTAAAATCCAAACCTTTTATGCAGGGGAGGGGCCTCTTCTACCCTGAGCACTGAAAAGGGACAGTTGTCAGGGATCCTACCCATTTAGGGTTGGGGGGCAGAGATGGGGACGTGCCAATTCTACTTTTCTCCCTTGATTGCAATTGAGAAGGGGGGAACTTTTTGGCCTAAGGGAGCCTGCTGCCTATCCCTGGCTGAGCTCTGTTTTGGAGCTGTAAATAAAGGGAGATTTCTTCAGGCTGTGCAGCATCTTTAAATATTCTTCCCTTGCTGACTGTCAGCCATGGAAGATCCTGTGCCCTAATAAGCCAGGGAATAGAGTCAGTGTGCTTGGCACATCCCCAAGCATTGCTGAAACATCCCATTGCCAGGTCGATAGTAATTAGCTGTCAGACTGCACCGCTGGAGAAGGGATGGACCTGGGCAGCTCTGTGAAGCCACATTCCAAGTGTCTGCCTCAGACCAGGGAGCAGCCATCCCAGCTGCAGAACAGGGGGTGCTCGGGGAGTTTTTGCCCTTAGGTACTGTGACGGGGCAAGGCCAGATGGCTATAGAAAAGTAGTGGGAGATAGATATATTTGGTCCAGACTAAACAAATCCCTGGTGCCAGGTTAAGTGAAATATAAGCTGCTCCAGGTCAATTAAGACACCTGGGGCCAATTAAGAACTTTCCAGAAGGCAGGGAGAAGGCTAGGTTGATTGGGACACCTGAAGCCAATCAGGGGCTGGCTGAAACTAGTTAAAAGCCTCCCAGGCAGTCAGGTGGGTGCGCATGTCAGGAGCCGTGGAAGGAAGTTGCGCTGTTGGAGAGGCTGAGTAGTACACACCATATCAGGCACAAGGAAGGAGGCCCTGAGGTAAGGGTGAAGTGGAGCTTGAGGAAGTGAGGGCTGCTGTGGGGGAAGTAGCCCAGGGAATTGTACATGTCATGTTTCTAAAAGGTCAGCTACCATAGCTGATACTATTAGGGTCCCTGGGCTGGAGCCTGGAGTAGAGGGTGGGCCTGGGCTCCCCCCCCCCCCAACCTTTGCCCCCTGATTAATCACTGAGACTGGGAGACAACAGAGACTGTGCAAGGAAGGATAGCTTCTCCTCACCTCCCTTGCTGGCTTATGATGAAAGTGGCTCAGTAGACTGTGACCCTTGTTTCTAGAGAGAGAAGGGTTATGTGGAGGGTCACAGTGAGCCTCTGAGGCTAGCGGGATCCACGGAGGCAAGGACAGAGCTTTGTCCCAACTGGTATTAGAAGTGGGATTTCATTCACAGCATGGCAGAAGAGGTTTAAAAAAAAAAAAAGTGCACTAGGGTTTTGGATTTTGTTTTGTTTTGTTTTGTTTTTGTTTGTTTGCTTTGTACCACAATGGAGGAGGTGGTCAGAGCTCTGGTACAAGCCATGGCAGCCCAGCAGGAGGCCACCCGGGTTCAGGCAATGCCACAACAGGAGTCTATGCGGCTACAGCAGGAAACCAATCAATTATTGATGAGCCAGGCGACCCAAGACTGTGTCCTCTTGAGAGAGGTGGTGGACCAGCTGAAGATCCTCACCACCCAGGCCCGGGGGTCCGACGGGATGCGAACCCTGAGGGCCAGTGGTCGTCTTCCAAAGATGACGTCAGGAGATGATGTAGAGGCATATCTCCTCTCATGCGAAAGAACTGCTCAGCATGAAGTGTGGCCCCAGGAGCAGTGGGCCAGCATTGTCGCCCCTTTTTTGTGTGGAGAGGCCCAGAAGGCCTACTTTGACTTGCCTGCCACGGATGCCACTGACTATACCCATCTGAAGGCAGAGATCCTAGCACGATCAGGGGTAACGGCAGCGATAAGGGCCCAGAGGTTCCATGAGTGGAAATACCAGGAGAACAAACCCCTGAGGTCCCAGCTATTCGACCTCATACACCTCGCACAGAAGTGGTTACAGCCCGTGGTGTGCAGGCCGGAAGAGATTTTGGAGACCCTGGTCATTGAGCATTACATGCGGGGACTGCTGCCAGATCTCCGCAAATGGGTAGGCCAGAACAATCCATCCACGTACGACGAGATGATCACACTGGTAGAAAGACGGATGACAGCCAGGAAACTGACCCGACTACACAAGGAAGGCTCCTTTCGAAGCAAGCACCCTACCGCAACCCTGGAAGGTTGGGCAGCCAAACCCCTGGGGAGTCCTAGGTGGAAGAAGGGGGGGGGGGCTGAAAACCAATGGGGGCCCCAGAAGGAAGGGATTGGCCTGAGTGGGGGGAACCCTGGGACTCAACCCCCTAACCCCCGGGATAGGGGAGTGATTAAAAGAAATTACAGATGTTATGCATGTGGGGAGTGGGGACACGTAGCAGCACAGTGTACCAGCACCGAGGAGCCTATGCAATGAAACTTGGGGGATTGGGAGGTCCCATGCTCCCTTATCCACCTCACGGGGGTCGCATTAGCCCCGCATAATTACACCAGGCCAGTGAGGATAAATGGAGCAGAGACTACAGTGCTTGTGAACTCTGGGAGTGCTATCACCCTCATATCGGGTAAGCTGGTAAAAAATAGTCAGCTACTACAAGCCAAACGCGTAGCAGTGACATGCGCGCATGGGGCCGTGAGCCATGACCCCACCATCCCAGTGGAGATAGAGGTTAAGGGAAACCCCATTGAGATGACCGTAGGTGTAGTTCCTAAACTTCCATATCCTGTAGTCATTGGGAGGGACTATCTAGGGTTTGATATTTTACTCCCCTGGAGAGGCTGGAGGGAGGTGGGGACCCTGAGGACAGCGATTCATCACCGGTGGAATGTCAACCCCCAGTGTTCACTGAGATTTCTCAGGATCTGTTCTCAGCCCCCCGAAAGACCCAGAAGACAAAAAAAGAGAGGAAGGCTGCAAAGGCCTTGGGAACCCGGATCCTGACCCGGGGCCAGAAGACCTCCCAAGTAGGCAGATGGACGCAAGCGGCCAACAGAGAAACTTCCACCACAGAAGATGAGCCAGAAGCTGCCCCCAGCCATGATGGCGGCAAGCTGTTGGAAGAAGCAGAAGCTGACCCCTGGGAGCTTGGGCAGGTTAGTCCCGGGAGAGAGACTTTTGGGCAGGACCAGGCAGAGGACCCCAGATATGATAACGCCAGGAAAGAGGTGGCCGAGATCGATGGGATACCCGTGGATGGGAAGGTATGGGGGAGGGATAGCTCAGTGGTTTGAGCATTGGCCTGCTAAACCCAGGGTTGTGAGTTCAATCCTTGAGGGGGGCCATTTAGGGATCTGGGGCAAAAATTGGGGATTGGTCCTGCTTTGAGCAGGGGGTTAGACTAGATGACCTCCTGAGGTCCCTTCCAACCCTGATATTCTATGAAGGTCCGGAGTCCCAGACCTTACTTTATAGTGAAGAAAGATCTCCTATACTGCGTGGTGCAAATGCAGGAGCAAGAGATACAACAACTTCTGGTGCCACAAAAAATCAAAAAGCCATATTGAGTCTCGCCCACAGTCACCTGTTTGGAGGACACCTGGGGTAGAGAAAACCCAGGCACGGATCCTGCGGAGGTTCTTCTGGCCAGGATTACATGAAGATGTCCAGCGACAGTGCACCTCTTGTCCGGAGTATCAGTTACATAGCCCTCGCCTGCACTTGCGGGCTCCTTTGATATCTCTTCCAATAATAGAGGTTCCTTTCGAACAGATAACCATGGATCTGGAAGGGCCCCTAGAGAAGACAGCTCGGGGCCATCAGCATGTGCTTGTTGTACTGGACTATGCAACCCGGTACCTGGAAGCTGTTCCCCTGCGCAACACAGCTTCCAAGACAATAGCTAAGGAGCTAGTACGGATCTTTGCCTGGGTTGGGCTACCCAAGGAGATATTGACTGATCAAGGGACACCTTTCATGTCCAAGTTGATGAAAGATCTCTGTTCATTGCTCCATGTACAAGCCCTACGGACCTCTGTATACCACCCACAAACAGATGGCCTTGTGGAAAGGTTCAATAGGACCCTCAAGGCCATGATCAGGAAAGTGGTGAGCCGGGATGGGAAAGATTGGGATACTCTATTGCCTTACCTCATGTTTGCCATCCGGGAGGTTCCGCAAGCCTCCACGGGTTTCTCTCCATTCGAACGTCTATATAGGCGCCACCCTCGGGACATATTGGATAGAGCCAGAGAAGCCTGGGAAGAGGAGCCAAATCCCAGAAGGAACATAGTTGAGCATGAACTGCAGATGAGAGATTGGATAGCCTGAGTTACGCCCATTGTATGGGAGCACTTGGAGAGAGCACAGGAGACCCAGCAAACTCATTGTAACCACCAAGCAAAGCTTCGACAGTTCCAACCAGGGGATCGGGTGATGGTACTGGTGCCCACAGCAGAAAATAGACTGTTGGCCCAGTGGCAGGGACCCTACGAAATAATCGAAGCCGTGGGAGAGGTGAACTATAAGGTGCGGCAGCCAGGCCACCGAAATCGGAGCAAATTTACCACGGAGCAAATTTACCACATCAATCTTCTAAAACCTTGGCAGGATCAAGAGGCATGCTTCGTCATGCAGGAGACCCTTCCCCAGGAGGATAACTTACACGAGCAAGTGAGGATATCATCTGACTTGACGCCAATCCAAAAGATCGAGACAGCCAACATGATTAATCGCAACATAGATGTGTTCTCTACAAAACCAGGGCAGATGACTGAGACCTATCACCATATCCGCACAATCCCCGGAGCCAAGGTAACATTGAGACCCTACCGAATCCCAGCAGCCAAAAGAGAAGAAATCAAGGCTGAAGTAAAGAAAATGTTAGAATTAGGGGTTATTGAAGAATCTTACAGTCAGTGGTCCAGTCCAATTGTTCTAGTGCCTAAACCTGACGGTACCATGAGTTTCTGTAATGACTTACGCCGACTGAATGAAATATCCCAGTTTGATGCATACTCCGTACCATGCAACAACGAACTGGTTGACCGACTGGGTAGTGCCCGATTCTTGACTACACTGGATCTGACAAAAGTGTACTGGCAGATTCCTCTGACCAAAGAAGCTAAAGAAAAGACAGCATTCTCCACCCCGGATGGGCTATTCCAGTACACCATCTTCCCTTTTGGGCTACATGGGGCCCCAGCCACATTCCAGCGCCTCATGGATAAGCTGCTGCGCCCACATACTAGTTATGCAGCTGCATACCTAGATGATGTCATCTATATGCCAGACTGGGGAACCCACTTGGAGAAAGTTGAGGCAGTACTGCGCACCTTAAGGCGGGCTGGCCTCACTGCTAATCCTTCTAAATGCGCCAGAGGGCTAGCAGAGGCTAGATACCTGGGATATATTGTGGGAAGGGGCATAGTGAAGCCCCAAACGAATAAGCTAGAGGCAATTCAAAACTGGCCCCGGCCGACCTGAAAGAAGCAGGTCCGTGCGTTTCTAGGCATGGTAGGATACTACCGATGGTTGATTCCCCACTTTGCCACTAGGGCAAGTCCCCTAATGGACCTGGTGAAGGCCCGAGGTCCAGACATGGTAAAGTGGACTGACGCAGCAGAGGGGGCATTTACAGATCTTCAGACGGCCCTCTGTAATGACCCCGTACTCATAGCCCCGGACTTTAACAGGGAATTTATTTTACAAACAGACGCTTCCAAGGTTGGGTTGGGAGCAGTTCTGTCGCAAATGATGGGAGAAGAGGAACACCCAATCCTCTATCTAAGCAGAAAGCTTCTCCCAAGAGAACAGAAATACGCAGTAGTCAAGAGAGAATGCCTTGCTGTCAAATGGGCTATTGAGACGCTGCGTTATTACCTCTTAAGCCAGCGATTTACTCTTGTGACAGACCATGCACCCCTCCAGTGGATACAGCAGAATAAGGAAAAGAATGCAAGGGTCACCAGGTGGTTCTTATCCCTCCAACCATTCCAGTTCCGCATATGGCACAGGGCTGGATGCCACCATGGCAACGCTGATTGTCTGTCATGAGCATACTGCCTGGCGTCCCAAGATGCCCAACTCTATGCTGTTGAGCAAGGGGGGGGGGAGGGCGGATATGTGACGGGGCAAGGCCAGATGGCTATAGAAAAGTAGTGGGAGATAGATATATTTGGTCCAGACTAAACAAATCCCTGGTGCCAGGTTAAGTGAAATGTAAGCTGCTCCAGGTCAATTAAGACACCTGGGGCCAATTAAGAACTTTCCAGAAGGCAGGGAGAAGGCTAGGTTGATTGGGACACCTGAAGCCAATCAGGGGCTGGCTGAAACTAGTTAAAAGCCTCCCAGGCAGTCAGGTGGGGGTGCACGTCAGGAGCTGTGGGAGGAAGTTGTGCTGTTGGAGAGGCTGAGTAGTACACACCATATCAGGCACAAGGAAGGAGGCCCTGAGGTAAGGGTGAAGTGGAGCTTGAGGAAGTGAGGGCTGCTGTGGGGGAAGTAGCCCAGGGAATTGTACATGTCATGTTTCTAAAAGGTCAGCTACCATAGCTGATACTATTAGGGTCCCTGGGCTGGAGCCCGGAGTAGAGGGTGGGCCCGGGCTCCCCCCCCGCCCCACCTTTGCCCCTGATTAATCACTGAGACTGGGAGACAACAGAGACTGTGCAAGGAAGGATAGCTTCTCCTCACCTCCCTTGCTGGCTTATGATGAAAGTGGCTCAGTAGACTGTGACCCTTGTCTCTAGAGAAAGAAGGGTTACGTGGAGGATCACAGTGAGCCTCTGAGGCTAGCGAAATCCGCCAGGAAATGTGGGACCCATGGAGGCAAGGACAGAGCTTTGTCACAGTACCCTCAACATAGCTGAGCAATCCATCACAAGTGCAGCAGTAAAATTCAGTATAATCCACCAACAGCAAACTGGGCAGCTTCCAAGCTCCAATCCTCCCCCACCCTTTTCAGCACTTTCCCACCCAGAAGCAGCTTCCAAGCTCCAATCCCCCCCCCCACCCTTTTCAGCACTTTCCCACCCAGAAATGCCTGGGGAAAAGATGAGTTTGCAATGTACCCTGAAGGCATTTGATCCAGGACCAAGTGGGGCAGTGAATTCCAATGCTGCAGAGCCCTCGCTGAGAATGTTCAGCCAGCAGACCCCTCTCATTTATGCATGGCTGCCGCTCAAGGGCTTCTCCTGGTCTCAGCTATAGTAGCACACAGAGGGAGGCACTTTCTCAGCTCCTAAAACATTTAGGGCTTTGTAAGTCAATATTAGGACCTTAAACTTCATCCAGAAACCAAGAGGCAGCCAGTACAGATCATGGTGTGCTGGTCTAATATGTTTGAAGTAAGGTCCTTCACTTACCAAGTGTCTGCTGCATTCTGTGCCAGCTTGCATTTCTGGATGGCTTTAAAGGATCATAAGCAACAACATTTTCTAATATATGTCCAAAACAGCTCTTCTGTAAGTCATAATGTTGTGATTACGGTTGATATCCAAATATACCAGTGCTAGAAATAAATGTCTTACATCAGTGGAATGTATGGATTCCCAGCTCTCCAGCGATATCGTGGGCTATTAGACCATAATCGTGCCATGGGATCAAAGATCCTGCACCTCCCACTAGTGTAACTTGAGCCCTGGAGATAGGGAAAAGAAGGAAACATATTTGTAATTGTAATCCTTCAGGAAAAAGGATGTTTGAAAGTGGGCTGGTGATTTGAAATGTTAAAATTAATCCCAGTAGAGTTGGAAAAATGGGCAGAGTGTAGATGAGGTGACCATAGGGGCATGACAAATGCAACATCTCTCACACATGCGCTATAAACATTTTTCCAGAATGCAAAACATTTACATTTGAAGCGCTGCAGACTTTCATTGCAATGAATGCCATTTTTGTTTTTCAGAAAACAGATCTGCCTCATCGGGACCTAGTTTACTAACAGTATTCCTAGGAATAGTATGCATTGGAGCACTAATGCTACCGACACTGGGGGAAGTGGAATCCGTGGTGCCTCTCTACCTCCATTTAAGTGTGAATCAAAAGCTAGTAGCTGCTTATGTTTTAGGTAAGTGTTTTGAAAAGGATTTTTTAAACAGCTTTTTTCCAGTCTCTACTGGAGTCAAAATGTCGATCAAAGGAACTTCTGTGAAATACACTGCTGGCTTGATGAGAAGATGTACTTTCGTGTCTCAGGGCCAGGGTCAAGACTAATTTCATTCTGTTCCATCTCCACTTGTACTTAGCATAGAAGGTCACAGTAGTATTTGATGGAGATGGAAGCCCTCACCATTAGAAATATAAGTGTTCTGGATAAGTGTCTTATTTGACCCTCAAAACAGGAACCTGGCATATAGGCGTCTACTCCACCTCATTTGTCAAAGAAAGCTACTGAAATACATTGCTGTTTCCTACGTATTCTCAGCCAGGACTTCTACACTGTAAAATTGTAGTTCAGTCATCTTATCTGTTGATACTGGAAATTCCTTCTCTTCATCCCCTCTAACCCAGAAGAGATCTAATGTGAAGAGCTGTCTCCTTTTACCCTAGCTTTTAGTCATGAGAAACAGAACCGCACTTAAAGGGTGAATGGACAGGGGCAATACCTGCATCTGATTCCCAAACCTGTGACTTACTCCTTAAAATGAAAGGAGTGAGAAGGCAGCCACTTATCTCATGGAGAGAGCGCCTTGTGTTACTCATCAGCAACCAGTGCTGACTTAAAGGAAAGTAGCGTTGGACTCGCTCTCTGCTTTCCTATTGCCTGGCTGAGATCAGGACTCAAATGAGGATGAGCAGCCTGAAACTTAGGGTATGTCTACACTACGAAATTAGGTCGAATTGATAGAAGTTCTAGAATTTAGAAATTGTTTTTATATAGTCGATTGTGTGTCCCCACACAAAATGTTCTAAGTGCATTAACTTGGCAGAGTGTTTCCACAGTACCGAGGCTAGCGTCGACTTCCGGAGCGTTGCACTGTGGGTAGCTATCCCATGGTTCCCGCAGGCTCCGCCGCCCATTAGAATTCTGGGTTGAGATCCCAATGCCTAATGGGGCAAAAACATTGTCGCAGGTGGTTCTGGGTACATGTCGTTAGGCCCTCCCTCCGTGAAAGCAATGGCAGACAATCGTTTCGCACCTTTTTTCCGAGTTACCTGTGCAGACGCCATACCACGGCAAGCATGGAGCCCGCTCAGCTCACTGTCACCGTACGTCTCCTGGGTGCTGGCAGATGCAGTACTGCATTGCTACACAGCAGCAGCTCATTGCCTTTTGGCAGCAGACGGTGCAATAGGCTTGATAACCATCGTCATCATGTCCAAGGTGCTCTTGGCCGCCTCGGTATGGTCGGTCAGGAGTGCCTGGGCAGACATGGGCACAGGGACTAAAACAGCAGTGACTCGACCAGGTCATTCTCTTTAGTCCTGCCGGCAGTCCTATTGCACAGTCTTCTGGCAGCCAGGAGATGAGGATGGCTAGTAGTCCTATTGTCTGCTGCCAGCCAAAGATGTAAAAGATAGATGGAGTGGATCAAAACAAGAAATAGACGAGATTTGTTTTGTGTTCATTTGCTCCCCCCTCCCTCCCTCCCTGAAATCAACGGCTGACAGTCGTTTCGGTGTGGTCTGTCAGGGGCACCTTGAAAAGTTTAATGGAGATTCAGTCCTGCCTGGAATACCGCGGGGAGGGATAGCTCCATGGGTTGAGCATTGATTGGCCTGCTAAACCCAGGGTTTTGAGTTCAATCCTTGAGGGGGCCATTCTGTGTGACAGTTGTTTTTGTTTCTCCTTGATGTAAAGCCACCCCCTTTGTTGATTTTTTAATTCCCTGTAAGCCAACCTTGTAAGACATGTGGTCAGTTGCCCCTCGTCCGTCAGAGCAACGGCAGACAATTGTTCCGTGCCTTTTTTCTGTGCGGACGCCATACCACGGCAAGCATGGAGCCCGCTCAGATCGCTTTGGCAATTAGGAGCACATTAAACGCCACGCGCATTATCCAGGAGTATATGCAGCACCAGAACCTGCCAAAGTGAAACCGGTCGAGTAGGCGACATCAGCACGGTGATGAGAGTGATGAGGACATGCACACAGACTTCTTTCAAACCACAGGCCCTGGCAACGTGGGCATCATGGTACTAATGGGGCAGGTTCATGCCGTGGAACGCCGATTCTGTGCCCGGGAAACAAGCACAGACTGGTGGGACCGCATAGTGTTGCAGGTCTGGGATGATTCACAGTGGCTGCGAAACATTCGCATGCGTAAGGGCACTTTCATGGAACTTTGTGACTTGCTTTCCCCTGCCCTGAAGCGCCAGAATACCAAGATGAGAGTAGCCCTCAAAGTTGAGAATCGAGTGGCAATAGCCCTGTGGAAGCTTGCAACACCAGACAGCTACCGGTCAGTCGGGAATCAATTTGGAGTGGACAAATCGACTGTGGGATCTGCTGTGATGCAAGTAGCCAAGGCAATCAAAGATCTGCTGATATCAAGGGTAGTGAGTCTGGGAAATGTGCAGGTCATAGTGGATGGCTTTGCTGCAATGGGATTCCCTAACTGTGGTGGGGCCATAGACGGAATCCATATCCCTATCTTGGCACTGGAGCACCAAGCCGGCGAGTACATAAACCGCAAGGGGTACTTTTCAATAGTGCTGCAAGCACTGGTGGATCACAAGGGACGTTCCACCAGCATCAACGTGGGATGGCCAGGAAAGGTACATGACGCTTGCATCTTCAGGAACTCTGGTCTGTTTCAAAAGCTGCAGCAAGGGACTTTATTACCAGACCAGAAAATAACCGTTGGGGATGTTGAAATGCCTATAGTTATCCTTGGGGACCCAGCTTACCCCTTAATGCCATGGCTTATGAAGCCATACAGAGGCACCCTGGACAGTAGTCAGGAGCTTCAACTACAGGCTGAGCAAGTGCAGAATGGTGGTAGAATGTGCATTTGGACGTTTAAAGGCGCGCTGGCGCAGTTTACTGACTCGCTTAGACCTCAGCGAAACCAATATTCCCACTGTTATTACTGCTTGCTGTGTGCTCCACAATATCTGTGAGAGTAAGGGGGAGACGTTTATGGCGGGGTGGGAGGTTGAGGCAAATCGTCTGGCCGCAGGTTACGTGCAGCCAGACACCAGGGCGGTTAGAAGAGCACAGGAGGGCGCGGTGCGCATCAGAGAAGCTTTGAAAACCAGTTTCATGACTGGCCAGGCTACAGTGTGAAACTTCTGTTTGTTTCTCCTTGATGGACCCCCTCTTGGTTCACTCTACTTCTCTGTAAGCTAGCCACTCTCCCCTCCCCCCTTCGATCACCACTTGCAGAGGCAATAAAGTCATTGTTGCTTCACATTCATGCATTCTTTATTCATCACACAAATAGGGGGATAACTGCCAAGGTAGCCTGGGAGGGGTGATGGAGGGAAGCACCGGGTGGGGTGGTGGAGGAGAGAAGGACAAGGCCACACAGCACTTTAAAACTTATTGAATGCCAGCCTTCTGTTGCTTGGGCAATCCTCTGGGGTGGAGTGGCTGGAGACCCCCCGACTGCGTTCTTGGGCGTCTGGGTGAGGAGGCTATGGAACTTGGGGAGGAGGGTGGTTGGTTACACAGGGGCTGTAGCAGCGGTCTGTGCTCCAGCTGCCTTTCCTGCAGCTCAACCATATGCTGGAGCATATCAGTTTGATCCTCCAGCAGCCTCAGCATTGAATCCTGCCTCCTCTCATCACGCTGCCGTCACCTCTCCGCTTCAGCCCTCTCTTCAGCCCGCCACCTCTCCTCCCAGTCATTTTGTGCTTTCCTGAACTCTGACATTGTCTGCCTCCACGCATTCGTCTGTGCTCTGTCAGTGTGGGAGGACAGCATGAGGTCAGAGAACATTTCATCGCAAGTGTGTTTTTTTTCGCCATCTAATCTTCGCTAGCTTCGGGAAGGAGAAGATCCTGTGATCCTTGAAACACATGCAGCTGGTGGAGGAAAAAAACAAAGGGACAGTGGTATTTAAAAAGACACATTTCACGGTAAACCTTGCTGTTAACATTACATATATAGCACGTGCTTTCATTACAAGGTCGCATTTTGTCTCCCCCCACCACGTGGCTAACCCCTTCCCTCCCATGGCTAACAGCAGGGAACATTTCTGTTCAGCCATAGGCAAACAGCCCAGCAGGAACGGACACCTCTGAATGTCCCCTTCAGAAAAGCACCCTATTTCAACCAGGTGACCAGGAATGATCTCACTCTCCTGAGGTAACACAGAGAGATAAAGAACGGATGTTGTTTGAATGCCAGCAAACATACGCTGCAATGCTTTTTTCTGCAATGATTCCTGACTACGTGCTACTGTCTTAGCGTGGTAAAGCATCATATCATGGAGGATGGAATAAGGCTGCCCTCCCCAGAACCCTTTTGATAAGACTTTGGGAGTACATCCAAGAGAGCTTTATGGAGATGTCCCTGGAGGATTTCCGCTCCATCCCCAGACACGCTAACAGATTTTTTCCAGTAGCTGTACTGGCTGCGAATGCCAGGGCAAATCAATCATTAAACACATGCTTTTAAACTATGTATACTATTTAAGAAGGTACACTCACCAGAGGTCCCTTCTCCACTTGGCGGGTCAGGAGGCAGCCTTGGGTGGGTTTGGGGGGTACTGGCTCCAGGTCAAAGGTGAGAAACCGTTCCTGGCTGTCGGGAAAACTTGTTTCTCCGCTTGCTTGCTGTGAGCTATCTACAACCTCATCATCATCATCTTCCTCGTCCCCAAAACCTGCTTCCGTGTTGCCTCCCTCTCCATTGAAGGAGTCAAAGCACACGGTTGGCTGAACTCCTTAAAATGGCGTGTAGCTCATCATAGAAGCAGCATATTTGGGGCTCTGACCCGGAGCGACTGTTTGCCTCTCTGGTTTTCTGATAGGCTTGCCTCGGCTCCTTAAGTTTTCACGTGGCACTGCTTTGCGTCCCTGTTAGGGCCTCTGTTCTTTATGCCCTGGGAGATTTTGACAAATGTTTTGGCATTTCAAAAACTGGAAAAGAGTTCTGATAGCATGGATTCCTCTCCCCATACAGCGATCAGATCCTGTACCTGCCATTCAGTCCATGCTGGAGCTCTTTTACGATTCTGGGACTCAACCATGGTCACCTCTGCTGATGAGCTCTGTTCTCACCTGCAGCTTGCCACGCTGGCCAAACAGGAATTGAGATTCAGATTCAAAAGTTCACGGGCCTTTCCTGTCTACCTGGCCAGTGCATCTGAGTTGAGAGTGCTGTCCAGAGCGGTCACAATGGAGCACTCTGGGATAGCTCCCGGAGGCCAATACCGTCGAATTGCATCCACACTACCCCAAATTCGACCTGGCAAGGCCAATTTCAGTGCTAATCCCCTTGTAGGGGGTGGAGTAAAGAAATCTATTTTTTAAGAGCCCTTTAAGTTGAAAAAAAGGGCTTTGTCGTGTGGACGGGTGCAGGGTTAAATCGATTTAACGCTGCTAAATTCAACCTCAACTCCTAGTGTAGACCAGGGCTTAGGCTAGATCTAATTGAGGTGATGGTAGTGGGATGGGGGGGAAAAGCTCAATTGTGTGGTGGACCCTGCGCCTTCTGGAGGTGGTTTATTCACCCTTTGTCCAAGTCTGTATTGTGGGTGTGCATTTTAACCTTTTTCACCTGGTGTTTTTTTAACTTTTTTAATGTTCTTTTAACATTTTCACCTGGTGTCAGTAGCCAAAAACATCTTCATATGAGGCTGTGGTGATAGGTTTTTCAGATCTGCATCCAGTAATTCTTGACTTTGTAACTTCTGGATGATTGCAATATGCTCTGTTCTTGAAAACCACTCAGAAGCTATAGCAGGTGCAAAATGCAGTGCTAGAAATGGGATAATACATGATTTTTCAGACAGCTGCATTAGCTTCCTTGCTTCTGGATACAATTTGAGGTGTTTGGTTTTTATGTGGTTTGGGTCCTGGTCTCTTCCCCTCTGTACCATTACAGCAGCTGATCAGATAAGGTGCTTGAGCTAATAATCTCAAGATTTAAAAGTCCAACGACTGGGTGTTCTCCTGGGAGTGAAAAGATTCCTAGTCTGGAATGTACTTTGCTTGCTTGTCCAAAGTGCACATCTGTTGACATGGAGAGAGGATGGTGCATCTTCTCTTCTCAGACTTATACCTGTAGTAACTAGGTGGGTTGGTGGGAAAGAGAAAAGTGTCTTTGCTTTTAGTTCATAGTCACTTTTTTTATAGTTAAATGCTTTACATGGTCCCCTGACACATGGCATAAGTGGCCATTATGCACTATTTAATAAACCCAGTATTTGGTGTTGTGAAATGAGTTAGATAAGCTCAGGTTCTCTCCAATTCTGGTAGTCATAACTTTCTATGCTAGGGCCTGCCAGAGGGTGTGTTTACACTAGAAATATAAGTCGACCTATATTAGGTTGACTTACAGCCACTACAGTAATTACCATGGTGGTGCATGTCCACACTACCCTTCTTGGGTCAGTGGCTCACCAGGAGCGCTTCCATGGACATAAGAGGGGCAGTGTGTGGAGCTGAGAGCCTGGTTCCTCAGTTCTGCTGGCAGCTCCTGCTGGGCTCCCGGCAGGCTGCCCCCTCCCTGTTCCACAGCAGGAGCAGGGCGGGAAGCCGCCTGGGGCTCCTCAGGAAGCCGTGAAATTAATAAGGCTGCCTGGCTCCTGGCAGGGAGTGGCCAGGGCCTCCTGGGTTCTCGCCCCAGCTTCCAGCTGGGAGTGGGGTCCAGCCACGCAGCTCTCCAGGGAAGTGAGAGTGGAGCTGGATTCTTGTCAATTTCACAGGTCCTGCCAACAGTGATGTAAGGAACAAACACACACTGCGTTGCCATAACTACACCGACATAAGCCCTACGCCTCTCGTGGAGGTGGAGTTATTTTGTTGGTGTAGTAGACCACTTACATCGGCTGGAGCAGGACTGTAGTGTAGACACTGACATCATCAGGTCAACATAAGCTGCCTTATGTCCACCTAACCGTGTAGCGTAGACTAGACCATAGTATGAAGAACAGGTTTAGGTTTGTGAATGGTTGGAATGCTGATCAAAGGGAAAGTACTCCTGCAACTTTGCTCCACGAATTCTCTATCCTGGACCTCTTAAAAAGAACCTGCAATTTAGGACATTGAATGGCAGCAGCAGGCCAACACCATCACATTAATTTTCCATTGTGACCTACCTGCACTGAGGCTGACTATGCTCCAGGTGCAGAGTATTAACCTCCTTTGGTACTTTCACATGAGCAAGGGTTTTTTTAAGCTATTGGTTAACTAATTTTAAACCCTGGATGATGTGAAACTCTCAATGGCCAGCAGATTTTCATTTGCCCTGTACAGTAATCTCAGAGTTAACTGTGGACTTCCACTTTAAAGATGTGCTGAGGGAGAGGATATCATGAGCATTCCTGTGGAAGGATATTTTTCGGTTCAGGGAGCACTACTTTACTTGCAGCTCTGTGTTTAGCTGCCTTTGAACTCAGTTCTTTCCACCACCTATCAATTACTACGGAACAATTACAGGGTTCACCACAGTGCAGCATTAGGTGCTTCTGCGCTTGCAGGCCTGGACTCTAATATATTATCTGTTTCAGAATCTGGGACGGTCAGAAAATTAGGGCCAAGCAAACCAAGTCAAACAAAATCAATCACTGTCTGCCCAACAGAGTAGGTTCATTTCAGGTTTAAGTGGAGTGTCGGCAGTTCAGTGTTAATACTGGAGGCAGGTGAAGGTTGCATGATTAGGGCTAGAGAACTTATTTGTAAAACATCAAGTTTGACACTTCTCTTAAATCTGCTCCCCTGCTGATAGGGGAAGGCCTTTGGCAGTGGAGGCAGCAAGTGGATACAAGAGCAACAGTGCCGAACACCTGTAGGCCCCTCCCCTTTCAGTGTAGCTCTACTGCTGGTTGCACACTCTGATGGGTGCTGGGGAAGAGTCCGAGGGAACTTCCCACACTGCGTGAGTGATGACAGGAAGTCAAGCTGCCCAACACGACTGTCTATAAATAAAGGTGCTGTTAAATGCATTGAGCTGAAATGAAAACAATGTTTCAGTTACTTAGTTTAGGTGGTGCCAGCAACATTTATATTAGAAAAGCACCTAAAGGCCTCAGCCAAGATCAGGACCTCATTGTGCTAAGTACTGCATGTGCAGAGTAAGACAGTCCCTGCCCAGACTCTGACTAGCAACAATAGGTTAATTTCCAGACAATCTGATCCATAATTGTTCACTGAACATGCATCGCTTCTGCCACTAAAATCTCTGGATCTGTTCAGACTGGATGATCTAGACATGATTAGTTCTTTAGAACTAACATTTTAAACAATCATTGATTCTGATTAAGCCAAACTTTTGTTGAGTAATATTTGAAAGTTATTCCTATAAAATAATTTAAGTGAAATCTGTGTAAATTTTCACTCTGTAGATTTATGCACTCTTATCTTGTTTTCTGGCCTGTGATGGAAAACTGTTAGACCTTTACTTTGAATGCTTTATTCAGTTAAATTAAACTGTTCTTCATTTCTCATCTTTCAGGTCTTATCACCATGGTTATCTTGAGGACATGAGTAATGATTTAATTGGATGTAAAAAAAGAACCCCAACCTTATCTTACTATATATTTACATCATGAATGTGGACTGCCTTTTACTCTCATGTGATGCATTAAGATGCTAGAAAAGCTATTCAGTGATTTAAAATACTTTCAAAAGTGTAATATATATTTTATCTATGTATAACTATAAATAAACAACAAGACTCTTAGGTGCTTCTGTTACAGCTATGGAATGTTTAGTGATATCTGTGAAATTATTTTGAAGAAACTTTTATATCTACATCTACTGTACAAAAGACATATTAAAGCAACATTTGTTATTTTAAATGCATGTTCACATCGGTGTTTGATCACTATAAAAGCAAACTGTTCATTCTGAAAGGTTCATTTGTTTATTCCATTGCTGTAAGTACAGAGGTTACTACATAACATTTTATGTATAAATACCAGCATGATCAGAGTTTACATAAGGCTTGTCAGTTAAGATGAAATTTGAAATTCCATCACTTAAAAACTATGAAATAAATACATTAAGTTTAGATGGAGAAGTAATTAATTCTCATTTCCTGACATCATTAACAAATATATGGGATATAGGGTCTTCTTAACTGTGGAATCAGTTATAGACATTTTTTGCATCATAACTGTAAATCATAAAACATTTTTGTAATTTTTTTTATAAATACATGTAACATACAAATGTAGCAAGATATTTAAGTATAGATACATAACATCCAGCAAGAGAAAACTCACATGTCCAGGATTCCCACTTCAAAGTAGTACGGAAATAAACCTTGCCACTACGTTGGTAATGACCTGAATACGTGTAGCAACATAGCCAAGGTCCTCTATGTACACGTGTTAGACAAATATACTTGGTTTTTGTTTTGTAAGAAACTGAAGTTCAGCTTTGATTTTTATAGTTTGGAAGAATTTATACATTTCTGTTTTGTCTCATGCTGGAAAAGAAACAAACTCTCTTTGACCTCCAAAGTAAGTATCTGTCTACTTTGAAAGACAAGCTGAATGTTCCCTACCTAGGGCCCAGTAAGAATGTGCTTAGTTCTTTCACAAAAATCTTACATTGCTTATTTATGAAAAGCCTATATACCATGCCTTGAGCTGGGTAAAAACATTTTGGAAATTAAAACCTTCTTTCCCCCTGCATATAATTCATTACCTCTCTGTTTATGTATAGAGGGGGTAGGAAAAGACCACGTAGAGATGAAAAGTTATTTAACAGTGATTGCACAAAAGATGGTGAAGTTGAAGTACTTAGGTGAGAGCTGCCCTGGATATTAATTTACATAATGAGTCTTTGTAGGAATAGTCAATAATAATGTTATTACTTTAGCTTAACTTCAAGGGGAGCTGAGGGCATGTACCATCCTGGAATAACAGAAATGTAGGACTGGAAGGGACTGCAGTAGGTCATCTAGTCCAGTCCTCTCCACTGATGCATGACTCAATATTATCTAAGTCAGTGATACTCAGTGGTTCAGGAGCCAGATTCATAGAATTGCAGAATATCAGGGTTGGAAGGGACCTCAGGAGGTCATCTAGTCCAACCCCCTGCTCAAAGCAGGACCTAATCCCCAACTAAATCAGTAATCAACATCACCCGAAAGAGCTACAATAGTGTGAATTCATTGTTTCATTTACTCTAGTACTATATAGTCATACTGAAACAGTCTGACAAGGAAATATTTAGTGTGTATACATAATTCTCACAGTAAAGTGACTGACCAAGTAGTATTTTATCAACTACAATTGGTTAATAACTTAGGTTAATAACTAAATCATACAGTGTTTTACTATCATGTGCTGCAAAGAGCAGCAGGAGACAAATTTGTGACTAGAGAGCTTCAGTCTGAGTATCGCTGATCTAGATTGTCTCTGACAGGTGTTTGTCTAACCTGCTCTTAATGCTCTCCAATGACGGAGATTCCACAACTTCCCTAGGTAATTTATTCCTGTGCTTAACTGCCCTTACAATTAGGAAGTTTTTCCTAATGTCCAACCTAAACCTCCCTTGCTGCAAGTTAAGCCTATTGCTTCTTATCCTTTCCTCAGTGGATAAGGAGAACATTTTATCACCTTCCGCTTTATAGCAATCTTTTACATACTTGAAAACTTATTTCCTCCCCCCACCCCCGTCTTCTCTCCTCACTAAACAAACCAATTTTTTTAAATCTTTCCTCATAGATCAATAAGTGCTGGAATAAATTACCTACGGAGGTTGTGGAATCTCCATCATTGGAGATTTTTAAGAGGTTAGATAAACACCTGTCAGCAATGGTCTAGATACTTAGTCCTGCCATGAGTGCAGGGAACTGGACTAGATGACCTCTTGAGGTCCCTTCCAGTCCTGTGATTCTATGCTTTCTAGACCTTTAATAATTTTTGTTACTCTCTTCTGGACTCTCTCCAATTTGTTCATGTCTTTCCTTAAGTGTGGTACCCAGAACTGGACACAGTATTCCCTTTGAGGCCTTGTTACTGGTGAGTCTAGTGGAAGAATTAATTCTCACATCTCGCTTACAACACCACTGCTAATACATCTCAGAATGATCACTTTTTTTTGCACCAGTATTACATTGTTGACCCATATTTATTTTGTGATCCACTACAACTCCCAGACCTTCTTCTACAGTACTCCTTCCTAGGCAGTTATTTCCCATGTTGTATTTGTACTCTTAACTGAAGTACTTATCATTTGTCCTTATTTTCATCTTGTTTAATTCAGACCGTTTCTCCAGTTTGTCAAGATCATTTTTAATCCTGTCCTCCAAAGCGCTTGCAACTCCTCCCTTCCTGTAGCTTTCTTCCTGCCCTTATTCTACATGTCATCCTTTTATTACCAAGCAGCACAAGTTTGGCTCCTTTTTTAATCTACTGCTGTAGTCACCCTTCTTCAGATTCAACATTAACGTCTTCTCAAATCACTTCACTTCTTTCTTCTGATTCTTCTCTGTAACAGAAGGTAGACGTGGATAGAGGAGAAAAACAACACACATACTGTTGTGTATTACCCTGTCCATTTTTATTGTGTGTGAAGACAATCTGTTAAGTTTTGCTACTGTGTGCGTAACCATGGCAGCTCTGACATCAAAGGTGAGGTGGTTAATCTCAACGCAATCACTGAACTGTACCTTTAACATGATATGTTCATCTTTTTTTGTACTGTAGTAGCCTCAGAGCTCAAGTCATGGACCAGGAGGATCCCACTGTGCTAGGCATCGTACAAACACAGAACAAAAAGACTGTCCCTACCCCAAGGAGCTTACCATCATAGAAACCAAGTCTCAGCCCTATCTAATGTTCTCAGTTGTGCATAATTAGTGTATTAACATCTCCAGGATTAGAAATTAACTGAAAATGCAGGACAGCAGTGTGCCCTTGTTGCCAAGAAGGCCAATGGCATTTTGGGATGTATAAGTAGGGGCATAGCGAGCAGATCAAGGGACGTAATCGTCCCCTTCTATTCGACATTGGTGAGGCCTCATCTGGCGTACTGTGTCCAGTTTTGGGCCCCACACTACAAGAAGGATGTGGATAAATTGGAGAGAGTCCAGGAAAAACTTTTTCACTAGGAGGGTGGTGAAACACTGGAATGCGTTACCTAGGAAGGTGGTAGAATCTCCTTCCTTAGAAGTTTTTAAGGTCAGGCTTGACAAAGCCCTGGCTGGGATGATTTAATTGGGGATTGGTCCTGCTTTGAGCAGAGGGTTGGACTAGATGACCTCCTGAGGTCCCTTCCAACCCTGATATTCTATGATTCTACGACAACAGGAAATTCCAAGGCTCTGAAAAGGAATGTTGGCAGTACAGGTTTCTTCATCAAGGAAATTATAGAGGTGCAATTGTTTTACAAAAATAGGTTGACTCAGAACAAAGCACTGACAAAGGAGGTAATGTTATAGTAATTGTCTCTCAGAAATAATAAAGAAAGCATTTCTTTCCAGGAGTCACAAGAGAAGGAGTCGGCTAGTACACCGATAAATGGCAAGGTTAAACCGTGTATGCAAGTCCAACATGAAGTGCAGGTGACACACCCTGACTTAAAAGAAATGAGCAGAAAATAAGTGAATCTTTAACTTCATTATATTCAAGAGAGATTCCTGAGGGTTGTACAGTCCACATATATACCTCCAATATTGAAAACGACATCAGGAAATTAGCAGGTACTTTGGCATTAGTTGAGGGGAGATTTACAGAAACTGTTTGAAGGGAATGTGGCGGCAGCAAGAGATAAGCAGGATTTTATGTGAGCAGATGGATAGATTCAGAAAGGCAATATAGTATTAGAAGTACCCGAGAAGCCCATCTGGAATAGTGTGTATAGGGCACAAGGGATCCTTCCTGGCTGGCAGAGAGATCTGGACCTTCCCTTTGTTTTAGTGTGCTATGTTCTAGTAATCCAGGCTCAGTGAAGAGCCAAGAAAAACAGAGAATCAAACCCTGCTTGATGTAATTTAACTTCAAAACAGGACAACTGGGCCCGTAAACTTCGTTTCATTAGGAGTGAATCAGAGCATGTAGACTCATCCCTGCCATTTAGATTTAGAATTTCTAACAGTTGAGTAGGGGTCACTGCATCAGAGCACCTTTGAGTAGCGGGGTGACAGTTCTGGCAGGAACTGTAGGAGACGATGTATTGGTAGCAATCAGTGTAGAATCACAGTGGGAGTCAGCCCCATAGTTCACTTTAAATCGCATTTCAGTTAGTCACCAACCCTGTGTGAAATCACTTTATTTAAGAAAATGGGGGCGTGCATTTCCTGATGCGATCCAAAGTAGGTGGAAACGAGCTTTTCAATTCAAAATGGAGCTGAGAAAAGAAGGGAATATGTAGGGCATTTAACACCCAGAAATGCAACCTGAGAAAGTGAATACACCCCCCGAAAAAGCGTTTGTGCCATTTCCCGTTCCTGACGCAAACCAGACAGCCTTCTCTTCTGGAAACAGATAAATGCTTTGATCACAGAGCTAGAACTGCTTTAAATGTTTATTAGTAGAGACTGAATCACCCTGTTCTTTCAGCACCTGCTATACGAATATAACTCTCTCACACAATTGTAAGTGAACAATCCTATTGGGTACTAAGTGATGAAATACTTTATCAATGTTGTCATCACTTAATACCTGATATGGTTGTTAATTTACCACTGGCTGTAAGCTCTGCATTATGTGCTTGTGTCTAATCTGGATCAGTGCTCTGGATCAGGAAATGCTTGCAAGCCCCTATTTTCTCTAAAAGAAAATCATAAAATGTGTATGCCTACAATAGAGAAAGTGTAGATAGTCAGTTAACCAATGTTCCACCCTCAGTAAATCAATGTAAGTTCCACAGTTTGCCTATTGAACACTTAGAACACAATATGTGATACTGGAACAGATTGCTGGGCCATCTTAGCCCTGTATCCTGCCTCTAGAAATAGCTCATCCCTTGTGTTTCAGAAAAAAACTTCCCACTTGCTCCATATACTAACCCCATGAATCTGTTTATTCAGCAAGAACATTTATTATGTACAATGAACTAAATAATAATAATAAATAAAACAAAAAGCTACCAGGAATCCCAAGAGCATCAAAATGATGCTATCTTGACATTGGCTGCGGGCATGAGTTAGTGTATGATTGTAGATATTTAGTAACAGCTCTCCAGAAACAAATGCAATTTATCTGAGTTGGAGGGTGAGAAGGCCCAAATTTTATAACAGCTGTTCACAATACACACACACAACCTACAGGTTCATAAAAAAACTTAACAGCTCTAATGTAGTTCAACAGTTCTTATCCTCGACTGTGCATTTAGAAATGAATTAGGAGGACAAAATATCAAAAAATGGAAGAGATGTACCCAAACAACAACTACTAAACACACTGCATTGCCCATGTTAACGGCTTCCTACCTGCCAGTCATCCCGCCATGCAGGATGGTAACTGCTTAGCTTAGAATTTGGTAGCAGAAGTTTTACATACCTAAAAAACCTTTGAAATAATTGACTTACTTCCAGAAGTCCTCTCTGTCTCTGGATTCCCAGCCAGAACATCAGCCACCTGGTATTCAGCAACAGGTAACTGCCATACATTAACTATGCAGACACCAGCACATTATTCACGAAAACGTTATCGCAGAACAGGTCCCAGGGAAAATGACCTTCGCATAACATGTGTGACCATCCTTCTGAAAGGGAAGAACAAAGCCATCTCTTGCTCAGAAAGGTACTTAAAGGTCATATTTGTTTCCCCAACTAAATCAAGAGTTAGTCTAGGTGCAGTCTACGTTTCAGCGCACAGCTTTCTGGCTTGTTACATGTAACCTAACGAGAAATGCAGAGTGGCATCATTGTGAAGGCCGTAGTGTTGAATGAGGCAAAGTCCTTTTACTTGCTCTCTGTAGTAAGGACATTTCACACCTTTGGGGGTTTGGTGCCTTAAGCTGTAGTTTTATCTCTCATGCCAATTCCCGTCTCCCCCACCTTTGAACCCTCTCTAGAAATAAAGGCTTTAAAGAAGAACATCTATATATGGCCTTTGTAATAAGAAACTTATCCACAAACAAAGGTAGCTTAGCTGAAAGTATATCCAGTGTCCAGCTAACACCTCTCACCCCCCAAACCCACACACCACACTGGCACAAATCTAAGACAAAAATGTAACAATTCTGGAGATCAATGGTTAAAGAATGCAGCCAGTTCCCCACTGACATCTAATGACCCTTTACTATGCACTCGCACCTCAGCCAGTATGCACCTAGGCCCCTTGTTTTGTTCTGTAATGGAAGTGTGCTGCTGGAGGTATGCTGCTGACCTGAATATATTGCTTATTAAGTGCACAGTAGACATTTTAAAAGGAGCAGAGTTTCCAGGGGGCATTAAGGTATGTCAGAGTTCTGTAAGTTCTAGTGTGAAGTGTAGACTCAAGTATTTGTATGACTAGAAATGGGACAAACGATCTATCTGGGGTTATAAAATGTGTTGATTATATGGTGGTGTAGGGCATGTGGCACTAGGCCTTCTCTGTATGTATTTTAATGACATTTTTTCACAAATACCAGTTTTTGGTAGTAATTCATGTTGTAACATGTTAGTGTATTGACAC
Organism: Lepidochelys olivacea; assembly: GCF_965140295.1. Lineage (NCBI taxonomy): Eukaryota > Metazoa > Chordata > Testudines > Cheloniidae > Lepidochelys > Lepidochelys olivacea. Next base: position 98,714,535 of record NC_140419.1, read on the forward strand.
GTCTCCCTGGAACAGGAAATGCCTGTATCATCTCCAAGGCTGAACACTCAGTGTCTCCAGGAAGCATGTTTGTCTGGTTCTCCAGAGTGAGCTGTTCAGACCCCATTAACTGAGCAAACGGAGCACTTGAACCATGGACCCAGTGTATAAAAGACCTCTTGTCCCAGTCCAAAACAAATCAGGGAAGCTGTACCACAAAGGAGACAGGTTAAGTTTCTTAGGGCTTTTATGATGCATCATAAACAATGGAATTGCTGAACAGACGTGGAGTTGAGGCATGAGGTACAGAAGTCTGTGCCAAATGTGACTACTGACAACACTGGCAGTGATGTTGCACACTCTTTGGGGATTAGTAAAGAAAGCTTTTCTAGTTCTATACACAAACATACAATGGGGGCACAGAGAGAAATCCATCAGAGAGTCACAAGCATACAAGATAGGACATGAACATGGATGCTGAAGTTGCATACAGGTAGCACTTGTGATGGGAATAACTATGGCCAAGAAGGAAAAGTATCAAGGAAATTCCATAGGAATTACTAGTCTTTCTTTTCTAAACCATAACACCATATCCTGAACAGAGCCTCCTGCTGTAAACTCATTTCCTGCTGACTCAAAACAAGAAATTGTAGTTAATGAAAACCATGACTTTAGAAGCACTATCAGGTACTGATGACCTCTTTCACATGGAAGGGAAGAGGCTAACCGAATAGCAGGACTGCTTTGCTGTGCTATGGTAATGGACTATAAATACAGAAATAATAAGTAACTGCAGTCATTCTGAGTCACATTGCTCTTATGCTTAAGAGGGAGGAGATAGAGGCAGAAGCAAACAAGACCAGTGCTTCAGAAATGCTGTTGCAGAAGAAATGTAATCAAAGGCATCTTAAATGGTCAGTGTTTCCCGTTTTACACACACGATTAGACGAAGTAACAAACAGAGAATTAACATACTGTACGTGGGTGCACTTTTTCCACTCAGGGAACTATAGATACAGCCAGTAGCTTATCAGGCAAAATTAAGGCATCAGCACTGGGTGTCATTCAAGAAACAAGTAAACAGCATCATTTGGAAAGCCAGATTCTACAGTGGGGCACTAGAATCTCAAGAGTCCATCCTCACAAAACAAATTAACTCCTTCACCTCAGGAACCTGCCAATGGTCCACAGTACAACCTCCACTGCTGGCACTTGGACCCATTCAAATGAAAGGATTCTTGTCATTAAAATAAATGACCATGGAAACTGCAGTGATGACGGTGTTAGAGCCTGGATGGGCTCAGTTACCCTTACGGATTCTCCCAACATGGTGCATGGTTCATGGTACTATTTATAATGCAAAAAAGCCACACAGGCACTGGTATTACTTGAGCATAGATGCTATGTGAGGCTTGCCTATGTAAAGTTACACTAGGTGACAATTTCAGGATTAGCATAATATTTTTCAAGGACCATAATGAACACATTTCAATAACTTAAGCAACTGAAAGTTCAGACAGGTTCAGAGATCACAGATAAAATAATACATAGGTTTCATAATACAAGAGACTGATTCTATGTATAATGTGTGAAGAGACATCAAATCCACAAGGGGAGAGAGTAATAATTAATCAGGGCCTACATTACCTACAATAGATTTTTTTTTTTTTAATTTAACACAGCCTTGAGAGAGAGAAGCTTATATGATGTCAACCAGGAAAATACTCAGCAACGTTTATAGTACTATGTATCTTTGAAGTAAATATTAGCTAATGAATCCTCATAATATGGTTATGAGGCAGTTAAATATCATCCACATTTTATGGAGGCACAGAAAGAGGATGCTAACTCAGGCATGCCAGGCTCCCAGCTCAATACTCAGGAATTCCATGCTCACAGAAGCAGATCAGTCTGATAGGCTCCTTGACAGGCACAGGTGATTACTGTGGAGATGATTTTTTTTTTAAATGTGCACAAAAAATTAAGCACAATCAATCAATAAGCCCATCACCCAGCTAGCTATTCATGCACAAACAAGGTAATCGTGCTTAACCCTCCCATATTCTCTGATTCATCTATCACAAATACCTGTGGCCACAGAGAGCATAAGCCCTTCCCATCCTTACAAACAACTTGCCCATTTTATGGGTCTGCGTCTTCTGGTACTGGAGGTATTTGACCTTATTTGCCTCATGATGTGAATGGGGGGTTGGGGGTGACTCACATGGGATGGGGGCTACCTACCTGGCCCAGAAGTAATCTTGGCTGCCTGCATTTGTAACCCTGTCCTGTTTGATGATTTTGCTGCTACGGTATCTGTGTTCACTCACACACAAGCCTGCAGGTGGGCCCCAATTCAATCAGGATTGGAGTAGAACCATGCTGCCATTCTCACCTCTACAGTCAACATTAAGGGTTCTTGTAAATCTTGTAAAGCATTAGTTAGGCTTCCAGCTCAGTTACTGTATATCGAAAGCCATAAAATTATCTTTTCCAATTACTAAAATTAGAGTAAATAGGAAAAAAATGCACCAACTGGAATTCATACTGCCACCTGGTGACCAGAAAGGGATCTTCTGAAAACAGGATATGTTTAAGGTAATTATGATTCCACCACCATAAGCCAGTGGATGCAGGGATACAAAAACAAGGAGCATGAAAAGCACAACATTTCAGGAGTGACCACTGCCAAATGGTGCATGAGCAGTAACTGAGTGTGAAGATAGATTTGTAACAGAATAGGGGGCTGCTCCTGCCCTCATTTACGTCAATAGCAACTGGCTTCATGGCAGCAGGTTTAGACTCAAATGCAGAATTCATTTTTCCGAAATGTTACAAATACTTACAAATCAAAGTACTGCATCATTCAAACAGTGATGCATCTATAGTTAAAGTTATGGATGGAGGTGAGCAACAAACGAACACCTGCACAGATGTCAAGTTGATCTTTTCACCAGTCTGGGGAATTCCTCACTTGTACAGAAACCATCATCTGTCTGTCCAAGGTGCATCTGACTGTAGAATAGGTCATTCTGAGCCAGCCCTGGAAGCCGTGGAGGCACAGCCTCACGTGATCAGTCACAAAGGTGCAAACTGATGTGTGTTCCAGGAACTCAAGACAGTTCCTTATTGTGGTCCGAGAGCTCCCCTGAATTACCCATACCACACTTGACAAAGTTAGGAACCTAAAAGAAAGTGGGCCCTGGCTGTCAACGAGTCCGAAGGCATGCCTATAAACTGTATCTTCTGTACAGGGGTTAAACTGGATTTTTGACCCAATTCCTGAAACAGAGCAAGAGCTATCTGGATGGAAGATAGGGCTACTTCATAGGAATGGCCTTGAGTACCAGTCAGTCATTGAGGTATGGGAAGACCAGAATTGTAAAGGACTGAGTGACATAAAATGGACAATACAGCCCGATTTCATGACCCCTTGATCCACATGTCTGTAGTGATCCACCTCCAATCCTGTTGGAAATGGGAAAGGTGATCTCCAAAGGGGGGGCAGGGGAGCAAATGGACACAGCTGTAAAACCAGAGGTGCAGGATTTGAACCTTAACCAGCCTGTCAAAACTTGAAAGCTTTGAAGATGACTGGGTGGTTGTACAGGGCGGGTGAGCAGCCCTCTTTCTCTGAAATTTGTGTCATTTCCTTGGGGTGTCCAGTGGATCTATAGAATCCAGAGAACTGAGCAGGACACGCTCTCTGGATAATCTGTGACCGACAAACTCTCTTATTTGTAGGTGGCCAGGGATCATAAAGTAGCCCTACAGTCCTTCAGCATGTACACAGACGCATCCATGGTCTCCGAGAAAAGCTTACAACCGTTGATAGGGAGGTCCTCACCACAGTGTTCTGTATGTCTCTTGGAAACCCCAAAAGTTGGAGCCTTGATGTCCTGCGCACAACCACCACTGTGACAGTGTCCCCGGCAGTAGTGTCCGCAGCATCCAAGGACATTTGAAGAGCAGAGTTGTGGCCAATAATTGACACTCAGATGATGGACTGGAATGGCTCTCTATGTTCCTGCACCAGATGTTTAATCAATGCTGTACATCTAATATTGTTTGTAAAACATGACTCCTTGATAGTTTGCGATCCTGAATTGTAGGGTTGCTGACCAGTAGGACTTCCATCCAAAGAGATCCAGTCTTTTTTGGTCTTTGTCATACTGAGTTCACTTGCCACACAGTCTTAGCTGGATCCAGGAGCACCTCATTAATGGGTAATGCCACCCTGGAGGGTATCGCTGTCTGCAGAATATCCAACAGTTTATGCTGCGAGTCCTTGACTTCAAGTGCAATTTGAAGAGTGTCAGCTACCCTCTTTCTGAGGTCTTGAAATTGCCAAAAATCATTAGCCATGGATGGTGGCAGAGGCATAATTACCTTGTCTGGAGACAAGGATAATATAGGTGTTTCAGGGGTGCCCTGGCCTCCTGTTCCTCAGACGTCTCTCATGTGGGGGGTGGGGAGGAAGGTGGCTGGTTGGAGAAGATAGGACTGTTCAGGTCTAGGCTCCCTATGAGATGGTACCATTGGGCTGGTGAACTGTTGTCAATAGGCAGCCCAGAGGTCCCACTATGGCCAGTGGTGAGAGAGGGGCATATGGGAATGGGGATAGCAAGCAGGGTTGATTCCACCATCCTTGCTGATGAGCGTAATCTTCCCTATGACTGTCAAAGAATGCGTTCCTGAAAGGATAAGTTGGAGAATCCTAAACCTAATCAGAAGAGACGAACTGGAAGTCTCATTCATCCTCCTCAATATCATCCAATGCAGAAGCACCTGCAGAAAAGGGTGGCAAGTTCTGTGGTACTGGAGGAAGTTGGCAGTCTGGAGATCAGTCTCAGGAATGAGAGATTCTTGGATACCCAGGAGGAGTGGGGAGTTTGGTTCGTCCATTACAGACAGATCCTTAGTATAGCAGAATTCTTGTGGTATCATGTAGGGGGATCAGTACTGATGCGGCAGCCACGGATGCAGCAGACAACATTAATATTACTGTAATGAGGGGTGTACGGATGCATGCACCAATAGCGTCTGGTACCACTGAGTGCTTAGTAGAGCCCTGCAAATCTGCGGATATCCACTTTATATCCATGGATATCTGCATCCACAGACCATTTTTGTGGATCAGCTGCTGACACAAAATTTCTAGAGCCCTGCAAATCTGCAGAAACCTGCTTTATATTCACGGACCATTTTTGTGAATCACGGATCAGATGTGGATACAAATTCTGTATCTATGTAGAGCTCTCATGCTTATGCTTGCCATCTTTGTCCCTGGTAGATGGTACTGAGGCCCTTTTGGAGCTGTTCGTTTTGGAACTTTCTGGCCCTGCCAGTACTGGAGGAGGAGTCATTCAACTCAACAGTACCAAGCCAAGAGGTTGAGGCTTCAGAGACAATAGTTATCACAGGGGAAATGGGTTTTTTTGGTGCTGGCTCCTTAAGATGAGTCTACACTCTCGTCTTTTTGGATGTCTTCTCTGAAGCCTCCAAGGTCTTCCCTTTCTTAGGTTGAAGGGGTGCTGTATATGTCGAGACAGATGTACGGGGGTCTCCTGACCTGACTCAGAAGCTGGTCAAAGGAAGCATTCCATCATCAATAGTCTTGAGTTTCATATTCCTGTTTTTCCTTGCCCTGGATTTGATGGCCAGGTAGAAGTGGCACTTTTGGGAGACTTGAGGCTCCCGCAAAGCAATGGACACACTTGGAGTGGCCATTGCCTACAGGTATAACCTCTAGGCAGGGGAGGGGCAGTGTTTAAAACCTGGTGAGCCAGGCATGCCTGGCCAGGAAAATAAGGCTCCCTAAGGCGAGAAAGGAACAAAACAATCCTCTTACTACTTACCTCTAACTATAACTATCACTAACAACTTACTGTACTACCTGATCCTAATGAACAGCTATAGAAATGCAGAATAAAAGATAGCTGAGGCACACTCAAGGTGGACATGTTAAGGCTCCATCTCAGGCAGAGATTGAGAAGGAATTGAGGGCAGTTTGCCCCCCTCATCCTTATATAGCCTTGGTGTCCACTATGAGGAGACATAGGGAACATATGCAGGCCAAATGGACACTAAAGGAAAATCTCTGATCAAGGTCTTGAGAGGTGCATGTGCACCTGAAGTAGGAGCACCCATAGGGACTCAAAGAAGCTTTGTTCCTATCGCTAAAAACAACATTTTGTTTTAAGAAGGCCGTCTAATTAGAGTTTATCACTGGTCACAGACTCCTGAAAGTTGGAACTCCATGTCCAAATTCAGTTGGACCTGCAGAATACTATAGTCCTGGCCCAGACTATGAGTGGGAGAATTACAGAATTACACTCTAGGATAAGTAAAGGCATGAGGCCTGACACCTGAGGGAGTGCATTCAGAGACCAGAAATGGGAGAGACGTGAAGCTAGCCCTATACCGATGAGATTAGTTAAATCAAGCTTTAAAATTCACAACGTTCATCTGTTTTGGTATTTACATGGAGAATTAGTAAAAGGTAACTAACACTATATGGGTTAACATGACTATTAACCACTGACTAAAGCCGTGTATGTAAACACAATTATGTGGCCATGCAAATTAGCACAATCTGCTTATTCTCTGATCTTGCAGCCTGGTTGCTTTCCAGATTTTAATCTTTCATTTAAAGGGGAAAAAATTCTCCTCCCAATGTTTCCAAGGTGTGTTGCAGCTAGCTGATAGCATGGACAATGAGGAATCCAAGCACCTCTTTCCTCACAAATTGGAAGTGATTTCTGCTTTTGTACAAAGTGGGATGGAGGGGGAGCACACAGAGAAGGGGAGATTTCTCTTTTCCTCAGTACCAAAAGTATTAACTGCCTTCTGAATGCCAAATCACAAAGACTTCCCCACTCCTTCCTGGGAGCCAAAAGCCCCAGTGTCTATTACCTAGCTGTTGAAACTTCTAGAATGAGCTATGCATTTTCAGGACAAACATCTCCAGCACACTGAACATGGATAATTCTGGGGCAGCATCACATGCATTTTAGTTAATATCTAAGTAAGGAAGAGACTGTGCTTTTATATCTCTTCAAATCACTAGAACCTAGTTTGTTTTTAAATATACTTAATTCTGTCGAGAACTTCCAATCTGCTGTGTGGGAACATTGCAGAAACTAGGAGAAAGTGTTGTAGAATTTAGGTCCAGGTTGCCAAGAAGAGGATGAAGCATTGACTGAAATAAGCACTTTGATTGAAGGAAACAAAAACACCAATGCTCCCCAGGTGAAAGTAACAAAAATATTGTTGAAATCCTGGACACAGTGCACGTTCCAGAAGAAACAACAGCTTTACTTATTTTTTCAGTTCTCTTTATTGGCACTTATTTGGAAAACCAGCATAAATATTTAATAGAGAAGAGACATGTTGACCCACACACAATATAACTACCGTAATTACCTTTCTGTTCATGCATCTTTTAAAAGGATTGGCAATCAGATATTGAGGCCCGTTCATGAAAAATGAGATAAGCAAGATAAAAATCTATAATTTTGCCTTTATCACAGAAGAATGAATGCACAGTAAGTCTTTGGCATATGGCTGAGATTATAAAATAAAGCCATGCTGTATTAAAGCAAGCAAGCAGATGTTATACACAATTTTGTCTGTCTGCCATTGGGAAAGGTAAGCATGAGTCTCAGAACTTTATGAAAACTGATCTGTGGAGTAAGGAAGCTCAGTTGACAGTTGCAATAATTTAGATAAACATGGAGAGTCAACAATAAACCATGTTCACAGTGTTTGAGCTAAGAGTGAGACCACCACACAGATTCCATATCTCCATATTATACAGGAGAAATAAGTCCTTAGTTCTCACTCATCCCAGATTCTTCACATCTTCCGTTTCCTAACCTTGTATGCTGCTGCCCTGTCAAAGTTCTTCTCTGTGAAATAGCCATATGACAGGGTAGAGAACTACCACCGTACCTTGTTTTAGGAAAGGCTCACTACATTCAGTGCCCACCTTTAGCCCTGCATTACAGTTTTACTGTTTAGGAAGGAAAAGCTTTGCTTCATTATTAAGCCCTTGGGGGCTGGCAGACTCTTGCTTCTGTCTTAGGAGTCTTCTAGGTTTGCTATCATGGTGCTTCTGGACATACTAGCTTCTTTCAAATCCATTATAGGAATTCTCCAACATCTCTAAATTGATCGATTCTACACTTGTGATCAATAATTTTTCACTTTATAACATCAGAAATCTCTTTATGCTATGATACTGAGGAACTGGAGGCTGCTTCTACTGAGTTGCTATTACTCTACAGAAGAGATTAAAACACGGTATGTGGTCCGTAGCAGAGTTAAATGTTCATGGATTATCACTTCAGTCTGGACATACTCACTCAGGGTCCCTCCTTATGGCTTCCTTTCTCTCCAACTAAAACCCATTGTTAAGACTCTACCACCTCTAATTTTCTTATCTGAAGCATTTAATTTAGGGATTTTAAGCATTTCATGCACTGTCCCAATACACTATTCAAGTTCCTTCTGTGGGAAAACAGTGCTAGGAGAATGCCTATCACTCTAGATAGTCACACAGGGCGGAAAAAAGGAAGCTGGTGATTTTGGCAGGCAATTTTTTCCATGTTAAGTCTGTATTTAGTCACACCAGCAATTATGATTACAAATAAAATGTAACATATGGACAATTCATCCCATCTGGTTCTTTTCATCCAATCAGAACATAACATTGATTAACAGCCAAACAAATTAGGACTTAGGCACCAATTATATGTTGATACCCACATTTACCTTTTAAAAAGAGCAAATGAAATACCCAAAGCTTGTGGAGTAAAATTAATATTAATCAACTGATCCCGTTGATTAGCTTGACAAAAAATGACAGAATCCGATCCGATAAAGGCTATCTGTTACCTAGATCAGCACCATTACAAACTAGTGACAACTGAAAAGATGTAGTTTAAAATGCCTTGTTTCCTCTTGTAGAATAATATATGTATTTGCAATTTATTATGCCAATCAAGATGATCTATTGTAAGTCAAAACACGTATGCAGATATTCGCATATTAAAGAGAACGTTTGGAGTTTAAACATGAACTGTATTTAGTAAAATGTCATACAAATCACTATAAACTTCCTCAAGGAACTATTATGGAAGTTTTCTAGAAATAAAGACATTTCTGGAAGTTCCTATGAGGAACAGGATCAGATAAGAAACTCAGTCACACATTGTAGAACGTTGTCTTTTTGCTCTCCAGCTTGGCTGTTTACCCTCCAGCAGAGGAGTAATAAAGTCTCAATTTGTGGGTAATTTAGCTGAAAAATCTATGGTCTTAAATGGAGATCTGGAATTGGAAAGTGAGGCTGGAGAATCTCTGGTGGTGACAACTTCAGCTGGTGAATCATGGGAAGAGCCAGCACTGCTTTGATTGCCGTCAAGAGTACCTGAAGTCAGACTGAAAAAAAGGGGAATGTAACAGGAGGATATGGAAAATACAAGAGCAGCATTTTTGGGGCAATGCATTAATTTACATAGGTTTATTATTCAACATCTTTAACATATATATGTGAAACAACTAGCTTTAAACATGCACTTAACTGTCTTTTAAAGTAACCTAACTATAGACTCTAATTTTACCTGATTGCCACTAAATAGGGTTTCATGGGACTTACTGCAGCTTGAATTCCAGGAAGGAATTTTACATTTTAAATGATATTAAACATGTCCTATGGAAAAATAACTGAAATATTGATTGCTTTAAGATAGTAGGAGCAGGTCTATTGCTAATGCAAAGCAGTCTAATTTCCACAAAGCAATCATCTGCATTTTAATTAACCAAAATGAGATATTCTAATTCTTACTAAATTTCAGATGTTTAAAATTCTGGTTTTGATTAGCTATTAAGTCGCTTTAAAAGCAAATATTAGTCATCTTCAAGAACAGTTTTATATTTCATATAAAAATACAAAGAAGTCTACAATAATTTTGCTCTCCAGTCAAACCATAATATTTTATCAAGTAGTTAATTCATTCAGCTGACTCAAAGAATTGCTTATACATTAGAAACGGTCAGACAATGGAACATATACAAATAAAGAAATGACAATCATTCAGCCAACTCTATCATCATTTTTATCTTCTATTACAGGAATTCTCCAACTGGGTGCCCTGACAACACAACTGCCAGCAGGCTCAGTGGCAATGGCAACTTATACTGCACAATATGTGGTATTATTAAGGCCCTACTTAACTTGCAATATTGCGGAAATTGCAGATTCCGCAATATTAGGCTTCTACCACAAATTTGACAGCTGAAGCTCAGTCCCAGGCGGCCAACAGGGAGTCCCCTGGTGGCTGATAGCGAAAAATCATGGAAAAGTAATAATGGTCTTTATTATTGTAAATAATAAGGTCCATCATTATTTTTCCTCAATTTTCTATGGCCTGTTCACAACTCGGGCACAATTTTTTTTACAATCATCCCACAATTCAAGTAGGTGCTTAAGTATTAGGGAACAAGTGCATTAAAACGTATCTACCGATTACATTTTACAGTATCTATCATAGCAAAATTATAACTATGTAGGGTTATTACTATTATTTTCTCCTCTAAAAAACATTCAAAAAAACAACTTCACTCTTTAAACCAGATGTTCACTATAATTTGCTGCACAGTTCATTTTCTCTATCTTAGCACAGTCACAGATCATATGCAGAGAGATCAGACGAGCATTCACCATACGGAACTAAGAGCAAGAGTATAAAGAAGTGACAATTTGCATTAATCTGCAAAATTAAAAGGCAAATGATCTTAAGATCTGAAGCTATTTGCTCCAAAATAGCCAGTCATTGGGGGGGTCTAGTTACGAAACATGCTTAACTCCCATAAATGCTAAGCATACCAATAGGAGAACAGAAATCATTTATCTGTTTTTGAAGTCCTTAAATTATAGGCACTGGTACCCAAATATCCAGTTTGTTTGCAATACTTACCTGGATATGCTGAAAAAATCCAAGGCTTATTATATATAACACTGTTTGACTTCAAGCATGCCCACCCATGCCTGATGTCTAGAAAAAGAGACTGAAAACATTTGAGCAGTTTCTGATGAAAGTTACAAGGCACCAGTAATGCTTACCATGCACCAAGGTCTGTCAGATGTGAAACTTCAGGAGAAAGCATGCTAGTAGTTCCTTGAAAAAATCTCTTTGGCTCATCTTCAGTATCCATTTCACCTTTAACAAAACCATGCAATCAGATTCATATTATGCATTAACACTTAAAATACAACTCTGTCCAGATTTAGAGGGATCATTAGCATAGCCACTTTAGATAAACTTCTATCTTAGATCTGGCGCAGATGAAAATATATTGTGACACATTCATACACATTCTTAACATTCAGGTGTTTTCCCCCTTCTCTAAAATACATATTAATTTGAATTTTCCAAATACACCTCAAGTATGGGTGGGATAAAGGTGCTTTACTATGCCACAGTAAAGATATTAACCTAAATATAATTAAACACTAACCTCAAAGGATAACATTAACAAAGAGACACAGACAATGACAATTTGAAATGCCCAGTGGATTAAAACTGTCAACCCCATTAACAATTACTAATTTGAACATGTAACTACTACAAACACAAATATTAAAATATTTACCTACTTCTTAGTTTCATTAATTGAGTAAGCAAGCGCTTTGAAAGTCAGTGAAAAAGCATCCTCCATTCAAATAGTTCTTAAGTTATCGTACTGAGATCCTCTCCTCAACACCCCCCAAAGTAATTTGTAAAACTCCCTCAATAATAATAATTTATTTTCTTATTGAAGTCCATTTTGAAATACGTGCAGTTCAAAGGGGCTGGGATAAATGAGAAGGGAAGGTCTCCCAGCAGCAACTTCCAATTCACAGATTCTCTCATAGAGAGAGAGAGATGCATCTCAAGAGTGTTTCACACACAACCTGGCCCACCACATTCCCTTCCTTCTATGGAACAGTACAGCTTGGTTATCAGTACTTGAAACATGACTTAATGAGCCAAAACGTTACTGTTATGGAAGTGAAGGGTGAGAAAGCTTTTAAAAACAGATGCAATACAATGACTGTTGAAATGGAGGCTAAGAGAAGCAAGTGGAGGTGTACAGACTGAGGCACACCTTCCAAAACTTAAACAACTTTTAAATAAAATTACAAGATGAGATGGCTTCTGGGCATCTAGATGTTGAATTTTGAGGCCTGTAGTGAATGAGAATGCAGAGGTTTGTATACCTATAACAGGGCTCAAAAAAGAACTAGATAAGTTAATGAAGGATAGGCCCATCAATGGCTATTAGCCAGGATGTGCAGGGATGCAAAACCATGCTCTAAACTAAAGTTTCCCTAGCCTGTTTGCCAGAAGCTGGGAATGTGTGACGGAATGAATCACTTGATGATTACCTGTTCTGTTCTGTTCATTCCCTCTGAAGCACCTGGCATTGGCCACTGTGGGAAGACAGGATACTGGGCTAGATGGACCCAGTATGGCCATTTCTGTATGGTTACCAAGAAAACCGTATGCTTGTGATTTTAACTCGATAGCATCTCTGTGCTTCAATTAACTGGGACCTTTCTATAAATGAATGGAATTGTACCAATATCTTTATATTAGAGATTCCATTGGTTCTTTACCAAATGTGTAATCTTGCATCAGTGGATGGGTAGTAGGACAGAGTGACCATTTTAATTATAGATTTATTGAACAGTTAATTTTTCAAATATTGTACTTCAACAGTCCAAACTCCTGGCCATTTCTTTATAGCATATCTTTTGCTAAAACTCAATTGTTTCCTAGCAAGTATCAGTCCGAAAACAGGACGATCAAGAAAGCTATTTGAACAATTTAAAAGTTAACAATTAGAAACACATGCTGTACCTTTTCTTTTCATTGGCCCAAGAACACTTGGGCGAATGCAGTGAATAGGACTCTGACTTCTCCTGCTAAAAGAGTATAAACAGTATATTGGTACATGATAACTGGCATAAATAGCATGAAAAACAACTAAAAGTGCAGAACAAGCATGTTCAGTGCAAGCTGCTCCCTTTAAGGCCAAACACCAACATAAAGGGAAGTAGACAATAGGGATAGCCCCAACAAAAAATATTTTAAAAAACAAACACAAGACATGACTGACCCTGAAAAGTTTAACCACAAAATACTTTTCCAGAAAGCCTGGTTTACAGACTGAAGTTTTCAAAAAGCATTCCCAACATTTCCTCTAATACAGACATCTATATGAGCCAGCAAGTTTCTCTACAATGTACTTTTAGTGCTTGCATCCAACTAAACCCATGAGCACACAAACCTGGTCAGGTTCTCCGACTCCTACTAAAGGTGGGTCCATGAGTAACTGAAAGTAAGCCGGTTTCAGAGTAACAGCCGTGTTAGTCTGTATTCGCAAAAAGAAAAGGAGTACTTGTGGCACCTGAGAGACTAACCAATTTATTTGAGCATGAGCTTTCGTGAGCTACAGCTCACTTCATCGGATGCATACCGTGGAAACTGCAGCAGACTTTATATATACACAGAGAATAACCAATTTATTTGAGCATGAGCTTTCGTGAGCTACAGCTCACTTCATCGGATGCATACCGTGGAAACTGCAGCAGACTTTATATATACATAGAGTATTCTCTGTGTATATATAAAGTCTGCTGCAGTTTCCACGGTATGCATCCGATGAAGTGAGCTGTAGCTCACGAAAGCTCATGCTCAAATAAATTGGTTAGTCTCCAAGGTGCCACAAGTACTCCTTTTCTTTTTGTGAAAGTAAGCCACCGCTCTAAACACAAACCTAGCAGAGTGCTGTCCTTTGTGAGGCTGTAGATTAGTAGCAGGACTAGTTAGTTTCATCATCTGTTTGCATTATGTTACTGGACAAAACACGGAGAGCCAAAATATTTGGTCTTGCACATACTGGTGAAGACTGTGAATGACCCAGGAATTTCAGGACAGAGAGGCAGCCCTGGCCACTGGTAAAGAAAATTAAAAATGCCCAAGCTCCCTGCAGTAACAGTCATTTCTGCCAGAAATACAAGGTCACTTACAGCAACAGATTTGGCAGTTAAGTTCCTTTTCACCTGCACTCAGAACCATACTCTCCACAGCCCAAAACAGTGTCTTCCAGCAGCCTGACCACCCAAAAAAGTTATCCTATTTCTGGCAACATTAAATTAAGGTGGGAGAAAGACAGTAATAATAAGCCTCTCTGACAGGCAACCCATAACACCATGAGGCCATGATCTCTAATTGGGTCCTATAGATGCTATTATAATTTAAAAATTTTAATGTTTCCTCTTAATACTTTTTGCTAATCTACACAGGCTGGTATTGTCCCAGTTTCAAAACCTGGGAATTAATTCATCATCATCTTTTAACAGAAGTTCATTCTACTCTGTATGTGATTACGTGCTAAACAAAACCTATTGAAAAAATCTGATACAGGCTGCATTGTAACCCAGCTTCCTGATGTCAGGAATAAATATTTTGGTACTTTATAAACTCTAGAATTTAAGTTGTATGGATTTACTATGCGAGTTGGAGATCTAAATCACCAAAAACATGGTTTAGATTTACTATGTATCAGTTAAGTCCTGATATTTCAGATGCCTCAAGTGAACAATCCATATTAACAGTATGCAGAGTCAGTTTTACAGACTTGTACGTACTTTAAGAATCGTCTTGTTGGACTGGGACTAGGGCTTGGAGGTAATCCACTGCTACTCACCAAACTTTGCAAAGACGGTGAGAAACATTGCTGAAAACAAAATATATTGCAATATTTAAATATAAATATCATGCTTCATTCCTATTGCATCAAACTAATAATTCTTGACATACAGAGAACTAGAGGGACTTGAGGAACACAAGTAGGGCCTTAATGAGATAATTTTACCATTTTAAAAAAGCACCTCATCATTCATCTAAAATGACTACTTGAGCTATTTGACTGGGAAGGTATCACTTTTGGTTAAGTCTTGAAGAAAGTTCTAGAACAATTTAGACTGATTTCTCATGTACATACAGAGTGCATGCAAGTTGGTAGTATTATATTGATCAGAATATGTATGCATCTCTTTACCTTGGAACAAACCAACTGATTTAGTTCCTAAAAACCCCACTTTCCCCCAAAGAAAGGTAGACAAAGAATATGGCTTTTATTTATCACCAATGTACCAACAATTTATCAATAAATATACCCACTATGTATTGACATTTATGAGATGTTCTGTAGATAAATTCATGGGATGTACAGCTGTTAGCGTGCCTTTTTAATATTTTAGTTGTCTGTCTGCAGTGAATGCCCATGCAGAAGTCAGGGATATGGGAAGTTTCATCCCTTGCTAATGTTAGTGCTAAACAAAAACTTAACTATCGGTACTCATGAAGGAAGACCTCTACCACTTTATTTTTCTTACCTTCCCTATTCCTTTGGTGGGTGAAGGAGCTGGAGAAACTGGGACAAAGTCTATTTGCTTGGGAGAGGATGATTTCTGAAAATCATTGTCACTCTATAAGTATAACAGATCATGTAATTACAGCCAATTGCTTTAATGCAATATTTTCAAGGGCCAGGATATACATTAAATATTATACAAAGCATAGCTTTGTTGTGGAATGGAACCACATGATGCAAGTCAGCCTCACAAATGGCTACATGTAAGAATTGGTTACTATGACTACGTAGAAGACAAATTTCATACTTTTGACAAAACAAAATAATGTTAAGCGTTATGTGCCGATATTAAAGTATCTATAAAACAGAAAGATATAGACGTGAATGGAACTACCTTTAGACACATCAGGAAAAACTATGTCCAATAGCTGTAGTGACAGCCATGTGTCATTGAGCTACTGGTGATTTCATACCTTATTAGTACAAAACTTGTTATAAAGGCAGCAATAAAAAGTGTGTTACTAGACAGAAACAATTTGATGTTGAACAGCAAGCCTAATCTGTTTGATTTTCCTCTAAAAGAAATTTAAGATACTATGGACAACAAAATGCACCAATATGAGATGTCAGAATACTGAAGACAGAAACTCAAATCTAAAGCATAAACACATTACCAGGCTCAAGCTTTCCTCCCACGACTGGCTGATCTGCATTGCTGTTTGCACTTCACTGTAAAGAAGAAAAAAAAATCCATCATCACTGGCCTAGAGACACAGAGTTTAGGTATTCTCATTTGCATACTAACACTCACCGTTCATGTACTGTTTCTCTGTTCATCAAATCCATTCCTTCTTCCTGAAAAATATTAATATAAGAGAGACACAGTTAAGAGTTGTTTTATAGAGCTTTCTTTTGCTAAAAGGATTCAGACAAACTCTTCCTCTTCAGGTCACAATCCGGATGGGCATCTCATCTCATTCCATACACCATTAGCATACCCAGTGAGTGTGCAACTTGTGCA
Source organism: Lepidochelys olivacea (assembly GCF_965140295.1). Lineage (NCBI taxonomy): Eukaryota > Metazoa > Chordata > Testudines > Cheloniidae > Lepidochelys > Lepidochelys olivacea. The sequence goes on from NC_140419.1 coordinate 98,730,961, forward strand.
GAACAGAGCATTTTACTGATGGTTAGCAAATTGTTCCACATTATGGAATTTTTTATTGTTTCTTCTAAGAAACTAAGAAATTCTACAAAAAAAACTTGTTAAAATGTATTAAGATAGCAAAACAAAGCATTTTTTTTTAAAGAAAAATAAATTGCATGCACAAACTTAATTCACTCCTTGTATGTATGCATGCATTACAATACTGTTTTTAAATACACAAGCATGTACCATTCCTCAGAACTCATTCAATGCATAGATTGGACAGTGTGCAGTGAAACATGGTAGGAATCCACTTATTGAACAGAGGAGGAATAAATATATGTTAGATGATTCATCCACTGCTTGCTGGCATCCTAGGTATTGAATGATGCAGTCTATGTAATTGAAGACTATGAAGAAGGTTTTTTTTAAAAGGCACCAAACGGATGCTAAGTGCCTAACACCCATTAATGCGTTTGTCAAGCTCCTCCTATCGTAATACATATTTTCAAGGAGTGCAGCTTTAACTCTGACATATCCTGATTTAACTTTAACCTTCAGTGATTCACAAACTATTTTAATGGAGTTTTTATATGGAATAATTACTATGACTATGCAAAAATGTAGGACTCAAATTCCCCAAAATCTGAAAGTTAGCAAACAATTACTATACCATTTTATAGCTTAAAGTTTTAATAGAAATACAGTGTCAAATATGAAGTAACATATATTGTGCCATCCCTGCACCTCCCTTCCATCCCATTTGTGTGTACATATTAACATTAGTCCTTTCCTATATTAAGAATAAAAGGAACTCTCTGATGACTCCTTGTCCTTGTTAATGCTAAGAAATGAATAAATTACACAATAAAAATGAAACAGGCAGTGCATTTCTTCAGGATTACTATATGCCTCAAGTGTTTGAGGAGGCAGGAAGCTGGAGACCAAGTACCTTCAACCACTTGCAACACGTACCCTGGAAATATAATGCCTGGAGAGTTAAATTGCTTTTACAAAGTGAGAAAAATAAAAGTCACAAGATTTACAAGCATTTGGAAATCATGTGTTTTCCAAAATGAGACTTTAAAAGGGAGTCTATCATATGGCACAGCTTTAACTAAACATTTATTTTAATAGCTTAAATCCCTATAATAGAGCTTGTACTATTAGAGGTTTCCTTCTGGAAATTTACATTTTATGATTCTTCCTCTTCTTCCAAAAGAAAACCAAGATAACTGTTTTTGTATTAAATCTAACTGTACTTTGAGAAACAGGCTTGTATTCAAAACAGAAGTGCATTCTTACTTCACCATTTTAATGCACTTACTGCATTAATACATTTGGGGAAGGTACGGTAACCAGGGTTTTTTGTGGTTTTTGTTTGTTTGTTTTTTGGTTTTTTTAAACAAAAAGTGGACAACTCAGCACCACCAATGTTTCACAAGAAGGAAGATTAGGTGGTTCAGAAAGTGTGAAGTTGTGGGACTGTATACCATTATCCTGATATCCCTCAACTTCACATTAGCTTGTCAGCTTTGAGAGTCTCCAAGCTTAACATGCAGCAATCAGCAGCAACCTTCTTACCCTGATGGGTGCTGCACCCATCTGCTTCTGTACTGAACATTGGTATATCTCCTGTCAGTTTCTCTGACTGATTAAATACAGCGTGCCATGCTGCACTACACAAAACTTTTAGGTTTGCCCGATCATGGAGACTGAGATTTGAACACCACAGACTCCAATGAATATCATTTATGGTTATGCACAATTCAGTTGGGAGGAAGGCAGACAGTATATCTGAGCCCAGAAAAATGCAACTGACTCTAAGTTCTAGATTGGAAATGGGGCTGCAAGAGATAGGGACCACCAGCTTTCTTTGTGGGGAGAAAGATGTCTGATGGCTAACCACTTTTATAAATAGGACAAAATCCTGGTTTCAGTATAATATATTAGGACACCTTCTATATTTTCTGTAAACTTTTGTATCTCTGAAAACTGATTCAAACTGCACCTTGAATTGACAGATTTTTGCTGAACACTCTTTACAAATCAGCTATTACTTCCAAGTGAAGTCATCAGTGATCATTAGTAGGATACACCAGCTTGTGTAAAGCCAATAAAGCAATCTTTTTATGTCTTGTTATTTACAAAACAGAACTAGAATCATCTCTTACCTGTTTGATTTGATGAAGGCGGCTGCTAGGAATACGAACAGGAGATGATGGCACCAACTGCAAAACAAACACCATACAGCTGAAACATTTTTAAAAACTGCAAAATCAGGGAGGTTAGACACTATTTTTTTTTCTAATATGTTATTTCATTCTCTAAAAGATAACAGCCACTTCAATATCACCAAAATAGCATCTAACACACTTTGCATATGTTAAATGCAATACATTTTGCATACAATTATAAGTGTATATTAGTTTTATAAGTGAGAGCACTAGACTATTTCATTATGAAATTGCTCAGCTTAGAAATGACTCCTAATTATTGCGTGCCAACCTCCATCCCACTTCAGTCTCACACTACTAAAAACCCTCACCTTCCACGAACTGTATTGGCAATACTGGCCACCCATCGTGGTTGCAACAGTACAATAGGTAAAGTAGCATAAGCACTTCCATCTTAAAGCTGTTGTACGTTGCTCATAATGCTAAAAATAAAAATCTATTGAGCAGGAGTTTTCCAGGGCTGGTCTCTGCCTGCAGATGAATATTTTTGACATGGAAGAGCAAGAGAGCTTCGGCCACTGAAGTGTAAGGAGAGTGAAAATATTTCTCCAGCTCTTCTGCCCTCAACAGCTTAAAATGACAAAGTTAAAATAGGAGAGTGAAATGGCTTCACTGAGTAGGAGTGCCTTTGAGCACTCTGTTACCATTTTCTCCCTTGCTGCTGCATAGGACAAATAAAAAACAAAACCCATAAACATTTTCTATTAACAAGGAAAAATCTGAAGGATCAAGTACAAAATCAATCTGGCAGAGACATAAGCCACACTCTAGGGGCTCTAGATTCTTTAGTTTTATACTTGAGTTGACTGCTAGTTTGATAAAAATGATAAATGTATTAACTCCTAGGTATTGAGCCAACAACTTACTGTGTAGTTCATCAAAGAAAGCAAAACTTTCATGATGATTCTCAGCATAGACATTCTCAAGTTGTGGGACAGGTCTTACTTATTAAATCTTTTTACTGGAATTTCTTAATCCACCACTATATAATACAATTAGTTACAAGCAAATTTATGTTGAATCAATTATTGAGTCATTCTCTTTCCCTTACCATTACACATTTGAGTAATTTATGGTGCTCATGACCATCAGGGACCAGAAGGCTTAGGCATGAATCACACAGTTCTGCTAATGACTTATTTCTTTTGAACAAAGATCAACTTTGCCACGTTGTATTGTGGCTTTGTAATGAGGATGAGTGTTACAGGGGTGAGGGCTTCATTCTTTCAGACTGCATGGAAACTGCCAGGTGAAAAGTAAAGGGAATCACATAGCATAAATTACATGCACTTTCTAGTTAATTAAACTCCACCCTGTAGATAGTGGGCTTCCTCAGTTTCACACAAAACATGCCTTAAGTTTTCTACAAGTCCAATGCTACAGGATGTGGATCAGCATTCAATCACCAGCTAGCTGTATCCTACTTCAATTAGTGCCATGGAGAATGCAAATTGATCCTCCTAGGAAGACAAGGTGAGTGAGGTAATAATATCTTTTATTAGATAAACTTCTGTTGGTCAGAGAGACAAGCTTTTGAGCCAGACACAGCTCTTCTTCGGAGATCCTCCTGTTTTTAGAAAAGTCACACAGAGAATAGAACTTTTACTGTTTGCTTTATAAACTTGGACTGCATACACTCAATCCAAGCAGCATGCACTACTTGCTTGGGGAATGAGCATATTTAAGAGATGGTCTCTCAAGACAATAAGCTGAACACAAGACCAACAAAACAGCCTGCTCACAACTAGTCCTGGAAGCAGGACTCAATCAACAAAGAATTAAAGGAAGGTAGCGTAATAAATGCCAACAAACATTTCCACAAAAGCATTAATGGTAATCTGGGTTACCACTTGCAACTCTGAAGCTCCTGGCTGGTGAAAGATGCAAAATCCTGCTACTAACCTAGAACTTAAAACCACTGCTCAGTGCAACTGACTTCTCAAATTACTGCCCAGCATCTAATTTTCATTTTCAAGTTAGCTGGTCACAGAGTTCACAGAGAAAAGTCTCCAGTTTCAACTGTCAGCTCAGTGCTCTGAACCACTCACTCTCAATCATCACATTTTAGGCCAGAGAACAGACCAGTGAGTTATGAGGAACTCCAAGGTGAGGGCTCCAGAGGTGGAGGAACCAGTTTCCCATTATAATCCTTTGGGCTGGGTTTGAGAGGAATTAATGGATTCATGTCAGGGTGTCCTATCCACCCTGTGACCTTTTGATGTTCAGACAACAATAGTATCAAATGTTAAAGCTGAATTCAAGCATTATGTAAACGTCTTGGTCTTCTCTTTTCGGATGTATAGTGCTGGTTTACTTGTTTTATACACTGGAACTTAGAATTTATTTGGTTTGTTATAAGAAAAAATGATTGAAAGAGTTTAATAATAAATAAGAGCTCCTTTTGGACTTCAATACCACTGAATTTTCAAATAGCTACAACTGTGAAAGATTTTCTTCCATCTGCAGAGAACCGCAAGACAACAGCTCATTTATCAAATTTGGACCTGGATAAGTGGAATACATTTTTGTGACCTCACAGCTTGAAACTCCTACGTAGAAATGTAGCTACTTGCCCTGAAAAAGTTTCAACTGGTACAGAATACAGAAGCCCACCTGCTGAGCAACATAGGATGCCACGAGCATATCGGCTCAGTGCTCTATTTCACTGTCTCCTAATGACCACTCCAGACTGAATTAATGAACTTGCAATTTATTATTTACAGTTAAAAACTAGAAACAAAACTCTGGTCCTAATAACCTGGACGAGCCCACTGAACATAACTCAGGGCTGCCGATGTAGTCCTGGTTAGTATCTGGGAACTGCAGCCCAATATGCCTGGTCTAAGAGTGTGTTCCACACTAAGAGAGACGATGGCTTGAGGTCTGAGAGCTGGAGGTGGGTGCAGGCAAAGAGATCAGGAGAGGTCAGAGGGTGTTGCAGTTAGCCTCCTAGCTGTGGTATCTCCACACCCACAGAGATGGGACTGGAATTTTGTATGGAAGCACAATCAAAGCATGAGAAACCCTGATTATAATTCTAGACATACTCCCAACTGTTTCCTTAACAGCAGACTAACACAGACTAGGCAGACAGTGTTACTGACTGCACCTCAATCAGGAGGAACTTAAATCTTCTTAATATGCCAAAAGTGTTAATATAGTATTAAAAACACATTGACTACATGATTAAAATTAAAATACAGTCACATTCTCAGACCCACTTTTCCCTCACTACTAAAATTTAATTTGCATGAAAACTTGGATGAACTTTTCTGAATTCCAAAGGTTAATTTTATGAAAGGAAGAAAGTACTTTTTAAAAAATCATTAAACACCCCATTAAAGTTAACCCTGTTTAGTATTTTTAAAAAAACATTTCCCCATGCAACCTAAGACTATACCTATGTCATCTACTATTCTCAACCACTGTAATAAGCCACCATATGATGCAAGTTTCTACATTACTGGTTCTGCCATTAGAAAAGTACATTAGTAGTGCTTTAATGCACACCCTGGCTGGTTTATTAATAGAATATAGCTCCTTCATGTTATGCTTCTTTTTCAAATCTTTTTAAAAACACAAGTTTTAGGGTTTTATGCAATGTCCGCTGAAAAAGATTACTTCATAACAGAACAATAAGAGTGCTAGAAAAAAGGATGAACACTACTCTTAATAACTTGCTTTTTTTCCTTTGAAGTATTCTGGATTAGTTGAGTCCCATCTTTATAGACCTGAGATCCAATGACATTTCAGTAGCAACATTGATTAGCTACTGATCTGATTTTTGTCCTAAAAAAGGGGAGTTTAATCAGCAGTTTCTGGCCACCTATTGTCATCTGGGATCCTCTGGTAGGGACAATTTAAAACTGCAATTGCCCCCCACTCCCTCCTTTTCTTCTCCCTTCTCTTACTTTGCCAGCAATGATGCTTCTCTTGGGAGTTTTAAAATGTTAATTTTACTTAAAAGCCAAATTGGTAGCCCTAAACCATACCCCAATTCAGCCTACTTCATATCAAAACAGCCTGACCCACTTAATCAGAGCTGTGGACCTTCACAGCCACACTGTTTCTAAGGGCATGTCTACACTACAAACTTAAGTCGACTTAATTCCACATACAGCCACCACAGTAATTACTGTGATTTTTCAGGTCAACACTACCCTCCTTCTGTCAGTAGTACAGTGGTACACTACCCTCCATCTGTCAGTAGCACCAGAAGTGCTTGCACTGACTAAAGAGGGGCATCATTGAGGTCTGAGAGCTCGGGCTTGCAGCTCCCCACCGAGCTCCCCGCTGGGAGCTTGCTGTCTCAAGGTGACAGTCTGAGCTTTGAGCCCCATGTAGGGTTCACAGCAGGGAGACAACCAGCCTTTCTTGACAATTTCACTGCTGCCTCAGGCTCAGAGAGAGGGGCTCACAGCTGAAGCTGTGAAATCAACAAGAAAGGCTGGTAGGCTCCTGCTGTGAAATTGAAAATGACAGCTAACAGCACGCAGTGTCTACACAAACACTGTGTCACCCTAATTACACCGACATAAGCACTATGCTTCTCATCGAGATGGAGTTAATATGTTGGTGTAGTAGGGCACTTATATTGGTGGGTGCAAGGCTGTAGTGTAGACACTGACATAGTTAGGTCAAGCTGCCTTACGTTGAACTAACTCTGTAATGTAGACCAGGCCTAAGACGATGTATACACAAGAAAAAAGCTGGGAATAGCTATTCTGCACTGGTTTCTTAGGGCAGTAGCGCCTCTGGTGAAGATGCTCTATGCCGACGGGAGAGCACTCTCCTGTCAGCATAATTACTCCACTTCTGCGAGAGGTGGAAGCTATTTCGGCAGGAGAGCATATAACTTGCATTACTCGGGGGGGGGTGGGTGTCTTTTTCACACCTCGAGCGATGTAAATTACATTGACTCAAGCGGTAGTGTAGACGTGCCCTTAATGCAAAATAAGAGTGTCCACATAGGAAAATGGTGTAGAATAGCTGTTCTGCTGTAAATTTAAACCCTAGCTAATTTCCTGAATAGAAAAGTCCTAAAGTGAACAAGGAATTGCTTTAGGGTTCCCACCTCAACCTTTTAAGTAAGATTAACACTTTAAGATTATCAGTTTATGACAAAAGGCAGGTTGAGGGGAGGGGTGAAGGAAAGAGGAAACTTTATCGAATGGATTTATAGATTTTAGATTCCTTTTAAACTAATACCTTTAAAATAAAGGGTAATATTAAAGATGTATCTCCACTGAAACAAATTAAATGCTGATAGTCTGAATTTTTTTTTCTGATGAGCAGAATCAGACATTACTGCATTACTGACAGCTGGTGAATTGTCCTAAGATCAAAAAGGCCCAGTTAGCTGATCTGAATGGGGCTTGGAAAGACAGCATACAGTGTCATACTGTACACTCAAGTGTGCTCCACCATACACTACAAGGACTGCATACATCTTAACCAACTCCCATGATTTCTGAGCTAGATTCCACCCAATTCCTACTGTGCATGGCCAGACTGGTAGAGCATTATGAAAGGGGGTGAGGCACTCCTAGTGTATGGCACTCTGAAGGTGTAAGGAAGGATGTGAGATCCCCAGCAATACCAGATGTGCATGACTGGAGAGAGGATTCTTCAGCTGAATTGGTGACCTGCTTTAGACCTCTTTTCTGGCCATGATGTAGGCTATTGGCCTTAATAAGGAGTACTTTATGCCCTTTTCCTGCAAGGCTACTCTGCTCCCAGCCAGGGAAATGGGCTCTCAATCCAAAGAACAATGACATGTTTCCTTGCCTTTCACAGTTCTTTCTTGCATATACTCTCAATTATCATCTCTCCCTTTCCTGGGAAATATCTGTCTTTTACTAAGTAAGCAGATACCTCATTCTCTGGAATATTTTTACTACTGCTGTTGGTGTGACGGTCCATTGCTAACAGTCACTTTTCTTCGCTCCCCAACCTTGTTTATATTGCCTGCTTCATCTTCATGTTTTGGGTCACTCGTGAGGGCAACAATACCCTTTTCTAAACCACTGTAGATCTTATTAAAAAAAAAAGTAACAAAATCAAAAAGGTAACTTCTATGAAGTACATGAGATATCTTTAGTTCAGTTAATCTTCAGGACAGACTAAGGAACTAGATCACCCCACTTGCGCCTCTTTGGCTTTGTATCCAGGTCAACCGAAAAAGAACCTTAGTGTTTCAAAACTGTTTTTCTTAAAGGGCTACTGCCCTCTTTGTAAGTGCTGACTCTTGCTAACCACTGGTTAAGTGAATCTCTTCAACACCGTAGGAAAAACAAGTGAACTGCTGGAAAGGAAAGCAATTTATCTTTGGTCTGAAAGCAAGGATAGAAATTTCAGCCTAAAATTTAACTTCAAACAAATGCCTGAATAGAAAAGGCTTCTGACTAAATGTTTCCTCAACCATAATTACAGTGTTACTGGCACTACATCATGTTTTGTTTCTTAAGCGGCAGGCACGTTGCTTTTATGTTATGCTCATCTGTTGAGGCCTTTAAATAAAGGATCTCAAGACTACTACAAAAACAAATCCTCTCCAAACCAGTTGTTTGGCCTAGTTTTGAAATGGAATTTTAGTTTTTGTGTGGGCAGAGAGGCTGTATGGAAGGGGTGGACAGGAATTAAAAGTTATCTCCACTTAAAGTAACCCAAATAGCAACAAACAATCATCAAGTTAGCATATGTCTGAGCATCTTGTATACTGTATGTAAGAAAAAGAGAAACTGACATTAACACAAGACACTCCATCGGTCCAGTACATTAGTTGTGAACTGTATGCAATCAACATGTAACTATACTTACGCCAGTTTCTTAAAATCAGAACATATTTCAGGAGAAATGTAACAGTTTTTGGTTAAATTTTTTAAATCTAGGCAAAAATTCCTCTTGTTTAAAAAAAATGAGAACTGTTTTTCCTTCCCATGCCCCCCAGAAATGCATCAATTTATGTATCTGTGGTTCTTTCAATATGGTCAAGAAATCCTTTAATATGCCAGCACTGACTCCAAAATACTACTGGAGCAGTCCAAACCACTTTTTGACCATAACTCAGACTATAATGATTTACTTAAAAGAAACACTATTTGAAAATAGAAGTTGCATCTTCTTTGGGTTCATAAATAAGTATTGTACTAAATTTTGAGGCAGACATTTACTAACAAAGTCATTTAAGTTTACAAAATTGTGATAGTGGAAATTTGTTAATTAAGATTGGATGTTTTTCTAAGATATATACTCTAGTTCAAACAGGCATTACAGTGAAGTCCTATGGCCTATGTTTTACTGGAGGTCAAGGACAAAAATATTTCAGATAAATTATCATCACAGTCCTTTCTGGTTTATAATCTACGATGCAATATAAATGTAAAGTCAGTGGATTTATTTAAAAACAAACATTCAAAGCAGAGATTATTGAGACCTAAGAATAACTGACTGATACTTCTGAATATACCAATTCTCTTTCCAAATTGGTCTTCTTATCCAATCTTAGAATATCTGCTTAAATAAGTTATGAACTAGGTTGTCTTCAGAATGACACAAATGTGTTTTCTAAAGCTAACTGATCTTTAAAAAGAATTTCACTACAGCTGCAAAATATGTAGTGTTACTTTTCAATTTACACTCTTATCTTTAATCCTGTTTAGACCCAAAGAACAAGTGGGCAACATGTTTGCGCTAAGCATTTTCTTACCAGACTATGACGATTCATCACTGTTGTACTGTTTCTGCGGGTTCGCAAAATGTTGGCCTGGAACACCTGTGAATTATCACTGTGAAAAGAAACACTTGTCAAATTTAAGAGCCATTTCCCTCTCCTTCACCTCCTAAAAAAAAAAATGCCTCAATATAAGCTATGTAAGTGTGTGCTTTCATCCTCTCTTAACCCAAAGTCTCTCTCCCCAAAACAAGTTCCAACTACCACAGTTAATGACATTAATCATGCTGAGTCCTCACTAGAGTGGCTGCAAATTTTGTATGGATATGTGTCTTCTATGGAAATGTATGAGTTTAGAGTGTAGCTCTCTATATGCAGTCCTTAGCACCAAACACCATTCATTCACTAGAATTTGAGATTACGCATAATCAATAGATGGACTGACGCAAGCCTCCATACCAGTGGTATCAAAGACAAATCACACTGCAGGTCAGAAGTTTTGTCACTGGGAGCACCTTATAAGTTACAACCCCTCTTCACCAAGGTGCTGATACAGCACTCAAAATGTAAAATTAAGCACTCAGTATATCCATTTAGAAAGTTCTAATTATTTTTTGAAGTGGTATCTCGGTAAAGATGAAGAGGAGGTTACTTACCTGTAACTGGAGATTCTTCGATATGTGTGGTCCCCATCTGTATTTCAGCATGGGTTGTGTGTGCGCACCATGTGCCTGGAGCTGGACAATCTGAAAGTAGTGTCCACTGATCCACGATCACACCCTAGATCACCTCATGCCTCTGACCAAGGGATAAAGAGAGGGGGAACTCTCCAGTTCCCTCTCTATTGTGAATCAGAGGCAATCCAAAGCAGAGGAGGAGGGCAAGTAGTGGAATACAGATAGGGACCACATATCTCAAAGAACATCCAGTTACACGCAAGAAACCTCTTCTTCAAGTGATGGTCCCTATTGTTTTCCACAGTGAGTGATTAACAAGCAGTAAATAAGAAGCGAGGATGTACACCACGGGTTCTCAAACTTTTTTTTGCTGGGCCCCCACTTTGAAAATATTGCAGTTAAAGGCACTGAAGCCTTTCAAAAAGTGTTAAAGTAGGGTGACCTTTGGAGCAGGGCACCCGGCCAGCAGTCACCACTCTCTGGCCAGCCAGCTCTGAAGGCAGCACCTCTGCCAGCACTAGTGCAGAAGTAAGGGTGACAACACCATACCATCTCATGACACCTCCACAATAGTCTGGAGACCCCTATTTGGTCAGGACCCCCAGTTTGAGAAACACTGATGTAGACAGTAGGGTTGAGCAAAGGAGTCATCAGCAGAGGAGTCCTGGACTAAGGCACAGTATGTCTCACAAAAGTGTGAACGGAGCCCCCACCTGGCTGCTTTACAAGAAGGGATACCTCCTGAAGCAATGCCATAGTTGCTGCTTGTGCTCTCATTGAATGGTTCTTATTCTATGGGGAGCAGGGAAGGTTTGATAGTTGATAGAGTAGACGGAGATCCATTTGGATATCCTCTGAGTGGAGATTGCTTGTCCCGATTCTTTCTGCTATAGTGATGAATAGTCTCTGGGACTTCCTGATTAGGCTTGTTTTGTGTAGGTAAAAGGCAAAAGGCCCACTAGACATCAAGAGCATGGAGTCTCTGTTCCTCTAAGGAAGCATGCAGTTTAGGGAAGAACACAGATATGTGGATTGATCGGTTCAATGAAATTCAGAAATAATTCTGGGCTGACTGTGGGGTGTAAACATAACAAAACCTTATCTTTACGGAACACAGTGTCAACAGATTCCATCGCCATCACTCCAAGCTCATCAACCCTTCTGGCTGAGGTGATGGCTAAAAGGAATGCAACCTTGATGGAGAGAAGGGACACTGAGCAGGAAGATAGGGGCTCAAAAGGGTGGCCTTGTGAGTCCTGAGAGAACAAGATTCAAGTCCCATTGAGGAACAGGCTTGTGAACAGGTGAAAAGGTTCTGATTAGGCCTTTTCAAAATCTGGTGGTCAGAGGGTGAGTGAAGACAGAGTAACCCTGAGAAGGAAGATGGTATACATTAATCACTGTCAGGAGGACTCAGAAGGAGCTAAGGGATAGGCCTGATGCCTTTAGAGAAAGCATGCAGACTAAAATGAGAGGAGTATCTGCATTTTCTGGAAGAATGTTCCTTTGATGTGCTCAAGAAGAAAAACATCTCCACTAAGTCCAGGTCTACACTACAGACCTATATCGGTATAACTGCATCGTTCAGGGATGTGAAAAATCCACACCACAATGATGTAGTTATACCGACCTAACCCCCCATGTAGCTAGCACATCGACAAGAGAGCTTCTCCCACTGACATAATCTACCTCCCCAAGGGGCAGTAGCTAACTACATTGAGGGGAGAAGCTCTCTTAAAACTGCCTAGTGGACTCCTTCCTATTATTAGAAAGTATGTCTCATACGGCTGTGGGACATGACCATTCTAAGGAGGATCATCCAAAAACCAAGCCCTGAGGTAAAGTGAACATGGATTGGGGTGCTTGATCTTGCCATTCCTCTGGGTCAGTAGCTTGGGAAATGTTGGGAGATCATCAGTGCTCAGGATGACATGCGCAGGAGATTTGAAAAATAAAAACTGTCTGAGCAATAGGGGGAGATCAGGATAACCCATGCCCTGTCCTGATGGTAGGAGCAGTAGCAGAGAGAATGCATAGTTCAGGTGATCTGACCAAGGAAAAAGTAGAGTATTGCCTGGAGAGTGGTGACCTAGGCTCGTCTGGAGCAGTATGCGACGCATTTTCTGTTTGTTACAAAGGTGAACAGATCCCTAGATGGGATTCCCCATAGATCAAAGACTTTGTGCAGTACCGAGTTGTGGAGTTCCCACTCATGGTTGACTGCAGAATGTCTGCTGAGAGTGTCTGGGAGCATATTTCATTTTCTGGGAAGGGAGGCTGCTGATAGGGTGATTTTGTTGCCAATGACAGACAATGAGACCAAAGCATCTGGCATGATCGGTCACTACTGTGAATACTTTGGTGAAGACTCAGTGGATGAGGGGAGGAAGAGGGGTGTCTCTATGCTGAAAGAGAGCACTCTGTACTGAAAATGGTCGAAGCCCATCATGAATATGAGAAAGCATCTGTGAGTGGGATGAATATCTACATGAAAGTAGACATCCTTGATATTGAAAGCTGTAAACCACATGTCCTTTTCTAGGACTGGTATTATAGAGCCCTACATGACCATACAAAACCTGAGTGAACTTGAATGAAATGAATGGGGTAGCAGAGGTTGAGAATCGGTCTTCATCCATCCTTCTTTTTGGGTATAAGGAAAGAATAAAAGCTGCTCTCTTGGTATTGAGGAGGGACACGTTCTATCACTCCTTGCTCTAATAGGGAGTCCAATCTCTTGCTTGAGAATAGTTTCCTGAGAGTGCTCCTTGAAAGGTGGAGGAGGCAGGGATGCAAACTTGATCATATAGTCAGAGTGGATGAAGTTCAGTACCCACTGGTCTGTTGTCACTGTACTCCAGGTGTTGAGAAAGAGTGCTAGACGACCTCCAAATGGTGTGTAAAGGTGGGGCAACGTTGGGCTTAATGCCTCACAACTCTTGAAATCCTATCAAAAATAGTGCCTTGCCAGTAGGGTTGTGATTGGGATGCTGAGCCGGTTGCAGAAGGTGCGGGGAAGCAGGTCCTTTGAACCCTTTGCCTTTTGTGTGGTGGTTCATAGGGCCTCTGATAAAAAACTTGTTGAACCCATGGGTCTAGGTCTAGATGACTGTCGATGGAATTTCTTCACAGGGACAGGTGTATATAACCCCAGAGAGCGGAGGGTAGCCCTAGCATCCTTCAAGATGACTCATCTGACTGAATAACTGTAATTCATTGAAGGGGAGGTCCTCCATGGTATTCTGGACCTCATGAGAGAACCCTGACACAGTGAGCCATGACCTTCTGTACATAACAATGGCTCTGGAGGATGTGTTAGTGGCATCGACTGCAGATTGGAGAGAAGTCTTTGTTACTAGTTTGCTTTAGTCTATCAAAGCCTGGAAACAAGCTCTGTCCTGTTGTGGAAGTCTGTCAGTTAATTCTGCAAACTTGGGTAGTTCAGAAAGTCATACCTGACCATTAGTGCCTGATAGTTGTCTGTCCTGAACTGGAGGCCAGATGATGAGAAGACCGTTCTGCCCAGTAGGTCTAGGTGCTTACCCTCCTTGTCCACAGTGGTAAACCAGGGGTGTTGCTGTCTAGCCCTTTCAGAAGCTGCTTGAACCACCAAAGAATTGGCAGAGGGGTGAGAAAATAAGAAATTAGCCCCTTTGGCTGGCACATAAGAGTTTTTCTGCCCTTTGAGGGGTGGGAGCACAATGGCTGGGGTGTGCCAAATCTTGCTGACTCCAATATAGCTTCATTAACAGGGAGTGCTATTTTGTTGGATCCAGATGGGTGGAGGATGTCAAGGAGCTTGTGTATGGATTCCTTAATCTCCTCAAGAGGAATCCGTAGTTCACCTGCAATTCTACAAAAATGACCCTGGAACTGCCTGAATTCTTCTGGGGGGAGGGAAAGAAGACATAGGGGTTACCGCTTTGTCTGGACACAAAAATGGTAATCTTGCTGGTTCCAGTGGAACTGCCAGATCCAGTGCATATTGTTCTTCCTCCTCTGAAGGATCCTGGGGTGATCTGACCGCCTCCTTCAAGGGGAAGCAAGAAGAGACTCCTTATCGACTCTGCAGGGTGGGTGTCAGTCCCAGGACCCACAATGTGGCCAGCAGGAAGTCTCGAAAGGGAGAAATGGTGGCCCCCATGACATGAGGTGCCAGCAGCTCCAAGCTAAACGTAGAGTTTGGTCCCAAGTTGGTGTAAGTCTTTTGGGAAATGGAGGATATATAGGGTAAGGAAACGAAGGCTCCTTGGGTGGATCACTCTCCTGATGAGGAGAAAGCTGAGTTCTGTTCCATAGGTGGTACCGTTGGTACTACTGAAGGAAAGCTGTACCTCGGGGAAGGAGCGGGTGATAAACTTCTCCAAGTGATCGACTCCCCAGGTGGTGTTATGACATCTCTAGAACGAAACAGACCCAATGGAGGGGATTCCAGATCAGGGGGAAGCGAAGATGTTCTGTGGAGCAGCATGGGACCCAGGTCTCTCCAGTGTGAGAGGAGTTGTCTTTGCCCAGATCATTGTAGCTGGAGAGGGTGCTAACAAAGATGGTGCCAGGGGTAGGCAGTGAGCGGTCTATGTCGGTGCCTATAGATCGCATTTTGGTACTGATGGAGCCCAATATTTATGGGCTTTCTTGTCAAGCCTCTGGGACTTAGGACATGCTAAGTCCTCTTGGGATGAGGTGCCAGGCTTGCTCAGAGCTGAATCCAACTTCTTCTAAATGGATTTCGAGGAAGACTTAATCTCATGCATATGAGAGTCCTTCCTGGGTTCCTGAGAAGATCTCGCCAGTGGTTCTGTAGAGGTAGATTATCTGGCACCAGTGTTGGAGGCTCACTCCTTGCTGAGTTAGGCCAATGCAAATGTGGGTGGGTGGGAAGTCCCAGCCTGGGTCCGATTGAGACCTCAGGCCCTTTTCCATGAGGTGTTTTTGAATGGAGAGTTCCTGCCCTTGTCAAATATGGCTGGGGAATGAGTGGCAGATACTGCACTTCACTACGATGTGTGCTTCCCCAGGGCAGTACACAGTGCTGGTGGTCATCACTGACTGAGAAGGATCATGGGCAGGAAGTGCAGAGTTTGAAACCAGAGTCCTGGGCATAGTCTAGTACCAGCATGGGGCAGGGGGATGTGAGGGGAGGGAGTGTTCCCCCAACAATTAATCTAGCACAAAAAACTATGAAAACACTAAAACTATAAACTGTACAAGATGCTAAAAACTATTTACAAATCTAAATCTTATCTTAAGGGATGAAGACGAAGCTAAGGACACAGAGAAGTTCCAACCTGGACCATGCAGCAGTGAGAAGGAACTGGAGAGGCGGTCAGTCTGCCTCACCTTTTATCACCTCAGTCAGAGTCATGAGGTGAGCCAGGGCACATGCACAGACCAATGGACATTACTTTTAAATTCCCCAGTTCTGGGTGCATGGAACACATGCATAACCCACAGTGGAATACAATAGGGACCATCACTCGAAGAAAGGGCAGATTAATTTAAGATTAGTGGTCTGGATTATTTAATGCAAAATGCTCTCTTTTTAAATATACTCTAGTAGCAAGTTTTTCTGCCATTTCCTACATTCCTGATAGCCAAAACGTTGCACTTTATGAATAATCAGACTGTATGAACTGAACACATTTTTACAGTAATTAATACTATAGTTTAAAGCCCAGTCCTACAATCTGGTCCACATGCCCACACACAGTCCCACTGACTTCTGAATGTGTCAACCTGATTGCGAGATTTGTATCAAAGTGCAAAAAGTCACCTACTTTATCTTTTGCTATCTTAACTAATTTCTGATCTCAAATGGATGGACACAACTACCACCTTATAAGAAGCTTTTTGTCTTTAAAAATACAAGCTGGACAGTGGCATTAGCTTGTTCTCCAAGGTGGGAACTGAGCTGTAGTTCAGTAGAGAAATTTTCAGAAGCTGAAACTCTCATAGTTCAAAATGCTTGTTGTATCTGTTAGACAAAAACAACTTTAGAATATTTTTAGTTTGTTCAGTCATACGATCAGTTGTCCTTTAAAAAATTGTAAAGATTTAAGATTCAAACAGGGATCGTTCCATATTGATAAATTTAATAATCTAAATGTTTGATGATGACAACTATTCCAACTGTAGTAAACAACATACAAAACAAGAATTTTACAGCATTACAATTTATACACCCATTTGTTTTCCAGCAACTTTCAATGACATTATGTTGGAAATTAATATAAAATAAAGCTACTAAATAAGGCTTTACATTCTGCAGGAAAAAGCTAGTATCAACTTGTTCACAGAAGCTATTTCAGAAACTTTCCATTCTTCTTTAGGAATCCAGTGCAGGCCTTTTCACCAAAATTATACCCCATCTTTATTTGCCCATATTTGGCAATCGCAATTCTTGAGGAAATCATGAAGAAAATCTTCTCACTGGTTTCTCTTGCATGTGCTAATTATTTATCATCTGATACAGGAAGTGGGTCAGGGAGAAGTTGAAAGGGGCTATGACCCAAAATTTAGAGATGAGCTTTTTCCTCGGCTGAGATTAGTAGTGAAGAATTATCTATGGCATCTAATTTATAGGTAGACAGACAGCAGTCATAAAGAATACATCCTAGATTTAGGAATGGAACCAAAACACAGAGAAAAATAGTTAAAGGGCCATGGAGGGCCAGAAGAGTGGCCACGGTTGGACAATTCCAACTACTCCTCTTTTACTGACTTTGTTTCTTTAACATGTAAATGCTAAACAGAAGACTAGACACAAAGGCCCTGATCTGCAAACTCTTTCTGCACAAGCAGCAGTGCTGGTCAAAACTCAGAATTTCCCTTTCATGGGAAACATTTTAGAAACTAGAAAGAGTCAAACACTTATAAGATGATATTCACTTAACATTAATGATGACTGGGAATAAAAAAAAATGAGCACAAAATTCTTTACTGTTCTTTTTAAACCAGTTATAGTAAATTTTGTCCTTAAGAGTAGAAAGATTTACACCATTCTTGGAACTAGCCATCTACTAATAGCTTCTTATAAATCTCATGTTTATAATCTACAAAATGAATTTAGAAAAAATACTAAAGATACATGTACAAGGCTGCATTTTAAGTAGTCTAATGTCTACAATATAGTTCCTGAATCTCTCACTATAGTGTTCCACTTGCCAACACAAGCTACAATTGTCCAAAGTAAAATTAACAGGCCTGTTACCACACACAACTGTCCTCATCTTTAATGCAGAAGTGAAACCCCTAGAGGTTAAAGGGCCCAGTAAGTAATTTTCCCTCATGATTTGACTAAACTCTTCTCAGATAATTTATTATTCTAACGTTTGTATAGTGCCTTGCATCATGAAGGATCTTAACAGCACTTACAATCTTAAACTGAAACACAAATAGAGTGATTACTGTTCTATCCACGGCTGCCACCACTGCCACAAGTGAACGCAACAGCTGTTTTAACTCCATGTATTACCACTACAAAATAGTTTAGAATAAGAAGTAAAAAATACAGTGTCTAACTGAAACATCAGGGAAAGTCTAGTCAGGCAAATTCTAACTAGCTACCTACATATTTCCACACATACAAGGGCCAAAATAGTGGCCCTCAGTTTTACAGTTCTCAGTTTTACATCTTATCCAAAAGAGAACAGAGCACCAGATACCACTCTGAAGCATTAGTAGTAGATCTACAGTTTCATATGGAAAAGCATACCAAATCATAATACCACTTTCTACAGCATCAGCATATCTCATCCAAATATTAATTAACTCTGCTTAGCTATTGAGATGCAACTGGATACAAAACATGCTTCTGTTTTAAGTATGAGAAAGGCTGTATTCCACTACATTTTATAGAAACTCAAGCTGCTGTTGCCTCAGAAACAACAAAATCGAAGTATGGCAGTGGGCAGATACCTTGACATAAGGGCCCAGTTACATCAGCTAAGGTGGAAAACTGCATATTAAATCCAGTCCAGGAATCCACTGAGGATAGGTCAGCCAGTTGGCTCTTTCCATCTCTGGCTCTCACAGAAAAACTAATTTGGTGATGATGCAGTGGACATATGCTCCTGATCCCTGGCGAATGGTTATGTATTTGACAACATATGTGTCAGTGAGAAGTGCATTAAAGCACATTCCAAAGGGAAAGAGTGTTTTAAACTTTCATCAGGAAAATCAAACCCTGCATTTAACCTGAACAACTATGATCAAATATCAAAAGTGAGCTTGCTCCCAACAGCCACTTTAGGGAGGCAAGGTGAAGATGGAGACCAGCCTGGGCACTTCCTCAGTGCATTAGCTCCTGGGGAAAGGGACTGGAAAGCACGCGTGGACCAAAACCTACTCTCCTGCTCTGCCATGCAAAAAGGAGGCAAGAAATCTGTGTCCAGAGAATAGGCCTCTTCATTTCACCCTGGAATATGACAGGAGGAGTCTGTGGATGAGGTGAGGAACTCTCACCACAGTCCAGGCCTGGGGTTGGCGGGGTGGAGGGGCGCCAGGCCCGGGTCTCGCTCGCCCCTCAGCCCGGGGGATGAGGGGATGGGGGGGAGGGGCGAGCCCGGGGGATGAGGGGGGAGGGGCGGGCCCGGGTCTCGCTCACCTCAGCCCGTGGATGAGGGAAGGGGGGGGAGGGGCGGGCCCGGGTCTCGCTCACCTCAGCCCGTGGATGAGGGAAGGGGGGGGAGGGGCGGGCCCGGGTCTCGCTCACCTCAGCTCGGGGATGAGGGAACGGGGGGGAGGGGCGAGCCCGGGGGATGAGGGGGGAGGGGCGGGCCCGGGTCTCGCTCACCTCAGCCCGTGGATGAGGGAAGGGGGGGGAGGGGCGGGCCCGGGTCTCGCTCACCTCAGCCCGTGGATGAGGGAAGGGGGGGGAGGGGCGGGCCCGGGTCTCGCTCACCTCAGCCCGTGGATGAGGGAAGGGGGGGGAGGGGCGGGCCCGGGTCTCGCTCACCTCAGCCCGTGGATGAGGGGGGCGCTGTTCGATCTCCTCAAGCTCCCCCCGTCGCTCGGGGCCGGCGCGCTCCCCGCCGGCAGCTCCAGGTCCAGCTCCATTTTCTCTTGAGCCATCGCGGCGGCTCCGGCTGCTCCTGCTCCGCCGCGGGGCCCATTCACTGGGGGCGGCCGCAGCGGCTCCTCATGCCGCCCCCCGCCCCGATCCGGCCCGGCCCCCCCTACAGGCCCCGCAGAGGCCGCTGCAGGCAGAGCCCGGGGGCGCTGCGAGCCGGGCGAGGGGGGCGGCACCAGCAGCGCCCCATGCTGGGGAGACGAGAGGGGGCGGCCCCTTCCCCCCTCCGCCGCCGCCGCCGCCGCCGCTTCCTCGGCCCCTCTCGGCTCCCTGCGCGCGGCGCCGGCCTTGCCGCCTCCTCGGGGAAACAAGCGACCGGGCCCAGGGAATCGCTGCGAAGCAGTACGCATGCGCCATAGCGACCCAGAATGACAGACGCAGCAGAGTCAAGAGGTGTCAGCACATGCGCAGTGTAACCGTAGTGAGGCGCCCGGCGCCTGAGTTGCCATTGCGCCTGCGCAGTACATCAACGCCCGGAGAAAGCGGTTAAGAACATCGGGACTGCCATTGTGGGTCACATCAATGATCCAGGCAGCCGAGTATCCTGTCTTCTGCTCGCGGCCGGGGCCAGGGGGCAGGAAGGGAATAGCACACGTTTCAGATCAGCGGCACTGCTATGGGTACCCGCATGGCCCCACAGGATGCCAACATTGTTATGGCTGACTTAGAACAACGCTGCCTCAGCTCTCGTCCCCTAACGCCCCTACTCTACTTGCGCTACATCGATGACATCTTCATCATCTGGACCCATGGAAAAGAAGCCCTTGAGGAATTCCACCATGATTTCAACAATTTCCATCCCACCATCAACCTCAGCCTGGACCAATCCACACAAGAGATCCACTTCCTGGACACTACAGTGCTAATAAGCGATGGTCACATAAACATCACCCTATACCGGACACCTACTGACCGCTATTCCTACCTACAACCTCCAGCTTTCATCCAGACCACACCACGATCCATTGTCTACAGCCAAGCTCTGCGATACAACCGCATTTGTTCCAAACCCTCAGACAGAGAAACACCTACAAGATCTCTGTCAAGCATTCTTACAACTACAATACCCACCTGCTGAACTGAAGAAACAGATTGATAGAGCCAGAAGAGTAGCCAGAAGTCACCTACTACAGGACAGCCCCAATAAAGAAAATAACAGAAGGCCACTAGCCATCACCTTCAGCCCCCCAACTAAAACCTCTCCAACGCGTCATCAAGGATCTACAACCTATCCTGAAGGACGACCCATCACTCTCACAGATCTTAGGAGACAGGCCAGTCATTGCTTACAGACAGCCCCCCAACCTGAAGCAAATACTCACCAGCAACCACACACCACACAACAGAACCACTAACCCAGGAACCTATCCTTGCAACAAACCCCGTTGCCAACTGTGTCCACATATCTATTCAGGGGACACCATCACAGGGCCTAATCACATCAGCCACACTATCAGAGGCTCGTTCACCTGCACATCTACCAATGGGATATATGCCATCATGTGCCAGCAATGCCCCTCTGCCATGTACATTGGCCAAACTGGACAGTCTCTATGTAAAAGAATAAATGGACACAAATCAGACGTCAAGAATTATAACATTCAAAAACCAGTCGGAGAACACTTCAATCTCTTTGGTCGCTCGACTACAGACCTAAAAGTGGCAATTCATCAACAAAAAAACTTCAAAAACAGGCTCCAATGAGAGACTGCTGAATTGGAATTAATTTGCAAACTGGATACAATTAACTTAGGTTTGAATAAAGACTGGGAGTGGATGTGTCATTACACAAAGTAAAACTATTTCCCCATGTTTATTTCCCCAACCCCCTACTGTTCCTCACACGTTCTTGTCAACTGCTGGAAATGGCCCACCTTGATTATCACTACAAAAGGTTCCCCCTGTCCCACCCCACTCGCCTGCTGGTAATAGCTCACCTTACCTGATCACTCTTGTTACAGTGTATATGGTAACACCCATTGTTTCATGTTCTCTGTGTATATAAAATCTCCCCACTGTATTTTCCACTGAATGCATCTGATGAAGTGAGCTGTAGCTCACGAAAGCTTATGCTCAAATAAATTTGTTTGTCTCTAAGGTGCCACAAGTACTCCTTTTCTTTTTGCGGAATAGCACAAGTATCAAGTGGTCTACTGTGCAGGGGACTGCTGCTGCTGTGTGTGCATGTCCTCCTTCCCATTATTGATGGGCTGTGCTTGACCCATGCAGTTCCCGCGAGCTCCTGCTCCCTGCCTGTAACTTCAGAAGGTTGGATCCTTGGGGACTTTGTTGTGGATTGTTAGCTGAGAGCCCCTGGGCTGGAGGCAGGAACTCAGTGGCCTGAGAGCTGCTGTCTCACGAATACTCTTTAATTAAATTAAATTAAAGAGTGGGAAATTCAGAACCTGTAATGGAAATACTTTTTATGCAATGTGTAATTAAGCAATAAGTAATTAAACACAGGGCATGAAGGACAGAGGCTACAACAGAGATACACAGCAGTGCCACGTGAAAGTCAAGGAGCTCAGGCAAGCCTACCAAAAGACAAAGGAGACAAACGGTCATTCCGGGTCAGAACCCCATACATGCCGCTTCTATGATCAGCTGAATGGCATTCTAGGGGGGGACCCTACCACTACCCCACCACTATCCGTGGACACCTGATAGGGGGGAGTCTCACGCAACACAGAGGAGGATTTTGTGGATGAGGAAGAGGAGGAGGAGGAGAATGCGCAGCAGGCAAGGGGTGAATGCGTTCTCCCCGGCAGCCAGGATCTTTTCATCACCCTGGAGCCAATACCCTCCCAAGGCGGGATCCCCAACCCTGAAGGCAGAGAAGGCACCTCTGGTGAGTGCACATTTGTAATTAAGGTACAGGGTTTAAAAGCAATAGTGTTTAATGTGTGATTTGCCCTGAAGACTTGGGATGCATTCGCAGCCAGTACAGCTACTGGAAAAGTCTGTTAATGTGTCTGAGGATGGAACTGGAATCCTCCAGGGACATCTCCTTGAAGCTCTCCTGGAGGTACTCTGAAAGCCTTTGCAGAAGGTTTCTGGGGAGGGCTGCCTTATTTCGTCCTCCACGGTAAGATACTTTACCATGCCAAGCCAGTAGCAAGTAGTCTGGAATCACTGCAGCACAAAGCATGGCAGCGAATGGTCCTGGGTTTTAGTCGCATTCGAGCAACATTCAGGCGATATCTTTCTGTGTTAGCCTCAGGAGAGTGATATCATGCACAGTCACCTGGTTGAAATAGGAGACTATTTGTAAGGGAACAGTAAAAGGACCCCATTTATGCTGGGCTGTTTGTGTTTGCCTAAAAGGGATCATCCCTGAGAATAGCCACGCGGCAGGGGGAGGGGTGAAGGGATCATGCCAAATAGCCACGCAGAGGGGTGGGGGAGATGTGTGCTGCACATCCACCCAAAAACCGCAGTCCCTCCTTTTAAATGGCAAACCCAACCAGCATTGCTTGCTATGGGAAAGGAGGGCGCTGCAGTTTGAAAACCTTCCCACATGTTATGAAGGCGTTAGAAGCCAAACCCGCGTACCTTTTGGCTTACCATGGCTGCCTGGAAACTGAATTCTGTTGCCCAGCCATGTGTGATGTGTCACCATACTGGCAGGCACTCAATATAAAAGGGAATATGCAACCTTGTACCTAAAGCACATGTGCTGTCTGCTGTGAATTGCTTGATTCACTGTGAAAGAGTCTCCCTTTTGTTCTCAGAAATGTATCATCTTAAATTTTACTCTCTCTTTTTATCCCTCCACAGGTGCAAATGTTTCTATGCTCCCCCTATCATCTCCGTCCCTGAGGTTATCACAGATTAGAAGAAGGAAAAAAACACACTTGCAATGACATGTTTTCCGAGCTCATGCAGTCCTCCCGCACTGATAGGGCACAGCTGAATGCATGGAGGCATTCAGTGGCAGAGTCCAGGAAAGCAATAAGTGAGCGCGATGAGAAGAGGCAGGATGAAATGCTGAGGCTAATGGGGGGAGCAAACGGACATGATGAAGCATCTGTTGGAGCTGCAAGAAAGCCAACAAGAGCACAGACCACTGCTGCATCCACTGTACAACCACCTGCCCTCCTCCCCAAGTTCCATATCCTCCTCACCCAGATGCCCAAGAATGCGGTGGGGAGGCTCCAGATACCCAGCCACTCCACTCCAGAGGATGGCCCAAGCAACAGAAGGCTGTCATTCAAACAGTTTTGATTGATTGAAATAAATTTGTTTGATTTGTAGTGTGGCTACAATAAGCAATGTGGCCTTGTCCTTCCCTCCTCTCCTCCTCCCTCACCCCACCTGGGCTACCTTATCAGTTATCTCCCCTTTCTTTAATTAATAAAGAAAGAATGCATGGTTTCAAAACAATAGTGACTTTATTTCCTTTGCCAGCTGTGATTGAAGAGGGGAGGGTGGTTGGCTTACAGGGAATTAAAATCAACAAAGGGGGTGGGTTTGGAGCAAGGAGAAACACACACAACTGTCACACCGTAGCCTGGCCAGTCATGAAACTGGTTTTCAAAGCCTCTCTGATGCACAGTGCGCCTACCTGTGCTCTTCTAATCGCCCTGGTGTCTGGCTGTCCAAAATTGGCAGCCAGGTGATTTGCCTCAATCTCCCACTCCACCATAAACGTCTCCCCCTTACTCTCACAGATATTATGGAGCACACAGCAAGCAGTAATAACAATGGATATATTGGTTGTGTTGAGGTCTAACCTAGTCAGCAAACAGCGCCAGAGAGCTTTTAAACGTCCAAAGGCACATTCTACCACCATTCTGCACTTGCTCAGCCTATTGTTGAACTGCTTCTTACTACTGTCCAGGCTGCCTGTGTATGGCTTCATGAGCCATGGGAGCAAGGGGTAGGCTGGGTCTCCAAGGATAACTATTGACATTTCAACATCCCCAACAGTAATTTTCTGGTCTGGGAAGTAAGTCCCTTCCTGCAGCTGCTCAAAGAGCCCAGAGTTCCTAAAGATGTGAGTGTCATGCACCTTTCCCGGCCATCCCACGTTGATGTTGGTGAAACGTCCCTTGTGATCCACCAGTGCTTGCAGCACCATTGAGAAGTACCCCTTAGGGAACCCCAGAGCAATAAAGCCATCCACAAAGGTCTGCACATTTCCCAGAGTCACTACCCTTGATAGCAGAACATCAGTGATTGCATTGGCTACTTGAATCACAGCAGTCCACACAGTAGATTTGCCCACTCCAAATTGATTCCCGACTGACTGGTAGCAGTCAGACGTTGCAAGGTTCCACAGGGCTATTGCCACTCAACTATTGCATCTCAACCATCAGGGCAGCTCTTATCTTGGTATTCCTGCATTTCAGGGCAGGGGAAAGCAACTCACAGAGTTCCAGGAAAGTGGCCTTACGCATGAGAAAGTTTCACAGCCACTGGGAATCATCCCATACTTGCAACACTATGCGGTCCCACCAGCCTGTGCTTGTTTGCCGGGCCCAGAATCGGTGTTCCACTGTATTAACCAGCCCCACTGCTGCCATGATGTGCCAATTGCGTGCTTTCAGGAACATGTGTCCATATCCTCCTCACAATCATCCTCGTGCTGCTGTCTCTTAGCCAGGTTCTGCACCTACTGCAGTATAATGTGCGAGGTGTTTACAATGCTCGCAACAGCAGCAGTGCGCTAAGCAGGCTCCATGCTTGCCATGCTATGGCGTCTGCATGGGTAACCCAGGAAAAAAGGCGCAAAATGATTGTCTGCAGTTGCTTTCACAGAGGGAAGGAGGGAGGGGAGACTGAAGACATGTACTCAGAACCACCCATGACAATGTTTTTGCCCCATCAGGCATTGGGAGCTTAACCCAGAATTCCAATGTGCAGCAGAGACTGCAGGAACTGTGGGATAGCTTCCCACAGTGCACTGCTCCGTGAGTTGATACTAGCCACGGTAGTGAGGATGCACTCCGCTGACTTAATGTGCTTAGTGGGGACATACACAATTGACTATATAAAATAGATATATAAAAATCGACTTCTATAAAATTGACCTACTTTCATAGTGTAGACATACAGCTGTGAAGCTATCTTCCAGAGATTAGACAAATCCTGACTCTTTTATTAAATGCTCAAAACTTTTCTGTTTAGTAAACTTCTTCCACCATAAACAAAACAACACTCACATCAACCACCTACCCCTAATGCAGCTACCTAAATAGATCTTCCTATAATCTGATAAGGAAAAAGAAGTAGAGACTCCATTAAGTCCATTAGGAACTTCATCATTGATAATCTATTTCATATGGAGGATACTCAGATACTACAGTGATGTTTGGCAGTACAAACCCCTTTAAAATATGTATTTATGCCAAACTTATTTTTCTATATTTTGTGATACCTACTCCTGTATCTATATGTACCTATCATCTTAAATATCCTTATAGCTATTTATCTTCTTATTACCATAAATATATACTCATCCATGTATCTATGGTCATACATAACCGTCTATGTATCTGTCTATGAATCCTCATACCATATTATTCATATTCATATGACACATATTCTTTTTTGTATATAGCTATTTGTTGGATCATATTAAAGAAGTTCTGTATTAAAATCACGAATGAGTTTGATTCCCCATAGTTTAAATTCCAGAGTATTACTAATTAAGAGGTCTCTTGGGTTTTGGTACTGTTTCTCTCCCTCTCTGTGTGAAACTTGCAAGCTGCTAATTGTGTCAGTACATTCTAAGACAGCGTCTGTTCTCAAAGCAATTATTTGTAAGAACAACTACTCACACAGAGAGCGACTCAAAGCAATACTCTGTAACAACAGAAACAGCACTCAGAGACTCCCCGCCCTTTTGTTGTATTCATCTCGCTTTGTTAATAATTGTGATTAAAATAGAGATAGAGGATGTATGTGGATGGATGCTTGGTGTGGATAATAACTGAATGATCAGGGAGGTGCCAGCCTAAGAATCCAGTGTTCATCGGCTGAAGAAGGCGTCAAGTGGAAATAACCAGAGGACCCCCGGAGGGCAGACTGGAATCCACCCAACAGCCTCAAGAACGGGAGAACCAAAGAACAAGATAACATCTGGCAGCACGGAGCCATCAGGAATGTGCCATCTGCTGATTGATTCAGCAACAGCATGATGAAGCAATTCCCACAGACTGGCATAGGAAGAAATTCCTATAAAAAAGGACTCTTGAAAGTGACAACTTTGAGGTCTGATTCTGCAAACCAACTTCCAGGAGCATCAGATGTACATCTGACAAGGCCCTGCTCCCTCCTCATGTCTAGGCCACCTGGCCAGTGGCTTGGCATGAGCAGCTCTAAGGCTGGTGACTATGATAACAACCTTGCAGAACCTCTGTGTGTGTGTGTGTGTATGAATGAATGTGTGAATAAATATGAAATTGAATAGAATGTTATAGCTATAACTAACTGCTTACTATGATTCTTTCTGTATTCACAATAAATGTGGCATTTTGCCTTTTCCCCTTTAATAAGATCCTGCTGATTTTTATTTTATTGGTATAACATATTGTCATGGTTACTTTATCTATATATTTAATACAATAGACATGCATAGAATCATAGAAATATAGGGTGCACCTATTTCAATACAATTCTGTCTGTAATCATACATACTTATCTCTCTCTCTCTCTTTATCTAGTGCCACAGTTTTCCATCTGTCTTTTTAAAAATCCTGACCCATGTCAGAAGATAAATATTTTTACCAGCATTTCTATGTATCACTTCCTTATTATAAGCTATCTCAAGTATATATATCTGTCATAAATATAAAGGGAAGGCTAACCACCTTTAAATCCCTCCTGGCCAGAGGAAAAAACCCTTTCACCTGTAAAGGGTTAAGAAGCTAAAGATAACCTTCCTGGCAGCTGACCAAAATGACCAATGAGGAGACAAGATACTTTCAAAGCTGGAGGGGGGGAAAACAAAGGGTTCTCTCTGTCTGTGTGATGCTTTTGCCGGGAACAGAAAAGGAATGGAGTCTTAGAACTCAGTAAGTAATCTAGCTAGATATGCGTTAGATTCTGTTTTGTTTAAATGGCTGATAAAATAAGCTGTGCTGAATGGAATGTATATTCTTGTTTTTGTGTCTTT
Source organism: Lepidochelys olivacea (assembly GCF_965140295.1). Classification (NCBI taxonomy): domain Eukaryota; kingdom Metazoa; phylum Chordata; order Testudines; family Cheloniidae; genus Lepidochelys; species Lepidochelys olivacea. The sequence goes on from NC_140419.1 coordinate 98,758,715, forward strand.
TTGTAACTTAAGGTTTTGCCTAGAGGGATTCTCTATGTTTTGAATCTGATTACCCTGTAAGGTATTTACCATCCTGATTTTACAGAGGTGATTCTTTTACTTTTTCTTCTATTAAAATTCTTCTTTTAAGAACCTGATTGTTTTTTCATTGTTCTTAAGATCCAAGGGTTTGGGTCTGTGTTCACCTATGCAAATTGGTGAGGATTTTTATCAAGCCTTCCCCAGGAAAGGGGGTGTAGGGTTTGGGAGCATTTTGGGAGAAAAGACGTTTCCAAGTGGGCTCTTTCCCTGTTATATATTCGTTAGACGCTTGGTGGTGGCAGCAATAAAGTCCAAGGGCAAAAGGTAAAATAGTTTGTACCTTGGGGAAGTTTTAACCTAAGCTGGTAAAAATAAGCTTAGGGGGTTTTCATGCAGGTCCCCACATCTGTATCCTAGAGTTCAGAGTGGGGAAGGAACCTTGCCAATATCCCTTATAACGATACCAGCAAACCCTTTTTACTGTAGACCAGTGATTTTCAACCTTTTTTCATTTGCGGACCCATCAAAAATTTGAAATGGAGGTGCAGAACCCTTTGGAAATCTAAGACATAGTCTGTGGACCCCCAGGGATCCACACACCACAGGTAGAAAACCACAGTTGTATGACAACCTTTTATAGACACCTTATTAGATATAGTCTGCAGACCAGCAGGGGTCTGCAGACCACAGGTTGAAAACCACTGCTGGAGATAAGGCCTGAGTTACACCTCACTGAAATAAATGGGACAGTTCACACCTAGGGTTGCGAATACCAACCCTCCCGGTTTCGCCGGGAGACTCCTGGAATCGGGCTCTATCTCCCAGAGGTTACTGAAGCCAAACCAGGAGATTTTAGGCACTAAAAGTCTGGCGGCGTAGCGGGGCTAAGGCAGGTTCCATGCCTGCCCTGGCTGCGTGCCGCTCCCGGAAGTGGCCGGCACATCCCCGCTGCCCATGGGGGAGGGCAGGGGGTCTCTGTGCGCTACCCTCTCCCTCATTCCGCAGCTCCATATTGGCTGGGAACTGTGGCTAATGGGAGCTGTGGGTACATGCAGAGCACTCCCAGAGCTTGCACCCCACACCCCTTTCCCCAGCCTCAGCCAGGAGCCCCCTCCCACACTCCAAACCCCTTGGCCCCAGCCCAGAGCCCGCACCCCAACCCCCTGCCCCAGCCTGGTGAAAGTGAGAGAGTAGGGTAGCCAGTTTTGGTTGGATGTATCCCTAGAGATTTCATCACATGATATAATCATTCATTAAAGATTAATCTTTAATTCCTGGATACTCCAGACCAATCCTGGAGGATTGGCAAGCCTAAGTGAGGGCGGGGAAGAGCCCACGACACAGGGAGGGAGGATGGAGTGAGAGGGTCAAGGCCTGGGAGAAGGAAAGAGGTAGGGCAAAAGTGTTTGGGTTTGTGTGATTAGACAGTTTGCAACCCTATCAGAACTATTGTTCCAAGCTTCCTGCAGATTCAGAAAAAAACCCCAAAACCTGAGATTCTGGAGAAAAAGACAGCATCTTCATAAAGGTGCTGGTAAACCATACTGTTGCATACTAGTGGATGTGACGTTTCTCACTTACTATGTTACAGGGCAGGCAGACAAAGACAGAAATGCAATCAAGTCGAGCGTTTGACCTTGCTTTGCTTGGCCAGCAAAGGATAAGATCACATACAGCCAAACGCTACGTGAGAAATCCTTGCAGGAATCATATTGTACAGATTTGGGCAAATTTTTGTAGCAAATTCCTGAAGATAAGGGTGTAAATTGTGCACCGATGCTGCCCCAAATCCCAGATGATTTCCTTTGTCTTTGGCAATCATATAAACACCTAACAGATTGGATGGATACACAAAGGTGCTCCACCAGACTATGTGATGTGGTTATGGTCATATTCTAGTGTACTAGAGCAAACCATAGGAAAGCGGCTATGAGGTGTTGCCACCATGGATAATATAGTAAATATATAGCACAAGCAGAACCCGTAATTAACAGGTTCCAAGAAAATTCCACAAGGCGCTAGTGGTTAACAGGGGGCCTCGAACCCACAGTCCCTACATCCAAAATTCAAAAACTCCGGCTCCAACCATTGCATACAACGTCAAATTTCTTACTGCCTATTGGGCCATTTCAAATACACGCCCTCCCGGTTCAGCCAATCAGCGTACCCGTCCTTCCCTGGCGCCCGGGCTTCTCCTTGAAATCAAAGCTCTCCGGAGGAGGCTCTTCCACGCATGCGTATTGGTATGATGCAGCTGCAGAGCCCATGCGCGTTTCCAGCACACCAGTTTCCCCCACCCCGCCGGCTGCGTGTGGCGCATGCGCAGCGCTTCCAGTAGCGGCGCGTTCTGTGTGGTGCTGCTCTAGGCCCGGTCGCTTGTTTCCCCGAGGAGGCGGCAAGGCCGGCGCCGCGCGCAGGGAGCCGAGAGGGGCCGAGGAAGCGGCGGCGGCGGCGGCGGCGGAGGGGGGAAGGGGCCGCCCCCTCTCGTCTCCCCAGCATGGGGCGCTGCTGGTGCCGCCCCCCTCGCCCGGCTCGCAGCGCCCCCGGGCTCTGCCTGCAGCGGCCTCTGCGGGGCCTGTAGGGGGGGCCGGGCCGGATCGGGGCGGGGGGCGGCATGAGGAGCCGCTGCGGCCGCCCCCAGTGAATGGGCCCCGCGGCGGAGCAGGAGCAGCCGGAGCCGCCGCGATGGCTCAAGAGAAAATGGAGCTGGACCTGGAGCTGCCGGCGGGGAGCGCGCCGGCCCCGAGCGACGGGGGGAGCTTGAGGAGATCGAACAGCGCCCCCCTCATCCACGGGCTGAGGTGAGCGAGACCCGGGCCCGCCCATCCCCCCCGGGCCCGCCCCTCCCCCCCATTCTCTCATCCCCGGGCTGAGGTGAGCGAGACCCGGGCCCGCCCCTCCCCCCATCCCCGGGCTGAGGTGAGCGAGACCCGGGCCCGCCCCTCCCCCCATCCCCGGGCTGAGGTGAGCGAGACCCGGGCCCGCCCCTCCCCCCATCCCCGGGCTGAGGTGAGCGAGACCCGGGCCCGCCCCTCCCCCCATCCCCGGGCTGAGGTGAGCGAGACCCGGGCCCGCCCCTCCCCCCATCCCCGGGCTGAGGTGAGCGAGACCCGGGCCCGCCCCTCCCCCCTCATCCCCGGGCCCGCCCCTCCCCCCCATTCCCTCATCCCCGGGCCCGCCCCTCCCCCCCATTCCCTCATCCCCGGGCTGAGGTGAGCGAGACCCGGGCCCGCCCCTCCCCCCCCCCCATTGCAGGGGCACTGGAACAATTCCTGCAGTGGCCGTGCTGAGAGCCATTGAAGCAAACTGTGTATATGATGGAAATGACTTCAACCCTGGGAGTGCGGTAGCCACCAACCCCCCCCCCCCCCGTGGTCCATAGGCTTGGGTTGAGGGACTTGAGTCTGGGGTGTGCCCGTTCCTGGGCTCAGAGGGGATGGGGGCCCGGCTGTGGCATCCTCCTGCCATCCTGGGGCTCCTCTTCCCCATGTCTGAGAGGAAGCTGTGGGTTTTGATGGTTGCTGCCCTGCTGTTAGACGTAGAAGATCCATCCCCTTACCTATCAGCCCTTCTTTCCCCATAGAATCATAGGTTGAAAGGGACCTCAGGAGGTCATCTGATGCTTATCCAACTGATCCCTATTCCATCTTCGGTACCGTCTCCAGCTGGGAGAATGCCCACAAGGGGCTGCTCCCCAACCATGGTGCAGTGCGTTGTGCAATCAGGAGTTCCATAATCCATTGGGCTGGCCCTGAAATGGGTCTATTATACAGCCTTTTTGTCGGGTGCACGAAGTCTTTGAGCAAGCAAGACAGGCACTCCCCTTCCATCCAGTCCGTAGTTGCTTCACTTCTTGTTGATGTTTATGGACAACTAATTCCATATAATTCTGCAGGTTCTCCATGTAGGTTAGGCTCAGTTTAACTGTCACCTCTTCAAATCTTTTGTGGTTCTTTGCAATGCTAGAATTGTGTTAATGGTATAAACCCTAGTTGGGGGAAGCAAGAGTGTGGATGCCAGTCTACTGTCTGCTTGCTAATCTCAGTCCAAGGGACTAGTCTGCTGAATACCACACACTAATTAGAACTGTGCAACCAAACCTTTTCTGAAGATCATATTTGTAGCTGGTTTTAAAACAAATTTTTTTTAGACTTAAGGAATATGGCTGTCTACAAAAGGCCCCTGAGCAATCTGTCAAAAAACGCTAGCATTTCAGATACTGAAAAGTAGAATGAGACCATTAATTTCACTCAGCTAGAGAGAAACTTGAGTCAAAAGCTCTTCAAAAAACAACACTGAGTCTGGTGGCACCTTAAAGACTAACAGGTTTTTTTTAGCATAAGTGGCGGCTTTTTTTTAACCTACAAAAGCTTATGCCCAAATAAATCTCAATCTTTAAGGTGCCACCGGACTCCTTGTTTTTGTGGATACAGACTAACACTGCTACTCCCTGATACTTAGCTAGTCAAAGGTGACAAGCTAGTATCCTCCATGCCCTTACCTTCTCTAGTTTTTTGAAATAATATGCCAAATAGAATGGGAACATGTCAGTATCTTGAAAAATGTAATACAAAAAGATTGTATAACTGATGTGTGCCTTAAATTAAAGTAACTATTGTAATCTCTTTCAGTGATAATTCACAGGTTTTTCAGCCTTATGTGTTGCGAACCCGCAGGAACAGTACAACAGTTATGAACCGTCATAGCATGGTAAGTAATCTTAAACGCAGTGTTCACACCTCAACAGTGTGTAATTGAGTGAGGGGAAATAAAAAGTTTAAACTTCATTTAAAGCTGTACTGAAATATTCTTACAGACCTCTTGGCTGCAAAATGGATTTCTTTAAATTACTTGAAAATTTCCTCTGAAAAATCAAGAAATTTTGTAGATATAAGCAGGATACTCCACAAAGCATATTACTGATTACTACCCTGCCTTTTTGTTTTGGTTAACATTGCCCATAGTTGGGATACCATAGCAGAGTGGAATCCAGCATCTCTTCTGGTCTCAAAGCTCAATGCATGGAATTTGCCTGTGGGAAAGAGTAATTGCAGTCTCATTTTAAAATAACCCTGCACAGTTGAACTGTCTAAAAAAAAAAAAACACCACAAACCTTCTTCTTACTTGACTCTCTGATAGGGTGATGAGAGCTGGAGGTGGACAGCAGGCTTCACAGCAACAGATTAAGAGAAGTTAATTTTAGAATAATTCATATGCTGAATGTTACTCTACTCCTTACTGTTTAGAGTTTTCAGCATACAGTCCTGTGATTATTTCACTTTTCAAAGATGTTTGACTCTTTAAATGTTTCCCCATCAGTTGTTAACTTGGACAAATCATGGGAAATAGCATTACTGTTTTTCAGCTAAAATCATTTTATTCCTATCTTTATAGGAAGTAAAGAGTAGGTCTTGGCTCTTTAAAGAGGTTATGGGACTTGAAAGGTCCTAAAATCAATAAAATATCTATTGCCTCTGTCTTACATAGCAAAAGAATAACAGAATTCTGGGTCTAAACTTTTTGTTATGGAGCTGTCACTTCACTGTCTTCCCCATGCCTAATGTTGTTGTTAGTTATAGTAAACGCTTATTTTATGGTAGTGCCCAAAGCCCTAAATTAGATCTATGTGCTGTACAGACCTAGCTATGAGACAATCTTTGCCCCAAAGGGGTTAAGTTTATTGCAAAGGGCTATTTCCAATATTTAAATTCCCTACAACTTTTCCTGCTGGCACTTCTGAAAATTTGTGATACCATTATAGCTTATCTGAGAGAAATTGTTTAAGGTATGTGAATAATATCTTACCACTTAAGTACAAAGTTAGATTTTTGTAATGTTCTAACTAAATGGCTCTCAACCTTTTCAGACTACTATACCCTTTTCAACCTTTTCAGACTGCTATACCCTTGTCTTGCATGCTCCCAAGTTTCACCTCACCTAGACTTCTTGCTTACAAAATCATACATAAAAATATAAACGTCACACCACCCTATTACTGAAAAATTGCTTTTTCATTTTTACCATATTATAGAATAAATAATTTTGGAATATAAATATTGTACTTATATTTCAGTGTATATAGTACATAGAGCCATATAAACAAGTCATTGTCTGTTTGAAACTTTAGTTTGTACTAACTTGGCTAGTTCTTTCTATGTAACCTGTTGTAAAACTAGGCAACTACCTAGATGAGTTGATGTACCCCCTGAAAGACATCTGCGTACCCCCAGGGATATACGTACCCCTGGTTGAGAACCACTGTTCTAACTCATGCTCACATTCTTATTCCAGTACCCTACCTTAATTGTTTATTATTGCTACTACATTTGAGGGCAATAGCCAGTGGCTTCCTACAGTTCTGAGAACTGTGCCATCCACTGATTAATGGAATGAACTTCGTAAGAAGAGAGCACTAGCTATACTAAGGTCAACTATCATCTTACTACAATGTGGTCTGAGTTCTGAGCACTTATTGACACCTGGTTATCTTAATTCTAATTTAAAGAGAACATAGGTAACTGAGAATAAGTTGTATGCAGACTACTGATTTATGATTGAGAAGTGGATGTTTACTCTTTTCTAGTTGCTGTCATCATCTCCCATTCGAATTCCTAGCAGCAGACTTCATCAAATCAGAAGGGTAAATTGCATTATTCTACTCCACATGTGATATTTTATCAAAATATTTCACTCTCCTTCTCTTCGTGAAGTATTTGATATGGAAATGATACTGCTGGCATTTCTTCTCCATTAAATCATTTAGCTCTGTTTCATCCCCTAACCTAGAGTGTTAGTCTCTAAGTTGCCACTAGTACTCCTTTTCTTTTTGCGAATACAGACTAACACGGCTGCTACTCTGAAGTCTGGAGTGGTGTCCTCATAGGGCTTGTTCTTTCTTCATATTGAAGTGCTTCAGCACTTTCAAAGCTACTATTATGATCTACGTATTGGGCTCTGGGATGAACAGGGAGACATGGTGAGTTGGGACGGATGACAGGCCTTTCCTTCTGGAGTGTTACTCTGGCTTGTTTAAATTCTAAAGGCAGATGACTGAACTAGGAAGAGTTCATTCAGCTTTGAGTACCATGATGAACTAAATATTATGAAAGCTTATAGCACTTATCTCCTGCAGGAGGAAGGAGTGGATTTAATGAACAGAGAAACAGCACATGAAAGGTGAGTGTGACTGAAAAATAAGAAAGTATCCAGACTCTTCATCTTTGTAGCCACTGATGGGATTTTTTGTGTTTTTTAGGGAAGTGCAAACAGCAATGCAGATAAGCCAGTCATGGGAGGAAAGCTTGAGCCTGGTAATCTCTTTACAGATGTTTAAATTTTTAATTCTACTTCTACGCTTAACCATTGGCTTTAAGGAAAAAGTGGAAATGACTTTGGAAATAATTTTAGAAAACATAAGTTTGGTGTTCAAGTTGTTCCACTGATTTGGCCATTGAAATGTTGTGGCTTGGGTTCTAAAGATATGTACTATATCAGCGTAAGGGCAACATTTTGTATTTACAGAGTGACAATGACTTGGACAAGTCCGAGAAATCTTCCTCTCCAAAGAGAATAGACTTCATCCCAGTTTCCCCAGCACCTTCACCCACCCGAGGAATAGGGAAGGTAGGATAAATGAAAAACAAGGAAGAAAACACAAATTTCAGATTAAGATGAACTGCAAAGGATTTTTTTTTAAACTCCCAAAATAATTTACTCTTTTTAAAGAAGAAAGTCTAACACCATTGTTAAATCTAACTACTGTTGACTTTTCTCAATATCTAAAACTTACTACCTAACCCTGCAAAATCTGACCTGCTGACTTCCTGGTTCCTTCACCACGTTGAGTGACTTCAGCAGCTGCATTTTGTGTGCTTTAGGGAGGGGAGATGCTAGGGAGGCAGCTGTGGTAATCAAATTGAAAGATGAAGGCCTGGATGAGATTTTAAGCTGCCTAAAAAGAAAGAAAAGGATGGATCTTAGAAATACTATGGAGGAAGCAGCAAGATTTGGATACAAGCTGTGTATGTGTGGAGGAAGAGAGGGAGGAGTGCAAGACCCAGTGAACAGGTCTGAGTGCTGGGAAAGATGGTGTCAGCAGTGATAGCTTGGGGTCATTGGAGCCTTTTTGGGAGGAAAGATTAGGAGTTCAGCTGTGGCCATGTTAAGTTTACAAGGATGGCCCTTTCCCTTTATTCTGTGTTGCTCCTGGGTCTCTTCATTGCAAACCCGGGAAGGGTGCAGTGGAGACAAAGACCCTCCCCCAGCACCACTTCTTCTCCCTCTCTTACCAAGCTTCCAGTAGGTGGTTGTTGGCCTTGTTACTTTCACTGGGGATTTTGGTTGGGGTGGGAAAAATATTGATGATTTAAAAGCAAGTTGCAGAAGTATTTTATTGTTTAATTCTTTTCCCAGCAATGTTTTTCACCATCCTTACAAATGTTTGTGAGTAGTAATGGATTACCTCCAAGTCCTATTCCTAGTCCAACAAGGCGATTCTCAAAGTAAGTCAATTTGTCTCAGTAACAAATGCATACTGACTTAGTTTCAATAATAATCTGGCAGTTTAAGACAGTTCAGTATTAAAATTCAGGCCTGGAAATTGATTTGAAGCAATTTTTATTTGTAATCTCAACTGGAATCCATTAATAGAGTGACTTCTGGATGGTTCTAGTTTTGTTCAGCCACCTTTTAAAGCAGGAGTTTCCTTTAAAAATGACCTGCTGACAAAATATTGAAAGCTTTTTTTCTTTTTAAACTGCCCTGATGTTGAAATTAGAGACCCCACCATTGCCCCACATCCCCCAAAATTTTGAATGTTCAACTTTGCAAGAGGAAGTTGAATGCTAGCATTCTTTGAATTCTTTAAATTTAGATTAGACTGGGTCCTTCATAGAGAATCTCCTAATGCTTATGAGGCAAACTTTTTAAATCCCTGATGTATACAAGCAGTATACCTAACTTACAAATGGATAAAATGAGACTGACATTCCACAAGTAAAGAGAAATTAAATGATCTACCAAAGATCATATGGTAGATATCCTCGTTAGGGGGCTTATTCCTTCACCCACTTCCTTCCCTGGTCCTTCTTGCATGAACAGAGAGCAACAATACCCGAAGTCCAAAGGTGCAAACAATTCAATGTTTATTGGGGTGAACTTCCAGCAAGCATGATTCCAGTTTCCTTCCTTAGTGTCCCCCTTCCCAGCTCTGACACCACAGAGCCTTACACCTGTGTTCTTGTTCCCATTCCTGCCCTTAGCCAAACATGATTCCAATTTCCGCACCCCCATTCCTTGTTCCCATTTCTGCCCTCCCCATACCCACCCCCTCACTTCCTGATTGACTGCAGACTATATAGTAAAACTTGAGTTTTGCTTTGCTATACCTTAACCAATCATTTTCCTGAAATTTAACTAACCAATCTGAACATATTGTAACATGATTATTTAATCAATTATATCCCACCACCTTAGTTTACACCCAGCAAAATTAATTATACAGCAGACAAACAATCACAGAACCAGACTTTATACAGACAAACAATGGCAAAGTGGGAACTATAATGACAAAAAATACAGAAGTGAGGATTTCACATCCCAGCTATTGATAAGTGAGTTCTTGCCAGACAGGATGCTATCAAACTAAGTTTCCTTTTACATCTTCTAGGCACTTCCCTTTCTCTGGAGGTGACAGGCATTATCAGGACAGGAGTATATTCCTAACAGCCCAATAGCACCTTATTTCAATGTGACTAGTTTGGAGTGTGAGGATGTGACCGGTCGCTTCCCAGCTTATGGCTGCCTCTGCTGCTTAGCCAAAGGCCTTAGCCTAAAAACAGGGCCTCAGACTGTCGCAGTAAGAGAAGGACTTTACACCGGCAGACAGTGATTTTGATTCTTTTATACCTCTATAACTAGCCAAGTGATAAAAATACACCTAAATTCTTAGAGTACAGGCCTTTACTGACAGGCCTGAATATCTATATCCTAACAATCCTTCTCTAACGAGACAACACCATTCAAAACCTAACTTTTCTGTTTAACTACAGTATCAGACTCCCAATTGCCTACGTATTTGAACTGTACAGAACTGTTTTAAAACAGGAATTCACTTTTTAAAATGTGGTTGTATATTGATGTAGTATTTAAAACATTTAGTTCAAGCTTAAACTTTTTAGAATTTATTGATACCAGTATTGGCTCTTTTAGCAGGAGGAGTCAGAGTCCAATCAACTGTATCAGGCCCAGTGTTCTTGGTCCCATTAAAAGGAAAGGTATGTTTAAATACTTCTGATATTGTAGAGATGATAGACTTTCTGCCTTTAAATCCTAATGCTAAGCTAAGCAGTAGCCTTTCCTCAAAATATAGTGCGTGCTCCTCCATGATGTATTGGAATTTGCCAATCCAAACTTCCAGCTGTAAAATAAAACAAAAGGGCTTGCCTAAAATACTATAAATCTGACTTCTACTAAACTTTACAATTACTTTTAAAATAGTCACTTGTATTTACTATTTAAAACTTGGAATGTTTTTCACCTTTGACTATTAGTAAACATGGGCTGGAAACTGGAAAGATTGACTTGCTAAAAATCAGATGTACATAAAAATCTATGCTAGATGGGCAATCATTTTTAGCTGCAGGAAGCTGTAAATTAAGACTCATTCTAAGATAAATATGCTTCACCTTTAAAGTTTTTTTAGATTCTCTGGCAAGGTGGATCAAAACATAGTTTAAAAAACATCAAAATTGGATTTTGATTTAAATTAAATAAAGGTTTGTCTTTAAAGTAAACCTATTTAAAATTAAACTTGAAATTGACAACCCTATGTTTTACTAGGCTACTTTATACGCTAATGTCATTTAAACTAAATACAAAAATTATTAAGCAGTACATGTTTGCTGCCACGTTTTAAAGACAGTTATGCCACTGAACTGGTGGAAGTCAGTTTAAGCACCTGGAGCCAGAGTCTAAATATTTAAACTAGGTTTGGACTCGCTCTTCTGAGGGTATAGAGAAAATATTTTCTTCTTTTCAGTTTATGCATCCAGTTCAGTTATTACTTCATTCAAAGTTAAGAAACCCGTTGGGAGTTGAAAAAGCAGGAAAGCTTGTTTCTTTCACTCTATGAACAAAATATGTGAGAGCGCATTAGGTCTGCTAGTTCTAAAACCTTGAAGGACATGGTGACCAAAACCAATCAGTTCAATTCACTAACTAGAGATAATACTTCCTTTGTTTTAATAAACCAGTTAGTGTTAAATACAAAACATGTTTTGATTTCTCTTATATAGCCAACATTTTAAGGTAGTTTTATTTTTTAAAATACTGTATTTATGCATTTAATTGAATTTGAATTTCTAGCCAAATAGATCTTGACACAAACCACAAGTAAAAAGTTAATCTGGTAAATAGAAATTTATGAATTATGCATTTTTAGCATAAAATGTAATCTGAATAAATAAATTCAGCTATATAATTGCTTAAATATAGAGTATCCTTCTGGTTAGCAAAAAAATTTAATATAAAAAGCTTTATTTAGTTGCATATCACCATGGTTCAATGGATACCAGCTAATGAGAACTGGCCTATCCTTAAGAAAATAACAAGTACAAATGCAAAACATAATTAAAATCAGTGATTTAAATCGAGGTTTCCGGCTTGAGTTTAAGGTTGAGGGTTGTAAATTCAATCCTTGAGGGGGCCATTTAGGGATCTGGGGCAAAAATTGGGGATTGGTCCTGCCTTGAGCAGGGGGTTGGACTAGATGACCTCCTGAGGTCCCTTCCAACCCTGATGTTCTATGATTAAAATTGGCGTCTGCCTTGTATTCTGGGATTACTATATTACTGTGGCTCCCTCTGTATTTAACCATTTTTGTTACGTTAGAAATATATCTGGCTTCCATAAATGATGTTCTGAAGGAAATAGATTGTATAGTGGTACATTTCAAAAGTTTATTCTAATTATGGAAGTATTCCCTTTTATATGTTTACTGAATATCTTTGAAATTTTATACCCAGTGTTTGTTTTATACTATGAAAGTTCAAAAGATGGATATTTTGAGAATTAGAGGGATGGAAGTAGCATAGAGTACATGATAGTGTTTTTCCTTTGAAAAATCTGCTTTTCTTAACAAGAAATGTGGTGGTGGTATGGTGTTTGAAGTAAAATTTATATAAATTCTCCATATTATTATTAATTGGCACTACATTAAACTGAGGGATTTAAAAAAAAACTATTTACCAATGCTTATGCGGCAAGTACTTCTCCACCTACCCCATCCAGTTCTGTTGATCTTTCCTTACTCAACCACACTAGTGACATCTCCTTTTATTCTCCCTAAGTGTGTATTTATGAAATTGTGAAGTTGGTTGTTTGCTTTAAAAAAAAAAGTGGCAAAATAAATTGACCTACTTCCAATCTGTCAAATCTGGTCTAATTTATTTCAAATTTGATTTTTAAAAAACCCTGCCTTTACTGCAGATGCCACTTACTTAGTTTTGAGGGGATTCCTTTGTGGATTTTAGAAAGGGCGTATGCAAAAAAAAATCAGATTTCTAATAGAAACTGAGTTGCAATATTAAATGTGAAGCAGCTTTTAGCACCCATAGTGAAACTCACTGAATGTAAGATGCCAAAGTACATTAAAGTGCACCACTTAAAGCAAAAGCACAGTACAAGTAAAGTCCAAACTAGAGCCTGCTTTCCCATTCCCCACTCCACTTTGGTGCTTTTTGGAGCAGTTCTCACAGATGAAGAGCAAACTCATTTCTACTTTTACTGGAAACACAAACCAGTTTTAATTATGCATAAGGCTATGATTTGGTCGCCAAAGTCATGGGAATCCGAGACTTCCAGTGACCTCCGTGACTTCAGCCTGCAGTGGTTGGGAGCTGCAGGGTCCCCCGCAAGGGCAGGGAGCTGTTGGGTACCCTTGTGGCCTCTGGCAGCTGCCACAGAGGACCCTAGCCACCACCCAGCTACCCCACTTTAGGCGGTGTGGGGACCTGCAGATGCAGATCCCCATTTTGTCACAGATATTTAGTAAAAGTCAGGGACGGGTCATGGGTGCAAAAAAAAAAATTCACAAAAGCCATGACCCGTCCCTGACTCTTACTAAAATATCTGAGACAAAATCTTAGCCTTAATTATGAATAGTCCTTAATCATAAATGTCACTAAGTACACCTAATTCCTTCATATCCTCCTGAAATACATAATTCTGGTTGCTTTAATTTTAAACTCTTGAATTGCTTAGCGGTCCTTAGTCTGCATTTATTACATGGTAACATGTATAGTCATAGCCATAAACTGAAACAATCCCTAATAGGAAAGTCTCGGCATATCAAAGTGTTATATTGTACAACTGTGAAATGCTAGCTGTTAAAATATCTTCTAGTGGTAAAAATGATGCATGTTACTATGCAGCCTTCCAGTAGAATTTCACATTTCTTGAAAGAGTTGTCTGACCTTTTTCTTCTCAGTTTGTGTGAGGATCCAGAGTATTTTACATCTATGTTCTTTAGCTTCAGTCTGTGTGATGGAAGCCATCATTATTTCATCAAAGGAGAATGAACATATTCCTTGCATGCTACAGAAAATGAGTTTTCAGGGCTGCCAGTCTTGGAGTAAAGGCTGAGTGGTAGTGTATTTCTCCTACATTATGTACACAAAGTTAATTTATAGTATGTTTTTAATGTGAAACCTTTCAGTTAGTTCCCCAAGTTGACACTAGAACTGCTATAAGTTAACTGGAAGCTGAAAAAGTAGTGCCCAAATTTCAAATACACTTTTGCTGGTAGACTGTGAATTAAACTACATCTGAAAACTCTCATGAACCTGGCAATAAAAACGAAACTGAAAAATACTAAAGTATCAGATAACTGAACTTTATATAAGAAACTGATAAATGAACTGGGTATCGTCCCACAATATAAGACAGTGGTGGGCAACCTGCAGCCCGTCAGGATAACCTGCGCTGTTTCCTGCAGCTCCCATTGGCTGGGAACAGCGAACTGCAGCCATTGGGAGCTGCAGGCAGCTGTGTAAATGTAAAAGAAGGTCTGACAGCCTGCCAGTGGATTACCCTGATGGGCCATAGGTTGCCCACCACTGGTATAATATACTAAACATATGGGACCCAATTCTGCCTTTCACATTACAATCCCAAAGAAGTCCATAGGTTTACATGGGGGGGTGAGGAAGTAATCTGTCTCACAATGAGGAAGCAGAAGTGATTAGATGTTGTGCCTAATATTTTTTGTGTAAGGCTTTGTGAGTGTGCTTTCATGTTTGTCAATATTGGCATGAATATCCAAAAGGGCATCTTTGGGTCCATTCTTGACCCATGCTGTTTAAATTTCTCAAAGTTACTGATATTGTGACAATACAATTTTTTTTAGTGAACAAAATGGGAGTGATTGCCTGCTCTTAGATATTAAGAGAACGATATGCGGATGGCCAGAAAATGGTCCATATAGCAGCCCAGTTTTAAACAAGTTATACAGCTGGCTGTAAAAATGAGTCCTTTTAAAACCACTTACATTTGACATTTATATTGCTTTTAAAAACATACGTTTAAAGCATATACAAGCTATATAATTCTAAATATATAACAATTTAAGCTTAACATCTGAGAAATAACCTTTTAAAATAGAGTATGAGACACTGCACAAGACGCAAACTGCTATTCAGCATTTCAACAAACACTGCAGAGTGCTCACTTCTGGGTTGGAACCAGGCACCTATTTAATAGCACAGAGCAACACTACACATTACTTCAGGACAGGGAATGAAGAATACAGTATGCAAATGAAACTGCAAAAGGAGTTGATATAGGCAGAATGAAATCAGGGTTTGAATTTGGCAAGACACTGGGTCTAGATCCCAACTCCTATGAAAAGTGCTGTGAGATCTTAGAGTGACCAGAACCTTTGTTTTACTGCACTTTCGGTAGCATCATGTCCCTTAGACAATGTTGAAGCATTAGTTCAGTACATACTCAAAGGTTGGACTGAATAATCAAATCACTTCCTATAGCTTTAGGGGTGTTAGGGCTCTTACCAAGCTTAATTAGAGATCTGATCAGATCACAGTGCAAGATGTTATGCATGTAATTACTTACTATATGGGACACCCAAAATAGTCTTGGATAGAAAGAACTTTGAAGTTACTCTGCTGAGATATTTCACAGAACCAAACAAGTTTGACTGTTAATTACTTTTCTCAGGTGAAATGGAAACTGAAAGTCAGCCAAAGAGACTTTTCCAAGGAACTACCAACATGCTCTCTCCTGATGTTACACATCTGACAGATTTCAGTTCATGGTAAAATATTGTATTATAAACACTGAAACACCAAAGCAGAGGTCCTTTAGATATCTTCAGCACCTTGGTTTTTCAGAGAAGTTTTAACTTGTGCTAAATAATTTGCATTTGCAGACTAGTAGAAACTATACTTGGCATTTCATCACAGCAATAATAAAGCTTCCCCAACTCTCTGGAATTAAAGTTTTCTTGCTTGCTGTTTGGCTGATTTGACGAGCTGCCCATAAGTGGTTCACTCTTCTTGGTCACATCTGAACATCTCACAAGAACCCCTTTTTGATACCTGGAATAGGCAGGGAATCCTTGCTGCTCACAGGTCAGATGCTTCATAGTAAATGAAATTATTGTGTGGTGTCCTTACTTCCCTCAAAGCAGAAATCACTCACTATTGACTATAATTTGCTGTCTGCAGCACCTGCTAGGTGCCCTTCTGTTTCAGAATGGTATAGTGAGCAGAATGATATTTTTGGAATTATAGTATCACATATCTCCTGTGCATTCCCATAGGCTAATAGTTGATATGAAGCTAAATTCTTATGATATTCCACAGTTAAGATTATATTGATGTGTCACTCACATCTTAATTTGATGCATCTCTGTCTGTTTCGTAGAAACAGGAAGGTGACTTGTCTGGCTTGAATCTTGTCTCTTTCCAAGGAGACACATCAGATAGATTAAGTGGTTCTAAAATAACAAACTTCTTCCTGAGTTTTGTAGAATTGGAAAGACACCTACAATCAGTGAGAATTGTCATTTTTTCAACTCTTATGAAGTTCCAGTTTGCAAATAAAAATCTGGAATCATGATAGCCTTTAAAATCCAAGTGTGAGAGAATTTTCTTAAGGAAAAAAAACTATTTTGCAAGATCCTGCTTTGAAAGAATTTATTTGAGAGCAAACTGGCTAATCAGTGGCATCAGAATAGCTATGTCATTGGAATCTTCATCAGAAAAAAAAATTCCTTCTTTCCCTTGTAATTGTTAAAGGCACTACTTCTGTTAACTGACTTTTCTATTCTACAGCTGGCTGAAGTTTGTATCAATTTATAATGCATGTTTTTAAAAAAAAAATTCTGCTCCTCTTTCCCTTAAGGAGCATGAATGTATCCATAACATGCTAGAGCAAAATAAGGAGTCTTCAGGGCTGCCAGTCTTGCAGTAAAGGCTGAGTGGTAGTATGTCTCTCCTACATTTTTTTTTTTAATTTTTTTTCCAAGTGCATTAACTTGGTATGCCAATTCATAGTTCACATGTTCTTAAGTAACCATTTTCCTGTGTCTCCAGTTTGTCTTCAGATATTCTCGATAGGAGTAGCAGCAGTATTGGTTCTTCCTCTGATTCACTGGCTAAAGGCAGCATTACCACAGAATCTCCAGTAACATGCTCAAACTCATGCTCTTCATTCATTTTGATGGATGATCTCTCACCTAAGTGACTTAATCTGTTCTGACTCAGTGTTTAGCTGTGCTGTACATTTGTACAGAGAAATGAAGAACTCCGATCCTTGAGAATCACTAACATGAGGATTAAAATACTAATGGAAAAATTAATGTAATCTTATTTCTTGACAACTCTTCCCAGTGGTTTTGATTTAGCCTTAATGGACACTTTAGACCATATTAATGTCTGGTTTTGATTATTTTACAAACAAGATGTCTGTTCAGTTTATACTAACTCTTCTTTGTTTAAAAGAAAAAACCTTTTGATTCCTGAACAGATATCTTTTTACAATTAGTGTTATTTCTACGACAATACTGGGTACTGTTACTGCCATGGTCACTTTGTCTGGAGAAACAGGCGGTGGTTGCAGAGATGTTTGGAAATGCTCATTTATTCGTTGACAGATTCTTTAGTAAATTAGATTTTGCTAGATTTTTATTTCATAAACACAATTTCTGGTTGGGGTAAATATCTAATTTCTCCCACTAACCCAAAGTAAAATTATTCCGCCAACTCTGTAGCTGGGAAGAAATGCTTGGCTGTCTGTAGTGCTACTGGTAATTGCTTCATTGCAGTTGAACACTATGGTTCTAGAAGTTGTTTGTGTTTAAAACAAAATGCAGACCCTTCTAGGGTGACTAGCATATTTATCAATAGGGGAAATACAAATACCCTGTGAAACATGGTTAACATAACTGCATAGTTCTCTCCCCACCCCCTTCATCCAGTAGATTCTATGGAATATGGTAAATATTCATAGTTATTTGGCCAACGAGAAATAATCCCTGCTTTGATCTAAAATGTATGGTGCAAGTAACTAAGTTACTTAAACTACTGAGTAAAGAAGAATGTGTACGGCGCCATCAATGTCTCCTGTGGCATTGAGGCCATAGGTATTTTTGTGCCTTAGGGGACATTGTTAAAATTAAGGAATGTAAAACTGGTGGGTGGGCAAAGGATGTTGTTTGTAGAGTGCTTACCAGATGCTGTCTTCAGTGCTGCTTTCTCTTAGTGCTTGCTGTTTTTCAAGGTGTTTCTTCTATTGGGAGGTGCTATGGAGAATCCCAATTATTTTGTAAGATAGCAGTGTGTGTGTTCCTGTCACAGCTGCTGTATAGCTTTATGCCTTTGTCTGCCTTACAGAGGGCAGGCCACTAAATTAACTTTAATTTCTAGGAAAAGGCTTTAAGGTTGGATTGGATACTAGCTCTGCATATCATTTAAGGAGTTACATTTGAGTAGTAGTCTTGATACAATACCTTGGTCAGTCTGAGGTAATACAGTAGTATACTTTTTCAGAAGACCTTACTGGGCTAAAGTAAATCCATTTGTAATCTACTGTTATTTATTATTTATAAACTATGTAAAAAAGTCTGTGGTGGTGAATTATAGTATTTTTTTATGATTGAATAAGGTTTTTTATGTTCAGTAACAATTGCTAGTTGGTTTCTATTTAATATGCAACATTGTCTGCCAGAATCTTAAGCTTCCAGTTTGAATGTTTGTAAGGTAACACAAATGCTTTTGTCATCTAAAAGTACAACTTCTGATTTCTGAAAGAAAATAGCACTGAATGTAAAGTAAGTGTGCTTTAAAGATGAGCACAGTCTCTGGCAATACTGTCTGGCTAAGAATGGGGAGGGAGCACCATATTTTTTCCACGCTAAAGATGTTTAGTTTCCAATAGCCCTGTCCTACCTAGCATTTTACTTTTCAAGTGTTTGTTTTAAATTGTACTAAGTACCATAAATGGCCAATCGAGGCACTTATCTGTATTATCACTTCACTTGTGGAGCACTAGTTTCCCTGCCTCAAATAAATGTGCATATTGTAAAATATTGTCCAGTGGTGCCATTTTTAAATGAGCTCTGCAGTATTCCATGTTTGTGTATGCACAGTGCTATTTCTTGCATTTTGGCTGTATCTTGGATTGCTTTAACTTAATGAATTTTTATCCATGTTAATACTTTGCAAGGCTGTTCTGACATTTTGCAAAGTATTGATCAATGGTCTCTGAAAGTACAACGTATCATTGCCCCAATTTCATTATACCATGCGTTTATTGGTACTATGACTTAGAAATCTGCACAAGGGGGGTAGCAAAACAATAAAGCTTCTGCATGCTTTCTTATAGCTGAGAACACAGCTATTGCTTTTGGGGTCGGGGGGGGGGGAAGCTGACTAATCTATCTGTACAAGTGATTGTATTCAAGATTTCTGTTTTTGTTAGTAGTGGGGAGTCATAAAATGCTGGCCTTTGTAGAATGTAATCTTCATAAAACAAATGCACAACTATTCCATTTTGTTACAGCATTTTTTTAAAAATGGTCTGGCTGTTCTCCACTCTTTGGAGGTCTCTACTGCTCACTAAAACTGTGTTAAGATACTGTCTGCTTGTTCGATGATGAATGTTATCTTGTGGTCCTGACAGGCCTAGTCTCAGATACTCGATTTTGTTTCACACAACTAGCTATATGTAAAACCACTTCCTTTTAAAACTAGACATGTCAATCTTCCTTTGAAATACACTTTAGAATAAATTGCATCTGAGCAACCAGCATATACACATCCAGTTATGAACCAATTTTGAATCATATGTACTCTAAAGCTATTAAGGAAAAGACACCCCAAACTGTTAACCCAGCCCCAACTATAGAAATCCAAAAGGTGTATGGAAAACAAATATAGTGTATTACTTATGCAGAGTACCTTATTTTCTGTATTCTCATCCATACTTCTCAGAATGGTCAGGGTTAGCTGTAATAGTTGAAAGAAAGTCCACTAATCAAAATACCTGAAAATGTCAAGGTAGGTCTGATTTAAGCAGCCTTCTGGATACTCTATCTCAGAACATATAGTTATACACAGGCCAATCCGGATGTGGCTGGTTGGTGGTTATTCTTAACTGGATGCTGCCCTAAGAACTATCAAGTGGACTAAGCCCCACTCTAAGAAGTGGATCATCTTTATTCTGTTACCCCTTTTCTGATTTGGTGACTTGTGTGTAGATACCTCACCTCACTGTTTCTCATGCTAATACTGATTTTAAATGTGGGATCATGGATGAAAGCCTGTGCTTAAATGTCTTTTTCTGTCTGCATTCTGTATGTTTAAACAAGCTTCCCTACACTATTTGTATGTAAGATAGTTGGATGTGAAAATGTCAATAGTTGGTGGTACAGACTTCACTGGGGAAATCTAGTCTTACCATGCATAAGACAAATGAATCCTCCTGCTGAGTGGTGTAGAAACACTGAAGGGAGAAGTTGGTCACTGACTAAACTGAAATGTGTTTGTAAGCACTAACCAGCATATTTCACATTTAAATATTTTTCAGAAAGTCTAAGGTCTCAGTCCCCCAGTGAGAGCTGTGGGCAGACTCCTTTGCCCTCAGAGCCTTAATTAAGTGTATGGGGCTCTGTGTAGGCTTATTTGAGCAAATCTCACTGCAGGATTGGGACACAAGATTTTTTTGTTGTCTGTAGATAAGATGGAATCATCTGCTTCATGTTCACTAGTTTGCAGATGCAAATTGTGAACATTCTTGTAGAGCCAAACACCAATCCATTTATCATGCAAAGGCAGAGATGAGGGATCCTCTTTTCCCTGAAGGAATATCATCCACCTACACTCTTCCTGGCAACTCCATAAAGAAGTAATTTTGTATTAAAGTTGCATAATCCTTTTATGAAGTTACTATCCAAAGTGGATAGTACAGCTGAATTTTTTCTCTTAACTAAGCTTTTGCAGCCTTTGATCACATTGCCTTTAGAGTTCAAGCTAAACTATATTGCTTTAGAGCTATTTGGTAAGGTTATTGTAAGAAAAGCTTGGTTTACAGGATCATTATACAGCCAGTGTCAATAGTAGTGTTGCATTTCTCATTTGTCTTAAAAATAAATATTCCACCTGTGTCTTGAGAGGCCTTTTAGACTGGGAGGATATTCACTTTTATGCCACTTAATCTCTGGCAACCACCAAAAAAGCCCTTTTTTCTGTCTGTAACAGAGTACATACTTTTGTAACAGGGTGCCTCTTCTGGCAAATAGCATTTTTCAGGTCCAAAGCCCCCTTCTGTCACTCGTTTGCACACTTACAGTTTCTTTCTCTCTGCAGTTTGGGGTGCTCCTGCTTCATGACTTGGCCCTTTGGCCAAGTCACTGTGTGCTTTTCTCCTTTCCAGGGTATCAAAGTTTCTCCATGTAAACTAAGTCAGGCAACCTCCTCATGCTCTGGCTCGGCAGTGAACACTTCCCCAATGCTGGTAGGGGAACCCAGGCCTGCCCTCTACTCCAAGTTCCAGCTCGGGGATCCTCTAATCAGTGGCCAAGGTCTGCACCATCTTAAACCTTACTGCTATTCCCCTGAGCCTTTTCCTATACCCTTTCCTTCTTAATTAATTAATTTCCTTCCTTCCCTCTCTAATGTCCAGAGAGGGGCTGCAGCCCTCTGCTTCTGGCTTTATCCTAGCTGTGCCTGTTCCTTCTCAGCTGGGCTCCATCAGTCAGGGGTTACTTAGGCCACAGCTGAGGGGAATTAAGTTGTCTATCTGATTAACTGTTCCATATTTAGCCTCATTAACACCTTCTAGGCTAGTGTGGGGAGAACGCCCCATAACATTTGTTTAGCAGCCTAATGTTTCAAGGAGACAGGGTGCTTTTGCCTTGAATTTTTGAGGGTCTCACCTTGGAGTCTCTAAAGAATGGTTTAAAATGATCTATTCTAACTCAATGTTAATAGCATATCTCAACTGGGGAGACTTTAACCCCCACCCCCCAAATGTCAAGGGCTCTCCCTCCAAACCAAGTGGTAGGCCTGCAGCAAAATGGTGTTTGACCTCCCAGTGTGTAGTTCAGAAGTAGCATGTGATGTAGGGTGTTGCTGTAGGGCACTATTCAAAGGTCCTGCTCACTTGTAGGATTTTGATATTCTCCTCCCACCCCCCTTAAAAACAGAAACCTCACACCATCTGAAATTACCTTCTCCAAACCTACATTTTTATCTTGTCGTCGGTGGTGGCGATATCTCAGGGTCGAGGATGATATCTTTCACAGGTTTTATTTTTTATAGGTCCTTTGGTTACAGAGGAGTCCAATCCTTGAGCTGCAAATTCGTTGCCACATGTTGCAGGTGATGTTAGAAGGCAGGGTTGGGCTTCTGAGTTGCTGCATGAGAGTCATCTATCCTTTCTTTTCTGGCAAGTTTCTGCAAGCAGAGCAAAGCAATTTTCCTCAAAAGTGGTAGTTTCTTCTCTGACAAGTCTTCACCAGTTAGCCCTGTCCTGGGCTACTGTCTCCCAGTGTGTAGTATCGATGCCACATCTCTTGATGTTTGTCTTGAGGGTGTCTTAGAAGTGTTTCTTTCCTTTCTCCTTTAGTGAGTTGGTTGTACAGCAAGTGTTGTGGTAGGTGTGCATCAGGCATGCACACACAATGCCTGCTCCACCTCAGCCGGTGCAGGATAATCAGGGTCCCAACAGTGACGGTGTTGGCCTTCTGACGACAGTATGGTGATCCTCCCACTTTATGTTGACGATCTTCCAGAGAAAGTGCTGGTGTTCCAGGTTTGTCAGGTATTTTCTGTAGGTCACCCAAATCTTGCAGCTGTAGAGGACAGTTAAGATTACCACCGCTTTGTAAATAGGGTTGGTTCCCAGAATTGGCCTCAATCTCCCGGCAGCTAATGAAAGCCAGCCGGGAGATTTTAATAGGCTGCTAAAAGTCTGGTGGACAGCACAGTAGGCCTAAGACAGGCTCCCTGGCTCTGCACGACTCCCGGAAGCGAAGGGCACATCCCTCTGACTCCTAGGTGCAGAGGTGGCCAGGGAGTCTCTGTACGCTACCCCCACCCCAAGTGCGGACTCCACAACTCTCATTGGCTGGGAACCCCGGCTAATGGAAGTGGCAGGGGCAGCGTGCAGAGCTGCCTAGGAGCCGGACATGCTGGCTGCTTGTGGGAGCCACCTGAAGTAAGCGCTGCCTTGCAGGAGCCTGCACCCCCTCATGCATCCCAATTGCCTGCTCCAGCCCTGAGCCCCATCCCCTCCTGCATCCCCACACTCTGAACCCCTTGGCCCCAGCCCAGAGCCTGCACTCCTGCCCCAACCTGGTGAAAGTGAGTGAGGGTGGGGGAGAGCGAGTGACGGAGGGAGGGGGGATGGAGTGAGCAGGGGCAGGGCTTCAGGAAAGGGGCAGAGAAGGGGCTGGGGCAAGGTGTGGGTGTTTGTGCGATGAGACAGTTGGCAACCCTATTTGTAAATTAAAAGACTAGTGTGTGTTCTGATGATGTGGTTGTTGAACACCCAGCAGGACACTTTTATCTTGTACGCAGCAGCTCAGACACCACAACGGAAGTAAACTGACTCCTGCCAACTGGACTGATTTTGCTGATAAAGGACTCTTCAAGGGCAAGTGCAAAACTTGCAAGGCCCTGTACTATCCACCTCTGCAGGAAAGAGCTACATGGGCTAATCCCAGGCTCTCCATAACTTTTCAATGAAAATAGTAATCTCCTGCAAACATGCAGAAAGGGACCCCTTTTTCAAAGGCCCTAAACCAGTAGTCCCCAAATAGGGGCACACCCCCATGGGGGGTGGGGAGAGAGTGCCATTGGCTGGAAATGGGAAACCGTAGCCACTGGGAGCTGTGGGCAGCCATGTAAATGAACGGTCTGGTGGCCCACCAGCAGATTACCCTGACGGGCCGCAGGTTGCCCACCACTGCTCTAGGAGAAAAGAAATTGCACTCGATGTAGCCAGGACTTTGCTTTATTACGTTAACAGAACGAAACCATTCAAACTACTATTCCATCTCTTTGGCTATAGTTTGGCCTTTAATGCCCTGATGTCGCCCCACACAATCTCAAAATGGATCACGCAGTGCATCTTTGTACCTTCCCACCAAACATCAAGGCTCACCCCACCACAGTGCAAGCAACTTCTTCTGCCTACTTCAATAGCTGCCAATATCAGAGATCTGCAATGTGATGTGGTGGACTAATCCACTGTCCTTTGCCAAGTGCTATGCTTTGGACTTAGCTACAAGGCCAGATACTAGGTTTGGGGGAGCAGTACTGCACTCACATTTGGACTATTGCAAATGAAACTCAGCATCTCCTCAGGCTGGTGGGAATGAGATCTGCCAGTCACCTACAATGGGATCCACACTGACACAGTCCTGAAGAAAGAATAGTTAACTCCAGTTACTGTAGGGTGGTTCTTTGAGATGATGTAGTCAGTGCGAGTCCCATGACCTACTCTCCATTCCTATTTTTTGGAGTCTTTACCTACCTTGGATTTCTAATTGCAAAGGAACTAAGGGAGGGCCACTGCAGCTCCACCCTCTATGCCCTTGGCCCTCACATGGTGCACAAAGAGGCACAGGCTGCATGTGTGGCTCCAACAACCAAGGTTATTTTAAAAAAAAAAAAATCTCACTTACATGAGGCACATGCCCACCTACAATGAGATCCATACTAACTACAACCTCTTGAGGAACCACAGTTACTGTAGTGTGAGCAACTGCTTTAACCAATTGAGGGAGTTAGGGTCCATTTGTTTTTCATTACTGTGTTGCTCTTTGGAATAATCTTGCAAGATGCAGTTTTAAAAGGAGGGAAGTAAAAGAGGTGGTGGGGAAAAGAGGACAAACATCTGCTTTTAGAAATACAGACTGGTTTATTCTTTGCTATCAGGCTCCTATTTATCTAAGATGTAGGAAATAGTTTTTTCAATGCATTCTTAGCATCCCAGGAACAACATCCATTATGGTCCCCCTTATTGTAAGGTAGCAGATAAGAACTTTTTTGGTCACTACAGGGCCACAACAGTTTCATTTAGAACAAAAAGAGGATGTAGTCAGTCTCAGGTCACTGAGTAATACTTTGAAGTAGCAATCCCCTATGATTCAATAAGTCTGGTAATTATGCTGAGCTGTCTCAGACTTCCTCTCCTTGTGTTTTCTGTGGTTCTCTTGGACGCAATGGCAATACAAGAAAATAGTCTCATCTGTTTTCTCGTGGTGTTTAACAATTTAGCGCCCCTTCAAAGCCGCTTGGTTCTGATTTTGGGGAAAGGTGTTTTTCTGATTTTTAATATAAAATCTATCTACGGATTTTATACTGCTGCCCGTCACTGTAGTATCAAGCTGCCTTCCATATAAAACCAATAGCAAGGTCCCTAGTGAACTCCATGGATTCTGACACTTCTCCCTTTTGGGGTAGGGTTTTTGGTATTGATTGTTTTTGAAGATAATATGATGGCATTGCTCTAAAAGAGAAGGTTAAAAAAAATTCTCCACTGTGTACTATGCAGTGTGAAGTTTAATTCTGTAAAGCATAGGGACATATGGCTTGTGCCGAATGCTATATGAAATCCAGGTGCGCTGTATTTATCAAACAATGTGAGTTAAATGAACTTTGGCAGCAATGACTTGACCTTTTTTCTACATCTGAATCTGGTACTGAATGTTACCCTTTATGTTGCTCCCAAACCAGCCCTACTGGCTCCATCACTGACTAATTTGCCCTAAAACTAGTTGAATGAGTAGAAGTGCCAGAGTACTACTGGAATTGCCATAATCTAGTGAGTTGGGACAAATGTATTTCAATAAGAATTAAGGATGTTCTGGGTGTGGTGTGTGCCATGGTTTTCATGTGAAAACAGACTAGGAAAGAAACAGCTTTGTGCAGGAGAAGCAACAGCAAAGAGCTAAAAGGAACTGGAATCCTACTGAAAACCAGCTGCTTTTAAAAAGTGTTACTGCTACTGGTCACTCAATTTACTGTTTTCAAAAATATATACATTGTCCTCAGAGGCAGTGATCCTGGCAGTGGGCCTGGGAAGAGAATAGGGGGACAGATGTCATTGTTACAAACAAACAGCAATCTAATCATGCAATAACCAAGTTCACCTGCTTGTCAGGATTCCCCAATTACTCTAGATGTTTGGAGACATTTTCAAACATTTTCACTAAATGGTACTATGATACTGTCGTCTTATTTCATTACAGTTAGCTCCTTTGATTGGAGTAAGTAGTTAATCATGTTATTTATGTGACCACATGAGGGCATACCACAGTTTGCAAAGCACACAGTAGCATCTTAAAATGTCAATAGCAGTGTCCAAAAAGTACAGCTAAGAGTTGTGTTCATTTTACTGTTGTGGGATTTTCTTAGGCCAGTTTGATTCTCTCTCATTCAGAATTTTAGCTGCTTCTTTCTAGAAAAAATGACAATTTCAATAGCTTGGGATGGATTTACTTACAGTGAAGGGATTCAAACTGATCAAAATTAAAGGGTAGAAGTTCTCTGTACTAAAAATAACAGTTTGGTTCCAGGGGAGATTACGCTCAAATTTACTAGTGATTGAATTAATTGGAAGGCTATTAATTAAAAGGCTCTATTCTGAGACTGTGAGCCTGGCTGTGAATGTGCTGTATATTTGTTCTCCTTGAACATGTTTAAAGCACTGTGAATAGTTTTTTAGAAGTCCACTCATATACTTCTATGGTTAGCCCGTTGGTATATCAATACAAACTGATGTGTGTTGGAGGGTAAGTACAAGCTTAGATTTTATCACGAGTACTTTTGCTCCATAGCCTCTGTTTGCCTGAAGCTGGGAATGGGCGACAGGGGATGGATCACTTGGTGATTACCTGTTCTGTTCATTCCCTCTGTGGTACCTGGCAGTGGCCACAGTCGGAAGATATTGGGCTAGATCGACTTTTGGTGCGACTCAGTATGGCCAGTCCTATGTTCTTATGCTGCTGTTTCCCTACCTTGGGCGTGTGACCCCCCTTCTGCTCCCAGCTCTCTCCCTAGATGCATACAACACCATATCATTCCTCCTACTTTTTAGGCTAACTGCACTGGGTGGGTGTCCGGTTACAGGTGTGCACTGACCACCGGTCCAATTCTGGCTGCCCCTGCATGGAACATGAGCTGAGTGCTACTATTTGTGATGCCAAGATTTTTGTTGTTGCAAGTTTAGGTGCAAAAGAAGCTAAACTCTTACCCGCCATCCTGTGCTCAGCACGCCTGGCTAAAGTACAGGTTCAGGTTATATCTAAAAGGGTCCCAGTCCCAATTATTAATAGTCAGACTGCTTCCCTTCCCTTTTACTTTCTCCCTTCCAAGCAAGTCTCCTTTTCAGGTTGGTGGGTGATGGGGGACCGCAAATGTGGGATTTGGGCTTGCGGCCCAAGTCAAGGAACAGTCCTGTTGGCCCTCAGTGCAGCTTTAGCTTGGGAGTGGCTCCTCTACTGTTTCACAGCATACCTTCTCCTTTGCACGTCTATGCCTGGACGTGCAGATTCAGCAGGCATTGTACACTGCAGCAGGCTGCCAGCTGCCTCACCAAAGTTAATTCACAATTCAAGTCACTCCTGGTAAGTTTGAAAATAATGCAAAAAGATTTCTGAACTAGAGAGTGACTGAGCTGAGCTCTCTGTTTCCAATTCACCAGCCAAATGAACCTAAATGTTTACCCCTGAGAGCTCACAGCTATAACACTTTGTCCTTTTCTAGCACCTTTTGTACACAATCAATCTTCACAAAAGTCAGTATTTTTACTTTATAGAGAAGTAAATGGAGCACAAGGAGGGTAAGTGGACGAGAGGCCTAGGAATTGAACTCAGGAGTCCTGACACCCAGTCTGTTGGTCTGATCGCTACACACCACTCTGCATTTAAACTCTTCCCCTTTCAAGGTAACTGTACATGGTAACTACTGAAAGGGAGTACATAAGGAGCGGGCCAGGGCTGACTGCATCCTCAGGTTGCGGGATCATGAGCAGGGTTAGACAAGCAGATCCAATTCAGAAGCAGTTTAAAAGTTGGTGTATGTCTAGTCCAGCGTGGTTTCTGAATTTGTTTTAAGATGATCTCAGAGTCAGATGGAAGGGATGTGCGAGATTTTTAGCTCCTCTTTTGACATGCAAATAGCTTTCCTTAGAAGAAGGGATCTATGTAAAATCCAAACTGGGTTTACCTGCTGTACGTAACCTGTGTTTGATATTACAGGCCCAGCCGATAGGTTAGTTTTGTTCAGAACTTGTAGATTTATAAGGGCAAACAAATCTCTAGTGTAAAACCACAGAGCCAATAGAATCACACAGATGAATTAGGCCATTCCACGCTAAAACAAACTATATTAGGTATTTCTACTTCTGGCAGTGTGGCTGATTTTGCTGCCTGGTGGAAGCAGTATCCTACTGGCTTACACTTACAATCTCTGTATATTGTACGTTTGTAGAAGTGCAACCTTCGCTGTTGTCAGGCCCGCCAAATAGCATACATTGATGGTAGAACTCGTAGTTTCATTGTGGAGCATCCATATTCCTTTCATTCCATAGAATTTCTTTCCTATTTCCTTGACTGATAGTTCAGCACAGGTGGGTGCATATTAAAAATGGAAATTAAAGAGGAAAAATGTAAAAGCAATCAGCCAAATCCATCCTTGTTGTAGCTCCTCTGTATTTGATGGAGTTGCCCTAGGGATGAATTCAGCACATTATAGCCAACTTGCCCCAAAGTTAAAACTGGCTAAAGTTTTACAGATGATCACAACTTTCCAAGCCTCCTCCCTAATCAGCTAAAACTTTCTAGCAGAGGAAATGTCCCTGTTCTGTGGAGACTCTGAGTTATTGAATCCAGAGCAGTGTTCTGTGTTCTGAACCATTTAAATTTTATCAATTATTATATCTATTAGAACAACCTGAATGGAACTCAACTGCTGCCTCACTCTGGTTGGAGTGAGAAACCCCATAAGGTCATTCATTGGCGATTCAAATCTGCATTGGCCTATCCTCTGAGATGCGAATGTCAGGCTGCCTGGAGCAGCTCACGAGCATGAATACCAACTCCAGGGCAGACTGTCAAGAAGCAGGGCCCAAAGCCAAAACTGGTTGTGAGTTCTATAGTTAGATTTCACCAACCAAGTTTCAAGTGTGAACTCCTCAAGCACTAGAACAGCCTAACCATAGAGTCACAGACAGGCCCCTGGGGTACTCCAGTCTCTCTTGCCACACAGGCAAATTTGCCTTTGAGAGAGATGGTCACTTACACCCAAAATCACAATAATATTCAGGTTACTCCCAGTCCCAAAGGACTGGTGCATGCATGCAAGGGAAGGAGAGGGTGCAGTTGGCTTCCCTATGTCCCCCTTTGTGTTCCTGCAAAGGCCAAGACACAATCAATGTTTGTGTTCCCAGAAAGGGCAAAGATGGGGCCTCAGCAGTGCAGAGCTGGTGTGCACAGGGGCGGTGAGTTATATGGGCCCTTGGTGTCCGTGCTCCAGCAATTTCATTCATCCCCCAGAAAGTATGTGCTAATACAGCTGTTTCTGCTGGGCCATCATCAGCTGTTGATACTTTGATTATTGGCTGAAAAGGGGGAGAGAGGCTCTGTCTATATCATAATTTGCATGCTTATGGAATGGTCAGGAGTGCTTACAGCAGGGAATATGTGCTCTCTTTTATTGCATCATGTGTATAAATCAAAATTGAACGGAATGCAAGGGGCTCATGCGAGGAAAATTGTGGGCAGGCACTATTATGGTTATTTTTGAACGGACTATTATTGTTCATCAATACAAGTTATCTATGCACCGTGGGGGCACTTGACCAAAGGCTGAGTATTTCCACTGATCGGCAGCTGAAAATGGACCTTTGCTTCCACACAGCAACCCCCCTGGACGCAAAGGTCTCATTCTTTACTGCAAGGAACTTTTCACTAATAATTGTCAGAGCTTCTCAGACCTTTACAAAACTGCTGGAGCGGAGGGCACCTTACGCCAAAAGAATGAGTGGTATATGGCCACAGGAGCAATGAAGGAACAGACTAGGAAACACAGCAATTGAGAGAAGTTAAGGGGATGATGGATGGTCTTCTGGTCTAAACACAGGATGGGGAGTAAGGAGATCTGGGTTTATTCTTGTGTGACCTTGTGCACAGCTCTTAGTTGCCCTGTGTTTTAGTTTTTTATTACTATACATGACTTAAATGAAGGTGGAGTTTAGCCACTGGACATCAGATTAAGAGTGTTTAAGAACATTAGTTCTCTCTCTTCATTACTTCATAACATGAAGCAACAGTGTCCCAGATCTTCCCCATTTTCCATTACCTCCACATAGCAACAATGCCTAACAAACACTTATAATGTGCACCAATCTAACATTCCAAGTCCCTATATTTTGAGACCACTAGGGGGCTTGCTAGGACTTTCCTCCTCCCCCCCCCCCCCACCCCCATCACAGTTTTAAGAATAAAGGCAGCATGGCATGCACTAGTGTGTGGAAGGCTCTCTAGTCATAGGTTTATAGTCGTTAGAGATGAGAAAGATCCAGATTTACTAGAGTTAGTTCCTATGCAGTCTGTCCCCCAATGGAGACTGTGAATGATTATATTTGCTCTTACACAAAAGGCTGAGAAGATAGGCTGCGAGTCCTCCCATCTCTGTGATGCGATGCCCCTGTGTACACCACCCAAAAAATCACGCGGGCAATGGCAGCAAGAAAAGCCAGACTCATGTTGCATTTGCTGTAAGCAAGTCTCTTTCAGAGCAACTGCTGGAAATGGCCCACCTTGATTATTGCTACAAAAGGTCCTTCCCCCCACCCCCACCCCCCACCCCCGCTCTGCTGGTAATAGCTCACCTTACCTGATCACTCTCCTTACAGTGTGTATGGTAACACCCATTGTTTTATGTTCTCTGTGTATATAAATCTCCCCACTGTATTTTCCACGGCATGCATCCGATGAGGTGAGTTGTAGCTTACGAAAGCTCATGCTCTAATAAATTTGTTAGTCTCTAAGGTGCCACAAGTCCTCCTTTTCTTTTTTCAGAGCAAAAGGAGCACAGATGCTCACTGTGACCCAGCTGTAAAGGGATAATCAGCCTTATTACATTTTCATTTGTGAATAATTGCAAGTTGGCCATCTACCTGTGTAAAGGGGGGGCTGAGTCACTATTGATGCCAGCTCCTTTACGCTGCTCCTGTGGTTTAAGGGGCACAGAAGTGGCTCCTGGAAAACTGCACAGAGCTGACACAACAGCTCCATGCTACTCCCCACGTAGAGGGCATGCCAAGAACATGGAGGGCTGGGGCACGGCTGGAGCACTCTGCACTTTGGCTGTTCCAGGCTCATGGATGGTCCATAAGGTGCCCTTGAAGCTAGAAGTTAAGTTAGAGCAGTCCTAGGAACTTGTCCTATGTAGCCATACCACTAACCAGAAACGTTCAAAAATCCTGGGCTCCCTAGAATCAGGAGGTTGGCTTAACACTCATGGGGATTTAAAAACAATTGGGGTTTCATTTTATTATCATTAATTATTATTTGTATTATTGTAGCACCAAGGAGACATAGTTATGGATCAGGACCACATTTCTTTGCCTGCTGGTTACTGAGCCTTCTGTGCACTTGGGTCACATAGTCAAACTTTTCTCTCCTACCTTGAGGGCTAGAAACTTGCTTCAAAAAAAAAAAAAAAAAAAAGAGAGCTGATAGTCTCAAGTAATCACTTGTTGGACTACAAGTAAAAACATTGAATATTGCAAGACACACGATAAAATCAAGAGAGTTGGCAAACTATGGAATGCTGTGTTTTCCTCCAACAAGCCAAATCGTGAGTCAGTGGCAAAACTCCCAGTGGCTTCAATGGGATCAGGATTTGGCCTAATTAAAAAAAAAAACAAAAAAACAAAACAAAACAAAACATGTGGGTCTATGTGTTAGCAAAACCCTGGCAATATCTCTTCAGGCATTTTCCTCTTTTCTGTCATGGTGCTAAAGCCAGCTTGACATCACAACAGCTGAGGGGCTGTTTAATGCAAAGAAAACAATGCCTAGACTCCCTGGGCCTGCTCTCATCATTGCTAGTGCCTAGAGAGGGCCATGGCAGTAGAGGAGACAGAAAGGGTTAATATAGGTGGAAGTCAAAGTGGAAAGCCAGAAGCAGTGTCCTGCAAGCTTAACCAACAGCTACTGAATTAAGATAGGTTTCAGAGTAGCAGTAGTGTTAGTCTGTATTCGCAAAAAGAAAAGGAGTACTTGTGGCACCTTAGAGACTAACAAATTTATTTGAGCATAAATTTTTCGTGAGATACAGCTCACTTCATCGGATGCATTCAGTGGAAAATACAGTGGGGCGATTTATATACATAGAGAACATGAAACAATGAGTGTTACTGTAAAGGATTCTGGGTGGACTCCTCCTGAAGGTCGAAACAACAGACTGGACTTCTACATAGAGTGCTTCTGCCGACGTGCATGGGCTGAAATTGTGGAAAAGCAGCATCACTTGCCCCATAACCTCAGCCATGCAGAACACAATCCTATCCACAGCCTCAGAAACAACTCTGACATCATAATCAAAAAGGCTGACAAAGGAGGTGCTGTCATCATCATGAATAGGTCGGAATATGAACAAGAGGTTGCTAGGCAGCTCTCCAACACCACTTTCTACAAGCCATTACCCTCTGATCCCACTGAGGGTTACCAAAAGAAACTACAGCATTTGCTCAAGAAACTCCCTGAAAAAGCACAAGAACAAATCCGCACAGACACACCCCTGGAACCCTGACCTGGGGTATTTTATCTGCTACCCAAGATCCATAAACCTGGAAATCCTGGATGCCCCATCATCTCAGGCATTGGCACCCTGACAGCAGGATTGTCTGGCTATGTAGACTCCCCCCTCAGGCCCTACGCTACCAGCACTCCCAGCTATCTTCGAGACACGACTGACTTCCTGAGAAAACTACAGTCCATCGGTGATCTTCCTGAAAACATCATCCTGGACACTGGATGTAGAAGCCCTCTACACCAACATTCCACACAAAGATGGACTACAAGCCGTCAGGAACAGTATCCCTGATAACGTCACGGCAAACCTGGTGGCTGAACTTTGTGACTTTGTCCTCACCCATAACTATTTCACATTTGGGGACAATGTATACTTTCTAATCTGCGGCACTGCTATGGGTACCCGCATGGCTCCACAGTATGCCAACATTTTTATGGCTGACTTAGAACAACGCTTCCTCAGCTCTCATCCCCTAATGCCCCTACTCTACTTGCGCTACATTGAGGACATCTTCATCGTCTGGATCCATGGAAAAGAAGCCCTTGAGGAATTCCACCATGATTTCAACAATTTCCATCCCACCATCAACCTCGGCCTGGACCAGTACACACAAGAGATCCACTTCCTGGACACTATGGTGCTAATAAGTGATGGTCACATAAACACCACCCCATACTGGAAACCTACTGACCGCTATTCCTACCTACATGCCTCCAGCTTTCATCCAGACCACACGTGATCCATTGTCCACAGCCAAGCTCTACAATACAACTGCATTTGCTCTAACCCCTCAGACAGAGACAAACACCTACAAGATCTCTATCAAGCATTCTTACAACTACAATACCCACCTGCTGAACTGAAAAAACAGATTGACAGAGCCAGAAGAGTACCCAGAAGTGACCTACTACAGGACAGGCCCAACAAAGAAAATAACAGAACGCCACTAGCCATCACCTTCAGCCCCCAACTAAAACCTCTCCAACACATCATCAAGGATCTACAACCTACCCTGAAGGACGACCCATCACTCTCACAGATCTTGGGAGACAGGCCAGTCCTTGCTTAAAGACAGCCCCCCAACCTGAAGCAAATACTCACCAGCAACCACACACCACACAACAGAACCACTAACCCAGGAACCTATCCTTGCAACAAAGCCTGTTGCCAACTGTGTCCACATATCTATTCAGGGGATACCATCATAGGGCCTAATCACATCAGCCACACTATCAGAGGCTCGTTCAACTGCACATCTACCAATGGGATATATGTCATCATGTGCCAGCAATGCCCCTCTGCCGTGTACATTGGTCAAACTGGACAGTCTCTATGTAAAAGAATAAATGGACACAAATCAGACGTTAAGAATTATAACATTCAAAAACCAGTCAGAGAACACTTCAATCTCTCTGGTCACTCGATTACAGACCTAAAAGAGGCAATTCTTCAACAACAAAACTTCAGAAACAGACTCCAACGAGAAACTGCTGAATTGGAATTAATTTGCAAACTGGATACAATTAACTTAGACTTGAATAGAGACTGGGAGTGGATGTGTCATTACACAAAGTAAAACTATTTCCCCATGTTTATCCCCCCCACCCACTCCCCACTGTTCCTCAGATATTCTTGTCAACTGCTGGAAATGGCCCACCTTGATTATCCCTATGAAAGGTTTCCCCACCCACCTGCTCTCCTGCTGGTAATAGCTCACCTTAAGTGATCACTCTGGTTACAGTGTGTCTGGTAACACCCATTGTTTCATGTTCTCTGTTTATATAAATCTCCCCCTGTACTTTCCACTGCATGCATCCAATGAAGTGAGCTGTAGCTCACGAAAGCTTATGCTCAAATAAATTTGTTAGTCTCTAAGGTGCCACAAGTCCTCCTTCTCTTTTTGTATCAGATTATGCATTATATTACCTTGGATCAACTGCTTTTTAACCTGCTTTCGAGACTAACAAATTTATTTGTTAGTCTCTAAGGTGCCACAAGTCCTCCTTTTTTTTTTTTTTTTGTGGATACAGACTAACACGGCTGCTACTCTGAAACTTAACCTGCTTTGAGATACACAGTAGGTTCAGGTCAGAGCCTAAAGAAGCTAAGGGAAGTTTTGCCATTAGATTCAATAGGAGAAGGAGAAGCATGACATGTAGGACATAAAACCAAAATTTAATTCTATGCTGTCAGCAAAGATGGAAATAAAGGTGTAGGAATGTGTAAAACCAATTTATAAGGGTCTCCTATATGCTAAAATACCTGTTCCATAATGTCTGCCATTTATTGTATGAACATATTGCGTAACAGCATTGGCAGTATTTAATTTTTTATAAAGTATGTAAAACAATAGATTAACAAAACAGTCACTGCTTAATTAATCCTGAAGCAAATAAAACACCCACGGAGAATAGACTGACTTGTAGAAATGTTATTGCCAGTTGAGACAAGCATCAGCGATTTATTACAAAATGTGCAGTTTGCACATACAAATTTACTGATAGTTTAATCTGTTAAAAAAAAAATAAAACCCTGTATTTGTCAAGCCCACGTTATGTCTGCAAACAGCACTGATAGTTACCAATCCAAGGAACTATGCACTACAGTAATTTCTGAGGAGATACTGTATCTGCTACTTAGATTTTTTACTTGGCTGATTATATCAAATAGCCTATACAGAATTACGGTTAGAAGGTTAACTTCTATAAGACATTTTTGGTATTATAAGAGTACAGCAACAGCAATGATGTTTGTCCTCTATGACACCTTCCATCCAAAGATCTCATCGTTTAACTTCACATCACCTCACAATACCCCTGTGAGGGAGGTATTCATTACACCTATTGTATAGATAGGGAACTGAGGCAGAGAGAAGGTAAGTGACTTTTTCTAGGTCATGCAGTAAGTCTGTGACACAGCTGGAAAAAGAACCCAGGAGCTTTGGTTCCCATTCCTGGGCCCTAATCACTGCCTCCCTTTTAGATTAATATCAAACATGCTCCTTGGGGAAGCAATGCTTATACTGGTGATTGTAGCACGTTATGCTGCCAGCACTGGTGTGCAAACTATGTTGTATTTTCACCTCAGTGGAATTGAATTTGGTTATCTCTTGTAACAATCAAAAAGTACGTTCTGCCATTCTGGAAATACATGTGTTTGGGGGGAGTCATGTGGTACAGAGCCATTCTGTGCACTAATGAGTTAGGAGAAGAGAGGTGAAATGGTGCCTGAAACTTATAAGCACTTACAAAAGATGCACTAAGTTCTTACATATCTGGCGTTGCCAACTTTACATGGGGTGCACTTAGCTCAGAAGGGTGCTGTGGAGAGGTCCTCAGAACGTTTGGATTCAAAGAGTGCATGTTCAGTTGGGGATGTGCTGTTTGCAGTTATTAGTTGGTATTGCCTTTGGCCTGTGTAGATTTTGGCGTCTCTGTCTTTTTTACTTGCCTCCCTCAATAAATCTTTCAATTTTGCTTCTATTTGTGTGGTACTCTTGACTCCCTGGAGCCATTAACAGCCATTCATGGCTCTTTAATTCCTCATGCCCTGCAGGGTGAATGCCACAGAATAACATTGAGTTCCTGTAAAAAAAAAAAAACAAAAAACAAAAAACCACCAAAAACAAAACAACCCCCCCCCCCAACTTCCTTCCTGTAGGACAAGAAGATATTTTAAAGGGTTGGGATGTATCTGTGCACTTACACTGGATCTGGTGCTCGTGTGTTTCTGCACACTGTGCCTTTCTGAGGAGGGACCATTCCTGAAAGAACCAGGACAAGAATTTCAGCTGTGCTTCAAAAGGAATGCCCCATACATCTCTCCTCCACCCACTACAAATAAATCTAGGATCCCTGATTCAGAGAAGAGATTCAGTGTCACAGCAGAGACAGCTCCCAACAACATTGACCTACCTGGGGCTACCCTTATAACCGAGAGGATTTCACTGAAAAAAGAAGAGCTAGGAGATGTAACAGCAAATTTGATCAATTATTAGCTGGAGGGAAAAGGATGATCTTTTGGACTGGAACTCAGGAGACCGGGGTTCCATTCCCAGCTCGGCCACAAACTCTCTCTGTGATCCTGGGCAAGTCACTTAGCCTCACCTTGCCTCAGTTCCCCAGCCATTCAATGGGGATAATAATATTTCCACTCTCACACCCTTCATGGCAGGTACTGTCTCTTATAGTGTCCAGCACAATGGGGCCATGATCTCAGCTGAAACTTCTAGGCACTACAGTAATACAAATAAATAATAATACTATATTAGAATATACTGATTATTGTGTGGATGTCTAGAACCATCTTAAGATATGATAATATTTACTGAACATAAGATGGATCCTTTTTTGAACTTGAAAGCTGATTTCAAGTTGTTGCTGGCACTTTTTATTTTAATCTATATCTTGCCTTTATCATTGTCCAAACTTTAGTGCGATGGCTGACAACAGAAGAGGCAATGCCTTTGTGACTGTGAAATGATGTAACTGAAAAGCATCTCCTCATTGCCATTATTTCTGTTCAAAACAAACTCCAAGATGTCAATTAACTTTGTTTTCCTTAAAAAGAAAAAAATTGGTGTTCAGCATAGAGCTGTGGAAGGAAAGCAGATGAACTTCTTCTACAGGAATCAGGAAACAGACACAAAAATGGGTGGAAATGCCCAAAGCGAGAAACTTACATAGATTTCCTCTTCCAGAAAGTGAACAAACAAGAAAAAAATTCTGGTACATGATTTAAAGCTGCCCTTTGCCAGATTTAACTTCTGTGAATGGTTAGCTCTGAACTCACACGTGTCCACCAAAGGGTGCCCACCAGTAGCCTCCCCTCTACTGCATGTGTGGCCATCAAAGGATATTTCAGAGTTATTCATCTTAAATACAAATGCTCTGCAATGAGTGCATTATTATGGCCACAGAGAGGATTCATTCCAGGGTACCACACAGTGCCACTTAAATGAATAAAGTAAAAATGTAGTGGTTGACAACACTTATTATTTTGTCTGTTGCTAGGACATACGATTTCTGCAGACGGAAGGCTGTGCCCCACTGAAGCATGGCTAATACAACTTTCAACTCCTGGCAAATGCCACGCTGCTGGAGGACAGAATATTTATCCCATGCGCGTTAACAGAAATCTGACTGTGTGTGCATTCCTTTGGTCTCAGTAAGCTAGGTATGTGGCCAGCTTTGGATCAAAGGAAGATTCTTTACACTGGCACCTGGTCACATGTTTCTAATCCTGATGCTGGAAAATTGATGCCTGCTCTTATTTCTAGTTTGTTCTCTGAACAATATTGGGAAAACTTTCAGTTTCTGGAGAGGAGCCCACTGGATCCGCACATACAGCATCAGACCAGCAGAGAGCAAGAGAATGGGGAGAAGAGCTGGAGATTTAAAAACGACCCAGCAGAACAGTGACGTAGAATGCCTTCACCTCCCCGGTCTGGTTTGTTGCTGGCCATTTTATTGTTTGGTGTAGCTGGATACAAAGAGCTTGGGCTCTGCTGCGCAAACAGATTGTTACATAATACATCAAATGGCAAATAAAGGGCGGCCTTGTTTACACAGGAAGTTTTACCAGTTATACCAGTGTAATTAAACTGCAAGAGTTAAACCAGTATAAGTCCCTGTGCAGACACTATTCTTCTGGAATAAGAGTGGCTTTTTTTGGTTTAGGTTAAACCCCTTCCCAAGTGACACACAAGAAACTGAAATAACCCATTTATTCTAGAATAAGTTTCTGCACAGTGGAGCGGATAACCGTATCAGTTTAAATTCACATTGTAGCTTATACCAGTAGAACATTCCCATGTAAACAAGCCCACAGGCTGACTAAAGTCTAGCTACAGCAGTTGCCTTTAAAAAGCCAGTTTATGCCAACATTTGCCCTGAGTGGCATTTGAGATACCACAGGTCTCCATTATACTAAAACAACAAGGAGTCCTTGTGGCACCTTAGAGACTAACAAATGTATTTGGGCATAAGCTTTTGTGGGTTAAAACCCACTTCATCAGATGCATGGAGTGAAAATACAGGAGCAGGTATAAACACATGAAAGGATGGGGATTGCTTTACCAAGTGTGAGGTCAGTCTAATGAGATAAATTAAATCTGATGCTATTCAGTGTGCCATCAGATTAGGCCTGAATAGAGACTGGGAGTGGTTGGGTCATTACAAAACCTAAATTTAATTTCCCCAATACTAATTTCTCCCTACTGTTACTCACACCTTCTTGTCAACTGTCTGTAATGGGCCACTCTCTTACCACTTCAAAAGTTATTTCTCCTCCCTTGGTATCATGCTGTTAATTGATTTATCTCATTAGACTGACCCCACACTTGGTAAAGCAATCCCCACCCTTTCATGTATTTATACCTGCTCCTGTATTTTCACTCCATGCATCTGATCTCAAGTTGCAGTGGGGGAGGTTTAGATTGGATATTAGGAAAAACTTTTTCACTAAGAGGGTGGTGAAACACTGGAATGCGTTACCTAGGGAGGTGGTAGAATCTCCTTCCTTAGAGGTTTTTAAGGTCAGGCTTGACAAAGCCCTGGCTGGGATGATTTAACTGGGAATTGGTCCTGCTTTGAGCAGGGGGTTGGACTAGATGACCTTCTGGGGTCCCTTCCAACCCTGATATTCTATGATTCTATGATGAAGTGGGTTTTAACCCACGAAAGCTTATGCCCAAATACATTTGTTAGTCTCTAAAGTGCCACAAGGACTCCTCGTTATTTTTGCTGATACAGACTAACGCGGCTACCACTCTGAAACCTGTCTCTATACTAAAACAGGAAGACCTTGTGTGGGAACAGCTATTAAATAGTGAACTTTTTGAAGAGGAGATATATTGAACTCTTTTACCTTAATGCAATACAATATTGTCTGCTATTACAATAACATTCTCCACCCCACTGTGGTGATAAGAGAGGCAATGACTGAATTTCTTTGTTACTTTCACCAGCAGTCATCTTTCTGGTTGCATGCATGGGACCAGCAAAGTTAGATGACCTCACCGCTTGCTAATTAATCAGGGTTAAGCGTTCATTAAGGCATGGTCAAAAGATGAAGTAATTCATAAGCCATGATAACATTCATGAGAAGAAACATCACAAACACATGACAGCAGAGTTTCTTGATTTTACATATTGTGATTCTACAAGTGTCTTTCAGAAACGTAGGTGCTGGAAGTAGGGGTTCTGGGGGTGCTGCCACACCCCCTGACTTGAAGTGGCTTCCATCATATATAGGGTTTCCAGTTTGGTTCAATGGCTCTCAGCACCCCCAGTGTACAAACTGTTCCAGCACCGCTGTTCAGAAATAAACTTTATTTGATTTTTCAGACATGTAGACTAGAATCTTGGGTCCTAGTATCTTGTTCTGAATCATGGCTCAACACTAGTTTTTACTTTTTTTCACTGCATGCAGTGTAATATCTATTTAATTCTACAGAAGTATTATAGATGGTGGGAAAGTTTTGCAAACTGTTCTTAGAGTAGACCCTATCCAGTGTCTCTTCTTTTCTATTTGTGCATCATATAATGAGCATTAGAAACATAAAGATGGTCATTGACATTAAATATGAGCACCGTATGCCTTGCTATAGCACTAACTCCACCTCTGACTTCAATCCACTTTCAGCCATGCACAGCTGTAGCCTACTTCGGAAATGACCAACTTCCATCCATCTCAAAAACGGAAGAGTTTCTAAGATTTTAAAAGTAATAAATGAAATTTTCTTAATGATGAATAAGATTATAAAATATGCTCAATTCTCACTGTGCTTAAAAGATTAGTGAGTATTAGTATGTTTTTCCATTCAAGTCTCAGTCCAAAGAAATATCACTAACATCTATTCCATTCATCACTTTAAAAACACACACATACAAACTGCATTTCATCAGGTTCACGTTTTAGCTGTCGCAAACAGTGTATCACCACCCTGCCTCGCCTGCCAGTATTTTAGTGCAGGGGCTATTGTTCTAAATGCTAATCCTAGTAATTAGAGAAAGGCAAGTTTAAGAAAGGAAACAGCTGTGATTCCTTTGCTGAGCGCTCACTCATATTCATCCCTCAGCTGTATCCTAATATAAATAACCTTTTAATATCACCACACAAAGTCTCTGTTAAGACTGGGGGTTGTATAAATGTAATACTTTATCTGCATGTTTGTTTTTTTCCTTCTGCATCGGTCACTATTTTACTGCTTAGGAAAGGAAATCAGATGGCTGTTAATTAGAAAGCATTTATGATGGTGATGGCACAATAGATGCGAAAGTACATCAGATTTTCAGCTTTCTGGCATTTACTAGCATGTTTTTGATAACTGAAAGCCTTCTGTAATGGATTCCGGTTTACTGTGAACCACCCACAGCACCATGGGAGAGAAGTTTCCTGTGATTTGTATCTCAATAGTAAGAAAACAGAACAGACTCCTGGTGCGTTGTACAGAGAGAATAACCAGGCATGTTGATGAATCATCCTTTACAGGAAAAAGTCCTAGAGAATTTAATAAAATGTGTGTTTTATTAAAGGGTGAGTTGTTTTTTGGGACCATCCTATATAATTTAAAAGAATAATACAATTCTATCAGATGGCTCAGAAAACCTACAGAAAAATTATTATTCTCTATCATATTCTATAGGACTATAATACTTCTATAGAATCCTATTTTATATATTTTTATCTAACAGCTTTGGAGCCAAAGGGTACCAAATACATTTAAATAAGGGAGAGATTCTGACACCAAAGGATTATTTTCCTTCAGTTGGTTCATTATAATTTAGACACGGAATGAAAGAAAATGTTTTGTTAAAGGGCAACCAATCTCTCTCCTAGTTGTTCAGGTAAGGGTTATCCTACGGTGAGGTTAGGGAGAGCTGCAAACATTGAAACTGAGGAGAAGATACCGCAGTGATGTGTCAGGTCCACAAAGTGCAGTGGGAATGAACTTGAACCCATGAGTGGGGAAAATAGAGCAAGCAGTTTGAAATCAAGCAGGGAACCAGGTTATATGCAATTTTGGAAAAGGTACTACACATAAAAAGTTTTTCACATATGGAATTAAACAGCCCAAAAGAAAACAAACAAGTGGAATGAATCATTTCAAGAGCATTTATTGAGCTTGCCGGATTTCTGGAGGGGTTTTTCTAGGGCTTTTTTATGGATGAAGCACCTGACCTTTGGATCTGTTTGTCTCACTCTCTTGCTCTCATACACATAAGTACAGAACACAGCTAGGTTTAGCTTCTTGAGTTACACAGGGCGTGATATATGAAGACATGACAAATCACATTACACTGTGCTTGGAGTGCAGTGGATGAGTGCAACTGCTGAGGACAAGTTGGTGTAACTTACACTGAAGGGACAA
Source organism: Lepidochelys olivacea (assembly GCF_965140295.1). NCBI lineage: Eukaryota > Metazoa > Chordata > Testudines > Cheloniidae > Lepidochelys > Lepidochelys olivacea. The sequence continues at coordinate 98,800,458 of NC_140419.1, forward strand.
GAGCGGGGTTGTAACAGGAAGAACATGAAAGTGTTAGAGTAGGAGAAAGAATGCTCCCACTGCTTTCATTGGTCTATTCATTTTTTACACCCTTCCATATCCCTGGACTGGAACTTACACTAACTTGGTGGCATAAGACTTACACCACTATTTATCATGGGCCAAACTGGACAGTCCCTTCGTAAAAGGATAAATGGACACAAATCAGATATTAGGAATGACAATATACAAAAACCTGTATGAGAACACTTCAATCTCCCTGGACACACAATAGCAGATTTAAAGGTAGCCATCCTGCAGCCAAAAATCTTCAGGACCAGACTTCAAAGAGAAACTGTTGAGCTTCAGTTCATTTGCAAATTTGATATCATCAGCTCAGGATTAAACAAAGACTGTGACTGGCTCGCCAACTACAAAAGCCGTTTCTCCTCCTGAGGTGTTCACACCTCAACTGCTAGAAGAGGGCCTCATCCTCCCTGATTGAACTAACCTCGTTATCCCTAGCTTGATTCTTGCTTGCATATTTATACCTGCCTCTGGAAATTTCCACTACATGCATCTGACGAAGTGGGTATTCACCCACGAAAGCTTATGCTCCAATACATCTGTTAGTCTGTAAGGTGCCACAGGACTCTTTGCCACTTTTACAGATCCAGATTAACATGGCTACCCCTCTAATACTTACCACTATTTATGTCACTTCTGAATTTGACTCAGTGTTTCAGCTTCTCTGAACAAATCAGTTACATTTCTGTACATCAGCCTAACCCTAATGATTTATAAATCCTAGGCAAACCAGAAGAGTTCATTTGTCACCTGTTCTCTTTCTGCCATGTCAACCAAAAGGAAGACCCCCTTAGCAGTAATCCAGTCCATCTTACTTCACACAGCCACTTAGGAAATTAGGGCTGGATTTTCAAAAGTATCCGAGACGCTCGGGAGCTTGAAAAAAAATCAGTGGGATTTGTGCTCCTAAATCTTTTCGAATCTCAGCCTTACTCTCTAACGATTCTACCGCCAATTATGGTAAATGCCGGAACACCTGGAAAGGTTCATAGGAAACCCCAGTTTGTTTTTTGTGTATTTATTACTACTCATTTTATCTTTGTAATGGCTTCCAATATAGCCCTAGTAGTGACTGTGACAAGGAAATCTGCTGGGTTGCCTTTTAAAGGACTTAATTCAAAACAGAGCTATTGCCATCAGATCAACTCGCATTTTTCGTGTAAACCAGAGTCAGGGCTAAAGATACTCTTCCCTCTAAGATGTTTGGCAGTGTATTTTGGAGGTGTAAAGTTTAGGCCTTTTCTATGCTGGGGGATTTTGTACATCAGTGTAGAGGTTATATCTAGCCAACTAACACCTTGTCAGATGAAAGGAGACGGAACAAAGTTGGTCCATCTTTCCACAGTGGCTACAGGTCCACTCACCAGATGGAAGTTGAAGCATACTCCGCTTCCTGGCTTGCCTGCAGGCCTCAGCCTGGGCTCTCTGATGGCTCTCTGCCATGACAGCACCAGTCTTAATCTGGCTTCTCCAGACTCAATGATTTTGGACAGAATTTTCCCAGTTGTCAATGGGAATGCTGAATTTTTTGAGGCCTTGCTTGACCTTGTCACTGTATGGGAGCTTTGGCCTTCCTTGGTGCTGTGGGCGGTTCTTAAGTTGCCCATACGACACAGCCTTTGGCAGATGATCTGGAGGCATGCGCTCCACGTGTCCCAACCAGCAACATCCAGTGTAGTCTGCATAGACTGTAGGCCAGTTCTCAATTATGCAAGCATTTTTCTAACACAGGGGAGGTGGAAATGGTTCAATCTCTGCTCCTGCTTGTAGTATGTAACCCAGCTTTCACAACCGTAAAGGAGGTAGTAAGGACAGAAGCCTGAACACAAAGGTCTCTGTTTGTCATGGTTAGCAACTTGTTGTTCCAGACACGTGAGGTAAGTTTGCCAAAGGTAACAGAAACTTTGCTGATTCTAACATCAGGTTCCCTATCAAGGTTAAGTGAACTGGTAAGAATTGAGCCGAGATAGCAGAAATGATCCACGCTGGCCAGAGCTTCATAATTGACACACCACACAACAGAACCACTAACCTAGGAACCTATCCTTGCAACAAAGCCCGTTGCCAACTGTGTCCACATATCTATTCAGGGGACACCATCATAGGGCCTAATCACATCAGCCACACTATCAGAGGCTCTACCAATGTGATATATGCCATCATGTGCCAGCAATGCCCCTCTACCATGTACATTGGCCAAACTGGACAGTCTCCACGTAAAAGAATAAATGGACACAAATCAGATGTCAAGAATTATAACATTCAGAAACCAGTCGGAGAACACTTCAATCTCTCTGGTCGCTCGATTACAGACCTAAAGGTCGCAATATTACAACAAAAAGACTTCAAAAACAGACTCCAAGGAGAGACTGTTGAATTGGAATTAATTTGCAAACTGGATACAATTAACTTTGGTTTGAATAAAGACTGGGAGTGGATGTGTCATTACACAAAGTAAAACTATTTGCCCATATTTATTCCCCATCCCCTCCCCCCCCACTGTTCGTCAGACGTTCCTGTTAACTGCTGGAAATGGCCCACCTTCATTATCACTACAAAAGGTTTCCCCCCCCCCCGGCCCCCGCTCTCCTGCTGGTAATAGCTCATCTTAAGTGATCACTCTCCTTACAGTGTGTATGATACCCATTTTTTCATGTTCTGTGTGTATATAAATCTCCTCACTGTATTTTCCACTGAATGCATCCAATGAAGTGACCTGTAGCTCACGAAAGCTTATGCTCAAATAAATTGGTTAGTCTCTAAGGTGTCACTAGTACTCCTTTTCTTTTTGTTGGTACCTTGTGACATGACAACTGTTGCTTGATACTGATTACCAGGCCGAACTTGGTGCATGCATCAGAGAACTTATTCATCATGATCTACAGTTCATCAGGTGAGTTAGAGATGAATGCAGCGTCACCTGTGAAAAGTAGATCCTGAATAGTAGCCTGGGTGACATGCCTTCTGCTCTGGAATTGTCTGATGTTAAACATGCTGCCATCCATCCTCGATTTAATTAATATGCTAGATCCATCATTTCCAAAGGTGTACTTAAGGAGAATAGAGAAGATGTCAAAGCCAGTGAGCGCTAAGTCGCAGTCTTGCTTCATACCAGTATCAATACTAAACTTGGATGATATTTCATTTTCATAGTGGATGGTTGCTTTCATTCCCTCGTGGAATTCCTTGAATAGGGAGAGCACCTTTTGTGGACAGCCAATTTTCAACAAGATCTTATAGACGCCATTCCTGCTAACCGTGTTGAAGTGCAGAGGTGCTGTACAGGAAAATCTCATTGGTAAAGCTCTCTCTTGCATTGGTGCTGCACGCCTGCATTAGGGATTTGCACTGGTGCAACATAGTCTATGTCAAGTGCAAATTTCCCTGTCTAGGCAGGCCCTGTGATTTTCCCCTTTCCCAATTACTGTTTCAAAGACTGAAGACAGCAACCACTTATGAGTAAGGGAGGAGGAAAAGTCAGTAAAGGTATTTTCAAGGCAAAGAAAAAACTGTGGACTAAGTATCTGCCCACATAGGAAAGTGAAAGAATAGTGAATGGTTTTCAGAAATAACTCTGAAACCTGACAGTCCCAATCCACAAACACTAACTTATCAGTACCATACAAAAGCTTATCTCCTCAACAGGATTCCTGTGCTAAGTGTTACACAGCTCAGAACCCCTTTCTCTAGGAGCTGACAGTCTGCTACCCCTGTAGCTTTCCAGTGCCAAGACTCTTAACTTTTTTGGTTAGGACAACTGAGTCTTCCAGCACTATATCCAGCTGATCAGCCCCATCCCTGGGCAACTCATATCCAGCCTCAAAATGACTTTACCAAGGGGAGTATCCCAACAATGAGACTCGTTCCATGCCTCGTTGCCTGGTTGTCATGCCAAGTCCAGGAGATCAAACAAAGAGTCCACTGCATCTGCCCAAGATAATATTGGTGATCAGAAGCTAGTGAGTCAGCATCATTAAATGTCCAACCGGCCATGCCTCCTGGCTAAAAATAAGGCACAGTCTTTTCTGCAAGAGGTTCTGGCTCCTAGTTTTTGAAGGAAAGCCCTAGCTGCTCACCACGTTGTGCTTGGCCAGTGTATGCTCAGCACACCTATATGCTTTACATAAACTACTTTTCCTGTACATTTAAAACACGGCACCTGATTCTCTTTTCACGGTGCACTATTTTGCTTTTTAAATCTTTAGGTACGAGTCACTCAAGTGATGGTACGCACTAGACAAGAGCTGCAACATTCAGAATGTTCGTGGTGGGCTGAGACATTGGGGCTGGAAGAAGTCACATGGCAAGACAATGTTCCTTTTGTATCTGCTACACACATAGATTGTTTTTAATGTGAATGTTATTGTCTCAGGCAGACTTTGCCTCACCAGTGTGTAGGATTTCAGAATGCTTTAAATAAGTTCTGGAGGCTAAAAGTGTGTTAGTCATTGTCCACATTACTTGGGAGTGGGGGGGGCAGACTCTGCATTTATTGCTAGTATCCAGCAGCTGTTTTGTGTTTATAAAGATTTATTCAATGACAGGAGGCAGGTAAGGAACCATAGAGGAAGACAATCTAGACCAGAGCAGGGTTTTCAGAGCTCTGGCAACCATTGTTAAATCAAAAGTTAACTACCTTAAAAAAGGGGATCTATAACACAAATAGGTTTTTAAACAATGCACAGTTCTCACACGCTTGGCAGATAATATTCTTCCATTTAAGGTAACTCAGAACCAATTGAAGTGTTACACTTAGCAAATGCCTATTTTAGAGATGCTAGGCCAATGCTATTCTTTAAAGAATGCCTGATGCCTCCTGGAAAACATTACAAAAACACATTACAACAATCCTCACCCTGGTTCTGGGCATTGTACACCGCGTAAAAGGGCCAGAGCTATGTAAAAGGGCCCTAAAAGCCCCACATTTGGCCAGGGCAGGATTCCACCGGCCCAGGTGTGGTAGAAAATAGCTACAAGGCTGATTTCTGAAGACCCCTTCGTAAGTCCCAGTGTAGAGGATGTGCTGAGGCAGGGCAGTTGCTGTAGTGCAGAATGCTGTGAAAACAGCACTGCAGCCCTTAGGGACTCTGGTCGCGTGCTGTCATAGACTGGCCCCCCAGAGCTCTCTAAATCATGCTGTGGTCTCGTCAGCCCCTAGAACAGCCCTGGATTGTGCAGCTGCAAAGCTGGTTTAAGTCTTTCCTCCTCTGGGCTATGAGTTCTGTGGTGCACCCTCATGTTAGAAACAACTGTAATACGTTCTGTATTTCTCTTCTCATCTTATATATCATTAGGGGCATCTGCATAAAAAGAGCAACCCTGATTTTTTAAGAGTTGGTTTGTTCTGGTGCTTGTTCCCCTCCTGAATCTGTAATCCTCTGACATAAAGATGAGCAGCTCTGGAGATCATCATAATATTGCAAGGATCTTCTATGACTCTATGTCTGTGAGAAAGAGCTGATGAATTCCCAAGGGATCTTTGCTTGGTTTTCCTCTAAATACGGAGAGTCATTAAAAAAAATCCATAAATTATGACAACTTGGCAGAATAATTTCTAAATAAATTCTCCATTGGTGCCTACATTGGTACAGAGATAGTTGTACAAATACCTCTGACAGACAACTAATCCAGGAGGTGTCAGCAGGGTGAAACACCTTTCAGGAGCTGAAGATGCCAACAGTCCATATCCAACTCACATCAAACAGGAATGACCCAAGTACTGAAATTCCATCCTGAGCACCAATCAGATTCAGGTCTTTAGCACGCACAACTACACACTCATTTGTGACTCTGAAGGGCTGCCAAGGGACCAGGAGGACTGTGTGGTGGTGCCATAATACTTAGTTAGTGGAAGGTGTTGCAAAGCTTGTGTATCTTTCTGCAGTCTGCTGAGGTCATTGCACAAATGGTGAGCAATGACAATGAGGGTCTAGCTACACCATCACATGTATTTTCCTGTTGAAGAAGATACATGATGTCTCTAAAACCACTTTGAAACAAATGATGATCCAACGGTTGTGTATGTGGTGGAGAATATATTAACCATGGTGAGACCCCTTGCACAGAGTAAAAGGAGGAGTTCAGGAGACTGCTTCCTTATGGCATTTTTAGCATCTCAGCTGAGAGACAACATGCTCATGTTTCTCCCATGAGGCAAGGTCAACAAATTGTCAGAGATAAGCAGCTCAGCCAAATTACAGAGGTGTCTCTAATCAATCAACGACCTCATTTCTTATTAGGGACACAGGGATTGTCAGACTGGATCAAAACCAAGGTCCATCTAGTGTGGTAGCCTATCTCTAACAGTGCTCAGAACCAGCTACTTCAGAGGAGGGTGAAAGAACCTCATGATTATGAGATAACCTGCCCACAGGGAAAGTTTCTTCTTAATCCCCCTGTGACCGGGTGCCGAAGAGCCACACTGAGAATGCCACACTCAGGTCAGACTGCAAGAAATAGGGCAGATGATCCTCAAAAACCAGTGGTTTATTCCAACAGTTCTCAACCAGGATTCTGGGGCCCCCTGTGGGGCCGTGAGCAGGCTTCAGGGGATCCACCAAAATAAACCACAGAGCAGGGCCAGTGTTAGATTTGCTGGAACCCAGGGCAGAAAGCTGAATCCTGAGCCTGCGGCTGAAGCCGAAGCCCAAGCAACTTAGCTTCATGGGGCCCTGTGCAGCATGGGGCCCTGGGCAACTGCTCTGCCGGATACTCCCTAACACCAGCCCGGGCTATTAATCTATTGAAAAACGGTTGTGGCAATGGTGGGCCATGGAATTTTTATAGCATGTTGGAGGGAGTCTCAGAAGGAAAAGGGTTGAGAACCCCTGATTTATTCTATAATTAGATTCACCAAGCCAGTAGCAAAAGAGCTTCTGCAGTACCACACTGGTTAAGCAGAAGCCAAACAAACAGAGTCCCCTTTAGGCATTCCAGCCCTTGGCTCCCATCTAGATAAACAGGTCTAATACAGTGAGAGGTTATTGAAAACCCATTTCACCATGTGTGAGGTTCTTTCTAATCCCAAAGAATCAGACACATACCCCAGGTCAATACAAACCTCAGATCTTATCCAAATATCATACAGTCAGCAAATCCTTAGTAAACCAACTAAAGATTTAATAATAAAAGAAAAGAAGAGAGTTATAAATGGTTAATAGCTCATATACATAAAAATGATCACAAAATCCTTATATCAGGTTTGTAGCAGTGATGGAATCGACTGCTGGCTCGTACAGTCTCTTTGGTAACTTCCAAAAGATTGGAAGGTCCTCAGTCCTTAGTTCAAGATGCTGCTTTTTAGTTGTAAATCCACTGTCCAGAAAATCTGAACAGAAAAGAGGCAAAATGGAGATATCTCAGGGGTCTTTTATATCCTCTGCCATGTGCTTGGAATTTTACAGCCCCTGTACACAGAAAGTTACTGGCCCAAGATGGAGTCCAGGGTCACATGAGCAAATCACATGTCCATACATATTTTGCTGAATCACAGGGGGTGGTCATTGGTTCCTCACTGTCTGAGGCGTCCTCAGGAAGAGCTATCTGGACAGGATGAGTTTCTTCAATGGCCCATTGTGAGCACTGAGTGTCCTTAATGGGCCATCCACACATAACTGTCTAGCCCTCATGTACATTCTATCTGGTGGATCTCACCCAGGAACAAAACGCACATTGGAGATACCAATACACAGCCAATATTCATAACTTCAGATACAAAAATGTCACATGGATTTAATCAGGATGATCACACTTGATAAGCTGTAACTTTTCCATTGACACCTTACATGATATATTCGGTATGTCTACACTACGGAATAAGGTCGAATTTATAGAAGTCGGTTTTTTAGAAATCGGTTTTATATATTCGAGTGTGTGTGTCCCCACAGAAAATGCTCTAAGTGCATTAAGTGCATTAACTCGGTGGAGTGCTTCCACAGTACCGAGGCAAGCGTCGACTTCCGGAGCTTTGCACTGTGGGTAGCTATCCCACAGTTCCCGCAGTCTCCGCTGCCCATTGGAATTCTGGGTTGAGATCCCAATGCCTGATGGGGCTAAAACATTGTCGCGGGTGGTTCTAGGTACATATCGTCAGGCCCCCGTTCCCTCCCTCCCTCTGTGAAAGCAAGGGCAGACAATTGTTTCGCGCCTTTTTTCCTGAGTTACCTGTGCAGACGCCATACCACGGCAAGCATGGAGCCCGCTCAGGTAACCATCACCGTATGTCTCCTGGGTGCTGGCAGACGCGGTACTGCATTGCTACACAGTAGCAGCAACCCATTGCCTTGTGGCAGCAGACGGTGCAATACGACTGGTAGCCATCATCGTCATGTCCGAGGTGCTCCAGGCCACGTCGGACGGGAGTGCCTGGGCAGACATGGGTGCAGGGACTAAATTTGGAGTGACTTGATCAGGTCATTCTCTTTAGTCCTGCAGTCAGTCCTATTGAACCGTCTTATGGTGAGCAGGCAGGCGACACGGATTGCTAGCAGTCGTACTGTACCATCTTCTGCTGGGCAGGCAAGAGATGAGGATGGCTAGCAGTCGTATTGTACCATCTTCTGCCGGGCAGGCAAGAGATGAGGATGGCATGCAGTCGTACTGTACCATATTCTGCCGAGCAGCCATGAGATGTGGATGGCATTGCAGTCCTTCTGTACCGTCTGATGCCAGCCAAAGACATAAAAGATAGATGGAGTGGATCAAAACAAGAAATAGACCAGATTTGTTTTGTACTCATTTGCTCCCCCCCTTCCCTGTCTAGGGGAGGCATTCCTCTAGGTCACACTGCAGTCACTCACAGAGAAGGTGCAGCGAGGTAAATCTAGCCATGTATCAACCAGAGGCCAGACTAACCTCCTTGTTCCAATAAGAACAATAACTTAGGTGCACCATTTCTTATTGGAACCCACCGTGAAGTCCTGCCTGAAATACTCCTTGGTGTAAAGCCATCCGCTTTGTTGATTTTAGCTCCCTGAAGCCAACCCTGTAAGCCATGTCGTCAGTCGCCCCCTCCCTCCGTCAGAGCAACGGTAGACAATCGTTCCGCGCCTTTTTTCTGTGCGGACGCCATACCACGGCAAGCATGGAGGCCGCTCAGCTCACTTTGGCAATTAGGAGCACATTAAACACCACACGCATTATCCAGCAGTATATGCAGCACTGGAACCTGGCAGAGCAATATCGGGCGAGGAGGCGATGTCAGCACGGTCACGTGAGTGATCAGGACATGGACACAGATTTCTCTGAAAGCATGGGCCCTGCCAATGCATGCATCATGGTGCTAATGGGGCAGGTTCATGCTGTGGAACGCCGATTCTGGGCTCGGGAAACAAACACAGACTGGTGGGACCGCATAGTGTTGCAGGTCTGGGATGATTCCCAGTGGCTGCGAAACTTTCGCATGCGTAAGGGCACTTTCATGGAACGTTGTGACTTGCTTTCCCCTGCCCTGAAGCGCATGAATACCAAGATGAGAGCAGCCCTCACAGTTGAGAAGCAAGTGGCGATAGCCCTGTGGAAGCTTGCAACGCCAGACAGCTACCGGTCAGTTGGGAATCAATTTGGAGTGGGCAAATCTACTGTGGGGGCTGCTGTGATGCAAGTAGCCCACGCAATCAAAGATCTGCTGATATCAAGGGTAGTGAGTCTGGAAAATGTGCAGGTCCTAGTGGATGACTTTGCTGCAATGGGATTCACTAACTGTGGTGGGGCCATAGACGGAACCCATATCCCTATCTTGGCACCGGAGCACCAAGCCGGCGAGTACATAAACCGCAAGGGGTACTTTTCAATAGTGCTGCAAGCTCTGGTGGATCACAAGGGACGTTTCACCAACATCAACGTGGGATGGCCGGGAAAGGTACATGACGCTCGCATCTTCAGGAACTCTGGTCTGTTTCAAAAGCTGCAGCAAGGGACTTTATTCCCAGACCAGAAAATAACTGTTGGGGACGTTGAAATGCCTATAAGTATCCTTGGGGACCCAGCCTACCCCTTAATGCCATGGCTCATGAAGCCGTACACAGGCAGCCTGGACTGTAGTCAGGAGCTGTTCAACTACAGGCTGAGCAAGTGCAGAATGGTGGTAGAATGTGCATTTGGACGTTTAAAGGCGCGCTGGCGCAGTTTACTGACTCGCTTAGACCTCAGCGAAACCAATATTCCCACTGTTATTACTGCTTGCTGTGTGCTCCACAATATCTGTGAGAGAAAGGGGGGAGACATTTATGGTGGGGTGGGAGGTTGAGGCAAATCACCTGGCTGCTGGTTATGTGCAGCCAGACACCAGGGCGGTTAGAAGAGCACAGGAGGGTGCGGTACGCATCAGAGAAGCTTTGAAAACCAGTTTCATGACTGGCCAGGCTATGGTGTGAAAGTTCTCTTTGTTTCTCCTTGATGAAACCCCCCCGCCCCTTGGTTCACTCTACTTCCCTGTAAGCTAACCACCCTCCCCTCCTCCCTTCAATCATTGCTTGCAGAGGCAATAAAGTCATCATTGCTTCACATTCATGCATTCTTTATTCATTCATCACACAAATAGGGGGATGACTACCAAGGTAGCCCAGGAGGGGTGGTGGAGGAAAGAAGAAAAATGCCACACAGCACTTTAAAAGTTTACAACTTTAAAATTTATTGAATGCCAGCCTTCTTTTTTTTGGGCAATCCTCTGTGGCGGAGTGGCTGGTTGGCCGGTGGCCCCCCCACCGCGTTCTTGGGCGTCTGGGTGTGGAGGCTATGGAACTTGGGGAGGAGGGCGGTTGGTTACACAGGGGCTGTAATGGCAGTCTGTGCTCCAGCTGCCTTTGCTGCAGCTCAACCATACACTGGAGCATCCTGGTTTGGTCCTCCAGCAGCCTCAGCATTGAATCCTGCCTCCTCTCATCACGCTGCCGCCACATTTGAGCTTCAGCCCTGTCTTCAGCCCCCCACTTACTCTCTTCAGCCTGCCACCTCTCCTCCCGGTCATTTTCTGCTTTCCTGCACTCTGACATTATTTGCCTCCACACATTCGTCTGTGCTCTGTCAGTGTGGGAGGACAGCATGAGCTCAGAGAACATTTCATCACGAGTGCGTTTTTTTTTCTTTCTAATCTTCACTAGCCTCTGGGAAGGAGAAGATCCTGTGATCATTGAAACACATGCAGCTGGTGTTTCAGGGACAGCAGTATTTAAAAAGACACATTTTATAAAACAGTGGCTACACTCTTTCAGGGTAAACCTTGCTGTTAACATTACATACATAGCACATGTGCTTTCGTTACAAGGTCGTATTTTGCCTCCCCCCACCGTGTGGCTACCCCCTCAACCCTCCCCCTCCCCGTGGCTAACAGCGGGGAACATTTCTGTTCAGCCACAGGCAAACAGCCCAGCAGGAACGGGCTCCTCTGAGTGTCCCCCGAAGAAAAGCACCCTATTTCAACCAGGTGACCATGAATGATATCTCACTCTCCTGAGGATAACACAGAGAGATAAAGAACGGATGTTGTTTGAACGCCAGCAAACATACACTGCAATGCTTTGTTGTACAATGATTCCCGAGTACGTGTTACTGGCCTGGAGTGGTAAAGTGTCCTACCATGAAGGACGCAATAAGGCTGCCCTCCCCAGAAACCTTTTGCAAAGGCTTTGGGAGTACATCCAGGAGAGCCGCGAATGCCAGGGCAAAGTAATCCTTTCACATGCTTGCTTTTAAACCATGTATAGTATTTTAAAAGGTACACTCACCGGAGGTCCCTTCTCCGCCTGCCGGGTCCAGGAAGCAGCCTTGGGTGGGTTCGGGGGGTACTGGCTCCAGGTCCAGGGTAAGAAACAGTTCCTGGCTGTCGGGAAAACCAGTTTCTCCGCTTGCTTGCTGTGAGCTATCTACAACCTCCTCATCATCATCATCTTATTCATCCCCAAAACCTGCTTCCGTGTTGCCTCCATCTCCATTGAAGGAGTCAAACAACATGACTGGGATAGTGGTGGCTGAACCCCCTAAAATGGCATGCAGCTCATCATAGAAGCGGCATGTTTGGGGCTCTGACCCGGAGCGGCCGTTTGCCTCTCTGGTTTTCTGGTAGGCTTGCCTCAGCTCCTTAAGTTTCACGCGGCACTGCTTCGGGTCACTGTTATGGCCTCTGTCCTTCATGCCCTGGGAAATTTTGATAAAGGTTTTGGCATTTCGAAAACTGGAACAGAGTTCTGATAGCACGGATTCCTCTCCCCATACAGCGATCAGATGCCGTACCTCCCGTTCAGTCCATGCTGGAGCTCTTTTGCGATTCTGGGACTCCATCATGGTTACCTCTGCTGATGTGCTCTGCATGATCACCTGCAGCTTGCCACGCTGGCCAAACAGGAAATGAGATTCAAAAATTCGCGGTTCTTTTCCTGTCTACCTGGCCAGTGCATCTGAGTTGAGAGTGCTGTCCAGAGCGGTCACAATGGAGCACTCTGGGATAGCTCCCGGAGGCCAATACTGTCGAATTGTGTCCACAGTACCCCAAATTCGACCCGGCAAGGCCGATTTAAGTGCTAATCCACTTGTCAGGGGTGGAGTAAGGAAATCGATTTTAAGAGCCCTTTAAGTCGAAATAAAGGGCTTCATCGTGTGGACAGGTGCAGGTTTACATCGATTTAACGCTGCTAAATTCGACCTAAAGTCCTAGTGTAGACCAGGGCATTGTCATGTACATTGGCCAAACAGGACAGTCTCTACGCAAAAGAATAAATGGACACAAATCTGACATCAGGAATCATAACATTCAAAAACCAATAGGAGAACATGTCAATCTCTCTGGTCACTCAATAACAGACCCCACAGTGGCAATTCTTCAACAAAGAAACTTCAAAAACAGACTCCAATGTGAAGCTGCAGAACTGGAATTAATTTGCAAACTAGATACCATCAGATTAGGCTTGAATAAAGACTGGGAGTGGTTGGGTCATTACAAAACCTAAACTTAATTTCCCCAATACTAATTTCTCCCTACTGTTACTCACACATTCTTGTCAACTGTCTGTAATGGGCCACTCTCTTACCACTTCAAAAGTTATTTCTCCACCCTTGGTATCCTGCTGTTAATTGATTTATCTCATTAGACTGACCTCACACTTGGTAAAGCAATCCCCATCCTTTCATGTATTTATACCTGCTCCTGTATCTTTTACTTCATACATCTGATTAAGTGGGTTCTAGCCCACGAAAGCTTATGCCCAAATAAATCTGTTAGCCTCTAAGGTGCCACAAGGACTCCTCGTTTTTTGTGTGTGTGCAAGATTGGTTGCAACAGTCTAACAGTGGTAACGTCAATGATATAAAATAGTCATCTTTAACCACACATCATCACTCCCACACCAGTTAGAGGCAGGTTTATGCCCTGAAGCAGGAGGGTTTATCCTTTCCAGAACTCTTGGGTAGTGTTTTACATCATTGCTATTACTAAATGCAGGGTCTGACTTCAGTGGGAGTTACAGGTGCTCAGTAGCTGCTCACTTTCTCTCTGGACTAAGACCAGGTAAAGGAGAATGTAACAAAAGTCCCAAGCAGCAATTCTGACTCAGGAAGTGCTGACCTTCCATAACTGCACAATTGTCTACCCCACACATCCAACACATTCTGCTGAAATGCAAGAACGGTCACATGGAACAGGCTCCCTCCTTTTCATCTAATGATGGTGACAGAATAAGGCAAAGATGGCTGAGGAAGCTACCATCCCAGCACCCCAAATACTGGGGCCCTACATTCAGGAATAGTGTAATCCTTCACTATGTCAAGACTCTTCTTTCTTGGCATGCCAAAAATATAATGGGCCAAATCCTCACATCTTTAATCAGTCTTTATCCAGGCAAAGCTACCATTGAGGGATTGAGTTAACACTAACTGAGGACCTCAGACTTTGGCTGTACGTTTCAGTTGTACTAGGAGATCCTAAAGTGCTTCTTTCGGTTGAGTCTTGAGGATCTAGATTTCTAGAACAATTGCATATTCATCTTGTTTACCTTTTCATCAAAAATGCCCATTTGGCTGCAACGGTAGTACCCTGTAGGTCTGATTACAGGGAATGGAAACCCAAAGTTCTTCTCCACATGCTTCCTAAATTTCTCCCTACAGTATAAAACAGATAAGATATTCTGCCTTATTTCCTCTGTCCTCAGGACAACTGCTGTTTAGTTTTGTTGCATACTGTCAATCAGGTGCCTCGGAGATGGGAGGTGAAGTAACACCTGTATATGTACAGACAGTGAGATTCACCAGCGTGCTTCAGCTGCCAGTTAAGTTTGAGGCTACTTTGCATCACTGGAACACCACAAAACAGCCAGAGCCTAGCAATGAATGTTGTTCACAGTTTGGGAAGCACTCTAGAATCCTGCGGGACGAAAGGCTCTACATAAATGGAATTATGTAGGATCATTTTATTATTTAATTTGTTTAGTTTTCCAAACCTATCCCAGAATCAAGGGGATGACCCAGCCACAGTCCAGCACTATCCAGAAGAGGAAATTTAGATCAATTCTGCTTTTGGGGCCAAGGTTTTAAATGTACATTTTAAACTATCAGAGTTTGCCAGGCAACCAAAGTCTAAGGAGTCCACAGACAGCTTCTTCAAGGCTCTGTTACAGATGTAATGCAATTTTTAGCATGTCTGTACTTTTGAGTGTGTGCAAAAATAAATGTATATATCACACAATTCAAAGACCATTTTTTGTAGAACTGTCTCCTGCCATATCTGATGGTAGGTAGTGGTAACTGGAGATAGTTCTCATAGGCCTTATCTATGTAATTTGCTCCAATTCCAATAATCAGTGGCCAGACACCAACGTAGCTGCATGGGGCAAGTGCCCAGTGTAGACAAGAAAATCCATGATTTGCACTGGTGTAGTTTACCAGCTCGACTGATACTTCTGCACCTTTGCTGTCCATATCAGTGATTCAGCTAAACCAACAAATTAAACTGGGACTAATTCTCATTGCAGATGAGGCCTGAGAAGAATTAAAAAAAAAAAAAAGTATGAACAACTAGTTCAGAGGTTAATAGAAGCTGAAAGACTCCAAGTGACGTGCCTGAGTGTGATGCTTGCAGTGAAAGGAACAAGCAAACTCACAGTGTGGGACGTTGTAAAGATCCTGAAGCTGCTGGAAAGTAGCCAGAAGTCCATGTCTGCTCAACTCAGAAAAGTGTACCAGACCTAGATCCACCCACTTAGACAAGAACGGAGCTGTCTGGCCAGACGACATGCCTGGATTACTATCCAAGGTGGCCAAGTGCCAAAGAGGATTTTTAATCTCCAGATGCTTTTAAAATAAAAATAAAGACCGTGCAATAAGTTGCCCTTGAATGGACAAGCCAAACAGCTGGCTGATATGGGCTAGATGGCTCGGCAATAAAATTTTTAATTTCAATCTGGTTCATTGTGAACCCCGGCAAGCTCTCTTCTAGCCAAGTGTATAGCTCACTGTTCAGAATGCAGTCATGCCCTCCTCTGCTGCGAGGCAGGCAAGGTCTGCTGAATCTTAGCCAAGAATTTCCTTTTTTCCATATCAAATTGTCTCACCATTTTTGTATGCTTTGGGCAAATGAGCTGGCAACTACACAGATAGAGTCAAAGGGTTTGGGGGGAAATGTCATCTACATCACATTGACTATGCTTATAAATGCATTCCACTTTGATAAGGAGGAGAATAATGCACTGCACTTGGATCTGAATACTGTGCATTCAAAGTAAATTCATTGTAATTACGCTGTTAGATAAGACTTATTTCATTAAAATGCTTTGGAGATAGCACACACTCCCAAATGCCAGGAACGTTTGGGGTCCACACTGTAGCAGTGCCTACAGAGTTTGCCTTTCCCTCACCAAACACATCAGCCTTTGTGATAAATGAGCGGGGGGAGCTCCCTTTTATGGACACTCAGCCAGCCAGTAGCTATAAAATCCCTCTTAGTAACTGTTCTCCAATTGCTCTACCTGTAAAGGGTTAAAAAGTCTCACTGCTATGCATAGGTAAAAGGAAATGAGTGGGCACCTGGCCAAAAGAGCCAATGGGAAGGCCAGAACTTTTTAAAATTGAAGGAAGACTCCCCTTTTGTCTGTCTGTTGTCGTTCTCCCGGGGAGAGGCAGACAGGGCAACAGCTATGCTGTAAGAAGCTTGGGCCAGGTATGAAAAAATCATCAATATCATACCTAGAATGTACTCATTTAAAACCCCAGATATGTAAGTAGATCAGGAAATGTCTAGGATTACGCGATTAGGTTTATCCCTTTTATTTTGTTATGGCTTGCGGATTCCCCTGTGCTACTCACAGGTGCTTTTGTTTTGCTTGTAACCTTTAAGCTGGACCTCAAGAAAGTGATTCTTGGTGCTTAATTCTTGTAGTTCCTCTTTTAAAATCTAGCAATAGCCTGAGTTCCCAGATGTATTTTCTTTCTGTTTTTTTAATTAATAAAATTTACCTTTTTTAAGAACAGAATTGGATTTTGTGTCTTAAGAGGTTTGTGACATTGTTTGATTAGCTGGTGGCAACAGCTGATTTCCCCCCCCCCCCCCAGCTCTTCCCCGGGGCGTGGGTGGTGAAAGAGCTTGAGGGTACCCCACAGGAAGGAATTCTCAAGTGCACCTTCCTGGACTCTAAAAGGGGTTCTGCACTTGGGTGGTGGCAGCATCTACCAATCCAAGGTCAGACAAAAGCTGTAACCTTGGGAGTTTAATACAAGCATGGAGTGGCCAGTATTAATTTTTAGAATCCTTGTGGGCCCCCACCTTGTGCACCTGAAGTGCCAGAGTGGTGAATTAGCCTTGACAGCCTTAAACACACTGATCCTATGAACATTTATTTCAAAATTAGGAAAGTTGGGTCTTTTTTTCCTTTTCAAAATTGTGCTGGTTTAACTAGAGGTGTGTTTCTAAACCAATATAGTTGAGGTAGTACTTAACCTAGTGTGGACTCTCTTTGTTCAATTTAAACCTGATTTATACCAGTTAAACTTAATTCAGCTACAGAGTGGCCACACTGGGTTTTGCGCCACTTTAACTAAACTGATTTAAACACACATCTTTAGTTAAGCTGATGCATCTTTGAATAGAGATGAGGCCTCAGCCAATTCTCTGCTCTCTGTACTAGGTGTGAATTAGAGGGACCCGACTGCAACTCCTATTGTTGAGAAGTAACAAGTTCATTTTTCTAAACTGGCAGTTTTGGTTGTGTAATTCAGGGACCTCAAAACTCTGATGTGTGTATGCAAATCGGGTTCTGCATTTAACTTCCTGATCTGCCTACACAAACGCTGTTTGCATGAGCAAATCAGAGGTGTGGGGCAGCCAGGATATTTGGTTGCCCAAAACTGCAAACCCAGGAATATTGTGCCCATTCAGATTTAGAGACCAGGCTGAGGTCACATTGAAAATATGTTCCATATTACCTAAGCTGAGAGATAAGGTCTCTGGACAGAAGGGAGAAAGTATACTAGCTTCCCTAACTGAACCAATCCCTGTCCTACCTTCCCTAACTGAACCGCTCCCTGTCCCACAAGAGCAAGTGCTCTGAAATGGGGGAAGGAAAATGGACTCAAGCCCATCTGCCCTGGGAAAGAATATCTGAGTTTGTTACAGACAGAGACCGTCAGTACCTCTCTGGGAAGAAGCTGCTACTGGCAAAGACATCCTCAAAAGACAACACTATTGGCCTTGTCCATGACAAAATAAAGATGCATGTAAACTTCACCCAGAAACTAGGAGGAGTGACCTTGGGAGCCAATGCAAAAATCCTACAGGCCTCTTCATTAGCCCTGTTTATTCTGTCACAGAGCATTGCTCTCTTGTCTGGACATACAGCTCCCACACATCACTCGTCAATTCTCATCTTAACACCACCATATGGATCATTATGTGCACAGAAAAATCAATGCCACAACTATGGCTTTCTGTACTGGTGCACATCTACCAATCCCAACTTCATTGTGACCTGAGACTCCTTTGGGAGTTCCATTGTATTCAAGGGAACAAATATTTCCCAATACATGAAGACCTAAATAATGTACCAAGATTCCATCTCAAATATAGAAAACCTTTTTGGCTTTCAGTGCAAGAGCTTGAAGACTCAGGGTCCATCCCACCTGCCCAAAGATCAATGGCGAGCAAGCTGAAAGGATGACAACATCTCAAACAAATATTTCATCAACCAGAGAACCCAATTGCCTTTCCCTCCTGTGGAAAATATGGTGCACTTTGACCCACATCTGCACATCACATGGCAGATGCACCTACCTCCTCCATAAATGGGGACTGAGACACAATCCTATTTGCGACTGCAGAAATGGACTTCAAACTACAGAACGTGTTGTCAATCAATGTTACAAATAATCGTATCCTGGTGGTATCTTTGTCATCCACTCTGTGACACCTGAAGCAATCTAGCTTGAACATTGAATGTTGCTGGTTTTAAGTGATACAAAAGAAGTGCCTTGCAAATTATTACCCACTCTTTAACCTCCCTTTCTTTGATAAAGTAACAACAAAAGTGGTAGGAGATAAACTGCAGTCACTATCTGTTTTAGCTTTTTTATAAATATAAAAATTTCACTCCAGCACTTCACTTCCACAGTGAACTGATTACTTCATCTGAACGGATCTTTTTAATTGCTTCATTCTCTGTGGAAATTATTGCCTCCTACTCACTCTTTGCAGACTAGTTGTATTTCTGTAGTAGATTTTTATTCTTTAAAAGGCATGGTATAATCCTTCATGGAAAGGTGACTGTTATGAGGAGTGTCATTACCTGATGGCTACTAAGATTCCAGTTAACAAAGGATTCAGATTATAGGAACTACAAGGGAGAGGGGGAGAGAGAGAGAGAGAGAGAGAGAGAGAGAGAGAGAGAGAGAGAGAGAGAGAGAGAGCCTTTGATCTAGTCTAGTGAGGTCATTTTCTCTGTACATGCAGAGGAACATACAATGCTAACCTGGATGCCAGGTGATCAGTGCATTAGATATGCCTAAAATAGAAAGGCTGATTTACCTGCCTGCCAGGTTAGAGGAAGGAAAATACAATCCTTCCTAATCTCAGAGACTTGGATTACAGGGAAGCTGAAAAGAAGGTTTATCATGTGGTTTAGTCTTTAAAATCTAAAATTCCAGATGCCAGGCTAAGACAGGTAGGATAGGTTACCTCTACATATCTTTTGAAACTAAGTTTTCTGCCAGATTACCAACATTTCAGTAGTTTACAATCATGCATTTTTTCCTGTATTCACTTATTCGGCATGTTCCCTGTATTGATTTTCACCATGTACCTAGTGTGCCATACACTGTTTGAGGAAACACACTTAGGTCCTTCTGTTGGTCAGTTTTCTTCCTCACTAGCCTAAGGACTCCCAGTATTTTACACACATTACAAGCCAAGGAGTTTGTGTTGCTGTGGTATGATCTTGCATAGCCATTAAAGGTTTCTGATTGTATCATACAGGCATGATTGGGGGACTGGGAGAGATGTTTGGAAGGGATTAATGAAATTATCTTGTGCAGGCAAATTGTGAGGCACAGCCGCACGACCTCTCCCATGCAGTTTGGCCTTAATTCTGCCTGGAAACATCCCTGCTATTTTAACTTTAGGCCTCTCACAAGCAGGAACTACTAAAATCATGCAGAACTGCGTGGCTCCATGAGGAGACTACGCAGTTACTCTGATGAGCTCATCAATCTCATTTTCACCTGTGACCAAAGAAAGGTTTTGAACACAGGACTCCCCAGGTGGAAAGACTAGTTCATTAACTTTCTGCAGAGGAAATTATTTCCTTCTTGCCAGCCTTGCCTTCCAATATCCTCCATATATCGTTGGTCTGCATCACTGACCCTGTAGGGGTTTCTAATCTCTGTTTCTTTTTGAATTTCCTTCAGTTCCTCAGGGCATGTTAAAAAGAATGAATGGGCAGCATGCATAAAACCAAGCTAGGCTTACTTTGGGAAGACTAAGCTGACCTGACTCCACAGTCATCTGCCTAGGCAGAAGATACCACCTGTCTCTCATATATGTCAAAGGATTTTAAAATGTGAGACAAGGAATTGCCTAAATCTTTTTCCTCCTGCTCAGAAACTCTGAAGCACTGAACACCCATCTGTACTGATCTGCATTACTCATTTATTCCTGACTTGACATGTCTTCAGAGTCAAAACCACAATGAATCTTCCTTTTTTGTGTGTGCGTTTAGCTTGTTAATTATATGGACTGTACCCTATACACTGGCCTCAATGAATCCATTTGTGATGCAGTTGAGACATACATACTGTAGCATTAGATAGCAGCATATAATTATTTACATATGAATGCTGTCAAACAGTTTAATCAGACACAAAGCTGCCTGGTTTTGTGCCCTATCCTACCTCATTGCGATCTCAGAAAGGAAGCCCAGCTTTCCTGAACAAAGAATGATTCCGGCGAGTCTCTGTGTGTACTCTCTTTGCATAATTTCTTGGACCTTGCCCTGTTCCTCCTGCTTAATAATGTTAAGCTTATTTATGGATAATTTATATGCAGCCCACTCTGCAACTGCATTCTGGCAGGAGGTATTTCAGAACTTTGGGAACAACCTTCTTCTGCAGCTTTCTGCCCTCAGTTGGTGTGACCCGCTAAGTGCGAATGTTTCATCAGCACTTCCTTGGACCCTGCATGAAACATCAACATGCAAAACAGTAAGCACTCTTCTGTTCCTCACAGCTGTATTCTATCCTGTATTCTATCCACCTCCTAAAAAACCCCCTTTCCACTGAGGTGGATTAGAAACTCTTTGTGTTTGCCACAAATCTGGTTGTTGTTTTTTTGGTAAATAAAATTGGAATGATAGCTGAGATAAACACTCACCCTTCTAGCTCTTCCTTTATTAAAAGAGCAGAGTATTTCTGTAGTGCCCAGGGGCCCTGGAAGCTCTCAACGGAAGTGAACTGTTATTGGAAAGCATTGTTCATTCCATTTGTTTGTTCCACATCTTCCTAGAAGCAGCATCTAGCAAGAAACTGAAGGAGAGCGGGGAGTGTAAAGGGAGTTCTGTATGTGGCTCAGTTGGAAGCATTCCAGTTGGGGGGAAAAATACACTTATCTGTCACAAATCATTTTCTTGTGTATATATTAAGACATACACACAGAGAGAGTCCTGAATGGCCTTGACAAACATACTTACCTTATGATACACTTTTCCTGTGCGTAACTGTGATACAAGATGTTACAGGTACTGAAGTTTATGGACCAGATCCTCAGTCTCACTGAACCTGATTTAAATGATCTGTTGGGGGATCCACAGTGGCTCTGACACCACTCCATCCCTGGCCTTTTGTGACCAACAAAAGTAGGTGTGGCCAGAGTGCACTCCCTGAAGAGCCGCGAAGGGTGACTGAGGAGCCCGCAGAATTGCTCCATGATCGCAGAGAGTTCAGCTGAGGATCTGGACCTTTGGCTGTAACTCAAAGGGCAGCTAACACCATCCGAGGACCAGAGGAGAAGGCTATGCAGAAAGAATAAATGATCTCAATCTATCCTGTCTATGAGAGAGAGCACGAGAAGGAATTTGCTACTGCTGTGGAAATGCCTTCTTGGAAATAATATCAGCGAACGGAGGGGATTTTCACGTTACTGGCAAATAGTTAAACAAGCTGCAATGGCCCTAAGCCCATAATGAAATCACTGAGGCTAGACACGAGGTAAGCAATGACACACGGCAGTGACATTCCACTGTCAATAGACGCACAACTGGTTGTGGCAAGGAGAATCAAATCATGTCCCTTGTCCACTACCTCTGCACGAGGCTTGTCCCTTCCAAGGTGGAGCCACAGTGGACTTACTAATGGTTCACATTGGTGCAAGGGATGTGGTGCAAAAAGAGGCACAGACTGTGTCCTGGGTCACTGGTTTGTCCTTCTTTGTTTCCCAGAAGCAAACATAAAGCAATATGAAACAGTTCAGTGACATTGCAAAAGCCAGTGCTTTACCAAGAGAATCAACTGGCCCCAGCCAGACTGAACAGGGACTAGTTTACATAGTCCATAAAGCATATGCCCTCCCTGCTGTTGTGTTTGTCTCACTTAGTTTTATTTTAGACTGATGTGATAAATTTACAAGGCCTCTTGAGTGCCTGGTAAGCATGGGACTGGGTGGAAGAGTCATATCTATACAGTTAACATACTGGATTAGATCTCTGGCCTGGTGTGAATTAATGTAACCCTGCTGACTTCAATGGAGCAAGGCTGACTTTGGCCCAGTATAATCCACCCTCTGCCCCACCAGAGTGCTAAACACCCACACATGGTGTGTCTAAAATTGTCTCACAAATCTGGCTCCAGCTAGAAAAATTACTAATTCCCAGCCATTCAAGCCCTGCTGTTATGAGCTGGGTTAAACCTTGTCATGGGCCGAGTTAAAACCTCATTGAAACTGACGTGTGAACATGTCCTTCACTTAAGATCGCTGTAACAGACAGTAAAGGGGCCACACCTGAAATGAGGCCTCATAGGGTATGTCCACACCGCATTTTGGAGCAAGGTAGAGCAAACCTCCAGCCCGGGTTCACAGACTTGGTGTAGCAGGACTCATGCTGAAGCTTGGGTCTGAAGCCAAGGGAGAGGTGGTGAGCTTCAAAGCCTGACCTGCAACTTCCAACGGCTGTTCACACAGCTATTTTAGAGCACTAGCTCGAGCCCTGCTAGCTTGAGTCTGTGACCTGGGCTGGGAGGCTTGTTCCAAAATGCTGTGTAGACATACAAAGAAAGTCTGCCCAGAAACTAACACCATGTGTGCAGAGGGTTCAATGAGGCATTATTCTGCCCAGTGGGTGGCTGTGTCTGCAGGTGTGGAGAACGTCTACCTGGGCAAGCAGAAAAGGATCTGAGAGAAGAGAAGCTAAGAAACTCCTCCTTAAGCTTTTGGTTCCTCCTGTGTTCACAGACGCAGGACTCTGCACATTCCTTGTAAATAAACAAGATTGTATTAAAAAAAACACTAGACTCCATCATCAATTAGTATTCCCAGCTGAAACATTCCCAGGGCCTTGAGCTTTGACTAACTGCCTGGGTCAAGAAGAGTTGATATCTCCCATCCCTCTGTCTCTCTCTTCACCTGTTGAAACTCCCTGTTAGTGGCCCCTGGTCGCAAAGTTCCCCAGTCACTTGCTCACTGCTTTATAACGCCCTGGCCTCCTTTATAGCCCCGCCCCCTGCCTAAGGCTCAGCCAAGGAACAGAGGCTTCTAGATTTCAAACCTTGTTTAGAAGCTCACAGCTTCCAACTGCCAGCCACGACACATGGTCCTTCAAACAAACAAACAAACAAACAAACACAAGCTCAGCACACAGCACATAACCCCCAAACACAAACACACACTACAGACAGTCACTTACCCCAAGGGTCCCGTATTTGCTCCTCCTTCACCTGGAGAACTCCCTCTCGAAACGCCCTGTTAGTGGCCCCTGTTCGCAAAGCTCCCTGGTTGCTTGCTCAATGCTTTATAAATGGGGAGTGGGAAGGCGAAAAGGTACACTTGCCATTCTTTAAAACCTTTGCACTAAACTATTATCAAAACTTCTTGATTTAATCAAAAACCCTATCATTAACCTAGGTAACCGTAGGAGAAAATGCAGACAGAAGCCCAGCAGCAGAATGGGGGCTATCTTGTTTATTGCACTCAGTGTAGCATGTATGATTATCTGCCCTGTGGGCTGGTGGCATATGTGTGCATCGGTGCAAGGAGCTCCTGGCCCTCAGAGACCGTGTACGGGCTTTGGAGGCCAGGGTGGCAGAACTGGAGGAGCTAAGGGAGGCAGAGAGGTATGTTGATGAGGCTTCCCGGGACACCGTAGATTTGTCCCACCTCCGGTCAGACAACCCCTGCGCTGTTAAAGAGGATGAAAGGCCCAGAGAAGGAGAGCAGTCAATGGGAACAGAGAGAAACCTTCCCATAGTTGGGACCCTCCTTCCAGATGATGTCAGGGTATCCTCTCGCACTGACGTTACCTCTCCAGGGGAGAGAACTCCAGTCATTAGGAAAAGGCAGGTGTTAGTAATGGGAGATTCGATCATTAGAAACATAGATAGCTAGGTTTGTGATGACCGGGAGAACCGTACGGTGACTTGCCTGCCTGGTGCGAAGGTTGCGGATCTCTCAAGGCATCTAGATAGACTTATGTGTAGTGCTGGGGGGAGGAGCCGTAGGTACCAATGACGTAGGGAAGGGGAGGAGAGATGTCCTGGAGGCCAAATTTAGGCTGCTAGGAAAGAAACTGAAATCCAGGACCTCTATGGTGACATTCTCAGAAATGCTTCCAATTCCAGGCGCAGGGCCAGGTGGGCATGCAGAGCTTCAGAGTCTCAATGTGTGGATGAGATGATGGTGTAGAGAGGAGGGATTTAGATTTATTAGGAACTGGGAAACTTTTGGGATGGGGGAGCCTATACAGGAAGGATGGACTCCACCTAAACCAGAGTGGATCCAGGCTGCTGGCACGTCACATTAAAAAGGTTGCAGAGCAGTTTTTAAACTAAGAGATGGGGGGGCGGGGGGAAAGCCGATTGCTGCAGAGGCGCACGTGGATTGGATGGAGACTTCTCTTAGAGGAGAGTCTATTGACAGAGATTCTCTAGGTTTTAGTCAGGAGGAGGGGATGAAAGAGGACAAAGTATGGGCCAGATCAGACAAGAAACATTCACATAAAGAATCTGACACATCAGAAAAGGGCAGACAAATAAACAGTGACAAGTTTTTAAAGTGCTTGTATACACATGCTGTAAGTCTAAATAATAAGATGGGTGAACTAGAGTGCCTCGTGTTAAAGGAGGATATTGATATAATAAGCATCACAGAAACCTGGTGGAGTGAGGACAATCAATGGGAAACAATCATTCCGGGGTACAAAATATATCGGAAGGACAGAACAGGTCGTGCCAGGGGGTGGGAGGGAGGGGCACTATATGTGAAAGAAAATGTAGAATCAAATGAAATAAAAATCTTAAATGAATCCACATGTTCCATAGAATTTCTATGGATAGTAATTCCAGGCTCTAATAAGAATATAACAGTAGGGATCTATTATCAACCACCTGACCAGTGATACTGATAGTGACAACGAAATGCTAAGGGAGATTAGAGAGGCTATCAAAATAAAAAAAACTCAATAATAGTGGGGGATTTCAATTATCCCCAAATTAACTGGGTACATGTCACCTCAGGACAAAATGCAGAGACAAAATTTCTCGATACTTTAAATGACTGCTTCTTGGAGCAACTGGTACAGGAACCCACAAGGGGAGAGGCAACTCTTGACCTAGTCCTGAGTGGAGCGCAATCTGGTCCAAGAGGTAACTGTAAGAGGACCACTTGGAAATAGTGACCATAATATAATAACATTTAACATTCCTGTGGTGGGAAGAACACCTCAACAGCCCAACACTGTGGCATTTAATTTCAGAAAGGGGAACTATGCAAAAGTGAGGAGGTTAGTTAAAGAGAAATTAAAAGGTACAGTGACTAGAGTAAAATCCCTGCAAGCTGCATGGACACTTTTCAAAGACACCATAATAGAGGCTCAATTTAAATGTATACCCCAAATTAAAAAACACAGTAAAAGAACTAAAGAAGAGCCACCGTGGCTTAATAACCAGGTAAAAGAAGCAGTGAGAGATAAAAAGGCATCTTTTAAAAAGTGGAAGTCAAATCCTAGTGAGGTAAATAGAAAGGAACATAAACACTGCCAAATTAAATGTAAAAATGTAATAAGAAAAGCCAAAAAGGAGTGTGAACAGCAGCTAGCGAAAAACTCAAAAGGTAACAACAAAATGTTTTTTAAGTACATTAGAAGCAGGAAGCTTGCTAAACAACCAGTTGGGCCCCTGAATGTTCGAGATACAGTGATCATAACCAGGCCAATGGAGCCAAAGGGAAAGAGTAAAGGGGTTTGTTCTGGCAAGAAATCTCTCTGTGCTTGTACTGTTCCTGCTAAGTGCCAGCTCAGTCCATGCCAGGTCTGGAGCTGAAAGACACTCTGCCAACTTGGCACCTTACCACCATTCTCCAGATTGCCTGTCACTTCTGCACTGACCTACAGGGCAAGTGCCAAACCTCTAACCCCTCAAATGAGTGACCAGCACGCCCACTTCCTCTTGTTCCCATAGCTCTGCTGGCTATCTCCCAGGGACGCCCACTGCTCATGTCTTCCATCTTCCCTCTCTGGGGAGGGGCTGCTATGTCTTGTAACGTACAGCCAGTCAGTTATGTCTCTCACTTTGATTACGATAGCGCCAGAAAGCACAGTGGATCACCAGGTAGCCAAAGTAGCCCAGCAAGAGGGCCCTGGTTACAAGTTACTTTGCACTTAGGTTCAATCTTCAATCAACCCATCTGCCACTCTGATAAATCCGTGGAACTTGGCCACCCAGAAAGATCCAGAGGCTAAAGGTGTAACATCCGCAGCTCCAAACAGCAAAGGGGTACTAGGCAGAACCGCCCCCACCTCCCCAGGTTCCAAACACTGAAGGGACACTATCGTAAACTGTTGGGTAGTGAGATGCAGCAGTAGAGCTGGAAACAGTCCCTCCTGCTCTGCTATCAGCTCTGTACTGTGCCTGGGATCTGAGACACCCCAGAGTCTCTTCCATTGGGTAGCTAGGAAAAACAATACTGACCTTTCTTTAGTGATATCTTAAGTCCAATGCAGTAACGATCCTTTCCCTAGGCCAGGGAAGCGCCTTCACTGTAGGTTTTCAAAAGGAGGCTGGACAGCCATCTGTCTTGGACGGTTTAGATACAACAAATCCTGCATCTTGGCAGAGGGTTAGACCAGATGACCCTGGCAGTCCCTTCTCACCCTATGGTTCTATGATTCTGTGACCTCCCACACCCTTCCTCCCCTACAGAGTTCCTGATCTTTTCCCCACACCTACCTTCTTGAGACACCTGTTACTTGCAAACTCCCAGATCAAATCCAGATTCCTTTTGCAGCAAATTTCTTCACCATCCCAGAGTAATTTTTTTTAGGTGGAGTGCTGTCTGTTACAGAAGTAGTAGAGGAACACCACCAAACGACACCATGTGTAGGTCACAGGTCACAATATACTGCTGGGAGAACAACAAAACTCTGCTGTCCTATGGAACTGCAGAGTCAAAAATGTCAGCATATCTTGGCGTACGTAACAATGCATTCTCCAAACCCAGAACTCCCTGTTGTAATATTATGAAAACATGTTCCATATCTAAATCAAACTCTATGGGTCCAGCTAGGCCAGCCTTCTATCACTTCTGTCATTATTGCAGTAAGTGCTTCTGTAGATGGTCCTGTGGCAAATAGTTACATGATACCTATATAAAATCAGTTCTGGGACTTCTTGTGCCTAGTTACTGAAACACAGGATTTGCCATACCGGAATGTACCAATAATCCATTAAGCCTGGGTCCATGACTCAGCTGTTAAGACTATGCCAGAAGAAGGCTCTACAGAATGCACCTGGCCTACTGAAGCGTGTTACATGGGAGGTCAGGTACCTTCTGACCCCTCATCTATGGTACAATACAGACACTCAGAGGGGGCGGGGGGGGAGACCAAGTTCCATTTATTCCTGTGCCCCTGCAGCCCTAAATAAATTTAGCACACATGAGCCGTAATCACCTTAAATCCTCTCTGACTATGTTTCTCATTCAGTTACACATGAAGCAAATATGTTTTTACATGTAAGTACTTACATGGTTACGGCTGTTTATTTAATGCGACAGTAAATGGTACCAAAAAGGTCAGAGGACAAAGCAGGAAAAACATGTTAAAAGAGGAAGATTAAGAAAATAGTAAACACAGGAAAAGCTACAAAGCTCAGGCACTTCCCCAAATATTTATGCAACATTATTATTGATTAAAAACGTATATGTTTGCAGAAACATTTAAGAAATTGACTACATCTTGCATGACAATATTAGAGAACAAAAAAAAGGCACATAATGACGCTGTCTCTGGTGCCTATAATAATAGCAGCTCAGTCATTATGGAGCAACTTCACACTGTAGCTCTCAAAGCATTTTTAAAAGGGACAAAAAGAACAGGAGGACTTGTGGCACCTTAGAGACGAACCAATTTATTTGAGCAGAAGCTTTCGTGAGTTACAGCTCACTTCATCGGATGCGCTCAGTGTAGCTCACGAAAGCTTCTGCTCAAATAAATTGGTTCATCTCTAAGGTGCCACAAGTCCTCCTGTTCTTTTTGCGAATACAGACTAACACGGCTGCACGAAGGGACAATTATCCTCATCTGACAGATGAGAAAACTGAACCACAGAGCAGAGAAATGATTTGCCTAAGGTCTTATCTAACAGGTCGGTAGCAGAGCTGGGAATAGACTCTCGATCTCCCAGGGCCTAGTTCGTACCCTACGGTCTTCCTATCTACACAAATCTCTTTAAAGGCCATTCTGCAGTGACTGGGAGCCAATACATACAAAGAAAGCTTTGGTTGTTCCGTATTTCCCTGTGTTTACCTTGCATTGGACCAATGCAAAGTGCCAGAGCTCATGGCCTCATTCCTGCTCCCACCGAAGCCACTTGACTGAAAAGGGAGTGGGATCAATCCCAGAGCAACTGTTATGAGTGGGATTTTCAAAAGTGCTCAAGCCTTGGCCAAACTCAGTAAAACTCCTGTTGACTTCAACAGGAACAGAGGCAGGCCGCTGCCAAGTGCTTTGGAAAATCCTGCCCTTGAAGCATGTATTGGACAGAGGTGACATTATCGTTTGCAGAGGAGAAGCCACTGTAGTAAGTAACGGTCACTTTACTGAGAGATGGAGTCTGTCCTGTCTGCTGGGACGATGTTTGTTTTAAACGTGGGTAAGAGCACCCATATTCTTCATGGCTCTTTATCAACGGGAAGGGAGGGAGCAGGTCTCCCCCATCAAGGGAAAAACATTTTCCCATATGGTTTACTTCTGAGTCCGTCTCCTGCAGCCACTGTACCTCTCACCCCATCTATTGCCATATACCAGATCACCCCAGACCAAGAGCCCTTGACTTTTAAAAGATAATGGGGAGGGAAACTGGGAACAGAGAAAACACCCCATATTCATTCATGGAAATTCACTTCTCATGTATGTCTTCAGCTATAGTCATATACAGACTACAAGAACTGGGTCTTTATTTAGTGAGACTGACCTCAGCTATAAAGTAAAGGGGTTTGCCCAACGCAAAACCAATCATTGATGGTTGAGCCCAATCCACACCCATGAGAGTCAATGTCAAAACTCCCATTGGCTTCAGGAGCAGACCCACTGAGGGCTAAGTCCTGCATGACAAGGTAATAGCAAGTGAGGGACAGGAATAGTGTGTCAATGTGAGCCCAGGCCTGGGCTGCAGGAACACCTGGGTTCTTCTAACCCTGGCTCTGCTCATAATTCACCCTGGGACCTTGGGCTAGTTGCTATTCCAATTCCCTGTCTGGAACACGGAGATATTTCTTTCCTGCTGTGAGGCTGAGCTCGAGCTTGTGCGCATACAAATTCAAACTGGTTCAGCCAAACCTGCTCTAGACTAACTGCAGCTAAACTGAAATACGCCTGCTTTAAACCAAAACGAGGGGACTACTGGTTTAAAAATCACCCTTTACTTCAAACTGGCACAACTGTGTGTGTAGACAAACCCTTCACGCGTGTGTGGGAAGGTGCTGAGTGTAGATTCCAATACTTGTACTCTTGCTGAGAAGCAGCTTTCGCCACACTTAGCCCATAGATTTGGGGCTACAGGGCAACGACCCACAAGGACTACTTAGGTGTATGAGGTTCAGCATACACACGAGTGTTTGCAAGATTGGGGGGGTTCAATGATATTCATCTGCATCATTACACTGCAGCACGGGTTGTCACTTTAAAATAATTAACCACAGGCTTTACATGTCCAAGGCTCTGTGCTATCTCACCTTACACAGGTTCTGAAGTAGTCTCTTTCTACTGAACAAATTTCAAACCTCTAGCAGGGCGATGTACTGTGTTTTGTGACTCAGATTACACCATGGATGAAGCCCTGTAGTGCAAAGGGAGTGAAGTGTCAGCTGGATTTGGTTATCTTTTGAAACTCCCACTCTTATGTCTTTTCAATTAGAGACATGAATAGGAATTTAGAGGGGTTTCTTAAGGAATCAGAAAAGCATCTTGTTCCAAGTAATTACTGGTCTGCCATGAATAAAATGGTTCCTTTCTCTCAAACGCCACAAAGACTATTAAAAGTATTACTGATAAAAGGCTAGAAGCTGGGGAAATGACTAGACTAGACTATTTTTAGCAGCAGTGGCATCTGGACAGCATGAGAATTGCTTGTTACAAATTTAGCACAGCTGATGTTTGAAGAAAATGTTTGCTAGACAAACTGAAGTCACACAGAGCAATACCAGTTTAGCTCAAAATGCTAACTCAGAAACCAACAAGAAAAACATGAAACCGGCTATTACCGAGTCCCATATAAAAACAATATTTTCTTTGTCAGATAAATATAAAAAAGTAATTATGTTTTAGTCTGATAGCTAGAACTTGGTAACGAGCACTTTGAGTAACACTTCTTTATGACTATGCCCACCTTGAGAGCAGAAAGGATTTGTAGGTACCCAGGAACTAAAGTGAATGGAGGTTTTTCTAGGAACAGTGCTAGGCAAACCATGTTCTAGACAAAAGTAGGAAAGAAAGGACGCCTGCTCGCACACTCCCCCTCTGCTGTTAGTTAGACTCTCTCTCTCTCTCTGCTGTGTCAGCTGCAGTTTATGCCAAATGCCAGCTGCTTAACTTCAGGTCGATTAAGAGAGGAAATCTATTAAAAAGTCCAGTGTGTTTAAACAAACAATGTCAATATTTTAAATACTGAAACTATTTAAAAACATGCAATTAATTTCTGACCTGAGATATTTTATCTGAGCACATGTTAAACAGATACTTTATAAACCCTTAAAAAAGTAGTTTCACAGTGTAAAGGCTCACAAAACCTTCGCAAGAGTCAGACCAGCGACAAAAGGAGCTTTGTGCAAGTTGCAGAAAATATCCACTTCTGTCATTAGGCCAAATCCTGTCTTATTTACTCACATGAGTAGCCACACTGAAGTCGAAGGGTTAGCAGGCCCCAAAAGAATATTTGAAGGAGGGGGGTGGAGAGGTGTAATTCACTATTAGTGTAACTCCACTCTGGGTGTGTGTGTGTGTGTGTGTGTATGTCCCCTACACCTGCAGTATCCAAAGAGTTCCAGACATTTACCAAAAAAAATACCATGCAAGAGAGTAACAAAATGCTATGAACTGATTGTTTCCCTTTTTTGCTTTTTGTTCAAAGCACCAGCCCGTCTTGGTAGAGCGAGGATCTCAGGGCAGTTACAAATTAATTACTGAAAACGGTTTGGGCTCAGATTTAAAACAGCATAAAAACAAAAGTGTTTCGCTCAAGAAAGAGTTGGGGTATGGTGGGCGGGAAAGCCCCACCACCCACCCATTTCTGTAGCTTGAAATGAAACTGACACCCCTCCCCTTGCTCCTTCCCCAGAACAACTTATTTCTACACCGCAGCACTTCTGCCTGTCCTGGGACTGAAAGCTTTGAGTCATAATAGAAAGCAGCCCACTCGGTGCAAACTGCACTTTTTAAATTGGCAGCAACCATTTCTGTGCAACATATTCAAGAAATGACATTGGATCAAAAGCATTTCTCAGCCATGAAAGTGAGAAAGGGAAAGTTAGCCACCCAATAAAGAGATGCAATAGGTGTAAATCAAGTCCACAGCAGCCATTTAAATTGCCAAGTGAAACAAGGCACAAATCAGGGATATATTTCCCACACACACACAAAGAACCCCGGCCCCCTGCATTCTTACAGATTCTCTCACACACACTAATGCTTCTGATTTGAAATTAGCTCTTGGATGAAGAGCTGCTGTCTTAAGTTGGGCTCAGACAAGACCAAGGTCTTTCACCTCCAGCTTGCTAGAAAACGTCACCCCTTCCTCCAGTGTGAGAAGCTGGCCACAGGGACATGCGCGTGTCCCCTGCAGGCTGGATCACTGCAGCTCATGGTACTGGAAGCTATGTGATGACAATGCACAGGATCCAGGTGGTGCAGACTGCAGCTGCTCCCTTCTCCATGGCTCTGTCTGCCGTGAGCCCACCAGGCCTGCGCTCAAGTCCCTCTGCTGGCTCCCCGTCAGCTCCTAGTACTTGGTCCTAACATTCAAAGCAATTAATAGATCAAGCCCCAGCCACACCATAGACTGAATTTTGATTTATGAACCTGTGATAGCTGCGCTCCTCTGGGATACCCCAGATCACAAAGCCCCAGCCTAGACAAAGCCTGTGAGTGCAGGGGACAAAACATGTCCTGTCCAGGGGATCTGGCAATAGAACAATCTTCCAGAGGAGATCAGGCCAACCCAGAGACTATCTAGGAAACACTGCAAAAACTTCCTCTTTGAAAAGGCCTTTCTACCAGAATGACACTCACAACACTGACATTCTCTTCTCTCCCTAAAGACACACCTACAAAAAAGTGAAAAAAACCTCTCCGCAAGAGGGAGAAGTGCTGGAGACTCCATGAAGTCCACCTGGCACTTGGCTGTTGCTATTGATTTCATGTGGCAGGTGCCCAGATAGTATGAGGAGAGGCAGCAGTGTGAAACCATTTAGCTATATTGATTGTTTGATAGTAATAATCAATAATGGACAAATCTATTATCTAAGGTTATTAGCTGGGAATCAGCATTTCACTCCAACGGGAAGGGAGGGGAACAGCTAGGCCCAGAAACACTCAACCAGGAAGCTGAACAGTCTGCTAAGGTTGAAAGGGTCGCAGGCAGAGGTGTCATGTTGCCAGGGCAGTTCTGGGCATCACCCTGGTACCTGAAATCTAGGACTTTGTGAGGGGGGGCAGGGGCGAAGGGGGGGGCAGGTCTGAGGGGGGGTGTTGAGAGGGGAGGGGCAGAGCTCTAGTACTGTAAAATTTAGCACTAAATCATTGTCCCAAGGCAGGTCTGTAATTTCCGGCTCAGGCAGACCTCCCCACACTAATTCCGATCGAAGCAATGTGCTAACAGTCCAAGTGTAGTCATGGAAGCGCAAGCAGCAGGATTTGGGGGGTGGGGGTTGGCCATCCCATGTACGATCTTGTTCGAGAGCCTAGGTACATCCGGAAATGATGCCTTCCAACTCCACCATGGCCATACCCAAAGTAACTCCTCACACAGCCTCCATAATGCCCCTGTTATGAGCGTGAACTATGTCTGTATGTAGGTAAACAGTCAACCGAGAGAGGACCAGTAGGGGCTCAAGGATACATGTCACATTTCCTGGGCTCTGTTGGCCCGATACAAGTTGTTTCCTGCAAATGGCTTTCTCTGGCAGTTCTTTGCAGCGCTCAACAGGCTGGGTGCTCATCTCTGCACAGAGTTCTTCCCAGCCTGCCCTTGCCCTGAACTCCCTTCAGATCGGCCTTCTCTACCTGCCCCCTCGGTCACCCAATAACGGGGTAGAGTCCCCAGGGTGGTGAAGGGCCCAGTTTTCTCCCCCACCCTTACTAGCTTCCTCTTCCCATATCAAATTTCCTGGCCCCTTCCACTCTCTAGAGCATGGCTGCTGGTTTGCCAGGCAGGACTTACAGCGAACTGCTGCCCCCAGTCTGCCAGTCTGGGCCAGTCCCTCCCATTTGCACTTTCCCTTTTGACAAAACACTCCGTGTAACATGCTCCTAGCATGAGATTGTCCCTCCACTCCACCTAACGGACACCAGTTCCAAAAACCTGGCCTCATTCTTCCATGGCCCTGCACCAGCTATATGCTCAGCGCTGTACAGAAAACAAGATTCATGCATCTATAACAGTAGTTCTCAAACTTTTGTACTGGTGACCCCTTTCACTTCGCAAACCTCTGAGTGAGACCCCCCCTTATAAATTAAAAACACTTTTAAATATATATAACACCATTATAAATGCTGGAGGCAAAGCGGGGATTGGGGTGGAGGCTGACAGTTCACGACTCCCCATGAAATAACCTCATGATCCCCTGAGGGGTCCCAACCCCCAGTTTGAGAACCCCTGATCTATAGTCTAGGCTTGATAAATAGGCTGTGATTCCTAGTTGGGTCACTAGGTGGCACTGAGTATGAGATGAAGGTGAAAGGAAGCTGGGACAGCTCTAGTTAGAGTAAGTGCAGTAGAGAAGCTTGTAATGGCTGCATTGCAATAAAAAAATAGTGCTAGAGTGAAACCACTGCCATCTGTCTTTGTTTTGCTAACCCACTTCTCTGGTCTGCGTTGGCAGTTTGATACTATGTTGGCTACAGGCTCTTTTCCTAAGTTTGTTGAAGGCAGCACGAGCTGGCTTGATATTGCTGAGGGCTTCCAAGTGTATTATTTCTCACTGGAAAAAAGTTTTGCCCAAGTACTGTACATGTCATTTGGAAATGGGCAAAGCAGGGTGGTTTTGCAACACTGAAATGAAACCGGGCCGGTTTGGATCTGGATCTCATTTTATCTGAAGCCCCAGCATTTCAAAATTGGAGCAGTAGGAACATGCAGGACCATAGTGACAGTCTCTCAGGTGACCTGTTAAAGAATCGGTGAACAGGAGTCCTCAGTGACTGGATAATAAATGTCTGACACTACAAAGAAACCAGTCAAATAGGCCCTGAAGATGTGAAGCACCGAAGTTAGAAAGGGATATGACTTATCAGAGTGAAATCTTGGCCCCTGTGAAGTCAATGGCGAAGCCCCTACTGACTTCAGTGGGTCCAGAACTCCACCCTATAGTTTTGAAGCTATACCCTGCCAATGTAGGATTTTTCCCTAATGAACATTTTTCTTGTCCTTTGTCCTGTTTATTGTTATTTGCTTTAACAATTATAATGCAGAAGTGCCTAGAAGCCAACCGGGTCAGGCTTCCATTGTGCTAGGGGCTGTACAAATGGTTAGTAAATATATGTCTCTGCTGTCACTGTTTCAGGGTAACTGCACTTGTATTTCCCCTCCATGGTCCCTTGACAGAACCTACTTAATGTCTCAGTACTCCAGCTGTCACCTCCCTTGAGTGAAGACCTGCATCCCTCTATCTCTTGACTGGGGATTTTAAGGTTGCACAGCCCCCTGCCACACACTGTGATATCCCCAGCAAGCCAGTCTGTGTAACGGCCAGCGCATGGGCTGTGATTTCTCTCAGAGAACAATGCCCAGCATGTGCCAGCAGTAACAAATTACCATACAGCTCTTTCTTAGCAGAGAACATTTATTCTGAGGATAAAAGCATCACAGAGAAAACATAAAAAAACAATAAAAATTCCTACACACCTACTACCTCCACCAGAAACCGATCATCTTCCACCTGTGGAGTCTGGTAGGCTAATGTCCTTTCAGCAAGGGGTAGGGTCCCCTTGGGACCATAGGTCCTGTCTGTGTGCTGAATCAAAAAGAAGACCCTGTGTCTGTTTCAACTCAGCCTTTCTATATCCCAGGTTCTTTCTTCATCTCTTGGTCTCTGGAAAACCCAGTTTGAACCAGTACATGCAAACCACCCGAGGAGGTGGCACCTCCTTGGAATTGTTTATAATCTTCACAACTCGCCTTAATCATCGCCCACTGTTTTTAGTTTCTGGAGGAGCTGTGGTAGCCCTCCCTGCATAGAGTAGAACACAGTCATACATAAACCACTCATAAGTTTCATACAATGGTCATCAAAGATACTGCATGGGGTTGCAATATCAGCCACAACTACCTTGGAAAGCTTGCAATCCTGTCTAGATTTAAATGTCTCAAGTGGTATGTCTTCTATCTATTCCCTTAGCCTATTCCATAGCCTACTGCTCAGTGGTACAAAGGGGAAGAGCACAGAATCGGACTTCCAAGTTCAGTTTGCTGAGGTCTATGTAGTCATGTTATTCATTATTTGTGATTATATGGACAAACTACTAGGTACTGGTGCAAATATTTAGGAATCCCGCAAGTCTCATATATTTCAACACCAATCATTATTCCTCCAAAAATTCACACCAGAGCATGTTATTTGTTATTCTCCTGTTTAAAATGTTTCAGCCATCCAATCAGGGAGCAGAAACAATATCATGTGACTTCAAAGCCCAGACAACACAAAAAAATACCCAAATCGTCAAAGCAAAGTTGGAGAAAACCCACAATCTGAAAATGTTCTGTCTGAAATATTAGGTGACTATGGACATATAATGAAGATGTTTGGAGCAAATCAGGCTCCGCTCACAAACAACCCACTACCCAGAACAGGGGCTACGTTCATGACAAGTATTTACAACAAACAGCTCTGCCAGCTAGCCAGAATTAGCCTTTGAAGATCTGTTCTCGGCAAAATGGGATATCTGGTCACCCTGATCTAGGGACCTGTGCATTTTGTTCAGTTTCTTTTTGCTGGGTGCCCATCTAAATGTATACGCCGCTAAAACAAAACAAATTAAGCACATACTGGGGCAAATTCACCTCAGGCACCACGCTCAACAGATCTCAGCAGGGACGATTTTTGCCCATTATTTTTAAAATGAATTCGAACAGGAGATTCTGCTTCTACTGCCCACATCACCACCCTCATTGTAATAATTAAAAGGAAATGGAGCCCTACCCCTCCCTGCTGCATGGAAGTGACCACTATTGGATTCCAGCCCCTCCACACGTTGAAAATCCAAGAACAGGGGGGTCTGAATGACTTTGTCTTGCTGAACTGGCACAAGCTGATGGAAAAAGAACAGTGGCAGACATTCATTTTTACTGTATTGAGCCTATAGTGGAAATGTACTTTCTTACCACCAATGGGTGTTACGCAGTATGAGCAGCTCACTTTGAGGGGAACAAATGTAAGAAAGATGTAACCAACTACTCTCTCTTGCCTTCGTTGCAGATAAACAGTGAACGCTGTTAAACTTTTTATATACCATTTTCTAAAGATTAAATAAGAATGCACCCTAAGTATAACTTAATTATACTGCCTCAGGCTTGGTAAGGTAAATACACATACCTGCCAGCAGCATTGTTTGAGTCCATTCCAGGGGGCATAAAAAGCATGTAACTGTCTCAGATGAAAAGTGTTAGCTAATGAATTATCCCAAGTAAATACAGAGATTGAAGACTGCTCTGTCTATCTGATATTAGTGCAGACTTTTATTGGGTAACAGATCTCAAGTGGTACAGCCTGTTATACAGATAATTTCCAAGGTGGATTACACTGCACTAGCAACATTCCTGGGTTCTGAGGTCCGATGTGTTAGGTTATATGGTTAATAAGGGTATTGGGGTTACAACTTACTCACCTTCTCCTGCAGAACAGTTACCTTTTTGCAGTTTGCACTTGAGTAAAATACTAGAGTTGGTTAGTGGTGAATGACCTAATTGAGCATAGTTGGCTTTGAGTCTGAAACCACCATCCCTGCTGAGTGATGGCATCATCTTTCTTGCTAACTGGCACCTTTCCACACCTTCTATTCTTGCACTACTGCACACAGGCTAACACTGTTAGAGTGAGATCTAGAGAGCCAATGCTCAACAGGATTGATCAAGATACCTCTGAGAGTATTTGCTGTGTTTGTACTGACACTCACCTGCACTGTTTCTCAAAGGGCTCTCTGATTCAAGAGCAGACATGAATTTTAATAACCTTAAGTTAGTTACACAAACTCAGAAAAACAAGGACAGTTAAAGCAGAGGATCAAGCTACACACTTAATGCACTGAGTTTAGCCTACATATTGTCATACCATATGTATGTCCATTTTCACTGCTCAGCATATAGTACTGCCACAAAACTGGTATAAACTATGATGTTGCTACTTCAAAATAAAACATTTCATACAGCAGCAGCTACATTTAAAAAGTGATTCAATCAAGAGACAGACAGACTATGGCAGAACAAGCTTCAAGAGGTGATATGCTGACCTTCTGAAAAGAACTGCCTCTCACCGGACAAAATAAGCATTTTCTCAAGAATCCACCCCATGCATCTGGACAAACAGAACTTACAACCATATCTGTAACACCAGCATCTGGCAACTTGTAAACCATTACAAAAGGAACAAAGTCCACAAAATGCTTCGTTAACTTAAATAAATATGTTTCAGAGTGGTAGCCAGGTTAGTCTGTATCAGCAAAAACAAAGAGGAGTCCTTGTGGCACCCTAGAGACTAACAAATTTATTTGGACATAAGCTTTTGTGGGCTAGAACGCACTTCACCAGATGCATGGAGTGGAAAATACAGTAGCAGGTATATATATACACATAGTACATGAAAAGATGGGTATATATTTAAATAAATATGTACCCAATCCTGGAAGACCTCATTGTTTCTAAAACTCCCATTGCTGTCCATGGACTGCACTATTAGCCCAAAAGGTAAAATTCCTCCCTGTGCAGAGGGCCAGCACAAACTCAATGTACCATATAAATGTTCAATTGGCCTCATGCTAACCCTTTACACAGGGGTGAATTTCAACCAAAGTAAATCAGGCCACAACCTTTTTTCCCCCCGAGACAAATATGGGGATGCCCTTTAATAACAGTTGTGACTGTATCTTGGCCTGCTATGGGCCATGGCGTTTTCTGTACCGTATAAAGGAGTGGATACCTCACCCAGGGAAAGCAGGAGGAAACCCTTTCTAATAGTCCCCTTACAATTTACACCTAAGGCTTGTTAAGAGACAATACCAAAGCAAGTAGATTTTGGCTCTAGCCACAGTGGAGCCCTGAAGTCAGGTTGAATAAGGCAGACAGAGCCATGCAGGAGACTCTGGGCTTGTTGGGAGAATGTAAGTTAGTTCTGTAGTTCTAGACGGGACAAGAAGGCAGGCGTCACTGCATTCATCTTTCCTGCAAATATCAAAAGGAAGAGAGGTGCCTCAGGTCAGACCACTTCATTTGAATTCATTCATCTGACAGTAGAAACCAGAGCCAAAGCGAATAGATTTTGTTCATTTACAGACCACCACAGAGAATTCAACATGTATATCAACAAGGCAATAGACACAAAAGCTCCAAAACTCATCTCCTCACTTGCCTCCCTAGGATTTTCACAGGTCATCTCTGGTCCAATCCACACAGCTGGGCACACCCTAGACCTGATCTTCGGCCTAGATGTTAAGGTAGAGGACATCACAACACAGTCACTCTCTTGGACAGACCATCATCTCATTAGAGAAATAGTCAGAGACCTTCTATTGCCCAAGCAAAAAGACAGACCATTGATCTTGATTCAATCATGATGACTCAGACTCCAACAAATTCAAAGGACAACAGCACCCTGCCTACAGAACAAGGAGTCCAGGCCCTGGTGAATCATTTACCTTTCGACACTAACCTCAACCATTAACACGCTGCCCCCCCAAAACAGCCCCTGCCTCCCCATCGCCCACACAGGTCTCCTTGACTTTCTGACACCCTGAACCAGATGAAAAGAGAGGGGTGGAAACCTGAACACTGATGGCAGAAAACAAAGGCTGATTCAGACAGGATGACGCATAATGAATTCCTCAAAGTGGATGCTGAGGCTGTACTATGGGCCAAGAGAACCTTCCTATCAGCCTCCTCTAGGCTGCCAAATCCTGCCCCGAGGAGCTATCCAGGGGGCAAACCACTTCAGCAATCCTGAATGCCTACAGACTGCATCAGAGCTGAGCATCTAGCACTGCAAAGAACTAGCATCTGACTGCACTGAAAAGATCACATACGTCTGAGAAGCTCTCTCCAACAGCCTGGATCTGCTCCACCTGAGTTGACCAACCCACAGCC
Source organism: Lepidochelys olivacea (assembly GCF_965140295.1). Taxonomy (NCBI): domain Eukaryota; kingdom Metazoa; phylum Chordata; order Testudines; family Cheloniidae; genus Lepidochelys; species Lepidochelys olivacea. Next base: position 98,840,253 of record NC_140419.1, read on the forward strand.
CACCTGCATTCCCAGAGCTCAGAACAGTCACTCATCAAGAAGTTCTAGAAACTCTAAAAGAGTCTCAACCCCAGACTTGTGAATCCAGTCTATGCACTTCCTGACTTTTGAAGAGTTGTGAACAACTGGTGCCACTCCTGACCGAAATAGCCAATGCCTCATTCAGAGAAGGAATTTTCCCTTCCTGCTTCAAGCATGCAATAGTCCAAGTAACTCTTAAGAAGGCCCCTGGATACTTCTGTCCCAGCCCCATGTCAAACCTTCCAATCCTGACCAAGCTCATAGGGAAGCTATTGAAAGGCCAACTACAAGGTCACCTAACTGAAGCTTACATTCTAGAGCTAATGCAGTCTAGATTCAGAGAGCCGAAACTGCTTAAGTGGCACTGATGGATGATCTTCTGATAGAGGGCAGACATCCATTCTCATCCTCCTGGACCTTTCTGCTGCAGACAACAATATTGACTATGAGATTCTGTCTCACCTGAAAGAGGTGGACGATATCTAGGGTAATGCACTAAAATGGTTTGAGTCCTTCCTGGAAGGACACTCCCAACAAATAGTGATGCTCTGCACCTCCACCACTAGACTACATATGAGTGTACATATTTGTTGTTCAAAACCCCCTTTTCATGTAATGGTTTGTTCCAACTGCTAAATGAAATACTTAGTTTAAAAAAGGTCATTGGTCACTATATCACTGGTCACAGGCTCCCACAAGGAGGAGACACAGGTGCCTGAAATCCATTTGGATTTGCAGGGTGGTATATGGTTGGTACGTAGACCAGACACTGGGGTCACTTCCCTAAGTGGAAGAATTGTAAGAGTCCACCACAAGATAGGCCCTTTTCTGAGGAGGTGCACGTGGAAACCAGAAAGGCAACAGGGGAAGCTAGCCTTGTAACCATGCCAGGCACCATCAGAGTCAGGCTGCCTAGCTAAATTTGGTGGAGAACCAAACATCACATTTATATGTGCAGCATTAGAAAGCTTGACACGGAATCAGTAGCTGCTGTCAACACTTCAGTAAAAATAAAAAATGTGACTTAGGCTATCACTTTAGAGTCCCCTGGAAAAGGTGTTTGAAAAATTCATAAACACAGGATGTTCCAGTAAAGCACAACAGAACTATAACTCAAGAGTTTTCTATAGGACGACTAGTGCGTTGGCGTGTGAACTGAGATAAACAAGGAAAACAGATGTTAGTGTGTTCTGAGTTATAATAATTGCTTCATGTGTTATCAGATAAAACCCAAGTAAGGGTGTTCTGAAGGATCCTTTAAGATGATATATATGGATTTTCCACCTGTCTCTGTAGTTTACCTAATTGCTGTCATCTGTATGGATTGTTCAGAGTTTATTTGAATAAACTAACACCCTGCTTTCTCATACCATTTCTGATTGCTATAAAATGCACAGAGATCAATTCCGTGAACACATTTAGGCTACAATCAGTAGGAGCAGTAATTCATCCTATGAGTTACCTTTATAGAAACAGTGAGTCAAGTTTACACTGTGCATAAGTAGAACACTGTGTGTAGATTCACACAGAGTAGCTGAAAGCAAACCAACCAAAGCTGGTACTTTCAGGTATGTACTTGTAACAAACTCTCACTGCAATCACACAAACCCCATGATCACTGATAGGAATCGAACTCCAGACCTTCCACAGCAAAAATCACACTTGAGCTAACAGTGAACAGCTTTCCCCATGAATAGCTGCTGGGATCTGCCACTAGAGGGAGACATGATCACATGTGCTAGGCCTGCATAGTCCCGTTTGTGCAGCTCTTTGAATAGGTAAAGTTCTAAATAAATGCTTTTATGATGATTTGTGAATCCTGGGCTGCCGTTGTGCAGGAAGAGGTGACAGCAGCATCCCTCACTAAACACCCTAAGACTAGCGGAAATTACTTTTCTAAACCTTGGAATCCCAGTGAATATACCAATCGGTCTTTACCATACAAAAATATCGACAAGCAACATTTGAGGCCCTGCTGATGTGGAATTTCAAGACAAAATACTTTATATTAGTGAGATCATTGTTTCCAGCACATTTTAATTATTTTCTATAAGAAGATGCTCTGCAGCTGTGGTTGGCAGCATCTACACAAGATAACATAGGCTTCAAGAAGACCCTAACAACCAGCTACACCTCACCCATTGCAGGGCAGAGTTGCTTTGCAAGTCTATTCACTGACCTCTGTTTCAATCACTTAACAACTAGGCCCTGCACCAGGGATTATTGACTCACCCTTGTGATGTTTATTATCTTCAAACCTACTTGATATATTTCAAAAGGGGAAACAGATCCTTAAAACCACACCAGGAAAGAGAATCAACCTAAGCCTTACTGGTTTCAGAGTAACAGCCGTGTTAGTCTGTATTTGCAAAAAGAAAAGGAGTACTTGTGGCACCTTAGAAGACTAACCAATTTATTTGAGCATAAGCTTTCGTGAGCTACAGCTCACTTCATCGGATGCATCCAATGAAGTGAGCTGTAGCTCACGAAAGCTTATGCTCAAATAAATTGGTTAGTCTCTAAGGTGCCACAAGTACTCCTTTTCTTTTTGCTAAGCCTTACTGTAAACGAGCAAGAAGTGCAACCCTGATCTCAATTGTTAAAGGGTGTGAGCAGTTTCCTGCTTTCTGTGGAAGCCAATAATGACCTAGAGTAACCCCACACCTGTAGGATGGGTTTTGGTCTTTCCGACAGTGAGCAAGATCGCACATTGTCACAGCAGTGTTTCATAACCAGCAATATGGATGATTAAAATTACCATGCAAGTCATCTGATAGCAGGTGCTCCACATAAATTATTGACTGTTTTGGGTGAGCTTTGTTTTTCAAATACCATGCCCGTGGCCACATACACAGCACCGTTGCTGGCTTGACAGCACTTCCTCAAATGCTCTGCTGTTAGCAACCGACAAGGGCAAACAATACGTCTCCCTGGGTTATGCTTATCTATAGTCACAAGTTAAGCAATACACTCTCAACAAGAGGTCTCAGTCCGGACCATAGACAAAATGACTCTCCCTTGTGCAAATCATGATGATGATGAAGATTTTTAATATCGGGACTCTATAGAGGCCACCACACATCCCCCAAGCCAGCAAGAACGGGTAGTAAGTAATATGCTCTTGGAAGAAGTTATTGGTGGAAGTAGGAGACAAGTTCTCTTGCTGGTGGGCCAGTTCTCTGGGTAGGTGGGTAGGTAGCAGAAAACCTGTTTTTCTCAGACCTTAAACTGCTAAACTTTCACCAGTTCATATGGTCTTCAAGCTCCTGTGATAGTGGATCATTCTCCCTCCTTCCAGCAGCAAGATGAGTTACTGAAATGGAATTTGAAAAAGTGCCATTAAACAAATGGCAAAGCCAGTTGCATAGGAGAGGCTCACAGGGCCTCCACTTCATTAGGTAAGAGCACAAAGACCTGGCCATGCTGCCGTAAACTCTTGGAACAGATAACTATGCCCATACCTACAGAGGAGCCTAAAATGGGACCTTTTTGTTTTTGGGAGCTCTAGATCTGAGCTTTGCCTATCTCTGCTAATGACCAAGAGCTCGATCTCTGCATTCATGCTCTAGCTGATACAGACAGGTGGAAACTCACTGCCTCTCTACTCCAAACATTCCTCTCCTCACAAAATGGAGGGTGCTCTCCAGAGGGTGCAGGTACACAATCTTTTTCATGGGAAGCTCTGAGATGATCTCTCTTTACAAAGGACTCTCCTAACCATATTCTGCAGGGAAATACCAGACACCTTGGTATAGCTCAGTTTTCTGCATAAACACACCAACGATGAAATTCTGGCCTTGCTGAAGGCAATTGCAAAACTCCCATTGATTTCCTTGGGGCTAGGATTTCACCCCAGTTATCCTTAGAATGAAGGTAGGCATAATCCATTGTTCTTGAAGAAGCACAATCTATTTTAATCTTCCACAATACTGCTGGGGATAGTGCACTCAGGAACCACACAGCACCAGCGTGAATTTCCTTAACAAATTGCCTAAATTTTATTAAATCAAAGTTTGCAAAACAGCAGTCCAATCCACACACAAGGCAGACCACCTCTACTATGAGCTCTTAGCCACTCTTCTGTGCAGTCAAGTCCAGGTTCGCCAAACACAGCTGCAGACTAGAACACCAGGTGCAACGCCATGTCCTTTTGTCCACTTCTCCATGCCCCAGCCTTTCTAGCCAATAAAAACAAAGCAGGCTCCTGGTGCTCCAATAAAACAACGTGCAATAGAAGCTGATAATTAACTCTTTAGTTGCTGGAATAACATATCATAGAATGCACTATGAACCTAGCAACGGAGATAGATGGAAGATCATGGCAAAAAAAAAATTTAAATGAAAATGTAGTATTGATAATTGCCAGAATGGAAATGCAGGAGTAGTCAGAGAATTAACTAAATGCTACTTACAAGATATTAACGGCTACATTCTATTCTATGCTGATTTACAGTGCACTTCCATCACCTTCGGTGAAATTGCCTGGTGTAGCCTTAGCGCTGGGGAGTAAATTATGCCAACAAACAAAAACAAAGGTTGTTATGACACACTAGGGAATAGCATTCATGTGTTGGGTAAGTGGTGCTCATTTCTACAGTGCTTTAATTTAAGCAGACTGAAGCTAGTGGTGTAAGCATTTGGAAAGGAATGTACTTTCTCCAAGGGCTAAAGTGGCAGATTTACAGACAGCCATGGGGTGTATGTGTGTGTGTGTGTGTAATAACCTGATGAATTTTGGGGAGAAGGTTTGGATTTTTTGCCGCGAACCATGAATGAACACAAATGTATGGGAGAGAGTTCAAACTCTAAAGGGACAGGTAAATTTAGAAAGAGACTGGAAAAAAAAATGTTGCTTTGTCGGACTACCTAGATTGCCAAATCTGTGTAGCTGAGCTACTGTATCTTAACAGTTCCAGGCAAAGGCTGGCAGCTGTCCATAGACTGAATGTCTGATAAGAAGGCTCAGCCAAAAGAGAAATCAGAGTGATTCCTTCTGCTGAATGCCACAGCTGAAGCTCCGAGACCTGAATGCAGTTTGGCAGAGTTTTCCCCAAATTAGGCCTGTTTTACGGAGATGCTGATGTAAGCAGTGTCAGGATGAGCTCCACCCTGACATCTGGTGGTGAGGTGTGGCAAGTTGTGGAAAAGAACTTCAGGGGCCGATCTCATTTGCATAGGCACACCCACCACGCCTAGAATGAGACCATAGCTGCCCAAATGGTCACTTTGGCTGCTGTGGGATCCCCAGTGTCTCTGTTATTGGGGCAGGAAGAATAAATTGTTATTACCCTGATTATGGGAACTGTGCTTGGAACTGTACGTGGCCTTTTGTTATGATGGAGGGATTCACCATCAACTAAGTAGCACTCGCTAGGCAAGGGTCATGGGTTCCAAAACTGTGTGAATGGAGAGAGGCTGGGGACAAGTAGTAGTACTTGGTGGCATGGGCCCCTTGGTGAGGGCCTTACATGCTGATTGCACTTCCTCCTCTCTCCACTGTGGAATATCAGAGCTAATTTTGATTTCATTAGAAGTCTAGTTATAGGCTGCTGAGCTCACTTTGGGCTGACAGTGCACCAGCACTGGGGCTCCCCTACTATAAGCTGAATTCACCTAAGAGCTGAAATCACTGAGTGTTGTGTTAAGTAGTGGGGGAGCCTGAAGATATATTGTGGAGCAGTTTGCGGGACGGCTGGTGAAGCAGTTCTGTACCAGGAAGTGGAAGGCAAATGTAAACCGGTAGCCTTTGCCAGCCGAGGATTGTCTGATAGTGAAACTCGCTATCCCACCCACAAGCTGGAGTTTTTGGCCTTGAAATGGGCCATCACTGAGAAATTTCGAGACTACTTGTTTGGTGCTCAGTTCCAGGTGTGGACAGACAACAATCCACTGACTTATGTGTTAACAAGTGCTAAGCTGGATGCTACAGGGCAGAGATGGGTGGCCGCCTTGGCTAGCTATGAGTTCAGCATTCAGTACCGATCAGGGAGAAGCAATGTAGATGCAGGTGCATTGTCCAGGCGTCCGCAGGCTCCAGAAGTTGCTGTGATACCTACAGATGGAGTGAGAGCTATTTGCAGTGTGAGTCGCCGAGAGCCAGAGGCCCGTGAAGACTTTCAGGGATGTGTTGCAGAAGCTTTGGGCCTGCCCCCTGAATGCATGCCTTCTGCTTCGGTGAACTATATTGCATTAGACCAATCTCCTTTGCCCATGCTCAATGCGGCTGACTGGCAAGAAGCCCAGCGGCAAGATATTGACATTCGTGATACACTACTTGCCAAAAGGGAGGGGCGAAGCCCAGCTGCGGTTGTCCCACCTAACCCGGAGGGTAAACTACTATTGAGAGAATGGACCAAACTAAAACTGATTCAGGGAGTGCTACACCGAATGACCACTGACCCTTTACAAAAACAACGAGCACAACTAGTACTGCCAAAAAAGTACAGAGCCCTGGCCATGAGGGCCCTGCATGATGACTTTGGGCATTTAGGGATGGAGAGGACCCTGGAACTTATTCGTAGTAGGTTCTATTGGCCCCGAATGGCTGAAGATGTTCGCAGGAAATGTGAGACTTGCGCTCGATGTGTTCAAAGGAAAACTCTGCCCACGAGGGCTGCATATCTCAAGAACATCACCAGCAACAAACCTTTGGAGTTGGTATGCATTGATTTCTTGTCTGTGGAGGTAGACAAGAGGAATGTTGGAAACATTCTAGTAGTGACTGACCATTTTACACGGTATGCACAAGCATATCCCACACGTGATCAGAGGGCCACCACCGTTGCTCGAGTATTGTGGGACAAATATTTCTCAGTCTATGGATTCCCGGCTCGGATACACTCTGATCAGGGGCGGGATTTTGAGAGTCACCTTCTGAAGGAGGTGCTGAAGATAGCAGGAATTAAAAAGTCTAGGACAACGCCTTATCACCCCCAAGGTGATCCTCAGCCCGAGAGGTTCAATCGAACCCTATTAGATATGTTGGGAACTTTGCGACCAGAGCAGAAGGCAACCTGGAGCCAGCATGTCGCATTTCTGGTGCATGCCTACAATGCCACAAAGAATGATGCTACGGGAGTCACCCCATATCTCTTGATGTTTGGGCGAGAACCAAGATTACCCATAGACTTGTGCTTTGGTGTATCAGAGGATGGAGATAGCTATGAAACTCATCAGCAGTATGTATCCCGACTAAGAGAAAAGCTGCGGGATGCTTATCGCTTAGCTACCGCTGCGGCTCGGAAGAACGCAGACCGCAACAAACATCGATATGATGCTAGAGTGCGTTCGCAGGAGCTCCAGCCGGGGGACAGAGTCCTGCTGCGAAATTTGGGTATTGCTGGCAAACACAAGATAGCTGACAGATGGAAGACAATACCTTACCTGGTGATGGAAAAGCTGGGAGATCTGCCAGTCTACAAGATCAAACCTGAAGACGGTCCAGGGCAAATAAAGACGGTGCATAGAAACCTTTTGCTCCCTGTGGGGGAATTGGTAAGCACCCCTTGTGAGATGGGCCACGGCAGGGCCGCCGGGCAGAACAGAGGTGCTAGACCAAAGCCGCCATCCAACACAGACAGTGGGCCCCCTGCAGCTAACTTACCCCTATTCTGCACATCTGAGAGTGAGTCTGAGGAGGAAGACACAACCCTGGTGTATCCTGGGATGGAGACAAGATTTCAGTCTCGATCAGCTGAACCAAACGAGAGTTTTCCCTCTTCCGCCCTAAACCCAATGGCGGAACTATTTAGGCCCATTTCTGATACCCCGGTGCTGCTGATGAGACCCCCCTGTGATGACACACACAGGTTATTGGACAATGGGGACAGACAGGTAGAGGATGTCCTGGGCACCTTGGACCCTCCAGCGTTAGAACTAGGAGTGCAGGGGCCTACGCCAGTAGCCGAGGGACCCTCCAGGGAAGCCTCTCCATCCGTCACTCAAGAGGATGTTCCCCTTACTTCGGCAACAGAGATTCTCAATAGACGAGACAGGGTGATAAGACCAGTGAAACGGTTAACTTATGATGCACCTGGGGTGACTAGTGAGGAGCCAATACATTTAGCACACAGGCTTGTGGAAGCTAAAGTGGGCTTCCTGAGGCCCTTTGGAGGAAACCAATGAGTTGGTATAAAGGGAGTGTGATTTGTCGGGACGACAAAGTCTCGGCTGGGGGGAGGATGTAAGCAGTGTCAGGATGAGCTCCACCCTGACATCTGGTGGGGAGGTGTGGCAAGTTGTGGAAAAGAACTTCAGGGGCCGATCTCATTTGCATAGGCACACCCACCACGCCTAGAATGAGACCATAGCTGCCCAAATGGTCACTTTGGCTGCTGTGGGATCCCCAGTGTCTCTGTTATTGGGGCAGGAAGAATAAATTGTTATTACCCTGATTATGGGAACTGTGCTTGGAACTGTACGTGGCCTTTTGTTATGATGGAGGGATTCACCATCAACTAAGTAGCACTCGCTAGGCAAGGGTCATGGGTTCCAAAACTGTGTGAATGGAGAGAGGCTGGGGACAAGTAGTAGTACTTGGTGGCATGGGCCCCTTGGTGAGGGCCTTACATGCTGATTGCACTTCCTCCTCTCTCCACTGTGGAATATCAGAGCTAATTTTGATTTCATTAGAAGTCTAGTTATAGGCTGCTGAGCTCACTTTGGGCTGACAGTGCACCAGCACTGGGGCTCCCCTACTATAAGCTGAATTCACCTAAGAGCTGAAATCACTGAGTGTTGTGTTAAGTAGTGGGGGAGCCTGAAGATATATTGTGGAGCAGTTTGCGGGACGGCTGGTGAAGCAGTTCGACGCGGAGCAGTGTGTGGATGGCAGGAGCTGCTTGTGGGCCGTGGAGCTGAGTTCGTGGGGCAGCTGAGCGAAGGAGTTCGTGGGGCGGCTGGCGGAGCGGAGCGGAGCGCAGCTGAGCGAAGGAGTTTGTGGGGCGGCTGGCGGAGCGGAGCGCAGCTGAGCGAAGGAGTTCGTGGGGCGGCTGGCGGAGCGGAGCGCAGCTGAGCGAAGGAGTTTGTGGGGCGGCTGGCGGAGCGCCGCTATGGAGCTATGGGGCGGTCAGCTTCAGATCACGTAAGGTGCCTCTTACCCCCGTCCCATTTCCACCCAGGTTGGGAGGTAAAGCTCTGCCGATAAACTTTCGAACTCTGGGGCTGCCCTGACCAGGGACAGAGACTTTTGGGGCATTGGACTTTTGGGACTTTGGGTGATTTGGGGTTGCTGGACTCAAGAACCAAAGGGAAAAGGGCATGCCCCAATTTGCCTGGGGTGGGGTTGTTTTTGCTCATGGGTTGTGTTATGAATCCTGTTGGTGGTGTTTCCCCAACATAATGCCACATTGTTTCTCTCTGTTATTAAAAGACTTTTGCTACACTCAGACTATGTGCTTGCGAGAGGGGAAGTATTGCCTCTTGGAGGCGCCCAGCGGGGGTGGTATATATTTTCCCAGGTCACTGGGTGGGGGCTCGAGCCGGTTTGCATTGTGTTATTGGAATGGAACCCCTAGATATTGAACCCGGCCCTTGTTGCTGCCAACTCTGACGGGCAGAAGGGTTACACTTACATGAATATTTGCATTGATGCAAATGAAAGGCTTGTCAGCTCTAGCAAGTAAAATTGTAGCAGACTGGGTGCCATTACTGGCAATCTCTGCAAACAGTGCAAGGCTGTACTGACTACATTCATATTTTTCCTAAGAGACTACATTCCATAATACCAATAAAGAAATGGTTTTTATAGCTCAAAAATGCTTGTAATGTGACTGAATCATTTCCAGGATTATTTAAAAGGGTGTGCATGTGAGAGAGAATGAAAGTAATAAAATAGTTTGTAATAGTAACCAAATTAAGCTAAGTCTGTAGCAGCCACGTTTAAATCGATTTAATAGTGTCCACACACAGGTTTGTACCAGTTTAACTAAACCGATTTACAGAAAAATCTGTAGTTCAACTAGTGCCACATTTACATATAGACAAGGAGAAAGTGACCATACAGGACAATCCTGATTTTTCACAGGCTCTCCTATTTTCCCAGTGTTTGGGACACTTGAAATGTCCTGTTTTTTCATTTAATCAATCAAAACTTTTTTAAAAAATATATGAACAAAATATCTGTCCAGACCCTACTGTGATTGTGGGTGACATCTGCTCAGTGCTTATTAACAAGCAAACAGTACAGCGGGATGAGTGTTCAATGCAGTGATCTGTGGCTAGAGTGAAGAGAGAAGTCTAATGAGTGCAGGCACCATCAGAGCTGTTCTTTTGTACAGTAAATTAATCACACTTGTTCGGTGTTCCATGATAAATTCAGACAGACACATTGTATACTGTAAAAAATATTTATTTATTTTGCAGCAGTGCCTAGAAGTAATGGAGCCCTATTGTTCCAGGCATTGTATAAACACAGTAAGAGACAGTCTCTACTCTGAAGAATTTACAATCCAAATAGGGGGAGAAATGAAGTATTATTATCTCCATTTTACAGATAGGGAACTGAGGCACAAAGAGATGGCTAAGATTTTCAGGAGTGACTGGTGATTTTATCTGCCTTAATTGTGATGGCCCACTTTGGTGAGAATGGGCACTCAGCACCTTTTGCAAATCAGGCCTCTTCAAGGTATTATAAGCTGGGCATCCAAAATCACAAGTCGCTTTGAAATTCTTGGCCTAAATGTCTTACCCAAACCAATGACAGAGATGAGAACTGAACTGAGATTGCCTGAATCCCAGGCTAGTAGGCTAACCACAAGGCCAGCCTTCCTCTCCTGCTTCCTGAGAAATCTGCACATGTGGCTGTTGACTCAGAAGTTGACAGTAGTGACCCCAGATCACATTTTAAAAAGTGTCCTTTTGTTTGAGACGTTTTTAAAAAAAAGGTTGCTCAAAACAATCCTGTTTTTTTCTTTTAAAAATACAGTCACTTTTCCCATTAAAGGGAGTTTTATTATTTGGAAAATAAAACCCAGTGTTTTGGTGAATTGGAAATCCATCCTCTGGGATCATTTACACCGATACTTTTCTGAAACGTGCACAGGCGCCAAGGTGTTTGCTTTTGCAAGGCACTGAAGTGCACTAGACCCTCGGGAAGGCCTTTGGGAATGGATGAGTGACAGAAGGCCAGGAAAGCTATTAAGCAAAGCAACTGAAACTTTTGCAGCTGAAAATAAGTGTCTTATTACTGGCAGACTGCCCAGGGTTCTTTGTGTAGGCAGGTCTTTACACAGCCCCACACCATGTTGCAATTCTAATGGCCAAAATTAAAGAGGTGCACACTCATTTTCAACTTAAAGCTCCACTAGTATAGCAACAGTTACAGTAGATGGTTTTGCACCTTTAGAGTTCACATTTTCAAACTTTTTTCTTGACTTGAGGGCTGGAAACTTACCTTTTCTTAAAAAAAAAAAAAAAAAATCTGAGATTCTCATAACGCACATGACACCAGGAGCTGGGGCTTTAAGAAAACATCAACTATCATGAGACTAGCAATAAAATCCATGCAAATAGACAACAGTGCTGTTACTTCACATAGCAATTCTCCTGGATGAAATGTGAAAAGGTCTTCAGAGCAATGGCTAGCAAGGAGAGTTGTTGCACACAAATTTTCCTCACTAGGGGTTCCATCCTGCTGAATGTGCTGGCCTTGACCCATGCTATTATAACATAAGCAAGCATACTATGCTTCTATGAGATGAAAACTGTACAGCCAGGAAAAAATGCCAGGATACGTATCCAGGGTGAGATCCTATCCCCACTGAAGTGAATTGGAGTTTTAATACTGACTTCAACGGGGATAGAATTTCACCCTAGTGTATTTATTATCAGGAGTCAAGGAGTTTAGGACCACATTTGTCATATATATGTTTAAATACCAAAACCTTATATGGATGGAAATATTTATGTGAGCTTTTTTTTTTTTTTAAGAAAAGTCAGTGAAAGCAGTTTTTTGTTTGTATTAAAACATTGCTCGGCCTAGAGTACTAGCAATGATCACGCTCACCACTGGTCTAGTGCATGAGAACAAGAAACAGACACTGACTGGGGGTTCTCCACACAGGAAACTGTTACCAGTTACATCAGTCTAACCCCCACATGGGTACTCTTATTCTGGTAGAACCATTGCTTTTTTTAGTTTATCTGAAACCCCTTCCTGAGTCACATAAACTAAGCTGAAAAAAAGCAACACTTATACTGAAATAAGAGTGTCCACATGGGGGGGTTATACCAGTGTAAATTCACACCTAACCACTACCAGTACAATTTTCCCATAGAGGCAAACCCTGGGTTGTTTTAATTGTCCAAATGGACTGAAATGGAAAAAAGAGACAAACAGCACAGATGGATAAAAAGTGAGGTTGGTTAAGTTTACCACTGTAATAATCTATTACTTAGCAACATGGGTAAAGGACAAGTATATTACTTCTAACCTGGCAGTATCCCTTTTAAATAACTAATGTCAATATACCAATGTTATATAGTCTACCGGTATATTTTAAATGAGTATGTATATCTATGTGTGTATGTGTACACAATATGTGCTGCAGGTAGCAACGCCTGTAGTTAAGATTGCCTAACACAGGGGTGGCCAACCTGAACCTGCGAAGGAGCCGGAATTTACCAACGTACATTGCCAAAGAGCTACAGTAATACGTTAGCAGCCCCCCCATCAGCTCCCCCACAGCTCCCAGCGCCTCCCACTCACCAGCAGCCCTGCCAATCAGTGCCTCCCCATCAGCTGTTTCCTGGCATACAGGAGGCTCTGGGGGGGGGGGGGCAAGGAGCAAGGACACAGCAGGCTCTGGGGAGGGGGCGGGAAGGGGTGGCGTGGGGGCAGGGTCTGTGGCAGAGCCAGGGGGTGAGCAGTGAGCACCCCCCGGCACATTGGAAAGTTGGCGCCTGTAGCTCCAACCCCGGAGTCGGTGCCTAGACAAGGAGCCGCATCTTAACTTCTGAAGAGCCGCATGTGGCTCCGGAGCCACAGGTTGGCCACCCCTGGCCTAGCACTTTGTGGTCGTGTAATTAAAGACGGTATCATCATGCATATGCACAAGGAAACAGAATACAGGTTGCACAAGAAACCTTAAGTCAGGTGTTTTCTACCTTTTTGAGCACTTGACATTGCAACCTTAACGTTCTTAACTGCAGATTTTTTTTATTCTCTCTCTCTATATATTTGTAATTCTAGGACCCCTTGTATTCAAGCCTTAGGGTTAGGGTTTCATTGTTTCAGAAGAACTGTGTTGTACTGTCACAAAGTATTATTGCTGGTGGAAAAACAGTTTGTTATTCACTCAAGAAAAATAAATCCTTGACCCTACTCAAGACCTGTTCAGTAGTGGCGCCGTTCACTCCTTGTGAAAGTGAGTGGGTGGGAAAACAGTCTACTCTGACTTTTATCCTGGCTATGTGAACTGTGCAAAGCATACAGCCTTTCAATAGATGGGTGATAAAGCTCAGCTACTCCTCTACTTGCAGTTTGCAAGCCCCTAAAGAAGCACCAGTTGCAAACATGAAACTAGAGTCTCCCACTCACTGTTTGAGAAGGACATACCCTTTCACAGCCTCTATTTGCTTGGGGGAAACATGCTTATCTGTATTCATGATTTATTTCTTTAGATTAATGCGTCAAATTGGCTTGCTACCAAGCTCACAGTAAAGTCTCTGTTTTCATGGGACTATCCTAAACCACATGGAGTTTCGCTGCTTGTTTGTTTTCTGAAGCTGGATTTTTATCTAAATTGTAAACTATAATTTGGCTTTACTTTGCAGATGTAAGGCAGCCCACACTGTTTTGATCTGCAACCAAATATAGCCTTCTTAGAGTTCAAGGTGGACTATTAAATCAGGCCTTCTGGAGCTAGAGAAACAAAACCAGACTAGTCAAGGGAGTACATTAGGAATGTTTCTATTCATCTATGCAGGCATGTAACCAAAGCAGGAGAGACAAGGTAATAATAAACAACAACTTGAGGGAATTTGCTTTTACATGGCATTGGGAAATACAAGAGGGTCAGATCATCGATCCATTCTTTCCATAACTATGACTATACAGTAATAACATTTAAATCAAACTCCCTGAGATAATCAATGCAGAAGGTGGATGAGAATTCAAGATTTGCCTCTCCCCATTCTGCTAGGACATGTCCCTCTCGCAAGAGTTCAATATGCCACTTCAGCTACTTATTTAGGATTATACATATCAGAATGCTCTAGTACTCAGTAAAACTGCATGAAGATCATAGTGATCTTGCCTCTCTCGGTATTGCACAAAGGATACCCAAGCAATACATCTTTCCTACCATACTTGTATCTACAGTTACATCAGATTCTTATAGGTTTCAGAGTAGCAGCCGTGTTAGTCTGTATTCGCAAAAAGATGCATCCGATGAAGTGAGCTGTAGCTCACGAAAGCTTATGCTCAAATAAATTTGTTAGTCTCTAAGGTGACACAAGTCCTCCTGTTCTTTTATCAGATTCTTAGTGCTATCCATTTCAGAACGGCAACAATTTTCAACCTCATGATTGGTGCATATTGCAATGGCATGACCATTTATTGAAACAAACAAGGTGGTGATGCTGTTAGCAGAATAGTCAGAGTTACACTCAGTCATAAGGACTCGAATCCATCAGGACAAGCTACCTCAATATGGAACATTAACTAACAATTATTAATGAAAGAAATTCATTAGTGTCTTCACCTAAAAAGAGCAACATAAAGAACATTTTATTAGGTCAGATAATAGAAGACAGTAGGGAATCCAGAAAAACTAACATGAGTGCTAGCTGAATAATTAATAACAAATGATTATTAGACTAATTTCACTATTTTTTTCTGTTTGTCAATTGCCATAAGCAGATCCCTATATTCTCAAATTTGTTATTGGAAATTAAGTTTCTGCCCATATTTCTTGACCTCCAGTTCATTTGTAAGGAGTGTTTTGAGAGTATTCAGGGCTGAACATTTAAAATTCAAGCTGTTTCAACTGGACACATAAGTCATACATTTTCTTTCCTGCCAAGGATACCTCGGGAATGTTTATGCACAAATTTTCACTATTTTAGTTAAACTGGTGTAACCCTGTATTGGCACGCCCATTTCAGTTTAAACAGACTTATCTAGCTTAAACCAGTTTTAGCTTAAACCAGTTCCTAACCTACTTAAACCAACTAGAGGAAGCTTGGTTTAAACCATAACAAGAACATCCATACAGGCTTTTGCACCAGATTAAAAAAAAAAATCACATCTTTAATTGAATCAGTGCAACTCTGCATGTAGACACCTCCTTAGGCTTAGGTGTCTGGTGCAAATACTTACATTTAAGAATCTAAAATTCACTTCCATGAGTAGTCTCCAATATTCACTTAAAATTCCATGTTTTTGATAAATGGTCCTGCAAAGTCATATGCTAGAATATTTGTAGAAAAAGTGAAATTCTCTCTCTGCAGAGGATTAGCACAGGTTCTATGCACTAGTTACACTCTATTTTGGGTGGAACTTAATTGGCCTTTTGAAGGGGTGAATTTCACCTTAAGTGAACACAGTAAGGATGTGTACAGAACATTGTTAAAGACTGCCTGTTTAAAAATTGGAACATGTATTTTCAGAACATTTTTGTTCGGGTTCTGCTCAGCTCTAGCAATGGCATCTCCCCAACCCTGAACCTGCACAGTCCCATGCCAAACCTAACGCAAACCCATGTCATTGATGTTCATGGGACTGAGAGAGAGAGAAACGGTTGTTAGCTCTATGCTGCTCCTGGCCTAGGGAAAGTGAGTAATGCCTTAGCTTTCTTGAGTGCTGGCTTGTGTCGTAATATTACTGGCATTTCATGCTCACGTAAAGATCACAGTTGGACAAATAGTGGAAAATTTAATAATGAATTATTATGCAATGAAAAAAATGCCAAAATGTGCAAAGAGCATTAATCACAACAAATTATACAACCAGCTCCAATCAAGATTGGATGCTAGAGGTTTTTCTATTGAAATTCACACAATATTCCGTCTCTGTTCATTGCACATTAAGTGAGCCAAGACTTCTTTGCTGTATGGATTCCCCAATGTTTTGGAGACAGTCACTGCTCTAGTGCACCCAGAGCAGGCCTTTCTTTAAATAAGGAGGTTCACAGGAAATAAGAACACAGTTTGCATGTGTCAGCAATTTTATCTTTACTGTCAAATCCAAGCATGACTCATGCATATTCCTCACATGCCATTCTCTCCAAACTGCTCTGTTAGTTCAGTCCTTTTCCTTCATGAGAAATTTTAGATTACCATGTGTGTACTGGTAAGACTGGAGTCACACACGTTGTTTAGTTTTTGCTTACGATCAGTTACACTTTGTCTTCTTTTTTCATGCAGTGCAAAGAGGGCAAGTGTCAGTGTGTACCAGCACTGAAAGACTAGCATACCAATCTCAGTGTCCTAAGAAGGATGAACTAGTCTTCAACCTGCACTGGAGAAACTGGTAAGTATTTGCAGTGTGTATTATCTAGAGGAGGGCCCAAACCAGTGCCCTAGATCTGCATACCCTCACACTTTGGGGAAGCTTAGATCTTGATTGCATTCCCTGTCCCTAATTCCAGTTCTGAACACCCCTGAACTTTAGGGACGTTTGGACTGGATCCAAACTTTGTGACTTAGACTCATCCATAATTTTATCTAAACTCTGTAAATACAGAATGTTTTGGGGTGAAATAATCATATAGGAAATATGAGGAAAGGGTCTGATGAGCACACTGCATAGAACACATTGATTAGGGAAGCTAGAACGGCCTGCTGGTACACTAGTAGCTGAGGGGAAGTCTCCATAACTCTAAACTGCATCTGAGTCACATGAGAATATGAAGAGCTGGTCTTGTAGTTAAGGCACAGGACTCAAGAGATCTGGTTTCAATGACGATGTTACTGTGAGCAAGCCACTTAATCTCTCTGCACTTCAATTTCTCATCTGTAAAATGGGGACAATATTTCCTAACTATGGCTGTCTTTGTTGAGTTTGTATTTTGTTCAGGGCAGGGAGTCTCCCTTCCTATGTGCCTAGAATAGCAATCTCAGTTGACTAGTTAATCATCAGTGTAACAGTGCTAGAAGGAGTCATGCTAACTTTTCAATACAATTTAATTCCTGTTCTGGGATGAACACCAGTTTCACCGCAATAGACTCTAGATATCTTTCCATGGAAAAGAGAGTCAACCTGTGCGGCGCTCCTGAAAGAAAGATAACTGGGACTAGGAGGAAGCCATCAAGCACGTTTTACTTTTGACTTGCACGAGGATTTTAAACTCCTCCCCAGAGGTTGAAGGACAAGCTCACTGTGTGCAGGTCTGCTTTTATAAGCACTACTCAGCTTGAGCAAGGGAGTAGCTAAACCGCTCTCAGAGTACTTTTTTTTTTTTTTGAGACAATTCTGCAAATCATTAGTTGGGACTATTTGCGTATTTTATTTGTTCAACATTTAGGAAAGTCGGTTTTAATTGCTCAGTCGGTTTAAGATCTGTACAAACTAGGGACCCAAATAGCCTTACTCATGCAGGTAGCCTCAAGTGAGTAACGACTGCAAGATCAGGCCCTACACAGGAATCACATTACAAAAGGAGTACTACATACCTTAGTTAATAGAAACACAGCACCACTGCAGTCTACATGCAAGAACAGATTTCCTCAGTGTGAATAACCCAGTGGAAACCACAACGTATGGAATCTTTGGTTCTTGGAGAACAAGCACTGCATCAGAGAAGGAAGCTGCTGATTTCTCTTGTCTATGACACAGCATGGCTTGTGGCAAGCTATGATGGCTTGTCTGCTTCCATTCAAACATAGTATTATATATTAACACTTCATTATGACACATCTGCAGACTGAGCCGCCAATGAAAGCTGTTTTCCCATGAGTGGATACTGAAGCCCTCTCTGCATGGTGTAGGTGGGCTACACTGTAAGCACATCACTTCTGACCAGCAGCGCAATAAGCCTGACTTGTTACCTCTTTCACTTCAAGTTCAAAGGCATAGACTGGAATTGTGTTAGGAGGGGATTATTTGTTCAGCCCAATAGGGCCTTTAGCGCTGCACAGAACGAGGAGAGACAGGCCCTGTTCTCAAGAAGATGACAACCGATCCAAAGAGCCAGCCAACATCACTCCAGTTTGACGCTGATGTAACTCCCCTGAAATGCTTTACAGTCAGAGAAATACAACAAATTCACTAAAACATACAGATCATTTTCCTAACACACACACACGGTACAGAAAATGTTACTGACTCCTTTGCAAAGCACTTTGAGATCCGTGGATGAAAAGTGCTATATAAAAGCTTTCATTATTATTAGTGTATATGATGTAGGAGGAGTAGGGTAGAAAAGGCTTTATTTGCACTCATTTTGGATGACCTGCATCACTTTCTCATGGCTTGTGAATAAGTAGCCATGATAAATGTATGCTAGCAAAACAGTTATATACTAAAAAGAAAAGGAGTACTTGTGGCACCTTAGAGACTAACAAATTTATTTGAGGATAAGCTTTCGTGAGCTACAGCATCCGATGAAGTGAGCTGTAGCTCACAAAAGCTTATGCTCAAATAAATTTGTTAGTCTCTAAGGTGCCACAAGTACTCCTTTTCTTTTTGCGAATACAGATTAATACGGCTGCTACTCTGAAACCTGGAGTTATATACTACATCATCTTATATTCCATTTTACACACACAGACACACACACCTTTTTCACTCAGACATTAACAAATCACAAAAAACAGCTGACTCACTGTGGGTCTGAACTGCAGGTCTTATGCAGGCAAAAGTCCCTTTGAAGTAAATGGGGCATTAGCCAGCATATGGACTGTAGGATTGGGTCCCATATTTATAAGTAGCTACTTCTGTTGGATGTTTTGTGCTCTCGTGCTCCCTCTTGTGCTCTCATGGTTTATTACCATACTGCAGCCAGCCATCATGGATCTCAGAAGGCTACATATTTCTGCTGAACTCATCTGTGATGCAATTGCATTCACAAATGGCGTAGTCAAAAAACAAGAAGTTAATTTCAAAGCTATTAGAGAATGCAGAAGAAAATATGAATATCTGCGAAACAGGAAAAAGACAGAGGGGCATATCCCGGCTTCAGTGGGTGTTTCACCTAACAACTGCAGGATTAGGCCCTAAATCAACAGGGAAGGGTTTCTATTTCCAATCATCTTGAAGGGCTAAAAAGTGAGCTAAAAAAATTAAAACTGGCGACGTCCCAGGAAGAAGTGTAAGTATGAAAATTAAACAAACCTCAAAATATTGGCTGGAGAATATTTGCATAAAATTAAATAGCCTAGGGACACAAACAGGACACTGGTTACTTATTGACTAGTAACATTTCAAGCCCAAATGTGCACCGCCTCCACCTTGTGTTGTCACCTTGTGTTGTCATATGCAAAGGGAGGTAATATGCTGCTGTGTTAGCATGGAAGTGCTTTGCACAGGTATAAGGGACGCTATAAAGGCACTCGAGTGGAGAATCAGGCCCTTTGTATGTAAAAGTAACAAAGGCCCAAATTTTGTTCAACCCCCAGTGAAGTCAATAGGAGCTAACAGAATTTGGGCCCAAGAATTTGAATACAAGATCTAATTTGAAGGAGCACAGATTGTGCTCCCTATTCTGCACCTTTTCATTTTGTCCATGCTGATGAAGTCACTTGCTGATAAAGTCCTGCTGCTTTTTGTTTTTAAATATTGACCAGTTTTAGCTGTGAGTCTAAAAAAAAAAAAAAAAAAGAGCTACTTCACTGTTAACTAGTGACTGACCTCTGGGGAGTTCCACTCTCCGTTCAGCAACGGACAGCTGCCAAGATGCCTCCTCGAATGACCAAGGTAAAGCGCTTTTATTGCCGGAGTTCCCTTGCCTCAGCCGAGCATTCAGGGAGGGGTGAGTTGGAAATGGAGATTGATCTCACGGCTAATTCTCCCAGGCTAACGTGCTGTTGAAAAATGCTTCTGTTCATTTTCCATTGTGCTGTCAGGGTCTGACTCTCCAGCTCCTCCGGGTGCTGCCATTCAGATGTCTAAGCGGTCCCAGAGCAGACATATGAAGACTGTTTGACAGGACTGATTGGCTGACAACACACCCACCGTTAGCAAGGCGGTAAAAATAATACCTGTGTGTTTCCTCCACACACACACTCATTCTTCCCCCAAACTGGCAACAAGCCTAACTAGGGGTCTGGCTGACACAAAATGCTGTTGTTCTAAACTCATCTGCTGCTAGCTTGTGCTCTGAGCCCAGCCCTATAGTAATGACGAAGTGCAGAGGGACCAGGAGGCAGGTGGTAGTGGGGGAAATAATTTATTAGACCCATTTTGCAGTGTGCTCCCCATCCGGCATGGCCAGGCACGACTGCTTCCTCCCTCCCCTCCCTGCCCAGACACGTGGAGCATCATGGGCCCAGACCCAGCACTCCCCTAAACACCAGTGACTGTAAGTATGGCTGCTACTTATGCAGGCTATATGAAGTGGAGGGCAGTCTGCACCCTCCTGTGCTGCTGCAGAAGGGCAGGGCACAATCCAGCCGCTCAAGAGACAGAAATATTTACTTCCATAAGGCACTGGAGCAGGGCCCCCCCAGCTGGGATATGTCAGCGTGGTAGGGTGACCAGACAGCAAGTGTGAAAAATCGGAACAGGGGATGAGGGGTAATAGGAGCCTATATAAAAAAAGGCCCAACAAGCAGGACTGTCCCTACAAAATCGGGACATCTGGTCACCCTACAGCGTGGGGCTGTGGAAGCCAGCGGACCTAGGTCAATTTATGCCAGCTGGCCCCAGGGGTCCCAAGTCACCATGAGTAGCTGTAAATACACATTTCCCCTCATTCTGACAGTATTCCCACTTGTCAAGAAAAGGGTTTACATTCTCCCGCCCCAAGAAAATAAAGCCCCCATCACAACCTCTCAAATGTGCAATGAGAACCACACCAGAAATGGTTTCAGATTTTCTTAAAAAAAAAAAAAAAAAAAGCCAAGAAAGGACCTGATCCCACAAACTCCCCCACAAATAAGCAACCCTTACTCCGGTGAGGAGTTCCAGAGAAACCAATGTACACCATCAATAGGCTACTCAAGGGCCTGAGCTAAGGCCCCTAGAGTCTGTGTAAAAACTCCCACTGGTTTCGGACCAAGCCTCTAGGGAGTAAGGACTATGTGGGTTTGCAGCACTGGGCCCAACAAGATTACTGCTTCTCACTGTTAGCCTAATCACATGCCCATTGAAATGAACAGGAGTCCTGACACTGACCGCTGGGTGTAGGGTCTGGCCCTACGAAGTTAAGACAGAGATTTCCAATTTGCAACGTTTCTGAGTAGCAGCACTGGCCTGAGCAGTTGCTATTAATGGTGGCTGCACATGCTTGTGCTTAAGGATTCATCCTTCTACCCACATGCATTCCATTTTCAAGCTGTTTTTCAGAGCATACGGTTTATCTTTCAAACAAGTGCGGCATGCTCCGAAAATAACTAAATTCAATGGTTCAACTGCACAACAAAGCCTGCTCTTCCTGTGCACTCATGGCTACCTGCCCACTGCACTCCCAGGGGTGGAGAGGCAGAGACTGCCAAAAAGGAGGTAAGTAACTCCAGTTTGTCAACTGCAAGTGCTGGAACAAGAAAAATAGAAGGCTTTTGAGAAGTTACAAACTCAGCTGACGTCTCTGCAGACGTGGGCTTTTTATTACATTTCCCAAGACAAGCCCCATTAGAATGAAGGCACGTAAAACACTGACTTCTAACTCCTCCCAACCCTCCCTACCAAAACAGAGACAGAAAGTGATCTATACGGCCTGATTTTCATTATTAGTAACATTCATTTCATGTTTCAGAAGGGCAACCGTGTTACTCTGTATCAGCAAAAACAACAAGGAGTCCTTGTGGCACCTTAAAGACTAACAAATTTATTTGGGCATAAGCTTTCGTGGGCTGCAACCCACTTGCATCTGATGAAGTGGGTTTTAGCCCACGAAAGCTTATGCCCAAATAAATTGGTTAGTCTCTAAGGCGCCACAAAGACTCCTCATTGTTTTTTCATTCATTTCATGGTAGCATTCAAAGGCCCCAAGCAAGACTTCTGGGTGCTGTACAAACCCAGATAAAAGACAGTCCCTGTCCCCAAGGTCTTACAGTCTAAATGACTCAAAACAGAGCCCAGGTGGGGGACGGGGATAGAACACACAAGCAAACGCAGAGGGAGGCGGAACTGGAACAGCTTGGAGAATTACGTAGTGTGTTACTGGTGTTTTGGGTTTTAATGGAGGTTAGGAGTAAAGCGATGGAAGGCAGGCATAGGGGAGTTAGAAACGAGGAAGGGAAGGGAGTAGCCATAGCTCACCACCTGCCTAGCTTTGGGCAGCAGGCAGCGTTTTGTAGGTGTCGTGACAAAGGTGGGCCTTAAGGAGGGATCTGGAAGCTCAGTGCTGCCTACCCCAAGTGCTTCAGAATGGAGCCAGGACCCCCAAACTCAGTTTTAAAAATAATAAATGTTTGGCTCATTTGATTTGCCTCCTGCTTTGTGCCCCTTTAGGGTACACGTGGGTGATGTGTTCAAGCTTTTCTCCTCAACCATGAAAGCCAGAACCCTTTCTTAAAAGGAAAGCTGAGATTCTCATCTATTCAGGGGCTTTATTTAAAAAAAATAAAATAGCCAAATATCGGCAGGCCTGTGATAAAAGCGAAAGAACTGGCAACACTGCTTTTCTAGTTTTACCAGGGAATTTTTCCCATGCACAAGGGAAGGCAAAGGACACAGCATGGAGGTGTTCATGGGTGAAGCTGACAGGGGAGGGCGTAGAGGCTGCTGGAGCAAAGTTGGGGTTGATGTTGTGCGGGGTTCCTGGAACACCTAGGTAGGGCAGGGCTAACTTGCGTGAAGGGCCTTAAAGGTACAGCCAAGAAGCTTGTGTGTGATGCAGAGGTAAAAGGGGAGCCGTTGCAGGGACTCGGAGAGGGGGCCGGTGTGGTCGGAACTGCGAGCCAGGAATATGAGCTTTGCAGCAACATTTGGAAAAGACGTGAGGGGACCAGGCTGCAATAGTCAATGCCAGAAAGGAGGAGATGGCAGTAGTCAAGATGTAAAACAGTGAGGGCCTGGAGGAGAGTTTTAGCTATGTGGCCAGAGAGGAAAGGCCAGGCCTCAGAGATGTCGCACTAGAAAACAAAAAACACTGCCTGGGTGTCTGGACCTAGAGATGTCACTTCGGTTCTAGGCCGAGTGACTGGGAAGATGGTTGTGTTGACCACAGTGACAGAGAAATGGGGCAGAGGGCAGGCCGTTGGGGGGAAAAGCTCCAAAGTGCAGTTTTGGCCATGTTGAATTTGAGATGCTGCCTGGACATTCAATCAGAAAGACAGGCTGAGATGATGGATTGCCTGGAGGAAGGGAACCCACAAGGGGTTAATGGAAATAAATCTGCCAAACTGGATATTTAAAGTTGGTAATGTTTTTAAATGGTCTGATCCAGAAATAGTTTTGAGGTTAAGTTCCCTTCTCCAGCCCCATTCCCAGGGAATAGGCATATCCACTAGAAGAATGTATTTCAGGATCTGTGACTGACAAGCGAGAGTGAGAAATCAATGATAGTGGTAAAGAGGCAAGATAAGGGCTGGCTGTCACTCTGTTACCCAGTTATCTGCCAGAGAACTGCAGCTCACTCTAGTTGTTGCCACTACCATGAAAGATTAGCTCAGAGCTGTCACAGTAGAAATTCAGGATGTGTTAACATTTCAGCAATAGATCTTCAAATGCAGTGAGACAGAAAAGATATTTAGCAGCTAAGGGAAAATCAACGACGGCTTCTGAGTGTGGGTCCTTAACCTTCCTTTGTTTAAAGATGAAAAAATACTAAAATGTAAGAATACAGGTTAAGGCCATAAAAAAAACACCCATACTTTTTGAGGCAGGGACGGTCTCTCTCTGTGTTTATACAGCACCTGGCACAATGGGACTCCAAACTCAGTCAGGGCTTCTAGATGCTATTGTAACACAAGCAACAACAACAACTGAAAATAAAGACCTTGGCACTGACTAGGCAGTGGCTGCTTCTGAGTAACTCCCTTTGGTTGGAGTTGCTGATATACAGCCCCCCACCACACCACTGCTCTGCCCCGCCCAGCATCTTGTCATTTACAGTCATGCAAAATGGGCCAGTTCATGTTGTTCACACCAGGGGGGCTGTTATTTAATTAGAACTGGACTAAACTCAGCAAGGCTTATGCAAAACTGCTCTGGTTTTGATTCATATGGATTCCTATCTTAGTTCATGCTATGGAATTTTTACAGATGGTTTGGGGTTCACATCATGCAAGTATGCCCTGCACAGAATGACTCCCAGTGAAGTCAACAATGAGGATTGCACGTGCAGAGAGTTTGGAGAATCAGGCCCTTTTTAAACTATACTGATTTATAGCAGGGAGGCATAGAAAGGCAAATTAGGAAAAGGTTCCTTTGCCATGACTGGACAGCTGGTCTGTCAGTATCATGTGAGCTAAATGGTACTGTACAGGGCAACCGTACAGGGGTTAGTTCATGTCAACCAGCCTCTCTGTTAAAACTAGAAAGTTCAAAGTTCTTCCCTTTGAAACTGTGATTGGTTTCTCTGCACCATAATGCAATTGCCATTAAAATAATGCCATTTGCATTCTAAGTCTTCATGAACTGTATTTATTTTGGCTCAACTTTTGGTTGATTATGTCTGCTCTTGTGGCTCATTGGCACATGCGGCTACATTTCTTTTAGCAACCAAGACTGGAGTTGCATCTGTCCTGAAAGGGATCCTAGCTCTCATGTATTTGGCTAATTGTTGTTTGTCTAGAAGATGAAACATGACATCTGAACTATGTTGAAGGGGGTCTTTACCAATTATAAGAGCCAAGACAGCAACCAAAACAACAGTGATGTTTCAATAGATTTCAGTTTCAGGTTAGAAATATAAAACTAGTTTTATAAAACCTGGACAAAAACGTTATTTGCTTAAGAAGATTGCTTCCCATAGCAGACTTTTAGAGCCTGATTTTCAGGGCTGGACCCCTGGGTTCTCTGGCATTATTTTGCAGCTGTAAATACATATATTTTTTAAATAATTTAGTTTTCTCCTAAATTATCTTTTTTCAGCATCATCAATAGCACAATAGTAATGAACCGCTTTCACTTTTCCGTTTTTTTAAATGAGGACCTCAGATAGTGCAAGAAACCACAATGGCTGAAATAACTGAAAGTGTAAAAGAAACAGGGCACTGATGGTAGAAGTTTTCCAGTTAAAGGCTTATAAACTGAAACAATATACACTTTTTACATCCTTTAAAATAACCCCATTATCTCTTAGGGAGGTACACCTCAGTTTCATTCCTCCAAGAAGCAACGTAGAAGTAAGTAAGTACTTATTCCTAAATCAGCAATCAGACTGATTGCTATACTATACTATATACAGCTATACTTTCCTTTGTTTTATGTTCTTTGGACCTACATTTTCCTGCTGCTTTTTGTGGTAAGATCACAGGGAAAAAATATTATATATTATGACGATATTGCTGTATATTGAGTTGAGAGAAAGAAACAAATAACTTTTGGGGTGGGAGTGGGGATTCTGCAATGATTTTCTTTCTCCAAAACTTGCCAAAACCAGATGTAGAAATGCTTCTTTCTCTCCCCCACTCCATCCCTATCTCCCAGTCCTGTGCAAAGTGTCTCTTCGTGGATCAGAGAAAAGGGAAAGGTAGAAACCCTGTCTGGTTTCAATGAAACTCATAATGGATTTCTCAATTCATAGTATCATTTACTAACATCATGAAACTAATTAGGGCTTTTCCTTTTGCCTCTTTAGAGTTAGGTATTTCCCCCATGAAGCTAAAATCTCTTTCTTTCCTGTAAAGAAATGCAGATCCTTTTCCCAGAATCAATGTTTCATTAACTATTTTTTATTAAAATGTTTTTATTAGGAAGTGGTCATAGCACTCTTGCAAAAAAAGCCAGCCACTTTGGTAGGCTAGCTGGCAGGCACTGTATGTCATAAATTGCATAATCAGACGGCAAAGTTATTCCATACAAAATAAAAGGGGGTTATTTTGTGTCAGTAATAATCTTTGTCACTTAGCACATACATAGTGCTATTTGTCTGTAACTTTCAAAGTGCTTCCACCTTGCCGGCATATTCTTAAACAGCCAAGAACCTTTTGGAATAGAAAATAAAGGCTTCTGCTAGAAGGAGTACTCAGTTTCCTGTAAGCTATGAATGCCTGTAATAGCCTACTGTAGCCAAACCAAAACCAGGCTTGGGATTCAACAGCTCCGCATGCGTGTGAGTGTGTGACAGAGCAAAACAACACGAGGGTGTGCACAAATGTATGCTTTCAGTTCTGTCTCATAGCAATAGAATCAGATCATTCTTGTACAGAGTTGCAAGTTATAGGTCATTAAATGCTTGTGACTTGGACTATGTGCCCACGTGGGAAGTAAGAGGGAATAGTGCATCTCCTACTCCTTCACTTCTGCATGGGCTGCCTGGACCTTGCTATGCACCTACATACTTCCCAAGCCCCACACCTCAAGCAGGAGGGGTAAGTGGTCTTAATCTTAGCTCCACCCTTCCACCACACTGGCCAGTACGGCTGAGCCACTGTAGGGGGTGCCATAATTTGCTGCTGTTATTTATCCTCCTCCTCTACGTTATTCCTCTTGCTTGGAACAAACTATCCTTTGTAAGGTGAAAAACTACTAAAGGACGCAAAACTGACTTGAGTTTTGGCATGCTGACTTTATAAGGCCAGATCCCACTCTACTGAAGTCAGAGGAACTTTTGTCACTCACTTGGGTGCAGGATTGGGCCCATATCATTGCTCACTTAACTAGCAACCCGTGTGTGTGAGTCATTTGTACAAGTGGCAGTGAAGTTCAATTATTACAACTGAGCACTGCAGGGCTGAGGGAAGCCACTGGATGTTTTTGACAACATTCTTCATGAATCTGGTTCTTGCACATTTCTGAGTCCTTCAAATTTCACTCTCTCCCCGTCCCCCCCAGTGAAATTTCAAGAGCTCACACATCTTTTGGAACTCGCAAAATCCACTTCTATAGCACCCTGCAACATCGGACACTGGAAATCTTATGCACAACAGGAATGCTGTGGAAATGATCTCCCACAATGTGTGGGTTGAGAAGACAGGCAGCAATAGAGCAACACACAGTCAGCCACACACACAAGCGATTATAACACCATCACCTGCACCGTACACATAGACACAGGGAGGGAAACAGCCAGGGGAATATACATTCAGGTGCCACCTCTAGAAGTAGCAAGGATTTGTACAGGCCCTTAAATCCCTCACAGCATGATCCGGCCAGGGCAGAGGGCCAGCCTGAGGCATCTGCAGCTGTAAAGGCGGGAAAGGAGGGGCAGCAGCTAGCAAATCTTTCCAGCAAGGGTATGTCTATACTTACTGCAGCATGTAGAGTACCGACACCGCATGTCCAGCTAGCACGGGTATAAACAGCGGTGTAGATAGTGAGCCATGGCTTACACACGTAGACTAGAGTGCCCAACGTGTGTACCCTACATGGCTCTCTACAGGACCAACTGGTGCCTTCCACGTCTACACTGCTGTTTTTAGCGGTGTACAGTCCTTCCCCACACAGTGAAAGATGCTTGTAACAGGGAAAGAAAAGCCACCTGCAGCTCCCTGCTGCCTCCGTGTTGCTGAAGCCTGTTACTGCAGCACGTAGCTACACGCCGCAGCGACAAGTGTGAACAGTACCCGCCTTCCTCTGCGGCGCGTAGCTACCCGTATAGCGCCTGTACTCCACATGCTGCTGCAAGTGCAGACACAGCCCAAACAGGAGCAGGCAGTGGCCTCTATGAGGTCACGGTGACTTCCGGGCTGCTACGCTGGAGGATTGTGAACGGGCCAGGGAAGACTGGGAGCTCCAGTTGCTCAGTGGGAGACAGGCCCATCCTGCTGCTGTGCAGACAGAGGGTGAAACCCTGCCGCTAAAATCCATGGCAGGCCTCTGCTTCTCAGCCAGTAGCTGGCTCCCCCTAAGCCCTGCCACTTCGAAATCCCCCATGACTTTAAACTGGGATTTGGACAGTGCATAAAGTGGCCAGAAAAAAGTGTGAGGGGACTGAGTGGGGGGAGGGAAACTACCATCATCTGATAGCAGCAGCTTTGGTAAGACAGTGCATAAAGCGTGACCCTCAGCAACCTGGCTCGAGTTTTCTTTTCTTTTTGCTGGGTCTGCAAGCCCTTACGGCTCCCCTCTCTAAGCCGTGGGGTGGGAGGCAGCCCAGAAGAAGGTCTGCAGCTGAGGGGCCGCTGTTGCAGACTGGCAGTGGATAACCACTGCCTGCCTGATGTGTCACTGAGCCCTACACCCTGGTGGACACACCCACTGCGATGGGAGTTAAATCGTTGCAGCCGGCTGCCCTGCACAGGGTGACTGTGTTAAACTGGCCTCAGCAGGGCCCAAAGGACCACAGCATGGCTGCAGCTCCAAACTTACGCAGGACACCACTCGGTCACGTAGCAATTGGCCCCACATGCCACCCCCACCCCCTCAACCTGCCCCACCACCCCCTACCTGGTAGCAGGTTCTCACAGCGAAGGGGTGGTGCCTCTGGTATGTTCGGTAGCTGGGCTCTTCCTTGTCCATGGCGTTCAGGTACCACCAGACGTGGTGGTCCCTGATCCCCGCAGATGCTGCCTTGTCCTCAGGAGAGGGTAGACATGAAACGAGTCCCTCTTCCCCTCCGTGCCACAGGGGGCAGCACAGAGCCATTCCCTCCTGCTGCCCCTGAGGGCTTTCCTGATGGGCAGAGAGACATCACACAAAATGGGGCCGCTGCCTCTGAGGGGGAATCCAAAATGGCTTCTGCCTGCCCTGCTGACCCCATACAAGAAGTTTAGCCCGGAAGGGAGCCAATCACAACCAAACACCCCACCCAGCATGGAATCCCCAAAAGTAAAAACTGCCCCAGATTTAAAAGTAAATTTCATATAAACCATTCAAACATTTTTGCGGTCAGGGGCAGAGCATAATTTTTTTAAACAAACAAACAAACAAACAAACAACTTCCTGAGCGATTTAATTACAAAATTTAGAATGTTCATTACATTGCTCCGATTTCATGTATGTTTTGCAAAATGAAAAAGAGAGAAATTTTTATGGGGGGGGGGGAAACCCCACACAAAATGAAACTTTGCTTTAAATATTTCACTCAGCTCTCATATTCAGACATTTGTAGTTAACAGTTCAGGAAACCTGGGCAAGATCTCCTTGTTAAGGGACAAAGCTGCATTTACAATTATTTCGCTACATTTTTGTGCTATTTATCAGCATTATTTCTTATTGGTATTACAGCATCCAGATCAGGGCCCTGCTGTGCCAGGTGCTGTAGATATATATAGTAAGAGACAGTCCCTGTCTAGAAGAGCTCACAGTCTAAATCAACTAATGGTGAAAGAAAGGAATTATTATTCCCAGTTTATAGAAAGGGAACTGAACCACATCAAGGTTAAATTATTTGCTAAATGTCACAGCGGGAGTTTGCATCAGAACCAGGAACTGAATTAATATTTCCTGAGTGCCAGTTTAATCCTGGAGCCATAAGACCAACTCTCTTCCCTAGGAGATTAATATATGTATTAGCTATATAGTATCAATTTCTGGTGTTCATTTCAAAACTAGCATTTTTACTATCCAGATTCCCCTAACAACAGAACAATATTTCAGGTATATTATTTTCAAACTAGTCTGATCTATTGAATCACTGTGACATTTCCTTTCTTCCCTGCATTTTGTTGTAAAGTGGCAAATTGTAATGTTGAAGTGAGTATTTCACGTACACAGGCTCGGGTAAACGATAGCAGCTTCCTACTCTGTGTATCAGACCCTGCTCGTGCAGCAGGAATGGCTCGTTCTACTGCTGAAGACAAGATGAAATGTCATTTTTGCTGGAGAGGAAATGCAGAAACCCAGTGGGCTGTTTCAGTATGTGATTCTGCTGGTGAAACCACAGCAGCGCAGAGCCTGGTGTTTGCTTCCTTACACTCGCTGCCTCTGAAATGACTTCAAGAGATAAGTTAAGCGAACAAGAAAAAAATACAGTGACATAAGCACCCACTCCCCAGTAGCCTTTCTTACAAGCTCCTGCTGCTGACCAAAGGCAAAATTCTGTCCCTTTGAACTAGATGTGGATCCCAATATTTTGCTCTACTGTTGGGAGAGCCAGGCAATGGGATGAGGGAGAGCACACCAGAGTTTTGATCTACGGCATGCATCTAAAACTAGTAGGTAGTCTCAACATGGCAGCTGCCCCTTCCCAACCAGCCGTACCTCCTTCCACCCTTCTGGTAGGTTCCATGGTCTGACCTCTCCTAGCTTCCTAGGACATCCAACCTTTGACGACCTTCTTGCAGGGTCTAACCATCTTGTTGGGTCCCAGCCATGCTTCTGTGACCCTAGAATGTGCCAGATTTGAATTAATTTAATTAGTAGCAGCAAGGCCTAGAAAATAAGTGACTCTGAACCCAGATTCCCTGACTCAAGTAACACCGCTACCCCCTCACATCTTTTCAGATCTGCTGCAGCCAACACAATGGCCACAAAAATCACTCGGGGACCCAAATCCCACAATCCTTTGCACTCACACAGGACTGTGGTAGATAGAGAGATGATTTTTCAGCTGTTTTGGGGGGGCATGGACAAAAATAGGATTGAGGCCCATGGCTGATCACAGCTTCTACAAAATTATCCAAGATGTGTTCTTGGATTCATTCACTGCTCTCTTCTGTGTTTTAGTCTTTCCACACAGTGACTTAGGGCGTAGGGTGACCAGATGTCCCAATTTTATAGGGACAGTCCTGATTTTTGGATCTTTTTCTTATATAGGCTTATATTTCTTATATTACCCCCCACCTCCTGTCCCGATTGTTCACATTTGCTGTCTGGTCACCCTATTAGGGCGACACATTCTTGAGCTGCATCACCATGTAACAAAGGGAACTTAACCATGAGGCAAACACCATGGCTGTTCTCACTCTCTGCCTACCCAGGCTGAAGAGCCAGCAGCTAACCACAGGCTAAAGATAGTAAGATCAAAGCTGAATCTCAAAAATGACTTTCACGTGAGACCTGGTTCAGGGCTGCCCTTGTCACTGCTCTTTTCTCTCTTTTTTTAATTAACTAGGTGAAGACTACAGGATGACAGGAAATCCAGTCAACATGCTCCCCATCGCTATCACAATACCCCAAATTGAAGCAAGTTAGGACCATAATCAGAAACTAACAAACCGATGTAGAGAAGTCAAGAGTGAGCCTCCTTACTGGTACTCTTTTCATTATTTTTCGTATATAGCTGAGTGCAATAGAGTCTCTATTTTTTTAAACATGCTTGTATTTTTCTGAGAGGCAGTGAGGAAGGGGGTATCTATGGCAGACACACTGTTCTGACTACATGATTATAGATAGCAATCGTATTTCCTCCTGGTCAAGCTATTTTAATCCAAGAACTTGGGGCCTGCAACTGCAAAAACATCCATGTGTGAGTAAGTTGGGGGTACTCATCCGAATAAAGCAACTCATGCAAGTAAGTGTTTGTGGGATTGGGCTCTGAGCAGTTCTGTGCCTGATTCACTGGTGATGTGAAGGGGTCCTGTCTTCCCATGGGGCATGAAAGTGGGATAGCCAGTTCCTACACCATCTTCCCCCAGCCCCTGGTGTAGGGCACATGCTGGCAGGGGCGGGGGGAAGGGTTAGGAGCGGTGGCTGGAGAGCTCTGTATTCTGGCTGTTTGCAGCTAGGCTGTGCCCAGTTGGCACATTTTAGGGCAGCCAGAGGAGCTAGGCAGAGAATCAGAGAGTTGTCATTGACGACTCTAAGGAATCCAGTGGCACCTTAAAGACTAACAGATTTATTTGGGCATAAGCTTTCGTGCATAAAAAAAAAAACACTTCTTCAGACGCAGGGAGTGAAAATTACAGATGCAGGCATTATATACTGACACATGAAGAGAACGGAGTTACCTCACAAGTGGAGAACCAGTGTTGACAGAGCCAATTTGATCAGGGTGGATATAGTCCACTCCCAATAACTGATGAGGAGGTGTCAATTCCAGGAGAGGCAAAGCTGCTTTTGTAATGAGCCAGCCACTCCCAGTCCCTATGCAAGCCTAAATTAATGGTGTTAAATTTGAAACTGAATTTTAGTTCTGCAGTTTCTCTTCGAAGTCTTTCAGAGTAGCAGCCGTGTTAGTCTGTATTCGCAAAAAGAAAAGGAGGACTTGTGGCACCTTAGAGACTAACAAATTTATTTGAGCATAAGCTTTCGTGAGCTACAGCTCACTTCATCGGATGGTTCGCATCCGATGAAGTGAGCTGTCGCTCACGAAAGCTTATGCTCAAATAAATTAGTTAGTCTCTAAGGTGCCAAAAGTCCTCCTTTTCTTTCTTTGAAGTGTGTTTCTGAAGTTTTTTTGTTCAAGTACAGCTACTTTCAAATCTGTTATAGAATGTCCAGGAAGATTGAAGTGTTCTCCTACTGGCTTTTGTATGTTACCATTCCTGATGTCTGATTTGTGTCCATTTATTCTTTTACGTAGGGACTGTCCGGTTTGGCCAACATACATGGCAGAGGGGCATTGCTGGCACATATCACATTAGTAGACATGCAGGTGAAGGAGCCCCTGATGGTGTGGCTGATGTGGTTGGGTCCTCTGATGGTGTCGCTAGAGTAGATATGGGGACAGAGTAGGCAATGAGGTTTGCTACAGGGATTGGTTCCTGGGTTAGTGTTTCTGTAGTGTGGTGTGTAGCTGCAGGTGAGTATTTGCTTCAGGCTCGGGGGCTGTCTGTAAGTGAGGACTGGCCTGCCTCCCAAGGTCTGTGAGACTGAGGGATCGTTTTCCAGGATAGGTTGTAGATTGTTGATAATGTGCTGGTGAGGTTTTAGCTGGGAGCTATACGTGATGGCCAGTGGTGTTCTGTTATTTTTCTTGTTGGGCCTGTCCTGTAGTAGGTGATTTCTGGGTACCTGTCTCACTCTGTCAATCTGTTTCCTCACTTCCCCAGGTGGGTATTGTAGTTTTAAGAATGCTTGATAAAGATCTTGTAGGTGTTTGTCTCTGTCTGAGGGATTGGAGCAAATTCAGTTGTATCTTAGGGCTTGGCTGTACACAATGGATCGTGTGATGTGTCCTGGATGGAAGCTGGAGGCATGAAGGTAAGAAGACTCTGGCTCTATAATTTTTGGTGTCAATAGAGAAAGCAATTACAGACATTTTCTCTTCCAATGAGGACCATTTGCAAATTTGAGTTTCCCCAGTATCTTCCTTTATTAACTGTCTATAAAGGATGATCAGAATGGTCCCTTCTGGCCTTAAACTCTATGAATCTATTAAATTCCTTCTATGTCTGATTTACTTTTAAGTGACCGTTCAGTTTATCAGGCAGGAATAAAGATATACCCCTCCAGAATCATATTAAGTCTGGGACCAATCCTCCATTGAAGGTGATGGGAATTCTGTCTACAGTAGGATTTCAGGAATAGGTCTTCCCTTTCTTCTGTGATCTGTAACACCTGTACTGGAGTAAATTCTCTTCTCGCAAGTCCAGCAGCAGCCTCCCGGCAGGCACGCCATACAGTCTGAACGTTTTTGCTGGTTGTTTCAATCTAAGACATGGTGTAGATTTTTTGTTACTATTCTGTATCTTTCTCTTGTTTTGCTTAGTCACTGCCTCAGGCACATAATTCCTTACTCATCTGTAGAGCATGTACAGTGGTACGTGATAATAGCCATCTGTAGATTGATAAAATACAATCTTTGGTTTTAAAGCAGAGGCGGGAAACTATGGCCTGCATCCGGCCCATGGGACCATCCTGCCTGCCCCCTGAGCTCCCGGCCGGGAAGGCTAGCCCCCGGCCCCTCCCCTCCTGTCCCTCCTCCCCTGCAGCCTCAGCACACCACACCGCCAGCGCTCTGGCCCACTGCTCCTACCGGGCAGCACTGGCGGCGTAGCTGCGAGCTCCTGCCGCTCAGAGTGGCATGGTAAGGGGGGGAAGCGGGGGGGTTAGATAAGGGGCAGGGGGTCCTGGGGCAGTCAGGGGATGGGGAGCAGGGGGGTTGGGTAGGGGTTGGGGTCCTGGGGGGTGGTTAGGGGGCAGGGGTGTGAATAGGGGTCGGGGCAATCAGGATGGGGAACGGGGTGGGTTGGATAACATGGGAGTCCCGGGGGGGGGCTGTCTGGGGGCGGGGGTGTGGATAGGGGTCAGGGCAGTCAGGAGACAGGGAGCGGGGGGGGGGGTGGATGGGTCAGAG
The DNA here is from genome assembly GCF_965140295.1 of Lepidochelys olivacea. NCBI lineage: Eukaryota > Metazoa > Chordata > Testudines > Cheloniidae > Lepidochelys > Lepidochelys olivacea. The sequence continues at coordinate 98,874,605 of NC_140419.1, forward strand.
GTTCTGAGGGGGGCAGTCAGGGGGCAGGAAGTGGGAGGGGGAGGATAGGGGGCCAGGGTCAGGCTGTTTGGAGAGGCACAGCCTTCCCTACCCGGCCCTCCGTACAGTTTTGCACCCCGATGTGGACTTCAGGCCAAAAAGTTTGCCCACCCCTGTTTTAAAGGATTTCTAAGCGTTTTAGAAGCTGGCGTGGTTTAGTAATCTCATGCTATTCCATAGCCATTTGTTAATCACCTGTTTTATCTCTGAGCACAGCCACTGCTAGACTCCCCCCCCCATCCCAATTAAAAGCCTCTCTCTATTTCAAAAAGGGTGTCATACATTCTTTTTGGACTGTTCAGTGAATGACTATCACACCTCTGGCCAAGGAAGCCACTGGAGATCTAGAGATATATTTTTAATTTTCAGTGTCAAAAGCTGGTTTAATTCGGACTGTGACTTTCTGCAGATAAAAGCCAGATTGAATAGCTCCCTATATTTCTAAGATTGTTTAACATTTGTACATGGCACCCTAGGTCTGCATGATGATTTACAGAGGGACTGAAGACATTGGGTAAAATTTTCAACAGTGTCTAAGGGACTTAGGCATTGAAAATCAGTGGGAGTGAAACATCAAAGTCATGTAGGTGTTGTGAACAATTTACTCACTGTCTCTCTTTAAAGGCGCCTGCAGAGTGGGTTAGACAGAGAGAGAGACAGAGAGTGAGATGACACCGGACAGCAGGGCGGGAAGGGGGTTTACACCAAACAAGGCTCTGAGGTTGCTGATTTCCATAAGATAAGCATCCTAGTAGTTCCTTTTTCATGTGTGTTTTAACAAGTTGGGCAGGGCTGGGAGTGACTGTAACACTGGCTGCTTCATGCAGCAGAAAGGGGAATTGTTCTTGCACATTTTTCCTCCAACCATACCCACATTTTGTTCTTTAGCCCATTCACAAATGGGCTGAGAAATAGTAGGTGCCTATGTTATTTTGGCCGATTTCTGGTTTTTTTTTATTGACAAAGGTGACAGAGAAGAGGTACTGAGTAGCAGCTGTGTTAGTCTGTGTACACAAAAAGAACAGGAGGACTTGTGGTACCTTACAGACTAACCAATTTATTTGAGCATAAGTGAGCTGTAGCTCACGAAAGCTTATGTTCAAATCAATTGGTTAGTCTCTAAGATGCCACAAGTACTCCTGTTCTTTTTTTGGAGAAGAGTTAGTGGACCTGCTTGTGTGCTGCCCTGTATGTTGCATAATCATTTGTACCCCTGTAAGGTGAGTACAAAACATTATCACATCAGAGTAAGAGCTTTATCCTCTCTTTGTGCAGGTGAAAATCACACTAGAGTCGGTGCAGAGAAATATTGATTGAGGGCTAATGTTGGGAGGACACTTTGAATCATAAAAGTGTAATAGAAATACTAATTAATTAAATATGAATTAACATTAGTATTGTGGGAGATCTCATTTGCTATCTTTCCCTCTGTCTCCCACTGCTTCTCTTTTCAGCAGTTTCTCTCTTTCTCCCCCCTTGTCCCACCCAACTTTCTTGATTTTGCCTGTATCTCTGTTGCTTTCTTTGCAGGGGATTGGGTGTGAACACCTGTGGGACCTTCTGTCTGGGTCACAAGTTCTGGCAGCCCCATCTTATGCCATCACCCTAGGGTGCAGCTCAAGAGTTTAACCACTTTAACAAACCCTGATTTTTTTGGCTGTACTACCTTCTACTCTGCCTCAAGAGGCCTGCATTCATAATAAACATAGAATTCAGTGGGGTCACATCCTATGCATGAGCCACGTTTGATCATGTCCACAGAAATACAGAGGCATCACAGACGGAAGAAATGACTGCAGCTCCCCAGAGACCGATCAGGTCCCACAATTAAGTTAAAAACAAATGATTACTGCAAAAGCACAGGACTTTTACAGTGCCATATTTCTTTCTTATGCTGGTTCTTTCTCTATAAATATTGCTCTAGTTTGTGTTTGCAATGGAAAAGTCTGAGCCGCTTATTAGATTTCACTGGAATGAGGCCAGTTTGTACCAGCTGGGAGTCTAGCCCCCTGTTCCAACCTTACCATTTGAAACTGATTTGGAACATGGTATTTAGCGTGATAAAAAGAAACCTCAATGTGATATATGGTATAGAGTCTCCTCCTCCCCCTCTTCAGGGTTCCTTATGTTGCTGCTTTTCTCTGCATCTGGGCAATATGCAAAATATGTTTTTATTTATGCCTTGCTTTATTTCTTTATTGTGCACAGGCCAAAAGTCATTCCTGGTGTGAGTCAGCAGACTTACATTGGGGAATGAATTTGGCCCGATAGGGGTTAAACTCCAGCTCATTCCTTACTCAGGGTGAAATCCTGGAGGCCCCAGCAGGCCCATAGCACAATGGAACTCCTGATTCTGCTGTTCAGAGAGGAGCCAGGATAGAGAGGGCATGCACAAGCTGTGTGCACAGAACCACTGCCTCATCTGGTATGCTCCAGAGGTGAGTTCTGCAGGTGCATGGAAGGGAAAGGGTATGGAGCAGCTAGCCAAGGTTATGATGACGGGTGAGTAGAATGCAGGGATCCACTAGCCCACAAAGATGCCTAGAGGGGATATAGCAGGTTAACCTGCAGCAGTGGTCAGGAAGAAGGTCTGCCAGAGTCGCCTGCTGGTTAAGGCAGAGGAATCTGTACCTCAGTCCCTGCGTGGGTGCATGAGAACACAGCCCATTTTCTCAGTGGTGAGTCTTTTGCTCTTTACACAAACAAATGTAACCGTACAAAGTGGGGCCCAAATAACTATGGGTGATGCACAAGATCTAGCTCCCCATACGCACTACTGCTTTGGCCGGGTTTCCTGAACACAGTGAGCGCCATTGGAAGGCTCATAACAATTTAAAGGGATACTACCCAATTTCTATACACTACACTCAGGCTGGGTGCTCTTCTCACTCAGTCCTTAGTCAGGCAAAACTTCACTGAAGTCACAGCAGCCTCCCCAACAATACTTAGGGGATCCACGTTTGGATATTCACAACTTTATTGCATTTTCTTTTCCATCCAGAAGATGATTTTCCTGCTGGGGTGGGTAATGAGAGACCCGGTGGAGGCTGCTGCCATGTGTTTTTTCTTTTCTGTTCACCTGGTAGGCCCCTTCATGCCACTAGAAGATTTGACTATCTCCGCAGCTGGAGAGTCCCCTAGTTTGGAAGAGGCAGCATAGGTGCAGGGAACATGCAGGACAGGGCGTGAGCAGCACTATGCTCTGGCTAGCCTCAACTGGCAGATGGTCCCTTGGGGACCATTTCCAGCTGGCTCATGTTCGAGCAGCTTCCAGATGGTGAGTGCAACTTGACATGGTAGGTGAATTTTGCAAGTATGTAAGATTTTGGCCTACTAGGGAGGAGGGTTGTGGCCTGCAATCCTGGAGCGGCTAGCAGTTGGGATTCACTCCTCCCGGGAATCAGAATTAAGTCGACCCCCAGAAAGTGATGGAGTTTTGTCCGAGGAGAATCAAGGTTCTCACCCCAGACATGGGCCACATTCATATCAGTCCAATAAGGGATTTTACCATGAATCTCCCAATGTTTGGTGTTTTCATTAAGTCCCAACTGATGGAATCAGGATTATGGGATAACCTCTATTTTCTTTAAAAGAAAAACAAAACTAAGCCCCCGTGGAGACACACCTGAGCCAAGCACACCCCTGAGACTCAGAAACAAGAAGGCAAATAAAATGACACACACAGAGAGTTATTTTTAAGTCATTCTTATGATTTTGGGGACCTGACAGAAGATTTTTCAACACTTGGGGTTGGCAATACTGTGTCTGGCAGTTTAGTAGCTGCCCAAGTGTGGTGTGCCAGGAAGGAGCTGCTCTTGGTAGATGTAAAGGGAGGATGATAAAAGCACCCACAGGCACTGACTGTTGTTTTTCTTGGTAGGTGTGCCACCCCTGCTCCTCCCTAAGGCCCCACTCCCGCTTGGCCTCTTCCCCCAAAGTCCCACCCTTGCTCTGCCTCTTCCCGCTCCACTCCCCCGAGGCTCCCCCCAGCCCGCTGCTCCCTGCTCTCTGCCCCCAGCTCCTCCTCCCCAAGCGGCTCCCACTCACTGATCCAGGGCCAGCCCTGGGAGCTGCCGAACAGCTGATCTGTGGCCAGCCCCAGGGCCATAACCACCGTGGCTGGTGGGTGCTGAGCACCCCCCTATTATTTTCCATAGGTGCTTGAGCTCCAGAGCACCCATGGAATCAGCACCTATGAAAGCACCTCCCCCCACAACCATTAGCTTCCCAGGACTACCAGTGTTAGCCATATATACCATGGCTGGCCCCAGATAAATGGGGTAGGTCGAGTGCTCTTATACTAGAGTAATTGCTCCCACTTTGGCCAATGCAGAGAGTGGGGCAGCCCCTAGGGGGCTAGAAAGGATCAGGGAACAGCTGGCTGGGAGAAGGTGTTTGAAGAAAGCCAGGAGAGAAAAGAGAAGAGGGGCAGCTGGGAACTGCCAAAGACCAGGGGACGGTCTAGGGAGGAGAGCAGTTGGGGCGGGGCTTGCTGGCTGATCTCCCTAAACTGCAGAGCCGAGGGCTGAAGGCAGAATACCAACAGAGGAGCTTACCAGACCTGACATCTCCAGAGCTGGACCCAGAGAAACCATAAGGGCCAGGTGGAGGGAGAGGTGTTTCCCTGGCCTGGATGTTCTTAGCATGTTGGGGTTCCTGCTGGGAGGAGCAGGGTTGCACCCTAGTGGGAAGGCGTGGGGTGGCTGTCATGGTCCAAGACCAGGAGAGGGGTGTGCAGGGGAGCAGGGGCCTGGAGAGGGATGGTGTGGGTCTGTATGTTCCATGTACTGTTTAGATTATGTCAGGGCCTTCTTGCACTATGGCATTTGAGCTCAACCATAGACATGTAGGGCTAGAAGGGCCCTGGAGAAGTTATCAAATACAGCCCCCTGAACTGTGGCAGGACCAAGTAAAGCTATTTTATAATAACTCACGTACATGGGACTTTAGCAATAAATTAACCCCTCTGGGGGTATTTCTGGGGAGACTGCAGGAGGGAAACGGAGGCAGGCATGCCATTATGCTGTAGCCTGCTGCAGAAGGGTACTCCAGGTGGGGATGCCCTGGGTCAATACCTCTGTAGACACTTTTCAGAGTAACAGCTGTGTTAGTCTGTATTCGCAAAAAGAAAAGGAGTACTTGTGGCACCTGAGAGACTAACCAATTTATTTGAGCATAAGCTTTTGTGAGCTACAGCTCACTTCATCGGATGCATACTGTTTTTCCACAGTATGCATCCGATGAAGTGAGCTGTCGCTCACAAAAGCTTATGCTCAAATAAATTGGTTAGTCTCTCAGGTGCCACAAGTACTCCTTTTTTTTTCTGTAGACACTGTGTCTAAGAAGCATGAGCACTGGACTGGGACTTAGGAGACCAGGATTCTATTCCTGGAATTGCTACTGGCCTGTTGAGTGACCTTGGGTAAGTCACTTCACCTCTGTGCCTCAGTTTCCCCATCTGTAAAATGATGATGATGATACTGCTCTCCTTATTAAAGTACTTTCTGATCCGCTGACACACACTGCTATGGAAAATCCCTACAAGGTGGGGGGAACCTGAAGAAAATCTCTGTGGAGCTTGAAAACTTGTCTCTTCCATTACCAGAAATGGGTCCATTAAAAGATATTACCTCACCCACCTTGTCTCTCTCATCCTGGGACCAGCCTGGCTGCAACACCGCTGCAAACATACGAGATCTAAGTACTATATTGTTATCATGCTATGTGAGTAGGGATGAAGGTATCACTTCTTCCTCTAAAGCTTGTATGTTGTATTATGGCAGGAGCAAATATGGGGGGGGGGCTTCCTAATGGGGTGCACCCTCTCCCAGCCTTAAATTCACACCACAGGTGCACACAGAGTAGTGAGAGATGGCTGCCAGCATCAGCAGACTGAACCTTTGTATGTTAACTGAAATCTCAATACAGGAATGGAACAAGTGATACACTCCCCTGTGAGCGGCTGGGCTGCCCTTGAGCGAGAGAGCCCACTCTGCTACAAAACACTTTACTCCTATAGACGTCACAATGACCAGCTCCTGGGGTCTGGCTAAACTCCAGAGAGCTCAGGTTTGGGCACCTGTGTGCAAAGAGGAATTGAGGGGGGGAGGGATAGCTCAGTGGTTTGAGCATTGGCCTGCTAAACCCAGGGTTGTGAGTTCAACCCCGAGTTCAATCCTTGAGGGGGCCATTTAGGGATCTGGGTCAAAAATTGGGGATTGGTCCCGCTTTGAGCAGGGGGTTGGACTAAATGATCTCCTAAGGTCCCTTCCAACCCTGATATTCTATTGTATGATGTGTGTCACCAGAAAGCTGATCTTCCTGCCCCCCCGCAATGCTGCCTGGCTGTGAGTGTGGCTGTTCCCACTGCCACGGGTCCCTGCGTGGCTGCTCTACCTTCCAATGGCCAAAACTTCAGCTGAGGCTCGCACAGAGGAGCGTAGAAGGGCATTGCAACCCAACCTCTTTCCCCTACTATGCCAGCTGCAGCTGGAGAAGTCCTTAGACTGGCTCTATGCCACTAGGAGTGCCTCCTTTCCCTGGGAAGCTCCTCCCAGCACTTGTTAAGCAGTAGCTTTAGGCGCAGAATACAAGGGTGGTTCATCACAATGCACCCATAAGACAGTGGAGAATCTGGCTCAGACCCTCAAGTTTCTTCAAAAAGAAGTCTTCAGCCTTGGAGCAGGGCCTGTCCTGTCCTTCATAAGGGCTTGGAAAGCATCTTGCACGCAGTAGACGCATCAGCACATAAATCATCAAAAAGAGGAGAAAATAGCTGTGAAAAATACATGGGAATTATGGTGCTTACTGGCTCCATTGATACTGCAATGGAGTTTTCAGAAAATAGATTGTGTACAATAGGGGAAGCATTTCTATACTTCTTCCTCTCTACTGTCTTCGGGCTACCAGAAATGACTGAACAAGGGGAAGGTAGCAAGGACTAATTCAATTTTAGTTCCAAGTCAAATCTAAGGTACGTGTATGTCCCCCATCACCATAATATCGGAGCATTTTGCAGTGCTCTTAGCCCCATGTTGCAGATGGGGAAATGTGGCACAGGCGCTAAGTGACTTGCTCAGGGTCACAAATTCAAGGCTGTGGCAGAGCACAGAATTGCAAGCAGGTCTCCCAACGCTTAGACTAGTGCCCTGGCCCATCCTTCCTCTCAAAGCCTCTTTAAGTTAGCCAAGCATTTAAAAAGGGCCTTCCATGTAACTTGAATTTTTGCAAAATAAATTTGCTTGCCCTGAGCCCATACATGCCACAACTTTCACCTGCATCAATTTATTTTTGATGGTCAGAACCCTTCCCTGCTCTCAACAAAGGCTTTCTAGTGGAAATCCTGCTACAACAGGGCTGTTCTACTTCAGTGGGAAAGGCATTGTTGTAGAATAGGCACATGTCATTAAATCATTTTGGAAAAAAGGCATATGTTTATTACAGAGGCAATTTAAGGTTATTTTGCATAGCAACTTTCATCCCAATTAACGTTAATCCCTGAAACCAATGTTTGATTGCCTGTTAAAATGAGGATAATGAGTTGACTGGCTCAGAGATGGCTTGTTCTTTCAGGTTTGTGATTTCCTAGGGTTATTTTAACATAAGAAGAAAACAGCTTGGCTCAGATGTGTTTGCACAAAGTAGTGACAACATCTTAGCTACAAGGCTTATTTAAATCTCTGTTGGTCACGTGCACCGATGCCGTACCACTCCTTGCAGTAAAGGGGCCTCAATGGTGTAATACCAAAGAACTGAAAATGGCTAAGTGGGTGCCATTTAGCCTAACAGCTGCACCGGTCACCATTTTCATCCTCAGAAGAGCAGACGACGACAAGCTGCCACCTGACTGAAGAGACTCTGGTGGGAGGGAGTATGTCACAAAGCTGAGGTAGAAAAACAAGTGATGGATGTACAGTCAGAAAGTCTGAACTTACAAGGCAGCACAGAGAACACATCTGCCACTCATTCCAGCCAAAGTCGCCACACAGTCCATTGGCTTCTGGCCTCCAGTCCTCCCAGATTATGGACTTGCTTGAGCAGGGCAGCTCAGCAAACTGGTTTGTTATAGAAGTGGTTCTCTCCAGGAAAACTTAAGTTGCAAATGAAAAATTATGCTTTAGGGTTTTCATTGGCACACTGAAAGGGAGTTAAGGGAGTTAAGGACCCAAATCCCATTTCAAAAAATATCAGTGGGCACTTGGAGTACAATTTTCAAAGGTGGCAATGACTTAGGCTGCTAAGTCTCATCAAAAGCCAGTGGCACTTAGGCACTTTTTAAAGGTCTACCCCTACCTCCCTTAGGCTGCTTTGAAAACCTCACCTTTATACCAGTTGTATTTCTACTAGGGCCACTGTTTTCCTGAACTGGCTGAACAAACAAAAGGATTTGCAGGGATTAAGTCATAGAAATACCGTTTGCCAGAGATTTACAAAGGTTCCCCCTACTGGATTTGGGCACCTGATTCCCTGCCCTGATGGGTGGCTTTGAAAGCCTTTATTTCTACAGCGCACCTCTGCTACAAGGTGCTTGAAGCACGATCCAATAGTGAGAGCTTACAGAGTGCAATGAAAGATACCATCAAAATAAAAACATGCAACGGTTAACCAAGGAACAGTAAGCAAGCAATTAGAAGTGGTAGCTTAGGGTTAGGAAGACTGAGCCAATGACTGAAACCATGTCAGGGAGGAGTAAAATTCCAGGCCTTAAAGGCTGCCACTGCAAAGGTCCAATCACGTGCTAATGTGAGGTGTGAAGATGAACTCCCCAGAGGACAGATGGTGCCCAGGGGCAAATTGCAAGCTTGTGGGGGCAGGGCTGAGGTTGAACTGACTAGAGGATTTTGCCACCTGAAATTAACGGAGAGTGGGTGGCTGTATTTCTGAGTTGTTTTTGCTAGTCTCAAGCTCAGCTTTTGTGTGTGCCTAGGCGTTTAGGTGAACAGTGCCTGAAGGAGCTTCCCTGCTCCACATGGCAGGCTCAAAAGGCGTGGGAAGAGGCAGCCGTTGCTCTGGCTGGCATTCCACAAACCAAGCAGCACAGCTGGAAGGAGAGCAGACAGTATACTGCCCTTCTCAAAGGGGTGTAGCTCAGCGAACCCAGAAAACCAGGGGCATCTTTGGCAGAAACTGAGCTGAACTCATCAGGGTGAAAGTGAGCAAGGACAGGACCTAGTCCCCAGCACTCCAGCTTCACCTTGCCCTCCTCTTGTGCAGATGCTCTAGAGAGAGCATATCAGAGCTCCACAGCCAGGGTCTGAGCCCACCTCGGTTTTGGAATCCTTTCGTTAGGGCAACTCATGTTGATTTATGCTAATAGAGATTTGCTCCTGCTGATCCTTGCTGCTTAATTGCTGCTCAGTCATCCCACCACATTATGAATCCCACGTCAACTAATGGCTCTTCCAGGTACAAGGTCTGGAGCCTACTTCTTACCTGCAAAGAGTGCAGCAAACTCAGCCATTGTTTATCTATCTAAGGCACCTCTCACCATGCTGCCTCAGAGCCTCCCATGGGGCAATTGTCATGAAATGCACAACATGTGCCCTGTTGTATAACATAGTCTAATATTGCATGGTCTATAGTAAGAACCTTTGGGCTGGGCCAGGAATGTGCTACAAAAAATATTAAGTGAAAATATGTAGCTACTTTCCTACATCAGCATAATATGGAAGTTTGCAAAGGTCTAATATACATGTTGATTTGTATTGCAGATATTTCTGTCTTATCAACAATACCTTATTAAACATCATACTATAATGGTATTTTGCTTTGCCAGTAGAGAATATTTTAAATACACATGCTTATCGTACTGTATTTCTGACAGGCTCCCATATTAACTACAACTTGTAAGTTGTGGTAGCAAAACACACACACACACAAAAAGGTTTTAAAACTACAGGCTTTGGAGAAATATACGAGACTGAATTGACACTGCAAAAATTATAAGGGTAGATCAAGTTATCACATACTGCATAAATAATGTACATTTTGAGTGTAATAAGTCATAGCAGCTTCACAATTAGAATAGTAGGACTAGTGTATTAGAGAATCTCTTCATTCTGTCCAGCTGTCTCTCAAAAGTAAGGCTGAAAGTGGCCTCCAGTTTCTAGACTTTAATCCACAGTCATTCTGCTGGCCTGTCCTTGTTTCAGCTTTGCCAAAGACATATGCTTGAGTTTTTGAAGTGATTAGATTTGTCTGGGCTGGAGCCTCAAGGGGAGAGAACGTGAGGTTTCTGTGTATATTTCTTTTTACACTTCTCTACTGTAGTTTTAACCATGTTTCTGTGTTGTTTAAAGGGATAGTACCAGGATAAAAAACTCCCTTGCAGAATTCTTGCTGGGCCTTTTATGAATGATTTGGCAAGAAGAGAGGCCAGCTGCTACCCCCCAACTCTGCGGAACGGGCACACTGCAGCTCCTTTGTGCGCCTGCTGCATATCTACATAGCTCTGCTGAAGACGGTGGAGCCACGCTAATTTACACCAGGTGAGGATATGGCCCATCATGCACAAGAGGCTCACTGCAGAGGGGTGATCTCACCTAAGATGAGGCTACAGGAAGGGACTGGTAACTATCGCAGGAGGTGGATGCCTTCTCTCTTTGACTTACAGTTTGGCCTCAAATAGGAAACTGGTTGGTTCTTAAAACTGCTGTGCTAAGAACTCTTCCCATGCAGTAATTTTCCTTTTAACTGTTAAGGAAGTGAGCAGCTTCACACTGAAACATGCAGTCATTCTCCTCTCTACTGCAGTCCCACCCAGTAAACTCAGGAGAGGTCCCATCCCGCCCCCACTGCTGCCAGCGCTGACAACCCGTGGCCTCAATGGCGTAAGATTGAGCCCATTGTTTAGGGCACTACTTGGTCAATTCAGACAGAGCATAACACAGACTGTCCCCTGACCTCCTCCTCACTCCAGCTGTCACAATGCCTACAGGGCTCAGGAAGCTGGTGGGCTGGGATGGCTGCTTATCATGCTGACCAGCAGTGTCTGTTTCCTTGTGCTCCCCTGTTTGTCGTATTCACTTGTGGTCTCTCATCTTCCACTTTGACTGTAAACTCTTTGGGGCAGGGACTGTCTTTCTGTTCTGTGTCTGTTCAACATCTAGAGCAGTGGGGTCCTGATCCAGGAGAGTGGCCCCTAGAGGCCACCATATTTCTGGTTCCCTCCTGTGCACACTGTGCTCTTGAGTGTAATTTTCCTTGCTTGTTGTCAGCTTTGGGGGTTTAGGTTTGTAAAAGGAATCCAGTTCACACAGAAATAGAACATTTCAGTTCACACACATGCAGCTTGTTCCCCTCCACATTAATTGCTGGGCAAAAATCATATTCATGAGTAATTCTGTTTCCCTGATGCTCAGACTCCTTACAGAGTGGAGTGTTTGACTTGCTTGTTGTGGATTTGTTCAGTTGAAAGAACAAACATCCAGCAAAACGATGGAAGTTGTTCAGTTTGAATTGCTTCCCCCCCCCCACCCCCAGACATCACATGCTATCTATTGAGAGAGATTATTTTTAAAAATAGTTTCTGGAATTTGGCCAGATCCTGTATATTTGTCAGAAATTGGGAGAGCGGGAAGGGAAATCCAACTCAAAAGTGTTGGGTACCACTACGCGACCAATCGGTTGGGGGGGGGGGAGAGGGAGCATTGACCAAATTAGAACAGCAAAATTTGGCTCTTAATCAGTTCCCTGTTTGCTTTCAGTAGCAGCAGCTGATTTATTCCAACAAAGTAAAACTGACCTCCAGCCACACTGCACTCCTGTGCTCACCTCACCAAACTATTGACTTATGCCTTGTTATTCCATGAACTATCTTCTCCTTTGGAAGCACTGAATAACTCGACATTCTGCATTTACCTGAGACAAAAACAAATGAACTCAAGTATTAGGTGAGGACTGTTTGCATTAGGACAAAAGCCAGAACAGATTTCCATGCTCAGTGAGATTGTGCTGCTGTTTACCCTGAGGAGAACTGCAGGCTGACTTCTGCTTTGTGCTGCAAAGAAAACAAAGTATAAAATGCTCTAGCCCTTTTCTCTGTGACCTTGAAGCGTGAGCCTCCTTCCCCTCCCCCTCCGCTCTGTTTTTTGTATCCTGCCACTGTCCCCTGTCTCAAACTGGCTCTAAACCTCAGAGGTACTTTCATATCTCAGCTCACTCAGTAGCACTTCCTCCTTTCTCCTCCCTCCCACTAGATGCTGCAACGCTCTCCTCCACAGACTCAGTTTAAGCTCACAGGATGTGATTCCCAGCTATTGGGAGGTTAAAGTCCCTCCACTTGTGACAGACCTCCACCTGCCCATAACCGTGCCCCCCCCTTGGCCCCATCAGCATTGCCATAGCCATCCTAGCCCATGGCCATCTTGCTCTCTGCTCTGCATTTTTGCAGGGTTTGTTCTCTATTAAATTCTTACATTTGTTCTTTGTGTTGAGTTTGGTCCCTGCCTTCTCCCTCTCTCCCCTTTCTTGCAGCTCCCCCCTCTTCTTTGCAGTTCTTCATCTGCCTCATCTCCCCACCCATTTCCTTTCCTTTCCAACCCTAACCCCACTCCCTCCGCAGTTCCAGTTCCCTTTCCCCGTTTCCTCCTCTGCACGTTCTTTCCCCCTTCCTTCCCTGGCTTTGCTCTCTTCTTCTGTCCCACTCCTTTGCTGACTTCCCTGCTCTGCCCCCCTTCACGCACGAAAGAGGGCCTGTCACTGCCTCTGTGCCGATTGAATGCTCTAGTATGTTGGGAACTGGGCCTTAAAGCCAATGGGCATGTTTTGCCACCAATTTCAGTGGGAGCATGAGCCAATGGCAGATTCCTCACCTTTTATCTGGCCTCACTGGGAAGCAAATGAGACATGCACAGGTGCCATCACATTCAACGTCTGCCCCCTGAATGCTCACTACATCTTAGCTCCTGTTACCTCTTAGAAAACTTGGTCCTATTACTCCACGGATGGGTAAAAGGAGACAGTGATGCAGTCCATACGAATGGTACAATAGTTTCCTTCTCTCAGACTGGTCCTCAATACAAAGAGAGGCTTCCATGGGGAAGTACCCACCACACTAGAACTGAGCACAGCAGGTGAAAGCATGATCCCTGACTCTGCCTTGGTTGATGATCTGGAATCTACTAAGCCTCTGGGTACTAAACGAGGGAAATTTTCATGGTGAACTCTCAATTTTACTAAATGTTTCCCTATGTCAGTATTATACGAGAGATGAACCTAAAGTGAAAACTTGATAGCTGGAGCCAGGCAGACAGATACTAATGGGATGAACATGATGTTAACATGTACACTGGCAGATCCAAACTCACACAGATTTCAGAAGTTGTTCAGATCAGGGACTCCAGAGAGGCCCAGGCTTGTATGCAAACTTCTAAAGGGGTTGGGTCTAACGCTACTTAGGAAATGGGGGTTTCCCTCTCTTTCCCTCCACCCTCTGAAAATGTTTGAAGAAGATGAAAACAATTTCTATGAATTACTTGTGTGTGTTTTTTTAAATCAAAACTCCTCCAAAAATTCAGTTTTACGCAACCACAAGTTTCAGCCAGTCAGGCAGAAAATTTCAGTAAAACCAAATTTGTGGGTTTTACTGAAACCCCCCCCAAATCGACCATGGTTTTTTTGTGTGTGGCCAAAAAAATTAATTATTTACCCCCGATTAATTAAAAAATGGACATTTCACCTGGATTTTTTTTTTCAGTAAAATAGCTATCTTCTATTAAAACAGACCTTTTACAGAAAAAATTTGACCAGCTCTAGTTAGGTCTCTATTCTTGGCTCAAGCCCCTTTCTATTTTACATGTAGAACTCAAAGCACATCTTAGTGTAGGGACACTGAAACGCAACCACTTCTAGGGTTGCCTGGGAAATGCGACTTCAGTGAAATATAGAACACATATAAAATATGTGTGACCAATTGCAATGACAAGGTTGTGTTGGCAGATTGTGCAGCCGGGTAATGAAATCCCTGTCCAGAATTCATTGAGCCTTGAGAGGGAAGCGGATGTGGCCAAAAAAGGTCTGCACTGCGACCACACCCAGCTTCTGCACTCAGATTAACAAACAAGACCTTTACAAGTAATAACAATGCATGAAACCCAAAGGCTGAGACCTCTACACAATGTACAAAAGTGAAATACTGTAAGATGTTGAGGCAGGTGCAAAAAGCCACCAGTCAGAGGACTATAACTTTGAAGGAGGCCTGCAAAGAACATGAAAACAATACTTGGATCAGGCTCTTGCAAGGCCAAGAGCTAGCTACCATATAAGAGGCAACAAAAAGCTGGGTGTCCAGGATGGGCACAATTTTACTGGTCTATGTGGGGGTAATGCAAACAAAACAACCCGCCTCCCCTCTACATCCTGGGAACCAAGAATTGCTGCATTGAAAAAAAAACCCGAACAAAACCAAACAACCAATTGATATGGCAAACCTGAAAAACATTTCAGCTGCAAAACTTTCAGCTTCTCTGCACTTACTCAGGCAAAGCTCCTGTTGAAGACTGGAAATTTTGCTTATGCAAAGAGAGCTATATATTCACAAGTTTGCTCCTTCTACCTTTATTGGCAAAGCCATCCATCCCCCCTGCCTCCTTCAGGCATCTGCTCAGCCACTTTTCCTCCCCACCATTGCAGGTCATAATCCTTAGCCTGTGAAATCAATCATTTCTCCAGCCATCAATTCTGATGTCACAGCCAGCAAAGGGTCATCACTTCAGACAAGGAATAAGGAGCAGGAATAAGGATGAACTCTCAAGAAGCAAAGATCCAGTTTTTCATGCAAATGTGTCCCCAGCACAATGCTGGGATCTAGTTTGGGAATGTGTTCATTGGGCCCACCTTTTAATTAAGAGCTCAAAAACTGAATAAAAGGGACTGAACTAGCCACAGCATCCTGGGTAAAAGTCAGGAACTGAGAGGCCAGAGAGCGGACACAAGAATTCCCCTCCTCACAGAGAGATATTGTCATTAGAGGGCAGGATAGCTGTGCTGTACTAGCAGACTGCCTATTTCAAAAATCCACCCAGCTACCCGGCAGAAGTGATATTTGTCTTCATGGTCACTGGTCCCTCCATTATCACCTGTTCCATCCTCAGCAACCTTCACAGGTGAAATAAAGTCACAAAGAGTTTTGCCTTGTCCTTTTCCCACCCGCTGATAGAAAACATACACCCACTCTGGGCTGACACATTGACTCGCTGGCGAAATAAAATAATGCCTTAAAAAAGGAAAGTTTCATACACTTTTCCAGGAGACAGCAGCACTTCAACTTAGCGCTGCTTGAGATCAGGAATTCCAGAAATTGGTAGTGCTGCAAATGTAGCCACCTAACAAACACACAAGAAAACTTATACCGTTACTTCAGAAATTAGTCTGGCATACAAAATTTCATACAGGCTGGTCACTTCTAGACTATAAACTAATGCCACGACATTTATTGGATAACCACAGTTACATTTATAAAGATGGCAGATGGATATCACAATATTATGTTATACATAAATAAAGATTATTTTATTCAAGACCTAGGCTTCAGTTAAACTCCCATGCCCAGCGGGCATGCAAAAAGTGTGTTTGAAACTATATTTTAGACCTATCATTTATTATAGAACGCCCAGGACCACAATCATGAACCACAACCTCATTGTACTAGGTGCTGTACAAACAGAACAAAAAGAACTAAAGAGCTTACAGACCCTGTTCCTCTAGCACCTGATGGGCCAGATCGCCGCCGCCTGCACCTCTACACCTGTTCAGTTCTTTACACCTGTGTAACCGACACCAGAATGGTTCCCATACAGTCATGTATTGCCCGAATTTTTTCCTCTTTAAATGCCCAGTTGGCAGAAGGCTCTGGTTTCAGCGTGTTCCAGGTGCCAGCTGTTAAGAGAGATGGAGCAAGCTACATTGAACGGAAGGACAAAAGACTGGAACAACCCTGTCACTCATGGAAGTGTCGTCTGAGCTGCAGACAGTGTTTGTAAAGGGAGGGGTGCTGAATGCGGGGAACTAAGCAATAGCCTGGGTCGATTTGTATTCTCCAGGGTAGGAAAAACCAGCAAGTCTTGTGCTACATTTTCAACTTTAACCGAATGAGAAACTGCGAGGTGCCAACAGTCTTCCCACAAGGATAGGAGAAGCAATTGAGCTTTCTCACCATCCACAGAACAGTCAAATCAGTCCATCCCAGAGCAACAAATCAAAGCCCAAACAGGTGTGCTTGGGGCGATGGGCCAGGGGAGAGGTTAATATTTTTCCTTGGTATTTTGGATTTTTTTCAGCTTGAGCAATCTGTAGCTATTCTCTTTGCTTTAGGTCAACACTCATAGAGCATCCACTTGAAAAATATCGTTTCAGACATTTCCCTCTTTCTTCTGCTAACAGTATTCATCCTGCAGTCTCTCTGTGAATACCATGTGCCGAGTCCTTTATCCCCAGGAGTATTCTCCCCTTACAAAGCAAAATCATAACACGGTGACACGAGTCAAGCTTGGCAAACTCTTTTGCTGATGTTAAACCAGTGCCTTTCAGGGCTCTCACTGCTGCTTTTTAGCCCTCAATATAGATGGCGCACCCAGCTGACCACACGTGCAGGAGCCTCCCACGATACCATTACATATGAAATGCTGACATTTATATTTGATGTCCCAATGGGTCTGTGTGTGTGTTTTAACAAATGTTAGTACTTGCAAAGGGTGCTGGATTGACAACCCTATAAACTGAAATCCTCTATTCTTCCACTGAATGGGTACAGTACAGATAATTCCAGGACAGCTTCCCCTGCCAATGTAGTTTAATCTCCCTGCTCATTCAGTCCCTGCACATTTCTGTTGAGACCCTCTCCCCCAATAAATGCCAGTGATAAGATCAGGGATTTTGAAGCTGAAAATCACCAATTATTTTACACTGACACCAAAGGGTTGTTTGTTAGTGAAGACAAGTAGTAGTAAACGATAGTAATTTAAAAACAAAAAAAAGAGTATAAGATGCCTCAATGAAGAGGTGTAATTGTTGACAAAATGTATCATGTTTTAGCTTATGGGATGTACAGACTCTTTTTTAAAGGGATAATTCTTGCTATTAACTTAATAAAAAAGTTTGTATCAGAAAACTCCGGGTGTAACAGGCAGAAATCCAGAAATAATTAAGAAAATAATAGTACACACCCAATAAGAAAAACATTATTGGTTTAAAGTAGTCCCACCAGAATTCTTGGTAGCGATTGCATTTCTTTCAAGAGGAAAAAAAGAGTTCTAAACAAAAAGCAGCAGTGGTCCGCCTGTTACTAGATCTTGAGTAGAAAAAGCACAGAACTGTAATACCCTTTAGCAGGGAGACTTTTTCCATTTTCACTGCTGTTATCAGTTTTTGTAGTTGCAAAAAAAAAAAAAAAATGCTTTGCCCTTATATGATGTTGTCTAGCAGAGGATTTGAAAGCACTTTGCAAAATGTAATATGTTTAGTTTCACCGCTCAGTTGGGCGGCAGGTTGGTATAATTCCCATTTTACATCAGTAAAAACTGCAGCAGAGAGCTTAGGGGATCCAGTGAAGTCTCACTGAAGTCAACAGAAAGACTTCAGTAGCTCACACAGGAAGTCTGTGGCAGAGTTGCAAGTAGAATCCAGGATTTCTGACTTCCCATCCTTTGTTCTAACTACAAGCCCCATTCTTCCTCCCACTTAATGGGGCCTCACAGAATTGGCCCCAATGTCTGTAGAGTGCTTTGGGATCCTCAGATGAAAGGCACTATAAAAGTGAAAAGTATTGTGTACATATAATTAATAAATGCCTCAAAGCAGCTCTGTCTACCTTCTTCCCATGGCATATGGGGAAAAGGCTTTGGAGAGATTAAGTGATGTGCCCAAGGTCACTTGAGAAGCCAGTGGCAAAGCCCAGTGCTTGAGAACCCAGGAAAACTGCTCTAACCACTAGATTAGAAGCTCCTTCAGGCTTTCCCAGTCTGTATGTAACAACCCCCTTTGAAAGACATTAACCATTTGGAGACATCTTCTTTACCATGGGGCTCCCAGAAACATAAATTCCCTCCTAGCCTCTCTATTCCTTAGGCTCCCTTCCCCTCAAATTCCACAGTCTCCCCTAGATCTCTGCTCCTTCAGTCCCCAAAGCCCAGTCATCCCGCCTCAAAAATCACGCACCCAAATACCTCACCTTTTACTTGGTCCTCCAAAGTCTCCAGGTTTCTCTCTGCCCCCTTCAATCTCCCTCTGCCTACTAGGTCTCCCAGAAACTGACATTCTGTGCCTCCCAGATGGTACTTATCTCCCAGTTCTTGACACCCTGCCTTCATTGTTACTCTTTCATTCCCACTCTCAAGACTCCCTTTGACTTCAGTCAGCTTTGGATCAGGCCCCCAGCCCAGAGTGTGCATGTGTTGGGGTATGGAGCTGGCTGCAATTCCTGGCTCTGCCACAGACTTGCTACATGACCTCGGGAAAGTCTCTCTGTGCCTCTGCGGCCCATTTGCAAAGTGGGGACAATAATATTTCCTGAGCTCACAGGTAGGGGGAAGGAGGGCTAGGAGGCATTCAGGTACAATGCTGATGAAAAAAAACCCCTTATTCAGGGCAGGGTTTGGTCTGTAAATGAAGCACAGGACCACACACTGAATGACAAGAATAAAACAAATCAATATTGAATGCACTCATTCACTAAGCACCATCCATCCCTGTGCACTTAGTAAGGCAAAGGTCCTGTGGGGGGAAAACAGCATACGATCATATCAAAACTGGCTGTGCTGTAAAGCAGACACATAAGTGGGCAGAGTTAAGGCTACACAGCCAACCTTAACTTTATTTTAATATAATAACTTCTGAGTTTTCAAACACTCTGCAATCTTTACATTAGTTTCATGTAATTTTTTGGTGTGCAGCTATTTGTTTATTCACTGAGGCTTCTGGGCTGTGAGAAGCTGTGGCTGACCCAGGGGAAGCTGTGGCTGACCCAGGGAAGCAGATATGGTGCTTGACAGACTCTTCCCCTTAACCTAGGAATGTAGACACCATTGCAAGGAGAAAGAGCAGAGATAGACTCACCAATTCCATTTCCCAATTAGCCACCACAAACATCCTGGTTTTCACCATATCCCTTGAAGTCTGGGGATCTCCATATCCTCGACTCAAGGAGATCAATCCATTGAGCTTGAAAAAGAGAAGGCTAAGGGGTGACTTGATTACAATTTATGAGGACTTACATGGAGAACAAAAAATTAAGAATGGTCTCTTCAGTCTAGCAGAGAAAGGTACAACACAATCCAATTGCTGGGAGCTGAAGCTAGACAAATTTCGACTAGAAATAAGGCATACATTTTTTAATAATAAGGGAAACAATTTACCAAGGGTTGTAGTAGATTTTCCATCACTGGCAATTTTTAAATCAAGATTGGATGTTTTTCTAAAAGAGCTGCTCTAGGAATTATTTTGAGGAAGTTCTCTGGCTTCTGCTATACAGGAGGTCAGACTAGATGATTACAGTGTTTCCTTCTGGTCTTGGAGTTGACGACTCCTTGTACACTTGCCATACTAAAATCCCAGGAAACCCAATAAATAAAATTGTCATTTAGAATGAAGCATAAAATCCTTCCGCCACAACACAAACCCTGAAAAAAATTCAAGAAATGCCAAGTTATGAGATACCCCAACTCCCACACAGCAGTTTTCATGGACTCCAGTGACGGACTCCACTTCTTTATAAAGAACTTCCATTTGCTGCCAAGAAACAGAGAAACACGACATCCAAACACATTTACCTCCTTCACAGTATCAGATAAAAAACTTTAATTACTACCGCTTGCTCCCGTCAGGATCACATGGCACAGCACAAAACCTATGGTGCACATATGTCAGTGCTAAGTATTTGCTAATGTTGCTGAGGTTGTCATTAAGGTTCTGCCATCATGCAAGTGAGATCAGTGTGTTGTGTGAAGAGGGCTTGATCATCTGCTGGAGGTGGAAGGGAATTCCTCGTGAAGCTATGCAATCTGGTACTGCCTGCAGAGCATGTTCGGTGCACCTGTGGCTCTGGTTAAGAGGTGTCATATAACTTGGCATTTTCTTGCTCTTCAAAGTTTACAGTAGGTATATGCCACACTGAGACTACACGTAAAAGGAATTAAGGTTGGGTTTTGTTTATGGAATACACAGAAAATTTATTTCTACTATCCCCTCACCCACTCAGAATACCACCACCCAAGGTGTCGTTCTGAAACGAAAATGCTTGATGTGCCATCTTTTTAAAATGTACCAGGCGAACTGGATAGCTCTGGTGGTTAGTAATGGTGGGATATGGTGTTTTCATCTCTAGGGAGCTGATGTGAATATAGCCAAAGTTCACAGTAACAAGCTCATAGACTTTAAGGTCAGAAGAGACCAGCATAATCATCTAGTCTGATCTCCTGCACATTGCAGGCCACAGAACTTCAGACACCCACTCCTGACCCCTAACCTCTGGCTGAGTTACTGAAGTCCTCAAACCATGATTTAAAGACTTCAAGTTACAGAGATTTCACTGGTTTCAGAGTAACAGCCGTGTTAGTCTGTATTCGCAAAAAGAAAAGGAGTACTTGTGGCACCTTAGAGACTAACCAATTTATTTGAGCATGAGCTTTCGTGAGCTACAGCCCACTTCATCGGATGCATACCGTGGAAACTGCAGCAGACTTTATATATACACAGAGAATATGAAACAATACCTCTTCCCACCCCACTGTCCTGCTGGTAATAGCTTATCTAAAGTGATCATCAGGTGGGCCATTTCCAGCACAAATCCAGGTTTTCTCACCCTCTCTATTTACTCTAGTTTAAACTTGCAAGCGAACTGCGCCCCATGCTGCAGAAGAAGGTGAAAAACCCCCAGGGTCTTTGCCCATCTGACCCGGGGCAAAATTCCTTCCTGACCCCAAATATGGCCATCAATTAGACCCTGAGCATGTGGGCAAGACCCATCAGCCAGGCACCTGGGAAAGAATTCTCTGTAGTAACTCAGAGCCCACCCTATCTAGCCTCCCATCACTGACTGATTGGGATATTTGCTGAAAGCAGTCGCACATCGGCAACATGCCATTGTAGACAGTCTCATCATACTATCCCCTCCAAAAACTTATCAAGCTCAGTCTTGAAGCCAGTTTTGTTGTTGTTTTTTTTTTGCTCCCACTGGCTTCAAGACGGTCCAGTGGCTGTTGGACAGCACATTAGGTGAAATGAGCCCGTGATGTCAGTTTGCTTCCTACTGGATAAGGTAAATGTTACCAACCTCACTGGGCCTCCGCCCCCTTGTTGGCTGACTGAGGGGCCTAGGTACTCTCTTATCATGGCTAAGGCATGGGGGACACTGCCATTGCTGCCCCATGGGCTCTAGCCCTGTCCTGTAGGCATGGTCCGGAAGGCTCGCATTTCTCACCAGTGCTTCCCTGTTACTAAATGCCCAGTCCGCCCTTGCTGGGCCCCAGTTTGGGAATAAGGTTTGCACACCCATGGTGGGCTTTTCAAAGGAGATTAAAGGAATAAAGCATCCAGCTCGAGAAGCAGCCCAGCCCAGGCACCGTTCCCTGGTGAGAATGCCTTGTGCCAGGCACGGTAGGGATGAAAGCCAAGGTGCATCTCAGCACAACACCTTTCCCTCAATTCAGGGTACAGCTCCTGCCAATGCATCCCCCAAACTCTCCAGGAGGCAGCACCCCCCAATGCACAGCCCCCCCCAGCTATACCCTCAATGCACACACCCCAGCTCCCCCCCCACAACCCCCAAGCTGACCCCCCCCACTGTACACCCCCAGCTTTCCAGGGTAAAGCATGCCCCAAGTCCACAATTCCTCCAGCTCCCCCCAGTGCAAGCCCCCCACAGCTCTCTGGGGGGAAGCACTGAACAACATCTCCTGCCAGCTCTCCGGGGTGTCCAGTACACCTCTGCCCCACACCCAGCACCCCAGCCCCAGCACTGAGTGGCACAGGGCCAGGTTGGCAGTCTCTGGCTCTGACCGATCCACCCATCTGGAGGCTTGGCCTGGCTCATACTGGCTGCAGCTACTTCAGGGCAACCCTCTCCCCACCCAGGGCACAGCTCCGCTCCCCACCACACATTGTCCATGCCAGCAAACAGCCCAGCGCGCAGCCCTGCTCCCCCACATTACCCCTCCCAAAGGGCACAACCCCCCCCGCCTCCTCCCCAGGGCATTGCCCCACAGCGCACAGCCCTGCCTCCCTGGGGCTCCATCCCTCCCAATTCACAGCCTTACCTCCCCCCATCACATATTCCTGCTTCCCCTGGGGCATCATACCCCTACCCGCAAAAAGATTAAATACTTTCCACTGCAACAGTAACTCAGAATGATGTTAACAGCAGCTACTAAAGTTGAACATTTTTAAATTAGTAAGTCCAAATAAGTTGTATCCAAGAGATTTAAAGGAGCTGGCTGAGGAGCTCCCTGGCCCATACATTTTGATTTCCAAAAAGTTTTGGAACACTGAGGAGCTCCATAGGACTGGATCAAGGCAATATTTAAATGGGATGACCTGGGTAATTATAGGCCTGTCAGCCTGAGATCTATCCCAGGCAAAATAGAGACTTAAAAGAGGGTAATGTAATGCCAATCAACATGGTTTTATGGAAAACAGGTCCTATCAGACTAACTTGATATAATTTTTTGACGAGATTACAAGACTGATAAAGGTAATAGAGTTTAGGTAATAACTTAGACTACTGTCAGGCACCACATAACTTCTTGATTAACAAATTAGAACAATACAAAATTAACAACACATGTTAATAACCTGGCTAACTGATAGATCTTAAAATGTAATTTTACATGTGTAATCATCGAGTGGATGCGTTTTTAATAGGTCCCACAGGGATCGGTTCTTGGCCCTACACTATTTAACATCTTCATCAATGACCCAGAAAAAACCAAAATCATTACAGATGAAGTCTGCAGATGACACAAAGGGCAGAGATACAGATCGCTCTGGATTGCTTGGCAAGCTGAGCGCAGGCAAACAATATGTGTTTCAATACAGCTAACTGTAAGGGTGTGCGAAGCATTCAGGCCATACTTACAGGATGGGGGACCCGGCTCTGGGAAGCAGTGACTGTGAAAAAGACTTGAGGGGTCATCATGACGGATAATCAGTTGAACGTGTGCTTCCAGCGCAACGCTGTGACCAAAAGGGCTGACGTGATCCTTGGATGCACAAACAGAGAACATTGAGTAGGAGTAGAAAGGTTATATTACCTCTGTATTTGGCACTGGTGTGACCACTACTGGAATCCCATGTCCAGCTCTGCTGATCACAGTTCAAGAATGATGTTGATAAATTGGTGTCCGTTCAGAGACTAAAACGATTAAAGGATTGGAAAACAGGCCTTTCTGTGATAGATTCAAGGAGCTCGACCTGTTTACTTTATCAAAGAGAAAGTTAAGGGGCTACATGATCAGTCTGTAAGTGCCTATGTGAGGAAGAGAAATGTGATGATAGAGGGCTCTTCAGACTAGCAAAGTTCTAACACCATCCAATGGCGGGGAGTTGAAG
Source organism: Lepidochelys olivacea (assembly GCF_965140295.1). Classification (NCBI taxonomy): domain Eukaryota; kingdom Metazoa; phylum Chordata; order Testudines; family Cheloniidae; genus Lepidochelys; species Lepidochelys olivacea. Next base: position 98,898,182 of record NC_140419.1, read on the forward strand.
TTAACCAAATTCAGACAGGAAATAAGGTGCAAACTTTTAACAATGAGGGGGGTACCTAACCACTGGAACAACTTACCGAGGGCTGTGGTGAATTCTCCATCACTGGACATTTTTAAATCCAGACTGGACGGTTTTCCAAAAGGTCTGCTCTAGTTCAGCCACAGCTATTGGACTGGAAGCAGGAATTAATTAACACAGGGAAGTCCTATGACTGGTGTCATGCAGCAGGTCAGACTGGAGGCAATGGGCCCTTCTAGCCTTAGACCCAGGGCACAGGAGGGCCACCCTTTCCCCTCCCACCAGGGCACAGCCTGCTCCCCCAGGGCCAGGCCCCCTGCCCTAACTGGACAGCCTTCTTCTCCCCTAATACTCAGTGTCGCTTGACCCCAAGACCATCACCCCCAGTGCCCAGCCCAGCCTCCCCCAGCACCATCACCCCCCAGCCCAGCACCCAGCCTGGCTCCCTCCCCCCAGCGCCCACATCCCCCTTCCCTTCCTCCCTTGCCCGGCCCGTCCAGTCCCGCGCGCATCCCCCGGCCCGGGCGCAGCGCAGCTCGGCGCTGCGCGGGCGGTGCCGGGCCGAGCCGCGCCGAGGCGGGGGCGGCGCCTGCCCCCCCCCCCCCAGCCCCTCTCCCAGCAGCCCTTGCAAACGCCTACAATGAAATTTGCGAAGTTTTTTCGGTTTCGGCGCCATTTTCGAGTGGACTCGGAGGTGAGGAGGGAGGGGGGGGTACGGGGAGCCGCCGGCCCGGCCGGGTTGGGGAGAGGGTTTCGGGGAGGGGAGCCCCGGGAGCGGGCGGGGGGGGCAGACAGCGACCCCCCGCAGGCCGGCGGCGAGCGGGTTAAAAACTTTCTAGGGGAAGGAAAGAAACCAAAAAACTTTTAATTTGCAAAAAGCCCCCAAATGCAGCGCCCCCCCCTCCTCAGCCGGAGGAACGGGGCCGGGGGGGGCATGTTTGGGTCGCACGGGTCCAGCGCCGCGGGAGGTGGGGGGCAGGAGGGCGCTCACCGGGTGTGGGGAGTAAACAAGTTCTTCGAGGGGGCAGCTTCGCAGCCGGTGATGCGGCGGGGGGGGGGGGGGGGAATCCTTTTTAACGAAAATTAGGTGCGTGCCGTGCAGAAGCCCCAATGGTGGCAAAGGGTTAAAGTGCAACTCCCCCTTGCACACTGGCCCGCTCGCCTCCAGCCCCGGGCTCCCCCCCCTTGCACACTGGCCCGCTCGCCTCCAGCCCCGGGTTCCCCCCCCTTGCACACTGGCCCGCTCGCCTCCAGCCCCGGGTTCCCCCCCCTTGCACACTGGCCCGCTCGCCTCCAGCCCCGGGTTCCCCCCCTTGCACACTGGCCCGCTCGCCTCCAGCCCCGGGTTCCCCCCCTTGCACACTGGCCCGCTCGCCTCCAGCCCCGGGTTCCCCCCCTTGCACACTGGCCCGCTCACACCCAGCGCCTCCAGCCCCGGGCTCCCCCCTTGCACACTGCCCCGCTCACACCCAGCCCCGGGCTCCCCCCCTTGCACACTGCCCCGCTCACACCCAGCGCCTCCAGCCCCGGGCTCCCCCCCTTGCACACTGCCCCCTCACACCCAGCCCCGGGCTCCCCCCCTTGCACACTGCCCCGCTCACACCCAGCGCCTCCAGCCCCGGGCTCCCCCCCCTTGCACACTGCCCCGCTCACACCCAGCCCCGGGCTCCCCCCCTTGCACACTGCCCCGCTCACACCCAGCCCCGGGCTCCCCCCCTTGCACACTGCCCCGCTCACACCCAGCCCCGGGCTCCCCCCCCTTGCACACTGCCCCGCTCACACCCAGCACAGCTTGCCCAACGCCCCGGCCCCAGTTGTTGACTCTCGGCCTGCGATCGATGCCCTCGCTATTGTATCAGCTAATGACGCAGTTGAGAAGTGACAGGAGACACTTTGTAACCTGCCTTCCCGGGGGGGCACGTGCGGCCTCCCCCCAAGCGAGGGGTGGGGGAGGGTCTAGGTTACAGACCGTTACAAAGTTGCAGGCCGCCGGGAGGGGACGGGTTAAAAAACGGGATGAATTAATTCGATCCAAGCAGTTGGAAAATTGCAAAAGAGATTGGGAGTGTAATTTGGCCGCGTGTGGACACGTTCAACCCAGGGCAGTTTCAATTCGACTTTTGTTTTCGGAACGAGTTTATGCGGAAACATTGCTAAACTAAACGTTTTAGGAGACTAGACCTGTAACGTGTTTGTATACATGTTACTGGTCATATACATTTTAATGCCGTTTCCCCCTTCCCACCCCCGGTCCATTTTTTCAAGTATATGCTTCTTGTTTTATTGAGAGGGAACGTCAGCAATTTTTTTATTGGCTTGTCAACAATACCAAAGTATTTTGTAATTAAATGACTGGATTCGGGATTAAAATCTAATTTAAATTGTACCGTTCTGCGTGTGAAAGCTTTTAACGTGCTTAAAACTGAGTTTTATAGTATTTTAAAGCTATTGTATTTTGTGGTATAAACCCTGTGATTCTGTTAACTTTTGTTTTGACAGGCTGGAAATGTGAAAAGGGACACTTTAATTTCTAGATCTAAGACTCCTACTCCCTCCCCAAATTCTGTTTTGAAAAATTTAATTTTCTAATAACTTCCAATGAGTAGCTATTTAATTTCTATTGTACTTTAACATTTAGTTTGAAAATACTATTGTATGTAATATTTTTATTTGTTGAGATGTCTAGTGTAATTTAAATGTTTAATTTATATTTCACATCTAATTTGGTATCAGAATAATTTTTTTAAAGTATTGCATTGTTTGTTACACATTAAACTTACTAAAAATTCCAGAATTAACATTATTTTAAACAATTTATTAGTGTGGAAAAGTTGATGAAAGATACTAGATTCTCATCAAAATATAAATACATGAATGTATATAAAGTAGTAGATTATTATCCATTTTTTCAAGTATATGCTTCTTGTTTTATTAAGAAGAATATTAAGACTGTCCAAAGTGCCAAATAATTGAAAGAAGGGGGGTGAACAAAAAAATCCCTAAGTATTTAACAGTTTTTACTGACCTGTGTCATACAGGAAATATGAATATCCTGGCAAGCTTGTGAACCTCTAAATCATGTTTTGGTTAGATGAGTTACTGTCTTTCTGTCTGTTTCCAGTGAGGAGAGCAATGTGTATAATTTGTGCATATTTTTAGGAAAATAATTTTCCAAAGCTAGAACAACAAATGTGCAAAATAAATATATATTTTTAAATGTACTGTTACATATACATACATAGGTGTGCCAACATCTATCTACCTTCAGCATAATCTGAAGAAATCAAAAGAATTTCATTGCTCACCATCTTTATGAATATTTAGTAACCCAAAAGAGACCATTTTTATAGAAACCTAGTAAAACAGTGAACTGCAAATACAGTAAATAGGAGGAAAGCTTTAGGTGGGCTTTAAGGAAACTGATCCAAATATGAAGAATATATTTACTGCATGCTCATTAGCTTTGAATGAATATTCATCTGACCAAAAAAAAAAAAAATCCATAGTTTTTCTTTCTGTTCTTAACAAATAAATATTTTAGGAGTTCAGGTTCCAGATCCTTACCGTATTATTTAAAACTGGATGAGATGATGGTGAAAGAAATGGAACCAAAAAGCACCGTACTGTTCTTCAATTCTGCAGTTTTGAGGAAAAACTGGATCCTGGGAATTTTACTGATGTTCTGAAGTACAGTAAGTTAGGATCTGATCTTACAGGCCTTGCAAGCACAAGTAGTCCTTTCTCACATGAATAGACTCATTTAAATAAATGAGACTAGTCATGTCAGAGTTTGCAGGATCAAGCTCTTAATTTTGTAAAACTAGAAGCTTTAATATTTTTATTAATCAAATGATTATGCACTTTATTGTAACAGTTTAGTATCCAATTTTCTGTTCCATTCTCAATACTACCTTAAAAGAGAAGTTAAGTACTTAATCATGTAACTTTTAAAGGTAGAATATGCCAAAGCTTAGGTTGCAGCTCAAATGTATTTATGTTCAAATAATGCTCTTTATTTTAAGAGAAATAGTAGAAGTTAATTTGTGGTGGTGAAAGGATAGATTAAGTACTTTCAGTACAGGTGCACTGGAAAAGATTAATATTTTATCTTCACCCAGTTTTATATATATAAAATTTTAAAATTATTTTGTTCACTTTTATATGGGTACTTTGCTACCCAGTAAGGAGTGCTTAGTAATGATTGTTGCACGACACTTTGCACGCAGATTAGTTTCACTTGAGATGTCTGTGCAAAGGAAAACAACTTCACTATGATACATCTATTAATACAGTGAGCTGTTAAATTAATAGATAGTAATTTCTCTTTACACATCTTCAGCTCAATCTTGGCAGTCTGCAAGTTGAACTGTTTAGGAAATTTAATAGTGAAAAACATGTGGCGGTTGTCAATAAAACATAGGCTATGTTTCTGCCTATTAAACACATTTGTGAATATTAATACCTTACACTGTTTAAATTCCATTGTTCAAATTAAAACAGATGAAAATGACTGACTTACGAGCACAGTCAGCTATGAACTATTTAAGTGGGTGGGACTCACCACTTCAGGTTTGTTTCATCACCATAGTCAAAATGAGTGGTGTCTTATTTGTTGGTTATCTATTTTCAGATTGCAATGAGGATGACTAGTTCTAAAGATTTTTTTAGAAAGTAAATGCTTTGTCTGATTCCCTTCCTCCCCGCGCCCGCCCCCGCCCCCCTCGGCCCATGGCAATATTTTAGTGTTTCTGCTGTGTTGGATGTCTCCTAAATAGCCATTTGATAGCTAATCTTTTTTATTTTGAGTATATAGGAAACAGTGAACTAATTGCCATAACTTGAGGGTGAGGGAAGGAATTTGCCCCCCATCCTGGGGGCATGTGGGTTGGGATTTGGGTTAAGGAAAGAAGGAATTTCCTGCCAGCCTCAGGTTCTTATTATGCCCTGAAATGTAGACTAAGCAAGTTAACAAAGTGGGGTGGGTGTCCGTCCGTCTCACCCTAATGCTTATATCTTTCAGTCCTTTTCTTTTTTTATAAGATACCCCCTGTTTTCTTTCATCGGTTTTGATTTTTAAGAGGTGTCTTCTTGTTTTGAAAGAGAATTTTCATATAACATCCCATTGTACTTTGGCAAGAAGCCACGGTATAGGTATTCTCCTAGGGATAGCATTACAGTGCACTTCTGCATATCCAAAATGCCCAGTTATCCAGAAATATTAATCAATCAATCATAGAATATCAGGGTTGGAAGGGACCTCAGGAGGTCATCTAGTCTTGCGCCTATATACATCACTGCCATAAATCTGTATCTGACCTGCAGAAATTTCTGCCTCAGTATTTTCTGGAGTTTAAATTATACCCACTGGGGTCTCCTGCTTGCTGGTAGAAAATACAGTAGCAAGTGACTTAACTGCTAAGCCTCAGTTTCAGTCTGTAAAATAAATGTAACGGAAGGTTGTGAGTCTCAATATTTTGTGAAGTGCTCAAAAAACGTTAGATACGTGAATGAGCTTTTTCCCTGTCTTACTTGCACAGCTGAGGACTGTATGAAACTAAAGAGACGATAAATGTTCTTCTGCGTTGCTTGAAGGGTGTTGCGAGAGAGCACTGTGGTGTTCACTCTATTTCTCCTCTCCCTCCCTCAGTCAAGAAGATGAGATTGCTGCCAGATGAAGGCATGAGGTACCTAGCATCAATTTCTGATCCCCTTCATTGAAGAGGAGATGAACTGTATTTAATGTTCTTGTTTAATGGTAGTAGATCTTTAAAATCAACATAAATAAGGGTTTTTCTTTTCTTCTGGTCTGTCCAACAAATCTGCTTCTATTGCTGTTGTGTATGAAGCAAATGTATGAAGTGGTGACACTTCCTTTTTCATCATATTTTTGTGTGGTATTTTTATTATGCATTAGGTTATAGAGCCCAACTCACCCTCATAACTGCCATTTCTTTCAATATGAATTCTACATAGAGAATTCATTGCATACAACCTTCCTAATATTACTGTACCTAATTCCATTATGCATGGATTGTGTATAATTTCTAATAAGCAAAATCCAGGCAACCAGTCTTCAGTGATCCTGGTATTATATAAATTATAGTACAATGATGAGAGAAGGGATAGATGTGCTGCAACACTGTTTAAATACTTTGTATTAGTGTATTTTGGAATGAAAGCATGAGTCCCCCTGCTCCCTCCTCCACACAACCCTCCCCTGCCAGTTAATAGGATGAGCACACATTGAAGCCTTTAATAGTCTTTGTCTTTAGGCCTAACTGGCAAAAAATTTGATTGCTGTTTGATTAGTCAGTGCACTATAATGTGTATCACCTGTCTAAGGTACAATCTGTTGGAACACTTTATAAACTCTACTTTGTTGTTTTCTAGTTCATATTGAAAAAGAAGTTAAATTGTGTCCCAAGAGAGTCATATTTTCAGAACAAACTGATGCATCATTGCGTTCAGTCAAGGTGAGTTGGAAAAGTGAACCTAGTATATCCAATAACTTTTCAAGTACCCTTAGGGCAGGGATGGGTAAACTACGGCCCGTGGGCCACATCTGGCCTGCCAGCCATTTTAATCCGGCCCTTGAGCTCCCGCTGGGGAGTGGAGTCTGGGGCTTTCCCTATTCCAGCACTCCAGCCGGGGAGCAGGGTTGGGGGCCGCTCTGTGCGGCTCCTGGAAGCAACAGCATGTCCCCCCTCTGGCTCCTGTGCACAGGGGCAGCCAGGGGGCTCCACTTCACATGCTGTCTCTGCCCCAAGCGCTGCCCCCGCAGCTCCCATTGGCTAGGAACCGCAGCCAATGGGAGCTGCAGAGGCAGTGCACAGCGGAGTTGCTTGGCCGCGCCTCCGCGTGGGAGCAGGAGTGGGGACATGCTGCTGCTTCCGGGAGCTGCTTGAGGTAAGCGCCGCCCAGAGCCTGCACCTCTAAGCCTGCATCCCAACCCCCTGCCCCAGCCCTGATCTCTTTCCCCCTGCCCTCCGAACCCCTTGGTCCCAGCCTGGAGCAACCTCCTGCACCCCAATCCCCTCATCCTTAGCCCCACCCCAGAGCCTGCACCCCAACCGGAGCACTCCCCCTTCCACGCACCTTCCTCACCAACCCAGAGCCCCCTCCCACACCCCAACCCCAATTTTATGAGCATTCATGGCCTGCCATACAATTCCTATATCCAAATGTGGCTCTTGGGCCAAAAAGTTTGCCCACCCCTGCCTTAGGGTCTAGCCTGGAGGTGCTGGATATATGGAATTCCTACTGAAGTGAACTGCAATTAACAGCAAGAGAGAGTCCTTTGCCAAAACTTCCTCAGGGAAGATGCTCTTAAGTTACAGTCTTTACTTCAGTACTGACTTATGCAAAGTACAAAACTGGCTATTTAAACCACAAAACAAAAAACCTAATTATACTGCATGAGATGATTAACAGCATTATACCCTTTGAGAGAATTGTTCTGATGGCTTGCATTGGTAAGAATGTTTTCTCATATCTATATTATGTTGTACATCTCTACTGGCCTCGTGTTCCTCTCCCAAATAACCCTATTTACATTGTGAAAACTGACTTCCTCTTTTCTCCAAGTAAGAGCTTGGTGGTAATAGATTGGCAGTGGCTTGGAAACGTCACCCTTCTTTTTAAAAGGCAGGATCTATTTGCCCTCTTGGTTTAGAATCTGATTTATTTTAAGGATTTTGAGAGTTCTGCACACCCAATCCCTTGAGATCATCATTCTATAACTTGAATCTCAATCTAGAATAAAAATGGAGTTCTAGAACCGAGGGCTTGTTTATTTTTGCTTATTAAACTAAACCACTTACCCTTTTGGGTATTATTTTATTTCTTCTCTCAAACAGACTAAGCAGGTACGGTCAAGCAAGATATTGTTAGAGAAACAGTACGAAAAAGGGTTAATAGCATTCACCCTTTGAGTTGTTTGGCCGACAAAGCCAGTATTCAAGTGAGAAAGCAAAATAGATCTGCTAGCAAAAAAGCATTAGTGTAAATTTTCATAAATTCAGCACAAACCATTAGAATTCCCATTTTAAAGTTCTGTTTAAAAAGGGGAGGGATAACATGGACCCCAAAAATGTATTCAGAGTGCTTAGCACAGGTGATAGCATACCATTGGTGGGAGACATCTCAATGCCATATGTCTAACACAGTTCCTGTTTTCTTCATGATGACAAGCCCTAAGAAGATGAGTTGTACGAACATATACCTGTTAGTACTGCTCCTAACTTATTTATCACATAACTGTGAAAATGTCAAAAAGAAATGCAAAGAAAAGTCAGGCCATCTGTACTGGTGCTTAGGCTAACTTGTAATTACATCTTAAGGTGCCACACTGAAGTCAGGGACCCCACAAAAAGACCTACTCGCACTCCTTCTCTTCTCCCTCCTTGCCTCTTCCAAAAGTGTGGTGTTCCCTATGTGCATAGGCAGGGAATGCTCTGAAAAATTTCAAGGCAGCTGTGATCATTTCTCATCGCTGATTCCATTCAAATTTGAAAGGGGAAATCTGAGCAGCATGAACCCTAAAAACAAATAGAAAAAGAGAAATATTTGCTTCAAATTATGCCCTGAAAGTGAATCTGAGGAATCTGGATCATCTAAATTGAAATACTTCAGGGAAATGGCAAACAAATACTTTAGCACAGGGCTTCTCTAGCGCGGGGTTGGGACCCCTCAGGGGGTTGCAAGGTTATTACATGGAGGGGTCATGAGCTGTCCGCCTCCATGCCAAACGCTGCTTTGTATCCAGCATTTCTAATGGTGTTAAATATAGTAAGTGTTTTTAATTTATGGGGGGGGCTTGCACTCAGAGGCTTGCTATGTGAAAGGGGTCACCAGTACAAACGTTTGAGAACCGCTGCTCTAACACTATAACTATTCCTTACACAGCTATCACTGCTTGCAAGAGCTCCTGATCCCAGTATATGCAGCGTGCGCACAAAAAAAGCTGTAGACCCGGGGTGGCCAGCCTGTGGCTCCGGAGCCACACGCGGCTCTTCAGAAACTAATATCCGGTTCCTTGCCTAGGCACCGACTCCGGGAATGGAGGGACAGGCGCCAACTTCCCAATGTGCCGGGGGGTGCTCACGGCTCAACCCCAGGCCCTGCCCCCACTCCACCCCTTCCCGCCCCCTCCCCTCAGCCTGCCATGCCCTCGCTCCTCCCCCTCACCTCCTGCATGCCCCGAAACAGCTGATCGGGCGGTGTGGGGAGGGAAGGGGAGGCGCAGGGGTGTGGGAGCTGATGGGGGGGCTGCTGACATAATACTGAGGCTCTTTGGCAATGTACATTGGTAAATTCTGGCTCCTTCTCAGGCTCAGGTTGGCCACCCCTGCTGTAGACTCTTGAGATTTCCCAATAGCCTATTTAAAAAGGCTGGAAAGGTAGAATGGAGCGGGAGCAGGAGACCTGGCTGGTCTGAAAATGTAGTTACCTGCAACAAGTCTACTGTGCATTTTGGGCAAACGAAGTAGGTTTTTTTATTTTTGTTTTTTAAAAAATGATTGCAGTCATGATACACTTGTATAACTACTTGCTCTCTTTTTTAGTTGCAGACTTTCTGGTAGAACAGAATTGAAGAACGTTTAACGTTTTGTAATAAGCGAATGTTACAAATGTCTTCATTGGATTGTATTGTGCTCTTCAGTACCTTTGTATCATGTTTAAAAATAGTCAAAATACCATTTGGAATTTCAACATTGTTGGGCTTTGAGGAGATGTAGCAGCACATCATGGTTTGTAGGGACAAGGAGATACAGACCATTCTGGGCTGCCTCATTACCTCAAGGATAGACAAGAAAGGGAGCTTCTGGGTGTCAGCCGTGGAAGCTATCACATTCTCATGTATCTCTTAGATCAGTTGAACAGGTATGTTTAGATACATTTTTGTACTGCTTTTACATGTACGCTTTCTTTCCAGCCTGCAAAGGTAGAGTATTGGTTTTATGCCTTTGGTGAATTTGCCTAAAATGGGTCCAGGGATTTGCGTTATTCTAACCTGTTGCCCCGATCACAGGCCATGTGATTGTTCAATATTTCATTACCTTCCAATATCCGTAATAGTCTATTAAGATGACGCTAAGTCATCTTTAATGTTGTGTCTTCAGTTGACTTATACCAGTTGCATGTTGCCTGAAGTAATCCTGCTTCCTGTTTTCTTCAACATTCTTTCCTCTGTTTAAGACAAATAAATTGTAGGTATTATGACAACCATCAGGGATTGTAAAAACGGCGTTCTGGAAGTCACAGAGACCTCTTCACAGTGGAAGCATGTCAGCAGTGCTGTAGCAGCACGTAAATACTGGAGTTTAGGATTGCCTAGCTGCTCTCCAGTATTGCATTGCTGCTTTAGTGAGGCTGGATGGTCATGCCTACGGCAGGAACCAGTGCTGTTGCTGCCAGCCTGTGGTGCCTAGGGCAACAAAACAACCTTATCGCACTGTTAAATGTGCAGAGATGCTGTATGATCAGGTTTTTAAGAGGGGTATTAAGAGGTTTCCTGGTCTGTAGATGTGACTTAAGAACAAAATAATATGAAGGTGGGAAAAATTGTTCTTGAGCTGTGTATTATTTAATGGGCTAGTGATGCCGGAGAGGGAAGCAAGAGGCATTTGAAGGATGGGTAGGGAGAGAGCTGTTTGCAGAGCTCATTCACTTCACTGTCTGAACAGCGGGTATCTTAATGCGGTTTATTAACAGCAGCCCCCAGATTCCGAATGTGCTCCAGGTGACACGGGTCCCGTAGAATAAGAACCCAAGGAGCGTTGGCTGGGTAGGCCATGGGCCAGCTGCACGAGCACAGGACGAGGGTCCCGCTGGCAAGGGCCAGCTGCTGGGGCTGGCTCGTGTCTCGCTGAGGGTGGGCAGAGCCATGGGTGCTCACCTGGTGGAGCCGTTCCCTGAGCTGTGGGGCTGGGGGGTTATCGCAGACCCACCTCTCAGCCTGGCCCCTACTTGCTAAGAATAAAAGCTGCAGTAGCCAGGGCCCGGGACTGGCCTGGCTCTTCCTTGGAGGTGCTGCGGTGGGTTAGACTGGGCAGTAGCCCCAAGGGAGGGTAATGTCCATGCTCTGGGGTGGCTCACGGGGGGCTTGGGTAGGCATCATCTGCTATAAGGTGGGGTGGGGGGCTGAACCCTAGAGCTGTGCCAAGGTGCCAGCTGGCTCTTCCCTGGAAGTTGCTGGGGCTCAAAAGCGCCTGCGGGGGCGGACGCTGCCTGTGGGCGCAGTGTCCCGGCCCGCTGGGGAGACTACCTGGGAAGACGGGGCTGCGAGCTCCCCCGGAGCCGCCCTGCAGCTGGGGGGGTGGTCCGTACCGGGATCGGTTCCTGGGCCAGGCTGTTAACGCCAAATGCCCCGAGCGGCCGGGGTGGCGGCTACGCCCCCGCCCGGCCGCGCTGCAGCGCCCCCGGCCTGGGGCCCCCGGTCTCGCCGCGGGGCCCTGCAGCGCCGCCCGAAGCCGGCAGGGGGCCGGGCGGGCGAGCGAACGCGTGTCCCGGGGAGCTCGGCGCGGCCTCCCCGGAGCTGCCGGCTCCCAGCCCGCTCTGCCCATCAGCCGCCCTGGGGGCCCCCGAGCCCGGCCGGGAGCTCCCCGGCGCTGCGTCCTTCCGGCGGCACCTGCAGGGGTCCTGCCCCGGGGGCGCTCGGCCGAAGCGCGGGCCCCGCGCCCGGTGGGCGCCGGAGCTTCGGGCAAAGGCTCTGCCGGGGGCGCCCCGCGCGGCAGCCGGGGTCCGGGCGGCTGGGACGGGCCGGCCCCGGCTCCCCGGGAGTCTCCGCCAGCTGCGCTCCGCGCCCGCGGCAGGGGGCGGTCGCGCCGGCTCCGGCGGCAGGTCCCGGTTCCGCTGCCCGCCCGTTCACACTCGCCACGTGCTCGGCGCCGCTGCGGGGTGCCGGGGGCGGTCGGGGGGCGCGGCTCGCTCAGGCTGGAGCCGCTCCGGCGGGCAAAGCGGGCGGAGATTTGCGCGGAGCCGGCGGCGGGTCCGAGGCAAAGGGGCCCCCCTCCAGCCGGGGTTCGAGCCCGACCTGACGCTCCTGGGGGAGAGGCGCCGCCCGCCAAGGCGGGCCCGGGCGGCGGGAGGCCCCGGGCGTGGGGGAGCCCGCGAGGGACGGGACGGGACAGCCCCGATGGCAGAGACGTCGGGCAGGATCCTGCCCTAGGCGCTCAAATCTTGAACCCTGAGCCCGGCGCAGGCTGCGACCCGCCCGCGGCTTGCTCCGGGCTGCACCGCTCTGATTTGCAGCACCCAAGGGGGCTCTCGCCTCGCCTCGCCTCTCCAGTCCCCCCGGGGAGCGGCCAGTGCTGGAGCTCCGACGGGCGCTGCGATCCCTGCCCCGGGCTGTTCTCAGAGTCCGAAGGTGGAGAGCAAAGCAGGGGCCGGCGCTTCCGAGGTGCAGGCGGGTGAAGCTGGGAAGTTTCTGTCGAGGAGGCGGGAAGGCCCGGGGAGCGGAGGGTTTGGGTGAGCAGCGCGTCGGAAAGAAAAGGCAGCAGCCTCCTCCCAAGTGCAAGCCCTCAATAGCAGTCAGGGCTGCTCAGTGCCTCTGAAAATCGGGACCCCTCTTAGGCACCCGTATTTGAAAATTTGGTCAAGTGTTCAGTCCTAAGAGCCCGTCTCTGGTAAAGTCCTCTTCAAGTCCATGGACATTTTGCCAGTACAAGCTGTGTGGCTGGGGATGAGGGATAGGTAGAGAATAACTCAGCTTGGCTTTCAGACCCCAGGGAATATTTGCTGGGCTGGCAGAAAAATACCGTTTATCACAGAGAGTATATGAGATCTGGAGCCAGATCCTGCAACCTGCCTTCTCAAGCCCGTTTTATGTAGCTATTTTTTGAAGCACCCTAGCCATTCACCTTTCAGGAGCAACTTGTTGCAGTCTTTCACCTTCAACCTACCAATACCTTGCCCAGCACCTCTCAACCCTCCATGGTTCCTAGGCTTCCCATCTGGCATGATGCTTTTACCTGTAGCCAGCAGGGCAGCATCTGAGCACTTCCCATGAGTGCATTAAGTAATGTGAGTAGCACCTGTGATTGATGGTTCTTTCCTCTCTTTTTCCCATCCTGTCTGTTGGAAAGTGATTGGTCACAAGAGGAGCTGGTCCCCTTGGTGGTTTGCGGCTCTGAGAAGGGATCTCCCCTTGCTAGGGTGGGGAAAATCACAACTAGCTCTTTAACCTCCAGGCTGGGGTCAGCAGACAGTTACCAGTGAGAGGTCCAGCTGCTACAGGACTCCCACTCAGTGCAGTCGCCCACTTGTCCTCAATTAATTCATTTGTCAAAGACAAATGTTCCCTGCTTCTTTGCTGCAGCGTGGGTACATCATTCCAGCAGAGCAGCTTTGCCATTCTAACGTCTCACAATTCAACCATTTCTTTCTCAGGCTTTAAGATGGGTTGGCTAAGTTCTAGCTTTGCATATTAACATGAGAAAGAGAACAGGGATTTTCTAAACCTCCCGCAGCTTCCAACAAACACACACTTATGACAGTTTTGTAAATTCTCTTTGGTTTTTCCTTTAGTCATTTCTGAAGAAACCTAGCCACATACTAATCATGAAAGTCAAGGTAAGCAATGCAGTGAGTTCCATAAGTGAAATTGATAAGGCTGTTGAATATACAGAGGATGGCTCGTCTTAACTGGGTCATACTTTCTTGATGTGTATCACAGTAGCACCCAGACATCACCATCAGGGTTGGGGCTTTGTTGTATTTGCTGTTGTACAGACGGACAAAAGAAAGAGCCCCTGCCCTGAAGAGCTTATGCAGCCTAATCTTTCCTGCTGGATTTAGATCTGTTATCCACAGTTTACATTTGGTTCCCTCTGCAGAGTACAGCCCTGAAGCCAGCCAAAGAACCCATTCCTACAAATTATCCATATTTATACGTAGTGCACAGGAACACAGAGCCTGCAGTGTAGCTGAGAGCTAACTGGTGATGTTACTCCTCCAAAGGAAATGGTGATTTGCTCAGGGTCCTCCTTTGTGGGAGGGTAGCTGCTCTTTTACGTTGGCTCACAATCTGAGGGGCTTCTTGGATCTCCAAATCCTATGCTCAGACTAGCATTTGCTGGAGCTGCTCTTTAATCACCTGCACTTGACAAGAAGGTTGCAGCCTTTTCTTTCAGAGGCACCGCTCATCCCAGCCATCCACTCCTTTTGGGAGCGTGAAGCTGAAATATGGCAACCTTCCAGTAGAGAAACAGCAGAGGGCACGGGTCTAGTGGCTTGAAGGGAGGGCCTGTGAGCCTGGATAGGACCCAGTTTAAGTTCCACTGTGGAATTGGCTCATGGGTCTGAGGGTAAAGCCTTTCTAACCCTTTAAAAACGTGTATGGACGTGTTGTGCGAGAAGACGGATCTGCCGCTCACCAGCAGATGGAACGCTGAGATCATCACTAGATGAAACTTGTTAGATGCGAGGGCCAGACCTTGTTCCTTCAGATGGAGCAGGTTTTCCAGCATAGATTGAAGGGAAGACTAAACGGAGAAACGTTTCCATTTAGCCAGGTAAGTAGCCCTGATGGACTTGTTCCTAACAGGCTTGCTCCTCTGAGTTCAACCATGGAGCTTCCACATGGTCAGGTCAGGGCCAAATTAATCTTTTATGGGCCCCAGTGCCCACCCCCTGCTCTGCCCAAGCTCTGTCCGGGCTCAGGCTCTTCCCCCCAGAGCCCCGCCTGCTGCTTGCCCAGGAGGGGAGGGTGGGAAGAAGTAAGCCCAGGAGAGGGCAGAGCAGAGAGGATTGGCGCCACAGTCTGGGTGATGGGGCCCCTTCTTACTATCGGCCTGGCACGACTGTAAACTTGGTACTGGGTCAGGTGAAAGGCCCCGAGGTTTGGGTGAAGTAAACGTCTGTGGTCTTGTGAGATCAGATCTGGGCGGGGCAGGCGTGGCAGCGGGGGTGCTACTGACAAGTCGAATAGCCGGCCGAACCAGCGCAGACAGCGTGGTATGGTTAACTTTCATGTGTCCAGCGATTTTGACGGTACTGATGCAGTTCCACTCCTGGAGAATCAGTCTGGAAAGTAAGAGATAAATTGGGAGAATGTTCAAAGGCATAAAGGGCAGTTAAGCACCCATCTCCCAATAGAAGTGGGTGGGATCTAGCTACCTTACCCTTCTGTGACTTTTGAAAATTCCCTTTCAGTCCAAGATGGGCCAAAGCGGTGGTATAAATGTCCCTCTATAATGATGTTAGATTATGAATCAGAAACTGAGGGAGCTGCTGTAATATAATCAGTACTTGCAAGGCTTTCATATGAAAGCAACAGCTTGATTGTTCTTCAGGACACAGTTACGGGGGGGTAGTTAAGAAGTGCTTGTGAGAGAGTCTAAATATTTAATTTTCTGTGAAATAAAGCTGAAAAATGCAAGTAGTTCTAACTGGAAGACCACAATCACTAGACAAAAAGAAAAGGAGGACTTGTGGCACCTCAGAGACTAACAAATTTATTAGAGCATAAGCTTTCGTGAGCTACAGCTCACTTCATCAGATGCAATCATTAGACAGGTTAGCAGTTAAAATTCAACATGTCAAACATTGGGTTAAAGCTATGCTGATAAC
Source organism: Lepidochelys olivacea (assembly GCF_965140295.1). Classification (NCBI taxonomy): domain Eukaryota; kingdom Metazoa; phylum Chordata; order Testudines; family Cheloniidae; genus Lepidochelys; species Lepidochelys olivacea. The sequence continues at coordinate 98,913,770 of NC_140419.1, forward strand.
TTTAGAATCCAGTTTCAAAGGCAGAAAATGTGCTGAGAGCCATGGCAGGCACCATTATGGTAAGAGATGTGTAAGTGTAGCAGAGTGGTTGGCAATGATTTCACAGTAGGTGAATCATGCCATAAAGATAAGGGGGTTGACTCTTCCTCACAGTGCACATGGGAGAAGTCAACAGGATTACTTGCATGAAGTAAGTGGTCTTTAGTCTAGGCTGTAATAATCTTTAGATATATTTTCCTACTCAGATTTGTGGTTGAAGTGAAATAGCTTATTCTTTACATACAATGTCTGACTGACAGAAATAACATAATACCACATTCATTATTTAAAAGCTTTAGTTTAAAGCTTGTAAATTACCACCCTAAAACACTTTTCAAATATGTGGCATAGTGTTAATAAATCAAGTTAAATAATGGATAAGCAGAAACCTTCAGAACGGTAAGGGGGGATGTAATTCTCTTCTTTACACACACACACACACGCTCTTCAAGTATTATAATTTAGATTAACTCTTTCACTTTACATTGCTAGTCTTAATACTATTGAGTGTAAACTCTGGTAATGCCACAAAGCTGTAAGTATTGCTTACAGTACAATAGTGAATCAAAATAAATGCACACATTTGGGACTTGATTTTATAGAGGCCTCACCTGACAATTTTGCAGGCACAGTTTTGTGCCCCAAATTAGTTATAGGTACAAATTGTAGTATTTGGACATCTAGCTACCTAATTGCAACAGCAAATCAGGCAGATATGTCTAGCCTTTAATTTGCATTTGCAAAATAAGAAACTTTTTGAAAATCAGTCACTGTGAAAAACGTATTTCCCTGCTAGTCATTTCACTTGAACATAGCAAACAGAACTGACCAATTTAAAGTGGAATTAGTCAGAAAAGTGATTAAGTAATTCTGAATTTCCATATTTCTTCATTACTTGCACATCAGATTTGTTTGGTTTTCAGGTCAAAGAATGTTTTGAATTGGTAGTCCTACCGATTGGGTCCGGATTTCTTAAATAATCACCAGTGATAAGACTCTGCAATCAGAACTTGACAATTTCGTTCAACAGGTAGGAGGCAAAATCTATTTGAGTCTTCTACAGCTGTAGTTGTTTCACAGCATTAACTCAAGCAACAAATATATCAGCAACTGTGACAAACACAGGGAAGAATGTGGTGCCATTTTTATCATCACTTTTCTGACCATGGCCAAACTTTAACTGGTAAACTAAAGCTTTACATTTTAAAGTTAACTCACATGGAGTCTAAATGTTACAAAATATAAGGGTCCTTTTAGGTCGCTACGTCCACTTGCTGCAAACACTCAATGTAGTCTACCCCTAGGGGATGTTACAGGGTTAAAGTGATATTACACTGGTGCTGAACAAAAAGGAGAAGAAGCTGTAAGAACTCTGAACAAGCAGGCAATTTTGGTAGATAAATCAAGCCACCAGGAAATATTGTACCATAGTTAGTACGCTACGGCCCTCATCAAAACCAATTTAACGGAAGATGTTTACCCAATTAACATGGCAAGTCTCTATCTAAAAGAATAGTGCATAATCGAGTGGAAGCATGATTTGTCAGAAATTAGATGTTAGATAGCTATTGTCAGAGTGGAGGTGTTAGCTGCCGTGAGCACAGCAAATCAGGAGAACTGTTACATCAGGATAGCTCACTCACGGGTATTATTTATATACTTGTAACTTCACCGTGAAGTAGGCACCGTACAGACACATAGGACTATATATAATACCTGCTTCAAAGAACTGAAGGTATTTCTAAGCATAAGAATATTTGTGCGGTCACAGCAAGGAAAACGTAAGGATGTGTTTCTGGGCCTTTGTTCTGTTGAAAGGGATGGAATGGAAACCCTTACCCATATTTCTGTAAAAGAGAGTTCTTCAATCCATGGGTCGTGACCCAGTAAGGTGCTGGGTCGCCTTGCTGTGAGCAGCACCGCCAACCGGGCCGTTGAAAGTCCCGTCGATAGTGCTGCCCGGCTAAGGCAGGCTAGTGCCTACCTGTTCCGACACCGCGCGGTGCCCCGGGAGTGGCCAGCACCAGGGCTGGCTTCTAGGTAGGAGGATCCACGGGTCCACACTCCCGTTGTCTGGGAACTGGCCAATGGGAACGGGGGGTTGGGGGGCAGTGCCTATGGGCAAAAGTCACACCGCGCCACTTGCGCGCCTCCACCTAGGAGCCGGACCTGCTGCTGGCCGCTTCTGGGGCACAGTGCGGTCCGCGGTGCACCCTGGCTGAGCCGCTGGAGGTAAGTCCATGCCTGTGCCCCAATCCGCTGCCCCAGCCCTGAGCCCCCCCCCAAACCCAGAGCCCCTCCTGCACCCCAACCCCGTAACCCAGCCCAGAGCCCTGTCCCCCTCCCACACTGCAACCCCCTGCCCCAGCCCTGAGTCCCCCCAAACCCAGAGCCCCTCTTGCACCCCAACTCCATAACCCAGCCCAGAGCCCTGTCCCCCTCCCGCACTGCAACCCCCTGCCCCAGACCTGAGCCCCCCCCCAACCCAGAGCCTCTCCTGCACCCAACCCCTCATCCCCAGCCCAGAGCCCTGACCCCCTCCCACACCTCAACCCCCAGCCCAGAGCCCCTTCCCACACCCTGAACAAAGTGAGAGTTGATCCAGCATCATGTTTATGAAGAGCTCATGGTCACAGTGCTGCGGCAGGCTGAGCTTATATAAGAAAAGGCCTTGCCTCAGGAATCTTTGCTTTTATACATAGTTTTTTCAATACTTGTCTTTGATTTTAATGAGCGTATGTGCATTAATCAGGTGGAACAGTCCCAATACAGGTTTATAAAAAATAGTAAGTCTGATGCCATGGAAACGTCATAAACTCGTGCAGTTGTATGGCTGTGGAATAAGATTCTTCAATTTGTCTTAGTGATCAGTTTATAAAGTTGCAAACCTGAGGTTCTTTATGATAGGTTAATGTACATCCCACTACGTCACTTCCATTTAATTGCTGGGTTTAGGATGTAGGATCTAGACAAGATGATCTGCCACTCACGGTTTTGCTAGTCTTTGATCTAGACTGAATACCAAGCGACACCCAACGTCCGCTGCTGCTTATTTTAACAAGGTTATGTTCTGAGATCCATGTTAGATTCCCCCCCATGTGCCAAACTGTCTCATTGTCCTCCAGTTCCTTCGATAATACTCTCCTTTGCTGGGATACCTATAACCTTCCCCCCCCACCCCACACACTTGACTGTGGTTAGGCTCCTGATGCGCTGATACTGTTGTCTATCATGCTGACCTATCTTGTCTCATTGCATTCCCCCATCTACCTGTCTGTATCCATCTGTTATCTCTTGTCTTATACGCAAGTTTGTAAGCTCTTTGGGACAGAAGCGCTTTTTGTTCTGTGTCTGTGCAGTGCCTAGGATGCTGGGAACCTGGTCCATGGCTAGGCAATACGGGTACACAAATAATGATTATTAATTGGGCCTTATTCCTTGCATCAGTGGGGCTGGAAGTGCTGCAAAAGTGCTTGGAAAGAGAGTGAGGATGCAAGAAGTGCCTCCTTTTACTAACAGTACCGCCTCTGCTGAGACCAAGAGGGCATCCTATCCAGTTTTCTCAGGCTGGCATGACAGTGTCCATGACATGAAACCATGAGAGCTGCAAAGTGAGATACAGCATCACGGCTTAAAGATGTGGAAGGCCCACAAGCATCAGGCAAAACAGAATGCAAGTCAGAGCTAATAACAATAAAGCCGAGCCCTCTACAGCAAGACTCCAGTGAACTATTCACAGAGTAAGTGGTGAAGGGTCTGCTGGATGCAGTGGTAACTGCAGGGGTCTTGGAAATTAACTCACTGTAAGAAAAAGAAAAAAAAAAAAGCACAACTTGAAACCTTACTTTTCTGGATTGAAAACTGTCAAGTATCATGAAAGCGGCAGACTGCACTTACCTTACAGAGTCCCGCACGTATGAGGGAATGGTTTTCATGCTCAAATAACAAAGGAGGGTATTAAAAACTCCTCAAAATACAATTCAATATTCAAGTTCAATATAAGTCTCTACATAAAAACTATCCAGTATCTCGGGTCTCAGTTTATGCTAAACCAAATAAGAGCATGCCTATAGCCTTACCCATAAAATGAAAACAATTACCTTTGAGTGTGCATAACTGTCAGGAGGTGTATCAGATATGCAGAGAGGGGAGCGTGGAAGATGCACAAAGGCTGGTGCTCTGTAGCAGACAGAAAAGCTAACTAACTTGTGCTGTTACTAGCCAAAAAAGTTACAAAGTCATATACTGCACATGGCATTCTAATACTAAATAATGTTTCCTTGTCAAATCCCTGTAAGTAATTTTTGGTGTGTTTGGGACAGGGAGGGGGGAGAGAAGGAAGAAATGCCAAGAAGAGATGTTTAACGGACAAATGTCTGACAAATAAATATATTGCAACATTTTTTAAAGGTGACCCTTAGCACCTGAGTCTGCCGGAGGGTCTGTAGTGCACAATGAAGCCTACTTGTCACTGGGTGGCAGCAGCAGCTTCTAAAGTGGAGTGGTTAGACACCAAATTGAAAAGTACTTGGCAGCCAATGTTATCTGGGGGAGAATCATTCCTTGGAAGGTAAATAGCCTCCGTTTTGCCCTAATGCTATTTGCAGTTGTACACTGAAGATGGGCTTTTCAGAGGGGCTCCATGTTGGCCTAAATCTGTTCCCATTTCAGTCAGTGGGAGTTTCACACTCTCTCGAGCAGAGTTAGGCGGACACGGAGCCCTGTGAAAAGCCTGACCAAATGCTTGAGCACGTTTACAACAGGCACTGTTCAGCAGAGGGCGATCTCCTCTACCAAATGCAGGGTCAAGACGAAAACCTCCGAGACCAGGGGTCGGCCACCTTCCAAAGAAGAGCCATTTTTTGGTTTTTGCCTTTGATCAAAATATTTCGAGAGCCACATCACACGCAAAGCTACTTGTAGAGTTAGAATTGATCAACTAATAATAATTGAGCATATTAAAGTTATTACTACTCACCAATCCTTTTTTTTTTTTATTGAAGGTAATTATCTGATCTATTTTATTTCTGGTGTTAGACTTTTTACACTGTTGGATGTTGGAACATACTAGTAATGGCTGAGCACATCCTTTCCTTTTCACAAGAAATTCCAAGAGTTTTATTGGTAGACAACAGTTGCCTTGGTAATGAGCTGTTTGAATTTGATTATAAACAGCAGGTGGCTCTGGGCTGAGGCAGCGGATTGGGGTGTGGGGTCTGGGAGGGAGTTTGGTGCAGGAGGGGATTCTGACCTCGGGCAGGAGGTTGGGGTGCTGGAGGGGGTGCAAGGTGCAGGCTCTGGCCGGGAGGCACTTACCACAGGTGGCTCCCATCTGGCAGTGCAGTAGGGCTCAGGCAGGCTGCCTGCCTGCCCTGGCCCCACGCTGCTCCCGGAAGCGACTGGCATGTCTCTGCGGCCCCTGGTGGGGGTGGAAGGCAGCTCTGCGTACTGTCCTGACCCCAGCACCGTCCTCACAGTTCTCATTGGCTGGGAGCCAACCAATGGGAGCTGCAGGGGTGGTGCTTGCGGGCACAGACAGCGTATGGAAACTCGCTGTCCCCCTCCCCTCAAGGGGCATGCCAGCAGCCAGCCAGCCGCTTCCGGGAGTAGCATGGGGCCAGGGCAGGCGGGCAGCCTGCTTGAGTCCTATTGTGCTGCCAGCTGGGAGCCGCCTGTGGTAAGCGTCTCCCGGCCAGAGCCTGCACTTCGCACCCCCCTCAAAAAACGGCTGCCCATAAGGGAGCAGCCAAAGTGGTGCATGTAGCTCCGGAGCCGCAGGTTGCCGACCCCATCCCGGACCCGAAAGAGCAAGGTTGAAAAAGTTAACAGCATTTACTGCACCCACGCAATGTAATAGACTCTGGAGTAAAGGTGTTTAAACATCTGTCATATAAAATAGAAAAAGCTACCACAGAAATAATCAACATTCCGATGGAAACCGGTGACTGGTTACCACTGACAGAACAAGAAAAAGAAATGGGGCCAAATTCTGACCCCACTGATATCCTGTGGCAATCCCAACAACAGAAGGTGTAAACTGGGCAGTGGACAGGTTGGGGACTAATTAGCTAATTGCAAAGGCCAATTTACCATGGATACGTGTGGTAAAAGTTGGACATAGATGTGGAGTTAAAAAGGGACCTAGCAGGACACTTGCTGTGTATTTGGTTCTTTTTCTGCTGCAGTTGTGAAAGGAAAAAAAAAAAATCAACACCGGGCCCTCTCACAGGAAGTGGTTCTCTCCTGGGAAGAGGCCCTTCCTAATGCCACAGTTTATAGTTCACCAATATGCAACTGATTGACAGCAAACTGAAGACACTTGACAATCACAGCAGGTTTTTTTCTGATTGTAGCTGGAAGGGGAGAAGCCAAGAATCACTTTTTGTTACTTAAATAATAGCAACTGCAAGGAAGGGAAGGATCCAGCTACAGCTGAACGAACAGACACTGGCGGCCGAGGGCCCGCTGCCAGTCCTACTTTCATTTTAGTGTAATACTAGAGAGGTTTTTCAGCATCAGTGACTGATTAACTCAGAGCAGAGTCAAGTTTAAAGAAACCTGTCCACCCTAGCCATCCAAAGTAGCTTTTTCTTCACCCAGCCTGACAGTGGCAGCAGATACTTTTGTTACCTGACCACTGCCAGTACATTCCCTCCCACAGCAGCTCCCCTAGTAAAAAAATCACTCACCTTTATCTCTGTCCTTTTCTTTGCCCCACTCTTCACATGGTTCCTCCTGTCTTCATTTTCAGGCCTGCAACAGTTGTGACCATGGTGGATCCTGGTACCTTTACAGAGTCAGGAAGCTATCGCAAAACAAAAGTGCTACCTTCTCCTTTCACTAATAAAAGAGGGTACCCACACTTTTGAAACCTGATCCTGCAAGGTGCAATTGGGAATGAGCAATTTGCCCCACACAAGAACAGTCCTTTGGTGAACCCTGGGCACCTACTTAGTAGCATCAGATAGCACTGTTGATCTACTAATATAGAAACATAAAGGGACTTTAGTGCATAATTTAAGATGCAATGCAACTAATGTCTAGTTAATCAGTGAAATGTACAATTACAAGGCAATTTAAATGTTTTTGTTTGGCTGGATCCTCAGACAGTAAATTTTCTATTGCAATATTATACAAAGATGAAACTGAATGAACTGCAAGCACTCAAACTGTATCAAGGCTTTTAATCAAGCTTCATCAATGTGTTCTCTAGAATATTTTTAGTTCAGCCTCATTAATGCTTTATTTATCTAGCCTACTTTAAGCTTCACATAATAACAAAGATGGTGAAAAAACCAAAGTTCCACACAACAGAATTGTAATTTGTAGAATTTAGGCAGCTAAAATAAATATGTTCCATGGTTTGAATTATCCAGTGTAAAATTACAAATGCATCAGGGATTGCGTATCACCTTCTGTAAGCATTCAAAACCAAGCATTTCCCCCCCAGTAAAGACATGGCTCCTGTAAATGAAGCAGGTCAAGTGTCCCTGTGCCAGAACAGGTGGTCCCAGTTTGGCCAATTCAAGAGGATGGGGCAGCATCTGGGGCTATAATAAAAATCAGGGAGACTCTAAGAAAGGGAGACCTGGAGAGTCAGGGCTGTCTGAGGGTCAAGTCAGGAAAGAGGCAGGTGAGAGCTGCCTGGAAGTGAGTGGTTGGCAGGTGAGAGCTGCCAGAGCCAGGAGACAGTATGTGGCTCCTGGGGGAAAGCAGGAGAGCAGCAATGGGGATTTCCAGCTGACCTCCCCAATCCAGGGCCAGAGGGGGGGGAGAGCAGCAGAGGGGCTTATCTGCTGCCACCTCCACACTGGAGAGGTGGACCCAGGTGAACGTGAGAGCCAAGGGAGTGAAGGATGCTTCTCTGGTAAGATGATCTCCAAGCACTGAGACGGGGGAGGGGGTTTCCCCACTGGGAAAAGTGGGGTTTTAGGGACTACTTACACTGGTTGTGAGAAACGGCCTTTTGTTGGAGATTATTTGAACTATGTTTTGGGACTAAACCAGCCCCAAGGAGGGGTATTAAGCAAGAGAGCCTGAAGTGGAATTACAGGGAACTCAAAGTGGAATCTGATGCAGCTGAGCCTGCTGTACCACAGCCTCCCATAGGAGGGCGCTCAAGGCAGGGCTACCCTATGACAAATGTATATTTGACTTACAGAAAGAGAGAATTTAAACTAAAAAAAATGCAACTCAACCCCCAGTCCTTTATACCCGGACTACAGAGTAAATGATCTTCTATTTCTTTTCAGGCAATGACTATGTAATTTGTATCAATGTAGTACATTTTAATGTTTAAAATTAGACTGCAGTAATTCAGAAGTGTTCTGAATTATTGCAGTCTAACCTAGCTAGGACACAATAGTGTACAATGAAGTTTCTTACTGTGAACAATATTTTTAATATAAATAAACTTTTAAATCAGAGCACTGCTTCTGAAGGGTAAACAAAGTTCATCTGTGATGTATACAAGATTTTATATATGAAGTCCAAAAAAGAAGGGTCTCTTCCTTCCCAGAATTTTACATACTGAGAAACTAAACAAAGCATTGTTCAGAACAAAATGTTTCACAACCGTTATAATTTATCAGTCCACACATCACACTGGTTTTTAAAGCCTACAGGCTGCTTGATCCTATGGAAGAACAGTTCTGTGGTTAAGACAGTTTAATGGAAGTCAAGAGGACTAGAGTAATTCCCAGCTTTGCCACACCTCCTGCATGACCACGAGCATGGCACTTAAGATGCATCTAAGCTGCAGCCAAGGGTATAGAAGTACCCAGGCTTGCTTTACCCCAGCTAGCTTGCCTAAAAGAGTGGGGAGGATGCCATGGTGCCAGCTTCAGCTTGCTTGACCCTCTCTGGATATGTCCTTGTTTATGCAGCTTGGGCCGCCATAGTCTCACTGCTATTTCCGGGGAGCTAGCTGGATTAAAGCCAGCGCAGGTACGTCTACGTGAGCTGCAAATCCCACCCCTGGCTGTAGTGTAGGCGTACCCTTCATCTTCCTATGGCTCTGCTCCCCATCTGTTAGGGGTATTGTGAGGATAGCAGACTCATCACTTTGAGGCACTCAGACGCCACAGTGATGGGGTGTATACAAGTACCTAGAGAGACAGAATACTTCAGGGCCTAATCCTACAATGTGCTAAACATCCTTGACTCTCACTTTTTGTCCTTTATCAAGGTAGGTACATCTATGCCCCTCCAGCCCACCATTGTAGTAGTATCTGAATGCCTTAGACACATGGATGGATTTATTCTCAGAGCACCCCTAGTGAAGCAGGGAACTATTACTCAAGTCAGTGGGTCCTCAGTATCTTGAAGGATCAGGCCCTAAATGCAGCCAGGACTGAGGCTTTGTCTACGCTAGCACTTTTGTCGGTCATAGGTGTGAAAAAACTCCCACAATGGTATAAATGTTGGTATAAATTTCACTAACAAAAGTGCCGCTGTGGACAGTGTTATGTCGGCAGGAGACACTCTCATACCAACACAGCTGCCGCCGCTTGTTGGAGGCGGTTTAATTATGCTGGTGGGAGAAGGCTCTTCTGCTGGCATAGAGCGGCTACACAGGAGACGCTGCAGCGGTACAGCTATGTTGCTGTAAAGTCCATAGTGCAGACATAGCCTAAGTCAAAGGCCAATTAGGTGAACTGATTTTGGAGAGTTTTACGCATTTCTCTCTTCAAATATTTATTTTGCTCCTTCTCTCCTTTTCTTGGCATTGCCAAGTATACCAGATACCACGTATACTCAAAAGTAAAGTCCAAGGGCCAAGGCCTGACCTTGAAAAGACATATGCAAACACCATTTTAGAACCTAAGACAAAATGCTAAATAGTCAGCTACTGCATCGTGGATTTAGAGGAACTCTTTGGAATATTAAATATAAAACTCATAATGCTAAAAACATTTTAAAATGCGGTTCAGTCACACACGACCTGTATACTATTCTGTAATGACAAGATTCACAAACAAAAGCCTTCTACTGATTATGACTATTAAGACTAACCTAAATTTTGTAAATAATGCATACTGTAGTTAGGCCAATTACCTATACAGCTGTACCAGAGCACACTAGGCATGGACAATATATCTCAGAGAATGTGCACTACTAGGAAAAATTATGGAAACAAGTTAAACTTCAAAAAGAAAAACAGAATGATCCAACATATGCTCATACAGTTAGAGTAGCTTGCCTGGCAAGAAAACAGTATGTATTACGCCCTGAATTATGTGAAGTTCTGAAAAACAAGACAGGAATCTAAGTATGTTATACAGGAACTGTGAAAGTCAAGAGACTAAAAAATGTGACCAAGATGGACTCTGTGTGAGGCACCGTGTCCAGAATAATACCAGCATTCTTCAAGGTATCTCCAGAGCAGAGACAAGTCAACAAGACAAAACATAAGGATCACTCACAAAATATTTGTATATTTCCATATGTATGTGTTTAATAAGCAATTATCTTCACTATTTACCTTGTCAAAGCAGATCAAACAACCAATATATAAACACTATATTCTGTGAATCTAGTTTGGTATAGTGCATGGAAGCATTTCTATATTTTTCCCCCCAGTGCAATATTTTTTCTACATATGGTATACTAGAATTTACTGAAGTCTTTGAGAAACTTGCAAAGGCAGAGAGTCTGCCTTCACTGTTAGAAAGACTTAGGACCAAATATCATTAGCAAAAAGCACATTTCAAGAGCATTTTAATGTATACCATGAGGGTGCAGGTGTATAGGTTTTATTTTAAAGAAACAGCCTTTAAAGTACTTTGCTTTGTGACTCTTATAAACATTACCATATTTTTTCACAAATGTAAAATATATTATAGCTGTTTAGATTTAAAAGGCAATTCCCACTGGGTGATAAATATTTTGAAGAAAATATTAACCTACAAGAAAGGGGCAGCTCCGTGAGAACTAGTTTTTAAACATTCAGTTTTGTCAGTCCATCTCCTTTCGGCCCAAACTGACATTTTTCACTCAGACTTCCTTTAATGGCAGTAAGGCTACTCCACGAGCCGTGGTTAACACCTTGGCGATTACAGGTACTATAACTGGCTGCTCCTCATGCTTTCTAACACCTCAAGAGTGCAGGTATCAATAATCACAATTGTGCATTAAAATATAATTTACACATTTCAAAATATTGTTAATAGACTTCCCTACCTTAAAATGGGCTTACATTAACAGTACTTTGAAGTATTTCAGGGTCGATTAGGTTTAAGCAATTCACCACTTCAAGAGTGCAGCTCACAAACAACACAACCCACCGAGGGGTAGCGATAGTTGATAGATTCATAGTGCAGATAAAAATCAGAACTGCACTAATTATTTGACATTTCAAAACTATAAATGAACAAGACAAGTTTCTTATACTGTACATGCAATAAGCTATAGTGAGCATATGACAATGAGGCTCGGACATTCTACACAGTTAGCTGGTGTTTCAGACTTGAATCTGTTAAAACATAGGACTCAGGAAATAAAATGTTGCAAAGCTCTGTTGTCACAGCACTTGAACTATGCTCTCACGCTTTGTATTTCTGTTTCCCAGTCTCACTAATCACACAAATATGCTGAAACGAAACAGAAAGCTGATATTAGAAAACTAACATCTATAAAGTTTTAGACATTCATTCAATAATGCAATTCTACTGAGAGAAAAAAAAAGGGTATCACACATTTCCATGTTATTTATCGCTAATTTCATTAGTTGATTTATACAGAATAATTTTAAAGTCTGTTTTTTGTATCAAAATGTTAATTCCCCCATATCCCACCTGATCCCTGCTAAGAGACTTGTGCCACCCAGAGAACAAGACCCAGGAATGGGTGGGAACTCAAGGGCAATTCATTCTTTATTCCAAATTGTCCTTCTGTTGTTAATTGTGAAAAAACCTGGTGAGACAAGACCACTACAGCTGTTCCATTCTTTCCCTTCTAGTCAATAAGGAGCATGTAAGCCTCCTTTCTCCAGAGCTAAGCAGAAGATCCATGTTGGCCTGCCTAATGAGAGTTGAAAGGTTGCTCTGCTGCTAAAGTTTTTCCCTGGCCACTACATCACTAACAAAGTGATCAGGCTTGTGTATGAAAGTACAGTTTAAGTAGGAAAAAAATGAATTATCCTATTTCCTCCTCCCTAGTTTTGAAAGAGTAAAAAGTATTAAGGAAAACATTACTTACATTCAAATCTCGGAAGTATTCATTATAATCAAGGGCATAACCCACAACAAACTTGTCCGGCACTTCAAATCCAACAACTGAAAAGGACCATAATTCATTGTCTTGTTAGACTTCATGTACCAGTGGTTTTTTTGTTTTTTTAAAAAGCACTGTCATATTAGCATATTTTTTTTTAAAACCCAAATGTCCTTATTTGTTCTCCTCAAGCATCCTCAGTTTCTAAACTATTTTACAAATCTAATTTACTTTTCACTATCTAGTCCGTTAACTTCATTCATTTCACTTATCTTAGAAATGAAAACAGACTCGTTAATTTCAATTTCTGATTTTCATGCAGTAGCACAATGCTGCAATGTATAGCTTACAAACGTTTGCTCCAAATAAAATCTATTTGTATTGAAATTTTGAAATTCATGAATGCATTTCTACTAATTTAGGTTTCATTTTAAAAGTTTCACATGCAAAAGTTCCTTACTCTATCGTAACCATGATTCTTCACGATGGATTGGCCACATGGATTCTACTTCTGGTGCACATGCCCCCGGTGCAGACAAGATCAGATTTTTTTGAATAGCAGAGTCTGCTGTGGCCAGGCCTGTACCCCCGCACTCAAGGGCATAAAGGGCAGAGTGGGTCAAACCGTCCCTCAGTTCCTTCGCCCATACAGAATGCAGGTAATTACAGGATTCCATTGTAGTGGGGAAGAAGGGTGGGTCATGGAATACATGAGGTCAACACATCTCAAAGAACCACAGTTACTCTACGGTAAGTAACCGTTTTTTCCTCCTCAAGCAACAGTCCATGTGCAGTCCACTTCTGGTGACACTCAAGCAGTGCCATGGTAGATAGGAAGTGGGTGCTTGAATTGCATCTGAATAAAGACGACTGGGCAACGTTGCCAAAGTGGGCATCGGATCTTGATGCCTCCACGCGGGAACAGTGCTTTGTAAAACCATAGACTTTTCCTGCACTACTTCTACAGGGATCTCAAGAGTGTCTGCCATTCAGCACAGAAATTCCTGGAACATCTTATGGCTGTCAGGCTGTGAAGAAGGAATGTGCCTTGTCTGGTAAGGACAAGGAAATAGCTGCTGTTCTTCATTTTCACGTTCCTGCTGCTGACAGTGTGAGCCACCTGTGCCTTTTTACAACCCTAGGGGATCTCGTGGAGGAGGGAGACCTAGCCTTAGAAGCAGCAGTAGAAGTTGGCTTTCTTGTTAGCTGTGCGCCAAGGGGCCCAAGCAGAGCCAGGTATGACCCTGGTAAGATTAAGGGGCTACGGGGTGAGCACCATGGAGAATGCGCTTCCCTAGATCCCCTAGGTTTGTGTGTGTAATAATAGGTCCTAGATGCCCTGTCTGACAAATAGGGGTCATACGAACGGGACCAGGGTTGGTGGGCAGAGGATGCCTCCCTGCTGTGCTCAGAAGCTGAGGAAGCGAGTACTCCTCTTCTAGATGTGGGGCTGCTTTAACAAGATTCCCAGGGTGAGCTGTGGGCTCCGCTCTTGCCAGGATCGAGAAAGTGCTCTGTACTGTAATGGCACTAGCAGAAGGCACTCTCGCACCACTGAAGACAGCAGTGGTGATTCAGGCTGAGCAGTCAGTTAGATCACTCGCTACCAAAACTGGCTTCCGTGCTCAGGTCAGTACCAAGAAGAGCTGTACTGTGGTCATCAGCACGGGAGTCGTAGATGCTGACACTGTCAGCACCAGGTGGACCAAGATCAGTGCTGGGCGAAGCACAGAGCTCTGCTTGAGATAGTACTCTTGCTTGGTGATTGGTCTCGGTGATGGATATCAGAGGGATCCCTTCTGGGCCATAACCTACCTTTTGAGGAAGCAGGTTGAGGTGATCTCTGCCTCTTTCTACTCGGTCCCTCTGAAGGTGACCAATATCTGGGCTCTCTAGAGCCTAGAGGAGCCATGTTCTTCCCTGCCTCTCTCAGATGACTTAGCTACTTTGCTGGTCTTGGCTGACGCTTTCTTAGATCAGTGAGCCTGGGAACTAGGAGCTGAGCCAGAGCATACAGAAGTGCTGCAAGATGACGGCTGTTCAGACCTAGCAGGGCCTTTTTCTCCAGATACAAGGAGATCGTTCTAACCCAAGGCAAGCCTCTTGTCTTGTGCGTTCTTTTAGGAAAAAATGGCCGATAATACACAGTACATCAGATTTACCCCTCCCTGAGGCACAAAGACGCCTTGGGTGTCTATCCTGCAGTGGGATAGCTGCATTGTAAAAGGGGCGAGTTTTGAAGCTGGGCTAGATCCTTATACTTGGTAAATCCCTAACTCTAAGAAGACTTTTTTGTTGCTTTGTTTGTCTTATAGTCCACAGGTATCAAATACTACTACTAACTCCACTAAACTGTCACTACCCTGTCTATACTAATTATTTATAAAATAAATCAGGTTTTAGGTTGCAGAGTATGCAAGAGAAGCAGACTCTATGTAGGGGTCTGGCTTGTGGCTACAGGCACCAAGCAAGAACTGAGGGATGGTTGGACCTACTCTTCCCTTTATGCCCTTGGGCACAGGCGTGATCCCAACAGACACTGCTGGCCAAAAGAATCCAATCTTGTGTGCATCGGGCACGTGTGCATCAGAAGTAGAACCTATATGGACAATTGCTGGAAGAACCACCTGTATTTTGGACATACCTACTAGACAATGTCCCTTTAATATAAAAAGGGTGTCAAAATAAGGTACATTCTGCCCATACGTATTGTTATGCACTAGATAAATCAGAGTACATTGCCCAAGAATCATCAGAAAAAAGTGAACTGGAGACAAACATTCCAAATATTCTTACAGTTTGATTAAAAACATTCTATATACTTTGATAATGTGTTTCTTTGTTAATTTCAAAATATTTATTGATGACTGGCAAAAAGGGGTCACTTACAGTCAGGCCGATATCCCACACTTCGAGGAGTTCTTTTTACCAACAAGCTGTCAATTAAAACCAGTAGAAATTTGAAATATGGAAATCAGCAGCTACAAGATGATCAAAAAAACTAGATAGAGAATTAATTACTAAAAACCAAGCCAGTCTTGAACTTCACTGATATTGAATGGGTATAACTGAAGGCAGAATTTCATCAATTAAATATATCCTGTATTGTACCTCCCAGCAATCAATCAGATTGATCGGATGAAGACTTCTGGTTGAATCACGAACAGTTGACAGTCTAGCTAAATGGACAAGAGTCAAACATGCGCCTGACGCAGAGAGTAGAAAAGTCAGCCAGGAGTTATAGTATAATTCAGTTCTGAAAAGTGATTCTGTAAACTGGCATAATGAGACTCCATGTTCATTTTGTCTAAGAAACCTCAGGTACAGTGCTCTGTTCACAAGAAAAGAGAGAGCTTTTCTAGTTATCACACCTGCAAATTCAGCCTGTGAGCTGAGAGCCAAACTGGGTTCCTTCCTTCTTATGCACCATCACCAGTACATAGAAGTTCTGCAAGCCAAATTGCATCCACCTTTACAACAGTATGTCTTCAACAGGTTTGCACAGGTGCTCCTGATTATCCCTGTAAGTGGAATTTAATAAACATTCCTGTTGATGAGGCACACAGGGGCATGGAATCCAGCTCCCCCTTTCTCAGCTGTGTTGATTCTGCAGAGCTAACAGTATTATCACTAAAGTCAGCAGATGTAACAGAATACAAACATGGAGCAGATTTGCCAAGTTAAGACAGTGCCATTTTTACTGTCACTTTTCAGAACAAAACTGCACTTTCCAGGAAGTAGAGAGAAAGGAGAACAGAGTGAGTGTTCTCATACTTTTTGTCCATCACCATATATTGAGGTATCATTCCAATGACTCGAGGTAGTCCATGGATGCTCCTACACTCACATAAAGGGCCATTGTGGTGTCTCGTGTTTGGCTGCAATTGTTTGGGGAAGGCTTTGTGTGAAGAAAAGGAGAGAGAAAGTCCCGTGTCTGATGGATGAACACTGGAGACAGCTCAAGCTGATTATGTACTCAAAAGTGTCACCTACTTAAGGGAAGAGGCTCTCTGAGAAGAGAGGAAGAAGAAGCCCTGCTAAGCCCCACTGCCTGGTATCATGATGCCTTTTGTCCTTTCTCTCAGGGATACTTGCCCTCTGGTCAACTTTTCACAACCTCTCTGTATTCACCCATATGACTTTCCCTACCTGCAAGACAGCCACATCCTTTAAGGGTGGAAGAGGATCTGCCATTGCCTATCAACATAACACTAAATCCCTTTGTATCTCTGAACCCAGCATTCAGCTGGGTTTCTGGAAACTTGTCAGCTTTCTGACTTCGTTGACATTTGAGGTTTACAGAAGTTTTGGCTGAATGACTTAATTTTTGGGGGCTGCTACCAGTTTGGGATTTGACCAAGGAACCTCAAATCCATACTGGGATCTGTTGGAACCCCTCTGCACAACAGCTGCAACACAAAGCAATGGAAAACACACAAACAGGCAAGCGTTTACAGGTACAAAAATGTAAAGCATCTTCACCTTTATGCATATTTATGGCTTAGATCTTTTGACAAATTTACAGTATTACAAAAAGCTTTTTTCAAAGTTACATAATGTGACCAGAATGTCGTTTACTATTACGCTATATGTATATGATGTAAAATGTAATGGCAGGGCCCACAAGCCCTTTAAAAAAGGCCCCTATCAGGGACATACAGCCCTTTGACACACTCTTCAAACTCCCCGGTGTGTTGTCGTGACCTCAGAGATAACAAACCAATAAGAAGTCTGTAACTGTCTCACCCTCGACATGTCACTCCAAGATTACCAGAAAAAGTAGCTACCTGAGACACGTCTAACAACTGTTTTAGTATTGGTATGGCAATGCTGCCTGACTAGACGCCACCTCCACCCATTACTTATCTATAATTCCTATAAATCAATATATCTTTACTGTAAAATGCAAATAAGATTCAGCTTGATAATGAAAGAGAACAAGCCATCTGAAGTTGGGGGGAGGGATAGCTCAGTGGTTTGAGCATTGGCCTGCTAAACCCAGGGTTGTGAGTTCAGTCCTTGAGGGGGCCATTTAGGGATTTGTGGCATAAATTGGGGATTGGTCCTGCTTTGAGCAGGGGGTTGGATTAGATGACCTCCTGAAGTCCCTTCCAATCCTGATATTCTATGATTCTATGAAGTGTAAAAACCATTAGGCTTGACAGCTACTTTGTTAGTAACATTAAATGGTCATCAGTTTTGGTTGTTTAGTCATAAGTTTTTTAAACAAAATAAGTGTTTTAAAAATATTTTGACTAAAAATGTTAAAATCCTAAAAAGTAAAACCCAGCAGATGATATGGCCAGATAATTCTCGGACATTTGATTGTTATAGCCGAGTTGCACACAGTTACTACAGGCTAATGGCAATTTTAAAAATTGCTAACCAGGGTTCCAATTTTGCAATCAGGCTCGCATCCAATAATATTAAAAAATACCCCTTAAGATTACTGAGAAAGCTCAGAGCAGAAATATTAGGAGGCTTTTTAAAAAAATCCTAGGGTAATCAAGACAAAATGCATGCCCAACACACTCATACACACAGAGGCAGCCCCCACATCGTTCTTCACTACAAAATCCCTTAAGCAGTCGGAACACAAATGATAGAAAAGTGCTCCTGTCGGTCTAAATAAGTGCACCTTTTCACAATGAACAGACCCTATACTAGAGAAAGTGTGACCACGTACAATACTATGAAGGGTGTTTTCACCTTTGAGTCAAGGGGGAAAAAAAATTCCTTTCAAATATAAAAGTATTCTATAATCCTATTTCACTATTTTTATAGTTCTTAAAAAAGTAATACACAACACAAGCAGCTGTAATAACAACTCACCTGACTACTTTTACCATCTTTGGATTGTACTGCTTCAGCAGAGACAGCAGTGTTTTCATTGTTTTACCAGTATCAATTATATCCTGATGATAAAAAAGCCACGTCAGAAAACTATATAAAAGCTGTTAAAGTAGCACTTCCAGATTCTAATCGAAGAGCCCATGTCATACTGAGATGCAATAATATGAAAATAACTCGCTAAGTGGAAATCAGGCTTTTCCTGCACATAAACAAATATAGGTGTTATTCCCTATTGCACTGTTGTGGCCATCCTTTATGTGTAAGAGATAATTTCTAACAGCAATAGTCATATTAATAACCACTGCAATGAAAGCGTTAGCACTGAAGCATCAGAATCACTCTTAATTTCCTAATTTGGGTTGGATTAACACAAAGCCTTCAGCAGAACATTCTTCTATCTGGTCTGAAGTCTGGTGTACATGAAATAAAGAAGTGGGTGTCACTGAAAGGCAAAATTGATTGCTGCATCTTATCTTTATACAGCTTCCCCCTAAAACACCCCAAACCACCTAAGGATTATGCCAGGTTGTATTTAACTGTTCAGCGCTTCAAATCATGGATATTAACACAAGTATGAACAAGGGCTGTGGGTATGCACACTAAATAGATTGATGCATGGACAAAGGCAACCAGGCCTAACTGCCATGTCAGTAGCTTTTAAAGTCAAGACAGAAATCAGTTACATCACTGACCTATCAGTGTTTGACCCTGTGGTTACAGGTGACAGATCTGAGTTTTCTAGAGTCTTTTTTGCCAGTCACAGGAGGCATCATATGAAAAATGATGGTACTATCATACATAAGAAGATAAGTTATAGTAAAGTTATTTTTATTGTTTGATTGACAAGCAGAATGGTGATTTGCAATGGGGCTCATGTTTGACAAGAACCTGCCATGTAGATGATATAGGCCATTGAACAGATGAGAAACTAATTTATTTAGCTGCCTGGTACTCAAAAGACAAATTAATTTCAAATGGGACCCATATAAAATTCAGTAGAGTTGCCCTTCAGAAGTAAAATCCACTTCAAAGGAGACAATGATCACATAGGTGACTGAAATATTTGTGTGGAAAAAAAAGTGGGGAGGTAAAAATTGGTGCACACATACTTTGACGATGCACTAAAATAGAATATATAAATGACAGACTAGACTAGCTTTCTTGGATCAAAGCAGGATCGTGTGTAAAAACCCAGGATTTCCAAGGTAGGAGCTTTGGGATGACAAAAGGAAGTTGTCACTCCCTTGTGCCATAATAGGACCAATTTCAGGAAATGGCTCTTACTGACATAATCATCATAGTTTATTTAAGTGAAAAGAAGTTAATATGATTTTAGGTTTCAAAATACTGTTTGTGTAAATAGGAAGTTGTTTAATTGTTTATTGCCACTACTTCTCTATCCTAGGGTTAAAAAATAAGGCCCTACTTAATTTGTGATACTGCGGAAATTACGGATCCCATAATATTGGGCTTCCACCACAATTTTGACATCTGACTGGGGCTGACAGTGGGAGCCTGGTTGTCAGCCCTGGGTGGCTGGCAGTCCGGCTGTTAGTCTCGTGCATTAATGACTGTAATACAGTTGCAGCAAAATATCTGGTTATCAAAAAAATTAGCAGGCATAACATAATACTTGAATGCTTATATTGTTCCAGCAAATTTTTCTTAAACAAATAGGTCTTCTCTGGCTTTTCCAAATTACTGCAATTAATAAAGGACCTTTATTACCTTTCCGAGATTTTGCATGTCTTGTCCGCAACTCAGCTGCAATTATTTTACAATCATCCCATGCTGTAAGTAGGGCCTTAGTTATAAACCTTGTTCAAGAACATTATCTGCAAATGAATCAATGTTTACTCCTGGGGGGCACTCTGCAGAATTCTCCAAATTTTATTTGCCAAACAACACTACATAATCACACCAGTTTCAATTATTTTGGTAATTTATTTCAAAATACCTGTCAGCAAGTATGTCTGTAACAATACAGAAACATACAAAAATTCCTCCAGGAGGAGAGAGTTTAAAAAAAACCCCTACAACAACCCAGTTCCTGTTTCTCTGCCCTCCCCCCAAGCCCAGCTCAGCAGGCCAGACACCCAGAACCCATTCCCCCCAGAACCCAGCTGCAGGGCCGCCCATCAACCAATACAACCAAATCTCCCCCCGCTCCTCCCCCCCGAGCCCAGCTGTGGGTTCCCCCAGCCCAGATACTCGCACCCCCTCCTCCCCAGAGTCCAGCTGCGGGGCTTCCCCTGGCCCAGATACCCACCCCCTTCCATCCCAGAGTCCAGCCGAGACATCCGCCCCCAGAGCCCAGGGATCCAGAAGGAGAAACAGTCTGATGTTCAGCCCAGGCTTGCATGGAGTTTCCTGCACGCTGCCCAGTCCTTCCCTCAGGGCATGCTGTAGCTGCCAGGAGCCCTTTAGCTCCCTCCCCCTCCCCCTGGCAGTGTCTTCTATGTGTGAGCTGGGCTCTATTGGGTCCAGCAGCACCTAGAGGCAGCCAGCAGCACTGCAACCTATTTCTGTGGGGAAAAGGAAATTCTGCATGTAGAACATTAATTTCTGAAAAAATCTGCATTGCGCAGTGGCGCAGAATTCCCCCAGGAGTTAATATTGACTGGCTAGAACAAGCCTCCATCCATCAATAAAAGGAGGTATCAATGTAAGAACTAATTTATCTTAACAGCTAGGAAGTCAGATTAAATTGTATTCTGCATATTAATATCCAGAGGTGCATGATGAGCTACAGTAGTAAGTGAAAAGAAAAGGAGGACTTGTGGCACCTTAGAGACGAACAAATTTATTTGAGCATAAGCTTTTGTGAGCTACAGCTCATCCGATGAAGTGAGCTGTAGGCTCATGAAAGCTTATGCTCAAATAAATTTGTTCGTCTCTAAGGTGCCACAAGTCCTCCTTTTCTTTTTGCGGATACAGACTAACACAGCTGCTACTCTGAAACCAGTGGTAAGTGAGACTCTTTATGCAACACAAATGTATTTATTGTTTATTTTTAGTATATAAATGATACGTGCAAACATCAGACACTGTTGAGTGTTTTATATATTTTAAGATATTCCCAATAAGAATCTTTTTCCATAACTATTGCAGTTTAAATTCTTGTCTGTGCATTAATAAAGTGACAGAGATCCTTAATTTCACTTAGTTCAAGTTCCTTTAGTATATAAACCAGTATGATTAAATAGGATCCCAGCAAATTGAAAGTAACAATTGCAAAACTTTGACATGGACATTCTCTCCCTGCAGTTAAGTAAGATGAGATGGGGCCAACCTGAGAATTCAGATCCGGACTTCACATATTCCTAACTTTGAGGGTATGTGGGTCAGCTCATTATGAAAATTAGGGGCCATTTGCAAAATTCAGGCCTAGATTCAGGTTTCACAGCTCGCTGAAATATAGAGGTGTTCAGATTCAGGACCATCTCCTGTTAAAATGTTATCACAAATCACACATTACAGAACCCAAAGCGAAACATAATACTTACTTCTACAATCAAGACGTTCTTGTGGGGGAAAAAAAAGAAAAAAAAATCCATGAATATTTAGTTGGCGATTATGTTGATTCCATTAGCAGTTTTCTGTTAAATTACTTATATTATCAATGCAGTGACATATGCTAATGTCACCATTTACAGAATTTCACATTCTCAAAAGCTGAAAACTGTAGAAAAAGAATTTGTAATATTATTACATCCAATTCAAAGACATTATGCAACAATGCCAATTCTATTTAATTAACATTTCTGAAGTGCTGGCAAGAAGATTCTCATTGATAACCGTCTATTGACACATGCAGAATACTAACTGGTCTGTAGAATTCTTACGACTTTGAAAAACAGCATTATAAGTATGCAACAATAGATCAAAATATAAGAGCCTACACATTTTTGAGTGCTTTTAATGAAATATTCATCATTAAAATGATGACTTGCTACTCACAAACGGGGAAGAATTAGTAGGGGAAGCAAAAGTGGATGGGAACCTGGGAGGCAGTGACCATGAGATGGTCGAGTTCAGGATCCTGACACAGGGAAGAAAGGAGAGCAGCAGAATATGGACCCTGGACTTCAGAAAAGCAGACTTTGACTCCCTCAGGGAACTGATGGGCAGGATCCCCTGGGAGAACAACATGAGGGGGAAAGGAGTCCAGGAGAGCTGGCTGTATTTTAAAGAATCCTTATTGAGGTTACAGGGACAAACCATCCCGATATGTAGAAAGAATAGTAAATATGGCAGGCGACCAGCTTGGCTTCACAGTGAAATCCTTGTTGATCTTAAACACAAAAAAAGAAGCTTACAAGAAGTGGAAGATTGGACAAATGACCATGGAAGAGTATAAAAATATGGCTCGGGCATGCAGGAGTGAAATCAGGAAGGCGAAATCACACCTGGAGGTGCAGCTAGCAAGAGACGTTAAGAGTAACAAGAAGGGTTTCTTCAGGTATGTTAGCAACAAGAAGAAAGTCAAGGAAAGTGTGGGCCCCTTACTGAATGAGGGAGGCAACCTAGTGACAAGAGGATGTGGAAAAAGCTAACGTACTCAATGCTTTTTTTGCCTCTGTCTTCACAAACAAGGTCAGCTCCCAGACTGCTGCACTGGGCAGCACAGTATAGGGAGGAGGTGACCAGCCCTCTGTGGACAAAGAAGTGGTTGGGGACTATTTCGAAAAGCTGGAGGAGCACAAGTCCATGGGAGCGCTGCATCCGAGAGTGCTAAAGGAGTTGATGGATGTGATTGCAGAGTCATTGGCCATTATCTTTGAAAACTCATGGCAATCAGGGGAGGTCCTGGACGACTGGAAAAAGGCTAATGTAGTGCCCATCTTTAAGCTGGCTAGATTATTGGGCTCAACGGGTAGTGATCAATGGCTCCATGTCTAGTTGGCAGCTGGTGTCAAGTGGAGTGCCCCAAGGGTCGGTCCTCGGGCTGGTTTTGTTCAGTATCTTCATTAATGATCTGGAGGATGGTGTGGACTGCACCCTCAGCAAGTTTGCAGATGACACTTAACTAGGAGGAGAGGTAGATACGCTGGAGGGTAGGGATAGGATACAGACAGACCTGGACAAATTAGAGGATTGGGCCAAAAGAAGTCTGATGAGGTTCAACAAGGACAAGTGCAGAGTCCTGCACTTAGGATGGAAGAACCCCATGCACCGCTACAGACTAGGGACCAAATCGCTAGGCAGCAGTTCTGTAGAAAAGGACCAAGAAGGCCAATGACACTTTGGGATGTATAAGTAGGGGCATTGCCAGCAGATCGAGGGACGTGATCGTTCCCCTCTATTCGACACTGGTGAGGCCTCATCTGGAGCACTGTGTCCCATTTTGGGCCCCACACTACAAGAAGGATGTGGAAAAATTGGAAAACATCCAGCGGAGGGCAACAAAAATTATTAGGGGACTGGAACACATGACTTATGAGGAGAGGCTGAAGGAACTGGGATTGTTTAGTCTGCAGAAGAGAAGAATGAGGGGGGATTTTATAGCTGCTTTCAACTACCTGAAAGGGGGTTCCAAAGAGGATGGATCTAGACTGTTCTCAGTGGTAGCAGATGACAGAACGAGGACCAATGGTCTCAAGTTGCAGTGTGGGAGGTTTAGGTTGGATATTAGGAAAAACTTTTTCACTGGGAGGGTGGTGAAACACTGGAATGCGTTACCTAGGGAGGTGGTGGAATCTCCTTCCTTAGAAGTTTTTAAGGTCAGGCTTGACAAAGCCCTGGCTGGGATGATTTAATTGGGAATTGGTCCTGCTTTGAGCAAGGGGTTGGACTAGATGACCTCCTGAGGTCCCTTACAACCCTGATATTCTATGGAAATGGCATCACACTTTTCAAGGGCTTATGATTCCGGCATTAATATCTCCTCTATTTTGAAACTTTGCATGCATTTTCATTTAAAACACAAACCTTAAGTTAGACCATTAGAATAGTACTATATGAACATAGATAAGTCTTAAAAATAAAGCCATCTTGCAAAATTTAGTTAGAAAAATGATGCAGAGCAGCTTAAAAATGTGTTGTGTACTTCTTTTGTTTCACACTAAAAGACATACCTTTCCAGTCAAGGTTGAGAGGTCATCCCCACCAATTACTTTTATCTCTCCAGTTGACTCATCGTTCTAGTTAAAAAGGGGAAAAAACAAAGTATTAGCGTGATTAGAAGTAATTAAAATAGGAACCAGGCTCCAGCAGCCGTGGAACATCCCTACCAGACGCCGGTTGGTAGTAGCCCAAGGAAAAGAGATACTGGTCCTACTGTGTTGCTGGGAGGACCTGGGTTGGGATGCGGTGGAGCAGGGTGGGCTTGGGTCACCCTGTCCCCAGCCCTGCACTGGGGGCTGGATAGGGTTACCAACATATTTCAAAAATAAGGGACTGGTTTTTTTAGCACACCTGCCCCACTCCTACTCCCAATATTAATATCATCATCATCATTAATAAGAATACTACTAAACAGTACCCACCTATATCTGACAGGGGTATTTCTCACTGCTTTTTGCAGCACTCAGCAACTCCAGATTCTGTTGTACAGAGTGCGACTGTTGGCAAGCCTAGGGCGCAATGAGCGAAGGCCTGAGCAACTGGTGGTTTATTTTCTCAGCTATCAGTCAGGGGGCCAGAGCTACAAACTGTGGCTTTGCGCATCCCTCAACCAGGGAGCTGGAGCTACAGAGTATGGATTTGCTCAACTCTTACCCAGAAGAACTGAGCCGCTGACTGTTCACTTGCTCAGCTGTAAGCCTGGATGCCCAACAGACTAGCCAGCCATGAGCACTGATTCCCTGAGGCTGTCAAAGGATGGGCACCCCGGCCCTGAGATGCAGCAATGTTACACTTTCATTGCAACAGTTATTAACATATTGTTGATAGTGATTTAAATGTAACACTGGGTATTACCATACTAATTAATTACAGAAACAACTGAACCTCAAACTACAAAAAGAACGTACAACCTAACATGAAAACTGGCAGGTGCTCAAGAATGACCTTTGAATTTAATTTTGGGCATCCAACTGACTTTGATCACCTTCAGTTTTCCAGGAGCCAAAATTAAGTATGTGTTACTTCCATTATTGCGCAGACTACAAAACAGACTTGCCATCATAACCCATCATTGGGGGGAGGAAGGAGAGGATGGAGAACGGAACTGAAATAGTAGACATGGACTTTCCTTTTTACTTTACCTTTTCTGTTTTTCACTAGCTTCAAAAGTTCTTACTTACAGTTCATCCATCAAAAGAGTATTTGAAAGGTGTAAACCCAAAGGAGGAAAAGTAATTATTTAGGGACACACAATGGGTTATAAATTAGAAGTATTGGGATGAAGTTAAGAATTAAGATTATTTGAAAAACTCTCTGACACTAAGATCTGTTAGGCTCTGGAATATTCTCCACAAAGAAATGTTGAAAGTTCAATAGCTGGGGATGTGTAAAATGTGACGGGATGATCTAATAGAATCATCCATCTCTAATTTTTAGGATACAGTCTCAAGCCAAGAAAGAACAGAAATAGTCTCACTTTTCAAATATTTTGATAGATTTACTTCATATATTTTAAGGGAAAACAGTAGTTATGCTACCTTGAAAAGCTACATATTTACTGAATAAGAAATCTAGAAATACCAGTCACTGTCTCAGAAACTCCATAACTGACCAGAGACAGAGTTGCCTGACGAGAACAGCCATTTTACTGAAATGGTCCAAAAACGATGCCCAAGATGATGTGGCTTAAGACAGAGGATATTCATCTTAGTATCTGAATGTTTGAGAAAGTGGATAAATTAAACCACAAAAACATATTTAAGTTTGTGAGAGCACTTGAAAGACTTCTATATTCAAAATGCTGAGGTGCATTTCCTGTGTTCACCCCGCGTTAGGCTATTAAGATGATAGTTTCTTCTTGTCAAGTTTTCTTTGACACATTTTTAGTATATTTTATACTTACAATTGTTTATCTTCTATTATAATTATCTTTTCATCTATTCCTATACTAAGGATTTTATAATCCTTCCAAAAAGAAAGATGAAAAATTTTCACTCTTTAGAAAAGGAAGGACGGGGGGAAGATATTATCAGTATTTGTTCCTTTAAAAAAAATGAAAGCATGTACATGTGTGACAATTATTACAAGATTTTTAAATGTCCAAAAGCAAGCTATCTTGCCCACTCATAAATTACACCAGTGCTCTGGCAACTAACGTAGATTTTGGAGTTCACCTTTAGAAAAGAATCTTAGGTGCACCTACAGAAATTCTTCCATTTCAAGATACAAATAGCTCTATTCTTTGCGGTTTCTCTCTTAGCCCCTCGCTCTTCCCTTTTTAAATGTTAGGTCACAAGGAGACTGCTAAGCATCAACCGCTGATTGGAAACTTTCCCTCAGACTGGTATTCTCAGCACATGTACAAGATCAGGGTCTTGATGCAGAAAATACTATGTTGGGGTACATAGCAGCACATAGCCCATCAAACAGGAACATCATTCATCACATATTACGAGGAACTTCTGGCTTACCCCTGCTGAAACATGACAACCAGCAGAGCACACAAGTGTTTTAACAATTTCTCAAAAGCTTTGTCTTTCAATCCAAATATTCCTACATTTTAGAATGCTAAGTACAAATGTGAACCAGCATATAAACCAGTATTCTTCACTATGTATGGACTGAATTTCTAAACAACCTAAGGATAAAAAAGCTAAAGCATTTGAAACACTGGCAGCATTGGTACCTAGTTTCAGACTATAAACCAATTTCCAGTCTTCTCCAGTGTTGAGAACTTTGTTGTTTAATAATTAAACAATGAGTTTTCATTTCACATAAGGACACTATTTGTGACATTAGTAGCAGCAAGGCCCCAGTGATGGACAATGAAATCAGTTTCTACCTTGTTTCAATATTGATTTAACATTCAGTAGAGATTTACTCTTTAAGACTGTCCCCAGACTCCATTCTGGCCACTGCCAAATGATAGCAGTATTTTATATGATGGAGGCCACTAGCTAATGGCTCAGAAATATCTTTAAATAACTTAATTTTAAACAATTTAAAGTATATGTGCTGTAAAATACTTACCATGAACTGTTTTTCAGAACAATGCACTAAGCAGACTGCATTCAGTTTTAAAGCCATTTTAACCTCCAAGATGAAACCCTGACAGTTTTCCTAAAACATTGACTGGTAGTAACGGTAACACCCCTCCCGCTTTTCCTCCCTCCCGCCAAAACATCTTGTGGTTTTGGCTCTTCTTCGCCCCTATACAACTTTTTTTTCACAGTCTGTTAGGAAGGAAGAGTTCTTATTTCTTAAATGCTGCCTTTCCATCCCATGATGGCATGCCAGCTCATTCTGGAAGCATTCATTTGTAAAAACTGTGAAAGCAGAAGTTGCAAGTGAAGTTTAATTGCGATCACATTATGTGCTTCCTGTTCCAACATTCAGTAGCTGTATACTTCTAAACACTGAAACAGTCAATGAGACATATAAGAAAGTGATCTCAAAATTCCAGAATAGTTATACAAGGTTCAGCTGTCTTGCCTAGCTAATCATGGCACTTCTGATTCCTTTTTTCCAGATTGTAAAATATGTATAATGAGGAAGGCTGTGTGGTCTAACAATTGTATCCAAGAACTTGGTGTCAAGAGACCAGGGTTCAACTAGCAACTCTGCACTAGTTTGTTATGTGACCATGGGCAAGTTACAGATCTCATAGGCCTCAGTTTCCCCATCATCAAAATATGGATAGTATTTATTCATTTTGTGTGTTTGAAATCACTGGAAAAAAGCACTTTAAGTCCTGAGTAGTAGCAGTATTAATAACAAAAAGTCTAGTCAGCCAGTTCCATGGATGTCTGTGTTAGGACAATCTTCTCCAGTCCATAGTGTTTTAATCTAAAGAGCCTATCCCTGGATATTAATCACCATCTTACAGTGCTGCAGAAGTAAAATGTTTGTAAATTTTATATTAGCCCTGTACATCAGTGACCAGACTTCTGCACTTATACAGAGCGGGACATCATTTTTTGTATGGTTGCCTGATAACCCCCACCCCATCCCACAAAGAGTCAACACCCCATGAAAGCATTCTGTTTAGAAAGCTTCCCATCCAGGATATACTCTGTACTTCTCTTTCCTTATTCTTTATTACTAAGAAAATCTGCATAAAAATAGGATCTTCATTTATTTAAAATTCCTCTTGATGCTTTTCCCCTCTTAATGTCAAAGGACTGATATAGCAGAATTCCCTAAAATTCTGGAGCGGAATAAGCAGAAGGAACAGAGATACTAAAGAAATTGATGTAAATATGCCCAATAAACTAGGAAAGCGAAATAAAGAAAACACACTATGTAAAACCAACCATCTTTCAACAGATTGTTTTTGCAGAAGCTTTCCAAGTGGTGTCACTGACTCTCGCTTTTTCAACTGCAATCTTGTTTTTTAAACAAACCACAGAAATTTACTGAAACTGTCCCTTGGACTAAGTGTAAAATACAGAGGGTTTGTTGCTGGTTTTTGCTCAGAAGAGCTGAAAATCATTATTTTTTTCTTCTTTTATATGTCCTTCTGTCACTGCATTAGTTCAAGGAAATTAAATTATTATAGGCTGAGTGTGTGTGTACACTCCTGTTGGTGGTAGTGGTGGGAGAGCCAAAATCTTTCCATGGGCACTGGGAGAAAAGCATATAAAAGCAGCTTGTACACTACTTCATTCATTAAGGGGCAGGGTGACAAGGAGGCATATCCCCCACTTTCCCCAGCCATGCCTCTCCTTTGCTTCACTGGCTGTAGCAGTCCACCACACCTCATGTTCAGAGAGGGCATATATCCTGGCTAATGTTCTGGCAGCCCCCTGCATGTGCGCACAAGGTGGTGGAGGGGAGCAGTCGGGGGCCGGGAGGGGGTGGGGGGCGGGAGAAAACACCTTGTGCTCTCTTACCCAACTGTATAACCTCATGGGGCAAATCCAGAATCAAGCACTTAGATCTGGCTTTTTAAAAAATGAGATGTTAACGGATAATGCCACATCAGTGTGCAAGTTCATAAAGTCCTTCCACAGCCAAAACTCCTAATGTTGCAGTTTAATCTCTGGCTTCATGGTCTAATCAAATGAATGAGAAAGTTATGTTTTCAATTTAATAATCTCCATGGGTTTTTTTCTTCTCATTTACTGGAATGGGCTCTCATCCATGATAAATAGTTTGGACTACTAATTGGAATGCAAAGTTCGTTGGACACAGAGCTAACAGAAAAACCTCTTGAAATAATTTATTTTTAAAATGATTTTCAGAGTCTCATCATTTTATGATTTTATTTCTACACCAATTGCAGTCTTGTGGAGTCAATCCAAAAAGCACTTTTTTGATTTATTTTGAAGAAACAAAACCAGCCTTTTGCTAAGTCAGAAAACACCTAGCATTTATGGATATAGATGCCTTCATTAGACCTATGTAGTTTAGTCTTATGCTTTCTAAGGTTTAAACATAACCTTGTGCAGCGCTGCAGTCTCCGTTTTCTAAAAAACTTAAACGCTTAAATGTCAGTACAAAAACAGTCTTAAAAAAAAAAAAAAAAATCAGCTACAGGGTTGAATGCCCTTTCCCAGCAACTGATGGCAAATTAAGACTTATAACCCTAACATTTTTCCAAAGCTAAAAATGCTACTAGTTTTAGTCCTATTGGTTGATTCAGGTAAATAAAAGATGGGCAGGTGATGGTGTGGCTCTCAGTATATTCAGTGCAAATCAATGGATATCAGATGTAAATATTTTTGAAAAAAGAAAAGGAGTACTTGTGGCACCTTAGAGACGAACAAATTTATCTGAGCATAAGCTTTCGTGAGCTATAGCTCACTTCATCAGATGCATTCATGTAGCTCACAAAAGCTTATGCTCAAATAAATTGGTTCGTCTCTAAGGTGCCACAAGTCCTCCTGTTCTTTTTGCAGATACAGACTAACACGGCTGCTCCTCTGAAACCTTTCATTATACAAGGCACTAAATATTTTTGAAGTTTTCAAATATTCCCTATCCAGTTAGTAGGGTCCTAGCCATATACAACTTTCCGTAAATGATGCCATAACTTGAGGGAAGATTATGTTATAACCACGGCTCTGGATTTTGGATAGCAGCGGGGCTGGGGGGGAAGGAAGTTGGATAGCTGGGAGTTACATAAGGAGTCACTTAGCTCTGGAAGGAGATTTTCATGAGTTGGCGTGTTGGAGACAAGGGGGTTGTACATAATGGAACATTTTTAGCAAGATGTGTGAACAAGTAGCCACATGACCTTATTTTTTAACTCTTCTCACCTTCCTTCCTATTTCCCCGCTGTCACCATGTTGCAGTATGTTTAAAGAGACTGAATCTGTAGCTTTAAACACACACACGATACCTAGCACATTTAGGCAATAATAATAATAATAAATTTAAAACTACCTTTGTTTAATAAAAGCCGCGACTAACACAGCTACCCCTCTGATATTTGTTTAATAACTTCAAGTTAATCAATTTTATACAAAGTCATGTTGTGTCAGCAGATATACTTACACAATAGCTCTTCAGCCTGATGAAGTCCACAGTCATAGGGATAGATTTGTCACTATTTCTATTCAGTGCTTTGATATAATCCAGTAAATCAGCAAAAAACTTATAGCCACCCTTCAGTACACAGAGGGCTACAATATGATGTTCCCCCATGCTCTTCATAATGTCTCGTGCCAATCTTTCTGTCCTGTAGAAAGAAAAAAGTTACTTACTACTCTTCTGTTTTGTTTTTTAACTACAGCAGCAGAAGCATTTCGTATTGGCGCCAACAGTGGGGAAAATTGGAAAACATCTTCCTTGCTCCATGTAATACTTGCATACCACTTCACAGCCAATTTTACTGTTTACTGGTCAGCAAGGCTTTTCTCACTTTTCAAGGTTAATGTAACAATAACACTGCCAAACTTCCTCAGTTTCATAGGTTACTATAGCCAACGCAAATCTTAATCAATTACTGGATAGCTGCCAGAGATGTGAAGCACACATTGGGGGTTTTTTGTTTGTTTTGTTTTTTAAGTAAGATAGGTTTGGTTTCTCAGACACAGAGCAGTATAAACTTATTTCCTAATACACCCAGCAGATCCAGCAAGTCCTTGACAAATCAGGAAAGATCAAGACATTACTCAGATTTTAAACTAGTCCTTTATAGCCAGGTTAAAACACTAGAGAGAAAGACTTTACATTAACTCCAAAATGAAAGACAATACAAAGAAACCAGATCACACAAATGATGCCTTCTTTGAAAAATTACTGCTAAAAGTAATGTAATCTTCATTCATAATTTGTCTTCTAATTTGTTTTGGAAAGTGCTCTGTATATTTGCAGCACACCATCCAGCAACACACTTCCTAGGAAAAGACTATAAATTCAGCACTTCATTTAATAAAATATTACTCAAACTACATGTATTTTATCCGGCTTTTATTTCATATTGGAAGCCCATCAGTAATGTTAATGTTAATGCTGGGGACAGATATTAAAAAAACCCAGTCACATCACTGAGAATTCAAAACCACAATGCATACTACAGGTGCATCCCTGCCTTCACTTCAGTCTTTTAAATCAGAAAGATCTTTTCAGAACTACAAACTACTTATTTAAAGATGCCTTTTCTGGTAGTCACTCCATTGAATCTGTACTCATTGAAACAAAATGCTTCATGATTATACTACATCCTTCTCTGATCGGATGCAAGATACAAACTTCATGAGCTCACCATAGATTTTCAGGAAGTACAGAAATGAAGAACTAGTATTTTGCATTTCATAGCAAGGAAGAGAATGGAGAATGTTAAGTTTGCCAACAATACTAATTTGCAAGAAGATCTGAGACAACAAATGTCTTCAATAACTTATGTTCATGCGGTTAGATTAATTTTCTGATGAAATTCAGGAGGCTACAACACTTCCAATTTTCAGTCTAAACTAACGTGATAAACATAATGTGCCTTTTACTTAATTCTTTAGATGGCAAAGGGCCCTAGAACTATTCTGAAGGAGGTCATGTACCACTGTATATTGTATAGGATCTCTTAATAGCTATGCTGTCGTTTTGAAACAGAGTACAACAGCAAATGTGCCAATTCCTAGGGTTTGCCATAAGAAAGTAATTTAAATATTTCTTAGTGCTTGCACGTCTCTCTAGAAAGGGGCATGTGGGTCCCAATTAAAGGTCTTCCATGTGGTCCTGCACTTACACCATCTCCACCACTAGAAATCAAGAGAGCTACAATTCTCTTAACAGCATGCTGACTGTTACGAATAGAAACATTTTAAAAACTATGATTTTCACGTAATCAGTTGCTGCAGTGTATTGTTTGAAGTCAAACTAACCTGTCCATAATAAGTCCATGAGGAATATAGACTTTTTCCAAATCATCTACATAATGTTTAGGTATGCAGAACAAGTCCAGGTCATAACCTTTTTCATGATCACCAATCTAAAAAAGAAATACAGAAGATGAGATTGGGTACAATGCAAAAATCCTTGCAGAGAGAAACATGATCTGGAACCATTCAGGCACTACACTGATCTGGATCATTTTATCCTTCCCTCACTACAAAGATACCAATCATATTGAACACAATGCAATGTATAGGTTAGTAGTTATCATCTACGGTGCATGAGAGTCTCCTCAAATATTGCATGAGCAGTTACTTAATAAATCAAACATCAAACATGGGGAGACATTTATTTAAAATTCTAGCAATGTTCCTCTGGATCAGAGAACAGGAAATTAAACTATACCCTGAGTTGGGTCTCAATTCCCTGCAAACCCAAAATCATATCTTTTTGGAAAAAAATTCTTCATTTCTAACAAGTTCAGTATTTCAACAATATAAGCAACAGATCAAGTACACTTTATAACACGGGCAGCTTCCAAATCCATACACTACCATATCTACACTATGAAATTAGGTCTAATTTATAGAAGTCGGTTTTGTAGAAAGCGTTTTTATACAGTCGATTGTGTGTGTCCCCACACAAATGCTTTAAGTGCATTTAGTCAGCATTTAGTCGGCGGAGTGCATCCACAGTACCGAAGCAGCTGTCAACTTCCAGAGCGTTGCACTGTGGGTAGTTATCCCACAGTTCCCGCAGTCTCCGCTGCCCATTTGCATTCTGGGTAGAAATCCCAATGCCTGATGGGGCAAAAACATTGTCGCGGATGGTTCTGGGTACATATCGTCAGGCACCCCCTTCCCTCCCTCCCTCCGTGAAAGCAATGGCAGACAATCGTCTCGCGCCTTTTTCCCTGGGTTACTCGTGCAGAGGCTATACCATGGCAAGCATGGAGCCCGCTCAGCTCACCATCACCGTATGTCTCCTGGGTGCTGGCAGACATGGTACTGCATTGCTACACAGCAGCAGCTCATTGCCTTTTGGCAGCAGACAGTGCAGTATGACTGGTAGCCACCATCGCCGTACTGTAGGGTGCTCCTTTAGCCAGCCTCGGTGAGGTTGGTCGGGGCGCCTGAGCAAACATGGGAGTGACTCAGCCAGGTCATTTCCCTTTTAAGTTTCATCTCATGGTGATTCAGTCCTGCCAGCAATCCTACTGCACTGTCTTCTGCCAAGCACCCAGGAGATGATGATGGCCAGCAGTCATACTGCACCGTCTGCTGCCAGCAAGATGTACAAAGATAGATGAAGTGGATCAAAACAAGAAATAGACCAGATTTGTTTTGTATTCATTTTCTCCTCCTTTCCTCTATGAAATCAACAGCCTGCTAAACCCAGGGTTTTGAGTTCTTCCTTGAGGGGGCCATTCTGTTTCTCCTTAATGCAAAGCCACCCCCTTTGTTGATTTTAATTCCCTGTAAACCAACCCTGTAAGCCATGTTGTCATTTGCCCCTCCCTCCGTCAGAGCAACGGCAGACAATCGTTTTGCGCCTTTTTTCAGCGCAGACGCCATAGCACTGGGAATATGGTGCCCGCTCAGATCACCGCGGCAATTATGAGCACTATTAACATTGTGCACGTTATCCAGCAGGATATGCAGAACCATAACCTGCAAGAAAAGCAAAACCAGGCGAGGCGGAGGCGACTGCAGCGCAGTGACGAGAGTGATGAGGACATGGACATAGACTTCTCACAAAGTACGGGCCCCTGCAATGTGCACATCACGGTGTCAGTTGGGCAGGTTCATGGCGTGGAACACCAATTCTGGGCCCAGGAAACATGCACAGAGTGGTGGGACTCCATAGTGTTGCGGATCTGGGACAATTCCCAGTGGCTGCGAAACTTTCGCATACGTAAGGGCATTTTCATGGAACTTTGTGACTTGCTTTCCCCTGCCCTGAAGCGCAAGAATACCAAGAGGAGAGCAGCCCTCACAGTTGAGAAGTGAGTGGCGATAGCCCTGTGGAAGCTTGCAAAGCCAGACAGCTACTGGTCAGTCGGGAATCATTTTGGAGTGGGCAAATCGACTGTGGGGGCTGCTGTGATGCAAGTAGCCCACGCAATCAAAGATCTGCTGATATCGAGGGTAGTGACTCTAGGAAATGTGCAGGTCATAGTGGATGGCTTTGCTGCAATGGGATTCCCTAACTGTGGTGGGGCCATAGACAGAACCCATATCCCTATCTTGGCACCAGAGCACCAAGACAGCGAGTACATAAACCACAAGGGGTACTTTCAATGGTGCTGCAAGCACTGGTGGATCACAAGGGACGTTTCACCAACATCAATGTGGGATGGCCGGGAAAGGTACATGGCGCTCGCAACTTCAGGAACTCTGGTCTGTTTCAACAGCTGCAGCAAGGGACTTACTTTCCAGACCAGAAAATAACCGTTGGGGATGTTGAAATGCCTATAGTTATCCTTGGGGACCCAGCCTACCCCTTAATGCCATGGCTCATGAAGCCATACACAGGCAGCCTGGACAGTTGTCAGAAGCTGTTCAACTACAGGCTGAGCAAGTGCAGAATGGTGGTAGAACATGCATTTGGGCATTTAAAAGCGCTGGCGCAGTTTACTGACTCGGTTAGACCTCAGCGAAGCCAATATTCCCATTGTTATTACTGCTTGCTGTGCACTGCACAATATCTGTGAGAGTAAGGGGGAGACGCTTATGGTGGGGTGGGAGGTTGCGGCAAATCGCCAGGCCGCTCATTACGTGCAGCCAGACACCAGGAAGTGCAGCCAGACAGAGGAGGGCATGGTGCGCACCAGAGAAGCTTTGAAAACCAGTTTCAGGAATGGGCAGGCTATGATGTGAAAGTTCTGTTTGTTTCTCCTTGATGAAAACCCCGCTCCCAGGTTTCACTCTACTTTCCTGTAAGCTAACCACCCTCCCCTACCCCCTTCAATCACCACTTGCAGAGGCAATAAAGTCGTTGTTGCTTCACGTTCATGCATTCTTTATTTATTCATCACACAAATAGGGGGATAATTGCCAAGGTAGCCCGGGAGGGGTGGTGGAGGAGGGAAGCACTGGGTGGGGTGGTGGAGGTGGGAAGGACAAGGCCACACAGTACTTTAAAACTCATTGAATGCCAGCCTTCTGTTGCTTGGCAATCCTCTGGGGTGGAGTGGCTGGGTGGCCGGAGGCCCCCGCACCGCGTTCTTGGGCGTCTGGCTG
The DNA here is from genome assembly GCF_965140295.1 of Lepidochelys olivacea. Lineage (NCBI taxonomy): Eukaryota > Metazoa > Chordata > Testudines > Cheloniidae > Lepidochelys > Lepidochelys olivacea. The sequence continues at coordinate 98,949,520 of NC_140419.1, forward strand.
AGGAGGCTTTGGAACTTGGAGAAAAGGGCGGTTGGTTACACAGGGGCTGTAGTGGCGGTCTGTGCTTCAGCTGCCTTTCCTGCAGCTCCACCATACTCTGGAGCATATGAGTTTGATCCTCCAGCAGCCTCAGCATTGACTCCTGCCTTCTTTCAGCAAGCTGACGCCACCTACCATCTTCAGCCTGCCACCTCTCGTCGCGGTCATATTGTGTTTTCCTGCACTCTGAGATTGTCTGCCTCTATGTATTTTGCTGTGCTCTGTCAGTGTGGGAGGACAGCAAGAGGTCAGAGAACATTTCATCATGAGTGCAGTTTTTTTTGCCTTCTAATCTTCGCTAGCCTCTGGGAAGGAGAAACATATGCAGCTGGTGGAGGGGAAAAAAGGGAGAGTGGTAGTTAAAAAGACACATTTTCTAGAACAGTGGGTACACTCTTTCACGGTAAACCTTGCTGTTAACATTACATAGCACATGTGCTTTCATTACAAGGTCACATTTTGCCTCTTATTGAGGGTATGTTGGTTTGGTGTGAGAGATCACTCACGCAGGGCCGGGCAGCAGAATTCAGCTTGCAGGCAGCCATGGTAAACCGCAGTCTTTTGGCTTCTTTAACCTTCATAACGTGGAAATGGCTTCAAACAGCAGCATCCTCATTTCCCATATGAAGTAGCCATTGGGTTGGCCATTAAAAATGGGTTGGCAATTTAAAAGGAGGGGCTGCGGTTTCCAGGTTCATGTGCAGCAGAAACCCAACTAGGCCCGCACCCCCACACACCCCAATTCTCTGAGATGATGGATTCACCCCTCCTCCCACCATGTGACTAACAGCAGGGAAGATTTCTTTTCAGCCACAGGCAAATAACCCAGCAGGAACGGGCACCTCTGAATGTCCACTTACTAAAACCACCCTATTTCAACCAGGTGACCATGAATGATATCATTCTCTTGAGGGTAACAAGAGAGATAAAGAACAGATGTTGTTTGAATGCCAGCAAATACCGGGACCATATGTAGCAAAGCTTTGTTCTGCAATGATTCCCAACTATTTGCTACTGACCTTGTGTGGTAAAGTGTCCTACCATGGAGGACGGAATAAGGCTGCCCTCCCCAGAAACCTTTTGCAAAGGCTTTGGGAGTACATCGAGGAGAGCTTTATGGAGATGTCCCTGAAGGATTTCCACTCCATCCCCAGTCACGTTAACAGACTTTTCCAGTAGCTGTACTGGCCGCGAATGCCAGGGCAAATTAATCATTAAACATGCTTGCTTTTAAACCATGTATAATATTTACAAAGGTACACTCACCAGAGGTCCCTTCTCCGCCTTCAGGGTCCGGGAGCCCGCCTTGAGTGGGTTCAGGGGTTACGGGGTCCAGGTCCAGAGTGATAAACAGATCCTGGCTGTTGGGGAAACCGGTTTCTCCACTTCCTTGCTGTGAGCTATCATCTTCCTCGCCCCCAAAACCCGCTTCCGTGTTGCGTCCCACTCCTTGGACGGAGTCAAAGCACAGCGTTGGGGTAGTGGTAGCTGCACCCCCTAGAATGGCATGCAGCTCATCATAGAAGCGGCATGGCGGGGGCTCTGAACCGGAGCGGCCGTTTGCCTCTCTGGTTTTTTGGTAGGCTTAATTTTGATAGCCTTAATTTTTACACGGCACTGCTGCGGGTCCCTGTTATAGCCTCTGTCCTTCATGTCATTGGAGATTTTTTCAAATATTTTGGCATTTCATCTTTTTGAACAGAGTTCTGCCAGCACGGATTCATCTCCCCATACAGTGATCAGATCCCGTACCTCCCGTTCGGTCCATGCTGGAGCTCTTCGGCAATTCTGGGACTGCATGGTCTCCTGTGGTGATGAGCTCTGCATGGTGACCTATGCAGATGAGCTCGCCACGCTGGCCAAACAGGAAATGAGATTCAAAAGTTTGCGGACCTTGTTCTGTATACCTGGCCAGTGCATCTGAGTTGATAGTGATGTCCAGAGCGGTGACAACTGAGCACTCTGGGATAGCTCCTGGAGGCCAATACTGTCGAATTGCGTCCAAAGTACCCCAAATTCGACCCGGCAAGGCCGATTTCAGCGCTAATCCCCTCGTCGGGGGCGGAGTAAAGAAATCGATTTTAAGAGCCCTTTAAGTAAAAAACGGGCTTCGTCATGTGGACGGGTGCAGGGTGAAATCGAGATAACGCTGCTAAATTCGACCTAAACTCGTAGTGTAGACCAGAAGTCACACCAAATCCAGGACCCAACTTCTAATATATGCAAAACAGGTTTTACAAATATGACTAGTTATGCTTACATAGAGAAAAAGTTTGGCAAGTTTCTAAGGTTCTGCAGGTGCTCAGTGTTTCTCAGGATCAGATCCTAAAGCCCCAATTTAACAAACTGTTTTTCACAGGCAAACTGTTGTATAGTATTGATTAGGATTTGGGATTAGTATATGTATATCATTAGACCAGACATTACATTTAGGTTCAGGATATATCCTTATGACAGCATCAAGATCTGGGCTTTCACAAGTCTCACCCATATGCGTCTTGAAGTTAATACAGTTAATAAAAGTTGAAGGTACAGTTTATTATCTCCTCATTTTTGTTTTCACAATTTAACAACATTATATGTAAAGCATAGGTAGGAGCCTACTGAGGAAATAGAATCCTATTGCTGGTAATTCACCAGTGTATTCATTTGGAGGAGCCATCTTCACTACTGTTATTCCTATGGAATACCCAATATCTTTTCAATGCCAGATGAAGCTGCAAGTTTTTGCTGCGCTACCATCTAAGGATCATTTCACACAGGAATTAGTACAGCTTATAAAAAAGGAGAATTTGTATGACAAACCTGTACACCAGACTCAACATTTAGTTACTGGATTACAGATCTCTGGAAACATTAGTGAGCCTGTCAATTAGTGAGATAACTCTCTTCAAAAACAGGTTTCAGAGTAACAGCCGTATTAGTCTGTATTCGCAAAAAGAAAAGGAGTATTTGTGGCACCTTAGAGTCTCTAAGGTGCCACAAGTACTCCTTTTCTCTTTAAAAAGCTACGGACTTTTCCTAGGGTTCAACCCTTAAATTTTATTTAACAGCTTATCTGACAATCCCTTTTTTTTGTATTTAGAGAAAGAATGGGTCGTTCCTACAAATTTAGCATACAGATTCTTACTGAGATAGCAAATTATGTACAGTTGGGTGGAGAGGAGTGGTCACAACCCCTACGGCTAAGCAGAATTTTAAAGCATGGAACAAAACACAAGCTGCAAAGTACTGTAGTCATTCATGGACACCAGCGGTTGTCTTTTTTTTAAGAATCTGTAATATCCAGAGCAGAAATACATTCCAAATGGACAAGATACTCCTAGAGTCCCTTCAAAATAAAATAATTCATTTCTGACTCTATTATATCATTATAAGTAACACACAACCCTCCAGCACATTATACCAATATATGTTAGTTTCCATATTACAAACAGGGAGGGACACCCGAAATTATTTCATTGTATAATTTGGGAAGGAAAGAAGAGTCTGCCTATGCTCAGGAGGTTACTCTTGTTTTTGGTTTTTTAAGGTCTTTAGCAAAACACCTGTCTGTAATTGAAAACAGGCCATTCCTCATGTCGGTGTAGGTTACCTCCACTTCCGGGGTCCCTTTCCCTCTACTGGCCACAGAGCCTCCCCGACCTCCAGGGTCCCCCCAATCTCTAGGGTCCCCTCACCCAGACACTCTCCATCTCTGGGGTCCCTTTCTCCCCACCGGCCCCAGAGCCCCCCCATCTCTAGGGTCGTTCCCCCTCCCCGACCCTCCCCCCGATTTCCGGGGCACCTCCCCCGGGACACTCTCCATCTCGGGGGCCCCTTTCCGGCCCCAGACACTCTCCATCTCCGGGGCCCCTTTCCCGCCCCAGCTCCGGGCAGGCCCTGGGCGGGCGCGCGGCACGGTGGACCTGCCGGACTCACCACGACGCAGGGGCTGGAGGTCGCCATGGAGCTCGGCTCTGCCGCGCCAGCTGCGGGAGGCCGGGGGCGGGCGCGGGCCGCGTCGCTCGAGGGAGGAGCCCCGGCGCCGCTTCCCGCTTCCTGCCTCCGCCGGCCGGCGGGCCACAGGCGGGAACCGTGCGCCGCCGCGCCGGGTAACGGCCCCCCCCCGGGTCACCCCACCCCCACGCCGGGTAACGGCCCCGCCCCACACACACTGGGGTCACCCCACCCCCACGCCGGGTAACGGACCCCCCACACACACACTGGGGTCACCCCACCCCACCCCCACGCCGGGTGACGGACCCCCCCCCGGGGTCACCCCACCCCCACGCCGGGTAACGGCCCCCCCAGGGTCACACCACGCCCACACCGGGTAACGGCTCCCCGAACACACATACTGGGGTCCCCCACACCGGGTAACGGCTCCCCCCATGGTCATCCCACCCCCATGCCGGGTAATGGTCCCCCACACACACTGGGGTCACCCCACCCCATCCCCAAGCTGGGTAACGGCTCCCCCGGGATCACCCTACCCCCATGCCAGGTAACGGCCACACACACACACACAGTGGGGTCACCCCACCCTAGGTAACGGCCCCCCTGGGGTCACCCCACCCCCACACCGGCTAACGGCCCCCACACACACACTGGGGTCACACCACCCCCACGCCAGGTAATGGTCCCCCCCACTCACACTGGGGTCACCCGACCCCACCCCACTCCTGGTAATGGCCCCCCCATGGTCACCCCACCCCCACGCCGGGTAATGGAACCCCCACTCTGGGGTCACCCCACCCCACGCCGGGTAACGGCCCCCACACACACACTGGGGTCACCCCACTCCTGGTAATGGACCCCCCCGGGTCACCCCACTCCCACGCCGGGTAACAGCCCCCCACACACACCCACACACACTGGGGTCACCCCAGCCCACGCCAGGTAATGGCCCCCACACACATACTGGGATCACCCCACCCCTACGCCAGGTAACGGCCCCCCCTGGGGTCACCCCACCCCGATGCCAGGTAACGGCCCCCTCCACACACTGGGCTTCACCCCACCCCACGCCGGGTAACGGCCCCTCCCCAGGGTCACCCCACCGCCATGCTGGGTAACAGCCCCCACGCACACACCCTGTGGTCACCCCACCCCCACCCCACGCCAGGTAACAGCCCCCCCACACACACACACTGGGGTCACCCCCAGCCCACGCCGGGTAATAGCCCCCACACGCACACTGGGATCACCCCACCCCATGCTGGGTAACAGCCCCCCCCCGGGTCACCCACCCCCACGCCAGGTAACGGCCCCCCCCACACACTGGGGTCACCCCACCCTCACCCTGCACTGGGTAACGGCCCCCCTGGGGTCACCCCACCCTCACGCCGGGTAACGGACCCCCCACACACACCCTGGGGTCACCCCACCCCCACCCCACGCCGGGTAACAGCCCCCCCACACACACACTGGGGTCACCCCACCCTCACCCTGCACTGGGTAATGGCCCCCCCGGGGTCACCCCACCCTCACGCTGGGTAACGGACCCCCCACACACACCCTGGTGTCACCCCACCCCACGCTGGGTAACAGCCCCCACACACACACACTGGGGTCACCCCACCCCCATGCTGGGTAATGGCTCCCCACACACACTGGGGTCACCCCACCCCACGCCGGCTAATGGCCCCCCTGGGGTCACCTGACCCCCCCAAGTAACAGCCCCTCCCCCCACACACACCCTGGAATCACCCCACCCCCACCCCACGCCGGGTAACGGCCCCCCCCACACCCTGGGGTCACCCCACCCCCACCGCACGCCGGGTAACGGCCCCCACACACACACTGGGGTCACCCCACCCCACGCTGGGTAATGGCCCCCCTGGGGTCAACCCCCCGGTAACAGCCCCCCCCCCCCACACACTGGGGTCACTCCACCCCCACCCCACGCCAGGTAACGGCCCCCCCCAGGGTCACCCCACCCCCACCCCAATGCCAGGTAACGGCCCCCACACACACACTGGGGTCACCCCACCCCAATGCCAGGTAATGCCCCCCCAGGGTCACCCCACCCCAACGCCGGGTAATGCCCCCCCCACACACACACACACTGGGGTCACCCCACCCCAACGCCGGGTAATGGCCCCGCCCACACACTAGGGTCAACCCACCCCCACGCCTGGTAATGGTCCCCCCCACACACACTGGGGTCACCACACCCCCACACCGTGTTATGGCCCGCACACATACTGGGGTCACCCCACCCTCACCCCATGCTGGGTAACAGCCTTCCCAGGGTCACCCCACCCCAATGCCGGGTAACGCCCCCACACACACTACGGTAACCCCACCCCCACACCGGGTAACAGCCCTTCCCCCGGAGAGGTTACCCCCCTCATGCCGGGTAATGGCCCCCCCCCAGGGGTCATCTCACCCCCACACCGTGTAATGCCACACACACACACAGGGGTCACCTCACCCCGGGTAATGCCCTCCTGCCGCACACACACGGGTCACCCCACTCCCCACCCCACGCCAGGTATTGCCGCCCTCCCACATGCACACGGGGTCACCCCATACCAGGTAATGCCCCCCCACACATGGGTCACCCTCCCCCCAGCCCGGATAATGCCCCCCACACACACACAGAGGGCACCCCACTCCACGCTGGTAATGGCCCACACACACACAGGGGTCACCACACCCTGGGTATTTGGTAATGTCCTCCCCAACTTACACACAGGGGTCACCCCACCCCATGCTGGGTAATGCTCCCCCCAGGGGTCACCCCACCCCGGGGAATGGCCCTACACACACAAAGAGGGGTCACCCCACTCCTCTCTGGGTGATGCCCCCCACACACAGGGGTTACCACACCCCCACACTGGGCAACGGTCTCCCACACGGAGGGGTCACCCCACTCCCACCCTAAGTAATGGCCCCCACATGGAGGGGTCATCTCACTCCACCTCGGGATGGTCCCCACATACACACGCACAGGGGTCACCCCACCCCACGCTGGGTAGCAGCCCCCCACACGGAGGGGTCACCCCACTCCAACCCCTGATAATGGCCCCCCACACAGAGGGCTAGCCCCACCGGGTAATGGCCACCCACGGGGGGCACCCCCACACCCACCAGATAATGGCCCCCCACATGAAGGGCACACCCCTACTTCTACACTGAGTAATGACCTCCAACATGGAGAGGTCACCCCACCCCCCCACTGGGTAATGGCTCCACACACACATGGAGGGGCAGTCCACCCCCAAGCTGGGTAATGCTCCCCTCATACAATGCCCCCCCAGAGAGGCACACCCCCACACCAGGTAATCCCCCCCCAGAGGGGTTACACACTCCACTGACGCTATGGGATGTACCTCACATGCACATTACACATGTGCAGGGGGAGACTTCCACTAGTGTTAGCAATGCTGGGAGCCCTAACATAGGCTACTAGCTGCGGACACTGGTTTAGTCACTGGTGAGTAGCCCAGCTTGGAGCAGCGTTATATGCCACAAAAATGGTGATGGCAGCCAGCAGCCGAACTGCACTGGAAGACCTCCCACTGTTGCTAACACCCTAATGTAGACACAATCATATATTTTTCACATCTTTCCTTGTTTACGTTAAAGGTTTGTATCTGTGCAGCTACACTTACTATTGGCCACCAATGGCTGAATTGGGCCTAATTCCTAGCGTAGAAAAGGCATTGGTTCACATCTTCAAGGTTATTTTCACAACCAGGAGAGCAAGACAGATAGGGCTTTTTATTTTATAATAAACATGTACGTTCTGGAACACAATTTTGTAGCAAAGGACAAATTCTGTGGCTGCAGAACGTAAGTAGGGTCCTACCAAATTCATGGCCATGAAAAATGCATCACGGACCGTGAAATCTGATCTTCCCCCGTGAAATCTGTATAGTATAAGTTAAAAGCACACAAAAGACCAGATTTCACGGGGGAAACCAGCATTTCTCAAATTGGGGATCCTGACCCAAAAGGGAGTTGCGGGGGAGGGGGGGGTGTTGCAAGGTTATTTTAGGGGGTCACTGTATTGCCACCCTTACTTCTGCGCTGCCTTCAGAGCCGGAGCAGCTGTTGGCCAGGTGCTCAGCTTTGAAGGCAGCGCCCTGCCAGCAGCAGCCTAGGTGTAAGCCTGACAACGCCTACCATGTAATCCTTGCTTCTGCGCTGCTGCCTTCAGAGCTGGGCGGCCGGAGAGTGGCGGCTGCTGACTGAGGACCCAGCTCTGCAGGCAGCAGCACAGAAGATTTTTTGGAAAATCTAGGGGACAATTTCCTGGTGCAAGTGCTGGAGGAACCAACTAGGGGCAGAGCTCTTCTTGACTTGCTGCTCACAAACCGGGAAGAATTAGTAGGGGAAGCAAAAGTGGATGGGAACCTGGGAGGCAGTGACCATGAAATGGTCGAGTTCAGGATCCTAACATAAGGAAGAAAGGAGAGCAGCAGAATACAGACCCTGGACTTCAGAAAAGCAGACTTTGACTCCCTCAGGGAACTGATGGGCAGGATCCCCTGGGAGAATAACATGATGGGGAAAGGAGTCCAGGAGAGCTGGCTGTATTTTAAAGAATCCTTATTGAGGTTACAGGGACAAACCATCCCGATGTGTAGAAAGAATAATAAATATGGCAGGCGACGAGCTTGGCTTCACAGTGAAATCCTTGCTGCTCTTAAATACAAAAAAGAAGCTTACAAGAAGTGGAAGATTGGACAAATGACCAGGGATGAGTATAAAAATATTGCTCGGGCTTGCAGGAGTGAAATCAGGAAGGCCAAATCACACCTGGAGTTGCAGCTAGCAAGAGATGTTAAGAGTAACAAGAAGGGTTTCTTCAGGTATGTTAGCTACAAGAAAAAAGTCAAGGAAAGTGTGGGCCCCTTACTGAATGAGGGAGGCAACCTCGTGACAGAGGATGTGGAAAAAGCTAATGTACTCAATGCTTTTTTTGCCTCTGTCTTCACGAACAAGGTCAGCTCCCAGACTACTGCACTGGGCAGCACAGCATGGGGAGGAGGTGACCAGCCCTCTGTGGAGAAAGAAGTGGTTCGGGACTATTTAGAAAAGCTGGATGAGCACAAGTCCATGGGGCCGGATGCATTGCATCCGAGAGTGCTAAAGGAGTTGGCGGATGTGATTGCAGAGCCATTGGCCATTATCTTTGAAAACTCATGGTGATCGGGGGAGGTCCCAGATGACTGGAAAAAGGCTAATGTAGTGCCCATCTTTAAAAAAGGGAAGAAGGAGGATCCTGGGAACTACAGGCCAGTCAGCCTCACCTCGGTCCCTGGAAAAATCATGGAGCAGGTCCTCAAGGAATCAATTCTGAAGCACTTGCATGAGAGGAAAGTGATCAGGAACAGTCAGCATGGATTCACCAAGGGCAAGTCATGCCTGACTAATCTAATTGCCTTCTATGACGAGATAACTGGCTCTGTGGATGAAGGGAAAGCAGTGGACGTGTTGTTCCTTGACTTTAGCAAAGCTTTTGACACGGTCTCCCACAGTATTCTTGCCAGCAAGTTAAAGAAGTATGGGCTGGATGAATGGACTATAAGGTGGATAGAAAGCTGGCTAGATTGTTGGGCTCAACGGGTAGTGATCAATGGCTCCATGTCTAGTTGGCAGCTGGTATCAAGTGGAGTGCCCCAGGGGTTGGTCCTGGGGCCGGTTTTGTTCAATATCTTCATATATGATCTGGAGGATGGTGTGGCTTGCATCCTCAGCAAGTTTTCAGAGGACACTAAACTGGGAGGAGTGGTAGATACGCTGGAGGGTAGGGATAGGATACAGAGGTTCCTAGACAAATTAGAGGATTGGGCCAAAAGAAATCTGATGAGGTTCAACAAGGACAAGTGCAGAGTCCTGCACTTAGGACGGAAGAATCCAATGCACCACTACAGTCTAGGGACCGAATGGCTGGGCAGCAGTTCTGCAGAAAAGGACCTAGGGGTCACAGTGGACGAGAAGCTGGATATGAGTCAACAGTGTGCCCTTGTTGCCAAGAAGGCCAATGGGATTTTGGGATGTATAAGTAGGGGCATTGCCAGCAGATCGAGGGACGTGATCGTTCCCCTCTATTCGACACTGGTGAGGCCTCATCTGGAGTTCTGTGTCCAGTTTTGGGCCCCTACAAGAAGGATGTGGAAAAATTGGAAAGAGTCCAGTGGAGGGCAACAAAAATTATTAGGGGATCGGAACACATGACTTATGAGGAGAGGCTGAGGGAACTGGGGATGTTTAGTCTTCAGAAGAGAAGAATGAGGGGGGATTTGGTAGCTGCTTTCAACTACCTGAAAGGGGGTTCCAAAGAGGATGGATCTAGACCGTTCTCAGTGGTAGCAGATGACAGAACGAGGAGTAATGGTCTCAAGTTGCAGTGGGGGAGATTTAGGTTGGATATTAGGAAAAACTTTTTCACGACGAGGGTGGTGAAACACTGGAATGTGTTACCTAGGGAGGTGGTGGAATCTCCTTCCCTAGAAGTTTTTAAGGTCAGGCTTGACAAAGCCCTGGCTGGGATGAGTTAGTCGGGGATCAGTCCTGCTTTGAGCAGGGGGTTGGACTAGATGACCTCCTGAGGTCCCTTCCAACCCTGATATTCTATGATTCTATAAGTAAGGGTGGCAACACCACACCAGGCCATCCGCGCTTCTGCTGGCAGCGGCTCTGCCTTCAGAGCTGGGCTCCCGGCCAGCAGTCACCCCTCTCCAGCTGCCCAGCTCTGAAGACAGCACTGCTGCCAGCAAGCAGTGTGGAAGTAAGGGTAGCAGTACCGCAGCCCCCCCTACAATAACCAGCTCCTTTTTGGGTCAGGATCCCTACAATTACAACACTGTGAAATTTCAGGTTTAAATAGCTGAAATCATGACATTTACTATTTTAAAAATCCTAAGTCCATGAAACTGACCAAAATGGACCATCAATTTGGTAGGGCCCTAAACATAAGGGTCTGTGCCAACATGTAATGATAAATATATTTATATTTATAATATTTACAATATTAGATATTGTAAGCCTTATGGATGTTTTTGCTAATACTTGGGTGTATGTGTCTTAGATGATTACTTGGGTGACCAAGGTAAGACAATGCTATGCTGGAATGACAGAACTATGGTGGGTTATCCCAGTGAAAAGAGCATGGGGAAATTTGTGTACCCTCACTGCCTCCCCAGTAATACAGGAAATGTCCATGACTGGCTGGTGGGAAGGATCTCTTGTGAATATCGCATCTAGTGCTGAATAGAAGGCACAAGTCATGAGTGATGCATCAGATTTTGTTTCTGTTCCTAAGATGCTGGCACCCCGTGTCAGCTCCTTTCCCTTTGAATGGCACTGTGTGTTGTCTCATAAATAGCCCAGAGTGAGACACTATCTACCCTGAGAGGTGCTTTTAGATATCCTGATTCCTGTGTGAATTTCTTAGGCCAGATCTACATTACAAACTTTTGCTAGCATAGTTATGTCAGTCAGGGTGTGATGAGGTATGGTTTGAGACTGACATTGCTGTGCTGGCAAAAGCCACTAGTGTAGACACAGTTATATGGCAAAACTATGCTTTTATCAGTCTAGCTTATTACATTCAGGGGACCGGAAGAAGCTATCTCAGCAAAAGCACAGTTTTGCTGGTATGTTGTGTCTACACAAGGGATGCTTTGCCAGTATCATATAACAGGATAGCTACACTAGCAAAGCCCTCGAATGCAGAGCTGACTTTAGTTGTTTCTGCACACACTCCTTGCTTCAGAAACAGCAAAGTCAATGGCTTCCCTTCAGGCCAGGTAGATGCACAGGGCATTAGTGCACCTTTGGTAAGAAACAAAATGCTTTTGAAAGCTTGTGAGCAGTGTCAGTAGCTTGCTTCTAAAGCACATGTGTCTTAGCAAGACCTTTTAAAGCGAGGGTGGACTTCGGGTCAGTATGACCCCAGGGCAGTGGAATCAACGGTTACCAGACAAGTCGTCTCTTCATGGAGCCATGCAACAACAGTGGATGTAGGTGGCCATATTAGTACTCTTATGACATAGCTCCCACCAGTGTAGAGTTGTGCTGGTTAATAAAGGGGAAATAACTACAGGTGAAGCCCATTTATCTGAATTTCAAAGATCAGCCTGGATCAAGTGTGTGTCCCCCCCGCCCCCTTTTAGGCCTGTGTTAGTTAATCACCTGCTGATTAACAAACATTAAAGCTGTGGGAACTGTGATTGGGAAGAGGAAGGAAAGAACAGGGAGTAGCCGCAGGAGACAGTAGCCTCTTTGGTAGCACTTCACCACTTCTTGGCACTGTCCGCCCCAGGAGCAGGAGCTAGCTATGCCCCTTGCTATTTGTACTGGTGCTTGCAGAGCACAGGGCTGCCAGTGCAGGTGTCTGTTCCCCCTCTCCCATCATATACAGGGCTTACTGCTAGGCCTAAATAACCTGACATTAAAGTTAATTTTACTTTCTAGTCCTGAACACCAGTCAAGGGGAAGACTGTTTTGGCCTGGCCCCAGTCTGCTTGAAAATGGGATGGCATAGTGCTGGGTACTTAGACAGAGTGGCTGAAGTTCCAATATAACTTCTCTCGTGGATGCTCTTTTTCCAGAATAGGAGTGTTCACAGGGGAAGTTATATCAGAACAACAGTCTAAGTATGCAAGTCTGGTAAATGTCCCCATGTAGACAAGCCCAAGGATAAAAAGCTGGTTTTTTTTTTTTTTTTTTTTTGAGAATGACATGGTAGCTAGCCTAAGTTTTCAAGAAGGGGATGGTTGGTGTGGGTAATGGTCAGAGCACATTTACTTTAATTGCACTTTTCAGTTCACACTTTCAGAACTAGTGTTTCAGGCTGTCGCAGCTAATGGGAGGTGCAGGATCTCTGTGCTGAGCTTGGCCCAGAGCCCACCTCGATGGAGAACTGCAGCCCCCATGACCAACAGAATAGGTATTTGTTATGTCTTATTAAAGTCTATCTGGACACTAGGTGCATGAACAGTATGAGGCCAGAGCAATGCCTCCATGAGAGCAGGGACAGAGCAGTGGCTGTGCCATCCTTGAAGAGGGTGTAACCTGCCCTGCATCCTTTATGAGGGGCAGTACTGATGAGTTGTGAGGGGGCAGGGCAGGGACATGATTCCCTCTGTCCCCAGCAGAGGTTAGCAAAACCAGTTTTGCAGACGGGGGAATATAAGGACTGAGGCTGTGCCCATCCCTGCACAGGAATCTTGCACCCCTTTGTAGAAGCTGGGAACAATTACACCCTTAATTCCATAAATGTGAATTTGACAGAAATGGTTTTGGTCCCCGGGGAAGAGCTGGTATGTTGTACTGCCCAGCACAGGCTCAATCTGACCCCTTGCTCTAAGTGGTTGCCATGTGCCTCTTGCAATAGCATACCACATAGAATGAGTTACTTGGCTTTTGTTATCACTTTCCCTTACTGTATCATTGGGGTGGAGATGAAGATGGGAAAGCCACAAAATTGGTCCTCTCGGTCCCTCACCATTGCATAAGTTTTAAAATGACATTTGTCATTGCATCTTTGTGAAGATTCTGTATATACACATGTATTTCCATAGCATCCTTGCATGAGGGAATTACTGTTCACATTTTTAAGCGTTTAAATGAAAATTCTGCTCTTGAAGTAAAGCAATAAAGATTAAAAAAATTGTAGGGTTCCAGGGTCTGAAATGAGAATGGATTTTGGAAATGCAGAGCCAACGCCAGTTTGATTCAGTGGGTCTGGAAATAAGTGAGGGATTGGTTAAGAACTGTGCAACATGATGTGGAAAAATTACAATTTTTAAAAAATACTTAAACTAGCGTATACCCCTCGAAACCTTTAATTGTATTCCTTTTATTGGTGGAACAGAGTCCAAGTATTATGTTCTTGCAGAGTAAATGCCAGTGCAGAGCATTGATTTTCAAACTTTTATTAACGAATTACCAAAATAATCCTTCACTCCCAAGCCACACAAAAGGAGAACATGTAGTGTATCCTCAGCATTATTACTACATCTATTCATGAAAGATGATGGCTGCATGGTCTTGAGTCAAATTGGCTGTAACTTTTGTTGAATAACTAATTTAACCAAACCCGCTGGACTTGGACCCATGTTCCAGTAATGTTAATAACAGCTACATGTCCAGTAACTATTTGTGTGGGTGACTGTGGCCTGACAGGGGTGAGTATTTGTAATAAAGCAGCAGAACGAAGTGGGCCCTGTAGCTGACTAACACCAGGGGTATATCATGATTGGCTCATTGCCAGAGCAGTAGCAGCTGCCCTGGCAAGCTTGCCTAGTGCTTTGACTGTGCTGGAGAGTGGGTGTTAGAGAGACATTTTTCTCTCTAATGCCTAGGACCGGACTGGCTACAACTACACTGGAAAGTGGGTGGCGTTCATAGAGTGATCATTAAACCACAAAAGGACTTCGGGTGCCACTTTTATTTTAGTGACTGATGAAGTTTTCATTAATAGCTAATGTGTCACATTAAAAAAAAATGTAAAATGAAACTATTGTGATTGCATGTAAAATTGTTGGCATTGGTTCTGTGGAATTTCTCTCGAGTGGACAAAAGAGTTAGTTGTCTTTTACACTTCTGGTTGAATAATTTCTTTGTTTTTCCTGCCAAAGAGCAAATTTCCAGATCCCAATCATTCCTGGTGCTGCTGGCTCAAATTTGGGAGGAAAGGACAGATATACAAAAGCAGAAATATGTGCTAAATTTACAGGGAGTTTGTTAGCCTACGCAGTAAGGGGATATTTACCGCTCATGGTCCAGTCACACCCGTGTAGAGGTGAAACTGCTTTATGATGACAGAGCGCTGTGGAGATAATTGGTGTGTATATCTTCTCCCCAAGGGCCTCAAGCTCTGGATGTATTCCCTATTCATTCCCCACTCTCTGAAACTAAAATTGATGGGCATGGCAGAGGTAATAGAGGTAGGTTGTGTGGAGACATAAGTATACATTACATCTTGAAGCCTGCCCAAGGAGCACTACATTTGAATCAGCCCTGATACTAAGATTGAAATCTGAGCGATTTAATTGTCTGGAAAGCAATTATCTATTTGTTTAAAATAGTTCTTTTTGAGCTTAGTGTTTTCCAACCGGAATCCAGCATTTAGCAGATCCATTGTGACTCAGGCTATGTCTGCACTGTGTACCTTGCAGCCGCAGCATTGTAAGGTGCTCTGTGTAGCTGCTCTTATTACTGGGAGAGAGGTCTCCTGGCGACAAAATAAAACCACCTCCAAGGAGGACGACCAAAGTTTTAACAACAAAAGTGCCAGTGTAGACAGCCTCAGTCAACTATTGGGCCTGTTTGGGTTGCTAGCTTCATGCTTGCTGTATATTAAAAGAAGACAAGACGGTTGCTTTTATAATATGAAGGTAAATTTCATGGGGCTAGTTATCCTTCAGAGGTTTCACAGTGCTGTAAGTCTGTGCAGAACTCTTGCTGACTCACTCACTAGAGCTGCCAGCATTTAGCAGAGAGATCATCATGTAGCGTGTTAAACTCTGACAAATACAAATGAATAGTAAGGCTAAGACTGAGCATCTTACCCACCCAACTCATCTCACTTCACATATTCTGGTTTCCCTTCCATGAGTGGCCCAGAGATCCATTCCAGTGGGCAAAGCAGCTGGGCTGAGATCAGTTATGCAATGTGACAAACAGCACCCCACATTCACCACTTTTACAAGACTATGATAAATTTTGTACAAAGTACGCCTGTGAGGTATCACTAGAACATGCGAAACATTATTGTCCTTCTAGAATGTGTGTAACAACATTGTATATAAAGTTATAAATGTATAGAAAAGTTATACATTTCTGCTGTATAACATGGCTGTAACCTGCTCCAAGTTAGAAAGGCATGTCCAAACCAGTTCTTCTGAGACAAAAGACACCTGGCTGGGGCATCAGTGTATCAGCATAATCAAATGGACTGTCATGGGCTATTTCAGGTGAGGTCTTAAAGTCATCCTGTCTTTATAAAAAAAAACATATATGGGGGCCCTGCCATGAGACCTTGCATCTCTCCTACCCGCCTGGCAGCTATTATTGCTAGAAAGCTTGTTTTGACAGAGAGATAATCGGAGAACATAGAGCTAGTAGCTCAAAGGGCAGGCCCATTAACCCTATCAGTACAATAGTTAGATCCACAGGGCGTGGAGGTTCCCCAAGTGGGGATATACTTGCATAAAGCTTTTCTAAAGGGAAATTATTGTAGAGCATGGAAATCTGGAATACTCCTGAACTAGAGGGTGGAAAGCCAAGATGGTTGCTAGGTGGACCCTAAGGGTGCTCGCAGAAAGTCCAGAGTTCTTTAGTGATAGAAGGTACTCTGCTAGGTCTGGTATCTATGAGTCAGAAACAGAGAACTGGTGGTGTGCCCAGCTGTTTAATCTCATCCACTTGGCAGAATACTCTAAGTCTCATAAAATTCTTTCCACAGTGGATGGAAAAGTGCAAGGAACGTGGATCCAGATGAAGGAACTGACCATCTCTCTGAGATATCTCCTCTGGGTGGAGAGGCAGTTCAACGGGAGGTGGAAGAGAGAGATTCATTCTTCAGGTCCAAAAATCAAAACTGTCTCCATCATACTGGCTGAAATCTCCCTGAGCTTCCTGAGTACTCTTGATTCAATGGAATTGGAAGGTATGAATACACTGGATCAGGGGAACAGAAATGCCCACTGTACGGGAATCCCCAACTCCACCCTACTTTGGATCAAAACTTTTGACACTTCCTGTTTTCTTTGGTGGCAATGAGATCTCTGGCTGCATGACCTCAATTTGAGGAATGTGTCTTACTTCCTATTCAATGGTCACGCAGATTGTCTACTGAGGTGATCATCCGCCAGCAGATTTTATAACCACAGTAAGTGCACTGCTCTCAGAGTAATGCCATGCCTGACACACAAGTTCCATAGATGTACACCTTCCTGATACAGAGGGGTGGATCTTACTCGCCCTTGTTTGTTTATATAAAACATGTCTGCACTGCTGTCTGTCATGATTTGAATGGTCAGATCTTTCAAACCTGCGAGGAAACCTGTGCTCCCCTGACAACTAGACCTTAGCTCCAAGATATTTATATTTCGTATATGAATAGTCCACATGCTCTGAGTTTGAAGGTTGTCTAAGTGGGCTCTCCAACCCAGTGTAGTAGCATTTGTCACCAACATCTTTGATCATAATGGTGAAAAGGGTATTCTCTTGCAAAATTTCAGAGGGTCTTTGCCACCAGTTTGGTGATGAGACATCTGGAAGAACGTGCAATATCATATCCAGGTGATGCTTGCTTGGCTGACATACAGGCTTCAACTATCCTTGCATAGGATGGAAGTGAATTCTGCGTGCTGAATTATGTACGTGCAGGAAACCTAGAAGTCTGAGATAAGTCCTTATTGATACTTTCAAAAGCTGGGGGGAGGAAAAAACAAAGGGTCTGTCTGTGTGATGCTTTTGCCGGGGACAGAACAGGAATGGAGTCTTAGAACTTAGTAAGTAATCTTCCCCCAGCTTTTGAAAGTATCTTGTCTCCTCATTGGTCATTTTGGTCAGGTGCCAGCGAGGTTATCCTAGCTTCTTAACCCTTTACAGGTGAGAGGATGTTTCCTCTAGCCAGGAGGGATTTTAAAAGAGGTTTACCCTTCTCTTTATATTTATGACAACCCCCCTTCAGGTAGTTGAAGGCTGCTATCAAATCCCCCCTCACTCTTCTCTTCTGCAGACTAAATAAGCCCAGTTCCCTCAGCCTCTCCTCATAAGTCATGTGCCCCAGCCCCCTAATCATTTTTGTTGCCCTCTGTTGGGCTCTCTCCAAATTTGTCCACATCCTTTCTGTAGTTGGGGGCCCAAAACTGGACGCAGTACTCCAGATGTAGGCTCACCAAAAATAGTGAATAGAATAGAATAGAATAGAATGCCGAATAGAGGGCAGTAACAACTTCCCTTGATTTGCTGGCAATGCTCCTACTAATACAGCCCAATATGCCATTAGCCTTCTTGGCAACAAGGGCACACTGCTGACTCATATCCAGCTTCTCGTTCACTGTAATCCCCAGGTCCTTTTCTGCAGAACTGCCACTTAGCCAGTCAGTCCCCAGCCTGTAGCAGTGCATGGGATTCTTCCATCCTAAGTGCAGGACTCTGCACTTGTCCTTGTTGAACCTCATCAGATTTCTTTTGGTCAATCCTCCAATTTGTCTAGGTCACTCTAGACCCTATCCCTACCCTCCATCGTATCTACCTCTCCCCCCATCTTAGTGTCATCTGCAAACTTGCTGAGAGAGCAATCCATCCCCATCATCCAGATCATTAATGAAGATGTTGAACAAAACCAGCCCCAGGACCGACCCCTGAGGCACTCTGCTTGATACTGGCTGTTCAGTTGTCTCAGGTCCAGTATAAGGGACCAGCACTTTCTTTCTGGGAATCTAAGTAATGACAGTAAAATGAGTTCTCCTTGTGTCTTTGAGGTACTTCTAACACTGCTCCAAGATTCAGAAGTGATTGCACCTCCTGATATAGCAGGTTTTTATGAGAGGCGTCCCTGAAAATGGATGGAGAAGGTGAGTGGAGATCACGGAAGGTCTGGAATTGGATGGAACAGCCCAACTCTATGATTTTCAGGACGCAGCGATCTACAGTGATGGTGTGCCAGGCCCTATGAAAATGAAATAAATGATTCCCAAGTAGAGGGGATAACCAGATGAACAGAATTTGTACTCCGCTTCTGGCCAACGAGTCAAATCTGCTGCCTTGAGGGTGATGAGGGCTCATGACCAGACATGGTGTTGGATGCAGAGGACTTCCTCCTGTGGAATGTTTTGGTGCTTTGGAGATGGTTCAGGTTGCCTACATTGTGTACAGAATGAGTTGAGACTTCAAATGTTCCCATTTTGGTGCAGGAATATGGACTCCTAAGGATCTCAGTGTCACCTGAGAGTCCTTCAGAGAGTGTAAAACTTCATGTGTTTTCACATTGAGAAGTTCATATCCTTCAAATGGAAGATGCTCAGTTGTAACTTGTACCTCTTTAGGGATTCCTGATGACTGAAGCTAAGAGGATCTCCTCATGGTAACTAAGGTAGCCATGGATATAGGGCTGCTTGGAGAGATGCATGTGTCACAAGCTGACCTTCAGCAATCAGATAAAATTCTCTCCATTATCATGAGGAAGACTGTCTGTACATTTAGATATGGAATTCCAATTACAATAATCATACTTTACTAGCAGGACCTGGCAATTGGTGATTCTCATTTGCAGATTTGATGCAGAATAATTTTTCCAGTCAGACAATTGTAATTTCTTGGGCTCCTTGTCTTGAGATGTCACTTTCTGTTGACTTCTCATTCCTGCAGTCATAACTTGACCCAGGCACATATAAAATTGCTCAAAGCCCTTGAAGGGCACTTGGTAACGACTGTGCTCTTTTTGATGTTGGTGCCAAAAGCAGCAGGTGTCTCCCAGTGCAATTCAGCTGGCTCTAAAAGATCCTTGTTGATGGGCATTGTGGGATGTTCAGGAGCTTGGCAAAATTTTCCTGGACTACCTCTAGTGGAATCTCTATTGTGTCAGTCATTCTGTGCAACATCTTGTAGTCAGCTAAGGTTGAGGTGGATAAGACAAATACCACAGCCTCATTGAGAGGGTGATGAGATGGCCTCTGCTTGTGACTCTTCATCAAAACCATGCCCAGCCTGTTCATCTGGCAATGGAGCAGAGTGGGTTGGTTGTGAAGTCTCTTTGTGAGGTGAGGATGAAGAGAGAGACTAGCCCTGCACTGGAATGCAGTGACTGGTCTTCTAGCATGAAGCCAAGGGTGTTGGTATACATAACGGGCAGGTGGGCAAAGAATACCAGAGAGTACTATCCTTAATTGAGCTCCTAAGTCTAGAGTAATAAAACTCAGCCCTCAATTGCCTCTCAGGTGTGTACTGGCCTGAATACCTAGAGCCCAGGGAATGCAGTGGTGAAACCTCCCTCTGTTCCTCAGAGCAAGATAAGAATTAATAACCCTTCTAGAAAGGCACTCTCATTGCTACCATCAATGTGCTCGGTACTGGTGTAGGAACAGCAGTCGCTACCGGTGATGGTACCTTCACTACTGCCAATAGCGAGGAGTCTGGTACCAAAGAGACCAGGAGGTTTTTCGATGCTGCACAGGATTTCAGTACTGAGTAAGCTGGTGCTGAAGTCAGAGGACTACATGCTGTTAACTGTCCCAGGCATATCTGTATGGTGGGTTCTCATTGCTAAATGGTTGGCACTTGGAGATTTTTGTGGTACTTAGGAAACCAGTTTAGAGGCACAGTGACCAGTGCCTGTCTGGGTGCCACAGGGACTGTTTGGGTTTTGTGCTACACTTTTCAGCTGACGTTTGAGAGACTTTGTGCCTCACTGAGGAACAACCTGATGAGGACGACCTAGATCGTCTCCTCCTCTGGCACCAGGGCTCTTTCCTCCTCCATTGCCAGAGGATTTACCAGGTCAGGAGGACAGTTCTTTAGGAGCAGCCATCTCAATTCCACAAGCTGAGGAGACAGCAAGAATACTTCCTGATGATGAGTGCTCAGAAATCTCTGCCCCAGGCATTCTGGTGTCTGAAGAAGGATGCATTGACCTCTCCAGCAGGAACATTTTTAGACAAGACACCCTAGTTCTTTGGGTTCTCTTAGAAAAGCATTACAGGTGGCACATTATCTTTTGTGCGCCCTCCTCCATACACATGCCTTTTCTATACTAGGGAGGGTTTGCTGGTAGAGCTCGATGGGCACTGCTCTACAGGCAAACCCTCCAAATGGAGATGCAGCTTACACTGGGTAAAGAGCACCTCTATGCTATTATGAGGGTGATTTTTTCCCCCCCACACTCCAAACCGAGACAGCCGTACCAGCAAAATGTAGGCCATGCCACAGTAAGCTGCAGGTTTCCCCATCATTAAGAAGTATTGCTGCCTCCTATGATAAGGAATTTTTAATTTTGCAGATTTGTGCTCAGTCATTATGAATGATCCTGGTACCAGGGCAAACTCTCAGGCAATTGAAAAAAAAAAAACGAACGAACCAAGGGGTGGTTGGGGTCACCCCATACCTTATGACTGTGTACCCCATTGGTCACAGGCCCAGTGCAGAGGGAGGCCCCAGGGAGGGTTTGGAAAGCAAGCCCCCTCTCCTGCACGCAGCAGCTCCTGTCCCACGGCCCTGAGCCTAGCTCTGTGCTTTGCAACCTAGCGCATGGGGTTGCAGTGCCACACGGGTTTGGTTTGGATGCCCCTAGCCCTATGGGACAGGAGCCACCCTTGTGGGGTGGGCTCCCCCCATCTCCACTGCACCAGGCTGGGATTAGGGTTGCGGTGCCAGGGCTGAGCATGTTGCTGCAGGAGGTCGGTGTTCGCTTTGTGGGGCGAGGAGGCAGGAAAGGGCACTGGCCTTTGATTTTGGGCCCTCCCTCCCCCAAGTTTGGGCCCAATTTGTGTTAATCCAACCCTGGCCACTCTCAGGGTGCCTGGATGTGACAGCAATGCTCAGACTGCTTTCCCTTAACACAAAATCAATATTGTGTTGCAGTTACAGGCTTAAAAAAAAAAGTGAATAGTTGCCACAAGGCCACTCAGGATGTGGCTTCACTGCAGCTGCAAGGTGTGATTCACAGCATGGATAGATTCACACTAGTGCACTAAAAACAGCCGCATGGATGTAGCAGGACGGGTGGCTAGTCTGAGCTGCCACCCATCATGCTTGAACCCAAGGGATCAGGTGGGCTTGACTTCAGAGGCTAGTTTGAGCCACCACCCATGTTGCAATATCCACACGGAGCTAGTGCAAGTCTATTTGTGTCGGGACTCATACTTCCAGCTGCAGGGAGACATCTGGAGAGCCGACGGGCAGCCACAATGGATGCTGCTGGCCAGGAGAATCCAAATGGGAGTTCACTGGGCATACGCACACCAGCGGTAAATATTTAGGAACGAGCACTTGAACAAGTTTTGTTTGCAATATATTCAGCTTCACAAACCTGAATGGTAATTAAATAAACCACCAAATTTAAATACAATGGGTGGATATTGTTGGGCTAACCCTGAAGTCCACAGGAGTAATAGTTTCTACTTGGATTTAAGTCAACAATTGCCTCAGTAAGGACTTCATGATTAAGCCTCTTTTTCCCCCCCCATTGTGTACTTACCACCTGTTTTGGCAACTTTTGAACATTTTTCTTCAGCAAAAACGTATGCAATCATTGCATTTAGCAAATCACCCTCATATGCAATTTGCCTACAACAGCCTAATGCGAGGATAACCACTGAACACTCGTCATCTTACTCCAGGCAGTTATACCACAAATCCTGGCACATAAACCCCCATTGATGCTGCTGCGTCTTGCCTGTTATCCTGCAGCTGAAGTTTCCCCCTGCACATGGCGAGCTATTAGTTTCTGCAGTGAGACATAATTACAATAATCAGTCCTCAGACTCTCATTATGAAATATATCACTAATGAGATCCATTGCAGTTGTGCATGAAAGTGACATGCGGAAGTGTGCAGTTTTAACATTATGCTTTCATAAAAAGCAGAGCCACGCAAATATGAAATTCATAACTCATTTATTGAATATATAGGCAGATACCAATAAAAAACTAATACTGCAAACTACAACTTTGGAAGTAAAGCCAATATAACAGGAACAAAATATACATTATAGATAGGAATGTGTTTACCCTCTTTATACATTCCTTGTCTTGACATCTGATGTAAATGTATGCTAAAGCTGGTCTAATCGGAGTGCTTTTCAATAAGCAACAGTCCTCCAGAATCTTTTCAGGGTTGAGATGTCTCTGCTGACTAATGAGTGTGCATACATAGAAACTGCTTCAGCAAGTATATATAACATCAAGAGCTGTGCTCTGTTAATCTCCATCATTACTATGGTGGAACCTGTTTATAGTGAAATGGAAGGAGAGTTACTATTTGTTGCAATATGCTTTCAGTCCTCTAATAGTTAAGTTTCACTGTGCTTATAATGAAGGTTAATTCCACTAGAATATTGGTTCAACTTTACTGATCTTCTTGGAGTATAGCAATTATCACATCAGAGAAGTGTGACATTTCCAGGGGGTGGGGGGAGGAAGAGATCACCACTTCCTCTGCTCTGGTCTAGTATAAGAGAAGTTACTCCTTCCTATATGGAACAGTAAGAAGCAATTCCTGGCTGCTGGTCTTGCTCGAGCTGCTGTCCACTAGAACAGTGGTTCTCAACTGGGGGTAGGTGTACCCCTGGGGATACACACAGGTCTTCCAGGGAGTACATCAAACTCATCTAGAAATTTGCCTAGTTTTACAGTAAGCTATATAAAAGCACTAACTAAAAATTTCAGACTGACTCTATATACTGTATATAGTTTAGTTTGTTTATACTGCTCTATATACTGTAAGTACAATATTTACATTACATGTAATTTATTTTATGGTAAAAATGAGAAAGCAAGCACTTTTGTATTTTTCTGTCTGATTTTGTAAGCAAGTAGTTTTTAAGGGAGGTGAAACTTTGGGTATGCAAGACAAATCAAGACTCCTGAAAGGGGTACACTAGTCTGGAAAGGTTGAGAACCACTGTGCTAGAAGGTGAGATTTAGGGCCAAATTCAGCAAAGCTGGCACATGGAGGTGTAATTATACCTCCCTAAATCAGCAAAGTGCTTGTATGCAAGGGAGATTCATCTTTGTGTCATAAGCGGTATATTCACTGCTGCCCTCTAGGGTGTTGGCAAGTGGAACTCCCACCAGGGCTCTAGGAACAGGTTCTCCTGTTGGCAAACACCTGCTGAATTAGTGAACCCTTTAACCACAATACCCACGTCCCCTTTCCAGTCAGTGTCACCTACATTGGTGCTAGGCTTCCCTCACAAATAAATTTGTGGCCACTTTGTGCCACTACCTAGAACCTCTTCAGAAGTGTATAAGCCAGAGTCTCAGGGAATTTTGCCAATAGCCTTCTAGAGCCCTTCCTCCCCCAGCTGCTAGTATCCTGCAACTGCTCAGGTATACAGGCCCTGCCAGCACTCCCTGGGAAAAGAGCAGTAGAAAGGATCTTTTTATAGGCAAGCCCTTTGCTGATATAATGAAACTATTTAATATATTATTTTGTGGAAAAAAATCTTCCATTATAGGAGGGTTCCATGAGTCTCTTGAACAGAAACACACTGTTCTTGTGAGCAAGAAATGCCCAAAAAGGCCTAAACTAACTAAATTCAGTTAAATCAGTTTCATAAGACAAGTTCTTAGATTCAAGATTGTTTTCCGATCGTGAGATGAAAGCAAAAGCTGCCTATTTAAAAAAAAAAAATTGCCAGGAACAAATAAACCTTATTAATTTAACTAGTTAATTTAAACAAGTCTATTTTACCTATAAAGCACGTTCATTTCTTCTAACTTCTGGGAAGGCAGTAAATGCTGCAGAATAATCTTCAATATATGCTTGCAAAAGATTACATTGCTTTACAAAAAAGACAAACCGTCCAAAATTTCAAGCTAAAATGCACATAAAGAGACAGTAATGGCAGTATTTTGTCTTTAAAAAGTGTAAGTGTTGTATACCTGTCATACATTTCCATGCCTATTAAAGCTACAGTTAAGAACTTCGGAGATGTACAGTAAATACACTGCTGAGGTCCATTTTTTCTAAATATTAACACCACGACAGAATTACTCCCCAGCAAGTGATACTACTTGGGAACATATAAATACAATTTTTACATTGTAAGGCACTTTTACCCAGCATACATGACAAGATGAAGTAAATTATAACACGAATTTGAGGCTTGTAACAAAAAACGCTTTCGGTATTGACTTTTAGTTTCCATGAGTTCTGAATTAATGATGGTTTAGTCAGCCACTTGCTCTTCTGCTACTGTTATGGTTGCTAGTGGCATGCGGAGAGATAAATGATTTTATCCATAATGAATTATTAGACTGAATATTAAATCCAACAATTGACACAATGTGAATTAGAACTCAGTGAAAAATACAATGATTATATTGGCAAATCTACCCCATTGTACCTTTCATTCTTCCTTAACCAAAAATACAGTAGTTGCAAACAATAAAGTGCCTTTATTTCATGGGAAGGCCATGTTTGAGGCACGCAACCTAGAACCTAATCTAGGCAGTGTGACAGACATTTTGCATTCTGAAACCCTTCCACATAGCTGAAAAATTTTCATATTCTAGGAAAAAAAAGCAAACACCTTGGTAAACAATCTCAATCTGTCATTGCAATTCAAGTCATGCCTTTAATTTTGAAAGTTACAAATACAAAATAAGAATGATCAATGGCATGTTTAGAGCAGTAACTGAATATTTTCTGTACACAGTAATATTACTAAAACTGCATTCTTCCCCAAAACAGATTGAATTCTAACATGGTAAAATGTTAGAAATTTAATATAAACAGTTGAGTCCCTTGAGACATTAAGGAAACGCATGAAAAAACAATGACATGTTAAATCTTTTAAAAATACAAGTAAAAAATGCTACAGAAACTTGTTACAAATGAACTGCTTCTTAATATCAACTGCAGATGAACCTTCACTGTTTTTAGTCAAATTGTCAGAGTATCTTGCTTCCTGCTTTACTTCAAATCTAAGCGGTTTATTGGGTATTCAGAAAGAGCCAGAACCCTTCCCAAGCAACGAGGTGCCCTGGAAGCATTAGAAAGACTTACTTATTGGGTTAAGTTTTTGATTTTATTTTAAATGAATCTGCTAATGTGCTTCAATAGGACCAGCAGAAGAAGCTATTTATTAGCAACTAGACATGCCAGAGCTGTATGAAAAAAGTTAGGGAACTGAGCTGGAAGATTTGGTATAATCTAAACCTGATTATTCTCTAATGGAACATCGACCTCTAGACATATGAAGTGCCATGGCATGATCATTGATTTGACAAGAAAAAAAATCACATGCTAAAAGCATTAAGAATGGTAAGTAAATCTTATATAGTGGTCACAAGATTCAAATATAAATACTGATCTACCCAAAAAAAAAGAAAAGAAACAAAGTTGATTCCTCCTCCTTACAGCACGCGGGACCGGTGTCTGTATTTTGGACAAAGATGAAGTGCTCCACACAACACAGAGCACTTGAGGTCTGGATGTCAGATAAGGTGACTAAATTCCATAGACGTTAAAGTAGTAACCCTCTTCGAAATCTAAAGATGTTGGGTTGCAGCTTCCAAAAGTTAGAGTCACTTGGTACATTAGGAATATAGAGGTGGTGGACTGTTGGGGAAAGAACAAACTACAGCCCTTTGGCATGAGTACTGAAGCTTGCAGCTTGTAACCAACAGCTGCTCAAGTAAATCTCCAGCAAGGAATGCTGGGCAGTAGGAACAATCACAACAGGAACAAACTGAAAGGTTCAAGCACGCTTCTGCATGCACGGAGTTTTTTTTTCTACTGTGCCTTGCAAGCAAAAACAGAGCATTTTGCCCCCCCGCACATTTATCCTCCATATTTTGTATAAGAAAATGCAAAATTCATGAGTTACCAGCTTGTTGCCACCATGGACTTGTCTGTCCATGTTGTGAATTAATCTTACTAAGACTTTCCCTTGGTGCATGAATCCACTAAACAACTTACACATTCCAAATCTTAGATTTTTATTCAGTCCAGAAATATAGAGCTTACTTCATTTCAATGTCTGCCTTAACTTTTGACACTGTACATATTACATATCATTTATATAGTGTTTCAATTTTTTCCCAGACACTGCAGACTACAAACTACATAATATTGACATGTAAAACTCTGCCACTTATTGAAGGCTCACACACATGAATGTTTCAGGCAGTTCAATGAAATTTCTAACAGAATCAGGCCGTAAAAAGTTACTAACCCTTTTCTGATCTTAGAAAACAATTTAAAAGAATTAGTAGTTATGGATGTCTTATTCATTCCCAGTTCTCTAACTCTGTCCCTTGAACCTGTTTAAAAAACGATGAAAACAATAGTAAATTTAAAATCATATAAAGAGCAGAGCATCTAACAGATCTGACATTACATCTACATTTATCAGACATGAGGCCTCCTTTCTAATATTATAAAATCAGCTGAAGTTTAAAAAAAAAGTTCCCCGTTCTTCTGCAGTACACCAATAAAAAGCACTGATCTGCATATACTAGATTTAAACATTTTACTGTTATTAACTACATCAAATGTATGTTGTGTCTCAGTCTCAGTAACAGAGCTGCCAGGAGGAACTTCCATACCTAGTTTCCATTGAGTTGCTGCTGAGGAATGCTACTATGGTCAGAGCCTGATTTCCCACGGCTTTTGCTTTCTCTTTCTTCATCCTCTTCATCCCTTTCATCGTTTCCACTATGGTTTTTACAATAGAGTCTAAGACAATAAAAGAAACAATGGAGGATTTACCAGGAAACAAGAAAATATATATATTTTAGAACATTCTGGGCTCTCTCCACTAGTGAAGAGGCTCCATTTTAAAATTTTGCTGAATTAATGTATAAGGCACCTGTCAGACATCTGACATTAGAAATAAAGATTAGCTAGGCTACTAGATCACTGGCTAGAACCAAGGGCTCCTGTTACAGGGGCAAACCCAAGATCACTAACCAAACAAAAAAGGGAACAGTTCCCAACCGATAAAAGTTAACAACGAGGGGTTAAGCCCAAAAAACAAAGACAGAAGCCCAAAAAACAGTCAGCGGTACTCATTACTGTAAGAGCCACTGCCTCATGTCCTAAAAAGCAACCAAGGAAGAACACCAGCAGACCTCCTTCTGAGAGAGTTCCACCGCCAAGAACCTTAGACTGAGAAAGCTCTATTGACCTGTGCCAACCAACCGTAAACAGCTAGGCTGAGAGAAAGATTTAGTTTATGATAGCATTAGCAGATCCTAACAAAGCCTACTTACTGTTTTTTCCTAAAAAGTAACCACTACCTATTACAATAGCAAGCTTGTTCCAATATAGATAAGGCTGTGACAGCATTTTCATTACTTTCAATGGTTTACATCTTGCCTGTGAAAACTGACTGAGATGTACCAAGGCATAAGCCTGGGACAATTTAAAAAAACCCCATTTTAGACAAGAATCAAACTGATGTTATTTTAAAATGCTGTATGAACTGTCTAGGTGTTTAATGATTGCATATGTAAAGACCTACTTTCTCGTAGCTCTACCATAAGAGAATGAACATGGTTAGTAGTACCAGTGAGTTCTAAGGAGTTTTGTGATAGATTGTCTAAAATCTACATAAAATGGATCAAACTCTGTTCTCATGAACATTTACATAACAAAAAACAAATAGACACTCCAAGGGAGCATGGGTGCTCATAAAAAAAAAAAAAAGTATGATTGTGTGTGTGTCAATTTGTAATCACTTTCCATTTGTTCATGGATCTTAAGCTATCAATCTGAAACCAATAAATAAGTTGAGATAAGCAGAGGAAAGCCAGGCTCCAGTGCAGTCTTTATAGACTAGCATAAGCAGAAATTTATTTAAAACAGATCAATTCTAGTTCTCAAGAAGCAGGATTGTTATCACACTGCTCATAGAATGCCCCCTTGTGGCCAAAATGAGATGCAACCGGTCAACTTCAATTGGAGTAGGTTTGTGGTAGCAACTGGGAAAGGAGGTTGGAACAGTACAGAAATATGAAAAAAGATAGTTATCCCTAAGAGAGTATAAACATGGCAGGAGTTTACCTGTGACTTCAGCAATTTGAGTTACAGATTTTACTAATCAGGGAGAAAAATTTTTTTTTTGCTTTTTTTAAAAGACATATTTCATGTACTTTCAAGTGGGTATACAGAGGTTCTGAATTAAGTAGGATCACTAAAATATTTTCTATATGTGTGAAAGTTATTTTGAAAATATGACAGTTATTTTCATGTTTATGATAAACTTAACAGAAATACTTCCACTTTTGCATATGTATTTATCCTCATCTAACTTGGTAAAATGAGCTTAAATAGCTTCAGGTTAGAGAGAAAGAATATGAAGTCAGTCCAGTGGTCTAGTGTCAATAATCTACAATGCCAGAAAAAGCTATCGTGTCAATTAGTGGTCCGACTCTATTGCTCCCTGGGTTATTAAGGGCTAAGAGCATTCTGACAGCAGTATGCTGAGCCTCACTGGAGAGGAAGAGCCTCAGAAGTCAAACAGCAAGACTTTTGACAGGAGCACCCATCCAATTCTCCTAATTTGTTTGAGAGTGATGATGCAGGGCCTTGGAACAAGAGGAAATGGAAATTAAAGTGGGAAAAATATGAAGAGATTCTCCGAGTTCTGTGCAGAGAGATCTATTTTTGCCTCTGTTATAGGACAGGCTTTTTAAAAAAAAAAAGTTCTAAAAACTCTACATTTATAACAGAACTTAATTTTTCTATGACACTCAACTTGAACAAGATGTTTGAAGTAACAAAATTGATCTTGCACAAGCTTTTACCTTACCAGCTTTTGAACTGCAATAGTCACCTTATCTGAACTTCCAAAGATGTACGATAGTTTTGCCTAGTGCCTGCAATGCAGCTGAATGATGTGTTAATCAGCATTACTGCATGATCAGAATGTTTTATCTGAACAGAAAAGCAGTTCAAAGAGGACATCACAAAAAATGATCATTACAGACTTAACTGCTAGGGTTCTTACTTGTAAATGCCTCGTGACATATTCTCAATGTATTTAGCTTTGTCTTGTACTCCACAGTGGTAATGGTAAGTCTTGATACAGGCTTTAATTTCACATCCAATAGTAGCCCCAGGCTGACTGCAAAGAGTGCATTTCTGTTGAGAAGAAAGGACAGTACTCTAAATTGTGATGTTAATCCATTTAATCTCATCGATTAATGCTCACTTTGATGTCCCCAAATTTTAGCCATAAACATGAAGAAATTTGTGCTACAAGAAAAATTAATCTTAATTTATAGTAAGCCAGAAACAGTTTTAAATCTGCATCAATATATATGAACAGAGAACTGTTTTACCTGTCTGCTGCAAAAATAAGTAACTGCATGATTTGTACACATTGCTGCAGTTCTAAGTTCTATTTTGTTGCTGTTGTTGAAGTTGAAGCTAGCTTTTCCAAGTACCTAAACTCATTGAATATTAATTGTATTATAGTAAAGTATTATATTTTTTCAGATGGTAATAGAGTTCCATATATTATTGAATTCTAATATTCATGAAACTGTGTGCCATATTTTACTTATAAAACATACCTGAGTGCCTGTCACATACTCTGGGGCCCGTATATAAGATTTAATTTTCCACACTAAAATGTCATGACATACTGCTCAGACCACTCAAAAATAAATATATGAATCAACAGACAAACTGACAAGACACCTCCCAAGTAGGCATCCTCATCATCATTAGAAGTCCTTCCAGAGGCATGGGAGAAAAGATGGGCCTTGCACCCCCATGCCCAAGTGATTAGCAAATCTGGCCCTGGACTGACTAAGAGGGTGTGAATTTGAATCCAAGAGCCATGCTAGTAGCTCCCTCTCTCCTCTAGCTGAAGAAGACTTTAATAAGGTAATACTTTTGGGGCCTTTGAGACCCCAAAACAAGTATTTAAAAGATGCAATTTACCAGAGATACACATGAGATTCATCTTCCTTTAACTGGCAATACAGAGATTCAGTGTCCTTTTAAAGAGTGTTGAGAATGAACTAGCCATCATTTAAAAAAAAAAATGAAACAAGTCAATAATTATACAAATTGACTCCCATAACCTATTTAGCAATTTCATGCCATACAGATTCTGTGGTATGGAAAACAAACCGTCAATTCCTTCCTTTCTATTATGGTCCCCAAAGAGCCAACATACTGCATTCATAAAGTATGCTGTAGTTAAAAGAAAAAACACCACCACCACAGTAATTGTTGAGACACTTTATATCCTGATATCTAAGAGTGACAATACATTTAAATTGTTTTCTAAGAAAGTGGAAAAATTTGTTCAGATAAGGAAAAGAGAATCGTACATATACTCCCAACCGAAATCACTGAAGCATTCCTTACAAACATACCATTCTTTTCCCTCTCTTGATCTCCTGGAGTACAGTTTTAATATCAAAATCACCAAACTCTGCCCTTGATGTTGTTGTTAGCTGCACAGTGCCAGAAGAGAACAACTGTAAAGCAAACAAATGCACAATAACGTTAGGAGGTTACAGATGTGGCCATAAGAAGATTAAGGAGCAGGAGCAACAGAAGGGAATGCACTGTACTCAGTTATCTGCTGGTAAACTGTGCATTGCCAATGAACTCGAAAAAAACTGCAGATTGAGCATATCAGTAATTTGGATATTCCTTCCAATGCCCACTTGATTGCTTCAATTATCTGTGACTGCGTTTCAGAGGATTTTTTTTGAATGACAAAGCAGTAGTTAAAGGATGATTATGATAATGGAATATACAAAGCAATAAATGATTACTGCAGACAATTAAGACACTGAAGACATGCCTTGGTTCTGTAAAGGATATTTCATCCCCACTCACTGCCCCCACCTAAATAATTCAGCTTACTCACACTGCCAATATCAGTGCCCCTGGAAAGCCTGAAATGGTGATAATGGGACATTTCCAAGTAGTTGCAAACCACATGTTTCCATTACCTGCAGCTTTTATTGGCTGAATGCATTTCCTTTTATATAGTTACACTAACATCACTCACAAGATGTAACTATATAGTATATGCAGTAAAAGCTCTTGGAGGAGGACTTCAGCTAATTTCGACGTTCAGAGGGGGAAGAGAGGTAATGCAAAAGTCCAGCTCAACTTTCATATAGGGTAATTCTTTTCTGCTTACCTGCTATCTCAGTTGGATGTGTGCCTCTATTTGTAGGACAGGAAAGAGAGTCTTTTTGCGGGTACTGGGATAGCAGGCTCAAGCCCATCCAAAACTAAAGACCAGCCCCCTCAACCAACGAGGAGGAACCACAAAACCCTGGCCACAACTGAATTTGGGGAACAACAAATGCAAAAACAGGAACAGGAGTGGGGGTTGAAGGTTCATAATCACAGTTCTGGATGGAGACACTGACCAGAGAACCCTGGGCAGTGCCCACTGCTCCTCAAAGTCCAAGGAATCACTCAAAGCCACCCAGAGGAACTCTCATGGACTTTATGATCACAATAATCCTTTTCGATCTTATAGTCTGACTCCCTTCACATTGCAAGCCACCCACTCTTGTAATAGACCCCAAACTTCTGACTGAGTTACTGAAGTCCTCAAATCATGGTTTAAATACTTCAAGATACAGAGAATTCACCATTTATACCAGTTTAAATCTGCAAGTGACCTGTGCCCCATGCTGCAGACGAAGGCAGAACTCTGCCCAGATACGTGATACTAGGGATTGGAAACCCATCACACAGTTGCAGAGCATCCCCATCCAAGCAAGCTTCCTCCTCCAGGTCTGGTGGATGACCACCTTGGCCAGAGCCAGGAGTAGGCTGACGAAGTCTCGTGACTCTGTGGGGCCCTGGATAGGACATTTGTATAGAAGCAGGAATGGGGGGGGGGGGGAGTGTAACCAGAACCTCAACAGGAGGTTACAGAGGAGCCAGAAGAAGGGCTCCAGTCTGACACTACGTAGATATGCACCCAGTGTCCCTCTTGCCACAGAAGACGCAGATGTCGGGGGACCTGATAAACCATACCAACTACACACCCGTGCTCACAACACCATGAAAGAGACACCAAGTCTCATATCTTATGGGTGCTATAAGACCAGACTAGAGTACAAGCTGGCCACCGAAGTGCCCCTCCATTCCACAGGTTGCAGCAGGTCCTGCCACTTTGTGTCAGGGCAGGACACGAGGGCGAAGAAGTGGATGGTACAGAGCATAAGCATGCAGAGATGTTCATGTGATACAGTCTGGAGATGGACTAGCTGGATGGTGTCCAGCCGACTCAGGTGGCATATCACAAGCATCTGGGGGTTGCAAGGCAGGGGCCTCATGACCTGCTCTAGAGGACCGGGTGAAGGGTGTGGAGAGCCCTTCTGCAAGATCTGCCCAAGAAAAACAAGAAGGGGATTGGAGGGCAAGGCTGCCCTCACCTCCTTAAGCACGCAACAGGGTATGCACAGGGTGGGCAACCCCATGTGCTGGCCAAGTACCACAGGCTATACCCATTTCCTCCAACTAGCCCACGTGGTCTCAGATTCTAGTGACAGCAGCCAGGACCAGCCTCTGGTGCATCAATGGGGACTCCAACACCCGTACATGAAGATTGAGGTTGTGTACCAGGGGCTCAAAAGCCAGGAGGTATTCCCCCTCAGTAGCTGCTACAGACCTAGTTGCTGAAACTAGCTTCTGGGTCCTGTGGAGGTCCTGGTAAAAGGCAGCATCTCCGAGGGGTCCCAGGGGAGACCTCTTGGGAAGAAAGGCAATCTTATGTTTAAGGCAGCAGAATGGGATGCAGCAGGATTATATTCTATTCCTACCTCTGCCACAAACTATGTGACATTGGGCAAGTCACTTCATCTACCTGCCTCTGTTCCCCATCTGTGAAACTGGGGATAAAAAAACAGAGGGATAAAAGGCTCAGATTCGATGGCTAGTGATGGAGGCCACAGAACTACCTAGATCAGAGGTTGTCAATAGACTACAGGCCAAATTTGGACCATCAGATGCTTTTGAACAGACTGCAAAATTTTTTTACTTACTTATTGGGGTGTGAAAAATGCTGCTCTGGAGTCTGGACCTTGACCAAGAAATTTGGACCTGGACCAAAACAATTGACTACCCCTGCCAATCTCCTATTGGGAAAATGTATGGTCTATTACTACTGTATGCTATTAAAAACAGCAGCTTTCACTTCAGAGATGGATGCATCAATTCCTTTATGTGGTGTTTTGTGATCCTTTTGCATGAAATGAACTGTAGTATGGAGGTGCCAGTTTTGCACTTAAAGCACACATCTACTCGGTTATAAATGAATGTCAGTATTATTGTTAAAATATCACTGTATTTTCAGTTTAATCTGCTTCTCAGCATTGCAGCTCTTCTTCCCCAAAGTCATGCATACAATAGAGCAAAGAATTCTCAAAAGCTACAAAAGGTGTGGCTCTCTGCTTAGTGAGACTAGCCATAAGGAGAAAATTATATAAAAAAAAATATCTACCAGCTGCATTGGCTACTTATTCATTTCCAAGTCCAACTCAAGGAGTGGACTTTGTTTTATACAGCCCCACCTGGATCAAAAACATAACATAAGAATGGCCATATTGGGTCAGACCAAAGGTCCATCCAACTCAGTATCCGGTCTTCCAACAGTGGCCAATGCCAGGTGCCCCAGAGGGAGTGAACCTAACAGGTAAAGATCAAGTGACCTCTCTCCTGCCATCTATCTCCACCCTCTGACAAACAGCCAGGATGGGTAAGGAATGGTGTCCCTAGCCTCTAATAGTCATTAATGGACTTAATCTCCATGAATTTATCTAGTTCTCTTTTAAACCCTGTTATACTCCTAGCCTTCACAACCTCTGCAGGCAAGGAGTTCCACAGGTTGACTGTGCGCAGTGTGAAGAAGAACTTCCTTTTATTTGTTTTAAACTTGATGCCCACTAATTTCAAGGACCTAGCCATAGGAAAAAACTGCGTTCTCTGCTCTCATTCTTTCAGAGCCCCTGAGATCAGTTGATGCACATGAGCTAATAGTTCCCTAGATGTGATCATTTAGAAGCAGAGAGTTTCCAGTGGGGAGCCACTGACTCTGGAGGTCACTTCCCTTACTCTTTTGATACAGCCTGAATCAACTGATCTTCGAAGCATTGTGCAAAGCTCATCTGTTTCTGCAGGCTTTTTTTTTTTTTTTTTGGGGGGGGGGGGGAGGCCTGGAGTTAGAGGGTATTAGTGGTACTTTATTTTGGGGTGTAATCTTTATTTAATGTTATTGGAGTTATACTTTTGTTGTTTAAACATTGTACATACATACACCTAGGTACAATGAGATTTGTAGTAAGATGGAGAGTCTACCTGAGCTAATTCCTCCTTCTCTAAACACAGTCAACTTTCATCAACAGTGCCTCTGGTGAAAATAAATGAACTGCTCAGCTCACAACACTTTAGTGGGTCAGAGAGATTACTGGAAGCACAGGCTGTATTAATACATAACTACACGTTAGGGCACTGAACTAACAATGTATCATATAGCAGGACAGTTTAGAAAAATTAAACACTAACCCAATATTCTACTTACCATGCACTTATAGTGTGCTGCTGCCTTTTTGGCATTAAATATATGAAGCTTTCCTCTAGCTTCATTTTCTTCTTCACCTGCATGACAGAATCCACATTTAGGTTTTGTATCACTGGGACTGCTTCTGTGGGGAGACCTGTCTCTCTGAAAGAAAAACATTTTACTAAAATATACTGCTGTGTTCCAAGTAAGGTAATAATTTAACAAGTCTCTGGCCACCAGCTGGATACTCAAATGCCAGTTTTAATCAAAATCTTTAATTTCAAAGACAAACTTTCTCCTAAGAAGTTTAGCATATTTATGTTTACTGCTTACATAGGAACTGCTTTCTATTTCATCTGTGCCATGTGAGGATGTAGATCTAGTGTCTTCTGACTGCCCTTTGAGATTTGTTTTTCTTGGCTTTCCCTTCCGACCCCTCTTTTTTCCTTTGGGAGGTAAAGGCTCCAATTCGTGTTCATTGACACCCTCTTCTAAATCTGCTTAAAAATTAGAACACAACGTCAAGTAAATCTCAAAAAGGAAAACTGGTTTTACAAAAAGATTCTCACCATTTCTTACCCATGTTTATAAAAATTATTTCCAATTCATTAAAATTGTGTTTTACAATCTTCAACCATATATATGTCATCGAATAGATCTCTGAAAACTACTGTCTAAAATGTTTAAAGTTTCTTTAAAATCATACACAATACATTTAACATTATGTCAACATACCATTTCAGGGCTAAAATCTGATTTTAGGTACACATGCTAATCTCCCACTGAAGGTAATGGGAGCGGAGCAAGTATCTGAAAGCAAGAATTGACTATGTCCACTGGTAACCTAATTTCTTCAAAGTAACCTGCTGTCCTCCATTAAACAGCTGAACTACTACTTTGAACCAACAAATGTTCTTTGCCAGAATGAAACAAACACCAATGTAAGTCGCATTTTATCTTAAGCCATTCACTAAGGAATGCCTCTCTCCTTGCTTTAATCCGTGACATCTTCACAGCTTGTTTAAAAGGAAATTTCACCCATTCTGGTCATTCCAGTGAAATGACCATTGAGAACTGTAAAAATCATTCATTTCCCTGAATAAATTATAAAACAAATTTGAACATAACATTTTAGTTACAACATACTTTTAAGTCTACTGATAGTGGCAGCAATCAGCTAGCTGGAGAGCAACCTCCCGACACTGGAAATATTACAGCCCAAAGACTTCAGTGGTTTCTATAAATAGACATTTTATATATTTTAACACAAATGTGTTAAAGCTGGTTAATGTTGTTGGATTTTCACAGTCTTCACATTTTTTGATCCTCCTCTCTTGACATATGGGTACTGCCTGTTCTAAGCAGCTCAACAATCTTATAACTGCATTACCAGAAGAACTTAAAGGAAAGGTCCCCTTAAAGTGATAAAAGTACTAAAAACTTTTAAAAATCATGAGTTATATATTAAGCCTGGGTTCTTCAAAGGGGCCTAAAAGAGTTAACCATCCAACTTCCTCTGGCTCCTTGGAAAAAAACACAAGCCTAAATGTTTAATTGCTTCAGCCAGCTGTAGTCAAACACTGAACATCCCTTTGATTATTCCAAGTGTGTAGTTAACACAGACCTAGGGCAACACTTTTGGGCTTGTTTACTTTGTTGCCCAACTGACTTGCATTTAATATTAAATAGCCAGTTCTTGTACTTGGTTGCTAAGAGCTTTCCTGACAGTCAGCCATTGATAAAAAAATCAATCTTTTATAGAAGACCAAAATGGAGATTCTACAGCTAGATTTCTGTGAAACCATGCGCTGTACACGTTGCTAGTCCAAAACAAACAAACAAAAAAAAAAACCACCCCACACGAGGAGCACTTGTGGCACTTTAGAGACGAACAATTTTATATGGGCATAAGCTTTTGAGGGAAATCTTATGCCAAAATAAATTTGTTAGTCTCTAAGGTTCCTCAAGTACTCCTTGATTCTTTTGCTGATACAGACTAACACAGCTACCACTCTGAAACCTGTCACCATTGCTAGACAAGCTACTCTTCACAATCCAAAAAACAAAGATGTAGATAAACCCTTAAGTGGAATGGAGTCCAAAGTCAGAAGGTCTGATCTCCCACTTTTTACAATGACGACAAATGTTGTGTTTTTTTATTTGGGCATTATGTGGGTGCCTATCAGCAGGGTACTCTAGCCTCAATGTCTAAGCAGGATATTCCTGTTTCAGGACTAAAACACTGTACCACAAATCAGAAGATTCCAATTTACACCACTTTTGTTTTTTCCAGTCCTAGGATATGACAAAACCTAGTTGCATGTTATTCTACCCTGATGGCTAACCTAATGTACTTAACCAAGGCTTACAATCATCATATCCCATTGCTACCATAATCTAGCATAGATGACAAAGTCATTGGCCTGAGACTTAACATATAATTAAACCATTCCTATCCTACCCTTCCTACTGTAGCTGTTGCCAGTCTCCAATAAAACTAGACACACTTGTACTCCTCTTAAATCAGGAGAAGAGACTAATCCACATGCTTCCACCACAGGTTAAATATAAGCTCAAATATAATGCCTAAAAAGCATTTTTCTGTTGTATATTCTGAAAGAGGCCAAAATTTGAGAAGCTATGTAATTCTCACAAGTTTCTGTAAATCAATTTGGATTAGATTTGCCAGGTTTATCAACAGTACACATTTTTCTCAAAACCTCTATGTAAACTTAATGAGTCAACCTAGCTCAGCATGACCTACTTTTTAGCAGGTAATATGTTTTATTGAACCAGCCTCTGTTGGGAAAAGAGACAAGCTTTCAAGCTACACAGCTTGTCAAAAGCTTGTCTCTTTCACCAGCAGAAGCTGATCCAATAAAAGATATTACCTCATCCACACCTTGTGTGCCTCATCTTCTAGGACAAACACAGCAACACTGCAAACTACTCTTTAGCAAGAATATATGCCACATTCCAGAGTTTAAGATACAGGGGGCAACAGAGCAGCACATTATATATATAATTAATTTCATTGTTAACAGTTTGAGAGCCACAAAAGATGACTGCCATATTAGCCTAGTTTATTTTGCATTTCAGATTAACTGTTAAATATCCACAATCAATATGGTTGTGCAGAGATGAAACCCTAAGGAAACATCACACTCCAGACTGTGTGTGACAAACTGAGTCCTATACATTTGAGAAGCTCTTCCAAAGAGTAGAACCTTATTTTATTGTGTCCTTTCTCCCATGCATATAATTCTGGGTCCTCTGCTAAAATACTGAAATCTTTCAAATCCTAGCCTTAAATCTTTCATTTATAGTAATCCTAGGTGTTTTTTGGAACAGTATGTAAAAAAAATTCAGACAGATGTGTAAACTGGTGTCCCTTTAATAATATCAGTGTTTGAAAATTTCAAACTGTTCCTTCCAACGTGCATTTGTCTACACTGGATTTCACCTGCCATCATGCAGTCCATTCACCTAGCTTTGTTAAGTTTTACCAGAGTACCTCAATATTTTTCAGTCTTGACTACCCTCAATAATTGCTTGTCAGCCACAATGGTTTTCCACCTCTACATCCACCCTCTGGCCCCGATAATTAACAAACTTGTCCTGATAAACATTCTTGGGACACTGCTCTGCTCAGTACTTTCAGTGCTGAAAATAGGACTATCAATAATTAGAAGAAAATGAACATACATGATGAAAACCAACTTTTTATAAATGTCACAGGCTTGTGACAGAATCCTTCCTGAAATACTTATTTTATACTTTATTTGCTCTTGTAATAGTAGTTTTAATACTAAACATTTAAACAGTAAATAGACGATACATTTAAAAAATGATTATAACATATGAATCCTCAGCTTTCGTCAAAAACAAGCCCTCTCTGCCCCATACTAGCATCTCCAACAAAGTTCAGAATTCACTGAAATCCACACATTGTTTCCCCCTTTCCTGAAGGTGGATCTAAGTAAATTAAAAAAAAAAAAAATCCAAAACAGATTTAAGTCTCAATCCTACGAACAGTGTGAACCCGGGGCTTGATTTTGAAGGGACTCTACACAGATGCAGGGGCTTGTGTTAGCACATCTAGTTTCAGGACCAATTCCCTGGGAAATTACAGTTTCTCGCTTATTAACAGCACTGTGAACTAGTTTAACAGTACGGAAAATAAAAACCTGCAACCAGGTTTAACACAACAGCGCCTTGGACAGTCTTTACTATTTAAAAGACAATTTGGTTTGTGCCCTATCCCTCCCCTCAAGCCCACTGCCAAGCTTACCCTGTTTCCCTGGCATCTGATGGTTGGGTGTTTCCAACTTCTCATGTCAGCTTGAACTAAGGGAAACACAAAAAGTTGTTCAACACCTCCCTGACCATATGAAGTGTTATCATGGGCCCCACCCATATTGTGAAATTCCCCTAAGGTTCCCTAGATGTTCTTCACCTGCCCCCCTCCCTGCCCCATTAGCCTTTCATAACAAATTCTTATGTCTAAAAAACTGCCCTCAAAAGTACCTAAAATGCTGTATCTGAAGAAGTGATTCTTACATGCCTGATCCAGTATGTGCTCTCAGAACAACATATTCCAGAGAAGAGTCTGCATTTTCAGATGCACTTAAAAATGTTTTAATCAAGAACATACTAACTTCAGATCAGCTATGACAAAATCCAGGAGTGACAGAGTCCCATATTTGTAGCTTAGAATTCCACTATCATTACCAAGCAGTATAAAAGACGGATTTATATAACAGTTGATTCCCTGGGTTCTCAGCCTGGAGGTCCCAACTCTTAAGGGGTTGGGAGAGTGTCCCTTTTGTTATGGGTAGAAGGAAACTGGGCCCTGAAACTTTTTCCTGTTGGAGTCATGATATTGAAGAGGTTGAAATCCACTAGTTTATTCTTTATTGTGTCATCCTTAGTTATGTTGGGGATTTCCTCCCCTTCTTTAAAACCTACTGTTAAAGCAAAGTAACACAGATAACTATATTAAAGTAATTTTAAGATGGTTACACAAACCAATATAAAGGAGGACATATAAAGTGGAGGCTAAAGCTACTATATCTAACTACCAAGGGGGGGGGGGGGGTCTCTGCACGGCAATACATAGCAGAGCAAGTTACACAAGAGGAAAAAAAAGACTCAGGATGATAAAATAAGGATAGTACTAAGCAAAACTGAGTTTTTAGAAAGTGGTATTGTAGATATGTGATTCAAGTTAGATATTGTGAAGATGTCTCTCAGTGTGCTTACTTTTATTAAATCTACACAAAGTATATACATTTTGGTTTAAAATTGTTAAAGTGCATTACAAGTAAAGAAGGATTTCTAGAAATCAGAGCAAGTCAGTATTAAGTTCTACAAAATAAAAGGGGTTTAAATTAAGAAAAAGTATAAACTAAACGATAGCCAAGGATAATAATGTGATATTCTTTAATCTATCAGAGGACTGAAAAATAAAAGAACCACAAGGCGGCAATGTAATTATTTTTACTGGAAAAGAAATGGCAGAAAAACTAAACAGTTTCTTTGCAGCTGTATTTGATAGTGAGACTGTGACTGCATCCACAGATATTAGTGAGGATAAATTAGGAAAGATTGACATAAAAATAGTGGAATGTATGTATTTGAATGCATAGAGACAAATCACCAGGTTACATCTATAAGTGATGCTAAATTACAGATGAAAATGTTCAACTGCTTATTTTCAGGAAATTTTTTTGATAATGGAAAAAGTTTCTTCTGGTCTATCAATATGATTCTAAAGTGTAGAGAGATTTTCTGGGGAAAAGGCTTAAAATTCCACACCTTCAAGTCCAATTACTATTTTAGATTTTCAAGTATACTAGATTCCTCATAGCAACCAGTAATGACATGGACCTTGACCAAAATAATTTATAGCCTGAACAGCATTTATATTAGGAAGTGTTTGAGACTATTTCTACGTATAATTTAAGGATGCTTTTGTAAAGTTCGACACTGCTGTCTCACGTGAGAGAGGTGGCAGCAGACTAGGATAATTTGTTAAAATGATTTGAGTCCTTCCTGAAAGGACACTCCCAACAAGTAATGATGCCGTGCACCTCCACTAGTAGGCCCCTCACTCGTGGGCTTCCACAAGGATCAGTTCTCTTTCTAGTCCTTTTCAATATCTACATACAACTAGTAGTCACTCACAGACTTGAGTGCCAGCAATATGCAGATGGCATACAGCTGTGCCTACCCTTCATCACATAACCACACCACTACCAACACGATGGCCCAATGCTTCAGTGAGATCAGCTCACGGATGAAGTACAGCTGCCTGAAGTTGAACTTAAGCAAAATAGAGGTGATGCTGGACGGAAGTATTTAGAGGAGTTTGCAGGCACCGTACAGTCTCCTTTGGTTGAAGGTTCACCTCCACAAATGGTCATTTCAGTCTATAGTCTGAGTACTCTTGGATTTCTCACTGACCCTGAGCTCTCTCATTGCAACATTCGTAATGCTTTCTATCATCTCCAGTTGGCCAAGAGCCTCCATCTCATCATGGCAGATGAAGAGCTGGCCTCAGTTATTCATACCTTCATCTTTTGGCTGGACTACAACAATGTGATATACCTGGGCATGAAACCTTCAGCACTTCGGAACCTCCAACTACTATAAGGAGCAGTCTCCTCAGCAACACAGGCTGCTATGAACACATCCTACTCTCTAAACTGACTCCGGATAGAATTTTGAATCGAGTTCAAGGTATTGGTCCTTATCTTCAAAGTGTTCCATGGCCTGGGCTCAAGATACAAAAAAAATCTCAGAGTTACAAACACCTTG
The DNA here is from genome assembly GCF_965140295.1 of Lepidochelys olivacea. Lineage (NCBI taxonomy): Eukaryota > Metazoa > Chordata > Testudines > Cheloniidae > Lepidochelys > Lepidochelys olivacea. The sequence goes on from NC_140419.1 coordinate 98,991,554, forward strand.
GGAATGGAGGTTTTTTGTAAATCTGAACAAAACATTATGGTTGTTCTTCCAAAAGTTTACAACTGAACATTGATTTAATACAGCTTTGAAACTTTACTATGCAAAAGAAATGATGCTTCCGTCCCCTCCTCTTTTTGTTTTTTTAAAGTAGTTTATGTTTAACCCAGCACTGTAGTATATGTGTGTGTGTGTGCGCGTGCTTGCTGCTGCCTTACTGTGTACTTCCGGTTCCAATGAGAGGAGTAGTTAACTGGTCAGTTTGTAATGCTGCTGTTCCTACCTCTGAGGTTCTACTGTACCTAAAAGATTGCCTAAAGGTCTGGGATTAAGAGACTGTGGTTGACACCTTTGCTCCTCTGGCACAATGGACCTCTCAGCAGCAAGAGAGTAAAGCTCATCTGTGTGAGAGACAGATCCTTCACTAGGACAGTTCGGAGACTTTGGAATGAACTCTCCCACAAACTAAGGATAATCACAAATCTCCCTATTTCCCAATCCAAATGCAACACACATTTATTTGACCTTGCCTAACACAACAGGTATTTTTAAAAATAAATTTTAGAGCCCCTACTAAAACAAGACACTCCACTGCACTCGCTTTGTCCTCTCATCCTCTTCTGAGAGGAACAACGGCGTGTGACAAATGTGTAATCTCATTGCTTAATGCACTACTTGAATCAGATACTACAGTGATGAATGCAGTGTAAAAAAAAAGTGTCAGATTCGAACTGAAAGAATTATGTAAAATCTTCCATAAACACAATGCACTGTTCCAATATCACGGCAAAAGATGCTTCTTTTCCTCTAGTTATCGAGTGGACTTTTTCCATAGGGAGAAGTCTTTGCAAATCAGACTATTAAAACAGTTGCTATGATGATGTTTGTTCAGACTTCTAGGATGGAGTAACTGCTTTTTGATATAAGAACATGTAGACATTTTGGGGGCATATTTAGAGGAACAGTCTCCAAAAAGATACAAAACAAGGTGACTCTGGTTAGTTGGGCCTAATCTGTCTTCCGCAGAAAGACTATGCAACCTCTCTGCAGTAGGAATGGAAAGACAAGAGGACCTGACCTTGTGAGTTAGGATGCCATTGTAGTTTTTATGTGACTAGAGAAGTGCATGCATAGTGAGGCAACTATATGGGGTGAAAAGTGTAGTATGCGCCTGACATTAAAGAAAATAAGGCTGTCTCAAGAAATACTTCTAACCAAATCTCATCCCAGATGAATCAGAACATTGCCTAAATCTGATGCCAATATGTCTGTTGTTTTTCTTGTTGGCATCTGGTTTATGCCGAGCATGGAATAAAATAATTGCTTTGGTACAGAATGTGCTATTTCTGAATGGATTTTCTACAGAAATGTTGTCCTCACTCAACTCCCTGAATTACGTGAGATTATAAACTTCATATTTGATCCAAAGAAATAAAAAAGCATAACTACTAAGGGAATATTTAGATTTCCATTAGTGGAAAGACCATTCCCCTTAAATCCCTGAGAGCTTTGGGTGCAGCAACAGTGGTAATAATGGACACTTCATTTTTTGACCCCACAGCGTCCAGGCATCTGTTCCAAACATTAACAATGTGTACACTCATATGGTTTCTTATTACACTCAGTTTTATTACTATGTAACAGATGTAAAAGGAATGAGATGTAGTTGTTTCTTTCTTGAAATACTGCTCATCAGTAAATAAGTACAGTTTTGAAGGGCTAAGACAATCCATTAGGGGAACTGAAGGATACCAGAGTTCATTTTTGCCCATCAATAGGTCCCAATAAACAAATATATTTAAAATCATAACTCAACAACATATCAAAAGGTATAGGGCCAGATTTTCAGAAGAGCTCAGCATGCAGCAGCAACTGTTCTAATTGGGATGCTGAGCACTTTTAAAAATCCGGTCCATACTCTGGAATGAAGAGGTAAATTTACCATCTTTATAGTAATAATAGCAGTCAAGGCTATTGGCAAGGAATTCCTCTGAGAAAGCTCTTGTCTACATTCAGAAAGGAGAGTTAAGTTACTGAAAGTTCTTTTCTTATTCTTGAAGATATTCACAACAAGGTACTTAAGTACTGATATTCAGTAAGCCTTACTTTAGGCATGTTCCTGGAACAGAACACAAGCACCTCAGATAAGTATTGTCCCGGTTTTATGCAAGACCAGGTACTTCTCTGCAATAAAGAAGTGATATCTGTGGGTTGGTTGCATAAATTAGAATACCAGTAGCAAACGAAAAGTGGACACCTACATTAATGCCCTGAAAGTATTAACTGGTTCTAGAAGTAGGCTGTCAAGGATTCTACCCCAATGGCCACAAACAAACAAACAAAAAACACAACACCACACAGATAAGGAACAGGCTTGCAGAAAGATCAGACTGATAATCCGATATGAAGTAGAGTATCGACAATAATTCCGTTAAATTTTTATCATTCTTAAATTAACATTTGAAGGACCTGTAATTGCCCTAAGAGTAAAGCATACAACTGACAATCTTGGTTCTATTCTTGGCTTTGACACTGATTTACTGAGTGACCTTGAGCACATCAATTATGTTCCTTAGTTTCCCCAGATCACTTGGAGATCTGCAAATACAAGGTACTAAAGAAAAATTATTTTTGAACCATACCATAGAAACAACCAAAATGACTGACCAAAATCGCAACTAATGAAGGAAAATAAGTTCGAGTCAACTTTAGCTTCAAACTTCTCAAAAAATAAATACAATTGTGCCAAGTTGCGTAACAATTCGACTAATGAAATACTATGATAACATTTACAAGCCGAACAGAACAATGATAGCAACTCCCCCATGATGCTGGGGGAAAGAAGAAAAAAAAAGTCCACTGTGTTTCCTGAACAGAATGCTTAATGGGGTTGGATTTTATTTTATGTCCTAGATAAGAGATTTCTAAGCAGTTAGCGAAATGAAAACAAGAATCTAGCCAGTTTAGAGGACAGCACACTTCAAATAGCTCTCAATCTGCTCTTCTGAACAGCTGCCTCCGAACTACTTTAAACTGACATGCTCTTCTAGTTAGTTGGAATACAGCATGTAAGATTCCAGGTTGGTCTCTATCCCTATGCAGTGACAACTAGTTAACCCTGGAGTTGTTAGATTAAAGATACTGTGCAGAGGCACGCAACTATCTGGTGTACCATTTGGATTTTATTGTGATTACTTCTGCATCTGAGTGAAGAGAAGAAAAATAGATTCATCGCATATAGCTCTGATATCATGCGAATGCAAGACCATAAAGAAATATTAAAGGAGGTCAACAATCTGCAAAACTAGAGAATGACTATGTATAGCTTCTTTTGCCACCAAGCTAAATTTAATAAATTCAAAAACAAACAGAAGACACTTCATATTTCTGGGGGAATTCTGCACCACTACTCACGTACAGAATTTATGTCCCCGCAGATTTCTTTGCTTCCCCGCAGAAAAATGACTTTCTGACAGGGAAGTAAAGGGAAGCCACAAAAGCAGTCATGCGACCCTCCCCAGCAGTATGTTTCAGGTACCTAGAGCAGCAGGCAGAGAAGTAAATCACTGTGTGCAGGGGGTGGGACTAGTGAAGATCCAGCTGGTGGCTCCCACCCTGTGCCAGTCTTCGCTGCTAGCCCTGGCTGGGCTGGGCAGGGCTTCCTCTTCCCCTGCATGACACCCAGGGCCAGGTTAGACCCACTCCCAGATTTCTCTCCCAGCTGCAGAAAGCTCTGCAAATTTCCCCGCCCCACATCACTCCTCAGCTGTAGGGGGAGGGATCCCTGCACAGAGAGCTGCTCCCTCATCTGCCCAACCCCTGTGCATCCAAACCCCTTCATACCCAGACCCTTCCACCGAGCCTCACCCCACCGCACTCAGCACCCCAACCATGAGCCCGACTCCTCCTGCACCTGGATCACCCAGATGAGACACCCACACCTGGATCCCCACCCCATTGAGCCCCAACTGGATCCCCACCGCCTCAGCATCTGGACCCTCCACTGAGCCCCAAGCACTTTCATCTGGACATCCCTGCAGAGTATCATTACCGTTGCACCCAGAACAAGCCCCTGTGCATCCAGATCTCCCCTGCACCCAAATTCCCTATTGAACCACATGCACCCAGATTGCTCCCCACAGAACCCTCAGCCCACATCTGGATCCCCCCCACATTAAACCCCTCCACACTTGGACCCTGCATTGCTGAACCTGCATGCCCACACCTGCTGCACTTGGCGTGGAGGGGCAGGGTCCTGGGGTGTTTCTGGGGCAGGCCCAGTTCTTGCACCATGTGAGGGTTGGGTGTAGCCTCACTGCTGAGTCAGTGTCTCTATGTGCTCTCCAATGCCATGCTCGAACCTCCACATTTGACAAATTAAAATTCTACAATTTTGCAGAATTTTAAAACATTGTGTGCAGAATTTTTTTGGTGCAGAATGCCCTCAGGAGTAACTTCAGCATCTCCTCCCAGACATTAAATGAACAAGATATTGCATTAACTCATGGATTGGTCCGGAGGAGAGAAGCAGTCAGCATAATGAATTCTTGGTCCTCTTGGGCTTCATGAGAGATCTGGACATCAACGAGTAAATGTTCATTAGGGTGAACAGGTTTTTAGCTGTTCAACTTTAATTAAAGTAATTTAGCCAAATCTCTGTGCACTACACTGAAAGTTTCCTCAACAGGTACCCGATGGCATACCATTCCTCTGGAAAGGGGAGAAGGACTTGGTAGCAGGAGCATACATTGGTCTCTAACAGCTATTGGCCCACTAAGCTGGAATTGCTAACAGACACCACAATACGTACCTCTCAGGCTTTAGCAAGAACTCCAAAGAAAACAACCATTTTGTAGATAAATGAGGAAGAATAAATGCTAGTCTTAATAGATATTTTGGGGCAGCACTGTCCACAGAATTTAAGTACCAATCATTCGATTGTCTAAACCGGACATGACCCAAATGAGAAACTATTATTCTATTAAAATTATATTCCAACAGCTGCTTCCAAAAGAGCTAAAATAAAAATAACTGAACTACTGCAATTAGATTAGGACACACAACCAGAACTGCTCTGCACTGATTAAACCCCTCTCCCCCAAAAACCCAGCCCGAGGGGCAGGGTTCATATCCTTCCTTCACATCTGACTTTCAGACCCAGTGCCCCACACATAAGCTCTGAGGCACATGACCACAGATTAGCATCAACTGTTCTGGTTTGCAAACCACCCAAGAGTGGAATTCATGAAAACAAAATAATAAATGACAAAAAAGTTACAACAGCATTTGATTATTCAGTCCAATTTGCTTACTCTTCTCTACTTTTCTAGTGTGCCAAGCCCTAGTTTCCCTCTATACATTCAACTCCCTCTTTGACACTCACTTTTTCCGTGAAGAAAAGGAGTACTTGTGGCACCTTAGAGACTAACCAATTTGAGCATAAGCTCAATTAAAATTTATTTATTCATAAATTTATATTCATATAAATATAATAATTCATATTATAATAAATTTATTCGTAATTTATTTGAGCATAAGCTTTCGTGAGCTACAGCTCACTTCATCGGATGCATACTGTGGATGAAGTGAGCTGTAGCTCACGAAAGCTTATGCTCAAATAAATTGGTCAGTCTCTAAGGTGCCACAAGTACTCCTTTTCTTTTTGCGAATACAGACTAACACGGCTGTTACTCTGAAACAGGAGATCCTGTAAACCCCTTCTCAGAGTGCTGAGGACCACCTGATCTTTCATTCTTTTCAAGACACAGCAACTATCTCTCAGGATATAAGTATCTAGCAGCATACTATAGAATGATGTAAGGTGTTTCTTTGCCAGAGACTAAATGTGCTTGCTTTGTTATGGTCATTTGTATATGGCCTAGGAAAATGGGCCCCATGCCTGGTAGGCACTACCAAAATACAAACTATAAACAATATTACTGTTTTGTCAGTATAGCATACTCAGTCCCCAGAAGCCTGAGAATAGAGAGAGTCTGATTTTCAAACTTGGGACCCTAGCTAGAAAGAGCATACACACTATGGCAAAATAAATACTTTGGCCCAAATCTTCCATTTCAATTCAATGGAGTGAAAAATGAAAATCTAAACAAGATATATAGGGTTTTTTGTCTTCAACAACTCAGATAGCTTTGGTTTTTAAAAGAGGTTTAAGTTTGTTATAGAAAATACTGCTTTTGTATTTTTAAAAAAACTGCAATCATTAATATTTGAACAAACAGCTCTTGCTCTTCTGCAATAATTTTTTTCCATGTCCTTTCCAATACAAATATCCATATTAAAATACAGAGCTCCTCCCAGTAAAGAGTGACATACTAGAATAGGCAGAAACAGCTCTTACAGACTCTCAAATACTAGCACAGACCTTGGCCTTGCAAGGAGCTCCACAAAGGAGCAGAGGTCCACTCCCATCGAACAATTTGCAGGATTAGGACCATAATTAGCTATTGCCATCTATTGAAAAACCTGTGTGCCAACAGCGAGTATATGTACATTATGTGTCTGTCTAAAATAACTATTTAGATGAGAGACTAGTCTAGTCCTTCACTCCAAAAATCTTTCCATAACAATTTTCATCCTACAATACTGTTTACCCCCAAAACAGAAATTAAGATACCAAACTACACTAAAGTAACTGGATCTAGTCTATTTAAAATCCATTAACTATTAACACAAATTCTGTGCTGTTTCTCCAGTCTCCTTAAATAAAGCCTTGTTAGTTAAAGAAGTCATAGTGCAGTGCACGTTACATGCAGAGCACACTATGATATTTAGGTATAACTGGATAACAAAAATCCAGTTTTAGCCTGGAGTTTGATTTACATTGTGCAAAAAGATTTGGGGGGAGATTAAATCAAATCTCTAATTATTTAATATGAATGGCACAAAATAATATGTATATGCTAAATAAAATGCATTTGGCAGAAACAAATGACATTTACAAAAATATCACTAAAAGACACAGTAACGCATTTCTTCATTGTTTCAATTTGAGGTTACATTTCAATTTCGAAAGATGCAAAGGTAAATTAATTTCTACTTACCCAAATTCAAATACAATAGAAAAAAGGCAAAAACCACCACCACACAATTGTGCAAATTGTTTTGAATGTCAAAAGACCATATAACATATTAAAGCTATTTTTAATGCATTGCCCAACTGCATCACCCATTCCAACAGTCTCCCCTGAGTTATGAGACTGTTGCGTGAGTGCTTTCATACAATTACTTGTGTTAATCAACTCAATTGGTCAAATAGCCAAAGGGAGCATTTCAAAGGGTAATCTGATCACAACCCCTTATACATAATACCAGATCTCTTCTCTAATTTATGAAAAAATTATCAGGAGTATTATGAAAGGAAGACCTAAAGCTTAACCTTGCAACAGTTAAAAGAAATACTGTGGTTTTGTAGGATTTTCTTACAAACAGTGTAAGATCTAGCCATTGCTTGACAAAATTGACGCATTTAAGATATAGAATACTTACCTGCACACACAAATCAGATTCTTCCTAAAAGGGACCCTCTTCCCCAAGAGGGAACACATTACCTTCACAGAATCTTTATTATGACAGAGTATCAGAACTCCAGAGCATTCTGGGATTTAGCTGGGTTTTTTGTTTTTTTTTTTAAAAAACCAGATGCCTACCTTTTAGCATCACATCATATGCTAATTCCCTATATGTGTTCAGCTTCTAGATTCATTCTTTCAGAAATGCATCTAATTCTAGTCTAGTCTAATTTGCCCAAAACATTGATTGCATTTTAAATTGTGGAAAACATAAAAGTATCTCTTAAAAAAAAAAGGGGAGGGGGGGAATTACATTGAATAGTTTTACCTTCAGAGTTACGTGTAGTTTTCTTGTGTTTTCTGCATAAAATCCTATAAACAAAGTAGTTGAAAGCTGTCAGATAAGTCATGATTTAGAGCTCATTTAGTTTAATTTAAATAGCAGTACATTTTACCCTATTTACAAGACTCTACAGTTCCAACTTTGTGAATATGGAGTTTAATATAACAGTGTGCTAGACTGCAGTTAAAAATGTACACAATTACAACTTTTTTATAAAACCCAAAATGTTTGTATCCCAATGATAGTTTTACAAAGAGGGTGAAATATAAATACAAGCAGAAACATGGTAGATAAATAGTAGTTACATGTAAATGCCTTGTGAGGGTTTCTCTCTTATTTGAGCTTTATCATGTAATGCACAGTAGTAGTGATATGTCTTGTGACACGTTTTCACATCACAACCAATGGTTGCTCCTGGACAATGGCATAAAGAGCACATCTATAACAGAAAGGAAGAGAAAAACAGAATTCATGCTAGCAGCAGTTTAATACTTTTGGCTTTGGAAATAATTGGAACTAATAGTCATAAAATAACTCCCCTCCTCACGAAACAGATGGCATTACTGAGAGCAATGTATTTAGTCATACGGTCTTTATCCACATTTTTCCCCAAGTGTCATTTTAAATTAATTTTAAAAGGAGAGACAGATGTGTCAGCTACTCAGTTATAAAATATAACAGTAAGATAATAATTTTATCTTAATTATTAATGCAGTGGAAAATAATCCAATAACTTTAGCTAAGTAAGAAGTGCCATGCTGGAACAAACTTAATTTTTCACTTAGATGTTATGCTTCCAAGAGTGGGCTATACCAAACACTGATCAACTGTGGATTATACGATGAAAGAAGGAGAGAAAAGGGACTTTCTTGCTGACCTCAGCTGGCAAATCAGTTTATTCCCTGAAGCATAAGGACTGAATGCTTGAAATTTTACCTTCGTTAACTGCAGCTGCCTCTTTTCCCCCCCTACAAATGTCTAATCCTCTTTTCAAATAATTGGTTTCAGTCATATTCCATGACACTATGGTACACAAAAGGAATGTCTCAATCGTATTAATACCACCATCTTTGTTTTTATGCTGTAGAAAAGGCTACATAGAGGGCAATTGCTTTACTCTTCCTTTTCCAAGGACAGGCACTCTTTCATTTGAGAAATACCTCTTACGCTTCTAACATCTTCATGGCCCTTCTTCATGTGTTGAATTAAAGGGGAAAAACATACAGTCAATGTATATAATGCCATTAATATTCATCATAATTTTTCTAGCTTCTTAACACTGCTCAAACTCTTAGAGTTTGACTGATTCTGAGGTATGTTTACTGAGCTATATTTATTTTTTCCCTGCAAATAATCAGTATATATTGTTCCTTACAATATACATTACCTTGCATAAGGCTACGAAGAGAAAAATTACCCACGCATCCAACATGCCTAACTGCCTTGCTTATCAGGTCTTTCTACAGTTCTTCCAATTCTTTTGTCTCAACTAACCTAAATAAACCTGCCACCAGCAAGTTTTGTAACCCCACAGTTTACCCCATCTTTCATAATGTTAAAGTTAACTGAACAAAACAAAAAAGGAGTGAATCTTGGATCATCCTGCTATTTACCTCCCTACAAATTGAGAAAAACCAGCTCTATTCATACTGTTCCATTGCTCTTAATCAGTTTTTAAATCCATGGTAGGTGTTCAATCAACCCTCTGTATTTCAAGTTTCCTAAGTAACTTCTTGTGAGCAACTTTATTAAAATGTATTTACACTTTCAGAATAAACTAATCAGTTCCCTTTTATCCACTATTTTAATTCTTTCATATATTTTAATAGGTTAGACAAACAATTTACTCTTACATAAGCTGTGAAATCTCTCTAGTGAAATGACAAACTGGAAGAACCTTTATATTGATTTATTGATCTATTTCCCTTTGGAATAAATTTTAAATTTGTTGGAATGATTTTTATTACCTGATTGGCTTGTAACATGTTTAATTCTCTAGGTACATCAGGCACATGAAAAGTTCTAAGCACAATAAGAGACCACATTTTAAGGGTTTCTCCTCACATACAGCTAATAGAAGTAATAATGACCTCAGATCAGTGCATTTACTGGGAAATAACAAGCTGATATTACTGGCCTATCATTATAGCTTAACCCCTCAACTATCACCAGAAATATTCTGCATTTCTCCCATCATTGCTTTAATATGCAGAAGTAGCTTCAAGTAGCAACATCTACCAAAAGAGGACAACTACTTAAACTCTGCCTGCCAGCAAACAGAATTTAGTAAAAATTACCAATATGACTATTAGATTTGGAAAACCACACTGAGTGCTTTACTGCTTCTCCTATAAAGGAGCAGTCAAGAATGGAAAGCAATCACTAAGTACAAAATGTTTAAAGAAAGAGTGCACATTCAAGCTTATCAGGACAAAACCATTTAGCCTCTTCATATAAAACTTGGACCTAGTTCAAGTGCCTGGTTTCGCTAGATGGTGTGCTTTAAGAATCCATCCTCTTCCAACATGTTACTGATAGAACAAAAAAGATTCAGAAGCACAAAGAAAAATCTATATTCTCATGAATCCCAAACATACAAATCTTGTAAAACCATTTAAAAAAAGACTTAATAGTCAAGAAGTTTCTTGTTGGCCCACATAGCCATATGCTACACTGCTCTTTATAAATATCAAATCTCCAATCACACCTATACTCTCCAACTGCTATAGCTCAATGAACACAATATAATTAGAGCAAATAAAACTCCACACTGAAAAAGACTAAGCAAAGTACTGTACTGTTTAGTGATGAGGCTGTAAGTAGCATGAGGTGCATCATGTAACTTCAACCTCCAAATAAAGCATCCCTGGTAGAACCTCTTTCCAGACACACCTCCCTGTCCCAAAAACTGAAAGTGCTTAAGGACTGTTTTAGTTATACTATATCACTTGTTAGAAAATATTTGCAAAAGCAGTCATCTCCCAGCTAAGAAAGATGATTGTAATAATACCTAGCTCTTATATCAAACTGAAATCAGCCTTAAAAATTGAGTAATGCCTTGCAAACGAACGGCCCTTCATATCACACAGCTCCATAGCAGTTTGGTGAGGCTATGATTAAACTCGTTTTCAGTATGTGCATCTCATGAAAAATCTGCATCCCAAGGCTCTATCAAATCATTAAAAAAACCGAAGCAATAAGTATCTTGGCAGTAAAGGCCAGTTTTTGGCAGTGAAACCAACTGCTGGTAAAGGAGCAGTGTTACACTTGCATAGCTCCCTGGAATGCAGGGCTTTGGAGCGGAGCCCACGGAGCAGCTCCGGAGCAGCAGGTTTTTGCCTGGAGCTGGAGCAGAGCTGGTGCACAGCTCCAAAGCCCTGCTGGAATGTGCTTCCATTGTGAAATCTGTCTGAAAATATTAAATAGGAAAGTAAATTTAAGAAATGCTGGTTTCTCTTTGTATGCAGCCCATTAAAAAGAACAAGTAGTTTATTTTGTTTATGAGTTTTAAAACTTGATTGGAAAAATTATGGCACATTCACTATAACCATCTTTATTTGTTGATAACATAAGTACAGTGCTAGTGAAAATGTTAAGATTTGCAGTTCATTTTTAGTAATTCCAAAAGTATTCCACAATCTCCAAAATAACCTATTTATATATTTGAATTAGACTATACACATTATGATTAAAATAAAAAAACAAATTGATTGCTTTAAGACACTTCCCACTGTTAGTCATTTGACATTTAGAACTCAGTCCTGTTCCTATTGAAATCAGCTGCAAAACTCCTATTGATTTCAATAAGGGATCACACCTATTGGTGGCTATCCATCTAGCTACCACCCGACCCTTTCTTTAAGATTTACCCCCCCCCCCGCTTTTTTTTTAAATGCATGACCAGTTTTATCTTAATGACTCCTCACACGGGTTAATTACCCATTACACTAGAGGTCACAGACAAAGGGAAAATCTTTTTTTTAAAAAGATATGATACAATAACTAAGTTCAGTAGTACACTGAATTAGTTCATTAGATACTTTGCAGAAGTTAAGAAAATGCTACTTTTCCATTTTCAAGAGGCAGAATTACAGACTTACCAGTTTAGTGCCTCTTTTTATTTCCTTTTGAACATCTTCAATAGAAAATCCACCAAGACTCTCATTATCAGAGTGTGAAGATACCAATGCAGATGAAAATAGCTGCAAGTTGTGTAAAAACAAAAACTTCATTTTAAAGGGTTTCCCGTAATATGGAATAATTATAATTTGTAATAAGGAACAATTTCAAAATACAAACAGTGGTATTAGTAACTTATATACCACTGCCACAAGTGGGCTGAAATTATTCAGGATTTCATTTATTTACATAACGCAGTTAATAAACTCACAGCTTTAAACTTCCTTTTCCTCCATTACTTACCATACATTTGTGATGTGCTGCCACCTTCTGGTTTTCAGACATCAGTAATTGCCCACATTCATTATCTTTATTAGACCTACAAAAACCACACTTCCGTTGCCTTGAAGACCCTTTTTTCTGTCCAACTGAGCTTGTCATGATTTTTAAAATGGCTTTAGAATGACACTTCAGTCCTCACAAATGCTACAGGGAATAAAAATGTCCAATAGTGATGTTAATTTCAGCTGAAATTAATTTAAATTATATTTACTCAAGTTACTTTGCATTTCTCTTAAAATACCTGAAACATCTACTACGTCTCAGAGTGGAATATAATTTGTCTCATACACACAGCTAGAGTATAATATATGAACAAACATGTATATCGCAAAAGACGTATTTCCCAAAATCTTTAAGAATGTGGCAACAGGATATATAATGGTCCCTAAAGTAAGAGAAGTAATAAAATTTATACAAATGTAAAGGCTGAGAGAGGGGAGGGGAAGGGGGAAAATGAAAAATATAACAAGTACAGGAATCATTTAGGAAATCCTGATGCAATATTGTCTCTCGTTCCATTTATTCATTCATTCCAGAAGCACACTGCACAGGGAGAGCTTTACCTTAGCATACAATAAAACCCATTCTACTGAACTCCTTTAGAATCAGCAATAAAAAAACTGGGCTACCATCCATAAAAACTAATAAGTATTGAATTTAAAAATACTCATCTTCAGCTTTACAAATATGAGTAACTGTCCTTATGAGATGAGAAGATAAAATGTTACCATTTTAGGTATTACACAGATACAATGTGGCTAGTTAAAGTCACGAACAAAGTTTTAGAAGTGAATATTTGTGACTAATATGCTGTAATAGAAACCCTTTAAGATCCAGGGTTGTTTTTCGCAATCTTACCCTAATCCTTAATATGTGCATGACAACAGCTGTTCTTATCCTAAGAAAAGTAATTTAAAATTAAACTCCACATAAATCACATGCTTGTAAAACATAAAAAGTAACAGTTAAAAATACAACACCAAGGCCCCAGTTCAGCAATGAGATTCACATAGGTGGATCCACTTCAATGAGGCTTCATACATGAATCTGTCTATGTGGATCTCATTACAAATTGGATGTTTTAGGGCCCAAACATTCAAGAATACACACTTTTTGGACCCATTTTAAAGTTGAGGTTTGCGTCCATTCACCTTTACATCTCTAAAGGAACAAACGTGCTATAATTTATATAATTAAATGGTCTAATTTAGAGACCCTAAGTAGTATGCTTGTTTACTGCTTTTCCTCTTTGAAGATCTGGGTCTCAGTATCGTTCTGGTCACATATGCAATGAATATGGGTTTCTCAGCCTTCGTCTCCAGTAGACGCCCATCTAAATCAGGAAGACCATTACATAGTTCAGAACTTCTGCTAAAAAGAGGTCCTTGGCTACAGTGGCTGAGGCGTCATAGGTCAGGATTGAGTTGCAATGGTACAACTGACTGGTGAAATTTGTCTAGTCCAACTCTGCATGGTTCTTGAAAGTGCTACAAGTTTCTCACTTTCCTAGCCACTAATATCACTCCCTATTTTTATAACAGAAATAGGAGGAACACTTAAGTTTATATACCTCTGTACAGAATAGAGTTAATGAAGATCCTTTTAATTCTCATGTGGTGTTATTCACAAATTTTCATAGATATAATTTAAAAACATTTTTTCTTGCCATGCTAATACAAGATTCGTATATCAAAATGTAAATGTATGTCTTATCTCTAGTGCTTGTTCTTTTTACTGTTTCATTTACTTCCATTTTTAAGTATAAAGCAATATACTAGATTGGTGACATACTTGTAACAAGAATGCACATATTCTAGATCTAGCTCATTTACACACAAAAAGAGTGCCATGTGAATAAATGAGTCACACCCTTTTGCAGTGGCAACAGAGAGCCCTTAAACGTTAAGCACAAAAAAGTACTTACTATATTCTTCTAAAGAGAAATCAAAATAAGATAACTCTGCACTCCATTTATTAAACAGAAAGAATGGCTGGCTTTTGAAGAAAGTAAAGAGACTTCCAAAATGTTCTTTAATTCTTTAAAATCTAAATGAGATTTTGGAAGCAGGGAAAAGGGCTTCAGAAGAACAGTAGGAAACTATATAAAAAGATTTTTTGTTCTTAGGTCACATTCAAAAGCTTCACATAAATCATGCAATAATGGGCTGAAATACTGTAACAATTTAAAATGCAAGAACAACTTCTGTTTTGATAATTAATATTACAGTAGTTATATATACACACGTACAAGAGGCTATATGCATGCACTGTGGATTAGATTTAATTTGACTTTTCTTTTTTTTCAGATTTCATTTAATTTTTCTTACTTTATTTTCTTATTCAGGAACTAACTCTTGTGTCAACAACAATGACAGTCCTAATAAAAGTAACTTAAGACATTTAAAGTCAAATTCTGTCCTTGGATGTGTGTTCACAAAGTCCCATTGACTAAAACAGGAGTTATACACACAATCATATGGAGAATTTGGCTTTAGGTATGTCAATCACTCCTGCTGCTACATCAATAGACTCTCCCTTTTAATCTCTGAATGGCAAACTATAAGATTTTGGAAGATTTGAATAATTCATAACCACGAAAGTCAAAATGATTGCTCACTTTAATATTTTGCTTCTTGGAAGTTACTGATAAAGAAATATGTTCACAGGTCACTTGGCCTTCAGCATTATGTTGTACAGTGCATCTAAGACACACACATATAATAAGATACACGGTTAATAGGGTATGCATGTACCATTGTTTATATTACCTCACTCCTTGAAGTAATTTTGTATTTTTTACAACTTAGAAAATGATGGTAATGTGTGCTCCATTGAGCAGGTCCCTGTTAGCATAGCAATGAAAAGATGCAATTAACTGGCTGAAATTGTGTTTTGGCATGATTATTCAAATACAGATATTTTTAAAATGCAAGTACAACTAAAAAGCAAAGATTAGGTCAGAAAGGAAACACATTCCTATCAAAATCAGATTTGATTATTCCCAAAGCATTTTTAAAGGAAACCTAAAAACGCTCTCTAATTGTGCTTTTTGTTTGCACGTGTTTTCTGTATACCTAGGCATTTGTACATTATTTATACATTGTTAACGCTTGCAAAAGAAATTGATTAGTACCAGAAGTATTTTATCCATACTACTGACTTTAAGTTACATTTGTTCACCCATGATGTATATTAATGCATTTTCATCACCTATGACAATCTGGTATGGACTGGAAATTCTTTCCTTCATATCATAGGGTGCACATGGCATCCTGTTCACATGTATATATTTTTTCATAAATTCACATCACAAACCACCATGGCTTGCAGTGAATGTATATTAACATAGGTTAAGAATGAGTAAGCTACTTAGTACAGAAAAATTGCTAGGTTTAGATTTTCGATAAGACTACTTACAAATAACAAATGTATCTGACAGCATTTCAGAAGAGCAGAAGCCTTTATATTTAGCTCTATTTTAACTAATTTACATTTTCTGAAGACAGTTAGAACCAATTGCCCTGCCACATTACAGATCCATCATCCTGAATGCAAACATTTAAAATCTTGCCATTTAATTTCTTATTGAAAATAGTTTATGTCTAATCCAGATTACTGACTAAACACCAACCTACTTCTCACTCGACCAAAACAGGCACAACTCAAAATCGGCAAAATATTCTTCCAATCCACTTTTTAAAATAAACTATAAACTGGGTTGTTTTTTTTTAAAAAAAAACATGTGACATGTACACATATCATTGGACTGAAACAGTAGTCGCCAAGTTTCAGTCAGAAGCAAGATTTACAATTATGCTATAAACCCTGTAAACAGAGCTATATCATAGAAACATTGACTATGGACATCTGTACCAGTAACAGTAACCTATTTAAAAGGGACAAATGAGTCTTTTTTTTGGAGCTGTACTGACAATACAATACTAAAATCATGTCAGTATCTTCCAAGATCCTATCTAAAGGGGTACCTAATTTCACAATAAAATCTCCTATAAAATGAAAAAAAAAAAAAGGAGTACTTGTGGCACCTTAGAGACTAACCAATTTATTTGAGCATAAGCTTTTGTGAGCTAGAGCTCACTTCATCGGATGCATACTGTGAAAATACAGAAGATGATGTTTTTATACACACAAACCATGAAAAAATGAAAGCTGTGATAAGAGATTCTCAGCTACAAAAAAGGATTCTTTTTGTAATTCTCTCTTCAGAATTTGTTCATCTGTGCAGTTTGATGCATATTAAGACAGTACTCAAGGTCATCTTTTCCTTCTTGATATCTTTTTTATTTTTATAAGAGTTTTTCACACAAACTATGTTAAGCCCTGCACTCTAGTTTTATTGCCATCTTCTATAGGACTAATTCTAAATGCACAACTAACAGGCATACTCCTTGTCCTCATATGAAATCTTGCAAAAAATATATGAGTTTAGGAGCTTGAATTCATAACTTGGCTAGACACTAAAAATCATTATCTTAATAAAGACGCTCAATTTACCACTTATTACAACAATCTGGAACTCACTAACCCCTCCTTTCGTCCTATGTCTTCAAGGATGTTAACAGGCCACTTTGCCTTGAATGGTCCCTTAGAATATATGCTAATGACTTATAGTAAACTATCTGTTCGATCTTGCATTTAGCTGTGACACTGAGTACCTTTCCCAGACCTGAGGAAGAGCTCTGTGTATCTTGAAATCTTGCCTCTCTCAGCCAAACAGAAGCTGGTCCAATAAAAGATATTCCCTCATCCATCTAGTCTCTCCAATACTCAACATCTCTCAGGAAAAAACAAGGAGGGCACTTTCTCAATATATGAAACATTACTCAGCACTGAGGGAGGAAAAGATAGATAAGAAAGGAAGTTCAAGAGCTTTTCTTCATGCTCTATTTATTAGCTAAAGTCAGGCCCAAGCTTGCTATTTCTTACATAGAATACTGGATTACAGTTTATATGCAAGGCTCTCTACAGTAAAGTTTAATTGTTTTGCTAAAACCTCTGGATTCTTCAGGATTAGAGGTGCTATGCAAACACAGGATTGTTTGGGTTTTTGTTTTAAAAAAACATGTAACAGAATTTGAGACATGGGACAAGCACAAGAGAAACATGCCTAGACATTTTTCATTTAAACTTGTTAGAAAAGGGATTTTGGATACTTTCAGATGAAAAAAAATAAATATTTAGGCAAGTATTTTTACAAGTGACTGGTGATTCTGGGTACTCAACCTGAAGTACTTTAAAGGGGCCTAATCTTCAGAAAATGCAGATTACCGTTCCCCTGCCAATCAAGCCTCTTTAAAGTATCTACTTGAACAATGAGCACCCAAAATCATTAAGCACATGAAAATCTTGGTTTTAACGCATATGCAAACAAGATTTGTTAGCCTCTAAGGTGCCACAAGTCCTCCTTTTCTTTTTGAAGATTTTCCATGTACCTCATACCTAGCGAAAACACCGAAGGCTGGTGTAACAAGCCTGCAGCAGATAATTTGGATTTACTTTCAGGAAAGTCTGGGATTCCCACCCATGAAGGGGGCGTGGAGGGTTTGATCGAGCCATGATGCGGGGCATCCACCTCACAGGAGGAGGATTCAACCCTGGCTTGAATAGTTTGGTGGGGCAGGCAGCTGAGTGGGGTCCCCCCTCTCAGAAGGGAGAATTACCTCTGCCGTAGCTTGCAGTGTCCCTGGGGTGGGATTCTCACGCGGAAATCGATCCCGACGGCTCCCTGCAAGGCAGGGGCGCTTCCCAGCTGGATTATTAACGCCAGGAGAAGACGGGGGGGGGCCCTGAGAGACGGGAGAACAGTCTAGGCTTGGAGGGAAATGGCCCCCAGTTTTGGGGGTCCCCTTACAACACGGGCACGAATCCCACCGGGCGCAGGGGGGACCGCTGGGCCCTTCGGGCGCTACCCCGGGACGGGCTGGGGTCCGCCCCTCCAGAAGGGCGAGCCCCCCGCCGGGCTTGGGCGGCTGTTCCCCGGTTAGGCCGGCGCCTCAGGCCTGAGCCCCGGCGGCCCCCCAAGCTGCAGGGGCGCTCGGCGGGGCGGGCTGGGGGGGGGGGGTCTCTCCTCAGGCGGAGGGGCCGGGCAGGGGCTCCCCCGCCACCCGCCCGCAGGCGGCTGGGCCAGCGCCGCCCTCAAGGCAGGCTCGCTCACTCACTCACTCACTCACTCACCCAGGTAGGCGGGGCGCCGGGGAACAAGGACTCGGGGGCCCCGCGCCGCTGGGCACTCAGAACCGCTCGCTCGCTCGCGCTGGGACCTTCCCTTTCATTCGGGGCAGGGGACGCTGCGCCGCCGCCGCCGCACGCACGCACGCACGTCTTCGCGCTGGCGCCAAGACGTCACGGCGTTCCAACCGGCGCGTGATTGGTGCACGAGGCTGCGAGGCGCGGCCGAGGAGAACTGGTCCCGGAGCGGCCTGCGGTGGCCACGCAGGCGCACACGAGCATCCGAAGTCGTCGGCTGCGGAGAGGGCGGTGGGGGGAGCGCGCGCACAAGGGAACCCGCGCGTGCGCAGCTCTCCCTGACAGCTGGCGGGGATGGGGAAAATGGAGAACCCGCGCGTGCGTAGAATGCCTTTTGGGTACAAGGAGGGTGACCCGCGCATGCGTACAGATCATTTTGAAGGCTGCTGTGGGTAGAATGAACTGGAGGTTGGGAGGCTGCGCGTGCGCATGGCGGAGCTGGCTCTGCAGAAGGGCTGGAGGGCATAGTCCCCTCATGCACCAGAGGTGGGCCTTGCTTGTGGCACTCACACCACCAGACTCCCTTAGGGCCTCAGGGCAGGGGCTGTGCTCTTCCTGGGTACAGTTACTTGTAGGGCCTGTGCCAGGTGCTGTACAAACACAGAACAAAAAGGCAGCCCCTGCCTCAAGGAGTTCACAACCTGCCACCCACCATGGCTCTTGTGTCACCTGCTGCTGCTAGTTACATTAACACAATAGCTTTGCTTAGTGACAGATCCATTGTCTCAGGACACAGCCCACCCAACTCTTAAAACCGTGTCTAGAGGGAAAATCTGCTTGCCTTGCCCGCTTCCTGTTCTGTTGGTAACACGGTCTAATACTGGGTAAAGGTTTTATTTCCATCTCCAGTCAATAGCTATCAAAAAAAAACCCAACACATAGCTGAGGTCCATCAAACTTGCACTCTGATGCAAACCCTTAACAGTGACCTCAAAACACTCTTGCATCAACAGATCAGCACATTTAATGATCACATTTCCTGGGTATTTGGGAAGTTATTCTGCATTAACATTGCTGAGGTTGCCACTAAGATTTGGTCATAGAGTGCAAACCTGAATGAAGCTGGAATAATATTTTTTAGTATTTGGGTCACCTGTGTCTGCCCCTGTGAAGCCTACCTTCAGACTTGCCAACATATGACAAACAAGTGAAATGAAGTATGCTTCACACGATAATACACAGATTATAGTAGTTTTTAGGTTAAAAAAGATGTTTTCTTACTGGATCCCCCACTGTGGGCTGTTAACAGGGTTTAACCCTGGCGTTTGAGACTCAGATCAGTACACTTGAACTACAGGAGTAATTACTAGTACGTGAACTATCTCCTAGAGGACTTGATACACTTTCAGTGGGTTGGTTGCACAGCTATTTGTTAGTAGTAGAATGGAGGTCAGGAATCCTAGGGGCAGATCCACAGCTGGTGTACATTGCATTGAAGTCAATGGAACCATGACAGTTTACACCAGCTGAGGATCTGGCCCCTGGACTCTAACCCTGGCTCTGGGAGGACAACATGGTGTAGTAGTGGTTAGAGATAAGAGAACCAAAGCACCTACATATGGATGAATTGATCTGAAAGGCAACATAGCTAAAAGTCAGGCCTAACCCCCTTCAGGGCTTGTCTTCAAGGCAAAGGTTAGCTCAAGTTACTCCATTTGAGCTAGCCACCTGGAGTGAGAGAATCCACACTGCAAAGCTACACAGAGTGATTGGATTAGAAACACAAATGTGCTAACAGGTCACAGCCAGTAGCTACATCCTCACTGCACTGCTAGCTTGGGCATCAGCAGCACTCAAACTTCAGTCCATATCCCTTGACAGACCAGCTAGCTTGAGTTTGAAGCACCACTTCACTTGAGCTGGAGATGTTTGTGTGTAGACAGGAGTCAGAGTGGGGTGACACCCAAATTATACATTGAGCTGACATTACAGTTGATACAAGACCTCAGAAACTTGAGCTGTATTCCCAATTTATTATTAATAATCATGTTTACTACCATAGTGCTTAAGGGACCAACCTAAAATGGGGTCCCATTGTGCTAAGTCAGTGGTAGGCAACCAGCAGCCCACTGGCCACATGCAGCCCATCAGGTAATCCGACTGTGGGCCATGAGACATTTTCCGATGAACTGAGCTGTAGCTCACGAAAGCTTATGCTCAGATAAATTGGTTAGTCTCTAAGGTGCCACTAGTACTCCTTTTCTCTTTGCGAATACAGACTAACACGGTTGCTACTCTGAAACTCATTTTGCTGACATTGACCATCTACAGGCACGCCCTCCCACCCAGCTCCCAGTGGCTGTGGTTCCCCATTCCTGGCCAATGGAGACGATTGTGAGGGAGGAGCAGGAAGAGGGTTGGAGCAAACAGCCAATCAACACAGGGCAGAGAAAGTGCATTCAAAACCATTATTGTTCTAAATAGCACAAGTGGAGTAATGTGTAAGACAAAGATCAGATCCCAGAAGGTTACCCATTTTTGCTAAAAGAGATTTAAAAGAGATGAAACACCCCATGGATTTCCTAATGCAGCATTCTGTCAGATCCATAGGCATTAAGATCGGTGATCTCTCGCTCTCAGACCTTGACTATGCAGATGGTGTTCTTCTTCTAGTACGAAGCCCTGACAGCAGAGGCGGATTAGAGATTTGTGGGGCCTTGGGCCAGAGCAAGTGGGGGCCCCTCCCCATCCCTTCCACCTGCAATCCCTCCCCTAAGCCCCACCCCACACTCCTGCTTGGGAAACAAGGTTGGGGCACGGGGACTTCCCCTGCCTGCCCGGCGCTCCTGTGGGGCAGTGGGGTCAGGGAGTGGGGTCAAAGCATGGGGGCTTCCTCACTCCACCCACCCGGCACTCCTACCAAGGAGCAGGGTCAGGGCACGGGGGCTTGCCCTGCCTCACACACCCTGCACTCCTACCAGGAAGTGGGGTTGTGGCGCAGGAGCTTCCCCTACTCCTGTCAGGAGTGCCAAGCGGGCAGAGCAGGTCAGGGCACGAGGATGCCTCAATTAGCCAGGGCCCCTGGGCACGGGCCCCATTGACCCAGTGGCTAAACTGCCACTGCCTGACAGATTTTGCAAGGCACTCCAGCAAATGGAGGAGTCAGCTAAGGTTGGCCTCCACATTTTGCAGTAAAGGACAAAGCTGCAAAATCTAGGATCAGGTCCACCCTAAGGATGTAAATATTGGTTTAAAAAGTTAACCGGTTAAATGATTAAAATTATATTGTTTAACTGGTTAATCATTAACCGGGGTCACTCCGGCTGGCCTGGTGCAGCGGAGGCTGGGGCTGGGGTCCTGCCGCATCTGCAGGGCTGGGGTACGGCTGGCACGGCCAGGGCTGTACTGGCCTGCCCGCTGCGGCCAAGGCTGGGGTTCCACTGGCATGGCACAGCCACAGCTGGGGTCCCACTGGCACAGCGTGGCTGAGGGCAGTCGAGCCTGCCCGGCATGGATGGGTCTGGGGTCCTGCCGGCCCGGCCAGGGCTGGGGTTGCTCTTGCCCAGCGCAGCCATTTTTTTGTTTTGCATTGATATTATCCCTGTAAAGTTCCATGATATTATTCCTAATTACTCACTCCTTTTTTGAAATGTACATCATTCACTGGGGTTTCTGTTTATCGTCTGCCTACAGACTTTGTTTTACTTTGAGATTCAGTTCTTCTTCAGAGCAAAGACCAAGTTTGTTTTCTGCCTTTTTACAGGCCTTTCTCTGATTTTATGAGGGAAGAGACCCACAGTACGTGTTTGGTTCAACTTATTTAATGGTGTTATTCTTTTCCAAAGAGAGAAGGAGAAGCAGTAAATTAATTTTGCTGGGCAAGAGGGGAATCTGAGGCAAACTCAAACTGCTGCTTTGGTTTTGGGTGTGAGCCTGGAATTCCAAAATGCATGGAAGATGGATAGAGACTATCCTAGAGCACAGGTTAATTCTCCATGGGAAGGCTTTCGACAGAGACCCATATGACATTTTCACAAGCAAACTGGGAAAATGTGGTCTAGATGAAATTACTGTAAAGTGGGTTCACAGCTGATTGAAAGACCATACTCAAAAAATAGTTATGAATGGTTCCCTGTCAAAATGGGAGGGCGTATCTAGTGGGGTCCCACAGCGGTCTGTCACTATTCAATATTTTTATTAATTACTTGTATAATGGAGTGGAGAGTATGCTTATAAAATTTGCAGGTGACAAACTGGGAGGGATTGCATGTATTTTGAAGGACGGGATTAGTATTCAAAATGACCATGACAAATTGGAGAATTGGTCTGAATTCAACAAGATGAAATTCAAGGAAGAAAAAACCCCAAATGCACAACTACAAAATGGGGAATAACTGGCCAGGTGGTAGTACTGCTGAAAAGAATCTGAGGGTTATAGTGGATCATAAATTGAATATGCGTCAACAATGCAATGCAGTTGCAAAAAAGTCTAATATGATGCTGGTGTGTATTAATAAGACATGGGAGGCAATTGTCTGCTCTATTCAGCACTGGTGAGGCCTCTGCTGAGTACCGTGTCCAATGCTTGGTGCCACACTTTAGGAAAGATGTGGACAAATTGGAGAGTCCAGAGGTGAGCAACAAAAATACTAAAACATTTACAAAACCAGACCTATGATATGAGGAAAGCCTAAAAAACAACAACAAAACACTGAGCACGTTTAATCTTGAGAAAAGAAGCCTGAGGGGGGACCTGATAACAATTTTCAAATATGTAAAGGTCTGTTATAAAGAGGACTGTGATCAGTTGTTCTCCCTGTCCACTGAAGGCAGGACAAGAAGTAGTAGGTCTGATCTGCAGCAAGGAAGATTGAGGTTTTCTAACTATTAGGGTATGTCTACACTACGGAATAAGGTCGAATTTATAGAAGTCGGTTTTTTAGAAATCGGTTTTATATATTCGAGTGTGTGTGTCCCCACAGAAAATGCTCTAAGTGCATTAAGTGCATTAACTCGGCGGAGCGCTTCCACAGTACCGAGGCTAGAGTCGACTTCCGGAGCGTTGCACTGTGGGTAGCTATCCCACAGTTCCCGCAGTCTCCGCTGCCCATTGGAATTCTGGGTTGAGATCCCAATGCCTGATGGGGCTAAAACATTGTCGCGGGTGGTTCTGGGTACATATCGTCAGGCCCCCGTTCCCTTCCTCCCTCCGTGAAAGCAAGGGCAGACAATCATTTCGCGCCTTTTTTCCTGAGTTACCTGTGCAGACGCCATACCACGGCAAGCATGGAGCCCGCTCAGGTAACCGTCACCCTATGTCTCCTGGGTGCTGGCAGACGTGGTACGGCATTGCTACACAGTAGCAGCAACCCCTTGCCTTGTGGCAGCAGACGGTACAGTACGACTGGAAGCCGTCATCGTCATGTCCGAGGTGCTCCTGGCCACGTCGGCTGGGAGCGCCTGGGCAGACATGGGCGCAGGGACTAAATTTGGAATGACTTGACCAGGTCATTCTCTTTAGTCCTGCAGTCAGTCCTATTGAACCGTCTTATGGTGAGCGGGCAGGCGATACGGACTGCTAGCAGTCCTATTGTACCATCTTTTGCCGAGCAGCCATGGGATGTGGATGGCATGCAGTCCTTCTGCACCGTCTGCTGCCAGCCAAAGATGTAAAAGATAGATGGAGTGGATCAAAACAAGAAATAGACCAGATTTGTTTTGTACTCATTTGCTTCCCCCCCTCCCCTGTCTAGGGGACTCATTCTTCTAGGTCACACTGCAGTCACTCACAGAGAAGGTACAGCGAGGTAAATCTAGCCATGTATCAATCAGAGGCCAGGCTAACCTTCTTGTTCCAATAAGGACAATAACTTAGGTGCACCATTTCTTATTGGAACCCTCCGTGAAGTCCTGCCTGAAATACTCCTTGATGTAAAGCCACCCCCTTTGTTGATTTTAGCTCCCTGAAGCCAACCCTGTAAGCCGTGTCCTCAGTCGCCCCTCCCGGCGTCAGAGCAACGGCAAACAATCGGGCATCTGAGAGTGCTGTCCAGAGCAGTCACAATGGAGCACTCTGATGGGGCTAAAACATTGTCGCGGGTGGTTCTGGGTACGTATCGTCAGGCCCCCATTCCCTCCCTCCCTCCGTGAAAGCAAGGGCAGACAATCATTTCGCGCCTTTTTTCCTGAGTTACCTGTGCAGACGCCATACCACGGCAAGCATGGAGCCCGCTCAGGTAACCGTCACCCTATGTCTCCTGGGTGCTCGCAGACGCGGTACGGCTTTGCTGTACAGTAGCAGCAACCCATTGCCTTGTGGCAGCAGACGGTGCAATACGACTGGTAGTCGTCCTCGTCATGTCCGAGGTGCTCCTGGCCACGTCGGCTGGGAGCGCCTGGGCAGACATGGGCGCAGGGACTAAATTTGGAGTGACTTGACCAGGTCATTCTCTTTAGTCCTGCAGTCAGTCCTATTGAACCGTCTTATGGTGAGCGGGCAGGCGATACAGACTGCTAGCAGTCGTACTGTACCATCTTCTTCCAGGCAGGCAAGAGATGAGGATGGCTAGTAGTCGTATTGTACCATCTTCTGCCGAGCAGCCATGAGATGTGGATGGCATGCAGTCCTTCTGCACCGTCTGCTGCCAGCCAAAGATGTAAAAGATAGATGGAGTGGGTCAAAACAAGAAATAGACCAGATTTGTTTTGTACTCATTTGCCTCCTCCCCTGTCTAGATCACACTGCAGTCACTCACAGAGAAGGTGCAGCGAGGTAAATCTAGCCATGTATCAATCAGAGGCCAGGCTAACCTCCTTGTTCCAATAAGAACGATAACTTAGGTGCACCATTTCTTATTGGAACCCTCCGTGAAGTCCTGCCTGAAATACTCCTTGATGTAAAGACACCCCCTTTGTTGATTTTAGCTCCCTGAAGCCAACCCTGTAAGCCATGTCGTCAGTCGCCCCTCCCTCCGTCAGAGCAACGGCAGACAATCGTTCCGCGCCTTTTTTCTGTGTGGACGCCATACCAAGGCAAGCATGGAGGCCGCTCAGCTCACTTTGGCAATTAGGAGCACATTAAACACCACAGGCATTATCCAGCAGTATATGCAGCACCAGAACCTGGCAAAGCGATACCGGGCGAGCAGGCGACGTCAGCGCGGTCACGTGAGTGATCAGGACATGGACACAGATTTCTCTGAAAGCATGGGCCCTGCCAATGCATGCATCATGGTGCTAATGGGGCAGGTTCATGCTGTGGAACGCCGATTCTGGGCTCGGGAAACAAGCACAGACTGGTGGGACCGCATAGTGTTGCAGGTCTGGGACGATTCCCAGTGGCTGCGAAACTTTCGCATGCGTAAGGGCACTTTCATGGAACTTTGTGACTTGCTTTCCCCTGCCCTGAGGCGCATGAATACCAAGATGAGAGCAGCCCTCACAGTTGAGAAGTGAGTGGCGATAGCCCTGTGGAAGCTTGCAACGCCAGACAGCTACCGGTCAGTTGGGAATCAATTTGGAGTGGGCAAATCTACAGTGGGGGCTGCTGTGATGCAAGTAGCCCATGCAATCAAAGATCTGCTGATATCAAGGGTAGTGACCCTGGGAAATGTGCAGGTCATAGTGGATGGCTTTGCTGCAATGGGATTCCCTAACTGTGGTGGGGCTATAGACGGAACCCAGATCCCTATCTTGGCACCGGAGCACCAAGCCGCCGAGTACATAAACTGCAAGGGGTACTTTTTGATAGTGCTGCAAGCTCTGGTGGATCACAAGGGACGTTTCACCAACATCAACGTGGGATGGCCGGGAAAGGTGCATGATGCTCGCATCTTCAGGAACTCTGGTCTGTTTCAAAAGCTGCAGGAAGGGACTTTATTCCCAGACCAGAAAATAACTGTTGGGGATGTTGAAATGCCTATAGTTATCCTTGGGGACCCAGCCTACCCCTTAATGCCATGGCTCATGAAGCCGTACACAGGCAGCCTAGACAGTAGTCAGGAGCTGTTCAACTACAGGCTGAGCAAGTACAGAATGGTGGTAGAATGTGCATTTGGACGTTTAAAGGCGCGCTGGCGCAGTTTACTGACTCGCTTAGACCTCAGCGAAACCAATATTCCCACTGTTATTACTGCCTGCTGTGTGCTCCACAATATCTGTGAGAGTAAGGGGGAGACGTTTATGGCGGGGTGGGAGGTTGAGGCAAATCGCCTGGGTGCTGGTTACGCGCAGCCAGACACCAGGGCGGTTAGAAGAGCACAGGAGGGCGCGGTACGCATCAGAGAAGCTTTGAAAACCAGTTTCATGACTGGCCAGGCTACAGTGTGAAAGTTCTGTTTGTTTCTCCTTGATGAAACCCCCCGCCCCTTGGTTCACTCTACTTCCCTGTAAGCCAACCACCCTCCCCTCCTCCCTTCAATCACCGCTTGCAGAGGCAATAAAGTCATTGTTGCTTCACATTCATGCATTCTTTATTCATTCATCACACAAATAGGGGGATGACTACCAAGGTAGCCCAGGAGGGGTGGTGGAGGAGGGAAGGAAAATGCCACACAGCACTTTAAAAGTTTACAACTTTACAATTTATTGAATGACAGCCTTCTTTTTTTTGGGCAATCCTCTGTGGTGGAGTGGCTGGTTGGCCGGAGGCTCCCCCCACCGCGTTCTTGGGCGTCTGGGTGTGGAGGCTATGGAACTTGGGGAGGAGGGTGGTTGGTTACAGAGGGGCTGCAGTGGCAGTCTGTGCTCCAGCTGCCTTTGCTGCAGCTCAACCATACACTGGAGCATACTGGTTTGGTCCTGCAGCAGCCTCAGCATTGAATCCTGCCTCCTCTCAACACGCTGCCGCCACATTTGAGCTTCAGCCCTGTCTTCAGCCCGCCACTTACTCTCTTCAGCCCGCCACTTACTCTCTTCAGCCCGCCACCTCTCCTCCCAGTCATTTTGTGCTTTCCTGCACTCTGACATTATTTGCCTCCACGCATTCGTCTGTGCTCTGTCAGTGTGGGAGGACAGCATGAGCTCGGAGAACATTTCATCGCGAGTGCGGTTTTTTTTCTTTCTAAGCTTCACTACCCTCTGGGAAGGAGAAGATCCTGTGATCATTGAAACACATGCAGCTGGTGGAGAAAAAAAAAGGGACAGCGGTATTTAAAAAGACACATTTTATAAAACAGTGGCTACACTCTTTCAGGGTAAACCTTGCTGTTAACATTACATACATAGCACATGTGCTTTCGTTACAAGGTCGCATTTTGCCTCCTCCCACCGCGTGACTACCCCCTCAACCTTCCCCCCTCCCTGTGGCTAACAGCGGGGAAAATTTCTGTTTAGCCACAGGCAAACAGCCCAGCAGGAATGGGCTCCTCTGAGTGTCCCCTGAAGAAAAGCACTCTATTTCAACCAGGTGACCATGAATTATATCTCACTCTCCTGAGGATAACACAGAGAGATAAAGAACGGATGTTGTTTGAACGCCAGCAAACATACACTGCAATGCTTTGTTCTACAATGATTCCCGAGTACGTGTTACTGGCCTGGAGTGGTAAAGTGTCCTACCATGAAGGATGCAATAAGGCTGCCCTCCCCAGAAACCTTTTGCAAAGGCTTTAGGACTACATCTAGGAGAACCGCAAATGCCAGGGCAAAGTAATCCTTTCACATGCTTGCTTTTAAACCATGTATAGTATTTTAAAAGGTACACTCACCAGAGGTCCCTTCTCCGCCTGCTGGGTCCAGGAGGCAGCCTTGGGTGGGTTCGGGGGGTACTGGCTCCAGGTCTAGGGTGAGAAACAGTTCCTGGCTGTCGGGAAAACCGGTTTCTCCGCTTGCTTGCTGTGAGCTATCATCTTCTTCGTCCCCAAACCTGCTTCCGTATTGCCTCCATCTCCATTGAAGGAGTCAAACAATACAGCTGGGGTAGTGGTGGCTGAACCCCCTAAAATGGCATGCAGCTCATCATAGAAGCGGCATGTTTGGGGCTCTGACCCAGAGCGGCTGTTCGCCTCTCTGGTTTTCTGGTAGGCTTGCCTCAGCTCCTTCAGTTTCACGCGGCACTGCTTCGGGTCCCTGTTATGGCCTCTGTCCTTCATGCCCTGGGAGATGTTCACAAAGGTTTTGGCATTTCGAAAACTGGAACGGAGTTCTGATAGCACGGATTCCTCTCCCCAAACAGCGATCAGATCCCGTACCTCCCGTTCAGTCCATGCTGGAGCTCTTTTGCGATTCTGGGACTCCATCATGGTCACCTGTGCTGATGAGCTCTGCATGGTCACCTGCAGCTTGCCACGCTGGCCAAACAGGAAATGAGATTCAAAAGTTCGCGGTTCTTTTCCTGTCTACCTGGCCAGTGCATCTGAGTTGCGAGTGCTGTCCAGAGCGGTCATAATGGAGCACTCTGGGATAGCTCCTGGAGGCCAATACCATCGAATTGTGTCCACAGTACCCCAAATTCGAGCCGGCAACATCGATTTAAGCACTAATCCACTTGTCAGGGGTGGAGTAAGGAAATCGATTTTAAGAGCCCTTTAAGTCGAAATAAAGGGCTTCATTGTGTGGACCGGTGCAGGTTTACATCGATTTAACGCTGCTAAATTCGACCTAAAGTCCTAGTGTAGACCAGGGCTTAGGGGAGTTAAGTTCTGGAATAGACTTCCAAGGGAAGTAGTGGAATCCCCATCATTAGAGCTTCATAAGAACAGGTTGGACAGACAACTGTCCAGAATGGTGGTTTACTTGAGACAAGGTGGGTGAGGTAACATCTTTTATTTTGACCAACTTCTGTTGGAGAGAGAGAGATGCTTTAAAGTTTTCACAGAGTTCTTTAGGTCTGGGAAACGTACTTAGAGAGTCACAGCTAAATACAAGGTGGAACAGATTGTTGAGTGTAAGTAGGTAACACATACTTCAAGGGACCATTCTCTCTCTCTCTGGCACAAGTAGTCTTAAAAGCTTTAAAATATATAAGACAGAGATGACAGTTGTTTTGATGTTCTGCTTCAAGTTCTGCACAAGATCATACTATACATCATGATGCTATATAGTCCAGGCAAACTTGGGGAGAAAAATGGTGCCATGGAGTCAATTAATTTCTCGTTCCAGTTCAAAAGATGAGATCCAAAGGTGGAGGGGACATTTTATGTGCAGATCTCAGGCTGATATTTGGCCCTATTTTATTTTAAATTTTGCAAACACTAGTGTCTCTACCTCTGCTACTAAAGGAACTTGAAATGAATGTAGTATTTTGCTTTACTTTATTATTGTGCAGCATTTAAGAGCTCTTTGGACTTGAGCCTTCCATGAGTAGTAAATTCTGACAGTTTCTCTGAGAAGCTCAGCAAGGAAAATGAATTAATATTTTATAATCTACATTTTCAGAGCCAGAGATTTTGAGAGTGATGGTCACGTGAAATAGTGTTAACAAAGGTATATTTAAGTTGCTAAGGCTACCAGACTATGGCTGACTGATTGATCATAATGACTACATGACAACACAAGGAGATTCTAACTTTATGTTAACATACATTGACTACACTGGCCAGGAGCCCAGTGAACATTAACAACAATGGGATCTTCTAGAACTTCTCAGTCTATTTGAGAAGCT
This sequence comes from Lepidochelys olivacea, assembly GCF_965140295.1. Taxonomy (NCBI): domain Eukaryota; kingdom Metazoa; phylum Chordata; order Testudines; family Cheloniidae; genus Lepidochelys; species Lepidochelys olivacea. Next base: position 99,021,693 of record NC_140419.1, read on the forward strand.
CATTACACGTAAACTCATTTATTTACTCTCTCCCATTTCAGCAGAACAAGTGTCATAATCAAGCATCTAAAACGAGTTAAATTATAAGGCAGAGCTTGTCATTTGCTCACAGACATAGCATTAATCCAGTTGCTTTATACACCACAGATTTGTATGAACAACATTCATCTTCCATCAAAGACATGATCAGTTTCTTTGGATTTTCTATAGGCCAACTGTAGGGGAATACATTTTACAGGAAATCCAGCGTGTATATGTAACTTTTGATTACAACAATGGGAAAACGCATACTTTATTTTCCTCAGAGTAATGGGTGATTTAAAGAAAACCCCATTACACAGTTCCTTCAGAATATACCAAAAGAGCTATTAAAAGATATTCTGAGAGGTTCAATCAGCCTGAAACAGTTACAACTATAGATCTACTTAACTGAAATAAAACTCTGTGAGCAGCTGGCTTCCCCACCATGTTTCAAATACAATACACATAAATGGAAGTGGATCAAATCTTATCCCCATCTGGGATTTGGCTTTATTTACAAGAGGAACTTGAAATGAAACATCAAATCCAGCCAAGCCTTCTCTCCAAGGCTGGCAGCTCCCAAGGATCCTCCTCAAAAACTGCTCAGCCCATACCCTAGGTCCTCATTATAAAGCACTTCTACATCCTTTATATTTGTATGAGTATCAACAGACATGCAATAATGAGTCAACAAACCTCACTTACCATTTTCCTGCCAGAAAAGGTGTGTTCTTAACTCAAGTGAGCTAACTCGAGTTAACAAGCGTAGTTAACTAACTCACGGTAAAATCCTTGTAAAGATAAGCCAGTTTGTAGTTTACAAATGAATTAGGAGGTCAAGTTAAAGACAAGCACCCTCACTAAATTTCACTGAGTCTGGTATTTTCTTTTATACAGTCCCATTTATTTACAAGGAATGTACAAAGTCCTGCTTCACCAAATGCAGGAAGCACCAAAAAACAAGTGATAGTGTCTTTGCTTAGGGTATGACTACACTACAGCTATGGAGAATCTGCTTACAAGAGGAGACTTGAAGAGTTTGGCTTGTTTATCCTAACCAAAGGTTGAAGGAAGATAGGATTGCTCTCTGTAAACACATCAATGGGATAAATAGCAGGGAGAGAGAGGAGTTATTTAAGTTAAGGGTCAGTGTTGGCACAGGAACAACTGGATATGAACTGGACATTAACAAGTTTAGGCTTGAAATGAGACAATGGTTTCTAACCATCAGAGGAGCATAGTTTCGGAATAGCCTCTTGTAGAGTAGTGGGGGCAAAAACTCTAACTTGTTTCAAGACTGAGCTTGATAAGTTTATGGAGGGAATGGTATGATGAGGTTGCCTATAATGGCATATGGCCCATCCGTGACTGCTATTAGTAAATATCTGCAACTGCTGGAGATGGGACTGTAGATGGGGAGGACTGAGTTACTGCAGAGAATTCTTTCCCAGGTGTGTGGCTGGGCAGGAGGAAGGGTCTAACTCACATGCTCAGGGTCTAATTGATTGCTATATTTGGGGTCAGGAAAGAATTTCCTTCAGCTCAGATTGGCAGAGACCCAGGGTTTTGTTTTGTTTTTGTGCCTTCCTCTGCAGCGTGGGATATGGGTCACTCGGTGGTTTGAACCAGCGTAAATGGTGGATTCTCTGTAATGTGAAGTCTTTAAATCAATATTTGTAACTCATCCAGAGGTTATGGGCCTATTATGGGAGTGGGTGGGTGAGGTCCTATGGCAGAGGTGGGCAAAGTACGGGCCGCGGGCCGCATCTGGCCCACCAGCTGTTTTAAGCTGGCCCTTGAGCTCCCGCTGGGGAGCAGGGTCTAGGGCTTGCTCCGCTCCAGCACTCCAGCTGGGGTGCAAGGTCGGGGCCCGCTCCATATGGCTCCCAGAAGCAGCCGCATGGCCCCACTCCAGCCAGGGTGCAGGGGCGGTTGATCATGACTCCTGGAAGCTGCAGCATGGCCCCCCTCCAGTGCTGCAGCTGGAGAGCAGGGTCAGGGGCCGCTCCACACGGCTCCCAGAAGTTGCCGCATGGTCTCCCTCTGGCTCCTGTGCACTCCAATGGCCCCGCTCCAATGGTCCCCTCCGGCGCTCCAATGGGAGCTGCAGGGGCGGTGCCTGTAGGTGGTGCAGCGCGCAGAACCACCTGGCCATGCCTCCACACGGGAGCTGGAGAAGGGACATGCCATTGCTTCCGGGAGCTGCTTGAGGTAAGCGCCGCCCAGAGCCTGTACCCCTGAGCCTCTCCCCACACCTCAACCCCCTGCTGCAGCCCTGATCCCCCTCCTGCCCTCCAAGCCCCTTGGTCCCAGCCCAGAGCACCCTTCTGCACCCCAGCCCCAGGCCAGAGCCCACACCCCCAGCCAGAGCCTGCACCCCTCCTGCCCTCCAAACCCCTCAGTCCCAGCCTAGAGCTCCCTCCTACACCCCAAATTCCTCATACCCAGCCACACGCCACCCCACTCCTCCACCCCAGCCCAGAGCCCCCTCCCAAATCCTGAACTCATTTATAAAATGATCAGCAATGAACTAATTTAAACAACAATATTGTAAATATCTTTAGGTTTAAGAGTTATCAATCCAATGAAATTAATTGGTGGTTCTTACTTCTCAGAGTTACTGTTTCAAGCTATCTATAGCCTCAAAAGGACATCATTGCATCATTTTATGGGTGGCACATATTGTTAGGATTATTTTCACAAACATAAGGGCTGGGGAAATTATTTAATTAAAGCTTAGATTCTGGAGACCATATCTGCAGCAAGGGATGGATTCTACCACTGTGAATTTGTGGCATGTACAGGGCCCTGTGTTTAAAAGTACTAAGAAAATTATTAAAATACATACCTTACAGTGAGGACAATAAAGACAGACTATTATGACAGCAGCACTGATGTAAAAAATTAAAATCAGACTCAAAGTGCCTCAAGTTAACCATCCAAAAGTTAGTGGACACCTCTGAAACTTTTGGTCTAAGCACCTTGCCCAAGGTCACAGATCTGGGACTAGAATCCAGAGGGCGGATCCTCAGTTCATGTAAATGATCATAGCTCCAGCCTATGATCACTTTCCCCAGTTGAAGATCTGCTCCCACATGTCCCAACTCTTGCATTAATCCTAAGAGTTACTGTTTACTAGTATGGGACTAGAAGCTTCACCCACACAAAAGGGCCATGTCCAGCAAGTAGAGCAATGGAGTCCCATTTCTTTTCTAGGCTTTCCCATAGACTTGTCAAGTGTCCTTGGGCAGGTCACTTAAATTCTGTGCCTCAATGTTCCCACTTCTGGTACTGGTGTAATACTTACTTTATAAGAATGCTCTGAGGCAAAATTCATTGGGCCAGATTCTCAGCTGCTGTAGACCCATTGACTTCAGTGCAGTTACTGCATTTGACAGCAGTTGAGGATCTAGTTCTGTAATATTGTCCTCCGCCACCACCTAGATCTTCAGTTAGTATAAACTGTCATACCTCCAGCTGCAGATATGTCCCCTGGATTGGACAGTGGTAGGTGCTTCAGAAGTGCCTTGATTGGTGCAAGTGCTGTAAGAGTGTGAAGCGTATCACTGAGGATTAGAGTTCTAAAGCCATTTAATATTCAGCAGCTACGTAATTCAGCAACACTAGATCCTCTTGGAGAATCAGACTATTGTTGAGCTGTGTTTTTAACCTCACTGTACCTTTTTCTTTTATTTATGCTAAACCTAGACAGAATATATTATACCTTTATTTATTCACCTTAATATCATGGAGTATTGTCATAACATTTTAAACACTTTCTGACACAGGTCTTTACTTTTGTAATTAGCATGTAAAATGTTTGGTTTTCGTAACTGTAGCACTGGACTTTTTAATGTGTTGTACCAATACTATTGTATACCTTTACGATTTACTGTGAAATACAATGCTGATGGAACTGTTGTTTCCAATCTTTGCCTGAAATGTTTCCCCACTTTAAAGGGCACTTAAGCAGAACGGCCAAAAACTAAAATAAGGGGCAGCCTTCAGTCTTCTGTTCATGTAGAAAGATTCAGAAGTGGATATCATCACGAACTACTGTCTGGCAAGCAGCCAGCCCTTTGATAAAAGGTGCAGTTAAAGTGATTTCAGTCATCTCTGACAAAAGTCCATAAACAGCAAAATAACAGTCTTTGGGCTAAAGCTCACTGATATTCACACACAGTATCATATATGTCATGTCAAATAATTCAATGAGGTCTCCAACATACTATAAGAACACTATAGTTTAGGAAGCCCACTAGACAAAAGTTAAAAGATTTTTTTTAAAAAACCGACTCAATGCAAATAAACTGTGAAATAGATGTGGAAAAACAATGTACCAGTTACAAGTGACATTTATAAGCCTACTTCTAGCAATAACTATCATGCTAAAAATATGGCATTTGGGACTCTGACAATATTCAAGCTCAATATACTCTAGCCTGAGGCCTGTAAGGAAGTTTAGCATACTAAAGGCCTGTATAGGAAGACTATAAAGGAGGTTTTCAAAAGTGAAGCATTTTGAATAAATGTTAACATTAATTTTTCAATTGTTAATCCAATACTAATCAAGGATTGATAGTGGTTTAAAGAGTGGAGGGCAGATCTTCAGCTGTTATAAACTGTCACAGCCCTGCTGACTTCAGCAGAGGAGCTGCTCCTCTGAGACCTGCAGACTCAGACAGGGCCACAAAAAGACTTCAGATTATTAGGCTAAGCAAAACATGGGGCATTTTGCATTAAAATATTTACCCTCGGTCATGGGGCACATCAATCACCATCAGCCTGGCACCTCCTCTTGTTCACTCTGGGGATTAGCTCAAGGTTGACACCCACATCTGCAGTCTGCACACCATCACTCCTTCTCTGCACTCTGCCTGCAGCCCCTCTTACAGTATTTGGATCCACAGCATCCTCTTCGTGACACAGCCCTCGGCCATGTCCCTATCAATGTTCCCCTGACCGGGGGAGTTTAGCTCCTAGTCCAGCCACTTCCCCAGTAGCAACTGTAGTCGATTGTCCTGCCACTTCCCCAGTGGTGAGTGGGGGGGACCCAGGCTCCCAGACCAGGTACCCTCCAAATCACAGTCACTTACTGCATTCCTTTGCTTCTATTATCACTGCATTTCCCTGGGCCACTTCCCTGTGGCCACAGCACCCTTCTCAGTCTCAGCAGCCCGTCCAGAGCGCCTACTCTTCTCCCCGGGTTCCTGCCTGTCCAAGATGCTACAGGGTTACAGCTTACTCCAGAGACAATCCTCCCTCCTCAAGTTCCAAGCAGCTACTAAGTCTGCTTTGCCCTGAGGCTCTTTTTATATTGGCCTGCTGGGCTGACTGGCCACTCCTCCCAGCCCCTCTCCTATTGGCTCTATTAACCCCCTACTGGGCAGTGTGGGGCAGATGCCCCATCACACTCTCCTTCCCTCAAATATAGGGAAAGCAATACTGTAACTTATGTTAAATATGTGTTCATCCTGGCTACTTTATCAAGACTGGTTTGCTAAGACACCCAGTCCATGAACAAAATAGCACAGTGCTACAAATTGATCTACTTCCTTTTTAATTAAGTTGGATTAAATGCGTGTTTCATGCCCCTCCCTCAAGGACAAGCTTGCTGGAGGGACATGAAACTTATCCTAAAAATCCTACATACTAGGCACTTTTGATCTGGGACTCAAAATTAAAACTGGCCTCCCATGTCCTTTAAACCATGCAAGCAAATTGGGATCCTTACTGTCCCTCATAAAACACATTCACACTTAACATTCTTCCCAAAGTGCTGCATGGAGCACTCTGGCCAAAAAGGATCAGAAAATAACTTTTGTACAGCTGGAAGATAAGAGGCAGAGTCAGCCAGTTCTGCTGTTCAGTGGTGTTTACAAGGTAGAAGGCTAATTTTCATTTTTGGGCTCAAGTTGGATATGCTGCTAAATTAATGTACCCAAATTTAAGTGCACTTCAAGAGCTTGCCTGGTAGGGAGTAGGAAAGGAAGGAGAGAGACAGTAAAAAGGATCCTTTTGCACTGGAACAGGTGCAGTTTTGGTGCACAAAATGAGGGCTGGAGACTGGATGAAGCAGCACCCAGCTCCGTGCAAGGTTGCTGCACAGCAACACACAGGGGACAGGGCTTACATGTGGGACAGAGTACAAAGGCCCATGGAACACATCCATATTCACTCTGCACTCTCCCTCCCACTTCCTAGACAGCAACCATCTCCAAACTTGACTATTCAGGACAGCCATCAGGCAGAATATTTGAATCTACATGATTAAATGTCACTTTCCTGGACCAGGTTTTTGATTCTCTCAATCCACTGGATAAAAGGGTTCTTCCCAGCCTGCTTTGGAAGTTTGGGAAAACCACTCAGACCCCCATTAACAAAGACATAGCCTCTACCCTTAGGATGGGTTGCGACTATATTTTTACAATTGTATTTATTTATTTTAAACTAGTTATACTAGTACTTAAGTCAATTAGCAGAAACATTCCCTAGTTTAAGGTGGCTTTCTGCACCCCCTCTAAGCTATTCAGTAGAGCATTCATCCAAGGTACAAAACTATGTTGAAACTTTGGGAGTTGAATGGACCACTCCAACAGAGATTTTAATTTCCATTACATTCCTTAGTGAAAATGCACTCACTCTTAGATCTGAGGGACAGGCAAAACCTGGCCAATACCTTTGAAATGGGTTACATTTAAATGTATCCCCCATATAAATATAAACCACTGAACAGAAGCCCAATATGAATTGTGTAAACGAAACTTAGTTTTAGTGCTTATCTCTGCAGTAGATTAGAAACAGTCTTTCTGTCAATCAGCTTCTGAGTCCTCCCCCTTTGAAGTTTGGCTCTACCAATGATAGGACACAGAAAATGGCAAGAATTCTGCAGTCCCAGCAGAACTGGGGGGGGGGGGGAAGAGATAGCTCAGTGGTTTGAGCATTGGCCTGCTAAACCTAGGGCTGTGAGTTCAATCCTTGAGGGGGCCATTTGGGTTCTGGGGCAAAAACTGGAGATTGGTCCAGCTTTGAGCAGGGGGCTGGACAAAATGACCTCCTGTGGTCCCTTCCAACCCTGATATTCTATGATTCTATGAAACAAGCCCATTCCCTACAAGGAAACAAACCTACTTATTACAAAAGAATAAGTGTTGGAGATACACAATATAAAGTACTTCACATTTTATTATAGTGTGTATTATTATATTCCAGCAAAATATTTTGGGATGCAGATATACTTGAGAAACAAATGGTTAGAGTTAAAGGAAGTATTTTTTCACACAATGCAGTCAACCTGTGGAACTCCTTGCCAGAGGTTATTGTGAAGACCAAGACTATAACAGGGTTCAAAAAAGAACTAGATAAGTTTATGAAGGATAGGTCCATCAGTGGCTATTAGCCAGGATGGACCAGTATGGTGTCCCTAGCCTCTGTTTGCCAGAAGCTGGGAATGAGCAACAGGGGATGTATCACTTGATGATTACCTGTTCTGTTCTTTGGGGCACCTGGCATTGGGCACTCAGAATACTGGGCTAGAAGGACCTTTGGTCAGACCCAGTATGGCTGTTCTTTTGTTCTAACTTTTTGCATGTTATAACATATAAACAAGTAATACTTATTGTTTGGTTGAAGGTTTAAATAAGCTCAGTTAACATTATATACCACTTGCTTGACTGATGTAAGTTACATTTATAACCAGACAAAGCATGAGATTTTTCAGGGAGAGTAAATCATATTTAGGTGATAGATTTATAGAAACTCTTAGCCAAAACAGGTAAAATGCTACAATAAATTAGATTTTAGATGTAGCAGTACCCCAGTATTTGACATTTTAAAAACACATAAGGCAACAGGTTTCAGAGTAGCAGCCGTGTTAGTCTGTATCCGCAAAAAGAACAGGAGGACTTGTGGCACCTTAGAGACTAAGAAATTTATTTGAGCATAAGCTTTCATGGGCTACAGCCCACTTTATCGGATGCATAGAATGGAACATATAGTAAGAAGATATATGTACATACAGAAAACATGAAAAGGTGGAAGTTGCCATACCAACTCTAAGAGCCTCTAAGGGTATGTCTACACTACGAAATTAGGTCGAATTTATAGAAGTCGGTTTTTTAGAAATCGTGTGTGAGTGTCCCCACAGAAAATGCTCCAACTCAGTGGAGTGCTTCCACAGTACCGAGGCTAGAGTCGACTTCTGGAGTGTTGCACTGTGGGTCGCTATCCCACAGTTCCCGCAGTCTCCGCTGCCCACTGGAATTCTGGGTTAAGATCCCAATGCCTGATGGGGCTAAAACACTGTCGCGGGTAGTTCTGGGTACATATCGTCAGGCCCCCGTTCCCTCCCTCCCTCCGTGAAAGCAAGGGCAGACAATTGTTTCGCGCCTTTTTTCTTGAGTTACTTGTGCAGACGCCATACCACGGCAAGCATGGAGCCCGCTCAGCTCACTGTCACCGTATGTCTCCTGGGTGCTGGCAGACGCGGTACTGCATTGCTACACTCCATTGCTACAACCCATTGCCTTGTGGCAGCAGACGGTGCAATAGGACTGGTAGCCGTCATCATCAGGTCCAAGGTGCTCCTGGTTGCCTGTGTGAGGTCGATCAGGAGTGCCTGGGCAGACATGGGCGCAGGGACTAAATTTGGAGTGACTTGATCAGGTCATTCTCTTTAGTCCTGCAGTCAGTCCTATTGAACCATCTTATGGTGAGCAGTCAGGTGATACGGATTGCTAGCAGTCCTATTGCATCATCTTCTGCTGGGCAGGCAAGAGATGAGGATGGCTAGCAGTCCTATTGTACCATCTTCTGCCGAGCAGCCATGAGATGTGGATGGCATGCAGTCCTTTTGCACCGTCTGCTGCCAGCCAAAGATGTAAAAGATAGATGGAGTGGATCAAAACAAGAAATAGATCAGATTTGTTTTGTACTCATTTGCAAACACCCCCCCCGCCCCCCGTCTGGGGGACTCATTCCTCTAGGTCACACTGCAGTCACTCACAGAGAAGGTGCAGCGAGGTAAATCTAGCCATATATCAATCAGAGGCCAGACTAACCTCCTTGTTCCAATAAGAACAATAACTTAGGTGCACCATTTTTTATTGGAACCCTCCATGAAGTCCTGCCTGAAATACCCCTTGATGTAAAGCCACCCCCTTTGTTGATTTAACTCCCTGTAAGCCAACTCTGTAAGCCGTGTCGTCAGTCTCCCCTCCCTGCGTCAGAGCAACAGCAAACAATCGTGTATCTGAGTTGAAAGTGCTGTCCAGAGCAGTCATAGTGGAGCACTCTGGGATAACTCCCGGAGGCCAATACCATCGAATTGTGTCCACAGTACCTCAAATTCGACCCGGCAAGGCCGATTTAAGTGCTAATCCACTTGTCAGGAGTGGAGTAAGGAAATCGATTTTAAGAGCCCTTTAAGTCGAAATAAAGGGCTTCATCGTGTGGACGGGTGCAGGTTTACATCGATTTAACGCTGCTAAATTCAACCTAAAGTCCTAGTGTAGACCAGGGCTTAGAGTTGGTATGGCAACATCCACCTTTTCATGTTTTCTGTATGTACATATATCTTTTTACTATATGTTCCATTCTATGCACCTGATGAAGTGGGCTGTAGCCCACGAAAGCTTATGCTCAAATAAATTTGTTATTCTCTAAGGTGCCACAAGTACTCCTTTTCTTTTTTCATAAGGCAACAATTAGTTAATAGTCATTTCATCATTAGGAATGAATAGAACTGCATGATTCATTTATTTACCCAATTAAAATTCAAGAAAATGTTATAATGAAGAGGAAAGAAACGATAGGAATTATCCTATACCATTCTAGATTTCTACACTTCTGCTCTCAGGATAGTTTCTGGAATTTAGTTTTTTCAGCTTTTGAGAGTTATCCTTTTGAGCCAAAATTAAAACGAGATTTTAAGTGACTGTGTATACCGTACACATCAATAATCAAGATACTTTATTAAATAAATCATTCATATTCATACTCTCAGTAGAGAAAGACCATAGTTATAACACAGACTGTTTAGAAAAAATTCACTAGCTCCTCTCACATGCAGGTGCACTATTTAATAATTAAACATTTAGTAGTAATATTATTTCAAATTAAGGTATAGATTTATAATGTTCTCCAAAAATCAACATATAATTTTAACATGAATTTCCAAGAGATTTTAAAGAGAAAAAAACTTTGTTACAGCAGTTATGAGCAACAATATAAACTGCAAACCGAATGCCTTAGTAACAACAACATGATTTTTAGCAAACTGTAAGAAAGTAAAATCTGGGTACAGCAGATTTTAAAGGTTTTAGTGGAATTATGCTTCAGAGCTGTGTAGACAGTACACCCTGCTGGGTAATCAAAGGACCTGCATGTGGTATTGTCTAAAGGATTGATACTGTGGCAATGGATACCCGTTCAGACATGAACAATCACAAGCTGACCAAACGGAAATAAAATCAGAGCTACAAGTCAGGACTATTATATTAAGGTATTTCTCTTAGCATTTAAGATGACTGGAATATGTCAGAATTTGTTTATTCAGCATTTGTCAGTTCATACATCTAAAGAGTGAGGGATATAGAACCCGGCATTCAAATTAAGTATCAAAGCCATGATTTATCTCAATACAAACTAGTGTTTCCTCTCTACAAAGCAGTTCTCCGGGGAAAAGGAGATGCATATTACTGCAAGAAGGGTGTAATGGATGTCAGTGGCATGAAGACTCACAGGGATGCTCTTGTCAAAGAATCAAGGTACAATTTCACTCAAACAAAACTCTGAACAAAGCTATTTTAAAACTAGATAGTGTTTTAGTATCACACTTGACTGCCTTAAAACTTGAAAATAAAAGTTCAACATTAAAGCAAGAAGAGTTTGAAAAGTAGAAAGTCAAGTAAAACTGCAAATATAGTTACTAGGGCTTTTTGACTACAACTAGCAAGGATTCTCTCTCCTTGTTTTATTTTAAAGAAAATCTACTCTTAGATTGTCAAATGTATTAGATAATGGTTGGGCTGAAAAATGTTTCCTAAGTATTTCTAAAGCCTTAACAGTCTTAGCATGCAAAAGCTTTTCATCACTCAGCTCACTTTTAACAGCCTCCAGTTCTTTTTGTATGTTTCTTATTTTGAAATCATAATGCAGTTTCACCTTCTCTATGGAGGCCTTATTTCCAAGATCATGTTGCCGTTTTAACTTCTTAACTTCTTGTTGTAAATCCTTGTTCTTTAGATCCAAACTCTGAATTTCTTTTCTTGCCTGAAGCAGCTCTTCATTTAAGCTTCTTATGTTTGCTGATTTTTCATGTAAATGTTGTTTTAAGGCTTGAAGCTCAAAATCTTTTTTTAAGCTGTCCTTTTGAATCTGCTGTAATTGGGTATTTTTGCAGCGAACCTCTTTTTTGGAGTTTAGAAGTTCTTGTTCAGCATTTTCAAAGTCCACTTGTATTTTTTTGCATTTAGCTTTCAATTCCACTAACTCCGCATTCAAGGTGGACAGCTGAAGTTTCAGAGAAACTCCTTCCATATGGTTCTTGTGCATTTCTTGTCGCAAATCTGCTAATTCCTTTGCATTCCAGATACAATGACCCTCTGTTTTCTTTAAGCTTTCTTCAGTCCCAACATCTAAATTACCAGCTCCACAGCAGGCAGAATCCCCCTCTGTTTCCTTCTTTGAAATGTTTATCTTTGCACTTACTATGTTTGGTTCATATTCTTGTACAATGAGTTTGGAAAAACATTCTTTCCTTTTGAGCCTTTTTTCTTCTTGATATTTTTTAATTGCTCTATTGTAGATTTCTTCCACTCTCTTTGCTCTTGCCAAAGCCAATTTTTCAAACATCAGAGATTCAGGCTGATAGGCTTGACTAAAAAAATATTGTGCACTAAAATGAGGAGAAAACAACTTCTCCACCCAATGTTTATCTTTGTTCTCCATTTCTAAGATTTCCACTGCCTGTTAGTAGAAAAGTAAAATCAATACCTGAAGGATCACATTTAAACTTTGATGTGAAGTTTCATCTGAAAGAAACTGAATTTTTACAAATTATAATTACTAATAATTTTAGAGGGCTAGCTTCAGGTACCTTTACTCATGTTGGGTAACACCTTACTCATGACTTCAGTGGACCTACTTTTGGAGTAAGGTGCTTTTCAACATGAATAAGAGTATCAGAAACTGGTCCAAAGTTACTAGTGTCATAACATACTAACTATACAGAAGCCCTGCTCTGTTTTAACTGTCTATATGAAATTAAACTAGATTGCTTTGAGGAAACATTTTACAGATTGATCCTGCTAAAGAAAAGCTTATACTGTTCTTATATGGGGCAAATCCTAGTTTTTAAACCAGGTAAATTTTCTATTACCTGTAACGAGAGATTTGCCTGAATCATGTTTTCTTTGTTTGTAAATTGTTTTTTTTTTTTAAATTGTATCACTACTCAAACTCTTTAAAGCTGCTTATTCAGTTAACATCTAGGCAAGGATCTGAATATGTGACGTACTACAGTACGTAAATGCTAAGTGTTTAAAAATTGTGGAGATGTCAGTGCTTATTAGAATAAATTAGTGAAAATCTGCACATAATATGGAGAGACTATACACAGAGTCCTGCAACTCTGACAATTGCCCTACAAAATTCCTGATATTCCAGTCCTCATCCTCTCTGAGCACAGACTATCAACTGTGTAACAATGGTTAGTTTTGCTAGGAGAATCAATGTTTTAGGGACAACAATAAGATTCCCAAATTCTTTTCACTAGACACTAAATCAGAATTTGACTCAAGATTGCCAGAGGTGAAAGATTTATGGATTAGTCCACTGTGCTATTTACTCCATGTTTCCCTGCACTATTATTACTGAACTAACAAGATGAATCTAGGTTTACATGGTGCTAGGAATATTTAAGACAGTTACCATTTTTATTTGGATTTACATTGAAATCCAAGAACAATAACATGAGGCAAAATATATTGAAAAGAAATTATGTCAGTTAGCTTCTCTAATGATTTGACTGTCTAAACATATTGAAGAGTTTTATAAAACCAAGTAGGAATATAAATTGAATATGGACAAGCTATGTCTCAGGCACAAGGGATAAGTTTGTGGAGTAAGAGAGGTAATAATGATACTAGAATAGTAAAAGCACTAATATTTCATTGATTCAAATTCAGAACAGCTCAGTAGTGACTGAAAGATCCCCCTAATTCAGAGGTGTCTCAAGGTTTTTCTCATGGAGTCACACTGAATACGACAATAAGGTACTGAATACATAATAAATTGAATTTAATTACTACATGAAGGCTGTATTCTGCACTTGATCTTTGTACAACCTCCTGCTGACATTAGGCCACGATCTGCCATAGATTGAGGAGAGTATGAAGTTTTAAATTTTTATCCTGGCCCAAAATCCATAATTAAACATGGAACAGGCCTTCTCCAAATAAAGTTTGACCCTCATGATCTAATGGCTATTTGATGACCTATGTGAAATGAGCTTGGTGGCCTCAGTCTAGTTCCTTGTGGACAGGTGTCCATGTCACAGCGAGACCATCACTACAGCTGTTGCCAGTGACTAAAAAAACCTGGAGAGAGGGGCCAGGGATTAACTCAAAGAGGCCAGGAACTTTATAATCATGGAGACAGTTACCCTCTCATTTGAGGTTGTCCCTCATCAGTGTTGAGGTACAGTGGCAGGGCAGTTTGGGTAGACTTACAATGCATTCTGAAGATAGAAGTCATCAATCTCCACAGGATTGGCAGCATGGGAAATGGGCAATGGAATGGATCACTTGATGATTACCTGTTCTGTTGATTCTCTAGGGCACCTGGCATTGGCTGCTGTCGGATGACAGGATAGGGGGCTAGATGGATCTCTGGTCTGACCCAGTATGTCCGTTCTTATGTAATGAATACTGGGGGACGTAAACCTGTTTTGGATAATTGGGAATTTCAGATCTTTAAAACAGTACTGTATCCTACTCTGAGGATGAAGTTTTCAGAGTGGTAGCCGTGTTAGTCTGTATCAGCAAAAAGAATGAGGAGTACTAATTTCATGCATATTTATGTGGTATTTCAAATCTCTCTTTTTTAACTCCTGTGTTAAATCGCCCCACATTTTGCACCACTGCGAATCAATGCAGCACACACCTGAAGAACAATTATTATTTACAAACTGAAAGAGTGCATAGGCCAGATGCAGGGAGGGATGACAAAGGGGACACAAAATAACGTTGTTGGACTCGATGAAGTGATTTTTGAAATTGCTGGGGAAAATCTAGGTAAACCATACAGATGTCCTGAAGCTACAGACAAAGCTAAATCTCATGCCATCATTAAGGTCCGAATGCTGCAAACTGTTCAATACATGCACATATGAAACCTCTTTGAAGTCAATAAGAGTCTGCCCATGTGGCTGCTCAGAGGATCAAGGTCATATTTAGCAAGTGATCATGAAAACCACATAAACTATGAAGAAAGAGAAAGGGGGAATATTACCTGGAGCTGGGAGATTCTTGATGATATTGTCTAGCAGGGGTGAATTTTCCTGGCATTCCTTTCTCTAACAATATAGGAAACTTTAGGACAGAGACTCATATTAGCAGTTTACCAGAAGCCAGAAATGTTTGTTCATATTTTTACTCCCTTTAAAAGATAAGCAGAAACTGCTTGTTGAGAAGGTTCAATGGGGGTTTGTCCTCACCCTATGGTTACCCATCATGAGTTTGAGGTGATAAATGACCCAAGTTCAGGAGATACACAATGTCACAGCAGCACCATCCAGCATCAAAGGCTAACCACAGCAGGAGAAGGGGACTACTGCTTCAGAGGGGCTACCCAGCACCCCACCTGACTAGCACTGAGGCAACAAAGCCATAATAATGCTAGGAACATCAAAGGGACAGAGTGCCACCCAGCACCCCCAAGCTGTAGGAGAAGCTAACTAGATACGGTTGAGGCACCTTCCAGCACCCCAGGCTATAAAGAAGGGGACGCCCAGCACCCCAGGCTGTAACCCCTTGGGGGGGGACGCCCAGCGCCCCAAGCTGTAACCCCTTAGGGTGGGGACGCCCAGCGCCCCACGCTGTAACCCCTTTGGGGGGGCACCCAGCGCCCCAGGCAGTAACCCCTTAGGGTGCAGGCACCTAGAGCAGGGCGGGCTCCAGCCCTGTTGCGCGTGCAGTGGGGGGCTCTGCCCACGCCGGGCACCACCGCTGGCGGCTGCGCGGACGGTGCCGGCCCAGCCCTACCTGGTGCCGGGGGGCGGAGTCTCTCCTGCAGGGCAGCAGCAGGCCGAGAGGCCCGGCGCAAGTCCGCCTAGCAACGCGGCCTGGAAAAGCGGGGTTGCCAGGCCTTCGCTCGCGGCCGGCTCCGCCCCCGGGGGCGGGCAGGGGAAGCGGCTCCCCTCGCACTAACCCCTCTGAGGGGGACAGTGGCTGCTGGCAGGTCCCCCATGCCGGGCCGCGGAGGAGGGGCCGCCGCTCCGGTGCCCCTCGTCCTGCCCCCGTCGGTGCCCAGAGGGGCGCCAAGGGCGGGGACCGGCTGCCCCGCTGTTCCCTCACGCGCAGGACCCCGGCCTAGCCGCGAGCCTGGCCCCCGTGGGCGAGGTGTCAAGCCAGCGGCTGGGGCCCCGGCAGAGGAGAAGCCCAGAGCTGGCTTCTAGCCCTCCAGCCAAGGGCTCAGCACCCAGAAGACAAATAAACAACCCAACATGGCTTCCAAAACCCCACAATTAATCTCCTCATCCTTTCCCACCTGGTCTGGCGCTGCCTCCCGGGCTCCCCTCATGACTTCTGAGTGCTCGGGGTTGGCACATTGCTGCAGGGGCCGATGCAAAGGCGCCAAGCAACGCTCCAGGGCAACTGCACTGACAGGGCTTCGTCGGGAAATGGGGGGCCCACGAGTGACAAAGCTGCCCAGGACCCTGTTTACAGAGAAATGCAGCCCCATTACTGCCATGCTCAGACAGCTCAACTGGCTCCCACATTCATTTGAAGATTAGTAAGTAATTGCCGTTTCCTAAAAACTCCTCCATGGATTTGCTCCAGATGGCCTCAGCACTTCTTGTCTACTCATCCACACGCTTCAGCTCATCTAGCCATGGTAATCTCGGTCCCACCTCACTAGGTTCTGTTAGAACTGGAGGGGCCTCCTCGTTTGCAGCTTCTGCCATCTAGAACAGCCTTCTTGTATCTCGGCCTCAGTGATTCTCCATCTTATTTCCGAGAACCCGTTTTTCCTCCCTGTCATTTCTAATTTATCTTTCACTCTGCTTATTTAGCTCTGAAAGCAGTTTTTTGAAACATACCATACAAGACAGTGTATCACAATATTCAGATTGCTGAAATTCTGTGTAACCAAGGTTTAATATTCAATCAGTGGCCACCCACTGAGGTAGCTGCCCCAGTGCAAATCCCAGTGTAAGCAGGGAAGACTGCTATAAATTATTATTTGCACCAGTGCGTTTTAGCCCAGTTTCAATCAGAAATAAACATCATTGATGCAAATTGCTTATAGCAGTTTATCTTGTTTTCACTAGGGGTGGAGCTATATGGGTGGCACTGATGGCTGTAACAGGGACAAACTCCTAGTGGAGTTCTTGTATCATCATAATGCCCTGGCCACACATCTCCATATGGAACTTCTCACTTTCTTCTATATTTTCTACAATCCATTTAATGTAAACAACTTTGTGAAATCAGCAAACATCACTATCTTGCTGTTCACATCCTCCTCCAAATATATTTAAACAGCCCCAGCCTCAATACCAACCTTTGGAGGCAAAGCTATTCATCTCCATTGTGAGAAGCAGCCATTCTGTATGACTTTCCTATCGCTAACCAGCTTTTTAATCCACGACAGTACTTTGCCCTTTACTCTGTCATCTGTTTATCTTCTCTAAATCTTTTATGAGAGCCCTTAGTAAAAGCTTTTTGAAAATCCGAGTATATTTTATCCCCTAGGTATCCAGTAGTTACTATTTTATTAACTTGAATCAAGTCAGAGAGGCATAATTTTGTCTTTGAAAATCAGTATTGGTTTGATTTTATCAAGTGAGGTTTATCCAAGTATTGGACTATTTTATCTTTGGTTTCCAAGTACCAAGGTAAGGCTCACCAGTGTGTAATACCAAGAATTGCCCTGGGCTTCTTTTTTTTTTTAGAGAATAAGCACCCTGTCTGTGATTTTAAGATTTATTACATGCTTTAGCTGTGTACCAACTGTGGCTGCAGCTGCTTGCACTGGTTGTCTTGGAGTTGACTCAAGGTGAGCAATGGACTACCAATCAAGTATTATTATAATGATACACATAAATGGGTAGAGGTCAACAATATGTAGCAAATCTGATCTACAACATATTAGCCCTCTGAAGGGAAAACACTAACAGCTTCAACTGGCCCATTCCGGACACTTTCTTGCCTTATTAAGGACAAATGAATCATAAAAATATAGTTTGGAAGGGACCTCGATAAGTCATCAAGTCCAGCTCCCTGCGATGTGGCAGGACCAAGTAAACCTAGACTATTGTTGACAGGTGTTTGTCCAGCCTGTTTTTAAAAATCTTCAGTGACAGGATTCCACAACCTCCTTTGGATGCCTATTCCAGAGCTTAAATACCCTTGTAGTTAGAAAGTTTTTCCTTATATCTAATTTAAATTTCCCTTGCTTCACATTAAGCTCATTCTTTCTTGTCTACCTTCAGTGGACATGGAGAACAATTGATCACTGTCCTCTTTATAGCCCTGAGCATATCTGAAGAGTATTATTAGGTGCCTCCACAGTCTTCTTTTCTCAAGACTAAACAGTCCCATTTTTTTTAACCTTTCTTCATAGGTCAGGTTTTCTAAGCCTTTTAGCATTTTTCTTGCTTGCCTCTGGACTCTTTCCAGTTTGTCTGCATCTTTCCTAAAGTGTGGTCCCCAGAATTGGACACAGTACTACAGCTGAGGCCTCATCAGTGTTGAACAGAGTGGAACAGTTACCTCCCTGTCTTACATACAACGTTCCTGTTAATACACCCCAGAATGATATTAGCCTTTTTTGCAGCTGCATCATATTGTTGACTCATATTCAGTTCGTGGTCCACTTATAACTCCCAGATCATTTTCAGCAGTACTAGTTCCTAGACTTGCTGATGAGTCCCACTTTGAGGACGTGGAAGTAGGCTACAGCTACTACTGGATTGGCAAGGCCAAAGATGAGCCAACACAGTTGGGAGTAGGGTTCGGCATATGGTCTGATGTTGCCTGCAAGTTTGACTCGCTCCCCAAGGGAGACGACTGACTTATGGTACCCTGAATCAACTTACCCAGAGACCAGTATGTCACCATTCATCAGCGCCTACACGCTGACAATGATTCATACAGACAAAATCAAGGAGGCATTTTATGAAAGTCTCAGGAGGGTCGTCAGAGGGGTGCCACACCAGGACAAACTTGTTGTGCTTGGAGACTTTACTGCTTGTGTGGGAGTTGACTCTGATAAATGGAGCACGGCACAAGACCATCATGGCATTCGAAGGTCAAATTCCAATGGCCAACTTCTTCTTCTAAGTATGCCAAGTTCAATCTCACTGTTACCAGTACAGTCTTCCAACAGGCAAACAAATATAAGACAAGATGGATGTCTCCGAGGTCAAAACAGTGGCACTTGTTGGATTATGTAATTTTATGATCTAAAGACATTAAATATGTGTACATCAGTCACTCTTTGAGAAGTGCTGAATGCTGGTCAGACCATTGGCTTGTGCGAGAAGCATCACATTGCTACATTTCTCACCAAAGCATTCCAAAGATTCCTCAGACCATCCAAGAAAATCAGTGTGGCTGCCATGAAAGACCCCAGCAAACAAACAAAGTTGGAACAGAGTTGGAGATTGTGGTAGCTGATGTCCCAGAGAACTTCACAGATATTGAGGCAACCTGGCAGAAGCTAAGAGATGACACAAATAATGCAACATCCAAGGTTCTTGGCTTTGTAAGACAAGAAATCAATAATGAAGAAGGCCAGATATATCAGACCAAAGATATACTACAAACCCGATTAAGGCTAATGAAGAATCACAGGTAAGAGCAGAAGGCTGCAGAAAGTGGTTGACAAGCATGGCATGAAGGCCCCCTATACTGCGTATGGTCCAAAATCCAGTGGGTACAGTCCCTATTCTCACAGCAGATTGTAATTGGCTGCTCACAGACAAAAAGTTATATTTTCTGTCACTGAGCAAAGCACTTTGATAGTCTCCTGAACTGTCGATCCATTATGTTCAACGAAGCCATTGAGTCACTCCAACAGCATCCTGTCCTGAAGGAGCTGTCCATGGACCCTTCTATAGATGAGGTTACTGAGGTCATCAAGCAGCTGTCCACAGGCAATTCTCCAAGCCCTGATGGCATTCCCCCTGAAGTGTACAAATGTGAAGGTGCCCACCTGGTCACGAAATTCACCAGTCTTTTCAAGACTATATGGGAACACAGTATCGTGCCCCGGGAGTATATAGATGCCTTCATAGTCCATCTATACAAGAGGAAGGGAAGCATAGATAGCTGTGACAACCACTGTGGAATCTCACTGCTGTCTATAGCAGGAAATATCCTTGCATGGCTTGTCCTCAACAGGCTTGTCTCTCACCTAGTTAGGGTGACCAGATAGAAAGTGTGAAAAATTGGGATGGGGGTGGAGGGTAATAGGTGCCTATATAAGAAAAAGCCCCAAATATTGGGACTGTCCCTATGAAATTGGGACATCTGGTCACCCTATGCCTAGTGCACCAAATGTATCAGAGTCACACTGTGGCTTTCATGTTGGCCATGGCACTATGGAGATTTCTGCAGCCTGATAAATACAAGAGAAGGCTGGTGAACAAAACAAGGACCTGTACATTTTGTTTGTTGACCTGACCAAGGCCTTCAATACAGTGAATTGTGAGGGCCCATGGAAACTCCTTCATAAATTTGGTTGCCCAAGGAAGATGATTGCTGTCATCTGATCATTTAATGATGGCCAGGGTGATGGAGTGGAGTCATCAGAAGCCTTCCCTGTAACCAACTGCACCAAACAAGGAAGCATAATGGCTGTACTCCTCTTTGCCATTGTCTTCTCAGTCTTGCTCTTGTTCACATTGCAGGACTCTGATAGAAGCATACACATCCAGTTTAGATTGGATGGGGGTCTATTCTATCTGCAATGACTCAGAGTCTGTATTAAGGTAATCAAACAGCTATTAAGAGAGCTCCTGTTTGCTGTCAGCTGTGTTCTCATTGCACACATGCTCAAGGACATTCAGTTTATTGTGGACTGCTTTATCTATGCTACAAAATGCTTTGGTTTCACAATCAGCCTGAAAAAGACAGAGGTCATGTACCAGCCAGCACCAGACCACCCGCATCACAAGCACCAGGCTCCCATTGTCATATTTGAGAATACGTCCCTCAACTCGGTCAGCAAGTTCTGCTACCTGAGTAGCATACTTTCCAGCAATGCTATGTTGGTTGATGAGATCATTCAGCACTTGGCAAAGGCCAGCTTGCATGGCATGTGGGATGTGGACGCTCTACCAGTGTCACATTGGATGAGCTATTACCAGCAGGAGAGTGAGTTTGTGTGTGTATGGGGGTGGGGGGGATGTGAGAAAACCTGGATTTGTGCTGGAAATGGCCCACCTTAATTATGCACATTGTAGGGAGAATGGTCACTTTGGATGAGCTATTACCAGCAGGATAGTGAGTTTGTGTGTGTGGTTTTTGGGAGGGGGGTGAGGGGGTGAGAGAACCTGGATTTGTGCAGGAAATGGCCCAACTTTATTATCAAGCACATTGTGTAAAGAGTTGTCACTTTGGATGGGCTATCACCAGCAGGAGAGTGAATTTGTGTGGAGGGTGAGAAAACCTGGATTTGTGCTGGAAATGGCCCACCTGATGATCACTTTAGATAAACTATTACCAGCAGGACAGTGGGGTGGGAGGAGGTATTTTTTCATATTCTCTGTGTATAAATAAAGTCTGCTGCAGTTTCCATGGCATGCATCCGATGAAGTGAGCTGTAGCTCACGAAAGCTCATGCTCAAATAAATTGGTTAGTCTCTAAGGTGCCACAAGTACTCCTTTTCTTTTTGCGAATACAGACTAACACGGCTGTTACTCTGAAACCTGTCATCAAATAGCTGGAGAGTTTCCAACTTTGCGGCATAAGATGCATCTGCAACATCAAGTGGCAGGACAGGATCTCCAATACTGAAGTCTATGAGAGATGCCAAATCCCTGGTATTGAGAATATGCTCATCAGGGCTCAACTTCACTGGGTTGGACACATAGTCTGTGTGGAGGTTTCTTGTATACCAAAAGCAGTGTTCTACAGCTATCTGAGCACAGGAACCTGCTCTAAAGGTCAAGTCAACCTCAGATATAAAGACACCTTGAAGGCCAACCTCAAAGCATGAAAGATAGACATTAAAACCTGGAAACACATTGCGCTGGACAGACCCAGATGAAGAGGTCTGTGCCATGAGGCCATGTCCTCTTTTGAGGAGTGGTGCATGAGGTCTTTGCAGGAGAAGAGAACACATCGTAAGGTCAACTCCTCAAAGCCTCCCCTCAACAATGACTACATTTGCAAGACATGCAGTTGCGTTTGCAAATACGGGATTGGACTAGTTTCCCACTTGAGAAGCTATAAAAACAAATAAACCCAGAACTTAAGTCACTATTAGCTGAACACTTTTCCGTTAAAGTGGCGGGAGAATCAATCACTGCCTAGCCAATTTTTCCCTATTTTGTAGTTGTGTATTTGATTTTTCCTTCTTAAATGTAGTACTTTGCACTTTACTGAATTTCATCATGTTGAATTCAGACCAGTTCTCCAATTTGCCAAGGTTGTTATGAATTCTAATCATGTCCTCCAGAATGCTTGCAACCCCTCCCAGTTTAATGTCATCTGCAGATTTTACAAGCAAACTCTCCACTCCATTATCCAAGTCATTAATGAAAATATTGAATAGTTCCAGACCCAAGACTGACCTCCGCAAGACCCCACTAGACACACTGTTCCAGTTTGACAGAGATCCATTGTTAACTACTTTTTGAATACAGTCTTTCAACCAGTTGTGCACTCACCTTATATTAACTTCTAGATCACACTTCCCTAGTTTGCTTATGAGAATGTCCTGTGGGACTGTGCCAAAAGCCTTACTAAAATCAAGATATATCACGACTACTGCTTCCCCGCATCGATTAGGCCAACCTGTCACAGAAGAAAATTAGGTTGGTTTGGCGTGATTTATTCTTGACAAATCTATGCTTGCTATTCCTTATAACCTTATCATCCTCCAGATGGTACATCATGGGAGTTTCTGACCATGGTGCACCATGGAAGTCTGGCGGGGGAACCTGCTCAAAGAGGAGAATGGGGGCCCTGAGACTACTTGTATGCACCAGCTTCCACTGTGAATGCTTGGTTTGGGTCCAAATGTACTAGAATGGAAGTGATGGTAAAAGTGGCTTTGAGCTGGTCATAGGCATGGTGAGTTTCAGGCGTTCAAACAAATTTGACAACCTCACAGAGAAGATTCGTTATGGGGGCTGTTTGCCTTGAGAAGCCAGGAATGAATTGCTGGTAAAAATTTGCAAAGCCCAGGAAGCACTGTAATTCCCAACAGGATCTGGGCACTGCCCAGCTGTGGATGACCTTCCACTTCTGGGGGATTCATCTTAATTCCCTCTGGGGAAAGGATATAACCCAAATATATGTATTATATGTATATAATGTATAGTAGGTTGAAGAAGCAGTGCAGTGCATCCCTGACAAGCAAGAAGAACACGATGACGAACCAGAATGTGGTGGGAGTGATCTACTGTTGTGTTGGTCAGACAGCCCACCCTCCACCCCCACCCCAAAAAAAAAGATTTTTGCAAAAAAAAACCCTGGCTAAATGTTAGAAAAGGTAAGCTGGGTTGCAGCATTGGTGCAGAAGTACTGCCTGTCTCTTGGAGATGAGCAGAGGTCACGGCTTGAGGATTGTTAAAGCTTGAACTAATTCTGATATTTCAAGATATGGGGACAGAAAATTAAAACAAATGAAGTCTCTGGGAAAAAAGATATATGAGCACAAAGTCTCAGAGAATCAAAAAGCTGCAGAAAATATTCAGAGTGAGGCAGAGAAAGATAAATTGATAGCATGTTAAGTGCAAGGGCAGTCGCAGCATATTGAAGCTATGTGCAGAGTATTCCGTACTGTGTTACAAACTGGCGAAACAAAATTATCCCCCCTATATTTTGAAACAGAAATTGATCTGAAGTTAAATGGACTAAATATGGGGCGAATTCTGAACCAAAACGTCACCTGCAGTATCACACAGCAGCACATTGCGGAGAAAATGAAGAAAAAATATTTTGAAACATAATATCTTGTAAGTGCAAAATCACAGTAATGATTGATGAGTCAACTACTTTGAGTCAGGCTTCCACTCTTATCGTTTACATATGATTTGCAATGGAGGAGATGGAACAGCGTATAAACCTGTTTGTTGACCTAATTGAGCTTCCAGCCACTGATGCCTCAACCATTGCCAGAATCTTGCTGCAAAAGTTGGCTGCAGTGGGGTTCACAGAGGCTTACCTGAAGGAGCACTTGGTGGCTCTTGCTTGTGATGAAGCTGCAGTCATGCGAGGTCAGAAAAGCAGAATGGCTACTCGGATACAGCTGTATTTTCCAAAGGTAATTGTCTGGCACTGCTCTGCCCACTGATTGGAACTCTCTGTTCATGACATCATGCAGGATGTTCATGGAGTCAACCACTTTAAAGTGTTTATGGACAAATGTACTCTCTGTACTGTGTCTCCCCTAAAAATGCAAGGGAACTTCAAGAATGTGCAGCAACTTTGCATGTAGAAATCTTGAAAACTGGGCACATTCTGGGAAATTGTAGTTTTGGTGCCTCGTGCTTCCATTATCCTCTATAGGCTGGTCTCCCTGGTCAGCAGGGACACCGGAGCCTTCCCAAAAGTGGGAGGGCTGGGGGCCACAGCTTCCCCCCAAGTCCTTGTCCCCCTCCCAAACTTCCAGAGCCCCCACCCCAGCCAAGCCAGAAACTGGAGTGAGGCCGGGGGGCCCGCCCCCGCCACCCCGCCTGGGGTGGGATGAGGGCCAAAAGCAGCCCCCTTCCTGTGTCCCTGACCTCGGGTCCCCTGCCCAGGGCAGGTGGAGGACCCAGGCTCCCCACAGCTGCCCATGTAGCTCTCCCTGATCCAGCTCTGGCCGGGAGTGGGGCATCAGTGCTGGAGCCCAACCATGATAAGAGCTGCAGAGGCAGCTGTGGGGAGCCGCGGTGGACCTTCCATCTGCCCTGGGTGAGGGACCTGAGAGCAGTCCCCAGCCTGTGGTGCTGCCTGTGGCGTGGCTCTTACCATGGCCAGGCTGAGGCTCCTAAGCACCTCCCTACCCCCCAGGCTGGAGCCGGGTCAGGGAGAGCCACGTGGGCAGCTTTGGGGAGCCAGTGCGGAGTCATGGACCCTCCACCTCCACCTGCCCTGGGCTGAGCGAGGAGCCTAGGGGGTGGGGGACATGGGCTGAAGGCTGCTCTCAGCCCCTCCCGCACCGCCGGCAGGTGCAGTGCCTGCATGTGCAGCTCCCACAACTGCCCAGGCTCCATGCCCCGGGCGGGCGCCATGCTGGCCTGGCCGGGGGAGGAAGTGGGGAGGACCATGGCTCCCTGACTCCCCAGTTCCGTCGCCACTGCTGGTCAGCCTATGTCTCCCATGATGCACCACAGTCTCCAGTCTTGGAGAGGAGTTATGGCCCATCGTGGGAGCTCTTGACCATGATGCATCATTGAATTCTGGTAGAGTAGCCTCGCCCAGAGAGGGGAATGGGGGCCGTGAGGCACCCTGGCAACATCTCCAAATTGAAATATTTTGGTTTTCACGTGTTCATTTTCTCAATGAAAAAAAATGGAAATTTTCCATAGAAAGCAGACACTTTTCATTAAACATTTCATTTGGTCAAAAAAAACAGTTTTCCATCAAAAAACAATTCTGATGATAAATTTGTGACCAGTACTATTACTGAAGCATAAGGGAGAGCCCATGTCCTTCCTCTACTGCAAGCTCCGGTCCTGAAACCCTAAACAATGAAGCAGCTGTCCATTCCAGTTTCAAGCATCCCTGATTCACTCTCTCCCCATTCTCCAAGTTTCTGTGCTATTCCCTAGGTTTGCTTTACTTCTCTGTCTCTTAGGCCTTCTCCCCAGACCTTCCCTGGCTTCTCTACATTGCCATTCCAGACTGTTATCCACATAACTCTCCATGGCCACTGTGGTCTCTTCACAGGAGGGTCACCACCAGCATCTGTTGCTCTCTCCAGGTCTCTTTGAAGCTCTTTAAAAACCTCTCCCAGACCCTTTGGCTGGAGAGTACCAATAGCCAGTCCTTTTTTTTCTCATCGATACAGCTCTCTGTCTCAGGGTACAAGGGGGAAGGAGCTATTTGATAACCTTCCCCCTTTCTCAAAATGCATGCTGCTAACCCTTCAGCTTCCATGAATTCTGAGAATTACACCCCCAAGAATTCCGATGTTCTGAGCTGAAAATTAGAACGGTCTCCACTAGGCCTGTACCCTCTCCCTGAAATGGCCACCCATGGAAAGGCCTGTCACTCACAGAGAGATGGTATTAGAGAGATGCCACTGG
This sequence comes from Lepidochelys olivacea, assembly GCF_965140295.1. NCBI lineage: Eukaryota > Metazoa > Chordata > Testudines > Cheloniidae > Lepidochelys > Lepidochelys olivacea. The sequence continues at coordinate 99,047,405 of NC_140419.1, forward strand.
CTTATCCTACAGAAAAGTGTTGTTGAACTATTAAAGAGAGATTGGTATCCCTGTTAGAGGGATAGGTAATATTAGGCACAGAAATATTCAAAATCAGAACAATTGGCTTTATTCCCAGCATGGGGTACACCTAAGTAAGAAAAGGCACTGAAGTCTGTTTAGAAAACCTCCATAATGGGCTGCTGAAATTCCTATAAGAATCTCCATTTTCTTTTTGAAACAACAGAAGGGCTTCTAAGAGCTACAACCCTAAATGGTTAGAGAACAGATATAACCAGGGCTGTTGGGAAAAAGTTGGGGGCCTCGTACATCATGTTCTCTGGGGCCCACCCCCTCCCATTTCTCTTTATTTACACAGATGTTACTGACATTTTGTGGCTGGTATAATTGTCCCTTTTTTCTTTCCCTCTTGTCAGCCGTGGATATAACTTCTCATCACTTTAACACATCTTAATAGCATTTAAAGTGCAACATCATAAAACACTTCTACAATAATCCTAGAAAATTAAATAACAATTTTTTAAAAAAATTATGGCTAAAGTTGCTTAGGTGCTGCTCAGTGAGTTATTTTTGTTGCGTGGTCTTGTGCATTTGTGTCAGGATTGCTTCTGTAACCTTTGCATGTAATTTCCGATTTTTTTAAATTTGGGTTTTTTAAAGGACATATTTAAGGACATCTTTTCTTTAATTGCAACCTTAACTGTATTTTAACAAAAAAATTTGTCTCTAAAACCAAACATATATTAAAAGCTTTTCTTTAAGCCACGCACATTCTTGCACTTAAAGCAGATCAGATATTTAGAAGTGCTGCAAGAGATAACATAAAAAGACTCTTCCACCAGTAGTTGTATATTTGAAAAATATTAACTTTACATTTAATTGCATGGAATTGTTTAAACATTTCTTCATACAAAGTTTTGCAATACAAAATACACTCCTCCAGGTCTTAACCAACTTTAGGATCCTTTAGCTGCCTTTTTATACAAATTTTAGGTTAGGAGGAACAAAAGGATGCACTTTTCACGACCTTGGAACCCTGTGACCATTGGGAAATCAAAAGGTTGGTGACACTAAGGAAAACTATTGTCTAGAAAAATAAGCTCTTCAAGGGGCACCAGGAATGCACAATAAAATCCCAGTTGCCTTTGTGTGGCTGTTTATGGCTATATCTTGGATCATCAAAAAGCTCAACAAAGGCTCAAAACTGAAAAGGAATCTTGGTTTCCAAGAAAGTTCAGCATTTCCTCAAAACCAACTAAATTAAAGAGAATGTTTTCAGAAGCCACTGTCTCTTAACATATGAAATGTGTAAATCCAAGGTAAATAAAATCCTAATTGCTGCTCTGTGGGAATCACAGAGGTAAATTAAATAAGTGCTTTTAGCAAATAGGAGCAGATGGGAATAACCTGGTTTGTCAGTAATGGAGGATTTACAGAATTCATCGTCTTGTATCTTTATCCTTACTAGTACCCTAGGAGCTTAATTACTGAATGAGTTCTTCTTTGACCTGAAAACATTTCAAATACAAAAAGAGGGACCAGCCCTGAAAATCTTGATCAGGCAAAGCTGCCACTGAAACCAATGGCTTTTTTTTTCATAGAGGACTGCAAAATTGGACAGAAGCAAGAAGCAGTAATGTGGAACAAGAGCCATACTTAAAAAAAGGTTTCAGAGTAGCAGCCGTGTTAGCCTGTATTTGCAAAAAGGAAAGGAGTACTTGTGGCACCTTGGAGACTAACACATTTATTTGAGCGTAAGCTTTCATGAGCTATAGCTCACTTCATCGGATGCAGCTGTAGCTCACGAAAGCTTATGCTCAAATAAATTTCTTAGTCTCCAAGGTGCCACAAGTACTCCTGTTCTTTTTACTTAAAAAAAGAAATCAGTGTGACTCCCACCCTACATTTTCACAGAATAAGCCACCGTTTTGTGTAGTTTCAAAATATGTTAGTAGGTGTTGTCATTTTGAAAATCTTACAGCGTAACCTGCCAAAATTGTTTTTCAAGAGTCTTATTCAAATTCTGTGGAAGTCAATGGAAGGAAATACTCACACTCCTATTGATTTCAGTGGCTTTGGATAAGACCCATATGATTAAAGGGACATTGCCAGGTAGTTTATGCATCGAATTTAGGTTTCTATTTAAATGAAGCAAAAATCTATTACTGGAAATGTTTACAGCTAAAAATGTTAAATTAAAACAGTTTTATTTGGATATAAACAGTCCCCTCCAGCTTTAACAGCTAGTTCACTAGTTATAGGAAGTGAAAAATATCCGATGCTGTAAGCAAAAGTGAAACTGACTAGTGTCTTCACAGTTTCAAAGCCTAGTGAAGTAATAGCAAAAAAGTAAACAAAAGTATATTTGGTGAAAAGTAGTCATAAAATATTTTAGTGTTACATAATAGGGTGACATGGAAAGATATTTTTTTGAAACACATGATTTAAAACCTGACAGTTTCCCTTTACACAACATAGATGTAATCATAAAAATTAAAAAGAATACACAAAAATAATTTATGGTCATTTTAATTTTATTTCTGAGGAACAATGTCAAGGAAAAGACATTGCAAAAAACACTTATAAATTCTGCTGTAATTTTTGTCCATCTCTGCAGAAACAAGCAAAACTGTTAGTTTAAAGGTGAAATCCATACCCCTGTCCTGGAAACAGGAATTCTTTGTATTTATGATGGTGGTGATTCTTCTGTTGCAGATTATGGAATGGCATTATATTTATTTGGCAATCCATTTTACAGTATACAAAAATGGTTGAATTGATTATGGAAAACAGAAGAAATAACATGAAAGTACAGTCTACCATAATTAATGAAAACTTAGTAATAATACCCAAAAATGACCTATTAAGCAACTGACACTTTAATCTGGTTTGGCAGGCAAAAAATGTATTAAAGAAGAACTGTGCTTACACCTTTTGCTAGCCATCTTTTCAGATAGTGTTTTAGTAGATTTAATATACTTCCCATCTAAGCAGAGAAAAAGTTTATAGAGAATTCTACGTAATCTTGCTAGAAAGGGTAAGGAAAAGATAAAGAATGGAAATACTCCTGAAGGATGACACACTTTTCTCACATTTAATCAAGAGTTGATGCTACTGAGGTCAAAAGGAAATTGCAAACACAGGCAAATCTTAAGGGAAATTTTCAAGTTAAAATTCTTATTAATCTCACTGAGTGTTCAACCTTCATAGAGTTCTGCTTTTTCCGATCAGCGCTGAGAGAAGCCATTCATCTTCTAGGCAAGTTAAGCATCTTCATAAAATGCAGTGAGCCACAGCAATGATCAACACTTTGTACTACAGACAACCACAACAAGGATTTAAAAGAAGAAGCATCATTTAAATGACCACATTTTCTGGGGTAAAAACAATCAAAAGAAGAAAAAAACAAAAAAGAAAGGAACATTGTTTTAATATTTACATTGTAAATATGTTTAAGATACAGTATCACTGATTACACTGAACTTTTACAGAAGTTTATTTAGAAAGTCCTATTTCGGAATTCTCATTTCAGTTACATATGGGAGCACATATGGTGACTTTAAGATATAGCTATATTAATTGTATTCTTGCAATTTGCCTTTACATCTCACACCTTTCCTTTTTTTTTCAGGTTTTTAGTCAGACCAGCAAAATTCTAATACAGAGATACATGACTGTAAATATATTTAAATTACTAACGAAAGTTTTTTGGTGCCTTTTTATATACAATTCTAGGTTCATTATAACAAAAGGATGCACTCTGCACGACCTTGGGAGCCTGTGACCATTGGGAAATCAAAAGGGTGGTGACACTAAGGAAAACTATTGTCCAGAAAAATAAGCCTCTCCAAGGGGCACCAAGAATCCACAATAAAATCCCTGTTTCCAAGAAAATTCAGGCATTTCCATCAAAAAAGACTGGTAAGATAAATAGAATGTCCTCATAAGCCACAGATTCTTAATAATACAAAATGTCTAAGTCCATGGTAAACAAAGACCTAACATCTACTAACTCAAGCTTCTCAAGACCTAGGTCATGACCCAGTGCCTAGCCACAAGATACCTTAAAAGCATTTCTTTACTGAAATGGTGAGGAGTTTGTTTTGTATAATATATATTCCAGCTAGAGTTTCACTGTTGTGCAGGATCCATAAAATCTTATGATTTGCTATAAACTTATTCACAACTATGATAAGCATGATTTCATTGCTAATAATTGCTGCTGCCATTATCTTTAAGTAGTGTTAAAATGTTTTATGAGGCATTCAAAATCATCAGCAACTGTAATTTGCTAAATTTAATAATGAGTATTTCATTTTAAATTATTTTTTTCTTGATTCTTTTAAGCTCCTTCTAATGATTGCTTGGAAGAAAACATAAGATGTTGCCAGTTAACTGAAATATTAGAACATGGTGTATTTCTAAGAGTAAAGTTTGACGATTATAATTAAGTATTTTGCAGAATGGATGACATTTTCAGTTTGGGTCACCCCTGTAATACTAACCTAACATTCTTCTATATGAATCATGTAGAAAGCAGAGGTCAACAAATCTTTCCCTTTATTTTTACAAGGCATGAATACATTGCAGCTATTGAGTATCATGTTTTTGAGACTCAGTACTGCCAAGAATTAACCTGTAGTTGCAGGAATATAGAAAGTTATATACACAGACCTTTTATAGTTGTTTATTTACTGAACAATTTGAAATTTCGGAAGCCGCTATAAATTACACACTTAAGTCCCAAAGCTGCAAACACTTACTCATGTGATTAACTTTATTTACATGACAAGTCCCATCTTTACTCACCTACATAAAGTTACTTATGTGTTTAACTGTTTGCAGGACTGGTCCAGAGTGTCCATGAGATTCTAAGCAAAAACTATTCTCATATGACTTTTCTTCACTAACTACATTACTTAAGAGAAATACATAATCGTAAGACTTGCGAATGAGTTGATTGGTTTATTAATTCTAGTAAGCAATAACTCTCAGTAGGTAACATTACTGCTTCTGAGGAACTCATACATTTGGAATAATCTTTATCCACTGCTTTATCCACTGGAGTATAAGAGGGCAAAATGTTTATGTTTAAAAAATATATTTTTATACTATGTATCTGCATTTGTTTCAGTGGTTGAAATGTAATAATCAAATGTTTTTTAAAACCATTTTTACAAAGTCTCATAACTTCCATACGCTACTTGCAGCTTAGCTTTGGCTAGCCACATCCAGCTTATTTTTAACTATCAACAGAAACAAATTTAGTATACTGTACGTAAAACCCACCTTTAACAATCGCTGGAATTTACATGGTCTTTGTTGTATATCACTTAAATTAAAAGCCAACTTTTTATCCAAATAAATCCCATCACTCCAGTCCTATTTGGGTTAACAAGATTATCGTGTACAAGTCTTATTTAGTTTTAAAATAAGACAGGTAGGTTTATTAATACAAAATGGATGAAATTCATACAAGCACTGAGGGGCTGCCCAAGACCATCCTCACAACTAAAGTCTCAGGATGGGGCTGTGCGGGGAATGATGGCAGCCAATCTCTCCACCTGATGGAGGCGGTTCTGTACCCTCTGAATGTTGAGCAGGAAGGCTCTACGCCAACTCTGAACAGATCAGCACAGACCACAGGAGTGCACTGTATCTGAACTTATATGGCCCCAGTGGCTGGGGACACCTACCCAAGGAGATGCAGAGGAGTTGTTGCCTCTATTCCAGACAATAGTTTTAACTATCTGCTGCAGAAGTGCTGTACTACAGCCCTGCAGCATGTTCACAGGTTGGAGGTTGAACTCCATCGCCCCCATATTGCTCATGGAGTTCCATGTACCCCAGCTTTGTGGGAATCCTTTCGGCACCGAGAGCTTATATCCAAAATGTTTTCTCCTGAGGTATTTACTAAGAAAAAAAATGCTCAATGTCACTTAATGATTGGAATGCATTGTACTTTTTTCTTAATGATGCACTTCACCCTGCTTGCAGGTTGGCTCAGAACAAGACTTTGAAGCCCACCTGCTGAAGTTCCCATCTATAGAGACAACTTCTACAGGCAGCAGGACAATTTCATCCTACTTTCCTAAATTAGAGATTGTGTCACTTTACATAGAAAAACAAAACAGCCTCTCCTGTTGCAGAGGAAGGTGATAATTTCCACTAACAAAATAAATCTGAATCTCTGGATGTCAATTTCCATCTCTGTGTCCAGGCTGGGCTAAATCTGTGGACCTTATTATGCAAAGAAAGGAAATTTTCCAGTAGGCTCAGATAAAATGTTCCTATTCTTCATTGTGCTAATGTAATACCTGGTGGCCGAGGCGGATTAGGGCACAGTCCAGAACAAGTAGCCAAGTGTGCACTGGTGGTTGGGTAGCTAACAGGTCAGTCTGTTTCAGAGGCAGCTTAAGGCAATGGTCTGAGTTCTCACAGGGCTCAGTAGCCAGAAGATCCAGTCTAAGGGGCCAGGTCAAGGATTGGGGAGGCAAGACAGCAATGCAGGGCAATCTGGGGAGCAACCAGCAGGTTCGGGTCTGTAACTCAGACAGCATCCTCTTCCTACTGAGACCTTTATATTGTCCAGGTACCCAGTGAGAGTGCTGCCTGTCCATCCAATCAGGGGCCTTTAGCACTAAAGCTGTTGGTCAGAGGCACCCATCCAGTGCATCACTGTGGTGCAGTAGCTAAGGCTGCTGCCTATGGGACTGGGTTCAAGACCAGTGTTCTGACAGCTAAGGTCCACAGATTTGTTATGATGGGATTGTCATAGCAGCATTGCTCCCGAGTGGAAAGCAGGCTCATCCTTTAATTATGGACATCCAAAAATGTGGCAAAATATATACAAGTCATCTTAGAATCATAGAATATCAGGGTTGGAAGGGACCCCAGAAGGTCATCTAGTCCAACCCCCTGCTCAAAGCAGGACCAATTCCCAGTTAAATCATCCCAGCCAGGGCTTTGTCAAGCCTGACCTTAAAAACCTCTAAGGAAGGAGATTCTACCACCTCCCTAGGTAACGCATTCCAGTGTTTCACCACCCTCTTAGTGAAAAAGTTTTTCCTAATATCCAATCTAAACCTCCCCCACTGCAACTTGAGACCATTACTCCTCGTTCTGTCATCTGCTACCATTGAGAACAGTCTAGAGCCATCCTCTTTGGAACCCCCTTTCAGGTAGTTGAAAGCAGCTATCAAATCCCCCCTCATTCTTTTCTTCTGCAGGCTAAACAATCCCAGCTCCCTCAGCCTCTCCTCATAACTCATGTGTTCCAGTCCCCTAATCATTTTTGTTGCCCTTCGCTGGACTCTCTCCAATTTATCCACATCCTTCTTGAAGTGTGGGGCCTAAAACTGGACACAGTACTCCAGATGAGGCCTCACCAATGTCGAATAGAGGGGAACGATCACGTCCCTCTTCTCCTTGCTGGAGCATAGACGACACTTCTACTGACAAGTAGTGTTGAATACTAAGGTTGAGAGTCTGTGCTATGCCTCTAAGCCCAAAGGGAGGGTATAAGGTAGCCTCAAGCCATTTTTGTGCCCTCCTGTCCTGATCCTGTGCTGCTCTGGGGCCTGGAGAAGCCCCTGGTGAAATTCCGATAGCCCTCAGGAGGGCATCTATTTGTTATGGCTGCCCTATGAGACAAGCACTGACCAAAATCTATGAGCATGGGATGCTTGCCCCCTCCTCCAACCTGCCCTCATGCCCCCAGTGCTGGGGCTTGCAAGTGGGACCATTGGAGGGCAGCCTCATGGCTGTCTTTTAATATCTGCACCAAGGCAATGCTCTCCTGCCCAGATATGGGGCTTTTAGGGCTGCTTTACACTGCTCTGTCCCTCTGACCTGGTGTAAAGGGGCCAAGGTGGAGGTGAAGATCTTGTCCTAGATGACCAATCTGGTGAATGTATGTACTGATGGCTATATGGCTACCTTCAAGACTCCTAGGAGATGTGACTTCTTTGCCCCTGAGATTGTTAGTGGGGCTACTCACAGATGTAAAGTTAATCATGTTTGCAGGATGAAGGCTCTACCAGAGCCTGCCTTTGTATTGCAGTTTGCTTTTATGGAAAGCATGATTGCTACCCAAGAGATAGAGTTTTACTACATTATATAGCCCTCATTTAAGTAAACTGCAGTTTTAAAAGCCAGAGTGCCTAATTCATTTAGAAGTTTTGATCATCATTTGGAATATTTTCTATTTTTAACACCAAAACACATTCTTACTAAATATATAGAGAGAGACTATAAGAATATAGACATTTATACAAAACCTAAAGAAAAATCAGAACATACACCATTAAATACCAAAATTAGTTTTTGCAGCTGAGTAAATATGATATATTATTACAAAATATATAATTCAGAAGTAATACAAAGTGCATCCAAAACTCTTAACTGGCTTCAGCGGGATATTTGAATCGGCAAGGAATTCAGAACCTGCTCTACGAGGGTTGTATTTTCAAGCACAGAAGTTCAATAGAGCCCTATCCTGAAAAGACAACATGAGTAATTTAGTCATGAGCATAGTAGTACCTTCTTGGGGCCATTCACATACCTGTTTGCAAGATTTAACCCATGACAGTCTGTATCCCCAAAGGTCTTAATCCTGTGTGGTTCTGAGGTCCCCCAAAGTCAGTGGGAATTAAGTGCACTCAGCGCCTTGCAGAATCAGCCCCTATAGCAACCACATTTCCATGAAAGAGCAATTCAGAAATCCCTAGAAAAGAATATAGAATACAGAATAGAACTCAGGATTACAGAGAGCTGCATGCAGACTTTTAACTTCTAACTTTCTAACTAATTTCTAACATTCTGCCAAGCTATGAAAATAAATACAGGAAAAAATAGTGTTTTCATGATTACCATTTCAATTTTGCTTTCATAAACATACATATCGTAAACTTACCAAAGAGTTCTTTAAAAATAATGGCTAAATATTAATATGCAAAAATACTTTAAGGCATATCAGATATGTATCAAGTGTTATATTACATATCATAGCAGCCAATAGTATAAAAATTCAGTCTAAAACTAGAAATGAACTCCACATTACTATGTATACATTTAGTTTGTTTTTCAATTAGAATAAAGAACATCCTTTGCATTTAGATTAACTTTATTTAGTAGAATAAAGATTGTATTGTTCCTTAGAAAGATAATAATTCACTTTGTAAAAAATTCCTGGAACTTGTATGTTAGTAGTATATCATTTTATCCCTAATTTTTGCTATTTTAAATAGCTTGGTCTACAAAAAGAGTAAGATAGAGTAGATGAAATAGCAAGACAAAAATAATAAATTAGCAATTAAAGGACAAATACAAATTTAAAATCTATAATACAAAAAGGTAACTTCATTCAGTATTTCGTAGAGAATTGCACAAACTATATTTTTAATATATTAAATTGCTCAGAAGTCTAAACATGCTTTAATACATTTCATTTTTAATTGACACTTAAGAAAATTTTGAATTATAATCCCAAAATATTTGTTTTTACCCTGTCCTTGCAAAGGGAAAAGTTATTTGATTCTTAATCAGTTGCAACTGAATATTGTTTTAAAACAAGGTAAATTCAGCAGGATATGATACCTCAGACATAGTTTACAAGAATAATTCTTACTGTATAGATATGGTGCAAGAGTCCAAATACGATGTTACTCTCCTGGGCCCCGATCCTGCAAAGGTTTACACACACACACTTAACTTTATAAAGCACTGTGCTTGAAATCCTGGCCCTTCTGACTTCAGTGTGACTACTCCCTGTTTGTAAAAGTTAAGCATGTGTAAATCTTCACAGGATCAGGGTCATGGTTTAGATATGTTTGACCATGTTTTATGGACAATGGTTAAAGTAGTAAATAGAACAGTTTTTTAATTTTGTTTTTTGTGATGAGATGCCCCTTGTTGGATACTCCTTTCCAAAAGTAGAGTTAAACTGAAAGACTGCAGACATGACTATAAAATAATCTGGTTTTCTACGGATTGCTTTTATGTGTTAGTTCTACAACTTTAGAAGAAGTCCTTTGTTTAACTTGTAAATATTCTTAGTTTTAAGAAGCAAAGTAGATTCCATTCACTTGACAAAAACATAGTCTCTTCTTGTCAGAACAGATATGTATCTAATAAGTGTAGTTTGATTTGAAAGATGATTTTCTTATTCACAGATATTAATCTCAGCTATTTAAATTGTTTCTAGTTTTCACTTCTTTTCTTTTGTGCATCTGGATAGTTCAGCACATTTCACTCAGCATTCCTCAGAAGGTCAGACAATAGTACTAATTCTTGAAGGAAAGAGAAATGGAGGAGACAGTCCAAGGGAATCTTGAACCTAGCAGTTAGGTTATGAATCAGTAACCAAGCTGAGACAGAACATAAGAAACTATCTGTAACACTGAAAAGAAAAAAGAGCACTGAAAAAAAGTAATATTGCCCTATCTTCTTCTCTGCATGTGTGCAGGTATATAGCTAAATGATATAAAATGCCTAGTTTCTGTATATCTGGTACAAGGAAAATAATTAAACCTAATATGTTCACAATAAATTCTGAATATAATGTATAAGTAAACATTACCACCATGTATACAATTAAATGCCTCACTTAATCTTCACAATTGTTTTCTTAATTTAGGACAAAATATTACTTTGGTAAATAATGTATTTTAGTAATGTCACTTTTGTGTGCAATAATCTATAAATCATATGTATATTTGAAAAGGGCGTCCACAAAGTGCATAACTTTCTTCTCAACTAATTTACACAGCCTGAATACTATCAGTGGACAAAGCTTTATATTAAATAGTCTTCACAGACGTTTTCTGTGATTATTACATTTTTGTAGTATGTGATATATTTGCAATACTAGTGGATTCTATTCCAAAAATAAAAGTTAAAATTTAGCAAAAGGGTGTAAAAATAATGTTAATACCATTTAACCTTATCTGTGTAACATTTTCATATGGATTTATTTCACTGTCTTTCGTCTGTGTTTGTTGAAAGTACAAGTTATTTTTGAACTGACAGAAAACAGATGCGTAATTCTTTTTCAGTATTGTGCAAAGCCTGTTGTTCTTATACATTATTTTCTTCTTTGTGTGTCATGTGGCAGAAGAATAACAGTACGAGAGCAAATGTTCCATAGAAAATAATTTCAGCTCTTAATGCAGAGTATATGCTACATGCTATTTGTGTGTATTATGTAAAAAAGAAATACTTTCGTTGGATACTTTCTCTGTGGTGTGTGTCCTTCTTAACAATATTTACCTGCTACAAGTTTTAAAAAAATATATTTGACCTTGTTACAATGATTCAGGTTATACTTAATCTTTATTTAATGTTTAGATGCTTTCTATAATAAATTTGTTGAACATACTTGTTAATTCATGAACTTTTGTGATATGTTCATATTTTGAATTATTGTATTTATATCTTACTCTATTTATGCTGATGTACTCCTAAAATAACAAATAAATATGCCCATGGGTATGTGTTACATGACTGACTTTAATTTAATTAGTTAATTTTTCTTTACCATTGTTGGCTTGTGCTTTCATAAACTTATTTTTAGCTTGTTATAAAAACATTCAGAATGCTACTCTGAGTTGTACAAATATGTTTGCAGTTCAAAATGAGTGGATAATTAATTTTTAGTATCTACATGAGCTATGTTTTAGAATGAATGATTTTAAAGAGCACTTTCACTTGTAAGGAAGACACAAATTGCTGTTTCTGGATCAAATAACAAAGTAGCATCTGAAATATTTTTGCTTGTAGGGAGCCCTCCCATCTTGTTCAGGGAGTGCTTTGATATGGTTGCTTTGTTTTAGGCCTCACACACATACTGAAAAGTAGTGAAGCTCTGCAAAACTCAGTTAAAATGTAAAAGAACTTGGCTCTAGAATTTAAAAAAGAAATTAAACAGTAGTAAAAACAAGCTGAACAAAAGCTCTTTTCTAATTGTGTAACCAACATAACACTGATAGATTACTCTCTGGTTTCCATGGGGACCTTTTTGTTCTAAGTTAAGATACCAATGATTAGGGTTAAATGAAGCACCGAATATTATTTCTGAATCAAATGAAATGGTTCTCCAACTGGGTGAAATTGTTAATTATTTATTGATATTTTTAAAAGTGATTACATCTAATCCTCTTTAAATTGCTGCCTCTGGCAAGGCACAATTAGCACATTCTTGATCATTCTTGTAAAGTTAGAAACAAATTTAGATAAAAGTTTACAGAATCCACACTTCAGATAATTTGCTGTCAGATTTAGAAATACCTTATCACAAAAGATAAAGGGGATTCTTGTACTCTATGAAGCATTCAAAGTTGAACAGTCCTTATTACATAAAAGGTTACCGATTCAATTTAAATCAGATTCTTACAGGAATTTCATGTATTCATAATTTAGAAAGCAATTATCAGCAGAGATGAAATTTTAATGCCTCTTTTAGCACTTATATAACATCTGGGGCTCTATGGGATCAAGTGCTCACAAACACAAATATAGTTTGATTGTGTACAACCTGTTTTAGACGTGTGTGATGTGACAAGGGGGCTGCCAGTTGCTGCTCCTTTATCTCTGTGAGTGCCTAAAAAGTATTGTCCCTGCAACAATTCAGGGAGCTGGCTGCAGCCTGGTGGGAGCTCTGGGCTGTGGTCTGGGGGAGGGGAGAAGGGTTGCGGGGTCACAAGCTCTTAGCTTTTAGCCTCAGCATGACCACAAGTTTTTTAAAGCATGAGGAGATCACGTGCTTTACTTTGGGCTGTTAGTTATTCTGAACACATTTTGGTGGAGAATCGCTTTGTTCTCTCTATTTTTCGATTCCCGAAATATTTGGCTCATCCTTTACTGGTGTTTAATATATTTCAAGGCGAAAGACAAAAAAGAAAAGAAAAGAAAAGCAACCTATCATTTTCTCTAAACTGGATGTTCCAAAAAGTGTCCCCCTTCAGCCCATTTTTTTTATTCTGGTTATTTATCTGGACGACGCTGAAACCCATGGGGGTATAAAACCATTGGCATGGGATCTAATTAAGTTATTCAATGTGTTAGTACATGCATGCATTTCTCCTGACTTCCAGCCTTCCCAGATAAAATGAAGGAGCTGCGTGCGTATGGGTGTTGGGTATTGTTCCAGTTCATTGCGGGAGGGAAGTGCTGAGCCGAACACACAATGCCTATTCTTCAGATCATTCCAAACCATTGCAGTAAGTGAAACCCCTTTGCCCTACACGCATTGCCCAGGAAGGGCATGAAGTTTATGTAAATACAAACTAATTTCAAAAGGGAAACATAATCATTAATTGCGGTAAAACACTCCACCAAAAAAATAAAAATCACGTGCACCCCCCTGGATAATTAACTTGCTCAGAAGCTCGGTGCGTTTTTTTTTATTTACTTTGTTAATGTATTGTGAGGGAAGCAATATTTGAAAAATTTCCAGATCAGAGTAATGTGTCTTTTAAGAAAAATGTAAGGAAGGGGAACCCTGGAGGAGGAGGAGGAGGAGGAGGAGGTTCTGTTTGCTCCCATTGGCCTGGTAGTTTGGGCTGCAGCTGCAGGACACAATTAATTATGCTAATTGTGTGTGGGGGGGGAGCGGATGTACTCCCCCCCCTTTATTCCTCTCTCTTCTTTTTGGCTGGTTGGTAAAGGGGAAGGAGACGCCCTGGGCTGGGATCACATGATATTGTCTTCGCGCCACTTTCGTAAACCCTTTTTATTCCAGGCTTCGGCTCGAGCTAAAAGGTAACGTGTTTATCTTTCTGTTTGCTCGACAAAGCCCGCTCCGCTCCGCGCCGCTTGCCTGGCGCCGGCTCCTCCCGCCGCGCTGCGCGCCCGCGGCGACCCGGGCAGCCCCGCGCAGGGCGGCGGAGGTTGAATGGTGGGTCGGGGGCGCGGCTCGCTGCAGACCCGCCCGGGGGAGCGGGCTTGCCGGGGCCCCCGGGGCCCGCCCGCCCGCGGGGCCCGCCCGCCCGGCCCGCAGGCTGGAGCCCGCCGCTCCGGGGCAGCGCTGGGACGCTCGCAGGGCGCCGATGGCGGCCCCGGCTGCGGCGGGCGGGCGGGCGGGGGGGGGTTGCATTCACGCTGCCCGCTGGGGGGGGGGGTCTCGGAAGTTTCGCGTGGGGGGGGGGATCTGCTCGGTGCCCGCGTGGGAGCCGCCGGGCCGGGCCGGGGCAGCCGCTTTGCGGCGCGGCTCCGCGTCCAGCCCAGCTCGTCTTTCTTTTGTCTCCGGCCTCTCCGCGGAGCCGGGGGAGCCCGGGCCCGCGCGCGCTGGGGACGGGGCCCCTCGCTCCCCCTGGCCCCGGGAGGGGAGGGGGCGGCGGGAGGAGGAGACGGGGGCGGGGGGGCCCAAGGCGAGCACATGGCGCCAGGGGTTAAAGCCTCTTCCCCCTTCTTCGGGCCCTTGGGAAGGGCCGGCGTCGCTCGCGGAGCCGCTCTCTGCGCATGGGCGGGGGGCAGGCCCGCGCCGCGGGGCACTCTGGGGCGTGTAGTCCCGGCCTCCCGCGCGCAGGGCAGCGGCGGCACGCGGGGGGCGGGGGGAGCCGGCCATGTGCGGCGCCGGGAGAAGCCGCGCGCGGGGCTCCTCGGGCGGCGGCGGCGGCGGCCCGCCCCGGGGCAGAGGCGGGAGGCGCGCGCTGGTCCAGGCGGGACACCCGGCGCGGGCTGCGGGTAAACGGGGGCCGGCGCCGCCGTGGGGACGGGACCGGGGGGTGGGGGGGACCCAGCCTGGGTAACTCAGGGAGACAAAGGGCCCGGAGGGGGAGGGGGCGCCTGCATTGGACCCCCCCCTCCTCCCCCCGGTGCGCTCCAGGGGCGCGCGGGGCCCGGGGCTGGAACTTCGCCCCGGTGCGAAACTTTCCCGAGTTCGTCCCCGGGGGGCGAGTTCCCAGCTCCCGGGGCGGGGGTGTGTGGGGGGGGTTTGACCCCCCCCTCCCCGGGACTGGCCACGGCTGGGGGGCAGGCGGCCGGGTCCCCGCGCCGCCAACGCGGGTGGGGCTGGGGGGGGGGCGAGCTGCGGCCACGCGGGGCGAGGGGGAGCGCGCGCCCCCCCCCACACACGGCAGCGGGGTTGGGGGGGGAGGGAGAGCTGCACGGCGGGGGTGGGGGGCGGGGCGCGGCTTGGCGCGTTTTTGGGACTTTGAATGGAGGACTCCATTTCCCAGCATGCCTGGCCCCTTTCTCTTTAATCGCGGCGGCTGCAGCACGAGGGCCGGAGCGAGCCGCCCCCGTGCACGTGGTGGGGGGCGGCCGGGCGAGGGGTGCAGCGGCCGGGCCCCCCCCCCTGCACCGCCCGGGGAGGGGGGGGGGCGGGGATGCAGCCCGGGTGCAGCGATGCACGAGCCAAAGGTAACGGCGGGGGGGCTCCAGCCCCCCCCCCCCTCCCGGGAGAGCCGCCGCCGGGGAATCCGCCCTGGGTCGCAGCTCCCGGCCTTCCCCCCGCTCCCTTCCCCCCGCAGCTGTGGGGCCCACAGAAAATGGGGGGCAGGTGCGGGTCCGATCGCTGGCCGGGGGTGTTCTGCAGAGAACAGGCGGGTTTTTTGTCTGCGGGGGGGGGGCCGAAAATCTGCCCAGGGTGCGGGGAGGTTTTTGTAGCTTTTTTTTTTTATTGTCCTGCAACTTTTTATTGTATTTTTATTTTTTGTTGGGAGGGGGGCGGTTATTTTTAATTCAAGAGAGGGAGCAAGGTTTGCAAACTGAACTTGTGGGTTGCCCTGTGAGGGAGCTTTTCAGAGATGTGAAGGACGCAATGTTGAATAATGTTATCTGTCTTTTGGCACGAGGGGTTAACCTGGTAGTGTTTCTGAAGCTCTGCCGGCAGCGCACAGCTCTTACCCGTAACAAATAGCAACGACAACTTCGCAGCTAAAACAAATACAAAAAAACAAAACAAAAAAAAATAAAAGGGGTAAAATTATTTAAAATCTGGAGGCAACTTTTTTGAGATCAAGTCAACTCTTCATTGGAATTTAAATTTATTTTAATGTTGGCAGTGGAATGTGGCGAGTAGGTCCCTGTTTTACATAAGTGATCGAATGTGGTCTCTATTTTAAATTATTTAGGCAATTGTTTGATAACCAGCGCTAGGTAGCATGTGACTGTGTAAGGCATTAAGTGCAAGAAGTGTGCCTCTGTTCATAGACTGAATCCGCAGCCACTATAATGTATTCATTTTATTCCATATTAATCAAAACCAGCTTTTCATTGTCACTTAACTGCGTGCAACACTACACCTTCTACTTTATAACCTTTAGCTGAAATAAATAGCTAGCTGTGGGTTTGTGCTGTGAAATAAACTTGGATATGCTTATAAAGCACTTATTTTATTTAGGGTTGTGTTGTCTTAGTGTGGGTGCACCCAGCTCAATTGAGTGGTCTGCATGCACACAAGGAATAATGCTGAATAATCTTTCTTCCCCCTCCCCCGCCAAGCAGATGGTCAGTCTGCCATGAGATAACACTTATGGCAAGATATGAGTGCCTCAGAGCCTTTGGAAATGGGAGAGGCAGAATGGCTAAGGGGGAGATAATGCCCTGTTGGGGGATGGGGTAGGTATTCTGCCCTCCTGTGCCTAATTGAGGAAACTGACCAATACATAATTATACTGCTATTAAACTTCTGGTAAGACTCCCTCTATTATAGTTCTTAATAGAAAAATCTACTCAAAACTGAACACATCTGCCATATGCTGTATCTAGATTCTAGATAAACCAGATCTGAGGGCATCTTGTCTTCAGCTTCACACTTATAGGTGATAATGTAAGGTATGCAACCGTAACTTTTGCCTATGAGTCTTACTTGTATTGAGAGCATGGCTTTTGCATTAATTTTAAATAACGGAATATCTGAGGGTTCATCTTGGAATTCTAATCTGTTGTAATTAGCTACAGATGTAGTCCAGTAAATTCTGTCAGTGATGGTACAATGAATGAAATCACGCGACAGAATTTTGTTCAAGCTGTTGGGGAAACAATTATTAACTTTGAGCACATTGGTCAGGATGAGTAAAAGGTAGCTAATGCTAGCAGATATTTTTCTTTAATTTGACCAAGTGCCTCCAATACTAAGTATTGGGTTTCTGATTGGGGGGGCACCTAAGTGTAGGTGTAGGCCAGAAGACTTAAGAGAACATCACCTGTTTTTTAAACTCCTCAATTAAAAAAAAAAATCAAAGCAAGCCATATGATGGGCTTTTTACTTTAGCTTAATTTTGGAATCTGCTTCACTAAATTCCTGCTAAACAACCTGGTTCAACTTTACTGGGTAACTTGACTTTTACTCAAAACCTAGTTCTGAATCTGCACTTGAATGAACAATGGGGAAAGGTTGCACCGAATCCTAAATTCAGCAATAAATTACTCTCAAGATCTTCTGAGTAGGTTCTTAATTGCTATATTTTCTGTGTGTGTGGTGGTAACGTTCTGGTTTTTCTCTTGGCAGGTGTTGTCCTGAATGCCGCATTGATACTGAAACACGTTTCTGCCTGATCTTCACTGTGCTGAAAAGAGACGACCGAAGTCTGAGGAGCTTCGTCCTGGTGGAAGGGCCTTGAGTTGTGCAAAAGTGCTTACAGTGCAGGTAGCATTTTGGTATCTACTGCAGTGGAAGCACTTCTAGCATTACAATGGCCATTCAGTCCCACACGTTTGCAGGATTGTAGATGTCCCCATAATCGAGCCTGCTTTGTATCTGCTTTGCAAGTGTTCCTTGTGTTAAGGTGCATCTAGTGCAGTTAGTGAAGTAGCTTAGAATCTACTGCCCTAAATGCTCCTTCTGGCACAAGCTGCCTACTGTACATCTTGAAAAAGTTTGTTCGTCCTCCATATATTAGATTAACCGTTAAAATAGCCTGTAATTAAAACCCAGGGTGTTTTCTCCCTTAAGGTTCTTACGGAAGAAACAAAACTGATTTTTGTCCTAGCAGTATCAAAGTGCTCATAGTGCAGGTAGTTTTTTAATTGGATCTACTGTAATGTGGGCACTTACAGTACTGCCAGATAAAATGCATCTTGGCCAGTGGCTGTCATGAAAAGATAGTGCTGACTACAGTCAGTTTTGCAGGATTGCATTCCAGCTTATTCCAAACGCTGTGCAAATCCATGCAAAACTGACTGTGGTTGGATTCATTCGGTTGCGAGGAATAGGTTTCTGAACATTTTTTCGATGAAGGCTTTTGCGCTGGTTTCTCCATGGGTGGGGATTTGTTGCATTACTTGTAGCTATGTGTAGAGTATTGCACTTGTCCCGGCCTGTGGAGGAAAGGAGGACTTGTCGCCAATTCTGCTGTCTAAAAGTTGCCTGTGTGCTAAGCTTTGTTTTGCTGTTGTCGGGTGGATCACGATGCAATTTTGATTAGTTTAGCAGGAGAAAAATTGCACGGTATCCATCTGTAAACCGCAGGACCTTCATCGCTGACAATGTAGTTTTTGTCAGTGCTCACATGTAATGGTGTGAAAATTGTAGTAATTTGTCTCAAATGGTTTTGGTTTTATTTTGAAAATTGAGGCTTTATGAGGGGGTGAGGTGGAGGGACAGTTGTCTCAAAATTCCATCACTAATCCACTAATAGAAAATTGGATGCAGTTAGGACTGTCCAAGGTGGAACTCGCATGTGGAGAATGAAGTTTGTATGAATACTGAATGTAACTGGTGGTGTAGTGGACTTGTCAATAAAGTGGATTTAAAGAAAGTCTTGTTTTTAACAATGTGTATCATTCAAGTGGTTCTACTCCCGCAGATAGGGAGGAAAATGAGGGAGTCCCCCCGTGGTCGGCCTTTACATTTGTCTTGCAGCACCTCCTTCTGTCTCGCCTCCCCAGAAAACTAGATGCTCCCTGGTCTGGAGGAAGAGCCTCCTGGGAAAGCAGGAGGGAGGCAATGCTCTGAAGACTGAGCTGCTGCTGTTACTGCAAGCTTCAGCCCAAGTGGTTCCAAGATGGGAGAAGAGAAGTGCTGGTGGTCGTCCTGTCCCGTCCTCTCCCCCCCCCCCCCCAAAAAAAAAAAAAAAAAGTCAAAGCCCAGGGAGGGAGCTGCAGGACAGATATTGGCAGACGGCAAAGTTGGCTTTCTCAGCACTGGCCTCTAATCAACCTTGTGCTGTCCTTGAGAGGAGGGTCACAGAAATGGTGGCTTTTCCAGCCCCCTCTTCCAAGGTTTAATATGGGTACCAGATTCTTAAGAGGCACAGGCACCTTCCCCCTGCTTAAGACATCAGGGTAGGTATAAGGAAGGCATTTATTTCCCCATATAATGCCTGGCTGAGAGACACCTCAGTCAAAAATATTGTCTCCTACAAAGGTATCTTGAGTGTATGCAGACTTCAAGGTTGTCTGGATTCCCCCAGGGTTTTTGCTCATCTTACACAGAGTAAGTATGAAATTAGTGTCTTTTAGGATTTGAGTTTACCCAAACTCCTGGCATGATGAGGCATTTCAAAAATGCCTTGAAAAAATACTATTCACTGCAGTGGTTTGAAATAGTTTGCTTAATTTTAGCTTGACTGTATATGGCAGTTTTGGTATTGTCCTTACTGGGACAATAGAAATTCATGAGTGGGGTTTTCAGAATTTGCTTATACAACCTGGACTCTAATTGTAGGTTTACTTTCTAATCTTTGTGTAAATAGAGCACTTGTCTGGAACTTTCAATTCACTGCACAAATACTAGACCGTGTTCCTCACTAACTTTAGAGCATAGTTGCTCTAGGCTTGTTGACATCAGAACAATTGGCCACAATATTCACTAATCGTAACCTTTTTTGTCGTGTGGAGAAATTGCAATGTCATACACCTCAAACTGGTGTGATTGCTAGGCTCCCCATTAAATTACAAGGCAGTGGGGGGTGTTCATGCTTAAATAAAAATTAAGTCACCATCCTCACCACAGTTTAGTATAGCAGAAAAATCTTGATACCAACACTACTAATGGAGAGAGTCCAGTCTAGTAGCAAATGTATAAGACCAGTGCTCAGCACCTGACATTAAATGGAACAATATTTCCATTTAGCTGCTGCAAGACCCCACCATGTCTCTCTATTGAGCTTTTTTTTCCTAAATGTCCCTGCTGTCGTTGTCCTATACATTGCTTTGCTGACAAGGTTTAAAGTATGGGGTGAAATACTAAAGCCACTGCATTCATGTAACAAAGTTGAAATGCGTCCAGCAACCGACAGTTGAAGCAACTGATGAGCATGTGGTAACTGAGCTAGCTATCTACTAGGTGTTTGGTTCTAAATGACAAGTTCACACTTCTGCAATTTTGGTGTGTGAGGAGCGCTCACTGTCTTTTTGCTTGCACTATTAAAGTCTCAAATGTTGAACCTTTCTCCAGTCCTAAAGTACACTGAATGAAGGTCCACACGCTGATGAGTAAAATAGAAAAATCCAAGGCTATGTTGCAAGAGGCTTCTGCAAACTGCTTGCCTTGATATACCATTTACATAACATATGTTTTTATTGTTGGATTACACCATTTAAAGCAATCTAAAGCAGGTCAGAATGTTTTTCTGTCCCTGTGTTTCCAGGACTTGTATTCTGTTAGCGGTTGCATTTATCAATGGTGTCAGTTACTAAATGGCAATGTGGGACCAGAATTGCAGGGTATTGGAATACTTTGCAGCAGGAAAAGGGATTTTAAAGTTAAACACACACACGCGCTGCTGTCGTCATTCTTTAAAAATCTTTAAAGGTCAGTGAGCAAGAACATTTTTATTCAGAAGCTGTAAGCTTCCACATTAGTTTATCCAAAACACTTGTTTGTTTTGTACATTCCAGCTATACATATAATTGTTGGTTAGTCACAGCCCCCTTTAGCTCTTAAAATATGGAAAGTTTAATGGTGTGCTCCAATAACGAAAATCTCCATTGAATAGTAGACTAATGCTGACTTGCTTAGTACAGTTTTTCGGATTCAAATATGCAATCTATTTTACTCCAATCAAAATATATTTGGAGATTTATTGCTGCTGGCAATAGATCAACCTTTGTACTCTGCAGAGAGCCTTATGTCCAATTTGTTGTTAAAGAGCTGTAAAAGATGGCTTTATTTTAATGCAAATATTTAGGGTTTTAGCTTTTTGGTTTAATCTGATGTAACCCCAGCAGGACTAAAAATTCAGAAGTTAACCTGAATAGGTATGTTTATCTGAAATCTGCCAGTTTTGTTGTATTGGAAGTAGTTGGGCCCTATGGATTTCCATGTTTAGTGGGAGTTTATCATGGGGAGCTATGAAGGTCATCTTACATTTAAAAAAAAAAGTGGAAATAATAGAACCTCAAATGTTCTAATTGCACTGAAACTACTCAAAAGACTGAAGTTTCTGTGTATCTAAATAGGAAACCTAGATATAGGTATTTCTTTTCAAAGCTATTCCGTGTCAAAAAGCCTAAATCTAGGTATACCATTTAACTATACATTATGTAGAGGAAAGATAACCTTGTGCATGAGGGCTTTGTCTGAACACAAAAGCTGGACCACTTTATAGTTAAGAACATAAGAACAACCATGCTGGATCAGACCAGTAGTCCACCAGCCTGGTATCCTCACCCTGACAGTAGCCAGTACCAGATGCTTCAAAGGGAATGAACGGAACAGGCCAATTATCATCAAACAACATCCCTTGTTGTCCAGTCTGGCCTGCAACGTGCAGGAGGTCAGACTAGATGATCATGATGGTCCCTTTTCACCTTAATGTCTATGAGTCCCAGCAGCTGGGAGTTAGAAGTTTAGGGACAGTTAAACCAACATCTCGTGAATGCTGTTACATTGGTATAAAGGTGCTTTATGCTGGAATACTATCTACCCCTTTACACTGGTATAACTGGGCCCACGAGCGGTTGTACAGTATAACTACTTTGGTTAAAATAAATGATTTAAAAAAATTGCACCTGTAACCAAAATGGTTATGCTGGTACGAAAGCTAGGCTGAAGATACTGGCCTGGACCCAAGAGGCTAGATTCAATCCCTGGCTCTATTACAGACTCCTGTGTGACGGTGAAGTCATTTCATTTTGCTTTGCCTCAGTTCCCCTCCTATAGAATGGTGACAATGCTACTTCCCTGCCTCCTGGGAGGTTCTGAGGATAATTTCATCAATATTTGTGAAGTGTTATGGTGCTGGGAGCCAGATGGGTATCTAGATGGATGACTTGATAGCAAGGGCACAGGAATGGATAATTTGGCCCAACACTATTGCTTTGGCACAGTACTGGAGGAAGAAATCTTTGTATTTCTACTGTCCTTATTCTTGTAAATTATTTTGCTGTCTGATTTAAGATATTTATAGTTGCTTTTAAACAAAAATATTTCAAATATATAATTCTCCATTCGAGGTATTAAAGATAATGGGGCTATTTGACATCACCAGTGCTGGACTGTCGGCTGGATTTTAAATTTTAAAAAATGTTTCCTATTATGGAGGACAGGACATCAGGAAGAAAGGCAGGCAGTATTGTATTGCATTTTGAGGAGAATAAATTGAAAAAGGTACATATTGTTTGAGAAGTAAAAGCTACTTGGACAGAAACTATTCTTGTTTTGGGAATCTCAAATAGCATCTAAAATACAACCTGCAAGCCTATTATTACAGACTGGGAAGACTTCTGTATTATTATTTTCAATTTCCTTTCTTTGAAATGGTGCCACAAAACAAAATCCTGACATAATATACCGATATTACCCTACCTTAGGCTACATTTTGTCTATCAAGGCTATTCACTAAATACAATTTTTTTCTATTAAAAGAAACTGTTAAGATTACTCTTAATATTTCCTGACTACCTTTGTTTTTAAAATGTCTGTTGCTGGTCAATATAATCCTGCCTAAATCAGTGGGTTAACCCCAACTGAAGTGTCTTTCAGAATTTATATCCAGTATACTTGCCTCGGTTCATCTTGCATTGTTTCCAAGTTGCCCTGTCCAAAGTAATTACAATGTGTTTCTGTAATAACTGGTTTTGATTTTCAGAGTAGATTACATTTAATCAGACTGTAGTCATTGGACATAAAGGCGCACGTATTTCTAATTTGCTCATATTGTCTTGGTCACTGAATCAACTATTGTCCGGATCGAAGCCAGATCTGAGCCTAGTCGCTTTGGAGACCCAAAGGTTCAGGCAGTAACTACGTATTACATCTATCATTACTAACTCTTTTGTGCCTTTTTTCTCAAAAGTTTCATGTTACTTAAGAGTTGTTAATCACGTGCAATTATAACATTCATGTACTTTAGTCCTTTTTGGCTTTGTACGGCTACCTATTGTTTTAAATTACTGTGCTTTTGCTGTTCTGTAGTCAAGCATTTCAGCTTCTCTGTTGCATATTGACCACCAGTCACCGGTTAGTTTGCCCGGTTTCTTTCCCAGTGGGGGTCATTGATTGTTATGTCTGCTTCTCACCTTTTTTCATAAAGTGGCAGCTTTTCAGGCCAGAAAAGCTGTGAAGATACAAACCCCGCACCAGGGGTATAAACACTGGGCCTGGCCATGTCCAGAGTGGAGGAGGAGTTTGAGAAGGGAGAAGGTCAACGGAGGGGTGGGCAACTCTGGGAGGTGAGCAGAGTACGGTATTGAGCTTCCCAGCTCCCAGGGAGAGGCCTGGCGGGGAGCAGAGCCCACTCCCTTGCCTTAAAGAAGGCCCAGATTCTTTGAGGTGAAAGGGGCTGTGCCATATTCTCCTGCTGGACTTTGAGCCTGACTTGAAGTGGTCCAAGGCCCCTCTGAAGGAAGAGAGCCCAGCGGCCCACCTGGGACTGATTGTATTTTCTTGTTTTTGTTAATTTTCCTGTTCCTCAGTTTGTTTGTTTTTGTTCTCTGGGACGCTGGAAGGTCAGAGGGCTGAGAACCTGTCCCTGGCAGAGTGCTACCGAGCGACCAGACCTTGAGTGAGCGTACAACCCTGTCAAAACTCCAAGGGGATGCTACTGACAAGAGACCACTGTGATCATCTCATCTGACCCCCTCTGAAAGGGAAGTGTCTGTATAATACACACGATGGGGAATCATTATCCTGAATCATGAAAAGGTCAGTCACTAAGGAAATGGTTTTATATATAATTTTAAAAAAATCCCATGAAACAGGAAATGAGCATTTTATTAATCTGATGACCTAAAGCAGGAGTAAAGTGACTGGTTTGCGCATGGAAATGCTGATTGCAGCAGGGGCTCTAGCTGATGCAAAAGTAAATGCAAAGTATGGTGCCAGTCTCTGCTGGTAGAGGCAACCCAATGAGTGTCATGAAACGGTGGCAGATATGTCTAAGATTAATTCCGAAACTTTAAAGAAAACGATTCTAACAAATCTGTTGCTACTTAATGACTTCAAAGGTCACTAGTCTTAATGGCACCTTAAAGACTAATAGATTTATTTGGGCATAAGCTTTCGTGCGTAAAAAAACACTTCAGATGCATCTGTAGATTGCACCGGACTCCTTGTTGTTTTTGGGGATACGGACTAACATGGCTACCCCCTGATACTAGTCTTAATGAGCATTTAGTCAGCAGCCTCAGATGTGAGGAGGACTTGAGCTAGAATGCTATCCCCAGAAATAAGAGACATGCTTGAGTCTGGCTTGCATTTTCTGGGCATCTACTGTTGCTGTTTCTATGGATTTGGCTTCTGTTACTTTGGCAGATGATGGCAGAGCTGGTCGAAAAGGTTTTCTTGATAAAAATTCCTCTTTGAACAATACAAAATGTCATGAAAACTTGTATCATTTTAATTTTTCCAATTTTTGACTAAATGAAATTTAGTTTGGAAAATATTTGATTTGGAGGGGAGGGGAAGGAGAGAAAAGGAAAAAACTCAGCCCACAAGAAATTTGTCTTCATTCGATTTAATTTGGTTTATTTTGCCTCTTTTTGAAAAATTAGAAAATTTGGAGGGAAATTTCTAACGAAACAAAAACTTTTAATTTCATTGAAAAAAAATGTGTAGAATTTTTTTTTCCATTTTTTTGAGCAGCAGCTAAGGTACAGGAAGTCTGTATCTTAACCACGTATTTCATTCCAAAGAACAACCAGCAACAACTTAATTTGCGGATTCAAAATGTTTTACTTTATTTGTTATGATGGTATCAGTGGCAGAGATATAGCGGAGATTCTGAAAAGGCAGCATCATGAAAAATCTCTATTTTCAGGACATTGCATCTTCCAAAAAAATAATCCTTATGCTAATTCATATCATGGAAGTACTTTAGTTTTTAACAAAAAAAAAAAAAAACCAAAACAAAACTGAATTTGAGAAACACACGGGGAAAAAACTTAAGGCTTCTTAACATTCAGCTCAAAATAGCTTAAAAATCTTGGCAAATACTTAATCTTCAGTTAGAGCCTTTGCCATGCTTGAAGAAAGTTAATTTAAAACTAATGAAGTTATGAGTATATGAAAAGAGTGAGCAGATCTTTTAATGAATTGTGTAAGAACGCATCAGGATGCAATACTCCAGCTGTTCCCGTGTATATTAAATAGTTAATGTTGGTAAAGCACTATATGAGGGATTAAGTAGATTAATACATTACAGACTCTTCAATTCACAAAGGACTCTGGGCGCACCTGAAACTAGGCTGGCCATTCATCTGCTTTTTGTGTGGTTTGTCCCC
This sequence comes from Lepidochelys olivacea, assembly GCF_965140295.1. Classification (NCBI taxonomy): domain Eukaryota; kingdom Metazoa; phylum Chordata; order Testudines; family Cheloniidae; genus Lepidochelys; species Lepidochelys olivacea. The sequence continues at coordinate 99,073,013 of NC_140419.1, forward strand.
TGTCCAGTAATGATATAAAACAGGACGTGGTTTTGTCTGGTGTCACGTATGGAGGACACCATTTTGAAGAGTGCATTGCTTCATCCCTGCTGGTATGATGATTGTGTGTGAATGTCCAGTATTCTGGGGATGTGTCAGGGGCCGCTGTACCTGAAACCTTAATAAAACTGAGGATTCCAAAATTAAGGGTGAAATCCTGGCCTCGGTTACTTTAGCATCCTGGCCTCGGTTACTTTAGCGAGCCAGGATTTCACCCTCCCGGTTGCCCTGAGTTTTATAGAAAACCAGCCAGCTTCTCCAAGGAAGTTGTATTGTTTTCAGAACATCAAGCAGCAGTCCACCTAGTGCAGTATCCTGCTTTTGACTGGCCAGGACCAGATGTTTCAGAGGAAGATGCATGAAACCCAACAGTGTGGGATAACCTGGCCCTAGGAAGAGTTCCCCCCCGAGCTATAAGTTAGTTTAGTTTAAATTCTGAAGCAGGAGGGCTTATATCCTTTCCAAAATAGTTATTGATGTTTAAATTATAACTCTGAATATTCTTGTTGTCCTTAAATGCTACAAGCCTGTATTGAATACTTATTTCTTGCAAAAATGTGGAAGTCTGGTCTTTTTTCTCCCCTAGGTGAAAAAGTCTGAGATCTTAACCAAATAGGTCAAAATTCTCTAAAAATGTTTTCCTGGGCTCCAAGCCTGTATCAAAGTATAGTTGGGCTGACTCATAGTCTCTTGTAACCAGGTAGATGTGAATAAACCATACCTCCCCCCGCCCCTTAGCGATATAAGTTACACCAACCTAAGCGCTTGTGTGCCGGAAAGCTTCTCCTGTCAATGTAGCTTCTTCCGCTGCTCACAGAGGTGGATTTTTTTTATGCCAATGGGAGAGCTCTCTCCCATCTGCATAGAGCATCTTCACCAGATGTGCTGCAGCGCTGTACACACGACATGGCCTGCGTATAAGTTTGCTAATACAACAGTAAACAAAACATCACCCTTCAATTAGTGCTTTGAGACAGAGCTGCTCTGATAAGGCAGTTCCCAGCGACTGACACTGTGAACAGACCCATTCAAAATATTTTTATGTACCCAAACTCTGTTTACGCCCGTTCAGCTTTACGCTCCAGATAGAACGTGGGCCTGGTTTGTTTTAAAAGGGTGATGACACGTCGATAAAATGGAATTGGAGCCCGTGCTCATGGGAGGGCAGGTTTATTGCACTGGGGTTGATGGTGGCTTACAAATGTAGTTTGTGTTGCAGAGCTCCCCAGTGCTGACGTTCCAGCTGCTGGAAGGTTGTCAGCCAGAGAGAAGCACTGGTAGGCCTTTGAACTCCACAGACATGGATTTGGACTTCGAAAAACATTCCCCAACAGAGCAACTCACAGAGCAGAACCTGGTCTGTCGGAGGTTGTCAGGGAAGTCTGAGAGCAAGCTTTAGCCATCAGATATATGGCGATGAGGGCGGTAGGAGAACATGAAGAGAATGTTGCAACAAGACCATGTGCTATGGATCTTTGCAGTTTGCAAGAATACTTACAATCTTCATTAATCTTGACAAACACTGTTTATGGTATCTTCAGAGTGTTTTTAAAGGCATTACTATTAATTAGTATCTTGGTGTATATTGCTCCTACGCTACAAAGATGGGATTGCTGGGGGACAGATTGCCGTTCTAAGGACAGGTTTCAGAGTAACAGCCGTGTTAGTCTATATTTGCAAAAAGAAAAGGAGTTCTTGTGGCACCTTAGAGACTAACCCCTCAGACAGAGACAAACACCTACAAGATCTCTATCAAGCATTCTTACAACTACAATACCCACCTGCAGAAGTGAAGAAACAGATTGACAGAGCCAGAAGAGTTCCCAGAAGTTACCGACTACAGGACAGGCCTAACAAAGAAAATAACAGAACGCCACTAGCCATCACCTTCAGCCCCCAACTAAAACCTCTCCAACGCATTCTCAAGGATCTACAACCTATCCTGAAGGATGACCCAACACTCTCTCAAATCTTGGGAGACAGGCCAGTCCTTGCCTACAGACAGCCCCCCAACTTGAAGCAAATACTCACCAGCAACCACACACCACACAACAGAACCACTAAACCAGGAACCTATCCTTGCAACAAAGCCCGTTGCCAACTGTGTCCACATATCTATTCAGGGGACACCATCACAGAGCCTAATAACATCAGCCACACTATCAGAGGCTCGTTCACCTGCACATCTACCAATGTGATAGATGCCATCATGTGCCAGCAATGCCCCTCTGCCATGTACCTTGGTCAAACTGGACAGTCTCTACGTAAAAGAATAAATGGACACAAATCAGATGTCAAGAATTATAACGTTCATAAACCAGTCGGAGAACACTTCAATCTCTCTGGTCACGCGATTACAGACATGAAAGTTGCGATATTACAACAGAAAAATTTCAAATCCAGACTCCAGTGAGAGACTGCTGAATTGGAATTCATTTGCAAATTGGATACAATTAACTTAGGCTTGAATAGAGACTGGGAGTGGCTAAATCATTATGCAAGGTAACCTATTAACCCTTGTTTTTTCCTCCCCGCCCCCCTTCCTCAGACGTTCTTGTTAAACCCTGGATTTGTGCTGGAAATGGCCCACCTTGATTATCATACACATTGTAAGGAGAGTGATCACTTTAGATAAGCTATTACCAACAGGAGAGTGGGGTGGGGGGAGAGAGAACTTTTTGTAGTGATAATCACCCATTTTTTCATGGTTTGTGTGTATAAAAACGTCTTCTGTATTTTCCACTGTATGCATCTGATGAAGTGAGCTCACGAAAGCTTATGCTCAAATAAATTGGTTAGTCTCTAAGCCCTGGTCTACACTAGGACTTTAGGTTGAATTTAGCAGCATTAAATCGATGTAAACCTGCACCTGTCCACACGATGAAGCCCTTTATTTCGACTTAAAGGGTTCTTAAAATCGATTTCCTTACTCCACTCCTGACAAGTGGATTAGCACTTAAATTGGCCTTGCCAGGTCGAATTTGGGGTACTGTGGACACAATTCGACGGTATTGGCCTCCGGGAGCTATCCCAGAGTGCTCCATTTTGACTGCTCTGGCCAGCACTCTCAACTCAGATGCACGATTGTTTGCCGTTGCTCTGATGCAGGGAGGGGCGACTAACGACACGGCTTACAGGGAGCTAAAATCAACAAAGGGGGTGGCTTTACATCAAGGAGTATTTCAGGCAGGACTTCACGGAGGGTTCCAATAAGAAATGGTGCACATAAGTTATTGTTCTTATTGGAACAAGGAGGTTAGTCTGGCTTCTGATTGATACATGGCTAGATTTACCTCGCTGCACCTTCTCTGTGAGTGACTGCAGTGTGACCTAGAGGAATGAGTCCCTTGGATGGGGGGCGGGGGGGGAGGGTTTGCAAATGAGTACAAAACAAATCTGATCTATTTCTTGTTTTGATCCACTCCATCTATCTTTTACATCTTTGGCTGGCAGCAGACGGTGCAGAAGGACTGCATGCCATCCACATCTCATGGCTGCTCGGCAGAAGATGGTACAATAGGACTGCTAGCCATCCTCATCTCTTGCCTGCCCAGCAGAAGATGATGCAATAGGCCTGCTAGCAATCCGTATCACCTGCCTGCTCACCATAAGATGGTTCAATAGGACTGACTGCAGGAATAAAGAGAATGACCTGGTCAAGTCACTCCAAATTTAGTCCCTGCGCCCATGTCTGCCTAGGCGCTCCTGATCGACCTCACACAGGCGACCAGGAGCACCTCAGACATGACGATGACGGCTACCAGTCCTATTGCACCGTCTGCTGCCACAAGGCAATGGGTTGCTGCTGCTGTGTAGCAATGCAGTACCACGTCTGCCAGCACCCAGGAGACATACGGTGACAGTGAGCTGAGCGGGCTCCATGCTTGCCGTGGTATGGTGTCTGCACAGGTAACTCGGGAAAAAAGGCGTGAAACGATTGTCTGCCCTTGCTTTCACGGAGGGAGGGAGGGAACGGGGGCCTGACGATATGTACCCAGAACCACCTGCGACAATGTTTTAGCCCCATCAGGCATTGGGATGTCAACCCAGAATTCCAGTGGGCAGCGGAGACTGCGGGAACTGTGGGATAGCTTAACCCACAGTGCAACGCCCCGGAAGTCGACTCTAGCCTCGGTACTGTGGAAGCGCTCCGCCGAGTTAATGCACTTAGAGCATTTTCTGTGGGGACACACACACGCGAATATATAAAACCGATTTCTAAAAAACCGACTTCTATAAATTCGACCTTATTCCGTAGTGTAGACATACTCTAAGGTGCCACAAGTACTCCTTTTCGTTTTAAGGACCAAATTCTGCCCTTATATCTGGCTGGCATGTTCCATGTGAAGTCACTGAGAGCCCCTCTGCCCCCAGCCTCTTTAGCCAACCCCATGATCGGTTCTCACATACCTTGTGTCTTAGGTGGGGGCATATGCTTACGGTTAAGTGAACTGAAGGACAAGTTCACACCTATCAATCGGGTTTCAACTCAGCCCATAGCAAGGTTTCACCCAGCTCATAACAGGAACCTCTCTGGCTCTGGAACTGCCTCTCACTAAGTATGAGTGCGGCACCTAGCACAATGTGACTATTCTCAGCTGGGGCCTCTAGGTGCTATAGTAATACACATAATAATGTAAAGAATGAGGGTGATGGTCAGCTGAAATGTAAACAGTTTAAATCATTCCATGGAAGTGGGTTGGGATGGAACCCGAGCACTGGGAATGGATTAATGGAAGGCTAGAGTGCAACTGGGAAGAGAACATTGTGATACAGCACCCAGACGGCTGGTGGGACCACTACAATTTCTAGTCTATTCTGTCTCTAGTGCAGGCAAGTAGCTGTAGCCTCTCCCTTGCATAGGGAGAGTGTTCCAGCCCTTCTTCTCCCCACCCCCAGTCACAAACACAAGCATGTGCACGCACTTGTAACTATAACATGTTCTACCTATTCATATATTTTAAGGATTGTCTAGACTAACCTGCTTACCACAGATAACTTCTGCAGCAAGGCTGCAACGTCTGTTTGAGCTTTGGTATGTCTTTTTAGAAAGACATCCAGTCTTGATTTCCAGACTGCAGGTAATGGAGAACCTGCCATGTCCGTAGGTAAGCTGTTCTACGGTTACTTACCTTCACTGTTAAAACATTTGCACCTTTTCAGTCTAAACCTGTCTAGCTTCAGCTTCTAGCCACTGGATCTTGTTATGACTTTTCCCGGGAGATTAAAGAGCCATTGACTGTCAGAAATCTCTTCCCCATGTAGGTACTTGTGGAATCTGATCAAATCACTTCTTAATCTTCTCTTGCATAAACAAAATCCATTGAACTTTTTTAGTCTCTACCAGGCAGGTTATCCAGAACTGGAATTATTCTTGTAGCTTCCTTCTGAACCCTTTCCAATTTGTAAACACCCTTTTAAAAAGTGTGGACCCCAGAACTGGACACAGCATCCCAGTAGTGCTCTCACTAATGCCATTTATAGAGATAATACTATCTCCCTCCCTCTATTCGATATTCCTCTGCTTCTACCTCCAAGGACAGTGTTCACCCTTTTAGCGAGAGCATCGCTCTGGGAACTCATGCTCAGTTTCAAGTTGGCTTTCTGCCATTACCGCAAGTTCGTTTCACTTCATTCCAGAATGCTGTCTTCCATCTTGTGCGTGTGAACTATGTGTTTGTTCCTAGATGCATGACTTTGCACTTGGCTGTATGAAAATGTAGGTTGAACAAAGGAGCTGTCTTACCAAGCACTGCAGCTCAGGCTGCATTATGGACCTGAATCAACCATTATTTACCAATCCACTAATTTTTTGTGACCTGCAAATTTTACCAGCAATGATTTTGTATTTTCTTCCAGATTGTTGATAAAGATATTGAATTGCATTGGGCCAAACCCAGGTCCCTGCAGAACCCCACTAGAAATACCCCCATAGGAAGAGTGTACCTCATTTACAATTACTACTCAGTGAGATCTATCACTTAACTAGTTTTTAATCTATTTAATATGGGCTACATTAGTATTATACAAAGAACAGTTTTTATCAGAATGTCACGTGCGACTAAGTCAAATGCCCTACATAAGTCAAACTATGTCAACACAGTGACCTCCTTAACCCACTTGTAATCTAAACAAAAATGAGCCGGACAGGGCCTGTTTCCCATTATGTACATGAATGCATTGTATTATCTCTATAGACACACATGTCTATGGAGCTATGCCCAGTTACCTCAGCTGAGGATCTGGCCCATTATTTTGCACAGTCAGTTATGGGTAACTGATGTCTGCCCAAGAGCCGGCAGAGTTCCCTCGGGCTTTTTGAAGGAAGAAGGCAGCATGTCTGCACCCAATTTTGAGAAGCGCATTGAAAGGGGGCAGCCTTTTGCTGTGCTCTCCTCTCCGCTGGGTGAAGGCAGAACTCCAAACCTGAGTGCATGGGAATCCATGCTGAGTAGTAGGGATCCTCTAACACGTTTTAAAAAAAACCCAGGCTTATCTTCATTATCCAAAAGAGGGTACTTGACTGTCACTCAGAGGCATATAGGAAAGGTAGGTGCCAGAAACCCATTTGGGAAGGGGAATAGGCTCAAGAACAAGAGGGCAGAAGCCAATACTCCTACAAAGATTAGGCATCCCATGAGTTAGAGAATTTTCTGTGTGCAGAGGGACCTGATCTTGACACGGGGAATTCCCAGTGAGGGCAGTGGGAAATTGGTCTAAATAGAGATGGCAGCAGGGTTAGTACCAGCTTATGTACCTCCAGAGGCTTACGCATTTTTAGGCAGAACCCTTCACTGATTTCAATGGGCCATTCTGCTTAAAAATTGCTATGATATAATATGGCTCAAAGACTGCAATCGATGCTACAGCAAATGCGTATTCTAAAAGAATGAGGGAAGCACTTGGAACCAAGGAACGGGCACAAGATACAAATATTAGATGGACTCAGGTGATTTCTTTCTACTTCAAACTATTACTGTGCCAAAAAATGCATTCCTGTTGCAGTTCAGATGCCTAGCATATCGTTTATGCAGAAACCTTATGCTGTAACGAATTCAATGTACAACATTTCCCATGGATAAAAAGCTATCAGTCTTTTCTCATGGTCTTGGATTTTTCCACCACATGAGGGCAGGCTGTTTCTAAATAAAATACACTAAAAATCCCATCTATTTTGTACAAGAAAAGCTGTGGAGCCCTAATTTACCCTAACTCAGGGCAAAGCCCTGCTGCAATGAACTGGAGTGCTCCCTCAGGATTTCAGGAGTGGGCCCACACACGTCAAGCTGGTGTGCAGCCCACTGCCAAGCCGTGGCTAGAATGCTGCTGCAGATTAAATGTTTGTGTAAAGTGTTAGATGAATGGCATAGAGGCTCAAAAAGAAAAGCACTCAAGGACTTTGGTAGTAAATGTCGTACTGCTTCATTGTTCCTCTCAGCAAATGTCCTAATGGGACTATTTATGTGTAGTAAATGCATTTTCACATCACATTGCAGCACAGGTTGGATGCATTCATTTAGCCACTACATAAATAATAACATTGTATTTGCAGAATGTAGACCAGGGTTGTAGACCAGAACTATCCGTGGCCCTCTCTTTCCTTTAACTGCTTTTTCAGACGGCCAACAGACCCTCCCCAATTCTCCCCTTGTAAGGCTACTGACCCAATAATTCTCCCAAAGTGATGTCACCCCATTTCACCATGAGGACTTAATGTCAGAATGAGGATTTACTTTCAGAACCCTCCTGCAGAGTGAGTGACAGTAATTAAAAAGAAAGGGCATATGACAAAAGGACACTAAGTGGTGCAGTTTTCTTCTTGAAAACTGTTCTCTCGGGCCGCATCCAAAGCCTGTTGAAGCCAATGGAGCGAGAGACTCCCATTAGTTGCAGTGGGCTCAGCTCCTACAAACAGGATCATGGGGAGTGCTAGAGGCCTGAATGCCTCACGCTGCTCGTCCTTGCTCCCTAGGGTTTCTAGAGCCGCTGCCGGCATTAGAGTCCGCTAGTTCTTGCATGTCTGTAGGGTGAGGACTGAGACTGGGCCTGCCCCTGGCAGAGGCAGAAGGCTGTGTATGTGTAGACTCTTTGTACCCTCTCCACCTACATTTGCATAAAGTTAGGCACAATCTAATCCTCTGCAATTACTTCTGGTTCTTTATTTTCCCCCTCACTTGGCTATAAACAGACATTACAGAGCCAGAGCAGTGGGTGGGTCTGAGCCAACAGGATCTAAACATTCTGTGTCAGGGCAAGGTGAAGACTACCAGATGGCTCAGAAAGTATTTACGGCCCTCTTATGGGGTAAGAAGCCCCAAAATAAGGCCTAGCTTGTGCGGGAAGGGGAGTGCAAGCAGTATCCAACATGCTTTATAGGGCAGATCTGTATGCAATTTCATCACTATACTTTCCTGGCATGGAATTTATGAGTGTTTCAGCTCCATTACATTACCTGGCAGTTGAGTGATAAAAATGTACAGCTTCTAAAAGAGCTCTGGTTTTCCCTTCTCACACCATTGGCTAACCAGGCTTCCAGCACATGGATCTTTTTGAGGTTATCTCAGCTAGGAGAATTTGGGAGGGGGTGACCTTATTTCTAAGATGAATCACCCCATTAAATGGTCCCTCTTAAAAATAAACATCTAGGAAAGCTTCCTCTCCATTCAGCCCCATGTCCTCCTTGCCATTTGTAAATGATTAGCGCTTGTGGTCACTGAATTTAGTTAGACTCCCCATTGCCCAGGGCATTCCTGATTCTGATCAGTGAATCTCTGTGTTAATTGGATCAACTCCCTTCCAGCCGAGGAGGGGTCACTTCCTGATATAACGCTGAGTTCTGCGAGCTCCCTTTTCCCTTCACAAAGGTGCGAAATTTCAGAACTCCCAAAGAGCCCTTAATGGGTTTGGCTGGAAGGCCACAAGGTCAGTGCAACCCTGGGTTTTCAGTCAGAGAGACGTTCATTTTAGCTTCAGGAAAACGAGAAGGACAAAAGTAAAGTCTCCGGGAGGGCGCACAGCCCGTGTCCCTGTTCTGCTTGGACCCTGGCAATTCTGAAGGCAAAATGGCTGTTGTCTGTGCTGACCCAGGCTGACCTTTCAGAAATGCCAGGGTGCAGCGCACTTAAAAATCATAGCATGGCTGTTTCATAGCTACATCGATCCTGGTGATGGAATTCAGCTGGGAATATAGGGAGGAGTTGCAGGCAAGTTGGGCGAGAGGAGGTAGCCTCCAGCCACGCCTTCCTCTGAGAAATCTGGAGCCTTGGGGAATCTTGCAGGGCAATTGTGGGATAAGTCCTTCCTAAATAATTGAATATTTATTACTGCAGCTTAGAAACTTCTTCTCAGTCTTCATGTTCGTCTATATTCTTTATATTATTTTTTCCTTCCTTCCTTTCTATCAAGGGAATAATAGTTTGTACAGTGATTGTTATACAATGTATTCTAACGCAAACGTTTCTTTGCCTCCCCATTTGTCTATGGCCATTGCTTGCGTTTTCCATCCTGCTGGTGCCCTATAGGCTGCTTCCTGTGTGTTTCTCTTCCCCCTTTCTGCTAATTTGAACTGTGCATCACAGCTGGCTTTCCCTTCAGCCCAAGTATTGATCCCCCTTTGACCTGTAGCTGCCCAGCTGTCTGTTGCAGAAACCGTCTCAATGTTCCAAACCCTACAAACCATCCTATATTTGCACCTGAATTTTACTTGTGCATTTAGATTTCTAATTGGTGTATATGAGTCTAACTTGTAGGATAGCATATTAATACAGCCCTAAAGTCCTTCTGTTTCACCATACTTCCTGCTTACAGGACAATGTTTTATACTATATAGGTTCTACACCAAACTCATTGTACAGTATGGTGTGCAGGGTCTGTAATCTTCTTTGGTTTTGGCTTTGGTACGAGCATGAACCAAGACTATTGATTCCTTCCCAGCTCTTGCCTGCAGCTTTTCCATCTGTGGATAGCTATAGATTTACTTATTTGACATTTGGTACACTTACGCCAAATTCTGCCCTAGTATAAGCAGACAAAACTTCCTTTGATTTCGAAGGGAGAGGTTGATAGTGTTAATGGAAGTTGCGTCTTTTTATGCCACAGGTAAATTGGTTACAAGAAGTTAAGACCACTGTAGAAATATTCTGCACCTGCCTTGAGTCTTTTTGTCTTCCTTTCTTAAATAATCTCTTACTTTTTGGGTGGAAACATAGCTTGTGAGCAATAACAGTAAACATACAGGTGGGAATATGTCACTGAAGGTATATAGACACTGGAGCTGGAAGGGGTAAATTTCAGCTCAGGGAGACATACCCTTGTTAGCTCTGATCAAGTTGGTATGCTAAAAATAGAAGTGGTGGGAGGGGTTAGCCGCCCTGAGTACAATCCCATGTGAGACCCGAGTAGGGTTGCCAAATTTTTACTCACACAAAACTGAACACTCTTGCCCTGCCCCCCTGCCCTGCCCCTCCTGGAAGACTCCGCCCCTACCCTGCCCTCTGAGGCCCCACCCATACCCACTCTATCACCCCTCCCTCTGTTGCTTGTTCTCCCCACCCTCCCTCATTTTGACTGGGCTGGCTCAGGGGGTTGGGGTGCTGGAAGGGGTAAGGGCTCTGTCTGGGGGTGCGGGCTCCAGGATGGGGCCAGAAATGAGGAGTTCAGGGTGCAGAAGGAGGCTCCAGGCTGAGGCAGTGGGTTGTGATGTGGGAGGGGGTAAGGGCTCTATTTGGGGGTGTGGGCTCTGGGGTGGGGCCAGGGATGAGGGGTTTGCAGTGCAGGCGGGTGCTCTGGGCTGGGGGGGCTGGAGTCGAGGGGTTTGGAGTATGGGAGGGGGCTCCGGGCTGAGGAAGGGAGTTGGGATGTGGGATGGGGAATGGGCTCTGGGCTGGGGGTGCAGGCTCTGGGGCAGGGTCAGAAATTAGGGGTTTAGGGTGTGAGAGTGGGCTCTCAGGGGGTTGGGGTGCAGGGGGTGTGAGGGCTCTGGCTGGGGGTGCAGGCTCTAGGGTGGGGCCGGGGATGAGGAATTTGGGGTATAGGAGGGTGCTCTGGGTTGGGGTTCAGAGGGAGGGAGGGGGATCAGGGCTGGGGCGGGGGGGAGGGGGAGGGCTCTGGCTGGGGGTGTAGGCTCTGGGTGGCACTTACCTCAAGTAGCTCCCAGAAGCAGCGGCATGTCTCCCCTATGGCTCCTAAGTGGAGGTGCGGGCAGGTGGCTCTATGCACTGCCCCGTTCGCAGACGCTGCCCCCGCAGCTCCCATTGCTTGTGGTTCCCAGTGCTTGGGGTGGGGGCAGCGTGCAGAGCCCCCTGGCTGCCCTTACACGTAGGAGCCAGAGGAGGACATGCTGCTGCTGGCAGAGCCATGGCAGGCAGGCAGCCTGCCTTAACCCCGCAGTGCTGCCAACCGGACTTTTAATGGCCCAGTTAGCAGTGCTGACTGGAGCCGCCAGGGTCCCTTTTCAACCAGGCGTTCTCATCAAAAACTGGACACCTGGCAACTCTAGACCCTAGGTACTCACTTGGTGCAGATAGGTCCTCCCACCACTTGCACCACCTTGGCTACACTTCTATTTTTAGTAGGCAAGCCCAAGCACAGCTAGCATGGGCATGTCTCCTCGAGCAGGAATCTTTACCGTCCAGCTCCAGTATAGACATAATCTTAGAGAAACACTGCTGCCTTATCAGAGCAGCGAACAACAGCTGAAAGACTACGAGACTGAAAAAAACAACAACCTTCAGGTAAAAAGAGACTGGAAGGATGATGCCCTGGACTGGAACTGGGGGATGTGGTTTCAGGTCCTGCCTCTTCCACAGACTCCCTGTGTGACCTAGGGCAAGTCACTTAATCTTGTTATGCCTTAATTCCTAAACTGTAAAATTGAGATAATTCCTTTTCCCCACCATCTTCTGTCTGTCTTGTCCATTTAGACTGTCACCGTAACCCACTGGTGAATGTGGGTTACAGCTCCCCCTCTGTGCTGATCCACAGGGGATCTGAATGGTTACATCCCCCAGTTACAGAGCTTTGGCTCTTTAATGCATGCTGCAGCAGCTCCAGCTTTTAGCTCTGGAGCTCCTGGTTCAACCAAAAGGGTGATCACTGCATACGCTCCTCATGATAAAGACTGCCCTCTTCCTCTGCGTTTGTGCCATACCTAGCACCCCGGTCCCTGACCCTGGGTGGGTGCAAATGTAGTAAACTGCTCAATAAGACTTTGTTTGCAGCTCTTCGAAATCCTCCTTAGGCCTGTGACAAAATGTTGAGCTCTGCAAGAACTTTGTGAAGGGACAAGGTACAACTTACAGGGCATAGGAAATCCCCCAACTCACAATCGGATGATATGGTGACTGGGGTCTGATAACATGTTAGCAGAAATCACAGCAATAGACCAACAAGAAATCAAGATAAAATCCAAACCCAGAGGACTGGGTGATGTTATAGCCCATGGAGAAAAGCTTATTAAATAGTTTTATGCTTGAAAAAATGACATGCACATCATTGTGGCTGGAATAAAACAAAAGCCCCAATCAAATTACTTTGAGCATGATGCAATCAACTGATACAGATGGGAATCCCAAATGCCATGGACTTGTCCAGCTCTCCAAGAGCATGGATAAATCTTTTGCCTTTTACAATTTTGTAACGTCACTTCAAAGGAGAAAGATGAAATATTCATCCCTTTGTAAACAACTCCTCACAGAAGGATTTACCTCTTGGCTCCTACGCCTCGCTAAGCTGAAGTTATAGGACTAGGGTCTATCATAGTCTTTTTCTTCAGCCAGGGGATGTGTAGGCCAAGATTTTCCAAAGAGGCTGTGGATTCTGAGGGCCCCACTTGACACCTGCAATGGCTGACTTTTCAGGAAGTGCTGGGCACCCGCTTATTGAAAATAGGTCTCAAGTTGGGCACCCAAAAATTGGGGCACTCCAAATCATTAGTGATCTTTGAAAATCTTATCCATAAAGACTAAAATAATGCAACTGCAGGATGACTCACTAAGGGCCCCATCCTGCCATCCTCACTTAGCCAAACCTCTCATTGGGGTCATTCATTGACTTCAGTCTGAGCTCTTCTTGACTAAAGACAGCAGCGCTGGGATCTCATTTCTCATTTACTCGGTGTTTCATTTGGATTCTGTGTCTCAAATGCTTGGTAATCTTCCCCATTCCCCCAATAGTTCAGATCCTGGAGTCAGACCGGCCCCCACCTGTTTTAAGCAGAGGTAAGAAGTCACAGCTCTCAACTTGGTAGCTGAGTTTGAGGGCTTGTTTGCACTGGAATACTTGAACTGATGTAAATAAATAAAACCCCTAATGTTAGATGTGCTTAAATTGGTTTCACTTTGAATACTTAGAATGGATACAATACCAGACCATGCTAAACTGGTTTAAGTGTGTCTACATTAAGAGTTTCCACTGGCGTAACAAGCAGCCCTTCGTCAAGTTTTTATCATCCTTATTACCATTAATGCAAAAGATTTCTGCCATTACTAAAAGAAAGTGTAGCTTTGCCTGCTTGGTCGCTTACCAGAGAGTAGGTTCAGGTTAAGGCAAAGTGTTTCTCCTGTTTATTCGTTAAAATTATTCTCTAGGGTTTGTAAAGTACGATCAGGGTGCTATGCAAACAGGAAGCCGTGGACCCTGCCTCAAAGGAATTGCAATCAAACTCGCACACACATACTCCGGGCCGTATTCTGATCTTGCTGATGGTGGCATAAATGGGGAGTAACTTCAGTGGAGCTGGTTCTCTATTCTCTCACAGTGTGCGCACACATTTCCAGCTGTGCAAAGGGATTGTAGAATCTGAGCTAATCAGAACGGTTGCATTTTACATGCACTTGAATCAAAGTACATGACAACTCCCAAGGGTGATGCAGTGGGGAGCTGGTCCCAGTGTGACTCCAACGGCCCCAAAACTAGTGTCCGATCAGAAGCGGACTGTACATGGAGGCACAAAGTGATGACAATCATCTAGTCTCAGAATAGTGCACCCACCGGCTCTCTCACATTTAGTGTGTTGCTGCTGGACGGGCCTTTTCCTTCCACAGCGAAGATTTCTACACCTGTGCTTTAAACCTGAATTTGTCTGAATGCTGCTGCTGCTGCTGCTGCTGCTTAATCATCTGTAAAGGAAAATAATTCTCCATGGCAAGTGAGCTGAGATCAGGGGCATCCTTGAAAACAGACTTCCTGCCACTTGGTTAATATGCATCCTATGCCCAGGGAATGTTCAGCACTACAGTACTAATTAACTACCCCAGAGCTTCCCCTCAGGGTGAAGGAATCACTGTTTTAAAACTAGTCACATCACTGCAGTTAGACCCTGGCTGTTCCTCTGCTGAAGGATGCTCTGTGCTGGAAGCCTCAACTCAAATCAGAATGGTTTGATAGCTGGTTACTGGGCTTTTTGCCTCTGAATTGGGGGCTCAATGTCTCCCGCTATCCAGACTGGCCCCTACGAACAGGCTCAGTGTGTCCACACTCACCATTCCAGTCTACTGTACCAGGGCATTGTGGGTCCTCTAAAGTGTGGATCCTACAAGTCCTGGTGCAATTCCCTGAAGTTAGGGCTCATGGGACTTGCAGTCCTCAGTTGAAAGTGTTGTAGCAATTTTAAGGGGGGAGGCAAGGGATAAGTGTTCCTTATAAATTAGCTGTGTTCAGTGTAGCAGGTATTTTTGTAACAGAAAACCACTGGTTTTGCATAAGATATCCCTGTCATGTTTCCAGGACACAGCAGACTCAAACTGGCATGGGCCCATGCAGCAGGACTACAGATGTGAGTACCCTGGCTCATGAGCCTTAGAAAGGCATTGCCAACTACGGCATCTCACACTAGTAGAAGGAGCTGGATGGCTGTCCACAATCCAGAGGACATCAGCTGACCAACACCATTCCCTCCCACCTGGGGAGGGAGTCACCACTGCAGGAGATGGGCATTTTCTTTCTTCCTCTTGAAGTCAGATCAAAGACCCTAAATCCTGACTCCATCCATAAACCTACCCGGCCCCGCCACCCCGCTCCCAAAGGCTGCTTCTGCTGGGAGGCAGATCTGGAGCTTGGCTTACCGCAAAGGAAAGAAGGCCTGGAGACTGGGGTGCTCCCTTTGGGGCTGGTAGTAATTTAGAGCAGCTGCTGGGCTGCTCTAAAGGCCTGATCTAAAGCCCACTGAAGTAAAGAGGAGTCTTTCTATTGACTTCAATGGGCTTTGGAAAAGGCCCTTTACTATGTTGGGGTTTGGACTGGCCACATAATCAGGGGAAAGGAAAGGTGGCTTAGAGCATCCACCCTACAAACCTCAGCTGTACTGAGGTTATTTTGGCCACAATTGAGGGTTTGGCCAAGGGATAAGATATGAACAAAATTGGGCTCTACACTCGCATTCCTGGGGTTCAGTCTTGTGTGGTTTTGTAATTGTAGGAATTTTCTGTGTGTTTTTGGGGGGGCTCTATGGGATAAGCTGACACGGGGCTTTGGTTAGAATTACAGTCTATTTAGAAAAAGGCAACAGAGCTGAGAAACTGTCAGTTGTTAAAGACAAACAAGTGGAACACAGGAATGTCATAAACGCTGGACAGCAGCACAGAGTTTTCCCCAAAGTCGCCATTTGTATTAAAGAAACATTTATTCTTGGATCCATTTTGGTAGTGTACACTTCATTCTGGATGAATTATGAATCTCGTGAGCTGCAGCTGATTGTCTATCTCCTTGCTGAAAACTGAAACCGGAGACTCTTATGAACTGTTTCATGGGAAGCAGCACAGCCGGTTCTAAATGTCTGTGCGTGTGGCCGAAACCGGTAGAAGAGTTCTCTTGAAATCTCTCAAACACTTTAAAAACGGAATATAATTTCAATACGATCACACTGTAAAGTCTCTAGAAGCAGAATAGCTTTTGTATAACTATAGAAACTGTTCACATTTGATCCTTATCTTCCGTAAGTAAAAATTCTGTGATTTTTAGCGACAGTGATTACAACCAGGGAGGGCTGAAGGGATCACACTCATTCAGTTTGTTTAAATAGCCTTTCCAAAGGTTAGATTCATGACGGCTGGCATGCATACACTAGGCAAGTTGCTACAGGACAATAAAAAAATTAGGGTACTCTTAGTCCTGTCTCTGCAACATTCCTCTGATAGAACAGAGTGCAGGTATCTGGGAAAATCTTTATTCACTTTTTTATTCAAAATGTGAGATGGCTTTTTTTGTGTGACTTAAAAAACAAAAATCCATAGTAACATTTTTCTGTTCATGACCGTTTCGTGCTGGGAGCATGTTTCCAGGACAGAGCAGACTCAAACTGGCATGGGCCCATGAACATAGCTAATTTATTGTCACCCTCAGGAGTTTAAAAATCATGAGTCAGGCCTCAAAGAAACCATGAGATTAGATACAAATAATAAAAATTAAAAATGATAAAGCTGGAATTCTTCTTCTTAGTTTCTGTGCCTGTAGGTCACATTTTCAAACTTTGCTCCGCAATTAAGAGGGCTAGAAATTTACTGTTTAAAAAAAAATGGGGGAGGGGGAAAGGGAGGGGAAGAAAAGAAATCTTAGGTTCTCATGTAATCACTTGACTCCAGTTATTGGAGCTATTAGAAACAAAAGCTCAAATATCACAACACTTGCAACAGAATCACAACAGTTGCCAGTAGCATGTGTGTAAAGAGCAATGCAGGAGAAGACATTTGTGGTGCACAAGAAGTAGTTCTATAGGTCCTACAAAACTCAACAATGCTACATACTCTTGAGTGCCTTCTACGTGCACCTTAGGTATTAACTCACTGTTTACATGTATATACAGGCACCTCTCTTCTTTAGAACACTTCAGTAAATTTGACCAAGGGATCATTGTAACGTCCTCCTAAGGCCACTTGAAACTGTAAGCCATTGTGTTACCTTTCTGCCTTAGCAAGAGAGAGCTTTGCTGGAATTTAGTTTAGTAATAAAGGACAGATTTAAGTAATACTAATGAAGAGAAAAAGCAACAGCTATGGTTACAAATAAAAGAATACAGGCTTTCCAGTGACTAAAACTTAATGTTAGCAGCTCACAGTCTTTGCCTAACCACGTTTCTTACTTGCGTCAAGTTACCAGCAATTCCAGGCATTCAGGTAGGAGGATCCACTTTTCACAGACTCAGAGAGTACTGTTCCCTAGAGTGTCTTTTGCTCCCCTTATATTTCCCAAAGTCCATTGTCTTTGCCTCCAGAGCCAGGAGGACTCCTGGAGGTGCAGACTCTGTCCACTGCTGTGCTGCTTACTAAACTCGTTTCTCCACCACTTGTTATCTTGATGGCTTTGCTTAACTTATCTATAAATGTACTGTCGTTGTATGCTGCCTGTAATCAAGCCAGTCAGACCTGGACATCCACATTCCTTTGCCTAGGGTGGGCTTGATTCACGCTCTGTCTCCACACTGCGTTTTACAAAGGTATTTCCAGCACACATACATAATTCTTTATATACAACCTGTACATACATCACACAGTGATATTCCTGACCAGTGGGTCACCAGTTTACAGACAATACCTTACAAGATCCCTCTTGGGTACATATTATTTAGAACAGAATGTTGGGGATAGTGTGTGTGTCGGGCCTGATAGGAGTTATGGTATACACATCCAGTCATGCTAGGATCTCTCTTTCCAGCTGGTGTGTTGGGGATGTGATGCTAATGGCATTTACCTGTTGTTGCAATAATCAACCAGGGGCACTGAGTCTCAGGGCTCAGGCTTTGGAGCTAAAAATAGCAATGAAGATGTTCGGATTCTGGATAGAGCCTGGGCTCTGAGACTCTTTCCCTGCTCCTCTTGCAGGGTCTCAGACCCCGGGCTCCAGGCCACGCCTGCAGGTCTATATTGCAATTTTATAGCTCTGCAGCCCAAGCCCTGGGAGCCCCAGTCAGCTGATCCAGGCCAGCCACGGCAGTGCCACGTGTCTTTTATTGCAGTGTAGACATTCCCTCTGCGAAGGACGAGAGCAGAACCTGACAAATCAAATACAGTCAGCAATTCTCCTAAATATATTTAGATACAAGGTGCAATTAGGCAACATTTAATTTTTGCCTCTTAAGCAGCTTTTGTGTCCAATAGCACGTGGCATGGTAACTTTTCCTCTTACCTGCCCCAAGGGTTAATTTGTCTTCTCTTGCACTGACTGCCTCTGGAGGGGTTTGATCCAAAGTCCACAGAAGTCAATGGGAGGGTAGCTAATCACTGGAATAACTTAGCAGGCCCTCTTCGGTGAGCCCTATACCAAAGGGACAGGCTATGAAATCCATAGTTATCCAGGTGAGTAATCACTCACCTGAGTCTATGGACTCAATGTGACAACTTGAGTCAATTGCTCTCTGTTCTGAGCTGAGAATTCACAGTCTGGCCCCGTGTCAGAAGTGAGCCCTTCAGTTTTTTTTCCTGGTGCTGATAATAACCCACCTTAATTGATTAGTCTCGTTAGAGCTGGTATAGCAGCACACATTTTTCATGTTCTCTGTATATAGATATATCTTCCTACTGTATTTTCCACGGCATGCGTCTGATGAAATGGGCTGTAGCCCACGAAAGCTTATGCCCAAATAAATTTGTTAGTCTCTAAGGTGCCACAAGTACTTCTCATTCTTTTTTGCTTCAGTGCCCTGTTTTGCTAAGGAATATTATGCTCTTGGGATTGTTTTTGGCAAGTTCTCTGGCCTGTGTTATACAAGAGGTACAACTAGATGATCACAGTGGTCCCTTCTGGCCTTGGAGTCTACGGAACTCTAATAGAAACAGTCATTGCCTTGGTGATTTCCTTAAAGCTGTGGAGTCTCTCTAGTTAAGTATGGAGACACATACTGCTGTCATCGGTAAGAGTCCCAAGACTGCTTTGTAGTAAGATAGGATGTTGTTTGTAATCTGGGTTATACATGTAAAGGGCTTATGGGAAGATGTGTAGCTTTTGGATTTGCAGTATTTATATCCAACCAGTCACGGATGGTAGAAGGAGAGTGTCGTACAGTGGAGTGAAGATTCACATCAGGCACACAGTTATGCACCCTTTCTGATGACACATGTGGTGATGTACCCTGCTTGCGATGAAATAGATTGCATAAAATTGTTTACAATGTTTAGATTGCTCTGAGGTTATTGCGTTGCTTAAGCTAACGGTCTCGTCTGCGACTGCTGTAGACAATGACTTCTTTAAATGCTTATTCTTGTTCCTCTTTGTTCATTATGTTGGTACAAAAAAAATTGTACATGTGATTTCTCCCTCCCTTTCCATCTTCAAATGCATTAGAACAGACATCCTTGATACTTACTGTGAGTAGAAAAGGAAAATGATAAACCTCAATTTCAGTTCTAGGCAGGCAAACATTACGATCAGGAGTTTATCCATTCCTGGCCTCAGAACTACACGTGTCTTACGAAGTTTACTTGGTTAGTCTTTCCTTACAGCTCTGTTACAAGAACTTAATTCTGATGTGCAGAGCTCATCTGGCTTTGGATTGTGTTTTGGGATGGGGTGTTTCAAACACAGAATTGGAGCTATGAGTAAAGGAAAACTCTAAACAGCTGTTTGGAGGAAGTAACTGGGATCTGTTGGAAGGAGAAGCCCTTGAACTTTAATACCTTGACATCAGTCTGGCTGTGGAAGCTTGAACTGTGTGCTCTTGCAGTTTAAAATCCAATTTCTAGTCAAAACCTGATTACATCTGTAGGATCTGTTGAGGTTTTATTTGATAAATCAAAGTAGATTACCATAATCCATTAATCCTAGATTTGATGGCAACAAATTTTCTCTCTGAAAAAAGCCGACCTCTTTCTCAGATCCCACTGTGCTAACCACTTGTGGTGAAGTCCCGGCCCCACTGAAGTCAATGGGATATTTGCAATCATTTCAGTGGAACCAGGATATCACAGCATCCAGAGTGAAGAAAGAGTACCATGGAGATTTCCCCTATAATCTACTTTATTATGGGAGAAATAATGGGATGTGTAAATGATCACCTGACACATTTAACTCATAATTCCAGTGTTCTTTTGTCTCGCACTAGCTAGCTTGGCCTTTCTCTTCTCATTTCCAGTGAAGTGATTCCACTGGCTACAGTGGAAAAAAACCTCACACTGGTGGTATAAACTAGGATTTATTTCACTGAAGCCAGTCAGGTGAGACTGGTGGGAGTGAGAGGAGAATCTAGCTCTTTCTATTTAGCTGTGCCAATTTCCCTACTCTGTCCATCACATCCTCTCTGAAGCATTTCAGTTTTTTAAAAGATTCACCCCCCCCCCGGCTATACTGAACAATAATGCTCCTCAACTGCTAATATTTTGAAGTGTCTTTTCCTTTGTCGTGGAACTGACGTGCTGTCACTATTCCTGTGGAACTAAGAGGTTTCACTGACTGCTTTAGTTCTCTCCATTGTATGCCATCAGTTCGGTAGGTTAATAGAAGTTCAAGAGTGAAATGATCAGCTAGTCAATTTCATCCCTCTACCAGGACAGGAAACAGTCCCTCCTACAGGGGTAGTAGAATTTTTTTTTTTAAGGTAATTCGTCTCTCCCTCAGCTTAATCGCTCCTATGGATTTATGGTGGCAAACAGTTGTCTTATCTTGTTAGAGTTTAAGAACTACATCTGAAAATTTCAGTTACAATCCTATCAGAAGAGAAGCAGAGGGGAAAAGGCTAAGTTATGCTGAATGTTTGCTTTTGAGAGTCAAGATTTTATTTTTATTTTTAATTTCACCCCAGCCTGTCACTCTTCTGAACACGCATGTCAGCAGCAGTGACAGCTGGAAGTGACAGGTTGTAACACATCTGTAGCTTTTCCTCGGTGGAGTCCCACACCACTGAGTGTTATTCAGTATGTGGAACTTTACAGTGCGCTCTGCTTTACTGTTAACAGATTGAAACTGTTAAAACTTTTTGTTTTTCTTCCCCCCATCAATATTAACAACTTCTTCAAATAACTCGTCAAAGGAAAGCCCCCTTGCAAATACATTGGGTCTACTAACAGATAAATAGCAACAGTACTTTGAAGTTTCCAATAGTAATTTTAAAAGAACCACCGTTATTACAACGAACAAATGTCTCCTGCAAAATATATAATCATGTAACAGCATGTGTGGAAATGAGGTTATTCGTATTGCAATAAACAAGTGGGACTGCTTGGTGTGAACACCTGCGTTGCAATCACTGTTGCTAAAGATGACTCTTCCTGGGGCTTACAGTATAATAGCTATATATGTGCTGTTTTTTGTTAATAGTTTGATATACTGAGTTTCCTTTCAGAGTAGCAGCCGTGTTAGTCTGTACCCGCAAACAGAAAAAGAGTACTTGTGGCACCTTAGAGACTAACAAATTTATTTGAGCGTAAGCTTTCGTGAGCTACAGCTCACTTCATCGGCTCAGCTCACTCACTGAGCTCACTTAGTTTCCTATTAGTCTGATACATTGTAAGGTCTTTTGAGCCTGATAGCTAAGATTTACAATCTAAAGAAGTAATAAGAACAAAATTAAGTAGGAAATAAAACATCGCTGAGCGACCTCTCTATGTGGAGGAATACTTTCCATGGACTGCTTTGGGTAAAATTCTGGCCTCCCTGACATCAATGACAAAATTTCCATTGACTTTAACGGCCAAGATTTCATCCAGGGTAAAGCTGGGTTCTTCAGAGTGGATTTAAACTCTGAGCCAGAAGCCAGCTGAGCCAGTTGATATTCAGATCTGAACTCCTCCGAACTGACTCGCAATTGCAAGAAATAAAACCAGATTTAGCCACATTAAATCTGACTCTTCTATTCTATGTAGGCTCTAATGCTGCTCCCAGCACCTTGGTAGGTGAATGCTTTCCAGGCAGTGTACAAAAGCTTTTAAGAGTTTAAACCTAATTTAAGATCCATGCTCCACGTGCACAACTCCTACTGAATTCAGTGAGAGCTGTGTATGCTCAGCTGAGGCCCTCCCTCGGGTAGGAATAGGTTGGACATAAAAAACAAGATCCTCAAACTGCTGAGAAACTGGCATGTGCCTGAAAACCAAATCTAGGCAGGCAAATAAGTACCACTCTCCTGTGCAAGGATATAGGATCATCACACATTTTTAGAGGGGATGTATGTGCAAACCTAAGTGGATAGCAATAAGTCTATAGCCTGTGGAACTCACTGCAACAAGATATTACTGTAGCCAAGAGCTTAGCTGGAGTTAGAAAAAGTCCAGCTATTTATACAGAGTAAAAGAATAGGGGAAAAGATTCCAGGCTCTTTTCCAAGGGGAGGATTTTAGCCTGGGACAGAACGTAAATTCAAGTTTATTTTTCCCTTGTTTCTGTGGCTTACAGAATTACAGGTGATCAGTTGTGTTTTTTTCTCCACATTTACTAAAATCGGCATGGAAATGGGAACTATACAAGTTCTGAAAAGAAATCCATGGTTTAGATGCTGTGAGTTTTCCTGGATTTACTGTTACCTGAGGTAAAAATTGGGGGGTTGAATTTTCAATGTAATCCAGGTAGAGATTGCTGGCCAAACAGAATAGCACTGCTAATATTCTGACCCTACTCAGGCTGTGCTTAGACATCAGAAAACAAAAACCTATAAGAAGTAAAATGTGGAAATATTCTTAATGGTGTAGTCTTTGCCTGTGTGTAGTCTTCACTAGGATAATATGTCCATGAAATTGACATAGAATTGATGAGGAATTTTTAACTTGAGTATATACTTTTGGCCCTCACACAGAATTGGTTGATAAAATGCAGGTCAAGGCCTCTAGTTCAGTGTTAAAATCCAACATCATCGATGTACTTTATTTTATCCAATGCAAATAAGTGTTGCTACAAGGTCTTTTAATATCCTATTGTTGGTGTAACCCAGGAGTCATCAATTATTTTTGTCAAGGTCCAAATTTCTTGGTCAAGGTATAGTCAAGGTCCAGACTCCAGAGCAAATAATAATAATAAAAAACAATAATAAGTAAATAAAAAGATTTTGGGGTCCATTCAAAAGCACCAGGGTCCATTCAAATCCGGATTTGGCCTGCGGTTGCCTATTGACTACCCTTGGTGCAACCCTACTTGACCTTCCCGGGTAGCCAAGATTTCGGCTTGTAGGTTGTTTCTGTTAAGAAGATAAATTGATAATGGAGTGAAGAGTATCACTGATGCAATCTGCTTTGTTGACAATGAGTGTGCAAAGTCCTGTTTCCCTGAACCTGAAGGAATCAAACAGGAGGCACTTTCTTTGCTCACAGTTCCAAGTCTCTTTCCAGCCAGTACTCTGCCCCAAAATTTCCTCTTTTCACTTTCTCTTTGGGCCACATTTCCAGTGCTTCTTTTGCTGTCTGCTTGGCTTTTTTGGCTGCTTCTCTCTGCCTGTTCTTTGGCTGCTTCTGGGTGCTTCTTCTCACAGACGGACACACCCCTCTATCCAACAATACTCTCAAAACTTGCTCCAAAATTTAACTGCTTCTTACTTTTATCCTGAACTAAGGGCAGCTGTCTCACCCACCCATTTCAGTGTGGTTTCCCTGAACCTCCATCATAACATGGGCAGATATTCCACTGATAAGTCATCACTCAGGGACCACCACCACATTTTAGGGAAAGAAAATGAAAGCAGAACCCCTTGAGTAATTTTTTAAAGGCATTTAGGTCTATAAAAGGTAATAGTAAAACGCGTACACAGCCTGGGTTTGTTCGGATGTATCACAGTCCGACTGCTGCAGGTCGTAAGAGGCAAACCAAGCCAGGATAGTTATTGACTTTTTCTGCTGTAAAGGTTGTGAATGATCCATTTTAATATTTGATATCAGTACAGTTCAAGGCCCTGATCTGGCAGCCCACTGGGCTCTGCCCATGCCTTGTCACTTGCAGAACTGGGGTCTGAGTCTGCAGAACTTCAAATCAAGTCACTGGTCTCTGTAATTAAGTTAATTAAACGCTCAGTTTTCTCAAAGTGCAGAATGCTGCTGCCCAGTAAATTGTCCTGCTACTGCAGTTTAATAAACTCAATGGCGTTAATCATTATTCTATACTGCCACAACAGATGTTGACATTTTGCTATTGTTCCAGAATTAAATGTCAAGGTATTCCCATCCTAAATCTACCATTTAAATTTTCAAAGAGTCCATCTGCAGCTGTATTTAGAGTTGACTGGCTGTTTGCAAAAACAGCATTGCTAAGCAGGTTTGTAAATGGGTTGCAGTGGGTTATACATGCATTAGAGACCTGCCTCGGTTAATTAATTCCATTTCCAGACATTATAACCCACACAAGTAGGCCAGCTGGAGGGCAATGTTTTCTTTGAAATCAGTAATTACATGCATTCTGGGATCAAGTTTGGTTTTCTGCCTACCTCTGCGCTCGGATGTGCTGAGACCTATGGATTCAGTGCCATGGGAGGCTTCCTTCACGCAGTGAGAAAGCGAAGTGTAGAGAGGCCGAGCTAGGAAAAGCTGGTAGTGGAGAGTTTAAAGATCTAAACGATATGTGTCCATGATTCATTTGAGGCAAGTTATAGTTCTATCCAAATGCAATTCAAAAACACCTGGCACAGCTTTTAATTTTGTTTCATCTTTTCACTCCTTACATGATTTTAATCTCCAGCAATTTCCCTGAAACGTTTCTGTGCTCTGTGCTGCAATTGCAGCACTTACTTCCAGATGAGAGATCAGGTAAATAGCTCTGTGGATCATCAGGCCGGCGGAAATGTAATGTATTCGGCATTCACCCTTTGACACAGAGTGCCTGACTGCTGCAAACTGCCCGAGCTCCTTTCCCAGCATTGTGCTCAGGCCCGCTCTGTCAACATGACATCGGACACACGCTCTTTGCTCCCAGCCTGGAATTTTTCAGGAGACCTCACCCTTTTCCTTGGCAGTGAGTGGTTAGGGGAGGGAGAGAGAACAGAGCAGGGGTGGCCAAACTTACCGACCCTCCGAGCCACATATGACAATCTTCAGAAGTCTGAGAGCCGGAGAGCACCTGCCAGGGCTCGGGGCTTCAGCCCTGTGTGGAGGGGGATTTCAAAGTGTCAGCCCCACTCCTGCTGAAGCTCTGAGCCCCAGCAGGCACGTGCTGTGGGGCTGATGCCCTGAGACTCCCTTCCCTGCTGGGCAGAAGCCAGAGGCAATGCATGGTGGGACATGGGGGGTCATGAACCCCCCCCAGATTTTTGCCAGGGTTTGCAGGCCCCACTCAGTCACACGGTGCTACCGGGCCCCCTCCCTGCATGGCAGCTGCTGCAGCTGTGGGGAGAGGCAGCAGGAAACACCTGGGAGCTGCAGGGAGGGGCCACATAGGGTACGAGGGGTGTGTGTGCCTGGGGGGCCCGAACCTTTAAATTGTGCTCCCCCACTCTCAGCAGGCACCAGTAGCCTCTGGCAGAAGCCCCTCGCCCCCACCCCCCAGCCCACCTCAGGCTCCCTGCCCCTCCAGTCTGATAGGTGGAGAATGGAGGGGTGGGGGTGGGGGGCTCCAGGAGTCACACTTTAACGGTCAAGGAGCTGCATGTGGCTCATGAGCTACAATTTGGCCACTCTTGGAATACCGGCTAGCGAGTGAAATCTACCGGGAAGAGGGAAGGAGCAGAGCGGAAGCCATTGATGCAGGATGCTTATTCCTAGTCCAGGCCCCAGACACAGCACTTTGCCTCAGGAACCGTCGGTTAGCAGGGACGTTACCGCCGTTCGCAGACGTGCACCTCCAAAGTGTCACTGTGCGTACCCAAATGAGGGCGCGGCTTTAGAACTGCCAGCTAGCTGGGGCTGGGGGAGCGCGTGGGGGCGGTGATGGGAGCTCAGAAGCGACCGCTCTTTGCAGGCGGTGCCTGGGGAAATCCATCTGCTTCGCTTGGCCGTGGGGGTTCGTGGGCATGGAGTTTTTCTGTGCTGGGACGTCTGATTCCTTTAAAGGAGGCATGCTGCCCGGGGCCATTGTATTGCGGGAATGACACTCTGGGATGTAATGGCATGAACTGCCTTTGAGGAGGTTACATGTTCCACTGGGATCACTTATCCCAGCAGGGTGAAGCATCATTTCCTTGGGCAGTAAAACTTTGCATGAGAGATGCTTCCTCTTGATACAGTATCAGCATCATCTTAACACCTCACCATTCCTTCTGTCCCTATGAAGCTGACACCAGCGTCAAGCTGAACTGAGGCAAAGCTCCTGCTGCCATGTCCTTGAAATTACTACGATACCCGAGAGTAATCCAGTAGCCTGACTCACTTCATAGGTTTTTTTGCGGGGAGTCAGGTCTTCAGTTCCTGGAGAAATTAACCTTGTGGTCTCATCCTCTTTCAGCCCCCACTTGCTGTCCAATGAAAGTGGAGCTACAAGCGGAAAGCAACGGGGAAACCCTCCTGTGTTTTCTGTGTGAGCTGGGACAAAGGGGGAGGGATGGCCTGCAGAGGTTGGTTTTCAAGAGTCTCTTTCCGGCGGACTAGATTCCTAATTCCACTTGGTGCAGCCAGCTGCCCCACATCCTCAGCATATGTCCTGTGGCAAGGACAGAGGGGCCGTGTCAGAGCTCTGTTCCCTTACATCAATCCTCTACTCTTTTACGGCCCTCACATCAACATTATATGTTACTGCAGCTCATAGGCTCTCTAATGTGCCAGGGCCAGGCTGGCATAGGCTACGGGAGCTGAGTGGATAGAGCATGGGACTGAGACTCAGGATTCTGTTCCTGCCTTGGCAACTGGCTTGCTGTATGACCTTGGGGAAGTCACATCAATGCTCCATGCCTCGGTTTCCCCATCTGTGCAATGGGGATAATGGACACTGACCTCCTTTGTAAAGCACTTTGAGATCTACTGTTGAAAACGGCGATATATTTGTTTTTATCAAGACCTTCTATTGGATCATTGCTTTGTTTGTGTGGAGCAGCCCATCCGATTTTGTGTTTCGTTCAACAGCCCTGACAGCCAATTTTACAAAAAATCTTAACAGATGAGAGAGAAATTTTATTCTGACCATAATTCCCTTCCTCAGTTTGGATCAGCTCCTCTGTGTCGTGCATCTTCACAGGGAGAAAATGCCCAATGCTAAGGGCTTTTATGCTAGCAGAGAAAGCAGAAGAAGGACCTATGGCTGGCAGTTAAAGCCAGGCAAATTCAAATTAGAAATCAAGTACAAATTTTTCAGTGAGAGCCATTAAACATTGGAGCAAACTGTCAAGGGGTGGCTTCTCCGTCCCTTGATATCATCGGATAAGGACTGGATTTCTCTCTGGAAGATCTGCTTTAGTCAAGCACAAGTTACTGGACTCAATATGGGGGTAACTGGTTGAAATTCTCTGGCCTCTGAGATGCAGGAGGTCAGACTAGATGATCTAATGTTCCCTTCTGGCTTTAAAATCTATTAATTAAATGCATTTATTTGCAGTGTAGCGATATAAGCCTGAGGTTCTGACTCATAAATACGTCCAGAAAAGAGACGTTCTTCAGCTGCTGGGAGCTGGTGTTGCTGCAATGGAACTGTGCCAGTTTATATCAGCCGAGGAGCTGGGCCCTGTGGGTGTTCCTGGCTCAGGCAGAAACTCTCCTGTCTTTCCGTGGGACTTTGGGGTGAGCCATGCTCAGACACACCAATGTTTTCTCTTTTCTGAGTGTGACGTGTATTTAAAACCATTGATGCTGAAATGAGAATTTCTAATTTTTTTTGTTATTAAACTTCGTAGTTGTCGCCTCAGCGCTTGGTGTGTTTTTCCACGCTCGATCGGTGAGCTTATATTACCCAGTAAAAAGCTATAGTTTTCTCAAAGGATTCTCCCTTTCATTTTAAATGGCTAAATTACATTTTCAGGTTGATGGGAGCGCTCTCTTTCATAACACTGATGCTCCGCTAGCCAAGCCCCATTTCAGAATGCCAGGCTATTAGGTACACTGGTTTGAGCTACGTTACTCTGGTTATATCTGGCGCACATTTCTATCAGGAATACTTAATACATTTAGAAAGCCATTTTGGAAACAAGGGCCATCTGCTTACTGTTTTCAAAACCCCAAGTAATTTTTCCTGGCTTCCAGTGGCAACCTGAATGCACCCAAACAGAATATCTTCTCTTCTGAATGAATCTGCAGCATTAGCTGGCATGTTCAGTAGCTTTATCGAAGCCTTTTAAATGTATCCGAATCTAACTCTCCTAATTGTCAGACTGCTGCTAAATGATGATCTTATTTATCTGCGTTAGTAAGTTGAAGGGGACATACCTGGTATGTTGCAATTGGGTTGTCATCAATGTAGGTAATTCTGTCACCCTCTTCACTGTGGTTACAGGAGATTGCAATTGGAAGAGTCAGTGGGGAAATGGCTGATCTTATTGACAACACTAGGGCCCTTCGGTGAGCAAAGCAGGGTTATGTGCATTCCTGTGGTTGTGGGGAGGAACCGAAGGATGATCTTGATAAGGCGCTGGACCTTCGAGAATCAGGCTTTAGTTTGGCAACACCCTTACACGCATGCCTAACTTTAATAGGATTACTCACCTGCTTGGAGTTAAGCACATGCTTAAGTCCCCTGCTGCACTGTGGCCTCAGAGTGGGACACTTAGGGTCATTTGTGTTCCACTCCTCACTCCACAGAAAGTGGAGCTGTGTCCTGTGCTCTGTCGGGGGGGGGGGGGAAGGGGCGGGAGAGGAAGCTGTTGACATCTCGGTGGATGGTGAATGCACTGATTTCTTTTCACTGCCATGCACTGCAAGCGAGAGCTGTGCCGTGCTCCCTCCGCTTTCAGCATCCCTGTCGTCGTGAGTCAAACAAATTGTCAATCTGCTAGGGTTGGGGAGACAGTCTGGAGAATTTCCCAGGACTGATCCTGACCGTGTTTTTTGCTCCAGATAAATGGTTTGTGTTGAAAAAGTAACTAGATATATTTTCCCACTAGCCATTTATTTTCCCGTTAAGACGGAGTGATAATCTATTTCCTTGCTAAAATCTTTCCTGGTGACATTACAATCCCAATAAGGCTGTTAGCATTCAACTCACTAGAACAAAGGCTCCAGTAATGCGCCTTCCATAAGCCAGGAGTGTCATGCACTCTGACAGGGAAAAGTAACTGCCTATTTCTTAGTCAAGATAAAGCAACACCCTGACACTTACTTTCTGGTGGAGGACAGATCAGAATAATCAGCATTCTCCCAGCCAATACTAAATATTCGTAATTGTCAGCAGCAGGACAGTAACAAGGTCTTCTTTGTCATGCAGTATCCAGTAATTTTCTTTGTGAGAGCAGCTTTTACTACAGCAAAACATATTTCCATGTAATGTTTCAATCCTTAGAGTGATGGGCTGTACAAACCCTGCACCGGCCTGGTGAGGGTTAAGGAACTGTTATGGGCTCAAGCAGCCATGGCCTGCCACACCTGAAAGGCCAGGAAGAATGGCCTATGAGAGGAGAAACCCAGATCAATTAGTGGCCAGGCTAGCAGAACAGACCTTCAAACCTCCTCTCCCACAGGGCTGAGTCTTCTGCCCCCAGATCTATGCTGCTGACTGCTTGGAGACTGAGGACTGGAGGATGGGTGAGTACAGAGCCCGGTCACACCCCAAGGGGGTGCTGTGGGAGGCCAGGCCTGTGACACATGCTCATGTTAGTTGTCTGACTGAAGCCAATGAGATGACTTGCGTAAATAAGGCTGACCTGGATGAGGACATGCATGACTGGGCCTGCTCTGCTGAAGTCAGTGGGAGTTTTGGCGCTGACCTCAAGAGGAGTGGGACCGATAAGACGGCGGAGAAAAAAAGTTCACTTTGATTTTAAGTGTGTGTGGCTTAAATTATTCAGACTTCTGTTAAAACAACCACTTGAATAATGCATTGTATTTCCTTTCAGTCTAAATGCTTGTAGTTAAACTGAAATTGCAAAAAAGTCTTGCAGGGCCACTCATTTAGGATGCCACTCATTTGTGGTACTGCCTTTAAGTATGTGCCCAGTATTTCCCTGATCTAAGCAACTACCCCTCTCCCCCAGAAAACCCTCCAACCCACATGCATTTTAAGGCTGTAGATTTTAAACATATTTTGGGTTGCCAACCCAAAGTGTTCAAAAGTCATGAGCCACCCCCTCCCCAAAATCATGAGATGAAAAGAATCCAAAATGTGGTGTTCGTTAGTTGCCTTCTGGTGCTTGAGCTGTCAGGGATCCTGCTTTCAGCTAGGATGGCTAGAAACACTTCTGTGTTAAATAAAAATGAGGACTTTCACATGATTCTGGGGCTTTAATAAAACACCAAATATCATGCAACTTGCAATAAAAGTGCAAGAGGTGGCAACACCGTGGTTCTGGCTACAGAGGCTCCACCAATCCTCCCCCTGCCCCTGCTCTCTCTGTGCTGGATGTAAAGGCCGGAGCGGTGTAAAGAAGCTCTAAAAGACCTGGATCTGGCCCAGGGAGGATGGTCTGGGCACAACCGCTGCGGATGACAGCCATAAGGCTGCTCTCTAAGGACCCCCTTTGCAAGCCCTGGGGGCAGGAGGGGCATGTCCGAGGGCATGCCATGGAGATTCTGGGCGGCGCTGAGGCTCACCAGGGGCCAGGGAGGCTGCTGTAACATAGACTAGTCACACAGGGCTGCGTTTACACAGCAGTCAGAGCTGTGGCTGCTGCTCATGGGAGCGTACCCTTGACTCGAGTTAGCGCAGCTAAAAGGAGCGGTGAAGACCTGGAGGTGCAGGCCGCGCAGTTGGCTAGGAATGTGGACACGTGCCCGGGGTTCTGCAAGGGTGTTGCAGCCTGCACTGATGCCCGTGCTACTGTGTCTTCACTGCTCTTCTGAGCAGCGCTAGCTATATTAAAGCCTATCCCAGCTGCACTCACACCTCCCATTGCTTTGTTACACTGGGAGCCCCATCCGGAAATGTGCAGAGCTCTCTGCTCCTGACGAAGGCCATGGCAGTAGAGGGCACTTGGCTCCTTGAAGGAGGCATTCAGCATGATGCCAGATCAGACCCTACGTATCCCTCTGCTGAGGAAGGTATTTAGGTTTATAGAGGCCTCTGTTGTCCTGCACTATGTCTAGTCATTCACACCAATGGACGTAGAACCCTCTGATTTGGGCTACAGTAACACACGGGTTTGGCATGGAGCCTGATCCAAAGCCCATGGAAGACCATTAGAAAGACTCTGATAGCCTTTAGTGGGATTTGGATCCAGTCCTTGGTGCCTGCCAGCCAAAGATGTTGTGGGAAAACAAGCTCAACACTCCAATCCCGGTCCCATTGACATTAATGGGAGTTTTGTCATTGACTTCAATGAGGCCACGGTTTCACCCAAGGAGAGGAAGGGGCAGGTGCCCCTTCGCAGAAGGAACAAGCTTTGGGTGAAGAACAAAGACTCCTCAAGCCCTGGGTGGCACAAGCACCAAGGCAGGTTGGCTCGGGTTGGTGCAAACTCCGGTGTGCTATTTAGAAATGAGCAGTAGTCTGCTGGGGGAAGAATGTCCCTGGCATGGGAAGTTTGTCTCTCCTGATCCAAAGACGGCAGGAGCAGCGAAATGTGCTCTGTGTGCAGGGAAGACGTTGATCCAGGGAAGCGGGTTGGCCACGTGGGAGAATCTGCTGCAAGAAGCCTCTTGGAAGAAACATCTGTGTGTAGTGAGCACGTCTCTGCACAGGATGCAGTGAAGGGAACAGGAGGAAGATGGTCCAGACAGGAGCACTGGACAAAACAACAAAAATACCCAGAGACTGTTTACCTGTTGGCATCCCAGGACCTGGTCACCTCTCACGCTGCTGGCAAACAGGAGTAACTCCACTAAGCCCATAGGTTCTGGAGATGGAAAAGCCCTGACAGCCGATCCAGGCCCCTCCCTGCCAATGCAGTTCAGACTTGTTGCTCTTTCTGGGCTGGTTACTGCGAGGCGCTGGGCACCAGGAGGCGCTCAACCCCTGTTGATACCTGCCCTTTGGTCTTTTTCTACTGGATTTCCTGTCTGATGAGCGAGATCCGGCGTGTGAACCTCCTTTAAGGCAGGGCAACTCGTGCAGGTGTTTCACTCACTGTATCCATTTGATAGCCTGTGACTTAGAGGAAGAGGACCACTGTCCTCAAAGTCTGTGCTACGTGCACTCATTCCTTTGCTGCCAGCTGCACCAGGCAAGAACTGAGCAAAGAAAACAAGCTGTCTAATGGATGGAGCACTGACCTAGGAGTCCGGAGATGTAGATTCTGTTCCCAGCTCTGCCAGTAACACTACTGTGCGAACTGGGGCAAGTCACTTCTTTCTCTCTCTCTTTTTTTTTTTCCACTGCATGCATCCGATGAAGTGAGCTGTAGCTCACGAAAGCTCATGCTCAAATAAATTGGTTAGTCTCTAAGGTGACACAAGTACTCCTTTTCTTTTCACTTCTCTCTGTGATTCTATTCCCCATCTGCAAAAGGGGAATAATGATACTTTACCTCTCTTGTAAAGTGCTTTGAGATCTTGGTAGGGGAAAATAATAATATATATAATCTGGAAGTTCCTATCATGTGGGATTTGCAGTCAGCACAGAGCATGCTTGGAAGTGAATGCAATATATGAGCTTGCCAGCATGTGAATTAATTTTTTTGTCTTACTAGAACCACTGTCAATAGCCAAAGATCTCCATCTCGAAGGGGATTAAAATAAACACAGCATTTATCTACGGTCCGTGACTTGCGGGAAGTCTGTGATAAAGTTGATAGCACAGAAGGATTCTTCTGCAAGCGGTCAGAATTTCTGTCCCATTGGCTGTCAGGATGGGCTTGGCTGTAGAACTCGGATCTGGGTTTGGAGCCAAACCTTTTCAAAATTGCTTTTGGGGGAGGCGAGGGGTGGGGAGAGGAATGGTTTCTGCTTCAGACTCAAGTATCAGAGGGGTAGCTGTGTTAGTCTGGATCTGTAAAAGTGCAAAGAGTCCTGTGGCACCTTATAGATTATCAGATGTATTGGAGCATAAGCTTTTGTGGGTGAATACTCACTTCATTGGGTGCTTCAGACTCATCTCTCATCTGATTCCCAATCTGGGCTAAACTTGGAATGATTTTTAAATGCCTTCTGTTTGCCAAACCCAGCGTTTGTGGGTGGTGGATTGAAAAACTGTAGTATTTAAAAACCACCTAAACCTTTGCGTGTTCTACGTTGGTGTCGCTGTGTGAAGATGAGACTCATCTGAGAGTTTAATGAGGTTCCTTTTAAAACTCCCCTCGTGATGATATGCTGTCCTCCTCCATGGGGAGATGAAGCTCAGACATGCCTCTGACATTGTAGCTAATAGGATACTGCAGTAATTAGTGTATGTTTGGAAAGCACTTTCAAAAAAGCACAAGTGCTAAATCTTACTGTTTATCTTATGAGATTGTTTTCTTATCACACAAACCAAATAATCTTAATGAAACCCTTTGAGATCTGTTAGTGTCCTTCCAGATAAAAGCAAGGATACTAATAACAGGAACTCCAAAGACGACTTTCAGCATATGTGCATCTGACTGGCCATGAGGAAGATATTGTAGCAGCTCATTACTTAGCTGGCACTCAGATCACTTTGGAGAAAGGTCAGGCCATAACTGAAGCTTGATAGGAGTCACTTGCCACTAAAACAAATTCAGAAGTCTAAGGTCATGGCTTTAGAATGTGATGGGACGGAAGTTGTCACAGGGCACCAATGAGTTACTGAGTATCCATTGATGGCAAACACCATCTCTGTGAATTGCTACAGCATTGTCCACTGGTGAGTACTTGTAAGTTTGGCTCACTCAGATCTACATTTGGAAAACTCAAGATTTTCTGGACCTGATTCCCCCCCCCCCCTTGCATCTTGCACTACCATTTACACCCCTGCCAAGTGGGTGTAGAACACAGCCAGGGCGATCTGGAAGCACTTAGCACAGATGTAAACGAGGCAGTGGTGAGGCAGACCCCCCATGGTAAGCTATG
Organism: Lepidochelys olivacea; assembly: GCF_965140295.1. Taxonomy (NCBI): domain Eukaryota; kingdom Metazoa; phylum Chordata; order Testudines; family Cheloniidae; genus Lepidochelys; species Lepidochelys olivacea. The sequence goes on from NC_140419.1 coordinate 99,106,918, forward strand.
TTAGTCTTTTCAAAGCATTGTCTAAATGTGCTATTCTGGGGGATATAGGCCATTGGGAACATAAGGTTTTAATATGCACTAATCCAACTCGTCAGAGTGATGGCTGTGTTCCTGTGCATTTGTAGAGAACTTAGTACAATGGGTCCCCAAGCCCAACTTGGCTATTGGGTACCATGTGACATAGATAATCAGTAATAACTGGAGCAAGAGGACTGTTCAAAACTCTAAGCTATTTCTGGGACTAGTGCCAGAGCTGCTGACTTCTGTAGGCCCAATGTAGGTGCTTAGGGACGACTGATCTGCTGTTGCACAGCCAGCCTTTGTATTTCAAAAGCAGGATCTGGAGAGTGTCAGAAAAGCCTGGCATGCCAGCACTGGAGAAAACTGAAACCAGGTGCTGTCATCTGAAGGCGGGGGCTGCTGGGCATACATGAAAAGGCTGGAGGTTGACGTGACAAATAAAGGGGAGCAAGGGAACTTGCATTTCAAAGATGGCCTTGTCACACAGAGAACATCCTGGCCATAAAAATACCCTTTATTGTCAATTTGATTGAGACTGTAGTGCTAAATTCTCCCTTTGTGCGCACACATGTTGGGCTCCACTTGGCTTAGCTGGAAACTGTGGATAAGCATCCTGAAAATAGGGCTTTGATTGTGGGTTTCCTGAGAGAGACCGTGAGACACAATGCATTTCAGGCTTCCTGGGACATTCAGTGAATGGAGGTAGCATTCTTGGCATGAGCCCTTCAGCTTCTGTTGTCACTCTCGGATATTCTGCGGTGGGCTAGTAGGGAGCGGTAAATAAGGCCTAGCACCAGTATGGAGACAAAACCACCTTGGGACTGACTGCTGGCCAGGCCCTGCTTTGGCCCTAGTGACTAGTCTCTGCCAACCAGGGACGACGTTGCCTCTAAGAGGCTCTGTTGAAAGCCATCTGAAGATGAACTTGATCAAGGGCTGTGATGTTATCCTCTCTGCCAGGGAACCTACAGCATGTCTGACTCGGCACTTGCCAGTGAAGTGAAGGAGGACATGGATTTTCAAGTTGTGGTTTTTTGTAAATGAATTTTAAATCTATGGATATATTCTTTGGGGGACCAAACCCTGGCCCCGCTGAAGTAAATGGGAATCTTAGCCACTGAGTGCCGGGAGATCGGAATTTGGTCTCTAATGAATGGAGACAGTATAACTGCTCAGAGCTCTGGTATGAAACCGCAGAAAAACTTGAGAGTCTTTGGATTAAGTTTAGAAGCATGAGCAACAAGGGTGATGTCATGGTGGGAGTCTGCTATAGACTACCAGACCAGGGGGATGAGGTGGACGAGGCTTTCTTCTGGCAACTAATGGAAGTTACTATATCGCAGGCCCTGGTTCTCATGGGAGACTTCAATCACTCTGATATCTGCTGGGAGAGCAATACAGCGGTGCACAGACAATCCAGGAAGTTTTTGGAAAGTGTAGGGAACAATTTCCTGGTGCAAGTGCTGGAGGAACCAACTAGGGGCAGAGCTCTTCTTGACCTGCTGCTCACAAACCGGGGAGAAACACTTCGAGCCGTGCCCATGAAACCCACGGATTCACGTCAGTAAACGCAGCTGCATTTCTGCTGCTATTTCAATGCAGTGTCACGGGGAGGTTTGATTTAACACTGGAATTCAGATAGTTCCAGCTCACAGAGTTGGGACTCCCAAACGGTCGCATTTTAAGGCAGCTATTGCCATTGTTGAGCAGACTAGACGCCAATCACAGCCACCTGTAACAGGGTCGTTTGCCCCATAAGGCCAGGGCGCTAAGCTGCAGGAAGATGGTTGGCTCCTGCAGCTGTCCTAGAAGGTGAAGGGGAGGTGCAAAGGGACAGGCCTCTGGGTCCCAGCAACCTACCGTGATTAGGGGAATAACTTTGAATTATGTAGTTGAAGAAAGGGCCTGAGCAGACTTTGTGATGCGCTGAGGAGCCAGCCAGCAGCCTACGTCACAGCACTAATGCTCCGATGGAAATGCTCCGCAGGGTTTCAGTTCACTCTAGACGGCTGCCTGTGTTTGTTTTCATTCCTTTCATCACTGATACCCTGGAAGATGCTGCACACTCAGGTTTATGTGAGGCCTCATCCATACTCAGGCAACGGCTGTACTGGCCAATTTAGTCTTCTAGAGGGTGGGCTGGGGACTGGTAGCTTGGGAGATGGTCAGAAAGGATGGGGTTGCTCCCTCTCCTATCTCTGAAGCAGGGGAGAGGATCTGGGGTCCCTGTGCTCCCTGCTGCTGAAATTGCCCCATTAACACTTCCACAAAAGTTTTGCTAGTGAAGAGTCACTAGCAAAACTCCCCAGGCAGGAGAACATCCGCCCTGATAGTGAACTGCGTTACAGGGAGAAAAGCTAATTACCCTACAGCAGCGTTTGATTCTCTCCCTCTTCCTGACCCACATTTCCAGGGCCCGGTGCTGACTGCTTTGCAACTCCCATTCAAGTCAGCATCTCTCAACATGTGAGCCCGAGTGCATACATGGGATGAGTGGATTAATGCAAGGTGAAACTGGTTAGGAGTGGATAATGCTGCTTTGCAATAAACAAATTAAGTATGTCTAGATAATACTTAGTCCTGCCTTGAGTGTGGGAGACCGGACTAGAAGACCTCTTGAGGTCCCTTCCTGTCCTATGATTCTATGTAATAAATAAATGTCAATCCATCTGGGCTAAAAGAGGAAGCTCTTATCTGCCCTGTAGCTGCTCAGACTGACTCTGGGGAGCTCAGATAAAATGGGATCCATAGCAGATACAATCCCACATGTTGGGTGTTTTTTAAAGCAAAACCATCCTTGTGTTTGTTTGTCTATCAGACACAGGCATCTGAGATCAAATACTGGAGTGAAACTAACCAACTCTGCTGTGAGACACATGTCCTGGCCCAGCCATCAGCAGCTAAGTAGGACTAACAGCAACACTTGTTGCTGGGGATTTTGAACAGCGCATGGGAAAGAGGCAGACAGCCTGCATAGAAAAATAGATACAATAGAAATTGATCGTCATCCCCCTACATGACGCTGCCAGACACCGGCACTTGGCTGCATTCACTCAGAAACCTTCCAGCACAGGCTCTGGGACATGCCAGGGCCCTATGGGGGTCCACGCTCAGACCCCGCAGACCATTAGTGGTTATGTTTATCCCCCTAGGGGAGGGGCAGTCTTTTGTGCAGGCTTCCCTTTTACTGCTACTGTGTTGCTGAAGAACCATTCTGGGTCTTCGCCTTGGCAATTAAGCTTCCTCCTCGTGCCGTGGGATGTTTCGATTCTAAGAACGTTCTGAGAGGGGTCAGACCAGGAGCCAAAGCGGCAGAGAGAGTGCACTTGGTAAAAGCCGTTCTCTTCCAGGTGCCATAATGAGAATGTGTCCCTGCCTCTTCGGGCATCTGGTGCGTGTTTCCCCATTGCTGCTGAGAAAAAGGTAGGGGGCAGGCTCTGCACAGGAAGTTGAGCTGGTATCTCTAAAGGACAGAAATAGTTAGTTCCCTCAACTCGTGCGGAAGACTCAGTCTTACGCTCCTTCATCTCAAATGGGAGTTTTAGCCAAGTAATGAGCAGTGCTGAGTTGGTGATGAGTTTACACTACAGTTCTCGTTTGGCTCTACCATTCTGAGGGTTTGCCGTCGTGCATTTTTCATGTTCTTTTTGCTGAGTACTTGAGTAAGCAATACACCTGTCCTGTTACACACCGGCTGTCTGCACTATCTACAGTGATTGGCCAACAGCTATCCTTCCCTGTCTTCTTTAATTAAACTGTGACCTGCTGGCGAATGTTGAGGTGTAGGAGTTTTCTCCCCTGGAAAGCCTCTTGAAAATATTTGCCATGTGGTGCAATCTGGGCCATTCTAATGGTGGTAAGTGCATCCTTCAGGAGATTGACTTCCACTGGTGCTGAGCACTGCAGCTCCCATTGTGAAAATATTTGTGTGTGCTCCAGAGATCTTTTGTCTCTGGCAGGACCCACTTAACAATAGGTCTCAAAATAGTAAGTAGCTTTTGCAGACATTTTGAAATAAACTGACTGACATTTTGGCATAAGACCTCATCCTGAGAACAATGCATTGATTTCAGTAGGAGCTCAGCAAAACTCGGCATCAAGGCCATAGTTAACGCAGCAAGATTATTATCGGGACGAGAAAGCCAAAGCAAAACACTCCCACCTCTGAGAAGCATCAGTACTTTTGGAACACCATACTAAAAATATAGCTCAGGGATTGTCTGCTGTCCAGCTGTCACAACGGTGAGAACCATAGCTCTTTACAACTTTCACAAGCCTCTTCTCCCAGCATGAGTACAAAAGGACTTCCTTTGCGGAAGGCAGCTGCATAGGTGCTCTCTGCACCTCAGGGTCCAGAGCTAGTCAGTCCCTGTAGAAATGAAAGAGAAAATGGAATGTTTTGGTGAAATGTTCTGTGTCACCATGAATTCCTCCTTCTCCGTTCTTTCATCTTGCTCTTTAATTTTCTCTAATGTTTTCCCAATAGAGACCTCAGTAAGATCAGATCAGCTACACATGATCCTGCCTCTTGTTAGCAGGAGTCTGGTGGCCGGTAGACGATTAAAGGAAATTCTTACAGTGCGAGCAGTTATGACAAGGAAAATTACCTTCCTAGATGTGGGACAAAGTACCCACCAGCAGGCATTTGACAGCGTGACTTTTTCTCTGATCTTGGAGGAAATTATCTACCTTTTTCACCAGGATAAACTTGCACTCACCGCAATGACAAATGAAAAGAAAGACACGCTCTTTGGAAAGTGAGCTGGTTTTGTGGCTAAGGTGCTGGATGGGAACTCCAGAGAGCTGGGTTCATCTGACTCTGACATAGACCCCTTGGGCGTATCACTTCAGGTTTGATCCAAAGTGCACTGAAGTCAGGGGAGAGACTCCCTTATGAGTGGGCTTTGGATCAAAGCCTTTAATGTCTTTGTGCTTCAGTTCTCCAGTTACAACATGAGGATAATAATAATACCTCCTTTGTCTGTCTTGTCTAGTTAAACTGAAAACTTGTCAGGGCAGGAACTGTCTCTCACAATGAGTATGTGCGGTGAGGAGCCTACCACAACGGGGTCCCAATCTTTGATGTGGCATCTATGTGCTATTGCAATATAGATAATAAAAGAGTGGGTTGGTACCTGGAAATGGCAAAAGGACACTGAATACAAGGGCATGTGTGACTGACTACTTTGGGGCCTGAAGCATAATACTATCTATTTGGGTCACCGTGTCACTGATGGGCTAAAATATATAGCACTATTGATCTTCCTAGATTAAGAATGGATGGGCAAGGAAGTGCCCGTAATAAGTCATGAGAAGCCCCAAACAAACAATCCCCTGCAATCAGCCTATTGATCTTACCACTCAAGGATAAATCAATAACATGATTGTGAAAACATGTCTGAAGCAATGAGCAAAAACCATTTGGCTAAAAAGGAACTTTTAGCTAAAAGTTCAACAAAATTTTTTAGTAAACTTTGGAGACGCTGTAAAATAATTGCTCAAGACAAGAGGTTGCCTTTAAGGAGTGCTCTTTACTAAAGGTTTCATTGTATGTTTTCATCAGTTTTATTTAACTCATTTCTAACATGAATTTTTGTTGATAAATAAGCTTTATTTTTGTGGAGAAAGTTCCATTGTCAAGACGATATCTGGGCAACTCCAGGCCTGTTAGTTTGACCTCAATTGTAAGGTCTTAGAACAAATTTTGAAAGAGAAAGTAGTTAAAGACATGGAGGTAAATGGTAATTGGGATAAAATCAACATGGTTTTATGAAAGGTAGATTATGCCGGACCAATCCGATTTCTTTGAGAAGATTAACTCATTTTTGTAGACAAAGGAAATGCAGTAGATCTAATCTACCTGGCTTTCAGTAGGGCATTTGATACAGTTCCACATGGGAAATTATTAGTTAAATTGGAGAAGATGGAGATTAATGAGAATTGAAAGGTGGATAAGGAACTGGTTAAAGGGGAGGCTACAGTGCGTCATACTGAAAGGTGAACTGTCAGGCTGAAGGGAGGTTACTAGTGCAGTTCCTCAGGGATTGGTTTTGGGACTGATCTTATTTAAAAATTTTTATTCATGACTTTGGCACAAAAAAGTGGGAGTGTGCTAATACAATTTGCAGATGACTCAAAGTTTGGAGGTATTGCCAATATGGAGGAGGACCAGAATATCATACAAGAAGATCTGGACAACCTTGAAAACTGGAGTAATAGAAATGGGACGAAATGTAATAGTGTAAAGTGAAAGGTCATGCACTTAGGGGACTAACAAGAAGAATTTTCGCTATAAAGTGGAGCCTTGCAAGTTGGAAGAGACAGAGGCTAAGAATGACCGGGGTGTATTGGTTGATCACAGGATGATTATCAGCCACCAATGTGATACGGCCATGAAAAAGGTTAACACAATCCTTGGATGCATCAGGTGAAGTATTTCCAGGAGATATAGGGAAGTCTTAGTACCATTATAGAAGGCATGACTGATGAGACCTCTTCTGGAATACTGTGTGCAGTTCTGGTCTTCTGTGTTTAAGAAAGATGAATGCAAACTAGAGCATGTGCAGAGAAGGGCTACTAGGATGATCCGAGGAGATGAGATTTAAAGAGCTTTGCTTGTTTAGCTGAACCAAACAAAGGCCAAGGGAGGTATGCTTATTGATAGAGAGAGGTAAATAGTGGTGTCCCCCAAGGGTCTGTATTGGGACCAGTCCTATTCAACATATTCATAAGTGATCTGGAAAAAGGAGTAAACAGTGATGTGGCAAAATTTTGCAGATGATACAAAACTACTCAAGATAGTTAAATCCAAAGCAGACTGCAAAGTGTTACAAAGGGATCTCACAAAACTGGGTGACTGGGCAACAAAATGACAGATGATAGTCAATGTTGATAAATGCAAAGTAATGCACATTGGAAAACATAATCCCAACTATACATATAAAATGATGGGGTCTAAATTAGTTGTTATCACTCAAGAAAGAGTCATTGTAGATAGTTCTCTGGAAACATCCATTCAATGTGCAGCGGCAGTCAAAAAAGCTAACAGAATGTTGCGAATCATTAAGAAAGGGATAGATAATAAGACAGAAAATATCATATTGACTCTGTATAACTCCATGGTACACCCACATCTTGAATACTGCGTGAAGATGTGGTTGCCGCATCTCAAAAGAGATATATTGGAATTGGAAAAGGGCAACAAAAATTATTAGGGGTATGGAACAGCTTCTATATGAGGAGAGATTAAGAAGCCTGGGACTTTTCAGCTTGGAAAAGAGATGACTAAGGGGGGCATATGATTGAGGTCTATAAAATCATGACTGGTGTGGAGAAAGTAAATAAATGAGTGTTATTTACTCCTTCTCAAAACACAAGAACTAGGGGGTCACCAAATGAAGTTAATAGGCAGCAGGTTTAAAACAAACAAAAGGAAGTATTTCTTCACATAATGCACAGTCAACCTGTGGAACTCCTTGCCAGAGGATGTTGTGAAGGCCAAGACTATAACAGGGTTCAAAAAAGAACTAGATAAATTCATGGAGGATAGGTCCATCGATGGCTATCAGCCAAGATGGGTAGGGATGGTGTCCCTAGCCTCTGTTTACCAGAAGCTAGGAGTGGGTGGCAGCAGATGCATCTCTTGATGATTCCCTGTTCTGTTCATTCCCTCTGGGGCACCTGGCATTGGCCATTGTCGGAAGACAGGATACTGGGCTAGATGGACCTTTGGTCTGACCCAGTATAGCCGTTCTTATACATCAGAGGGATAAATACCAGGAAGGGAGAAGCATTATTTAAGTTAAGCATCAATATTGAGACAGGAACAAATGGATATAAACTGGCCATCAACAAGTTTGGGCTTGAAATTAGATGAAAGTTTCTAACCATCAGAGGAGGGGGGAGGGATAGCTCAGTGGTTAGAGCATTGGCCTGCTAAACCCAGGGTTGTGTGTTCAATCCTTGAGGGGGCCATTTACGGATCTGGGGCGAAAATTGGGGATTGGCCCTGCTTTAAGCAGGGGGTTGGACTAGATGACCTCCTGAGGTCCCTTCCAACCCTGATATTCTATGAGTGAAGTCCTGGAACAGCCCTCACAGGGGAGCAGTGGGGGCAAAAAACTTAACTGGCTTCAAGACTGAGCTTGATATGTTTATGGAGAGGGTGGTATGATGAGAATGCCTACAGTGGCATTTAGCCAATCTGCAACTACTAGTAGCAAATATACCCAATGGCCAGTGATGGGACACTAGATGGGGAGAGCTATGAGTTACTACAGAGAATTCTTTCTCAGGGGTCTGGCTGGGGGTCTACCCCAAATGTGCAGGGTCTAACATTGCCATATATAGGGGCGGGGAGAACTTGTCCCCAGGTCAGATTGGCAGAGATCAAGGGTTTTTTGTTTGCTTGTTTTTGTTTTTTTGTCTTCCTCTGCAGTGTGAGATATGGGTCACTTGCTGGTTTGAACTAGCATAAACGGTGGATTCCCTGTAACTTGAAGTCTTTAAACCATGATTTGAGGACTTCACTAACTCAGCCAGCGTTTAGGGGTCTATTACAGGAGTGGATAGGTAAGGTTTTGTGTCCTGCAACGTGCAGGAGGTCAGACTAGATGATCATGATGGTTCCTTCTGGACTGAAAGTCTGAGTCTATAAAGTCAGATCCTGTAAAGAACAATAATAATCTTTTTTCTACTTGGCTTGAAATATTACAGCACTATAGACTCTCAATAGCTACCAAAATACTGTATATTGTGTACTATATATAATCCCTTATTATAATAGCATGCTTCACAATAGCAATTTACTTATATGAACCAGTATAAGCAGGCTATATTAAATGTATGCATCAGGCATGAAAATAAATACTTGATATGCCTGAACACTTTATGGACCACTATAATTCACACCATAAATATGATATGGATTGCAATATTGCATATAAAGCAATGCTTTAAATACCAATCTTTGCATTTTTGCATTTCACATTTCAGTCTAGCTGGTTCCTCATCAAACCAAACCCTATGGATATTTTGAAAAGCAATATTTGATGTAAACATAATATTATCTCAAACAACTTATCATTGTGCTAGAAGTAGAAAAGATTAGATATCTTAGATATCTAAATCAGTACAGCTCATGCAAACCAAGGCATAGAGCAGATCTGATCTTGCCTGAGAATCAGGAGGGAGCTGATTCTCATCCGATGTTGCCAGTTGAAGTCAATAGAGCTATGCTAATTTACGTCAGACGAAGACATACTCCTAAGCCTTTAAATGAAGTTCCCAAACCGCTCTAAGATCTGGCGAGTGTTGTATTTTTACCGGCATGACTAACGCAAGTCTTGTTAGGCATGTTTAATAGATGCAATGAATGTACAGTAAAGAATGCAGTCTCTAGACAGAAGCAGAGAGAGACAATCCATTAACCAATGACAGAAGCAGCTCATTCTGGTTTATTAGTCTTATATCCATAAAACATTTTAACAACCTCTCCCGAACCAGGCATTTCCCAGGAACAAACGTGCAGAGCCCGACTTTCATTTTTCATTCCTTTTGAAAATTTGGGAGTAAAAAAATAAAAGCTGCTTGGGGAGCCACTTGCAATAATTTGATTCTATATCTGCAGTGGAAAATTTTAAATGGATTTTCTCTGCTCACCCACTTACATTCAGACCCTAATTATTCTTCTCTCTGCTTAATAGCAGCAGGGTTAGGGACTGGGGTGAGTTTGCTCGCATAAGGAGGAGATCTTGGAGGAAGTCCCACTAACGGGGGCAAAAAAAAAAATCCAATCTCAATTTGTACATATCCTTAATGTGCACAATTCTGTTTTACAATGGAGTCTTCATTAACTGGAAAGGAACACAACACCTGGCAGAAAAGAATACAGCTAGTTCTTTAGGATTTTGCAAGTTCAGGAACGTCGTAGACAAAGCTGGTCAGACTATTTGTTGTAAAAAAATGTTTGTGGTGAAAGTAACCGTTTTGACTGATTGCAAATTGTCCACACACAGATTATGATTTTTACAAATGTGTTATTTATTCCAAATTGTTTGATGAATATTTTAGATGACCACATGTCAGTCAGTGGAGTGCACGTGTACTGTTTCTATCAAGTTTACATTTGACGATCTGCCATTTGGAATTTGCTACCTGAGCTGTATGGTTGATCACTAAAAGCATGCAGGATTGGTTGGGATCACTGAGTGGGTAACGTAGCCTTTCAAACTTCTTCTGCCCAAAACAAATTTAGCTTCAGCACCTATTAATTTCAGCAATGGGCCCAAACTTCACTTTATTTGAATTTTCACAGGAGCAAACCTGTGCTCATACGAATGTTTGCAAAAAGTGAACAAAAACCGAGGTGCTCAAAATAGGATTTCGTGTCCATAGACATGTCTGCAAATACTGTTTCCCGGTATGCCCCCAGTTTGAGTCCTGATCCTGGCTCACCAGGAGGCTAACAGAGCACCAGAAAGTCTGATATGTCAGTCATGAAAGCAAGTAACACCAAACCTACAGCCTTTAAAATGGCCTCAAAACCAGTTTCTCCCCAGTATTGGACTTTCAGCTGTGTGACTCAGGGTATGTCTTTGCTGCAAAAGAGATGTGATCTTAGCTGGGGTTATCTAACTCATGTTAGCTCAATTGGGTTAAAACAGTAGTGAAGACATGGCAACTTGCCTTTTAACTTGGGTTAGCAGCTTGAGTTAAAGCCACGAGGGGTGCCTGGACTTGAACTTGAGCTGCCCACCCTAGTTAAAGCCAGAATTGCAATGTCTTTGCTGCTATTGTAACCTCAGTTAGCTAACAAAGGTCAGCTAACCTGAGTTAAGAGCACACCTTTTATCTGCAATGAAAACATACTCTTAAAGTGCCCTCTGACACTTCTGGTAATTCCTCAACTGGTGAAACAGTGTCCCAGAAACCTCATTCCACCATGGTTTGCTAGCCAAGGTGTTGCATGCACCTGACTCTCTCCACCACCAGCTGAGAGGAGCTGGCAAAGAGGAGTGTGGACTGACACCTTTTGTCAAGCACTGTTTAAGGAACTGTGAGGACAGCTGGAGCAGGGCCAAGTCTGACAGGGCCCAATGATGGAATTCTGTTACTTTGTAACAAGGGTTTAGGGGTCAGAGAGGTCACTTCAATCTCCTGCATTTGCTTCCTTTGGGAAGGCTACTAGCATGCCCATACCGTGAAAGTTTCAGGGCGGACTGTTCCATCGCTGGCTTCTGGGTAATAATTGACTTCCCCACCTCTCCTTTCAATATGTTGCTGGGATAAGGTTTTGTTTTCTTGTTCCCAAATCTACAGTATATTTTCTTGTGTCAGATTGTCTCTCCAAAATGGCTTGATCCAGTATGTTCATACTTTACATCAGTGATTTTCAACCTGCGGTCCGCAGACCCCTGTGTCTCAGATTTCCAAAGAGGTCTGCACCTCCATTTGAAAAATTTTAGGGGTCTACAAATGAAAAAGAGGTTGAAAACCCATGGCTTTACATAACTAGCTAGGTATGTTTCTGATACCTTACTCAGAGGCTATCTTTGCAAATTTGCAATGATCATTTTTACAAGGAACCCGGCCTGCCCCTCAGTTGACTCCAGTTCTAAATTTTTCTAATACTGTTGAATGCTCCCAAAGACTCATCTACAACGAGAAGGGTGATGGTTAGTGGTCTCAGAATGAGAAGAGCTATGGTCTAGGTGATGTGGTGTTAGATTAGTTAGGGGGCCTGGATTCTATTCTTGGTTCCTCCACTGACCTGCTGTGTGACTTCGGGGCGAGTCACTTCTCTCTGTTTCCCCTCCCACCATTGTTTCTGTCTTGTCTATTTAGACTGTAAGTTCTTCAGAGCAGGGACTGTCTCATATTGTTTGTACAGGGCTAGCACAATGGGGCCCTGAGGTCAGCTGGGGCCTATGTGCTTTTATAATATAAATAATGATAAATAGGCCTAAGAGTGAGGAACTCCTGGGGTTTTAGCCCTGGCTTTGATATAGATTCCTTGGTAGCCTTGGGCAAGTCATTAAACTTTTCTGCTTCAGTTCCCCCACTGATAATACAAGGATCCTTGCCTACCTTACAGAATAGTTAATGTTAGTAAAGTCCATAAAAGTGCCAGAGATGTCACAAATCTCACTTAAGTATGAAAAGAAAAAGAGTACAGGCCAAAGGAGCAGTGTGTGGGCATGCAGAAAGTTTCTATATGCAAATCAAACAGGAGACAGTAAACAAGGAGCTCCTGAGGGCTTAGAAGGAGATGTAGAAGCAAGGAGAAAAAATGTTTCTGGAATGATGGACACAAGAAAGCAAAGACTTGATTGGCAAGATGTGTCTATAAGTGCAAACAAGAAAATATTTATTCTTCAAATTCTATTCTCAGTTTCATAGATTACAGAAGAAACCTCTCTCTTTCTCACCCTGTCTCACCTGGCTGTTCAGTCTATGATGGCTCCTAATTTCACCTTCCATTCTAAATCGTTCTCTTTATAGCTAAAAGTGCTGGATCCAGATGTTTAAATCTGCATGTGTACATAATTTGTGTGCACAACTAGTACATTTACAAATACAATTCATTAGTGCAGAAACAATGCAACTGGTCATTTACCTGTGCAAATTACTCACCTTTGTGGAAACTGGATTCTAATATCAATACCTATTTCAGGATCATTTCCTGATGGTAGAAATTTTAAATAGATTTAAAAATAATAAATGAACTATTTAAAAGCTATACATTTTTGATAAGAAACGGTTATTCCCTATAGTGCATCATGTAGGACAGTCTGTACACAGGGTACAGAGAACAGAAATGACTCTTGGGACCTGTTTATTATATATTTATGCAAGCCTACTTAATATGAACAGGGATGTTTGCATGTGTCTTTTAAATGGCAAAGAAAACAGTTCTGTTTGGATTTAACGTTTCCTCCTGAAATGGTGTGAACAGGAACAACACCATTATACTAGAGCCTGAAGGAGAAAAATGACTAGAAAGTCACTACCATCAAAAACGAAATTGACCCATGTCGTTGTTTGACCAGAGCATAAAATGTGGACCAAGTTAACAGTCTAGGTGCTGAAAAGGAGGTTCGATTTGAAAAGCTGGGCTGTAATAAGGTAAGGGGTGGCCAGTGGCTAATGACCAGGGCTGGCCTTACCATGAGGCAAACTGAGGCAGTCGCCTCAGGTGCCTGACTGTGGTGGGGCGCCACTAGGACCCAGAGTTTCAAAGTTTTGGCCCAAGCGTGGGTGCATGGGGTCCTCATTTGAGCTCCCTGCCTCAGGTGCCAAAATGTTGTGGGCGGGCCTGTTAATGAGAAAGGAAAGAACTGACAGAATCCCTGACAGTCAAGATGGGGACGGGGTTATTGTTCAAAATTCTTCAGTGGCAGCACCAGGCCTTTAGGGAAGGGTCCCTTTCACATTAATTGCACCTTTTCAAGTCAGCCTTTTGTTCCCAACACTCCTTTTGTTTTTTGGAGGCTTATCCTGGTCCCGAAGTCTAATTTGTCTGTCACCCTGGTCCCCTCATAGTCCAGGGGACTCTGCTGTCCCCAACTCCCCCCAGCTGGCTGGAGTTCCGAGCAGAATTCCAGCACTGCCCAGAGAGTCCCGTGGCACCATAAAAACTAACAGATTTATCTGGGCATAAACTTTCGTGGATAAAAAAGCATATGCCCAAATAAATCTGTTAGTCTTCCAGGTGCCCCCGGACTCCCTGTTGTTTTTGTGGACACAGACTCACAGGGCTACTTGACACCACTGCCTAGCTGTAAGAGACTCGAGTCAGCACCGTCTTGGCGCTGGCAGGAACTAAGCTGATCCACTTCGCTTTGGTCAGTTTTACTCCGTTCTGTCAATACGGCGGGGCTCGGTTTTCCCAGCCACGGCGGAGCTGAGCGCAGGCGAGGCGCTGGCTGGGCCCCGGGGATTTTTACAGCACAGATTTCAGGCCCTCTCCCTGCCCCGAATCCATCGGTCCCCGGCTGCAGGCGCTCCCCGAACTCCTCCCGCCTCTCCTCTAGCCCAGCCGCGGAGTTTTCACCGCAAAAAGAGGGGAGGGCGCGGGACGGGGGAAGGTGTCTGCTGTTCCCCATCCCGCTCGGCTGCAGAAACACGCTGCGGCTTGGACCGGCCTGGGGGCGGCGGGCAGCGGCAGGCGGGTGCTGAGAAGGGGAGGCAGGTTATACCCCCCAGGGTCCAGCCCCGCCCGCCTGCACCTGGCCGGGGCTGCGCGGCCCGCAGAGGCTCGGAGCGGGCGCGGAAGCAGCGCCCCCAGCCCGGGGGTGGTGCCGGGGGAGGGCTGGCGGGGCCAGGGCGTCTGCAAGCGGGCGAAGTCCCCGGCGCGGCGGCCAATGAGCTTGGCGGAGGGGGCGGGCCGGGGAAAAGTTTGCCGGGAGCCAGCGGCGGCGCCAGCCGGCCGGGCCAATCAGAGCGGGGCAGCCCGGCTGGGAGCGCCCGAGACCGGGCCGCCTGCCTGCGCCAGTGCGGGGAGCCGGGCAGCCGCCGAGCGCTCGCCAGCCCCAGGGCGCGCGGGGGGGAGCCGGGGCCCGGGCTGCGCTGAGCGCCCGCGGGCGGCCGCAGAGCGCGGCGCCGGGCCGGAGAGGATGGCCGGGGGCGCCCTGCGCCTGGCCCTGCTGGCCGCGCTCTGCCTGCGGGGCTGGGGCCACCCCGACGCCACCTGCCAGCGCGTCCGCGCCGCCTTCCAGCTGCTGCAGCCCGGAGCCAAGGGGGTGCCCGAGAGCCCGGTGGCAGGTGAGCCGGAGCCAGCCAGGCGGCAGGAGTTTGGGAGCGGGGGGTGGCGCAGCGCAGGGTGCGGGGTGACAGGTGCGAGGGGCCCCGGGAGCTCCCCCCCACCCCCCCCCAGAGGCGGCTGCATCCAGCCTCCTAAGCGAGCCCCGCTCCGCGGGCTCGGAGAGGGCAGGCGGCTGCCTGGCTCGCCCTGCTGGGGGCTGTGGAAGGAGAGAGGCGGTGAGCGGAGCTCGGCGTCCCCAGGGAGGCGGCGGTGGCCATCCCCGTTCCCTCGGGCCTGCGGGCGCTTCCCCGGCTCCTGCCCGCGCGTCGCTGCGGGGAAAGTTGGTGGAAGTCTCCGGTCCCCTCCCGCGGGCTCGCAGCGCTGGCTGGGTCGGGGTCAGTGCCCGCGTTCCTGGCTCTGCTGTAGCGGCAAACCTCGCTCAGGGCTCGGGCATTCTGCGTGTTCGGCTTCGGGGCCAAACGCGCCCCGGGTGCAGCCTCCTTACACCGGGGATGGAGTTAGCCCTCTGGCTTTGGGTCTCTTCCCCCGCTCCGCTAACCCCCTGGAGCCTGCGGGGGGCTGGCTTGGCTGAGAGTGACCCGGGCTCGGGCGACCAGCAAGGGCTGCAAGCTGGTGGGTTGCCTCTCCGGCCGGGTGCGTGGCTCTCCAGCCGCCGGTCCCGCTGCGGGGGACCCTCCCTCTCGCCCGGCCGGCGGCAAACGCGCTGCCGCGGCTGCTCCGCGCTCGGCTACTCCGAGAAAAGCGGGCGCGTAGCTACGGGAGCGAATTCGGCGGGTGGAGGCCGGAGGGAGAAGGGTTTCCCCGCGTGCGCTCAGCCCCGCACCGCAGCCCGGCGTCCCCGCCCTGGCTCGCTGCTTACCCCGGAGTTACACCGCGCCGGCGGGCGGGCGGGCGGGCTCTCCGCCTTGGAGAGCGAATTCGTGATGGACCTGGCCCGGGGCGGGCGCGGCGTGCCCCGAGCGCCCCCGGCAGCCCGCGCTGGGCAGGACCGAGCCCTCCAGCCCCGGCGTCAGTGTTGGGAAGCTGCCCCACGCACTCCCACCCATCTCCCAGACGGGAGCCCGGGTCGGCAGCCGCGAAAGGCGGGTGCGCCGAAACGCCCGACCCGATCCCCTCCCTCCTCGTCTCCCTGAGCGGCCCAGACAATCCGGGCGTGCGGGGTGGGTGGGGGGCCCGGTGGTCTCCAGGCCCGGACCGCTTGCCACCTGGGCTTTCGCTTTCCATTTTTGGGGTTGACTAGAGAGTGCCGGGGGCGGACAACCAGGGCGCCCTGCTCTAGACCATGTCTCTAGGACAAGTACACGAGAAGGGTGTCGCGCCGGAGATGAGGAATTGCTCGTCCGCTTCGCTGGGGCAGCCGCCGCCTTTGGGAGCCGTTCTCTGACGCTTCCTCCCCACGCTCTTAACGGGGCTGTGCTCATTGTGTGGAGGGAGGAAGATAGACGCGGGTGACCAGTGGAGAATTGCCTTGTCTGGGGCTTTCTGCAGTGTCCTGCGACCTTGTCTCCTGCGCGGAGCAGTGTGTTGGGATGGAGATCGCTTTGATTCCCCTACTGGAGTTCACAAACTCCGTGGGGGAAAAACACGCTCTTGGAAAGCTTTCTTCACTGTATACGCGATTCGTACAACATCCCTTTCTTGACAAGCACTGGAGAAAAAGCCAGTGTTAAGTGTCAGGTTTCAGAGTAGCAGCCCTGTTAGTCTGTATTCGCAAAAAGAACAGGAGGACTTGTGGCGCCTTAGAGACGAACCAATTTATTTGAGCATGAGCTTTCCTGAGCTACAGCTCACTTCATGGGATGCATGCAGTGGAAAATACAGTGGGGAGATTTTATATACACAGAGAACATGAAACAGTGGGTGTTACCATATACACTGTAAGGAGAGTGATCAGGTAAGATGAGCTATTGGGGGGGAACCTTTCCTAGTAATAATCAAGGTGGGCCATTTCCAGCAGTTGACAAGAACGTCTGAGGAACAGTGTGTGTGTGCGGGGGAATAAACACAGGGAAATAGTTTTACAGGAAGAGGACAAACAGAATGAAAATCTGCCCAAAGGGTTCATTGGTATTTCCCAGTTCAATGTAATTGCACAAATTACAGCATAGCCAGGGTGTAAGGAACTCTCTTGTGTAACTTCAAATGGAATAACTTTTCTAGAGTTTGTCGCTATTATTTAATAGCGAGACCAGAGCTGCAAGTTACATGCTAGTTTTTAAACAGCACAGTGCCCACTTGGCTCATATACAACAGCACGCTAATAATGCATTCCTAAGTATGTTGAACTGGGTCAAAAGAAAGTCTTTTAAATAATTGTCATAAAATGGAATTTGTGATAGATTAGCATATTTTTTGTAAAAGCTGTTTTAGTTAGACAAGATTTGGATTACCTGTTAATGATAGCTATTTATCTCTTCTTTACCCAATTCTTCTATTTGATGTCCTTTATATAAACACTGAACAGCATAAAAACCGTGTGTGAAATTAGTCCCCCTGCAGAGTAACTCGCTGCAACCAGAAAGTGACGCTGGGCTCTGACACATGAGTGAACAGAACACTTAAGAATCACAAGGTCTGGTTCCCCTGTGGTGATCTGGAGCACCCTGTGTCTTAGTAGTACCCAGTCACATCCCCAGGGGTCTTGAACCTGTCCTCATGTGGTCTAGCCACCTCTTCAATGGCGATGCTTTGTCTATAAGAATGTTTGCTAGGTGGCAGCTTGGTACATAAATTCAGTACCCAGGAGGAAATCTTTATTCGCAAAGCATCAGTAAGATTAGCCCCCTCATCCCTTCTTTAAGATGTAGGCAGAGGTCAAGAATGACTTCAGTTTTGAAAAATGAGACTTCGCAAATGGTCAGTTATAATGTGACCTAATGATTTCTGATACTTCAGATGTATAGAAAGAGCTAATGGAGAAGGGGACCTCTTGATCCCGGGTTCTTAAAATTAGGAGCATCCACAAGAAGGGCCAAACCCAGAACATTTACATCTTCAAGGTGGCTACTATGAATGCATGGGGGACTCCTTCTCAAAGCACTTCCTATGGACTCTTGCTGAGCAGCGTGCAGTGCAGGCCGGCAAGAGAAATTATAAACCGGGTGAAGCTGCACACGAGGAGCCACGGGTGCATTTTAGTGCTTACATACAGATCTACACATTCAGATTAGTGCCAGCCTAAAGTAGAAGGGCGGAGGCATACCTTTGTCTGAACATGCTGTATTAGTACGTGATAGACTTTTATACATAGGAAACAGCTGTTCAACCCACAGTGTACATTGTACATTTGCAAAATTGCCTGGTTATTCGTTACAGATGGCAATGGCTGTAGAGGGCCTGTTACTCTTCTTCTCAACTCTTGCACTGTGAGAAGTCTCTCTCCAGTTTTTTTACCTTTTTAAAAAAAATGTAAATGGGGAAAAAAACGTGAAATTCACACTCTTCAAAGTCCCACTTTGACTCTCTCAAAGCCAGTCTAGCTCTCTACCTGTCCGGGGTTGCAGAACATAAGGTATGCTACCTATGGTTTGGGGAACCATACAACAGTGAACCTTAAAATATTATTATTGTTTGTATTACAATAGCGCTTTTGTGCTAGGCACCATACAAACCTATGGCAAAGAGACAGTCCCTGCCCTGAAGAGTTTGCAATCTAAGCATAAAAGACAAGAGACTCCAGGTGCAAACAGTAATCAGGTAGGGGAGTGCAAGGAAACAATGGGCTGATCATGAGCAGCATGATAAGCAGTGGTCAGAAATAATTATGCTGTCTTATGTTTACATAGCACTTTTCATTGAGAGTTTCATAGCACTGGCTGTACTATAGATATAAGAATGGCTTCACCTATTTCTGAAATGCAGAACACTTCACAGCCATTTGGGAGAGGCAGTGGAGAAAAATACATTTGCATCTAGTTTGAGACTTCAGAGTATTGGTCTTAATCCCTGTGAGTTCTGAGTCCTTAGCTAGATAGACCTTTGTCATTTTTCAGCAATGTCTTAAATGTGTGATAGTCGCTGGAGAGAACCTAGACCCAAGTACCGGTGAGGTCAGGACACGTTTTCTCTCCTGTCTCCCTTGCCCAGATTTTTGTGCTGTCCTGTTGATGTTCCCTTCAGAATAACTGCAGAACTTTTGCTCCTGCATCCCTAGCTTTTTCATGCGGTTGCACCTTTTGAGGGAGTGTGTTTATATGCCATGCATGACTATAAATGAATTTAGGACCTCTTTTTATATTTTCTAGTCAGAAACCATATTTGTTTGAATGGCACTTTCCTCCAGGTACTTAAAGTTAATTATCTGCATCCAGTAGGTGTAATCTGGCTGACAGGCTGGGCTTTGCAAATCCTGCAAACTCTCTGAAGTGTGCTAAAATGAGTTCATATAGATAACAAATGTGTGGTGGGTAGACAGATAAACTAGAACAGGCTGCAGCAGCTAAGACTGGGCAGAGAAGCAAAGTCTGTTAAAGAGGGGAAACTCTATCCCGTATTGCTCAGCCTGTCAATCTGAGAGCAGAAAAGGTAAGAACCGCCTTCTCTGCGGACCGTGGGATGTATTTGGAAATCAAGGTCCTGATCTTGTAATGTGCTTCTACAGCCCTGCAGACAAAGAGGGCCAGCCGCAGAAAGCTCATTTGATGTGTGACGCTCCCCCAAGGTACCCCGGGGGAGAAGACACCTCACCAGTACCTGTCCTGAGTATGAAGGAGTTTTGTCTGTGCCTGCTGTGGATCAGTTCCCTGAAACCACCAGGCTCTGGCCACATTAGCCCTGCCTTCCAAGCCCCCACTGGCCTCGCTGTCACTGTACCGGTAGCAACAGCCACCTGATGCCCCCCCGCCCCGCCCCGAGCTTTCAGAGTGTTCCCTGAAGCGTCCAGCCCATTTTCTACTGATCACATGCAGAATGACCAGCCCTGCTGTTCCCAAAAGCGCAGGATGCACCCACATTTGGTTTAGCTCCACAGCACTGAGATATATTTATAGTGAAAAAAATTAATTTATTATCAAAGGCTAGAGAATCAGGTGATAGTGAGTAAGGATATTGGAAACAAATGGCTATGTATAAAACAAAATCATAACATGCTTTCTAGAGACTAAATGTAACTAATAGGCTAAACTCTTGTCTAAAGAAATTTCTCTCACCCAAAGTTCCATTCAATGTTTTCAGCCAAAGCTGGCTGAGACCTTGCTTTCATGAATGCAAACTTCCTAGGTGCAGAATGACAAGGTGTCATTTTTTGCCTTTTAGAAATCCCTCCAAAGTTCGTTGTCTTTATTTATAGACAGTCTAACTGCTGATGGCTTGTTGTTTTCCTGTGTACTCCTTTCCTGTAGATTTCACATCTCTTCATCATCAACGTTTGACTTTGTGTGTGTAAATGGATATCCATTGTGTTAGCTTACGATGTTTAATTGACATCCTGATGGAGAGCTGGATCTTTTGCCTGACGGAACACCTGTTTTCCACCTCTGCTGGTGACTAATGCCTTAATATTGACTCTAAGAACATATTTTCAGTGTGTGTATATATACATAACTTCTGTGACCTAGTATCTGTACATCCATTTCACCATGATATTCATAACCAGTGTGGCACTGGCTTTCACTGGAGACCTTACTTGATGTTCTTTGGTGAACCAGAATGTACATACCAGAATCAGGTAGTTCTGTAACCCCCTTGCCGGTTGGGGTCACACCAAGATCAGGACCAAAGCTTGTTAGTTACTTGCCTGGAGTTGTTGATGGCAGATTGCTAAAGAGTGATCTCTCTTGTGATCCTGGTGGGTAGAGGGCTACTTGCAAGAGGCTATGAGAATACTTATTCCTGCCTAGGGAATACTTGTTTCAGAACTGGTGGGAAAGCTGTAAATATTTAGATACAAATGTCACTAAGCTGCATGGAGAAGAAACTGTTCTACTGTGTGATGGCAGCTCTCTTTAATCTCTGTTCTGAGCCCAACTCTGTGAGCCTTAATCAAGCAATGGAAGTTTCATTTGTGGAATTTGGCTCTTGGGTATTAGGCTGCTGACTTAAATCAATCAGATGCTTGGGAATTGATGGGGAGTGGCTGAGGATTTCCCCTTCCCTCCCACACTGTCCAACCCCTGACATTGTCATGCAGTGGGCAGATTTTTTTTTTCCCTTAACAAGTGAAATACCAGTCAGCCAGGAAAGAAATGTTGAAGAGAGTGATAAGTGCTAGCTCCAAATGGTCTCCATCAGGGAGATAAATTATGTGGCCCCAAAGATTACTGCTTTGTTCTATAAAAATCGGGATCTGCATAAGAGGCTTTTCCTAGGGAGCTTTTCAGCAGCCTAAAGAAACTTCCCCTTTCTAGCAGGAGATGAGAGAGAGGACTCCCATCTGGTTCTCTTTCCACTGGGGAGCTGTGTTGCATGGAATTCCAATCAGCTGTGTGACCCCAGTGGTGCAGGGAGAGGAAAGGATCAAGCCCAGTCTCAGGAGTGGCTGAATGCCAGGAGAGGGGTGTTTACTGCCCCCTTCAGTTCCTCAACATCCCGGTGCAGAGCTGGGTTGTATTTTGTTCTTCTGCAGCAGGATCAACTTTCCCTGAACAAGCTGGCTTTCATATGCCAGTAGCCATGGCTTTGAGACCTTAAGCCACAGATATGGATGCAAAATTTGGTTCATAAATTTCTTCCTATATATTACTGCTCGGTGAGCAGGCATTCTCCACAGTCTGCTTTGCAAACACAGTTTACATGCTGTATAGAATCCAAACTTGTCCCCTTTCTGGAGGTTGAATTTATTAATAATGAAATCAATAAAGTAAGTTCAGGTCTTTCATGCTCCCCAGGCTTGGCTGCTCCTTGAGTTTCTCCATCCAGACTGCTCAGCCCCCACACTAGATCCTCTTTCCCTGAAGAGCCCCTTCCACCTCCCTTATATTCAGGTGGAGTAAGGAGCTGTTTACTTTGGTGAGTCTGCAGAATCTGCTTAACTCTTTACTACCTGGACCAGTAACTGCTAACAGAGTGGGTGTTTACCTGAAACACTGTCCACTTCTTACAATCACAGAGTTACAACTTGTCAGCTGTAAAATGGATTTTCTGTATGCCTAAATACAGAAACTGGATTATAATTCAAGTAATGACTATTTGCATAGACTTTGGATCTGGCCCATATTGGGTGCCTCTAGAAGAGTAATGACATGTCAGAGCACCCTCTGCTTCTAGTGCCAGCTGCATAAATCTCTCTAATAGAGGAAACATCACTCAAGTAGTATTTTCTAGCCTTCTGTTTATTGCTTTTTTCCCCTTTGTACATCTGTCAATTAATTAAAAAACCAACAACCCAAGTTCTGAAATTCCCAGTCACAAGTCACCAGAAACTGCCTATTTACATTTAATATCAACTTAGAGAAATTGAGTATTTAAATAACTTACCTAAAATACATTTTTTAGAGCAAACCAGAAACAATGATTTCTAGGAACTACGCTTTGCTTTATGAGCAGTTGTATCTCATGGCAGACATAGAAGAAATACTCTGGTGTTAGTACTTCAGAACACTTAATGTTACAGGCCTGGGGTCTCTGGATCCATTGTCACTTTGGAGGACTGCCTTGAAGGGACAGGTGTCCATGCACATAGGTCTGGTTCCAGGATCACACTCTGGAAATGTAAATAAGTTACCCATTGTAACTTTAATACCTCTCAGGAAACGGAAGCAAAATTAATTGAAGGCATCCATTAGAGAGAAGAAAGGTGGAGTAAGCTTCCAAATGGCATTGTTTTGTGTGACACCAGAGCATGTAGTGGCATGTTTGATAGCACTTAGAGACCCTCCTGACCTAGCTACCATCAAAGGGAGTTTATTACTCGAGGGAGCCACATGGACTAATTTATGCCAGAATTTAGATTTGATTTAGAGAAGAAATTTTTTTTTATGTATTGGGGAGTGAGGGGCAAATACTGAACACTAGGGCCTCTCCAGGAAAATCTTAAGATGCCAAATCAGTTTCCTCTGATGTAGAGAGATTTTTAAAGATCTTTTTGAAACAAACATTGAATGCCAAACATGAGCTGAGGTGGATTCTGTGCTGGGATAACTTACATCACTGTACATAAAACAGTAATAAGTAAATTAATTGTCTGTCTTATATATTTTCTTTCTTCTTCTATCTTTGTTTAGCTCTTTCTTTGTCATTTTTGTGTGTGTCTCTCTCTCTTCCAATAGTTACTTGGATTCCGTTTTTTGCAGGCTTTTTTTTTTTTTTTTAAACCTTTCAGGACAGTTTGTGGATAGGTTGGTGGATTGGAAACTTCTGCCAAAATTTACTGATGTGGGTATCTAAAGTTAGACTCGTAAAGCCATATGTAGGCACCTGAATAGAAGTGGTCTGATTTTTATTTTATTTTATTTTATTTTATTAAAAGTGCTGAGCATCTGTAGCTCCTAGTTACATCAGTGGGATTTGTGGGTGCCTAAGTCAAACCATTCTTATGTAGGTGCCTAAATATGCCTTTTAGCTGTGGGTGACCCGGGTTAGAAAGCTTTGCCTTTGGTAACTAATGCCGTATTAGAACATCATCTAGTAGCCACTCACAGGAGCTGTGCCTGCTTAGTAAATAACGCAAATGGCTGAATCTGCATGTTTCACCCAGTTGGGTCTGAGTGTTTAGACTCACTTTCTGCAAAACCACAGAACTCCTTTGAACTTTCCAAGTGGAGAGAGATCCACTCCCTGTCCCCTGTAGAAATAACCTTTTCTGACTCCTGTGAAATTTGCTTGGGAATCTTGCCTTTCCTTGCGTGCTGCTGGCAATCTTAGCACAGACACAAGATGTGGGAGGTTAAGCCCATGTTGGTTAGAAAACAGAACGTGGCTTCCTAAAAATGTAATGGCCCAGATCTTATCCCAGTTCTGGTGCAGCTTGCGAACTTTCCTTGGTGGGTGGTCAGTGAGGAGGGAAGAGGGGGGACTTCGAGCCATATGTATCTCAGGGGCACAGCTTCTAAAAATTGTGCAGGGGAATGGCTCCTCTTTCTTGGGAATCCCTTTGCCTCGGCCATCCTGGCATGAGCCATGCTGCCATTACATTCCCCAGTGGGTCTGGGCCAGCCCCTGACCTCTCCATCAAGTCCCCTGTGATGGAGTCAGCAGTAACTCCATTGAGCGTTCTCTTGTGGCTTTAACAATGGTAGTCCCATGGAGTCGCTCTCCTTAGGCAACCTACTAAAGCAACAGAGCTCGGATGCTAGGGAGGCTTTCGGTGAGCTCTGTGGGAAGGGGATGGAGTTGCATTGGACCCCCTCCCATTCCTCTGGTGATTTTAAGAGTGGGATTTTTGCTCACCCTCTCCACCCCCTCCCACTATGCTGTGAAGTGGGATGGAAGGGTGGAATCATCACCTTCCCAAGAGTGAGGGCGTGGGAGAGTTTCTGTCTTGTTCCCTGTAAAGGCTGAGGAATATCTATCGGGCTAGAAATATTCATGAGTGATTACATTGTCTTCCCCTCCCTTCGTGGAATTCAGTTTCCAGTGCTCCTCGGTCCTTCCCTTTGAGAGAGGCAAGCACAGAGGAACTCCGAGGAGGTTAACACCTGGCTTTCTGGAATAAGGTATTAAAAATGGCGTGCTGAATGGAAAGCCTGGGTTTGTGGGCATTGGAATGGAGCCGGGGAACAGCTTTAAGCGAACGTTTCCTGTTGGCCTCATGTGCCATCGCTCGAAGGCGTGCTTGCTTTGTACCCTGTCTTTTTTTTTTTAAATCTGAGTAGGACTAATGATGCTTTCATCCAGGCTACTTTTCCATTTAGCCTAGCACGATAGTTTAAGATCTTAGTTTACTAGATAATTGAGTTTCTGTTCTTAATTATTTCAGGCCTGCAAGTTGCTCTCTTGATAATGAAGAGCAGGAGCAGAACCCTAGAATTTAGTAAGCTCCTAAGGCAATCATTTTATAGTGAGATCATTCCCCCCCCCCCGGTTAATTTTAACAACGTCCTGAATAGTGGTGTTCTGGGACTTTCAGATGCCTCTAGGACACGGTGTGTTTGTGTAATTAAAATACATATGTTGTGTACGCATACCTGTAAATCAAACTCCATGTTCTTGAAGGTATAATTTAAAATGGGCATGGGCTATTGTTGAGTAGAGAAACATAAAATCAGTTTACTTATGTCTTTCTTTACAGCCTCATTAAAAATGCTTTTTATAGCACTGTCATATTTTTTGGCAATTGTGTGCCCAACTTTACAAGACTTGAATAAGAATCCAGCGTCAGACAGCCCTGCAAAAGAGAAGATAGTAAGGGATAATAAATATCCCATGTGGTAGCCATACTGTCCCGATTTTAATCACCTGTTCAGTGAGTTTGGTTTATAATTTAGATCTTTTTAATTAGGTTTTAAAAAAACAGATAAATGGGCACTTGACCTGTTTTCTGAACAGCTGCATTTCCCTTCTCGCAATGTCAAGCATTAATAGTCAGTGACAGATACTGAGTCCCTTTCTCATATGGTTTAAATAACTTTTTATTAAAAATAAAATACTGCCCTGGCAAGAGGAAAAATATCCAAACATAAGTTGTTAAGTGTGAGCCAGGTTTGTGTCTCTGACTAGTCACACTAAAGTATTCAGAAGAAGAATGCTCTCCTTTTGTGCGGGGTTGGTAGTAAAAACAAGACCCATAAAGGAATTGACTAGAGCCACCAGGAATTCCAAAGCACCAGAACTTGGTGCAGTGCCCCGACGCTGTGTACAAAACCCTCCTTGGCCTATTGTCTGTGAAGGCTGTTGCAGTGTAACATTGTTCAACTTTTAGGGCCAGATGCTCATCTTGTAGCCTATGCGTAAACCAGGAGTATTTTCAGTGTGATTACTGTAGCTCTAGGCCATGATGCTGCAATTAGATGTGGATGGACAGATGGATGTTGGTGCCCCTGTAAGCCCTATGGAAATTAGTGGTCTGCCTGCCTGTCTCTGATGGCAGGATTGGGGCCGCACTGTGCTGTGACCGAGATCAGAGTTTGGTCCTCAAGCCCCTAATAAGAATTTTGCATCAACTGCCCGGAGATGATGTGGCTACTACAGCCCCTGCTATGCTAAACGCTTCTCCATGGATGCAGCTCGCGCTCTCAACGAGAATGCGAACGGCGTGCTGAACAGCAGTTGATTGAAGAGTGAATTTTAAAATTCCTGTGTCAAAGTGGGGAAAGTGATAGTGGAGATGGCTGCAGCTCTAGAAATGCCGTAGTTTTGTTGGCCGTGACCGTGTGCAAAATGACTGGAGCGTTTACGCTGCTGTTCCCCAAGATGGCATAAATGCCACAGCGCTGTAACGTCCCTTCATCTATATACACATCTACCTACCTATGGGGCCAGATCCTGCAGCCCCTGAGCCACATGACTAGTGTTCTGCAGGCTCAGGCGTGCACACCTAATATTGTCCAGCTAGAAATAGAAAAAGATGAAAAGAAGATCAATACATGAACGTCTAAATGTGTTTTTTAAATAAACCTGTCAGGGTAACTTGCTAGAGATTTTTCTCTCCACACGAAATTGTAATGATCTATAACAAAGGGAAGAGCTCATTTGCAGTGGCTGAGAATGACATTAAAAGGCGCAGTGGTTTGAAACTAAAAAAAGGAAAAATGTTGCTTGGAAGATAAAACAATCTGAACTGTAAGGACCATTAAGCAATGGAATGATCTTAACTATCTCCCCAGTTAGGAGCCATCACTGGAGATATTTAAGAGTTAGATAAAATACTTGTGGTAGCAAATTTGTAGGGGGTTGGGTTGGATGACCCATGGACTTTTTACCCCCTTTCATGTAGGTCTCCAGGAATATGCAGTAATATATTAAATGCGTATCTGGGTCTGACCTTACGCTTGTCATATGTTGCCAGATGTTCATCCCCTCACATCAGTACATTGTTGAATGAGCGGTTCTTGATCCAGACTTGTGTAAACAGCATTTTATGCAACATCAATAATACAATGGTCTTCTGTAGCCCACGCAATTTGTACAGCACCTCCCTCAATGGAATTGTGGCCCACGGCGAGGGGTCCCCTGCAGTAGAAATAATAGAGGGTCTCCAAACTCTTCCCAAACCAGCCTTAACAGCTGTGAGGTGGAAAAATAGTTGATTCACCTAGAAAATGGGGATACTAAGGAAGTTGACAGAAGAGTTTTCAGTGGCACAGAAAGCCCTTAAATGCTCAGTTCCCGTTGACTCCAACACTCCTTCCCCCAATTGACTTGTTCTATATTACACAGCAAGACTGTGCCTGTCAAGAATAGTACCCGAGAGCGCCTAACTCTGTCCCATGCTGTAGCCACTAAACTATACCCCCACCCTTTGGGCTGTAAATAGCAAAGCCTTAAACCTTCGCGCATCTCACTCTGAAGTTTCTGTCCTGCCCTTATTGACCTCCAGGATAGCTAATGTTGTTGGCTCCCACCAGACAAAATTTTGGGTCATTCAAATTAACTTCCAGCCTTTCCCCTTTGTGTTCGCTTTCATGCGGGATACATGTGTCATTTGCTTAAAAGTAAAAAAAAAACAAAAACAAAAAAACCCCCCCAATTCGAGATATGAAATAGCTCAGCTGATCACAGTGAGGAGGGGAGGTGCCTAGATGACATTGCTGGTTTCCATTCATTTCTCTCCCTCTCTTGCACAATTCTCTTCAATGCTAGATCTTAGAAATTTTTCTGTATTAGTATCAACTCCGTTTTGTTGGACATTAGAGCACTAACTTACACCCTGGTTTTAATGAACGAATGTATTAGAGCTAAGCCTTGTGTTAGCAGTACACTGAAAGCTATGCGGTAGAGTTAAACATATCGTGCTATGTACTTTGGGTTGCAAATTGACAGGGATTTAATTCTAAACCACCTTTATAAAAGTGCCTTTATGTAACAGCTTGTTTTATTCATATATTTTTTCATATTTCATTCAAATATTTTATTTCATAATATTTTAGTTCTTTAGGCAATTTTATAGTCCGTTAGTTTTCTGCACATACAATAAATGTCATTGTGTTCCCATGAAGTAATCAATCCTACATGTCATTAATACGCTTGCATGATATTACTACTTTAATAAGCCTCAGTTTTAATATAATGTGCAATATCTGTGTTAGTAAAAATCTTCCCTGTGCATAAAACATGCATTGGCAATGAAATGTGTCAAATCCCCTTTTATAGTGGAGGAAAATGTTTCAATTTTCGTTGAATCTCTCTCTCTCTCTCTCTCTTTTTTTTTTTTTAATCTCCTCTTAGGAAAGTGGAAGATCACGGTTTACATTAATATTTATCTTGTTCTTTAATAATTTTTTTTCAGAAGTGATTTTTGACACTTTTCCGTGATTAGTTGAAAAGTGAATATAGTAGTGATATTAAAGGAAGAACCCAACAAATATAAGGATGATTAATCCTCGGATCAGAGTGATAATTTACTCAAGTAATGGCAAAATCAATCAGAACTTGCTTCATTTCCATTTAAAAAAACACATCCTACAGGCTAAACTTGAAACCACTCTTGTGAAACGAGTGGAACTGTTATGTATGACTTTATTAAGATTGCAGGATCTTTGGGCCAGGGACTGCATCTTGGTACTGTGTTCGTCAAGTGCGTAGCGCAATGGGAATCTAATCCTTGCTTGACAGCCTCTAGACGCTACTGCAGTACAAGTAATTAATAAGTAAGACTTTTTTCTGGGAGATGAAGTCAAAGGTTCTCATTGACTTCAGTGGTGGTTGGATTTGGGTCTCTGCACCTCAAGCTGCTTTTTAACAGACAATTAAGTGCTGTGTACCCACCCCGTATTCTAAACCGCAGCAGTGGATTAGATGATTTTTATGATCAAGGCTTTTGATCCTGATAGGAGCTGTTTGTTCTGTTTGCTCTTGTGTGCCTGCAAATGGCTGTTGGAACATAGTTGAGTTAGAGTGAGGGGCGTGGGTGCGTGTGCACAAGTAGATATGAATGTATACACACGCACTTATTTATATAGACCTACCGAAGTGACTTGGTTTTGCCAGCCTCAAGCAGTCATAAAATCATGAGACTTAAACTCCCCGCCCCCCCCCGCGCCCCAATGATTTAATGAGCTAAAAGTATTGAGTTCTTTTTGTATCGCACGCCCCTAGGAGCTGGGGCTTCTCCAGAATGCCCAAATCGCATGGGCCTCCTGATTAAACTAAGAGACATGGCACCACCAAGGAGGAGTGTTCCAAATATTTGGCTGGGGATACTGCAAGGGGCTGTACTTCTCGAGAGTAGGGGCTCAGCCTTTTCCAAAAATCAGGCTCCCCAGGAATGAGGTAGCTGAAATGACTCGTTCCTTGGAAACCGGGGGCATCTATTAAATGGTTTTCTGCTCCGGGCATTGCAGTACAAGGCTGCCCAGCACGTGAGTACTGGTTTTCATAGACTGTGTTGTATGCGCGGCTCCGCCTGGACTTTTGCAAGTAGGCTCTGATCCTGCAGTTGCGTGTGTGGAGCCCACTGACGCTCTTACGGTGCTCCATGTAGGCGTCAGGGTCCATCCACACACATCCTGTTGCCTTCATGGGGCTGGCATGAGCTAGGCAAGCAGGATTTGGCCTGTAATAATGCTAACACAGTAGGAAAAACACGATATTTGAATAGTCTTCTCTTATCTGAAAAATAATTGGCTTGTCCTAAGCCCATTCCTGTTAAGGCTGTGGGCTTGGAAGGCGAGGGAACACATGCAAACAAGGTAACGCTGGGATTTGTATATTCAGTGATATGCATTACCCCAGTCACACAAACTCCCCTCTATCCAATCTTCGCTCCTCTTTCCTGTCAAACCCCTCATTTTCCCTGAATCCTCAACCCCGATCTGGTTCTCTCCTGTCTCTGGCTCCTTCCACCTATGACAAGCTCCCGGCATGCCCACAGCCATAGAGATGTGAGCAGAATGATGCTCTAACATCACTTTGCCCAACCCAACTGTAGCTATGTTGCTAGGGCAAAGCAGGATGGGGGCCTATGCTTTAAGTAGGGTTTTGGTGACCACTATCATGGGATGGTGGGGTTCCCCTCCAACTATATCCACCGTGCCTAGAATACCTCTTCCCTCAGCTCTGCAGCTGCTTGGAAGCCCAGTAGGGGATGCACAAAATCGAGAGCGTCGCAGGTAAATCGGGAAGCTGAATCGATCTGCCTGAAGCAATTACTGCAATGGCACCGGACTATGGGGCGGATTTCCTCTTCCACGTGCTAAGGCCAGCTTCTAACGCTCTCATCTCCACACACAGGGGCAGATCTGCAAGTGTGTGTCCCAAAGGGCTCAACCTGTTGCTCAAGGAAAATGGAGGAGAAGTATCAGGCAACGGCCCGTTTGACCATGGAGCAGCTCCTCCAGTCTGCCAGCATGGAGCTGAAGTTCCTCATAATTCAAAACGCCGCCGTCTTCCAAGGTAAGCGTTTGGAACGACTTTCCCTTGCCCGGCCCTCAGGGCGCGTTATGGCACCCCTGGGTGCTCGGCTTCAGGAATAATGATTAAAGCTGAATGGGACCTTTTGCCTCTGAGCTCTGCTAGTAGCAGTCCTTGCTGCATCAGGAAAGAGCAGTGCCTTACCCTAAAGGAGGAGGTGGGGGATATCAGCGGGGCACTGGCTGCTTCCCTGACCCGGGCCAGCACCCGCCTTGCCCGTCAACCCTGCAGCTTGGAGCGTGCTAGCCGCAGCATTCTGCGTGGGGGATGGGCAGAGAGAAGGGGGTCCTCGTGGCCCCCCTCTCTTTCCCGCCCCCCTTTAGTGCCAATGGAGGACAAGTCATGTAACTCTTGCCTAGTTAGGGCACCTCACGGATGTAGTTCTTCTCAATGGTGCTAGGGAAAGATTTGTGGCGCTAAAGAGCTGGGAGAAGGTAGTCGTCTTCAACATGCCTTGTTACACCTCTTCCCACGACCCGGAAGGGATACGTCCAATAGCCTCTCTTTGAGGTGGAGTCTCTTTCAGCGAGATCCTTGCTCCGTTCTTTGGGCCCTGGAAGTGCAACCGTGTAGTGCTTCTGAGGCTTTGCTGCTGTGTTCAGGGATCTCTCTTTGATAGTGACTGAAGCATGAAATAAATGCTCACGCAGCTTAGTCTGGGCTGTGCCTGGTTGCCGTGCTGCAGTAGCTACGTGGTCAAAGCACTGTCGGTTTTCAGTGCCTGGCTAATTAATTCATTGTGACAATCTGCTGGGGAAACAGTTTCTTTCTGAACTTTCACGGCGTGAGGTCTCGAACGATCAAGCAGCACAGGCCCCAGATGTGACAGTTACCACATGTGGAATAATTCGCTATTGCCAGCGAGAAATGACCAGGCCCAGTAGCCGATGTCTGAAAGAGCTACAGGCTTCTGTGCTCCGTTGCTGTTGGCTTAGTGGAGGAAGCGTTATGTAGCTTGCAAATAAACAGCATTTTGAGCCCCAAAAAGCTATGAATGGGGCTTCCTTGCCAGTATGTCTTAATTTTGTTTTAAATCCCCTTTGTCAGATGCTTTGTGCCCTCTGGTTCCTGCCCCTTCCATAGGAAGGGTGACTCAGAGCACTTTTGACCTTTAGGCGGGGTTGGGGTTAGAGGGGCAATCAGCCGAGGACCCCCCCCCAGCGCTGGTGCTGGAGGAAGAATCTTGCAGTGTCGGAGCAGATTTTGGTGGGAGATGGGGTGGGGAGCATTGTGCGTGGCCCGAGAGATTACCCTGGGGTAATATGGAAGAGTGGTGGAAGTTTTCTTCGTTGCTAACCCCTGTTAGGTGTGGAGAGGGGGTTAGGATGAATGGCTAGGAACTGGCTTCTCTGAGGCACATCTTCTCCACTTTCCAATCCAAATGGGCTGCTCCATACTAGATTTGGTTTTCGCTTCCGAACCTCGGTAAAATTATAAATAGCCTCTAGTTTGTAAAGCGTAAGGGCTCTTCTGCGGCTAATATAGAAGTTGCCCCTGGACCAAGAGGACAGGAGGAGACTATCCCAGGTGTTTCCTTGGTTCTCGTATTGCCTGTGGCTTTTGTGGCAGTGATTTCTGATGTGGCAGGTTGGGACCTGTGCACAGGTCCCCTAACCAGGTTTGTTTCCAGAACTGTATTTAGATGATGCTGGAGGTGCACCAGCCAGGATGGCCCTGTTTGACACTTTCATAATAACTTTCCTCTGAGGGTCCCAATGTACTTCAACAGCTTTAACTACTAATGCTGAACGGTGCTCCTCTGACCCTATGCAAATAAGTACTGTATTATTCTGACCTGACAGATGGGTAAACTGAGGCACACAGAGCAGAAACAATTTGCCCAAGATCACAAAGCAAGTCCGTAGCAAGGTCGTTATTCCTGACTCCCAGTCTCTGGCCAGAACCACTAACAAACACAGTAATTTCAAAGGAGTAAAAAGAGATTTGATCATCCCTCTGATCAAAACAGTGGGTACAGATTCTAAGACCAAACATCTTTCTGTGGCGTGCAAATCAGTTAAAAATCCCTTTGTTTAGAACTAAACAAGCTGTTACTTGTACAGTTCTTTCAGTATAGTACTTCATAAACCCACCATTAAAGTGTGTAATAATTTTGCCCATACCTAATTCAGGCTGTAGTCCAGAATGAAAGTCTCATTAAGGTAGCTAAATACTGTCTCTGCCCATGGGACTAGCGTGTTGCTCTGTTCAGTTACCCATGTTTTTTCTCCATCTTTAATTTGATGATATGTTGTTTTCTCAGCAAAACTGACCTCTGATAAACACATTTCATTGCTAGAGAATGGCAATTGGTACAGTCATTTATGTTTGCAATTGCTCTTCATGGGCTGTCGTCAAGAAAAATAGTTTTTTCCATGGCTAATGTGAGATGAAATGATTGCGCGAATGATGACCAACATAGTATTGGTATTAAATCATTCTAACTGAATAACTTTTGTGCTATATTAAAAAAAAAAAAAAAGGGATGAGCAATCAAGCATTTTCCCAGCATGCTAGTATTCTTTGCAGAGTAATCTGCTAACGACAGGCATCTCGTTTATTTTTGACCACGTCTTGCTAAGGGCCAGATCCAAAGCTTAGTGAAGTCAGTGGGAGTCTGTAATGAACTTCCGATCAGACCTGAACATAAGCCCTGCTCCGATCCAGTACTTGGCTTGTCAGTGCATGTGCCACACTCCTTACTTCTCTGAAAAAATAAAAGGATAGAAGGGTTTCTGGAGCCTTTTAAATGAGGCTGTATTTTATGAGTGCTAAACAGAATAAAAGAAAAAGAGTACTTGTGGCACCTTAGAGACTAACCAATTTATTTGAGCATGAGCTTTCGTGCATGCATCCGATGAAGTGAGCTGTAGCTCACGAAAGCTCATGCTCAAATAAATTGGTTAGTCTCTAAGGTGCCACAAGTACTCCTTTTCTTTTTGCGAATACAGACTAACACGGCTGCTACTCTGAAACAGAATAAAGTAAACCTCCTGGGAGAATGAGATGACGTGTACAGGAGGAATGCAAAGCATAGTCAGAAATGGTGCATAGCTAATTAATAGGACTGGCTGGAAAACAAGAATTTCCTCTCCTGACAAATTTTGAGATTTTAGAATCTGCTTTCATTCTGGGTTGGAATGGAACCGAGATCTTTCAAAAAATTTTCAGAGAGAAAAAGAGCAAGCAAGAGAGAGAGACACTGACTGCTTGGCTGACCTTTCTTCTACCCCTCTCCTCCAAGAAAAGCTGATAGGCGAGCAGCGAGGAGATCCACCTCTGGATCAGGCAGAGTAGGGACTTGGGTGTGGGAGACCTGGGTTCTAGGTGATTTCCCTAACCACTGTGCTATGGGCTATTCTGGGAGGTGTCTCTCTTTCATTTGGACCAGAAATTTCATCCTGGATCTGCAAAACCATCATGAAGAAAGTTCAGCTGAAATTGACACGGATCCGTGAAAAGTTTTAATTTCAGTGAATCGATGTTTCCTGATGAGAAAACGTTTTGCTGAAAAATTCCCAACTAGCTCCACTAATGAAACTAATCACTGCTAGAGCAGAGCTCTGGTGATCCCATTATCAAAGGGTGAATTTCAAGCTGGAGTCTAAGAGCAGCTCAGTTTAATTAGCTCTGTATAAATTATTTTGGACTCAAAGAAAACCGATTTACCAATGTTCAAAATTGGGTTCTTTACTTGCCTTTGGATTTAAAAGCTGATACACTATTTATTTATTTATTTATTTATTTATTTAAAGTAGAACATGGGTCTCCATTCCTTTAAAAATATTTTGGTTGGTGAAGCACCGAAGGTTGTGTGAGCTGCAAAAAGTGGGCCTCGACTCCATGTATGGACTTGTAGGCCAAAGAAGCCATATAAAGGCTGGCTCTGTCTCAGGCAGGAAGCTGTGGAGGTGATGGGGAAGAGAAAAGTTTTTCCCAGTCTTTTCTAGGGTTGTAGTGCTTAGTGCAAGAGATTTTTTTTTAAACTCCCCCCACCCCCCCCCCTTCTCACCTTCTGATTCCCAGTCACAGCTGTGCAATGTGTCTGGAGAATCTGCCATGGGATGGGTGTGAAAGAACAGAGATGGTGGGTTGTCCTGCTCCTGGTGTTGATTACTCCACGAGCAGAGGGCTTTAGGCCTGATTTTTTGTGTGTTGTTTAGGCACCTGAAGGTGCAGATACATCTCTAGGGGCTCAGTAAAATCCACTATGTGCCTATCGGCATCTTTAGGCATCTAAATACCACTTTAAAATCTGTATCTACAATCTTTGTATCTACTTGGTCCAAAGTGGATTTGGGGGGTGGGGAAGAGGAGGGTTCCATGACTCTACGAGCTGTGGGTTTTCAAGAAAAAAACCCAGCATTGTGAGATTTGCAATACAATTGTGAGAGCTGGCAACACAGTTAAAAGAAAAAGCTGAAGTAATTTGTAGAGGTGGCTTTAAAAAAAGTTATTCTGAAAAACTGTCCCTTGTCCTCGTCAATTACTTTGACAAAATATCACAGATTCCATGGGTCTGACCCGCGTGTCTCCTGGGAATGGTGTGCTGGGAGGAAATAATTGTGCTCTTGCCTGAAGCAGTGTAATATGTTGGTATGGGAACACATCCTGCCCACTCACAAAGAAGAAGAAACCCTTCAGAGTTCATTTTAATATTTTTAGCCTGACATCTGAAGGGACTGTTAGCCTGACAAACAGTATCTAGCCCAGATGTTATTATTTCACACTAAATTTAATTTCTTCCTGCTGAAGCTCTAGCAGCTTCTCTGCTGATAAAGATTGGGGAAATTGTCTGGCATTCACAAAAATCTCATCCAGGCATACCTGTTACAGTGTTCACTTCGCAAAATTTATTAGATTATTAGAGTTTTAGACCCTTGAGCTCTTCCTTTATTGCAATTCTAAGAAAACACAGCAAAAAAAAAAAAAAACCCCAAAAAAACCCAGAGCAAAAAAACAATCTTCACCAAATTTAAGTGGTACAATTAGGCCCTGGTTTTGTCTTACAGGCATTTTTAAAATTATGGAGGTGATTTAAATTGTGTGTGTTACCTTAGAAACTTGCTGGGTTTGGCCGCGTTAAAATTGAATGGAGCTAGCATCCACTGTGGTATATTCGTGTTCTAGGATTTGTAATGGCAGATTACATACAAAGCAGGATTGTGCTGTGTTATCTGTTACCAAGCACATGTAGACCCTGTGGCTCAGATCGTCAGCTGGTGCAAGTCATTGTTTCTTCATTGTAGTCAACACACACTAGCTCAGGGCTTGGTCCAGTGTGTTTCAGGCTGCTTTTATTGTCGCACTACGATCTGCGTATTCTAGATCTGACAGCTAATGCCATGATGGTTCTATGAATTGCTTGGTGCTTCCCCTCTCCTCTGGCTTCCTGACCTGTGGGTTTCAGGTTCCTCTCAGGCCTGGTCTACAGTACGCGGTTATTTCGGAATTAGCCGAGTTACCACTAAATAAAACTGTCCACACGACCAAACCAGTTTTTTCCATTTAAAGAGCTCTTTATTCCAATTTCTGTACTCCACCTCGGCAAGTGGAGTAGCGCTAAAATCGAGATCGCAGTTCTGGGTTACAGGTACTGTGGATGCAATTTGACGATATTGACCTCTGGGAGCTATCCCAGAATGCTCCCTTGTGACCGCTCTGGACAACACCCTGAACTCCGATGCACTAGCCAGGTAGGCAGTAAAAGCCCCGGGAAGTTTTGAATTTTCTGTTTGGTCACCACCATCACAGGCGACCATCAGCACAGTCCACCATCACAGGCGAGCTCCAGCATGGTCCGAACGGGAGGTACTAGATCTCATTGCATGTTGGGGAGACTAATCTGTTATGGTAGAACTACGTTCCAAAAAAAGGAACACAGATCTGTACGCTCAAGTCTCCAGGGCCATGACAGAAAGAGGCTACTCCAGGGACACAGAACAGTGTCGTACAAAAATCAAGGAGCTCAGGCAAGCGTACCAAAAAGCCAGGGAGGCGAATGGGTGCTCTGGGTCACAGCCCCATACATGCCACTTTTACCATGAGCTGCATGCATTTATGGGGGGTGATGACACCACTACCCCACCACTGTCCATGGACACCTGCAAAGGGGAAGTAGCACGGAGTGAGGAGGATGAGTTTTTGGAGGACGAAGAAGAGGACAGTGCACAGGCGGCAAGTGGGGAATCTGTTTTTCCCCCTAGCTAGGAACTATTCTTAACGCTGGAGCCAATAGCTTCCCCCTACTCCCAAAGCATGCTCCCGGACCATGACCCTGGAGAAAGCACTTCTGGTGAGTGAGAGCTTGATCGGAGCCACTCGGTGGGGGGAAACCCACCTGCGCTGGGCTGTTCACATTTAGTTTAAAGGGCTCATCCCGGCTCAGAGCCTCATCGGAGCCCCGCGGTGTGTGTGTGTGGGGGAGGGGGGGAGAATGTTGTGTGAAGCGATCATCCCAGAGAGCCCGTAGGCTGCCTGCAAGCTGAATTCTGTTGCCCAGCTGTGTGTGATGGCTTACTCACACCAAAGTGGCAGGCACTTCAGTATAAGAGGCAAAATGCGACCTTGTACAGAAAGAATATGTGCTGTGTACTATGAATTGCCTGTTTCACTGAGAAACAGTGTCCCCTTTGTTCTCTAAAATGTATCTTTTAAAATACTACCCTCCTGCAGCATGTGCAAATGTTTCAACGTGGCTCCTATCTACTCCATCCCAGAGGCTGGTCCAGACTAGAAGGCGGAAAAAATGAATTCGGGATGACATGTTTGCCGAACTCATGCAGTCCTCCCGCACTGATAAGGCCCAGTTGAATGCATGGAGGCAAACAATTGTAGAGTTGCATAAAGCGTTACATGAATAAGAAGAGAGGAGGGACGCGCACGATGAGAGCAGGCAGGATGCTATGGTCAAGCTCATGGGGGAGCGAACTGACATGCTCCACTGTATGGTGGATCTAATGTGGGAAAGGCAGCAAGACCACAGACTGCTGCTGTAGCTCCTGTATAACAGCCCTCCCTCCTCCCCAAGTTCCATAGCCTCCTCACCCAGACGCCCAAGAACATGTGGGGGTGGGGTGGGGGGCTATGGGGACCCATACAGTCAACCCCAGAGGATTGCACAAGCAGCAGAAAGCTGGCATATCCTAAATTTTGATTTGGTTTCTGGACTTGTCCTTCCCTCCTCCTCCACCCTCCTAACCTTCTAATCGTCCTGTTGTCTGGCTGTGCGAAACTGGCTGCCAGGCAAGTTGCCTCAACCTCCCACCCTGCCATAAATGTCTCCCCCTTACTCTCACAGATATTGTGAAGCATACAACAAGCAGCAATTACAATTGGAATATTGGTTGTGCTGAGATCTAACCGAGTCAGTAAACTGCGCCAGCGCGCTTTCAAATGTCCAAAAGCACATGCTACCACCATTCTGCACTTGCTCAGCCTATAGTTGAACTGCTCCTTACCACTGTCCAGGGTGCCTGTGTACGGCTTC
Source organism: Lepidochelys olivacea (assembly GCF_965140295.1). Classification (NCBI taxonomy): domain Eukaryota; kingdom Metazoa; phylum Chordata; order Testudines; family Cheloniidae; genus Lepidochelys; species Lepidochelys olivacea. Next base: position 99,144,636 of record NC_140419.1, read on the forward strand.
ATGAGCCAGGGCATTAAGGGGTAGGCTGGGTCCCCGAGGATAACTATAGGCATTTCAACATCCCCAACAGTAATCTTCTGGTCTGGGAAGTAAGTCCCTTCCTGCAGCTGTTCAAACAGACCAGGGTTCCTGAAGATGCGAGAATCATGCAACTTTCCCGGCCATCCCACGTTGATGTCAGTGAAAAGTCCCTTGTGGGCTTGCAGCACCATGGAAAAGTACCCCTTGCAGTTTACGTACTGGCCGCCCCAGTGTTCCGGGGCCAAGATAGGGATATGCATTCTGTCTATCGCCCCGCCGCAGTTAGGGAACCCCAGCACATTAAAGCCATCCACAAAGGTCTGCATGTTTTCCAAAGTCACTACCCTGGATAGCAGCTGGTCAATGATTGCTTTGGCCATTTGCATCACAGCAGCCCCCACAGTAGATTTCCCCACTCCAAACTGATTCCCGACTGACCGGTAGCTGTCAGGCGTTGCAAGCTTTTACAGGGCTATGGCCATTTGCTTCTCAACTGTGAGGGCTCCTCTCATTTTGGGGTGTTTGCGCTTCAGGGCAGGGGACAGCAAGTCACAAAGTTCCATGAAAGTGGCCTTTCACATACGAAAGTTTCTTAGCCACTGGGAGTCATCCCATACCCGCAACACTTTGCGGTCCCACCAGTCTGTGCTTGTTTCCCGGGCCCAGAATAGGCGTTCCACGGCATGAACCTGGCCCAACAGCACCATGATCTCCCAATCGCCCCATGCTGTGTCTTCTGTGTCCATATCCTCATCAGTATAGTAATCGCGCTGTCGTCACTTCCTTGCCTGGTTTTGCAGGTACTGCACATGCTGCTGGATAATGCGCGAGGTATTTAGATAAGCTGTTAACAGCAGGAGAGTGGGTTTGTGTGTGTGTGTGTGGGGGGGGGAGAAGAGAAAACCTGGATTTGTGCTGGAAATGGCCCAACTTGATTATCATACACATTGTAAGGAGAGTGATCACTTTAGATAAGCTATTGCCAGCAGGAGAGTGGGGTGGGGGGAGGTATTTTTTCATGCTTTGTGTGTATAAAAAGATCTTCTACACTTTCCACAGTATGCATCCGATGAAGTGAGCTGTAGCTCACGAAAGCTCACGCTCAAATAAATTGGTTAGTCTCTAAGGTGCCACAAGTCCTCCTGTTCTTTTTGAGGTATTTACAATGGTCAGAACTGCAGCAGAGATCTGATCGGGCTCCAGGGCTATGGCGCCTGCCCGGGTAATCCTGGAAAAAGGGCGCGAAAGGTAGGGGAGCAGAGCAGCAGCGGAAGCTGTGCCGTTTGGTTCACGGTAGCCGAACAAAGGCTGAAAATGGCTGTCTTCTGTGGCTTTCACAGAGGTGGGAGCCCAGGACAGACAACGTGGAGAAGCTCAGAAGCGTGGCAATAGCGGGAGAGCAGAGTTGGTGGCGGAAGCTGTGCTGCTCGGTTCACGATGGCCGAGCAGAGTTGAGTTGGAGAGGTGGATTCATCGTAGCGGGAGAGCAGCGGTGCACCGTCTGCTGAAAGCAGTATGGCGTCTGCACGCCAAAAAGGCGCGAAACGATGGTCTGCCGTAGCTTTCTGACGACACACACCCAGAAACACATGTGAGAATGTTTTTGCCCCATCATGCACTGGGAGCGTAACCCAGAATTCCAGTGGGCTGCGGGAACTGTGGAATAGCTACCCACAGTGCACTGCTCAGACATTTGATGCTAGCCTTGGTACTGTGGACGCAACCTGCCAAATTCACGCACTTTAGTGGGGACACAGAAGACCAAATGTATAGAGTAGCTTCCGAAAATTTGAATAGAATAATTTTGAAATAATTTTGTACTGTCGACGTACCCTCAGAGTCTAAGGTTGCCAGTTTTGGTTGGATGTATTTCTGGAGGTTTCATCACATAATGTAATTTGTGACAAAGTTCCTCCTCTGCCTTGGTGGGTCCTGCGCTTATTGGCGGATTTTCTCGCCTCAGAGGTTCACTGCATCCCTCAGTTTGGCACTTTCGTGGCTCAAATCTGCCGTTCACTCAGCCTCATCGCTGGCCAGCATGGGGAAAGGAAGAAGAACAATCCCTGCCGTCTCTGCTGATCTGCCTCGTGGATTGGGACGCAGGCCAGAGACCTTCCCCTCTGGAGGAACCCACAGTCTAGTTCAACTGAGGCAGGTGATTTAGGCTTTGCACAAAGGAAACTTTTCTCCCAGATGTTGGCTAGAAGTCTGAGTTACACAGGGGTAAACAAAAACAAACTAGAAATGTCTCAGTCACACAAGTGCTCCCATATCAGTCTCTTGTGAGATACTCCCATGAGTTTTCCAGCAAAAAAAAATTAAAAATCAGGTAAGGCAAAACCTCAGGTTTCTACTGTAGTTTGTTTGAATGTGAAAAGTCTTTTGGGGGTTTTAAAATACTCTGTCGATGCACAAAGGAACTTTCTTTTGTTGCAGGGTAGAACCCACACTCCCGTGCTCCATAAGTCGTGCTAGAAATCTTGCCCCCCAGCAAGCCCTATGGCATGATTGGGGCTGGCAGTTCTAACTGCTGCAGGGCTGCTCTCCACACAGTGCCGTGGGTAGCAACAGAGAGAACGGCTAATGTGGTGCGCTCACGGAGAAAGTTGCTTTCGTGATTTGAAAAGACTGCTCATTCTCCAACCCCCTCAGCTAATACTAGTCGGAGAGCAGAGGATCATGGTCAGCTCTTGCTCTACGCTGGTGAAGCTGCATAAAAGTTGGTTCTAACCACATGCCAGTTGCTGGATCCCAGTCTTCTCTTGGAGACAGGTTTCAGAGTAACAGCCGTGTTAGTCTGTATTCGCAAAAAGAAAAGGAGTACTTGTGGCACCTTAGAGACTAACCAATTTATTTGAGCATGAGCTTTCATGAGCTATAGCTCACTTCATCGGACGCATACCGTGGAAACTGCAGCAGACTTTATATACACACAGAGATCATAAAACAATATCTCCTCCCACCCCACTGTCCTGCTGGTAATAGCTTATCTAAAGTGATCATCAAGTTGGGCCATTTCCAGCACAAATCCAGGTTTTCTCACCCTCCACCCCCCCCCCCCAACTCACTCTCCTGCTGGTAATAGCCCATCCAAAGTGAAAACTCTCTACACAATGTGCATGATAATCAAGGTGGGCCATTTCCTGCACAAATCCAGGTTCTCTCACCCCCTCACCCCGCTCCAAAACACACACACACAAACTCACTATCCTGCTGGTAATAGCTCATCCAAAGTGACCACTCTCCCTACAATGTGCATGATGATCAAGGTGGGCCATTTCCAGCACAAATCCAGGTTTTCTCACCCTCCACCCCCCCCACACACAAACTCACTCTTCTGCTGGTAATAGCCCATCCAAAGTGACAACTCTCTACACAATGTGCATGGTAATCAAGGTGGGCCATGTCCAGCACAAATCCAGGCTTTCTCACCCCCCTCCCCTTTTTTTTCCTGGGGACACACACACACACACACACACACACAAACTCACTCTCCTGCTGGCAATAGCTCATCCAAACTGACCACTCTAAGTTTAAATCCAAGTTTAACCAGAACGTCTGGGGGGGGGGGGTAGGAAAAAACAAGGGGAAATAGGCTACCTTGCATAATGACTTAGCCACTCCCAGTCTCTATTTAAGCCTAAATTTGCAAATTGGATACTATTAATTTAGGCTTAAATAGAAACTGGGAGTGGCTAAGTCATTATGCAAGGTCACCTATTTCCCCTTGTTTTTTCTTACACCTCTCCCCCCGACTTTCTGGTTAAACTTGGATTTAAACTTGGAGAGTGGTCAGTTTGGATGAGCTATTGGCAGCAGGAGAGTGAGTGTGTGTGTGTGTGTGTGTGTGTGTGTGTGTGTGTGTGTCCCCGGGGAAAGAAAAAGGGGGTTGGGTGGGGTGAGAGAGCCTGGATTTGTGCTGGACATGGCCCACCTTGATTACCATGCACATTGTAGGGAGAGTGGTCACTTTGGATGAGCTATTACCAGCAGGAGAGTGAGTTTGTGTGTGTGTTTTTTTGAGGGGGTGAGAGAACCTGGATTTGTGCAGGAAATGGCCCACCTTGATGATCACTTTAGATAAGCTATTACCAGCAGGACAGTGGGGTGGGAGGAGGTATTGTTTCATGATCTCTGTGTGTATATAAAGTCTGCTGCAGTTTCCACGGCATGCATCCGATGAAGTGAGCTGTCGCTCACGAAAGCTCCTGCTCAAATAAACTGGTTAGTCTCTAAGGTGCCACACGTCCCCCTTTCCTCTTGGAGACAGAGCATCTCATTGCCACTACTAGCTTGTTTACCAGCGTCACAGTGAACCGAATGTATCCCAGGACATTCCCTACGCATTTTAATCCATCTGAGTTGACATTTGGATTTGACACTTGGGATGAAATCTTGTCCGCAGTGAGATCAATAGTAAAACCCTCACTGGCTTGATTGGGGTCGGCATTCCACCCTCTCTAACCTCCATCCATATTCTCATTTCTAGTTTATTTACACTTAAATTCTTACACTAATGTAATGTACATACCTGCTGAATCATACCAGTTCTTAAAGCTACAGCTATCGGCGGCATTTTACATTTTTTTTTTAATAGAAATGGTCACCCACACCATTATTTTTTAGATTTATAAGATGTCACCGATAGGCACCTCATCCTGTGCTCTGGGAGTTCTTACATCAGTAGCCTAGTAACCAACACTAGGGCTCTCATCCTGCTATAGAAACTCGTACCTCCCTACCATGCTCCAGCGAAAGAAACAGAAAATCTTCAACCCAGTAACCATCTTGCCAAATGCATGGGGAAGAGACGGCCTTGCAGCCTGTGTGGAATGCCAACCAATCCAGCCTGGGAGACCAAGGGGGGAATCCAAATCCGGATGTGAGGCAGTAATGATAATACTGTCCTAGACACTTCCTCTTGCCATGTTGTCTACTCTTGGGACATTTGGTATCTTCCTTAAAGCCCCAGGCTCCTGGAATCATGTGATTACACAACACTCTTAGCTTGCTTTTATTTGTTTTTAAAAGAAAATTCGGAGCCATCATGGTTGCAGAGAAAAGTTTGAAAACATGACCTGAATGCACCCGAAAGGCTCAGAAACCTGAAGGCAATGACAAAAATCCCAACATTTATTATTCAAAAAAAGTCATGATTTTTAAGACCATCTCATGATTTTTGGGGAAGCTGGTTCATGGCTTTTGAACGCCTGGGCATGGCAAACTGTTCTATTTCTGCACATTCTCATGCTCCAGATATTAGCTTCCTAATGGGCATGTATGTTTGGCTCTAGAGAGGCCTATGTGTGTTGGGTTCTCGGTATTCATGGTAAAAATTTTATGTGGCTTCTTTTTCTGTAAATGCTTGGACCAGAATGTTTCCCACGCTGGAGTGAGTGGCCTGCTCCACTGAGCTCTGGTGGACCACATATGGAGTGTTTGGACTCTGAGAGGATTTTCCAAGCAAACGGTCCGTAACATCCAGGTCCCCTAAGAGCTTTGAGTGCTGGGTGCTCCCAGGGTACAGGGCTAGGGTGTGGCTGAAGAGCTGGCCTTTCGGCTGGGACTGTGACAAGTGCTTGGAGCAACCACTGTTTGTGTCAGGGATTGGCTGTGCCCATCGAGGCACCAGCTGCATTTCTTGTGTTTTTGTGTGTGCTCTGTGTCTGGGTGGGTGGGGATTATTAGCTGGTGGTGGCCACCCAGACCTTGCCTGGCTCTCTGCAGTGTGTTTGGGGCCGGGTGTGGCACTTGACAGCAGGTGGACCCGGCTGTGGGTGGATACTGCAGCTTCTTGCAAGAGCTGGCTTCTGAAAATTCAGGCCCAGAACAGGGGAGGAATTTATCTTCCCGAGCACAGACTTCCCCGCAGAAAGATTAACAGCAAGGTTAGCTTGCATTTCCTTAGCTCCCTTTATCTTGCAGAAGCTGAAACCGCTTTACAAATGTAAACTGATACGCAACCGTGCTTCCCTTCAGCCCACTACTGAAACACAACCTCCCGATGGTGAGATGTGTGAGCTGTTCAGCAACACGCCGCAACACTGCACGGCCGAGAGGACAGCGCATCTAGAATATGGCGTTCCGCTGGAACTGCAGCAGGGGCAGAGGGAGGCAGAACGTCATTATCTGATTTGGAACCTGGCCAGGGTGCTGCAGTTAACTTCTTTTAGGCCAAATCCGTCAGTCTTGAAGTGCAGCCTCACCCGGCCCCAATTAAAGCCAGCAGTAATAGTCTCACTATTCTTAGTCGTAACAGAACCGCTGACCTAGACTCCGACCCCACTCCAATTGGTTTCAAAGGGGATTTTGCCTGAGTAAGGACTGCAGGCTTTGGGGATGTTTGAGTATAAGTACTTGGGACCTCTGTTAAGATTTACCCAGAGTTCTCTAGTCTCTTTAAGATGACTATGACTGACTCAGCCCAGATAATCCAGGGCTTTTAATAAAGGGAGAAGAATATTTTTCTGACTCCCAGACTTGTAATCTCTCTAGGTTGTGTTTAAGCAGCTGCTATAAAGAGGAATCAGACTCATTCCTCTTTGCACTGCAGTAGGATAAAGAGAGAGCTGTAATTCTTAGCCCTATCAGGCAGCCCAGAGGGCTGTAAATTTTCCATTAGGCATAAATGCAGATATTTTGGTTACTTATAGTTATTTATGCTATAACTATTCGTATCTGTCAGGGCTGAAGGCAGCTTTGACATTGCGAGCTTCTATCAGGTTATCTTTTATCGGTTTAGCAGTGCCTAAGACACACACATACACATATCAAATAGCCAATCCTAATGTCGGAGTCCTCTCAAGTATGACTGAATTATTTATTTTGTTATGATGAGAATGTCTGGGCTTTATTGGGTTTTCTTTGAAGAAGTTGATTCTGCCTGAAGTCTGGAAGATAAAAGATCAGTGATTGTCTCTCCAAGATTCTTCTTCAGTCTCCTCCAAGGCTTTTCATTTGTCACTAGCTGCTGTTACTACTTTAAAGTGAAGGTGAGAGAGTTAAGCCTCTAGAATTAAAAAAAACACTAACTATATGAAAAACTCTTATCTTTGCTAATTATGCCTTTTACTGGTAAATCAAAGATATCTGCAGCATCAATTAGGTAAGAAGCGATCAGGCTGGATGTGCTTTGGGGAGTTGTTTTAAGTACTCTAGTCAATCACTGCAGAATGAAATCACTGGTATCAGGGCTGCTGTGTAGCAATCACAGCTCATGATTTGGTATAATTTAATACTCCAGCACTTTAAAACCAATTATGTTTGACAATACAGGAGGGTGTTTCAGGTGTTGGCAGTAGGAAGACTCCTGTATGTACTTTAGTACCACATTTACTGTACTTAAATGTTGAAAGTTTTCAAGACTGTTGCTTATTGGGTTGAAAGGGAAAAGGGTGGCAGCGGGGAGGCATTGCCTGAAAACATTTAACGAGGAGAAGAATTTAAAGGGAAACATAACAGAAGTGACAATCCCAGAGAATGTGAGAGGCCAGGAATCTGAATTAGTCCTGAAGTAGGAAGATCAAAGTTGCAGTCTGGTTCTTTTACCATTGGGACCAATCTCTGATAGCCATGCAAAACTAACCCATGTTACAAAGCGACTGCACTGACCATGCTGAAAGGGAGTGTCCTGTAGAGTAGACAGGACTGTTGTGCTTAGGAGATCCCAGTCTCTTGAGTGGTTTGTGAGATGCTGACAGCTGAGTTGAACGTCCAACAGAATTTTAGATTTGGTGGCAACTTTGAAAAGTCAAATAAGTAAATAATTTCAGGTCAAATTAAACATTTCGTGTCGATAGAATCAGTCTGGGGCTTTGTTTCAGTTTTGACCACTTGGAAATGTTTACGAATGTTTAAAAATTTGAAACAAAAAGACACTTCAGACAACAACAAGGAAAGAAATATTTGGTTTTCAGAAAGTTGAAATTGAAATACCTAATTTTTTTCAGGCCCCCGCCGATGAACAATGTGATGAAATGGACCCAAACCATTCTGGTGTTGCTGAATTTGCATTTTTCTCTGAGTTTTTCAGCTGAAAAATTTCACCTGGCCCCACTGCTGGCTGAAGCCATTTGGGAAAGCTGTGCTAAAGATGCTTAGTGTACAAATGCTTTGAGAACCTATCGGCTTCTCCAGCCACATGGACGCAGAGCTGAGGAGGAATTGGTAGGAAGTGATTATTTGTATCACAGCAGCACCTAGTGGCCCCAACTGAGGTTGTGGTCCCATTGTGCTAGATGCTGTACATACATAATATCGTAACAGACAGTCCTGGGTTGTGGTGGGCCTGGGGCTGTTGCTCCACTCTCTGCTGGAACTGCAACCATGGAAGGGCTGTGCAAGCCCATGCACTGGCTGCTGTTGGGTGTGGATTATGCCCCTGCCCCACTCTCTGGTCTCCTCCGCATTGGTTTCCAGTGTGTAGGGAGGATTGAATTTCATTCCCAGCGAAGCGGATGATGGTTCTGATTTTGACAATGGTGAACAAGGGGAAGAATTGGTCATAGAATGGAAAGATGTCATTTCCTTTTCCACCTGGATCTCACCACAGCATTGTCCATGCCCAGGGCAAGAGAACATCAATATCTAAGACAAATGTTGCAAAACTTTGTTATCCCTGAGAAGAATGAGAAGGCTGTAATTGATCAGCAGACCTGGCTGCTATGTAAACGTAATATAGCATATGTAGTCAAAAGAGTAGGGGATTTTTAAAGGATAAGCACTAACCTTAAAAAAAACAAAACAAAAAAAACCCCTCTTAGTTACAGTGGGTCTATAGGGGTCAGAAACACAGCTGTGTTGTGAATGGTGCATGCTGAAGTGAGAGGGCTATCTAACTGCTATCCCTCTTGGGTCTTACAGAGCATGTCTGGCTTCTGTAGAAAATAGCAAATTCTCACTTGTGGACAGTCAAATAGTGACTCATGTCATATTCGGTTTCTCCCCTCTCCACCTGAAGGAAATTTATTTTTAGATGAGTGTTTAAGTCTCAAACTTGTGCATACAAATATATAAACATTTTGATTTCATCCTCTGTAGGCCACCTACTGATTTGTATACCTCTATTGTAGCCCCTCTGATTAGTTTAGAAAGAAATTTAAACTCTTGATGCCTCAGTATGTCCTCATCTCACCAGTTTTGCTGAACATCTCTGAAACCCTCCTGTTTGTGGGGTGTGTGAGAGATATAAAGCATAGGAATGGCTAGTTGAGATCAGATCAGTGGGCCATTCAGGCCAGTATTCTGACCACATCTTGTGGCAGATGCTTAAGGGAAAGGTGCAAGAAACTTGGTAGTGGTAAACTATGGTGATGGGTTCCACAGATTGATTAATGATTGTGTTTAAAAAGATGTGTAGATTCGTGTTTGTATAAACATATAACTAGTTATAAGACTGACTGGGGGGAAATGTGACCATTCCTTCCAATAACCAGAACTCCTTGTTCACAAATCAAAGGTAATCTGTTTTTTACAAGTCTAGTACAGTCTGACATGCACTCTAATGCTTAGCTGTAGAAGCAGAGTTGGAATTGTAACAGCAGTGTCAAATGATTTGAAATTTTGGGCCTCACCAGAATGCAGAACTTTGTTGAAGCCTGGGGCTTTAAGAAATGACTGCTGAGAATTGATGAGCTTCTTTAACAAATTGTAAAATCCATCATGGAGGAGTTAAGGCTGTGTAATTGCCCTCCTGAGTCACATAAAACTTAATATTGGATGTATTGCAAGACTATGCTCACTACTAGCAAAGTAGATTTTAAAGGTATTTGTTTCGCATTTTCTTTGCCTGGAATTTACATTGCTGCGCAGATAGCAAAGGTATGGGCCATCAAACACTACTGACGAACATCCTGGACATCTCTCTGCAAAACTGGATGTGGTAGGATCCATGAGGGCTGAAAAGTCAGGGCCCTAAGTTCATTGTTTTGGAGGAGTTTCCTTTTTGGTACTCTGCAGATAGGGTGGAAAGGCTCCCACTTTCACTAGCTTCCAACACAACGTCCTCTGCTGCTGCTGTTCTCTTCTGTGGGGAGGGGAGCCAAGTGTGTTTAGCACTTCACAGTTCCCTTGTAGACATGGCTCCTGTGGCTAGAGGCTGCACTGGATGCTTAGCAGGGGAGGTAGCTGTCTGCTGGGCTCGCTACAGATTCGCCGCTAATCAAAGCGGACTAGATTGCTCTGCCCCCAGTGACCCAAATCAGTCTGGAACGCTCTCCAGTGCTTCCCCCTGGGGCCTGTTTCCATGAGTTTTGTGGCTCCTAAAGGCCAGTCCTGAATGAGGGGGTAGGGATATTGGAAAAGGGAATTATGAATATACAGAAATCTCTGAGGGTGAAAAATTAGCTTAAGAGGTTACCCTGACATTGTAGGGGTCCCAAGGAAATGCAGGGAGAGGGACAAAATGAGCCTGGCTTCTCAGAATAGGGATAACATGTACAGCTCAACTCTCTGTTGAAGTCACAGCGGAGTCTGGCATAGACTAATGGCAGGGTACTGCCCTTTTAAATCTGATGCATCTCTAGATTTCCCTTGAGATTAAATATCGCTGGCTCCATTTCGCAGCTGGAGAGACTGAGGCTCTGAGGTTCACCGACGTGGCTGGACAGATAGTGGGTTAAACGAGCGCCTGGGTTCTACTCATGCCACTGACTTGCTGCCACCTTGAGCATGTCCCCTGTCTCTTCTGTTCTGCTGCTTTCCTTGCTGCAAAATCACTGTGGTTTGGGAAACCACCTCTTCCACGGGTTGCAAGAAAATGAGCCTGCCTGCCAAGGAAGGATAGGCCCTGAGCTTGCTGCACTGAGGCCTGCAGGGCAAGGAGACAGAAGTACATGAATGCATGAAATTATGGCAGGAGTTCAGTCCTAGTGGCCTATGGGCTGTTGTTGAGAGTGTTTACCAGATCACCTCAAAGATCTCACCAGAGCATCTGCCTTCTCCTTAGCTGTAGCCTCTACCTGGGAGGCTAAAAAGCTGGCCCTAGAATTAGAGCAAAGAAATAACTATTCCAGTGGTGAACTAATACAGCAATTAAAGGAAGACCTTAGCCAAGAAAGGACTAGAGTTAGAGAGGAAATCCAGAGGGACATAACAGGGCCTAGCCGGACTTTTGCCATTTGAGGCCTGTCAGCGGTTGAGGTGGAGATAGGCCTGGCTCCCATCCTTGTGCTTAATCCTCTTGGCTAAGGCTTGGCCTATACTTAAAGTTTGGTTGACATAGCTACAGTGCTCAGGGGTGTGAAAAATTCACATCCTGGAGTGACTGAACTATGCCGAACTATTTAGGTTGCCAACTCTGACTGACGCTATTCTGGGAGATCCCCTCTCCGCCCCCCTCCCCTCCCCCCATATGACATAATGCCATTTTCTTAAAATATCCCATTAAAATCTCATGGATTGCTTTCAATAGTCACCGGGAGATCGATGCCGATTCTGGGAGACTCCAGGCCAATCCTGGAGGGTTGGGAACCCTACAAACTAACCCCCCACTGTAGACGGCTAGGTCGATGGAAGGCGCTTCCATTGAGAGCCCTACTTTTGCTCAGGCCAGTGGTGTTCCTACGGTGACAGAAAAATCCCTTCTGTCACTGTAGGCTGTGTCTATGCAACAGAGTTAGGTCACCATAGTTATGTCGAGGAAGCTAGGTTGGCATCGTCTCCGTAGTGCAGACAAGCCCTGGGTGGCACTTGTGGGCTGATAACCTTTAGGCAGCACTTGCAGACTTTATAAATGCAGTGTCCTGTGAAATTGCTGCTGTGAATAATTCCCTGCACTGGGGGAAGCCTGAATTTGGAGGGCAGTGAAATCATATGAAACAAATTTGCCAAAAACTTTTGAGTGTTTCCATGAGAAGTTTTTCAGGCTCTGTGGGACAGTCAGCAATAGAAGGGAGCGTCATGCTGGCTGACAGCAGTAATTCAAATCTCCCAGACAGAGCCCCGGCCTTCTGCATCTCCACCTCTCTTGCGTACTGTTGGGGTGCGAGGCAAGCATACCGCTGCCTGGATAATGTGCAGCTTCTAGCAGCTTTCTGGCAAAACGTTGTCTTCTGCACATGCTCCTCTGTCAGAAAACAAATTGCTAGGTGGTTCTTGCAGTATAACCAGAGAGAGGGAGCATTGTACGTTCGTTTGAGCTTTCTGCTTTTGGAGCATTTACAAGCTCAGTTAACTGTCTTGTTTTCTGTAATTACGTCTTGAGTCAGGAGTTATCGTCGATAGTTCAAGTATTAACACATCTAATTCCTCCCCTTAATGCTATAAAATAGTCAAATTATGTCTTCCAGTTTGCACTAGGCAGCCATAAATGTCACGCTACCATCCAGCGTGGTATTTATGGAACTCCACGGGGCTGTAATTTTTGGTATCCCCAGTACAAAAATGGATGTGCAAGAGTTTTTCATCGCCTGGCCTGAAAGGATTAAGGAAGGAGATAAATTTTCCCTCTGTGCTAAGTATTCAAAATGCAGAGAGGAGCCAGTGTGTAAACATTGCTTTGGAGAGAGGGAAAAAAACACCTAGACCCAGCAATAAAGTCAAGGACAGGAGGCCGCTTGTGGAAAGGAAACATTTCACTAGATTGTCATCTACCTCACTTTTCAAGCTGCAATAAGATGTAGCAATAAAAAGGCCAATGATGCATTTCATCCAAGTGATATGAACTCTTGCTGAGCCAATTAAACTGTCAATATGCTATGGTTTCAGATTCTTTCTCACCAACTGGGTCGCCTCAGGTCTGTTACTCACTTATGTGACTTTTACCGCTGATGCAAAATCAATTTTATCAATTTATAGTCTTACATTTAATTATGAAAGTAGATTAATTTGTAAAAAGAGACGTTAAAATAAAATGTGGGCAGATGGGACCCCCCCCCCCACTGTGGTGTGCCGAGACATTGTGGTCTGTAGAGTAAAAGTGACGCCATTAGCCAATGTTTGCAGGTCACCGTAGTTCTTAGGCACAGTGGAATGGGCCATGGTGGAATCAAATTTTAGAGCCAAATCTTTACTCTTTTTAAACCGGGTCCTTAATGACTTTTTAATAAGAGAAGTGTTTTACTCTGATCTGTCATTAATTTTAAAAGCTTAAAATGAGCTTGACTCATTCCACCCCTAACAAGTACCTTTTCTCTTTTATCAAAGAGGAATAAAGAAACATATGACAGATTCTCAATACGCAAAGCTTTTTTGGGCTAGGAGAGAAACCTGCTCTCAACAGATCTGTGTAGCATTAGCTCTAGTCTAGAGCAACGCTGATAGAGTGGGGGTTTGTTCTGTAGATGCAGCAACTGGATCCTGTAGCCCAGATTTGTAAAGGTATTTAGGCTTCACTATGCTGTGTGGCGACGGTTACCTGATTTAGGAGCCTAAATCTCATTTTCAAAAGGGATTTAAGCATTTAGGAGTATTCTCGGAAGTGGTTAAGTCCCTTTTGAAAATGAGACATAGTCCTGGTCTATGCTTAAAACTGGGGTTTATCTTAGCTAGGTTGCTTAGGGCTCTGAAAAAATTCGCACCTGTGTGATGAAGTTAGGTTGACCTACCCCCATTGTAGATACTGCTAGGTCACCGGAAGCTACTGCTTCTCAAGGGGGTGGATTTATTACCGCAATGGAACACCCCCTTCCATTGCTGTAGCAAGTGTCTACACTGCAGCTGTTCCACTGTAGCATTTGTAGTGTGGACACACACCCGTAGGCTCCTAAATCAGTTGGGGTTTGCAATTCTGAGTGCAGCAACAATTTAAAAATGTAGGCCTTAGTGCTTGGAGTCGTAGTTCCAATTTAAATTTCCCTCCAGTCCCTGTGAAGGGACTGCTAGCTGGATTGTCAGTCCCGGCTGGTGTGTCTAAGGAGAAATGTCAGTCCAGTCCCAGGTGCTCATCTCCTCAGCGTTCTCCAGATTTTGAAAAACAGGTTGTTGCACAATGAGATGCAGTATCAGGAGTGGCAGAAGGTCCCTAAAAGTGGGTGTGGGGTCAATGGTGGCCCAGTCGTGGTCCTGCCACTGCTCTGCCTATTCTCCTTGAGGCCCCCTGGTCCCCCCTGTTCCGGTGCCCCTGTGCAACACTATCATTTTGAATAAGGTGATGACTTGCCCAGTGAAGTGTGGGCATCTGGGCCATTTGTCTGATGTGGAGAAACACCTCTTAGATCCTACCCAGGGTACCATAATGGCCACTTTTCAGGTTTTCTATTGTGTTTTGATAGTAGATGTGGGGAGAGAACCATGGAAACTATGCTGTTCTGCTGAAGCTCCCTCTCTACCCCGGCCCCCATGACATTTGCTTCTCCATGAATAAATGACAAGCCTTGACAGCTTTATGGGCTCCCTGAAAATGAACACGTGTGCCCTAAGGGAACTCGGGGCCCTGTTTATTGTCTGTGGAGTCACTTAGAGATGTCAGACTGAGAAGTAGCCTTGCCCGAGAGGGAGGCCTGTGGTTCTGTAGACTGACTTGGGGATATGATCTGTATCATGTCTGGGCCTCCCTTTTAGAGCCTACTCGCAGGTTTTAGGGATTCTACAGCAACTGGCAGGGAGGGAGGGCCATGTTAAGTGACAACGCTGTTGTAGTTTGAGCTCTGTGTTGGCGGGATGTCGATGCGATAACCCTAGCAGGGCAACCTTGAGTTCTGCTAGCTCTGTGTGAAGTTGTTAGCCCTGTAGTAGTTGTTGAAAGATTCTCCCCAGCCTGGCTTTTAACATACGTAGTGGTTTGAATGGGTCTGCGTCATCGGAGCAAATCAGCTGTAACCTTTGAGGGAAAAGGAAGCCTTTTGTTATACATCCAGTGATTACATCAGTGCAGTAGCTCAAGGGAACAGAAGGCCTCTGACAGGAAGAATGCCCTGGGGCAATGTGGGAAATGCTATTCACCGTTAGGGCTCCATGCTTGAGTTATGCTGCAAGGCCCACTTATTTCCCTACAGCTTTTGGGAAGGAAGGTGCCAGGGATGATTGATTTTTGCTGCAGTTCGTGGAGAGTTAGCTGCTGCTTCATCATGGATTGGTTTTTCTACTTGCTAGTGGTACTAGGCTAGCTGTGTGTGTCTCCTTTCTGGTCTCTCTGAGCACCCTCTCTCAGGGATGGGGTCTCTTGCCCTTATACATTTCAGAGTGAGATCGTGATTCTTATCCACTTAGCCTGGGACCTAACTACACTGGCCCAGGTTATATCAATTGTTTATCACCCTGCAGGTTTGACTGGCTATCCTCCCTTTGTGAACCAGTGACCTACTGACCAACAGCCTTCTTGAAACAAAGGATCAAAGAAAAAGTATTTTAAAACCACAAGCAGCCTACACTCATTTAGTTTAATCTGATTTTAACAACTCGCTCCAAGCCAAGTTAGATAGGCTTTCCCCTCAGACTATGGGAACAGAACCAGTTTACATTCTTGTAGTCAACTAGATCCTCTCGTGTCTGTGGGTCTCTGTCTAATTCTCTCTTGTTCAAACTGGTTTGGGTGCTCCACAAGAGAGTGTGACCCATCAATGTAAATCAGTGGTTCTCACCCAGGAATATGCAGAGTCCTGGGGATATGAAGAGGTTTTCCAGGGTGTACTTCAACTCATCTAGATATTTGCCTAGTTTTACAACAGCTACATGAAAAGCACTAGCAAAGTCAGTACAAACTAAAATTTTATACAGACAATGACTTATTTATACCACTTTATATACTATTAACTGAAATGTAATATGACAAAGCTCTGTCCTTGTCTCCATGGGTCCCACGTTTCCTGGTGGATTTTGCTAGTCTCAGAGGCTCACTGTGACCCTCCACGTAACCCTTCTCTCTCTAGAGACAAGGGTCACAGTCTACTGAGCCATTTTCATCATAAGCCAGCAAGGGAAGTGAGGAGAAGCTATTCTCCCTTGCACAGTCTCTGTTGTCTCCCAGATTAATGGGGGTGGGTGGGTAAAGGGAGGAGCCTGGGCCCACCCTCCACTTTGGGCTCCCGCCCAGGGACCCTAATAGTATCAGCTATGGTAGCTGACCTTTTGGAAACATGACACGTACAATTCCCTGGGGTACTTCCCCACAGCAGCCCTCACTTCCTCAAGCTCCACTTCACCCTTACCTCAGGGCCTCCTTCCTTGTGCCTGATATGGTGTGTACTGCTCAGTCTCTCCAACAGCACATCTTCCTCCCACAGCTCCTGATATCCGCCCCCCACACCTGACTGACTGGGAGGCTTTTAACTAGTTTCAGCCAGTCCCTGATTGGCTTCAGGTGTCCCAATCAACCTAGCATTCTCCCTGCCTTCTGGAAAGTTCTTAATTGGCCCCAGGTGTCTTAATTGACCTGGAGCAGCTGCCATTTAACTTATCCTGGTACCAGGGATTTGTTTAGCCTGGAGCTAATATATCTATCTCCCACTACTTTTCTATAGCTATCTGGCCTTGCCCCGTCATGGTAAGTACTATATTTATATTCCACTTGATTTATTTTATAATTCTATGGTAAAAATAAGAAAGTCAGCAAGCTTTCAGTAACAGTGTGCTGTCACATTTGTATTTTTATGTCTGATTTTATAAGCAAGTACTTTTTAAGTGAGGTGAAACTTGGGGGTACGCAAGACAAATCAGACTCCTGAAAGGGGTACAGTCATCTGGAAAGCTGGAGAGCCACTGGTGTAAATGGCTTAGTGCAATGTGGGAGCTCTCCAGCGGTGGCCGCGCTACCTGCATCAGCAATAAACACCATTGTCTTTCACAGCACACTCCCGCTGAGTGAAATTCCCCTGTGTGCAGAGGGCCAGTGCAAGACCCATACCCTACTTGAGTCCTGATTTCAGACTACCCAGTATGGGTATAGGGAGGCATAGGCCTATGCTGTATTTCTGTACAAGGGTGAATTTTCCCCACTGTGAATACTTAGTCCCAATGCACTACAGGTGTTGCATCTGTAGCATCCTCAAACCTCCCACACTTTCCCCTCCAATACAGTGTTGCCATCTTTTGCCATATTATAGCGAGTCTCTCCATGTTTAGTGTCTTCTTAGAGTCCCAGCTGCTGGAGAAGAGAGAGAACATAAGAGTTACACCTTTAATTGAAAACGGCAAGTTCCTAGCTCTCATGGTTGCAGAGAAAAGTTCAAAAATGTGACCCAGGTGCACCCTAAAGGTCAATGTAAAGAACCCTGACTCTGTTATTAAAACCAAAGCAAACAACGTAATGGTTTGTGGGCCTGCCTCAATTCTTGAATGCTTGGGATTAGTAACAGAGTTCCAAGCTGACAATCGCAATACTGAAATTCACTCTCTGGTTCTGATTATGATGTTTTCTAAGCCAATTATACAAGACGGGCTTCGGATACTCCCTTCCCCATTAACTTTACAAAACTTCTGGCTACAAAATCCTGATGCTGAGTTTCAAGGATAGTGCAGCCTATCCCAGGTTGTACGTGTGGTGTGTGCTAATGATGTGGCCTGGGTGGAGACCTTGAAATCAATTCCAATCAACCTACAGTGAATTAAAGGCTCGCTTGAGAATATCTTCTTCTTAGTTTTGCATTGCAAATCAATTCACAACTGCTACAAAATGGAGATTGGTGACTTGTGTGCTAAAGGGTAAGCGTCTTTTTTTTTTTTTTCCCTTTCTGTACTGTAGTGCTCAAAGTGATGTTGGCTGGACTGTAATGTTTTGGTTGGGCCAGATCTTAAATTTAAAATGTTGGCAGGAAAATATTCCTTGTCTAGGGACATAGAAGTGTAACGACTGTTCAGCAGCAGCCACAGCAAGGGTTGGTTTGAATGTCATGCTCCCTTTCACTTGCGCTCAGGGCTGGCTCTGTCTCTGCAGGAAGTTTAGGGCCCCATCTGTAAGTGGGCCTGTGGCTCTGTGATGGGTGGGTCAGTTGTGTGCGAAGGGAGCTGGATGAGCGGGACCGTGTGTGACCGCAGAAGTGGTGGAGCAGAGGCACCGACTTTGTGATTTGCTGGGGGATGCTCAACCCCCTCTCTCTGCCCCAGGCCTGTCCCTGCTTCACCCCTTTCCCCAAGTTCCCACCCCTGCCCTACCTCTTCCTGCCTCATTCCGCCCCTCCCCCGAGCACGCCTTGCCCTCGCTCCGCTTCTTCCTCCCCGCCCCACAGCGCCTCCCACCTGCTGGTGAGTCAGCTGATCACCCGTGGGCGGGAGGCACTGGGGGGAGGGGGAGGAGCTGATCTGTGGGGCTGCCAGTGGATGCTGAGCACCCACTTTTTTCTCCCCCCCCATCCCCCATGGGTGCTCCAGCCCCAGACCATCCAGGGAGTTGGTGCCTACAGGCGTAGGCCTACGGCCAAAACTGCTCCTGGTATGTTGCAAGAAACTCTGCTGGCAAAATGCTACGTCGCTGCTGCACCTATTGTGTGTGTGTGTGTGTTTGTTTCTTTCCTTTTAGGGAAACTGTGTGAACTGCTGCTGATACGGCTGCAGAGGGTGCGAGTATTTCCAGATGCTTTTCAAAATGAGGGTTAGCGTAAAGTTTCCAAACTGGATTTTGGGCTGGACTTTGCCTATATTTGACTTATACCGGTTCTAAGTAAGGTTTGCACTCAAGCCTGGCATGCTCAAAAGTGCACATGTGCTTTTGAAAAGTTTGCGTCTTGCACATTGTCAGTAACACGTATCAGTGTAAGGTCAATTAATTAACTAAACAACTCAGATATTATTTAACCAAGTCACTAGAAATTGTAACATTAAGAAGTAAAAGTAAAACACACAGGATGGATTCTGAACTGTGCCTGTTTAATGTCTTAGGTCAAGATTTTCAAAAGTGGCATCTGGTTTTGGGTGACAAATTGGATACTCCTTAGGAGCCTGATTTTCAGAAAGTGTTGATTAACCGACCTCTGAAAATCAGACCCCATTAAGTCGTCAATGGAGCCCTCCAAAACGGAGACACCCAGAAGCACTAGCTGCTTCTGAAAATCTTTACTGTAATTACATAGCAAATGAATATAGATCTGTACAAAATGAAGATATCTAATAGACCCATGAATCGAACTAATCTTTTTTGCGATTGCTATTCCTGAAATGTAGGCAGCACTAAATATTTGTGTCTACGATTTTATTTCACGTTATTAGGAATTGTTGTAATCTTAAAAGTTGTCTGAATATGCCTGAAAAACCGTATTAATCTAATGGCCAAAAAGCAAGGATTTTAAAAAGCAAAAATAAAGTCATAGGAAGGAAAACATTGATCCATTGTAAAGTGGTTCTGTTGCTGATTAGTCCTTCCAAAATTTATTATCTCCCAAGTCAGAAAATCTATGACTAAGTGTCATAAAGAAGTAATTTAAAAGCAGTAGAGAGCAGTAAAGCAGCAGCTAGGACCACAGCTCATAGATTGGATACCCTTTTTTTAAAGGAAATTGGTAAGTAACTGATTATTATAATGCAGCATATTTGTACTGCTGTAGTCTTAACTTATTATTATTATTTATTATTATAACAGTGAAAAATGATGTTCCTTTTTAGGCAAAGGAAATTAATTTGCTTATTAAACCCATGCAGAATCTAGCAAGAACAGGGCTGATAGTGCAGAAATACACATTCCTAAGAAGTGCTAGTCACAAAGTGCTCATGCAAACACATCCCAATATCAAGTGGTACCAAAACATCCCGATACCCAGGATGGTACAAAAACATTCCCTAAGAATAACAGGAACACACTGACCTCTCCTAAAACATAAGGTCAGGATGACAGTACACAATAGAGATGTTTTGATCGAGCCAACATGTACAAGGTGATGGGTGATAACTAGCCATGCCAGGGGGCAGTAACTAGATATGTCAAAGGGGCAGTATGTAAGTCATTTGTATCGGGTATAAATATGTATCTCAGAAGGAGTGTCTTTTGTCTAGCGTAGGGAGGAATGGAAAGTCCTGCCATTCACTGAGCAGGTCCATTGTTACAGGCATACATGTATTAGCGGTCTGGTCGAGTCTACAGGGTACTAGTACTGTGTTTCTTCGACAATAAACCTGGCCTGGTGCCTTCACCCCTTGATGGATCTTGTGGTCATTGGGCTGTTTGCTCAATGTCTGCTGTGCCACCTGTCAGCGCAGAGCTGGAGCAGTGCCCAGGGAGAACAAAGAGAACACACACGCAGTCGAACATCTAACCACAGCTGGTTCCTGCTCAAACCGCCACCACATCTACATTGAGGGCACAGCACTGTTCCACTCCCCTATGTCAATTCCCACTTGTTGTATGGTGCCCTAGGGACCATAGCCAACTGTTTGAAAGTAGAGCAGTCTCTAGGCTGCTCTAGCTGGCGTTCGCACAGCTTGAGGATCAGGGAACTCTGATGGGCACCTCCTCACTTTCCAGCACCAAGCGTAGCTTGACACAGGAAATAATCTAGCGCTCAAATAGGCACCTAGGCTGGTAAAATGCCCATTTTAAGATGTGGGGAGGGGCAGTTTGGATTTGCTATGTTTGGAAATTGGGATCAGCATGCAGGACTAGGAAAGGAAGGATGGGTTTGTGGGTACATGCACACGCACCCACTTATAATTCCCTGGTCAGTGAGTGTTTTCCATCTCCCTCTGAGCCTGATCCATAGTGAACATAAGGACGACCATACTGGGTCAGACCAAAGGTCCATCTAGCTCAGTATCCTGTGTTCTGACAGTGGCCAGTGCCAGGTGCCCCAGAGGGAATGAACAGAACAGGTAATTATCAAGTGGTCCATCCCATGCCGCTCATTTCCAGCTTCTGGCAAACCGAGGCTAGCGATGCAAGTCTGTTACAGACACTGCTTATGAATCTCTGCATAATTAGCTTAAGAGCCAGACTCTCAGGTGAAGAGCTGTACAAGCCTCATCCTTTGTAGGGGCTGGAACACACTCCTTTGAGTTGGGCACAGAACACGTTGACTGACTAGTGGGTCAAACACTTACAAGTAAAGCACCTCGCTTGAAGTTGGAAGATGCAATATAGTAACAAATATGGACAGCACCTGTGTTTTAAATGGATAGCTAAAGTTGGGGAAGATCTGCTGCTAGTTTGTGATGCAGCTTCACGTGTTCTCTGCATAGTTCAAAGATCAGTTTCAATATTGGCGGCTGCTTCTGGTCTGGCTTTAAAAAAGGTTATTTCTTGAATATTTTTTAACCTTGTCTAAAAAGCAGCATGTGCTATAGATGTGAAGGGCTGACACGTTTTGTTGAGAAACAGCCCCTGCTGTGCTTTTTAATGTGCAGCAGCTTTAAAGTTGGAGGTGACAGGCTTTTCTTTTTCTTTTTTCTTGATTATCTAAATAATCTATCTGGAAATTATATTTGTAACCATTTCGATCAAATTCTGCCAGCAGCAAAGAGTAAGCAGCGTAATTGACATTCCCCCCCCCCAAATATTAAAAAAAGACACTGCTCAGACTGTGATTCTTGAACTGATGGGCAGTATAACCAATTTTTTCTGCTAGGTTACATGCAATTTATTTTAAAGACACAATATGAAGTGCTGTGCATGACTAGGATTAAGTAAAAGCAGATGTTTAACATCTAATGGGAACGGAGTTTTTGACTGGTGAGAAACTGAAATCTGCTTACATTTCTCACCTTGTGATGTTTATCTCTGACATAAATTTGCCAATAAAGAATAAACTGTGACTATGAAGTAAATATGGGTCTTGAAATTGATCTTGATGAAGAATCAGACCTGGAAGAAGTTAATCTGTCCAGACACATAATGGGTCTCTCTGAATTCTGACACACTGCAAAGTGCTGTAGAAACAACCTGATTCTGAGATTACACGCAACACTGTTAGGAGAGCATTATGAAGGACGAGAAGTCAACCATTCGGAAGCTAGGAAATGCCATGATTAAGATTGCTTGTGCAACCTTCGTTTGCCACCTGGCGTGCAGGCATTATGATACAGTCCTTAATTACATGATCACATACTATTTTCCCATGTCTCATTCAGTGCACAGAATGGAGGGAGCTCAGAGAATGAGCAGCTATTCAATATTTTGTTTTCTCCTGGTTATTCAAAGTGGGGCCCGAAGTCTTATTTACGGCACACTATACAAATCCTGCTCTGAAGGCAGAATTATTAGGCTCTTCGTGGGCTTTTCTATGGCACTTATCATTACAACATCCCAGTGCTTCACAAACTTTAACGAGTTTACCCTCACAGCGCCGTTGTGAGGCGAAGGGGTAGTACGACTCCATTTTACAGATGGGGAGCAGAGGCATAGAGAGAATAAAGTCAAAGGTATCCACTAACTTTCAGTACCTATTCTAAGAAGCCTAGACCTGAGTTTTCAGAGTATTAGCATTATCTAGCACTTCGTATGTTGAAGTACAGCTCCCATTAACTTCAGCGGCAGCTGTGAGAGCTCAATGATTCTGCAGATCGGACCCCAAGGTATCAAATTGGTCACCCAGAAAATGAGGAATGCACAATTAGCGACCCCATGTGAAAAATTGGGTTGAAGTGACTTGCCGAGCATTGCATAGGAACTCGGGCAGAGACAGGGCTAGAATCCAGTTCTCCAGGGCAGCATCCAACTGCCTTCACCATGAGTCAGTCTTTTCTCTTCCTGCCATTCCCTGCCACCTTCAAACTTCTGCAAAAAATGAAGCACCGTTTCTGCAGACAACAGCATCCTTCACAACACAATCCTGATTCATTTCCAAGGCAGGTCCGTTCTGTGCACTGAGTGAGGGAGGGACGCTGTGGAACAAATGTGTAATTAAATGCTGTATTGTACTGTATACACACAAGGGGGCCGAAATAGTGTTGCACAGGCAACCTTTAACCAGGCCATCTCCTACCTTTTTGAGTGGTTGAATTTGTGACCTTCAATCATGTTCCTTTAGTTCAGCGTTTGGTGTGTAATTTCCTAGGTTTTAGAAAAGCAAACTAGAAAAACAAATTCCATCATGTGACGTCATGTTGATGCTCCGTTTGTTCATCAGCAGGGTTGGAACCTGTAGATCCACTGTACTGACGCTTGCTACTTGAGCTATTGGAGTAGGTGGTAGCAGTAATAGGTTGTTATCCTCTATGTGGACTAGCGGGGAATGTGACACACACTTTGCCAGTGGGTTTCACAGATGGTTGCTGACTGCAGAGGAATGGTGAGACTCAAGAATCTTGGGCTCCTTTCCAGGTTCTGGAAGGGAGTGTGCTCTAGCGGGCACAGACTCTTTTGTGTATTTCCCTTTGAGTATGACCTCTTCTGCCCTGTCCCCAGCAACCTGGCCTTGACTGGGACAGGGACAGATCCTGTCTCTGCCCTACCTCTGGCTTCTTGTTCAAGCCCCATCCTCCTTGCAGTCCCAGTCTGCGCTCCTCGGGCTTCTCAGCCCAGTTTCTGGACTCCTCCTGTATAACCTCAGTCTCCCCTCTCCCTGGTTCCTAGTCCCAGCCTTCTTGTCCATCCCGTCCATCTCCCACAGCTCCTTGTGCAATCTCAGCATCCTGGCTCGGCTCCCACTCTCCACCTTGTGTCTTTCACAGCCCCAGCCTTCCCTCCCCACTGCTTCCAGTCTGAGTCCCCTTCCCCCAGCTCCTCATCTGAGCTCAGTGTCACCCCTCCATCATCCATCTCCTGTTTCCCTCGAGCTTCCAGTCGCCTTGCCCAACCAGGTCCAGGTATGGCTGCCAACCATCCAGGATTGGCCTGGAGTCCCCAGTAATGAACGATTAATCTTTAATGAAAGATTATGTCATGTGATGAAATCTCTAGGAATACATCTAACCACAACTGGCAACCTTTAATTCCAGGCCCAGTTTCTCTTACACCCTCCCCCGCATGCCTCCAGTCCCAATCTTGCCAGACTCCTTGTGCCAATCTACTCCTTGCCCTTCCTCCGGTCCAGCTCTTGTCCTTTCTGCATTCAAATCAGCTGGCTTCTTGCTCCATGCTGCCCAGTAGGGGTGGTCACGGAGATCACAGGAGGGACATGTTCCCTGCTCTTGGTTCCAGTGCCTGGCCTCACCCTAGTCTGGAGCAGAGCAGCTACAGGGAAAGTCCAGCTTTGCTGTGCAGTCCTAGGCTGGAGCATGCTCAGTTACTCTGTGGATGACACCTGCACAGTCTGGAGCTGGACAAGGAGCTGTGAGGGGTGGAGCATACTCAGTGAGAGTGAACATCTTCTGAGATTTTAGCAGCTAAGATCTAAGCTGTCTCTACTGCGCCTGTGTGAACTGTGACCTTGCAAAGGTTTATAACTTGGTCAAGTTTTGGCAGATTTTCATGAGCACCGCAAAAGATACATCTCTGACGCAAACTGTCATCTTCTCCCCGCCCCATCCATCAAAATTCAAGTCCCTGCCCCAAAGCAGGGGGTGCTAGAGTTGTTCAAAGAAAAGGTAGCCAGAATTTATTAACATGAGCAAAACAATGTACTTTTCTCAAATCTCCATTCTTGGAAATGGATGAAACCAGTTTGGCTGAAAATCCCCCCCCCCCCCAAAAATAAACTGCCTGAGGCAGATACTTGGCATGTATCATTTAAACACAAATGGTTAAAGTTTTGTCAAACTTACAAGCAATTGAAAACAGGGTCTTACGATCGGCAGCATCAGGCAGATGCTGCTGCCAGCTCCACCTACAATAATAATAATTCTAAAATTCAATCTAAATATCCGTGGCCGAAAGCTCTTCCGTTAACTGTTGCAGTACAGTCATGGTATTGAGCCACAAATGTGATGATTCTTTTTGAGGTTTGTCTCAGAGATGTGCATATGCTTGTTAAACTAAGATTCCTTGCCAATCCTAGATGGATTTTTATCCTTAGTATTTGGAATATTAGTAGCACATTATTTAATACCTAGACTTAGTTAAAACAATATGGCTCTGCACCACAGATCTTTTCAGGGTTGTTTTTTTTTTTTTTTTTGCTGCTTTAGTCTCCCTGTAACTGTCCTGTGCAGCGGACTGGGCTTGATTATGACATTTTAATCTTTCTTTCATTTTTTACAGCTGAGTGAGTAGCATATTCAATTCAAATGTTAGCTCTGATCCTGTGAACACTTAAGCATGTGCTTTACTTCACTCACAGGAGTAGAGCCAGTCTAGTCAACCTGCGTAAAGTTAAGCATCTATGTACTTTTTTTTTTTTTTTTTTTGCAGAGTACTGGCCCTAGAATCCAGCTCTGCAACGGTCGTACTGAAGGGAGAAAACCTATGGGAGAAGTCACTTCAAAGTCAAGGAAAGATTATTTATGTAGGCAGTTGTAGGATTAGACCATAACATCTACACAGTATAACTCAAAATGCATTGAGTGAAGTAATGCATTTACAGTATAGTTTTTTAAAAGAGAGAAAGAGTAGAGTAGGGAGAGGAGAGAAGCTGAGTTTATTTTCAGAAGAAAAGGGCACAGATAGCCATGCCAGTTTCCGATAGCAGGTGGTGTGCAAGAAGGCTCTTATGTAAGCACTGACATAGTTGTATGGTAGGCTAAATGGGCTGAAGTCCTAGCTGCCACCCTTGCTCACACTGAGCAGCGCTTGACAGCATGAGTAGAACTTCTGTACAAGGAGTCAGGCTCTCATCAGTGTGAGTACGGATTGCAGAGCTGGGCCCCAAAAGAATGGAATGGCTGTCAGGCAAGTTGGAGCAAATCTGTGAGAAGTGTTGAAAACAAGGAACTGCATTTCAAGAAGTTTGCTGTTGGTTGGGAGGGGGGAGAACAATAAATAGACTTGAGCTAATCTGCTGTTTTAGTAGCAGTAATGCAGGCTTTTGGTAGTAAACCAACAATTAGCTGCACCTCATGAAGAACTCAAGCAGTGGAATGAATGCTCAGTTCTCCAGTGCTGAAAAGTGCTTGTTCCCTGTAAAAATGGGACCAATGATCTCTTGTGGAGACTGATGAGTAATCTGTGCCAGTTGCTCTCCAGCGTAGCTTTCCGTGTGCTTGTATGAATATATCCTCTCTTCCTTTCAAACCAACATTTGCATTGTGGTTTGAAAATGTGTATAATTCATTTTCAGGCACAAAGAGGAATGACTGTGCCCATGCTGGAGCTGAGATTAGTATAAAGCAGTATGCAAATACATTTAGGAACAAAGGGGACTGAGAGTCCTGAGTTCCGGTTGGAATATGCCACCATCTCTGCAATCTGCACTGTGTATCACGGTCCTCTAGAGGCAGGATCACCAAAGGTAACCTCCCTAATTCTATTACTGATTGCTAACGGCAATGGTTACTCTCTGTACTAGGTGGAGTGCTACGTTCCGAGCCAGTAGTGTTACCTCGGATGTTCTGTGTATGCGTTGCCGCTAGTAAACGTGTACGTGTGTGTGTGTAGCTGTTCCCCTGAGGTGGAGGCTCCGCTGTGGTTCTTGCTACTTGGCGTGACTTCTCCTCTGTCCTTGCATGAGTTGCATCCTGGGATTCTTTTTTGTGCTTCCACCCAGTGTGACTCCTCACTGGGCCAGAGACCCACGGGAATGCTGTCCCTCGGGAACATGAATAATGGTACCACTGTGGGCTGGGAGTATAAGACGCCGTATACATGAAACAATAGAACGCATCAACACAAACCGCAGCGGAGAAATGGCACACCAAAACCACCAATACAACACTGGGGGACTTGTAGGAAAATGGGATCTGGGATGGAAAGGGTTAGGGTTCACTAATAAGTACTAGGTTTCAGAGTAACAGCCGTGTTAGTCTGTATTCGCAAAAAGAAAAGGAGGACTTGTGGCACCTTAGAGACGAACCAATTTATTTGAGCATAAGCTTTCGTGAGCTACAGCTCACTTCATCAGATGCATATCGTGGAAACTGCAGCAGGCTTTATATATACACAGAGAATATGAAACAATACCTCCTCCCACCCCACTGTCCTGCTGGTAATAGCTTATCTAAAGTGATCATCAGGTGGGCCATTTCCAGCACAAATCCAGGTTTTCTCACCCTCCACCCCCCCCACAAATTCACTCTCCTGCTGGTGATAGCCCATCCAAAGTGACAACTCTTTACACAATGTGCATGACAATCAAGTTGGGCTATTTCCTGCACAAATCCAGGTTTTCTCATAAGTAAGTACTAAACATTAACAATGCAACAAGTTCTCCACTTCCCAACCTACAGTTTCTTCCCTGGCACCCTCCCAGGAAGGTACCACACTGGGGATGAGTCCAGAGAAGAGTGCTGCACCGTTGTGACCACTGGCCAGCTTAAACAAAGAGAGTTCTCTTATGGTGTCTTCACCCTTGGGTATGGCAGGGTCCTCTCCTAGCTCCCTGGCCTGGAGTCCTGCATGGGTCTCGGCTGGCTCTCGTTAGCCAGCACTGCAATTTCTGCCACTCTGGATGCTGATCTCTGCGGAGCTGGAACGGCCTGACCCATGCACTAGATCTCTCTATAGTTCAGTATCTACCTTTTGAGGGAGGGGTGGGGTGGGGGGAGATTAATCAGAGTCTCTCCGAGCTGTTCTGATTCTCGCTCAGCTCCAAACCCAAACAGCCCCACACTGACACTAAACCTCATCTCTTTGTCCACATAGGGCCGAGCCACCTGGGCTCAGCATTGTCTCAGCAAACTGCTTATCCTGATCACCCCATGCAGAAACCTCCCAGCTGGCCTCAGCTGGAGTTCCTAGTCTGTTCTGTCCCCACCAGTGACTCCAAGCATGCTGGGAAATGGCATCAGAGGGTGCTGGTAGCCATTATTGTTGTAGTCTATAGGGTTGGACCCTCTAGAGGCTCTGTCTGGCACTCCAGGAGCTCGCAAACTCCAAATGACGGTTACAGATATCTACGGGTTTCTCACATAAACAGTGTGCTCCCCATCATTGGGCTGACTTAGATCTGGGCTGAAATGTAAAGCACAGGTATAAATGAACTGAGCTAAGTGCCTTTTTCTTTCCCTTATTTTTGTGTGTGTGTGTGTTGAACAGCAGACTATTCACATTGATTTAATTCACTAATAGTTTTCAGGGGCTGTACCTCTTTGTGGGGAGCTAGCCTTACGTTCCAGTCTAAGCTGCCATAGGTTGGTTGTACTAGGAAGCTTCATGCCATCCAGCAGCAAAGAGAATTGGCCAAGGTGAAACTGGCCATTGAAAAGGGACCGTGTCACTTTCAAGCATTCTGGGGAGAGAGCAAAACCTCAGCACAGGTGCTGTGTGCTCATGTGGCTAGGTGGCTGGTCTCCTTCCACCCTGAAAAGGAGCTGTTCATCCCTGACAGTACATTCCGAGGCACGTCCTAAAAATGGGGGAGATCTGGAAATGGTGGGCATGGTGCCAGCCACTGGCACTTCATTCCAATTCAGATTTCAATAAATGGTCATTTTATACATTATCGCTCTGAAGCGAATTCTTCTCAGCCCAACTCAAGGCCCAGCTTTCTCTTCTTCCTCTGAAACCGCTCGAATGACTAGAACTTAACACTGACTTTAAAAAGACACAAACCCTGCCCTCAGTTACAGACAACCTGAGGAAGTGGGTACACTGCTCCAAAATAACAAAATTTCCTCCTTGTATGTGAAGGCCAAAGGCATAACAGGTTCATAAAAGAATTCAATAAGTTAATGGAGGTTAGGTCCAGCAATGGCTATTAGCCATGATGGTTAGGGATGCAACCCCATGCTCTGGGTGTCCCTAAACCTTTGACTGGCAGGTGCTGGGATTGGGGATCAATCACACAAAATTGCCCTGTTCTGTTCACTTCCTCTGAACCATCTGGCACTGGCCACTGTCAGAGGCGGGATACTGGGCTAGATGGACCATTGGTCTGACAGTATGGCAGCTCTTATGTTCTTTATATACCAATATTTTTTCCTGTCGCTACGGTTAAATATACCTGGAGTCAGAGAGGAAGGTGAAGGCTGAGGGCTAGGACGCAGGAGATCCCGGCTCAGTTCCCAATTCTGCCACAGACCCCCGTGTGCCCTTGGGCCTAGATTCAACAGAGCACTGAAGTGTTATGCTGAAAAGGGATGGACTTTATTTTGTGCTTCGGTGCTGTGCTCTGAACTGGGGCCTTAACCTTTCCATGCCTCAGTTTTCCTCTCTAAATGAGGATAGTAATAACACTTCCTTTCTACCACATTTGTCTGTTAAGACTTTAATTTCTAAGGGCCAGGGCTGTACCTTACACTATATGTATGTACAGTGCCTAGTGCAATGGGGTTTGGATCTCTGCTGGGGTGCTGCTGCAATATAAATAATTGGTGATAATGTGTAAAGACAAGGCAATTTTTTTGCACACCATTCTTAGTTTGTTGAGTGTAAATATTTGATTTGATACTCTTGATTTTATTTGTTTGAAAATGAGTTGCTGTTAAAACCATCCACTGGCCAATATTTGTTAGTGAGCAGTCATTTCATCTTGCCATGCTTTCCATTCTTCCCCCTCTTCCAGTGGTTGTCCCTCCCTCATCCTCTCTCTCAATGGGAATGTCCAGTTTTCTTTCACTAAGTGAAGCAGTTGAAGAGGTCATGCAGTATTAATAGGAAAGCAGAACACTGAATTTATTTCCACTCATACGTTCTGACATTTTTGACATTTCCTGAAGTGATAGATGTTTCAGAGAAAACAACAACTTGGCTTTTACTGAAAAATTAATTATCTTGGCACTTTCCTCATCACGATGGGCTTCTGTAAGAGGACAAAACCATTCGAGAGGGAAAAAGATTAGATGGTAACAGGATGACAGTAACATTAAAAAGGTCTGCATCAGGGTAAAGGGATCTAATTAAGCATTGATTATCAGCATGGTGCTACATGATGTAAACGCTTTTGGAAAGTGCTACACTCCTTGCAATTATCGTATTGAGCGAATTTATATCCTAGAGTTTCATTTGCATCATGAACTAGTCTTTTCTCTAATTACAGTTAACAGGGTATAGCTCTTATATTCTCCAGTGATGTCTTTCTATATTCTTACTGGCCTCTTTACCCATCAAGTGCACGTGGCTGGATGGAAGCGTGTATTACTCCTTTTGGACATGCTTGACTTAATATTATGAGCGATAGTGATGGAAAAACAACAGCTGTTTTAAAGTCTCCAGAGATCTAATTTAGTTAAAAATTCAATTAGAGGTAGCAATATAGGAGTGCCCTGGTGATCCATTTTGACCTTTTTTTATGCTCAGTTGACTTTCCTTAAAAGAAAAACTTCACCAGAGGGTGTCAGCCCATTATAAATATTTTTAGGTTTATATGAACACGAAGTACCAAAATAATAAGGTAGGTTCTTGTTCAAATGCAGGGGTTAGGTGTTACTTGTCCTCTTGAGTGTTGTAGTTTTAGAATACAAACCTTATACACACAAAGTATATAATTCTATATTATCATATATATTCGACATATCTTTAAAATGGTCCACTGTTGAGAAGTAACCTTAAAGAAGAAATTACGAGCCATTATACAGAATAACAGGATGAGTTCAGAACAGGGTGGCAATTTGTTTTCTGACTTTAGTGCATTTGTTTGGAACCTTAGCCTATTAACTTTCCTCTGCTTCAATATGGGTGGAGACTTTTAAGCACTAATCCCTCAGAGCTGGTTCATAGCAGCATCCCAAACTGCCCACCAGTTGTGGGAGGAAACTTTGATGGGAGAAGGTGCCCACAGGGAGACATATTGAGACAACCTTAGCTTTGTTTACATTCGAGAACAAACTAAACCAATTTAAGCCTCCTCTCTAGCCACGTGGAATCTACTTCAGACCTGTTGCAAGTTCTCCCCAGGTCCACGTAAGACCTGTTCCAAACCCTTTCAGTTGCTATGTCCTCTGGGTACCTATCCCACAATTCCCTGCAAAGGGCCTCCACAGCATTGTGCTCTGCTAACAAAGCCACAGGTTCACGGTGTAGAACGGGAATGGAAATCTAGCTGAACTGTTTCATTTTTGTCTCTGTCTATGCTGGTCCAGATTGACTTGGTTAGGATTTAACTATAATTACTAAATGTTTGTTGGTGCTAACCAGATATAGAGCATTTAAGGCCTTTTTGTGTGAACACAATGTTTTACGAGTGATCTGGGGTTTAAGCAGCATAGCTTCTCCGATGAAGTGAGCTGTAGCTCACGAAAGCTCATGCTCAAATGAATTGGTTAGTCTCTAAGGTGCCACAAGTACTCCTTTTCTTTTAGCTTCTCTGGTGTGGATCAGTTTGCACAGTTTCCCTTTATTTGGAGCATAAGATGACTAATGCAATGCTTGTCACAGAACACCAGCAAGAAAGAGTGCCTCTAAAGAGTGGGTTGATCTGCATGCAAGGCAATGCAGGTAAGTAGAAGTAGGGGGTCCTCCATGAACCACAGATCTGATGCCACACTTGGGAAGAAGTCTCTCTGTTTAGCTGATACTTGACTGTTTTGCAGCCAATTCATCGTGACCGACACCTCCTGTATAAGCCTGATAGCAAAATGTATACCTCCCCCGTGAGTTAAAATCCTCCCCTTCCTGTTCTCATTGCTGTGTGGATATCCTGCGATTGGGCGTGCATATTTGGTTTGCTTTGTACTATTTAATAAACTTTTACAATGTGAATGGAACATTATTAGAATTGTAAAGCCCTGCTAATCACCATTTAAAACTACAGGTTAATGAATGATTACAGTAAGGGTTGTCTAATATGATTGTAGGAGCTAAATAATTAACATTTAAAAAAGGCAATTTAACATCTCTTTGACACACTGCCCAGAGAGTAGGCAGCAGTCTTGTTTTAATCACTTAATGGCAATTTAACAAGTACCACAATGTGGTTGATGTAGGGGCGTTAGGAAGTGCAGTATTGATGGAGTATTCAATTGGATTAAGAGACTGGCTTAGCAATAGAAGTCAGGGAGTGATAGCTGGACACCTGGTGGGAGGGAGAGCAAAAGGGAGCAGTAAGCTTATGCTGTACATCCCTGATCTGGAGGATACAGCTAAGTGTTCAGATGTGAAATTGACTAACAATTTGAAACAAAAGGGACTGTCCAAATTGGATAAGGGACCAGGAAAACAGGAGCAAGAACTGCCCAGTGACTGATGCCTTGTAGCGTGACAAATATCATATTGAATGAGGATTGGGCCAAAATTTAGTAAAGCAAACCAGAACCAGAGGGCACAGATCAGGAGAGGTGGTTAGAACACTGTGAAAAGGGCTGGCTGGAGGGTCTGAGCTCAAGTTAGGTGTTTACCGTCACTTATAAATAAAGTTACAGTCAGGTTGAAGATCTGACCCTGTGGTTTAACCCTGGAGTACTGGGAAAATAACATTGCCAACTACAGTGTTAATGCCCAGCGGTGCTGTGTGTTGAAAGATCCTACTGCTGGATCGCCCACGCTGGCTTGAGAGTGAGATGCAACCCATAGAGCACTAAACCACAGGTAGGAGGCCTTCTCGTCAATGCAAGATGAGGACAAAGCTGCTCAGCTGTAGCTATTTGGTGCTATTGAACTAAAATATCAAGCCATTTGTATTCATCAGTGAAAATACCATGTTGCCCAGTCTTGTAAATGCTCAGTATTAGAAACTGACTTACTATATATGAAGCACTTGGAGGATTGGGGCCCATTATGGTTCTCTGTGTGTGTGTCTTTTCCCCTAGCCTATCTCCATGTCACTGTGTGAAGTGATTGTCTCGTATATAAAGGGTCAGGCCAGCCCAGATCTTGGTTGGGAGATCTAAGTTCTCAGGGAAGTGGTGATGTTTTTGGTGTCTACCCTGGAACTGAAGGTGTAACTTCCAGGTCAAGGGGACATACCTGTGTTAGCTCTGATCAGGCTAACGTGCTAAAATAGCAGGGTAGCAGTGCCTTCTCAAATACCTGCAAGTTAAGCTGGGGCGTTGCCGTGTCTGCTAATTGAGCCATGCGGCTTGCTGCACCTCATTTAATTGTATAGCTTTTTCTCTTAAGTTTTTAGTTATTTTTCTTTTTCTTCTGTTTTTTGCACAGTTGTCATCAGATATTATTGTGGAAATAAATGATGTTCAATCTGCCCAGAGCATGGGACCGGAGGTGTGTGTGTGGGGGGGGGCATGTTTTATGAATCTATTTAAATAAATCAGGGATTTTCCAAAGAGCTTAAGGGAGTTGAGCGCTCAACCCCCATTGAAATTCTGTGGGAGTGGGGTGGCCAGTTTCCATAAAAACCTTGGCAAATTCCAGCGTGAATAAATGTCCATGGGAGAGGGGGGCTAGTGTGTGTGGTCATTTTTTGGTGGGCTCAGGAACTCCAGGTAGTTCTCCTCACCCCATGTGCCTATTCCACAGGCAGTACTATTTCTGTGTCTACATGTGCATAGAACATCCGGAAGTCTTGTTGCAGATTTCCTTAGCCAGCTTTATTATCCCAGAAATTACTACTGTAAGCACTCTTCCTTTTAAAATCTCTCCCTTTCCTCTCTGTTTGTCGTCCCTTCTCCCCTGGTTGTCTCGGTAGTGCCTGTTTAAAGCTAAAGAGAATTATGCATGTGCATCAAGGGAGACCAGAGCCTCCTGAGTTGTGGGGAGCTCAGCGAGAAACTGGCAGGCCTACAGGCTTGTGATCTGATTACGCATGGTTAATTGCACATGGCAGCTAAATGTGTTTTCAATGTTTTACTTCAGAAAATTGTATGAGACACAAAGCTGTTTTGAGACACATGCGAAATGAAACTTGTTTTGGGTTTTGTATCTATTTTTTTATAATAAAAAATGGCCTTTTAATGCTGCTGTCTGAGAGCTGAAACTCAGACCCAGCTGGAGTGTTAGAGGTGAATAAAATTTTAGGGTAGAATCACAGCTGTCTACATGCAAAGTGAGAGAGGCAACACCCGATTCGTGTGCACAGGACAAAAGTCAGTTGTGCTATCTGAGTGCAAATGTGGGTCTGCATGCTGCCCTAATGGGCCATGTTGGGGGGGAAAGTGCTATACCCTAGCTAGAGCGGTGTGGAGAACCTGCTCCCATAGTTGAAGTGCGATAGTGGCTCTGCTCAATATGCTCCCACAAGGTTCCCTGGAGGCGTTTACGCCTTACTAAATGCTGGTGTGTATCATTACCACCATGTCCGGGAAGGTTTAGCTGTATGTGTTACTATTGGGGATTACATCATCGTATAATATAATTTTCCTTGACATTACAGCTAACGAATGGAAATGAAGCCAAGACAGTGAAATGAGTCAAAAATGCAAACCTTTGGCTTTTGTTGTTTGTTTTTGTTTTAAACCCTCCTTTTTCTAAAGGAAATATTTTAACTTGCAAGTGGACAAAATCCTGCAGTCTTCTCTCAATTCCCAGAGCAAGAATGGAAAGATTTGGCCCTTTGTATTACTGGAAACCATACATGCTGTCTGCACGTTTCAGTCTTTACCCTGCTGCTCAAAACTCAAAATTATTATGTTCTTTTGCAGTGATTCAATCCATATAAGTCATCCAAATTCCTGGAGAACTAGTTACATCTGAACAAAAAAGCCAGCATGAAAATATATGGCCTGATTCTTATTTCCTTTAAGTCCCCTTTGACACTGTTCTGGCAGTGTGAAAAGAGTCTTAATTTGTGGATCATTTACATTAGCACCCACTTGGAGGGCCTTCTACATGGCAGGAGCAGTGTAAACGGAAATCATGCTCTTCATGGTAAATGTATGTTAATAGAGTTAAATACAGCCTTTTCCCGGGGGCATTATGGGATGGACATTAGGACATTCCCCGGGACATTATGGGATGGACATCCTCTGTGCCTTTACTTTGACTCCCAAGGAGAACTGTTTGCAGCAGAGGGGATCCTCTTTTTGTAGAGGGCCTAACTAGACAGCTTTGTAAGGTGAATGATAGAGAAGTAAACTGTCTCCAAGATATCTGCTCCCTTGCCAATTGGAGGTGAGATCTGGGGTGTTATGATTATTGGTATGGCCCAAATTAGGGCCTAATCCATAAAGTTCTCCATATATCAGTCTCCCATTGAAGTCAATGGCTGCTCTTTTTGGAGAGCTTGCAGGTTCGGGTGCTTCGTCTGCAAGTTCCTTGGGGAAGGGAGACAGGACAGTGTTGTCTTACACCTTATGGGTGTGCAGTATGGCGCTCCCAGCCACTGCTCCATAAATATTCCATTCTGGAGGTTCTTTATTAATTCCTCCAGGCCTCAATTCAGGTAATGCCACGCTTAAAGATAAACATGTGCTTAAGTGCTCTCCTGAATTGAGGCTTTTGCAGGTAGAGTCTATTGCTACTTGCTTGATAGCTAGCAACAGACTGTGAGAAAGATGGACATCTTATAACACATGTGGAAAAACAAAATGAAGATGAATGACTGAGGGGAAAACACACACACACACACACACACACATCAGCAGGAAAGCTGTGTCTATCACAGCTTTTGTATCCTCTTTGACTATTACTCTGCCAGTTCCTATTGTTTTTCTCCTAATGTAGTTTTTTCATTCTAATCAGCTCCTATACATATTTATTCCTCTTTTACTATACTTTTTAATTCATGATTTGAACATAATGGAGAAATTTTGTAGATTTTTTTTTTTTTTAAATGGCGAGCCCCTCAAATAACCAGTTGAAAATTAGCACCACAGGTTCCTATTTCTGCGGTCTGCTTTGCGCACCTTTCATCAGGCTTATGTTCCACTGCATTTTTTGCAATTGAAAATTGGATATATTTTTAAAAGGACTTTTCTTTTGTGTCAGAAGTTTTGCAACTGATAGTTTAAACTATGTGGTTTTTAAATCCTCATCCGTACTTTATTTGGTATTCCATTGGGAGGATAACAAAGGTTTCCTGCATTCTGGTAAGAGCAAATCTTTCTTTTAAGCAACAATTAACAGTCAAACAGATTTTTCCATTTACAGCAGTCCACCTGATTTAAAGCTTTTCATTTGTTTCCTTGTTAAACAAAAAACCCCCCCTCCACTCTTCTGGCAAGTTAATGTGATGGTGCTCTTAAAGTTAAGCTCTGCTTCTGAGGTCAAGTCACTTTTTTCAATTTGGATACATACTCTGTGAATATGTATGGGATGCAACAACTTTATAGCCGAGACATTTAGCAGCATAAGTGGCAGCAGGCTATCGGTTTTCCTTATGACAGACCAATCACAAATTCCAGACTGCTTGCATATCAAGCTTAGTGCAGAGACTCACTGCTCTGTTCCTTAGAGGTTCAGTGTGATAACACATTCTTGCCTGTTTGGATTTCCAGAGAGATAAAACATTAAATGGAACTAAAACAGCATTCAAATCCTGAAAGCAGGGGTAAGATTTTTATCTTGCTTGGGACTGTGTTGTCTCTGGTGTTGTCTTACTCCTGGAGCCCTACTAAGTGTTTAATAGGTGCAGTGGCTTCTGAGATTACAAGTGCTGTGCCGGAAACCCCATTTTGTACACTGATATGCCTTTAGGGAAGGCAATGCTTAAGAGACTGGATTCTATTTCACTTTTCCCATATTATTACAAATCATATTATCTTAATGAAACCGGGATCTATGTAATATAAATTCTGTTGTGTTTGCAAAAATTAAAGATGCATAGGAATTTTGATCATTTTGCAATAATTGCCTGAAATGTAACATTAATGCTTTTTCACTTCACTTGGTCCTTGTTGATTGAACAGCTTCTGTAGACTGCACATCTCAATGGTTTTAGTAATAAAGATGTAAATAGCCTAATGTTTCCAAATGTGGCAGAACTATGTTGTTTTAGGAAATGACAATTTTTCATCAAAAAAACAAATCCAAACAATTGAACGTAAGTGACAACAATTTAACTGTAAAGTGGTTTTATTATAACTAAAGCCTTGATTATTTAACTGCTTTTACAAAACGCCGGTTCAAAATTCAAAAATCAATTGGCATAGCATACAGTAATACAAAACCGTGTCAAGATCATTGAGTCGAATCACCAATATTCATTTTATACAGAAGTATCAGAGCTGCAGTGGGAACTTATCTGGGAACGGAGCCACTTGTGCAGTATATCTAATGCAAATGACACAGCAGCGTAATGTCAGTCATGAAAGACTCAGATTTTCTCTCTCTAGTTGAAAACTGCATTTTATTTTGGAAAATCTAGTTTTCCCCTGAAAGCAGGTATAGGAAACACTCTAACTGCTAGCCAGATCAGCTTTCACCACCTGTCTGAGCATCAGGGCAACTGCCACAGTGTTCCAGGTGAAGGTGTGCTACGTGGAACACTTGAGAACTGGGTGGGGTGGTGCTGGAGGAGGGAAAATGGAGAGAGTTGTGAACAGGAGATCCATGGCTGTGGGTCTCACTCCTGTTGCTTTGATGTCAGAGCCTGAGCTATGTCTTCCAAAGTGTGGCACAAAGAAATGGGCACAACCCAGAACCTGCATATTGGATCTCTGGATGCTTGTCTGGATCCCAGATGAGAAGAGGGCCCTTTTTGGGTTTTAATTTAGATGTGATCAGAACTTCACAAGGACAGCTGATCTCCTAGAATTTCTACCATCTGAAGGGCAAAAATCTCATGAGAACAATTTGTGAAATTGTTGGTGTTGTCTAGTTTGAATACTAACCATACATCCTCCAGACCCAAAGATACCTTTTAGGGTCAAGTTCCAAAATAGAGGACGCTGTTGGGGGGACGAGAGGGGATGGGGTTGCCAACTTTGGGTTGATGAATTCCTGGAGGTTTAATTACATGACATCGTCTTTAATCAAAGATTAATCTTTAATTCCTGAATTCTCCAGGACAATCCTGGAGGTTAGCAACTCTAGAGAAGGAGGAGCTGGAAGGGGTATTTGGAGGGCACTGGAGGGGGTACCTGTGGCAGGGGACCCACTGGAGGTGAGCTGCCAAGTGCTGCAGGGGAAGGGGGAGATGGGCTGGCTTCATAGGGGAGCCCCAGCTGCCGCCCCATTTTTGCATCCCTGCCAGCTCTGAGCCGCGGGCGGCTGCCCCTTTCATCCTGCCCTGCTGGGAGCTTACTAAAGAAACAGCCCCAAAGGAATGGACTGTGCATCTGGGAGCTTACGAAAGTTGAACTTTCAATAAAGATTGGGTGTCTTTCTAAAAGAGATGCTCGCGTCCAGTGTGACATGGGCTTGATACAGGAATCGTTGGGTGATGATCCATTGCCAGTTGACCAGGCACTCACACTAGGTGATCACAAAGGTCTCTTGTGGGCCTAAGTTCTATGAATCTTGTGGATCTGCTGTGGCACAAAATGAGTGGCATACACTGGGATAAGAGGAGTGAAAGAGCAAAATGCTGGCCCAGAATGGGGCAGCTGAGTTGCATCTTCACGTTCTTCCTCTTCCCTCTCCGCTTCCTTTTAATTTCTTTGCTTCTGATGCTGGCGTGGCTGTGGATGGTGGAAGGGGCTTAATATTAAAAAGTTGGTTTGGATGTATCATGTTAAATAACATGCACCATTCTTCCACTGTGGTAGTGGGTTCTGGAGGCGTGATCCCCAGCTGGTAGTTAAAAGGGAAAGGACAGTACGCTGATTTACACCAGCAGAGGATCTGCAGTGGGTGATGTGGGCTATGCTCAGATTTTCCTTTTCATTGCCAAATTAAACGTTTAAAACCATCTTCAGAACTGGAATGTGTAGGTTAATGGTGAACAGAAAGATCTGAAATGCTCATCTGGAAGAATTCCATATGGTTTAAGAACATGAACGTGTTATCTAGGCAGTCCAACCATCATTTTTGCCTCTGTGTGTGAAACAGTGGTTAAGCTCATGATTTATTGTCTTGCTTTTTGCTGATAGCTTCAATACAAGATTTTAAGATGTAACAAATTGTTATCCTGCAGCTATCCCTAAGGCAAAGCCCGGAAAGTGACTGTTATTTTCAGCTGTTCTATGTGGGGAGTGAAAAGTATCCAGTCATCTGGAGCTATTGGGTTTTTCCAGTTCACTGAATGACAACTTTGCTAATGGTGGGTATCTAACAAGTAACGGCTGCTAGCATACCCTAATCCAACTGACGCTATAGCGTAGCCATGCGAAATGCAATAGCGCTGGGTTTTGAAATCATCATTTGTGCAAGATTAAGATAACATCTTAATAACAGATATCTTAATAATAACTAGAATTATATATAATTATAATAATAACATCTTAATAATAAATAAGATAACATTTTAAACATCTATTTTAGTAATGCCAATCGGTCTGCCCAACGAAGGGCTTGAACGCTGTCATTTCTAATGCCATTGTACATTCTGAGGGGTGAGTGTGTGTGATATACACTGGTGTGACCAGATGTCCCAAGTTATGGGGCCAGTCCTGCTATTTGCGGTTTTGTTTTATATAGGCTCCTGTTCTCCCCTACCCTGTCCCAATTTTTCACACTTGCTCTCTGGTCACCCTACTGTGCACATATATATGTATCTGTTTATCATACAGACAGACCTGTTCAGTTGAACTCTGTCATAGCTCCAGTGACAAATATCAATAGAATGGAGAACCTTGGGACCCTCAAATATTCAAACTTGGGGTAGCAGAAAGTTTGCTCCCCATACGTGTAGCCCACCATGTAGTGTGTCTTTATAGCCCACAGCTGGATTTGAGTGCATGCTGTTTTTTCTTTTAAGTAGAAGACTGTGCTGGAGACTCTAGAGAATTTAGCCTGAAGAGTTTATACCCTCTTCAGGCAAACTGTTTCCTTATCTGCAGCATCTAAATTCTGCAACCCTTGTCTTACAAAGTGTGTATTCAACCAGGCAGTGCCCAGCAGATCCCTGTTTATACAAACCCTCAGTTACTGGAATGTGTTTTATTTCCCTGATGACAGATTTCAGAGTAGCAGCCCTGTTAGTCTGTTTCCGCAAAAAGAAAAGGAGGACTTGTGGCACCTTAGAGACTAACAAATTTATTAGAGCATAAGCTTTCGTGGGCTACAACCCACTTCATCGGATGCATAAAATGGAACATATAGTAAGAAGATATATATACACATACAGAGAAGGTGGAAGTTGCCATGCAAACTCTGAGGCTAATTAATCCTGTTCTTTTTTTTAATTTCCCTGTTACGATTACAAGATGTTTGCCATCCCTTTTCCAGTGAAGTCTGTGTAAACTGAGTTCTCTGGTCTCTCTCTCTCTCTGTTTTATGTGGTGACTCTATAACGATCTAGAGGAGGGGAGGGAAGTAGGGACAGACAGCGGAGCAGCGTGGGATTTTACTCTTGGCTCTGAGGACTTGCGGTAATGGAGACAGCCAGAGGAGACTTGAGACCAATGAAAACTGAGATGGGGGAGGGAGAGGAATCTGGCTGAAAACAGCAGAAGTCCTGTAGGGAGAGGAGAACAAATGAATGGGCTTAGAAACATCCTGTGAAACTTTTCCATTAAAGCAGTAACTGCAGGATGCTAAAATCCCTGATTGGCGGCATAAACTAGAGGAGATGGCAGGGGGAGTGAGCTGAGCAGAGCAGCAGTGACTGTGACAAGACAAGGGTGGAAGAGAACAGGAGAATACAAAAAGCAACCAAATGGAAAAAGGAGCCCAGCGCAAGGAACAGAAGATTAAATAGTGACAGATTTAGATGAGCAAAAGTGAGGTAAAGTGTACAGCAATAATGAAGAACCGAAAGGCAAAAGCAGGTGGAAATAGGCACAAAACTATTTGGAAAGCAAAGGAGGCGAAGCAAGCAGGAGAAAAACGGGTGTGAAATTGTAAATCAACTCAAGTGAGATGAACAGTGTTACAGAGTGCCAGTTTGAATGAGAGCAGAGGCTTGGAACTGGGACCAAATTAACAAGATCACTGCAATAACTGACACGCTAACTAGCTGACTGAGACTGTCAGCCAGTTTCGCTAGGGCCTGGATACTGTGGTAAGGTCCAGGAGGCTGGACTCTCTCTTCCCAGGCTGACTTCCATGGACCCCAGTGAGTGTCTGTGTGGGTGTAAAAGTCAGTCCATGCATGCAGATCCCATTGGAATTCCATAAATCTATGGCATAAGACTTGGTTCATATGGGCCTTTGCTTAAAGATGGATATACCTTTCCCAATCCTGCATGTGGGTTCTGATCAGCAAGAAACTTCTACTCTGTGGCAGTAGTTTATCATATGTCTCCCTACACCTTGACACAAATACCAACTTGGAAAACCTGAACTGTAGGAGGAGAGAAGACATGAGTTTTGGGAGTACTAGCCCCAGAAATATCTATGGGTTGTGTTCCCTCAGGAGCCTTGGAAAACTTAAGCTTATCTGAAGTAATGAAATGTTTGTTACACCTACACGTGTTCTGTGCTTGGTCAGACAGTGGCCTCAGGGACGACCCAAGTGCAGTTAAGGTGACGCTATCCTCTTTAACAACAAAAAATCAACTTTTCCCGAATGCCCCTTGCGTTCAAACTGAAATCAGTATCTGAGTCAAAGTGGGTAGAGCTGTAGTTACCTAGTGGCACTGTTACCTCCCACTCCCTGGCTGGCAGTTGATACCCGTTCATGTGGGCAGAGGCAGAACGGGTGTTTTGTTCCTAATGATACTGGATGGGCTCCTCTCTTTATGGTGGGGAAGAGCCACAGTCAGGCAATGCAGGGATTTCCGTACCCTGAAAATGCCTATTAGCATAGCCATTCATTGGCAATGTCGCTGCATTTGGTTCAGCCCATCAAAGCCTGTCTGTTCACCCTATACAAGGATGTCACTCTTCCTTGGTTAGGTTTCTGTTGCCCTTGGGTGAGGGTGAGGAATAGCATTGGCTAGAGCACAGGCTAAAAGTCTCCCTGCCCTGCTCCTGTAAGTGCCTCCCTTCTGGCTCAGTATTGCCCCTGTTGTATCCAGAGCTGCTGCTGACCAGGGACCCTTCATTGGACCGAAGTATTCTAGACTGGTCAGTGTGCTGGTGAGGGGCACCAGCATTCATTCCTGCTGCATGCTAGTTTTTAACCAGCAGCTAACCAGGAACTAATCTCACTGGGGAGGGGGCTGCTGTGGCCAGTGTTGTTTCACCACCCTGCCCCCAGCTTTGTCCCCACTGTTGTCCGGATGTATGCTGTGCGTCTTCCATCTGTGCACAGAGGGAAATGCAGAGCAGGGGAACCTCTAGATCAGTGGCTCTCAAACTTGTTTACTGGTGACCCCTTTCTTATAGCAAGTTTCTGA
This sequence comes from Lepidochelys olivacea, assembly GCF_965140295.1. Lineage (NCBI taxonomy): Eukaryota > Metazoa > Chordata > Testudines > Cheloniidae > Lepidochelys > Lepidochelys olivacea. The sequence goes on from NC_140419.1 coordinate 99,186,636, forward strand.
GTGCAACCCCCCCTTTATATATATATATATATATATTTATATATTTTTTATATATTTAACACCATTATAAATCCTGGAGGCAAAGCAGGATTTGGGGTGGAGGTTGACAGCTCGTAACTCCCCACGAAATAACCTTGTGACCCCCTGAGGGGTCCCAACCCCAGTTTGAGAACCGCTGCTCTAGATACCGGAATATGATTCCTTGACCAGGCTTTGGCTCTGTGGAACTGAACTGTGGCAGCCCATTTCAGCTCTGTGTCTGGAGCATGGGCACTCCAGACTGGCTCCCCTGGAGAGTTTAATGCACTGGAATGAGCCTTCTCTGGTTTGAATCTGATACTTAAATCCGAATAAATTTTTATTCGTATTTCCTGGGTATTTCTGTATTTTGTGAGCATTTAGTCTTGGATCACGGCTAGAGATTCACCACTAGAAGGTAAACAATGCTGGTATATGCATGGTACAAGCATCAAACACTGCTCTTCTTGCTCCCAGCCGCAGTGCTACCTGATGAAGGTAAAAGAATGCTCATTAGATGCACTGTACATTTTCCCTCTAGACCAATTCCTCATTGTTATATTTATAATCTAGAAGAAATACGATTTTTACTTGCTGCTTTTGCAGCAGGAACACACTGCCGTCAGAAAATCAAAACTCCAGTCTGTTGAAAGAGCATAAATCGGAATTTGCTGCGAAGTTCAATTTCGTTCGTAATGATACCAATGTGTGCTCTGCAGATTGAACACCAGTAACCTAGTAAAACTTAATGAAAAGCTGGGGAAAAGCTCCTCCACTTCAAAGAAAATTATAGCAATATTATTCTAATATACGATACCAGAATTTTATAAGCAATCTAATATGTTGAACAAGCATTGTTAGCTAAGCTGTTTTAGGTGTGTTTTTGTTGCGTACGCTATCATGAGTTAGAGAGAGAGCTCTTCCCTCCCCCCCCCCCTTGATAAATGGGCTCAGAGAAATAATTTTTATATTTACTTAAAGATGCCTATTTTGCCTGCATTCTAGTTATATACTATATTTGCTGTCAATGTACGTGCTGGCTAATAAATGCTCTTCTTTTGAATCCATAGTGTAAAACATCTTTGGTGCTTAAAAGATGGCGTTTTGATTAGCTAGACTATAGATTTGCATTGTCATGTCATTTTTATTGTTCTAAAATGTTCTGACAATTCTGTTTATATCTTTGGCAGCCAAACAAGCAAATTTGTGTATAAAGCCATTGTTCGTTCCAGAAGTGTCATTGCTAAATGAGGTAGATTTTGAGCATTTGATTTGGTTCGTGCAATTGGTACATAATGGGAGGTCCCTTTCTCAATAATGAAAGCAGAGTTTTCGTGTGAGACTCAGTTAAACTAAAGATAAGACATAAATCAGACCCGAGCTCTTGCTGAGTCCCCATATGTCCCTATGGCTGCAGTGATAGGCACAGAAAGCATTCATTTTTCAAAATGGTTCTGTTCCTTGATTTTTTTTTTTTAATCTAGTGGGCTGAAAAGGATCATGGGATGCAAAACCGGTTTTTTGCAACCTTCTATTTGGGCAACAGCTTTTGACAAGTGCTCAGATGAGGGTGAAAAGAATGGTGAAACTCTACTCCACATTCCAGAATATCTGGGGATTTCTACTGAAATATGCAGCAAAAGTAGTAAACAGCGCTGATTTGTTCTATGGCCATCATTAGGGTTCAGAGTTGATGACCCATTGAGATGAATGGAGACCATTGATCCCTCTTGGAAAGGTAGAATAATATAATTTCTCTAGCTGCAGACTCCACACTGCACATATTCCGTAATGGCTAGAAACTTTCACTTTAAAAGCAATGTAGAAGTTTAATTTTTAAAAGTTTAATTTTCATGGGGCCATTAAGAAAGTGCCATTTTGGCCTATTGCCACAAACTGCCTCAATCCATCCTCTGTTTTTGACACTAAAATTCTTGAGTGGTTATACATTGGCTGAGAAAATGTTCCATCGATGATGGGTGTATTGGGGCTACAGGACATGTCGGTCAGTGCTGTGACTGGTCATTCCTGATATTTTGTGAAATTGGCACTTAGTACTACCTTTGGCGTGCATTTCCTCCTTCTGCTGTGCTAGGCTTCCCCTCAACTCTGCAGAAAACCAGTTGTAGGGGGGAAGATGAAGTAGTGATAATGTAAATCACTAAGTGCATAATATTACTTCAAAATACTCTTATTATGTTAATAAAAACCCCAAACCCTCAGAATAATTTGGAAGAGACAGAAATTGTGTTTTACATGAAGGCAAGATGACTTCTGCTCCTACAACTCGAGCTTGGCTGTTGACTGAGTCACATGACGCTATGAACAAAAACCAGATGCCTCAACACAAGCTATATGAAGCTGGAGAACAAATAAGGTCAGAGAATTTTTAAAAGCAAATAATGGGCCAGCATTCTCTCTTTGGCCTTACTCCACTGAGTTCTGTAGCGTTACACCAGGAATGCATCTGACCTGCTGTATGTAGACTTTACCTGGATAAAACTGTGCTGGGTGAGTTGGCGAGCTTCACTGGAGAGACCGACTGGGAATTTTAGTTTAGAGAGAGAGAACAATTATGTCTCTGGGTCAGTGACCTCCCGTGAGTAATGAGGCCTTCAGCCTGTGGCTTCAGGCATTACTTCACACTATCAGTAACTTTTTAACCTGGAGACCCGTGAGTTTCTGCTATAAAAGTCCAATAGCCTTGTATTTGGATTAAAATACACTGATAACATACATCTCTTCAGCGAAAATGCCAAACTTCACAACGGTTACCATGAAGCCTGTTTGCAATTGAGGAAGTCAAATTCTCCCCGCACCTTGACAGAAGAGCTCAGAGTCAGGGTCTTGGCTGCACACTTTGGTTCACACTCCTCTCTCTGTGAGTAAACAGTAGTAGCCCATAAGGCATCATAATTGATTGAGTCGATTATGTTCTCAGGGAACAGTAACAGAAAATTAGGAGTAGAAGGTTTTGTCTGAGGCATGTTCTGGCACTTTTAATCCACTATAGTTCAGAGGCGCAACCCTGCCTTTGGATATCTGTGGATACTTAAGACACAAGCAGATGTTATGAAGGACATGCTTCAAAGATGGAAAAATTAGAACTGCCAGTGCTGAAAGTGGAATAAACCAGTGATACTCTAGCTCAGCCTTTGATAAACATGAAATTCAGGACGAGCAAGTCGAAGTCAAAATTTGTCTTTTTTGCGGGCTGGAGAGACATATGATACTGTGGTCTCCGATGTACTCTTTCAATCCCTGTAGAATTAGCTACAAATGTTGTTTTGTTTTGGACATCCTGATTTCTGCAACCATCACTGCCAAAGCCAACAAAAAACTCATTTAAGATTATCTCGAGAATTTTAAAAAATGCCCTCAGTTCAGCTGTTTGAAAATATTGTTTTCTATGTTAGTGTAAAATATGAATGGCTAACAAGAATCTATAGGTTAGAATAATCCAGAAATAGATCTTGGAATATCTAGTTCAATTATGTTGTGTGCTTTTAGTGGAGACTATAAATTTTGAAGAATTAAGAGAGCCATAAAGATAAGTGTTACAGGGGAGCATCTCACTTTTCACCTTCAGAAATTAAATATTCAGTGTGAAATCACACATTATAAGGGTCACTGCATTGCGAGTGGTCATTAATAGCAGCAGTAGGTAACAGTTTGAAGAGCTAAAGGAGACCACTTCCCATAACAGTGAGATTTAAATGTGCAATTTACTGAAAACCCCCTCATTAAAATAGAAAACTAATGCCAGATTGTGCACTAATGGAGACTTTGCTTTATATTTAAAATCTGCATATGCACATGCCATCTACAGTTGCATTTGCTATGTATGAAATAGATAAATTTATGTAACATGAGGTCATTCTATTTTTTTTAGTTTGTCCCATTTAGATAGCTGCTTTCTCCTCTTTATTATTCATACTTAACAAAGGTGTAAATATTTGCATATAAGAGTGGATAAGTAGTCCAGATAGGCTGTCACCTATGAAGAAATAACTATCATATTGTGTGTGTGACGCGCTCTCTCTCTCTCTCTCTCTGGTCTGCTATTGCTTAGCTAAAATTTGCATGACAAGTAACAATTACTTTAGACAACTACTTATATTGCTCTAAAAACCGCCCCCAGACATTCATGTAACAACATTTTCCACTAGAAAGAAAGTAAAACCAATGAGGCGCATCATGCCTAACCTCCTACTTGCGTTAGAGAGTGGGATGGAGGGAGGTTGTTGATGCAGTGAAATAAATTGCATAATACTCCTAATTGTGTGCGAGAGTTACTTCAACGTTGTAACCATTTTTGCTAGACTTTTGGATGCTATCTCTGCAACTGCCATCTTGTTCGCTTGCTTACAGATTTTTATGGAAATAGGGGAAAAAATGATGAGCACAAAAGATAATCCATGTGAATAATCCCTCTCCCCTGAGATGCAGCCTTTGTGACCCTCTGTAGCATTTATTCCCTAACTTCATTTTTTATAGGTGAGAAGGAAGGGTGCACGATTTACATCAGAATAGATATGATTGATTTTAGAGGTGGTGCTCCCTATTAAGGATGGCATACTGTAATATCCAAGGTCCTCTAGTCATTTCACGGTGCTGCGCACCATGGCCTCTTGAAACTTCATGGCAACAGCAGGGGTAGAACCCTGCTCCACCAACTCTAAAAGCAGATGCCCCACCTCTTCCCCTAAAGGAGAAGGCCAGGCATAGATGAGCAGTTCTGATACTATCCAGATGAGGGCAGAAGTGCATGTAGTCACACACCTACGGGTTTTCCAAAAGGAAATGACAAGAGAAGGGGAAATACTTCCTATCCAGTAGTTTATTTGGTGAATTTTGTCTCTTTGTGAACTGACAGTGATCAGATGGTGGTGTCCCGCAAATGTATTTGTAGAAATTATTCAAATAATTTCTAACAATTCTGAGTCCATAGATCATTTGCTAGTAGTTTTGTGATGAGCATTTGATATTTGAAATTTAAGCTGCATTGGATGGATGATCTGATCATATGATCTGATATCATCTGATCAGATTCTCCCCACGTTCCCTTCCTTGAGATCAATGGGGGCCAAGGATATTGAGCCCTCGGGGTATTGGACCCCATGTTCATACAGCTTTTGTATGCATGATAAAAGACTGGGAAGATGTGAATGTCCAGGAGCTTGAAGTAAACACCATTAGCAGTCAGTTAGCCCGTGGCTGAAAAGTCAGGGCTTCTGAACAGGGCAAAGTTGCTCCAATTTAAAATTACGCTTTCAGTTAAACCAGAGCAAAGGGCGTTGTGGACACACTCTTATTTCAGTTTAAAGTAGTCTTACTTAAGCTAAACAGAAGTTTGTTTGGAGCTGGTTTTAAGCTTCAATGGATCTAATCCCTGATTCTAGTAAGCAATGCCTTAAGCACACATGGCATTGCTAGAGCAATTTTGTAAAGGATTTTTGGGGTGAAATCTGAAGATTTTGGTTGGAATGGCTGTATCTCAGTGTCTGACAACAATTTCTTTCTCAGGACTGCTCTCCCCGCTCCCCCTGCATAGAGATTTCCAAACATCAAGTCTCCCATTCTCATTCTACACCTTGAGTTTTGTTTTTACTCTATCCCTTCTGTTTCTCATCCTTTACTAGTGATGTACACAAACATGTCAGTCAAACTTTCCTTTTTCTCTGTTTGTAATTTCTTGTAGTAGGTGCCGCATGGAGGTGTGTGTGATAAAGACTCATCCAAGTCGTCATTATGATATATTTGTCTGTGCTCAACTGTCTATTTAATCTGTAAGCCTTTATTTGATCCAACTCTTTTTCTTTCTGGCTACTCTGCTCATTATTTACTTTCCTACAGCATCCACTCCTGACTAGGACTCTTATTTTCTGCTGAATTTATGAGCCAAATATAATATTAATATTCATGCTTTTCAACACAAAATTCATACCTGATTTTTTTATTACTTTCTAAGATGAAGAAACTTCTAAGTAATATTAGAAAAAAATAAATTGCTTGATCTTTATCCGCATTCAGTGTCCAAGTGAACTGGAACCAGATAATCACTCGCAGTCTGGCTGTAACCCAGTGCTGATTCTTGACTGCGTTCTTTCGTGGAAAGGTTTGAATTTTGTTCTGTAATGGGAAAATGGCAAACTAAAGTTACTTAGCCCTGGTCTACACTAGGACTTTAGGTCGAATTTAGCAGCGTTAAATCGATGTAAACCAGCACCCGTCCACACGATAAAGCCCTTTATTTCGACTTAAAGGGCTCTTAAAATCGATTTCCTTACTCCACCCCTGACAAGTGGATTAGCGCTTACATTGGCCTTGCCAGGTCGAATCTGGGGTACTGTGGACACAATTCGACGGTATTGACCTCCGGGAGCTATCCCAGAGTGCTCCATTGTGATCGCTCTGGACAGCACTCTCAACTCAGATGCACTGGCCAGGTAGACAGGAAAAGAACTGCGAACTTCTGAATCTCATTTCCTGTTTGGCCAGCATGTCAAGCTGCAGGTGACCATGTAGAGCTCATCAGCAGAGGTGACCATGATGGAGTCCCAGAATCGCAAAAGAGCTCCAGCATGGACTGAACGGGAGGTACGGGATCTGATCGCTGTATGGGGAGAGGAATCCGTGCTATCAGAACTCCGTTCCAATTTTCGAAATGCCAAAACCTTTGTCAAAATCTCCCAGGGCATGAAGGACAGAGGCCATAACAGGGACCTGAAGCAGTGCTGCGTGAAACTTAAGGAGCTGAGGCAAGCCTACCAGAAAACCAGAGAGGCGAATGGCCGCTCCGGGTCAGAGCCCCAAACATGCCGCTTCTATGATGAGGTGCATGCCATTTTAGGGGGTTCAGCCACCACTACCCCAGCTGTGATGTTTGACTCCTTCAATGGAGTTGGAGGCAACACGGAAGCAGGTTTTGGGGACGAAGAAGATAGCTCACAGCAAGCAAGCGGAGAAACCGGTTTTCCCGACAGCCAGGAACTGTTTCTCACCCTGGACCTGGAGCCAGTACCCCCCGAACCCACCCAAGGCTACCTCCCAGACCCAGCAGGCGGAGAAGGGACCTCCGGTGAGTGTACCTTTCAAAATACTATACATGGTTTAAAAGCAAGCATGTGAAAGGATTACTTTGCCCTGGCATTCGCGGCTCTCCTGGAAGTACTCCCAAAGCCTTTGCAAAAGGTTTCTGGGGAGGGCAGCCTTATTGCGTCCTTCATGGTAGGACACTTTACCACTCCAGGCCAGTAACACGTACTTGGGAATCATTGTACAACAAAGCATTGCAGTGTATGTTTGCTGGTGTTCAAACAACATCCGTTCTTTATCTCTCTCTGTGTTATGCTCAGGAGAGTGAGATATCATTCATGGTCACGTGGTTGAAATAGGGTGCTTTTCTTCGGGGGACACTCAGAGGAGCCCGTTCCTGCTGGGCTGTTTGCCTGGGGCTGAACAGAAATGTTCCCCGCTGTTAGCCACGGGGAGGGTTGAGGGGGTAGCCACGCGGTGCGGGGAGGCAAAATGCGACCTTGTAACGAAAGCACATGTGCTATGTATGTAATGTTAACAGCAAGGTTTACCCTGAAAGAGTGTAGCCACTGTTTTTATAAAATGTGTCTTTTTAAAGACCGCTGTCCCTGAAACACCAGCTGCATGTGTTTCAATGGTCACAGGATCTTCTCCTTCCCAGAGGCTAGTGAAGATTAGAAAGAAAAAAAAAATGCACTCATGATGAAATGTTCTCTGAGCTCATGCTGTCCTCCCACACTGACAGAGCACAGACGAATGCATGGAGGCAAATAATGTCAGAGTGCAGGAAAGCAGAAAATGACCGGGAGGAGAGGTGGCGGGCTGAAGAGAGTAAGTGGTGGGCTGAAGACAGGGCTGAAGCTTAAATGTGGCGGCAGCGTGATGAGAGGAGGCAGGATTCAATGCTGAGGCTGCTGGAGGACCAAACCAGGATGCTCCAGTGTATGGTTGAGCTGCAGCAAAGGCAGCTGGAGCACAGACTGCCACTACAGCCCCTGTGTAACCAACCTCCCTCCTCCCCAAGTTCCATAGCCTCCACGCCCAGACGCCCAAGAACGCAGTGGGGGGGCCCACCGGCCAACCAGCCACTCTACCACACAGGATTGCCCAAAAAAAAAGAAGGCTGGCATTCAATAAATTGTAAAGTTGTAAACTTTTAAAGTGCTGTGTGGCATTTTCCTTCCCTCCTCCACCACCCCTCCTGGGCTACCTTGGTAGTCATCCGCCTATTTGTGTGATGAATGAATAAAGAATGCATGAATGTGAAGCAACGATTACTTTATTGCCTCTGCAAGCAATGATCGAAGGGAGGAGGGGTGGGTGGTTAGCTTACAGGGAAGTAGAGTGACCAAGGGGCAGGGAGTTTCATCAAGGAGAAACAAAGAGAACTTTCACAGCGTAGCCTGTCCAGTTATGAAACTGGTTTTCAAAGCTTCTCTGATGCGTACCGCGCCCTCCTGTGCTCTTCTAACCACCCTGGTGTCTGGCTGTGCGAAACCAGCAGCCAGGCGATTTGCCTCAACCTCCCACCCCGCCAGAAATGTCTCCCCCTTACTCTCACAGATATTGTGGAGCACACAGCAAGCAGTAATAACAGTGGGAATATTGGTTTCGTTGTGGTCTAAGCGAGTCAGTAAACTGCGCCAGCGCGCCTTTAAACGTCCAAATGCACATTCTACCACCATTCTGCACTTACTCAGCCTGTAGTTGAACAGCTCCTGACTACTGTCCAGGCTGCCTGTGTACGGCTTCATGAGCCATGGCATTAAGGGGTAGGCTGGGTCCCCAAGGATAACTATAGGCATTTCAACATCCCCAAAGGTTATTTTCTGGTCTGGGAATAAAGTCCCTTCCTGCAGATTTTGAAACAGACCAGAGTTCCTGAAGATGCGAGCGTCATGTACCTTTCCTGGCCATCCCACGTTGATGTTGGTGAAACGTCCCTTGTGATCCACCAGAGCTTGCAGCACTATGGAAAAGTACCCCTTACGGTTTATGTACTCGTCGGCTTGGTGCTCCGGTGCCAAGATAGGGATATGGGTTCCGTCTGTGGCCCCACCACAGTTAGGGAATCCCATTGCAGCAAAGCCATCCACTATGACCTGCACATTTCCCAGGGTCACTACCCTTGATATCAGCAGATCTTTGATTGCGTGGGCTACTTGCATCACAGCAGCCCCCACAGTAGATTTGCCCACTCCAAATTGATTCCCAACTGACCGGTAGCTGTCTGGCGTTGCAAGCTTCCACAGGGCTATCGCCACTCGCTTCTCAACTGTGAGGGCTGCTCTCATCTTGGTATTCATGCGCTTCAGGGCAGGGGAAAGCAAGTCACAAAGTTCCATGAAAGTGCCCTTACACATGTGAAAGTTTCGCAGCCACTGGGAATCGTCCCAGACCTGCAACACTATGCGGTCCCACCAGTCTGTGCTTGTTTCCCGAGCCCAGAATCGGCGTTCTACAGCATGAACCTGCCCCATTAGCACCATGATGCATGCATTGGCAGGGCCCATGCTTTCAGAGAAATCTGTGTCCATGTCCTGATCACTCACGTGACCGCGCTGACGTCGCCTCCTCGCCCGGTATCGCTTTGCCAGGTTCTGGTGCTGCATATACTGCTGGATAATGCGTGTGGTGTTTAATGTGCTCCTAATTGCCAAAGTGAGCTGAGCGGCCTCCATGCTTGCCTTGGTATGGCGTCCGCACAGAAAAAAGGCGCGGAACGATTGTCTGCCGTTGCTCTGACGGAGGGAGGGGTGACTGACGACACAGCTTACAGGGTTGGCTTCAGGGAGCTAAAATCAACAAAGTGGGTGGCTTTACATCAAGGAGTATTTCAGGCAGGACTTCATGGAGGGTTCCAATAAGAAATGGTGCACCTAAGTTATTGTTCTTATTGGAACAAGGAGGTTAGTCTGGCCTCTGATTGATACATGGCTAGATTTACCTCGCTGCACCTTCTCTGTGAGTGACTGGGGACGGGGTTTGCAAATGAGTACAAAACAAATTTGGTCTATTTCTTGTTTTGATCCACTCCATCTATCTTTTACATCTTTGGCTGGCAGCAGACGGTGCAGAAGGACTGCATGCCATCCACATCTCATGGCTGCTCGGCAGAAGATGGTACAATACGACTGCTAGCCATCCTCATCTCTTGCCTGCCCAGCAGAAGATGGTACAGTACGACTGCTAGCAATCCGTATTGCCTGTCTGCTCACCATAAGATGATTCAATAGGACTGACTGCAGGACTAAAGAGAATGACCTGGTCAAGTCACTCCAAATTTAGTCCCTGTGCCCATGTCTGCCCAGGCGCTCCTGATCGACCTCACACAGGCAACCAGGAGCACCTCGGACATGACGATTATGGCTACCAGTCCTATTGCACCGTCTGCTGCCACAAGGCAATGGGTTGCTGCTGCTGTGTAGCAATGCAGTACCGCGTCTGCCAGCACCCAGGAGACATACGGTGACGGTTACCTGAGCGGGCTCCATGCTTGCCGTGGTATGGTGTCTGCACAGGTAACTCAGGAAAAAAGGCGCGAAACGATTGTCTGCCCTTGCTTTCACGGAGGGAGGGAGGGAACGGGGGCCTGACGACATGTACCCAGAACCACCCGCGACAATGTTTTAGCCCCATCAGGCCTTGGGATCTCAACCCAGAATTCCAATGGGCAGCGGAGACTGCGGGAACTGTGGGATAGCGACCCACAGTGCAAGACCCCGGAAGTCGACTCTAGCCTCGGTACTGTGGAAGCACTCTGCCGAGTTAATGCACTTAATGCACTTAGAGCATTTTCTGAGGGGAGACACACACTCGAATATATAAAACCGATTTCTAAAAAACCGACTTCTATAAATTTGACCTAATTCTGTAGTGTAGACATACCCTTAATGGTTAAACTTGGATCACTCAAACAATTGTTTAACAAGGAACATCTAACAGAATGTCTTTAAATATATGTGATGCCCCTTCCACTATCTCCCTTTGTGCACCCAAGTGGTGTATGGTATCAGTCCTAGAATGAAGGTTTGCACTGCATCCAACAGGCAGTAGCAGGTGCTCAATACCATGGATAGTTCTGTAGCTGCTCAAAAGTAAGGTTTTCCTGCTAAGTGTCCATGGACTGGACAAGGCGGCCCCCAAAAGTGTCTCTGTTCTTAAACATCTGTCTATCTAATCACTTGGTGTTGGCCGGAATAAGTGGTAGACTCCACAAACAGACTTCCACTATGTGGCAGGTTCTGTTGTAGTTACCATTGTTTGATGTAGCTTCTTTTCCAGCTATTACAGCAGCACTCAGCATTTCTTGGGTCTCTGTCTAAATCATTTTGCCTCTGAACGAGGCAGCTGTTCTAAATTACAGTGAGGCGTAAGAAGACCGCTCCGACCACCATAGTACTAGATTTGTGTACTTCATGTTCTGTAGCAATCTAACATGCAGAGCTAGAGCAGCTACTCCTCCTTCGAAATACCTTGGGCTTGTACAGAATTGGGAGGTTTTTACTTTCCATTTTCCCCCACAAGGAATACAGAGGTTTTCGCAACAACGGGTGATTTTGGGCAAGTGTAAAAAATGTTGTGTCTAAGATGCAATGAGTCTCTTTGGTGGACTTGACAGAAGACTATGCAAGCCTTACAAAGGGTAATACAAAGACTGAGTTCAGGTTTCAGAGTAGCAGCCATGTTAGTCTGTATTCGCAAAAAGAATAAATGGACACAAATCAGATGTCAAGAATTATAACATTCATAAACCAGTCGGAGAACACTTCAATCTCTCTGGTCACTCGATTTACAGACCTAAAAGTCGCAATATTACAACAAAAAGACTTCAAAAACAGACTCCAAGGAGAGACTGCTGAATTGGAATTAATTTGGAAACTGGATACAATTAACTTAGGCTTGAATAGAGACTGGGAGTGGATGTGTCATTACACAAAGTAAAACTATTTCTCCATGTTTATTTCCTCCTCTTCCCCTCCCCCTTCCTCAGACATTCTTGTCAACTGCTGGAAATGGCCCACCTTGATTATCACTACAAAAGGTTTTCTTCCCTTCCCCCTCACCCCCCCACCCCCGCTCTCCTGCTGGTATTGGCTCATCTTAAGTGATCACTCTCCTTACAGTGTGTATGGTAACACCCATTGTTTCATGTTCTCTGTGTATATAAATCTCCCCCTGTACTTTCCACTGCATGCATCCGATGAAGTGAGCTGTAGTTCACGAAAGCTTATGCTCAAATAAATTTGTTAGTCTCTAAGGTGCCACAAGTCCTCCTTTTCTTTTTGCAAATAAGACTGAATGTGTCTGGTTGGCACTATTGTTTGTACCCCCAGTGGGGATATACTGTGGCAGTGTGACTGGATCCATCTTGAAGGTTTGTTTTTATATATATATTTATATCTATATGTATTGGTTTTTATATTATTACTAAATTATACATATATATGTTGACTTGGTCAGACAGCAAACTACTCCACATTCCAGACTGAGCTTGAAATTTGTCCTTGTCTCTTCCACTGACAGAATTTGGTTCAGGAAGAGAGACAATCTCAGCCACTTTCTAATAGCAAACATGGTCAACTATCTGGATACAGTAGAACAGTATGTTCGTTGGGGAATGATACATGACATGAATTTGTCCTGTGCAGTCCAGCTGAAGCCATGGTTTAAAAGTTAGAGGGAAACATATGAGGGTTCGTGAATTCTGTCATTTGAAGTACAAGTTGCAAAAGTAATTCAAGTTCAGCTGCTAATCTTAAAACTTTCTCCTAGCTGTAAAAACTGAGTAGACTTTTACTCTGCAGATCAGTTGGGCCGTTCCTAAAGCTAAGCACTACAGTTGTGAATAAAGGGTGGCAGAATCTGGCCATTGGAGAGAACTGTAATTTAGTTTGAACAGTGCCTATGTAAACAGTGCTGACCACTCTCTGCTTTTATCACATATCTCATGATATTTGGTATATGTATGCAAGCCCCAGCTCCCCGATTCATGTGATTACAAGAGAATTTTGACTTTTCTTAAACAAAAGAAAGTTTTTAGCCCTCATGACTGCAGAGATCCTGACCCAAAGGCACCTTACAGGCTCGAGTCAGGTGGCGAAACACATCCACAGGGGTTTAAAAAAAGCTCATGATTAAGTCAACCTCATGTTTTCTGGGGGGGCCTACTCATGATTTTTTGAGAGCTTGCAGATGGCAATACAGTAAACAGAGACTTTATTTATCATAAGGCATCTGAGGCATTTGCTCGACTTTCTGCCTAATATGGAATTTCTGTGTCTCTTCTGAGCTTACTTTCCTCTGTTTATATTCTTAATTCTGGTGGGAGGCTACTGAGTGTTGTTAGAACCTATGTGATTATACCAGTGCCTTCCCCTGGAACTCCCATCTGTTTTGCTCTTAGTGGCGACAAATTTGCAGATGGCAGGTGATTGACTAACTTGTGTAATGAAGAAAAGAATGATCTATGCAAACTCTTCAGCTGTCCAATCCATAAGGCATTTCATAGCATACTGAATACGTGACCTTATACTATGTTGTGGGGAATAGTTCATGGTACGACTTAATAGTACGAATAGCAGGCTTCCTACTGTACCAATTCACAGGACGGCCAGTGTTAATGGGTCAGCATTATTGGAAAGTTGCTGGTAGGGCCGGTATATACCGTGTCATGGGGTCCACTGGCCGCTAGCAGCACCTCCTCCTGGCCGTCCTGTGAATTAGCTCTGCCAGGATTGCGCTTCCCCTCCGGTGGTATCTTCCCTTTGTCCCATCTCACGGTGCAGCATCTCTCACTCCAGGGGCTGCAGTCTCCTCTTCGTGGCTTGGCCCTCTGGCCAGGTCACTAAGGTCTCTCTCTTCTCTTTCCAGACCTGCTGTTGGGCTGGTGTGTCCAAGGCTCTGGCCACTTCCCAGTGGCTGGTAGGGGAACCCAGGGACCCTATAACAAGCTGCCAAGGTCTCTGTAACGTCCTGCCCCTTGCTGCTGTTTCCTTAGTTTCTTCCTACCTCTCTGGGTTTGCCAGCCTACCCACTCCTTCCACTCAGGGTGCGACTGTGGCCTGCTTCCCTTTCCCAGCTGCAGCCCCCATGTCTGTAGCAGCTACCTGGCTTTATACAGGCCCCGCTTCTTCCTGCCCAGGTGAGCCTGTTCCTCTAACCAGGGCTTTCCTTGCAGCATTCCATCTACTAGGTTAATGGGCCCATCTGGCTTCCATTAACCCTTTCCACTCCTGGGCGGAGTGGACACCCCATCGCATGCTGCGACATCTACGTTTTTAAAATTGCAGGTCGAGGTATCACCTCTGAAAATTGTACTTATAAGAGTAATACTACAACTTAAGCAAATGCCAACTGAGAGTTGCTGCGAAATCTTTCTAGGAAGAACCGTGGAGTGGAATTTATTACATGTTGTGTATGTACCCCTTGACTTCCTGTTCCCAAAGTGAACCCCAACTCCATCCTCTGTCAGCGCTGGCTCTTGGTGCACTGGTTGAAAGTGGACAGTAATCCTAGATGCACTGGAGGCCCAGCAACATCGTTTGGTTTATTAAGACCAAAGGGAGTTGCACGGCTACTGTTGTCACTTTGACAGATGCCGCACTTCAAGCGCTAGGAAAATTCATTGTGGTTACTTCTATTGAGAAGCTCAACTGGAGTGTAAAACCCCCCCAAACAAATCTGAACAATATCCTAGCCTGCCAAAGTAACAGAGTAATGGTGTAAGGGGAAAAAAATCCATGTGAAGGACAACCGCCACCATTCCTCTGCTTCATCCTTCAGTTAGGGCCTTTCTGTCACTAAAATTTAGCAACGCTCAGAGGCATTCTCAATCCAGTGCTGCTTCTGGAAAAGTCACACTTCCCGTCTGTGCCCAAATACCACAAATAGTTGGACATTTGTCACCCAGAGATCCTTCGGCAGTCTTTCTGGGGCTTTCTAGGGGAAATGGTCAGAGAAAGAGAAATGAGGAATTTATCTCTCATCTGCTCCTAGCTGCTTAGCTCCTGATAACCTCTCACTGGAAAAATAAAAATAGCTGAACCGCAGAGAAATGGTTCAAAAAATATGGGAGGTTGTTGCTACGGGAAAAATTAACACATCAATTATATAGCCAGCAAAATAGAGGAAAATAGAGATTTGGTTACCTTTTTATTCTGTGCTCAAAGTACACTTACTTGCAAAAAAAAAAACCTCATTGCGCCTGTCCGTTTTAAAAAAAATATTAACATTTGATAGCTTTGCTGGGTCTGTTAAATGTGTGTAATGAGAGATGTCGCTCAATTTCATAAAATCACCTGAAAGATGTCAGAGGTGATGCTCACTCAGTAATATGGTAACACCTTCTGAAACAGAATGAGCTGACAACTGTATTTCTGTATAATGTCTTTTTATACAAAAGCTGACTGTTGTAATAATTATTTTGGTTCTGATATTTACATGGCGAGGATTTGTAAACCTGTTACTAGTTCCTCAGTCAATAAATAGGGGTTTTTAAAGTCATGCTTCCTAAAATAGAGTTTCATTGAAACATTTTTTTCCCCTCAAGTCTGCATTCGAAATTTGTGGCTACAGGATACATAACGAGTTGCGTCTCTCTAGAGCACCAAAAAGTTCACTGCACAAACACTAAAAGTTGAGTTGGTCTTTCCTGTATAAAGACCCAAGGAATTCTGTGCATTAGTTTGGAGTTTCTCAGCCCTTAAATGGCTATTACTGTTGGAACCACAGAGAAGACTAATGCATTCCAAACTTAGGTTTAAAGGTACTTTTATAGAGTAGAAGAACAGATGGGAAACGTGTGTCAAATTCTGCCTTCATTTACTCTCCAAAAGATCAGTTATGTCAATTTTGATCCGTTATGTTGGGCAGAATTTGGCCTACAATCTGGAATTATACTTAAACGAACTGCCTTAGTTTCAGAACAAAGGACAACAACTATAACAAACGTATTGTTTTATGCTGTTATGTACACATAAACCTTCTGCTTTTGTTATAAAACTGAAGCCTCATCACTGATATCAAGGGAATTTCTCCAGATTTACCACAGTTCAACTCAGTGCAGAACTTGGCCCATTTCTCTTCATTTTAAAATCCCCTACCCAAAACTTTTCCTGGTTTTTTTTTTTTTTTTTTTTGGCTTGTGATTCTCTTCATCCTTTCCATATCCAGTTGTCTTATTTGTGTGTGTGTGGGAAATGGAGTTTTATTTCTAGCTGGTCAAGAATCTGTGCCGGTTTGAAATCAAGGAACTCCTTTTCGAAGCACTTTACTTGAATAATGTAAATTATAAGAAGAAAGCTTTTGAATCAAAGCAGGAATCAGCTCCTTTTCAAGTGTTATAAATAGGTGTATAAGACCAAATTTAGAGGAAGAGATTATAAATTACCATTTTGATGAGAGAGAAAAAATACTCTTTACTGCAGATGGCCAACTGCAGTGAAATGCCCCATATGTGGTATCGTTTGCAATTACAACATTTCATCTTGATAAGTTTCAGGCATTTACGTAGCTGGCTGGTTGTCATTTCCCCCTCCCCTAAACAACCAGGTTTTTCAGTAGCATTTTAGATTCACGTTCTCTTTGGTTTGAAGCAAAGATCTTGGTGTGAACCTTTGGAATGTGATCTGGGTGTTGGTTGTTTGTAGGTTAAAAAAAAAAAAATTGGATAGAAACTCATAAATGTTCCTCTCCGCAGACAGAGCTAGCCTGTCAGTCATTAAGCCCAGTTGCGGGGAGCATGTCTGAATCTGATAATGGAATGCACAAAAGGAATGTTGGGAGTAAAGTCTCTGCTTTAGTTCTGAAGTCTTGGTTTTAAAATGTGATCTCAAGTCTCAAGTGTAGAAACACGGTAGAAAGAATCCATCATCTGTAACTCACAGGCACAAATGTAATACAGCATGTACTGTTGGTTTGGGATGGATGAACTGCTATTAAAAAACAGGGAAAGAACAGAACTCCATTCCACATGCTGGGAGATGGAAGAGCAATGTGAAGCAAACAAAGGACGTGGTTATCTGAATCTCTTCTGAAAGAAGGTGATTTTTGGAAAGCAAGGTGCATTCTTGTACTGGTCTTAATGCAGCCCAGATTTTAATGTAACACATTTATGAGTGGATGACAAAAAAGCAAACCCATCTGTCTGGCGGGTAGGTGAAGGAACACAGGAAAAGTAGCACAGAAAACACAATATGTACTTTCTCTACCCATTAGGGTGACCAGATGTCCCGATTTTATAGGGAGAGTCCCGATATTTGGGGCTTTTTATTATATAGGTTCCTATAGGTTCACCCCCCCCCCCGCCCCGTCCCAGTTTTTCATACTTGCTGTCTGGTCACCTTACTACCCATACGCTATGGGGATAGCCTTAGTCCTCCAGCTGCAGAAAGTTCACTTTGATAAATAAATACCACAGGCCTGTGTCCTGGCCTATATTTTAAATACAGATACATAATTTTTCCAGCATATGATTTCCTCTTCATCCGCCTACAAGTTGGAATGTGGATTTTTAATGCCATTACTATAAAGATTCCATTTTGTCTGCTTGCGTGTGGAGTGTGCATTGTCTGGGGTAGTAGCAAAGGTTATATTCTGTCTTGGGCTTGGAGTAGGAGAAGGGGTGAGAAGGCCCTTCTGCAGGCAAGCGGCACGGCAGGCTAGCTCCAGAGTGCACAAGGGTCCTGATTCTCTGTCCATTTCCTGACTTGATGTGTGGGGGTGAAGGTGACTTCAACTAACTTTTGCACTTGCCGCATTTGGGGGCCTTACAGGGTCCTATCTGGCCTCTGGTGTAAGTTGCAGCAGCCTTGTAGCTGCTCTAATCTTATACTCTGCTTCCCTTTGCCCCCACAGGCTCGGGTTGCCAACTTTCTACGAGCACAAACACCGAACACACTTGCCCTGCCCCGCCCCTTCTCCGAGTCCCCGCCCCCGCTCACTCCATTCCTCCCTCTGTCGCTTGCTCTCCCCACCCTCACTCACTTGTTCATTTTCACCGGGTGGGCTCAGGGGGTTGGGATGCAGGAGGGGGTGAGGGCTCTGGGGTGGGGCTGGGGATGAGGGCTTCAAGGTGCAAGAGGGGGCTTCAGGCTGTGGCTGAGGGGTTTGGAGGGTGGGAGGGGGATCGGGGCAGGGGGTTGAGGCATGGGAGAGGGTCAAGTGTGCAGGCTCCAGGCGGTGCTTAGCTCAGGCAGCTCCTGGAAGCACCGGCATGTCCCCCCTCTGACTCCTACGCCGAGGCATGGCCAGGCGGCCGTGCGCTGCCCTGTCTGCAGGCACCGCCCCGAAGCTCCCATTGGCTGTGGTTTCCAGCCAATGGGAATTGCAGAGCTGGCGCTTGGGGCGGGGGCAGCACGCGGAGCTCCCTGGCTTCCCCTACGCTGAGGAGCCGGAGGGGGACATACCACTGCTTCCGGGAGCTGTGTGGAGCCATGGCAGTCAGGGAGCCTCTCTTAGCCCTGCTGCGCCGCTGATGGGACTTTTAACCACCCAGTCAGCAGTGCTGACTAGAGCTGTCAGGGTCCCTTTTTGACCAGGTGTTCCGGTCAAAAACTGAAGACCTCGCAACCCTAATGCAGGCTCCGCGAAGCAAAGAATAGTGGTCGCTGAGCCTGAATGTCTACACAGCAACTTTGCAGCCTGAGCCCTGCAAGTCCCAGTCAGCTGATCCGGGCCAGCTGCGGTTGTTTAATTGCTGTGTAGGAAACTCTCCACCATGCAGGGAGATGTGTGCTGGACGTATTCTCAGGGTGCTGTTTCTGCCTGCTTTGCAGTCCCTTTATGCTGGCAGAGTAATGTAAGGGGTCCTTAGTGTAACTGAGAATTGGGTCTGATGTGCAGAACTCCCATTGTACTCCTCATTGTGGTGTGGTGGGTCAGTGTGAGCTATGGGACAATTTCTCTGCTGCCCCAGTGTACCAGAAAAGAGGATCAGTGAAAAGAGCTTTTTCCCCCAGTGCTCAGCGTGATGGGATGAAGAGTCAATGGGTCTGTGGTAGATTCTGTAGCTACTGCCATCTTCTAGCAGAAGTGTGTCGTAGGGGTTGAGGGTTTTTTGTGAAAATTAATTACACACCATTCCATTGATGCCCTGCAGATCAGAAATTGTCAGGAACTTTTAAGTGTTATAATAGCTTTAAAAAACAATATTTCTAAATGTCAAGTTAATGTGCTGTGGGAGTAATGAGATTCAAGGACCCAGTGTGAGCATCACATTACATCTGCTTTCACAAGTACTTTTGGGATCCTTTCGGGCAAAGGCAGCAGGAGCCTGGTGGTTTTTTTTTTTTTTTCTATTCTTTTTAAAATCTTTTCTTTTGAAAAGAAAGAGTTTATTTTCCTGTTACCTCCTTTTCTCTCCCCAAACACAAACCAAGAACTCTGAGACAGCAGATTAAAAATGAGACCTTCATGAATGAGAAATGCAGCTTGCATTTTTTTGTGATGGGGAACACGTAAACCCATAGAAAGACATGCATATTTTAAAAAGAAACTCAGATAGGTGTGATGTAGCTATTTGTAAAATTTTAATACCAAAGAAACAATCTACCAACAGATTTTAAATAAAAAAAGTCTCTGACTTTTAGGCAATTAAAAATGATTGTTTGTTTTTCAGAGTGGAAGTAACATGGTTTTCAGCTAGCCTTTGGAACACGGCCATTGCTGAATAAAATGTTCAAACGGCGCATTGTATTTCTTCAGTGTAATCGCACTAAAAGGACACACTGTGACATGCTGTATGGATTATAATGAGCTTGAAGCAAAAAGGGGGGAACCTCCCCATAAGCCCCAACGATGGATTTATGACTCTTTTTTCACTGAAAAGAAAAGTTGGAATCAGGGATCCAATAATTGGTAATGTGCATAGTTTATTATAATGAAATTGGTGGGATGGGAGTGTTCCCTGTAAATGGTCAGATTTAGAACTTCAGCACGAGGATGAACCTTATATGAAAGTTTGGGTTCCTCCCCCTACTTTTGGCTGTGATTTTCAAAGAAGGCTAAAGGAGTTAGCCACTGAAATCCATTGGGAGATGGACACCTACCTTCCTTAAATCTCAGCCTTAAACTAAAACTGCATTGAAGAACACCAGGGTTACAAACTCAAGCACACACAATTTAGCATATGCTAGAATTAAGGTTGCTCAATTCACCCCTCTTGGGGTATGCATTATGGTAGTCTTTTTAATTGCATGATCTCACACTTTTCCCTCCCCCAGCCAGTCCCAATCTTCCCTCCAGCTTCCCCAGCTTCCCATCACAGTTTCCCCCAACTCCATACCAGCCAACTCTCAGTTCCAGCCTCCCTGCCTTTCTCTCCCACAGAGAGTCCAGGCCTTGTTTCCTCTGCATTCAAGTCTCTTAGTTTCTAATTCTTATTCTATGCCATCTGGGCACCAGCAGGGGAAGCATCAATAGCTTAGTGCTTCAATGGCCTCCAGGAAATGGCAGAAATAATTGCAAGCAAAGTCCTGTGCAGTGAGAGGATGGAGCATGTTCAGTGCAGACAGGAATCTTCAGAGAATTTAGCAGCTGAAGTTGAAAAAGTCTCTACTGAGCATGCCTGAAATGAGATTTTTTCAGAGGGTTATAACTTGATCAAAGTTGGATAGTCTTTCACGGGGACAGCAAAAGACACAGCCCGGCCACGGCCGGCCACATTTCAAGTCTCTGCTCCACAGCATGGAGGTGCCAGAGCTTCTCACTTCCTCCCCGCCCTGCTCATTTTGTCTCTACCCCCTGCTCTTTTTGCACCTTCTTCACCTTCCCAGAATCCATCGCCATCACCATTCAGCCACTCTGCCGTCCCACCTCACCGGCCAGCTGTGGTTCTTTGTGTCTGGGTTGTTCTCTGTGATGTCTCCCGTGCTGGCTGTGCGTTGGGTTGTCAGCTCCTTGGAGCAGGGACCCGTACCATCTGCAATGGGCTGGGCGCACGGAGGTGCTCTCTCAACCCCGCTGAATGCTCCATGCTGATTTCAGCTGGCGAAAGCAGAGCTGCCAACTTCTTGGCCTCTCCCACTCCTCCCTACCTGTTACAGTCAGCGTGACGTGGTGCTGCTCACTTTCCTAGCTTGCCCACAATACCTGTGGACAACAGCGAGTTAAGGGTACAGGGTGAACGGGGAACCTGACTCTTGAGTATCACATCCTCCGTAAGCCAAAACCTCTGTATCATTTCAGTTTGGTGGAACTCTGTGACAGCACAAGGCTGACAGCCCTGGAGGTCTTACCCCAAGAAGAGATACCGCCTGAAAATGGAGCCAAAGGGCTTCCACTGTGTCTGGAGGGAGCCTGCTGCAGAACCATTGCTCTCCTACCTCTGGGGGCTCCTTTGGAAAACCATCTCCCTGATGGTAACTCTGGCCGCGTCTGCACTGCAGGGTTAGGTTGATGTAAGCTGCCTTGTGTCAACCTGGCTCTGGAAGCGTCTTCATTTAAATTTTGGCTCCGGGCCATGTAAGTGCCTCTCTCTGTCGATTCAGTAACACCACCTCCCTGCGCAGCGTAGAGCTGTGGTCGGTGTAATTAGGTTGACCCTGTGTCAGTGCATTGCTGATGTCGACTGTCATTGGCTTTCAGGAGCTGTCTCACAGTGCCCCACTCAGACAGCACAATTGACCCAAGCCCTCTGGTGAGGACACTGGCGCAAGGAGCCAAGTATGCACATACACAAGTGATTTACTAATTGGTGGACGTAAGTTAAGTCAACATCATTTTGAAGTGTAGACGTGGCCTCTGATAACACCAGGCTGCGTACTGTGACTTCCTCTCTCCGTGTCGTCTCCGCTCCTCTGAGTTCCTGCTAGCATGCAATTCGTTACATCTGCCTAATGCTCAGACAACTGGAATTAGTGCAGGTGAAGAGAAAGGGATAAAGCCCCCAATCCAGGGACAAGGCGTGGGACTACAACACAGCCCCCCTGCAGCAGCTACTTCATCCTTGAAGGGTGTGCATGATGTCTGCAGCCCCACCCCCACAGTTTGCATGGGGGTGGGTTGTTAGGGCCACTGGATCCATGCGCGGGTTGATTGGAAGCCGTCATTCCTCCCCATGGTGAGCCTTGCCGTTGGCTTATATGGGACTGTCATGGATACCCCTACTAATCTGCAGGACCTTTCTTTACTGTTCCACTAGTCATTCCTGTACCTTCCACCAATCGCTACCATGGAATGTAAATGGGGCAAAGGGTCTTGGGCCAGCTGTGACCAACAGGTGAATCTGTGCTTCTGATACTCCCTACTGGTATAAGATGGGAAGAATGGTCCACTGGTTAGGGCATTAATTTGGGTTTTGGACAACCTGGATTCAATTCCCTGCTCCACCGCAGACTCCCTGTGTGTCCTTGGGCAACTTGGTCTCTCTGTGCCTCAGTTTCCCATCTATACAGCATGGATGATAACATTTCCCTTCTTCACAGAGGTAGGTTGAGGACAAATATGGTAAAGAAATGCAGGCTAGGGGGAAATGCAAATTAGGGAAATGCAACCTAGATGGAGCTACTATAAGGTGGGTGCATAATTGGTTGGAAAACTGTTCCCAGAGAGTAATCATCAGTGGTTCACAGTCATGTTGGAAGGGCATAAAGAGTGAGGCCCCGCAGGGATCAGTTCTGGTCCGGTTCTGTTCAATATCTTCTTCAATGATTTGGATAAAGGCATACAGACAGAGTACACTTATAAAGTTTGTGGACTGTACCAAGCTGGGAGGGATTGAAAGTGCTTTGAAAGATAGAATTAAAATTCAAAATGATCTGGACAAACTGGTCTGAAGTAAATAGGATGACATTCAATAAGGACAAATGCAAAGTACTACAGTTAGGAAGAAACAATCAGTTGCACACATACAAAATGGGAAATGACTGCCTTGGAAGGAGTACTGCGGAAAGGGATCTGGGGGTGATAGTGGATCACAAGCTAAATGAGAGTCAACAGTGTAACTCTGTTGCAAAAAAAGCAAACATCCTTCTGGGATGTATTAGCAGGAGTGGTGTAAGTAAGACACGAGAAGTAATTCTTTGGCTCTACTCCATGCTGATTAGGCCTCAACTGGAGTATTGTCTAGTTCTGGGCGCTACATTTCAGGAAGGATGTGGACAAATTGGAAGAGAGTCCAGAGAAAAGCAACAAAAATGAGTAAAGGTCTAGAAAATATGGACTAAGAGGGAAGATTGAAAAAACTGGGTTTGTTTAGTCTGGAAAAGAGAAGACTGAGAGGTGACATAACAGTTTTCAAGTATATAAAAGGAGGAGGGAGAAAAAATATTGTTCTTAACCTCTGGGGGTAGGACAAGAAACAATGGGCTTAAATTGCAGCAAGGGTGGTTTAGGTTGGACATTAGGAAAAACTTCCTAATGGTCAGGGTGGGTAAGCACTGGAATAAATTGCTTGGGGAGGTTGTGGAATCTCCATCATTGGAGATTTTTAAGAGCAGGTTAGACAGACACCTGTCAGGAATGGTCTAGACCAGGGGTCGGCAACCTTTCAGAAGTGGTGTGCTGAGTCTTCATTTATGCACTCTAACTTAAGGTTTCGCGTGCCAGTACTAACATTTTAACATTTTTAGAAGGTCTCTTTCTATAAGTCTATAATATATAACTAAACTAGTGTTGTATGTAAAGTAAATAAGGTTTTTAAAATGTTTAAGAATCTTCATTTAAATGTGAATTAAAATGCAGAAGCCCCCCGGACCAGTGGCCAGGACCTGGGCAGTGTGAGTGCCCCTGAAAATCAGCTTGCGTGCCGCCTTTGGCACCCGTGCCATAGGTTGCCTACCCCTGGTCTAGATAATTAGTCGTGCCACGAGTGCAGGGGACTGGACTAGATGACCTCTCGAGGTCCCTTCCAGTTCTGTGATTCTAAGATTGTGAGATGTTCAGATACGGCAGTGATGGGGCTGTATAAATATCTGAGAGAGAAGAAAATAACTCTGAGTTTTGCTTACCTTTTAATTTAAAATCGGGACCAGCCCAAATGTAAATTCCTAAAATTAGGTCCAACCTCTGCACATATTTACGCCCAGAAGCCCAGTGAATTCAGTGCAACTGTTCATGTGCAAAAAGTTAAGCACCTGCATAAACACGACTGGAGCCTGAATCTTCCTCCTACCATTACACAATGAGCAGTGCTACATCAGGAAGGCTTCTAAACACTCGATATATTCAGAGATGGTGCAAACTAGCTGGATTTACATAATCCTGTTTGTCTTAATGTTCCAAAGGCAACCTTCTGTTAAAAGTGAAATTTCACTTTACTGCACTGGTCAGCATTGTACACGAAGCTACACCGGTTAAAAGACACTTGCATCAATTAATAGTGATGGGCAATTTATTTTTACAGGACTAATCAACACAAGTCATTAGACTTTCTTTCCATTTTTCCCTTTTTAAAAATGTATCTTTTTTTTTTTTTAACCTTTGTTAAATGCTTGAGCCTAGCTGCCTTTTCACTAGCTGCTCCAAATGCATATTAAGGAGACACAGTGAGCATGCAAAAATGAAGGTCATATAAATTAATAATTTTCTGAGTGCCTTTCCTCTAACTGCCTCCAGAAAAAACTTCAAACAAAATGCAGATAAGTCTCCAGAACTAGCTTTCTGCCCCACCTGTTTTTGCTGTAGTGTTTAATCTGTACTTTGTCATGTATTTCACTGTCATGTTGCCTCTGTTTGAGCTAGAATGTGAGTTTTCCCTTCCAAATTTGTGTGGATTTGTATTTCATAGAGTACAAATAGATTAATCACGAACCACACAGAACTTGTCATTATCAGTACTTAGAAAATGGATGATGTATAAATCATGACTTGTCCTGGTTTTTAGCAACTAATTAAGTATGTGAATTTAAGCTGTCTCAGTGTTAAGGGTTTTGTCTAGAAAATTTAAGTTAATAAGTGTCACAGAAATGCTATTAATGAAGAGCCGGTTTGCTCATAAATTCTCGTTAAGCCCTCACTGGATTTGTGAAATGTTGGCGTTACTGGAGTAATTAGGGATGTGTGTTTGTTGTTGAGTGGAAACTTAAAAGAGAGAGCTGGCCCAATGCATTATTTCTGTGGGACCTTCACAATATTTTTGTTGACCCCTCGATTTGATGTATACTTGAGTGGTATAGTGCAATTTATGGTGAATGTAAGATAGAACTTAAAAAGGAAAAATAATGAGGAGCAGGATATCTTTTGCTGCTAGCTCAATTGGGCATTGGATTAGGAACTCATGCTTAAATGACTTGTGCATTGGGGCCTAGCTGAATGCCGACTTTTGAGCAATTTCAGATATTGGCAGAAAGCTCTCCTTTAGCACAGAAGGTCTGTATAAGATGCTGTAACAGGTGACAATCATTCTAATATCCACTGGTTTCCTGTGTACATACATCCCATTTATTTGCACACTCATCATCTTATGTGGTCGTTCCTCCATGTACCACCACTGGGAGGTGCTGCCTCTTACTGCTGTGTGGTCTTTCTCTTCCTCCGTCCCTGCTACTGTTTCTTGCGTCTTCTTTCAGGCTGGATGGTAAATGCTTCAGGGCAGGGAGGTGTGTGTGGGTAGAGTTGCCTTTCAGTGGTGTATATCCCAAGATGCTGGAGGGTAGGGGGTCAGTAGGGTTCTGGTTTGTCTACTTTCCTGGCTAATGCCTGTGTAAAGCCGGAAAAGAAGCTCATGAAATGTTTTGGCTGGCAGCAATCTGCAACTCCGTGTCTGTTTCATGAAACTCAGATTCTCCTGCCTCATTTGTCTGCCAGTACCTGTCTGTGATAGGGATCTGGATTACAGAAAGCGGTTGGGTGACCCAAACCCAGTAAGGCAGAAGTGATGTGGATTGGTAAAGGGAAACGTGTACAGGAACAGGCAGAGGTGGTATCATCTGTTTGTGTTTGTCCAGTTTTCAGAGAGAGTTTGCAGCCTCAGAGTCACACAGTCTGTCAGTAGACAAAATAACATTTTTCTTGAGGAGAAATAGGAATTAGGAGTGGCTCGGTCCTGAGCATTGCTAGCTCTGAAATTGTTTCGCTCAGGTTTTGTTTTGCTGCTTTAGAGCCCAGTCCTGCTCTCACTGAAGTCAGTGGCAAAAGTTACACTGGAAACACCTTACGTAGGAACCACCCTTTTCTTCCATGTTCGGACAGTGTCTAATGCAGTAGGATCCTGCTCCATAATTGGGCGACCATTGTGCAAATGCTGTTATTAACCATAATTAAAAGGCCACTGACTTATTAGGATCAAGAGCAAAACCTTAGATTTCTGAGGGCAGAGTTATGATGTCTGCAAATCTGTTCTCTGAGGGCTCTCAGATGGCCAGTATCCACTATTTATGCTGAAATGTCAGCAATTCCCAACCAGTACATTGGTTGGTTAGATGCAGGAAACCCAAGGTTTCTTTTCAGTTCAGATCCTTGTTATTTCCCAGCCCATTACAACGCCAAGTATAGCGGTGAGGACACTAGGCAACCTTGCCAATGCCTGTTGTAATTTTAAACCACTTTGGTAATGTTCCCCTCAGCTTTAATGTTACACGTCCCTGAATATGTACCTTGGTAATTGAAAGGGATATTGGGTAAATTTGATCTGTCTAGCTTTGACTTATGCTGTCCTTATCTTGGCCTTCATGTCATTAAGAAAAAAATTGGTATCGATCTTAGACTATCCCACTACATTGTGCTGCAATTTTTCTTCCCTGCTAGTGGAATATAAATCGATAAAGGCAGCTGCTTGAGACGCAGGCTAGCTATGGTGCTGTCATTTATATATTGTAAATCCAATGATAGCTGATCAAATCAGTGCTTCTACTGTTCCAAACCTGACATGATTGAATTGTCAATAAAAAAGATTTTACAGTAAGGGAAGGAGAGTTGACAGTGTAAATGCCTGGAAGCCCCCACTAAGTTTGATACAAAGTAAACCAGTAAGCCAGGTTATTGTGTTTATAATTTCCAAAGCAAAAATATTTGCACACTCTTGGAACTGGAGAGAGAGGGCAGGAAAAGAAAACTATGCATTATAATTTGTTTTCAAGTATAATTGTTTGGAGTCCATGAAATACAGATGGCTTTCACTGGGAATCTGTTAAGGGCTAATAAAATTGCTAATTTGCTGTAGGACTTCCATACTAAAGCTTTGCAGTTCCATTGTATTGGGAGAAAGGACGAAGGTCAGCGTTACTGTTTGTTCACAAACAAAGGGGGCATTACAGGAATGTGTGGGATTTAAAAGAAACGCTTGCTAAAACGAGCCTGATTCTAGTTTCATTTACTGTCTCAGTGAAAATGAGATCACAATCTGCCATGAATTGTTGTCTGGGCTGGGAAATACACTTGTTTATAGCAAAGAAGTGTTTAGCTCTGTGTTCTGAAGTCCTTTTGGGTCAGATCCTTAGCTAGTGTAAGGTGACTTCAGTGGACATATGCTGACTTTCACCAGCTGAGGATCTAGCTTTAAGACTTTGTATAGGACCTATGTCTCTCCTGGATAGAGGGAAAAATCAAGGGTGGCAGCAACAAAAATGGTAGGTAGGCAGCTCTGACAGCTTAGCCGTGAAACGTGATGCAGCAGAGTGCTGGTGGAATCTGGGCCGCGCAAAGCATATTGAAATGCACCGTGAAAGCCAGAAAATGTAAATTTCCAAGTTTCAGAATTGTGCCCCTGATGAGGCAGAGGAGCTTATAGTTTGTGAAGTCCTTGGACTCCGTCACGTGTTGTTTTTTATGCTGAACATACGGTGGAATGTGGTGAGGTCGAATAGTATTTTAAGGGGAATCCTATAAACAACTGACCGTTTCACACATGCTTTCACACATGCTATCTTTGTCCCCTTGAGTGTGTGCAGGACCGGACCCTCTGTCTCTGCAGCTCCTGGAAGAAAATGTTCTTTGTTTTATTTTCTGAGATCATTTTCTGTAATAAGGATAATCAAAATACTTCAAACGTAAGAATGCCTACCCCTGGGTCACTGTCGAATGTGTAACTTGGGCAAGAACCCCCTCTCGGTGCCTTGGTTTTCCCAGTGCTTAACTGGTAAGGAAAGAGGTACCGGGGCTCAAGCAATTAGGTGCTGGGGTTCAAGCAACCTTTTTACATTCATAACTGATGCAGCAAGTCCAGAGATGCCGGAGCTGTGAACTGCCAAGCCTAGAGGTGCTTGGGCTCAGCCCTGGCAAGCCCTGGCACAAATTAAGCCCTGGGTTTTCCCAATCATTAAGATGGGGATAACAATACTTAGCTCTTAGAGAAGGAAACTATTATTCTATATATCTTTGTGACTGATTTAAAAACCCAGAATTTATACATACAGCATCTCCATATTGTGGCATTCTCTAGTGTATCCTTGATTTAACCACTGACAGTACGTTCTGCATCTTCAAGCCCATGAAAGCTTATGCTCAAATAAATTTATTAGTCTTTAAGGTCCTCCTGTTCTTTTTTCAAGTGTGTGATATGTTTGCATGCACAACAGGGCAATCATTTAATAAGTGTTATTAATTCTCACAAGCCTTGCAAACTCTGTCGCATCCGGGAGGAGACATCGTCCACCGGTTAGGGCTTGGACTTCGGAGACCTGGATTTAAGTCCCTGCTCTGCCACAGATTTTCTGTGCATCTCTGGGCAAGTCACTGAGCCTCTCAGTCCCCCATCTGTATGATGGGGATAATAGCACTTCCCTCCCTGACAGGTGTGTTGTGGGGATAAATACATTAAACACTGTGAGACGTTCAGACGCTATACAGCTGGTTGGATACTGGCCCACACCAAAGCCCTGGATCCTCATTTTTGTGGCAAGAGCTTATTCTTAATTTCAAGATGTAATGTCAGAGCCATAGCTGTACGGTGGGGGTAGGGTACACCCTGTTGGTACAAGACATGAGCAGTGCTTGTCTGCCCCGTTGCTGTTCTTGTCATCCAGTGCAGTGGCTCTCAACCTTTCCAGACTGCGGTACCCCTTTCAAGCATCTGGTTTGCCTTGTGTACCCCCCAAGTTTTGACCCACTTACAAAATCAGACAGAAATACAGAAGTGTCACAGCACAATATTACTGACAAATTGCTGACTTTCTCATTTATACCCTACCATTATAAAATAAATCAATATAAATATTGTACGTACATTTCAGTGTATAGTACACAGAGCTGTATAAACAAGTCATTGTCTATGAAATTTTAGTTTGTACTGACTTGGCTAGAGCTTTTTATGTAGCCTGTTGTAAAACTGGGCAAATATCTAGATGAGTTGATGTACCCCCTGGAAGACTCCTGTGTACCCTCAGGGGTACATGTACCCCTGGTTGAGAACCACTGATCTAGTACATAGGATGAAGACCTAATGTAGGGGAGTATTGACATGTTATGTGCCATGAGGAAGAGCCCTTAGAAGGGAGAGCTGTTGTAGACAGCATGATGGCTTGGGAAGAGAACAAGATGGGGAGGGAGACAATTACAGAGAGATACCATTGTTGCAGCAGGAAGAGGAGTGAAGAGTTTCTGTGGCAAGACCCAGGGTAGAGAAGGAGTCAATGGATGGTCTGTTCTGCCATATCATCACAATCTGAGTTGGTTTATTTAATATGGGACAATTCACACATTAATGCCAGTTTTCTTGTTAGTTCAGAGACCTCTACCATAAGGAGTTTTCCTTTAAAACATGCCAACCCGTATTGCTCTAACATGTGCCTGAAAGCAACAACTTGCATTAATAGAAACTTTAGTTTAACGTTTCACTTTCACTTATTGACCTGACCCATCCATCAACAAGCTCTCCCAGTTGTTTTTATACTGCACCAAGGTACAGCAGACCCAGATACCCCAGTGTACTGTGTTGACACATGGTTCAACAGACCTTTCCCATAAACTAGTCACCTTGTTTGTCATTACCTACCTGAAATGCTGCAGCAGCTTTATTCACTTGTATTATTTATATACATTAGCTCCTAGAGACCACAATTGGGGATCAAGGCCCCATTGTGTATCAATGTAACCCTTGGATGGGCTAGAGATTACTACCCTGCCTTTCTCCTAGTCCTTCAACACAACTCCTACAGAAAAGACCCAGAGTTCAGTCATTGAGGATTTTCAGCAAGGATTGTACAGGGTCGGCCTCCCTACAATCAAGTCCAAAGGGAACAGAAGGAATGAACTGAATGATAGAGATATATACTAATAATTTCTACTACATAACAAAGCTGCTTCATAATCCACATACGTTATCTTCACAGCTGTACATAAACAAAAGGAACAAATGAAAACTGAACAGGTCAGTCCCCAGACACACGGTAAGAAGTGACTCAGCGGTTCCAGAAGCTTAGGTTGAGTTCACCTGAGTCCGTTAGTCTTTTGTTCATCAGCTTATGCAGGCTGCTGAGCCGAAAGCACTGAGGTAATATCTTCCCCCGTGCTTGCATAAATCTCTGGCCGGAACACATGCAGGCTCCCTCTCCTTCTCTGCTCTCCTCTCCATAAACACACTAAAAAGCTGGTTCCTTCCTCAAGGAGCTTACAGTCTGGGCGCATGGCAAGATCCAGGAGCTGGGGGAGGAAAGGCGGGGTAACCGTGACAGAAGTGGGTTTGCGTAACTGAGCACGGGATAGCTCACCATTCTGAATTACAGCAGTCTGGAACCGCGGTGCCTCACCGCTATTTATCCCTCGCTCCCACTGAGCGTTCCACGTTGGAGAGGAGAGCTCTGGGTGTGCCGGCAGGCTGCTCTACTGGGCAGGTGAGGCAGAGGAAGAAAATTACATGTGACCTCTAGTATTCTGAATAAACAGCCCCCCGTTCCCCGTGAGATGTGCGTGCAGCCTTGCTAATAGGCCTCTCTCATTCCCTGAGTGTCGCTCTCAGCGGGTTGCATGGCATCCTGCTGTTTACTTTTCTTTAATGCTCGCTCGTGCTTCCCATCCTTCCTTCCTCTCTTGCTGCTGCTGTTGCCATAATGTCCGCACACAAAGCTGTACCAGTTTGGGGGGTTTTCTCTTGTGGGTAGGAGAAAAAGCCCTGAAAGATAGGGCGACGGCTGGAGAAAATGCATTGGGGGAAGGACAATCTCTTGAGAACCACAAACAATGTTGGGTTTGTCCAGCTCCTAAGTTCTTGCTCTGGCTAAAGGGAGAGGTGCTTTCACCCTGTTTCTTTTCTGGTGCCAGTGATTCATACACTAGAGTTCCTGACGGCCAAATTAAAGATCAATTAAATCCCATTGTGTTTTGGTCCTGTACAGATGTAGAACAAAGACAGTTCCTGCCTCAGAGACTCACAGTCTACATGGCAGGCAGGGTGCAGCAAGTGGCCAAAACAAACTAGGGCAGGGAAGAAATTTGTGTTTTGTTTTACATTGGGCCGTATCTGCACACACCAGCTGCACCAATTTAGATTAATCCTAAACTGATTAAGTACTCTTCAACTGATGTAAGTGCGTCCACATGAGGCATTTGTAGTGAGGTAAGAAAATCCAGTGCAATTTTTGGCTGTAAACAAGGCCTTAGAAATTCAGGTGGTGTCTGGGCTGGAAGACTGAATGGTGACTAGAGAACTTGTGCTGGACTGCGGACACCATGGAGTCAGGGGTGTGGATGCAGAGCAGGTGGGAGAGGAAGGGATTTTTAGTCAGACTATTAAACATTGCTCTGTTTTTGTTAACACACATTTAACTTACTAACCAGTCTGCGTTGAGGATGCAGACACTCACCCTCTCACAAGCTCACAGTGCACGTCTCTGAAACCTCCAAGCTATTCTTCAGCAAAACCAAGCACATAGCCCAGAAGAGGACTAAGGAGGTTCGCTCCTGTGACCAGCCCTGGTAGAAGAGAGTCCCAGAGGGGAAAAGCCCTATGAGTCACACTTTCTCTTGCGTCCATGCTGATGACGGGTTCTACTTGATAACAATCCAAAGCAGCGCAGACCGACGCATGTTCATTTTCAACATCTGAGTCAGATGCCACCAGCAGAAGGTTGATTTTCTTTTCTGGTGGTTCGGGTTCTGTAGTTTCTGCCTCGGAGTGTTGCTCTTTTAAGACTTCTGAAAGCATGCTCCACATCCTGTCCCTCTCAGATTTTGGAAGGTACTTCAGATTCTTAAACCTTGGGTCAAGTGCTGTAGCTATCTTTAGAAATCTCACATTGGTACCTTCTTTGCATTTTGTCAAATCTGCAGTGAAAATGTTCTTAAAATGAACAACATGTGCTGGGTCATCACCCGAGACTGCTATGAAATATATGGCAGAATGCAGTTAAAACACACACCAGGGGACATACAATTCTCCCCCAATGAGTTCAGTCACAAATTTAATTAACGCATTATTTTTTTAACAAGCATCATCAGCATGGAAGCATGTCCTCTGGAATGGTGGCCAAAGCATGAGGGGGCATACGAATGTTTAGCATATCTGGCACGTAAATACCTTGCCATGCCAGCTACGGAAGTGCCATGCAGATGCCCGTTCTCGCTTTCAGTTGACATTGTAAATAAGAAGTGGGCAGCATTATCTCCCATAAATGTAAACAAACTTGTTTGTCTTAGTGATTGGCTGCACAAGAAGTAGGACTGAGTGGACTTGTGGGCTCTAAAGTTTTACAATGTTTTGTTTTTGAGTGCAGTTATTTAACAAAAAAATCTACATTTGCAAGTTGCACTTTCATGATAAAAAGATTGCATTACAGTACTTGTCCGAGGTGAATTGAAAAATACTATTTCTTTTGTTTATCATTTTTACAGTGCAAATATGTGTAATAAAAATAAGATAAAGTGAGCAGTGTACACTGTGTATTCCATGTTGTAACTGAAATCAATATATTTGAAAATGTAGAAAAACATGCAAAATATTTAATAATTTTCAGTTGATATTCTGTTGTTTAATAGTGTGATTAAAACTGCAATTAATCGCGATTAATTTTTTGAGTTAATTGCATGAGTTAACTGCAATTAATCTACAGCCCTACCCAAAATTCGTCCTGAAAAGCAGAGTGGGTAATCGCACTGCTCTGATCTGTGGTGTGGCCATTCAAAGCAGTAGGATGCCCCTTCAATCCAAAAGACTCCAGGAGGGGAAGGGCCTCTGTGGGATTTTTTTCCCCATGTTTTCTCTAGCTCAGGTTTATCAGTCTGACTAATTGTGGGACTCATGCAGACTTTTGTCCTAATGGGGCAGAGATTGTGGTGAAAACCAATCTTAAAATTAAGGGTAAACCTGCAAAATGTTATGCTATCTTGTTAAACTCTAAGAACGTGGGTTTCAGTATTGACAACCCCACGGATCAAAAGTCATGATTTCAGGCCCAAAACCCCATGAACTTGGCTTAAGTGATAGCACTTGAAAAATAATACATTGTGGGTTCTTTTTATTTATTTTTATTTTATTCTTTCTCTTGTTTTTTAAGCATCAGGGGGTCGCATTTTTAAGCTTTTCACTGCACCCCTGAGGGCTATAGTCCACTGAGATTTTAATAATTTTTTGCGGATACAGACTAACACAGCTGCTACTCTGAAACCTGAGATTTTAATGTAATCACCTGATTCCAGGAGGTGGGGCTTTAAGAAACAACAAATATCACAAAACTCATCATAAAATTGTGAGAGTTGGCAATAGTGTTTTGCCAGCCGTGAAACTTTTCTGTATCTGCTGCTATGACTGGAGTGAGGGAGAGAGAGAGGCAATTTATATTTCTGGTTTTAATTCTAGCCCACTTTAAGTAGGACATTTCGCACAGTAAAACATAGTACTAAAAGCATTTTAACATACAAAGAAGAAGTTTGCTCATTAACGACCTATTTCATCTAGATTTGTGTTTGAGCATGCAGTGGGGAAACAGAGAATCTGCCCAGTGTATGTACAAACCAGGACATAATTAAAGTGAAGTTCACGATAGAGGCATGGAAACACAACAGTTGCTTTGGACAACAGAGATGTAGATGTCAGCACTTCTTTCTTTTTTCTTTTCTTTTTTCTTTTTTTCTTATAATTGCTGCTGCTTTTTTCTCAGTTGCACCCTCTCTTTACCTTGATGGCTAATTCATTCATATGCAATTAAACAGAGAATGCAGACTGCACGGAGACAGCCCATAAAACACAAAGCTTAGGAGACCTATTAGCAAGGTTCATCTGTGTGCCTGAGGTACAGGGGATCTTTACAGCTTTAACTGAGTGTGTCTCTGAGCGCTCTTTGTTTAACAGATACCTACTAAAACATGTTGTGCCCTTTTACTGGCCTTGACCTTTTCAATTAAAATCACTGAAACTGAAAGCTTTTATGAGCAGATCCTGCAATCCTGACTTCCATGGCTCCTTATCTGAGCAAGGACTGTGGGCTCTGGCTGGTATTTGGATTTAACACAGCGTTGCATGTTTACTGACTTTAATGACACTCAGTGCGGTGGGATTTTAACAAATTCCCCACATAGGCAAAAAAAGCCTTTTCTGTAGATTTTTTTGGGGGGGGGGGGGGGGGGTCATTGTCCTTTTTATTGTATTTTATATTGCTGAAGCATATAAAGTGCCATTAAATCAGCGGCAGCAAAGGAAGAAAGGTATACACAAATAATAAACATAACCATGGCAAATCAGGCCAAAATATACACAACACAAACAGGTGCTGAAAGTCATGATTTTGTTGTATTCTTTAGAGAGGGAGGATTCATTTTCACAACGAAGACAGACCCTTGCAATCCACAGAGGGCCTGATCCAAAGTCCACGGAAGTCAATGGCAGCTTTTTCTTTCGACTCCAGTGGACTTAAGTGACCATTATCTGTCTTCATTGTCCCTGAGTATAGGGATTGGGTAAATCATTGTCGGTGGCAGAATTCGCATTTAGCCATGTATTGTGTGTACATGTACCTTTGGATAAACTAATGTACATGGTTTTGAAAAGTACCTACAAATTATGCTGCATGTGGGCTGACACTGTACAGAAATGTCCGCACCAGCCACTTTGGGTAGAGGAGAGGCATTGCCTGTTTTTGGGTCAGTTACAGTCTGATCTTTAGCAGCTGTTGTTCTGCATATGCATTTATCTGTGTATTTCACTGTCTGTTTTGCTTGCCAGCTTTCAAATGTGCCCAGCTTTCCCTCGGGGATTGATAGGGTATATGCTAAAGAGTGTCACATTACAGAATTGTCCAGTATGGCACATTTCTGAGCCTCTTCATTTTCAGTTTAAACCTACTTTTACTGAAAAATTCCTGGGTTTTACAAAAAGTATTATTCATTTTTTTTTCTGATTTTTCACCCTTCTTCTGTATTATCAAAATGTTAAACTTTGAAGCAAAACCAGGACCCTTTAAGGAAGATGGCTTTTAGTATCAAAATGCAAAAAATTGAAATTTTTGCTGTGAAAAATGGCTATTCTCTGAAAATGGTGCACAACATTTAAATTCAAGGTAAATAAAATTACACAGCATAGCAATTTTTGCACAGAATTTTTTGAGGGGCAGCGTGATCCATTGGAAAAGACTGTAAACTGGGATTCAGTTCTGCCACAGACTGGCTTTGTGACCTTGAACAAATCGCATCACTTCTCTGTGCCTCTGGCCCACGCTCACGCTTTGTCTTGACATTTTGGATTGTAAGGCTCTTTCACACAGAATCTGATCCTCTGTGTATGCACAGGTCCTAGCAAAATGTCACCCCCCACTTGGTAAGGCAACTCCCATCTTTTCATGTGCTGTGTATTTATACCTGCCTCCTGTATTTTCCACGGCATGCATCTGATGAAGTGGGTTTTAGCCCACAGAAGCTTATTCCCAAATAAATGTGTTAGTCTCGAAGGTGCCACAGGGACTCCTAGTTTTTTTTGCTGATACAGATTAACAGGGCTACTACTCTGAAATCTGTGCTGATTAGGTATCAACTGGAGTATTGTGTCCAGTTCTGAGCGTTGCATTTCAGGAAAGATGTGGACAAATTTGGAGCAAGTCCAGAGAAGAGCAACAAAAATGAGTAAAGGTCTAGAAAACATGACCTATGAGAGAAGACTGAAAAAACTGGGTCTTTTTTCTGGAAAAAAGTCTGGAAAAGAGAAGACTGAGAGGGGACATAACCATTTTCAAGTACATAAAAGGTTGTTACAAGGAGGAGGGAGAAAAATTATTCTTCTTAAGCTCTGGGGAAAGGACAAGAAGCAGTGGGCTTAAATTGCAGCAAGGGAGGTTTAGGTTGGACATTAGGAAAAACTTCCTAATGGTCAGGGTGGTGAAGCCCTGGAATAAATTGCCTAGAGAGGTTGTGGAGTCTCCATCATTGGAGATTTTTAAGAGCAGGTTGGACAAACCCCTGTCAGGGATGGTCTAGATAATACTTAGTCCTGCCATGCATGCAGGGGCCTGTACTCGATGATCTCTCAAGGTCCCTTCTAGTTCTATGATTACACATTTATTTGTGAAACGGGAATTGTTCTTCTTAATTCCTGTCACTGTTGCATAGGCCATTTGGAGACAAGAGAGCAGCCCTGTTAATTTTCTTTAGCATTTATGGTTTGCTTTTGGAGTTTTAAGGAGTGCAACTGCCTGAAGGTAATATGGTCATAGACTGGGATGGTTTATGTTGATACTATTGTGGTTGCAAACCTCCCTATCTACAATCATTTGTCTTTTCTAAAATAATCCTAAAGCCTTAGACCGGGCTTTGTCTTCTTGACTCTGTCTTCTCCAGCTGCACAGACCCCTAACTTTGCTACAGCTTCAGGCTCCGGTGATCTGAATGCAGGTATTTCACTTTCTACAATCCCATAAGTCAGGCTGAAATAATGAAGTCTTTCACAGATTCTCAAAGACTTGGTAGGAATGTCCAGATAACTTCTGATCTCAGCTTGTTAATTGCTTTCATTTTCACCCTTCTTTTTCGTCTGCTTTGGGTCAGACGCTCAGTAGCAACTCCTCGGTGACTGATGCTGACAGGGATCCACGAGTTTCCTTTTGCCAGTACTAGTGGAAGACAAACAGAAAATGATCAGCTCAAGTAGCGCAAAATGGGCCAGTCCTTCTTTTTTCCTCCAGAGGCTGTAAAAACTCTCATCACTGTTACCAAGAAAAAGCCATCTCCGGCTTGCCTGAGCTAGTTCGTTAAGCTCAGACCTCTCAGTGGATATGAAACTTTAAATTCTTGACAGCAAGTCGACAAAGAATAGCTTTGCGGGTTCCTAAGAAACATGTTCCCTTTTAAAACATCCTCGCAGGAGCAAGACAGTGCTTCAAGTCTGAAACACAAACAGAATGTGGAGGGGAAAGAGCGCTGACCTGTACATCAGGAGCTCCTGAATGCCACTCTTGGCTCTGATACTGGGTTGATATGGGCCGGCCTCGGGCAAATTATCTAGGGCCAGACTTTTAAGAACGCATGTGCCTAGGTGTGCATGTGTGTAACTGGTGCTGCTGAGGGTAATATCATGGAGGGCTCTGTTACACTCCCCTTTCCTGCACCTCAGTGTATCTGTGCTGAAGCCACAGCCCAGAGTCCTGCCTTTTCAGAGAGCATTCCTCAGGGGTAAACCTCAGGGCTGTTGTGTGCAAAATGCTGAATGGAGGTTTTAACAGCTCTGTAATGGTCCCTCACTCTCCCGCTCAGAGGGAGGCCACTCAGTCCGCTCTTGTCTGGCCAGGAGCAGAGTCCACAGGACAGCCATGAGCCCACAATAGGGCTGGGCAATCAATAGTCCCAGGCAGGCTTTAGCCTGGTTTTGGGTGGCTCAAGCTGTCAGCCCTTAAGCAGAGTCTCTCAGGGCTGGCTTTGGCCAGGGCGGAGCTCAGGCAATCAGCAAACAGACAGTCTATCAGGGCTGGTAAGGGAAGCTCCTCTTCAGCGCTAGAGCCTCCTTGCACAGTGTAGGGGGTCAGCCACCCTGGGATGGGGTGGCAGGGGGACATGGGCCCACCCTACTCCACTGCGTTCCAGCCCAGGGCCCTGGGAGGGGCAGGATTGACTGCCCGTGTGTCAGTAGGGATCCAGCTGCAATACACCACACCTGGCTCTGCAGCTGGCTGCTCCGTGGCTGACCATGGGCCGCTTCCTGCCACCCTGGGGTTTGGTACCTCTGACGTGCAGGACTCTTCCGGTTCCTCAGGGTACACAGCGGCAGGCACTCCGGGCCAGTCCTCGTCAGCGTCTGTGGATCGGGCACAGCCCGGTGAGGGTTCCTCTTGGGGACGCAGCCGAACCAGCAGAGCATCCTTCTGCTCTGCAGGCTCCCCTCCAACTGTGCTGCAGGGCCGGCCTTTTATACTTCTGGCCACGCCCCTGTTCTTCTGGCGAGGGGGGGCGAGGCGATCTAGGCTCCACCCTCCAAGGGGAGGGTAATGTTCCCTCACTCTCAAAAGAGAGAATGCAGCAGTTAGGGCACTAACCTGGGAGTTAGGAGAGTGCTAAGTGCAATTCCCTTCTCTGCCACAGTCTTCTTGTGTGACCCTGGGCAAGTCACTTTGTCTGTGCCTCGGCTCCCCAGCTGTATAATGGGGATAACTGCACTGTCCTCCCGCACGGGGGTGGTGTGAGGATAAGTACATTCAAGTTAATGATACTGAAGTCATGAGGGCCATATAAGTACCAAAGACCGAAGCATTTTACACACACACACTGTAAACAACAGTATTTGGAATACTTCTGAATAGCTTTTAAACATGAACTGTTGAGTAGTCAATCTACTGGCGTGTCTTAGACTTCCTCCACGCTGCTGATGTTGCATGTGTTACACGGTACGGTTTCAGTAATATTTACACTTCAGCATGCGTGTGCACACACTCGCATTCCTCTCACCTTTGTTCAGAGAGGGGATCTCCATTTCTGTAAAGGGGGCCTCAGACTGGAGTGCGTGTCATCTGGATTCTCTTTGAGGCTTGAGAAGAATGAAAGCATCTCTCTTCTGTTTCCAAACACCTTGTCCAGGAGTCTTGTCAGTAAATAAAAATCTGGGGGTCCCTGTAGGGTGACCAGATGTCCCGATATTTGGGACTTTTTCTTATATAGGCACCTATTATCCCCCACCCCCGTCCTGATTTTTCACGTTTGCTATCTGGTCACCCTAGATTAGGGTACAGAACTCTATCCCTTAGGTGAAGAGTTATCTGGTCTCCTCGGTTTCTGGTGTGACTATATCCAAAGCGATGCAGATACGGCAAAGGAGTTGATGGGGAAGTGGTTTTCCAGTCCCATGAAATTTATGAGATTTATAATCTTTCCTGTTCCTCACTGGGATAAGCCAAGACCTTTAAAAGATTTCACGAAAAAAGAGGTGGGGTCTGTATATGATGGAGAGACCCCAGAATCGCCAATGGCCCAGTGATTACTGCACTCATTCGGAGCAGGGACTTAACCCTGAATCTCCCACATCCCAGTTGAGTGCCCTAAACACCGGACTTCCTCTCAATCTCTGTTGAAGAGAGACTGACTTTACAGTCTGGTGGCTGGGAAACCCGAGTTCAAGTCCAGCTCTAACTGGGGCCCAAGCATGAGAACAGACACATTACTTGGTCCTGTTTCAATCAGCCTCTGAGTACACAGCAGGGCTGCCTTTAACTCCTCCCCTGCACTGAGCTCTGATTAGCTCAACTCTCAGACAGTGACGATGTGTGGGGCCTGCAAGACTGCTTGCCTTTAATAGAAACTTTCTAAACCGCTTCAGAAACAGCTTGTCTGGTAATTGCAACACTCTTCTTCTGGCTGTTTCTGGCTCAGTTTCTCTGTCTCAGTCTCCAAGACACAGAGGATTTAAACACAAATCCATGTCTCCTCCCCCTGCTTCTCTCCATTTCTTGGGACTTAAAAATCCACTGTT
This sequence comes from Lepidochelys olivacea, assembly GCF_965140295.1. Lineage (NCBI taxonomy): Eukaryota > Metazoa > Chordata > Testudines > Cheloniidae > Lepidochelys > Lepidochelys olivacea. The sequence continues at coordinate 99,226,441 of NC_140419.1, forward strand.
GCATCCCCTGATCTGTGTTTTCAAATACTTGCATGTGTGCACTTACTCCTATGAGACTTGCTTGCCTTTTTACCCAAGTCTTCCCTGCAGGAGTGAGTGTTCCTGAGATCTTTGAAGGGTGAGAAATGGAATTAAAAAAAAAAATTGTTGAAAGTGGGATTGAAAACGCAAATAAGCCTCTTGCTCATTACAGCCCCAATTCAGGAGAGCATCCCTATTCAGAAAAGTTGTAAGCAGATGCTGAAGTTCCATTGAAATCACTGAGATTAAGCATGCAGTTAAACACATACTTAGGTGTTTTCCTGAATCAGGGCCTTCTTGTACCTGGGGTGTTTCCGCTACTGTGCGCTCATGTCTTTGAAAGGACCCTCATGGACTGGCATGCCAGCTCTGTCCAGCAATAAAATAATTCCTGGAATTAACAGGAAAATTCTGCGGAGTGTGAATTTCCAACATAAATAGATCTACAGTAAGTTAATATTTTTTTTCCAGCAGCTGCCTTGCAATTTGTAGTAGCATTTTAAAGTGCACAATTATTGGAAAAAATTGTGTATTTTTCATGCCGAGCTGAGAAAAAGCTTTAATAATGAGCATATTTTCAGAATAAGGGAACGTATAATATCAAAGTATTCAGTGCAGTAGTGCTTCTAAATAGCAGTTCCCGCTGAAAAGAGAGAGACTGCAATCGTGGAACATTTTTAGTCAGCAGAAGAGACAATTTGTAAGTAGTCTGAGGTGGATAGTGATGACTGAGTAAAATGTCCAGTGTACTGAGGTGAATGTAGTGTGTTGTGAAGAAAATATCCCAGCAGTGGACTGTAAACAGTACAAAACAATGGTGATGGGATGTTAAGGATGAATCGTGATGTGCTCAAAAGTCAGGAAGTTCAACCTTAACTCTGACCCCCGAAGGTGTTTGTGATGATATAGTCCTCGATTACATCCCTGCCAGCGGTTTCTCAAATGGGAAAAGCTGAGTGATCATTTACTACAGCTTCAGTTACAAACATGAAGCACCTTGCCTCTTTTATGTTTCAATTTCAGTTTCACTGTCACAGTCATCTAGTTCGTCACTCTTGTCCCTAAGAACTGGAGAGCAATGGGAGCCTAGGCGGGGAACAGCATTGGAGACGTCTGAGACAGAAAGCGTTAGATCACTGGAGGGAGTGGGGTAAGAGAACGGAAAGAGAAAGAAGGGAGTGATGTAATTAGCAGGAAAAAAGGGTGCTGAGAAAGAAATAGAACTAAGTCTGGCTTTGCTAGATGCTCTTTTTGGGCTCAGTACTGCAAGGTGCTGAGCACTCTTGCCCTGACCCAGCAAAATGTTTAAACACATGCTTAACTTTAAGCATGTGTGCGGTCCCACTGCGTCAGCTCTGTGTGTTTAAGGAGCTTAAAGTTAAGCAGGTGCTTCAGAGCTTTGCTGGAGCAGGGCCAGCGTGCTCAGCACCTTGCAGGATGCAGCACTGTACAAGCTCAGAGGAAAATGATTGCAATAGGCTGTTCAGAGGCACTTCTCCATGTGGAGGGAGACTTCCACGCCAACTTTTCCAACCTTTCAGCTTCTGAAGCCAAGCTGGGTTCCAGTACTGTATGTATGTATCACGTGTGAGATGGCGATTATTCAAGAGAGAAACAGAATTTATCCTGTATTTTTGACTTCTCCACCTATGGTCATTCAAACTCATGCCAGTAAAACTCCCATAACTCATCATGTGTGTCTGTGTCTCAGTCTCTGAGTCTCTCTGTGTATGTGAAAATATCCGTTTTCAGTCGATAAATATCTGCTGGGTTGCTGTGCATATTATCAACCATTTTGCCTCCACAGTAGCAAAATACCTGAGTCTGAACATCTTAATGATGGAGATGAATATTTAACACTGTTTAATAATATATTCTGTTGGTTTCCCCACACATACTTTATGAAATATGCATTCTTTATTTTGACAAGATTACATTTTAAAGCATCAGTATCCTTTTGGAGAAGACATTTACTTTTCCCACCCCTTTTTGTCCTAGGTCTTTTTGTTAGAATTATTTATAAGTCAAAAGGTGTATTGATCTGGAGATTATACATTCACCCATGCATGAGCAGCAGTTGCTGTGTTACTGGGAAAGCTGGCAGCCATATAATCGTGGTAAAATATCGATTGATATACACAGCACTTTTCTTTAGAGAAAGACTAAGCTAAATTTTAATTTACTAAGAACTTGGCCGAACATGCAAGCTCCCAATGCAGCAAGGGATTTAAGCCGGTGTATAATGAGTAACACCATTAACTTAAAGGGGAATATTTATACCTTTAAAATAGACATGCGCTTAAGAACCTCTCTGAATCAGAGCTATTGTACTTCTATCAAAGCACCTTCTGGGCAGGGTATGGGTGCGCCTTAATTTTAAAAGCGAAATGGAATGTTAGGCTCAATGTGTAAAAGCTGCATCAGATCAGAGGACAGTGGAGGGGAAGAGTCAGTAAAACCATGTTTTCCTTTAAGATTCAGCAAAGAATAACTCCTATATTGAACTGGACTGAGTGAAACCTTAAACAGCTGGGATGGGGATGGGAGGGCATAATAACTGTTAGCAAAACTGGGGCATCTCATCTCTTGGCCTTTCCTCTGGCTGCAGACCTGCCCACCCTGTGTACTGCTGTGGCTGGAGACTCTTTCTGCTCCCTCGACCTGAGGTTTTTGAATGCTCAACATGAGACTCCATCAAGGAGCCTGGATTGTTCAGAAAGCTTTGAGCACAGCTCTGGAAAGCCAGGCTCCATTTATAGGTCTCAAAGGGGCAATAGTGAGGCACCCCAAAATAACTTTCTTTTAAAAATCTTGGAAAAATCAAGAAAACAGAACAAACGTCCTGTTCAATTTAGGAATAAGAGTGTGACAGGTTGTCCCCCCTTCCGGGGTGGGACCTAATGTGCTGGGGGCCCAGCTGCAAAGGCACACAGACACTGAGATAAGCTCTGTGTGGGAAGACTCAGCTCGGGGATTGCCCAGCACTCAAGTGCGCATCTCCTTTGGGGTGCAAACCCAAAATGCTATTATCTTGCGCTGTATAGAGATCTGCTTTGAAATTTGCTCCCTCCCTCAATGTGGAGGAAGATATGCACATGTTATGTGCCCCACCCCCAGTTATGAATTACAGAAACTGGTTATAGAATAAATAAAAAAAGTTTAACTATGAAAGGTAGATTTTTTTAAGTGATGATAAAGCAGATCACAGAGCAAATAAAACTAACATGCAAACTAAGCTCAGTACTCAAAAGAAACTCGCTACAAACAGTAATTTCTCAACATAAATGTTGTTTTGAGCAGATTGCAGAATTTCTTTGTGGACAGACAGCTCTTGCTTGCAGCTTAAAACTCTAGGAATATCCTTTACAGGCCAGACTCCATTCCCAGCCTGGGTTCAATACTTGCCCCCCGCCACTTCTCTTTTGTCTTTATTTCTTAGATGTCTCCAGCAGACATCTTGGGTGGGGTTCAGTGAAGAAAGAACCGAGATTAACTCACTCCCCAGCCTTAAGTAAGATTTGCATATGGCGGGAATCCTTTGTTTCCCAGTTTGACTCCCACCCCCTCTTAATGGAAAAATACTAGAAGTCCAAGATGGTGTCCAGTACCTGGTGACATGATCACCTGACCCTGCAGTGTCAAAGCAGCATCCCAGGAAACTTCTCAGGAAGGACAGAGATTAGCATCTTCAAAGACCCATTGTTCTCCCTAATGGCCCATCCAGGCTGTTTGCATACTGTCTGCTGGGCGTTCCCTGGGTGAAAACACAATTGTAATTGTTATAGAGTCAATATTCCTAACTTCAGATACAGAAATGATACATGCATACAAATTAGATAATCACATTCAGTAAATCATAACCTTTCCAATGATACGTCACATGCCCAATCTTAATTATGTCATATTCATCTCATGAGCATCTCTCTGAGGAATATGGGCTGTAGCATCACAAAGAGCATCCCAGCAATGTCTGCTACTTTCATGTGCACGTTATTGTGCAAAATGCTATGTCAATTTCAGATGAGCAAGAAGGAAAGAAGCTGGAATTCAGAAATTATGGGCCCGTGACCAAGGACACTTAAGCGGTCAATAGGTGCTGTTAATATTAGATTGTCTCCTTCCTATTACCGGAGGGGTCAAGAATTTTAACTGCTGCTCTTTGCTGTTCATCAGAGAGTTGTGAGCGAACTTTAAAAGAGAATTCGGCCTGGAGAGGTAAGAATCTGCTTCTTAATTGTATCCATCGTCTACAGCCAAGCTCTACCATACAACTGCATTTGCTCCAACCCCTCAGACAGAGACAAACACCTACAAGATCTCTATCAAGCATTCTTACAACTACAGTACCCACCTGCTGAAGTGAAGAAACAAACTGACAGAGCCAGAAGAGTGCCCAGAAGTCACCTACTACAGGACAGGCCCAACAAAGATAATAACAGAATGCCACTAGCCATCACCTTCAGCCCCCAACTAAAACCTCTCCAATGCATCATCAAGAATCTACAACCTATCCTGAAGGACGACCCATCACTCTAACAAATCTTGGGAGACAGGCCAGTCCTTGCCTACAGGGAGCCCCCCAACCTGAAGCAAATACTTACCAGCAACCACACACCACACAACAGAACCACTAACCTATCCTTGCAACAAAGCCCGTTGTCAACCGTGTCCACATATCTATTCAGGGGACACCATCATAGGGCCTAATCACATCAGCCACATTATCAGAGGCTCGTTCACCTGCATATCTACCAATGGGATATATGCCATCATGTGCCAGCAATGCCCCTCTGCCGTGTACATTGGCCAAACTGGACAGTCTCTACGTAAAAGAATGAATGGACACAAATCAGATGTCAAGAATTATAACATTCATAAACCAGTCGGAGAACACTTCAATCTCTCTGGTCACTCGATTACAGCCCTAAAGGTCGCAGTATTACAATAAAAAGTCTTCAAAAACAGACTCCAAAGAGAGACTGCTGAATTGGAATTAATTTGCAAACTGGATACAATTAACTTAGGCTTGAATAGAGACTGGGAGTGGATGTGTCATTACACAAAGTAAAAACTATTTCCCCATGTTTATTTCCCCCCCACCCCCCACTGCTCCTCATACGTTCCTGTTAACTGCTGGCAATGGCCCACCTTGATTATCACTACAAAAGGTTCCACCCCCCAGCCCCCGCTCTCCTGCGGGTAATAGCTCATCTTAAGTGATCGCTCTCCTTACAGTGTGTATGATAACACCCATTTTTTCATGGTGTGTGTGTGTGTGTGTGTGTGTACATAAATCTCCTCACTGTATTTTCCACTGAATGCATCTGATGAAGTGAGTGTAGCTCACAAAAGCTCATGCTCAAATAAATTGGTTAGTCTCTAAGGTGCCACAAGTCCTCCTTTTCTTTTTGCGAATACAGACTAACATGGCTGCTCCTCTGAAACCTGCTTCTTAATTAGTCTGCTCTCCATTGTGCCAGACGTCACAGCTTGAAAGAGGACTACGTACTTAAATGAAAGGAAGGCTTGAAAAGCCGGTTTCAGATCCGTGCCTGGCTTTAAAGTTATTGAGGCCAGTGCTTGTCTTAGAACAAAAGATTTTGAATAGAAGCTAAACTTGACTAAGTGGCTTGATTTATCTTGATAAGCAAAGCAATTTGCTGCATGTACATTTTTCAGAAAGTGCTAATAAATTTTACCTCAAAATAAATAAAAACATACAAATTGATATGCCTGACTTTAAAAATGCTTGGCTATTTAGGAATGCTCAATCATGCTTGCTGTACGTTTTTGGAAGGGTATGTAAGGAATCACTTTCCTTCCAATTGCTGAAAATTAGTTAATCATTTAAGAGGCAGTCTTCTTTCTCAATATTATCTTTATAACTCTATTATGTGGGGGAACTGTGGATATTGTCATCTCCAATTACTAAAATATTGCTATAGGATTTGACCTTACAGATCTAATTAATTGGCACAATGAGACTGGTGCTGCTGCTGGTTTCCATGGCTTTTGTGCATGCTCTTTTCAATTCAGAAACACATCATGCTTGCAAAATACAGTTCTAGTGGTTAGTGAGTGATAAGACACATGGGCCCAGAATGCTCTGGCTATGCTGGGGAAAAGCAGGTTAAACTTCCTGCTGTTTTGTAACTTATTCCTGCTAGAAGGAATGGAAGGTCATTATGCTTGTGAGGATCTTCATAAATGATTTGGGTAATGGCATAGAGAGTGCACTTACAAAGTTTGCGGATGATACAAACCTGGGAGGGGTTGCAAGTGCTCTGGAGGACAGGATTAGAATTCAAAAGGATGTTGACAAACTGGAAAAATGGTCTGAAATAAATAGGATGAAATTCAATAAGGACAAATGCAGAGTACTAAGGAAAGAATAATCAATTGCACAAATACAAAATGGTAAATGACTGCATAGGAAGGAGTACTGCAGAGAAGTATCTGGGGGTCATAGTGGATAACACACTATAAGATAAATAAGAGTCAAAGTAATAGTGTTCCCCCCCCCCAAAGTGATCCTTGTTTTGGGCTGTATTAGCAGGAGTGTTGTAAGCAAAGTATGTGAAGTAATTCTCCCACTCTACTCAGCACTGATAAGGCCTCAGCTGGAGTATTGTGTCCAGTTCTGGACACCACGCTTTGGGGAAAGATGTGGATAAATTGGAGAAAGTCCAGAGAAGAGCAAACAAAATGCTTCAAGGTCTAGACAACATGACCTATGAGGAAAGAGAAGGAGTACTTGTGGCACCTTAGAGACTAACCAATTTATATGAGCATAAGCTTTCGTGAGCTACAGCTCACTTCATCGGATGCATCCAATGAAGTGAGCTGTAGCTCACGAAAGCTTATGCTCATATAAATTGGTTAGTCTGTAAGGTGCCACAAGTCCTCCTTCTCTTTTTGCGAAAACAGACTAACACGGCTGCTACTCTGAAACATGACCTATGAGGGAAGACTGAAAGCACTGAGTTTGTTTAGTGTGAAGAAGAAAAGATGGGGGTGGGGGGGAGACTTGATAACAAGTACATAAAAGGTTGCTCTAAAGCAGAGGGAGATAAATGGTTTCCTTATCCACGGAGGATAGGACAAGAGGCAACAGGCTTAAATTGCAGCAAGGGAGATTTAGGTTGGACATTCAGAAAAACTTCAAACTGTAAGGGTAGTTAAGCACTGTAATAAATTACCTAGGGAGGTTTTTATGAACAGGTTAGACAAACACCCATCAGGCATGGTCTAGATAATACTTAGTCCTGCCTTGGTGCAGGGGACTGGACTAAATGACCTCTCAAGGTCCCTTCCAGTCCTATGTTTCTATGATTGCTGTGGCATGGTGAACTCCAGCCATACTCTTTGTCCTCACCGAGGATCTGGCCTCAAGCGTGCAAAGGAAATAAAACCTTCGTGTGTTGTAAAGTCTGTGAAATCTTTGCCAGTGAATCAGGGAGAGATCTGAAAGGAATAAAGTAAATACTGGGAATAAAACATTATGAAGGCAAAAGTTCCCTGATGAGCTTCCATTCTTTCTGAGAATGCTATTGAAATAATTATAATAGAATGGAAACTCTTTGGGGCCATTTCCAGTTATTTATTTTCTATCCTGCTAAGGTGTTTTAATTAATTTTTCTTAGAGGAAAAGAGATTTTTTTTTTTTGGGTGGGGGGTCTCCAAAAGCAAAATCTTGTTCTGTCAATTTGGCATTGCCTGCACACCATTCTATTCTGCTGTTTAACCATTTGGGTTTTCCCATGGGGTCTGCTTCAGGTAGGTCGGTCACTTTGAACCCAGACTTCATGTGGAGATTAGCAATGTTCCTCCTACTTTCTGTTGTACCAATTCCTAACGATCCCAGAAGTCCTGAACAAGGATTAAAAGCTTTTGCATTTGCAACAAATCCTTGCCCCATATATACAGTATACTCCACATCAACTGGGCCTGGGTTGTTGGGATGACCTGGACAAAAGCCATTTTCCCAATCCAAGCTGTGTTTCCACATGGCTTGTGCTGTTGCATAAGGCAAACCGCTAAAAGCGTCCTCCCGCCCTCACAGACACTCTTTAATGTATTCTCACATCCTCTGGTTGCGTCTCTTTCCAACTGTTGTGCTCCTTGTTGCTTCCTGGGATCACTGTCTAGCAAAGCCAAGTCATGTGGACAAATTGGGCAGCATGTCACCATAGCATGTTATAGCAACGCAGCGTTTTAACACTGCTCTTAGAGCCTCATTTTAGGCTTTGGTACCAGGACTGAGGCCATGGCATTGCTAGAACAGGGTTAATCGGGTAGAAAAACTGCTGAAAATCCCTCAGAAATATCCCTCAGAAATGTTGTTCTTCACTGTAAATTGCTGGCTGGCTGGCTCAGGCTCCATCACTTAGTTCCCTAATTGCACATTAGAGAGAGGGTAACAAATTCTTCCTTCGTCTCCGAGGGAATGAGATTCATGGTCAGCATGAATGAGCAGAAGACAAGGCTCTTCCCCTGGGCAGTTAGACAAAGGCCCCACTTAACTTGGGACGCAGGAAGTGAGAGTCACCCTGAGGGCCTCAAAGATAAATCTCTTTACACCACTGGGGGGGAGGTATCCCATATTCTGTGTATTTTCCCTGCAGACTCGTGTGTGTGTGTGTGTACACGCCGCTGTTCTCTGGACACAGTGTTGAATGTGCTCATGAATTTATAGGTTCCCTTTGTGTTGGCTTAGCTGCTCTCTTAGCTCGCTTCCTAGGTGAAGTCCTGGCTACGATGAAGTCAATGGGAGTTTTGCCATTGACTTCAGCAGGGCCAAGATTTCATCCCTTGTTCTCTGGGGAGCAGCAGGTCTTGCCTCCTTCCCTACTTATGTAAGCAGTTTGCTGGCCACCCTGGCTTGTGGCCTACGTTCTACAAGTGGCGTGTTACACAGTGCCTGAGAGTAGGGTTGCCAGGTGTCCGGTTTTCAACTGGAACACCCAGTTGAAAAGGGACCCTGGTAGCTCCTGTCAGCACAACTGACCGGGCCGTTAAAAGTCCAGTTGGCACGGGGCTGGCAGGCTTCCTATCTGGCTTCGCGCAGCTCCCTGGAAGCAGCAACATGTCCCTCTGGCTCCAAAGCGCAGAGACAGCCGGGAGGGCTCCGCATGCTGCCCCTGCCTGACCACTGGCTCTGCAGCTCCCACAGGCTGGGCACTGCGCACGCCGCACTCCCCGTCCTGTACCCAAACCGCCTGAGTCTCCTCCCACACCCAAACTCCCTCCTGGACCCTGCACCCCAACCCCATGCCCCAGCTCTGAGCCCACTCCCGCACCCAAACTTCTTCCTGGAACCCGAACCCCCTCCCACTCTCCGAACCCCTCGTCCCCAGCCCAGAGCCCCTCCTACACCCAAACCCCTCATCCCTGGCCCCACCCTAGAGCCCCCACCCCCAGCTGGAATCCTCACCCCACTGCACCCACTCCCTCTCCTAGCCCAGAATAGAATATCAGGGTTGGAAGGGAGCTCAGGAGGTCATCTAGTCCAACCCCCTGCTCAAAGCAGGACCAATCCCCAACTAAAGCATCCCAGCCAGGGCTTTGTCAAGCTGGACCTTAAAAACTTCTAAGGAAGGAGACTCCACCACCTCTCTAGGTATCACATTCCAGTGTTTCACCACCCTCCTAGTGAAAAAGTTTTTCCTAATATCCAGCCTAAACCTCCCCCGCTGCAACTTAAGACCATTACTCATCGTTCTGTCATCTGCTACCACTGAGAACAGTCTAGATCCATCCTCTTTGGAACCCCCTTTCAGGTAGTTGAAAGCAGCTATCAAATCCCCCCTCATTCTTCTCTTCCGCAGACTAAACAATCCCAGTTCCCTCAGCCTCTCCTCATAAGTCATGTGTTCCAGTCAATCATTTTTGTTGCCCTCCGCTGGATGCTTTCCAAATTTTTCCACATCCTTCTTGTAGTGTGGGGCCCAAAACTGGACACACTACTCCAGATGATGCCTCACCAATGTCGAACAGAGGGGAACGATCACGTCCCTCGATCTGCTGGCAATGCCCCTACTTATACAACCCAAAATGCCATTGGCCTTCTTGGCAACAAGGGCACACTGTTGACTCATGTCCAGCTTCTCATCCACTGTAACCCGTAGGTCCTTTTCTGCAGAACTGCTGCCCAGCCATTCGGTCCCTAGTCTGTAGCAGTTCATGGGATTCTTCTGTCTTAAGTGCAGGACTCTGCACTTGTCCTTGTTGAACCTCATCAGATTTCTTTTGGCCCAATCCTCTAATTTGTCTAGGGACCTCTGTATCCTATCCCTACCCTTCAGCGTATCTACCTCTCCTCCCAGTTTAGTGTCCTCTACAAACTTGCTGAGGATGCAAGCCACACCATCCTCCAGATCATTTATGGAGATATTGAACAAAACCGGCCTGAGGACCGACCCTTGGGGCACTCCACTTGATACCGGCTGCCAACTAGACATGAAGCCATTGATCACTACCTGTTGAGCCCGACAATCTAGCCAACTTTCTATCCACCTTATAGTCCATTCATCCAGCCTATACCTCTTTAACTTGCTGGCAAGAATACTGTGGGAGACAGTGTCCAAAGCTTTGCTAAAGTCAAGGAAAAACACGTCCACTGCTTTCCCCTCATCCACAGAGCCAGTTATCTCGTCATAGAAGGCAATTAGATTAGTCAGGCATGATTTGCTCTTGGTGAATCCATGCTGACTGTTCCTGATCACTTTCCTCTCATGCAAGTGCTTCAGAATTGATTCCTTGAGGACCTGCTCCATGATTTTTCCAGGGACTGAGGTGAGGCTGACTGGCCTGTAGTTCCCAGGATCCTCCTTCTTCCCTTTTTTAAAGATGGGCACTAAATTAGCCTTTTTCCAGTCATCCGGGACCTCCCCCAATCGCCATGAGTTTTCAGAGACAATGGCCTATGGCTCTGCAATCTCATCCGCCAACTCCTTTAGCACTCTCGGATGCAGCGCATCCGGCCCCATGGACTTGTGCTCGTCCAGCTTTTCTAAATAGTCCCGAACCACTTCTTTCTCCACAGAGGGCTGGTCGCCTCCTCCCCATGCTGTGCTGCCCAGTGCAGTAGTCTGGGAGCTGACCTTGTTCGTGAAGACAGAGGCAAAAAAGCATTAAGTACATTCGCTTTTTCCACATCCTCTGTCACGAGGTTGCCTCCCTCATTCAGTAAGGGGCCCACACTTTCCTTGACTTTCTTCTTGATGCTAACATACCTGAAGAAACCCTTCTTGTTACTCTGAACATCTCTTGCTAGCTGCAACTCCAGGTGTGATTTGGCTTTCCTGATTTCACTCCTACATGCCTGAGCAATATTTTTATACTCTTCCCTGGTCATTTGTCTAATCTTTCACTTCTTGTAAGCTTCTTTTTTGTGTTTAAGATCAGCAAGGATTTCACTGTGAAGCCAAGCTGGTCGCCTGCCATATTTACTATTCTTTCTACACATCGGGATGGTTTGTTCCTGTAACCTCAATAAGGATTCTTTAAAATACAGCCAGCTCTCCTGGACTCCTTTCCCCCTCATGTTGTTCTCCCAGGGGATCCTGCTCATCAGTTCCCTGAGGGAGTCAAAGTCTGCTTTTCTGAAGTCCAGGGTCCGTATTCTGCTGCTCTCCTTTCTTCCTTGTGTCAGGATCCTGAACTCGACCATCTCATGGTCACTGCCTCCCAGGTTCTCATCCACTTTTGCTTCCCCTACTAGTTCTTCCTGGTTTGTGAGCAGCAGGTCAAGAAGAGCTCTATCCCTAGTTGGTTCCTCCAGCACTTGTACCAGGAAATTGTCTGCTACACTTTCCAAAAACTTTCTGGATTGTCTGTGCACCGCTCTATTGCTCTCCCAGCAGATATCAGGGTGATTGAAGTCTCCCATGAGAACCAGGGCCTGCGATCTAGTAACTTCCATTAGTTGCCAGAAGAAAGCCTCGTCCACCTCATCCCCCTGGTCTGGTGGTCTATAGCAGACTCCCACCACGACATCACCCTCGTTGCTCACACTTCTAAATTTAATCCAGAGACTCTCAGTTTCATATCGGAGCTGTGAGCAGTCATACTGCTCTCTTACATACAATGCAACTCCCCCACCTTTTCTGCCCTGCCTGTCCTTCCTGACCAGTTTATATCCATCCATGACAGTACTCCAGTCATGTGAGTTATCCCAATTACATCATAATTCCTTGACTGTGCCAGGACTTCCAGTTCTCCCTGCTTGTTTCCTAGGCTTCTTGCATTTCTGTATAGGCACTTGAGATAACTTGCTGTTTGTCCTGCTTTCTTAGTATGAGGCAGGAGCTCTCCCCTCTTGCGCTCTCCTGCTCGTGCTTCCTCCCGGTATCCCACGTCCCCACTTACCTCAGGGCTTTGGTCTCCTTTCCCCGGTGAACCTAGTTTAAAGCCCTCCTCACTAGATTAGCCAGCCTGCTTGCGAAGATGCTCTTCCCTCTCTGCATCAGGTGGAGCCCGTCTCTGTCTAGCACTCCTCCTTCTTGGAACACCATCCCATGGTCAAAGAATCCAAAGCCTTCTCTCCGACACCACCTGCGTAGCCATTCGTTGACTTCCATGATTCGACGATCCCTACCCCGGCCTTTTCCTTCCATGGGGAGGATGGACGAGAACACCACTTGCACCTCAAACTCCTTTATCCTTCTTCCCAGAGCCATGTAGTCTGCAGTGATCAGCTCAAGGTCATTCTTGGCAGTATCATTGGTGCCCACGTGGAGAAGCAGGAAGGGGTAGCGATCCGAGGGCTTGATGAGTCTCAGCAGTCTCTCTGTCACATCGTGAATCCTAGCTCCTGGCAAGCAGAGCCCCGTCCCACACCCCGAACCCTTCATTTCTAGCCCCATTCCAGATCCCACACCTCAGCCCAACCCCCGTCTCAGATTGGAGTCCCCTTGTGTACCCCAAACCCCTCATCCCTGGCCCTCACCCCCTTTTGCCCCCCAAACCTCTGCCCCAGCCTGGTGAAAATGAGCAAGGGAGGGTGGGGGAGCATTAGAGGGAGGGGGGTGGAGTGAGCTGGGGATGGGGCCTCAGGCCAGGGATGTTCGGTTTCGTGCGATTAGAAAGTTGTCAACCCGACCTGAGAGGGGTAACTAACATCTCACTGTTACTGTTAATTCACCATCCGTGTAAAGCAGAGCCCCCTTGTAGCTGCAGGAGAGCTACGACTGCCTCCAGTCTCTCCTGTTATGTGTGTATCATCTCCCTTTTAGTTTCTCAGGCACCCTGTGGTAATACTGGGTCATGGACACCTCTCTTTTTGGTGCCCTCATTCATCCCTGTTCCCATGATTCTTTTAAAGAGACTTGTGTTCTTTTACCTTTTACTCCAGAATTGACTCTTTGCATTTTTAACTTACTGTTTATTAAATTTTCAACACATCCTCACATCTGTTATACACAGAGCAGAATATTTGTCGTTTGTC